>NC_133901.1:66408674-68871174 GCF_964199755.1 Larus michahellis
GCATGGTTGGGCAGCCCATGCTGCTCACGTTTGAGTAAGTTTATATATGCATCTTATTCGTAGTTTGTAATTAAAAGGCAGAAGGCTCCTTCTCATGAGCTAAAGGCATGGCAGAACTGGACTTAGCTGGTAGATGCTGAAAGAGGGTAGATTTATATTAAATATCAGGAAGAAATTCTTTCCTGCGATGGTGGTGAGCCCCTGGCCCAGGTTGCCCAGAGAAGCTGTGGCAGCCCCTTCCCTGGAGGGGTTCAAGGCCAGGCTGGACGGGGCTTGGAGCAGCCTGGTCTGGTGGGAGGTGTCCCTGCCCAGGGCAGGGGGGTGGAACTAGGTGATCTTCAAGGTCTTTTCCAACTCTAGCCATTCTATGATTCTATGCTGCACTGCCGAGCCAGTGGGAACTTTGGTGTTTATTTGCACGAGTGAAAGGACGAATATTGTTGAGTTTCAGGCAAGGAGAACAGAAGTTACCTCTGCAGTACTTACAAACGGGATCAAACTCAAAATGGCTCAAGAGTCAGAATTTTCCCATTCAGTCGCCGGTGGCAATTCAACCGCATTCATTGAGCTTCACTTCTTTCCACGTGAGCTGCAGTTCATTAGCTTTTTCTCAAACTCCTGTTAGAGAAGAAATTTTCTGTTGTGCCCAAGGAGGGAAACTGTTGGCGGCAATCTGCATCTCAAGATTGCATTAATTGTTTCAGCTCTGCTGGGCTCAATTTAGTGAGCTCTTCGGAGAAGGGAACCGAATGCCTGAGTGGTGGTGTGTGATGGGAGCAGAGGGCAGATCTGATGTGGAAAACCTGAGGATATGAGCTATAACTGCTGTTAGCTGGAATTTCCTCAGAGCTAAAGGCTTCTTGTGCAGATTTGTTGTTGTCCCGGCAAAGGGTGATAAAGAAATATGATTATCTTGTTGTCTCCCAGTATGGTGACCAACATGCGGTAGGTTTTTCTTGTGAATGCTCCTGGGAGACGCAGAAATCTGTGCAATGCTTCAGTACCCAGCATGGAAACGAGAGTGAAACGCTGCAGTTTGGTCTTTTACAAGATATTTAATCTATAAATAACTAATTAGGAGCCTTGCAGAATTTGTCATTACCAACGTTGAATCTAAAGGTTGAATTTGTTAATGACATTTAAAATTCTTATTTTAGACTAACAAAGCCTGTGAATGCTTAGCCAAATTAATAGAATTTGCATTGTCAATGAAATCTCTTCTCCCACTGAAAAAAAAAATCTAAGAGGAGAAACATATCTTTGAGATTCTAACGTGATTTTGGTAAGTCTCTTCCAAGTGCTTATTCTGCAAATCACTAGATTAATACCATTTAGAAAGATCAGGCAAATGAAGCTGCAATTAAGAGAATTAGTTAAATCCATTATAGGCTGCTGGCCTTACTCCCCATCTCAGGAAGGATTAAGCACCACACCCAAAGTCTGTTTGATCCTATCTTCAGGGCACTATTTATTAATTACACTTAATTATTCATGGCAAACCCCAAAATGAAGCAGTTGAACATTAATCCAGCTGTTACCTCTCCCTCAATTCAGGGGCTTCTTTGGGATGCTTTTCGCATCTCCTTGTCTTTTCCACCCTTAGTTTTACAGAGCATTTGCCCAAAAGTCCCTTGTGCAGGAGCAGGCTGATTTCTGTAAGATGACGGGTCATTCTTTGTCACTTCTCAGTGCTAAATCCAGAAAACAACCTACAGCCAAAGTCAAGCATTATAGAAACAGAATCTTTGTGCTGACTAATGGGCCGTGTGACCGGTGCTACTCCTGGTGTTTGTGGAGGGGCAGCACCTCAACGAGAGGATTCACAGCAGCCAAGCCAGCTAAAGCAGCCCTTCAGAAACACAACTGATGATAGGAAATCAGTTCCGTAGGATTCATTTCTAACCCAAATGTGTATTCCAAAGGGCAAGTCTTCCCCTGGTCGCTCTCTCTGCAGTCCAGTGGCTAGCACGTTTAGTCTTATTTGGAGCAGGACTATGAAACCACTGACACCTCCACAAGTAAATCCAGGGTGCCCCAAAGGTGATCGATCTCTCCTCTCCATTCCCTCCACAAGGCTTGTGTTACTCAGGGTCAAAGCAAAGCGTGGGGCAGGGGACTGAAGGCAGCCAGGCTCTTCAGGAGACAGAACACCCCACTGCAACCCTTGGGTAGTTACCGATAATATATTTACTAGAGTGATAGAGTAGCTATAGTTAGACTCTGGAACTAGAGTTATAGAATATAGATTATATGTTATCATAGAATCATAGAATTGTTAGGGTTGGAAGGGACCTTAAAGATCACCTAGTTCCACCCCCCTGCCCTGGGCAGGGACACCTCCCACCAGACCAGGTTGCCCAAAGCCCCGTCCAGCTTGGCCTTGTTATTAGTGATGTAGAGTTACGGCTCAGATGCTAGTTGTTTCTTTCAGGATGAGGAGGTCCTTTAATAAGTTTAACCACCCAGGTTTTGTAGCTTGTCAAAAACAAGGGTGGTTTTGTGGTTGCTTTTTTTTTTTTTTTTTGCAGTAAGGGCCCTTCTGTACGAAGAACTGAACCGAGATGTGTAAACAAAAAAAATCAGCAAACAATGACTTTACATTTCAGTCGTCCTGGTCTGAGGGCAAAACAATAATGGAAAACACTACACACTTATCTGCTTCCTATTTCCACTACACGATCAAAGCTTTTAGCTTCAGTTTGTTTGATTCTTAATGATTTTCAAGCTCTTTTTTTACTGTGGAATACCAACAGGCAAGTGGTGGAAAGTGTCTGAAATGCAGGTCCTTCCCATGTTGTTGAGCACCAAATCTCCCTTTTGAAATCAAGCTCTTCTGCAATCAGATTTAAAGCTGATTTAAAAACAAGAATTATAAAGTTCCCCCACCTAAAACCATAATAATCTCTATTCCTGCCTCTGGATTTGCTGATGTACCACGGCTTTTAAGTATTTACCTTCTAGATATGAAGCTCTTTAGGACTGCATAATGCCCTATTATTATTACCAGTCCCTCAAGTCATAATGAACACTGGATTATAGCATATTCTATATTTAAGTTTCCAGGACCAACAATTATTACATGTTCTTTGTTCTGAAATTAAAAAAAAAAAAAAGTCACATAATTAGTTCTTTTCTGCTCACTACACAACAAGAATTGATTGGCAAATGCTTGGGAAAGCCCTAAAACTCTTTTTCTTTTTTTTTTTTTTCCTTGATGGTGGGAAGATATTTCACAATTTCATTATTTTAATTTACTAATCCAGAGAGCTGGCACAAACTACAACCGTTAAATGATGCGATCGTGAATTTTAGAATAAGGATGTATTATTACTTTTAACAAAAAAAAAAAAAAAAAAAACCACAAAAAAGGACTAATACCCACCTAGGTTTCCTACAACATAAACTATTTTTTTCTGCTTGGAAATGTTATCTGCGTAGAAAGACTTTGGCCATGTGTCTGGGATTCCGGGTCAGTGGTGCGTGGTTGGACAAAATACGCCAGCCTGATTAAGAACTGCCTAGACAGGAGCTTGACTGCTTTGGTTTTACCTCCAGAGCTCACAAAGGAACCTCTGAGGTTGGCTCCTGTAAGAATAAAGCTAATTTATGACAGAGGTTGATTTGTTCTTTCCTTAGTGCACACAGACTCCTGCTCTGAGTCCCTCTGTCTTGCCTGCAAAGTCACGCTGACTCAACTAGGCCAAGAGTGGAAAGCAACCTGTCACATATACTTAAATTGGCATCACTTTGCTCTGCCAGAGATGCCGAAATTACCTCTCACACAGGGTTTTGATTCATTCCTGATAGGAATTTGCTCACAGACATTTTCTTTATGGTCTCATAGAGCCTGTGTATCCAGCCTGGTCAGCTCCCCAAGCTTTAACGATGTGAATGGCTTACGCTAGTTTTGCCATTATGGGCACCTAGAAAAATATGTCTGATAATAGCTAAACCAGGGTATTTTTTACTTATGAGCTGTTTCATAAGAAATAAATTCAAATTATACGTCTGTATGCACCTGTGCAGTCCCAGTGATGTGAAAAAGTTCCGAGCTGATGAAAGAGATTTTGGAATCAGCTGATGTGGTATTTGGTAACAATCTTTAATTAGATTTCAAAATTAGAAGGGTTTCCTTTGGACAAATAACGTGGATGGGATGTATTGTCCAATGTCTCACTGACGTTGCTTTTGCTAAGCTCCCTCTTGCTACTTCCCCGTTTCTTAAGCTGCATCCTGCTGGGGACTCGATCTTCCTTAGTACGTCTTTCCTCAATAATAAAGTAGTTTTATATAAGCATACGAGGCTTTTGGCCAATCTGTTCAATTAATATTTGGGTGGGTGGAGGTTATTGGTGTTTATTCTAAAACACTCAACAAGCTTCCTATTAAATTTCTGCGGCACAACTTATTTTATTGGCAGGCAGCAGCACCTACTCACCAGTCCTTTGTTTTTCAGGAGCTCTGCACGGGGCATATATTGTGAAGGCTGGCAAATATAAATGGGTGTAAGAAGACATTAGGTTTCAAAGTTGTGGTTCTAGCAGAAATGAAATACATGGAGGAATGAAGGAAGGAACTCAGAATGTGCACTATATGAAGCAAAAGGCATGATTTTCTCTTGAAAACAAGAAATGGGAATATGCTTATGCATATATATTGTAAGAGCAGCTATCTTGCCAACGTAACTTCTAATAGGGTTTAAAGCTACCCAACAGGAGCTGAACTAAATGAAGACCTTGTGCATCAAATGCAGTGGAGTATCAGGGGAACATGCAATGAATTGAAATCCCGATCCCTGTCCTCTTCTCCCCTTGCTCATCTTCACGAAGACTATCCGTTATCTCATGGGTTTGGACAATACAAAGCACAGTACATCGTATTTTCCACTCTCACCTCTAGAGCTGGTGACATCAAACACCGAGTAAGTACCTTTGTCCATCTTGCTGAAGCAGGTTCAGAGCAGGGAGTGGGGCACAGACACCAGTCTGGTCTGTAGAAACCAATTCCCTGGCGCTGGAGTCTGCTAAAGAGAGCACGGATGGGGTGAAGGGGGTCGGAGAGGGGGAGCGAGGATGCTCGAGCTCGACTGCTGCGCAGAAGGAAGAGCTGCGGCATGGCTCCGTCTGCGAGCACCGTGTGGGTGTTCACATCACAGCGTTCAGTCATCAGATCTGAACTACACACCTACACCAAGGGCTGTGTGATAGAACAGATTATGTGGGGGTGGATTAGAGGATTGAGTACATAGAGAATTCAGAGCCAGATTTATTTTTTTTTTGAGGTTTGCTTTATGCTACAGCTAATTATTGGCCAAAAAAACCCATAATGGAACGACAAAGAAACTCGGCCTGAAATCACCTCATCTAGGTTTGCTGGATTTTAGCTGTTGAAAGCCAGGATCTGGGATGTAATTGTGTAACATTACATGACATGTCAGGTGTCCTAAATCCCCCTGAGTTATAGGCACGTAATTCAGGAGGTGCCTCAGGTGCCCTGGGAAGAAAGAGAAAAAGGTACGTCTAGAAAGCAGTTTGGATCTCATTGAAGAGGCTGTGGGAAAAGGCACCGCAGCCAAGTGCCTGAAAATGGGAGGAACCCGGCCCTGAGGTGTTTCGAGGCAACAGAAGGTGTGAACCAAGTAATTCATCCACACCAGAAACGAAAGCCTTTGACAGGGCTTGCACTTAGAACTTGTGTCCATGAGAACTTGTCCATTTTTTCCAGTGATATCAGTTTTCCTCATAAAATACATTACCTCTCCCTACAAACCTTGCCTCCCTTGCTCCTTTGAGCTCTCAAATAGGTGAGTAATCCTGTTGACTTCCAAGCTCTTGACTTGGAAATATGATCTTTGGCTGGTCAGGGTCCAAATGCCCTTCTAACCTGCAAGCAATTATGGAAAAAAAAAAAAGCACTGGCTGAATAGGAAAAATCGTGGTGCTAAAATATATTTAAATCCTCCCCTCTCCAAACCTCAACTGGCAAACGCAGCGAGGCAAATGGTCTATTCTGACTCACAACTGTTTAGTCTCCCCAGTTTACAGCCCCCGTTATTTGCCAGTTCTGAAGAAGGTCGGCAATCCCTTGTTTGCCATAGAGCAAAGCCGTACTCCAGCGCTGACAATGCTCTGAAAATCAGGCAGCTCCGCAGAATAAAATAGTGCGTTTTTATATGCAGCTGTGGCTTAGCTGGATTATGGCAGGTCATACTTGTCGTATCTGTCTGATATTCTCTTGTTCTAATAAGCCCTATCTCCAAAGTAATGGATTCTGTGACCCCTACGCAGGTAATTACTTTTTAATTTTAGCTTTCGAGGATTTGTATTCAGACTTCTTGGGCAGATGCAGAGTCTGGCCCGTCTATTCCTTGGAGGACACGTGCTTTGTCCCAGGCAGGTATATTCAGGGCCGCTAATTTTTCCTCTGGGACTCGTGTCATGGAAGTTTTCATTTCACTGTGGCAGGTTAAATCACTTTAGATGCTTCTCAGTAGACAAGTACATACACTATCTCTGTTTCATAGACAGCAAAGCACTTTTATTAGCAAAGAAAATAGCCTTTGGGAATCCAAAGACCTTGACCTGTTATAGTATGAGCTCATTTCTTTTTTTCTAGACCCTGCCGAAGTAACCTTCCCTATCCCAAAGTTGCTCTTCACAAAGGTAGGAGAGATATCGCTTTGTTTTTCAGTGACAGTACTTTGCGCCTCCATCAGAAGAAAGGGGCTTGTTTTCACGTAGTCCCCTGGAGTTACCACTTAGTGTTGTTATGGTCTTAGCTCAGGGTAACACCAGTTTGACAGCTTCCCGTTTACCAATGTTGTTAAATATGTTAATAAACATGACATTTATTATTAGCATAACATTCTTCAATTACCTTGGTACAGTCGTATCCAGCAAAAGCAAACCTGGGCCAAATATATCTTTAAAACGTCTGCACGCGTGCCAGTGCCAGCCAAGGGCGTGACATTTTTTGGTTTTTGTTTTTACAGTTTTTAAGAACACTTCATACTGGCAAAAGCTTTCAGGGGAACACAGCTTATACTGGCATCGAGTGATTTTTTGCTCATACAGCTCACCTTGTTTGCAGAACTGTTTCAGGCTCGACCAGAAAAAGCGCTCTTTGGCCAGCACAAGCTGAAAGTGTGCCAGGGCGTCGGCGGGCCAGCCTTGCTGGGCAGCTGCAGCTGTGTCATATCAGCCCACAAACGAGGACTTCATCAGGCAGCGCTAATGAGGAGCTACGGCCCCTTGAGCCGACCCTTATTTGCCCCCAGTAAACCCCATCTCGCTTCTCATTAGGAAGGTTCCCCATCCCACCTAGGTGTCGGCACACCTTTCCTGCCTTCAGTTTTTAAAACTTTTCTTGAAGTTCAGGTTCTTAGCCCAAAATGTGGAGCCAGTACATGTTCTTCCCCCATGGAGGGAATGCCACGTTAAACTAAACAATTGCTTGTACGCCTGTTTGGCTTGCACGACCTGATTCTGGCTTCATAAATAAGGAAACTCCTTGCTGGTTTTTCTTGGTATCCACTTGGTGCCATCTGAGAACCACAAAGGAAACAGAAAGGACCTAAGGCTTTAGGTCAAGCAGAAGTGTCTGGTCTGGGAGGAGAGCACAATTTCATAACGGAGGGTTTTCCGTTTGATATGGGAGGCTGCATAAATCCCTTGTTCTGGAGATGTAAAGGGACTTAGTGTCATAACTCCACCTGTTGTGATACAGAGAGGGATGATGGTTCTGTCTTGAAAAATGTGCCTTTTTTTTTTTTTTTTTTTTTTTTTTTTAGCTACAAATACCATTTTCCATTTTCCGCACTGTTTTGCGACGAGAGTAGACTATCCCTCCTCTGAGGACAGATGACAGAAGAATCATCCCTTTTCTGAAGTCGGTTAGTAGTCTAACTGCAAAAATGTCTTGTGCTGAAGTACCCCAGGATGGTTTTTATCACCGAGAACGTCGTTTTAGGTCTCCAGGCAGCTACTGGACTATGAGGTTGCGAGGTCTCGCCAAGGGTAAGAACTCCATCTCTCAAAAACCATGTAAATCCGTAACTCCGGTGCTAGGGTAACCTTCTAGAATGCTAACCACACATTTCTATGGGAATATACAAACCCCACATAACAGCCCCCGCAGATTTTTCAACTTTGAGGACAGCAAGAACTCGCCTAAACTTTCTTGCATTTTACATACACATCTTTCATTGGGAGATATTGAATCGCGACATCAAAGAGTTAATGTGGACAGAAATGTTTGATCTCATTCTACTTGAACTGATTACATTTTGAATTCTGATACTGTTACAGTGAAGCTGTAAATTTATCTTGAGGTAAGCCAGCAGAAAGGCACTATTTTCTAGTTACTAGCAGCCATTCTGTTCCTTAAAAGAAATTTGGGACAGATGTGTCTGTCTTTTTATTTCAATGAATGCAGGGAGAAAATGTATTTTATTTCTTATTAAATAAATTTGCCTGTTCATCTCAGTATGTGGGACTGTCAAAGTTTATAAATTTGTCAGTATTTTAACGTGATCATTCTGTTTTTCTTTAAACCAAGTTATTAAATTGATATATTTTTATAAAAAGCAGAGGCTGACGGAATTTTTTTTTTTCATCTTTTGACATTTAGTTGACTGTTTGGGGGTTTTAAGTAACACTATATCTTAAATCAGAGTGGCAGAAAGATAAAAACGCTTCCAAAGGCTGCCGAAAACCAACCCAGAGACAGGGATGCACTGAGTAGTTTGTACTTCAAAAAAGGCCCCGGTTCCTCCGTCAACCGCGGAGTCAGAGTTCGTGTGCCGGGGTGGATGCGCGCAGTCACAAAGTTGCACAATTTCAAGCTGAAAGTCTTGAAGGAAACACTTGGGTTTGAGTTGTGTAGTGACAAGCTGCTAGGACTGGGTGAGTAGGTGTTAAAGGAAATCTTCAGACCAAGGGCTTAAGAAGGGATAGACTTCTTTTTCCGAGTCTTTGCGATTATGATGAGAACTGTTTAACTTTCTAACAAACAAAATCAGGCATTTCTTTGGGGAAGTGGAGAAAAAAATGAGAGCGAAAAGGTTATTAATTTATGGAAAGGAAGATGCAGACGTGGAAATGATTACATTGGCTTGTAGTGAGCAGCAGGTCAACCCTTCTGCAAGGCAACGGGATGGCTGCTGGCTGCTCTCTGCAGCACTGCCTGCACCTCCTGAAGAAGAAGGAACAACACAGAACTGAAAAATTAAACTCGTGCATCAAGATTTGCATTTGTTCCATTGCTTCTGGCAGGCAAATCTCTTTAGTTATATCCTTAACTACTTTGTGTGCTTGATTCTACTCTCGCCGATCATGGTTCTACACATAGGAGAGACAGCTCATACTGGAGGAATTACTTAATGCCTCCATCTGCGTGACCAGGAGTGGAGTCAGACCCACAATCTGAACGTTTTTTTCAATCACATGTTGCTAAGAGTTTGCCCAAAAGAGGTCTCTCTTCCCATTTCTCAGGGCTGAACAAGTTTGAGCTTAGATAAAATTTGAAAAGGAATTTCAATCCGATGTGCAAGATCAGTATTTCAGCGTTTGCTGTAATCCCAAAACAAGACGTTTGCAAATGCTGAAATTTTCCGTGGGCAAAACCTTTTAAATATCGTTGATCCAGGGACCTGGAAACGTTTCTTTGGGAATTTCTAATCAAAAGAAGGTGTTTCACATGGAGGTAAAGAACGTCCTTATCACGTCATGGGAGACGTAACGCGGGCAAAGAACGGGTCCTCAGTTACAGCTGGGCACGCAGGGGATATCTGGTTTTGTTTCTTGAGAAATAAGTCAGGCAAATATAAATTAATGCTGACTTGGTCCAAAAGAAAGGTTCTCAGCCAGACTCTGGTAATAACCCAGGAGGCTGAAAGCATTGCTTCCCACTCAGAATCCACCGCTCATTTGTTGCGTGGCTGGATGTGGCTTTGGATCAAGCACAAGTGGTAGCAGTGGGAGGAACAGCAAGATAATAGTAGGGACAAGCGCTGGGGCCCTGGAAAATCGCTGCTACTTGTAAAAGTCAACATGTGTTTAGGAGCAAATCTCTGATCGTGTTTTAGCTGAACTGGTGGTCTGTACGCTGCCATTAAATGCCCTCTCCTTTCTTCTGGTATCTTGTGGTAGAGCAGCATCTTCCAGCGGCCACTGGGCAAAGTTTATCGCAGCATGAGCACTGCTTAAATACTTCTTAATGTTTATCTCTGTAAAACGGGAGTAAAACCGTTTGCCCAGCTTTGTGAAATCCATTGACATCCTGTGGCAAAAGATGTTGTGGAAATTGTGACAACTTTTTAAATTTTTTTTCTCTTTCTCATGCCAGGACTTGCTGCGGGATAGGAAGCAAACCACCAAAACAGAGAGATGCATACGTCTGCTGCAACTGGGTGGCGTGTGTCCTTCCAGGTCAGTCGAGGTGAACCTAGAGTATCAGGTCCATAAAACATGGAAAGGAGAAAACCAATCTTTGTCATGCCATGGACAGTAACGAACGCCAGCTGCTCTTCTGAGCAGGAAAACGGTGAAAAGCATCGTCTGACCTGGGTGAGAGATGCCATAGCACTCCGTGGAGTAGACGCAGGGAGGTGGGACAGTGTGGCTGGGGCACCCCGTCCATGATCCCTTCACGCCACACATATCTACAACCGGCATTTGTTGACAAAAGCAAACAGCATTTCTGTGGAGAAGAGACCCAACTCCTACAGATGCACTTCACTTTTAAGTGGCTGGCCATGCCACGCTGGCAAATTAAATGGAGAAAGAGTGATAACAGTTTAGCAGTGAGAACAACGGTTTTTCCACCTCTTATCTGCAGATAATGGTGGAACATTGCAGGCTTTTTTTTTTTTTTTTTTTTTCACCCTCTTCCCAGCACCTGTCCTTATTTGTTGAACAATTTATAGCTCCATCTGAAGTATTATCCTGCTGACGGTAGGAGGTATTTGCAGTGCAGCACAACATAATCCTCCCCTCGGAGATTAAGACTATTACCTCATTGATGCTCCCGGTCTCTGCCAGCCTCGGCATACCAATGTACAGCGTGAATGCAGGTTTGCAGCATAATAGCTCACTATGCTACCAGCTAAGCCACTGAATGCTTCTACAGTCATTCCTTTTATTAGGAGAATGACATGACAGTAATAATGGATAATGAATTCTGTTAATGAGATGACTTATTTCAAAAGTAAATAAAGCTCAGGTGTCACGTGAATGAAAAATTTGAAATATCTGCAAATGTGATTTACTCAAATGTTCCAGGGAAGGAAAAAAAAAAAGAAAAAACACCAACCAAAAAACCACACAAACCCTCCTTTGAGGCGGCTGCGATCGCGTGGGTGACTCCAGAACCAAGAAGGGAGAACAGTAAAGTCATACGTGCAGCTTACCGTCGTCCCGGGTGTGGGTGATTGATTGCACAATGACTCCTGCTCCGGTGCAGATGCATACGGTCGTGTTAAGGGTCCGTAATGCCTCACACAGCCAGGCTGCGCTCCCCTTCCCGTCTGCAGCGCGGCGGGAGCAGGTCCCAGCAGCGGCTGCCTCGAGCACTGGGTCCCCAGCAGCTCCGTCATCTGGCGATGGCTTTCACCAAATTGATCGCAAGAGGCTATTCTCTTGGTTGAACCAAAGCCAAGGGGAATGCAAATATCCACTGGTCTTTCTACTAAATGGTATTTACTCCTTTACCAAGTTATTATGTCTTTCTCTCAATCGCTTCCTGTGAAGAAACACTTCTTTTCGTTTAACATAAAAATGCTGGTGTCGTCCTCCTCTCCTCACATTCTCAAGTGACTGAACTGTGTTTTGCATCATTTCTGCAAAACAATTCACCATCAAGAACAAACCAGGTTTGTAGCATGGTTTATTGTAGGTGAAAATGTACAACATCAGCATCACACGGGGATACAAACAGACATCGCCGAGGAGAAGGAGCTGTGGTGAGGATGCTAATATTAGAACTGCCAGACAGCCTTTGTAAAACTCAAGGTTTCTTTATTGACCATAAAAGCATTAAAGCATCAAAGAAAGAGACTACTTGGTGTCTACAGGCATGTTTATCTTCCCTAAGATTTTTTGCCCTGATGGGGATTCTGACTTCTGCAAGTCTTTAATACGTTTATGCACACAGTGTGCCTGTCAGACACAGAAGAGCTACTACGTGCATTTTACAAACAGAAAACTGAAACATGGCGGGAGAAGGCAGGCAGGCCCACCTCCTGCAGACGCGACAGCAGAAACCTCCTCCGCAAGCTCAGCTGCCCGGAGGGCCGCGGCCTGGTCCTGCCTTGGCTTCCTCCTGCCGCTTGTTCCACCACAACGGCGTAAAGTGCAGGGCTCTGCGAGACGTGATTTCACGTATCACACAGGGCAGTGGGCTTGTTTGCCAATCTAGCATGTTTTGTTGATGGAGGGAAGGTTTTAAAAACAAAGGCGGGGGATGAAGTGTCCAGCGACAGGTCCCATGGCTTTGGCCCTCTTCTCCAATGGTCTTCAGAGAATGACATGGATTTGCACCACCTGATAGTTTGTCGGTGCTCTGTGTCTGGCGGTTGGAGCAAAGCCATTTTTGAGAAGCCCAGAGACGCACCAGACCACGACAGTCCCTGTGGCCAGTAGGGGCAAGACAACCATGGCATCCTAGAGAATATTGTCCACAACACCAGGTAAGTGTCCATGCAGCTGGCCCACACCAGCCGCCCACCCAATGCAGCTGCACTCACCATCGGTACCTAAGGCAGCTGCTTTGATGGGATTTGGGGATGGTGATGGCCCCGTGGGCTTCTTTCCCTGGGGACTGAGAGGGCACTGTGGGCTCTCACCCCACGAATGTCTCTGTGGACTCGGGGAAGGGGGAGAGATAATGAAGTGGAAGAAGATTTGGGTGCACAACCGGACACATTTCTCAGCCAAACCCTATGGAGTTGCTAAACTGCAGTAAGAATTTCACCCAAAATAACCACAAAATCTGGGCTATCCTTCAACTTTCAGCGCTGCTCCTATTTAAACCAAGGAGGGAAAGGTCCCGAGAAGACAGCAACAGGGAATTAGTGTCCTGGGGAGGCTCTGTGGTACCCCTAACCAGGAGGGCATCCAGCGCGTTGTGAGACAACTCCATCACGGCCAACTCCATCGCTGCCAGCGCCGCCTGCCCCGCACCAGCCTTCCCAGATTGCTCAGTGTGGATTCGGGCTGCTGCGAAGCTGCCCCGCTGTTTGGTTGTTTAAGCTGCGGCTGCAGAAGAAAAGAAAAGCAAAACCATGGGTTGATTTATATCTCTTGGTTATTGTAAGTCGTTCCCAAAAGAAACAAACAAACAACCCCAGACATTTTTAAACTTAACCATTTTAAAAATGGCAGAGTGCTTCTATCATTCTCAGTAATTAAAGCATGCACAAAAATTAAAAACTCCGCTGGCTCTTTTCATTTGATGATTTTCAAGCCTCATTTTTTCCCCCCCTCGCATACTCCTTGCATATTTCATTCCTCGCAATCCTGTCCCCATTAGTGGTGATGACAAAGCTCCCATTGCTCCCCATGTGTGGGAGAATCACGCTGTAAGTATGGATTTAATCACCAACCTTCAAAGTGACTAAAAAGGCAGATAGATGGGATTCCTGGGGAGATTTTCAAAAGTGAAGTTTGACATCCTGGCTCTTTTGATAACGTTGCTGCTCTTTTCTAAAACGTTTCGGAAAGTCAGACCTTATGGGGCTAATTTCAGGTGTCCCGAGGTACAGCCTCATAACTGGTTCCAGCGCTGAGCTGGCAGCGCTCCACACTGGCGGAGGGGGGAGCTCGGGCACCCCTCGCGCCGGCACCATGATGCTGCTGCCAAGCTCCGGTGCTGGTTCCCAGTTCCCAGTTCCCAGTCTGCTGCTTTCCAGGGCATTGCGCAGGACGGGTGGGAAAATTTTACCCTCCTGCTATTTCCCATGTCCACAGAAAACGCGTGAACAGCCCTACTGGAAATGCTGACTCAGGATTTCTACGGAGGGGGGAAATAAAGTCCTAAGACCCCTTTGGATGCCACTACCGCGTTCGAAAGAGCAGATCAGAACTCGGAGATTATTCTCTTAAGCATCTCTAATTAAAACCGGTAATAGGGTTAATTAAAACCCATGAAAAGCAGGACGTTCAGCGCTGAGCCGGCCTTTCTTTCTCAGCCCGTGCTTGGTATGCACAGGTGAGTCCCTTCGCTACCCCTTCCAGAAACCAGGCGGGACGCCACCACGCACGCTTTGCAAAGCATATCGGTCTGTGCTCATAGCAACAACGTTGGCATCACAACAATTACTCTCCCTGAAATTAGGCTGATTTGTTTTTTAAAAAAAAACAACGGCAGGTATTTTCAATCTTCTTTTATTTTTGTGCACAGGAAGGGAAAGCTGTGAATAACATCCACGCAAAAGAACAGAAAACAGCTTGCTTATACTCATCGACATTTGATTTTTATTTTAATTTACACCTTTAGGAAGGTCATCTCTGAGTACCAAACGAACCCACCTACTTTAGTTTGCGCACCAGCTATACTTTTGTACGCACAGAGTGCTATTTTGGGGACAATATTAATATTGGCAGTCGGGTTCTGGGTCCGTATCCATTCCTAATGAATCAACGTGAAAATGCTGATTTATTTCCACGATGGTAAGGTTGGACTTTAGTGAGTAGTTATCTATATAGTTATCTATAGAGCAATAGTTATCTATAGAGCAATGCCTATAAGGAGATGTACAGATGCTGCTCTGCTCACGCTTTCAGGCAAGCAGAAGCAGCACAGTGTACTTCCAACCAAAATGTAGGAACACCTTACACTATACCAAATGACTTTCCAGAAAACAAATACAGTAAAAATATCAAGGCATGAATGTATCTACGTATTAAGCAAAACAGCATTGCGTAAAAACCATCATTGCGCGTGGAGAGGTAGATTTTGTTGCAGAGACCATATGCAGCCCCAGGGTCTGAAAACGAAGGGCTTGTGCGGGTTTCTGTGCTGTCAGGGCTGGAAAAAGGAGAGATCCTTGTTACGGCTTAGCCGTGCTGGCAGAAATCCTGACCGCTGATGCAAGTTTAGTGGTCAGGCTGTGCTTTTATCAGCATACCTTTTATTCCACTTGGTGGTAGTTTTACTCTGTTGGTCAAAAGTAAACTAGGGCCTTTGTGTGTATTAGCAGGGCTAATTATCAGGGCTAGACTGAAGGAAGTACCAGAAAGTTAATATACAAATACAGAAGGGATTATGTATTTCTTGTACGGATTCCAAGGCACCAGTTCAGCCGGCACCAGCAGAAGCTGGGAGCTGCACACGGACTCCCAGTACATCAAGCACCGGCTTCCAGTACAACTTCAGCCAGAGTTCGGTTTGCAGCACTCACCCTCCTAATAAGCCCCTGAATTAAGAGACAACTGCAAATTCCTCGCTTATTATGAATTATCTTCATTTATTAGCTGTTTACATGTGCCACGGTAGTAACTGCACATGAAAAGGAGCGGAGCCTGCACTCGAGAAGCCAACTGCGTGCAAGCCATCGAGACGGCGGTCCCCTTCCGTTGGCAGGGTGGTGTTTTTCATAAACAGTTTGGAAGTTGCTTCATACATTGGGGTTTTTTTTAATAACGGCTCAACGCCGATTGTATCAGCAAAGCTATTATGCTGAGCCCCTGTAGTAATTTGTCAAATAATCATCTCCTGGCACATCTATTTTTATTATTTTTTCTACAAAGGCGCTAATGATTACAAGTATGATTAATAACTGAACTAAACTGTTATTGCCGGGAAGTTCTTAGTACATTCAAGGAATCGTGACCTGTATGGAAAACAATGTTAAGAACAACAGAAGTTGATCATACTTCACGGAAGGAATGTACGACCTGTAGTCATGTTTCCTTTTACCCTGCCATGCTTTTTTATTAGATCTCTGGATAGTAACCTTACGTGGGTCATTCGTCGGTCAACTGCTCATCTCCACTGTTGTTCCAAGCCCGCTTCCCGAGCCGCTGCGGGAAGGACCGGATGATTTCTTTAAGGAACAGCGCTATTTATAAAATAAATATAAAATCAGATCTCTATTTTGCACAAGCGACAAGTTATGAGAACTCCAGCAGCTGTATATTTGTTGAACACCCGCCTCCTGCGAGTATAAATTGCACCTTACTGAGTAGAAATAAAATACAGTCCACCAGAGACTTTGCTGCAAGGTGTAGCTGCTTGTCTATGGGCAAGTAATGACTTGCGTTTTCAGCTGCTCCTTAGTAAGAGCCTTAGTAATTGGAATCAGTTATTCAAAACATCTCTAAATGTGATTTAAATGGCAAGGATTTAATAACATAGAAAGAAGTCATTACAGAGGTTCAAGCAGGGGAGAAGGGAATTCCGTTTTTCAGAGCAGAGGGAGAAAAATAAAGCAATTACTTGATGTAAAGGCCAGAAACAGGACTCCTGCTGTCACAGAGAAATCAAATCTGTCAGCAATTAGTGGGATCTTAGGAGGCAAAGAACCCTTCAGTGTTGAACAGTGAATAAGGGGTTAGCAATTATATGAACTGATAAAAGTGTTCTGGTTTTCAAACAGCAGGTTAACAAGGCTTACTTTTTTCATAACTTCATGCAGATGTGATGAGTCACACTTGGTGACATTTTTCAGGAGGACTGTACGGAAAGGTAGGAAAAAAAATAAAGTGCATTGCAGCGCTGTTGCCTCTGAGATGCTGCCGACTTCGTTATTGCAAAATGAGCCACGGCACAATGATGGGACCAGCCCCGACGGCTGTCACTTCTCAGCGAGGCCGGGCAATAGCTTACTTAAAGCCTCTGCAAAGCCTCTGCCTTTAAAAGTACTGTTTGTCTTCCATATGTGAGCACTTGTGGGACCAAAAAAAAGATAATTATAATCAGGTCTCATTCTGCTTGACATCAGAAATACTCAGAAATCCCAGCAGAAGGTATTTATACCCTCCAAGATTGATTCTTGAATGGAAGAGTTCATACAGGGAAACGGAAACGGACGTGATTATGCCTTTTTAGTCTCGACTCTGGGCAATGCTTTACGCACTGTATAGATGTTACATGATTAATTTGCACAATAAAAAGAACATTTGTAGGAAACTGAAAAATGAGGGGACTTTTCTCAGTATGTTCGAGTGGCTGAGGCAGAGCTAGAACTCCGGATCGCATGCTTTTATTGACTCGAATAGGGAACGTTAAGAAACAAGCAGCAGAAAGAGACCAGGAGCTCCATATACACAGCCTGTACCTTGAAAAACATATAGGGAACGAGTGAGCTTTGAAGACTTCACCTTCATCCTAGCCTATCCTATTTTGTTCACAGGCACCAAAGCCCTTCTGAGCAGGAAAACGAAGGAGCTCTGGCAGTTTCAAAAGGCTTTCTCTCTCAAAACAGAGGGATGAAGTGTGTCTAGACTGAGACGCAAAATCCTCCTGGAATGTCTAAAGAAATTAGGGCTGTTGAGATTAGCAGAGAAGGCCTTTCAGTGGGATCAACATACACAGAGCACGTTGCTTTGCAGTCATTTTTCTCTAAGTGCCGAGTCGGTCCACTGAACTAAAAACCTCGTTGGCTTTATGTTGGCTGCTTGGCATTGGGTACGTCAGACTCCTGCAGGCAAAGACGGTGGGTTTCTGAGCTCCTCCAGCCCGCAGGAGGAACAAGAGTAGCCTGGGCCTGGTCGGTGGGTTGTACTGGAGCTTTTCCCAGTCCAAGACAAAAAGCGATCTGAGTGCTGGACGAAGAAAACCCGTGGTCTGAAGCTCCAAGATGGAAAGGTGCAGCTGGGGCCGTTACCGTATCGTACTGGAGTATCGCCCCGTTCCTTACCCCCCAGAGTAAGGCGTCATGCCCAGTTTCTCATGATTTTTTAAAAACTGATGGCATGTAGAGCTGTGCTGGCATTGCGCTGGTGGTGGTGTGAAGGTAAATCAGAAGTTAAAGAAAACCAACCAAACAAAAGCCCTGGTCCAAATCAAGTTTTCTCTTCCCTAAAAATCTTACAAAGTCATCCTTTGGGGAACGGGGAATGGGGGCAATAATAGAAAACACAACATTTCTATTGTGAAGCTGACAATAGCTTCCAAAACCCACGCAAATCATGTATCAAATCTACATGGGAGGAATGTCTGAAGGAAGCATTAGATCACTCCTGTAGCCTAGGCATCTTGGAAAAGCAACATTTTAAAGCAAATTCAGATACATACCTGAGACTGACTAAAAATCCCTTGAATTCATTTCCCAAGTGATTTTTAACGTAAATTTTTAATTAACATGTATTTTAGGTCCTCGGAATGTTTGGAAACCACATAGTACTAAGAAAAGTCAGAAGAAAAACACAAAGCTGTGTGCATTGGAGGATAAATCTGCGTCATCGTGTGAATACATATTTATTTTTAAAAAGAATTCAAATTTTTTTAAAGAAAATACAGTCCTCAGGAGTTTGTGTCCTGTGCCCTGTTCTAAAAACCCCCTCTTTTTCAAATTGTACAGCAGGCGAATTTATACGAGCATGTTTGTTTGCCTATGGAAAGATGGTGGATGTGCAGGGGGTATTCTTTCCTAACCCTTAGCCCATCGTCCTCTTTTTTCTGTCCTGTGCACTGAAAGGATTGCTTGGGCTGAATATCACGCTATCTGTGACGAAACCCTTTTCCGATCCCTCGTGCTTTCTCTAGGATGAAGGAGAGCTTCCAAGGAGCTTCGCTTCCAAGTGAATTCACCAGGTTGCTCTGACCTGGGTAAGCCCTTTGGATGCCGTATCCAAACGCTTGTGATGATAGCTTCCCATTTCATCACCTTTTGAACCCATCCTGAGTTGCTTTCTGATCCACGCATTTTTGGTTCATGAGGTGTGCGTTAACACGCAATTACTGCTGATCTCAATAGCAATTGAAGCGTTCGTTATCTCGCCAGATCAGGCCTTGTTTTAGGTATTTCACAATCTGACATTAAGGAAGCACTGACTAGTGAATGCCTATTGAAAAACAGAAGCATAAATCCCATGGAGGTGATTTTTACACCAATTTTTTACAGCGGAAACATTGAGATGTGAGGGAAGAGTGGTTCCCAAAGAGAGGTAAAACAAAACAAAAAAAAAAAAGGCAAAATCTTGGTCTGGGTGATGGACGTAGGCAGGATATAGCGATGGAGGTTACGCGTTTGACATCACTTGGTTTGCTTCCAGGAACTGGCAGAGAAAGAAATTTCTTTTCTAAATCCAAGCGAGTGGAAACTGCCCACTCCCAAGAGAAGTTCACAGGGTGCTGCGAGCCGCTCGCCGGCGTGCGGGTGGAAGGAGGGTTCTCCACGGGATGTTACAATAGGGCAGGAGCTGTTGTCCACAGTTTTGGCAGGATTTCCTCCGTTTCTGGTCCACATCTTAGAATTTCTAGGAGGTCTCCTGTCTTATTTTAGGAGTGATGTGTCCAAATTTAGCAAGAACAAGTTTCCAATTTCAGTTTGGAGTTTCCTGCTTCTCTCAGAGCAGAGATCCACAGGATTTATCCAAGGCGGCGCTGCCAGAAGCGAGCAATCTTGCTGGCAATCCAGCTGTCTCTGCCGTCTTGTCTGGGGAAAATTAGCAGTTTTTAGGGAAAAGCTTTGATGGAAACCAGCATGACTTCACATTTCTTTGAACTTCTTCAGTTTGGCTTCGGGACCGAATGTGGTGCAAAGACCACACTTGTTGCATTGCTTGCTGGTCATGGACAATTTTCAGATTTTTATGGTGATACAACAGCAGCTGTCCTGGCTGCTATCTAAGAGCTGTTAACTCCTCTATAGGGCACGCAATGCCCCTTCCATGGATCAGACAGTGCCAATGGATCGCCTGGGCCAGCCCTGCAGTGCGTTACCCAAATGCCTTTCCAAAACAGCTCCCTGAAAACTCAGTTCGGGTCCCTGAAAGCTCAGTTCACTCATTTTTACAGCACGAGGCAAATGCCGTGTATTGTTTCCCATGAAAGTTTGTGTAGGTAGAGGGAGAGGAATGTCTATTTGGGAAGACAGTCGCTTCCTTTGCTTCTTGAAAGAGAAGGGAAATGCATGTACTGACACCAAACGATTTTATGCCGGTTTCCATAGGTGCAATTTAGGGACGAAGCAATTCACGTCGGCGCCTTGGGTCTTGCAAGCAGAGAGAAGACTGTCATTTGGGGAGGTGTCACCGAAGCAGGGCTGTGCTGGGACGGGCTATTTGATAACTATTTTCCTGTGGTCCGTGCTAGCGCTGCGTGTCTGCGGGGGGTTCCTGGGCTTCCTCCAGGGAACCTGCCCCGACCGACATCCTTATGGGGCCATTTTCTCAATCGCTCTCCAGATTTCAGTGATTAAGATCTTATCTGTGGCAACTTTCATCCTCGAATATCCGCAAACACTTTGCAAAACAGCACAGGAGATATCCGTAGCTATTTACCACTTGGTAAACTGATTGCATCAGACCGGAGGAGGAAATTTATTTCCTCGTGAAATATGATCTCATAAAAAAAAAATCCCTGGGACAGCAGACGTTGCAATGAACTGTGCGAGGCATTGCTACCTCCAACAGAGGCTGGAGATTTAGCTCAATTATACTGCAGTTTGCCTTTAATAAAAAGGATTTTTTTCACAGATGAAAGCTTAAGTGTAGGAAACTGGGGGAGCGCCACGTCTTCCCCCCCCGGCTCGCTGCGCTGCGTGGGGAATTTGGAGGGCGAGTTCCTTATCAGGAAGCCGGGGGAGAGGAATTCTTTTCAGGTAAGTCACAAGCAAAAGTTGCAAAATAACCTGTGCCGTACAGATAGAGGCCTCTCCGTTTCCAGAATTACTATTTGCTTTGTCGCAAACCTTATCCAGATTGCAGATTTGAGGGATGATTTTAAAAAAAATAAGTAAACAAAGAACCTGCACTTTCTGAAAATGCAATTTGTTCAGTTTTAGTCTCCTCGCCAGCCCCCACCCTTTGACTGTATTTAAGTCGCCAACAAAGAGCATCGTGGTCCTGCTGACCCGAACATATTTGGCCAGTTTGCTTCCAAAAGCGCCAGGCAGAAGCACCGGGCTTTGTGCCTTTCTCAGCGTTATTGTCGGGAGAAAAGAGTCACTCGAAGGCTGGAGCTGGGAGCAGCGGTGTTCAGCATCCAGCCGCTTTCGGCTCTTGAGATGTGAAAGCAGCCACTTGGGGTTCATTACACGGCGCTGACGCCGCGGCATTGTGCGGCGCAGGAATCCCGGCCGCCTCCTGGCTCCGGGACAAGGCCCCGTTTTCTGCCTGGATGCTCAGATCTCGCTTTCTTTCCATTGTGTTGCCCGGTGTCCAGAAATAAAGGATGCTCGGCACATAGGGAGGCAGGGGAGGAAGAAAGGAGTGTAATTTGTAAAGGAAATATTTCCACTAGCTCAAATTTAAATTGACTAAATCGGTATTTAGTCAGACGCTTCACTCTAGGAATTGTATTTATCATCTTACAAAATATTTGAAATAATGCTAGTTCCGTCCTTCCTCAGATTTTTATGTATTTTCATCATTTATTGTTGAAATGACTGCCGCATGAAAAAAAAAATTACGAAAATTTTCTACATAAATGTTATCAAAACCAGAAATATATTGATTTTTAAAAGTGAAAGACAATGTGTTGTCATAATTATTTTGAGCTTGCTAGGCTTGAACGGGTCAACTGTTTCTGTGAGTTTTTAAATGAGTGACGAAACAATGGTTTTAACCTAAATTGTTTTAAAGTGATACTGAGAAAGCCCTAGTTCATACGAAAACAAAGACCAAAATAGTTTCAGAAACAATTTCAGAAATTCTTTTTTTTTTTTTTTCAATGCAGAAGAAAAACAAGAGCATTTTTAATTAGAGTTAACTTGTTGAAGAGTGTTAATACCTACTAAAATTTCTGCAGCCGTCCTAGAGTCACAACCACCTCTGCTTCCAGGAGAGCCCCAGCCCGAAGGCAGGGAGCGCATCGCTCTGCTCCGCGCGCGGTCCAGGAGCCGCGGGGGGAGGGACCCACATACCGGGTCGGGGCAGACACGCAGCCACCTGCGGGGCAAAGGCAGAAAGTCCTTACAGAAGCCACCTTTATAATATACACCGCTCATTAACAAGTCAAGTATTTTAAATTAATACTTTGCCAGCTCATTTGTTTTCATTCGGGAAGAAAATATTCTACGGCTGTGTTCACGTAAATCACCTTTTTTTGATGGGTTCCTGGTGCCACAGGGCTTGTTCCAGTGGAAAAGAATCCCCGTTGGCTCCAGGGATCTCTGGTCATGTCTCTGTTTTTTTTTTAGTTTAAAACCCAGACCTTATCCATCATAATAAGACTTTGTTCTGAGGCTGAGGGTGCAGGCTGATGTGGACCCATCAGCAGCCGCAACTGAGATAATAGCTAAGCAGGTGGTAATTATTGTGATTAACCGCCGTTGCTTACCTTCAAATTTCAGGCGGTGGCTCTGTTTTAGCGCACCTCTTCGTTGCGGTGCCTTCCCTGGGCGCTCAGTGCGAGCCCGACTACCTCTTCTGGGGTCTTTGCAGTTTGTAAACCCTTTCTGTGCACTGGGTGCTATTACCTGTGCATTTACACAGCACCTAGGATGGCCTGGCTGACGCCCTGTCATCTATCTATCTGCTAAATAATACCGTCCACAACAGTTTAATTTGGTATTTTCTGAGCTGTACCTGCAGTTACATTTTTTAGCAGTTCAGTCACTTGTTGCACAGAGAGAAAGAAAATTAACCACAACCACTGATCTTTCTCGTTATTAACCTCGGGGCTTCCAGCTTCGCTCCTCCCTGCTTCTAAATCACTGTTTATTGCTATTTTTACAGGAGAAGATTAATGGACTTAAATGGGCACAGGTAATTCCGCATTGTTCGAAATCTCTTCAAATAGCACCTGCTGTAAATTCTTTACTGCTCGTTATCTCCGCAACACATCGCGCTCTTTAAACAGTTTGTTCAGTGGAGGAGGGGTGTGGAGGGCCACAGTGCCCTGGGAGCTTCTCAAAAGCATCTCTTTGGCTTTATGGATGCTGTGCCCTTGGTCGGGAGGGTTTTGCTTTCGCAGGTTCTCAGCCAGACTGGACACCGGGCACCTCTGCGAGCCAGCCTGCCGCCCGGAGCCAGCTTACGTTCCTGCTCCAGGGTTCACCCAGGCTGTGGGAGAAGTGCCCGTACTAATGGTTTTAGACGTTAACTTTTCCTTTGGTAATTTCCTCTCGTTCCGTACGTTCGGCTCTCAGCTGAGCTTTGTTCCAATAGCCTGGGGGAGATGTGACTTCACCGAGATATAAAACACACCCGCACAAAAAGAAAATGCTTGAAAAATCGCAATGACATGGTTGTGTTGGTAGCTTGTGATTTTCTGAAATGAAATGTGCCTAGACAATGAGAATTGAGCCAAGATACTATATTTTCCAAGCCACCTTTTTAGCCTTCAAAGAGGCTCCTTGGAAAAGCTGCACGCCAGTAAGCCACCTTCCTGATGCAATCACTTTTTGCAGACCCAAGAGGAAAAATGCAGAATATAACGGGTAACACTGCGTTAAGTGGATGGGCTCACGTTGCAGCAGGTCGAGATGGATGGACGGCAAGAATCAGCAGGTGGAAAAGCCAAATGGCAGAAGAGACAGCACCACAGCCCGGTGTGAGCGTAATGCAGGGATGGGGCTGTCTCTCCAGCCATCTCCATCACGGCTCACACCGAGGGCTCCGGCCGGGGAGCCGTGCCCCACGCAGGCACCAGCGCCTCTGTAAATCAGCCGGGTGTTCAGGGATGCAAATTAGCTGTGCCAGCGCAGAAAATACAGGACTTGTGTGTCTAACTAGTTGCAGGTGGAAAACCATGGGCAACGTTTCAAGAAGTGGCTTTGAAAGTTGGCCCGTTGCGACCATAAACAAGAAACTAAAGAGCTTTACAGTATGTACTTACAGCTTTTAATTTTCTCTCCCTGTTCACAGATATCCGAGTATCTCGCACACTCGCGGACAAGTATTTTGATTGTTCAGCCCTGGTTTTACATTTAATAGCCTCGCTACCTTCTCCCCACAGTGATCACATTCTGCTCCCACATGTGGAACAGTTTACGTTTCTCTTTTGCATAGAGGTGGAAGGCGGCCGGGCTCAGTTTTCACGGTGAGCGGGACGGGCTCGCAGGCTGTCTCTGAAGCCCGTCAGGAGCCCGGTCTCACCGCCACGAGTATTGCACGACAGGGAAAGGGCTGGGATCCAGTAGCGCTGCCTGCAAACAAGATTTCTGCCTCTCCCGCAGCTATTCTCTAGGCTGGTGGCACCGAAGAGTCATTAACAAGCGGTGCAATTTTAGAGCGAGTTGTATTTACACATAAGGACAAGGACTCATTATCGTCGTCATCTACATATTGTTGTTTTACATAACAGCTGCAGTAGAGCAAGTGCACTTTGGTCAATAGTTTCATTTATAACAAAGTCATAAATTAGGAATATTTTTCCCTCGACAATAAGTTTTATGCCAAGATTTGATGTAGCTTAAAGCAAGTTGTCAATTAGGCTACTTAAATTAATTTTTGGCAGCAGTTAATTGGAGCCTAGAGTCTTTTGTCTTTAAACAGCTAATCCTAAACAAGAAAATACAATGATTAAATGTTTCTTAAACAATATTATTCACAGAATTTAAAATATAGCATTTAATTAAGATTTGGACTTGTTAATCTTTTTTTAATTTTTTTTGAGAGATTAATTTAAATTTCTTCAAATAAATTTGCTACCATGGCTCTGATTAAACTGGCTTACCGCAGGGCTACGGTCTGAGACCCTCCAACACTCCTACAGCTCTTATACCCAAAGGCAAATTACTTTGGATTCCTTTCTAAAGAGACATATTTTGTCCTTTCAGAGAAGCAGGACATTCCTGTTTGGAGCTCCGGAAGTTTAAGAGTTGGGTTCACAGGATAAAAATGCTGCATTATTACACTCAGGTACTGGTAAATATGCTAAACAAATAAAAGACTTCAGTAAGCCCTCCCAGCACGGCCGGCTTCTGGGCAGGAAACCAAGACTTCTTAAAACCAGAAATCACGGAGTTTTACTTCAAATAGCCCGGTAACCAAAAATTCAGTCCAAGGTTATGATTAGACTAATGTGCTTCATATCAACGAAAGTGGAGCAGTTAGAGAGAGATCTCCCAGTCTTGATTTAACATTTTTCCGATTCTGGAAAATCTGCTGTGTTCCTGGTTAAACGTACTGTACAGTATCATGATTTGCAGAGAAATGAGTCCTGATAGACTACTATTCCTGATTGAATCTCTTCTTTATATCCACCATCAGTTATGGAAAGGAGAGTGAATTAAGGCACAGTTCTTTGGTGCGTTACACAGGAGTTAAGATTAGATAATTATAAAGCTTCCTACTATGAAATCCTGGAAGCTAATTTGTAATTAATGAATTAATTAAAGAGCAAAAAAAAGATGATGCATTTTGAATTAGAAGTGTAGCTAGTCACCTTCCCTCTCATCATTCTGATCTTCAGTGATCTCCTTCTTTACTGACAGGGAACATACATCAGGCAGACCATATATTTAAGAGCTGGAGCAAGAACCTGTTAGTTTAAGTCCCCTGCACACACATAGTGACAGAAAAGCAGCCGCTTATAACGAACGAGGCACAGACATGTAGAGAGTCAGTCCCCAGCTTCGGGGCGACAGGAGACTTCACGCCATACTGCCTTGTCTCCACCAGGGAAAGAGAGTTTGGGGCTCCAGGCACAAAATGCACCGTTTGAACAAACTTTTCACCCATCTCTCATTACCAACCGCTGCCACCACCCACGTGAAGGGGAAGCCCGTTCCTACTCTCTTCTGGTGGGAAAGCCCATTGCTGCAGAACTCATGGACGAGGACAGCAGGTGAAAGTAGCTAGGAGGAATCCAAGCTGAACTCCTTTGGGTTGAAAACCAAGGAATTGCTATTAGGGAACCATCTTAGTGGCTGCCATGGCAAGAGATTTGCAGTAGCGCCAGTCCCATGTATTCAGAAAGTCCCTCCTCATTTATGGGTTTTCAGACAAAGAAATGCTGGGTTCCTTAATTAATGTCTTCATGTGTTTGAGCCTTCGAGCTTTGCATTCTTGACAGCTTCTTTGCAGCCAAGTAGCTAGAAAACTCTTCCCTTTGCTTTTAAAGAAAATGAAATTCAAATGCATTTACAGGACTCTAGCAACTGGGCCTTCAAGAAAACCATCAAAATTCATGAGTCATCCTAAAACCACAAGGGAAGCTAAGAATGCTGCTTAAGGCCATATGTCTCACAAAGAAAGAGCATTGCTTTTTAACTAGAAGCACTGAGCCTGGTTGTTATTTGAAAATTAATAGGAGAGCTTCTCTGTTACGGTGGTGTTTTCTTATGTCTCAATATCATCCAGCACAGCAGCACTGAATCCGTCTACAAAAAAAACCCGAAGGTGAGAATGACCGAAATCAAACGTGAAATGAACGGGACTATTTTCATTGTCCAAGCTGATTGAAATGCAGAACAGTCTTTTCAGTTATTTAAAAACAATTTCATTTCACTTGTGAAAAACTGGGTTTTGGTTTGAGACAAAATGATTTAACTTTTAATGAAAACCCACACATTGGAAAGACGGTCATCAAATATAGACTCAAAATATAGTATCAAGATCAAATGCTTATTCATGGGCAACTGCTGAAAAAACCTTGAACTATATAAATTAAAAACAGATGCTTTAAATTAAAACACATAAATTACCGATGCTGATATTACTATAAATTTCAGTGATGAAAATACATCAGTCAAGACTTTAAGGGAGATTCTAAAGGTTACATATAGGAGTATTTTGCATTATTAAACAAAGTGTCACCTGAAGAAGTTCCCTGGAAGAATGCAGGAGGTGAAGTATCTCTGATTATCGTGACATGATTCAACAACTATTGCTGTTTTTATTCTGAGTCGATGTTGTATATCTTAGGCATTTCTTTGTTTAATTTCTGGTGTGCATTCAGAGTCTGAACATAGAGCCCTGCGTAGCTCATTCTATTTCCAGCTGGACATATACTTTCTCCCTATCCCCTATACAGAGACCACAGCTGGAACCAGTAACATCTCTGCAAATGAACTGAACTTTCAAGTTCAACCATTGTATCATGCTCCAGGCTGCTTAGTGTCTTTCAGATCCTGGTGTAATTTGGCATTATTTCCACTAAATAATGGTCAAACCTTGTATATATGTATGGAAGGCTTCCATGTCCTCAGGACAGCACACTAGTTAAAAATATCATTTATCCGGAGTAAACAGTAAAAACAAAAGCTATATTTATAGCTCATTATTTTAGAAGGGTGACATTAACATCCAGCTGGAGTATTAGAATTTTGCGTTGAGCGGTTTTGGTTTTGAACAGTTTGAAACAGCGCAACAGTGTTGAAAACCATATATCAGTATAATAAACAGATGTTATAAATATATAAAATATGTGTATACATGTATAGCTGAACTATGTGAGTGCACAAATATATATATATTCTCACACATACATGCATGTGAATATAGACATTTTCTTAACTACACACATATGAAGTACATTTTATTAAGAGAATCCAAATTTTCATATATTTATTCTAGCTGTTTATATGAAAGCTTCTTTGGTTTCTTTTAAAACCATTTTCAGACTTTTCTATTACGACCACCCAATATTTATATTTAATATTCTATATCTAGTAAACTGTTTCTCATCTGGGACTTTACTAGATACAGATGAAGCGTTGCTTAAAGAGAAGAAAAATCAACTCATAAAAAATGCACCTTGTAAATACCATAAAGTATTTGTTCATGAGTTTCTTCGAATTCTCTGTTTGTATTATTATTTTTAACAATGATACAATCAGTGGGAGTGAAGTATCAACAACTGGCGTAACCAGAGGTGGAAGAGGGAAAAATTACAGATTCCCTGATATCTTTCCACGCTGCAATATTTGAAGAACATTCAAGGTACTCACAATCCTTGATTTATAAACCGACTGCACAATCTTTTTCTGATCCTTCCCCACCCCCAAATTTCTCTTTCTGTACGAAGGAAGATTTTTTTACTGTACATTGACATTAGCTTATTGATGACTGAACTGCCTGAAGATAATTTGTTGGGTTTGGACATCCAACTGCCATTAATTTATTATGGAATTGGGCGTCAAACCCATCAGGTATCTTTGGAAGTACTGAAGAATAGTGTTACAGAAACAGGAATTTATATTTGGGGATTTTTTTTGTTAATTTAAAACACTATTTGTAAACAGCAAAATTAGTTTCTTCATCAGCGAAAATAATTTCTTCACCGTCTGCCCTAATCAGTTATGCTCTCTGTCTCTAAAGACAGAACTAAAGTGACCTAGCATGGTTTGCAAAGCCCAGATCATTGCCCATGATGCTTTTTTTTTATATATAAAGGGGAGCTTAAAAAATAGCTTCCTATGTCAGGAAGCTCTACCAGACTATCTTCAATGACCCGATGATAGGATTTCACCAACCTGCCATATATTATGCCCAAAGACTTTTTCTGTAATTAAATCATAGTTTCCAGAAACAAGCACGCTAGAGAGCCCCCAGTTTTCCTGATAGTTTTTGCCCACGGACAATCAATCACCATCACTGTTAAAAATATACACCTTACTTGTAACTGAAGTTCACCCAGCTGTAACACCAAAATCTTTCTTGTCATTACACCCTTTTTCAAAACATGTAGAAAAATGCTCAAGCTACAAAATTTTGAGCATTCCTCCCACCCTGCCTGCACTTCACCCTCCGGTTGACCACCATCCTCCACCATTTCAGTAGAACAACCTTTTAAAAATAAGACCATGTATTTTCCTAATCCACATTTTGTCATTCTTCCTTTCAAGCTTATGCAGCAATTTGAAGCTGCACTAACCTTCCTATGACCTTGAAAAGGTAAGGGAAAACCCTATGTTAACAATTCTTCTCTCTCCTTATTTGGGTAAACTAGAAGCCATGAGAGCCTTTTATTGACTTTCACTATAGTTTTCACCCTTGACAGTACAACTGAACCTGCCCTGACCTCTTTTGACCAAGCGCCTTTGTCCAACAAACTGTTCAAAGCATCTTGCAGCCAGATGTGAGCCCCCACACCCTGAGTGTATACGCTCAACTGTACAGATCTCCTGCTACCTCCCCTGACTGCTTGTACTGCCAGCAATCGCCTTCAGCTTGCTGCCAGCTGGCCTGATTCTGAGATAAGACCCACTGGCCGGGTTAAGAAAATGACACCTGATCATGGGGCTGGTCTTGTTCCCATGAGCTGCACCGTCTCTGAAGGCTCGGTTGTGTCTTGACAAACCACTCCATGCTGAAGGAAATAAAAGCAGCACCTTCCACAGGCCACGGGAGGAACACACGTGTTCCCTTTCTCTTCCCCTTCTAGCAGGACTTGCTCTGCACGTTCCTCAAAGGAGCAGAAGACTGCATTTGTGACCACCCCAGCGAGAAAAGGGAGCACTGAGGGTGGGAAGAGACTCCTGAAAGCATGGACCTGTGTAAGGCAATCTATCTGCCTATCACTGAATAAAATAATTTTCTGCTTTCTACATGGGCAGTCATCTCTCAGCCTGCCCAGCAACAGCTCGTGAAGATCTCACCCATCATCCCATACTTCTCTATCTCAAAGACTGTCCGTGCAAACTCCTCGTATCTTGTGATTTATGTAACACCGATGTGCCTAGAGCTTGTCTACTTGGTTAGGCAGCTAATTTTGACCTCATGGCTGTCAGGACGCAGACAAACCCAGATTAATAGAGTCAAACAGAAAGAAACAACAGTCCCTCAGACTTAGCAATGGCACAGAGTTTACACTGGCTTCTGTAGGCTCTTTGGATTAGACATTACAGTCTTCAGGAGTGTTACCAGCTCTTATCATACCTAAATGTCTTTGAATCACACTCTTGTTGTGTTCATTGTATTAATTTGCCCTAGATATCTATGAGCAAGTACGGTTGGTTTTCTTTCCTGTTCACCAGCCATTTCCAGTCTTTTGCATTCTTATGGACGTATTCAGATTCTGAGCTCTCACAAAGTACTGCTTTCAGTCCTGTTTTGACCCTATTTCAATCTTATTTTGACTCATTTCTTGATACACTTGGACATACCTGTGTCTGTCAGCAACAAATATTTGTTTATCAGCTTTTTCCCTGACTCACACAGTGTTGAAAACCTCAACTCTACCCAGTGCAAACGGCACTTCTGACTTCTTATTTATTCCAAGGTTCTCCTTATACTTAGCTGCCATCTCTGCCTCCCTGCTCCACTTGACTATATCCAACATCTGGAAAGCAGATCTATCCCTGGAGTCAATCTGACTCACATTATCTGGAAATAGCCTGGTTCCATTATAACAAGACCTTCACTGCCCCATTGCCTTCATGGCTGAAAGACATCTCAGCCAATGGGGGCATGGATTAATGTCCTGAAGGGAAAATGTGCAAACCTTCTAACGAGCTTTTTCTTCTCTGTATGAAAGAACCACCAGCAACTGAATCTTCCTTGTAATTCTTCACTTAGGCATTCAAAATTAATTTATAGTCCCTCCCGAAAATGACACTCATGCAATAATGAGCCCACTCTAAAAATACTTGTTTAGTAACAAATCCACTAAAAGAGAAAGTCTTGTGACCAAGTTCGATCTACAAGCCAACCAAACTCCTGCCAGTAAATACTGACATATTCTCACCTGGCAAAAATAAAAGTGGGTATTTTTAAGTTTAAATATTCACATACCTATGAGATTTTCAGCCAGCTCTACAGGATGTAATATTGCTGATAGTCCTTGAAAAAAACCAACCAAAATATGAAACCTTCTTTCTCACCCCTTCGACCCCCGTCAACACTGTTCATTTGGATCAGGTGTTTTTGAAGTTTGCACATGGCAGTCTCATTTGCATTTAATGTCCTTCAGATTACTTCCTTTTTGTTGTGCTAAACACCTCTCTCAGTTGAGTCTAATTTGATGAGGTCATGCTGTGACTCCTGACCCTTTGGGTTCTAAATGAAACCATCTGACAAAAAAAGTAAGTGGAGTGAGTCTTTTGCCTGTTCGTGGACATTTGATATTTGCAGATGTGCAGCAAGTTTTACAGACGACTCTTTTGCCAGGCTAACGCTTGACTGGGGAGGTGGAAATAAGTGAATTCCTAGAGAGAATAAAATATTCTGAAAATAAATAGGTCATGGTAATCCAGCCTCTCCAGCTCCACTAGCTAAAATAAACCAGAAGAAGTAAATATGACCATTATCTAAGTCAAGGGAATCCTAAATTCCAGAAAAGCTTTTCTACCCCCAAAATGACTTAATATCTCTGTGTTTTCTTCAAGTGTTTGTGAATGGAAACACCTGCGTGGCTTGGCATGGAGAGCCTGGGACTGTTTGGTGGCTCAGAGGTAGCCCGTCGTGCACACAGGAACCCCCCACCTGCTTTGGGCTGATGTGCTCACTCTGCCACAGCATTTATTGAAAGGCTGAAGAGGTGCACGTTTAGTTCCAGTTGTCTGCAGCCTGCGTTATAGAGGAGGTCAGCCTGGATGATCTCGCAGTCCTCATCTGGCCTTAAAAGTCTGGATCTGTTATTATGGCTTTGAAATGCTCTCAAGCACTGATCACTTCATTCCAGGCTAATTTTATATAGAGGGAGTCACTGGAACATTAACACATATGGTCAAATAAAGAGCCAAAATGCTATTCCAGACTTTTCTGGCCCCAAAATAGATCTGAGTTTTACTAGAATATTATGATATAAAACTGGAAAAGGAAATAAGTTAGCTCGGAAATTTCTTCAGAACATTTTTAAAATGTTCCTCTCTCATCACCCGTTACTTTGAAAGGCTGGAAGTGGGACCATGCTTAAATAATATTTGGCTTTTAGCCAAAAGACATTGAAACTGTCAGAAAGACCTCATCAGTGAACATTAGATGAGGCCATATATCCTTTTTTATTTGTATCTCTTCCTGTGCCAGCCCTCCCCATTTCCACATACACACATAATTTCCCCTATGAACTCTATGGCTAACTCTACAGCTGCCTGTGGTATGCATGCCCTCCATAGCAAGACTGTTTCAGAATTATCTGACTGTAGTAAATCATCTTGAGATATACTGTAATTAAGTAGGAATATGCAAAGCATCAGGCAGATTATCTTTGAAATGCATCAAAGTACATTATATTATAAAAAAATTAGGAAAATCTGTAGGTCATATATTCACTAAACTCCTCTACCTTATATGAAAATGAGTCATTTTCCATCATACCCTGGGGGTGAGGAGGCTGTCAGATGAAGAAATAAAAGACACTGCTAGTTAAGAAGAGCAGACCATGCCAAATCACTAATTAAAATTTAGATTTTTTTGTGTAGAGAGCAGGTGCATACGCTAAAAGCTATTCCAGAACTGGACGAACTTCTACCTGACTTTTTTTTTTAAAATGCTATTTTACAGACCTGAGTAAGGGCCTCAAAGACTGGATGTATTATTGAACCAAAGTCTTAGATGTACACACATGAAAATGGAGCACTCAGCATTGCATCTTAATTTTCAAAGACCATATTTTCAATTAAGCTTCTGAAAGAACAGGTTAAAAAATCAATTTAAACTTTTTAAAATTGTATCATTGATCAAATTATGTTCATAATATTCGGGCCTGAGATACAGATATAGAAATATATTTAGTTACATCTTAAGACAGCTTTGATTCTTGCAGTTTCAAGACCCCATGTCTTTTCGGTTGTCCACTAAATTAACTGTGCACCTAATAAGGGGTCAGAATGAATTTATTATCATTGCTGTGTTCATTATGATAGTTCTGTGAAACCTCACCTAGATGAATATGAGCAATATTTTTCATTTATGTATTAATTGTATAGACCGGTAGTCAAAACTGTTCTTTAGAAGTAAAGCTGTTGTGACGGGAAAGGAGCAGCGGTAAGAATTACAGCCAAGCAGACATAGCAGTCCTAGTAATTACAACCTCATCAGCACGTACAGAAATGTGGACTGTTTTGACGCATCCATTTCTATCTATGTATCCCTAAATCCTCAAAATTATTTGGAAGAGCTTTACTCTGACTGCCTTCATCAGGAATCACAGGACAAATCACAGGAGGAACTGTATGACGCTCTGCGTGAGAGATGCTGAAAACACCAAACTCCACGGGAATACAAGAGAATCTGAAGGACTCACCAGCTATAACATCCATCCTTTGGATGTCCATAACTGCACAGCCAAAACTGAGGAACTGAGATTTGAGTAGCAGCTCAGTCCTGGGGATGTCTTGGAAAGGGGAGATTCAAATAGCAAAAAAAAATTATATACACACATATGTACAGGGGACAACATTTTAATGTCAATGTTTCAACTTAGAAATGTAGGAATCTAAACTTGCATCTGAGCGCATTCTGGAATTTGATGTAAAATGCATATTCATCAGGATTACAGCAAATTTGGGCCTAAAGAAAGAGTGGGATTTTCCTTGTGTTTTGCACACTGCAAGAGGGGTGGGCCAGAAACGCATGCATGCCTGCTAGCAAGCGAAAGCCTGCTGATACCTAAATCATTGGGGGCTTTTTCCAAAAATGATTTATCCTTATATTACTTGAAGATTACTCATGTAATCCTGTTTGTAAAGCTGAAAGAAACTGTAACGTGCTTCCTACAAATATTCATCTGAATCCTTAAATGAATTTTTTTTTACTATGTTCACATGCCTTTGGTATTCATTTTTCCAAGGAGTTCCTGCAAATGCATTGACAGACTCGGAAAGAATGCTTTTTCAGCAAACATGCTGGAATACTATTCTTTGTCTGAGTTCTTATTATTCATATTACAGAAGTCTTCGGAGATGCCAATCAGGCTATGAGCCCTATCACGGCAGATCAAATTATAATGACAATAACTGTACCAGAAACCTGATCCCGTGTATAACACTCTCAATTACATGCATGGCTCTTCCCCATGGAGGCAGAAATCAGCTGCCTCAGTGGTACTCCCGGTTCTGGGTTGAAACAGACATAAGACAGCAAAGATTATAAGTGAAAGAACAATATGAACACTAATATTCCTTTAGCTTTTAAAGTTTAAATCATGAATTTAATTATGAAGTAACATCGGCTAAAATGGTTTCAATAGGTCTTCCGTGAGTATTCCCTTGATTTGAAATATTTAGGTTTTCATGGTGACAGTGAGCATGAGAAACTCCGTTGCCAGTGTATTTTTTGCCACTGTGCAAAAAACCCTCACCCACAGGGAGTGGAGAGCTGAGAAATTTAATAAAACCTGTACAAATCAAGGCACAGAATAGGTGGACAAGACCTGGCATCATTTTGTTAAAGTCAGGCTCTACTCAGTTAATAAACTGGGGAAAACTCTAACACAGAACCCCACAAAGGCACTCCTGCCTGTAGCTCCTGTCCTGGAAGGGGGCTGCCTGGCCAAGCAAATAAAATTGTGTCACATGACATGTATTTTCCTCATAAAAAATTTCAAATAAAGATAAAATTTCAAACGGCAAAGTTGAAGTCCTGAGCAGAATAAATTTGGAAGCCATATCCATTTCAAAAATCCACCTCAAAATTCAATATAGTAGGCAGCTAGGAACAATAAAATGAGACCATATGGGCTTGGATCAACCTATTAAAAGTACGCTACGCTGAAGGGCTGAGGCCGGTTATGCAGCTATTATCTGCCTTTAGTGACCTTGAGATGTGATCATTTGATTGCATCAAAGTCAAATTTTCCAGGCTCACTTCTTCACGTCTGTGAAGTTGTAATCTTTGAGTATCCCAACATATACTAATTTCCTCCAGGATATCAACTCACCGACAGCGCTGGTGCCCTGCCCCACAATGGCAGAGACTGTGGCAAACGAATTCTGACCCTGAATCTCCAGCACCGGCGAGGCAGAGGGTACGCTGAGGAAAGCTGAAGCTTTACTGGTTCATATTGCAAGTCTGGTTTAAGCTGCTCATTTTTATCAGCGTAGCTGAACTTTTTATTGACTTCTGACAGCATTTTAGAAGTGATTTCACTTCTCGGGGGATTATTGGAAATATGTTCTTTGTCTGAAGCCCTCTTAGAAAGCCACTTTCCTCTCCAAGAAATTACTGCACTTGGAATCATGTCTTGTTTAGGTCACAACTAAAAAACATCAACAGCCCAGCCTGCTTCCCTATGGAGTGTGCATCAGGATTACCGGCAATCTGGAAAATAACTCTTGTTTGAAAAAAAATGAGCTTAAATACTCCATTCAATTTATGTAAAGCGACTGTCTCACCTGTCAGAGCAGGAGCCCCTTGCCACGGAGGCAGCTCTGCCGCAGGGTGACAGCAGGGACAACTGCCCCTGCCCCACTCTTGGTGAACCTTTCCTCACCTTGTCCCCAGGGATGTGCCAGAGGATGGGGACAAGCTCTGCCCTCCCTGTGGGCACCGGTCCTGGGCTGTGATGCTGAGGACAGCTCTGAGGCCCGTGGAGAGGGATGAAGAAGGCTCCACTGCATCCCCCTCACCCATGTCTGTGTCGGCTCAGTGGTGTGATGGGTGGCCAGAGAGGTTGTCCTGCCCCACGGCTCTCCGTGGAGGCCCCACAGCTCCACCTGAGGGCCACAGCGGGCCCTCGTGCTCAGAATACATCTTGTTGGTCTGAAACAGCCCTATTTTGTCAACCCTCAGGACATGCTGCAGTGCACATTTGTTTTCCCAAACTGAGAAAAACTGGGAGAACCCTGGCAGGAGATCACAAAGACTGGAAATTTCTTTTCATCTGCTAGGTTATGATTTATGTTAATGATTGGGCAAAGGAAGGAGGGGGACTCGAGAGCAGGCTGTCTGTATGGCAAGGAAATCTCTCCAGACAGTGGGAAGGAGCACTCAGCACAAGGCGCAGGCACCACTGCCTGCCTTGAAAATAAATAAACCGCAAGAAAAGGCAGGTGGGTGCATGGCAGATCCATCGGACGAAATCCTCTCTCTGCGGGGAGCGCAGGAGAAGCAATTGTTGCTACTCGCTGTAAGTTGTAGCCGGAGCCATGCTGGAGTCCGCAGAGGGAAATCCAGTCCCTGCAGAGGTCCCCTGTGCAAAATATGTTTCTTCGAGTTTTGCTCAGGAGACCGGGATTTGGCTGCAAGACACAGGCAAAAGTAAAAGTTCAAACGCAGTAACAATTACGTATGATAGGAAAGCTGTTCTTTTCCTCTGCCTCAGAGTGAATTTCTTTCTGAAAATGCTACTTATTTCATTGTACACTGAGCTCAAATGCACTGTAAATTTCAATATTGAGACACAAACAAGAATCTCATAGACTTACACACACGCAACTTTCCGTGCCCCCACAGAGCTCATCCACGCAACTTCAGCTGCAGCTTCTTTTCTAATTCATTGACATCTAGGAGATGTTGGAGGAAGAGGGAGGGAGGTGAGGGAGTAGAAGGGCAGGGAAAAGACCCAAACATTGAAAATCTTGAAAAGTGTGTAGAAGCTCTGTAGGGACTGAATGGTTGCTCAAAATTGACCTGTTAATTATTAATTAATGGCCAACTTTACCCGCCCCAGCCCCATGTCAGCAAAAGATATTATAGTCAGGGATCAACAGCATCATTCCCAGTTTAGCAGCCGATGATTAGCATTTCAGCTATGCACGCTAGCAAGAATTCAGCAGTGAGGTGAAGGGGACCTTTACCCTTTCTATATCAGTGGGTATCCTTCAGGGCTCACCCATCTGCCTGCTTGGGGTGCGCCTGAGTCTGTGCTCAAGCCCTGACTTAGTGGCTCCGTGCTGCACAGAGATGCAAATACACACTTGGGCTGAACTTGGGCTGACCTCTGCTTCCACGGGAAAGACCGTGCTCTGGGGCACGCCCAGGTTTTGCTGGTGTGACTGGAAGGCGCACAGGAGAAGAGCCAAGACAAGAGCCAGTATCCGAAGTTGGGGTCTTTCTAGAGCACTCTGTAGAAACTTGTGGTGAGATTCCATGGACAACGATGTCACACAAATCCCCATGCTAAGAGTCTCTTATTGAGGAGCTGCCTTGGGCTAACACTGCCATTCAGTCCAGCTTCCCTGTTCATGATCCTCAAACCTTTCATGAAGACCTTCTTCACTGGGATCTATCAAGCACGGACGGAAGATCAAGGACAGTATCACCACTCCTACCCCTCCATTTCCCTATGTGATGCCTGAGGGGCATCTCAGTTTCTACATGGCTGTGCACACTGTGTGCCTGCCAGCCCTTCTTCACCAGCTCCAGCTCTGTGTCAGGGTGGGATGTCACTGAGGGGCACCTGGATGACATGCAACCAAAGAAAAATGTGTAGAAGCTCTGTAGGGACTGAATGGCTGCTCAAAATTGACCTGTTAATGGCCAACGCTACCCACCCCAGCCCCACGTCAGCAAAAGATATTATAGCAGAGGTGACCTTCCACTTAGTAAACCCGAAGGCTTTACTTTAGTATGAAGGTCCCTTTCTAAAGCCACTATGAAAACACTGAAAACAAAACTTACATCCAAGCATCTTAAGGACTTTCTGCACATTAATTAACCCCACAGCACCCAGAGTGAGACAGGGAAGTGTAACTAAACCAATTAAGTCGCAGAAGAAGGGGAGGAACGGGGGGTTAAGTGCCTTGCAGATGGAGGGACTGGAACCCAGGCTTTCTGGCTCACAAGTCTCAGTTCGGCTTCCCGGGAGTACTGGAAGTGAAACTTTCCCTATAGAGCTGTCGCTGTATGAAATCAGCTTGGCAGTGTGTGACAGACATAATCCTTTTCCCATATGTTTTATTTTCTATAAATAGAAAGACATCTCATTAGCATTCTGTAACTGCATGAGATAAGGAGAATGAACAAACAGACAAACAAATATCTGAACTATTTCCAGAGAATTGCCTGAAATTCCCGGCAGCGCAGGAGGACAGCACTGGATTCAACTGCCTTCTTTCCAATTTGATATCACCTGGGAAAATATTTCTCCAAATGGCAAGGGGTGGTTGAGCCCCCCACAATACACTTCATTGCTGGGAGTGAAACGGACCATGTACCACAAAGCAATATTTTGGTTGGGTTGTATCACAAAACCTGCATAATCCCAATCCTAATCTTTGGCAAAGCAGAGACACAAGTCAGACAGGTGAAATATTTTCTGTGTTTGGGCTATTCACGCTCCACATCATAAAAGCTGTAATCCTCCCAGTGTTCCTGGGAAACAATGATGTCTTTTTTACCATCGTTATGGCAGCATTACAGGAGATTTTTATGACCAATCTTTCTGAAGATTCAATACTGTCGGGACTGTTCTGAACAGTTTATCACGTTATAGCCTTCCTAAATAGAAAATGATATGGTCTATCCTTGCTATTATATGTGCAACATACACACTCTCAATTGTTTTAGTCCTAATTAAAATAATCTTTCATATGATTAGACTAGGAAATAAAAAGGGAATCTATTTTGTATTTGGTGATTGGCTGAAGGTTTCTTAAACAGAACAAAACATGCAAGAACTGCCATGTGGACATGCCAAATTGGATGTGGAGTCATGTTCTCCAGCACTTTGCTCAACAGTAGCTCGTAACAAACACTGTAAAGGAACATGAGCAGAAACCTGCATAATAAATAGGAAGAAGAAAGTAGAAATTTGTATTTTCAGAAATAGATTTTTTTGAGTTCAGAATGGAAATAAAACTTATGAAATAATTCAAGAATTAAAAAAAAAGGGAAAAAAACCTCCTTGTGAAACAGGCACCTTAAGTAGAAGACACTACCTGGGGTGAATGAATTATGCACTTCACCATTGTGGATGGAGATTTGTCAGTAACTTCCCTTCTTCAGCTCAAAAATATTCCCTAAAATATTTGCAAAAATACTTCAGATATGATAAAATTACATTCTCCCCCCACCTTTTTTTAAACAACTTTTGAACAATTATGGGACACTTTAAGTCTGGTTTCTTCCTTATCAGGTTAACATCTCAATTTGTTGCCTTTCAGTGTCATTGAACACCTCTTTTTTAATATTACACAAATTGGTAAGAGGATGGCTGAGTCTTCCTTCCCTATAGAAAATACTGATTTTAGATCACCTGCTTTTTACATCTCCCCTCTCTAAAAGAAACCATCTCATTCTGCATCACAGAGAAAGCTCACCACGACTCCAGCTACTGCAGTTCCCAGTCCTAACCCACTCCCACACCTGCACTCCGGTCTGCCCCAGGGTTTGCCCTTCAACCAGCAAGGACCATGTGTTTGAAAGACACTTCAGGGCACACACACACAGTGACAAGGTTCCTTCCCATAGGAATTTCTAGGCATTTAAAGGATTCTCAAGAGTACGAGGTCCAACAAAAAAAACCAACAACTTATTTCCATTCTAATGTATCAATGACTCATTCCATCAGTGATTAAAAATAACAGTCTGGGGACAGGGGATAAATATACCCCGGCTCTTTTTTAAATAAGAACCCTACCAAAATCACAGAGAAAGAAAAAATTTCTAGCATGCTGTCATACCAAAATTATATGAATGCCTAACTCCAGGAGGATAATTACAGTATAACACAACTTGAAATATTTTTCATGTGTCTGTCAGGATCTTTTTCCCATAGTGATTTTTTTGCCACAGGCCAACAAATGGCTTTAAAAAACAAGCACTTTTTCTTCAAAGAGGATATCCATGATTACCGTATGATCTCAGGAACAACTGTAGAAGCTCTGGATAAGATTTATCTTTGTCACTTGCCACGAGCGTACAGCACTGGGATTTGAAGCCACCCCAGTCCTCTCCTGGACCCCCAGCCCTCGCCACCTGTGCCAAACCCAGCTCCAGGTGCAGCTTTTCACATGGGTGCTGATGCCAGGATGGGCTTTTGGGCTGCAGCATCCCCAGTCTGGTCCCACAGGCCCTGAGGGGCTCATCCCCTGCTAGGACATTGGGTCCCAGGACCAGCCACTCAGGTCTTAGGAGTCTATTTTATACCGCACAACGTGGCACCTAAATGTATATACATTTTATTTTCCTCTGTCCAAAGCTGTGGCTAACTTGAACAGTGAATCACAACATCTTAGAAGACTGAAAAAGGTAGAAAAGTATGTAGGACGGTAGGAAGGTACGAACCAAAGCACACACAAACATCTTAAAATATCACAATGTTCTCCATAGGATCCAACACACAAACTGTGCTTAGAGCACCAACAAAGTATTTTCCAAAAATGGTAAGATAATTAAGTATAAAGAGCGTCTCTTGGAAACAACTAAGTCTTGAAATTAAGCCATTGAGCATCTCTGTAGAGATGCACAATAATAATTTTTATTAATTGTTTCCACAATGGAAGATTCCACAATCAACAAAGCTCTCAAAAATTTAGCTCTTGCACAGAAACTTATCCGTACTTGAAATGAGTTTTCTGAGGGACAATCTTTACTTTGGCTAAGAAATAAATCAGTGTTAATCAATTTTAAAAAAAAATTAAAAATTAAATAAGCCATGAAACTTTTACAGTTTACTCTTAACCAACTGTACAGCTGGTGGAACACCTTCCATTAGATTTCAAATTTTTATACTACATTTTTGGAGAAAATCGGTTTTCCCTCTTTATTTAATGTTGTCCTTCCCCCTGTCTTTTGTTTTATTGAGCTCAATCCGTCAGCAGCCTTTGAGAGCAGATCATAACCGAGAGGATGTTGTTTGTACGAAATTATGAACTCCGGTTCATATTATATGTTTGACTCATGTCTCAGCTTGCCCAAGATAAGCCTATTAAGCAGCATTCCAGACAGCAGCTCTGCCCAAGGGAGACACTTGTCACTCCCTTGGAGGACTACCACTGGGAGACCATCAAGTCTGTAACCCCGTGCCACCTTGAACTTCTGAGCTGCCTCTGAAGGAAAATGATCCCTGAGTACGAGGTACCCAAAATGCTGAGCAGGTGAACAAGATTGGATTGGTACTGGAGCATGTGACAAGGAGATAGGACGAGTTATGAACAAGGGACTTTACTCCATATGCCCTTCCTAGAGTGTGTGTGGGGTATACTCAGACTAATTTTGGGTACTCAGATTAGGGTAGGGTCTGCACAGATTAGGAGACAGTGTCCATCAGGACATCTCTGTGATCTCAAATACGATCAATACTATGTCTAATACTTGAACAACTTCAAGGAATCTCGTAGTTAAGAGTCATGTGCTAAGCTCATTGTTTAAAAAAATCACATGCTAAATTCATTGTTTTCCTGTAACATCATCCCAGAATAAAGCAGAAGACCAGATCACGCACAGCCCCAGCGAAGTGTTGGGAAAGCACAAGTAAACAACTGGTGGGAATTTGGGCGATCTTAGAGGTCACAGCTTGGGAGGACCCAAGTGTGCCTCACAGACCTGGACCCAGAAATGGCAACTAAATTGTAGCCAGACACAGAGGAGTCGGTGGGACCACCTGTTGGATCAAATTGTGTATTTAAATGGTGATTAAACACCCTTAGAACAGGAGCAGCCCAGGGGTGAATGCCCAGCGTGGCCGGGCCCCTTGCAAACACGCGCCACAGCAGTCCCTGCCCTGAAGAACATGCAGTGGAGGAGGCATCGCCTCTGCGGCACGCAGGGCTCGGGCAAATCGCCGGACTTCAAAGGGAGTTTTGACTTTGATAGAGAGTGAGTAGAGGCTGCCGAAGAGGGACCTGTGCTACAGAACAACCAAGCATGTGCTTCACATTTCAGAAATTATATGCAGAAAAAGACTTCACAGATCAAAAAAGGAAGGGGAAAAAAAAAAAACAAACGGCAGCATACAAAAGTCTTGAGCATCAAGACTCTTCTTAAGGTAGTGTTTCCGAGCCCCATACACGCTATGACATTGTAGTCTGAAAACTGCAGTGTTTGCGTTTAAATAAAAAATATTCTTTTTATCCCATTTGGAATTATTTAGCAACACCTCTCCTGAGATGTTAAAGAATGCAAATAAAACATCCAATATGATCCTTACCAAATACAAATTACATTAATTTGTCCTTTGGAGAATAACCTTTAAGCATTACAAAATACACTCTACTGGCTTTCTTGCTTTTTTTATCCCCTTTCACTCTTTCCTTGGACTTTTGAAGCAGACTTTTGTTGAATAGATCATACAGGATTATACAGTTATAGCTTGCTTTCATATATTTCAAAAAGAAAATCATAAATATGAACTCATATGTTAATAAATCAATTATGGAATGCTGTTTTACACATATGCTCAAAACATGACCTCTTCCAAGTTCTCTTAGAGCAGAAAGTTGGAGTTTAGATTTAAGGCACTTTAGCTTTAAAGGTATTGGGAATAACATTATCTGGTAAATATTAAGTAAAGCAGTTTTTCTGTTAAGTTTTATCTTGCCTTCAGTGGTTTATTAAAGCTTGCTCAGCAACACCATTTTAGTTACACATGAATAAGCCTTAACCTTACTTTTCTTCAATAACAAAAAAAATGGTCTTTAGCAGCTATCATTTACTTAACCACTTTTGAGTTATGAAGGGGTAAAGCAGAAGCAGCCCAAGTTTTATATATGCTCTTTTGCACTCTCAGAGGCAATTCAGTGCTAAAGCGTTTTCATTTTGTAAAGCAAAACAATGCTGGTGACTCATTTGTAATGAGGACTTTTACATAATTGCTTTTTTGGGAGTTTGACAAGAAAAGATGTGCAGCAGCCAATCCACGCATCTTTTAAAACTGTGAAACAAAAGCTGCACAGAACACACTTCATTCTGTTTCGGGTTTAATTCTCTCCTAAATTTCATCCTAAGCTTAATGTAAAAATTATAGTTTTATTGTTACATGCCTGAAAGAGATGAGATAATGTTAAAAAACTTTTGATATAAAATAAAATGACCAACAAAATATCCTCAGTTGTTTTCTGTAGTCCATTTATAGCTTCCATTGCCATGATATCTGAGTAAAGCAGCATTTTTCCATAGCGACTCCCCCTCTGAGGCTGTGCTCGTCTCCCGTTTTGGGGAAGTGATGCACAAAGACTGAAAACCAGACACGGGAAAGGGACACGGACCTCTGCCGGCAGAGCGGGGGCTCTGAAGTCCCGTTTGTTGAAATTGAACTCAGTTGAGATCAAAGGAGTTCAGAAAGCCAGTTGCTCTTCCTAACATCTACAGATATTTTCCTTTTCAACCTCAAAATTCCCGTGTGCCTACAGCTGGGTACGCGCTCATGCCGGGACCTGCATCAGTTATACAACCTATAGGCTGTAAGATTGCACCTTTTCCACCCAGCGCTTGCACTCAGCAGGCTGAAGACTGCTTCTGCTGGGGAGAAACATGATGGAAGTGTTTCACCAGACCTTCTACCACATATAATAATGTGGAAAATAGGTACCTGAAAGTGCAGAGAAGCATGTAGCTAAGCAGAGCCGTGCCTGTGCCGAGCAGAGGGCAAGATGTCCACCTTCCCCTCATCCGCAGGGGCTGCATGGTGGACAGGGCAGAAGTTGAACAAAAAAACTAATGAAACTTGAACGCCAGGCTTTCTCTACCTTTCCTGCTCTAAAAGCAATCCCTGAACAATCAACACAACTGTATTACAGTGTTTCTGTTCAGCAGACCAGAATTATTCCTTTTGATAGGAGCTACGCTAGTTTACATCAGCCAAGAGTCCTGCTTCTGTATCTCATCACACCTAATATCAACACACCGTCCAACCGTATGTAGCGACAAAACACCTTCTTGGAGTTGAATTGCTCAGTACCTGGCAGGGTATATGTCTGGGCACTTAAAACCCCTTCTGCCTTCAGAGCTGGATGCCGAGGAAATTAAAATGAGCGTGAGCATATTGCTATCAGGACACTTGTGAGAAGTAGAGAGCCTGTTACTGTACATTTCAGAGAAAACAGCGCTATTAAAGGACACAAATGTGATATTCGATTTGGATGTTTTCCCATGCGGATGAAAGGACTCACTCCTCATGCAATTCTGAAAGAAACTGATTAGATTTATGCAGGCAAGTATCAGCTTGTGATTAGCATTTAGGTGAGGATGCAGTTATGTGCTACAGGAAATATTGGTGTGTGCGTTTTCTGTTTACTTTCATTATCTAATGTGCTCTGCATTAGGCTGGGAAAGACAGAAGGGGTTATTTGGGAGATTTTTGAGCACTTGTAAATTTATTAGGCTTTCCTGACAGAGGAACTGGACATACTATTTCTTCTTAACACAGTCTTTTTGGATGGATTGGTATAAAATGCCTTCCAAGCAGTTTCAAGCAGAGAAATCAGTCTGGTGTTGTTCTGCTTGGAACAGGTAGGAAAAGGTTTGGAGAACCAGTTTTCCCAAAGAAAATTCCATCTTAAAAAAAATATTTGTTTTAAGAAGCAATGTTGGCTTTGATGAAAAGTTCAATCACAGAAGTGCATGGGGGGATTGTATACATACATATATAAACCTATGTATATGCACACACACGTATGTAATTTTTTCAGTTGAATTGGGATAAAACAAATCTGAGGTTTTACATTTTTCATTTATCAAAAAAATCTGTTACCAAAAAGCTTCATTTCTGGCAACATTTGTTGCCCTGAATCCTGTGGGGACATTTACCTTCGGGTAACCTCTCTGTGTAATTCATGTCTTCGTGACAGCTAATGGGGAGATAGACTAGTTAGTTGCTACCTCAAAAAAAAAAAAAAAAAAAAAAGAAAAAAAAGCAGCCAAGATTGTTGTATAAAAGCTCAGAAATCCTTTCATGCACTGTCTAGGCTTGGAATATAGAAGGAAATCTCTGCCAAGAAGCAAAGGATGTTGAAACAGAATCATGCAATGTGTTAATGCTGCAGGGCATTGGAAGTAAGATGCCAGGGACTTCAATCAGAAACTGAATGATCTTTGTGATATAGCAGAGAGGATGGAATAACATCAGAGAACTGCACACACAATGGAAAGAAACAGCATAATCATTTGTCATCACTCCAAGCAAACGAGTGCTGGCAATGACGTTTTCTGCACCAACCTATTCATGTCATAGTTTGAGGTTCAAATACCTTTCAGTAGCAGATCCCACCAGCAACATCCTCCCATGGCATGGAAATTTGCAGCAATATCCACCTCATCTGACACTTCAAAGGACTTGTGCTCTGGTCCTCAGACAGTTAAGTGTGGATACGCTAAGGTGGCTATGAAATCAGATTAACTTAAAGAGCTTGTATAATTCACAGCCTATTAAGTTAACCCAATTTCAAAACTGGTTCCACTTTGCATGAGAATGGACATCTGTGGCCTTCAAAATCCTCTACTATTTTTCATTCTTTATGAAGCATTCTTCCTTCCTTCATACTGCTGCTGATCTCTAGCTGTGTCTTACAAAGACTCAAATGAGACTGGTCAGATACTGAAACTGGTCCTGGGCCATTTTATGTGAAATATATAATTACACTGAAATCTTACAGAAAGAAAGGTGTCAAAATGTCCCGCGCATGGACAGAACTTGAACCAGAAACACTCACTTTCATGCGGATAAACCATTCGGTTGCCAGTGTTGGTCATCTTTCTGCATATTTTGGCAACACAGTCGACTGGTTCCCAGTGATGAGCAGTCAGTAGCTCTTGATAGTATCTAAAGGCATCATACGGTGTCCAGCTCTTCTGCAGAGGGCCCTACACAAATATTTGAAAAAAACTAACTTTAGGCTCCTGTTTCTGAAAATATTGTGTTTAATTTAACATCCAGCCTTCATTTGCCTAAAAATACGGAGAGAGAGAAAAAAGTCAAATACTACCTACTAGAAACCTTACCTATAAATACGTGGAGTTTTAAGATACAGGGATTTACTCAGGGTTGTACATTAAGCAGAGAGCAGTACTTTCACGCTGAGGAGCAGTCAACACTTCCACTTAGATGGTGAAACCAAACTCTAATTATAAGATATCGTCTAGCCAATATAGCTTCATATGTCGACTTTCAATACAATATAATAGTCTAATTTATAAGGTGCCTTATCATGCAAACTTCCATAGGCACAGTAATTTAAAAGGGATTATATATAAGCCCCTCTAAAAGCAAATATAAAAAGAAAAGATTCTTAGTCTTGTAATATTTCAAAAATTTATTTATTGAAGGAGCTTCTCTGCTTTAGGGGTGGTGTGGAAGTCCAGAGAGAAGGTGGTACTAGCAAAATTGTTAAAATTGGATGCCTTCGCTCTGGTACTTAAATCTCTATTTACCATTCAAGGAAAGGGCTTGAATTCACCTTTTCAAAGGGCTGTATCTCAGATCTATATAAATCAATGTCATTCCAACAAATTACAGCAGCTGAAGACAAAACCACTAGCTTTAAGAATGTTGCGGGAACACTTGGTTTGATTCTTCACATTCACACATATTCCTGAAATAGAGAGGATTCTTCCCTCCCTACACTTTTTTTCATCACAGTTTCCAGATATCATGATCTTGTCATTTCTTTCTCATGGATTTTCTGAATACAAAGCGTCCCTGATTTCCATCCCTACAAGGCATCTGTTGTGGGATGTGAAGGGAAGGGAAGAATTTACCTGTCCATGATCAGGACAGCAAAAGGTCTACAGGCAGTCTTGATAAGAATGAAAGTCCTGAAGATTGTTCATGTAATACACACATAAGAAGATAGCACTTCAGTGCCCTACTATCAAACTACGCTGTGTAGGCGTCTTTTTCCCATTCTTCTAAAAAACAGGGTTCATGGATAAATTCCAGCTGATTACTATGGTCTGAACAGAGGAAGTGCAATGGAAACGCTGGCAAACACATTCTCACCAAGATTTGCATTAAGTTTTCATTCAGGATTACAGGCTTTGTCCTACACAGATGAAGACATTTAACATTTTCTTTGACTTTATCAGCAATTGGAGCATTGGTAAGATGGTTAATAGACTGCTTTAGGAAGACAAAACTCCACTTTTTTTTTTTTTTTTAAGGGAAGTTAGCCATTTGTAAAGACTTTACCTTATGAACATTGCCTGCTGCTCATACAAGTGGAGACATCTTTGATCAAACTGAGATTCCTGTGTGCTTTTATATTTGTTCTTGGGTACCAATGAGATGCTTCTACCAAACACTCATTGAGGTGCTGCATGTACAGAGAGCCCACAGACAACCCTGGCTTCCAAACAAAAGTGGAAGGTAGTTTTCTTGTAGAGTTGTGCACACACAACACGATTAGCTAGTTTGAACACTTAGGCATTAGTAGAAAGTGGGACAAATAAAGATCATTCCATTACCATGTGGAATGCCCATGCCTCCTCAGAGAGGGGAGATGAACAGCTAACGTGAGACTGAAAAAGCACACCCAGTGTTTTCTTCAGTGCGTTCATGACTGAATATATATCTTGGGATCAGTTTCTCCAGACCAAATTTCAATTCTTGGAAAGGCATAAAATGAAATCTTCATGTAATATCCAAGTTAAAAAGGTAGACACATCCGAAAAAACTCAACTACCAGATGTTACCTTTGGGTAGCATTCAATCTTCAACTATAGTTTTTAAGTCCTTCTCCAGGCAATTAATACTACCTGTCTCAAGCCTACCACAACCTTCTTGATGTTCTTTACCTAGGAACAATCAAGCAATTTATATTAAGTAATTTAAATGACCTTTTCTGTGCACTGAGCCATTGTAACTGATAGTATAGAAACGTACCAACATGTCATGACATCAACTTCATTGAGCTCAGAGCATCCATCAATTATTTTAAATAGATTCCTTGTAAAATGAATGGAATGTTTGTTATTATGAGAAAATAAGTCAAAAGCCCTCAATAGCATTAATCAAATAAAAATAATGTGGAAATTCAGACTTTCAAAAAAGAAAACAGTGAATCATCTGTGAACTTGGCACTGCATCAAGCATGCGCTATTCATCTTCACTCTAAAGGCCCTTCATGACCTATCCACACTCCACCTATCATTTTTGCTATGCTATCAACATGTCAGCTCTCTCCACTGATCAGCCAGTGATGCCTGCCATCATCACCCATTTGTTATGTTCACCAATGAGCACTTTTGCCCTTTCTCCCATGCCAACCTTCATGCATGGAAGAAGCTCCCATAAATATCGGCAAACCCACCTCATTGTTCTCCCTCAAATGCCTCTAGAAACATCTCCTTTCCTGGGACAGCCACAGAAAAACACTTGATAGCAAATATAATGATTTACTTTTTTTTTTACTCTGGCTACTCTTACCTAATTACTTCCTTGTGCTTCCCTGTCTGGCTGGTACAACTACCACTAATGTGGTACTGTATCTGCTACTACTGTTTCTTGTCTAAGACTAGAAGTGACTACGGGCAAGAATTGAGTCTTTGGTCTATATTTACACAGTGATAAGCAGAATGGGTTTCTGTCTATAACTGCGGCTTCTTAACCATCACTTCAGCGTTAATGATAACTTCTCAACAGAGCTGTACATTTTTATCTGGTTTATATGAAACCTAGTGGCAACATCTAACCATATGCACACAGTCCTCTTGCTATTTAAAAATGAACCACCCTAAAAATTTGAAATTTTTTCCTATAAATAGCATGTTTACTAGGGAATACTCCACCAATCAGTCTAAAATTAGTCACAATCATTTCAAATTGTTTTTGAGGGGAATAAATTAACATGAACACAAGATTGTAAAGACTCCCAGCCACTCTACCATCCATATAAGTTAATATTCCATGTGACCTGAGGCTGCCGGTTGAAATCACCTATGCCTGGATGTGGGCTTGGTGAGGTGGGCTGGTTCAATTGAGGGAGAGATTATTGCTGCATCACTCTGGGAAAGGTGCTTAAGTCTAGCCCTTTTGGGTGCATTGCTTTACTTCCATTGCATATGCCCATCATGGAAGGAAACTGATTTGTTACTACCTCAGGAAAAAGCTTTCTTTGACCAGCGCTGGTAATACTTGGTTTTCATTTAAATGCTTTTGGTTCTATCTAAACCATATTTTCAGACATTTTTTTCCTCTCACAGCCCTAATCTCAAGTAATAACTTAAGAAAAGCAGCAGAATTTAATATAAACCATTACTGGTAAGACAGGTAATAATAATAACAGTAAAAAGTGATTTCCCCACCACCACCACAGTTATTCGTCATTCTCAAATGCCTGGGGGAGAAAAGGTGAACTTTCTACATGTCTGAATGTCATGAAATTCAGGCAGTTTCAGACCAAGGAAGAATGAATTCCAAAGCTGTGAATCTGTTCTTTCCATTATGGTTCTAAAAGAAATACAAGACCTTCCACAACATGTAGGGAAATAAAAACGTCTCATGGCTATAGAGTTTACTGTGGTTAAATCCCAGACACTTGATATTTGTATTGCATGGGTTATGGTATAGTGTGTGGCACAGTGGTGTCAGGTAAATATTTATTGTTGTGTATAGTAAGAAAGACTCTAGAAGTAATTGGTAGCAACTAGTAGAAAATAAAACCAAAATCAAATATAATCCCTTTTGTTGTTTGGTTATTTTTTAAAAAAAATCATCCTTCATTTTGAAGTTACTTTTCATCACTTCTCGTATGAGCTTGTAGCTGAGAGAGATGTATAATACATAGCTGTACATGTACATACGTGATGGAAAAGAATGAATAGTGGTGCCTCTCTTATCAAAGTCAATGGCAAACACCCCATCAACTAAACGAGCACGTAAGGGGAGCTCCAGAATTAATGAAACAGCACCCATGTTCTGTCAAAGAAAGGGCATTGGCAGGTTGACTATGAGCTGATGTTACCAAAAAGACCTTAAAGTGACACTGGCACTCAGCTACCCCACGAAATCGGTTTCTGTAAAAAGCAAATAAACAAATAGACATGAACCCTCTGAAACAAGGAGGAATGAGAGCCTTGGTGTTCGTTTCTGTGTTTCTCATCGCTGGAGAGAAGCAGCACAGGTTGGCTTTGTGGGGTGTACAGGCTTCCCAGATGGAAACACAAGAGGGGATGAAAAGTCCATTAGTCCAAGCTCTCAGCTCTTCCTGCTACACCAGCAGCCAAATCCAGTGGACAAAATGATTTGCCTTCATTGCCTAGAGACAAGACACACGCGTGGACTAGCCACCCAGTCTAAGAAATGAAGCAGCAAGGTTTCAAGACTTTGAGCAATTTTAATACACTGCATGGCAGTTATGAGAGAGTCCTCGGGTGAGACTTAGTTTTCATCCTCCCCTTGCACAGGTTGGTATATTTAAGGTATGGATGAACAATTATGTCTTTGCCAAGGCCCAGGTTATCACAGCAAACCTGAACCCCACTGTTTTACACCACACTCGTTCTTCACACCGCCTTCTGTACATGGCATGCCAGGGAACAGATGCAAATAGAGCTCAAGATACTGCACTAGATGAGCTTTTGGCTTCCTAATAAGTGATATTGTTAATTAAAAGCAAGGTGGTGCATGCAGATTGTCGTCTCATCAGTGGAAGTTAGAGACACTGAGCTTGGAGTAATGGTTCGTTGTGTAAAATTTAACAGTCTTTTTCTTGCTTCTAAAAGCCCAAGCAAACATGAACATTTTATCAGCATCACATCCTAATGTATAGCATGCTAAATAGCTTATATATCACAGCAAAATGTAACAGCCTGATGTTAAATGTCCCACTGCAGCCCCAGTCAACTCTTCCCACAGCCACAGCCTGCTTTTCCCCCCGCCTGCGGGTGGCTGGGAGCTCCCTCCAGGCAGGTGCAGCCCCGCAGACACACACTCAGCAGCACGCTCTGGCTGCAGGGTTTCAGCCCCTTTCTCTTCAGGCTTCCAGCTTTATTTCTTCCTAGAACAAAATACATAAACCAAATTCACCTCATCAACCACATCCCCTTTCCTCTCTTCGCCAAGGACTTTGCAGACCCTCCAGTGTAACACCTGACAAACTGCATTCTCTCCTACTCAAGCTTTCAATACCACTCTCCCTGGAGCTGTACCCAGCCACTAGCGTCCTATTTTTTAAAGACCTGACAAACAGGTGAACGGCTTTAGAGACCGGATGACCTACCCGGCTTCAGCTAGGATGCTTCAGCTAATTGCATCTCCGGAGCAGGGTCTCACACCGTTGTAAATGCCAGCCTTCATCTGACAAGGTATCTGCAAAAATCCTCCCTTGGCGCAGCTGCCTGTCACATTTCTGCTGAAGGTGGGTTTGGTCTAGGGGAAGGAAGCAGTGCCAGAGCCATCAGACTCTGAATTCCCAAAGACCTCAGGGGTTGCAGGCGCTTGGTGCCGTCTCTGCAGCAGGATGGATTTCACCTCCCAGCTGAATGGCAGTTGCAAGAGGAAGGACGGGTGAGAGAGCGGGAACACCTGGATTCACTTCTTCCCTCTGCCCCAGGTTTCAGTGTATTACTTAGTCTCTCTCTGCCTTTCCTCCCCATCTGTAAATTCACCATTTGAGAACCTTTTCCTCTGACCTCATCTGGAGATAACAGTGCTTTCCCACTTCATTGGAATACTAAATATATAGAAGATGATGAGGTTCTCAGATGATGCTTGAGCATGGGGATATGGAAAACACCTAAGATGGGCTGGTTATGTGTCTATTACAAAATTTGTTTTTCACGTAATCAGGTTTGGAAGTTAGGAGTCCCTAACAAACCTCTCCTCTTGAGCACAGCCTGAAGTCACAGCACGAGCTGATGCTTCATTCCGTCTCCTGAGTAATCCCTGAACTTTCCAGCCATGTTCTAAATCCATTGTATCTGGTTTCAGTAAGATTAGATGCACTTTTAGATGGCAGACTATGAGATTTTGGTAGGTTACATTATCAATCAAACTTTAGGGACATTGAATCAATGGCTCAACAGGACCTATTAAATCAGCTGGGGGATTATTTTTTTCTGCTTTTGACAACTTTACGGGAAACACCACCTTTTTATTACTATTACTCTCACTGAACACAGAAATCAGTGAAAACCCCCTCCCTTTTTCAAGTTTTGCCAATAATTTATAAAGACTATTTTGTAACAGGCTTTCATGAATTTTCTTGTAAGAAATCAAGTAGAGATAAACAGAGGACTGTAGAGTTTGGGGAGCAATATGACAGCCGCAGCTATTTACTCACCTGCAAGAAATCCTACTGAAGCATAGGAGACTGCTTTTATCCACAAATACAAGCCACAGTTGGACGGTGTAGCTCACAGGCATTTCCAAAGAAAAGCCCATTTTACAAACAGGGATCTCCTTTCCCAAAAGAGCTGGATGAAATAAACACCTCCAAGCAGGAGACTCGCCAATCCCACACCATGTTTTTTGCTGAAGGTGTCCATTCCTTGCAACATTGGGCCTAATCCTGCTCCACTAAAACTAATGGAAGAAATTTCCTGTCATCCGCTTCCTAAGAGCAGCGTAGTTGTCATTGCAGTGTTGAAACGATATTGCGAAATACCTGGTGTGTTTCAAAAAAAGATTTTATTTTCTTTTTTTTTTTTTTGTAATTGCCAGTAATTAAACACGTTTATCAGATTTTAGCCTCTCTCCATCATTCAGAGAGGTAATTAAAGGTTTAGTCATTGCATACTGGGGTGTTTTTCTGTTTCATTAACTGCAGTGAGTCTCTGTGAATCAGGTTGCTTCTGCTCTTACGGTGTTGCAATACCACATAACTTCCCGTAAGCCGGCCGGGCACCACTTACTGTGCCTTCTCTTTTAAAAACTCACCTCCTTCAAAACCCCATTTCGCCATGCGCACCAAGCACTGGCACTGCTGAATCACTGCATGCCGGCCGGAGTGAGGACTGGCATCGCACAAAGCAGGGCTTTGACATCCCTCTGCTGCCACATGCCACCTGCTCTGCGTCCCCGTCCCCCGTGCAAAGGCAGCTGGGGAAGCTCTGGCATGGCTTTTCCAAACACTGCGAGGTCTTTAGCCAGCTACTGTTGTTTTACCCGGTGACCTGGGCTTGAGTTACAAAGGAAAAAAACGCAAAAAAATGGTCATCAAAATTAGGTGTTCCAACCTCTCTGAAAATTAGGTCATTTATCCAAGTGCCAAAAATGGCTTTGTGACCAATACCACGATACTCTGCAAGAGGGTTGCGCAGTTAAACACCGTATCTAAGACTTTATTCCTTCAGATTCTGAAAGGAAGAAACTGTTGTTCTTTTAAACTAAACACAAGATCACCTTTTGTCCTGGGTTTAATTAAATCTGAAAGTCTTTCAGCTCAGATGGCTGCTGGGTGAATCTCTGTCCTCCTCCTCCTCCAGACAAACATCTATTTCACAAAATCTAACTATTGGTAGGCAAATAAGTGACACTACCGCTTGGGAGGCTCGCATCTCTGCTAAGGCTGCAGTACCTCAGCTCTGTGCCATGGGAAGGCTGCTGCTTCTCATCTCTGGTTTCTGCTTACCCAGGGCCGTCAAACCAAAATTACAGTAACTAGAAAAACCCAAAGCACTTTAGGTTTCAGTGTTTACTTTCGATTCTGCACTGCAAAGTCTGACTTCAAAGGATAGGCATACCATTCGGGTATCACAAGTGCAATTTCCGAAGCTATTTACCTTGAAAAGTTTGTATTACAGTGCTAGTGGTCATATATGAAAATAAAATATTTGCTCAGTTGTGGGATTCACTCCTCAGCTTCAGGAAGAGGTTTGCCTGAAAAGAGACTGAGAGCTTTTTACTGACCTAGAAGAGTGCCATTATAGCTGGGGGAAAATAAGTACGAATCCATTGCCTATAGGAAATTATCCTACGCTGCATAAGAGATTCCTTCAAACCATTGACTCTCCACAAAGGCAATGTCATCATGATGTAAGTGGACACACAAATCATAAAATAATTGTGTGAGATTGTTGGGAGTCATTCTAAATAATTTTATTTTGCCATTGTTTGGAATGCCTGTATTAAATTGACAGCGGAGGAATCCGGGCCATGGGATAGAAATGAGTTAATATGGGGATAAACATACTGCAAAGATTGGTATCATAGAAAATAATAATATGTAACCTTAATGCATGGGTTTAGTGCAGTCACAGCCTCACATCTACCCTTGTTGCTGTGTCCCAACTCTGTTTAAAGCATTCCCATCGCACTGTTATAAAGATTCCATTTCTCAGGACACAGAAAAGAAAATAATTTCTACCAAAAAAATTGTGAGCACTTTTAAAGAAAGAAAAAAATAATTTTGTGCGTGTTATAATTTCAAACTATTTCATAAGGTATATTTTAAAATCAGGAAGTTTGCAAACAATAAATTAGGAATGCCTGTAACCCTTGCTTAATGGAAAAGTAAAGATTTGGTTGATAATACATCTAAACATGAATTCGATGTGTAAGTACACTTACTCATATTAATTATTTTCTTCATTGCTTAACAGGTTTCACCTTCATTCTCACATGAATTTGTCCAACATCATATTCTAGGCATTAGATGTCACTGTGCTTTTTTCTGCTAAAATACTGGTTTTCAAGAGCAGGTTTTTTCCTTCATGCAGACATTTCATAAATCACTTAATTCTCCTTTGGATAAATTAAGAAATATGATATTTTAAATTGTTTGATATAAATCATGTTTTCCAGACTATACATCATCCAACCAGGTAAATCCAGAGCACTTCCCTGTAACATTTCCCTCCTTAACTTAAAAATACACGTTCGCACCACTTTTTAACTTTTATTTAAACAAACTCAAGATTTCACTGGATTCTAGTCATCCCAACTCTGCAACGGTGTTCTCTTTATTAAGCAGAAACATCGAAGTTAGCATTTTTCAAAATGGAAAAGCCTAGTTACTTAGTTTAACCTTAATATTGACCAGAAATTCCATGAACTCATGATAACTGAATTTGGATTTACTTCCTGAACATCTTCCAGAATCTGTTCAAATTCCTCTCCACCTCTCAGCAACATTTTTGTTTTTCCCTTTCTCCACCATTCCTTTGAATACTTACCTGAACTCTGGCACTGCTTCTTGCACCACCGCTGCTCCAGAGATCTACTCTTTAATGAGTCCCATCAAGTGACACTTACGCAGAAATTGGTTTTCCTAGTCTTACCCACCCCAAGGCAACATATCACCCAGCTGCTGCGTCTGGTCCTTTTGTGGTCTCTACTCTTGGGGTTCACCTTTACTGCTCTCTCCGTGACTGTTATCATCAGTTCCTCCTAGGACTGCTTTTAAGGAAGGTAAGAGCTTTTTGCTCTCTCCCTCGTAAATTTTTCCTGTTTAATTATTCAGCTTTTGGGGATCCTTCAATTTTCAACTAATCCGCCTGCCTATGCAGTTAGCCTTGATGGATAACAGGTCAGAAACTGTCAGTCCTAGGCAGGAATCCTCACTCTTTCTCCAGCTGAGAATGTTTGTCCCATTCACCACTGAGCCGTCCCAGAGAATAAGCACGCTGCAAACTGCAGCCAAACCCTATTTCCTACATGCTGCACTCCTACACTTTCCTCCACACCAGGCAAGAAATATGTGTGTTTACCTCTCTCTTCTATCCATGGGACAGTTCACAAGAAGACTTCTAGCAGAAAATCTTATTTGTTCAGCCCTCTCATCACTGCTGGGATGAGCAGAATTGCAAGCAGGTACCTAATGATGTCGAGGGAGAAAATAAATTTAGGTACATTAGAAAATAATGACTTGGATGGATCTTTAACAACTTTTGAAAAATATGTCTAAAGGAAATCTAATTTTATTGCTAAATTAATTTTAGTGAAATGCTTCTGGAGAGCATGCTTCAGGAATTTTATATAAGTTATATTTATCCCACCAGTGAGGATTATCTGACTTTTTATAAGCTAATCCTCTTGAGTGGTATGCCTCAATCCTATGAGAAGGCATGTAATATTTTACATTACAAGTGTTTTAATTTTATCTTCATTAATTTCCAGCATGACACTTTAAACACATATAAGAATTTCCACACAAGGGCAGACAGCAATCCAAGTGCAACTTTCACGGGCTTTTGGTAATTATTTTCCATTATCATGCAATAGCATCTAGTATTTTTGAACAATTCCTTTGTTTTCACTCTTATTCCCATTGCCTCTTATTTCACAGGCCATCCCCATTTTTTCATGTCTTGGCAAGTATCAGCTGCAAGAGTGATTCACCTTCTGATGATTTTTTTTTTTTGTCTCACTAGAACAATCAAGGGAAGAGAAAGCAGTGCTTTCGTATTTATATCGAATTGTGTTTATAGAGGGTGGCCAATTCTGCCCTTAACATGGGTGCACAGCCCTTCCTGTGAACTCAGGAGACTGGGTTTCACCTGAAGGTATTCTGCCCTTAACACAGTGATCTTTTTTGCCTTGCACAAGGAAATGGGTATTTTTATCCCTACAAAGAGGAGGTAGTTCTTCCTTCATTGCAGCAGCTGTGGATTTGTAAATGTATAGCAGATACTCACTGAAAAGCCATAGCTGGGACCTGATATATGATTTTGAATAATCATGGTGCCTTTATAAGGATATAAAGAATTGTCTGCCGTGGTAATTTTTCCAATGTGTCCATTTGCATAAAGGAAACATTGCAGCTTTTAAAATACTCATGATTACACTAGTATAACCCACTAATTTTCCTCGAATAGGCTGATAATATTTATCAAAGGGATCACAAGTGCGAGTAGGCAGTAAGGCAGACCACGAGAAAGTCACTAAATTTCAGGAAGAAGCGATATTACACACTGTGCGTTTGCACAAATGGCAAGTCACAGTTCCAAACTGGAATCTCCCTGAAGTTATTAGTATTGAGTCAATAGGAAGTTTGACAAACCTGGATCACACAGGTGAGAAAGAAACGATACTTTATTGTCCCATGGGTTCTTCTGCGTAGAGCAAAAGAGACATAGCTTTGCACCTGATGAACATCCACCACTTTGGCTGCACTTCTCCACCCGTTTTTCTCCCTGAAACCGTGCTGTGCCTCTTGAGACAAAGAGACCGGTTTATGCAGATGGCCAGTGTATGCTCTGCTTAAGTCTCGCTAGTACTATCACAAGGCTTAAGGGACATTTAAATCGCACATAGACTTCTGCTGGCTTTCCACAGACAGGAGTTCCAAGAGAGAGAAAACTGAAAAGACATGCATCGCATTATATGTCCCTAATACTAATTACAGTCTGTTCTAGAGTTTCAGTGGTTCCTTTACATCCAGGTGCACTGGACGCCAATGGAGGCCATGTCAAAACTCAATTTGGGCTACAGCACTGAAGTCACAGATGAGGACACCGAAAGCCACAGAGAAGTAAAATACCACCACTGGCATGTCTCAGTCAGTAGAAACACTACTGAATTTTATAGACAGCTGTTTCTGTTTATTCATAATGCTGCAAAGGGTGTTTTATCTACCTAATAAAGGTTTACAAGACAATACCATTATCCATTTATATCATACAACAGCATCATTTACTTCTGGAGAATTCCTTTGTGTTGAATGAAAACTCAACTACTTCCTATAGAAGCTTCTCAGTGTATTTCTCTTTAGAGGCACTTTCCTTCTTTTCTGTTCTTGCAGATGCAGGTCTGAGAGAAACGGAGCAATTTTCTCTTCCCTAACTTGAACAGCATTTCAAAGAGCCTGTCCTCATCAGGATGTGAAAATGTTCCAATTGCATCTGTATCTCTCGCTGCTCTCTACACCACTGTCCTTCAGAGAGAGACACAAATCCTCCCAGTGTTCCTGAGCAATACATTTTGCATTTGGAGTTCTGACTTGGCTGACACTTTTTAAAATATATATATATGTATTCAGAGTCAGAAAACTCCCCGGTGACTATTACACAGCTGCAGATGCTGAAGGGCACAAATTATTCCTGCTAAGGTCAACATTACCTTACACTAAAAAATTGTCTTCCTGACCATTCATTCTTTCTTGACTTCCACACTGTGAACAAGTGATGAATTTTTATGATTTCACCACCAACCATTGGTCATATTATGTACCTCTTGGGGAGGAGAAGTGAGGAGGTGGAAAGAGGTCCCAACCCACACATAGACACCTAAAGATCTGTCCTCGTTTGTTTCATAAGATGACATTAAACCAGATGAGCCAAAATTTCGTTTGGAAGCTGTTACAGGACTTAATAATAGTCAATGTAAGTGAGCCACAGAATGAATCTTATGAACGGGATGGAAGGATGTATTCTGACAGCCCAAATTTAAACTCATATTCAAAGTCTACTGTTTCCTACTGGCTAGCCAGTTTGGAAGGCACGGAGCCAAGCAACGGATCCGAGACCTATGTGGAAGTTAGTTAGGCAATTTTAATATCGCCCAGAGCTGCTTAGCAGTAAGTGAAATTCCCCAAGCGGAACCTGTGTGGAGGATAGACATTCTGTTTCATGAAGGAATATGCTACTTTAAAATATGATTAAATTCAGATGTGGGATGAAAGACAGAAAAATTAGAAGTTCTTCATGACTTTCCCTTAACCAACTGAAATACTATATTCACCTACATTGAAAAATTTTAGCTTGGTTATTGCAATACTGAAAGCAGCATAAATTTAAAGGATCTCCACTTCAAAACCGAAAGCTTACACATTGCAAACTTTGTAAGAATCCCTTCTTACTTTTTCCTTCTGCTCCATATTCTCCTTAAAATTGATACCATTGCATCAAATGTTTTTATTTCAACTACGGAGCATTTTGCAATAGAAAAATTATTCCCTCAAAGATTTTCCTATTAGCTTTACCCACTTACTAGTGCACGCACTTCGTTCCCCAACGGAAGACAAAGGAACAAAGAATTTGCTGTTGTTTAATACTGTATTAAAAGTGCTCAGATACTGTAATACCAGACAAGATGTAGAATGGAACAGAATTCACAGGCTGCAGGCAAGAACTTTCTCCCCTTTTGTCAAAGCAGGCAGCATGTAGAGTCTGGCCCTAATCAGATTAGGTTGTGCATATTTATAGACATCTGAAGACCATAAAGAAAGACTCCCAATTAAAAGATACTCTGGATTTGCTTCTGCAAGAGTTGCAGAAAAACATGGCGATAAGCATTTCCATTAGGGACTGTGATTTGGCATAAACCAGGCTTGTTGAACTGGGTCCTCTGTAAATTTATTTTCTACCAGAACATATCCCTGCGTTCTGTTCAGACACATTGAAAAAACATGTCACATTTGATCTGGTTGTACGAAGTTACACAATGCCATGTCACCGCATGTAATGTAACGCACATTCAAGAAAAACTCTCTTTTCCATTATGGGCAGGAGTAAATTACAGATAGGAGTTTACCATAATTAACCACAAACTGGCAATAAGGCCTATTTTCTGTCTTTCTAGATTAATATCAAGTTAACTAAGCCCTTCTCAAGCTTACTTTTAAAAGTAGTTAAAAATACCATAAAAGATATTTAATCAGTTCTATGGATAAATATGCTGTGTGAACCTTCCAAGCTATTTGGAAAAGAGAGTGAATCCAAGATGCTGGGTAGGTGTAGCCTGTTTGGTAAATAGTCTACGCCTGACTAAAGTTTCTCATTAAAAAGTTTAACTTCTTTTTTTCTGACCAGTTTTTCCTCAATTAAGATCTGTGCTGTTGTTACCTCTTAACAATAACACGAGCCTGAACTCATGACCAGCAGCTGCCCACAATGTGTCTTTTACAGCTGAAATCACTTCATCATTTATTATTCCAAAAGACTAAATAAGGGCAGGCATTTTCCTAAAGAATCGATTTTTAAGGGCTCAGTATCAATCAGTTCTTTTTGCCTTTGATCCTCAGTAATCAGGGAGCCCAACATTTATAGAATTCAATATGTAGCCCATTTAAAGATATTCTAGACTTTCTGCTGCTCCCATGAACCACCTATTTGCTTTAGACAATCAGCAAACTTTTTATTAACAGGACGCTTTATCAGCATACAAGACAAACTCACGGCAGTGTTTCTCTGAGACAGATCTAGAAAAGTAAGCACTCTAATTGGGCCATTTGCATTTTAATATTCCTGCAGCAGCTCTGATTAGCAATACTTTGTTAAAGCACAGATGCTGAGCCTTCCCTGTGCAAGGCTCCGCTGTCACTTATCACACCTGGGCTCCATCCCTGGTGCCGCAATCATCGCTTCTGCCTTGTGCTTGTCCCTGAGCCCTTGCAGGAGCTCTGCCTGGCTCCAGAAACACCAAACTGGCTGCTGCACGTCTGACCTTCTGCATGTGCACAGCTTAATTTTTGCCTGCTGGAGCATAACAGAGATCTGATTCATCTGCAAATCACATCCGTACATTTCTGGGTTCAAGCACTGGAGAAATTCCAATTAACGTTTTTTGTAATATTTTTTGTGGACAAGTTTAGCAATCAATCCAATCCTTTAAAACAGTACCTTTCCAAATCCATTCACGTCATATTTTCCTGTTGTAAAGTGTACTTTTTCATCTCCTCAGTGTCTTTTACTCTCAATGTCCTAGTTCCAATTGCCTCTTATTTTACTTTATTAAATGAAGTAATCTCCAGCCACTATAAAATATTGGCATATGTTATTCAAATGCAACCTGTGCTATAAGCAAGAACCAGAATCTCAGAAAAGCAGCTGTATCTGTATGAACGTTTCGCTTTGGAAGATGCACCTTGACTGTCCTGGGATGTGCTCAAGTTGGGAGAGGAGGAATAGGGACGTATTTATTGTCAGAATACAGACAGAATCCTACAGAGGAAAAGTCCTGCAGACATTTTTTTAAAAGTCTTACTTGAAAAAAACCCCTTAAACCGTGGACTTCCCCATCATCATCATAATCATTATTATTACTGGAATTACTGTTCTGGGTACGCCTTAGGAAGGAAGTACGTGTGATCATACACAAAACCTGCAGACTGCTGGGTTGTACAGGGTGGGGAAACCACCTGCTCACAACACAAAAAGACTTTGCTATCATATATAGTAAAACAAGATGCTGTTAGTGCCTTGGAGGATCTGCCTTTTCATTGCTGAATCCTGTTATGACACTGTTCCTCATGTAATTCTCACTCAGGCTAAGAAGACATGATTTCAAGTCATATTAAGGCTATAATGAAGGTGGGAAAAGAACTGGAAGTAGTGCCATAAAGCTCCACTGGTTTTGTGGGCCTTAAGCCCTGTGGCTAGTTGTGCTGTGGGACGCAACTCAGAATACAATGAATTCGTTAAACTGATAATTCTTCTGGCCAGTTTTGATACAAGAATTGAGCACCGTCACAGCCATTAAAATAATGAAAATTTAGTACTGACCTGAAATAAAATATGTGAAATACGCACCAAATATCGATCTCCCTTTATATTACCGAAAACATTTTTAATATACTGCTTATTTTTTTTCTTTTTTAAAAAGAAGCACTCACTTTTTAAGAAGTTCACAGAAAATCAGCAGAAAGCGGGTAACTGGTTGGACTCTGTCCCAACTTGTTCTCACCAGAACACTAAGAGCATAAATCACTGTCCATAAATCTCCCCCCCTTCCTGAGTTCAACTTCATCAATAACAAAAATACAGCTTCAACCTGAGTTTGAGCCCTATGGGCATCTCTAGCATCTCTCCATAACCTGTGGATTCACAGCACTGATTTCCCATTTCTTTTATATTCAGTTGGAATAAGTAGGCCAAAGCAAGCCAAGTAATTTTCTGCAGGATCCTCAACGCTGTGATGGGATGGGTTTGCCATTCTGTTGCTTTCTGGTTTAGGTGTGTTTATGTACTGGGCACGTTTCATAGACATCGAACTACCTCAGAGTGAAGACTTATCCTTCTGATAATGAATCTTCCCAGAGGAGGCTAGCTTGGAGATTTAGAAGCAAATTTTTGTGACTGAATCATCGTCATTCAGCTGTTCTCTTTTAAAAATAATTTCATTATATAAACAATTAAGTACGATTATATGGATTTAGAAAGCTTTTACTCTAACTTTCTCTTGCAGTGACAAGTTATAACATAAGCTTTAACACCACTTCTGACAAGACTGTGCCTAGACAAACACTTTTCTTTGGTTACCACAATCCCTTGGGTCCATACCCGTGGTGCTACAACACCATCTGAACTGATGAAATCTGGTGGGACACAAGAACAGAGAGCATGGATGTGTCAGAAACATCACCTCTTCTCTGGCTAAAGACTGATTCCAGTCCTACATCTGAAAGAACACCATCAAACAACTCCTTTGGAGCAGCATCCTCTGGAAAGCACGATGGAGACAGCACCCAGCCTGATGTGGGAGTGGGCTGCTCCCCCCAGGCTGGCCGTGGCCATCAGCCTTCCATCCAGAGAGAAAGCTCTTCATCCAAAAAGCCAAACTCTGCTCAACTTTGCTTCATAAGCCAAAGACCAAAACACATCAGTAATATATTCCTGATTTGGGATGTTTTGTAACAGGCTCACCAGGAGCAGAATTAAGGGGAACTTGCACAGGCAGTCACATTTACACATTTACTGGGGTCTAGGAACGTCTCTCCCTTGCCAGTTTGACCACTCTGTTTCTCCTCTTCCAGCCTGAAGAACTTGCTAAAAGTTGATTCAAATGGTTTGACGTCTGCAAAAATATTTAAGTGACTAAAATAAAGTATTTTCATAAATACTTCCAGACTGAAGGCTTGTTCTCTCTGACTTCAGCTGAAAGTTCTTTTCTAAAAAAAAACCCCTGTACCTAAATTAATTTCTGTAGCTTCCTTCTGGAGAAAGAGAAAAAAAAAACCAATCTCACAACACACATCTGTGTAAGTTACTGAACTAAGTTTGAGAGAAGTCCTCCAGCGGACAACAGCTGCTTTCTCTCCCCTCTTTTTATATTTAATATCACGGTATGTAATCTTAACAGCTGTATTTACTACAAATTCCCTGTGAGTTTTTTGGGTCATTCACTTTCTAAAAGCATAACCCAGAAATGCACACTCAGGGCGTTAATGCTCATATGCCGTCACCCTGGCTTGACTCACATGCATAATGGCTCCTTGGGTGATTAGCAGTTTTCATCATCAGGTCCTACACGATTTAAAAAAAAACCTTAATGGCACTAAAAATATTAGGAGTCAGCTACTTCATACTAATGACTTGTTAATGTAACATTATTGCTAGTGCTTTAACTACTGTTGTCCTTATATGCTGCACTGCGTTCATGAAGGACTTCGGGAAAAAAGAGAGTATGGTGCTGAGACTTACTGCATTAAGAGATCGGTTTAACAGATTGTTTAGTTTTGGTAATATAATTTGACATCTAAACATAAGCTGAGAGGGATCTCCCACAAAACCTTTGATAATATGATTCATTGTCAAATGTTTGTTTTGCCTATCTGGTACTCATTAATTAATTCTTTTTAATATATCTTGGATTTACTGATTTGGAAAAAGAGAATTATTCTTATTGATGTTGCTAAAATATCCAGGTGGCTTGAATTTCACCAACTAGATGGTATAATCTAGCACATTTGTGTAGACCTAATCAAATCTCTACTAACAGATGTGAAGAGCCCAGCATGGGAGCAAATGTTTGTGTCTATATGATAATTAAATTACCTCAATAAAGAGAATAAATGAACAATGATGACTATAGTTTTTTTAAACCTAGGTTATCTTCCTCATGCACAGCCTCTATTAACCCCTTTAGCAATTGGCAAAACTTGAAATTTTTCAGAATGAACCGTATTTTTCAGGTAGTGCCTTTGATTTAATCTACCAACCAGGCAATACGACTAACTTGCTTATAGAATTCCTACGCATCACCATTAACTGAAATCAAATAAATAGTAAGTTCTACTTACTTCAAACAAGATTCAAGATATGTTGTGTACAGTGTATTTCATTTCACGTAAACCGTTCAGAACACATCAGTCTGTGTTTTAGTTTCTCTTTTAGTTCTCCCATTCTTGGGGAATTGAGTTGATTATTATCACAGCATTCTTAAACATCTTTGTCCAGATTTTAATGTGCTCAGATGCCTTAACAAACAGGCCCTTCATATGAGCTGGATGTAGCTGTATGAGCATTTTTGAGAGCCCTGAGGTTCATTAGAGTGAACCATGTGCTCCTAAGCACCTTCAAAATCTGGACCTCTAAATCCAGTTTGCCCCACAACCAGAGAACTTTATTTGAATGCCTATAAAGTACAACAAAACCCCCCTTGTAACCCCTCACTGAACAATCATTTCCCTATAATGCACTTCAGGGAGACCTATAAAAACAAGCTTCATGCGATAAAAAGATATTTTAAACGTATCTTTGTTTTAAAGGTGGCCTTGTGGAAGTGAGATGCTTCCACAAGAAAGGGAAGCTAGCCCTTAGCAGCGGTATTGCTTAGATATCATTAAGCAGGCCAAGTTGCAGCTGGAGTTCAAATCACTTCTGACCATGTTTTTGCTACAAACAGGGGAACAGTTCTTCCTCTGTTCACTCCACGGCATGCTCTGACCTTGCTGGAGGCTAAGTAATGTCACCAGCTGCATGTGTAACATGGTCACTGGTGATGAAAAGTGAACCAGTGTAGCTCGCCTAGGGATGCAACCCCTTTTAACATATCTAACATTCTTGCAGGTGTGGTGGCTTTATTTGTGTGTTTTACTGTGTTTGTTTATTTGCCTGGCTAACTAACTCATGTCCTCTTGCCCACTGCAGATAGAGCCTTCTGATTCAACATTCCTGGAACTTTGAGTGTTTAGGATATAGATTGTTTCCAGTCTCAGGATGTAAAAGACATGGGATAGAAGCAAGAGAGATTAGGGCTCTTTTCCTCAAAGTTAAACAACTGGATTGGTTTTCAGGCAATGGGGCCCTGAAATAGCTAAATAAAAATAGTTCTGCACTTACAAGGAATTCACAGATTGTATTTCTAGAAGGTCTGACCGAGAAGCTGATATGACCAGCAGCACTTGGGAATAGCCCGAACACATAAAACAGTTACCTCCTGGTGTCATAAAGAGATCTTTAGTCAGCCGAAGTGATGCAGCAGTGGGGCTGGAGTCATTTGGGAGGCTAATTATATCCTCTCCGTATTTAAATGAATCTTTCTACTGATCCTTCTGTACTGTGGGAGAGAAACAAAGTAAGGAAACGGGCCAGTCACTGCCGGCTCCATGCATCCCAAACTACAGACTGTTTCCGAGAAGACCTGAGAAGAGAAGTTGGCTTTTACTGGATTTCATTTCACATGCAGAACAGCAGTGCAGCTGGATCTTGGTGGAAAAGGGGCAAAAGCCACTCAAAAACCAGAAGTTGGAACAAACAAGTTCCCTTTCAGAAGCCACTGTAGTGTCATTGCTACATTTTTGATTGCTCAAGGGTTTTTATTTCCAGACAAAGTGTTGCATCTATCAGCTAGTGCCAATATTTTTCAAAGCGCTTTCTTAGCTCTCTGTCCACACTTGATTATGGGTCTGGCAGGACACAGGCATCTCCCAAAATTCAATGGCTATTGCCACGGCTGTTACAAATTCACATCTTCACCAGCTATCCACAGTGCGGGGTTATTAGTATTCCCTGTTATAAAGAACTGGATATAACCATTCAAATAAGTGTTGGTTTCCTGAAAGATTGGAAGATTTCCTAAAACGTGGATTTTTGCTTTGGCATTTGAGGTCCACCTGCGTGGGTTATTTCTGGTGGAATTGGTTTTTCTCCTCTGCTATGGTTTCCCCCGACTGTGCACATCCCACAAAGGCATCATTGTATAAATGCTTCTGCTTCCTCTTTCCCGTGCTAAGGGCAGTGAAGAACTGAGTCCATACCCGTACTCCAGACCGCGAGGCAGTGCCTATGCCCACGGCTTACTCCAGCCCCGTGTGCCAGAAGGATGTTACTACATCTTTCAGCCACACACCACAGACTCAAGGTTGGCTAAACATGAGCTCCAGAGCCCAAATTTTTGTAGCCTGGGCACCGTGAGCCAGCAGCCCCAGCCAGAGACCTGATGCTCCCCTTTGTGCTCTGCAAACATCAAAAGTAGCCAGGACTGAAGTCCCAGTCAAAAACATTTTCTAAACACTCATATTCACATGGAAGTCAGTCTCTGCTGCTGAAAGTCCACATACAAACTCTACCAACCAATTTCACTCTTTTCAATCTGTGTAGCTCTAATAGGAATATGTCAGCAACTATTTCCTCCTTGTCTACGTATTCAGATCAGGACCTGATAATGGAAAGGTTTTTACCTTTTGAAATATTCCCTGCAAGGAAGGATTTGGGGAAGTTTATTCCAATTAGATTTCTCTCTTCCACATACTAGGTCCAGAACACTTGTGGAGCTGTTTTGGCATGGAAGTTTGCTGAGGCAGGGCCTACATTTCCTTCATTCCTATTTGTGCCTCCTATTTCGTAGCCTTGATCATTAACAGTAACTCCTGTCGGCACTGCGACCATCCCAGGCCCTTTCCTGAAGGATCATGTTGTGGAACAGCAGAGCTAAGCAAACAGGGTCGCAGGGGCTGGAAGAGCCCGTGGGAGCATCGCACCCATGGAATGGTGTCCACTTCTCAGGGCAGACGTGTCCAGACTGCATCCCAACCAAAGGTCAAGGCAAGATATGGATCTGGAAAGAAACCCAGGCTAAGCAGGAAGGGTGCTGGGATGTGTTCCAACAAATCCCCAAGTCTAAGAAGTGCATTTTGGGATGCTATTGAAGCAGATACATGGCCAGATGCTTTTTGAGCATCAACTCCCTTTCTCATCTTCTGCAGTCATTTCAGTGACTTGCTTCAAATTTCTCAGATGCGTTTTTATCTTTTCACTTCCCTCCTCTCTGCTTTCATCCAGCTTTTTGTTGTCATGAAGACTCTGAGAAGTATTTCAATGTGAGAAAGCTGGCTGCTTTTTTCCTCTTTTACTCTTCTAAGGGTTGCCTATGAATCACTCTCTGTTTTACTTAACTACCTTTTACGGTTCCTCATTGTGCAACCAGGTTTTAGCCCAGTTTTTCATAAACAGGTCTGCGTTACACAAGTGGGATTTTTTTTTAAAGTGGAAACAGGCGTAGTAATTTGTAAATATGCTTTGGTTGAAAAGGAGTTAAAAATACAGTCAAAGAGACTTTGCTTCCCTTCTTTCTCCCATGGTTCATGACCTTTGCTTTTTTCAACTTCCTCAATTTAGTTTCAGTAAATTGTCACAGAATGGCACAACACCTGCCTTGGGTACTTGAGAAATTGACTTTTCCTGCAAATTACCCTGATCAGTGACCTTGTCTGGCTACTAAAGGGGTTTGCAGAAGCAGCATAGCTTTATGTGTGGCCATCTTCCATCTTCTGATTGGTATTTAGCCCTTTGAAGTTCACTTATCTCCTTAATGTGCAGCTACTTTTTGGGGGGAAAAAAAGAAGAAAAAACAAGGAAAAAAAAGGCCAAGATACACTTGTCATCTCTGAAACCAAACTACCATCACTAAGACAAACTGTGCTCCGTCTCAGAAGGTGCACAGAGCAATGTAAGCTGAAAGGCTCCAGAGATCCCCCTTTTCAGAAAAATGTGTAGGATTTCTTTTTGTCTTTAGCTGATAAATGTTCAGATACTGGCTGATGTCATTGCAGCAGAGTGGTGTTTACTAGAAAGGATATAACAAGGCTGACCTTTCCTTCCTTTCTTTAAAAAAAAAATACCCAAATCTGTTGTAAAAAGTCACTATTCTGAGAAAAAGCAAAAATCTGCTCCTCCAAATACTGCACAAGTGTTGGGGCAGAGGTTACTTCTGGAAACCTAAAATGTGAAATTCTTTTTTATGCTGAAGCTTTGATTTCACAGTGCAATGTAGAGGGGTTATTTGTTTAATTAATTATTAATTGCTCTGGCAGCTAACAGGTGCCAGGTCTCAAGTGCGTTCCCTGGGGCAAGCAGCCCAAGGGGAAGCGTGATTCACAGCAACCTTGAGCAAATTGGCCCAGGAGAAAGTTCTGGAGCTACTTCCCATGTCCTTGTCAAATATCAAAGAAAAACAGTTAAAATGTAAACTTATATTAAGCATTGTACTTAATTCTGACAAGCTTTTAGGATCGAATTGCAGACTTTAGTCAACAAAGGGGAATTAGTCGGGGCTCTTCAATGGGGCTGGGGGGTGGGAGAGCTGTTTGAGAGCTATGTGCGTAGCTCTCATCTTATTTTTCACATCTGTTCTGTTTAATTTAGCTAAGCACTTTGAGTCACAACTTGTGGCCGAAAACTCGAATCCTATTTTACCTGGGACTCCAACTGATATTCTAGATCTTAGAAGGAAATTAAAAAATGCCTGAAAGATTACATTATCTAATAAATTTCCTTCACCCCACTCTCTTTATTTTTGCAACTGGTGAAGATTTATTGCTTAATTGCAATTTAAGAAAAATTTTAATACAGTCAAATGCAAATTCTCTTTGAATGCGTAGGAGGATTTTTCTTCCTTCTTTTCCCCTTATTTTGAAAAAAAGGCTAACTGAGAAAAGCCCACAAATAAGTTTTGGGTAAGGAAAAAATAGCAGAGAACTGTTTTCTTTATTTATATTGCTGTCCTTACCCTGTCTTGCCTGATCCCCTCTCAAGATTTGCGATTTTAACCTTCTAACACCATTCTGAACTGCGGAAATATTACCCTTGTTTTAGAGAGAGGGAAATTAAGACAGAGAGCCGATAACGTAAGAGGTCCGTGACCATGGACACACTGTGTTTTTGGATCATAAATGATCTTCAATCTGCTGAGCCCCCGGAAGGGCACGAGCACAGTGGCTGTGTGAACAAACAGTCTCCATCATTCCTCGTGCGAGGATCCACACTCCACTATGGAGCACTAGGAGAGCACCATGGCACCACGTGCTCCTCCATCAGATCCCTCCTTGCCACTCGCCTCTGCCACGGCAGTCCCTGGACACCGGGGAATTTGCTGGGTGCTGCTGGCTCTGCCACTAACACTGTTTTTCCCCCTGTTATCTCACTTTTCTCTGGGTGGTTCTACCCACTGCCCCTCACCGTAGCCTCAGGGCATACCTTATCTTTTTTCGGGCTGGACACGGCCTCTGCCTGAACCGGACAGAGGCCCCCAGTGTTACGGCTAATGGAAGCTAATGAGAATAACAAACCACAGTGACACAGGGCTCCTCTGCTATTAGAGAGGGCAGAGAGATGAAAGAGTATAAGGTAAGTGAGTCCAAAATCCTGATGCATTTAGATCACAGGGATTTAGCTGTGATCTCCCTTGCCCCAGGGTCAGGTACGGCGCGTGAGTTATCCATGATCTCTGTCACTGCAAATGGGACTGGACCAGACTGGAAGCCACATCCAGCCCCACCGGTTTGGCTCTGCACCCTCGGCGCCCGAATCACAGTGCAGGGAGATCAGGGCTGCGATGCCGTACTCCATTGGGCACCGCAGCCAGGCCCTGGCAACTTTAAGCTGTTTTTAAAATTTGGCTGAGCGGTTTAGCTCAATGTGCTGTTGGTTTGACCAGGTTGACAAGCAAACAAATGCCAGTACAAACACAGGCTCGGGCACAGAACTTTGCTCATCAAGTAGCTCAGTTTGAGAGAGAATCATTGGTAGTTCCTCATTTTCTCACAACAGAGATCAGCCTGTTCAGAAAATCAGTACCCAACACCATGTTTTACCATAAATTAGAACAATTAAAACGCAAATCACATCTTGAATCTGTTAACTTTCAGATAAGTATATAATTAGACCCCAAAATGCTTTAAGTGGTGTTTACGCATTTATTTACCAAAAGACAATTATTTAAACAAAGAAACATTTCCAGTTAATTGATAGAAAGATATAAGAAAATGCAATTAATCATCATTAGAGTACGCAGCCCTTTATTGTTCAACGGCACGTAGCTGTGGGAACTGCTGGCTGTGACACCGCTCCTGTCTCTAGGACTTGGTCTAGGACAAGGGAGGTGGTGGCTGTGCACTGCTGCGGACTTACCGTAGGGTGCTGGCCCTTTCCCATCCAGCATGCCCCAAAAAAGTATGGCTGCTGCAGTCTTGCGCAGGAGAGCCGGGGAGACGACTGACAGTGGGGACCATGGTGTATCAGAAGAGCTGTGTCCAAGGGAAGGGTTCCCCCTACTTTGGGTCCAGCTCCAGTGGACCTGTGCAGAGCTGCAGACAGCTCCTCCTTGAAACCATTAACTACACAAGGAAGGTCTTTTCCTCAGCCCCATACTGACAAACAGGGGAGACAAAAATGACTCCGTGCAAACAAATCCGGTGGAAAGCAGAAGAAATCATACACGCCAATAGAATTGCACCAGCAAGGGAAGAAGAAAGAAGCCCTATATCCTTAAGCTATTTGACTCTCCAAAGCACAATACAACAATATTACCTTTTGTATGATAAGAGAGCTTTTTATTCCAGTATGATGTGAAGTAGCTTTGCTTGAAAGATTTCTTCTGTGTTTTCAAAAATCCTTCTGGTTTCCCAGAGGGAAAATGGGGATTACACCAGTAAACCCTGAGCAAGCATGCCCATTGCAGGAACATTTATTCAGTACAGAACCAACACTGGTGATTTCCTTAATTGCAGCAACTCAGACAATTACTTTTCGTTTCTCAGAATGCCTTTTAGAGCTAGAAGAGCTGCCTCCTGTAAGACAGGAACCTTTATAAGTTTTGGGTTTTATCCTCCAAACTACTTGTGAAGGATCGAGACAACTTTCTCCACTGTTCAGAAATAACTTGCAAGAAAACTTACGCTCCAAAATTCAAAACTACTACCATTTTGCTGTCATAAACCTACTTTGTTCTTAATTTGTTGGGATTCCAAAAGTAGAAAATTCAAAATCTCTACAAAGACCCATGAAATTTCAGCTGTTTTCATCATTGTGGTTGAATTCCATTAATCACAATATCTAAGTATGAAATGTCTTGTTCTTTGTTCAGCTATAGATGTACAGGCCTTGCAGAATACACTGTTGAAAACGAGGCGATGAAATTGTGGTATGGGTGGTAATAAACTCTAATTTCTCTAAATTTCTGTTGGATTAAAACAGGATACATCCACAAATTTGTAGATAATTGTGGTCTCTGAGATACTCTTCTACTTTTTGCAAGGTCAAGAACTACAGGAAATAGTGATTCCTGGCAAAATTCTATCCTGAAGGATTATATCTAATTTACCTAATTTCTTCTTTCCCCTCTGCCTCCAGTCCTACTCCTCTTTACCATGGGATTAAATGCTATGAGTTACTGTGCTGTAGCTACTACCGATGCTGTTGTGTTTCACGCCGGGGAAAGCTCCCATATCAATACAGAGAGGGGCAGTTCCCTCCACGAGAGCAGGGTATGCAGAAAGCACTCAAGCTGGTGAGACCTTCTGGAAGTCATGACTATCCAAGACACCTAAGCTGTTTTAGGAAAGACAAAGCTTTTCAAGAGGATAACAAGAATAAATTTTCCCACTAATGCTGAAGAATCCATCCATGAAGGAACTAACTACTATATGTCAGCACAACTGTGCAGAATATTGACATGTGAAAGCAGCACTCACAGAGTGATCTACACATCGCACTAGGGCACCCATAGTCTTTTATAGTGGGAGACACAAAATCATGTTTCACTAGGTTCTGACTGGTTCATGGATTGCTTCATTTCTGGAAATAAATTCCATTTCCTTGTTCTTTTTTTTTCCTTTGTTTCTTCTCAAGATCTAGTCTTTAGTCTTGGGTCTCTTGACACACCAGTTAGTCTCACATCTCGAGCAACAACCTCCTTACAGTACAGATGATCCATAAATCACACTTAGAAAGCAGCAGCACCCAAGACAACATTTCTATAGCAAGCTTTTTCCTTCAGGAAAAACCCTTCAGGATTCTTTCATCTGAGAGACAAAACAGATCTCTAAGCCTTTAGTTGAAAAACAGATACCTGGTCTGGCAGTAAAAGGCTTATTAATGCTCCAGAAGGAATAAACCCAATTTACCTAGCTGATAAACTGCAACAAGATCTCAGTAACGGAGACGACTGCCTGAGCAGCCAGAGTGGGGTACCAGGCTCTGCACAGGATGGAGCTCTCGCCATGATCACTTCCACTCCACACCTACGCTCTAGTAATGAAAAAAAGAAACCACAGATAAAAGCTTTGGCCCGTCCTCCAGTTCAGCAAGTGGTAAATGAGCTGGTAATAGTTAGACAGAAAAGGAGGAGGAACTGAAATGCATTAGTAGTATTTGATGTGAAAAGTTTGATATAATAAAAAATTATGCTTTTTGTCATACAAATGCAGCTTTCCATAAACAGCCCCAAGAATAGGAAGCACATTGTTCAGATTTCCTGCTTTTCCTGGGTTTAGATGATCTGGTTTTGCTTTTTATTAAACACAAAAGATTATTCTTAGGAGTACAAGCTATTTTCACGCATAAGCAGTAAAGAAGAGGGCCCCTGTATATTCAGTGCCTGGGAAGAGATGCAGTAAAACATGAACTACATTAATTCTACATACTGCTTCAAAATTATTGATGTTACATTGCCACAGAGTTCTTGTGACTTACATGAACATCTTAATCACTAAACTAATCGAGGACTTAAGTCCTTCCCATTTCTTCAGTTCTTTCATCCTCAAGAAGCATATTTCTGCAGCTGTGGATCAGTCAGGCCTGAGCCTTTTATTAGGTGCATCATTTGTGGAGTCTACGTTTCATTTATACCTCACATTCTTCTTTCTCTTTTCCCTTTTCCTTTTAAAGCCAGACCATCTTTACTCATTTCTCTTTAGCTATTTTTAATTTGCTTTTTCTGACCTGGAACAAAAAGCACTAAAAGAAAACAAACCTAGACAGTCCTGCTATATCACCATTGAGAAAAACAAAAATGAAAAGCAAAACATGATATGAACCAAGGATTGCTTAAAACCTGTAATAAGGGGTGTTTGTTAAGCAAGGAGAAAGATACAGCAAGAGATGATTGAAAATTTACAGTCCTATATACAAGTCTTCTTTCTCTGATGCAGACCATGCTGCTAATTTTACTTATTTTGAGAAAAACATGAATATTCTGTCTGTCTAGCTCCTGCTGACTTAGTCTTAATGGGACCAGGAGCTACCACTTTCCCCTCTGCTTTATCAATCACACTCGACAACATTACATGTATGAAGGGACTACCCACTAAAATTGAAGGAAGTATTTGAATATATATAATCCTTGAAAACTCCTATTGTGGGCCACTTTCATCTCGTTTATACTGAAGGGCTCAGCTGATTTCAGAGTTGCCCTAGATAGAAGCCAGGATCAGAACCAGCTTCTACTACATTTGCCTGGAAAACACAAGTTGTTCTTCAAGAAAACTCATGAAAAAGATACAGGGAGGACATTCCCCCCGAGATGACTGCTGTTTGGGGAGGGACTACTAAAAATGCAAACTGAACACTTTCAGCACCTCATCCCTCAAAATATTTTTAGTTCACAATGTTCTGTGCCATGCGCATATGTATATATATAGAAAGTCCGTGTTTCAAATCTCCCAACTAAAAACACATTTTAAAAGGGGAAGGGGAATTAGGCAACGCTTTTTTTCTTTTTTTTTTTAATTAAAATATGCATAATTTTAGTGAAATAAAAAAACAGGATCATTAAGCTATATTCTAATTAAAAAGAACATTTCAGTGGACACATTTTTATCAGTCCTAGTCCCACCTGGCTATTTAACCAGAGACAAAACAAAGAATTTCTCCTTCTCTACGAAACACAAAATAGCATATAGATTTGTGGCATGTCTCTTTACAAGCTGGGTCCAGAGCAACTCCCTTCAAGGACTGTGTAAATCAACACTCACCCTGAGACGCTTAATTTATACCTGCCATAACATTCACTTACAGACCTAGCACCCAAATAGCTACTCTCATCCTCTACACATACTTTCTTCCGAAAGATAACTAGCTCTTTCAGTAGCTTGTGTGATATATAATACCCACTACAACGTACTGGTGGAGGCTGTTTAGTTGATGAGCGGAGGCAGAGACGGATCCGGTCTCCCTCCCAGGCACTGTAATAGAATCATAGAATAGTTTGGGTTGGAAGGGACCTTTAAAGGCCATCTAGTCCAATCCCCCTGCAATGAGCAGGGACATCTCCAACTAGATCAGGTGGCTCAGAGCCCTGCCCAACCTGACCTTGAATGTTTCCAGGGACGGGGCATCGACCACCTCTCTGGGCAACCTGGGCCAGTATTTCACTACCCTCAGTGTAAAAAATGTCTTTATATCTGGTCTAAATCTACCCTCTTTTAGTTTAAAACCATTACCTTTACCATTACCTGTCCTGTTGCAACAGGCCCTGCTAAAAAGTTTGTCCCCATCTTTCCTGCAGGCCCCCTTTAGATACTGGAAGGTTGCTATAAGGTCTCCCTGGAGTCTTCTCTTCTCCAGGCTGAACAATCCTAATTCTCTCAGCCTGTCCTCATAGGAGAGGTGTATAGAATTGGTCATTTCACAAACATTAAAGACTCCACATTTACCGGCCCCAACACCACCACACAAGGAACCTTCAGTCTCTCCCTTGCAGCCCCATGACCAAGTTCTGTCTTCCTTGAGGGACCAGCCAGCCCCCTCCTCTTCTGTAAGTCATTAATGTAAGCAGTTGTGGGGGACAGTCACATACGGCACTGCTCGCAGAGGAAGAGCTGTCACAAGTTGTGCGCGGCAGGTTCCTCTGCTGCCAGGGCTGGAGAAATGCTGCCATCTCCTCACTGTCACCCCCTTCCTAGAAGAGTAGGACCTGGTAAGCACATGTCTCCTGTTACATACCTTAAAGCTTCTAGACAAACTCATTGCCTTACATGAAAAGGGATACCCCTTCATGCCCATTTTCTTAGCCGTGAGGCAGAGACGACATATCAGCCCATTGAAGTCCATGACAGAACTAAAATATAATCAGATTTCCCCAAAACTAGTTTTATTTTTCCTGTTTTCACTCCATTTTTTTTTTCCCCTGGTAAAAATAAGTTTTCCTACGTTTTCTGGACTGCAGGGCAGCCTGGGCAGAGTAGCAGTTGTGACTAAGCTGCAGATACCTGGAAGATCTAGGACCATGGCACACATACACATCTGTTCCTAGCTCATATTCATGTCTCAGGTTGCCCGCACAGATGGCTTCTGCTCACTGCAGTCCTGCTTCTCCCAAGACACAGAGTACCTTTCCATGTCCCTACCACAGCTAGCTACCTATGATCAATAAACCCCCCATACAATGGCACCCCTTACTATGCATGGGCCGACTTTTGAGCTGGATGCATTCACTGTTGTCCAAGAAACCTCAGATGGTATGGCAATACTAAGATAGCAGGGGCCTGCAGAGGTAACACAGCAGTGCTGAGAGGCATTTCAGAATCCAAGTGCATCTTTGCAAGAGCGTTCTCCTGACACATTTCTAGTTGTTCATCCAGTAGCACAGCAATACTCTTGATTTTCATGTATGGGACTTGCATCATTTTCCACAGCCTGGTACATTGATATTAGCTTGCTTCCCAGAACTCAGCCTGAATTTTCGGCACTGCATCTCAGTTATGTGCCAGTATGTAGAAGACATGCCCCCAGAATTCCACTGCTAGAGATGCTACTCATTCCCTCCGGTGGGGATACATACATAAACTGTTATATATGACAAGCTGAGCTTGGAAAGAAATGGGATGAGAATGTAAATAAATAAAAACTAAACACAGAGCTAAATGGGGAGAATAAGGCATGTCAGAGTGAGTTCTATCCCCTGCCACACAGAAGATCTAGCATTCAGCATGAGCATTCACTCTGAAGCAGTAAGCCCTGTTGATCTTCACTGGCTTTTGAATACAAGTGCAGTTACAGCTGAAAAAGCACCTGAATAGTTGGGCTGTCACACAGAGAGATTTGGAGAACACTCCAGAAAGCATCAGTGTTAGGATTTTACCGAGATCTCCGGGGTGAGCTGGGAAGAGAGGATTCTTGTCTGGCTAGAGAAAAATACTATGTCTCTAAGCGTTGTTTTGGCGATCATATAATTACTACTTCTGTAAAGCTCACCTGACAGCTGGATCCTCTCATGATAAGAACTACACACCAAGCAACACCTGTCTTGCAAAACTCCTTGCAAAAACACGCAAGATAGATAGATAGAAAAACAAAGCCTTGCTACCTGGTTTACATACGGGAAGCATAAGCAAACCTCCAGTAGTGGGTGAGCCTCTGAATACACCTACAAGCGTATTTGCTAAGATTTTTTTATAAAAAGAGACCTCTTACCTCCTTCCAGTCACAGCCCTGAAACCAGACTACAATGGACACACAGACAATAAGCCAGTCAGCAGAAATATGGAGGCAACGTAGACGTGATGTATTGCCACTGTCAGGGAGACACCTGTGTGCAGTACCAGAGCAGCCTCAGAGTGATTGCCCATTAGATTTGTGACAAAAGTCTCAAAAGGCTAAAAATACAACAGAAAATAAATTGCCAGATCTACGCCGTACACCAGCTCCCCTGTCCAGAGGGCAGGCCCAAGTCTAGGGTCACCTGAGAGTCAGCAACGGTATCCATGTGGTCTTTGAACTCTGGTTCCAGGTCAGTCTGCCCTGCAAATCCCATCTGCTCCTGCACGGGTGACACTGGGTCTTTGTAAGAAGAAGGTTGGTGGTTCTGTCTGCCCAGCATAGTCTATTTGATGTCACAACAAGGGCAGAGGAGGCAGACAAAGATTTCTGGGATAGGTGGAGAATGCTGGGGCTAGTCTGTCCTACATACTACACTTAACGACATTTGAAAGCACAAGAATTATCCACCCCTTGGAAATACTGACTGCTGCCACCAAAGGCAGCCCCAAGGGTGTTGCTGTGAGCAAACAACGTATGGCAAAGGCAGCCTTTGGGCATGGGACTGCTCCTGTGACACACACAGACACAGAGGGTCACTCTGAGTCGACCCATTTTTAGTGGGCGAGAAAAGCACAAGCCTTAATAACTTTCCTAGAATAAGAATATTGCCCATAAACTAGCGTTTAACTCAAATTATGCTGGAAAGGGAGGAAGAATTTGTCCCATGTCTTTCATAAAACAGCAAAAGCAACCTGCAGGTGCCTATGAGATGAACTAGGCAACAGGCCATATTTTTATATAATGAACTTCAATCAAAAATTCTGTTTCTTACTTTCAAAAGGAGAAGCAAAGAGCAACATGCTGGCCCTTAGGGCAGGGTTTTTCTTTTTGCATTGTTTTTGTCACAGATCATTAAAAAAAAATAGCTCTTACCAGACCGTTTTCAAAACCACAACATATTCTTATGCGTCACAACATATTCCTACTCTTTCCTCCCCTCTGTGACAGGTATTTAATTGAGCTAAAACTTTGTTTCTACTAAGATGCAAATTTGGAAAAACAAGATCACTGTTGCCTCAGGCTGGGTTAGGTGAAGATAAAAAAGCAACACCTGTTTTAGGTATGGCCATGTTGAAATGCAGGTATTCCTCAGGCAACATACCCATGGTAACCAACTACAAAACTTGTCCTTCTTGTTTGCTTCCTGGAGACTACAGCACAGATACGGGTTGAGAAGTCTGTGCGTAACATGGAAATTTTTTTTTATTTTTTTTAATAATATTGCCTTGTGAAATGTTGCTCATTATCATTTTTAATGTGACATAGAAGACAGCTTTCCATTTAAGTTGCCCGTTAGTCTGATTAATAACTTATTTTTATTTTACATTTTTGTGTTTTATGCTGCCTGCAAGGCAAATATTATCAGTGTTTTCCTACAAGAAGTAACACAATTCACAGAAGACATTTTATGCCCTGAGATCAGAGAAATAAGTTTAGATTTATAATACCCAAGGACTGTGGCTTTTTATGAAGTGTATAAAGAGGGCATGTTTAATTATGTTTTGTTTATATCAGTGCTTTGTCTGCAAAAATAACATGAATTACCATATTTTCCTATCATTGGCAGTTATTTCTAATGATTGATTAAATTTCTTAAGTGCAGAATGGATTAAATCGCAATTTCTTGCAAATAATTTGGGAAAGAAAAGATACAACTAACCACCCAATTAAAGCAGGAAAGATCAGAGTCTGACTGCTCGAGGCAGAGTCCTGTCCATCTTTTATAGTGACAACAACCAAAAAAAAAAAAAAAAGCAAAATGCTTATTTGAAACTGAAGTACTAAGCGTGGAGAGCTAGATCCTAAAAGCTGTAGTTTGCAATGTCTACATTTGCAATGTCTACATGGATTCGCAGAGGTGGCCTGGCCTGAATCGTTTATCATTTTGCTCACAGCATCAGGGCTGTCCCATTTGGGTTACCCACTAAATCCCCCCTGACGTCCTCCCGGTGGGGCAGGACCGTGTGCTTTCCTGCACATGCCCCTCAGTTGCTGAGCTATGCTCACAGCCGCAGCGGCTTTTTAAAACATCAAGGCATTGAATATTCAGAAGTGCTGGAAGCCTTACACCATCAAAAGATGGTATGACTGGGCTTTCCATCTTGGAAGGGAAAGAACGCTCCAAAAATATCTTGGTGGGAAAGTATGGCACGGTACCAGCAACGCTGAGGGGAAAGCGCTCGGTGCTCTTCCAGGAGCGAGTGGTGCCAGCTCACAAGGTCAAGAACTGCAGCATCCAAATCCTCCAAAATCCTTTGCTTTGTTTTAGCTGGCTAGAACAAAAGCCCCTTTGTTCACCTGCATGTTATCACTGTAAAAATATGATTAAAAAATTACTGAAAGAGTTTTATTAGAAGCAGGGAGAAATCGTCGGGCTCGTTTTTTAGCCGGGAAAAGGCTTTTTAAGGGCGGCGAACAGAAGTGGTTGTCAAATACCATCTAGTGGTGGCGAGGCAGAGTGCAAGCGCGCAGCCTGCGCGGCCCCGGCCCCGGCCCCGAGACCCGGGGGGGCCGCCCGCAGCCCCCTCCTCCTGCCCCGGCTCCCGCAGGCCGGGCCCGCCGCTCCCGAGCCGGAATCTCCTCGTCCTTGTCCTGCCGCGGGCCGGCCCGCAGTACCCGGAGGAAAGTCCTGCTTAAAACCGCCGGCACCGGAGGCTGGGTTGTCCCCTCACACCCCCATCTGGGGACGAGCAACTCCCCAGAGCCGCTCCTTTATGAACACAGGTATCTGTAACAAGAACCGAAGGCACAGAGCAAAGTGTCTGTCCTGTGTCCAGCAAGGAAGGGCTCACTCCCGAGGATGGCTGTAGGATGTTCGGTGTCTCGGTGCCAGCATTTCATGCAGAAAGCCTGAAGATTTATTAAGCTAACACTCTTCTTTTGTTTTCACTGCAAATCTTTTTACATTGGGAAAGGAACAAGTGACAAGAGAAACAATGCTAGCCAGTTAGCTAAATTGCTATTGCAGCTAAGTTTTACTTGAGCAATAATTTGACAAGGAGGCTCCCAAATTCTGGTTTACTCTGCATGTGAATCGACCTTCCTAGATCCCAGACCCAGAGTCAAGATGCTTCTGTAGGTCCTGTGCAAAAGGAATGGAGAAAGCTGGGCTGGGTGGTCATGAGCAGCTCCTGTCTGTTGACCGATGGCAACACTCAGCCATAATATATCAACTCTGAGGGCTGATGGGCTAGTCACTATACTCATGTGGACCTCAAGACTCATATATCTGCTGGGAACACGAGTGTGCAGCATTTTCAGAATAATTCAGTATATTTTTCAACCCACTAGGACTCTCTCCTAAACCAACACATTGTTTTCCTGTCAGACTAAGACACATCCAGCCAAGTACTCGGCTAAACCACTTGCCTGAAGCCATCCCCCATCACGTTTAGTCTCATTCATCTTATCCCACTATTTACAAATATAGGCCCTGATCTTGCAGCTAGCTGGAGCCCTGTGGATAGGCCCTTGGGCTCAAGTGGAGCTCCACTGACGTTAATGAGGTTCTGCTGTGCAGAGCTACTAGCAGCATTGCATCAGTAATCCATAATAAAGTTTAATCAACATTAAAGCTGAGTGGCCATCTGGCCAGAGTGAAGCATTCAGTCATCCACCTGCATGATGTGCTCCTGTGCCAAGAACGTACTGGAGGGAGAGAGTTTCCTTCCAACGGGAGACATAACCTGTGGATGAGAACAGGGGTTACAAGCGTAGATCAGCAGAACAGGCCTTATGGCATGTGCCGAGGTTTCAAAGACCTTGGCTAGCTACAAATCCCATGTAGTGACAGAGGCTGCAGGACTTCAGACTTAATGTTGACACTTCAACATACAGCATTCAACTCGCCTTTTGCCCTGAGGGCAGTGGTTTTCTGGGTTCGGGCCAGAATTCCTCATTTTAGTTTTTATATTATTTTTACTATGTTAATTTTGGTCTAAGAAACTGCTTCTGTTAAAAATAAATTAGATAAAAGCACTCAGGACAGAGTGTCCTTGCTCCCCAGCTGCTTTTGTTTTGGCTTTATTTTAAATGCTCCCCCCAGATACTGTTATTTCCACACATTTCAGAAGTCCAAAAGGAATGCAGGAGTCAGTCTCTGTTTATGCGAACTGGAAACACCAATGCGATCACAGACCTTTGCAGGAGCTCAGATACCACGATGACAGGTGCAATATAAGAACCACCTGCATAGATTACTTCAGACTTACTCATTGCAAATGCTGAATTCCTTGTGTTTTGCATTCAGGAGGAACTCTTGGGCCGTAATCCAGTATTCAGTTGCAAAGTTGATAATTATGGCATAGCTAGGGAAAGGAATTATTCAACACAAGTGCAAGGTCACCGCTGCAGATCTGGCTATCTTCAACACCAACAGGGCAAGATAAGTGGCTTTAGCAATAAGACCAAGAAGTGCACCTGCTAATGGGAGCTGAAGACAGGGCTAGTGTATGAGACCAGAGACAAAAGCAAGGTTTTTATGGAGTGTTTTGTATTCAATGTCTCTTCCACAAAGAAACCGAGATCTCTATTTTAGGATCACCTTTACACAAAGGAAAGCTGGTGGGAAAATCATCTACAAACAAAAATGGGTATGAAAACACTTTAATTTGCTCATTTGTGTTCAATTCCTTGCAGTACTTTGGCTTGGAATCTCTAAAAGGCACATTAAACCGTACCTCACAGCCTGCAAATCAAGTGCTAATTAAAACTGCATTAACCCTAATGGATTGGAAAGAAGAAATCTAATTGAGAAAACTTCTGTTTACCTAAGGCACGCTGGAAAAACAAACCATCCCATATTTCTCTCCCGTCTTTTTTTTTTCTTTTCCTTTCTCTCAGCATGCACAAACAGAATTGCCTCCTCTTACTCTGTAATTTACTAAATCAACCTTTTGGGGGAGGTTTAAAGCATGCTGGACCTCTCTCACAGTGCTTTGCAACCAACCTCGTGCAACTTCAAAATACGTGCCGCCACTCTCAAAGTCATGCCTGAAATGGGCTTGTGTTAATCAGTGTCACGGGTGCTTATTGCTCTCTACCCAATTACTTCATTATCTTCTTCTACTCTGAGGACCAGTCTATATTTCCCGTACTGGGTGTAGCTATTGCTCTTGCTTACTGGGACCGGTCTGGCCATTCCATAAATTCTCTCTAGGTTAGAGCGAGTCTTGTCTTGTCTTCCTTGATTTCCCACATGGATGGGGCAGAAGCATCACTGTAGAATCTCCTTAATGACAAGAGCTCCTAGAAGCACTCATGATAAATGACCCGTTGTTTAGTGTGGGGGGAACCAACCATGTATTTTTGGTGCCCTTATTTCTGTTTGTTTTCCTTGTGGGTCGTCATACCCAGCTCCATGTGATGGGGATATATCTAAAACTGAATTTCCAAAGCTGCATGCCCATCCACAAGATCAGCAGAACCTGGGCTTGCAACCTGATGGGGAGGGGGGAGCTAAGCTGTAAGCAGCCCCCCGAGGCTTGTTGTCCTAATGAATACCAGGCCACACATTAATGAAGGAGGTTTTAGGAAAACATTGCGATTTTTAGCCCTTCAAGCATCAGCAAATCTGCTAGAAGTCCAGACAGCTCTTTGTAACTTGTTAAGATGTTGATTGTCTACAAATTAGATTTTCCCTTTGAAAATCCTGCACCTATCAGTCTGCTAGTGTCAGTCACCGATAAAGTGAGGGTGCTTTCTCTGGCAAAGAAGAAAGGCTGACGTTAGGTGGTCTAGGCTGTAGTGAGCTTATTTGGGTCTATCACCTACCATCGGAAATATTCAGTATTTTTCTGACCTCCCCATTTCAGATGGTTTTGCCCTGGAGTTCCGTCAGCATTCACAAATTCATTTATTTGCAATTGTTCCTAACTGAAACAGTTTCAATAAGGAGCATGAGTTTGCATTTTGGATATGGAAAATACTTTTTGGCTTTTCTTTAGAAACAAAGGCTAATGTCTGGGGAAAAAAAGGAAAAGAAAGGAATATGATATAAAAGAGGAGTTTCTGTAGGAGAAGATTTGTTTTCTCACTGACAGCTGTACAGCCCCACAGGCAGCACAAATTGGCTAGGTTGTGAAGTCAAGGCCAGTGCCTACAGCATTCGGCAGCTTCCTGTGTCTTAATCTTTCTGTTTGGGGAATGAACTGTAATTTGTTTTCATTGACCCATAGCTTCAGTTGCAGAGTGTAGGATTACCTTAATGGATCAAAACTTGAGAAACATCAACTTTCTTTTTAGTCCTTCCAGTGCTGTATCCTTTCTTGTGCCATTCATTCCTCTGGGTCGCAGCAGGACATGCTGTGCTTGCTGTCTGCCCAGCGGCTCTAGGGGAGAGTGGGCATGCTTCGGGCTGGCCAAGGGTCCCCCCAGGTGTTCCCGCTGCCATCCTCCTGCGCCTCTTGCTCTCAAGCACAGTTCCCCCACCCCCAGTCCATCTCAGAGTCTGTTTCAGTAACAATTAGGAATCCTGACTCAGTTAGGGTCACCATAAATCAAATGGTGAGCCCCCAGCAAGACCAATTTCCTGGCTGTTAGTGAATGTGCTCCATAATTTTCTGTGCACCATTTGGATCTGCCATTTAGCAGAGGCTGAAGGTTTTTCTTTTTCATCAAGCAGTGCTACTGTGCACCCCCTTATACCATATCTCTGTGTGTTTACTCTGAACACGGACAACCTATATCCATGTGGGTTAGCCAGCTCATATGGGAATCTCAGAGCAATGTTAGTCTACAGTAAGAAAGATGCTCTTTTGGTTAAAGTGGCAGACTAGAGGAATGTCAGTTCTGCTGCAGATCTTGGCCATATTACCTCATCTCTTTGTGCCTCAGTTACTAGAATAGAGATAAAACTTTCTTTTTTTTTAATTAGATTAACATCTTCAGGGCATAGATAGTATACTCAGCACCTGCTAAATGAGCCATAATTTCTAGAGCCTGTAAATGCTACCATATCCCGCCAATAATGCTACCTTTTCAAAAATAGGCATGTGTTGCACAGAATCAGGAAAAGAAGTAGAATATTCTTCTTGCTTTTGAAGCTCAAAGTACTAAGAGTAGGTGTAACATCACATGGTACATGAACAAAACCTTGATTTTATTCCTTAAGATACAACCTCTATCCCTGGCTTTCCACTATGGTTAGACAGCAGCTGGACATACCACAGACAGACCTGATGCAACTTCTTGATGTCCTGGCAGAGGGAGCTTAGAAGACAGGTTTGCAAAGGTCTTTGAAAACCTAGAGGTACCAATAGGTTCTTTAGAAAAATATACTGTGCACTTCCGGGGGAGTCTGAAATATGCTGAGTCCTTTCCAAAGACTCATGAAACTCCAACAAGTCGTCAAGCACAGACTCAGGGCAAGCTGCTATACAACACTGAAACTAAACTTTTTTAAGGCACCCATGAGTCACTAGATTTGCACCAACTCTGTTTCATGCTTAACACAAACCAGGAAAGTAACTTACAAGTAAATCAAAATTTTCACCCAGATACTTTAAATAACTTCAAAATCGGATTCCTTGCAACTGTACCTGTCAGTCACACGGGGCTTTTCAAAGAATCACGCAAAAATTAACTAACTGATTTCCAGATCCGTTGTCCATCTGCCATTCAAATCATTATGGCATTGCTCCAGCAGGCAGTAGAACTTTGTACTGCTTTATTAAAAAAAAATCAGGAGCCAAAAGAAATGCTTTTTTATAATTAATTGCCCTGGGACTTTGTCAACTCTTCTCATCTGAAGAGAATTTTTTGTCTTGCACAGGAGTTCTGACAGAAGGAGAGAGACCTCTTCTGCCATTTTGTAGTGGACTCCAAATTATAAAACATTTCATCAATGCATTTAGCATCTCAATATGCAAATCCCTATTGAAAAATGCACTGTTGACAAAACAGCTAGAAGGCAGCTCATCATAATACTGAAAATTTAAGAAAAAAAACCAAAACCAAAACCCAATGATTTGTATCCAACCAGTCACTGTGTTGGAGAGAGACCACAGAGGCCAAGATCTTCGGGATTTTGGATGCTCCTCAGTCAGAGTTGCAAAACAAAAATCAAGAGTGATAGGAACCAGATTATCTTGGATATAAACCATGATAACAGTTCCCAATTTCTGTCCATTCCTTAACATTTTCATATTTAATGCCACGTTTAAGCAGCATTGGTAACTTAAGCCAATCCACATCTTTCAAACACTTAAACATAAGCCCCTCCCAAGAAATTATGTCAGTGGGCAATAAATTCAAATTAAAGGAAACAATAATCAAGATTTCCTTGTTTCCTGCCTGTTCTCTAAATCAGAAATGTTCACACCCTTTTCCAGCTTTTTCTTCTACCATGCAGGCAAATACGAGAACTGACGTCACACAGATTAGCAGCTGTAAGAAAAACCCAGAGATCGCAGGGCTTGCCATCAAGAAAGAAAAATTTATTTGAGATCCACGGTCTGTTATTTACTAAGGGAGAACTCGTTGTTCTTTTGCTTGTCAGACAACAGAAGAAAGCGTTCTCTATTTTGTTGCTTCCATTAGGTTGTTCCCATGCAATCAGTACAGTGGATGAAAAAAACTTCCTGGAGTAAGCCCCACCAGGAGCAGGTGGCTCAGAAATGCCACATCCTTTGAGACCTACTTTAAGTGCCACAGAGGAAGAAGTGCTCTTCTCCCTCCAATTGTCCTTGACACTCTGCCTGTTCTCCACCTCCACAGTTCTAAGAAACTTTATTTTTTTCAGTCAGTATTAAAGTTCCCAGTAGAAAATTAGTTTCCTTTTTTCCCCTCACTTTCAGTGATGTAGGAAACTTCAGGTGGAATATATGAAAATTCTGCATGAGTTAAGATCAAAATTTCCCAAAATGGCCAGTGACTTCGAATGTCTCTAAGTGCTCCCCAAACTCCTACCTATTTTTGAAGCACTGGTTGATGAGACCAAATGAAATATTCACTGAGATTTCTAGGCCTCCCGGCATTCAAACTATTTGAACATGCCTTCAGGGAAAGAAAGAGTTAATGGAGTTACCTTGCATTTAGTATTCATCTTTTTTCAGCTTTTTCAGGTAGCGGACGACAAGCCCGGACTCGACTTGGAGCATCAGCTCTGTACTAGCATAGTCTTGTGGGTAGCCTAATGTAATATTAATTGAATTGACATCTCTGTTGAGATCAGTTACACATGTAGGATTCAAGTTATTTAACAGTTTGTGCAACTGTATTTGAATTTTGATCATAAAGACACATGCTGGGTTAACAGGGCCAGAGGCAGAGCCAGAATCGTGTAGAGCAGAAGTGACATGGGACTTATATTTTTAAGGCATTATTTGTACAGGGGAGAAAACAGACTATGACCAAACATTGTTCCAGAATCAGTCTTGCTTTATAGCGATAAGCGTGTTACACGGTCAACATTTAATCTTAAACTTACCCTAATTTGACTCATTAAAAGAATAAGGAGTATGAACAGCAAAGAAACATCTTTGAGTATCTTCTACCAGCTGAGCAAATTGTGTCTTCCCCCCGAGAAAGAGACCTGGACCCTGGCTAGATCTGGGCAGGTTGGAGGTCTTTGGAAGAGGAAAGTGATGAGGATGACAGTCTAAGTAATTTAGAGTACAAAGCTCCAGGGACTGAATCACTGAGGATTCACTGGAAAAGGGATTTTGTTTCTGTCCAAAATGATTTTGCCACATGCGCAAAACCAGAAGCTGTGTAAGTAAAAGTGTATCACGTGAAAAAAAGTAAGAAAATTAGGCTGCAGACTGAGAAATATAGGTCATTTTTACCTACATTGGTTCACCCTGATAGGAAACTTTGCTGTATGTGTCGTGGTTTTGTTTTTTTAAAAAGGGAATCCTTAAAAAAATATGAACAAAACTGAATCAAACCCACTTGCTGCAAAGTGGGTACAGTCAAAAAACATGGCAGAGTGAAACAGAACAGGAGCACTAAAAAATTAATTCCTTGTGCCACTTGCTTCCCTGCTTTCTGTGCCTTGTGCCAAAACCCCATGCATTTCAAATCCAATCCACTGCAATTACACCAGTCCCCAGCCACGCACCATGCATCTGTAAGAGCATAGTGAGCAAGAAATGGATTTCCCTCAGTTAAGGTGACAAGGGAACAGCCAGCAGGTTGGAATTGTATCCAGCTATTTGCGCAGATATACAGTAGTGAAATTAAAAATATTTCCACCCTTCACCAAGATCCAGCTCACAAAGCTTTTGTGATATTTTATCTTGATGCCATTAAAACACTAAAACTTTCAAAGAGATAATACGCTACTACACAAATTCACACAATTTACCTGTGGGAGCACCTTTTTACTGGAGTAAAAAAATCCCCACAACCATGTTGCGGTACCTTGATCAGACAAGTGCCTCATGCTGAGATGAACCCTTCTGGTCTAAGTCTACGGAAGCATGAAAGCTTTTGAAGTTGCATCTTCAGACCACAGGCAAGCAAACCTCTTGGAGACCCCACCAGCTAAGTTGTTGCAGTAGATTTAGGCACAGCGTTTGCTGAAAGAAGCCTACAGCTGGCTGGTTCTCACTGAAATTGCAGAGCAGGGCCTCCAAACGGTCTGGTATCAAGTCAAGATACCCTACTGCTGGCCCCCAGGAGTCTGAGAAGCTCAGCCCCCACAAGCAGAGAGCAGATGGCAGCAGCAGGTAAATCACTGTCAAATTGCTGCAGCGGATGTTGCAGCCATCATGTCTGCCAATAAGTAAATAATTTTGGGGGAACACCTGGTTTTCATACCACCTAACATACCTGCCACCGGCGCTCGGGACACAGAGGCACATGCGGAAAGCCAAGCAAACATTTATTTAAAATCATTACAGAAAACATGAAAATATCTGGGGGCAGGGGAGCCTATGGTGCAGAGACCTGAAGGTAGTTATTTATTTTATGAACTAAAATGCTTTTGCACAGGAGAGAATGGAATAGAAGCAGGTGGTCTGGCAAGGCAAGAATCCAAAAGCCTTATTTCCAATCATTAGTTTCAGATTGAAATATAACGATCCATTTCAGTCAGTTGGCTGTGGCTATCCTAGGTACATGTGTAAGGGATAAACAACTGCCCCCTATGTCCAAAATCCCCCATTTCAAAGTCATTCATTTAAGTCCCAATACCTAAATACTGTGGTTCGTAGTTGCAATCGGTATACGTTGGGAATGCACAGTCACGCTGCTGGGGCTGCATTATAGATTTCTGTAATTTGTTTCACAGCAGCTTCTAGATGATACAGTGAGATCAGATTTGTGTTCTCCAAACACATGAGAAAAGTCAGACACACACACACCCCAAGGTTCCTCACCTTCCGTCTTGTCATACCGCACTTTTTGCACAGTAATATCCTTCCTCACAAAAAAAAAAAGAAGCTACATTGTACTTCTTGCAGATACACCACTTTTGGGCGGGGAGCTGGGATACTTGGGCCACTGCTGGCTGAAAGGCTCTGTGAGCCTCACCAGGGAACTCGCATTATCATGGTGGTTTTCAACTTGTGAAATTACCCAAACTGTCATCTACAGAAGAAATCTGTTACTTTTTATAAGAGAATGTGGCAGGAATATCTAGAGCCTTTGTAACTAAGAGAAAAGGGAAATACTTCTGGTATTACATTATAAACACAAAGTGACTTGCAACTGCTTCCAGCACACGTCTCTGTAAGCAATGAGGATATTTTTCCCCTGTCAGGATTCAGTGGAAAGATATCTCATACATAACACATTTATAGAATGATCTGGAAGGGACCTTAAAGATCATCTCGTTCCACCCCCCTGCCCTGGGCAGGGACACCTCCCACCACACCAGGCTGCTCCAAGCCCCGTCCAGCCTGGCCTTGAACCCCTCCAGGGATGGGGCAGCCACAGCTTCTCTGGGCAACCTGGGCCAGGGGCTCACCACTCTCAGAATAAAGAATTTCTTCCTAATACCTAATCGAAATCTACCCTCTTTGAGTTGCATAATACCTGTAGCTGGTGTTATCATAGCTCCTCATAGTAAAAGCCCTAAGGTCATCCTGCAAACATCTTCAGTAGTATTTTGAAGCCCTTTTTCTTCTACAGCTGAAAGCATGAGAAATTTTGGGCAAACTCTGTATTTCTTTAGTTCATACTACACAGATGGCTATCTTCACTGAAGACCATATTGTCATAACAGGTACTCAAACCTTTTGATAAGCTCTTCCTGCCCAAAGGAAGAATGAATCTTGTTTTACAGCCAACTTGCTACCCTGATCTCCAAGCCAACATAACCTGGTATATCTTGACGGACTTCTATGGACTGACAACCATTCACATGTGTCAAAAACATAGAGCAGGACTTTTTTTTAAAGGGCTTAGACATTAATTGCACCAGGGAGTTAAGCACCTAGCAGCCTTTAAAAATCTGACCAGTACAACCACTGTCAGTATCTTCTGACAAGCAAACCTAACTTGAGACAACAAACTAAATCACAGTTATTCCCAGATATCCAGGCTACAACAGCAAAAATGTATTTCATCCTTTGTCCAACTGACAACTATCGTTTGGAAATTATTAACAGCTCAGCTGCAGGGAGGATATTTTAGTCAGGGATCATCTTAGGTTATGGACAAATGAGGGAGTGGAGATGCCAAAGTAGTCTGTGGCTTAACTTTTCAAAGAAGGCTATCACATGAGCCAAGTTGAAGGAAAATTCAACAAGTGAAGGTACATGCATTTCTGTACTTTAATGTGGACGATGCTTATTCTTTTTTATGACCCTGATAAAAATCACACTCAATTCTCACTGTATCTCCTTTTCTAATGCTCATAAACAGAGCTTTTACAGGGCTTTGAATTAGATGTGTGATTTGTGAGCGACATGTATAATAATTAGACTGTGAAGATGTACAGTTAATCCATTTAAAGGTGTAAAGAAGTCCATTTAATGAACATTATAGTCACATTAGACTTGGAAACATCTAACTCTTTTGTTGAATAAAAAGAAGTTCAATGAGATTAACTTCTCTTAGTTGGTTTTAAAGAATACTCAAACATGTCCTACTCTGATAGTGTACTATTCCTTGGTGCATGGTTTCTGCATACCAATGTCTTCAGTGTAGAAGAGTAAGAATAAGACTGGGAGACATTCTATTTCAGTTAAATAATTACAAATTAAAGAGGATCACTTCTACTTTCTATACTTACTGTAGTATGATAAGAAGCTGAACTCCTTGAACTTGTAATTATATAACAGAAATGTTAATCTCCTGGTTCGGTATTCAGTTCTACTGCATTAAATGTATTCTTACAATTATCAAGTTTACTACATGGCACATAGACATTTCTATTGGGAAACCTATTATTTGATCATATCAGATTTTGACCATAAATACTGTAATGGAATTCTGTTTTCAAATCTCTCACTGCCACAAAATGACTAATGAGGGTTAATACACCTATGTAGCTTGAGAACCTGAAAAAAACATTCGTATAATTTCTGATTTTCAATTTGTAATGCTAACTGAGCTTCTGATTATTTTCCACAGCTTTGTGCAATAAAAAAAAAAGATTTAAGCTGGAGAACATATAAGTCCAAAATACGCTAAGTAACTTGTAATAAAGAAATTTAATTTTAAATATATGTACTTTAAGCAGCTGTTCTCCTCTTAGGAGAAACTCATTTAGGCTTAAGAGTTACTGGCCGAAGCTATCTTCTTTTCACAGCATATTATAATGTGTGCTATTGGCTTTAATAGTTTGGAAGTACAATTTACATCCTTGTCCATTTAAATATATAAAACTATTTCAAGGGGTAGGGTAGCCAGTTAGAAAAAGAAAACAAGATCATTCTCTGACTTCCACTTCCATTTTTAAATGAGGAAAAACTCATCTTTCCAGCAAAATTCTGACTCCCAATGCTTTAATGAAGCTGCACCTCTGTTAAAAACTGAAGATAAATTCCTTAGATAGTCACTTCAGAGAGATTTTAGCCAGTGAAACACTTACATCCAGCAGAGATACCTGGCTTGTTGCATACATCAGGCTACATTCTTTCGTAGCTTGCAGAGCAAAACCTGATGAGATCAAAAGACAACATAATCCTGGCTAATGCAGAGTGACTTTTTCTATACTGTCTGGGATGCAGCTGAACATTCGAAAGACAATCCTTCCACCTGGGGAAGCCTGGGCAGGGGAAGTACCCTCTTGAGGGCTAACCCTGCACCTAAATGGCATACGCAGGTTTTGCCTAATGAGCCTGTTGAGCCTTCCAGTCATTGCCTGAAAGGAGACCCTGTCCCAGGGAGCTGTGTGTTGGCATCTTACAGCTCCCATCATTGTCCACTACTCAAAACTCTCACAGCACCATTTGCAAAGCACTGTCATGAACACATCAAAACAAAAGGTTTCGCTTCCTAAATGTGTCCGTTTGAGTTTTATTAGTCAGAGACGTAGGCAGAGACTTCTAAAGGCAAAAAGGACAGGAGGAAAGAGAAGCACGAAAGAAGAGCAGCCCATTCAAGACAAGATTTGTTGCTAATGTTCTCTGAAGCTAATGCTGCTTTTGACATACCCCGGGTGTTACGCAGTCCAGGGAGTCTGCAGGCACATGGGATTGAGATAACTGAGTTCTCACTCTAAAGGTCAACCTTACAGTGTCTGTGCAGTGCCCAGATTCTTTGACTTACCAAGGAACCAGCACCCACCAGCCACAGGGATAGGACTGTACCTGGCAGCCACCAGGGCTAGTTTTTGCTAACCCTGGCACCACCCCCACGTCCCCTTTAGACCACAGATCTCCCAGCAACCATGCTCTCCTCAGGCATTTGATGCTCACTGAAGCAAACAGCTGAGATAAGGACAAAATCAACTTTGATTGCGCTGCATAGAAAATATACTTCCCTTTAAATTTCCTGCCTGCCTGAGTTATTGGATACGCACACAATACCTGGTCTAATGACTCGACCATGCAAGCCGAGCTACCCAGGCTGACCCACAGAGCCTGGCGCAGCAGCCTGACCTGCCTTCTGACAGAGTGTGGTTTGCAATGGTAGAGCTCACTCCAGGCTTTCAAAGAGAATAACCATCATCTAAAATGTCACATGAGACTTTAAACCACTGTCAGTTTGAAAGTCTCTTTTTTTTTTTGTCTTTCCATCCTAGATAGGCATATTAGTCCAATACTTAATTATCCTCCTATTATTAGCAAGTTTCAGTTACTCTCTAAACTAAGTCTTCCCTGGTTTATCTGAAACATCCTTGTCATATGCGCTATGGTCCTGGAGGATAAGTTACTAGCTATCTCCTTACACGCACATACCTCTGCATTTCACATTCATGCTCACATAAGTAGCCATATTTGCCTTCTAACACAGGCTAACCAGAACCTTTCCCTTTTCTTCAACATTATTTCTACAGTCATTTTTTCTGGATTCCCGATGATTTAGGCTCCTTTTCTCCCTCTCCACCTTTTTTGAAGTTTTCAACATGTCTCTGAAGATGCTACTTCAGATGAGGCTTTATTGCCTTCTTGTGTCCTACAGCCTCTTCTTCTGATTAGTAAACCAACAACAGTGGTTGGCATTTCCACAAGGCATTTTTACTTCCCTTCAACATGTAAAGCTGAGGAACACCAGATCTTTTTCTGAAAGAAAATAATTTTAGTAATTAGTTAAGATCGGTATCCAGTGTCATGAGTTGTAGATGTCAGTCTTTTTTCTCAGCAATTGTACATTTATGATCTGCATCCTCCCTTGTTCTGAATACACCTGAAAAACTCATTGACTTTTATTCCAGGCAAGGTCTTCTCGGTACCCCAGCTTGTCTGAGTCACAGCACTGAGCCAGCTTGGGAAACTTGTCCCTTTGCTGCTGGGTCTGCCTGTTTTGCAAGTAGCACACTTCAGTCTTTGGGGCCAAATGAATTCACAAGTCTGAGCAGGCTGAGAGACTACAGGGACAGCAGCGTGCAGGGGTAGCTGAGACACTGCTGTGGGCATGAGTAAGAATAAAAAATGTTCTGACAGTGACTGGGAATGGTTCAGCTTCGCTGTGAAAGGGCAGAGGTTCCCACCGAGTTCCCAAGGTGAAGTCAGAGCCTGTCCTGTGCCAGAGGCTGACAAGGGTGAGATGGCAGGGAGCAGATCCTGCCGTCTGCCACGACAAATCCTTCCCTACCTGGCCAACAGGGACACGTCAGCAAGGAGACAGAAAATGCCACCACTACTCCGAGTGGCTACAGTGCTGTGAAACTGCATTTCCTCTAGGACAGCAGAGCCCCACACCGAACAAAGAGCGGCAAGCAGGCAGCAACAGCAAAGCAGCAGATATTTGTTTGTTTTTAAAGCACAGCTACCAAATACTTGGAGAAAGTATTCCTGTCTCGTTATCTTGTAATAAAATTTGTGTTTCCCTCATATATACAGTCTTACCGTAACATCAATATATCTCGATTAGGTTACAAGGCTGTTCAGATAATTAAATAGTATACATAAATGTGAACTGGCACATTGGGAAATACACTGCACTGCTGCTTAAATATAGCAGATAAAGCCACGGGAAAGAGGCAACAGAATATACTACTGTAAGATTACAGAGATATAAATTCAAGTACTCTGCCATGGTGCCGCTAGAATATGGAGAGAAAGTTATTAGAAACAAAATGAATTCAGTAGCGCCTTGAACTCACTATCATAGTCTGGGGCAAGTTAATCACTTCATCCTCATCCACTAACACATTTATCCACCTACTAATTCTCCACCTAATTAGAGAGAAATTCAGAGCTCTACTGGTCAGGGAGGCAGGGATTAGGGTTAAGAAAACACTTGTATTTGAAACCCCCTACCTCTGCTGGTTAGTGTGAAAGATCCTATAAGAAACTCCCACCCTAGCTAATCCATGACCCTCAGCAGGGAGGAGTGTTAACAATTTGGTTTAAAACTCACACTCTCAGACAAATGCATCAAAAACGGCCTTTCTTCTTTGATTTATAGGTATTACTTGTTTTTCCAAGCTCCATTAAGGACTCTTCATCATGTACTGCAAGGGGCATTAAGCACTGAAAGTTGTTCCCAGCTCTGTATTATTCAAAGGCAATTTACACTAATTATTGGAGTCCATGGTGTTACCCATACTCATAGAATGATCCATCTCAGCAGGCTAAAGTACTTTTGAAATGTTAATTTATTACTGAGGTATGAAAACGTCCTTACATTAAAGCACAATTCTTTCTTAAATGCAAGTGTTTTCTATTACTGATATATTGCATACTTACTGTTTAACTTAGATACAAGAATAAAGATATAACTTAATTTACTATATAATAGTGCCTATAAAAACCACTATTAACACAAATTGCAGTGCATTTAAACTCAGTTACGAAACTGATATTATTCTTGTTTTTCTTGTTTAGTGACTTTCTCAACACAAGCAAACAGAGCCCGCAGAGCTACTTCATGGAGGCAAGCTTTTCAGACAAACAGTTGAATGGTAAAGTAAAAAACGTGTTTCACTGGTGAAGTGTTTCACTGATTCTAAAATAATCTCATTCACATTAAAGAACTGATATGCGTGTGATATCACTGCTCCAAGGACAAACAGGGAAACTGCGTTCATAAACTGGCAGGAAAGTGCACCCATGTATCAAATGCCAACAAAGAAAAATCCACTAAAAGTACCCAGTATTCAGTTAATTCTGGCACAAAAGCCACTGATTTTAGCAACAATAGTTTGGCCAGTGCTGAGCACCGCACCTTTTACGGGTTTTGGTTTTCTTGGTCACAATGTGTAAAAATACAGCCATGCCAACAAAAATTTATTTGATCTTGTGTTGACAAAAGCCCTTGAATAATCAAGGAGATTATTTCTTAACTAGCTCAACCAACAACTTTAACTTCACTTGAGAAGCCACTGGATTGCATTCAGCGGTAAGAGGAAACCCTGCCTTGGAAGCGTCAGAATCTTGGGATGCATAAGGAGTTTGTGGCAAATGAAAAAAAGGCTGCTTTTCTTTCCTAAATCATCTCCAAGGTCCCAAAGACAGTCCTCACCCATGAAATCCACGCTGTCATGAATTAAGACCATCTGCTTTATATCTGAAATATCTAAAAAACACCACATAAACAAAGCTTGCCATGATAGGATCAAATCTTTTTTATCCCAAAATTTTTGGCAATAGAATTTGTTTATGTAGCTGAAATACAAAACACAGCTTTGGAATAGCAATACTCTCATTCTCAAACTCTGTCAAGATTTCATATGACCTTGCCCCAGTTTTCCTTTACCTCTCCGGGTCTCTGTCTGACCACTGGAGATACTCTTCCTTATACAGAGTAGTTCCTGAAATGAAAGGACTTACGAAATAAAGTGTTATGCCAACATAAATCTCGATCGCCATTAACACAATCTGTTTACCCAAATAAATCCAAATTCCAAAGTGATGCTTGGCTTCATAAACTGGCCAATCCACTGCAGGTACTCAGGAGTCAGACGATTTGCAGAGGAGTCGGGCAATTACATGTGGGAAGTATTGTGCTCACTCGCATGCCTAAATTCCACACACAGGACTATAATTTGCATGCACGACAGTTTGCATACATTAAGGAATTTTTTTGCATAAAAGGTTTGGTAGATGCCAAAGCAATGACTTGTGTACAAAAGCACAATAATCCTACCTGCAAGTCAGACCTTTAGATAAACAAGCTTGACTTCTAAAAAGCAGCTCTTAAACTACGAAAATCTGCTTTAGAGGAACACATGTTCTCACAAAATGTGTAACTGATCATGAATATAATTCACATCACAAAACACAACACTCCACAAATTTCTCTTATAAAATTTATGTCATGAATTTGAAGTGAGGCATATTATTAATTTGCAGCAGAATCAGTAAAAAAAAAAAAATTACACTGATCCTTTTTTTTTTTTTTTTTAACCTTCATTTAGTCACAGGCCATGTATTTTCTATGGTATCTCTTCTGGACTACTGAGGCCTGGATCACCACAAATTCTTTGGAAGCCATCCTGATATAAACACCCATCTTACAGAACAATCCCATCTATCCATAACAGACTGACTTTTTGGTATACACATAAACCAATAGGTTTTTCAAGTTTCTGTTTTATTCGTCACTGAAAGTTAGCCAGCCTTTGCCAATTTGGACCATCAGTTGTCTCCGTATAGAAAAAGTCAACCTGATTTGTCTTTTGCTAAACCAGGCAGGTCCCCGACAGCTCGGAGGAAGGAGGGGTGATGCTGACAAGCGGCAGCTAAGAATCAGGGACTCAGATGGGCAGCAGCAGCACATGGCAGTTTCAGGGTTTTTTGCTGCTCCAGATTCATCTTTATCCAGATGGAAGTCTAGAAAAAGTATCACTTGAAGTTTTGCAAACTTTCAGCGGTCACTGACATTGGCTCAGCGGTTCAACTCAAGCACAAAAGGGCAAACTGAAGCAATTTGTGAGGAGTTAGATGAATTTAGAATCTATGGAAAGCATGCTGCAGATCTCTCTGTAAATATTTTACAACCTTTGAAAAATATTTTCCACCTTTGAATTAGCGGAAATTCCCTCAGAAAATGGCAAAAATAGCACAGGAACAATGTCCAACTAAATCCTCAGCTTCTCTTCTAAAATCCCGATTTTAAAGATACTTGACCTTGTTTACTGGGAACACATCTGGGACATTATACATATCTTAAGCTGACTAAACATTCAGCAAATGGTGACATCTGGAACTTAAGGAATTTTAACTAACAAACTAGAAATCAATATTCTGTTTCCCCCTACAATTCTTCTCCACAGTTCAATCCCCCCACCTCTTTTTTTTTCTTTCTTTTTTTTTTTTTTTTAATGTCAGCAATGGCTTAGGCTCTTCTAAGGAACACCTTCAAGAAAACAGGTTTCAAGCTAAACAAAAGGGAAAATTCTCCTTATTTCTCAAGAAAAAGAAGCAGCTTCTGCCAGACCTCAGGTTTATGCACTCACTAAAAGCAGAGGCCCATCAGTTTTAAATGGCCATGGCACCGTACAGAGTAAAGATTTCATTGTAGGACCATATGAAACATTTCAGGTTGCTGCAGAGAACAGATACAGATTATCAAGCTCTAACCTAAACTCCAGTCATTCAAATGGCTGCTGGTTCAGGTACCTACTGAATATGTTTTATCTTATTAGACAGAAGTAATTTTTATAAATAAAGTCTTGTGAAAAAAATCTGTTAGCAGTCTTACTTGTATTCCTATAATTTTCATCCAAAGCAATGTACTTCATTAAAAGAGTATGTTTGCCTCAGAAAATATCAACAGGTTTGCCTAATAGCATCAAGCCAGATATTCTGTATTTTGTAAATTCATCTGGATATTACTGTGCTGCCATTCACATCACATAGCAGCTGTGCATTACATATGCAAGGCTAGTGGCACCAGAGAGCTCTTTTTCTAATTAATACAAGTCAGAGCAAACTGTTAGGAGGAGGGAAATAGACCAAAAATGAGAGAAAAGGAGACTTCCGCACAATTGCCCATTGCAACATGAAAACTCAGCTCATCTGCATAATATTAATGATATCAAATATGCAAACAGATGTTTCTCTCATTAAATGCTGTATGCAAATAACACTAGGAGGAGTGGTAATGTTGTTTCAGGGTTGAGAGATCACGGGGGGTAATTAAAGGTTAATCCAGTTTTCAGTTCACAGACTGTAAGACATGAGTGGTTGTAAAGAAAAATTGTCACTTAACCTTCAGTTCATTAACCACAGCACATGGATTTTTCTTCTAAAATAACAAAAACATATATGTATTTATCCGCACTCTAGTGCCAAAGTATGGTGCGTATCATTAGAGAACAACAGAAATTATTTGTTGCTATGAATGCCATTAAGTAGGTACCAGAATGCATTAATTAGGGAAAGCAGAATTTGATCAGAAGTTCTGAGACCACAATCTAAATGCTGTAATCTCACTAAACATATTTCAATTGCTGAGATGTTGTCAAATGTTAATAGAAAGCCATCTGAAGTACTTGTGGAACAAGTCCCCTGAAATAATTAGAAGCCGTATGTTTGAGATTCTGCGTGAGTTTTGCTGTAAGCCCTGGGTGTTGGATGGTACCATCAGCAGTAGGCTGCCAACCGTCACTTTTGCTCAGAGTATCCTGCTGGGCGGATTGAAAGCAGTAAACATTTTAGCACTTAGATCTGAGTTCAACACACCAGATGAGACATTCCCACTCCTTGCTCATAGGAGAAAATAAAGTGATAAGTGTCTGCGCTGCAGTCTAGCCATGTTCTTCAGCAGCAAGATTTTGTGCTGAGGGAAAGGCAAGGCCAGTGTGAACTACAGCAGCCACAGGTGGGAAGAAGTAGAGAGAAGCAAAGAAATATCTTGATTTGTGCGACCCTCTCTATATAATACCTGGGTGAAAATCGAGCGAGAGTGAGAAATCAAAGAGGAGATGACAGTTGGCTCCATTTGGTCTTGGATCCAGGGACCATAGCATTCTCTGCTTCCATGACTGCATGGCACGTTTGGTTATTTTGGTGTTTCACTTAAAAATCCGCTTCCAAAAGTCTTGCAAATTATTTTCTTTAAATATGGAACAAGGGCTTATGTGTGTGTCTCTGGTGTGCGTCTCACCATCTGGCTGTCCCCACTGTCTCTCTCACTCCTCCCCCAGTAACACACACCACTAGACCTTCCATCTGTGCCTCACCAATTCATTGGGTTTGAAAACCAGTTTCCTTCCCTTCTGGCCTTTCAAGTTCCCATTTGCGCAGTACATTGCTTGTGAGCCTCACACTCAAAGAACCATGACCACACCAGCCTGGCCTCAAAATTTACCATGGTTTCCTGGGCTGAATAGCTCAGGTTTGGCCCGATAGCTTTCAAACAGCACTGAGTATGATACACCTTCAACTTAAACTATCACAACTGTTCTAGCTCTACAATTTCATTATGGAATTCAGTTTTACAACTTCTTGTTAATTGAGGGTACCAAAAAAGACATTTGAAGTGTATTAGTGAGATAAAAATCATCAAACTTATATGTCTTTGTCTGTATTCATGTGGCATCCTGTGGCATAAACTCTGCTTCATAAAAATGATTTTCACAGCTATTTACAGCCTGCTTCCATTTGAAAAAGGTCTGATATCAAAGAAAAAAAAGCCTGTGAAAACATTACTTTTTCTGAAGTAGAACACTGCAGAAGGATTTTACTATATTTTATTTCATCTTGAATAGCTGCAGTGAAATAGAAGCGTCATCTTCCTTGCTTGGAGTGTGCAAGAGCCATACTTTGCCTTGGATACCACACTTTGTAAGCTTACTATATTTCGCTAACTGCGAATTTTAGGGCAACACAGGGGTCTTCTACAGCACTGCTGAAAAGACTTTTAAACATTGAAAGCTCCATTTGCTCCGTATACCTCATCCAGCGACATGAGCTTTGTGTGAGGCCCGCAGCAGAAACAGTGCAGAGGGGGAAAACCCACCTTCCAGCCCCGCTCGGCTGGAGCCTGGCTGCCTACAGCTGCCCATCCTTTCCCCTGGCCTCCTCCCCACCTCCGCAGCAAACCAGCAGCTGCTGCCCCCCCTGAGCCGCCTGAATAAACAGGGGAGGATTACCCTCTTGTGAGAGAAGACCCTCTGGCGCAGTTGGTTCTATGTCACCCCGGGGTAAGGGGACCGTCAGGCAGGATGCAGCACAAGGATAAAGGAGGGGCAGCCAGCAGGTGCAGGAGTCTCGGGGGGGCCTGTTAGAGGCTGATAGCATTGAAGTGGCCTTCAGCCCCCCCGCTTTGATCACTTCAGCACAAAGGTGGCTTCCACGCCTTCCCCGTCGCCCTTGTTCCTCGCCCAGCATCAGGAGCTGGAGACACAATTCAGACTGGAAATCTCCCAGTCACTTATCTCCAGAACCCATCGGGAAAGGGGGCGGTCAAAATCTAATCTCTGGTTTATCACCCCCGAGTGCTGTCAAAGCCCTGAGACTCCGTGAGCAGGTGAAGATTTAAAGTTGTACACGGGAAGTCGGAGGGAGTTCTGGTAAACGCCACCTGATCCCTATTAAAGCAGATTACAAGTGTCCCCTTGAAATGTCATGATGCATTTACAGGGAGAACCATACAAAAAAATTCAGCTATAAAGTTTTTCCTTATCCTGCTCAAAATGTACTTTCATGGGAAGTGAATGCAGGTAACCGTGCAAGCAAATTGGGCCGTTGAGGATTTGGTCCGAAGCTCACAAAAGCATAAGAAAAAGTCTAACAAATTGAGTGGGTAAATGGATGCCGGCTTCTCCCGCATGTGTGTGCACACAGGTCCGACGGCCGAGAGCACATTCCTTCGTCTGCCGTTACCTGGGAGAATGTTTGGCTGAAGGACGTAAGCCTTGGGATTCCGGCGTACACAAAGAGACAAATAGCTATTAAAATCTATTTATCACGAGCAGAGTTTTGAACATCTAATTGCTGCAGTTTGTTAGAGGAACAAAAAGATCTTCCCTGGCTTCAGCCATATCCAAGGGGATTAATTTGTCACTCTTCAAAAACAACTCATTGGAGGAATACCCTCTTTGATTCTTTATTCTCACATTAATTAGGAGTAATAAGTACACTAGATACACTCAGTACTTAAAAAATTAGTAGAAATAAATCTGCCACCACATCTCAAGAGGGCAATGAAGATCTGGCTGTGCGGGGTGGGAGCCTGGAAGGCAAATCCTGTCAGCGGGACAGCCCTGCCATGGCAGGCTGGAGCAGGGCACCTGCCTGGGACACTCCGGAGCCTCCTCAGGGGCCGCAGGCCTGCACCGCCTCTGGTCCATGACGGCAATCGCAATGGTTGCCACGATGGCCCCGTCATGACGGCCAGGCCTGGCCAGGCCCCATGGAGCGGCCTGCCTCCGTCCCTGTCCCCTCCAGCACAGCCCCATCTCACCTGCAGCGGCCTCAGCGGCGTCCATGCAGGTCCTCACGAGACACCAGAAGGCGCCTGTCCAGAAGGGCTCTGGGCCTGGTCTTCTCTCTTGTTAGTTTGCAAGTGGGAAACCTCCTTGGTGCTTTGGATATCTCCAAGTCCCTCTTATAAGTGATTTCCCTCACTTGAGGAGGCCCTTTCTGTCGGAGGGAGAGTTCACCTCAGCACAGCCCTCCCCGGGCCCCGGGCCCCGGTTCCGCTCCCTGCCCACGGGAGAAGGCCGAGGAGCATGGGGACGCCCCGGGTCCCCAGCCGGTTGTCCTGTACCATGAGTGCTGACACCTCCACCTTTCATCGTGTCCTTAAACCGCACGGCTTGAGAGGCGGCAGCCTTTATAGCCCCCTTGTTTAAGGTAATTACTACATGTATTTCCTCCCTGCTGGTTCTGCTGAAGCAGAAAAGGCTTTGGCCTGCACTTCACTATACATAATAAAGAAAACGAAAAAAAAATCTGGTTTATAAACACCACTTTTTCTATACTTTCAAAGGCAGGGTGTAGGGTGAGAGTCAGGAGAATGGTTCCTACTTGGCAAGCAGGCTAATAATGGCGAAGTTGCTGGAGGGAAATCTCTTGTGGAGTCTCCCTGAGCTGGAAGGACGCAGAGCACTCTTTGTTCCCTTGGTTGTAAACAATAAACCTTTAAAGATGCTCCTCTCTCCCCACCACTCACTCTCCTACAGGTTACAAAAAACAACCCCAAAAGCAGCCCAAATGAGTGTAAAGAGTGGATTTAATTTCAGAGAAGGTGGGAATTTGTGACTTTTTAAAGACACTTAGTGTTAATTAAAATCTATGCAACCCAAAGAGATATATGGCACTCTTTCTCAAAGAGGGATGAAGTCAGTCAGATTAGCAAGTGATTTATTACCACATTAAAATATGCTTTTTGATTCTTAAAATATAATCCTTGGCACTGGTGGAAAACAATTGTTTGTGCATCATATAGCAATGGGTTCAAGTGACTTTAAAATACAAAAAAAACCCAGGATATACTAAAGAATATGCATTTTTGTTTTACAGGGAAATCTTAAAAGTAAGACTTTTTTTTTTTTTAAAGTACATTGTGGAGGAAAACATAAGCTATATGGAAATTCTACATTTAAAATCTACCTTGCAGTCAGCAGTGTGTTGATTTGAAATGCCTTGCCTTTCTAACTGTTCCCCTCCTCCTAATAAGCACTGCATCCAATTTGTATGTTATTCTGATGAAATGGTTTAAACGAGAGAAAATGAGTAGTTTGAAAAATAAAGGAAAGTTCTACAGAAGAAATGAAGTGCTATCATTGAAATCTTTATTTATGTGAAAAGAAAGGGCTAAAACATTACCTCAGAATTCAAGATTACAACATCAGTAGGATATAAAGTAAATCCATTCTAGTAGTGAAACATCAGAAACCATAATCCTTTTTCAAAGACCTTTTGTTATTTTAATGTCTGACAAATTATGCTTTTTTTAAAAGAAGAAAAACACTTAGATTTAAGAGGTTTCTTTTACTTCAGTAAAAGTAGTTTCACTATTTAAAAGTTTTAATTTTCTGTAACCAATAGTATTTACTATGCTGGCTAAGTATTAACACAAGAGTAAGGTTATTTTAGCCTCAATAGGACCGAGTACAAAGTTGCCACCAAAGACTTTTGCATCAAGTTGTTATGGCAACTTAGTGTTCTAAAAAGTATTAAGTTTTAGCAATGGGCTTTGTTTTGTTAATTTGGTTGCTTTTCCTTCAAGTTTTGAAGTTGTTTAGTGTCATAAAAATGTTACATCATTATCATTCAAATGACTGGAGGTCTTAGAATGTATTTAAAACTTGTTTATGTTGCAAGACGTTCCAGGATGATGTCCAAGGACCCCCATCCCTGCCTTTAGGGGGAACACCCTGGCCTCAGTACGAGTGCAGGAGTCATTCCACAGTGTTCCTAGCACTGAAACAAGGACAAAAAGAAGCAAACTACATATTTACCTCCAATGTACTAAAGGCGAGACAGGATAGATCAAGGGATGGAAGGAGGGACCTTTCTGTTGTGCATGCAACATCTCTTGTTCATGTGTTCATGTTGAAAAGCATCAAGAACAGGATCTTTACTGGTATTATGGACCCTTGACACCACATGAAGAACAGGAAGAGCGAAATAAGCTCTGTAACCAAAGGGCAGGTTTAGACTGGTGCAGATAGGGCAGAAAATTGTTCCAAGAAGCCTGTTTGAGGTCCTGTGCTACAGGTTTGGAAGAGACAGAATTATGGGCTTAAAACCCCATAACGGACAAGAGCTCAGGATCACAGATTGTCACAAGCTATTCACAACAGCCCTCCTGAAATGTCCCCAGTGCTGCAAGTTCCAGCTCTGAAGGCCCTTGGTTCCTTAACCTTACCCCTGACCCTACACGTGTTCCATAGCACAGCCTCTCCCATTTCCAAATGATGAGCTACAGCTTCATCCTGGCTCCAGCACTTGTCCCACCTTGACAGTTTGGTCAGGGGAGCACTGGAGCTCAGCCCAAATGAGTAGGAACTGTCGGTAATGGAAACAGGCAGGGTGTCCTGGGCTGACTTCCCCACGCAGCCTCACGGGTGTACGGCCAGGTATCTCTGCTGGCTTCATCTCACTCTGGGTTTGGGGACTTGAATGTGTGTGGTAAAAGAGGATAAAATAAGAGAGTAAATTAATTGTGCCTCTCTTGAAAAGGAGCTCTTTTTTTCCATATTGACAAATTTTCAGATTTTTTTTTTTTAAGTGAAGTTGGAAACTGTGGGGAGATTGTGTTGGTTTTTATGAAAATTTTGGCTTATTGTTTTTCTTTACCAGGTCTCTCAACTCTTTCCTAATTTTCCTACTGGCCTACTTTTAAATGGTAAGTTGTATGGAAATAAACTGGGGAAACTGAAAAGAAAACCAAAATTTTCAAAAATAAAAACCTGACATCCATGTGCATTTTGTGTGACAAATATAATTTATTTTTAAAATCTGAAATTATTTTGACTTTCAAAACACTATTTTCTTTCTATTTTTGGAGGGGGATCAATCTATTAAATACCTACATTGTAGTCATTTTCCTGGAAGGCAAACAAAACAAGAAGCTTTGTCTACCAAATTCTGACAAAGACTTCTTGCATGAACTTGGGCAAATAATTTGCCAGTTTCTCAGTGCACTGTTTGTACAATAAGAACAATACTACTTCCTTTTTCTCATCCTTTGTCTTGTTTATTGAGATAGTCACTACTCCAGGGAGTACACAATCTCTAATTATGAACAACTAGCATAACAGCACCCTGATCTCTAGGACCTACCGCAATACAAAGGACTAATAATCATCACAATTCTGTTCTGATGCATGATCTGCAAGAGCTATGAATACTAACATATGCTGGAAAATTCTGTTTAATTTAATGTCTTTGAAAGAAAATAAAAGCCTATTTTCCCCATTGCTGCCATTTATACAGGCTTATACTTTCCAGGAAGCTTCTGCCTTTACATGTCGTCCTTCACCTTTTCAAAACAGAAATAAAAGTCTCACTAAATAAAATAAAGATTATGAATGGCCAGTCTTTTTCTTCCTACCAGTTATTGTCACCCAGGAACATGCAGCAAAGGATGTCTACGTTATCATTTAGTTTCACAGAGATCTGCCGAGATCTGCCAGCTGCTGGCCATATGCTTAATCCTAAAAGGAATTATCTATGTTCCGTGTTGCCTGTACATGTCTGATTCCCTGTTTATGTATTTTTACCTGATTATGGCATATTATAAATCCAGCTAGCTTAACTTTTATGGTTAGAATCCAAATCCTCAATATTTGGAGGGTGTATTTTTTATTCAAATGAAATTCCACTGCCATTGTGGAAAATCCATGCAGGAACAAATGGGATGAAAATAGTAAGATTTCACACAAATATATCTAACACAAAACAAAAAGTCTATGGAATTTAATTTACAATGACACCCCTTCTTTAGAGTTTGTTTTTACAATGATCTGATAGTATTTCATAGCAGACAGAATTTCCCATCAGCTTCCACGGCCCTGTCCGGAACTTCTGTCCAAGTGACTCATATGGTTTCCAACGCAGAGATCCCTGGTCACCCCTGCCATCGCAAGGGTGGGAATGTATTCCTTCACTCCCCTCGCCACCCCTTCCGTGAGGGGACTGTGAAGCAGAGAATGATTAAGTGAATTGCTCACAGTCAGAGGAAACAGCCGACCTGGGAATTGAGTTCCAGTTGCTCAACTCTCTCTAGCAGGAGCCAAACCACAGGCTATTGTTTGCTGTGGGAGCCTGTGGACATCTCCAGATATTTGAAGTCAGATTTTATGAGCGGTCTCACTATACACATACCCGTGTTAAAATGATACAACACTGTACGACACCAGGGCAGGCTTTTATACTTCTAGGCCATGGTAAATCTTTACCACAAAGGCATTCTAAAACGCCTTTTACATAGGAGGTTTATTTTTCAGAACACAGGAACACATCCCTTGGGGATGCAGATTGTTTCCTTAGGACTCAACTTAAACATTCCCATGTGGTAAAATGAAGTAGAAGGATCCAGTGAAAGGAGCTCTCACTTCTCATTTAATTTACTACCTAATACTCAGCAGCCCAAGATTTATAAGACACTACAGAACTGTCTACATGTTTCCCCTTGTGGCAGATAGCAGATAACTGTTAATAGACTTGCTCAGAAAGTTTATTTAAAGGAAGAACTTAACTGTATTATTTTTCATGGAGGTGTGAACATTGCTTAAGGAGCTTAAGTCTCCTTGTATAAGTATTATCAGATAGATTCCTCAGGATGCTAATGTGCATTAATATGAAACTCCAAAACCAGCTTTCACTGGTGTACGTAGATAGGGCCATTTTGTAAATAATGCCCTTTCTGATATTGCAGAGTTCTGGGATTGCTGAACATATTCTTATTTCCAAGTATAATAATATTAACCCATAATAACCACCCTCTCTATCCTCTTTCTGCAGCTCCTGTAAAATCAACAACAAAAAAATCTACACTCATGCAGAATCCAGTCTTCTCTACAGCTGCATCTGGCACCTGCCTCGGTAAGATTTTGTCTTCCCTTCTAGGCAGGACCATGCAGCCGTTGTGGGAAAGCGAAGGTGCTGGAGGGGCTCAAAAACAATTCTCATTTTCACTTGTCAGATATGCCCACATACTTTGAAACACTGCCCTGGTCCTAACTTCAATCTTTACTGCTCCCTGTAAGGACACCAGCAATGAGCTCGCTGGGTGGGACTGGGCTCTGCTTTCTGCGCACTGCAGCACGGCTCTCTGAGCCCTTTCCCTGCTATTGAGCAACCTTAGCATCTTCGGCCATTGGTAAGAGGGGAAGGTGCACACACAACCAACTCAGCACTTTCCAGGATTTAACCCGCACTGCACATGCTGTGTGGCGATGAAAACATGATTAAAGGAGCATATATTACATTATGTCCAGCTTTAGAGAAATATTTTAATGGAATAAAGAAAGAGCCATACATTTTCTTTTTTTTGGTTTAGATGTAAGCTTCACCTCCTGGTATTTACAACCTAAAGCCCTCCAATATTGGGTTAGTTAATAGGATCCAGACAATGAAGCTGACTACAGGGAAAAGCAAGAGACTGTTTCAGTTTCACCAGCCAAGGAGAAGAAAAGACCCAGCTTGATAAATGGTGAGAAGTATATTAGATGTTAAAAAATATTTCATTTTTAATAATCCTAGGTGTTACTGACAACCCAGGTAAAAAGCAAAGTTCATTTCTTCAAAATATATTTAATCTGACAGTATCCCTTTAATTAAGTAGCAATTTAGATTTTCCTCTCCTCCACATATAAAGCTTTAATGAAACATGAAAGCCACAAAAGAAATTTGTGTGTGTTTCATGGCAAGGCGTGAGGAATGATTTTCTGTTTAAATTCACAGACAGTAGCTATACAAATAACATTTAATATTTGTCGGAAGTATTATCTGCCTTTTTCCCTCACAGCATTACATTACTAAGGTAATAAGTACATGAGAATACATGATTTCCTGGCTACTGTATTGAATATGCACCTTTAAACAAAGTTAGACTTGGGAATTTACCCATATCTTAAAATGCTAATCTAACACTAATTAAAAGGCCAGTGAATACGCTTTGATGGATTCTAGTTCATAGAATATGACAAATGAATTCAGATGGCATGCACGACTGCAGCAGAATTACAATATCGGAGCTGCGGCGAGCTGGGGGAAGCCAGGCAAGCCATTCTCCGCGCTGGTATGGGAGCAGGGAGGAGGGAGAGCTGGAGCTTGCCATGTCTGCTGTGGGTGCTGCCATCCTCTAAAGGTGTGGCCAGCCACAGTCTTTGTTTCTCATTTCATAGCAGCTTTCCAGGCTATGCTGAAGCGAAAATTTGGCTGCTTCTGCATCCCACCCACCCTGCCTGTAATACATACACCTCTCTGCTATTGACTGTGCAATGTTGAGTTCTTCAGAAAGGACAATGGCCACCCTGGGGAAGAAAAGCCAAATTGTAGCATTTCCTTTCTTCCACAAAAGCAGGTCATTTCACAGGCTTCTTCAATCCCTTAAGCCTATCTATTGCTAAAGAGGCATAAAGAGATCAGATAAATATTTCTAAATATCTCCTGCAATTGTCTCTGTCTTGTTGGTCTTCCTGTCTTAGGACAAAATTCAAACCCAGCTCATAATACAAACTGGAAGTATGTCCCACGAGCTCTCAAGTGCATGCCTCTTTTGAACTGGCTGCAGCCCTCTTCAGAGGTACTTCTTGCATGATGATATGCAAGAAGTTACTGAATTGCTCTTTACCCTTACCTTCATTCTTCCCACAAGAGGAAAGCCAAAATTTAATTCATGCTAATTAGCAAGTTAGGGTATAAAAAGACAGATTTTTAGAAGTAGTCTTCTTAGATCTCATTTAAAAAGGATTTGGAAGTTGGGTTTTTCATGTACCATTACTTACCTGCTCATGTAAAACAGATTATGTCCTCCTTTCTTGATATAAATCATGGCAAAATTAGCCATGTTTCTTTACCCTTTTGGCCTTATAGCCCCTTATAGTTGTTTTCAGAATGCTAAACACAAGTGAGGCTGACCCACTATTTGAAAAACCTGAAAGAAAGAAGATGAAGAACACTTACTGTCCTGGGAAAAGAAAGCAGTAACAAGCACCAATAAAACAGAAATGGTTTGCCAAAGGAACTGTGCTGTATGGTTTGGATTTAAAGCACCAAAGAGCCATTCTGGAAAAAAAGCAAACAACAAAATCTCTAAAAGAATCGTACAGTGGGAGGAGGTAGAAGCAACTATGGGCAGATGGTGAAAGCCTTTATTCTTCTAACAACAGAGAGCTCTGAGCAGGAGTACTTTTGGTCAGAAAGAGTTGAGAGCTTAGGCATTGGTTAGAGCTGTGGTATTCTCAAAGATAACCTGCAGCCCATGGAGGCTCCTCCATAGAGTCCTTCACAGGATCAGCCACCACCCGCATACCCGTGTGAAGTCCTGTTCCTTTTCTCTCCCCTGCAGCAATGACAAAGGAAAGCTGTTCCCCTCTGCAGTACAGGGCACCGTCAAGATCAGATTTCTATTTATTATCTGATCTCAAAAGAGTAGCAAACACAGCAAAGAACTTAACTATGAGCGGATAACACAATCAAGGGGTTACAGAACAGAAATATTCTTTTTTTCCTGATTAGAAAACAAGAGTGAGAACATCATGACTGTATCCCCTAAAGAATTCAGGTATTGTGACGCCGAAAGGTTGAGCCTGGAAGGATGAGATTGCTCTGCGCAGGGACACCCTCTCCCTGCCATAGTGCCCATGCTTCCCACCCACCATGGCTTAAGGAGGACCTGACAGCTGAACTGGGGAGGCAGCAGCTTGAGATCATATAAATAAGCCTAAAACCAGGCACTTCCCTCAGACCAGACAGGAGGTCCTTCGTTGTCAGGGTTCTCCCTGTAGGTAGCAGCTGAGCTTTGCACATCCCGTCTGCTGTAAGATGGACAGATATCAACCACCCTCTCATCAGGGACTAGCTTTTCACCCAAGTAGTCATCAGAGTAGTTAAAGATTTTAATGTTATTATTTCTATCAAATTTGGAGTAGAGTCTGGAGGACACCCTTCTCACAGCTGAGGAAATATCCCAGCCACCGAGGCATCGCATATCCCAGGGCCGACTGACCCTCCCTAAAAGCGTCACATTGGTTTGAATCAATAATTAAATTTCCACTGGATCAAAAAGAGAGTGCCTGTACTTAGGGGTTAATGCACAAGTTCATTCACAGCCTCCCTGTGAGGCAGTGTCAAATTTTGAGTGGCTTTATATATATACCCTCTGGCAAAACCAGAGACTGCAACTGAGCAGTGTCTTTTAAAAGATCAGTAGCATTTTAACAGTGGGCTCTGGGATGGCTCTGCATGTTTAAAAATCTGGCTCGGAGCACTTTTTCCAGGGTCTCACAGTGAAATGGTGCCAGTGCTGGATATTGAACTATGATCTTCTGAGGAATGTCTATCCAGATTTTTGCAAACAAGGCTTAGGGACTCTCAGAAGGTTTAACAGAGTGGACACAGCACCGCACTAGTAGAGCTGCATAGATTTGGGACTGGAGCTGGCTGGTTGCTAGCCAGCTTGGATTGAGGACAGGATGATCTTAGACTGGCCTGCAAAAGACCATGGAAAAATATCCAGAGTCCCAATCCATACCTTAAAAACAAGATCAGACCGTCCTTTCAAGGGGGTGGTGGAGAAAGATTTTTCCAGATTGTTCTTTTTTCTTTGTGAGGATGGATCTTATTATAAACACAGCTGAATTTCTAGATGAAGCAAATTCTCCCTCTCACAAGTTCCGCTTGATCTTACTATCACAAACTGTGTATACGCCCCTAATATGTTCCTTGACTGCCACTTCTGTGTTCCCCTGCTCTTCGATCAGAGATAAATAAACCAAAGACAGCATGATGCCTGTTATCTAAAAAGATTCAGGTAGAGCAAGTATCATAGCACAATCAGGGTACTTGAAAATTGTATTTTCCTGGAAAGGACTTTTACTTGCCTTCTTGGATCATACACAGAGGAAGTCCGAGGTCTAGGGGGAGAAAATAACTCTTAGTAACAGAATGTTTGAACATTCATACAGGATTAATTACTTGTTTTATTTTTTCTTTAATTTTAAATGATTGTACTGCTAGCAAAAGTGAAAAGTAAAGACTCTGATCTATGCCAGGCACTTAGTACATGCAAATACTCTGGAAGTTTTTCCTATCTTGAAGAATTTCAGCACAGACTACAAAGGCAAAGTGGACTGAACCGATCCCTGGAGAAAACATGTGCAACTCCACTTATATAAAAGACCACTTGCTTCAATAGATCTGTACCCATTTATCCTCAGGATGAATTCACACATTTTTTCTATTACTAGATGGACATCCTATTTCTAATGGAGTCTATGTGATCTAAGCACTTCCACTTATTTTTTCTAGAAGCAAAATTCTGTGCTTATATGGTGAATTGCATTGCTGAGCAGTGCTGTAAATATCAACTGAGGTACATTAACATTTGCAACACCATTATGCTAAATCTGAAACACTGGGCTATAAAAAAAGGTTTGAAACAAAGCTTCTGTTCAGTCTTGGTACAGAAAATCTTTTGTCCGTGGCATATTGCACTAGCAAATTAGTGCAACAGGGACTACACAGCTGTCATGAAAACGGATGAATTCCACAATAAATAAATAACACAGGGAGAATTGTGAATTTCTAACCATTATTCCCCAAAAACTATTTCAACAAAAATTTGCATCCTAGATCTGATTATGGCTCATAAATACGTAGTTAATGTTGACAATAATTAAGTCAATTGAAAATATTCAATCTGGGACAAAGGTAAAATATGTAAGACCTAAGGGTTATGAGCAGTGGAAAATAGGTGCTTATAACAGATTGTGAATCACAAAGGTCGCTGCCAGGTTCCCACTGTATAAAAGTCAAATGTCAGGTTGCCTGTGCTTGGTTAAGATTAATGTGAGATCAGGTCTTTGTATCCTGTGAGTCATATTCTCCACAGCCTCGGCCAACTTTCCTAACCTGCCTGTGCTCTTGTTGGGGGAAAAAATGAGTATATTTACCCTTACACTTGGGCCCTTGTGAATCTGCAGTCCTAACTCTGAGCTGTGTGCACGGTCTGTGCGATAGAAATGAATAGCGTTTGACTAAGGGGCAACACAACTCAAGCAGTATTTTGTTCACATCTGTTCACAGCACAACATGTTCTGTCTACACCAGAGGGAGCTCAGACACGACAAGCAGAGGTTACGCTACAGCTTTATTTTCCACATCGCATGACCACAGGGAGACATTTTCAGAAGACATTCGGGGTTACAGAAACAGTCTCACTAGATTATACTGACTGATGACCCGATCAGTTTGTATAATCCATGAACTTCCTCCTTCTAAACTAAGCAACTTGGTTGATGAAGGTGTGCACACTCCCAGCTGGCACCAAAAATGTGTTGTATAAGGTCTATTTGATAGTTTTTCCAGTTCTTACCAGTCTGTCTACAGCATTAGCCATGATGATTCATACACCTCTGGCAGCAGCTGTCTGGTTATCTATGTCAGGGTAATGAAACGGACGTGCCAGTTGTGATAAACTCACACTGAACAATACAAAAACATTTGTGGGAAGGTTTTTTCTGTTGTTACAGCAGCAGTTGTGTTGAATTTTACAGAGCTCACATGCCGAAATATAAACATCCAGGCAGCCTTGAGCGAGTTGTTTAGCACCTCCCTGTACCTAAATAACAGCAAGTCACGCACTTCAACTTGCGTAAACCAGCCATCTGGTTTTTAATAGACAGAAGCTATCTCACCATTGACATCAGTGGAGCTGGAAGAGTTTCCACCATCCATTTGCCTTCCTTTTTCTCTGTTTCTCCAGCCTCTTCTGCTCTCAGTTCCTTTCCTAAGGTTCCTTTTTTCCCCAGCTTCAATATACCCTTTTCCTTGTATCAAAGAAGTAGGGTCTGAAGGCTGGACATCTCACAACACTCCCTTGTGGCTATTAGTTAAAAACTCCTCCACAATCTGTTCCACTTCACTTTACTCAAGGCTGCGAGAAAGCCAATATTCCAGAAACCTCAGAGCTAAGGAGCAGACCTTTTGATGGAGCCCATTAAATCCACTAGGAATCACGTTTTGAGGACAATCTGTAAATATCTGATAGAACTCTGTCAACATGCAGGTGCTAGGACCAATGAATATTAATGCCTAAGAACAGAGCTCAGGCACCTGCAACACAGTTAAGATGTAGAAGAGCTCCTTCTGTACAGGCTGTGCCAGCGTTTAAGTGCTAGATTATGTTTAGCAGCACCAAACACAGCAGTACCTGCTTCGTCTTCTCCACCTAACAGTTGCCTTCAGAGTGTAAGGATTTATACACCCTTCTCCATTCAGCACTGAAACGGAAGCTAATATCCATTCCCTCAGTAAATGCAGGTCCATGTCTCCAGTCTAGTTTGTTTTCGTACACATTTTGTCATCCTTATTGGTTTCAGTGCAACCAGTTTTGGAGTAAAGGCTCTTCTTGATTGAGAGCAGCAGAATATGATCCCCAGAGATCAGTCTGTGGCTAAATTGTGCTACTTTCACGATGAAAGAGTCTGGGAACATATTCCTAGAGCATGTGCTTTTTGAACTAATCAGGAAAAAAGAAAATTAATTACTTCAAATAATTCTGTGCTTCAAATCCGTAATTATATTTAACAACAACAACGTCCAGCATTAACACCAGCTATGAAAATCGATGAAGGCTGATTCCAATGGGAGCGCTGTCAGACTAAAACTGAGTGCGGGGCCCTTGAGTACAGTATGACCTGAGATAATGTCAGTAGAAGAGGTTTATTCCCTCTCTCCTTCCTCTTGTATAGGAAGGAACCTCATCCTCCTTTTTGCTCCTGCCTCCCTACCCCATTCTGCCACTCCCCCAGCTAGCCCTACACAACCACCCGTGGAGTTGCACTTTAAACTGGGTCAGTGAAAGGAACTGCTTCAAAAATAAAACACTTTTTCCTTTAGGAAGAAGAGATGGGAAAGGAAGGAGCAACTGCTCAAACACACCAGAGATGGGAAACCTGAAGTCCTGATCCCAAAGGCAGGCAGTCCAGGCCAGGGTGTGAGATGGGACGCAGGTCTTTAAAAAGCCTGCTAAAGGTACGACGTCAAACAGGAGGCCCGTGGAGCTCGGAAAAATGTGCTGTTGCTTGACAAAGTGCACCTAAATCCCTTCTCTGGGCTGTTCTTTAAATATTAGTGACCTAAAGCAAAGCTTATTTTAAAATTATATTTGTTAGAATAAACAAACAAACAAACAAAAACATAACGAGGAAAGCAAAGGAAATAATTCTTAACAAAGAGTATTCTGTGATGTTGGTATTTCTATGGGAAAGGCCCTTGGCATTGCTGTGGTGAGACTGGAGGACATTTTATAAACATATTTCTATAAAGAGAAAAGTATTCAAATTGGAAATGCCCGTTTGGCTGACGCACCCCCCCCTCCCCAGCCTTTGCAGCTTGTGTACTCCTTCAGCAGATAACGGAGGGGGCAGCTCTTGCTAGCAGGCTGCTCGCAACGGTCTCTTCATTAACTCCGGGAAAAATAAAAGCTCCATGCTACATTCTTTGATGGCAACGAGAAGCTGAATCACGCAACGCGCCAGTGCTCCAATGTTCTTTGGGTGTTTATACTACCAGAATATTATACCTAGTTTTATTTAGGGCTTTCTTAGAAAGCTCTGCTATTGCTGAGAGTAGTTGGGGGAGCTGGTGACATACTTAGAATATAATTGTGGGAAAGGTATTTTAATAAATTCTACAGATGAGGAATCAATGTTTAAAGAAAGAAAAGCACCTCAATCCCCCCACCCCAAATATGTTGGGAATCATTTCAGTTAACAAAAGGATGTGATGATTTTTCCTTGTCTCCTTGAGCAATTCTGGTAAATTCAGGGCGCTACTAGTTCAGAATGAATGGTCTCTACCAGTAGGGGCCAACTAACATTTCAGTATTATGGAAAGTCACACAAGGACTCTACACAGAAAGCTTTAAAATACCATGGATATTATCTAGATAAGAGATTCCACAGGCAGCATTACACTTCATTCAGTATCTAGATTTGCCGTTTGGGGTATATGGATATACCGGTCATTTCAGATAGGTTGCCAAAAAGGATGAATGAAATTCCTCCCTCTTTTGCTATCAGATAGAAAGCAGTTAGTTCTCATTTGAGTAATAATCCTTATTTCCATATCTATCTTCTCCTCTTACATCACATGAATTTGCACTCAGTTACAGCAAAAAAGCTACGCAAGGATAGTTCACTCTGAGGTAGATAACAAAGAAATACAACTGCTCATTTCAGTCTGTGGTCATTTTATATTGACCATAAGTCACTTCATCTGTATGAGCCGAGCAGTCGGCATACCTGGGGAAGTCCAAGAGAAACGAATGTACTATTTAAGTTAGGATGATGATTTAAGAACTGACATGCTTCTCTGATTTGTAACTCAAGCAGAATCTTGGCATGATCCTGTCTTTTCACTCCAAATACCTTCCTCCTCTCTCAGATTATGCCCATCATATGTATGAACGTAACCAAAAGAATGAGCACGATAAGAACCATCATGTGCAAAATCTGTAGAGCTCATTTTATATACTAAGTTGGCTGTTTGTGCTTCTTAGTATCTATTTAACTCATACTTTTTTGAGGAGAAAATGTTAAATTCCAGGTCTGATTCTAAGCAAAGAAATAGAAAAACTCTCAACTCTGTTAACACACAGTCCCAAGGAAACTGGGAAGACAAGATTTGATGGTATAATAAACACAGCTGGAGGCAGATCAAAGCAATGCAGACATTTTTCAACAAGAAAGATGACAACTTTTCTCAAATGAAATTAGGGCTTCCACTTTACTCTTGTGATGTTTGGAACATCTGCATTCAATATCCCAGTTTTTTACCCTCTCAGCAGGACAGATGGTAATGAGGTACCCAATCCCCAATGGCTTTCAAAGAGATTTAGGCACCTGCCTCGCACTTGTTCACAACTTCTTTCACCATGTCATTTCCAGCAATGACAAACTGCACACAAACCAGGAGGTTCCATTTGCCACTTCGCTGCCAGGTTGCAGTTTGCCCTCGCATAACTTGCTCCACCTTTGTATTCCTCTTTTTAGCCACCCCATTTGAGAAGTAAAAACCCACTCTATTAATATATTTAAAACTTTTTTAAATGCTTTGAGCTAACACCAGATGTACGTTATAAATACATGCATACCTAAATTACCAACATTCAAAAAAGACAGGAAAAATACCTGTTGGTGGATTAACTACACATGATCAATGCCAAATAAAAATCTACTCGGGTTTTGCTGAGGTCATTTAGTGCTGTACACTTCTCATGAAGTAAATATTTTTGAAAGTGGGGAATGCTCTGAGATTAAGCAATACATTACATTTTTTGATCAAATGCCAGGAGCCATCGGTGAATAGGAAACAGACATCAGTAATTACAGTTCGTACTTCAGCTATTTCAAAACCCCTTGCTTCAATGAGCAAGTATTAACTGGACAGACACTCCTTCACAAATTAGAGGTTGCAAAGGCTTATTACACACCATACTTATCTTTGAAACTTGTCCAACAGAATTAAACTAAAAAAAATAATGATACAGATTATGGTTGCAGGCAAAAAACTATTAAAACTCTAACAACTATATATATGTTTTTATCTGTCAAACGGTCCCTGCAGCCACTCTCTGGTTTAGGAGCTCAGGAATGCGGTATTAAGAAATACTAGTAATTGTATTAGTATGCTGTTGTCAAACTTCAAACTGGCTGTATTTTATCACAGGAGTTGATAAACAATTTATTTATTGATTGTGTAGGCCTTAGAACACAATAGAATTGCAAAAACACAAGTCTGGACAATCCCCAGAGGGGAGCAGAAATGGAAAAGTATGACGCCGACATGAGGGAGAAGCCTACAACGAGGAGTGCCTACACTGCTTAGTCAAACAGAGCCAGCAACTTGACATCCACCAAGTCTATTGTAAAACCAAACCCGATCTAGCCCAGTCTAGCCACCTCACTCTGTTAGAGTGCCTGAGTAATAAACTTCGTGAAGAGGCCTTACACAACAGCCCGTAACAGCTCTAGCGGTGATGGGGCCAGGTAGCGCAAGATACAACCCTTGTTCAAAGAACGATGGATAATTCTGAGAGGACATTCCCCTTTTCAAATTTAGTTTTTCTATTTACTCCAGAGAGCTGCACTTGGGAAGGTATGACTTTTTTTTCCTCAAATGACTTAAGACTACTGAGGATATCCAAGAGAGTACCACGGCTATAAGTAGGAAGAAACATGAAATTGTGGTGGAGAAAAAATTGGAGCAAAACTAGTGCATGCACTTAGGTTTTTCAAGGCTTCTGAGGGGCAGGGAGGTGATTAGACAAGGCTGCCTTTTCACTGTTGCCCAACCATCAAATAAGCTCCTAGTAAATATTTGGCTTCACAACAGATTTGCACTGAAATTAATAATTTAAGTACATTCCTCTAGATACGTAATTTCAGTCAGACGAGGAGATAGTACCAACTCTTCATTTGCTAAAAGAATTATTACTACATCTCAAATTTAGTTCAGTATAAGAGATTATATATTTAAGCTGATTAAAAAGGTTTCAGTTAACTGAAACAGGCATTCGGATTGTTCTAACTGCTAAAAAACAGGCAAAGTTAAATCTCAGAATGCAGTTTTACTTGTTTGGCCAAAATTCACAGCACAGAAGAAAAACTACTTTACAAAAAAAAAAAAAGTGTCAGGAATGCAAGACCTCTTAGAATCAGATCAGCAATTTAGAAGGATGTTTATTAAAGGTACAGTTAGGCATTCATTTTATTACGTATTCAGATGATCTCTATAAAGCTGTATTGGGCTTTTGTATTTTCCCTGTTAAGCAGGTGGGGTTTTTTTTGAACATGGTCTAATTCAGGGAATTAGCTAATATTCTAAGTGAATACTTTAGGTTGATCAAAATACCTGAAATGTGATCATTTTTAAGTTCATGGCACAAGTAACCCAATGCCCAGTATTCTGCATACTTCCTAAATAGTTACATTATTAATGGCCTAACATTAAACTAATTGGTTATTTTAAGTAAGAATTACTACAGGTGGCTGGGTATGCACTGCTGTGACAAGATGTGGCAAGCTGTCAAGACAATAGCTGCTTTTTAAGGGTTTGGGATTTCTTTTAAAGCACATTTTCATATCAAACAGCACAGAGCCTTACAATTAGATAAAGATCTTTATTTGACTAATAAATACCGTTACTATTAAGAGCAACTATTACAAGAAAATGTATACATCTGTTTAACATACACTACTTTTAAATATTTAATGGAATACTGCTGCTGTTTTCAGCACAAAGTTATCAGCATCATTCTGCTTTTCAGTACGTAGGAGGCAGAAAGGTCAACTGTGTCTAACACTCATCTGCCAGCGGTTTAAAAAACCCCAGAAATTATGGGCAGAGAACCTGGAAGTTTTGGACAGGAACATTTGGAACTGAGAAAAATCTTGATGAAGGTTCATGGTGTAATCTGTTTGTTTATCCAAGTAAACATGCAATTTACCTTTCTAATCACAAAGAGAGATCATTTGTTTCCTTCCACACCAAAGTTTCTAAAGCTAATATAGTTTGTAAACCGTAGTGTGAGATTTATGATGTTATACTGCAGAAACCTGTTTAGCCCCTGATTTACAATCCTGGCAATTGTATTCAACTCTGTCATCGTAACTAATTACAGCTAACTGCAGATTACCATATTGCAAACTCTCATCTTTGCGAAAGAAATACGATGCTCTGCTAAAAAAGAAAAAGAATCAAACATCCTGAGGGCTAATGAACAAAAATGCACTATTCCATGTTGGACTGCAAACCTAAACTCTTCGAATTGGTGCCGTAAAACTTCAAATTGCTATTTGTTGGCAAGTTGTTTTAGCCTCAAGTACTTACACAGTAAATCACCATTACGCTAATACCATACCTTTGGCCTGAAACATATTAATCTTGGTTAACAATAACTGACATTTACATTACCAATTCAATTCAGGCATTGTGGTGACTAAACATACATGCAAGAGCTTCAGGGAGAAAAGTTATTAGTTCTGAATGTGTCCTTACTTTTCACTGAGAACAATTTTGAAGAAACATTATCATCAATTCTTGTTATAATCTTATAACATAAACATTCAAATCCTAATTGATCTGTAAAACATTTGACTTGGGAGTAAAATCTGCATTTGCTTCTTGGGTGCAGCTAACTGCACAACATCACACATTTCAGATATTTTTTGAGATACATATTTCTGTACTTCATCTGCTCAAAGAAACCAGGACACTTAAAAAACTTGAGTTCTTGGGAAGGAAAGGAAAATGGGAATTTGAAATATTCTGAAGCACATGGCACCAGGACATGATGAATAGTACCAGCTCCTCCCAGGAAAGGGAGGACGGACTTTTTTGGCCAATTTTTCTTCCGTGTATATTTACTAAGCCCTTAAATGCATAAATAATAATGTTTTTAAACAGGTAGAGTGGTTTTGCTTTTCTTAATTTAGTGCCTTCCCAAACTTTCAAGCAATCCAAGAAGTGGCACGGTATAACCTTAGGAAGAAAGCTTCTCCCTCTCCTTATACCCACACATTATAACTGCAGTGCAGCATAGAACACATTTGGACAGAGTACTTTATTCCAACTTCAGAAAGTTCTCTACTACCAGACTCCAAATGCATTATCTTAGATTTTAATATTTTGGAGAAAAATACTATATTTAACATAATATTGATGTTTACGTAGTACTTTTGCTACATTATATGCATGCCAAAACAAAATATTGTAACCTAACAGCATTAAGAGAAACAGAAGGAATTTGGTCTGTTGCGTTTTTGAGGTTTATTTTGTATTCAGATTTAAGAAGCCGCTAACAAAGATCCTCCAGGCAAAATCAGGTATTTGACTCCTGAGGAAAACAGGATGGATTACATGTATCCCATATTGCTTTTTGTTTCCCATCTTTTCTTGGCTTCAAATCTGAAATAGAGCACGAAAACCATGTTAAGAATCATAAGCATATGCGTTTCAGGTATTCAAGCATACTATTCTTAACAACAACAAAAATAAAAACTTATTTTTAATACTGTGATAAAGACATGAAAGCAAATGTAGCCATATAATCAATACTTTAATTCTGTACTTAAGTCTCATACACGGCTAAAAAAAAAACTACAAAAAAAACCACTCCAAACCCAACAAGGTTAAACTAAACAAATAAGATTACCATAAGCCTATTTCAACTAAAAAAAAAAAAATTTAACTGAGATTGTATTGTATACAGTTAGTGCCAATGAAACCACAAATGTTTAATTCCATACTCAAATGACTTACCCCCAAGCAAGCTTCTTTTTCTTTCGAGCTTCTTGGGCAGCCTCTGCTTCTTGCTTGGCTTTAACAAAGTTGCGGCAAGCAGCAGCTTTGGCAATTTTCACACCAAGCTAAGACATAAAAAGGAACAAAGGAAAACTGAATAGATGCAAACGGCTCACATGAAATTTAAGCCTCACAAATTACTTGGTCTGATATTGTTTCTCAAAAGTCAACAGATATTAAAACATCTTTCAAATATTAGGCTGATGCTGTACTATTAGATCAGAAAAGCAAGAATGTCTCTTGAGAGAAATACAGAGGAGTAGGATCCTGAGGCAAGCAATCCTTTTCACCAAATCCTTCATTTTCAAGAATAAAAGCAAAGGGCAATAGCCCACTAGATCCTTTTCTTTGTTTGTTTTTTAAATTAATATATAGACACGGATATACACACACAGCTTCCATTACTAAGACCAGCCTGTGACCTCAGCTGCGCTAACACAATAGTATCAGGTCTTGCTAATACAAAAAACCACCCAAAAAGACAGTTTTGTACCGGAGAGCTGCTACTACCACACATTCTCCAGTCGTACCAGTAGTCATGTTTTAATCAGACTGCCAGGAAGTAAATAAAGCAGCGTCCTCTGAGTCCATCTGGAATTCAGTCTTCGCATTACCAGCTTTTAGATTATTAGTGTGATAATAAGCATGCTTTTCAAATAGGGTTGTAATAGGCTATAGGTGAATACTTCTTTACTTCCACAAACTTATTCACACTGTCAGAATTAAGTTCACTTTAGTGAATGTCAGAGGCGGGGAGGGGGGGGCCGAATAAAGCATAAAAGATAGCAGAATGTACTGTGAACTACGACCAGATTATTTTCCTTAATCAGAATTCATAACTTGTTCACTGTAGTTACATTTTGTGATTGCTGTTGTGATTTGACATTATCTGCAACTAAATTATGAATTATGGAAGAATTTGGTTACTGCTTTTCTCCAAGACAAACAAGCAATTCATTTAGCCTAAACTGCTACAAACTGTGATGCAGACAAGAAGGTTTTCCTCCTACCCAGCCCAAAGCTACTCAAGTTAGATAACATGTTTCTGACTGGATATTCTAAATTTTCCCAAAATGTCATGGGAGCATCACACAAGAGAGGCATGGGAGACCCAAGTAAAACAACACTCCTTAACACTTTGGTTAAAGTTCCATTATTAATGGTAATACGCTTCAATAATCTGCGTCATCTATACAGGCAATTCTTATTTACCCTAAGAGACATTTTATCCAGCTAAGATGAGACAGAACTCAAGATGTGTGTTCAGGCGTAGAGGCACTGACACATCTTCTACAACTCTCCCATCAGACACCTCCCCCGTGGGAAGGCTGATATCCTGATTGTTTTAACAAAGCGAAACAAAACAGCATCACTACCAGCTATTCTACCTTAGGGTCCTTTCAGGGTACAAGAATCAAGAAAGCAGCCTTTCTGCAGAAGGCCTGGAGTCTCCATTCAAGTAGGCAGTAGGCACAACCTCAATTTGTGCTTTATTTGAGGCTCTAAACACTGGCAACACAAACAATTGAGAAGCAAGCACAATATTTTAAAAAGACAACGCGCAAAAAAAAAGTGCTGAACAACTTTTTCATCTGCTATTCACACATGTTGTAAGGTCATTAATATGTACCTATGGAATCAGCCTGAGGTACAAAATAATCCATGTGACCATATATTTCAGAACTTTTATATTATGAGCTACATCATTTTTCCCCTGAGCGTTAACATTTTACGTAATCAGAAATTCAATACCAACATCTGAACTGCCAAATCTCAAGTAAAAGACTAGAACATAACATTCTCTTATTTGCATGGTCACTTAATATTTAAGGACAGCTATTAACTGTAATATACTTGCAATATAAAAATACTTGATAAAACTCACCTATTAAAAAAAATGCTTATTCGTTAATTGAAACAGGACTAATTAGCTTAAAAAATAGAGCAATCTGATGGATCAAGTCAATCTGCAGAACCATGCCTTTATTTTTGAATTGTATTTTACCTCCTAACATACGTCAAAATTAAACTCCTATGATGTGATGAATAACAGTATCTCCTTAAAATATACTCTAGTGGCCTATTGAACACTTAACACACATACAAATATACACAAGTGAAGTCTACACGAGTGCTGCAGAACAAAATCTTTTGATCTGTATTTCTTGGAAGACAGAATGAATTCTTCCATCTTTGAAAAGTACGGAAAAAACGGGATAATAAGATCCTTTGCAATGTATGTAGAATTAGAAGGAGAAACATATTGCAGCATTAATGTTATCATTTCTAGGCTAGAGTCAAATTTTCAAGACTTGAAAACAAATATGTCGCATATAAACAAACACACAGACATTTTAGTCAGATTAAGAATTGTCTGCTCCCACCCACGCCCAGACATCCATCTTCACTCCCCCCCTCTCCACCCCCAAAGAAATCCATAAAAGCTTGGTCAATGGGTTTTACATTTTAAAAAAACCATTTCAGGTCATCAGATAACTCAATAAAATACAATCTTAAAAGAAGTAAGAAAGCATGAATAAAAATATATACAACAATTTCTTGTGTAGTCAAAGTATCAGCATTTTCCATATAGAACATCCAATATTTTGCTGCATTTTAATTAAGGTGTCTAAACATTATCACAAAGAACTGCAAATTGGTCAGAGCACGCAGTAAGGAAAATTAAGCTCTAAAGGCTTTTTATCACCATATTTCAGGAACCAAGGGTGTAAAATGTTCTAATTTGGGATATATTAAAAGCCATAAAAGGTCTTTCAAAAAGATTAATGGTACTTTGCTTGGATTTAAGATAAGGGCTTTAGCTGGTTGGAAAAGCAGGGCCCTGGCTAGACCCTTGAGGCATTCATCTTTACAGCCACTTGGAAGATTTGTAAAAGCGTCTGCATAACCTCAAGCAAACGCACTGCGACATTTTTTTTTTTTTAAATTCCTTTCAATTTTACAGGTTTAAAGTGTGTAAATCATATTGGGTAGTACAGCTGATATAATGGTTCATCCTTGTAACACAATATATATATTTTTAAGACAAACTTAAAAAACAACTTAGTTTCTGCAGGGCAAAGACCTTTCCATTTTGAAGTTGACCACTAATCATGTCAAATATCTTACTCTGGATGTTTAATGTAGCAAAAATGAAAACTCCTTATCCGTTATTTTTCATAAATTTTCTGCTCATCTGAAATTGTTACCTTGTAACAGATTTCTGAAGCTTTGCTTCTTTTTGAACAGTTTCAAGGCATTTATTTAAAAATACCAATTATCATACTTTAACTTTTTATGGAATAACAGGTCTCTATGAAAAATATTTATGCCATTCTCTTTTGTTCTTTAATTAAATGAAAACAGATGTTTTCTGAAGTAAAGCGGAACCATTACTGGAGTACTTAAAGTGTTAAGGTCTTTAATTTTTATATCAGTTTGGTCTACAATTCCTGATTGTCTTTACTCAAGCTCAACATTAATGTCAAGCAAGTTACCTAGGAGACGAAAGAGATCAAAGAGACAAAAAACCCTCAAATGTCTGATTAATCAAGCCTGCAAACAGCTTATTTCTTTTAGCCTGCATGCAAGTATGAAAATGAGATTCTGGGAGCCGTACATTGTGCAGATTTGTTCATTCTTATCAGAACAAAGCCAGCGGCAGCTTATTTCATGGATCATTGGCACTGTCATCAGTGCTACACAGAACGGGTGACAGCTCCTCATTTTGAGGCTTGAACAAAATTAGCAAAAAGTCGGCACAAATTAGCCTCTCATCTTTTTAGTAATATGACATTATTCATTTACTTTTTATCCAATTTTTAATTTTTTCCTTGTCAGCTATCCCTTTCTAGTGTTTCTTGCACAGCATCATAAAACACTTTTAAAACAAGCAAAGAAATGGATGAAGTTGAAATAGTATGTAAAGTTCAGGCAGAAGAGTAAACATTTTTATTAAGTTGCAACAGAATTTACTGTAACTTCCAGAAAACTTCCTTGAAAAATCGAGACATTTAACATGAAATATCATAAAGCAAAGACTCTTCATTAAGATCGCACTGTGCAATGTCAGTGCTGAACGATACAAGTAAGGAGACAACAGATTCAAGAACTGCTCCAGAAATATTTGGTGCGATACATAAAAATGCTAAACCTACAGAAGCTCTAACGAAACATCTATATTCAAACAGGTCCTGAAATATCCTATGATCATACCAGAGAAGCCAAACAGCCTTCTAATACAGTGTTACAGTTTCTCATCAAATATGAATCTAGTTATTTCAGGCTTGCCTTTAGCAATGATTTTCTCCTTTTATGTTATGGAATGTTATCCATTGCTGACGTATATAAAATATATAAAGCAAACAAGAATACCGAGCGGATTTTGCAGTGAAAATTGTCCCCTTTCAATGATGTGCTCAACTTCCACTGTAAAATACTTTGTAATATCTTTGTTGTATTTTTATGCTGTGTATTACAACATCAAATTATATTGGGATGACACAGTAATGGAGCAAGGACAGAAAACTGTTCTAATATTAAGCTCTTTGCCAGATTCAAACATTTAAATGCAAGTAACTTCTTCCATTCATGAGAAAACACAGCATTAAAAAATTAACTATAAGCTGTTAGATGCTTTACACAGCCCCCTTATAAGAAAGGCAGTTTTAAAAAAAGAACTGTAGTACTGTTTTCAGCAATTTCTTTATCTCTGTTCTTCTAAGTAAGAAAGCTTATTAACAAGCTTTGAACTTAAAATCACATTTACAATAATGTGCCATCAACAGTTTTATAAGCTAATTAGAAAAAAAGATTAATTAATGACTGGCTGCTAATAAAATCGCAATCATGAAGAAAGAAACCAAGGGTGCTAAGCTTCAACTACCACCAATTAAGAGCTAATTACAAACAAATTATATATGTGTTTTGCTGTGGGCTTTAATTTACTAAAATGGTTTTAATTAAAAGAGAAAACATGCTGATTAATTGAACTGCAGAAAAAATCTACAGTATAAACTGTGCTTTGTCTGTCTCTTTAATTAGACTTGTAACATCTGAAATCTTTTTTTAAGGTTTGTTAAGGAAAAGATATACATAATTAAGGGAGCATAAGAATGTAATTCTAGGTGATAACCCTGCCATGTTCCAAAGGTTAAAAGAAAACAACCTCAATGAAGAGAGATATTTGGAAGCACCTCTGCTAAGTGTTAGAAAGAAAATCCTTCAGAGATAAAAAATAAACTCTTTCCCCCAACCCCCTGCCCCGGGTCCTTCAATGGCCATGATTTCCCAGTTAATTGGCGCTCGGTTACATTCCACATACAATTGCATCAATCTCTTCAGGTACCTCAAAGCACTATGATCAATTGTGAATGCTGCACAGAATTTAGAAATGAAACTCTATAAGAAAAAAAAGGAGTTCTTACCATATAGCACCCATCAAGCACTATAACCCGTCCACCTGAAACAGTCCTGTGTGTGTGACCTCGCGATCAATCACATCCTACCCAGATTTTCTAATGGAAAACAGCTTCCAGAATGGTTCTCAATGGTATGACATACAACCTTGCTCGTGTACTTCCCATTCTAAATTATGTGACTAGAAGTTACTTAAAGACAACAGATACTAATTTGATCATTAGAAAATGATCAAGAGTGATGCAACAAATTTTGAAGACAACAGCAGGACTGATCTTGCTCTAACATGAGAATGATATCCCAATGAACAGCCAATTAATTTCATTGATTACAATGTAGATCTTTCATTTAAGCTTGATTATAATACCATAGTTTCCTTATAAATTGCAGCTTTTTAAAAATGTTTCACAAAATGCCAGAAGCCACTAAGCTAAGCACTTAGGAACAGCGCTGTCAAAAAGCCTGCGCTATTTAGAGACTGACAACAACTCAAGTAATTTAGCAAACTAAATTACAAACTATTTTAAAAGTTCCTCTTGACAGGTAAGTCTAATATGGTCAAGATTGTTTTATGGTGTTCAAGTTACAGTCCTCAGGCTAACACACTCTTAGACAATGTGGCACCTACCTACCAGGCAGTTAAGGCAAAAGCCACAAGCATAATGTGAAGTTTGAGGTTTAGCCAGATTAGGTCTCTGAATATTAGAGCCATAAGAAATCTGCATTCTGCTTCCTGAGATACCACACAATTTCAGTACAAAAGCACTATGAAAAATTCTTTCTCTAAGGGAAAAAAGCTTGGAAAGTATTTTTAGGTTTATATATATTAGGGATCTTTTAAAATTATTTGGTTTAATTAGGAAAAGAACTTTTACAAGTACCACTCCAAACCCTAACTATTCTACAGCAAAGTGAAGTTACCAGGTACCTCCACATACCATCCTTATTCAAAAGGATAAACACCTCCAACTATGCACAGTCACAGTGCTCTAATTTATCAACATTTATTATTATAAAAAACCTAGGCAGATTCCCACAAACACAGTAGGAACGATTAAAGCACATTTCAAGATATTATTCCAGAAAGGTTTTTCGAAGTCATTAGAAAAGCTGACATAATTCCAAGTGTCTGTTCCCAGCTACACCGCCAAGTACCTGCTACCATTAAATCTCATCTACCCTAATCTTGAGCATCACCAAGAAAACCGTTTTATCTCAGCCCAGCTAAGCATCCGTGTAAACAACTTTCACTCTTAAAAGTATCGGAATTTTTGGGGTAACTCCCACATCAATAGTAACACTTCTGTTGGCATCTCTCAAGTTAAATGAGTCATCATTAAATGCAGTATTCGAACAATAGGTGTAAGCAAGCCATTCTACATTTGAAAAGAAGAACTTAAAAACATGACAGACTCCCTGCCAATGCTGAAAGCCCTGGAATATTATAACAAAGACAGCAACTGGATCACAACAATAAACCTTAATTGCACATATTATACCAGCACAAGGAATTGCTAGTTATTTAATACTAATAGTACTATGTTCTTGATATTACAGAAGTAATTCAGTCTAATAGAGTGTTTAAAAATCCACAGTGAATTAAGACTAAACAGTATGAGGCACCTGCATTATGTTGATGCTCAATAAAAATTCATCACAGGACTGCTGATCTTACATATTGTAACTGCAACACAGCAAGGAGATGCTCGAGCTAGACAAGGTTCTAGAGCAGTCTAGCTGAAGAAGCAGCGTTACTGATGGCCTAAATTATTCTGTACAACATAATGCAGGCATGCCCGTATTCTTTCAGGAATAATTTCACTAATGTACAAAATAATGCAATCAAGAATTTCAGGATGACTAGAACTCTTAGTGAAACAGAACACCCCAGAAGAGAACGTGCTATGGGGATGGCCAAGGATGCCATAGTTAGAGATCTGCCATCCTGGTAATTCCCAAACTAACTGCAATCACTTTTCTAGCCCACAAACTAGGATAACAACAGGATACAAGGGGTAATACTTCATAGTGAGGTTGGCCAAGAGATTAGACTGAATATCATCATCATATAAATACAATGAATTTTTTTTTTACTAGAAATGCAACTGACAATAAAAACAGGATAAAGCACTTTTAGCTAGTCTCAAAAGCTACACAGGAATGCACACACGCAGTCCCTAGTAAATACAGAGCCTCACGCGCAAGGTATCCAAGTTCTAACTTCTCTCAGTCTAAAATCTGGAATAATTCTGGATTGAGAAGTTTTAAAATCAGCATTTGTGCATATTTGTCAGAGCAGAAGAAAGCAACAAATAATATGTTGCCCAAAGCCTCATTTCCAGCAGTACAATAACATTTTCCTTTAAGAACCCGCAACAAGTACCACATGGAAGCCAAAAGACCCAAAACCTTGAAGTAGTATCATTTAGGCTTTTAGGATGTAAATTTCAGTGATCCACTCACAGCTGCTAGATTATGCATATTGACTAAATCATCATTGATTTTTAAGGAATCTGGTTTTTAAAAACCTTTTCTCACTGTGTCATGATAGCATATTGACAGCATCATTTTGGCATTCCTTTGCTTTTTAGGACATGTTTTTACCGCTTATTCTCATCATCTGTTTATTTTTGGCTTCATTTTTCTAAATACTGAAGCTGCCCTATCAGTTTCACAGGCTTATAAATGTTATACATCAAAAATTAGTTTCACTTATTAAGGCAGGAAACGGCTTTAAGAACTCTGGGATCTGTGCCTCAAAGCAAAAGCTTTATCAGCAGGTTCCAGTCACTGCTTCTTGCAAAAGAAAATGGTGCCGATTAAAACCCCATACACCTGATTTCAAAAAGAACACCTACCCACTGAACACTCTTCACATGGCTGCAAGGGGGGCTGTACCCCAAACAGAAGGCAGCTGTTTCTCACCCACTCCCTGCCCCCAGCCCTGCAACACTGCTCAAGAAAAATGAAAACTATACATAAAAAGATGGAGTCGAGATAAAAGAACAATAATTCATCCACTTATTTCACTAGACTTCAGAAGGGGCGTACTTCAATACGGTCATAGCATAGCGCCATGCCTGACTTCCTCACAGGTTTGTGTTGCATTTGAAAGTTAGAGGGATATAAATAGCCACATACCTTAAAAACTAACTCACTTCTAAGATGTTTTATGTAAAATGAGTTTTAAAATGGACATTTCTTTAAATTGCAAAGATAAAGAAAGTAGCAATTGAACAAAACTGTACAATAAGAAAGGAATACTAATTGTACTTGTATACAAAACAATGATTTTTGACTCCACCTCTTCCATAATCAAATCCTTTGCCATAGTTCTTCACTGAATCAGAATTAGTCACTGTTAGAATGATTTCCTTAGAATAAAGAGTGTTTTAAAAGGCCCGTTTAAAAAAAAAATACAGCTTCTTAAAATCACAAGGATGTGAAAAATGGATCTTGCAGTAGCACATCTTAACAACAGTAGAGAACCCCAGTGAATTCACATGGCTTCTGCCTCGACAGAGCTCCTCATGAGATCAAGCCAGAGTCATTTGAGTTTTCCTTCTTTCAACATACTATTTATTCAGATAAACCCACTTAACCAAAACCAAGTCAAGGCTGTGAATACTAATAACGTTTCAAGCATTTTGTTTTCAGAATTACAACATGCTAATATTTGAAAGTCAACAATTTGGAGCTAATGTTCCACAAATAATAATACATTGCTGTAGCACCTGGGATATGCTAGATGTTGTACAATCCCATGGCTACTGAAATCAGATAACAGCTTATCATAAATATTACAAAACCTTAAAACTTCTTACATTAATTTGTTTTTATAGTCAAACAATTTGCACTAGAACCTCAGTATGTTTTATTGATTATGATACTCTAACCACTTTAGACTAGATGGGATAATGACATTTGTGAAGGAGAACAGCAAGTACAACATGTTGTACCCATGGAAAGTAATACAACAGCATCGCTGTGAGAAGCTGGTCAGGCTTAAAGGGGAAGTCAGAACACATTCCTATCCCTGTCCATAGCTGTTACCTTTGTAGATTGAAGTTTTGAGATCACTGGTGAAAAGGTAGATAAGAGTCCAGTCATGAGAACCTGCTCTGAGTGACTAAATGTAGCAGTTTAATGATTGTATAAGAACACATGCTGAGGAACAGTTAAGTTCTACCTAACCTTATTTACAGAACTGTATTTCCTATTGCAAAAGCCATCTGTTTTTAAAGCCATCACAATATTGTATTATACTGCATTAAAGAGATTTAAATCTGTGATTTTGGCTTAGCTTGAAATGCTATACTTCGGAAACATTTCAAATATTTGTATGAGAATGAGAAGTATTCAGAATTTGTCTGTCTTAATGCTTTTCTAATACCTTTGAATTTTGCTGGTATATACAGTGGACAGAAAATTCCCATTAACGTTGTGAAGATAGAGTATACAACACAGAAGAATGAAAGCAAAAATGTATAATTAATTTCTAAAACAAGTTTGGAATATTTAGAGTTTCAACTGTATAAATCAGACGACTTAAAATTGAGAGCTTCTCCACTCACCTCAAATAGTACTTATTTAGTTTTTTTTGTTTTGTTTTGTTTTTTTACCTGGCTTCAAAACTATTCTAACTATCCTTTTATCCTAATTTTCTTCCTTGCATTTTCTCCCCTGCACACAAACAGCAGTGGGCACAACAGCCTTCATGGATTTCAACTACACACTTCAGCTCCTACCACCTACTATACATACCTACCAACTACTACTTATATGAAACTGTAATTACCAGAGGTATCTGGTAGATTCCTCATCAGTTTAAATATTCACTCAGCACTACACACATATTTAAAAGGTCCACTTTTTGTAGCAAAAAGCAGCATAGCCTTCATAAAATTACTCAGATACACCAACTAACATGACGACATCTTGAAAAATGGAGTTTCTCACCTGAATTTTTTTTTTTTAGATATGCATTTATATACTGAAAATGACGACAAGGAGAAGAAACAAAATCCATTAATTCTATAAACATCATTCTAAGGCCACAGTAACACGTTTGACATCCATCTACTCCCATTCTTCTTCAGAATTCTTCCAGCTATCAACTCATTATCACAGGAATACACAGGAAAGAAGCACTAATGCACAAGTGTGAGTATATCTGTCTGTATTTGGGCATGTTTTGCTCTAAACCTTTCTTCAGGCCTGTAAGGGAATGCAAAGAAAAATCTGAGGCACAGGGAGCATCCTACTCCTGTTTTCTTGGCTCGGAACATGCAGAAAAATCAACAGCTCAACATAGAGGACTAGTTACTGACTCATCTGACTCGTGGAGTCAGCATGAAGGCTTTAAAGCCAGGTTACTTGGGATCATTCATGGTCATATTTTCAATTCTTATACAGCTGTCCAAGCATTACTAGATCAGAAGCAAAATCTTTCAATCACTGAAAGAAATCTGCTTAGAAAACAGGAAAGATGCCCCAAACAGTCTTGAATGTTATTTAAGACACTTTTTGTACAGATGTACAAGGAATAAATATTTCCTAAGAGCTTTTATTAATATCCCACTTACCTCGCGAATGGCTAATCTATCACTCAGCTCCTCAGCCTTATCAATGTCACCTTCAGCCACAGACTTCTCTATGCTAAGTTCAAGGCCAGACTAGAAAAAGAAAAGCAAATATCTTGAGGACAAAAAGAAATAACATGTTTAAAGGAAGCATCTCCTTTCTAAAAATACTTCTTTCATAAAACTCTTTATTTTAAGACACTGCATAAACCTGTAATTTCTATGTAACACAAATCACTTTGTCTATGTATTGTAATGGACAGTATAATTAAGAATTCACTGAAAGGCTGCCTGAGCACAAATCATTGCATTAGTTCCACCTTATGTGCAGGATAATACTGTAGGTTAAAAAAATTACACGGACTAGTTTATGCCTGTCACAATAAAATTTCATCTGAAGATCTGGCTTATCTCCTCCATCCCTGGAGCTTTCTAAACAAAATGTGAAATATATGTGTCAGGTAACATGAAGAATGGCAATTACCACTGTATCGTTACAGTTCTAAGATCTTATCTTTATCCAAAAACTGAGTTCTGGCACGGTGCCACTCCACTGTGCTAATAAATTAAAAATTCTAGCAGTCCTATGGAGAACAATGAAAAAGCTTCAGAATTTAACCTCTAAAAATACCAAAATGACTTTTACGATCAATATAACATAACTCGTTTAACAACAACATTTACCAATAATGTAACAACGAAAAGTAAATATTTACTGGAAATTATAGTTGGAAGCTTCTGAAGGACTACAGAAGGGTAGCACAGCAGTAGGCACCGACTTCAGAATTTCACAAAAAACTCACTCTTTCATAACAAGGGACAATTTACAGCCTCACTAGTTTTAAATATTAGTAATGCTACAGAAAACACATTTGACAGTTTCATAATATGTACTTTTTTAAAAAATAAAAGCAAAATAGCAAATAGAATTCTTGAGAAAAGCTTGAATTATTCAGGTGGAAATGGAAAAGAGAAAAAAGTGCACAACTGGAAGTTGCAGTGATAGCCAATTCTGTTGGATGTTTTTTCTGAAATTAATGAGATGTTCCACTAGTGATAAAGTCTCTGAACTTACATGGAAAGCATCTGCATTTTAACACTTTGGGCCTCATTCCAGATCTATCCTGAGCAATTTAATGACAACTAAATACCCACCTAAAGTAAGAACACGAACAATGTCTCATGACTTGCATGCAGAAGCTCACTTTAGGCAAATGAAAACTACGAAATTTATCATGAAGAAGGCTAACTGAACATTTGATGTCATAGAACATGATGTCATATACGGGCCTTTACTAGAAAAACAACAAAACAAACCATGCTATGAGGAACTCATTATATTACGAGTTTCTCAAATTTCCCATCATGTTGTACCAGTTATTTCAAATACGACTAGTTACACAATAGTATTTATGAACAGAATGCATTATAAATCCACTAAAACTGCAGGACAGGTTTGGCCCTCTAATTCCTATAGCCACTGGTGTCAACTACAGGATTCGTGTGACACATTTTAAAGGTAAAACATAACTAAAAAAAAAAGAAAAGAAAAAGTCAAACAATGCATATGAAATGTTCTGTCTCTCATAATAATAGAAAACAAAACCAGACAGGAAACAGGCATGGATACTGTCTCAAAAGAAAGCACGGCAACCTTTCAATCCCAGTACAACTGATGTGATATCTAAAAGGAAATTAATTAAAAATCCTTCCTCAGAGTGACTTGATCATTTACTCACTTTCAAATAGTTTGAGTTTTATTCCTATCTCAGTTAAGGCTGGGTTCTTTTACTGCCAAGTACAAGCTGACATTGCTTTTGTAGCAACAGTCACCTTTTGTGGAGCCCTGCTAGCTACAGGTGATTCAAATCTATCATTGATTCCAAAGTACTGTGTAAGTTCTTTCCATTTATCTTCATTTTCCAACTGTTGACAACTAAAGACAAACAAACAAAAGTCATTAATATAACCAGTTCCCTTTCCACAAATTGTAATATTCTTTTCAAAGCTAAAAGAAATTCTTCCATTTGGCAGACATGCTCTTTTCACCCATTCACAGTTTTTAATGGAAGTGAAATTAATTATTCTTTCCCCTCTGTAAGTGAAATTCCACAATCTTGAAATCAAACTTATAGAATCATAGAAACATTTAGGTTGGACAAGACCTTTAAGGTCATTGAGTCCAGACGTAATTATAACACTTCCAAAGAGGAAAAAGAAGAGGAGGAGGAGCAGGCTGAACAGCAGCTTGTATGCAATCATATGCAAAACATCATTAGGAATAACATTAATTCTACTTTAAGTTACATTAAATAATACATTTGTGTGGATTTTTAAAATCAAGCAATAAATCCCATCAAGCAATCACTGGTATCAAATTCAGCCTGCCCAACAGAGACACTGAACAACTTCAGCAGATATTTGACATGATGTTCAAGGCCAGGCTTTGGCCATGCGTGCGGTCAAGCTTTTTACATTTTAAACAGAGCTTAAATAATTACATTGACCTGGTTATACCTCTTAGTCACTTCATCTTTGTTTTTCTGTTTTTCTAGGGGGGGAAAAAAAAAAAAACCAACATTACACAGTAATACCTTACAGCATCCAATGAACTTAACAGAACTCTAATTGGTCACATTTCCTCTGAAAAAATAACACAGTAGGATTTTTGCCCAATGATCATGTGAATTTAAACCATTCAGCTGTAAGACTTTTCATACAAAGAAACTCCTACAATATCTGTGAAAAAGCTTTAGCCAGAATACACAAAAGTATGTTTTATAGAATTACTGAAATAAACTTAGCAATTATAAATCAGTATTAACTGAGTAAGTTCCACCTCCTTTTTAAAAAGGGAACAAATGTATTACTTGAACTTTACGTAGCAATTTACAACCATCTACTACTATCTACATCTACTCAGGCATTCAATTCTTTGAATTTAAAAAACAAAACCAAAACAAACAAAGTGACCAAAACAAAACAACCTACTCACAAAAAAACCCCAAAACACAAGCAACAAAAAACCCCATACCAAGCCCAGCAAATCCCATTTCCAATGTAATTGACACTAATTCCATTTTGAGAAAATAAATTCTGTAATTACATAAAACACCTTTTCTGTGGCGCTTTCTTTTTCGGCTTTTGTTTCCCTGATTTGCTTGGGTTTTCATTTCACGGTTTTTCTTCTGAAGCTCCAAAAATTTCTACAAGATTAAGAAAAGGCAAATCAGTATTTTTAACTTTTTTTCCCCCACCATTTTTTAAAAAATTGCCTAATATGCTGAGAAGTGTTGTCACAATATTTATCCACAATACCTTGTTATAGCTATGACATTAAAATTTATGAATTGAGAACGTCTAACTCTGATGGTGTTAAACTGGAACTGGCTCTAATCTTTCCATCACCTCTGTCTGACTTTTGCCCTCCTTAAATCCCAGGACTATTCAAACCCGACAGATTTCTCATGGGATGTGACAATAGATATAGTTATGCTGGTTGTGCGCTCCTGATTCCGTGATGTTTACTGCCTAGCTGGTAGTCTGTAATCCAAGTATTTCTGACAGCGTAGTCCTTGCACAGCAGGATCAATAGATGGACAAGAGTAACTACATTTTGCCAATTCTTATTTTGGCTAAAAAGCCTACAACACAGATTGCTTTGTTTATATTTTTTTTTCCACTCTTTACATGCAAGAGGAAACTCAAGAGGTTATAAGCAACTATGAGCCTGCATGCCTGCAATTAAGCCCTACAGAAAGCAGAAGGCTACACCCGTACTTTGCAGATAGGCATCACCAGTACAGTGGCTGATATATTTAGCTGTACATCCTTACTAATGCAGAAAGCAGTTACAAAGAAGCTCAGAGCCCATACACTACCGAAACAGAAGTTCTTATACAACTGTACAGTTATCCAAACATCTCCCTGCTGGCTTTCGATCACCACTGCACGGGGAGGGGGAACTTACATTCATTTCCTATCTGAATTCCTGCTTACCCTGCTTGGAAGAATCTAAGGTATATTACAGTGACTGCACTTTGATCATATTTAATTTCATTTCATATTTGTATACTTAATATTCAACATTGAGTTATTCTAATTCAAAAATTAGCCATTCGACCTTGAGTATGCTGTGTTTATGCTCTGGACATTTGAAGACCTGTAACAATACCCACATTCCACATATTTACAGAAATTCCAGAAGGGCATGTTTGAGATTCGTTTTCTCCACCTCTCACTGGTATCGCAGTGGATTCACTGATGGCATCACTTTCGGGTCTCTTCTCCTGGAATTCAGAAAGTTGCACCCTTTCAATATCTTCTTTTGCATCTTCCTTTGATAAGGAACCATGCGATTCATCTCCATCATCAGAACTTAAGTCAACATCACTTTCACTCAGTCCTGGAGGCAAAAGCCCACTCCACATCTTCCAGTTTAAACACGCCCAAGCCACTTCAAGTCACTGCAAAGTCACCAGAGTTATGCGAGCTGACCCATTCTGAGATAAAAACATAATTAGCCTGCATAAGAGAGAAGCAAAAATAGCAACACACATCATCAGAAATGCTTTAGTTTCTCTTGAGAAAAGTAACTGTCATTAGATGTTTTAGACAAGCACATTCTAAAGCTTCTAATACTTACTATTTCAGAGAGAAGTAGAAGACTTAGGTACACAGGCTGAAGCTATTAATTCTTTTTTTATTATTCTTTGTTCCGTAAAGTTTTGCCACTTCCCATTTGTTTATCACTGCTTTCAGTTTAAGGGCGATATGGCCGCTCTCCCAGGGGCAGCGGGGGAGCACGTCCAGCCCTTCCAGGCGACGGCTTCCCGGGGCAGCGCAACGGCCGGCCGCCGAGCACGGCCGAGCTCCGCCGGCCCCCGGGGACAGGACGGACGAAGCGTCCGCCCGGGGGAGGCGGCAGGCCGGCGAGGCGAGGGCAGCCCACTCCGGGCGCAGCGGAACAGAGCTCTGGACCAGGGCCGGGGCAGGCAGCCGGCACCCCCCAGCCCTCCGTCCCTGCATCCCCACGAACAGCCCAAACACCCCCCACCTCCCCTCACCACAACCCCGGCACCAATGTCCCCCCCGGCCCTGTTTACCTGGCCGCCATCTTGGCACCGCCGGAACACCCCGCCCGCCGATTGGACTCTGCCCCGCAGCCAATCAACGGGCGCTTTGCTGCCTTAGGCCCGGCCTCTCTGGTCTCCATGACAACCGGGCGGGGCTGGCGGCCCTGCCGGGCGGGGCGGCCTGGGCTGGGGCTGGGGCTGGGGCTGGGGCTGGGGCTGGGGCTGGGGCTGGGGCTGGGGCTGGGGCTGGGGGTGAGGGACCGGCCCCGGCCCGGGCCCCGGCCCCAGCCCCGGCCCCGGGGGTAGAGGTGTTGCCTTCCCGGGCAGGGGGTTCTCGCGTGGGGGCAAAGGTCTCCTCCTCGCAGTGGGGCCGCTCTGGGGGACCAGAGCAACCACCTCGCAGCCGGGAGGGCTCCAGGAGGGTCTGCCGGCCCAACATGTGCAAGTGAGGTGGTTTTGTCGGAATTAACAGCAGTGCTCTGACAGAAAGGCAGGTGACAAGTTTTTACAGCAGTCCTAGTTGCCATAAAGGAGTATGGCGTCTATTCAAAAAGTAAACATTGTAATTTATACAATGCCTAAGTGTTTATGCTGGGACAGAACGACTGGGGTCAGCAACCTTACTCTTCAAGGATGGAAAAATCCTCTTAAAGTTCCCACTAGTGTCTTGGATTCATGTGGTAACGAGAAAACTTCAAAAACACTAGTCCCAGATGTCGCGAGGTTGTTCGTTGTGGATTGTCTTCCAGCATCAAAGCTTGCATTTTTCTTAAACTGCTCCAGGAATCTGGAAAAGCCCTTAGAAAACTCATTGGGAATTCTGAGCCAGATAGCACTGTGCTAGGTGCTTCAAAGGTGAACAGTGAGTCAATTCAGAGCACTCGGTAAAGTTCTTGTTTGTTTGGAGGATTCTCTTACACCTTCTTGTCCTTCCAGCTTTCATAGGTGAGACAGATGAAACAAGTATTTAGGAGCAGCCTGAATATGATTCAGCAAGAGCATCTTGCATATAAGAAGCATCAGGAAAAGAGACACAGAAAAAGTGCAAGAAAAAGGGGAAGGGATAAGGCTGACATCGCTAGCACTGAAGCATGTCTGAAAGATGGGAGTTTTGGTGATTGAAATAATTTGTAAGAAGATGCATTTTTGAGTGATGATTTGACAGGTTGAGAACTAAATCTCAGTATCAAGACTTCTGAGAAAGGAATTGCTGGCACCAAATCAGGACACAACCCAATTGTGGACAAACAGTTTAGCCATGGGGGGAATGAGAAAGGGGCAAGAGTTTAAGTGGTATGAAGGTGGATAACAGAGAATATGGCTTTGAGTAGGGATATCTCAATGGATCACAGCTTCTGGGATTGGCTGTGCATGGAAGGAAAAAAGAAACACCTTTCTCATGGACATAAAGCAGACCTTCAGATTAATTTCCTTCTTATGCCATAATTTTACATCCTCAGGTTCATTTCTAAAATCAATTAATTCCGTAAGTAATCACTTTTTCATGAACTACATGTAAATTTCACACTCAGCTTGCTAACTAGTTTTTCCTCTCATCTGGGAAATCAATTTTTAAGAGATTTATTTTATTTACATTTAATAATTGATTGTATTTGGTATACAGATAAGTGGTAATTGATAAATGTATTGATACTGGATATTCATTGCTGTTTGTTCTAGCAAAATGTTAGACCATTAGGCTGCGTGATATTTTCTTAATGTGAGCTGATTTGAGAACATCCAAAAGTTGAAAGATATGTGACATCTTTATGACCCGTAAATTTACATGTTTGGTAGGGATACATTTTCAGAGGACACGTTTAATTTCATGACACAATTTGTATCCAAATGTTGCATTCCTTATTTAGTATCCACAAGCCAATTTGTGGCACTAATTGGCACTGCTAGTTCACCCAAATGACGTACTCAAATGTTCACCTGCATTTCATTTCATAATTACAAATTTATTATACTTGTAATTTAAAAAGCCGAATTTCAGGATAATCTCCAGTTTTCCTGCAATGAATTCTGACTTCTCACAGAGAAATCCCTTCCGTGAGGAAGAAGGGTAGAAAGAGCTCCTCCCTGGCTTTCAGCAATCCAGAAGCATTTGTATTCAAAAGGATAGCTGAAGCTACAAAAGAGATTGCTGGCTACGTAACAGAATTTGTAACTTACTGTTTTCTTGTTGAAACAATGTGTGGAGTCTTCTTATCTGGAGAAGAAGGGAGAAGGCAGCACACCCTTGTGACCAACACTGATGTCCCTACATCAAATCTGTGAGGGCTGCTGTTGTCTAAAACTTGATTCAGTGTCAAATTCTTCTCATGCCCATTTTCTGTTCCCCGTTAAGCAAATATTCAAATAATCTGATTTATTTCCTTTTGGTCAACTGATCTAACTTCCTTTCTCACTTGAATTCCTGTTCTGGAGACCTGCCAAACAATGACTCTTACAAAAGAAGAGAGTCATGCCTCTGAGATTCCCATGGAACATCAAACTAGTGCAACACAGTAATTACAGGTTAGATATTTTTGATGCTATTATTAAAAACTACTTGAACTTTAGAAGGAAGGCCTACTGCAATGACATGTAACATCAAGTTTAGTTTGGATCTTTCAGGATCTCTATGAGTTCTAGGGTTCTAGGTGATTTTCTCTATGTCACTGTTCCCTACCTTTACCTTCTGCTATCGGATATTTCCAGATAATACTTTGAGTCCCAGTTGTTTTAGTTTACTTTGTCAGATGTATTGTCATGTGGCAACAGGAATACGAGGTTCCTGCTACGGGAATCTCTGTACAGCTGAACACATGGTCTGCTCAGGAATTGAAAAGAGCAGCTCTAGGGGTTGGTTTTTCTATTGTTACTGTAGAGTAACCGAGTATTAGTGTATAGTGCTATGGTACTTCTCGTACATGCTGTCCTGAGGTAGTCTTAAGCAAGTCTCATTGAGAAGAGGATATCTTGTATTCATTTGGGTAACCGATCTGTGCTTCTGGTGCTATTTCTACTCATGGTACTGTTTAGGATGGCCTCTTCACACCACCACCACATTTGGCAGTGTGCACTGTATCAATTTTTCCACACCTTTGCTTGTTTTCATGTAGCAGCACTGAAAGAAGGTGTGCTGCTAGTTTCTGGGTAAAAAACATTGATTATGATCTACAAAACTCAGCATTGCTTGGGTTCTTTTGGAAACAGTCTCTTAATGAGTCACCGTAACAGAAGTGGTCAAATTTTATATGATATCCAGAAAAGCTAACACCTGTGCATATGCCTGATCCCCATGGCAGGTTCTCACTGGGCAATTCTCTTCTTCAGACTGGCTTGAGGTTTAGATTGTTGGGCTTCAGGACATGGTGGAGGCCTGAACTATTTCATCAGACACATGCTTGAAGCCAAGTTTAGCTAATCATAAACAATCATGTACATTCTTATTTCTACAAAATATACATAGTTTGCTAGTGCAGAAATGGAGTTGACTACAACATAAATTGCGCATCATTAGCTGTTTCTTGGTTTTTAGCAGTAAAAGAGGACATCAGAAATTTTTTCTTAAGCATGGAAATATGCTACATTTTATCCTTTTGAGACAGTGTTTTGGAAATATGTCGAAATGATCAAGAACTGAATTCTTGTTTAAACATAATAGGAAGGCCTTATTGTATTAGCAGATTACAGTCATTGTGTTAGTATACTATCTACCTTGTATTCATTTTTGCTAACATAATGAGAAATTTTTCTAGCATGATTATATTTTAATACAATAAAATAGTGTTGGAAAGGAAAATTAATATGATTTTAAAGAGAGATGTAAAGACAATAAAATAACCTCTGTTTTTTTCCTAAACTTTTAATTTGTTGCTAACTTAAAAAATACTTTTTATTAATCCTTTAAAATAATTATATTCAAATGAGTATTTAAAGTCAGTTAAAAGGATTACAGAGGGGTTTTTTTCCACGTACTGTGCCATATAAGAACCAAATTAATTCTTGCTAAACAAACATTACAAGAACCATCATAGAGACAATTAATGGAAATCTCCAAAGAACATTATCTAAGACTGTACATTAAAGTATATTAGTAAATATTCTATAGTATATATTGTAAGTAGTAACGATGTTTTGTAACATGAGCTCTCTTTACCTCATTCAAAGACTTTAATCCAGGCAGGCCATTGTCTGAGCCCTGATCGAAAGCCCATTAAAGTCAGTGGAAAGATTTCCATTGGCTTCATTTAGGTTAGGATTAGGCCAAGAGTGCGCAGCAGAGAGCGCAGAGCTGTTTACACTGCAACACAACTTGATCGCGTGTGCACACAGTCCGTTTATATACCAGAGATTTTCTTCTGTCAGTTGGTCTACGTCTCGGGTCCCCTTGTGTTCTCAAGGGCACTAAGCAAAAAAATGTAAAGGGATGTAACAAAGAATAGTTTTCTGAAGAAAAATGGGCTTGAGTATAATCCCCAGTTATAATCTACAGTTGGGAAGCTTGTCTATGTGCTCTCTTCTCACTCCTTGTACTGCTACTAACCAAGAAGAGCTCCACGGTCAGTCCACAGGGCTCTTTGTTGTGCAGCACCAGAGCAGGTCTGCTCAGATGCTTCTGAATTTGCTTGTTTGACAGCACTACGTAACTGAACAACGTAGGATCAAGCCCTGAGCTTTTACTAAGATTGTCATACTGTCATTTACTATGTCCTTGTTCCTCTGAGGTTTGCATTTTGATGAAAATTCTGTACGTAGATACAGAAATAAATGTCTGTAGTTCTAAGCATCAGCAGCGCATGAGGAAGTTGCTTTGTCTAATTTTTTTAAAAAGGCATCTCTAAAGTATTAGCACACAGTTAGTATTCAGGGAGGTCGTAAGACCTTTTGTTCAAAATTCCTGATTGAAACTTGGAAGATCTGCGCTCAGTTATCATTCTTACCACAGGCTTCCTGTGAGCAATGAGCAACGTATTTTCAACTTCAGTAGCTCACAGATAGAAAGAATTTACATCATCCTTGTCTGTTGCAATGGGTTTTGATCCCATTTGGACTGTTCAGGGCATTGACAGACCCTGGCAAGGGCTGCATTGGATGGCTAAAGCTGTCAGGCCAGCTTTCAAAGGGTCAGCCTTCATAACAAATGTTACCTTCCCCTTAGTTTGGGATATCTGGTCAAATTATTAAACCACCACAGCTTTCCGTCCTGTATTTTGTGTGGATTAATTCTGATTATGACCGTTGAATAGTATGGCAAATTAGGAACTGATTGAAAAGCAGATAAGATTTTACTCTAAGAGTGGTGATACTGTGGGTGTGGGTAGGGAAGAGGGGAATGAGCACAAACAGGTAGAGAAGTTTTAGCCAACTAATTTTAAATGGCCACTGAAGGTCTGTGACAGATTTTAGATATTATGTCAAGCCAAGGAACAAATAACAATTAGACTAATTAATCTTGTGGGGTAGATCTGCAAAAAAAAGTGTTAGCGCTTAAAGGTGCTGATGATTTGGGTTCTTACAAGTTTTTGCAGAAGGCAAAAGTGTAACTGAGCTGTTGTAGATGTACTCATACCAAACTTAACCTAACTTGCTTGGATACCAGCAATGGTAGGGCAACAAGGCTATGAAGTTCACTTCTCGTTAAGTGCCATAGCATGTATTTGGGTACTTAAGACCTGATGGCTGTTGTCCTTGCTGACCTGGCCCCTGCGTTGCCACAACTACGTTTGCTACTTTGAGTATAGGATACGTTTTATGGGACCTGCAGCCATATAATTCACTGCAATGTAGACATCACGCCTATCTAGGGTCTTCGCCTAGTATAGGACAAATTTCAGGATTCCAAGTACATCAGTCCCAATTTTGTTGTAATGGACATAGTCCATATACTGGATTGGGATCTTGTATACATTTCCTCTGCTCTGGAAATAGCAGAGAAACGCCCCTCTGCCGTATCACTAAATGAAATATCATCTGACTATTTTTACACAAGAAGAGTCAGAAAGCAGTTTTCTTAACCTCTCTGAGAGTTTTTCTTTGTGTATTAATTGGCATTATTTAGAAGCACAATAGTGAACTTTACAGCTAGGGGTTCCTTCATGTAGCACTCAGATACAGAGCTAGGGCAAAGCACTTAACCTCTCCTTGGTTTAGTTTGTGAAACAAACACCACTATTTTAAGTACTTTTCAAGGATATTACATAAAATTAATTAGTTTAGTATTTGTACTGAAATAAAGGTCTATGTAATTTGAAAGTCCTATAAGAATCTCGATCTTTTTAGTTTAATTTTGTGTTGATTTAACTTTGAAGGGCTAGTTTTGATACTCTGTACCATATTTGAAATGTGCTATTGTTTCATTTATATAAATAACAGCTGATTTTTCAAGCTACTGTAATGAACCTATTTAGTCTCTATGTATACCAATGCCCTCTACTGGTTTGAAACACAATTGCTTAGCAGAGGGTATTGCTGTTCTCCTTTATTGAAGAAACTATAATATTTAAATTATTTTCCTTTGAGAGTGGTAGAATTTTGGTTGTGTGTCTGGGCTGTCTGTGAAGTCCAAGTAGCTGCACCATGGGCAAGCCGACATCTGGGTGACTGTTGTTGTGCTACAGACATAATACCGTGCCAGCTTTTTCGTTGCCTTCGGCGTGTTTTTTGTTTCACTGGATTTGCTATTCTTGCCGTGAATGACAGGCTCATAGGTAGGTGTCTTGAGAGGGAAGAAGACACTTACCTGAGACTCGTTCAGTACAAAGCTGCTGTGTAGATGTTCTGTCCACACAACGGCCACCTTTCTCTCTAAGGAGCCTCTCGGCTCTTCAGCCTGGTCCAGGGCCTACCTCAGAAAGTGAGGGGCAGTTGTGTTGACAGGCTGTGGCATAAATAACCCTTGAGGCACAGGAGCCGCAGAGGTAATGAAGTGCCTTGAGGAAAAAGTCTTAACTATCAAGGGATGGATCCACTCCCCCCTGCCACAAACCAGAGGTCACGTGGCTGAGGAATGTGTATCCAAAGATAATGCTACCTTCAGAGAACTCTACTTACAGGTAAGTAACTCTTCTTTAAAGGAGGTATCTTTGTGTGGCAGACTGTTTATGGGAGCAATTTGAATTGAACTTTAAATGAAAAAGGCATATCTCTGTAAGTGGTAATAATTTTAGTCATCTCGCTGTGGCTAGGGGTTGTGGAATTCATTAGCACAGATTAACATATAAAGTGGGTGAGATATCTAATAGCAAACGTAGAGGTTTAGGGACCTTAATTCATCACTGAATGAACAGCGTGTACAGTATTAGGGACTATGAAATTTTTAATTTACACAAAGTGTCCAAGAATATAGGGAATAAATTTAAACCCAAAACAGATAATGGAGCTGTGCCCTGCCTAGCTGGCAAGTTGAATTGTTTTTACACTGAGTGAAGAAAGCTAATTATCCCAAGCACAAGGAGACTGCTAAAAATAATAAGATTATAAAGAATAATTTGCTGATATAATTACAACAAAATTGGGTACACACAATCGTCAGATACATGTATTGCTTGACCTGGGCGAGAAAGTGAAATAAATCCTTCCTCTATAGCCTTCGTAAATTTGTTTTTATCATCTCCAAGTGGTGTTTGCACAGGCAGCACAATTTGCATGTGTAATGTGGCTGTACAAATTGACAACAAGTAAATTATTCAAGGAAATAGGCTGGTCGTGGGTCTGAACTATCTCGCAAAGCCTATTCATTTTGAAGAATCACTGAGACGTGAAGCTCATACATCAACCATTTTCTGACAATCCTCAGACTTATTGTCTCCTAAAATGTCATTATGGCTATTATTTATGAAGCTAATTCATTTATTAATATATATTTAACTCTGACTTGTCATGCACCTTAGCAGGCATTCTGTGCACTGCATATTTTTGAATAGATGAAAGAGTTTTGCATGCTTTAATGATTACTGTAAGCTGCTATAGATTTATAGAATGCAGCTTTATTATCTACTTGCATTAATACCTTTTTGTAACTTTTTTTTTCCTTAAGGCCATCAAATATAAATGGCAAATGACATATCCAAAAGATTGTATAAAAAGAGATTTTCTCAGAGTTTGTTGAATTTTAGAGCAAAATGAGCTAGCTAACTGTTAAGGCCTATTTCATTTTTAAGAGTATATAACAATTATCATGATTTTTTGTGTATTTTGCGAAAAATATAGGATGGAATATACAAATTTAGATGTTTATTATAATTTTCTCTTTGAAGACAAGCGGCCATCATTTGATTATCCAACAGGGGGAGTACAGTTTAGAGGGGGGAAAATGTAGCAGATGGAAAATATATCTATTCTGCTGTAGTATACATAGAATATAGATAATTTCCCTCACATAGAACAGTCCTTAGGAAATGAACAGCACAGAGAGTATGGATAATGAGGTTGCCTGTGGTTCATGGATTTTTTCATCTTGATTTACTTATCTTTAGGGCATATTAAAAGACATAGGGATCGCAGTAACCCTTCTCTGACATCTGCAGAGTGTCAGGAAATTAAGAATTGCAGTCTACTATGAGAAACATATTTGGGGTCGTTCTAAATTTTATTACAGGCACAGAATTCAGATTAAACTTGTAATTATAATAACAAATTGGCTAGTTTAAATGCATAGCAAGGGCCCATGATCACAATTTGACGCTACTGGCCAGTAGCCCAAGAACTGGTTTGGAAGTTCTGAGCTCCTGCTTGGGGTACTGATACCACCCACAGATTTGATAGGTCATTTGGTCTTGCTCCCTCAGTGTTCCCATCTGTAGGATGGGGATAAAAAGTTTGACTTGCCTCCTGGTGACACAAAGGAATAACCCGTTGGGGTAAAGGAACTCTCTGGTCAGAGTGGTTCTTTAGTATTAAAATTAGGAATTGTCTTATTTTTCACCTACTCCCAGGATGCGCTAGGTAGTAAAAGCCATGTAATTATGTCATACCATGGAATGGTCATTCTATGAATAAAGAGGTATTTCATACTGTATCTTTACCTTGAAATCTTGCAGAGCTATGTTCTACATGGTCAAAGCTATTTCCCCTTGAGCAGGAGGAGAGCACAAGAGTCTTCATGTTCAGAAGTCTTTGCAAAACAAAGAATTACCAGCTCTTTAGGTAGCATGAAGGTCTTCTGAAGCTAATGTTATAATGGTAAATACCATACATAGTCATATTGCAAAACTCACTTATTACTTTGAATTCTTCAAATTTTTAGACTGTTAATAAGAACACAAAAAGATATCTAGGAGCAAACTCAAATGACAGAAATAAAGACACTCTGAGAAACCAACTCAATCCAGACAAGACCAAAGAAACTAGACGTGGTTATGAGTATATGCAGTGAATAACTAAGGCTTTTTTGTGTCTGAAAGTCAGTAAGAATAATAACATTTTGTGCTTTGGAAATAGAAGCTTATGTTTTAAAAAGTGTGCTGTCACTTTTGGTACTTGCAATTTCGGATGCCTGCCTGGAGACATCTTAAAAGGTAAACCCAGACTTCCAGAATATTATTTTTTTAACTGAGCCAAGTACAGTGATGTGAATTTGCCCTATAGTAACTCCGGGTGTTTTAAAATTGACGAAATACATTATTGAACTCCTGCAGCTTAAATTTAAATATCTTTTGCCACTTGAAAAACTTTGCAGTATAAATATTGGTTGGTCTTTTGTATTTCCAAAGAACAATGGTGTTTGCAGTCAGACTTTCAGTCATTCAATAATCAACGACCTCATACTTTTTTAACTTGCTGGCCAGTTTCAACTAAGAGAGTAGATACAGAAACTCCCTGCAGGTTTGTTGACCATAGCCAGTTAAAGATAGAGACTGAAATTAATGCTGCCACTGAATTAATGTGGGAGACTGATTTCTAGCATATTTTATGTTAGTTTATAATTAATGAGTAGGTAATGACGTTAAAGAAGAAAATTCATTGACTGTTTCCTTGTTGAGAGATTTCCCAGCTACATTTTTTGCAAATAAAACAAAGTTTGAATAAGAGATTGACTGAATTGTTTAAAAATAACATTTATTTTCCTCATCCGACAAGAGATTACAGACTTCTGCAAAGATACTGTATGGCACATCAAACTCTAGTTCATGCCATTACTGCGTACAGTAGTGGAGCTACTCTTTTCGTTTCCGGAGATCAAAATTACACCTGCTACATAAGATATTCATTCATCTTTATTCAGTAACCTGTAAAATTCAGAGTGTAGAGAGGGTGCAAATCTGCTTGATAGTTCTGGACAAAATTTTTCAGCTGTGATTTTCTGAGTGGCTCAGCTGTAGAGCCGCAGAATGATGTGCGAGGAAAGTGCCCCATCAGACTGCCTGTGCAGCTCTTGCTGCTGCTCCTGATGACACTAATCCATATTCCACTTCTAAGTTGGCTGCTTCTCAGGGAAACGCTGCTGCTTCAACATCTTTTACTGCTGATCCTGCTTTACATTTTTGGAACAACCCAGGAATTCTCACATCCTCCTTTATAACCAGGGAAAGTAAACACAATTTATTGTTTCATAAAACAAAATTCATGAACCATAAAATCATTATGTATTCTAGCTGTAACGCCTTGTGCTGTGTTTACAAGTGTTAGTATAGCCTGTGATAGCCTTTGTTGGGCTACCATGGTATCAGACCGTATGGACAGCCTAAGTGACCAGCTTGAGCTTCTTCCAATGTGCTGGGTCTCTGTAGCTACAATAGTCAACTCATTTTACTGTTGGCAGTATGTCAGGAATAGGCCAGGTGATACCCAGAGGACTGCCTGTAGCTAGCTGCCTGATAATCTCTTGAAAGCTGAAATCAGAAAGGACATAGTGTGAGCAGCTTCTAGATGCTATAGTTGCTGCATCAGCCTACATACCTCTACCCCAAAATTGCGTTCCTTTTAACTATACCAAATGTGTATTTTGGAGAAGAAGGTTTGAACTCTCTTAGGGAAAAAAAAAAAAAAGAAAAAAAAACCAACAAAAAACCCAAAACAAAATCCAGGCTTATTCATTGAGTAGCACTCTTCACTCTGATGCAGACCCCCAATCAAGCATTGTCATCCATTATGCAGCTAAAGGATGCTAACCGTCAAGATACCATGGGAATGTAATAATAGAAGCTGGGCTGTAAACCCCAGTGCTTAATCCTGATTAGATTCCAAGTTAAGTGGTTATATTTGGTCCTGTAGACAGATGACCGATTCTTCACTTTTGTTTTAAGCATTTAGACAGTATTGCCAAGTGCTGACAGTTTTGGAAATAATGATGTGTATCAGCAGTGGAAGCTGACATGCCATGTTGTTAATTATATTTGCAAAGCACGTTGGGATTCTTTGGGATAGCATAGTCTGTGCAAAAGGTAAGGTAATTGGTGTGTATATTTTGGGGGATGAAAAAGTCTACTGAACACACATTGTTAAGTGGGTGCTATTTAATTTTTTAAAAATATCTTAAAAGGCCTTTGATTAGAAAGAAACACTTCAGGAGGAATTATTTGTTTAAATAAAAGAGGAATTAATGGCTGTAAATCAACACGCATTTTGGAAAATGTTTCTTCTTAGTTCTACATAGTGTCAGACAGATCATCATAATTTAGCACATTTTAACCATAGTTTTATTGTGTCTTACTATTTTTCAACAATAATTTTCCAAAAGGTTTGGGTTTGGGATGTTCTTAAAAATTAGGTGTGATACTTACGGTACACAGAATCCTATTCTTTTCTCATTAAAAGTTGTCTTGCCTATTTGCAGTTTACACAGAGCTGGTTTTCAAGACAAGGATATAGTTTAACATATGGAGACATTGTCTATATCATCCCTTATCCCTTAACAGCCAGTCATTTGTATTGTAAGTACCCAGTATATTTTCTTCATCCCTTTTCTCTTCAAAACTGCACAACATTGGTCTGTTTCTTTTTTTTTTTTTTTGCTGAGGAAATGAATGTTTTGATAAGGGCCCAATTAAATCAGTGCTGAGTACTCTAAATTCTAAATTTAGTGTTCCCATTCTAAATTCTTAGTATATCCAGTTACATATGTTTCAAACCATCAGAAAGCCCCAATCGCATATTTTCTATATATTGAACTGTGTGTGCACAGCAGAAGTCTATCTGATGTGGATCTCTGGGTAGTTGTTTTTTAAGGTTTGCACCTTCCCTGCTGCCCATGGTTTTATTATGGATAGATATCAGCGAGATTGATTCTTCTAGCCTGTTTTGGTGTATGAATCAAAACCAGTCCGGTTTGTATCAGGCCCTTGATGAAACTTAGAAATACTAAAACTGGCTGACTTGTCCATTTAGGGTCCCAAATGGAATCCAGTACAACATTAACAAATCCATCAACAATCCATTAACAAATGAAGAATCCCAAAGAATGGATGCCTCTCGTGAGTTGCAGGCAGCACTGCGCAAATTAGGTATTGCTTCCTAAGAGTGCTATGGATTTCTTCATTAACTGGGTGCTGCATTTTGCCGATGGTTGGATCAGCAGCAAGATCTATGCAGCTGTGCGTAGTTGTCAGACAAGTGTGTAATTTTTGCATTTGTGAGCAAGAAATAGATTTTAACAGAAATGGGAAAGGAAAGACTCCAGTACAAGGTTAACCTTGCTGTTTACACTTCTTTTTTCTACACATCTAGTGTCAAATTCTGTTTTGTATTGGAAGGTTTCATTGCTTCTCCTACGGTCCTTTCATGTACTCAAGTTGCGAATTTCTTAGTAGTAAAGAATTCTTAAAATATCTAGTGTTTATGAGAATGTAGAGTAATACAGTGTATCTTGGAAGTAACTGAAATATGCAGCAAATGAGTCGTGAAGTGGAAAGAATGAAAGTGATGCTGAGACAGCGAGCTCCTATATAACTTGTTTACGTTATGTTAGGTAGCGACAGGTTTCTGTTTAAGCATGAAAAAAGTCTGACTTTCGCCAACACTCAAATGAAATTGTACAAAGAATTTAAATTCTTTTTTATTATTGTTATCTTTAAATTCTTTATATTTTTCCAGTTTGAGACTCTGATGGGGAAAGCAAGTCAAAAGAACAAATTGCCAGGGCCTGGTATTTTCTGCTTTCTTGTATAGCTACATGGTATGTGAGAAAGAAGTAAGTTCTAGGTATACAGCAGCCCTCTCAGTAAGTATGCACTTAGAACTATTTGTATCTCTGAGATGCTCTGCAAGACATAAATTCTCCCTTTCAGGTTGCATTATAGTGCACTTGACTTTGGCTGCATCTTAAAAGTCAAAATTCAAAAGAAAAATTAATTTTTGAAAAGAATTTTGATGCCTGAGAATTAATTACAAAATTTTCCTGCAAGGTTCAGTTCCCAAGAATGTCTTGGCTAATAAATACGATACTTCAGAAGGTTTGCAGAATATTAACAGATATTTAGCCTAAGATGAGCCCAAAAAGTTGATCAGTTGAAGGAACTCCTCTTACAACAGAAAAATCTTTTGCCTTTGCAGCAGCGGTATTTGTACTGGTGCTTATTTGTCTGACAACTCTATAGATATTTGGTATTTAAAATGGGAAAAATATAAACAAGAAGGAATGGTAGAGGAAAAACCAATTATGTGTAAAAGCCCATGCATTAGAATAAAAAGAATTATCCACAGCAGACACTTTTGGAAACCATATATACTATATTTTATCTTCCTGAAAGTTACAAATGTACTTGAGATTGAAATGTTAAAAAACATGCTAGGACGGAGATGGATTAGGGAGAAATGATATATTTAACAGTCGTCTTTACTGAATAATCCACTCCCCTTTACCATATGCTTGGTTTCCACTAATTCACATAGGAAATGTTTGGAGATGGTTGCTAAACTCAATCCTGCCCCATACATTATTATTGCAGGACTGTACTATTTGGTATACTAATCTCAATAATATGTATGTATATATTTTCTTAAACTTCCAGAGTCATGTTTCTATGCATTTGAAGCATAGATCCCATAGGATTATCTAAATCTGACATTTATCTGGGTAAAAGCTAACACATAAAGTGTCATAGCTAATCACATGTTTTTTATACTTTCGCTTGGAAAAGAAAGAGTACTGGAAGTGACACACTAACAAATAATACATAATCTGTACACGTGAAGTAATCTTTACTGCTTTGTTACTTCTTAAATATGCGACATGCACCGCTGACAAATACAGCTTGTTATCTTTGTAGTTGAGAATCATGATATTTATTGTAAGTAGCACAATAAGTAAATCATCACTGAAAATTTGACTTGGAAGAAATTACCTGTTTAAGATTCCAAGGCATGCTGTTATTTTCCTAGTCATGTGGTTTTAAAGTCGAAATCTGTGGCAAAACTTTGTCCTTAGTCACACACAGTATGGAAGGTTAGCCATTATTCTGCTACGCTAATTATACTAAAATTATAATTTTTTTTCAATGATGTCTTTTATTTTACTGCATTTTTGAAAAATTATAATCATGAGATTACATGGGAGACCGAAATACCAAAAGTCTTATTTTATAGACCTTCTTAAAATCTGAGGTCTGGAAGGAACCTCGGGAGTTCATCTAGTCCATCTTTCCTGAGCCAAATGAAGCTTTACCTGTGTCATCTTCACCTCACTCTATCTCACTGTTCTTCATAGTCAAGAGCTTTCCCTAAATACTTAACTAAAATAATTCGGACCAACAGTCGAACCTATTCTCCCCTCTACCCAATTTTGAATCATAGAGCATTCTCTAACTTTCCTGTTGCTGAGACGAAATCCAAACACAAGTGTGTTAGGAAATATGTTTGCTTCTTTTATGTATTATAAAAGCCAGGTTCTGACATGAAACGCCCCGTGCAAATTTTGACTGGAAAAAATAAAAATCATAAACAGAGATGATAAATATCAAGGTCTATTTCTTCCCCTGTTTCTGTGCAAGGTACATGAGACTATAGAATAATAAAATGCAACATTGTGTCAGACACAATTCGGTGGGTAGGTATTCTAGTCAGATCTTCTTCAAGTGTTGCAAGATAATCTAGCTTCCTAAACGAATGTTAAAATAACCCTCACCTTGCTTGTGCCTAGAGAAGCCCAACTACATGTGCTATTAGTGTATAGCTATCATAAAAATAAATTAGCCAGTCTGCATTTTCAGGTTAATCTTCAATTTCATAATTGAATCAGTAATTACTGTAAGTTAATATAATTAGGTGCTAACACTTAATTGAGAATTATTTATTCAGGAATCTTCCCTATTGTAGCATTTTTTATAGCTCCAAATCATTCTGAGTAATATACTGCATCAAATAAGCTTAACCAGCAATTGAATGGACATTACTTGGGATCTTGCAGTTTAGGATTTTTAAGCTACTTTTTATCACTAAGGTTCTTGCTGAAACAAGAGAAGAATCAGGTTTTTTGGCAGTCTCTCTAATTCTGCCAGTAGCTGAAGTGCCACCTGAGCATTTTCAAAGGACCGAGCCAAATTATATTGGAAAGACTGCTGCTGTCTCCAGTGGTTGTTGATGAGTGTCCCAAGAGGAGACTTTACCTCTAAGTCTCTCTCAGAATAAGTGACTAAAAGAAGTGAAAAGCAATCCCTGATCTGGTGATTGCTTGTACCTTTAGCCTCATCCAAACATGAATTCATAATGTGTTTGTTTGAGAAAAAATGAAACTTTAAGTCATACTACATAGGTGCTATGGCTAATATACCTGAACACACAGTGATGAAGTTTAAAGTTTGTCTCAAAGATCAGTGAGGTTTTCATCTCTCTTATTTGGATTAAATTAATCCCTGCCAGTAATTTACCCTGAAGGTCCACAAGTTAGTCTCTGTGGCTTTGTCTTTGTTATGTGTGCCTGAGTATAGGCTCACTATTTCTGTACCATATGGTTTGAACAAGTTGCATTTCTTCTACACACTTGAATTTGCTCGAGTTTGCGTCATCCTTCTCTTGGCCTGCAGCGCTGGTTGGCTCACGCCGGTGTTAAACAAAGCGTAAATCAATGTGTAGCCTGTGAGGTCAGTTGGGGGAGTTTAGATTTGAGTGTGAGCACGAGTCTAGAGCTAACATGGCAACCAGGACATATATGAAGACAATGCGTCTAACTCTTTTAGCTAATACTCAATATGCAAAAGTAAAAGAAATATGGAATAATCACCTTTTGACCTCAGTCCTACTATAAATCATGTCTATTCAGTAGAAGTATGATAGAACTTAGAAGGCAACTTGTGTGTTACATCCAAATTTTGCATTACTGATTCAATGTATTCCAGACCAAGGTGTGTCTTGGCGAGCAGTTCGCAGTGGTTTCACTTGCTGGTTCAGCAGAGAAAAAGTGCGTTTTTCGAAGTGGTGTAAGAGTGTTAAGCTGTCTGACTCCCAGGAAAGTCAATATTAGTTGTGCTGTTAGATGTCTGTTTCCTGCTTTATAAAGTAACAATGAAGTGCAGTAGGTTCAACAGAACTTCAGAATTACTTTGATAAATCTGTCAGAGGAAAGAAATATTAAAATCTGTGTACTGTCTGTTTGCCTTTTTTCTTGAAATATAAATTAATTATGACTATATAAAAACCTTTTACCATAGCTAATTAATCAGAATCTCCTCATAAACTATGTGTCGACAGCACTGTATGTCTAATTATCTTTTTCACTTCAGAATTGTGCAGTTGAATAATGAAGAAAACATTACCTGATGAATTCTTTTATTTTATGATGATATCTCTAGAGACAGAAAAGACAGAGCAGCTTAAATGCCATCTTAAATTACATCTTGGCCTTGGCAAGCTTTCAGCTGGTTTTGATTTGCATGGAAACCATTTTTGTAAGACTCATATTCTCTGAAAAACAGAACTTAAAGCTATAACTAGAATAAATTATCTATAGCTATTTAGGGCTCTATTAAATCTAGATGCTTAGGCACCCTTTTCACATGCAGAATGCAATGGAACAGCTTTTAATACCCTGTCAACCTGTTCTGTGAAAAGTCGATTGGGCAGGGAAGGTTTGATTTGGCTGGTTTTATTAAAATATCTTTCCCCTCCTTACACCATCATGAACCACTCAGCCTAATTTAAACCAGGCAAATTCACCAATCTGTCTTGCATGTCTATAGAAACAGCTTTTATTTTTTAAAGTGATGACATCTACCCATAACTGTTGGCATGCAAGCTCAAGACACAGTTATTCATACACTGCTGATAGGGAATTGTTCTTTATATGACATACCAATATAGGGAGCACATTCATGGATTAGATGCAGCCATGGCTCCCTTTTTTGGTTGCATCATCTTCCGAGTAGCTAGTTAAGACTTCTGCCTAGGACACAGGAGGAGGGCCAAATCAAATACCCTTAGGCTGTGCATCTCATTAGTCAACCTTTTGAGTTTGTTATGCTTTTATAATTTAGAGTACGTCCACCTGCAGTACCACTGTGGAATGTAAGTATCATCACACCACACAGGGTTTCATAAGAATGCCTGTTAATAAAGTAAAATGATGATCTGATCTAGTCTTATTAATTATTTAGATCAGAACTTAATTTGATCTAATGCCTGAATTCAGTGCTTGTCTACCGTGGTGCACACCAGCTAAAACCAAGTGAGCTTCTTTGGATGTGTACTGGTGAGAAAAAGCAAGACAGTTATAAATATCTTAAAAGCAAATACTCATAATATTTGAATGAAAGGCTTCAAAAAACTTAAAAAGAGAGTTGCTCTCTATTTTGCCTGCTGTGCTTCCTGGAAATATTGATCTAGATCATGTTGTCAAATGTGCTTTAAAAAATAGGAATGTCTTGTCTATGCATTGGATTTCCATCTGCCAAGTCTCTTCTGTGCGGATCCTTGCAAAGTTATTCGGAAACATTGCAATAAAATAGTGTTTTTTTCTTGCAGTGCATAGGGGAGAAATAACCCTGAGACAAGACTAATTCTAGCTCTGAAATACTGACGCTCAGTGGTATGTGAAAAGACTATAGAAACCTAATAGAAAGAATTATATGACTTTTATACATCCTAATAAGCAATCAGCAAATGTATACCTTAAGTTCAGATTTAGAGCATGTTAGAGAGTCAGCTAGTCTGACCTCCATGGTTAATGAATTCCATGAGGAGCGAGCAAACACTAAAAATGCCCTGTAGCTCAATGTCTTCAGCCAAAAAGAACTAATCCAATTGACTGAGACCAAAGAAAACGACTGGGGATGTATGGTTCCAGAATGTCTCTGAGGTATTCAAACCCAAGTCAATTTAAGGACTTGTAAGTTAATAACTAGGACTTTACACATAATCCTGTACTTTACAGGTAGCCAGAGAAGGTTTTTTACAACCAGGGTAATGTGATTTTCATGCATGGTGTCAGTCAAAATTTCAGCAGCTGAGTTCCAGACTAGCTGAAGTTTCTTCATCAGTGCAATAGTAAGACCTACAAAATGCTGACATGGAATTGCATTAGCTAGTTCTAGAGTGGACACAGGCATGCAAACTTCTATTAGCTAAGAGCAGGTACCATGTTTTTTTCTCTGTGTTTTAAAACAGGAGGAAATAAACCACTCGGTAACTAGCTGAATATGAATACTACAATATATGACAGCCTTAACTGTTATCTGCAATTTTATCATAAAATCTCACCACATAGGGTAAACCAGTATATTTTGGAGCTTGAAACTGTAAAAGTTAGGAGTCTGTATTAGAACAAACTAATTACATTTTTTAGTACGTATGTGTTAGCTGTAGTAGACGTGTATTGATGGAGACAGTGGGAAATGATGGATTGATGGAAAGGGTGGGAAATGGTTTTCTGACGTAAAAATGCCTGTGATAAAGGATTGTTTTTTCCGTTTCATGTTCAAAAAAGTTAAACTGTTATTTCCAGACACTGGATTCCTGATTTAGAATTGACTGAGTGAAGGATATCATCTTCATCTTCAGTGGTTGTTGTTGTAATGGTGAGCTGTTTGTACCTTAGCAGATGATAAATAGATACATAGACATTTAAGCATAGAGCCACCTGAGTTCATCTTATACTTGCCTTGGCAGATGAAACTTGCTTTTCAATAGCTATCCTCAGATATATTGCTGAAAGTTAAGATATGAGAATCAATCATTAGGGATGAAAGCGCTGGGTATTTATAGGAGAAAGGGTTATTAAAAGAAGATCAGCAATGGTTTTACCATGAATAAATCCTGTCAGACAGAATACGACCGAGTTCTTTGAAGGAATGACAAAAGAAATAAATGATGGGAACGTGGTGGACATAATTTATGTAGACTTCAGTCAGGGGTGTAGCCAGCAATTTGAAGTTTGTACACATCCTGGCTGATCCTTTGCCCCCTGCCTGCAGTATCCCCATAATCTCGCACAGCAGACAGGCCATTGCGTATGATCACTAATGCAGCAGGCACACATAGATGTAGATTTGTATCAGAGCTATGCTTTCAGAGCTCTGAAAAAAAAATGCTGGCCCCAGGAAAAAAAACCAGATTGTATTTTGCGCGTGCTGCTTAAACTGACAGTTTTAGAGAACATCTTTGGTAAGACAAAATCAGAAATACAGGTATCAGCATTATAAAGGCAGAATGGCCTCAGTCAATTAGAAATGTATTTCTGTTGGACGCTTAGTAATATTTCTTCTGGCATCTTTCCTCTGCTACTTGCAGACTGAAAATCAAATCTTAATTTGAGGAATTTATCACTTTTTCTGAGTTTTTAAGAGTTTAGGAACTCTCCCCTCTAGTTCCTGTTACCAGCACCAAGTCCATTGTATGGTTCCCTGTTTCCAAAGGACCCCTCCACAATGATGACATCATTTTATGTCAAATGCAGATGTTTTCACTGTTTTGCAAGTATTCCTAATCCAATGATTCAGAAAATCTTCTGTCAGATTTTGTTCTGCCTCCTCTGAAAAACTGCGTGGTGATCATGTAGGTTTTCAGCCACCATCCCTGTGCTATTTCCTGAAGTACGGCCAGTTTTCACATCACATCCATAGATGGCAGACTCTACGGTGGTTACTTACTTGTAACCTTTTCTGATTGCACCTGTAAAGAGTCTACTGTTCTTCAATTTATCTCATATAATCTATGATGTATTACTGGGTGTTATTACCTTCAATAATATCATGCTCCTAACTCGTATTATTTCCATTTTTCTGCATGTAATTAACTAGACATCATTCTTCCGTGTTTAACTACATCTTAAAATTATGCTTTGCCTTACATTTTTTCCCAATTCCTCTGGCTAACTTAGTCTTCTAATTACTATTTCTTCATAATAATAATGTTGCAGCTAAGCTTGAATTAAATCTATGGCTTTGAAGAGCCACACACACACAATTTGAGTTCAGTTTCAGATCTGAATTTTACAGGTGAATTACACTGAGATACTGAGTCCTGAAACTTTGCATCTGTACTTCTATTTTATAGCTCTACTTAATTTCTGCATAATATATGTATTAGGCACATATTGTTTCTTTACAAAATTATAAGCAGCTGAAGCAAAGGAGAACAGATTTTTTTGAAGCTGGATATAGATTTTCAAAATCTGAGCTACATACTTTTCCTAGGTCTTTACCACACATCTTATGCTACTAAGATTCTGTCCTATGGAATATGATTGAATGTAAATACAGAGTACACTGGGTTGTTTTGGTAACACAGAGTATGCAGAAGAGCTAGTAATTCTGCCCTCAGGTGCCCGAACACATGTGCTTTTGACCCCAAAGGAGCCGTATTCTTGGTTTTTTGACTATAATTTGAATGTAACATGAGAAATACTTTACTTGCAAGACCTTGGTCTGTCCTCTAACACTTGCTTTGCTTTTAGCTTTTGTCTAGAAGTTTAAGTTCTGCAAAAATTTGATTTTTTTCCCCCACAGCACTTTAAGATATGAAAGATTGGAACAACAGGAGGAAAATCGTAACAATCATTGCTTTTTCTTTTTGCAGCATCATATCTGTTTGTCTCTTCCCATTTCTACTAATGCTCACCACTAGACAGCCAGGGAGATTTGTTCAAGTAAGCATGTAATCACGTCCTCTAAGAAGTGGTGAACCAGATTACCACAAGGCGTGCAAATGTTTGACAGATTATTACTAGCTGTTCGCTTGCTTACAAGAGTCAGACCAGTCTGTTCTCTTTTCTGTGCTATGCAGGTTCAAATGCGAGCTGAATTGGTCTTTGTTTCTTATTATGTAGGCTTCCCTGAACGGCAATGTAATGATATATGGTGGTCTCTCCACCTGAATGCAAGCATCAACGTGTACTGAATGTTTGCATTGAATAGCAGCAGCTGGGATTTTGTTGCATGTTCATCTTTCTACCAGTGCTATCCTTCAGGGTGTCATTATCAAAGTAGAGCATACTTCTCAACCTCAAACAGTGTGAGACTTGTGGAAAAAAAAAAATAATCAAGCAGCGAGATATGTGAAATTCTCATTGAATTAATGGGCCTCTTTGATTTTTTGCCCAGGAGAATACAAAAATCAAAAAAAATTTAAGCCAAAAAAATCTGGCGTCTCCTGGGTAAAATGTGAGAGTTGAGAAGTATGACATAAGCATTAGTAGCCTTTGTGCCTCTTGATAGCTCTGCTGAATCTCCCAAGACTCTAAAAGTTGATTTGTCAGCTTAACATTAGCTTCAGCCTTAGCTGCAGCAGTAGCTGTTGTTTCACCTTTATCAGCAGAAATGGTACAGCTACTGGAGGGACTGATGTGGTAAATCTTTTTGTGACACCATTTTGTTTTTGCTACTATCTCTAATTGGCTTGCTCGTGCACTCTGCATCCCAAGCTAGATAGGCTGAAAGCTTCATCACACTTTAATTAGAAAAGAGCTATTTTAAAGTTACGGAGTTGACTAATTTTATTCATCAAGTCTCTAAGGGTCATATTTTCAAACTGGACCACTTAAAAATGTCATTGGTGATATTTTGCACAGGCTGAATTCACAATACTGCATTTTAAGCATCATAATTTGACACATTCACAAAAATGAATTTAAGTCTGCAGCAAAACACTATGGTTTTTGTGTGAAAAACATCAACTGCGGTTGTTTAATATTTACTCCTCTCTTTTGTTGTGCTTACTGCTTACAGCTTCCATCTGTTTGATCAAGTCTGGATGCCCACTATTGAGTGGTTAGATATAAAGTCACTCCTTGGCATGACTCCCTCTTCTTTTTTCTTTGATTTCCTAATCACATTGACTGAAATGAATATATGGGTTTGCAAATTAAGGCCAGGCACATATCTTAACATACTGTACAAGTAAGGGTGGCCATATGAGGATCACGAAGAGTTCTAGGGCATACTAGGGCTGTATCAAATAACAAACAGTAAAGCTGACGGTACTGAACTTTCTGGACATCCACATCCTCATCTGTGAGCCAGTGTGTGGAAGGGAGAGAGAGACAAAGATCAGGGAGATGACCTGAGATGAACTGCACACTTTGCTCAGGATAATCTTGCGATGTCCTTGCAATGTCTTGTGGGACTACAGGTCACTGTTATCTCTCAACTGCAAATCGCTTCCTTGCTTTGTTGGAGTCAGATATGTTTCTTACTACAGCAGGATACGGTTGGTCACTGTCTTTCTCAAGCATGCAATATTATAGCTTCAGACATTCCCCAGAACAGTCTCTATGTGAGAAGGGATTTTTGGTTCAGTCCAGTTTATTGGGATTTTTATTGCTCTGGATCCCGATTTAGGGGTCTCGGATGCAGACTGTTCATTCTGTATTTAGTTTATTTTTTTCTGTTAAATAAAATCCATTTCCATTATACAATCTAGTATCATTGTAGTCTGGGAGGGAACTCTGACTCGATATTCCGGATAGGTGGTGGGGCACAAAGAGCCATATCACATCTGAAAAAGAGACCTCGCCTATTGAGGTACATTGACTGTTCTTCCCAGAAGGATAGCCGCCTTGTATTTTTCTTCTCTCAGTTACAATAATAAAACTAGCATAGGCAGCCTATAATCCAGTTTTGAAGATTAAGCTAGCCAGCCAGGGTTGGTATAAGGTGGTGGTAGTAGGAAGCCACTGCTGACATGCTCGAAACAGTGAGAGTTCTGTGATCTACCTGCAACAAGAGGCGGCAGCTCTTTATTAGTCCTTTTGTGTTCATGTAGAACTGCAACATTAAATTGCCCTTTGATTTTTAAAGCCTTCAATTTGTTTGTTTCTCTGGTACAAAGAAACTTCTTAAGCAACAGTTAACATAATCTCTTTTTCTTATTATGGTTTTAGATGTTATCGGTCACAGTATCTTTCTTCATGTGTAAGGATAGAGAGCGGAGCAGGAAATCTATCCTCACTTGATAATCAGCAGAGAGGGATTCACCTTGATTAAATGCAGAGTTATGCCACATCATATTTCCCATCTCTCTTTGTAAGGCTTAGTGTTAACAGAATCTGGGGCATCATGATGTATTCAAGCAATTTGGATGGGATTTAAAGCTTTTTTGTTGTTGTTTTAAAAGTGTGTCTGCACTTTCTTTATAAACCCTAATTTCTGTCTATAGTTTTTCTCCCATTATTTCCTTGTCCCCTCTCTTCCCAAATATGCAGCCCAGGAGAAAATATTTTGCAAAGTACAGTTGGAGGTGCATCTTTACTATGTCCTGTTATGCTAAAATGTTTGTTATATACACACAAAAAATATGCAATTTCTAGTAAGGTACAGTTTTGGTACGCTTGCCATGCTGCATTACCAACAGTGATTCTGACAGTACATGCTGCAACATGAGGAGACAATGAAAATTTGTGATGATATTTTAATTAGATTTCATCTTTTAATCTCATTTCAAGTGTGCAATGCAGGTGGACCTCTACTGTTGCTTCCCTACTTTTCTTTCTTTCATATTGTTATATTTATTTATGGTGGGCAGCAAAATGAAAACGGGGTATTCGTTGCAATGGCAACACTGCCATGCTGACCTCGGGTTTTGCCTTCTCACCATGCAGCCAACTGTAAACCAATTTTAAATGTAGATCTAAGTTTGTGTGCATGTATGGAAGAATTGGCTGAAAACAAAAATAATTTCTATGCCAAAGTTTTGATGTTTCTAGATTCATTATTTCAGACTGATTTTTCAGTGTAATGGGTAGTTATAGAAACAATTTAAAAATGTTAAAATGTTTCATTTTTGTTAGTTAGACCACGCAGATGTTTTCTATGGCATAGTTTAACACTGAACTGTGTTTTCCTTCGTAATGTACTGCAGTGATTCATGGGAAGTATAATTTAATGTTTTAAATGAATCAGTTTCAATTTAATTTAAAAAAAAAAAAGGAAACCCCAGACTTTTTCCAGTTATTTCAAAGGGAGTTTCCGCCTGATGGATATATTTAATTCCATTTTTATAAGAAAATGGTAATGTTTTGATTCTTATGAAAAGAGCACTTTTTTCCTGGAAATAGCATTCTGTAAAAAATTCTCACCTAGCTGTAGTGAGATACTTTCAGGATTACAGCCCTGGAGAGACAGTGAGACATGGATACCAGTTGTTTTTCATAGATTATTTTCCAATGATGTCCTCTACATCTATATCCTGCTGTGTATTAATATTCTCAATTTTCTTCTGAGCTCAGGCCTCTTCCTTTGTGTCCTTGTTCTTTGACGAAGTTGCATGCAATGTAGAAGAATGAGCTGCCAGGAAAGTTAGATTGGAGAGCACTAATATGTCATGCAGATAGCTGGATTAATAAGCATGTGGTTATTTCAGATCTGAAAGGTGGGCAAAGTGATTCAATTTGGGACCTATTTGGAAGAGGCAAACTAGTCTGTGACAGGACACTTCTGTCTGCCAAAAAGCCAACCGTAGTGAAGGCTTGGATGATGCTCAAAGGAAAAAAATAAAACGGGATTATACAGACCTTCCTAGCCTATGAAACTGGTCTGATCTCTACATCACAAAATGCAGGCTTCTCTGTTTCTTCTGTGGAGACTTCTATGTGACAACTTCATTAGTGATTCTGGAATCTAAGTAGTGTTGAGTCATGGCAAGATACTACTTAAAACCGGTTATCATTAGCAAAAAAGTCTGTTTTGTGGTGGGAATTGATCAATAAACAGAAGCACTCATACGATTCTGGGCATGATTGCTTTTATTTTACCCTCTGAGATCCAGTTATAGCAAGTAATTAAAGTGTCTTTAAGAGGTTAGAAGAAAGTTATGGACAATTCATTGTGGTTGAGGCTGAGTAGATCGAATTGAAGCACAAATCGTTTAAGTTATTTTGGACAGTAATGACAGATTACGAAATAACTTACTTTATATTATCAGCCTTTTAGGACTAAGAGATTAATGTAGAGGAACAGAAGACAACCACCCGAATTTCCATTTATACCTAATGGCAAAGTATATCATCCTGTACGTTGTGTGTTGCATATCTTGGGTTCTACCTACAGCATGTCCTAATGTCCTTAAAATATAACCCTAAATAATCCAAGGTAGTAAAGCAGTTTAGAAACCTACACGTCTTTTAAAATCTAGGCCCTGGATTCTTCGACGAGTATGTTTTATAAATGTAAATGCCAAATGTTATCTGAAGCATAAAGAAAGTTTGTATTGTGAGATACATGTGCTTCCAAGAATATATGTTGCCACGGTCAGCATAGTGATAGTCATTGGCCTGGGACTGCTGTCTTTTCTCAATTTCTAAAACAACAATGGGTCAGGGCTCTTGAACCTTCATTAGAGGAGCAATGATAGGTGTACGGGCAGACATGCAGGACACTGCTGAGAACCTCTTCTCAAGGTACATTTACAGTTTTCCCATTGAGAAAGGGAGGGGAAGCATACACCAATGTTGCTGGAAGAAGAATAAAAATTAATTTTTAATATTTTATTATGCTAGATGTTTATTTTTGTCATATGCATTTGATACAATATTATACTTACATATGTGTATGACTGTATGTATTAAATACTTGTGACACGCCTGATATGGAAATAGTGGCAATGTGTATTAAAGAAACACTGAAATTTCTGAAGAGTAAATGTAATAGATTATAACAAAAGTCTTTGAAAAACAGCAAGTCGCCTGTCTTGCGTTTCTTTCAGACATGCTGCCCTGGGTTATACTCATGGAGCGGGAGTTGCTCCACCCTTGCATTTCTAAACAATATTTTGTGTTTTCCCTTTCAGCTACAGCCTTTCTAACACACCCTGGAGAAGTAATATATATGAAATAAATTAAGAATTGGGGGAAAAAAAAAAGCTATCTTAAAAAAAAATTCTTGCTAATTTAATTTAGTCGTTTGTATCTGAGCTAAAGCCTGAGCCAGACCAAGAGCCTTTTGAATATCAACGGCACATCTTGAAGTGGTTCTAATTTCCATTGAAATTATCATCTGGATGTATAGAAATACTTTGACTGAATCTGGCCAAGTATTGTTGCTGTGGTTTCCTATATTAGAACATTCCATTCTTACTCTCCCTTCTGCCATGCAGTGTAGCGCCTTCTATTCTGATGGAAGCTACATGATCAGAAAGCAATCCATATTGTGGGTGACATGTGAAACACAGCTCTACATAATGTGTTTGGATAACCATTGATTTCTGAGTTTTGGAGATAATTCTTCGCTAAAATTCTGTAACCTGAAAACAGATTCTTCTTCTACATGATAAAAAAAAAGAAAAGTATTTTTTAGCAGAAAAAGAATTTTTATTAAAATCTGATTTTTGTATTTTGGAAGTACAACTGCATCTGCTTAAGAAAGAAATATTAGCAATTTTTATCCATAATCAAAATGCTAAAAAATATTTTTTCTCATCCTGTCTTTTAGCTTTCTTTGAAGTCACAATATTAAACCTCCTTAAAAATATTTATGTGTATTTAGTTAACAAAAGCTCCTGTAAGTTGAATCCATGCTGGCAAAAGGTTCAGGTAAGCTCTCTATATAAGCTTACAGACAATTGTGTAAATCTTCAGCCATTAAAGAGAAAGGAGAAAAAAGCCATCCTCATTACACTGCTGTCATTTACTCTTCATCTCCTGTCCTCTTTAGCAGCATTAAGATGGGATGTAAATTTGCCAGTTAATGCTGTTAGAAAATGGATGGTTCAAGAAGGGCAGGAATTAGAGATCAGTATTAGGTGCAGATAAGCTCCTTTTCCTCCGCAGTGGCGGCTGTTTAACATTCATGGGAAAATCATCATCAAACAGCGTTATCACAGCTCTGTTGATGGCTGAGGAACTTCATCACTATGATAATTTTTTTTTTTATAGCTGTGAGCCAAAAAGCTCCCTTTTATTTCTGCTGTCTATGACTGCGATAGAAGCTTGTTTGTATGGGTAGGGTATTGCAAACTCATAGCTCTTCAGCCAGGTTTGATTTCTTTCCACCATCGCTTCCCCCCTCAACCCCTTGTGTACGTTGCACTAAACAGTAATGCTGATAAAAAAAAAAAGAGTGCTCAAACAATCCTTCAAAGAATAACTGATATTTTTACGATCAGTAATTCAAAGTTTGACAAGTGATGCCGTTCTGTAATGAAACTGTCATCCATTTTGTTGTGAGTAAAGGGTAGAGACTATAAAGCAAGCAGGCAGGGAAGCCGTGAATGTCTAGTGTCACATTAACTTGACCAGGAGATGGTTTAAGGATCACAACATAACAATTTTTTTTTCAGTAAGAGGCACTTTTTTTTTTCCTTTTTTCATCATCAAGTGAAGAGGTTCACACAGCCTGTTACGTCTTTTTATCCCCTTCAACCCAAGAGGAGAACTGTACTTTTCTGTATTTTCTTGAATCTCTTTTGACTTAAAGATATGTTAGTTCATCTGTAGGTATTTTGCCCCAACGTACAATGTCCAATTTTAAACTTGTCCAATTTAGGTAAGGACTCACCTCTAAATGATATTTCTACCACATCCTTAGCCATCTTCAACTGTATCTGAGATGCAGATCATGGTTGTTCTTTGCCTGATACTTGGGAGGAGGGAAGATACACAGTTCCAGACTGTATGCATTCTTCCAAGAGAGATAAGGTGCTATTCAAGGAAATTTTTTAATTTATTAAGGTTCTCAGCTTATGCTTCTTTGCAGCTTTGACCTCATTTTTTGTAGTTTATCTGCTCTAAATGACATTTCTCATTTTGAATATAGCTGGAAAACATTGTGCTAAACAGCAATTTTGTAGCCTCCGCAGCACCACCTGATAATTTTGATATTTCCACTTTGAATTCAGTATTGATTTGATTACTTAGGTAATTTACTTTTGACATAAGCTCATTCCTTGTCTTTTCCTGAACAGGGACTTCCAATCATGCCATGTTGGGCTGAATTATGTTTGGAGTTTGGAGATAAGGACTTTTGTCTACTGGAGACTCAGCTTAGGCCACCAAACTCATTTCCCGCAGGAGGAGGGTTTGAATCCAGTCAGGAACCTAAAGGTGAAAGGCTAGTGCTTTATAATTTAAATATTACCATATAAACATAAGTTTAAAGCAGATGTTGTGTGGTTGGGGGAATACTAGAGTTATTTTTAGTGGAATTTCAAGAAGCTCTTCCCTAAAGAAGTGCCCCAAGAGGCCCCAAAAGCTGCTGACTTCCAAAGATTCCAGTTGTCCCCAGGGTGACCCCTTGCTTCTGGACCAGGCTGCCAGGCTTCTTCTCAGCCTGACTGTCATCATCGGGATTGGTGCCAGGAGAACCTTTACGGGCTGTCAGCAGGCTCCTGCCAGAGCAGGCGTTTAAGGAGACCACAGGACAAAGCAAGCTTTCCTTTGCTGAGCTTCACATCAAGGGAGCTCTCAGCCATGGCCAGAATGGGGTGGTGGTCCCAGGAATTATTATACTCTTGCATGAAATCATTGTTCTTCTTCATAACAAAACAAGGATTTAATAAAATAAAAAGGCATTCTAGTCTAGATTGCCACTAGGACAAGAAGCTTATAGCTACTCTGTGAGTCCAGCTAAGGCAACTGTACTTTCTGTGTAACAGCCTTACAGACTGGAGATGGTTTAATTTTTCTTCAGAGGGAAAGTTTGTTTCTTCTTCTGAGTTTCTGAAAGGAATTGTCACAGTATTATCAAAAGAATTTTTCAGAAACCATCGCAAACTTTTGAAAAGGTGAAGGAGTTGTGATGTTTGGATATGAGGTTTTTTTGTTGTTTTAGCAGGATAGTAAAAATAATTATAACTTCTTATAAGTGCCAAACAACGTCTGCTTTGGAGCTGTTCTGCCACAACACACATGCTTGTCCTCTTTATTTCTTGCATTTCTAAGTGTGCAACCCCATCTAGTTTCATCAACAAGGAGTGTAGAAGAATGGACTTCTGAACTAGATGGGGTTTTATCTTGCAGTAGCCGTACAATTTTCTTTCTGTGATGAAAGGGAGGAAGCTTGTGTTACCATAACATTGACCTTAAGATGCTCTAGTATTGTTAAACAGACACATGTCTTCTAGCCTTTTCCAGAATGTGTGACGCCTGTGAAATGGGCAAATGTATTGCGGTGTTTCGGTATTGCTTCAGGATGGCTTCATGACCCATTTAAATGTCCTGGGTTATATTCCTTTTTTCCTGGGACATCATAGTTTCTTGTATGGTTCATTTTAAAATAACTTGACTACAAAAAAAAAAAAAATGCCTTGGGTTCACAAGAACAAAAGACAATGATTGTAATTTGCCTCTGCCCTTTAGCAAAGCAATCAGCAATTTTCTAGTATTTTACAGTCATCCATCTAGCTATCTATTCATCTTGTAATACCCTTACTTTTTTCTTGGAAATATTCAAATTTATTAACCTTTTAGTAACTGGTAACCATTAAAATGCTGTCTTGTATTAACAAAGAGAAAACTTGTCTCTGTAAATCTTTGTGTGCTAATTTATTCGTTTACTTCCTTTTCTGTAGAAAAAAAGTTGTCAAATCATTGCCATTGCCAGTTGCCAGCTGTACTGCTTTGACTTCCACGTTGGCAGGATGGTAGGTGTTACCTGGTTTACAGTGTAGCTAATACTGAGGTAACTGTCGATCTGTTAATCTCCCCCAAAGCTAGCTCTTTGTTTGAAGTCGCATTAGTCTCATTAAGAAGGGTCTGGAATTGAAAAGCAAGACCATTCAGCTGCCCCAGCCTGTTACAGCAGTGCAAGGAAACACAAGGCACTTCGTACTGTCTCACTGGAATTTACTGGAATGTGAAAAAGATGGGAAGATCTTTGGTTGTGAGAAGGCTAAGGGCTGAGGTAGGCAGTGCATGCCTACTTATGTACTGGTTTTGTCTTCATTACTTAAGAGGTCCTTCTGAAGCAATAATAGAGTGCATATTCATCAGCATTCATAGGAATGGACTCTGTATATCCCTGGTAAGCAAGGCATTTTAAAAAACTACAATTCATTATTCTATATTTTCTGAAGTGTCATGCAAAGATATCTGATCAAACTCTGCGTGACCTAACTCGGATACTGACAGCAACGTACCTACATCGACACAGTGCTTTGCTGGCTAAGTAGCCCTGGGCTAGCTCAATAGTGCAATGTTGTGTAGACATAACCAGCAGTCATACACTTGATGGTTGGGAAAATCGAGCACTTCTGCTTTGAAAAGGAAGATGCTTTGTACCTCAGTTATTTATACATATTACAAACCCATTGATAGCTCTCAGACGAGTCTTGAAGTATTGAGGTATATTCAGAAGTGGGCCAGAGTGCATCAGGAAGAACCTTTTAAATAAGGCTGGGCTCCTAGTTGTATAAGCTATAAAATTAGGCACCGATCAGATTTTTGTAAAGGGCACAACCACAAAAAGTTGGAGTTTGATGGCTGCTGTGAATATGGATCAGTCCTGGATGGAAACAGTAGGGAAGTTTTGAGTAAGTAGATGCTAAAATCTGATCACAAGTGGCAAAAACTCGTCCGAGTTCCAGGAAGGTGAACTTACCTAAATTGTGTCCAATTTTGATCTTAAATCATTTATTGATTTTTCAAGTCCCTGTGAAAATTTCTGACTCCACCAAGACAGTTTTCTGGACAGAATTTCCTAGGAGTTTGGCTCACCTGAGCTGACGTTGCCCAGTGAGGGTATTTAGGCATTCTGCAGTGTCACAGAGCCCTGAGACTCTTCTTGCTCGAGTCCTTTTCCAGGCATAAATTCCCTTTTTGCCAGGCATGATTATTTATCAGAGCAGTTTACATTTACTAATCTTTAATACCTCTGGCTGTCCTCAGCCACTGTATTCTGCAGGGGCAGGAACTATGTGTCATCTTGTCTCAGTGGCTTCTGTATATCCTGGGATAACCAGAAATTAAGCAACTTTTGGACATTTATCTGTAACCTTTAATAATTTGCTATGCATATCCACTCATTGCTTTGTTATATTATCAATATTCTGCAGTGCTACTGGTTTTAATAAGAAGTCTTTTCACTGGTTTTCTTTGTTCTAGTCATCTAATCTCCTAATGGAAGTTTCTAATTAAATTCCAACAGCCATTTTCAAACTGTGTTTTGAATAACAAAGTCAGGCAAACGCTCAAAATATATCTCTCCCCCTGACTTGGATGCCCTACCTTCCAAATAGCTGTGGAGAAGTGTTGCTGAGAACCTGCCTGAGCTGAACGAGAGGCATATAAATGGTATGTTCCCTATATGGGAGATAATGCAGCGGGTTTAAGAAAAGTCTTCCAGGGTCTCACTCATAGTTTTAATGAACACTGGACTGATGAGGAAGGTATACCACATATGCATGGAGCAAGGAGTACTTTCCTGATGGACCTGGGGCTCCACAGAAGTTGAGAAACCAAGATCACCAGTGAAATGTATTGCTTCTCTATCCAAACCCCTTTCATTTGGGTTTGAACTTTACCCACTGGGAGCAGCTAAGGGTTGAATTACTGTAATTAGTAGCTCATCAGCATTCTTCAGCTGCTGCTGAAGCAGAAAGGAAAAAAGGGAAAAGAAAAAGAAATGTCAGAATCTGCTCATAAATACAATGAATATGATAAATATGAAAGACTCTAATTGATCCTTTTATTAATCCCAGGAAATATTGCAACTGGCATGTGCCATCATTTTCAGATGGACCAGCAACAGTACGCAGAAATCTAGCTAGCAACAGGTATTTCTCACTGTGCACGCCTGCATGTGGTGCTCAGAAATTTCTGCATCCAGACCTGGTCATCCTCTGGCATGCAACTTCATGTTCTTTGAGTGCAGACTTGATGTGAAAGCCTCAGCCAAAGCTGCCACTTTCTCCCCTTACTCTAAAGCACTGTTACATTCCTACTTCTCCTGCACACCTGCAGAGGATATTGTTTTGGCCAGAATAAGATGAGCACAGGTGGTAACATAATGCACATTGCTTCTAGATTTAACACCTGTTGCATATAGGGTTTACGAGTTTTAATCTGTTTTATTCAAGTTTTTGGCACTTTGGTTTTCTACTTCTTTCTTGAAAGCAGTTTAATAAGTGGACAAAGAGCAGCAGCAGATTTATTTAGAGGTGGTTCAGAATTGTCATCAGGGGCCTGCTCACAGAGGGACTGTGTTTCACAAGTGATTTTTTCTTTTTACAAAACTATATATGCATAAATAAAAAGGTTTGCACATTTTACAGATGTATAAATCCAGCTTTTTAATGTTAGAGCTAATACCCAAGTCGGCTATGGCCATTCTTACCTGACAGTCACAAAGCCAACATGGATTCGATGCAGGGTTGATTTGAGGGGTTAGAGAGGTTTGATTTTAAACACTTCTGCCTTTCCCCTGTCTATGGGGTGACCCAGTAGGTGAAGTTAGGTAGAAATGCCTTATATCCACAGTGCAAGCAGCACGGGTTTGTCTTTGGGTCTCATGTCATGTACTGGCTGGTTCCAGATTTGCTACTCCTGGTGCTTTATTGCAAGCATAGAACAATTTTTGTGTTGAAACTAAATCCCATGTAAAATGAGGACATGCCTTTGACATTCACTGTATCAACAGTGCTCAATACTCAGAAATGTCAACATGTCTGCTCCCTCAAAATTCACCACAGAGACTTCTGTCCAGCACAGCACCCTAACAGCTATGCTTTTATTTTTTTATTTAAGAATACAATAGACTCTTTAAAAGTGAGTTTTATGAGCTACCAGGAAAAAAACTTACAGGAAATCTACTTGGAAAAGACCATCAATCTAATGACTTTTTAAATTCCATTTAGCTCCATTCTTTTCACCATCATCTGAAACAAACTCATTTTAGTGAAAAACATTTTTTCTGAACTTGGAAATTGTATTCCCAGTGAATTCTAGGAGAAAACTTTGCGAAAGTGATATTTTTTGAAAAGCAAAGACAGACAGAAAAGCTTTCAGTTTTCCGGTACGTTTGTGGATAAATCCCCTTACCTTTTTCCCCAAATAAAGAGTGGTTGTCTCTGTGGAGGAGACTCTCCAATACAGAAAACTGAATGCCTCATCGGCGATGTCGATTTCAGGACAGACAGTACATTGCCTGTAAACTTGAAGCTCAGATGACAGATGGAAACCAGATAAAGCGAGTGTGCCGGTCACTGCAGAGAGATTAGACTCTGTAATTTGCATCTTCGCTTCCAATAATGTTTGCTCTATTTTTGCCTTCACATTTACCTGAGCTTTAAACACAGGCATTTGAGGCCTGAACTTTTATAAACTTTATTTTTTCAAGTGGAATATTTCTGTTTAGCTGGATTTTAATTCTACAACTAACAAAATACAAACACTTCAGGGAAAGTGTGTCAACATTTCTGGTCCCTCAAAATTCACTGCAGAGGTTTCTGTCCAGCGCAGCACCCTAACAGCTATGCTTTCAACTTTTGTTAACAATCTGAAGTGCCTCAAGTGTCTCTCTGAGGACTCCACTCTAAACCACGTTTCTGAGGAATATCTCCCCTTCCCCAAAGTGCTAGGTCGTTTTCTAGCTGGCTAAGCCTGTTCCCCTTGAGAGACAGACAGGATGGGTTTAGGGTCCTTCTTAAGGGGCCTCATGCCCCAGGCGCTGCGGAGGTAGGTTGACATTAGCTAGCCTGCACAAATATTTGCTTGCATCTTTGCCATTTTCAAATTCTGTCTCTCTTGTTTACTCTTCTTTGTCCCTGCCTGTCATGTTTCTTTCCTGGCTGTTGCTATTAGTATCTATTCTGTGTCGTAAATGAAAGCACATTTGTGGTTCGTTATCTGAAAGACTCTTTATTAGTGGACATCAATAATATTGCTAGTGCATTACACATAACTATAATATTGATGTTGTTCATATGAGGTGCCCACTGTGCAACATAACACAGTCTGTCTGTAGCCAAAGGCTTTTACTGCTGGGCATTGCAAGGCCAGTGTGCAGCTGACCTCAGGTTAAAGGCTTCATTTGATCAGTTCTGTATATAAAGATTTGCAGTCGTGGAAGAGGAGGAGGTCAAAGGAGGGACAAAAATTAAAAGCTGGCTTTCCTTACTTTCACATTGTTTTCACTGGAGTATTGTGAAATTCCACTGGGTAGGAGATGATCTTGTCTTTTAGCCTGTGTAAATGGTACTGGGTGTTTGTGGCATTGTACATGACAAGAGAATATTGCTTGAAATGCTTAAAAACCTGGTCTGGGATGGTAGAAGTAGGATCCTTACTAGCGCGTGCTCTTTAAACAGGTTTCTGTAAATTAGAATAAGATCGTGTTGAGGAGTTTAAATATTTTCCCATTCATCTCGAACAGAAAAAGTTTCATTTCAAACAGTTCTGCTTGCTTTTAAGTTGAAGACATTCACCACCAGTGGGACTGAGACCTTATCCCTCTAAGGAGGATAGCAGAGAAAACTGGTTTCAGCTAACCGGTCTTATGATCTTGGGATGGATCTTAGGATCCATTTCTAAATGTGTCTTTAGGGGAAGGTGCAAAAATCCTCCTGAACAACTACTTAGAGAGGAAGAAGTTTTATCATCCATTTCTTGGGGTCCTGTATAGTCCAGTATAGTAATCAGCTGAGCCATTGAGTACTTTCCCATGCACTGTGGAAAGAACCCGTCTTGATGCTCATGCAAGCTCTCTAGCACTACATACAGCTCGAACCTTAAGCCTTTTTTTTAGTAGCAATTAATGAGAATCGTTGTCTAGAAATTAAAATGATAATGAGCTTTTAGCATAATAAAAAGGGCTTGTAAAGGCAAGAAAAAGCGTTTGTGGGTCTCCGAATCACATTGCTCCCCAAATATAAAAGCAGATGTTAGCTTTGGCTGGAATGAGCCATATTGGCTCATTTCATTTTGCTCAAATCTGTTAAAACACCCATAACCCTTATGTCATACAGGAAGATGATGCACTCATGTCTCCAACATCACAATCTAGCGTTCTTATCAATATCTTTGTTAATTTGAGGCCGATAAATAAGTATGCTCATTTTGGCTTAATTATTTTTTCCTTTCTTTGCATATGCTTTATATCTTTTAAAATGTACCAGTACAGGGTGATGTACAGTCAATGATTTAGGAGCCCAATAAATAGCTAGTGCAGTTTAAATCCGTAGAAAAGACTCTTTTTTTTATGTGACTCAAATTATACTTGGAGCAAGTTAGGTGAAATTCAACATAATTTCTCTAAATTAAAAATAAGCACAAATATATTATTTTGATCTTTCCCTCTTCCAATAAGTGCTAACAAGAGTAATACCATTTTAAGGCGAGAACGAAACTAATTTTTTATGAGTAAACCTGGTTGCTTTTTTTGATGATTGTGTGACACTTTGCAAGTCTTACAAGTATCCAAGTGTAACAATGAAGCTTCTCTCTGTGTCAAAGACACCTAAGAACATACAAGAGTTTGGAAAGCTTTTAAGCTTGGCCTGATAAGCAATTCATGAATATTGTAGCTAGAGTATGCTCCTCACTCTTAGCTGAATTGATGTGTTGAATCAATGTCCAGTTTTATGCATCTGAATTGAAAGTAAACTTCATTTGTAGGGGAAGAGGGAAGAAAGCATCATTCAGAAGAAGAGATTTTGTATTTGAAATAATTCTCTTTCTTTTTAACATATACAGAACATTCATCTATTTGAAGTCTGGCTCACAAATATAACAGGTTTTATCTCAGAGGCAAGAAAAAACACGGTAATTTAAAAAAAGCATAAAAACTGAACAACCAAAACAAAATATATTTTAAACTGTTTCCAAGTGTTTTGAGTTGTTAGGGCATAGGCGGTACCTACATTTGGGATCTAATGGAGAGTCAGGGATATTTACAGTGTATCTTTTCTTTTTCTCTGATTTTGTTTTATGGGCATAATTTGTACCTACCTCATTAAACAAACATATTCTCACAAACACGTTCCTTTTGCATTTCATGGCTGTAGCTTATCACTCTTTATATTCGTTGGCTCACTACTCTGTTGACTTCTTAAAAAGTTGGAAAAGTTGGAAAAAATAAAAAGTCTTGCTCTCACTAAACAACTTTGAGAAACTCAATGGGAGTTTTCAAAGGTGTTGGTATAAGGAAAATGCTCAATTTGCATTATATGTCTAGGGGATTTGTGAGATTAATTTCCTTATTCAGCTTTGAAAATCCTGCCTTGAAGACTCAATCTCACAATTCAGTATGAGGAAGAGGAAGAAGGTCACAGATTGCCATGTCCAGAAAACGGTAGTACCTACATCAGCAGAGTGGTCAAGTACCCTGCGATGGCCGTTAGAACAGATCTCGAAGAATTGCCCTGTTCCTCAAGCCACTGAGCAAAATGCTTAGCAGGCGGCTGGGAGACTTAAGATCTCAGCAGGATGTTTTGGTCCCTTGCGAGACTGATCACCTAATGAACACGGGGCTTTATCCTCCCTATCTAATGCAATTGTGGATGTGCTTATACGTAGCTTATTTTTTAATGTGTTGGACAGGGATGGCTCTCTTGCCAGCCTATACATGCAAGCTATCTCCGTAACTTGAAGTTATGTATTTTTTGATCTACCTAATGAGTAGAAGAAAGCACCCTTAGAAGGAAGCCTGTACTGCACCCTGCCTATGAGAAGCTACTTGTGAGAATAAGGTTTTCAGGGAGGTAAGGGGGGGGATACAGACTAACTCTTCCAAACAGGTTTACAAAAGCGATACAGTGCACTTTATTATCTAAAAACGCTCTGCCTTTTCACTCAAGGAGACAGACATTAAGGTGCATTAGTCCTATCATTTGTATGTCTGTAAATATCAATAAAGTATGTTATTTGGCATTCACATTTACACAATGAAGGAGGAGGACTATCCTTTTCAGGAAATTTCACAGAGCCATTCACAAACAAAAGCTCAGTAATTTAATCTTTCAAAAGCTCAATAATGCTAAGTTCAAAATTGCAGGTTTTAAACTAATGTACCTGATAAGTAATGATGACAGAATTTAAAAGGTCCATTATTTGGTAATCTAATATTCCCAATCCCAGTTATCTGTCAAAGAGAATACTCTCCCTTAAACAGCGCTAATGTGTTCACATCTACATTAATCTCTTCGGGAGAAAAGAAGCATTCTTTACGGGCTTTATCTGTTTCCAAATGTCTGACTCCACAAGGAGCCATTTCGCACTGCTGCTGAGGCTATGTAAATGACTCAAATGTCTTTGTATGATAGGTGCGATTTCTGGCGGGATACACGCGGTACCGTATTACCGAGAGGCACTCTCCGGCCAGCCAGCCCTCAGTGTCCGTTTACACGCTGTGCCTGGTGCCTTTGAATCCTCTGCTGCTTCTCCACTCCAAAACAAACATCATGCTTAGGGGTTTGCGCCTCACCTGCTTTTCTTGGATGATATGTTGCTTTTCTGTGCAGCACAACTCTCTTCTTCTGTTGTGTCACCTCCCGTCCTTACTCCAAAAGAATCCCAAGGCCATGGTATCGATGTGACAAGTTTCACAAGGGGAGAGTTTAAAAGAATTTTGCCTCTCTTTTCTAGGAAATTATATAGGATAATATACAAGAGAGATAGGATCAGGTATACCACAATTGCCCATGGACTATGAATTCATGCAAGGCTGTATAGGGTGGCATAGGGACACGGAGTCACTGTATGTTTTCCTTGGTCTGGCAGGCCAGGCTCCTTCCTCTCATCTTACCTGCTCTATACATTTCTCAGCTTGCAGCTCAGATCTTTATATCTCATTACTAGAGAAAGTTTTGGCCTCAAGTAACCCTGAGTCTGCCCTGCTCCATTCTAAATTCAGGCCGATACAGGACTTTTTAAAGTGTGTGTGTGCAATAGAAGAAAGTCTCTACTTCAGGAATATTGTACTTTTTCCTGGCTGAATATTTTAAACAGTTGTCCAAGTAGAACATAAATAAGTACACACAGATTCCTTTATTTTCCTTCTGTCTTACTCTATCTTGATTTTCGGAACTTAATGACAGACATCACAAAGTGACCCAAAAGGAAACTTTTCTGAATCATTAAGTGTATCAATAAAAAAGCTTCATTTGCAATGCTGCCTAGAGCAGTGAAACAAAGCAATTTCTCTCTGGATCCTATGGAGCAGCATGTAAATACACTTGGCATAGTGCTGTAAAAGAGTTCTGAAAGTGGTGTTGACTTAAAGTTGTTTTTGTACAATTCAAAGAAAAGGATAAATGGTCAGAATTGTGGTATTGTTGAGAGAATGTAGTTGTTTACAATGTCTGCAGGCTATTGGTTTGAGAAAGTAGTTGAATGGAAAATGCTTTTTTTAAAAAAAATCCTATCCTAAGTCAGGAAAGAAAGTTTCATGTTCACAAGTGAAAGCAGCTCTGTTTAAATTTAAAGAGTGAAACGAAAGGTCCAGTTCAAGGTATAGTAGCTACCTGTGCTTAATGGAATTAGTGCTATGAATCAAGAAAGAATGTATATTAAAAAATTATTAAATTGCATAGTAAAATTATTAAAAGAATATGCCACATTTAATATACTTAGGTATTGTGAATGCAGTGTCTGAACTAAATAGATATGGTATACTTGGTACGTAAAACCCACCAAGACCATTAATTTCAAGGTGTGCTTTTGCAGCTTTGGGGATTTTTTTTGTTATCCTTGGAGAAAAGGAAAAAAATCTACTTCTAAGAATTTCAGAACAGCAGAACCTTAGGAGAACGTCATATAAAATACATGCCCAGGAAAGCTGAGAGTTCTCTCTGGCTGGATCGCATACACAGAAAAACTATTGAGGTGAGTTCTATGACGGGACAGGAACAAAACGGATCCCTTAAAGCGGATGGGTGACAATAGCTAGTCATACATGGCTGGTTCAAAACAACGTGCTGCCACTGCTCAAAGAGCAGAATGTCTTACTGGCACCTGCTGAAAGCTGGGAGCTGCGTTTGCCGCTGATGTGGATGCTGCCTGTGCAAACTGGGTCTAGGAATCCAGTACATACCGGTTGGTGAAAGAACAGGATGTATTTCAATTAGGAAAATCATCACAATGGGGAAATTAAGACGGCCATTTCTGTGATACATATGTGACCCTCTGGAAGCTAAATTTACTGTGGAAAACAAATGCCTCCACATACTAACTAAGCCTTACATTTGAGACCTGGCTTGAGACTAGCAAACAGTTATCAGCTAGCTCCAGGAAAGCTCTTAAGCAAGTGTTTAAATCTGCATTCGTGTTTTAGTGTTTTGTTGAATCAGGGCAAGGGCAGCATGATGTAAGCATGACGTGTGTAACCCCAGTGGAAACATTCAACTTACGCATATACATGCCTCCCCCAGATGTAAAGCCCTGCCTGCCAGCCTCAGTATCTGCTGCAACGGACTGTCCAAAAGGCACAAATACAAATTTAAGAAATATTTACTGACTCCCTAGTAGCATTTTAGTCCTGTTTTCCTTTATGGAAGCTTACAGGGAAAGCTGTCCCTTTTCATCCTTTTTGGCACGTTAGTCATTTATTTGGTGATGTTTTGAAAGGTTGCAATACATTTTGCTTGCAGCTGTATGATTCAGAGTCATTTTCACTGAAGTCATCTCAGCGCCACGCGTTACGTGGGAAGATCAAATCCTGCGTATGTTCCACTGAACTAGGAGAATGTGCAGAATATTTGTGTTTCTCTCTTTTACTCTGACCCTTCAAAACCAGGGAGTGCTCAGTTCCCACCTGATATATCTGATTGCCACAGATAAATTGATCTTTTTCTGCAAAAGGAGATCTTTTCTTCTGCTCGCATGAAAGCATCTTCCCAGGTGACGTTTAAACAACTGCATATTGAAGAGCCTTTGCAATATCATTAATTAAAAGTAAAAGTAAATGGGTCAGAGGGTTTGTTAGGTGCTTTCTGTATTTCTAGGTAATTCCCTTTCAGTTCCAAACACTAACTAACAATTAATTTCTGCCTTTAATTACTTCTTTAGTATCTCAGCTTTTCCTTTCTTTCATTGTTTCACTGCTCCTCTGTGTGCTTTTAAAAAGCTCTTTTCAATATGTTTGTTTTGATTCATTCTGCTGTTGAATATCAGACTTTGCTTCACTTCAGTTCAGCTAGCCATCAACTCAAGCATACAGATGTTTTCAGTTTTTAGGCTGGTATTTCTGTCCTTCTAACAGATGACAGCCAGTATCCACAACTCCATCAAAAACCTGTTCCAGGCCTGCCTTAAAAAGTCTGGATTTCTCCTCAGGATTGTGGATTACCCTCCTTCCTTTCTTTTTTCCTTTGAATTTGCGCTACAGGTCTTTAGCTCCAGCTAGTGGCTTACTCCAAAACACAGATTTTGTCCAATGCCTTAAAAGAAAGGAGAAAGGTGCGGTTTAGTTATAATTCTTACAGTGTACTGTAGTGCATGTTGAGAAGGAGAATTATTCAGAAGCATTATTCCTTCCTGGCTAATTTGAGTTAACCCTCAAATTCTTTAAAATGTAATAAATACACTCCTTTTCCAGATTACAAGCTCCTGTGTTATCACATTGGGCCAAATTCTGCCCTCAAGTGTAGACTTGTATAGCTCTTCTGGACTTCAAAGGGAGCTGCACATATGTGTCTTAAAGCAAAAAAACCGAGATGTTTTATCAAATAAAATGCTTTACCTTAGCTCCTACTTTGACTCTCTACCCTTCTTATCCAGAGTTGGTGTAGCCTTTGTATAATGTGCAAAAACAAGACTAGAAAGACTTCATTTTTAAGTAGGCTTTGAGATTTGTACCCACCTTTGGTGGAATCCCTTTTCTCTTGGAACTTTGTAGTGCAGGTGGATCTCTTCTGGGTGTGGGAGCCCCCGCCTCAGGCTGGACACCATCGGTGACAGAAGACTCTCTTGTGTGACCCCCTTGGCACACTGTCCCTTGGGGGAACGCAAGAGGGAAACCTTTGGAGTTTCCGTTGGAAAGAGGGGTGAGTGCCCCTGCTGAAAATTTCTCTTAGGTGAAGTTGGGTTATGGCTTAGTAGGTGCAGCTTCGGTAAATCTGCAGTCACAGGCAGGGAGTGTTTGAGAGAAGCTGAATCCTGGGGCGGAGGGAAGCAGGTTGTTTCCCTATGAGGAGAGAAATAAGTTTTTCCGGTGACAAATGATTGTGTCTTAATTCAGTTAATTCACACTGACTGCCCTAACCTTCAGAAGGTTAATTTTAAATGCTAAAAACAAAGTGCAGTTTAAATTCATAGAATCCCACACATCACTTTCTCCTCGGTTTTCAACTAGAAGTTTCATTGAAAGTGGAGGTAAAATAGGTATAATTTAACACTCTCTTCTTTCCCTCACCCGCCGCCCCCACCCCAAGAAGAAGAAGGTATATCCATACTCTGCAGAATGAAAGCACATGGGCAGACACAAGTCGAGCTTTGTTGTGTGACTCTCGGTGTTGGCACCAACGCAGATATGGCTGCCTTGGCAGCACTAGAGGAAACCCATTTGAATTCTACAATCCTCTTGTTTAAACCCAAAGACTCAAATGTCTGTTGTTTGTTCAAAGACTTTTATTGTTTCCATTTCATTACTTGGTGAACTGGATACTGGGACAGGTGTGTCTACAGTCTGTTCATATTGACTGTCCATCTAAGATACCAGATAACATGATAATGCATTCCTGGGTTTCACAAACTTTGTCACTTCTGCCATAAAACCCTGGCACCTAGTGTAAATAAATATATCTGGAATATAGTAAATTCAATCCAGGTCTCTCTCCAAGGGCAGTAATCTGTTCCTGAAGGCCTAACCTTCCTCATCAGCCAGAAATTGTGCTAGTCCTATACTATTGATTCAATCCTTTCCTGAAGGTGAGAAAAGCACCAGAGTACATTAAGAGATTTTATGTCAACATCTCAAATGTAGCTTTTGCCACAGCTGAAGCCTGCAAACTAAACAACATATACACTGTGCAACGCGGAGAATACCTGCACGTGTTCTGCTGTGGTACAGATACAGCTATATCTCCGCTTTGACTGTTTATATACCTACGCACAAACTCTTGTATACGCACAATTTATGTGTGGGCGTATATATATTTGTATTAAAAAGTATGCATCTGCTCACAGTCTCCCACCAGTTTGTTGAATTCCTTATCTCTCACAAACACTTTCATTTATTTCGAATATAAATGTTCAGAGAGCGACAGAACAAGTAGAATTGTTAAGTGCCTCCCAAGGTTCTGTTGCCAGTGAGTGCAATGTTATAACAAGGCAAAAAAATAACATATTAGTGCTGTAATTTTCTACCGAGTGCACCAACACCGCATTTGGGACCCATGCAGAAGTCTATTGATCTACTAGGTCAGGGACCTTAAAATATTTGAAATTGTTCTTTAGAAAAATAAAATAACCCACACTTTTTTGAATTACTGTGGTCTTTCAAAGTCCACATAAAGTATTACGCAAGGAGACAAAGCTATTTTACCAGGCAGGCAGATATTCCAAATTACTGGTTCTTAACAAGCATGGTAATACATCAGTCAAAAGCAATAAATTTAAACTTAATGAAATCTCAATTTGCCTACAGTGCATTTCACTTTGACATTTTCTACATTGCCACGGTGCTTTGATAAAGTTTTTTAAAATGCAAAGAAAGTGTCTGTAAGGCTAAAGAGCAGACTTGGTGCCATTGTGCCCAATGGAACATTACAGTACTTAAGTTCCATCACTATATGCCCTGTGGCAGACTAAGCCTGAGTGCTAACATAGGTTCAGTTTTCATTATCATCATGTGATTATCCATTTTACTGCATTTAACTGATAATACAACTACCAGCTCACCTTAAAAGAATTAGCTTGGAGGTTTCATTGCTTTCCAAATGGAATTCATTTGACAAACAAATGACAATTAGCCCAGTCTCCCTGTTCTGTGTCAGGATGGGTTTTGATTGAACCTAGACCAATTTACAATTTTTAAATGAGTTTAGACATTTACATTTAAAATGTCTAGAGGAAATTAGCCCTGGGACATCTAACAGCCAAAATGCTTTTTGAAGTTGATTATTATTTGATCTAGTACCCTCTACCTGTACATTTTGTTCTGACTTCAAAGTTTTGGAATGAAAATGCCACCTACACCTCAAAGCATAGGGAAAAACTTAAAAGCAGTTTTACTCATTATGTTATGCAAAGAAACCTATATTTTAATATTCGTTTAATATGGTTAGTTAGCTTTAATGACACCAGTTTGACAGTGTCATAGTTTTCGAATATAAGACATTGATTGAAGTTTCCTGTGCTTGCCGGGGTTTTTTTGTAGAATGAAAGAATATCTTTTGAAGGTGAGATTCATATGCCCCACACTACCATTCTGCCACAGATAGAAATGTAATCATTTACAGATGAATGCATGTCTTTGTACAGAGTCAAAAATATGTTGTCATTTCTATATTATTCTGTGTATCAAAATTTTTATTGATGTTTGTTTTCCTGCATACCGAATTTGTCCAACTATAGTTATATTGGTCTTAAAGCAGGAGGGTCTCCTTATGAAAAAAGGGTTGTCAGTAATTCCATTATAAATATGCAGGCTCAGATAACACAGCCATGAAAATTGGGCTGAAATTAGGCACATGGTATCTCAGCCTTGGGGTAATTTGGATCATACTATTTTTATTTTGTATTATTAATTTATGCATTTTTGTAAAGTTAGAAAACTGTACATTTGGCCACTGTGAAATTTTGAGCATAAAAATAAGTGCTGTTGCTTTTCTGGGTTCTGAGTCCTCAAAGCTCTACTTGACGCCTATGGGAGACTTATGGCTCTCAGAAATAGCTCTGTTTTATTTTAACAAAATCACTATTTGGCTTTCAAGCAGTAATGATCGCTTGTGAAGTATTTTTAAAAAATGTTTCATGACTTTCTGATATATGTACTTTGTACGAGCATACAATGTTATCCACAAAATATGCTCTTCTATCATGAATAAATATAATTCTCTTATAACAGTTCATACAAACCCTACTCAACAGGATTTTAGGCTTCTGAGGCCTTAAGTTAAGTGTCCAAATACAGCTGAAAGCAAATGAGATTTTGGGGCAGGCTCCGTTGGAAACCCACGTCAGCACTAGTGTTTTCTCATCCCATAGTTACCTTTGCAGAATCAAAGGCAAAAAATTTTCTTGAGGAGTGAAACAATCTTGTATCGTCAGCTCCTGTGGGTGTCTATGTGATATCAGTTGCTGGTGTTCAAAAAATTCTCCTTTACTACATGCACAGAATACTGATTTTTACCACTTCAGCTAATGGCCAGGCTCAACTGGGATCCATAGGTTAGGTGTTTCTCCACGTTTGTCATTTTGAGAGAATTGACCCAGTAGTCCTAAATATCAAGCCAGATCAGTAAAAATGTAGTGGGGGCTGGTGATTTGAGAGGGAGAAAGATAATGATGACACTCTACTCTTACTTACTTAGAGCAGCCTCCCCAAAATAAGACGATGATGGGATCACTTTCTTTGACACTCGTGGTAAAATGTCCTTCCCCCTTGGCACAGGGAAGGATTTAGGATAAAATCATGCCTCTTGTGACAGCTCTGGAAGCTCACCACTTGGCTTACTGTTTTTGTGCGTTCCCTCTGCAAGGCATGTAGTTCTGGTTCTGCTTTGGATGTGAAGCCTAGTTTAGATTTCCAAATTTTGCTGTAAGCATTCAGTGATTAAAAAGTAAGTGCATGAATCTCAGGCAATTCGGTAACTAAAGATGTTTTTGGACATGAATCTTAGTCTTCTGTGAGGTAGTCCATGAAGAGGACAAAATCTTTGTCCTGAAACATTTCCTTGAGTGCAGATTTCTTAGAAATAGAGAAAAAATAAATCAAATAACGACCCGGGCAGAACCCTTGGGCAGACTGTGTCAGGCCTGCAATGACAGGGGCTTGAAAATGTGAGCACATTTCAGCAGATCCAAGTCTGTCTCAAAATGTATCATTACAATCAGTTCAAAGTGATGCTGTCTTTCAGAAATAGTTATTTATATATTTTCGGTGTCTGCTATACTCTAAAATATGTGCAAGTGCGATAAATACACTTCAGGTGTGCTTGTTGAGCAAACAAACACCCCAGGGTTGGAGGTCAGAGACCAGCTCTCCTGGGAAATCTTTAACTATTAAATTCAAAATCGGTAATTTTTTACAGCCTAAAAAGCACATCTTTAAAAGTGGATACTAAAATCCTCAAGTATGCGAGTGTGAGTCTCTATAAGCAGGAGTGGAAGTGCAATGGGTGGACTGAAGACGCTGGAAAATCGGAGTGACTAATCCTCCAGTGTCATCATTTAGAAAAATGCCAGTTTTACATTCCAAATAGGAGAACAACAGTTGGGTTTCTTATTTGGAAAACTCTTTTGCTTATAGTACATGCGATGAATTCTGATAAATATTAACAATTTCTTCTCATCAACTCAGAGAATTTAAGTCTGGTTTTCAGTTTGGTTTTTATTTGCATGAAAATGTGGACGTGAGGAAATGGCGTGCGTGGTGGTGTTCCTTTTCTGGCAGCTGCAGGATGTAGCCACCTGAGCATGAAATACTCTGTGTCTTCAGGGATTCCTGCTCTCATTGCTCACCCATGTGATACAGGTATTTGGAGCATGAAGGAATGAGAGGGGGGAGAGGGTGAAGATATTTAGATCTAAACATGCTACTGTAGAAAGAAAAGGCAGTATTTTTAGAGGGAAAAAAATGGTGGAGGCCCAAAGCATGGAGCTCACTGACTTCCACGCTCAAAGGCACCTTTCTCCAACTCCCGATATCAGCCCAACCTCACACAAGAGCACACAACATTCAGAGAGAAAGAAGGAAAGAGCAGGATGACTTAGTATTTCTAGAAAAAGTTGGGTTTCATTTATTATTTATAAATTTCATTTTGTACATATCTTTAGGGACATTAAGAGATTAGTAGTCATGCAGTTTGTTCTGAGCATTAATGCTAATCCTCAAAGATAGGTGAAGGGTAATTTCATTAGTTTTTATAAAGGTTTGGAATAAAACTAACCATTCAGTCAACAGTTTGAAAGGAGACGTTTACTGCTGTGCTCGCTGCTCTCCCAGCAGGCTCTGCCTCTCACAGGAATGTGTCAGCACAGACTGGCATCTCGGCAATAAGGGTACATTCCTCAGACATTGTTTTATGTAAAATAGGTGGGTCCCTCTTTCCTAAATATGTCATATAAAATCATTGTCTCTGGCATGACATACAGTAGTTCAGGAAGGGAAGCTAATCTAGGAAATAAAGGGATACAGACTATTGATGCCAAAATCAGCAATTACATTGTATGAGATCTCATGAATAATTCCTGAGCTGTGATTTAACATTAATCTGAGTGTTTAGTACAAAGCTGGGCCGACACCAATAAAATGCTGACTGATTTGTTTTAAAATAGTGCTCCTTCAGGCTTCACTACACTGCTTTGAAATGAACGCTTTTAGGTAATACCTCAACCTTGCCTCTGTAAAACATGGACAGATGCACTCATGTGACTGCATGCTCAAACTCTACCATTATTTTTTCCCCGTCATTTTGGGCTGAAACTTTTTCCTTGTACAGTATTTAATACTAGCCGTGATTTAGGCAAGTGGGCTTCATAACACAGAGCTTTTCCTCCCAGGGCAAATCTTACCAAAATAGGACTGCTTAGCACTGGATGGTGATACTTGCTATGTATGCGTATTTCAGGTGCAATGAGGAGGAGACCGTGTGTGGTGAAGCGAGCAGGAAATTACCCAACCAAACATGAGGAGAGTTCGGTGTGTTACAATTGCATCTGCATCATTAAATAATGCTGCTTTCCAAGGAACATCAAAGGACGAGAAATGAATAGGTGAGTGAAACAGTGATGACCGTCTCAGGAGACACCATACGTTTATTCTGAAGCACTGCCACCTGTGCCCAGGGAATGCTGTACTTATGAGCATCTCCCATCTCATTCGCAGCTTCTGCCTCTGTAGTAGTGGCTTTGCCACGTAATAATGGTAAAGCAATAACTGAATACGTTCGTCTCATAGCATGGCTGTTCAGTAGAAACCCTGAGCCTGAGGTGCTCACACATATCTCCTATATGTGCTTTTTAGGAGTTAGGAAAAAGAGTTCTGTACAGAGCCAGAGCTGGCGTTAGGGTGGCTGTTCTGCAGTGACTACAGAGCAGTCATGTATGAGTCTATCCAGAAGAAATCAACGGTATATGTCTTTCCTAAACATTACAGTGAAAAACTGTTTCTTCTGAACACCCGTTCCAAAACAGCAATCATTTTTGGGCAAGGCAGCAATCTCACTCATATCTTTTGTATACCTACTTGCTATCAAGTACGATCTATACGGCAAAAGGAATTAATCTGTATAAGGAGCATATGTTCTCCATGGCTATGTTGGATTGTTCCAGAAATAATGTATTTAATGTCTAGCTGTATGTCCTATATAGCTATATTAATCAGGCAATTTACTATAGCAATACTTTAGGCTGCCTGGGGAGATTGTTAAATCTTCATTATTAAAGGTATGTGTTTTGTTTTGGTTTTTTTTTTTCAAAAAAACAGGCAGGGTAAGTATCTCTGTGGTCTGATTTCTGTTTCAGTTCTGCACTCAGATGAGCGTTACACCTGATGAAGTTCCTCAATGTGGAGATCATGAATCACCAAATCAGCCCTGGCACTATTCGCTGAGTGAGGGCAGTGGAACTGGGGAATAGTAAGATGGGCTGCAGTCTCCTGATCTCAAAGGGAGAATTTTTTACAAATGGTGTAATGAATGCTCTCACGTTACAATGTTTTATATTGTCTGGCACTTAAAAATAACCCAGTGTCAATGCTAAAACAACTTTGGGTTGAATAGACCATAAAAACATGATCTTTACAAAGAGGGGGATTTCCAACTAAAATGTACGTTCCAGCACTGTGCACCAGCGAGCGTGGGTGGGTTGTCTAGTTTTTGTCTTCTGATGATAATTGTGTTCAAGGATAAATAACAGTAAGGAACAGGATCTTTCTCTGAATGTCTTGTTTCTTCTTCATGTATTTGTTTATAGAACTGCCTGGACATGACCAAGTGCCCTGGAACTAACAGTGTGTGGAGGTATTAATTCAGTCTCCCCATTCCTAATATCAATATTTATGTACTATGCACAGTGGTTTGTGTTTCTATTGATATACTAACCTATTCCGTCTTGTCTGATCACCACAGCAGGAGGGAAGAACAATAAAATGAAGCAGGAATATAAAACAATCTGCTAGCTGAAAACCCAGAAGACAGAGGAGTTCTCTAAATGGGGTATCTCTCAGTAGCTATTGATTAAAATGGAGCGTAAGTGATGTACTGTGAAGGACGAGAAAGGTAATTCTATGAGACAGCACCCTGTCTGGGAGAATATTTGCTGCCCTTCACCTTTAGTGTACATTCACTGTTCACTGTTCCCTCATTGTCTGCACAGGAATTGTGGAGTAACAGCTGAGGATAAAGCTCCGGCCCAAAAAAGAGATGGTTTTCTTGCTCTACTTCTTTGAAGCTTTCTTTCCAGTTTTGCAACCCAGCGCTTCACCCTTTACTTTAGTGGAGCATCCCTGCCTTTTTTGAGACTGCAGGGCTCTCAGGAGCTCCAACATATGATGTTCACCAAGGTGGATTCTCCACCAGCAGAGGTGAATCTCCTTTGGGGCACTTGCCTCTACTTTTTATTGGCAAATGAGAGCTTGGGAGAAGATGGTTTAGCAGTAGGCATGTTCATGATATGGATGGGTTTGAAAATAATTACCCTTCTTGGTGATAATCCAACTATAAGGCAGGGACTGGAGTTCATGGGTTTTTTAAAGTCTTTTCAGAGCTGTTTGGGGGACTAGCTCTCAAGATCCCTCCTTCTCTTTTTATATAAGTCTTTGTTACTATTATGATTTTCCCCATTCTTGACTCATGATATAAAGCAACCTCAAGACTGATCCAAGTTCCCTGGAGTTCTGTTACATTAGAAGTGTCATAATAAAGAATATCCCAAATATATCACCTATTACTGGTGGCATACCCTGGCATTTGGGAATATCCCAGCACTAATAATTTTGCCATGTGATCCTCACAGATATGCAAGAACAAGTGTCTAATCCAGGAGAGGAAGGAGAAAAGCATACAGTTGTCAATACTTAGATTAAATTCTTTATACATTTAAAGTGTGTATTTGAAATATAGGTAGTTGAGTAAATGCAGAGACTCTTACCCAGGGAAAAGTTTAGACATTAAAATTAATGAACAAATGTATGTTAGTAGTTTGCAAAATGAAAGAATATATGGTGTCAGAAGAGGTTTTATCTTCTGTATACATTTTTTTTTAAATGTAATAAATACAAAGCAAATAGCATTGGTTTGTCCAAGGGAATATTGAAATCCATTAGGAATGCACTTGGAGTAATCTGATTCAACAAGTCAGTATATTTCTCTCAAAAACATAATATCGGTACTACATTGTGCGAGATGAAGGTTAGATTACATTTCTTGCCAGTGCAATAATTCCCACATCATAAATTCTGATGAAATTATATCAATATATAAAGCAAATGGATGTCTGACCCACCATCGTTTTCTAGTTCTCAGATGTAGAAGCTGACATACAAGTAAATCCCCAGCTGCTTTGTGCAATACTATTACAACTGTGCCATTGCCTGGGAACTGTTATTAGCTATCTTGACCAGAAGCGGCTGTTAGAGTTTGTGGTTTCTGCTCTGAATATTAAACTTTGGCATACAAGAGTCCTTATTGTGGGGAGCACTTGGAAATGGTAATACTAAATTGCTTTATATTTGCAGGATTTGATTGCCTCAGATGATACAGGTCTAGCTGGTGGGCCTCTCTTACTGCTTGTATTTCCAGATTATAAATCATTCCTTTGACAGGGTATCTGCCATAACCAGTTCTCAGTTTCCGTAGTATCCTTCTTTATATTGCAGCTGGCAACTAGTCTTCTGGGCCATGCACTTTTTGCATAACTTTCAAGAATAAAGGCAAAATTGAAGCGCTTATATATATATATCTCCTGATTTTTACATCAAATGTCAGTGAATATGTGAAACTAAGGCATGGGGTACAGGTTTGGAAAGAGTGCCCGCTATTTTCCCAGTAATGTTGCATTTTAATAACCGTACTATGATCAAGCTCCAGTATTAATGACTGAACTTGAAGAACCTTGTAAATGGCCAAAAATGCTTAGAGTAAAACAAACCCAACATATTATTATTAGTGCGGTTCTCGATATCGTGAAGTCTTTTAGAGGAATAAAAGCTTACAGTTGATCTTGCAGGTCAGCTTGGCGTAAAAAGTTTGGGCAGTGTTTAAAGTCTGTGACAGAAAAGTTACATTCATTTAGGACATTCTGTTAAAGCAGCATAACAATATTCTCAGAAATATAGAGGAAAATCATTAGAATTATATTTCTCTGGTCCTTGAAGAATAGTGATGTTAAATTGGAAAAAATAATCAAAAAGAATTATTGTTCATGATCTTACAGTTAAAATTTAGACTATAAACTATTAAATACAATTTCACAGTTTTTAATCATTGTTAATGCAGAGTCTTGGATAACTCTTTGCTGTCTCATTATGCCTTTGTGCGATTAAGACCTCGATGTTTAACCCACTATCATATGAAAATGCCTCAATAGGTCTTTAAGAATATAGCCGAGATTTTGAAACTTGAGGGTTTTGGGTTTTTTTTACGAAATGTTTCTCATTAACCTGTCATTTCAGGCAATTTCAGGAAGTTCCTAAATACCAAAGTATTGATTATATCAGAAATTTCCTGATTGCATTCCAGGAAGTCACAGTAACAGTGATATAATAATTAAACAGAAAAGTATTTGAGTGTAAATCAGACAAATAATGTTCAACACAAAGATTTTAATGAAATTTTCAAAAGTGTTTTTTTTCCCCAACAGTTCCCCTGAAAATGGAGGGGAAGTTTCAATGAAAAAATGCTTCAGAGAATATTTTTGCTTTTCAAAAATTGTGTGTGAAATTAGGAAAATAGTTTTAAATTATAAACAGAACTTTTTTACGAGAAAAACTTTAGTTTTTCTTTGGGAATTGAACCAAAATTCTTTTTCTATGAAAATATTTGTTTTTAAGGAGAAAACACGCTATCGTGAAAATTACATTTTGAAGAAAATTAAACATTGATTACTCCTATAAAACATCAGTGTTCTCTTCTTGAAAATAATAATTTACCTTCAAAGAAAGATTAAAATATATTTGAAATACGTTGTGTCTTAGAGCATTCAAATGCAGACACAGTAGAAATTGGACTCATCAGAGATTTTTCACTATGTGCTGATTCTGTGGTGGAAATAGCGAGAGGGGAAAATCATTCATCCGCACACCCCATAACTCAGCACACAAACCCTGCTACACCCTTCCCAAATCTCAGCAAAGATTTAACAGTGAAATACTGTAGCAAGGTCTCATGTTACCAGGATTTATTGTTTTCCAAAACATACCATAGAGCATTGACTAGAATGCCAAGGAGTTCAATTAGAAATAAGAGAAAGAAAAGTACACCTGTTAGTTTTGAGGAAAAACATATTTGGGGATTCAATTGGCTTTTCAGTGCACTTATGTCTCAGGGAATTCTGAAATTCCTCTCTGCTCTTTAATAGGTAATGTTGACCCAAGACAAGTTAACGTTATATTGATATCAGAAAGCTCAAGCTGGTGCTGATTTTGACAATGTGATAAAGGGCTCGCTAAGCGTAAGTGGTTTGTAGAGGAGGCAGGTTTTCCCATGTGTTAGGGCTATGCTTGTCTGTCTTCTACATCTGGGAGGCATATCTCAGTATGTCACTTACTTCTTTTCACAAAATAATATGTGCCTGATCTTGCACGCATTACTGGTATAAATTTGTATACATGCCTAATGCAGGACCATTCAATCCGTAAATGCTCTTTGCCTGAATCTCAGCAGTGGCCAGCAAGGCTACTATTTCATCCCCAAACTCATCCCTGTACAGCAGGTCAGCATTAGGCCCGGTGCTAATACTTACGTTCGTTTTCAGCTCGCGCAGGGGTCGCGGGGTGCTGGTGCTCAGGACGGACATTAGCGTATGCTGTTGCTGAAGCAGGGACACTGTCCTTCTTGTCTGACTTCTGACAGGTCAGGATATTAAGTACCTTCATTTCAAGTGCCCAGCACAAAGCTCCTTGCTGCTATGGACACTCCCGTCAGGCCCAACGCTGCTACGCTGCTCTCCAGCAACTGACAAAGTCCGTTGATCAGCAAAGTCGCACCTGGCCCTCACTTTTATCTGGGGGAAAGCTGGAATTTGCCTGTATCATTCACCTGAGAATTTACACGCTGCAGCATCACTAACAGCTGTAGATAGAGACACAAAATTTTTTATGGTATGAACATCATTATGTATCCTGTGAGATGTGAATGCCATGCTATGTTAGACGAAGATTGCCTCGTTCCTGAAAGAGTAAGGGACTGTGGCAGTGTAGAGCTAAAATTACTTGTGGCAATTTCTTATCCAAATTGAGATTTTCCCTGGACTCCATGACCCAGCTGCTTGCTTATTCCATCACCGCTGAAGATGTTAACTGCACAGCATAACAGTCTGCCTTATATAAACACTGCTTATTTTCCAAAAGCTGAGCATACAATGAACAACGTAGAGGGGTGATGAGGTAGACTTCATTATTGCAGAAAATTTGCTGAGTCAATTTCTGCTGAGACAGGTTTATGCATATGGCTGGTATATCAATTTATTTTGGATCCTTTCTGGATTCACAGAGCAATAATAGATACAGAGAGAGAAGCTACGTTATCTCAACAGTCAGGAATAATAACACTGGATGTGATACTACAGCTAAACATTGCTGTAACAGCTACCCCTTTTTTATCAGTTGCTCCAAAAGCTTCGCACATGAGGATGTGGGCTTGGGGGAGGGCAAATAAAGAATACGTGTAGCCCCCTTACACATTTATTGGAGACCTTTAAATCAGTGGCTGATGAGAAATCCCATCCCGGCGGGCTAGGAAGCATGGGAAAATGTATGGAATTTTAAATTCCTTTTGCACTCAGGAAAACATAAATGATATCCTTAAGGAAAGCCAAAGTAAAAATGGACAGGGACTGTGCTGCAAACAAAAGCGTAAGGACTTGTGGAGTTGATAACCAGTTTCGAGCAGTTTCTTGTTACCAGTTTCTACTTCTGAAAACCAGATCTACAGGGTTGCCTAAAACCAGTTCGTGATTTTGCATTCCTAACTGGAGTCTTCTTGCAAGGACCTGATTTCCAGAGAGATGGTCAGTTGGCGTTTTCTCTGTCTCCTTACAGAATACTCACCAATTACTAGTCACTAAATAGAAAAGGCTGTTTATATGTATTTAATATTTATACAATTTTCTGGAGCTACATGGATAAAAGCCTGCCTATATGTTATGTTGAAGGCATTGCTACCTTTCTTCCTAAGCTGTCACTGGAGATACACATGCCAGGAAGTAAAATATACCCACTAAAAAGCCGTTTGATTTTTCAATTGAAAATCCGGTGCATTTTACTTGTAATTGAGTTGTTCCATCCCCGGATCCAAAGCACTTTTTCCCCAGAGCTTTGACCCTGCCGTGCCCTTGTTTTGATACTCTAGGAGTGTACCAGCAGCTTTGGCAGGCATCGGAGCGCACAGTTGAGAGCTGCCTGGGACTCGTGTACGCTTGGATCCTTGTATCTCTGCCGATCGCCGGTCGTAGCTGTGGTGAGTTGTCATTGGGTAAACTTGGAGAGCCTGCACTGTGTGTGGCTTGCTGTGCAAGATGCATTTTTTAGAATGGGTGGGATGCTGCTTTTCAAGAGATCCTGGAGGTTTAGAGGAGCAGCAAATTTTGTCTTTTACATCTGGTCAAGTGGAAATAAAAACTGGTGTTTGTTCATAACAAGTACAGGACATGAAAATGTTCCTGTACCACGTGACTTACAGTAATCTAATAATAAACCTTGTGGAAGATGTTAATATTGCAGGTATTTAATTTTGTTTATCCGGGGCAGAATATGCACTAATTGCCTATTTAATCATGTTTATAATTAAACTCGTTATAACAATGATTCACGCGTGAGCTTCTCTAATTACACAGGCAGGACACTATTATTTCCTCCTTACAGTTCTCTCATTTAGGCTGGAGATGCTTGGTGTCACCTGCAGGCTTGTACTTCATATGATCCGGTGCGTACGGACAGCGTGAAAACTGTTCTCCTAGGAGAAAGGCTCTGCTGTCACTGATCCACCTATTTGTTTCTTTAATTGAACTCTGCTTATTGGCTTATTGTAAAAAAAAAAAATAAATGTAATTATTGTATTTACTCTTCTTATTCCTTTAAAGATTTCAGCCTGAAGTGAAATACTTGAAATACAGCCTAAAATGAAACACAGCTCCTGACCTTCAACCATTCTGATGGGACACAGACAAAGCTGAATTGCCCCTACTCCAACTCTGATTGATTTGGGATTCAAGCCATGGAAAGAAGCGGGGGCGGAGGACCGAGGGTGTCTGAGCCTTATCACTGAGCTCTGTAGAGACTAAGGTGAGCTTCTGGGAGAGAATATCGGAACGGTGTCACCTCGAGGGTGACGAGAGCTTCTTGGCAAAATGGCTGCAGCTCAGGACTGAATGGACTGGGTACCTGAGAGGGTCCAACACGACATTTTTTCTTGTTAGATAGGATTACATGATTCATATCAAATAAGAGCATTTGGTCTTCTTCTGGCTCCACTTTCAAGCATTTTGCAAATGAGGTCAGCATAATTATCTCCAGTTTGCAAATCGGGAGGTTAAGGTTGAGACAGGAAATATGCCGAGTCCAGAGTCAAACAATGAGATGGCATTGAATTTTTTTTTTTTTTCCTTTTCATTTTTAAACAGGTAAAATGGTAGAGAGCCAGAAATTGCAATGTAGTTCATTCTTTCAGTGGGCACAAGAGGTTCAGTTCAGTTCTTGCAAGAGACAGGATGAAATTTCTGGGGATATATATGCATGTGGATATATAGGTGCAGATACATAATTAGTACTCCTGCAATATTACTTGCATGTTATAGTTAAAATTCTGCAAGATAAACTAGGAAACCATATTTTCAGCAGTCTAACAGCACTGTCATAAAAATTCACAGCAGGCTGAAAATATCTCAGCCCAGGAGCTCATTACTTTAAAACATTTTTTTTTCTGGAAAAATCTTGTTTTCCCCTTGAGGCAATGAGTTAGAAAGTGTATCCTTGTTTAAGTCTCCACCCCCCCCCCCCTTTCCTCATCTGCTATAACTGAAAAACAGCTCAGTTATTCAGTTAAAACAATTGCAGACAAATTGAATCTGTAATGAGGATCAATTACTATTGGTATCTTGGAATGTTTTTACATAATTAAGTTCTAGACATTCCCAAGCAGGTCTTCCTGCACAGGAATTAGAGATGAGGGTTTGAGTTGTCACATGAGGCTGCCATGGTGCAGAGCAAAACATGGAGCGCTGTAAAAGCTCTGAGCACCCTTTTTCTCCTCTGACTTACACAAGTGCTCCAGCCTTCTGGTGAAGATCTAAACCCTTGTCCTGCGGACTCGATGAGTCCATCAGTCAATACTCAGAGAATGTTTGATTTGTAAAAGAGACATTTGTAGTTTAGATCTTGCAAAAATATGGCTACATAACTTCAAACTCAGCAAGGTCGTGAATGAAACTTTCACATGAAGCCTGTGAGATATCTGTACCCATGCAAAGCAACTGCAGTTTTTTATCTCCTCGTCAGAGATGCAGCTAGGTGGAAACCCACCTGAGATTCTCCTTACCCAACTGTTTGACGAAGCTTTCTCTCAAAGTTTGAATACAGGAGACCATTCCATTTTTGGGTTTGGTTCAGCACGTATCCTATGGACAACAAAATTAGCCTTTTGAAAACATTATCATTGTCTAATTAAACTGGAGCATAACCCTAGAGTACCAAGTAATGTGATCTTACTGACAATTTTTGTTTAATCAATATTAGATAATTGGTGCTGTGGAAGCTGCCTGTGGCAGGATCCTGGGCTGCCAGACGCACCAAGAAGGATTGCTTCAAGCACACCTCTCCGGGCTGGCAATAAAAGAGCCACATGAAGATGGATTGTGCGAACTACCCGCTTTCCTTTGAAGAGTCACCTTAAAGTTGTGACCCTTAGTGTCTTGCTGAGATATCACCTAGAGGCAAGCAGAGTTCTGCTCAGTCTAGTATTTGGGTGTTAACTGGTTAGTACTGGGTTACAGAAACAAGAGCACACGACAGGATGCTGTGATGCAAGGGGTCCTTGTGCCAGCCCCTTGAAAGGCACAGATCATCTCCCTGTAGGACACCAACTGTAAAGGGCACCAACCACAGCGGGGTGCAAGGGGAGAGAGTCAGAAAAGGGTTTTCTTACTTCAGTGCCTCAGATGTCAGAAGGCTCCAGTCAAAACCCTGGGCGAGTGCCAGGGTGCAGCAGTGATGTCCTGTCACTGCCTCGAGCCTACCATGGCCGGTTCATGGGGACTCTGCTTGGGCACCAGGCAGTCAGGGCTGACTTTTGGTGGCCTGCTGCTCCCCTGACCTGGGCTAATGATCAGCTTATTCATTAAGAAAGTCTTCCCTGGAACAAAAGTCAGGGTTGATTGCCTGTTCAGGAAATAACCTCCTCTTTCAGCACGCCAGGAAAAAAATGCTCAAAGATCAGAGCAGCAGGAAGCAATATATGGAATAACATCTTAAAAATCCCTCTCTCCTGTGAGACAGAGGTACCAGCTGAACACAGTCACGTACATTGCATTTGCTGGGTCGGAGGGACTGTTTGTCTTGCATTTGGCCCAACGAAGTATCAGAGCATCATGCCCGTTCTGCTACCTAGTGGCTACTCTTGTAAAATGCATTCAGTGCCATAGAGTGAAAAAAAAAATCCTGCTTTTTCCCTCCTCCTTTATCGTATAACTTGTTCAATTATATTGTCTTTTCTTCTCTCGATTCCTATCTACAATTATACCTCCCCAAAGCAGCTATTGTATAACCTGTGGGTCTTGGATTAAGTTCACTAGTCTAGTTGACCCTCGTCCTGACCTTCACTTAATTAAATACGGGATTAAGCCCAAGAAGTATGCAACTCAAATCTCAGGTTAAAGCAGAGGGAGTTCAGAGTGCTGGCAATGAACTGACTGATGTTCATGAATGAGCTCACCTGGCCTTGGAAAACGGCATAAAGTGCGTGATCGAGCCTGTCGCTTTTGAAAAGGCTTTAACTCTTTCGTGGTGAACCTTTCACTCCCTGTGGACAGAGTCGTGCAGGAAAAGTGCTGGCAAACAGGACGGAAGAGTTCACTCCTCCCTCTGAGAAGAGCAGCAGCCTCCGCTGAACCCTGGTAGCAGCGGGGAAGAAAAAGTCTCATCAACAATTTTGAGAGAAGTTCAATGTCAGAGCTGCTGTTAGGGGTCTGAGTGCTACCCCGGTCATCTGAGGAGGTTTTCAACAGTGTTACTCAGGGCATTGTTTTCTCCTCCAGTTTGCTGCTGCCAGGTCTCAGGATCAGGCACAGCGGATTATCAGCGTTTCTTTGAAGTTTACATGGGAGTGTGGATTATCATTTTTGCCGTCAGAAACACAGAGCAATTAAAGCTAAAATAAGTCATAAATCAGCATAAGAAGGCACCTAATTATAAAAATGAGGTATATGAAACACTTTTCTGTAATCAAGAGAATGAGTATTTTTCTCAAAAAAAAAATAAAAAATTATGTTTAACCTTGGAAAAAGAGCATTCATGTTTAACTGAAATAAAACAGAAGCAGCACAACAAGAGCCCCGGCTGCGCCAGGACTCCCTGTGTTCATTTCTGAACTCCACACCATCCTGTGTCATCTCCAGTTGTATTAGGATGCAATAAGTTGTTAAGGTTAGAGCTGTGGAAGCAATGGCTCGTGTTCGGTACAGCTGACCATTCCCAGAGCACTTTGTACGCATATTCCTCAAAGCTGTCTCCCACAATCTGAGTTATCAGAATCAGTACCTTTTTCTATATCTGTGTATTAAAGGGAAGAGAAACAACCCAGTGCTGGGCCAAATCTTCGGATGGTGCAATCAAAGAAGAAAACGGGCCAACCCTGATTTCCACTAGCTGGTCTTCTAATCTGAGGCGTTTGCAAACTGCCTGTTAAATTTCACAGAGCAAATTTAAAACCTTATACTTAACGGGGATGATACATAAGCAGTACACTGTGCGTTTCCCGTTGTGTCTGGCCATAAATGGAAATTTTGAGAAAGCACATCCCCTTATTCCTGCTAAGGGACTTCTTTGAGAGTAGACTGTATATGATGTCAAATTTAATTGAGCTTTAAAGTGCACGCAGGAAGTCCTGCTGTGTTCCAATAGTCAGAGCACGGGGATGAAATCTGGAAACAGTCAGGACACGAGGTCCCAGCCTGTGAAAACTTTTGTTTTAAGCAAGTGGGCTGTTCTTACTGAAAATTGAACGTGCACTTAAACATTTTGCATACTGAGTGACTAAACTACTAAACTTCTCTCTATTCACTACCCCAAACAGAAATAAAGGGGAAAAAAGTAAAAAAAAAAATGGAGTGCTAGATAGAAATGCATTTAGTGTGCATCACGGGATAGAAACGTGTGCATCATCCAATACCTGGCTGCAGAGTCTCAGACTAAGGACCAACTTACTTTCCGTTTCTGTTTTTCTCCCCTGAGACAGTGTGAGACAAACGCTGAGCTTGTAAATTAAAAATTCCCTGAAAAATTGTTCAGTGCTTTTCTGAGTATCATGCTTCAATCTATTCACCCGTGAACTAAACCCAGCGGGCACAAGCCCCCAGGCGGTCGGCAGCATCTCCGAAGAGGACGCGGTGAATGCGCTGGCCAGTGTAAGAACAATTGCAAACACATTATTCGGGGTGTCTTGTATCAGCTCTATACTGTATATTGACATTTTCTTGACGCTGTCTGCTTTGCAAATGTCATGTCACACAGGATAAAATGAAGAGCGGTACCAGGAAAACCACCTAATCTGACTGGGTCAGGCACTGAGCTCTCGGGAAACCCACAGGAGAACTCTCATCCTGAACTTTGGCAGGTAATTAGCATTCAGGTACTTCAGGCTTTTAAATCCATTGCATTAGTTGAAGAGCATTTGTCTAAGATGTCCATTACTGGTGAGAAAGAGTTTGTTTGTTTTTAAAATCTGTTTTAAATCTAATGGGCTACCGAATCTCCCCAAACTCCATTTGACAGTATTATTTTTCCAGATTAATTTTTTTAAGAACAAAGGAGCTTGACACCCCATACAATGTGGCATAAAAACTTTGAAAATGAATAAAAAGCAACCCCGTGACTAATACATTCACTATGTGAAGGAGCAATGGCTTAGTGGATCTGCTATTTCATAGGCAAAAATGCAGAGATTGCCTCTTTTGTCAGTTCATAGATAAAATCCTATTCTTTGTAATCCCTGAAGAAACAAATCAAATAAGCTCTGGCTGAGCTAACCATTTTCAATCCATCAAAGCAATCAAATTCTGTTTACCTGAATCAGAATGATTTCTAAAATGTTATTAAAAAGTAAAATGGAGTTTAACTATTCCAAAAAACTGAAAATGATGTGCAAACACAAAAGGGATAAGATTTCAGTAATTATGTAGACACAAAGTCGGTGCCATCATTTGTACCACAATACAATGTAGCTATGGCATATAAAGATAAAGCTTCCTTTGTCTAACATTACTGCTGCAAGTGATGCATAAACATAATTAATGTAAGAAGTCTTCAAAGGGGCGAATATTCATTTAGTCAGTTAGTTTTATTGCTCTTTCAAGCAAACAAAGGTTTTATAATTTAATAAACCAATTAACTGATTATATATTTCACCCAAAATATTTGTATATCACACATTACTATCGTTCCACCAATCGCCATCGTTTTTCACAAAGCAGAGCCAGCATGTGGTGCTGCAGTTAAAGCATTGCATTTAATATTCATTTAGTTTGTCCATTATTTTGGAGTGAATGCCGTAAGAGGCTATTGCCTAACTATATATATTCCGTAAATATAGCGTCAGGTTTCATCCAGACCCTATCCCGTGACGCTTTTGAAAGGAAATCATTATGTTGGTCCTCCGTCATGATTCTTGAACTGATCTACATGCAGAATTACGTCACCTTCAGGACAGGGCTCGGTGCATTTTATCAGCCCTGCAGAACTGCTTTTCATCTTGAGCAGAGGATCAGGCGGATGGTTTCTGTGGCGGTGCACAGCGCTGCGATGCATTCCAGCAGGGGGGCTCGCTTGCCAGGCGACAGCTGACGGGGCTTTCCTTTGTACACATTACAGTATACGGAAAAATACACCTTGTAAAAATTCTCACCAAGCGTGACATCTTAGGGAGCTTATCAAAGTTTGATACAGCATTTTTGAATATATCCTAGACAAACAACCAAAATCCTGCATAGAGAAAAGAAAACCAAACAAAATGCCAAAACCTTAGTGTGCGGTTTTGGGTTGTTTTGGGGTTTGTTGGTTTTTTTCTTATTAGTATATACATTTAGGGGCCGTCGTAGTTAGATTTTGCATTCACTCTACAATCAAAAAATAGCCCTGTTTCTTTAGTTGCCGAGGTCCAATACTGTCTGTGAAAATTGCCATTGCACTTCTGTGCCCTGTCAAAATGTAGTCCTAAATTTGTCACAGCTATGACACAAAAATTATGTCCTCCCTCAGTTTGAAACAAAACCTCAACTGCTAGTTATTTCGTTGCATAATAAGAGGCAGCATACGCCCGTGGTTAGGCACAAGGCTGGAAGTGGGAACTCAGCCATCTGTTTCCAGCTCAACCAGTGCCTCCACGTCTGTGGAAGAATTTCATCTCACTGGTGCCTCGGTTTCTCAGCCACAATTAGGAATAACGATGTTCTGCATCTTTTTAGAACCCGTGAGGAGCAGAAAGGGCTCATGCACTAGATTTATGTAAATAAGGGCACTTGTTTGACCAAAGCATATTATACCACCCCATGATGCAGCCCAACTGTCAGCTCCATGTAGCGCTGGAGCCGATGGATGAGCTTCCATGGAAATTCGGTGAGTAAAATAATTAGGCAGAGGAACTGTCCTAGAGGTGATTATTTAATCACTTCTTCTGGTCTTTAAAAGTTAGCAGCGTGTTTTATTTCAGAAACTGACATTTTCATCCTGGGAAGCAAACCAGAAACTTGGGAATCTGCAAGGCATCCCTAGACCCTCCTCGTGTGAGTCAGAACCCATCACTGCCTCCTTTTCTCCTCAAGCCTTCATTGTGTTTCAGTATGTCCAGAGAAACCAAGAAGCACTCAGTCCAACTGCACGGTTTTTCTATCTGATTCTTTGTGTGTGTTTAAAGATACAAATACTATTTCCCCAATTATTGTCACTAAGAGCATAAAACAGTTATCTCCAGAAAAGAAAAACAAAACAAAACAAAACAAAACCAAAAAGCCACAAAACCCCACAACTCTTTATGCTTTGTCTTTGCAACTGATAGTCTAACTTTTACATTTCATTTTCCCATACAGCAAGGTGCTCATCTGCATTGATAAATATTAAGTAATGAGGAATACACCCAGATGTGCAGTGCTGTCCCTCTCATATACACATGTACAACCACACGCCTGCGCGCGCGCACACACACACACACACAAAATACTCAGAACATTAAAGAAAGCTGTTAAGCTAATCTGGTGCATCTAAATGGGCAATATATATTGAATCCATGCTCCATTGATCATAATTATTGCGGTGCCCTTTATCAAGTAACCATCTTAAACCATTATTTAGAGATCATTTTGCTTTCCATTACTGTCACTGTATTGCAGAATTCGCTAGGAATTGGCGGCCGTGTGATAGAGGGGTATGCAGCTGTATTAGGCTGGAATCAGCTCGTGTTATCCAACAATGTTTCTAAAATGAGAGACTTAGCACAGTGTTCACACAACTTTTGGACAGCCTTTAACTTCATTCCGGAGTGACAAGTCATTCACATAAGATTTGTTTTCCACGTAACTCTTTCCACGTAGCTCCTTCCCACCTTGGATTCTTTGAATATTCTTCTTAAAATTAAACATTCTTTATGTGAAAGTACAGCCTATATATATTGAAAAGTATTTCTTAAGATGTAACTGAGAGTAACTAAATGGCTACACTGCTAGTATCAAAGGGTGTTTGAAATTACTGATTAGCTTTCACAAAATCTTGATTATTTTTTAGGTATGTGAAAGAGGGAAAAGGAAGTATTTTGTTCTCAGCTGGCCCTCTTAAGTTATGCATCACACAAACAATGCGATAACTGTACAGAACTCAGTGTATAAGCATATGGAGCTGAATTCAAAGTACAGTAGTCTCTTGGAAAACTGGCTTGTTTGCCTTGTAAGAAGATTAGAGGAGCACGGTGAGAAAGAGGAAAACGTGGTTCTTAATGAGACCGGCATCATTTTAGACTGAATCCCTGTCCCAAGCCTCTCAAAGTAATGCACCTGGCATGTGCTGCATGCTGTGATATTAATAGATGTATCAGGAACACAGGTGTTTAAGCTGATATTTGCCAGTTTAACCAGGTGGTAAGGAGATTTTAATGTCACCCAAAAGTAAGAGGCTGGAAAAACAGAAGTTTCAGGCACTCGTCATCAGCATTAGACTATGAAATGATACTAAACATGTTGGATATAACTAAGTCAGCATTAATCTTCTGATTTACAGCTAGGTGCTCAGCATATTAAAAGTTCACTTCAACTCTTGATGAGAGTTTGTCCCAGGCCTTAACACTGAAGTGCAGGAGTCCTTATGACCAGCCGTGAGACTGGGGAGCCCTCTATATATCACAACCTAAGTGACCTCCGGAAAAAGTCACATAACTTTTCAAAGCCTTTCTTTTCCTCTCTGTAAGATGAAGGTAATAACACTTCCTAATCTCAGAAGTTGTGAGACTTTAATTGATTATTAGCATTTTGAACTCCAGAGAACGCATATGCAGTGCATAGGCAATATAACAGGTAAACATCTTGCTTAGCCGTGGAGACAGCCATCAAACCTTATCTCATTGGGGCTTAAGGTCAAAGGCAGAGAGAAGGCACCTGAATCTGATAAGGGCTTAAGTGTTACAGGAGAACTACTTATGTCGTGAAGAAGTCACCTATATCCCTTTCTCCTTCACTCTAATCTGTTCTCAGATGCTGTGGCTCCTATCAGGCTAACATCTATATCTCTCTCCATGCCCAAGGAAGAGAGCATACTGACTAAAACTGGATAGGTAAGTCAAGTGAGGAAATGCTTGGTGTCTTCATAGGCAAGAGCAGTTTTAAGTTTGCTTATTTCTTGTCTCTGTAAAACCTCTTCTAGCCTCCTTAGCCCATTAGAAGCCCAATCAGTGGTAGAAGAGAGAGAATAAATGAGACCTGGCCAAACTCTAATGTTCTTCAGAAAGAAGGTAAGCTGTTTCAGTGTTCAGACCACTCACGTACAACCAAATTGCCAATATAGTTTCAATGCTTCCTCTGTCTCACTCCTTAACCACCCTACAAAACCAAAATAATCAGGGCATTTATGCAGGGAGGTAGGGGGAAATCTGAAAACTACTCATGTGGACCTTGCAAATATAACTCAAAAAGTACCCTGGATTGCTGAGCAGCCAACCTTGACTGTGTTTCTTTAATCTTCCTTGAGGTTAACAACAAAATTCAAATTAAGGCCCTGATTTTGCCCCAAGATAGGTGTTTGCAGATTGCTGCTTATCAGGTTACATCAGCTACTGCTCTCCTGTGCCACGCAGCAGATTCTGCAAGGTGCAACGTTGAAGGATGGGAACAGCCCCTTGAGGCTCAGCTCACTCGAGTCATTAGGGCAAGATTTCTCTCTCCTTCACTTAAACAACACAGAGGTTTCCCACATGCAATTTTAAAAGTGTTTGCATTGAATGTATTGGCTAAGTTTGATTAAATAATTGAAGTCACATAACTAATACCATTAAGAACGATTAATGATTTCTTGAAAAGATTAAAAAAAATAAATCTTTCCAAATCAAGTTGCATATATAAGTTAAAAACAAAGGAATGTAATCAATATCACAGGTAAAGCAAAGTGGAATACCAAAGTGACTATATACTTTCCAGCAAATACATAGCTTGATTTTTAAGTTTTCCTCCAAAGCTAAGCTGTTTCTTCTCATCAGAGTATAAGTCAATTATGCTGTAGCACAAAAAGAAATCTGCAGTATTTTACTGTCATTGTTGGTAATTTGTCCCTTAGGGTGTTAGTATTCATACATAATTGCATATTGTCTCTCCCTGTAACATTTTCTACTTTCTTTCTCTGTTAGAACAACATAAGAATTATTGCATCCATGGGTTTTAGCAAATTATCCAGCTAACTTGATTTACATTCTATTCACAAACAGAATTACAGAAGGGAAAAATACATTGGCTTTGTTTTTTTCCTTAGCTATCTTTTGGCCCTGAAAGATTAGAGTTTGTTCATTTTTCAATTTTTTTCATTTCTGTGTGTGAGCTTTCTTGAAAATATAAACAAAAATAAGGAAGCACAGTTGTATGTAATGATACTGAAATCACTAAGTGAATCTCTTTTGAAAGACCCGATGTGGTCTGCAGACCATCCTATTGTAACTTGCTTAAGAAATACTTGCAGTTTGTAAAAGCAGTAACCCAAAATCCTCATTACACAGGTGAAGGCTATATCTTAACTTATTTAAGCCTTTTAAATAGGGGAGATGGCAGTACTATGCAAAATTCCCATCCTCTTAAATATAGATACTCTTGTGAATGAGCTGTCCTAAGCTTTGGCAGATATCTCACCTGGACAAACTTCAGGACTGATGGAGCAGACAGAGATGTCTTCAGGGCTGCTTGATCACAATCTGGGGGCCTCCTTGGTTCCCAGAGTGTCTAGAGGTGACCTGCAGTCAGCATTAGCTACAAATAAGCAATTCTCTCTTAGTGAAATCTGCAGAGGATACTTCAGGATAGTAAAGATGCAGGTGGAAGCTGCGGAAGGACCTTATCAATAGTAGAATGATAGGGCAAGAAAATGGATGTTGAAATTCAAGTAAATGCAGTGTGATGAAAATGGAAAAATACTTTATTTTGCATATACTTAAATGAAGTCCTGGTTGTCTGCAAGCATCAGAAACAGTGTTAGGGTTATAATGAGTAGTTTTGTGGAAATATCAACTTAATGCCAGACCACAGTCAAAATAAATAGAAAGCTAGGTATTATGAGGAAAGAAATAGAGAACAACAGAGGAAATATAATCATGCCCCTTTATAAATTCAGGTTGTACACAAATCTTGAGAGTGGTGTAAAGCCAGAGTCCCTTTATGTCAAGAGAAGTGTGTAAACCTGGAGAAGGCACGAGACAGGTGGCATGGATGATCACGGCTTTGCAATGGTTGCTACTTGAACAGATGGTGAGCTCAGCTTGGAGAGGCTGCTCTGTTGTGTGACCGTGTGTGGCCATGTCTTGGTGACCTTGGCAGGTCGTCCACCTGTCCAGTAGTTGGAAGAACACCTGGAAATCTCAGACAGCAGAGATATTTGTGTGAAGGCAAGCTGCTGACGCGGAGCGGGTGGAGAGCCATTTGGCACCATTGTTGCTGCTGAACTGACAGGCAGGAAAAAGAGGAGCCTGGCTGTAATTAACAAAGCAGCTTAACTACTAATACCTTGGTAATGTCCCTCGTATTTTAGATGAAAGGCTCAATTGGTAATTTGAAATGAGAACAAACACGCTGAAAGGATGGCTACTGTGAGAAAAAGGAGTACATGAAAACAGCAATTTATCCAAAACAGCAAGTTTTCTGGATGTGCTCACGGGGTTGTCGGTGCTGGAAACAGCTTTTCACAGCTAAAGCAGGTGAACTGAAGTTTCACGAAAGTCTTGCATAACAGCTCCCAGAGCAGCTCAGACAGTATTTTACCATTATGGAAACACCAGAAAACAAACAAAAGAAACCACAAAAACATGTTCAAGGATTTTTAGACTATACACCTGCATCAAACAGAAAAATTAATAAAAGGGTAAGACTCTCGTCTGGCAAAATGGAAGGAAAAAAAAAAAAAAGGCAGCACATTTTCAGCTGGGAATTATAATGGGGAAAAAATGCTTTGCCAAACAGGAACCTCACAAAACTCAAAGCGGGACATATTTTTTCAGATGCAGAGGATGTCTATATGGAATCATTTTGCTTCATTCTTCCTGGTCCATCGGCACCCTGAATAAATACACATTGATATTTTAGCCAGCAAGTCCCCTCTACTTCTTACTGCACCGAATTGCTGGGGGTATCATTGCTAAGTCGCGAAACAGGTTGAGGAGGAGAGCAGCCAAGCAGGCACAAAGGGTTTAGGATTCCTTAGGGTGACTCCTCATTTCCCGGTTGATCTGATGTTCCAGGAATCCAGTCAATTCCTCCTGCATGAACACGAGTTTATATGATGCATAGATCCGAGGTTGCTTCCTCACCCTGAGCTCTGTTGATTTGGCTGCATATAACTTAACCTTTCTTGCAAGGGTTTGACACTTGGCAGCAAATGCACCGACAGCTCTGTGGGCTCTCACAGAATTAGACGAAGCAAAGCTGATGATTACCAGCTGGTGATGTGAAACATCTCCATTTTCTGTTTGGTTATCATTCTTTGAACGTGATAACACTAGAGAATATCCCTTCACAAAGAATTGCTTTATGCATAGGAAAAGAAATTCTTTCATGCATCACATATACCTATCTACCTTTTAGGGGTAATACATCAATCTTCTAATAACTCTGCAGTATAGTAACTGTGAATCCCACCTCTTGGATGCTTTTGGCTAATGCAGCTAAGCCATAGTAACCATTGGTAAACCAGAAAAGTGTTTCCTAAGGTAGAAAAGCAATTAGTTGTGAGCTGACAGATAATTCCTTCCCAGATATTCATCCAGAAATATGAGGGGGAGTTTAACGTTTTTATTTTTTTTGCTTCCATTTTGAAATCCAGATGATGAATTTTCCAGCATTCCAATTCTCTCTCTCAGAGTTCCTACTCTCATGGCTTAGTGGCTCTTTGTATTCATTGCCCATACAGCATGGGCTATGTTTGCTTTGCTCTCCTCCTCCTCCTCCATCTCTCATGAATAACAAAACCATCAGAACAGGCTGAATATCTGTAATCATTCAGGTAGCAGATGAACTTTGAGTGTTGACTTTTTCACCCTCGCAGGCATTGTCCATTTACTTTCTTCTTATATCCCTGCTCTAATTTGTACAAAGCTACTTGTGATTAGCTGGCATTTACAAACACGTATTGATTTTTTTATTAATTTATAAAGAGTTCAAACAAATAGTGGTAGTCAATTCTAGCAATAATCCCCCAAGAGGCTGGGAAAGATACAGACAAACCTGCACAATCTATAGGCAGTGCACAGTGCATCAAAGGGGTAAGATTTCAGATGCCTGTGCGTGCTTTCATGTTATCCCTTTGTGTAGGTATTGAAGCTAGTAAATACAAATGTCAAGAGAATATTTTCAGCAAAGCCATCATTTAAAATGATTCCAAGTCATATAAAAAGCAGCACAGTCATTCATTAAATATGCATTGGCAGGTGTCGAAGGATTCCTTCCGATCTTAGGCATCTTTTGAGAAAAAAGACGCCTGCCTAAATCACACTGAACACCAAACGCCAGAGGCAGGAACAGGACAGTTAATGTAGTATCTTAGCCCAGAGGCAAGGAAGGTGTCTGCTGGGGATCCCCCAACTCGATTCAAGGTGTTCATGGGCAGAGGGGAATGTGTGCCAGAGTGGAGTTCACCACGTCATGGACTAGGTGGAGGTACTGAACTGTTTCTTTGGAGACACGCAGTGTGTGGCTAGGCAGGCTTCAGTGCAGAAAACATCTACAGAGTAATAGCAAGGACAATGTATATGGCTGTTTCTATGAAACACTTTGCTTTACTCTAGAGGTATGACAAGATTTCTTTCTCCACACGTGTCAAGTTTCTCTTTTTTTGTGAGTAAGTATTGATAAGCATTCCCGAGAGTGGAGAGGCGGTATGTAAGCTTGGACAATTGTTTTCCAGCAAAACTTGATTTATTAGAATGGTAGTTTGATTAAATGAATGTTTCAGAGGAAAAATATTTCCTTTTCCTTAAAAACACCCACATCTATTTTTGAATAACGGTAAGAAGTGTTTCAAACATACTGGTGGTATGTTAGCCTGAGTGCTCATTGGAGACTTCATAGCAAGGTCCTGACTTGAAGTGAGGATCATCCCATGCCTCACTGAAAGACTGACTGCATGGGGGATCCTTCAGTGCAGCAGCTAGCTGAATTCAGAAATTCCAGCCAGATGTTAAAGGAAAACGCCTCATTATTCATAGCCTCTGCCTACCGCCCTTGCCTGAAGGCTTGATAAATTAAGTGCGTTGATAAAAGTAGGGGTGTCTCATGCAATGAAACGTCCTGTGAATATAGAAACAAAACACTTGCAAATGATTGCGAGAATCATCTAGATAAAATAAAACCACCATCAGATAGCCTGCAATGACATGTTAGAGAATGTTATTAGCCAGAGTCCAACAGTCCTGTGGTATTTAGAATCCTCTGGCATTTCAATGACCTTTTATAAGGCATATTGCATTGAACAATTAATTTATTTCATGACCATCCCATTGTATCCAAGAAAAAAAAAAAAAAGTTAGTCCAAACCAGGTGTCCTGATCCAAGTCCTGTATTGCATTTCAAAACCCATTGAGTGGAAGCTAATTTCAACAATTTGCATGAGAGCCTTTTGCTATCACTTCTATCATAGTATCAGTGTCAGCTCAATTTTCAGAGCAGCTGTAGCTCAAACACTGACCTGCTGCCTATTACAGTAGTGTAATGAAGTGCAATGGACTAGTAATTATTCTACATTACCGTAGATCAAGTAACATGCAGCCCTCAGTTATCACAATGGAATCCCAGTTCTTGCTCAAAATGAGAAAACTGACCATGAAGTTGATTTAAGGGTGTCATCAAAAATTGCTTTCAGAGCCTGAAAATGTACTGTTATTTCCCAGATAGCATCTGACATTGCTGTGCAAATGTCCCAGAGTCATTGCATACTTGAATAAACTAGTTTCAAATAACGAAATGAGGAGTTGTATCTGAGAGGCAGGAGTAAATTGAGATGGGATGTTCTTAAAACTTCTAGTAATGAAATGGCATTAGGCAAATTATTTCAATGTCTCCTTTCTAACACCATCTGTGAAACATCCTAACAACTTATTCAGGAAATTGTGCGCATTTTTTCCTGTTGCTGCATATGAGATATTGAGCATTATGAATTTGACTTGGTAGCGTGGCTCACTGCCTGCCTGTACAGTAATGACCTCAGCCTGTCCAGATTATATCACTTCCAAAGGACGAGACAAGATTGTCATCAGCTGTACATTAAAATCTACTCCTTCCCCAACCCTCTTGGTGCAACTGTCTCAAAACCTGCATTTAACCCTGTCCTTCGGAGGGTGGAAACCTTGAAGGCAACTCACACTGCAGTATTGTGGGGGACAAATGCTTCACAGTAATCAGGTTTTGTCACCCATTACTGGCATTTTGCCTCGGAGTGGAAGGAGGACAGAGCTCCTCATAAGAAATCTGCATTTTTTCTGGGTAGAGAAGGGGCAGGGAGTGTATGAGAGTGGGCTGTACGCTTTGATTTTCCAATTTTTTTGCTTAGTTAGATATTACCAGTAGTCACTTAGGAAGTTGTGTTGCTGTTTATAGATGTAACTACTTCTATTTTTTTAAGCAAATTTAAAACAACAACAACAACAAAAAAATCTTTTCCCACATCACCATCAGTATCTGGCATAAAATTTTAGCTCTTCTCTACCAGAGTTAACAGGACATTAAAATATATGGAACAAGTAGACTGGAAAGTTTAACTGTCAAAACCAGTAATGTTGTGTCAGGGGTAAAATCGAATTAAGTTTTAAAAAGGTAAAATAATCCCTGCAGAGCAATTTATAAGGGTCTGGGTGTTTGGGTTTTTTTCCTAGAGTGAGAATAAAGGGAATGTGGCTTAGATTTTCACTTTCAGCCCACACAGAATTCACACGTAGTAACTCACTTCAGGTAAGAGATGTGGGGATGCACAGGCTGCCTGGATGAATATACACTCCCAGCAGCATGGTCAGGAGGCTAACCCTTTTTTGGGACAGAGCCGGGGGGGCTGCTGGGATGGAGGCGATGACAGGGTTTAGGGGAAGGCACAGCAAGGCAGAAAATTCAGCAGCAAGTGTAGGTGGTAATGTACCAGAAAAATGGCTTTCCCTTTTTGCTACAGAAAACAGACAGGGTTGATGTTCAGGATAACATCACGGATGTTCAGGATAAATGTATCACATTTAGGTAAGAGTTTCAGAGTGCTGTTAGGGTTGTTTTATCAGTACTCGCATTTCCAAGGGATTGTAAAACCTGAACTCCTGGTCTTGTATCCCAGCATTACCCTTCCCTGATCCAGCTGATCCTGGCCGCAGGTCAAGGAAATCATGAAGCGACAGCAAGCATGGGGCTGAACTCAAGAGGTAACCATCTCTCAGGACAGTCTTTAAAGCATCAGTTTGTCCATGTGTCCGTATGCTCCTGAGCTGAGTGGCCCTACTCCATAGTACCAACGCAAAGGGGCTCACAGACACGTTACTACTGGGGCTTGCAAATAAAAATGGAGGTAAATACTGGGGCAATGCTAGAAAAAGGAAGTGAAAAAAGAATGTGAATGCTAGAAAAAGAATGTTGCAAGTTCATCTCAGATAGGGTTGGGGTATTTTTTCACTCCTTTTATATTCATCTTCTATAAATGATTCCCAACAGAATGAGTAGATTTTAGAGCAAATTTTAAAGAAAGATTAGATTTTAAAGAAATATCTTCCTGCTTTCTTAGAAAGCAATTGAAATGCAAGGGCGCTTATTTCTACTGTTTTAAAACCTGAATCCTAATTGTAGATGTGACAAAATTTCAGTCAGAGGTACATCAATATGACAAGGCTCCTGTGTCGAACCCAAAGAATTTACATATTGAGACTTGACTATTTTCAGTGAGTGAGTGACTCATTAATGAGCCATGAAGACTTGATTGTAGCAACTATTGCACAACTAGTCACAATAATAATAACAATCAGAAGAGAACAGCTAATTTTGCATATTTCAGACAAAGGGAAAAGATTCATCACATAAACTTTGTTACAAAGGCATATTCAGCACCACTTAATATGTATTATCCACTGACACTAAATTATGATTCTAAATCAGAAGGGTAACAAGGTGTTTTCCTGTATAAGATTTAACTAAACCTCTGGAGTTTTTAATCTGTTTTCCTAACAAAGTTTGCTCAGAAACGTTGGCTCTGTTCTGACTGTCAGGAGACCCCAAGTCTCTCTGTGTAAATTGAAAGAGGCTCCCCGTGCTGGCTCATGCTTTTATTATGGGAATCACACTAAATGTGATAATTTTAGCGAAGAGAGTGTTTGCTGTTGCGTCAACTTCTAATTGTGCTTCCTCGGCATCAGCAGAATATGAATGAAGACTACCGGTCTCACTTTGAGGCTAGATACCAAACACAGGAACGGGCTCATCAGCCCCCCAGCAGAAGATACATCTAAAATGTGGCAAATTGCAATGAGTAGTTTTCAACTGCTCCTAGTGAGAGAAACATCTGAAACTTCTGCCTTCATTGCCTCACAAACTGTGCTCTGAATATAAAAGCTGTGGGTCCAAAAAGAACCGTCTGCCTTTATTTGCTTTGCAAAGTTTCTGTTGGGCCAGAAGTACCACCGCTGAAAGTCATAGAATCATAGACTCATCGAATTACTTGGGTTGGAAAAGACCTTTCAGATCATCTAGTCCAATCATTAACCTCACATTGCCAAGTCCACCACTGAACCACGTCCCTAAATGCCACATCTACAGGTCTTTTAAATATGTCCAGGGATGGTGTCTCAACCACTGCGCTGGGCAGCCTGTTCCAATGCTGGATAACCCTTTCGGTGAAGAAATTTCTCCTCTAATATCCAATCTAAACCTCCCCCTAAACTTAAGGCCATTTCTTCTTGTCCTATCGCTTGTTACCTGGAAGAAGAGACTGACCCTCACCTCACTATGACCTCCTTTCAGGTGGTCGTAGAGAGCGATAAGGTCTCTCCTCAGCCTCCTTTTCTCCAAGCTGAACAACCCCAGTTCCCTCAGCTGCTCCTCACAAGACATGTGCTTCAGACCCCTCGCCATCTTCGTTGCCTTCTCTGGACTCGCTTGCTCCGGAATCCCAATGTCTTTCTTGTAGTGAGGGACCCAAAACTGAGCACAGTATTTGAGGTGGGGCCTCACCAGTGCCGAGTACAGGGGGACCTGTATGTGTGACCTTCTGGTGTTCTGATGAATGCCGCTCTGCAGTACAGATAGTTTAATTCTGCATCCATCTATATGATATCAAGAGGGACCTTTTGAAAATTTAGAGATGCTTTTTCCTTTTTTTGTCAATCTTTGTGGCTCTATTGACTTGAACCTGCTAATTCCTATCTGCCAAAAATTTGGCTCATGAACAAGGCATATTTAAAATGTAAATCTCTGATGCAAATATCCAGAGCTGATTGGGAATCTTTTATCAGGTTGATAAATAAAATAAAATAGGAAATTTTTTTCCAATAAAAATGCAGTTACTGCCAGTTCAAATTTTCTATTGTAAAGGGGTTTTGTCACTGAATATCTGCAATTTCCACAGAAAAATGGAATTAACTGTTTCATTTGGCTAGAAATGCATTTTAAATCACTTAGTTGTTTTGGGTTTTTTTTGTGGTCCTGGAGTGAATTTCCCTATGATCTTTTGCCATTTGGCAGTAGGAGTTCAGCTTCCAGTGTTACAGGCTGCTTGCATCCCCCAGCCCTGATGTTCATACTCACTTGCCCACCAGATGACCCAGGACATGGGTCTCAGGCAGAGTTGTTAGTAAGGGAAGGAGAACGGCAGACCCTCATTATAAGCTGCATAAACCCAGCAGGACCTGGTCGTTGTGATTCCTAAAAGGATTTTAAGCCAATGTGCTGATTTTTTCTTGACCTGGGTTGATGGAACATCAAGCGATCATGGGACTTTGAGGTATGATACAAGCTGTGGCCTTCTTAGGAAGCCTGGGCTATAGGGAAGAGCAGATCCCAGGTCCGGTAATCATAGAGTAGTTTGTGCCTGGCTCCCATATGCTTCAGAGAAATACATTTTTGATGCGGGACATTTAGGGTTGTTTTATCAGTGGCTGAAGTAAAAAACCCATCCATTTTAAAACTGCTGAAAGTTTCATTTTGTTAGAAGAACATCCAAATGAATCTGTTTGTCATTTCCTAACTGGAATTGATGTGGAATTTCCATCCCACACCAAAAAAAATCAGAATCTTACTTTTTAATCCTGTTTTAAATGGAAAGAAAGGCTGAAATGTCAACATTTCTCCTGGGATAGAAATGCTGTACTTGCTGTGCTCTGTAAACAACTTTGAATAGGAGACTGTTTCAGTGGAGATCACATTCTCAAATGCATGATTTATGGGCTTACGAGGGTATTAAGCTTCAAATTAAGTGTCTGCAAGGATCTTTTTTCACCTGAAGAGTCTATGACTTTAACATAAACTACACTAAACTGGCAGAAGGTGAGAGAGATCAATGTGACAGAAAAGAGTAAAATAACAAAGCACCTGATAAAGGCTAAATTAGCTCCTAAAAACTGTAAAGATCCAACATGACACTAAATACTTTCTTCATCTGAGTGAGCAAACTGGCTGCAACTTTAATGTGGTGTCACTCTCCCTTCTCACTGTGTTATACATTCCCCTCTAGTGGCTAGTAAAAGATTTATGGGAGGAATTTCTTTTGAGAGCTAGAACCAAATTTGCAAAGGGAAATCAAGGGAAATTAGGCATGTAAATACTTTTAACAACCTAAGCAGGGGTCCTTAGTTGTGCAGTGACGAAACTCACCCTCCTTGTGCTGCAGGTAGAGATCAAATTGCTCTTTTGGCCCGACTGAGGTCGATTACATCTAGAAATCAAAGACTGAGCAGCCTGGTGTGTACAGCCTGAGGGTGGGGGGCAGAGTTATGGTTGAGAAAAAGTCTGAAAAATATGTTTTGTACAAGTTTGAAAAGTGTTTACAATTTTTTTTTGTCCTTATTTGTCCTGCTTCTATTTTTTTCTCTCTCTCTTTTTTTTTTTTTTTTTTTTAAACAGGGAGGGGTAGCCTTATGGCAGCTGTTGCTTTGCTTTCATGGGGTTTGTGTGTGTGCGCGCATCTCTGCTTGCTTAGGTGCTCTGGGTTTCAACTCCATCTGCGTCTCCTGGATTTGGGGATTGGGGTCTGGAGTGTGTTTGTTCTGATTCTGAGTAAAATTACGGTGTGTTTGCTCTGAGCACACTCGGTCCTTTTGTTGATTGCTGTGGTGCGCCCACCCGAACTGGGGAGAGGAACAATCAGAGGGAGAAGTCACAAACGAACTGAGCTTTGTGGCTCTCTGACTGCTTGCTGGAGAGAGGGCTGGTGTGCCCATAAAGCTCTGTGGGATACATCAGAAATCACTGATCCTTTTTGAAAGGGCACAGGCATCGTCTGGATTAGACCTTAACTTTGTATTTGCTGTAACACACATGTGAGCTGGGCTGTAGATGTGGGGAGCACCTGGGACATACTCTCACTGCCTTGTTCTCAGGCCAGCTTCAGCACTGGTGGCAGCTAAAACTGCAATGGGAAACTTCCAGTTGCACCATTTCCTTGGCTGCTGAGGACTTTACTCCAGTGCAGGACTGCCACAGCAGAGAAAGTCTTCTTTACACCGCTTTTCAAAGAATCATAGAATGGTTTAGGTTGGAAAGGACCTTAAAGATCATCCCGTTCCACCCCCCTGCCCTGGGCAGGGACACCTCCCACCAGCCCAGGTTGCTCAAAGCCCCGTCCAGCCTGGCCTTGAACCCCTCCAGGGATGGGGCAGCCACAGCTTCTCTGGGCAACCTGTTACAGTGTCTCACAGGAAAGAATTTCTTCCTAATATCTAATCTAAATCTACCCTCTTCCAGTTTGAAGCCATTACCCCTCATCCTATCACTACATGCCCTTGTAAAAACTCCCTCTCCAGCTTTCTTGTAGGCCCCCGTCAGCTACTGGAACGCTGATATCTCCTTGCAGACTCGTGCTCTAAGAGGATGAGATGTAGCTAGAGATACCAACAATGACTTCTCCTTCAGTAAGAACAGGATCTGCTCGACATGTGGGGCTTCTTCATGACTGTCTTCTGTTGATTGTAACAGGCTATAATCCGCCTTGAAATGCTTTAATTTCAGGAGTCTGCTGAAAAAAAATGTAAACTTTGTTATCAGTATAAACTACCATAAACCTCTGTTGGTACAGGATTTGCAATGCTTTGGTGCCAGCAGCCAGCACGCAGGTTAAGTGGCAACCCAGGTTTCTGAAATCCCTCTTGCAGCAAGGGGGGTAAACCAGGCTCATCAGCAGGCGAGGAAGTCCCTACCACCTTCCAACTGTGTTTTCAAACAACATTTGGGAGTGATTTATGCTGCGTTATGACATTGGTACCATCTGCTCATCATCATAAGTATGAATGAAGTGATAATGAAGAAAACGTTCTAAGCAGCTAACAAGATGATTACACTATAATAACATAATTTTGGCATAATTTGGATCTTCAGCGATCTACAAACACTTCATTTCAAAATCTAAAGGTCTGGAGCCTACAATCTGCAGCTACGCAGAGCTCTCTTCTGACTTTTAATATCAGGGAAAGAACAAAATTGATCGTGAAATGTGTCAGAATTCCTGCTCTACCTGTCTGCTGACTCACGCTTTCTCCTGCACGGCCTCTGCTGTGCTGCGGACTCTCGATTCATTTCCTTGCCTTCTTCACCTGTGTTTTGGAAACTTCTTCTCGGAGCAGACTCAGTACCTCCCCAGGGCAGGAACTATCTCTTCCTCCTGCCAGGAGTTTCCACCTGATCTATTCACTTTTTCTTATGGGGAAACAATAGCAACTGTCCATTCCAACTTCTATCAGGACCCTTCAGTTTTTTTCAATGGAGAGTAAATTGGAAGTTCTAAGAAAACACAAGGTAGTAATCATTTTGCATTAGATTCTGTGAACTTTCATCAAAAAAAACCCTGAAGCTGCAATTTGTGAAAAATTTTAGAATTTTTAAAAACCTTTTATTTCAAAATGGTCATTTTTGCAGAAAAATAAATCTAATTTCTTCCAAGGAGTGAAATGCATCTTTTTACTTTTTTTGGGTCTAACAGAAGTGTCTCATCTCAACCACCAAATGCAGAAATTCAGTTTCCCTGGGGTTAGGACCGTCTGATCCAGTTTGATACAAGTTTGTACTATTCTCCAAGATTTTTCTTCTTGGTTGCCATTGTTCCAGGAGGGAATATCCCAGCCACCTCTAGCAGTGTTAGGTCCTGCGGCACTGCGGTTAGAAGTTGTTTCTAAGATTCCTATTTTTCCAAGCAGGCCTGTTGAGACAAGTTTGGGCTTCCCTCTCTGATGCAGAGCTGACCATAGCTGGCTGTCATAGCAGCTGGACTGCCATAGCAGTCCACTCCTGGTGATCGGTCATCAGACACTTCTTACGTACTCATCATTTTGAGACTCAGGCGCTTGCAGCGAGTGCACGTCAGAGGGGTGATCAGAGGATAACACTGAGTGAGGCGTTTTGGATGCACAGACTTGAAACTTTTGGACTGAACTGAAGGTAACCTGGGACCTAATTGCCTGAAATATCTCCACAGCAAAACGGTAACCAGCCGCCCCAGCGCATAGCAGCAGGGCATGAAGCATAGAGCCGGGCTTGCTGGCAGAGCAGAGAGGAGGGCTGTGATTCCTAACCGTGAGCCTCCCCTGCCTGCCGTGGCTTGTCTCGCCTCCCTTTGCTCAGCCTACAGCAGGTGTGGGCCCAGAACTGAAGCTTTATGCAGCGCTTTTATTTATGCTGAAAGTTGTCAGTAATGGGCTGGACCGCCCAGGTCTCTCCAATGATTTATTTGTTGATTGTAATGGATCCTGGATGACTGTCCCACCAAGTCTTGCGTGCTTCAACATAGGGGCGTGGCAGCGATGCAACTGCAAGCAAATGTGCTCGACAGATTTTAGGCTAACACTGTGAAAGCCCAAAAGATTTCTAGAAACTCTCAAGCTCATTTCTTAAGGCTGCAATAGCATTTATGTGTCACTCAAGCAGAAATGTTTTCTAAATACATTGCTTTTGACTGGAATGTTTTTTACTAATGAGTAGTCTTTTTCATACCAGAAATTTGTATGGTGCCTTTCTATCAATCTGATACAGCACCTTGCTGGAAGGAAAATGGTGTTTGTTGAATTGGTGGTACAGCAACAGATCTGCCATCCACGCTGATCTGCCGTTCAATTAGACTTCACTTAGCTGATGATATGATTACTACCAGTAACAAAAAATACGAAGCACAAAGCAGATTTTTATGCTTTTATTTTTTCTTGTATTTTCATCTTTATATTAATCTTTTCAAAATGAGTAGGCAGAAAATAAAGAACGAACCCAGGTGAAAAAATGTGGCACTGAATGGCACTTGTGTAATCCAGTGACTGTAGTTGCCGTGAGGATTCGTGCATAATAGACATGACTCATGAAGCAGCTATTCCTGCACCAGGTGGTTAAAACTCAGACACGACAGGTTTACAAGGAAATCATCCTTAATCTTTCTGACCACACATGTGGATCAATGGAACTGCAAGAGGAACCATGCTTCTTGGTTCCATTATTTCAGGGATTCTAGGGCTGCTGGAAACAAATTTATCCCCTTCTTTGGGCAAGAGCATTTCAGAAGACTACCAGAGTCTACTCTCATTTGTCTTCCAAACTGGACAACTGTTCCTTCAAGCCCAGAGGAGTCTGAGTGTTGATGCCTCTTGATGCCTCCTGCCTCCACCCATCTGGGACTAGGAAGGAGGACAGCTGGGGGATGGCACTGAAACTACGCCCTACCCAGGAAACAAACTCGTCCTGGGAAATTCAGTACAAGGAGGCTGTGCTATTTTCCACTTGCTTTAGGCCACTACAGTGGTCAGAAAGTGGAAGAAAATATATATGTAGACCAAAATACAGAAAACATATAGACTAATTCTGAGGAGAGCCTTGAGGTTTCTGTGTGGGGGCACAGGGTCAAAGACACAATCAGCTTCCCCCAAAAGGAATGCACGAAGAAGTATTACCAGATATTCCTCAGTAATTTAAGGAGGTAGAAAAGTAAATTAATAAAATTAATAAGGACCTACAAGCTGCAAGAACTCTGAAAAAAAAAAACCAAACCAACCCCAAAACAAAAACCCAAACCCAAAACAAAACAAACAAGCTTCTGATGGTGGTGTACAAGTATCTTTCCTGATTTATTTTTAATCGTGAGAAGGAAAAGAGGGGGAGAAAGGGAATAACAGCCTTTGCCAAGCGTTCAGTGATTCTCTTATACCCGATTCCCAGCTGCACCTAACTCATTATCACTCTTGTGAGTATAACACTTCTCTGCAAATGCTCCAGCCGCTTAGATTTTTGAAGAGGGTTTTTCAACAAGGATGGAATGTGATAAATGCAATTTAAACAAGCCACTTAATCAACTTATTTATATTAGATAGCAATATAAGCAGAGCGAGTGAGTCTTCCACACAGAAGCCCTCCGGAAGCCTCTGTGGAAAAGAAACCACCACGAGATCACTCCTTGTGCAGCCACCCTTGAAGAATATCCCTGCTGGGTCCCCCATGCTCAGAATGGGCAGTGAGGGCATGTTGGTAGGACAGAGCTCGCGACTGGGGAATTCACACTTGGTGGCCCAGGTTGGTCCCTTGATCCCTTTAGATGTCAGCGGCACATCTGCAGGTCTGGCATTGCTGGTGCACGAGCTCTGACACTCTGCAGCCCTCGCCCCGTGCCACGACTTGGTAGGGTTCTGCTGAATTTATCTTATCAATTTCAGAAGAGTCATCTGCTCATAGCTATTGGCTGTAATTTTCTGGGAGGATGAGGAAAGGGAGTATGGGAAAAAGAAAACAAAGTTTACTAATTTTATAAATTTTATTAAGGTTTTGTTAATTTCTGAGGGGATTGCCTCTGAGAAATGCTGGTGCATCCTTCTGTCATTCTACCACACTGTTAAATATGCTCTGAGAGCATATGGAGAACATGGAACTGAGCTCTGTACGCAGCTTACTCCGTCCAAAGTGCCCACAGGCTTCAGGAAAACATTCAAGAAAAAAAAATCTGTGCAGGTGGAGCTACCAAGAACATCAGTGAACAAAGCTAGCTTTTAAAATTATATTTTCAGATCAGAAATAGGAGATGATCCTCACATTAGGTGAGGAATAGCAAAATAGAGGCAGAGTTTTTATTTTAATTATTCATCTTGCTTAATCTGAGAATTTAAATTGATCCTCATTTTACAGAAGCTTGTGGAATCCCTAATTTGAGATAAGGTCTGAGTGGGGATCAGAGACCCCAAGCAGAGAAGAAGCCTGATGGAAGTTTAAGCTGACGGAAGTTTAAAAAGAAACAAATGGGCTTTGCAGTTCGGAGAACGTAAGCAAAGACCACAGTTCTGGAGGAAAAACAAGACAAAGTCATAGAAAAACGATTCATAAACCACAGACTCCACTTCAGGAAATGCAGAGGCGAAGGTGAAACTCCAAGAGGAGATGGGGCAAAACTTGAGTGAGTTTTCAAGAGGCATCCTGAAGGTTTACGCAGACAAGCACGAACCAGCCACATTTTGGAAGCCTTTTTGGCTGTGTGAGAAGCTAAAACATGACTGCAGTTATCAAAAGACAAACAAAATATATGTAATTTGCACAGATGAGAAGAATTTGTAGGAAATGTAAAGGAGAAAGCTATATACAGTGATGGAATATTACATTGAGCATGAATGGAGACCTTTTTTACTTGTCATTCCAACACAGTTGGAATTTATTCACAGGAGGTCACAAGTTGCATTGAAGTTCACAGGAGGTCACAAGTTGCATTAAAAATTTTGAAGAATAAATTTAGTAATGTTGCAAACAGGAATGTAGACCTTCATTAGAGTCGGTGGGGAATTTCCGAGCTAGATATGGAGAGAAGATGTCTTTCAACAGCAGGATCCTCCAAGCTGTGAAATAGAGCAGGATGTGACGATTAAAACCCATGAGCTCCTTTGAAGATTTGCAAGACAAAAGAGACCAGCTCAGCCTGATTGAGACCTTTTGATATGCCTGGTATATTGTCACTTCTCTATAATATTTCCTTCTAATGAATGAGAGGTGACTTAAATTAGCCTTTTATGAGATTTAGGATGAAAAATATCACTTTCTGTAGCATCGCAGCTAAGACTGAATGTTAAAATTAGCTAGTGAATAGTCTGCAGGAAACTACAGAGCGAACCCCCCCTCTCCGTCACAAGGACCTTCTTTCTAATGCATGTGGAGCAACCTGCTGTTCCATCAAGCAGGATATTGCTGTGTTGCAGCTCAGGTTTCTCCTGCATAACCATGTGGGAGGGCGGCGACTCACTCCACCCTCCCCTGGAGATCCAGAGGGGATCTGCCACCCACCCCGTGAGCATGCATTATCAGCGGCCTTCATCACACCCAGGACCGGGTCTAAATTCAGCCTTTCTTTGCCGCCACACTTGGCTCATCCACACTTAACATTTGCATTTTTACAGCAGTAACAGCTGTCAGCCACTGATGGCAGGATCCCAAGCCTCCACCAGGTCTATGGTTTCGGAGTTACATGCGCACTTGCCATATGGACAATCCTGCAGTAACGTGTCTCGTAGACTATCGTGGGCTGAAGCTGGAAGTTCATATGGAAATATTTTTTGTGTGTGCGCTGGTTTTGCCAAACGTCCTGTTTTAATTATTCATCTCTCCTCATGAATAAATGAAAAGGGGAAACATCAAAAGTCGCGAAATACTCTGTGCTGGTCACAAACACTGAAGGTTTCTTTTTAATGTACAATCAGAAAGTTGGATTAAGATTCACTCCTTTGATATGCAGCTGATTATTTTTTTATATATAAAAAAGAGAGAAATTCCTGTTTCCTGCAATTAACTGTATTTTTTTTGAAGCGCAACAGGCATAGAGAAATCACATATCTGTGGCGACTCCTTTCAAAGAAAACAATTAGCATCCATATCAAAAAGCTAATTCAGAGAAATTAAAGAACACATACATCAGTAAAATATAATATTTCCTCTTTAGCACATCTCATTGTGTACAATGTGTCACTGTAAAATTGTTAGGCTTGGAGATAATGAAGAGTGACAGTTGAAGGGTTCAGGGCTTCATATAAGACTTTTGGGTATGTAAAGATTTTAATTGCACATAATTATGAATGTGGAAGTGGAACGATTTAATTTTTTAGCTTTCATGCTATTAGAAGGCTAATAGAACCAATATCAAACTGAGTTAGTTACAGCAGAATTACTAGAAGAAGCTATTTTTTCATTCAGCAATTTAAATTAAATCAAAACAAAAAAAATTAAAATAGCTCATATGTTTCTCTCGCATTTATACAGTGGTGGCAAGATAAGTGGTGTATGCTATTAACAGTGATGAAGAAAATAGTTCTAATAAGATTAAAATATCCTGGAATAATGGGAATGAATAGTGGGGGAGCACAGAAGAAAAGGGATAACTCTATATGGTGCAGTTAAAGTAATAAAGTGGTCTGTAAAGTTTGAGAGCGGCTGTCGTCTAAGGCAGCTCCCTATTTTTGCTATAAATACATCAACGTACTCTCCCCCCAGCTTAGACAGATACACTGCTGCTGGTGAGCGTAACGACAGGAGGAATGAGCTGCTTTCGCTGGGTCCGTGGGGTTTGTGACTGCTGAAAACACACAAAGAGCAGGGACAAAATGTGCCTGATAGCCAGAAAGGTTTCCCAACACTGCCATTCTTCAAACCCCCTGGGAGTTAACCGTAGTTTTCACCATGGCAGGGTCAATAGGGATGATGGCAGGGTCAATAGGGATGGTGGCAGGGATTGTCCTCTCCCAGCGTCCTGGGTGACCGTAAGCACTAGGACAACTTCCAGGAAAGCCCATCGTGGGATAAAACAAGATTTCCACCCCATTTTATGCAGGTTCAGACCTCCCCATTAATAACATTCCCTAGTCTGTCCCCAGAGCTGAGCAGCCAGCCCTCTCCTGCATCGCTCCCCCATTCTCTTCGTAGCACCTCGGCTTCAGGTTCCCCTTCTCACTCCCATATCCCCACTTCCAGTGGGCATTTCCCTTCACCTGCCTAAAATTCAGCCTTTCTCTGATACCTCACGACCCTGTCTGCTACACAAACGCTCAGGCTGGGGCAGTCTGGAGTTTCCCCCCGCTGCTTTTCATGCGAGCGCCTGTTCTCCTCCGTACAGCTGTAACACAGCCTGCCCAGTGCAGGGGACGGAGGGCAGGAAGAGCAGTTATCAGCAGAGAGGAGTGAGAGGAAATAGTGTCCAGACACTCAGCATTTTCTGCAGCCCTAACCAGGTGTTTGGATCTGGTTCTGGATCGCTTGTGCATTCCCCATATCATTCCTTACAACAGAGCTAGAAAATGAATGTCTATCTACTGCTAAACCCTGTTTAAGTCCATCTTTCAGCAGCAATTAGAAGTCTGTTGATGTTAGGATCTCTTTGCAGATCTTAGACCTTTTCAATTAATTTTAATCAGGTTCATTAGCACTTTTTTAATGTGTAAGAAATGGGCAAATACATAACTGAAGAGCCACTTACCTTTTAATGAAGGTAACAAATACACAATTAAAAAAGCTCTGTCTTTCAGCAACTTTGCAGTAAATTAACTTGTTTTGTCATTATTGTGCATGTAGAATGTCACTTACTGGGGAGTTTTGACATAAAATTCTTTATCATTGGCAGAATTAGCAAGTAACATTAAGAACTAGGAAATGACAATTAGTTTGTGAATTAGGTGGGATATACAATGTGTTAATTATTGAGGGACCAAACTTCATGCAATTAAAATTTAAAATCAAGATAAGAAAAATGTATTATTAGGCATCTGAGTATTTAATGAAGTTGCAAATGATTACCAAATTTTATAAGTTAATTCTAAGGTTCCTTGACTATTCTTAGAAAATTTTGTGCCCTGGGACTTATAACAGGCTGCAGTTGTTTGTGAATAGAATAACAACACGAATGTTTGAAATGCTACAGGAAGCTGTCCTTTTTATCAATTATACGTGTGCCTACGAAGATGTTTATTAAATGTCTTGCTGCTAAAAAAAGTTATACTGATACTTCTTCCCCGAGATCTTAATTTCAAAGCTGAGTTTCGCATACAACTGCCGTACCCAACAGTTTCTTGCCTGTGCATCAGCGAGCTGCTGGAAGTTCACCCTTCATTGTAAGCTGACTTAAAATCAAAGGGCATCTTCCCAAGCGGGCCACCATCTGCCCATGCTGCCTTCATGTCAATACAGAGTAAATGCAAACAGCAGCTGTTGGCTGCAGTGGGACTTGGATCACATCCATAATATTGCATGAGACTTGACCCCATGGCTACAAGTGGAGGCGGGATAAGTCATGAAGTTAGACTCGCAGGTTGTCACTTCGCTGTGAGCCCTGCATCATCCCGGTAAACCAAACAGTGAGGCAGTGGGCCCTCAGGAGCGGCCACATCCAGGAGGCATCACACTAACTCTTGGGCTGGGGTGGATTTTGTAAGAGGAGCCAGCTCTGTGCTGCTGTTTGAGGGAAACAAGGCCAACCGGTGATGAAACTGGCCAGGAAAAGACAGAAGACTCCCATGGTAATCTCTCCATGTGACTGCAGCTGCTTTGGAAGTGAGAATCCCGTGGCTAAGAGGAAAGGGCATGTCAACACGTTGCTGTTCTTCAGGGGTCCGAGGAGGGTCTTGTGCCCAGGGTGAGTAGGAATCCGCTCTTCCCCACTCTTGCCCTGGAGGACTTGCAGCCCCAAAGCAGCCAAACATCTGCCTCCCCAGCTGGGGCACAGAGCAGCTTGCACTGGTTTCTTGCCTTTAAGAAATATTTTTTTAAAGGGTCACTTGGCTCTAACGTTGACCAACATGAATGCTGGAGGAAAGAGGCCCCATCTTTCCCCTGGCACTGTAAGCCAGCATCATGAGCCCAGTCTCCTGAGAAGCCCAGTGATGAATGGCACAAATTTCTGCCCCGCTGCTACTGACAAACTGGGGCTGGAGGGGCAAAGCAGACCCTGGGGGTTGTGTCTGAGCACACATGGCCCTGGGGAGCCGATGCTGATCTCTCCCTGGCTGTATGGTGGCAGTATGAGCATGGTTTCCTTGCCAGCAGAGACACAGGGTTGGGACCTGCTCTCAGAGAGCCAAAAATGACAGCGTGAAAATATCATCAGCCACCCCTGGGTTGCAGCACTGGGACAAGAGCAGAGAGACCAGCTGGCTCCATCCATTTCTGCCTCCCAGGGCCACTTACCTACCTGAAAATGACAACCATTTAATTTCAACAACTTCCACAAGATCAAGTGTTTCTCCTGTAAAACCTCCCTCTCTCATCACTCTTCTTTGCAAGAGCCAACAGTAAACTTCAGAGCAGCCTTGCTGGTGTGCTCTTGGATATGAGCCTCAAGTTTTGCCATACTTCCTTCACTGCAGTGAAATAAATCTGCTCTACTTGTGAATCAGTGCCACAGATGATTGTACAACGCTCTCCATGCGATTTCAATTCATATCTGCTTCGCTAGCTGGATGATCCCTCCTGCAGCAACAGGAGGTCCTACTTAAAAGCTGTGGCCTGATGTTATTCATTATTTCGATCATAACGAATGGGAGCGTGCAATGGAGAGCTGCGTATCAGCAGCGCTGGCACCCCCCGGGGACCCTCACTGCTCTGTGGCCTTTGAGTGGTCCTGGAGACTCCTTACTGCTACCAACCAGGAGTAATTTGAGCAAAACACATAGAGTTAAGAACAGAAAAAAGCTGAAGCCCATGTCGGTGTGGGTGGCAGGTACCCAGCAGGCCTCAGGGGGGCCATCAGTGTGTGCATGTTTCTGGCTGTGTGGAGAAGCCTTTCTACATCTTCTTGTGCTTTCGTTGCCAGTTTTTCACACCTTTTTCCTCCAGCATCTGAAAATGATCAAATGGTGGAGTAAAGCGTTTGTATCTTAAGGAAACAAAGGTCAAGAGGGAAGTACTGGTGGAGACACTCTGTAACAAACTCGTCGGTCAGAGGACAGTCTCTGTACCAGGAGGCTTTCTGTGTCCCTTTTGTCCCATGGGATGGGCACATTTCACCCCCAGCATGGCTGCGCTCGGGCACTTGAGCTGGCTGTGGGTGTCACTGGCTGTACCTGCCCTGGGAGTAATGCAGCGTGCGGCGCTGATTCTGCATGCAGCCCGCAAACAAGGCTCTGTGTAAACTATCTTATTTATTTCACTATCCTTTCCCCATTCACCAGGCAAATTATCACATGTGTATTCAGTTTCAATAAGATAAAAAATTGCCTAATAAAATATTTACTCAGCCTTTGTCCCTGCAAGTGTAAACTCATGTAATTACAGAGCACTCCAGAACCTGTGGCTATAAATCTCTAGAAATAAAATCCTCAGCACATTGACAGAATAAGGCTCCCACTTACTGTGAAAATGGGAAGCAAGTCCATGCCAAGCTGTTAGATTAACTTAATGTGCTCCAACTCATGCTCCTTCTCTCTCTTCAGTCTTCGGGGAAGGATGTTTATCTCTTCCTGCTGCCTAGCGATGGCTGTCATTAGCTTTCTGTCATAGGCTGGAAAAGTGATGATTCCACCTTTCTCTTGGAAATTATTGTTTCTCAACCTAATGTCGGCTCTCGTTGCTGGCTGCCGAGGAGGCTGTGGTCAGTGGTGTCTGGGACGTGCTGTTAGCAGAAAGGCCAATGCGTATTGTGCTCGGAAAAGTCAAAGTATCCCAGTAACAAGAAGGCTTTGATTATCTCAGCTACTAACAAGAAGCTGGTAGATATTAAGGCGCTCTAGCCTGATCGTCCTTGCGCAGGCAGCGTGGCAGCCTTCCACGGGACACGCTGCCAGCAGAGACATGGTGTGACCGAGCTGCTATTTCCAGGAAAACATTCCCGAGACTTCAGGGCTGAATCTCAGCAGGGAGTGGGAACCTGCGCCGAGGCGGGTGCTTGCAAAAGGCAAACATTTGGCTGTAATCTGTTAGATGGGCAAGGGAGAAGAGAGGCCATTATTCTTTATTTTCAATAATGTTTAGATTGTGGGCCTTTAGCGCAGAGGGATCAGAGAAGAAGGGAGCACAAGGAACATAACAATCTCCTTTGTACCTGTCACTTTAATATATGTCTGCTCCCACTTTGGCATAGCACCAGAGTTTTTGAAACACAGTAGCTTAGAGCAGTGGGGAGTATATTTTGAAGGAACTTTTAATTAAGTCTGCCCTTGGGCTACTGAGCAGAGAAAGGTGGGGGCACCCCTGGTTGTTTTTAAAGGGTTCCTCTATAAAGACAATTTTTTTCCCAGGCTATCACAAGTCTAGAATTGGGGGGGGGGAAGCCCCAAACAGGTAACCTGTCTAACTCAGCAGGTAACCTAACCCACCAGTCCCTGAAAAAGCACAGCAACGCAGGCTTTTTACTTCCCAAACTAATTACTTGAAAAAAACACTGCTTGGACACAAACCAGGTATCAACATTGCCATTCAGCATTGTCACTCCAAACCACAGCGGACAGCAAACAGACAATAGGGGAAAGTAAGGGAACAAAGACAGAAAACGTCCCTTACTGCCGGCCTTGTAGAGAATCAAGACGACCTGCAGAAAGCCCTTCACAGAAATGGGTGAGCAACCACCCAGTCCTTGAGGTAGTCATGGCCCAAGGGTCCCCCTTGGAGAAGCAGAGGAATCTTCCTGATGAAAAGCCTGGTTGCTTTTTCTGCTTAGATGGGCAGACCACCACAAAACACAGGCTTTCCTTTGCCAGTATATTTTCTGTTTGACAACATTTTGTTGAAGAAAAATCCCCAACAAGACCTGCCACCAGTTTCTGCAGGAGGTGACCCAAGGTAACAATAGCTGGAAGGGGAAGGAGAGAGGAATTTCTTCAGTTAAAAAAAGATCAAACAACACCCAAGTTTCACAGTGGTTGTGTTTATGAAAAGGAGGCTGTCTTAGCAGCCTGGGCGTTCACGTGGACCCTTCTGTCAACCTCTCAGCTTCACCTCAGAAACCAGTTTACCCTAGGACTCCCCACTGCCACTTTTGCAATGGTACATGTTAACGAGAAACCCATCCAGCAGTGACATATGCCACAAAGCCCCGCCTGAAATGAAGGCTGAGCTGAGCGCTTACACCTTTAGTGATGGACTTTCTCCATTTCCAGCCCAAAAGGACGATCAAGGATGGCAGCTTGGCAATTACGGTGTGCAACGACAGCAGGCAGCGTCCTTCTGCCACAGGAGGGACCTACCCAGGTAAGATGGCTCCGCTAAAATAAGCTTTTTTCATATGTTTGGTAAGCGCTGGCCTGGAAAACAGTGGGGAGCAATCCAGAGGTGGTGAGTGGCCAGGCTGAAAATGGACCCTACGCTATCACACACTGCTGGGGCCCACCACACAGCTTCACCATGAGGTTGAAAATGGGACCTGGGATTTACTGCTCCTTCCAGCTTAGTCCAACATCATTTATGGCACCGAGGGGTGCTTCCCTCTGGATCTCCAAGTTGTTTAGAATTCTGCTGTTTGAACACAAGGAAAAAAAATCAAATGTGTTTCAGTCTTAGACCGCCTTCACACCTCCTTCATCCATTTCTGCCTCACTTCCTCTCGCCCCAGAGGGGCAAGAGCCCTGCCCTGAGGGCTGCCACGTGCACCCGCGCATCCACTGCGCAGGTGTCTGCTTTAAAGAAGGATGCTAACAGCCTAAAATAAGTGACTGAAGGGGTGATTTTCTTCCTGTTTCTGCCCAGTCTTAATAAAAAGCAAACATCCCCTTTGGGGCGTTATATTAACAAAGTGAAATTAATTTTAGAAAAAGCCAGCTTCGAATTCACTCGAGGAGCATTAATTTTCCATGAACACATCCATCAGATGCCACCCTGTGGCTGAAAAATACCTCTCCCAGCTGGTGTCCGAAGGAAGGTCTCCACTGCCTGCTTGTCCCAGAGCTGCGGGGCAGGATGGTGGGCAACAGAGGGGATCCCGTGCCATGGCCATGCCATGCCCTGGCCCCATGGCTGCCGGGATGTGCGTGTCAGAGTGCGTGATGCCACTGCCGTGATGTCTGGAGCTGTTCTTGCCTTGGGAAAACAGCTCTGGCTGTCGCCCAGCAATCTTTAATAGAGACCGAACATGGATGTGGGGATGCTTGTGTGTAATTATACACAACATATAGGGCCATTTACCATATGGGAGCAGTTGGAGCCCTTTGATCCTTCTCACCCATAAAGCTGGGCTCAAGGGGCCTGGCGTGGGAGAGTGGGGTCGTGGGGGGGCTCACTTTCATTCCAGTTAAGGCCGGGGCTGTGCCTGTATTTCCTCATTTCCCATGAATGTTCGGGGAAGAGATTTCCCAGCACAGCTGGAAAAAAAGTGGGGGAGCGCTGCTGGTGTCCTCTGGAGCCCAGCTCGGATGCCTTTGTAGGCAAGCCAGAGAGGTGCTCCAGGGAGGTTTACTGGAGCCAGAGGCTCACCTCCTCCAGTAGAGACCCTCTCCCCCGCATCCTCCGGAGCTGGGGAGGGCATCCCTCATTAAAAAAAACAGCACCGAGTGGGAAGTCTTGGCTGAGAAACATCTGCAGCGTGGGGATTGCTTGTGCTTAAGGTGGTGATGCATGAAGGTGGGAGGGAGCCCACCTGTACCTCCGCCAGCCAGGACGTGGTGTGCCGGCTGCGGAGCCAGGACAGCCGTGCTGCTGGCCCCTGATGCCTCTTTAGGAAGGGCTCAGCTTGTCCCACAGGTCCTTCCTAACCACCAGCTGCTTCATCTGCGCCGGTGATGCTGGTACAGGTGTTTACAGGGCAGGGCTTGGAAGTCGCTGCTCACAGATTTGAATGGGGCTTTACAATAGCGATGCCCGGTTTTTTGTGGTTTCCACAGTTCCCTGACTGGACAATGCTGAAAGTATTTCATGAGAAGGAGTTATATACTAAAAACACTACATAGATTCAGTTATTTTTTTATTTTGTTTTTCATTTCTGGAAAAAAAAAAAAAAGGGAATTGAGTTGTATTTTCCACAGTCTGGTGGGCATCGGGTTGTGATTCCCCAGCCTGAGTTTATTTCTGACTCTGCCACTGAGGTGTGAGTAACCCTGACCAGACCACTTGGCCCCTCCGACTCGGCTTCTCTTTTCTCTTTCATTTCCCCGCAGTATAAATTCCTTGATGTAAGAGCTGGTGCTTAGTTTGCATTTGCGGAGCGTGTCGCACAAGGAGGGAGGGTGCAGGGCTGAAGCAAAGCCACTGAAGACACTCTGCTAACAGCGTGATAAAAGCAATCAACCGGTTACATTTCCAAAGGCAGGGGGGTTCAATTGCACATCTTATCTGTCCCCCACCTTTGCTTACCAGCTAAACCCAAGCCTGAACGCAACCAACCTCTAGATGGTCCAGATCTGGGCTTGCCCCAAAAGCTGCTCCAGACATGATGGCAGTCCCTGCCTGCCCCTGCTGCCCCTGCACCCTGGCCCGGTGACCTGAAGAGCCACCGTGGCGCCACAAATCCTCGTGCTCAGAGCCTTTCCTTTGTCTTACAGGCCTGCTGACAAGCATTTCTTTGCAGAGGAACATCTAACGAGGGTGAAGGGTAACAGTCCCTTTCTGTTACTTGCTCACCCATCCTCATCCATGCAGTCTTGCTGAAGCTGAGGGAGATGCCTGGGTGCAGAACCACCTGCCTCAGCGCCCCAGCGTTTAAAGGAATTTTGCACGCATAGGCCCCTGCTAGTGAATCCCCCTGGAGCCATTTATTCTGCCCACCCTGCTGCTGAAACATGCGAAAAGTAGCACTCTGCCCGCACTTAGCAGTGTTAACCCAACTCATGCACACACGTTACTGCCAATGAATCCGCACCGCGTAGCAGGTACTTGTAAACTCTTTCCATCCATCCTATGCGGACAACACTGAGTTCGGTTTAAATTTCTCCCTTCTTTCTCAATCATTTTTTTTTTTCAGGCTATTTGAGCCACAAAACTGGCCAACAGGCACAGCTGGGAAACACACTGCAGCACAAAGAAAAAATAATAAGGCCTGGGAGGAGTTCTTTTCCCCTCTACAGAACTGTAATTGGGTCTTCTATTTTTATTTTTTTTTAAGCTCAGCTGGGGTATGAACTCCTTAGTCTTAGTTTGACTTATGGGAAAGGGAGGGCATTAGCATATTTATAAAAATTTACCTCGTTCTGAAACTGTAGACATGCTTCACCTTTTAATTTCATGATTAGTGTCATTTCATCATAGGGGAAAAGCCACTTTTTCTCTCCAGCGGCACAAAACGAATACAAATCAAACACATGCTTTCTGGAATTATTCACACAATGTTTTCAAAAATCGACATAGTTCAATAGTTGAGCAATAAATTTTCTTACTAATGAGACACTAAAAAATGTTTTTGATGTTACGCCCAGGGAGAACTAGTTATTGCAGATTTATAGGCAATCTGTGCAAAGACTGTCCTTTGCTTCCAATGAGTTTCTAATTTTGATTTGATGATATCCAGCTGCAGAGATTTGGCCATGATATTATATAACTTGTGATATCACATCTATATGTATTTTCTTCACCCTCAGTGACTGGCCGTTTCATACACGGGCTGGACTGCAACACCCCTTGGTCTCCCTCTGCAAACAGCCATGGCGGGTAGTGTTTATGGATCCCTCTAAGGAGTATACGTGGTTACGGTACGTGCATCTCGTAACTCTCTAAAGTACAGGAGGTAAATTTAAATTTTCCCAAAAACACAGCTTTTCCTTTCGTTTCCTCCTGCACTCTCCGTTGCCAGGAGCTGTAGCTCAGAGCAGGTCGGGGTGTGGGCAGTCGTGCACTGAAGGCCTTGCAGACGGTATTTTGCCTTTCCCTTTGTTCCAAGCATCTCTTCCAGCATTAGACTGGAGCCGAGACAGTCAGGCTTGTACCACCCAGGGGCAGCCACCACACCAAGGACCAGAGTCACTGCAATCCACCCCCACGCAGAGGGAGGTTCGAGGGTAGTCGGTGAAGGAAGGTAAACTCTTCTTGCCACTATTTTAGCACCAAGAAGCCTGAGAGGGAGGGTTTCTCAACTCAGGAAGGGAGTATTTTCTCCCCTTGGCCAAGGCAAAGCCACACATTCAGTGAAGGTGGCCACCAAAGCATTCCCTGGAGGTAACCACCGGTGGCCCAGTGCAAGAGTTTATTCCTGTGACTGTGTTGAGACCCTGCCGAAGACGAACACAGACCTTCCCCGGGGACATTTTTAATCTGAAACAAACCGAGCGGTGCCGGTATTGATACTGCTGGCAGGCCCCCTTCCATAGGAAATGAGGGAATGTGGTATCTCTCAAAGGGTAATAACAAGGCTCCTTGCCTGGATACAAGAATGATGAGTGCTTCAGAAGTGCTGATGATTAAGGCCCATGTTTAGGACGCTTGGAAAAAGTGGTCTCCAAAACAAAACAGCCATAAGCCAGTTTGCTCCGCCGCTCGCCTGCCTTCCACCCACATGGCTGCCTTGTGGGCAGGCTGCAGACAGCCTCGGCGAGCGTGTCTGGCAGCAGGCAGCAGGCTTCCCGCGCCATGTGTGCCTCAGCACGCAGGGGACCGCCTGGCTGGTGCGTGTGTGCCGGCCATGCTGGGTGCCATGCCTCCCTGGATGCCATGTCTTGCTGGCTACCATGCCTCGCTGGACACCTGGACCCTCCGTCTGCATCCACTGCTCCAGCAAGAGGCTAACACGCAATTATCTCAGCGGATGAGGAGCGCTATTTTTTTTTTTTTTTTTTTTTTTGAGGGAGTTTGCAACTTGAGCACGCTGCCAGTAACTGAAACTTCTGGCGGAAGACGGTAAGACGGTGGCGTATTAAGCTAAACAACGTCAAACAAAGCCTACAGAGTTATTTTTGCTCAAATAAACATTTCTAGCTTCCAAAAAAATGATGAGGAGTCTGTGGCCACTGTAAATAGTATTAAATTAACTGATAACTCACAAACACTTCAGTCAGTTATTCTTCTAAAGGGCTGCTGGAAGCACACCCATGGCAGGGACCGCAAACGCCTTCGGCAGAGGCTCCCCTGGGAATCAGGCAGAGCCATCCCCTCATTCCTCGCATGCCATGCGTGTGCATAATTCCATATAAATCATGGGTCTGAACACCATAGAAGCACTAAACAAAGTTAAAAGTTCACAGAAACACATTCAGAATGACATCTTATTCACAGCTTTCAGTAAGCACATTGTACGTTGAAGAGTTGCCATTCTTTTTTTCTTCATAACCCAAGCGTTTGGTCCCCTCCTCCTCATATGCTCCGTCTCGTCACATTTCTATCTCCAAGTCCACTGCTGATGCGAATGATTTCAATGGCACTTCACAAACATACGCAGAAAACGCAGCCAGATGTCTTCCTTGGATTTCAGGAAGGCAGAGAAGTGTCAGAATTAAATCTGGATTGCTATGATGTTGCCAAAAATAGTTTCTGCACTCACTCTGTGTCTGTGAAGATGGATCTCAAGGCCAAACACAGAAATTAGCTTCCATATCAACATTTTACTGTCACTTTCATCGCCACGCCAATAGATTAGTTAAAATAACATCGTTTACTGGCATGGAGTGTTATTGCAAACAGATGTCATCGTTAGGATAAAGACAAGTTCTACTATTTCATCCAGGAACTTATTCATGGAAATTTTGATTTTTCTCATTGAAACAAGAAACACTTTTCAGTCTTTGAATCTTTCACCCACCAAAAACACTTAAGGGAAGGGGTTTTTTGTTTCCCCCTCCAATAAAGAAGAAATCAGCATTTTGCTTGATGAGGCAAAATTCTGGTGGTTATTCCCAGTTATAGGTTTTCCTCCAATGAAAGACAAATGTTAATTGGAAAAATATCTATGAACAGCTCTAATTTCCTGTATATCTTTCATAATTGTGTCTAATTGCATACTGCTTCCTTCAATTCTTCTTCATCTGGAGTTGAATAATTCTTGTCTCAAATATATTCATGTTTTTCCATATGTCTAGTCATTGAGCTGCCTTCTCTGTGTTATTCAGATAAAACCGGACATTTATTTTTAATGATTGTTTTTTGTTGCCTTCCTTTATTATGAAGGAAGTATGTATGGATATGCATTTGACTTCATTCATTAGAAAGGAATATGAAGCAGTGCAATGTAATGAGATCGGCCACCAGAACACAGCAGCTCAGGAGGGATAAAGTAATCCCTCACCCTGCAGAGATCCAAAATCTCAGTCCCGCTGGAATGAGAGGCAGCACTCCGGTTGACTTCAGTGAGGCTAAGATTTCATCCTAAGAATTTAATAATATTGCAGTTTTAAGTAAGTTCAAGCAGAAACGCATGCTCACTGGCATAGTTTAAGGCTCTCAGTCTTACACAAACAAAAGCCTGTGCATTTAAGTAAAAGAATTTTGAGTTTTATTTATTTAATCTACTTACAACCTATTAAATATTAAAAACTACATTGTAATAGATTCTATGTACCTCTGAGAAATAATTGTAGAAATCACACAACACACAAAAAGCGCAATAGTGGCAAATTTGTATTCTTTCTCATCCTACTCCAGAGAAGGTAGCAACAAAAAAGGTCACGTTTGGCAGCCGTTTTCATATAATATGTTGACTCATTGCTGCTCTCTGGTCTATGTAATCCTTACACTGTGCCTAATAGATTGTACATAACTTCTGCATGAAACTTGCAGAGTGTCCTGTCTCCTGAGCTCTAGTGCCAAGATGGAAACTCCCAGCACTTTAGCACAGCCCTGGCCTCTGCTCCCTCTCCCATCAATGGAAAAGTTCCTTTAGATCTCAGTAATGGAGGGACAGTCACTGAAATCAAAATCATAGAATCTATTTCTAAAGTCCAGCAACTCGGCCTGTAAAATGCTCTTCAGTCCTCTTATTGCATGGGAGAATCGACACAGGCAAGAAAACAGGCCTTTTTAACGGAAGGTAAATGTTTAGCTTGGGAAAAATGGGAATAGTTTATATTAACAACCCCAGAGTGCGCATGAAGTCAGCCCAACTCCTGGAAAGCCCCGAGCTGAGCTCTGGGCACTGGCAGGAGCCGTGAGGGAGGATGGAGGCCAGCCAGGCTGCGGCGAGGTCCATGTCCCCCCACGCTGCTGGAGCAGACAGACACCCAGGTACCCTGGCCAATGCTGACCTAAATCAGCCTAAGTGCAAAGGTGCATAAATGCTCCCAGGACATCGACTTCTTCACTGGCACTAACCCTCTCCTCACTTTGTCCAGCACAGGTTGTTGCCATAGTGCTGCATCTTTATGGGACGGCCGGGACAAGCTGTAGAACAAGCATTTGTTGCCTTATATCCTCACTCGCAGCCTGGTGCTGAGTTGCCCTAATGGGCAAAAATCTTGACCCTGCATCTACCATAAATGCCTACAGGGACCACGGCTATGTCTCGTTACGCTGAGCTGAGAAAAGAGCAGGAGTTAGCTACCGATGGCAGAGCAGCCCCCAGAAACTCCAGCTGGAATTTCTATCTTCTTCTGCATTTGCCTTATACTGTAATTATGTTTCACAACAATTTCTATGTCAGTCTTCCACTTCCAAATACAAATGTCACTTCTCTTGCTCAGGTTCAAAACAAACTGTCAGTTTGAAATAGCTTCTAACACGTTAATAATGAAAGACCATTTTACCCCCACTGAGAATAAAATGCTAGCACTAATCATACCGTTCTAAAGGGCTTATAAATCAATAAACTGAGAGGCAATGAATGAACAAAATGCTGATTGAAATCACAAGCACGTCAAGTATCTGCAGATAATCAGTGTCACATGTTTAAAGAAAAAAAATAAATAGTTTTCCCTAAACATGTGGATACACACGCAGTCCTTGCTGGATTTTATTCTCGCAGTGTGGTTTGATTACCTCACTGAGGTAGATGGAAGCACAACTGAATGCTAGAAAATGAGAGCAGTAGATCACTTTGTGATGTGACATTCATAACCCAAAGTGGTACAACCTCATAATAAACTGCCTCTAGTAGCTGGGATTTTTCCTGCCTGTTCACCACTGGTGCCAGATTGCAGCTGTTGGTTGTGAGCAGTTCTGCTGCGGTTCCCCGGTCAGGGCTGTGTCAGATGGCCAACACCGCAGCCACCAGCTCACCCAAATGCCTGACAGGGGTCACAGTGGGGACCAATGGGGCTGATGCCATCAAACATCTCAGATCCAGCCACCCGCTAACGCAGCCCTGGCCCACATCACAGCATGGAGAGCTCCGGGATATAACTCTCCCCTCCCACCTGCAAAGTGTCCTGCAGAGTTTGCCGTTGCCTTCTCTCCTGCAGCACGTGCTTTGTGGCTCTTGGCCACGTGCAAATTTCAGCAAGAAGCTCCAGACGGGTGGCTACCTCTGGTATCTTGTATAATATATTCGTTCAGCGTTGGCTGCTATGGTGTCCTTCTTAGCTGAGTGCACAGCACGCCTGCACAGTTCCTCCTTGGGTAAGTTGCGTTCTTCCCCATCCCATTAAGCCTAAGAGAGATTTGTCAGTATAAGTGTTGGGAAAAGCTTTTCTCAAACCCATGATATTGCCTTTAGTAAGTGATTCACATCACTGCCGTTACAGAATTGCTTCCCTGCTTGGGGTGTCTGCAAAGCTCTGGTATACAAAATGTTGTCGAGCTTTCAGCTTCAAAGGCTCCCCAACGTATTGACACCATGGAGGTGTCCAAGCACCATAGTCCAGGCCCAGAAGCCCTGGCACTGCATTACAGTGCTTGCAGGTGTGGGGCCTCTTGTGTGAAACTCTCATGAAGAAAGGAGCCGCACTTCGCTGACCAACCCTTGGTCACCAAAACCACAGCTGCTCTCCCTGCATTTGTCACCCAAATCCCCACCCCTTTTATCACCGGAAAGGAGCCTATGAGAAATCTCTAGCACCGTGGAAGTGGCACATCGCCATTTTTAACAAAAAAGCCTTCTTGTTTTAAAAGTAAATGCTGGCGCTGGATAAACAGAGACGTTAGATGCAAAACACCGAGAGACCAGCTCCTCAGTTTTGTGGAAACTGGTGATATCAATGGATTTCAGTAATTTCTTGCGTGAGAGTAAGCATGGTCCTTATTTACAGTCAACTCCAAATTATTTCCTCATATACTTCATTGAATCTTTCTTAAAGATAGATTTTTTAACCCTCATTGAATTGACTTCACGAAAAAAGTTTGCATAATACATCAACAATCATCTATAATTTCTTCCTCTGAATTCTGATGCAACATAATGAATAGAATACAATAGAAATAAAGATGTTGGGAATTTATGACAGAGCTTGCAATTATAGATCTAGGAATAAATGAACATGAGATTCACTTGCTAGAGGATTGTAAATTAAGATAATGGATATTAAGATTAAGTCTTTTTTTTTATTTTGCAATACTTGATGTTAATAGAAACTGATTTTGTGTAGTAGTCCAAGTGTCTTTAAAGACTTTTAGTGTCGCTATTCAATAATGGACGCATGTTTTAATAAATTTGCTTTTCTGAATAGGTAAATGGATTAATTGATAGAGGATCATGAAAAGCTTTGCAAATGTGTGTTGATGAACTTGTTAATAAAACATCACACAAAATGTTTTATTCACACAAGATAGGTGGATTCACCCCTTGTTAATATTCAACAAAGCTAAAATGTTCCTTTGAAGTGGCATTGAGGCATCATGATCTTCAAGTGATATGGGGTAGGAACTTCTTTTAATAAAATATTCTGGGGAAATACACCACATCAGGGGTTTAAAACCACCACATATTTATGTTGAGCGGTACCCGTTACTTGAATTGTCTCACAGAAATGCCACTGCCGCCATTTTAAACATTTCTCCCCAGGTGAGGATAGCTCTTCACAAGTGAGTCATCTTGTAATAAATGCTTTAAAAACACAGTGGAAGGTTCCTAGTATGGAAATTAGAGAATATAAAGCTCTTTTTGTCCTTTGCAAGATGACAATGATATTTCCTCATCTCTTACTTCCTCAAACGAGCATTCAATTACCTATTTTTTTTAAAAGGGTGATTAACCTCCAACTCTAAGTCAATCAGCTAATGCTTTCTAGCAACTTGCACTTGTTGGATCCAGTGAGCCAGAGTATCAGAGCTGTGCAGCAATAAATACACCCAGCAGTGTTACGGAATTCACACATCAATCTTCAAAAAGCTTTCGGAAGCGCAGCCTCTGCTGGAATCCAGTGCAAATTCAATCTGGTGCCCAGGAGCTTGATATTTCAGTAATGTCAAGAAGCTGAGCCATAGATTTTTAGCAATGCTGCCTTTGGCTATACCAAAGCTCATGAAGCCCCAGCCCTGCGCCATGCTATGGCTGGTTGCTATAGGTCTGTTCAATCACCCTTGATTTCAGTCACTGGAGGCTCTAATTTTTGGGATCTCAATGGAAAATCTTGTATTAGGTGTGTGGCTGTGTATGTACGCACACAGGCAACTGAGGGTTCACAAAACGTCACAGAGCACAAGGACAGCATACCTTACTCGTTGTCAAGATAATACTAAGAAGATAAGACTATTTAGTTGTTATACACTGGGAAACAGAAAAAGTGGCCCTTACCTTGCAAATGACCGTGTAACGTTTCCCCTACATGCTGTTCTTCACAATCTGCCCGTGTTGGCACATGCCCGACACTGAGAACTTGGGGCTTGCCAGCAAAATCCCCACTGGGATCTACTCTGTGGCGCCATGAATGCTTGAGAACTCTGTAATGCATTTAAGTGCTAGTGGAAATAAATATCTAAGGAAAGACGTTTACATGTTGCAATGAGCTGCCCCAAGTATTAATTTTCCCTAAAGTTTAAACCCATCACGGAGTTCTTAGCATACGCGTGCCAGTTCAGCAGCCCTCAGTAGGGCTTTTGCAAACATGCAGGGTACACACGTGGCAGCTCAGGCCAAGCACAAGAGCCCCAGACCAGTTACAAGGGCCTTTATGAGGCAGAGGTAGTTTTTTTCCTGCTTTCATATGTATGACAAATAAGTATTCTTGCCTCCTGAATGTTGCCTTGATAATGAAGAAGTTATACTGTACAACAGTGGTTTCTTAAACCTGTTATGTTATGCTGCCACTCTATGTCACCAGTAAAATGGAACAGCAAAGAAAGGCTTTAGAAAGGTTCATAATGTTTTGATGAGACCGGACCCTGCCGTTTGTAAGGTTAAAACTGCCCCGACTTTAAAAGATAACCAGCAGCAATCTGCCTGAAATTGTGTGGGCCGACTTCAGCCACTGGAAGTCAGCTAACACTATTCTGCGTGGTGTGTTCGAGGGGGAGAACAAGGGGATTGCTGCCAGCATTACTCAAAACCTGTCATTGTTTGCTTGGACAGCAAAAAAATTAAATTATCCTTGTACAGTTGCGATCAGATACATAGATGTCTCCTTTTTCCCAGTCCCCCCACAAGTTATCTGAGTATGGCAGGATAATTGTCTTGGTAGTTCTGATTTTATTAGGTCCTCATTAGTGCTCTAATGAGCACCAAAGCAGGGAAGGCCACGCTGACCTTCATCCATCTTTGTTCAATGACGTTCTAGTCCTATTTTAAAATGTGTATTTGTGCAGTAGCTTGACAGGCAGCAGTCACACTTGGACCCCTGTATCCAAGCTAATTTTTGGCACCAGCCAATTAACGCCATCATTTTGCACAGCAAAACACAAGTCATGACTGTATGTACCTTGGCGCCAGCCCCTTGCTGGCTCAAGGAATGTGTCTCTGGGACCACCCAACATTACAGGCAGCCGCGAGGAATCAAGAAAGGTGTGATGTGAGCAGCAAGTAGTGCTGGTGCTCAGCACCAGTGGGGGACGTGGAAACAATTTGTGGAAATCACAGGCTGAGTCCAAGGGAAGTGATAATCCCCTGCCTTTGAGATGCAGGACATCGAGTAGGTAGACATCATACTGGCATGACTCTAGAGTTTCCATCAGTTACATCTAAAACACTTAAATGTTAGGAAATGTCAATATTTAAGCTACTGAGAGAACTTTATCTCCGCCCTTTTGCGTGTTTGTGCTGTAGAGGGTAAAGCACTACTCCCGTGAGCAAAGTCAGAGACCCTTAACTCTCTGTAGAAATATGAGTGAATTGGGTCACTAATTTAAATTTTCCAAATGTGTCTACTGTCCCTTCAATAAACAATTTAACACCTGCTTCATCATTGTCCCCTTCTGACAGTAACAGCATTCCACTTTACAAATTTTTGAGCTCTACTTCAAGCAAGGAAAAAAATAATTAAGTAACCTGGCTTACAATAACATTTCTTTGGAGAACGGGACATTCGCTCTCTCCCCTGACCAGGGAGAACCTTGTAGGAGTGCGGGGTGAATAAAGCCTGGCTTGGGTGATTTCTCCATTCTGTAGCTTCCACTGACACCTGCTGGAGACAGGCGCCTCTTGTTCGATCATTTTAAATTCTGTGTCCAAAATGCAAGAGGGGTAGGCACAAAATACACTTCTCACCCATTTAGTCAACGAAGTACACTGCGTGTCTGTAGCAGTATAATATCATCAGAATCAGGAACGCTTGCCTATTTCCATCTCTGATTTTACAAAATAAACCCGTTTTTTCTAAAAACCAGACCCAATTTATGGTCATGTACACACAGTTATTTCCTAGCCAAAGGAAAAACACTGTTTCTTAAACAGGCAGGTGATCTCCGGAGCTCAATTCTGGTCCAAATGGAGGGAGGTTTGGAGCAAAGAAGGAGGAAGGAAGGTCGTCTCTGCAATCCCTAGCAAGCTAAAGGAAGAATGGGGCCTGGCAATGGTTGTCATACTTTCTGGTGTACGCCAGCTCCACAGAGATGTGGGGATACCAGCTCAAAGGGCCCAGCTCTCAGTCCCTTTTGTGTGCTGGCCGGCAACCGGTGCCGGGGGAATAGCACTGCTGTTTTCACTGCTGGGTTCACTTACTCCAGAACCGCTGGAGGAATTTTGTCCCTAGTTGACTTACAGAGAAAGATAAATGGCCAGCAGATACTCGCCAGCAGATGCACATGCAGCGCTCTGCAAAAGAACAAGAGCACAATTAAACCTGTGTGCGATTGAAGGTGGGTCATCTGAGTACAGCCCAGGAATGTGCGATGCTCCAGCATGCCTGTGGTCTACTTTCCTAGGGAGAAGGCCTCCTCCTTTTCATGTTAGAAATTTCACCAAGTCCCTGACGAGCACCCGAAGCAGTACAGGCAACTACAGGAACACAAAAATTAAAAAAATACCCTAAAACACGAGCACAGTCCTAAAGCTTTGAAAACTAGAAAATGCATCACAATTTTAACAGTAGGTCTTTTATGTTGGTGTAAATTGTTCCTGCTCTGCTTAGACAGGAAAAAAAACCCCAGTCACTGACAGACCTAAACTTTTCTTCACTTTCAAATTAAGCTCATAGTCCGTACATTTGTAACAACTCAGACAGACCTGGGCTCTGCGTAACTGAAAATGCCTTTTCCATAGTTAGCTCACAGTGTCTAGCTCATAGCTAGATTTTAACTAAAGCCTCAGACTGCTGAAAAAAGTAGAGGTCTCTTCAAAACTATTACAGTTTGAGTTCTGGCCAACGGGCAACATTTATGGTGAGGGTTGGTTTTGTTTGTTGGGTTTTTTTTGTTTGTTTGTCTGTTCGTTTCTGGCAGAAATTAAAGGACAGTTGAATCTTTTGTTTATCGTATTTTCAAGTTAATTTAATTCTGTCATTACCGTCTCGCTGAAGTGCCGCTGGTCATGGCCAGAAGGTGGCAGTGGAAGAGCAGCCATTGCTCGACACACACCGAGCGGGCACGGTTAACTTCAAGGGCAGAAGCGAGGACCGTGTTACGTGACAGGACAGCAGACAGCTGCGGTTTAGGGTGTTTTAAGAGGTATCTCCCATCCCGAAGTGCCAAAATGTGTGGCCTCCTAGTTAATAAGCTGGAAATGCGTAACGAAACCCACTTGTTCACTTTCAAACTAGGAGGAGAAAAGCTCTTCTCAAAGTGTTATTGCAAAACACGGGATTTCAAGACAGCTTTAATCATTTTAATTGCTCGGATGAGTCATTAAATTTGAACATCTGAATATCAAACTCACTTCAACTGCCTGAAAACCATAAAGGATTCTCACAGTAAGCAAACTTAACAGAACTGTCCCAACACCACCTTTTACGTCTGTATTTCCTAATGAGCCTGGGCGCCCGCTTTTAACTGCCCTTATTGTTGGGATAACCCAGAAAAACCCTCCAGAGGGAAAACAGGCGGTGGGTTTGGTCAATGTTATTTTGACTTTAGTTTCAATATATTACCATGACTAATATTACAGTCCTGCAAGTTGCTGCATGCGGAGGGACTTCCTAGAGCCTGTTTACACCCCCTTAAAACAAAACTGGCCTCTTGCTCGTTCATCTGTCTGTATTCTTTTGTGCTTGCATCTCTATTTCTGTTTGGTATTGTACAGAAAGAAGCATTTTAAAAGATCTTGCTTGGAAAAGTAAATTATCTCTAATAATTCATGTTAATATTTTACTAATATCAACTCAAACTGAGCTCCCTGTACCCCTCTGGGTGGCCCATTCATGCCGTACCACCTGAGTTACCCTCCCCCCGGAAACTATCAGTGGCCATCTCAGCACTGTAAACCTATAGGGTAATAAAGCAAGAATGGTAAAGAAACTGAAGTTGATGGGTTAACCATAATCTGAAGAAAAAAAAGTGGAGCACGCTGCCCTACCCTGCCCCACTTTTTGGTGTCCTCAACTCAGGGGCCTGAGAGAATAAGGGGTTGAGCCTCAGATCTACATCAGCACTGGCGGACCTCCTGATCTTCTACTGGTCCCTTAGCAGGCAGAGTCAAAGGAGCAAAGTCCTCTCACGACATCCTGAGCGGTAAATGTGAGGAACAGGATCCTCTCCCTTTTCCTACATGCCATTTCCATCCATGTATCTTACTCCTTTCCCTTTTCACCTTCCATTTCAGAACATCTTTCTCTATGCTGCTGGGTGGCCAAGGCCAGAAGGGCCGGTACAGGCACCATGGGGGACAGTCAGCCTTTATACATATTTGCCAGATCGTGGCATGATGGATCAAACCGCGTGCTGTGCCTGGATTTCTCCTGCAGCAAGGCTGCGAGTAAAAGCAAGAAAAGTGCAACCAAGTTGTTCTTATGTGGCCTCTGCTGAACATTTCTCTTATTTTCTACTAAAGAGAGTAGGATCGGGCCCCACACAAAAAGATACACTAAAAATCCTCCCTATTTCATATTGTAGGAGAATATTTGGTCTTGCTTTCCTTTGCTATACAGCATTGCTCAAATGGAATTTTCTTTCTAAAAATTTGAAATGAAAAAAGGAAAAAGCGAGTAACTACAGTGAAAAATCTTACAAACCCCTTTAATTCAAATTTTTTAACTTTTCAAATTTTTGATTAAAGATGCCATGAAGAAGGAAAAGATTTTTAATGGGTGAGTGAGTAGGGTAAAGCAGGGCAGAACTCTGAATCAGTCTTAAGCTCTTTTTACCTTAGGCAGAGCAGTGGCGTTGACACCTTCTCTTTTCAGCACATCCAAATTAAAAGGATGATTGGGTGAGCAGGAGAAGATTTGGAAATGCGGGGAAAAGTCATGAGCTCTTCATTCACCTTAAACACAGAGAAGATGCCTGCAGAAAGTAGGGACTAAATGAAGCGACCGAGACAAGTATCAAAGAATAGCATGAGTATGCAGAGAGAAAATTTTAAAAAGTGAAGGTACAGTACAGAATTTTACAAGTAATTGTGATTCTGTGATTCTGTGAAGCAATACCAGGAGTAGCAAGAAACAATTCTGCATATACATTGAGAGACAGTGAGGGAGAGACCAAGGAAATTATTGATTCACTAGCAAATGAAAAAGGGAAGTCATCAGCACAAGAAGCCAAGAAGGCCAAAGTTCTCTGTCTTATTCTGCATTTCTAAGAGAAAAGATCAAGTGCAAAGCCTGGCTAACGCAAGCAGCAGCAGAGCGGGAGGATCTCTCTATGGAAATGCACAAGGATACATCAGCGCACTCGGAGAACTCCAAAATTTTCACGCTGCCTGAGCCTGATGGATTTTATCCCAGGAAACTGTAAAAGAATATGGCAGAAATAATGTCAGAACCACTTCGGGTTATCTTAGGGAAGTCATGGAGTGTAAATAAGCATCAGAAGACTGGAAAAGGGCAAATATATTCAGTTTCTAAGAATGGAAGGAAAAGACTAATCGGGGATTTGTCTGTCAGTCAGCTTACCTTCAAATGCCAGAAAAACCCTGGAAAGCACAAAATCTTTGTGAGCACATGAAAGAAAACAAGGAAATGAGTAAGAGTCAAAATGGATTTGTCAAGTGCAAATCCTCTCAGAGCAAACTTGTCTCTTTTTATGAATGAGTTGCAGATCTGGATAGACAGAAAACAATAAACACCAACAAAAATGCAGAATGGACTTTGACTCCTTCTCTAAAGACCTTCTCATTCAAAAGGTAGAAAAATATGCTCTACATGAAACTCTCCTATGGCACAGGCCGAACAGGCTCAATAAACATGCTGAACTAATGAAAATGTAGCAATATTCAGTGGCTCATGTTCAAAATAGAAAAATGTAATTAATGGGCTCCTCAGACAGCTGTCATGGAGTTGGCTGTATTCAAAATGTTTTCATTAATGACCTGGTAGATGAAATAGATGGTTATACTGTTAAAGCTCTAGAAAACACTAAGGTAGGAGGAGATGCAAGTATGTTAAGGACAGGACTAGAAACAGGTCAGCTAGACAAGCTGGAGAAATTATATGAAACGTTACAGGACCAAACGGAAGGATGTTCATTTGCCAGGAGTGATTATCTGCACAAATAAGGAATGGAGTACAAATAGAAACGCCAGGGATGAAATATTATAGGAAATCATGAGCAGAACATGAGCCAATGTTTTTCTACAGCGTTGCAAAATAAAGGTAATCATCACTGCAACCCAGGATACTGTTTTCTGAACAAAACTCATGATGTATGCTTATAATGAAGCAACGTTAGTGCAGCACAACACTCAAACGTACGTTTGAGCCAGTGTACGATGATCCGCTTCCTAACATCATGTACTCTCACAGAGCAATTAAACAAAATTGCTCATGTTCTGTGAGAACAAACCTTGCCGGAAGGGACTGCAATAAAGGAAGGACCTGCCTCTGCTAATGGTACTAACTCATCTCCCAAAAGCTGCAATTGCTAAGTGACCATCTGTAATTAAAAGGCCTGGCACATTTTAAAAATCCCTTTCCTACAACTGGCCACTATTTAACCCTCCCTGTGAGTTGCACATGAAGTCGATTGATTGTCAATATTGATTGATTCAGCACGTTCATAAACCTTTTAGCACAGGCACAAGAAATCGGAACTTCCTGCCATAGCTTGTGAGAGGCAACCTTCACTAGCCAAAATTTCTCATTTGTAATACAATTTTCTCTTACTCCAGCTATCTTGTTCTAGCTCTGTCTGCTAGAGAGAAAGGCTAAATAGCAGAAAAGCACCCTTCCCGCAGGAAGTCAGCATAGGTCCTCTACAAAATACTGGAGCTCTTGAATATTTTTTTGTATGTTCCCAATCCTCAGCAACTGCTGTAAATTAGCAACCAGACAGCTGAAATGGTCACTCTTATCTGCTGCATCCATGGAAGTAAAAATCCCCAGCTCTTCTCCCACGTTTGAAGGCTCCTTTTATCTCAACGGAAGCTGCGACCTTTATCAGCAATAGATTCTGGGTTCCAGGCTACGCGTTTAAACCCGTGTTTATATGGTGTGATAAATCAAAGGCAAAAATAGCCTACAGGATTCTTTGCTACATTGCACACTGTGAACAATCATTTACTTTCCAGGGGACCATTAATTAGTATTGATTTGTCTTTTCGCTCAGACGGTTCACAGGCGTACGGACGGGAGGCTGCGTGCCAGCCTGCGCAGCATCAGGAGCCTGTTATCCTGCAGCTTTTTACACGAGTTGAAAAGATTTGCAAACAGAAGACCTACCACACAGTCTGAAGTTAAGGTGATTTTCAAATTGCCCATTTTAAGTGGCTAGTGAATGAGGAAACAGATGAGATGAAATCAATGGGAGCAAGAGTACCATTTGGAACAAAAAGGGGGTCAATAAAACAATGAGGATGAAATGTGAAGTCCGTGAAAAGGCTCATGCCCCAGCCCAGTATTCCAGAGTAAGACATCCCTATGAATTTGTATGGTGCGCAGGTGCAAGCCTAACACCTGGAAGTCAACACCGTAACAGCCTGGGTTTGCGGTGATGGTCTGTAAAAAAAGACCATCACAAAATCTGGATGCACAGTGAACTTGTTGTCACAACTCTGCCCACCCCCCAAGGTAAAGGAAACCAGACAGGAAAGTCTTCTTCTATTTTTGTAAGTAAATATTGTCTCAACAACCCTGAGACCAACATTTCTGCTCCTTCCTGGAGACCTTCTCTAGTGCCATGCCGAGATGATGAAAGGCCAAGTGTCTGTCTGGAATGACTGATCTCACCTGGTGTCAGGCGTGTGATGGTGCTGGGAGGAGAGGTGGCATGTATGGTGGGAGCAGGTCTCCTTGGAGTAAGGCTGGTCTCCAGCAATGGAGGCTCAGCCCTTGCTGACTGACAATGAGTAGGTGAAGCAACTCACACCACTCTTGGACAACAAGGTACCACCAAGAATGCACCTCAGACCGTGCCAGACGGCTCCAGTAACAGTCACAACAGGGTGCTTGATGTTTAATTGAGCCAGCTAGATTTTCAGTTCCCCAAGTAATGAGAAGAGCTGTAGGAACAGGCACATGCCAAAGCCTGCTGGCCGTACACAAACCCCCATGTGGATGACCAGTGAAGGAGAAACAGCACTGCAGAGCTGAGGGTCTTGCTTCTCACCAGCTATGTCCTACTGTTGCTTGCCACCAAAGAGGTCATTGCTCTCATGTTCACTGTCCTGGCTAAAAAGGAAGCTAACACCTAATGTTAGCACTAGTGCTAAACTGAGCGCTTGCTTCTTGCTGGCGCAGACTCCAGAGCAAAAGCCAGTTTTAAGCAGCAATGAGTCAAGCTTGGTCCTGATCATACTGATCCATCCTCCTCCTTCCTCCAGACAGCCCCAGGATTAGCAGGCACTGAAAAGATCGTCTATCAGTATCTCCTGTAAGAATAGACAGTGATTAAAATTAGAAGATAAAGTTTCTTAGAAAGAATATAGCAACTTGGGGACAGCATTTTTGTACTCCAGCGAACTGGGAGGTCTACGATTAAGTGGAACCTCAATTCCTTCATGGCCCACTGAATCTTTTTAATAAATTTTCATTCATTCTCTTCAGTATTTATTTTCTTAACACATCAGGAGGTTGGGTGTTTGGGGGTTTTTTTTAATATTAATAGGTTGGGTGTTTTGTTTTTGTTTTTTTTTTATTTTAATAAGCTTCTCTATTAGTATCAGATAGTTATACTAATCGCCCTCTTGCATATGTGGGTTCTGCCTGGCTTCATGTAATAGTATCTACTAACAACACAACCTTGTAAAACTTGTTGTTTAGTAAGCTAGAACTATCTATGGATCACTCCCACCCAACGCAGCCTCCAGCAACACTGCCAGTGTTTTCCATGGGGTCTCTGTGTGCCTTATTTAAAGGCTCTGCCTGCTGGGCTGGGGCAGGTGCTGGAGGGCCCACTGATGGTGGTGGGAGGACACCATGTTCATCAAGAAGACGAGTCCTCCTAGGAAATAGGATGTAGGGTTTGCTGGGGGCTAGGGAGAACAGGATTTGTTTCTCTAATGTAGAAAGAATTAGTGAGAAAACAGCTGATTAGCAGGTTCCAGGGAAACAAGGAGTAACTTATGAAGATACCTCGGTGAGTAAAGATCTATCCATTTTATTAAATACATTAATGCTGAATGTTGAAAGGAAGTTGATATTAGTTTCTTGTGAAGAGATGCTACTTGATATACTGACTAGCTTTGATTTAGAGTTTTGTCTCAGCTCTGGGTTAGGATAATTATATATACTTATGCTCTGCTTCATGGTTTGTCCCTCATGGACTACAATCTTATATCTGCTAGAGCTGTTAGGAGGAGATATCTCAGATCTTCGGCTCAGCTCACCCATTTATTAGAAACTGAGCAATGTGCACTGAGGGGGGTATGGCTGCATCCTGAGGGCTTCTGCTCTTCTGTAGAAAAAAAAATACAAAACCAACAAACAACAACCCCAAACACAACAACAACAACAAACCCCTCAGCAATATCATAGAACATGAAACTAAAAGGTTGGAAGTTCACTTGCATTCCATTTTCGTTTCACTAGCGTAGAGCAGGAGAAAGGAAAGGTAGAGACCCCCTGTAAAATCCCCGTTCTCCTGATCTGAAATCAAGGGTGGAGGTGGGACGAAGCTTCTCGGTACCTGAGAGCAGCCTGAAGTGCGACTACAGCCGGTGGTACTCCACGTAATCATTGAGAAGTAACTTCTAGTTGCTCCTCTTCTGTTCAGGCAGTTTGTGCAAATATATTTCAGAAGAAGGAGATATTAGAAACCAGGCATATCACAGTGCCGAAGTGCTCTGAATCATAGAGGCATCATAGATTCCTTTTAGGCTTCTCTCTTCTTTTCAGATGCGACACAGCTTTCAGTTACAGCTTATCCACACTGCTGCTTATTCTGAACTAAACAGGACTATTTCACTCTGCTGGATCCTCAAATGGCTAATTAGCGCTTATTGGGAAATAACATGTGCAGGATTGAGATTCAGTGGGTAATAGGTGTCTGTTGGATTCTTAGCCATTAATAAAAGAAATTAGCATACTTCCGCATAGCTAGACTCTGCCATATCTTCTTGTAAGTAATGTCTTCCTTGTCGTGTTTCAGCCGTTACTGAAACGCGTCACAGTGACTAAAAGTGGCAGTATCCAGCTCAGAAGGATACAGTATTTTCTAGAAGAGTGTTTCTCTTCCTGGAAACACCAGTGCTCCGGGGCTGCCCAGACCAGCTGTGGAAGGCACAAATTCCAGGTCACACGAGTTGTGGTTTCACAGAAAGCACCTCTAGCTGCAAAGATTAAACAGAGTACTTCAAAGCTTCCGATAGTCCTCTGTCACTTCTTTTGGTTTTAAAAATGTTAAGTTACTGTAAACGGGGCACTAGCAAGAGCTTCTACTTACATGACTCGCTGTTTTCTATCCTTTGGTTATGCTGGGAATGTTAAATTAAGATCTTGTGGAGATAGACCTCTAAAGCTAATTTTGGAGCTGTTATCTACAGCAGAAAATCGTAGTGACTTGGTTAAGTCTCTGGGCTCCGTCTAAGAAGAAATAATACAGAGGCAATAATCCCTACTCAAAGGTTAGACTTCCTGCAATAAAAGGTGAAATCCGTGCTTCAAACATCTGCAATTTTGGGTGAACGGTAGGGCTTGCTATTCTTGCAACTATTTTTAAGTAAGTGTATTGCAAAAATGTTATCATCGTTTTTATCCATCTCCTCCGGTCTCAATATTTGAATGTGAGTAGCTTCAGATTTAGAAAGCTGTACTGACGCTTTACATTTAGTTTTTATTCACTAGTCTCAAAAATGTTAAGACTATTCTTGTACCAGCCTGGCCTTCTCCCAAACCACCTTCCACCCCTATTTTCAAATACCTCGTGTTAGAACTGGAAATAAAAGTGCTTGCCTAATTATCTCTATTTCCAGCATAGCTAGCTCTGTAAATTACACACAGCTCTGCGTTTGTTGAACGTGTTGCAGATCCAGCTCATCCAGCTAATTCATTTTAGCACTTAAAATCCTGTGCGTTTTCCTCTTGCCCTCAAATCTTTCCTGCTTTTCTGATCACTCAGCAAACGCATAATGGTGTAGAAAGCTACCAAATATTTCACTTGCATATACCTTCTTCAGTGGTGGGCAAAGATTAAAACACCTTCTACCCCTTTTAAAAGTTACCTAATCCTCCAGGAGTCCAGGCATTTTAAGAATGACGTATTTTTTATGTTATTCCATTCCTTTAACGTGTTGGGGTTTCGAGTGTTTGGTGGGGGGGAGGGGGTTGATTCGGTGTTGTGTTTTGTTTTTTTCAGTTGATAATGAGTAAAATGATAATAAATTTCACATGTATAGAAAAGATATTTAACTTAGGGCTCTTGGTTACTTTACCCTTTCTGTTTAAATCCTTGGAAAACAGATCTAGAATAAACTCACAAATCAGATTTAAACTTTATCAGACCAGGTGAATACGTAGGAGCATTGACCGCATCCCAGGCAGATTGTTTGTACGATGGAAAGGCAGAAGGTTTTCCCCAAAATGTTGAGCGCTAATGTGCAGAATAAGTTGCTCTCTGAGGTGAACTAGCTGACAGCCACCACTAAGGATGCAAAGTGAAGATGTGATTTTTAAACCCTGCATCCCTGAGCTTGGGTGCCTCATACTGGGCCGAAGGGAGATGTCTCTGCAAGAAAATTAGTAGCCTGAAATTCAAGGATTTTTCCTTAAAATATGTGGGAGGAGGAGGTAAATCTTCTCAGTAAATGGTTGAAAGACAACTTTTCAATGCATAGTTGCCTTTGTCCAATAATTTGATGACTTCAGGGTGTGGGCAGTCTGGTTTTTAATCCCCGCTTCCAAAGCCTGACCTGTCTTTTATGTCCTCACCCTACCCCGGGTCAGCAGCATTTACCACTGGAGAGTGCTGTTTTAAATTGTTTCATGGGAAAACATATTTCTTCATGTAGCAATAAGGGAAGAATGTTAGGAAATATGAAAGCATGACAAGCAGATCTTGTCAGACTCCGTATACAACTTTTTGGAGGTGAGAAGTGTTTGGAACTGTGCCTTCCACGGTGCCTCAAAAACAAACAAACCCATCTCTTTGTAACTACAGCAAAACACAGCTCTTCAAAAGCTTCCCTGCACTCTGTCAGTGATGTTGCTAGAACGTTGTTTGACCAGTGATGATTTGCATGTCTATACTCAATTTGTGGCAGTTTTCCAAGAGGAGGTACTATCAAAACAATTTAGAATTAGCAGTGACAACTGACAGTCACATGGGTGGTACAAAAGGCTTTTACAAATAAACATTACTGTATACAACAGACGTGAATACATGTTTTAGTGAAGAAGCGATTCACAATGATAATATTATTAACTTGTTAAGATTAAACAGGTCTGCCATATGCTGTGTCTAGTGCTTCAGATGGTTTCAAATTTATTTTTAATTTTTTTAAGTTATGCATATTAATAACTGATGCTGAATTTTAAAAAGATCCAGTAACGGAGGGGGAATCATTCCAAAGCTGAGTATTGAAGGTTTTGTCTTCTTAATGTTCAAACTACTCTGTATATAGTGACTTAGAAAGTAATTTCTAATTGGTGACGTAGCTCATAGCTGACTCTTGCCCACAATATTTGGATTATTTTCATCTTGCTTCCTCCAGAGTTGCATCCAGTTGCTGCTGGGAAGTGGGTTGGTCAAACACTTGCCTCAGAACCCCAACCTTTCAATTATTTTTGTGTTTTTTTTAAAAAAAAAAACAAAAACAACAAAAAACAACCAAACCTTTCACGAGTGGAACCGCCCTCAACCCATCTGTCTCTGGACTGTGCGCTAATGGGTCTGCATCCACGGACCTCACACTACTGGTGCATGCACACAGCTGGCTTGCCCCTGTTCAAGCTCACTGTATGGCTGAGGGATGGGAGGGAGGAGGCAACAAAGCCAATGCACTGAACTGGCACGCTGCAAGGGAGGGACCACACTCACAAGAATACATGAGTAACTCCTACGTTCGTACAGAAACAGCCTCTGGGTGATTGTAGACTTAGCGTCTGGATAGTTATTGTTTACTTGAAGTCTAAAAAAAATTTTTTTTCTCTTTTTCTTTCTTGCCCTGCCTCCATGAGCCCCAAACAGGCTTTTTTTAACAATACAGTGCATTGTTATGCCTTCCCACTCCCAAATGCAGCTGGTCGCACCAACCTGAGCTGTGAATGATGGCAACCTGTGACAGTGCCTCACAGCTACCGTGTCGCTTGCCTGTCACACTTTCACTAGAGCATTGGCCTGTCTTGTCATGGGTGCGATGGGGTAGCTGAACTCGACTGCCTGTGGCTAAGAAACCGAAGACAGTGCGATGACACCTCATGCTGTTGGGCCTCACAGGAGCACCGGCTGCCTCCAGCCGGGCACATCACTGTTGGTGATGTTGCTGGGGGGATGCTGAGCTGCGTAGGAGCGATCCTCAGCACCGCACACATCACCAGGCTCTTACAGACCACGGCGCTAAAACCCCCTCCTGCTGCTGGGAGCCACAGGGCTGCCTTTCCAGCATCTTATCTGGAAACCAAGAACTGCGCTCAGCAGGAGAGGCAGATCTCATAGCTATGCTGGAAAGCAGCAAGCTTCTCTTTGCAGCCCTGCCAGCTGCTGAAGCAATGTCTCCAGCGCCTAATGGGAATGTAGGAATTGTAGGAAATGTAGATGTCGGGGTTAAAGCCATCATCTCCTTTTGTGTGTTTCCTGCTGAGAAAAAAACACAAGGAAATTACAATGATAATTAACATAAACAAGATGCAACGAATGGAGAGCCCAGTCAGCTTCAAATAGATAGCGGTGATCACAGATTGATTTCCAGCAGGCTGGATACAGAAAGCAGGGAGCTCCTGAGTGTGTGCTTTATTATTTATATCAATTACTAGCTTCATTAACAAAGCAGGCTATAGAAAGGGAAAGTAAGCAACAACAGGCAAGAAAGCCAGTCCTATCAGCTTCTTGGCAAAGAGAGTAGATTTTTAGATCCCAAGGTGACAGAACTCCCAGTGAGATATACTTGAGCTTCGTACCCTTAACCCCTCACTTTTTGTCCTGCAGGGAGGCAGCCTGGCCGTCTCGTAACTAGTTCTGACCCATTTGCACCATCCCCTGTGCAATCCTGGGTGGCTCCCTAAAGGAGAGAGCACTTAGATGTCTTTTGCTTCCCTGGGGACCACCAAGGAAATGCTGATATTCTTCCTAACTTCAGGCAGCTACTAAGATTTCAACATCCTTGAGGCTCCTGCTTTTACTGGTTGGTTGATCGATGGTTTCAAAAGTCTGGGGGAGGGCTGGGAGAGCAGAGAGCAGAGAAACATATATAAAATTTGATTGAAATCAGCCTGGGGAAAGCCTGCCCCATCTGGTTATATCTGAACAGGGTAAGAATGGTCTTGAAACGGGGACTATGGTAAAGATTTCTGAAGGAAAGGTCCCATTAACATGGGCAGGGTACCTTTGATGCGTCTGCAGTTGCAAACTCATGTTGATGCGGAGGGAAATTTGGTACAAAGGACCAGAGTTAGCGACAGTTTTGACCCAGAATGAGGTCACTGTGTATGGGGAGGGGTATTTACTTGGTGCAACCATGAAAGCCAGTGCTCCAAGTGGCAGACAGGCCAGGTTTGCTCCTGCCAGCTGCAAGAGCTGCACAGCTAATGGTTGCGTACCCAGACTGTGTGTCAGGCACAACTGGCTATTTCTGCTTGCAGAAAGAGGTTTAGGAGAGAAGAGGCAGATCTCCACTTTAGAAATCCTCCCCAGTTTCTGTATGCTTTCTATGAGGCAGAAACATTTGCTTTGACCCTTGAGCAACCTTTTCTCCAGGGGAAGCAGGAGGAATGCAATTATTTTTTCTGAGAAAAGAAAAAGATAGTGGGCAGTGAGAGCGGTGGGCGGGATGTAAAAAAATTGTATTAAATTTCTTCATGCAGAAATGGCAAAGGCAGCAGTGGCTTTACCACCAACACATTGTTTCTCTCTCTACCCTCTTCTTGTCTAGTGGCAGATTGATGGATGCATTGTACAATTCTGTCCAATTTGGCGCATTCTTTTTTTTTCACAGCTGCAGGTGTACCATTTTCAGCTTATATCTGGACCCTGCATAATCTTAGACATCTAATTATAACTCACTGTTGACATGTCAACAAGCAAGATTCACTTAATTAAAACTGCAGAGTGCATCTGTTGTTCAGCCGGTATGAAAAATACCAGCTTATCCCCGTCTGTCTATCAGCTGGGAAGAACTCACCATGCTCCTGTGAGGAATGGCCTTATGGCAGGATCTGCTTTTGCACATACCAGATAAATTGCCATTCCCCAAATATGATAGACTTACAGCTCTCACAGTTTTCCTCATCCAAGTATAAGAAAAACTTACTTAAAGCAATGCATTGCACAAACAAGTTAGTCTTTGGTCACTGCTCTGAGCTGCCATTTTCAAGATGGGGGCAAGATCAACTCTAACTTACCCCAGCTGAGGGCCGATAAACCGTTAATTTTCTTTAGTTGCCTGATTTCCCAGAATCACAGAATCGTAGGGTTGGAAGGGACCTCTGGAGATCATCCAGTCCAACCCCCCTGCCAGAGCAGGGTCACCCAGAGCAGGTGGCACAGGAACGCGTCCAGGCGGGTTTGGAATGTCTCCAGAGACAAAGACTCCACCACCTCTCTGGGCAGCCTGTGCCAGGGCTCTGCCACCCTCACAGGAAAGAAGTTCCTCCTCATGTTTAAGTGGAACTTCCTATGCTCAAGTTACCCCTTGTCCTGTCGCTGGGCACCACTGAAAAGAGCCTGGCCCCATCCTCCTGACACCCACCCTTTAAGTATTTATATGTGTTGATAAGGTGTCCCCTCAGCCGTCTTTTTTCTGGACCAAAGAGACCCAACTCCCTCAGCCTTTCTTCATAAGAGAGGTGTTCCAGTCTCCTACTCATCTTTGTAGCCCTTTGCTGTACCCCCTCCAGCAGTTCCCTGTCCTTCACTTTTAGTGACGTTTGTTCATTATCTAATCTGTTTTTTAATTCCTGATCAAATACTGATTTACTTATTTATGTGTTTCATAAGTACATTGCCTTTTAATACCAATTCCACATTTGCCCATAGGGAGTAGCTTATGTTTGATCAAGCATTTCTGCATCTACAAACATTGGAAATACAGTGAATTTGCTAGAACGATGCTCTGTGAGTCCTTCCAACAGCTATACAGAATAGCTTCAAATTGTGAAGCTGTGATTACGGCTAGCTAAACCTGTGCTCTTCTCTTTAAGTGAATACATCTCACTCTCCCCTGCTGTCCTGGTTTGAGGTAGAACAGAACCAATTTTCTGATTTGTAATTTTATTTTTTAGCTGGGCCTCTTCTAACTGACTAAACTCTGAAATTAACAGCACATTGTTCAGAAACTGTTCACTCTCAGAGTGATAAGACCTGATTATACCAAGGAATGGTATGCACAGAGGCTCTTGCTTAGACTTATTGCTGTAACAACCAAGGTCAGCTAACTTCGCTGCTTGCCCCGTTAGAGGGTCGGAAGCGGAGAAGCGTAGAGGGGTCCCACCTGCAGGGAGGAGCAGACGGGACAGGTGACCCAACACTGACCAACAGGGTATTCCATCCCATCTGCATCACGCTCAGTATAAAAGCTGAGGGGGCAAAGGGGCAAAGGGGGCTCTGGCTCGCTTTTTCTTCAATGGCCAAATTCTGAGGAGGACCCTGTCTGTTCGTCTGCCTTTGATCCCAATCCGAGCATTCCTGACTCTAGTTCTGGAATTCAGTTCCTGTCCATCGCTGACTCCAGTCTGGGACTTTCCCTGTGTCTGCTGGGATCGTCATCCTGGGAGCAGAATCCGGTTTTGTATATATTGTATACTTTTTTCCTTTAATTTTTATTATTCTATTATTATTTATTATTTTCTTATTTATCATTATTTTCATTAAAGTAGTTTAGTTCTTTTTCTAAACTAGTAAATCTCCTTATCTCTTCCTCTCCTCTCTCAGGAGAGGGTGGGAGGGGCATCTGTTGTTCTGATTGGCCAATCCGGCCAAAACCACGACACCTGCCTCTCCCTATCAATTTCCACATATTAGATATGCAGGGCCTTCTGAGCTGTAGAGACTTGGCCCCAGTGAAATCTCACAGATGATAGAATGGTTGGGGTTGTAAGGGACCTTAAAGATCATACAGGTCCCACCCCCACTGTGCCCTGGGCAGGGACACCTCCCACCAGACCAGGTTGCTCAAAGCCACATCCAGCCTGGCCTTGAACACCTCCAGGGATGGCGCATCCACAACTTCTCTGGCAACCTGCGTCTCACCACCCTCGTAGTGAAAAATTTCTTCTTAATATCTAGTCTAAATCTAGTTTATTTCACTTTAAAGCCATTACGCCTTGTCCTACCACTGCACGCCCTCGTAAAATGTCCCTCTCCAGCTTTCTTGAAGGCTCCCTTTACATACTGGAAGGCTGCTATAAGGTCTACCCAGAGCCTTCTCCTATGATACAGGAAAAAAACAATCTTCTGAAAATAATTTTTACAATGAGTAAGTGTGGTTGTAAGTAGGCCTTCCATTTCCAAAGCCCAAGATTCACCATGCTCTGATAACCCATTGCTGGGTAACACATTTGATATCTACCTGCAAACACCACCACGGAGCACGTGTACAAACTCCATAGCGCACCTAGGAGTGTTTACCAGAGACTGTCCTTTCGGAACAGTCTGAGGAGCTATCATAAATAGCACATATTTGCTGACATAAAATGCAGAACACCTGGGTCTCTACCTGCTGAAAGTCTCTGGGTACATGTAAAGAACTGGAACAGAAGCCCAGCAGACGAGGAGGCTGTAGCATTCTGCCATACCTCAGCTCGGACGCAAACCCTGCTCCATCCTTGCAGAGCAGCTGTCCTGCAGTGTGCAAGTCCTTGGGTTCGAATGTAAGCAAGAAACAACAAGTAAAACACTTGCAGGGAAAGTTAATAGGTTCACCATGTTTTGACCCAGGCTACTTTATAAAATCAAAGCATGCGATGATTTCTTAAACTGTAATTAAAAATTATACCACCAAAAATACTGTAGCGATGAGCCCTGGTCCCTCAGAGAACCACAGCAGCTCCCCAGAGAGGGGTGGAGATTAGCAAACACGTTTCACATGATGGCTTTGAATATAATTATTTGCATAACTGGATTAAAGAAGCGCACCAACATGCCTCTAAATCTTATTATTGTTTATTAGTCTGGATATCAGAGAAAACAGTAATTACATTGAGCAGAGATTCTTGGGGCTCGATTCAGAGGCGGGTCTGAGCGAGTGCCTCGGTCCCCATCAGCCTGTGGGACCTCCAGCCCTCTGGCTCGGCGTTGGACCTCCTTTGTGCAGCGTGCAAGGAACGCCTGGAAAAATGGCCTTGCAGGACCACTGAGGTGGGCCAAGGGAGCTGCCGAGGAGAGAGAAGGAGCTTCAGGACCCCATTGCTGGGGAATGCAGACCATTTTGGGGTGCATCTGCAAAACCTAGTGCTGAGAAGGGCCTGAAGCAAGGGGCAGACTCTCAGCTTTCTGCTGCAAATGCAAGTCCTGAAAGATTCAAGGCATGTACAGGTTAAACCAGCACTTAAACAAGGGTACCTGCTGTGCTGGGCACTCTTGAGAACCTCCTTGAGATGCCAGATCTTGGCGCTGCTGGAACTGCAGCTCCGGGGGCTGCTGGTCGCGAGATGTTCCCAGAGCATCCGTCACTGTGGGAACAATATATGCACTGAGCAGCCGTTCATTTCTGTCTCAAGGAAAAAAAAATTAAAAAAATAGAGAAATCCCTCTTGTTTACTTCGTACAGCTCTCTGCAGCAGCCATCTGCAGTCACTAACATTCAAGGGAACATTAATAAATCAAACTACAGTGTCGGCAAACGAGTGTAAGAACCTGATGTGTAAGAAGGAAATGATCCCAGGGCTGCTGTGTTAACAAGAGTCTTCCCAGTTACTCCAGCGGGCTTTGGATCACTCTGGGTTACAGCGCTGTCTGTATTTAGTGCGCAAGATTGTAAACATTATGGGCCATCTCAATGCTAATTAGCCTTTACAAACTGATAACAGCTTGAAGTAACATAATTTCATAGAAGAAAAATCTCTAAAAGTCAGGATTTTGTTGTTATTTAGGGGTGCTTTTTGCAATGTCGTTTCAGTGCTCTCTCAGTGTCCTGCTCTCTCGGTGTCCTACTCTCTCTTCTCTTCAAAAAAGCCCTGAAACAGAAGTTGAAAGGCTTATAAAATTTATTATTTGGTTTGTTTGGAAGAGTTTTTTGCCTTTTCAAAATCACCAGTTATTCGAGTAATTTGTTATATTAAGCTTGAAGGAAGAACAATTTCCTAAAATTCAGCAAAAGAAAAACGCTTTTTAATAAGTCATTCAAATCTTGAAATCAAGCTAAGAAAGGCAGATACGCTTCATCACAGAGAGAATGCAAGTAAAACCCGCTTTAAAAAGACTTTGATTCGGTGTCTCTGTAATCAGCTTCTAATATCCAGTTCCTCATTACCGGCAACAGAACAGCTTGAAATTCTAAGGAAATTTGTGAGAAGGGGTTTCAAATGTTTTTCCAATGCTTTTCCCGGTGTGTGCATAATATGCAGCTGTGTATTTTTTTAACCAGATTACCTTACTGAACGCTGATGAGCAAAACGATATTCACGGTTTCACAGTAGGAGTACATTTACAAACTAGAAAAACCATCCTCTCTTTCTTCCCTCTCCCTCCTCATCTAATTGCATTGCCTTGCAGCCCATACCCTCGAACCAGGACAGGTTCTGGCCATGGGCAGTTGCGGTTGGATAGATGCCCTTGGTGACAACGGCCAAAACTGCCCCTGGATCATACTGCTTTTCCAGCTGATCTCAGCTCAGTTTTAGTCAGTCCCTCATGCCATCCCACATTCTGGCTCCACAGGCTGGAAGAAAACTCTTCAGAAACAATGTCTGCTTTCAGAACTTTTTCCCTTATGCTTATCTATTATCTCGGGTATTTTCAGTTCAGACAGGGGGAGGAAGAGACTAGAAGCCATTAGGTTGATTATAGCTTCTAACTCCCTCATCTGATTGAAAGGTGAATGTCAAAGGAAATTGTTTCTTCCCAAAAGACTCCTTCAAAAGAGAGCACTTGCCACTCCGCTCCGTTTGACAGGTCTTTCTTTGACTGGTCACACAATGCTGATACACGGCTCAATGTCAACAGCCCCTTCCACCCACTGTCTCATAACAGACACCTTCAGAAGTGCTCCTGAAGACAGTGTCAAAGTCTCTGCCTGTCTCTGGAGATCAAAGCTGATGGCAGCATTGCCACACATCTAAATCAGTTCCTCAAGGAATGAGCAGAAAACATCTCGGCACTGGCAAATCTACGATGATTTCCACTCCTCTGGCAGCCGCCTTGTGGTAGGGTCGGCAAATTGGGGTTACGTGAGACAACAGCAGGAACACAATTCAATGTCAGTAAAGTGGTGATGTGTTTTAATATCCCCCTATTTGGATGAGTTTCCACTACACATTATATTTCCAGTCTGTCCATCCTTGGTGACAGCACCAGCAAATCCACCAAACAGGCTGTTGCACACTCTGCATCACGGTTGCACCTCACAGAAATAACATCACCCCGCTTTTATTTCCCCTCTCACAATACTGCATCTCACTCTGCCACATGCTGTGCTGCAGGTTCACGAGACACAGGCGGGTTGGGTTTGATGATAATGGGTTCAAAAAGGCTAAAGCACAGATTCTGCCTGATGGGGTTGGCCGTGGCAGGCAGGTGAGCAGCCCGGCTGCGATTCCATCCATTTGGCCAGCGGCAAGGAGAAAATGGCAGTGAGGGAGGAAACCACGCAGGGCAGACACAGCACGACCCACCAAGGGCCGCAGTCCTCATCCACACGTGGGTCCCCAGGCACGCAAGCAAACCGGTTGTCTGGTACAGAAGCACTGGGAGGGAATGCGGGTGAGCTGACACCATCACCCCACACACCCCTCAGGAGTGGGAGCCCCCTGCACGCTGCTGCCACCAGCACAACTCAACCGGCAGAGGGAGGCTCGGAGCAGCTCCTACCAACGTGGTTTTGCACCCACAGCTGAGGCAGCTGCTCAGGACGGGCACTTCAGAGAGCTTTAGGCTATTCTTCAGCGTGGCCCTTACCCAAGAGGACCACAGGAGTATTGCTAGTCCTCCACCCTGGATCCTGTGCTAAGGACTGGACGCTGGGTAGATATGCAGATTTAATTTTTACCCAATCCAAAGCACTTCCTCGCTGAGATATTTAGGTCTCATATTCATACTCGCTTCTCCCTGTCCCTAAATCCCATGTCTGTACTGCCAGCGATATCCAAAACAGATAGGAGGGGTCCCTGTAGTTTACATAAGCTTGTAAATGCGCATCACCTTATGTGTATCTTATCATGCCGACATCTCCTTGGCCTCAAACTCCTGTCAAAGCAGTGTAGACATTTTTGGGACTTGACGTCTGCGTCTCCTTGTCCAGTAGGAGTGGAGGTGCTGGGGAAGCTACACACGGGACTTATGTTGTTCTAATTGAGCCCTGAGGACAAGTGTCAGGAATCAGGCCTAATTAATAGTGGCAAAGACTTTACAGTGCTACCTTACAAAGGAAGTGCACTCCCACCAGCTCTCATTTACAGCACCACACTGGCCATAATGCAATTTGTAGTGGGTCCAATTTTCTTCTTTCTCCAGGCAAACATTTTCTTCAGTTCCCCCCTGAAGCTGTCATGGAGCCAGGCATAGAGGAAGGCATTGGTACAAGCAGACATCATTGCAAACCAGTGGCACAGCAGCTGGATGAAATTGAAGTACTGCTTGTCAATCAAGCTGATGTCTATGTCCTTTATCATGTTGAAGATGTGCAGAGGCAGCCAACAGACTCCAAAAGCTGCCACCACCAAGACTAGCAAGCGAAAAGTCTTTCTCCTCCTTGCTCGGTCCCACTCAGCTTGGCCCTGGGTGACGTTGCCTGGGACGACACGGTTTTTCAGCTTAACTGAGATTCTCAGGTAGGACAGGGAGATGACAGCCAAAGGCAGTACGTAGGTGATGATGAGAGTGCTGTAGGCGTAAGCTAAGCGATCTCTTTTCATGTGGAACCAAAACTCCTCGCAGATGGAGAAGTCCAGTTCTGGGAACTCCGCGTGGTAAGTGTGGACCAAGGCTGGGGCAGCCAAGGTACAGCTCAGCAGCCAAATAGCAGCCAGGATATAAGCACAAATAGGGATTGTGAGCCTCCTGCGGAATGGGTACACCATGGCACAGTACCTATCCACAGCTATGACAGTCAAGGTAAAGACAGACACAAACACAGTGACGGGTTGCATCAGGAAAACAAAGTAGCACATGAAACGCCCGTACACCCATCCTCTGGGCTCAAAGGCATACGCGAGTGTCAGGGGTACGCAGGTTGCACACATGAGCATGTCTGAGAAAGCCAGATTGCCTACCAGGAAGTTGGTGACGTTGTGCATTTTTTTTGTCTTGCAGATAACATAAATGAGCAGGTAATTCCCAATGACACCAATAAAAACCACTAGCGAGTAGCAGGGGATGATGAGTGGCTTGAAGGTCTGAACAAACTGGAGCCCTGAGAATAAATTGCTGGCATTGCTATGAATCGCAGAGAGGAAGCTTTGGGAGGTTAAATTGTCCGAATTCATCATTTCCCTCTTTTTGTCGTCTGCCGACAGCTGAGTGAAGTAGTTACCACTGCACTACTCCTGCACTCAATCAGCGTGGATAATGAATGGATTACTGGCTGTCCAGAGGTTACCACAAGGATAGTAAACAAGCATCCGTAAAAGCAAAAGGTGAAGTTGTAATCCTCGAGAGGCAGCTTGCAGCAATTCCTAAGAAAAATGAAATACAACCAATTTCCATTAATGTCCTCCTGTATTTACTATTAAATCTAGGTTCTGACAGCATGCCACTTAATAAACATTTAATGCAGTGAGTACTTACTGCTCTGGTTTTTTAATCCCATATGATTTTCCTGTGGATTCCAAGAAGTGCCCTAGATGTCTGTCTTCTGCAAATCCAGGAGCGTGTGTGTGTGTGTGTGTCAGAGAGAGAGAGAGAATATGTGATTGAGAAAGAGGGTGATGCGCATTTACAAGCTAAGTGGAGACCAGTGTTTTTAAACAGTCTCCACTACTAGGTCATGACAGATTTGTGTATAAGCTTTTATCCCTATTGGCTGTCCTGGGTATTACGTTGCTCTTTGCGTGTTCCTTACTGATAGTAATTAGTTCTTGAATGTCCTTTCAAAAATTCCCTTCTCCTTCCAATGCATCTATAATTGCCCCTCACAGCTAAAAATCAATTTACATTCATTAACACTAGCCTGCACAGTATCTAAATCAAGATTCACTTTGCCACAGTCCTCAGAGTGTCCAAAAAAGCTACTTGTGAATTTGCTGCTATAACGTGGCTGTAAAATAGAATTTTAATAACATGCTGAGGCCAGATAAATGTTTGTGCCACTAGAGGGACTCAGCTACGTACCCGGTGAATGAAGTTAATAATAAAAATGTGCATTTAGCATGTAGCACAAAGCACCTTATTTTATTTAAATTTATTTTCTAATAGCTGTGCAATGTTTGCTTACCCATTGTATTTTCAGTGGGGTTTACTGTGTCTTCAAAAGGAAACACATGTGAGCATCTCAAAGGGAATATTAGCATCTGAATAGCTTAGCTGTAAGGGTTCACCTGCAGTGAACTACTGCAAACTGCTGCTAACCTTGCAGCTGCCTAAAAATGTTTGGGGTATTTCTTCATTCCTGCAGTAGGTTTGTTAACCTTTTCTGTACCAGACAACAAGTGCTAACCAGTCTGTAAAATAGTCTATACTTGCTTTGTTTGATTCAGACATTAGAAAGCAAAAAATCAGGATAGGTGCTTAGAGAACACACTTTTAAGCAGATGTCCCCACCCAGCTCTTGCCTATTGCTCTAATTGTCCCTTTAACTCTCCTCCATTTCGACCACTTCTGGGACCAGGACCTCAGCTGGTGAAAAATAGTGAAACTCCACTGCATCCATTTACACCAGTCAGACGAACAAAAAAAATAAATGGAACAGCTTAACAACTTCTGAATATTTCAGAGCAGAGAACATTGCTAGGTTTTGCAAGGCACTCAGGGGATTTAGACACAACTTCAATGGAGAGTTTATGTCCTAATCTCTTAGACTACTCTAAGGAAATATTAACCCATTATTTTCTATGAGGCTATGGGCAGACCTATATCCATTTTTTGATTTGATGTAATTTGACGTAAACCAAAAGTTCAAATAGATTTCATTTCTGTCATAAACCTTTCCCTAATCTTATAACAAAAGCTAATCTGGTGTCGCCCTTGTTCAGACCAGAGCCATTCTCCCACAACTGCTTATGATGGATGGGCGTTTCAAACCTAGTAAGTGCTGACTCTGTACCCCTGCATTTATGATTAGATTATGCTATGGACTGGAATATGGCTATAATTCCAGCCCAAAGGGAGAACAAGCATGGAGCCGCATTGCTCAGGAGTGCCATCCTTCACTTCATGGATGTAGTAACCTACCCATGACCCATATGAAAAATGGGATGTTATATCCCACTTTTGAGTCCAATCTCACCTATCTGAGCTGGATGGGACCCAAAGGAATACAGTACCTATTTATCTCTGCATACCCAAATCCAGAATAGGAGAGGGACCTGATGACAGAGGTTGCAAAGAGGCAAGGAAAAAGGGGATTCCTACTGCTTTCACCACCCCGTGCAACTGTATTATTTGGTTATAAGCAGTATACTGGAAAAGTAATTCCTAAAACCTATAAATACAATTGTTTCACTTAATGTGGGAGAAAAGTATGGTCTGATTTAAATGCTACTAAAGTAGGATTCTAGTAGGTTTTGGACATGATCTCTAATATAAGCCAAAAGACACCAAAAAAATGAACAGGGAGCATATGTAAATGGCCTTCATACTGCCCACATCCTACTGGAATTGAAAGGTTTATGCAAGGAAAGAAGCCTCACAACAATAACACTGCACACATAATAATTGAAAGTCACTTTTTTAACTAAGTAATTTTTCTATTTCATTTCCAAGACCTGCAGAATAGATCCAGTAAATATCATCATTTTATTTCTATGAGAAAAAAGTTTATACTTTGCTATGTGAGAAAAAAGAATCAAATAAAATATCACCTAAAGTAGCCTTTGAGTTCACTTTAAAGCTCGGGTCACAAAAACCTGTCAGTAGCCTTAGAGTTTCTTTTATTTCAAGCTGTACCAAGCAATCTTCCTGCATTTTCTCTTCCTGTATTTTCTCTTACCTTTAAATGTATGTTCTCCACTCCTGAAACCAGTAACTGGTACATCTTCTGTTTGAAGTCACCCACCTTATTTCTGTTGGTGATTTTCTGTTTGTTTTGGCTTCAGGCAGAAAATTTCTTCAGTTCAACTGTCCTCTACAGCCAAGACCTGGAAACATAATATTTAATAGGGATTTGAATAGAAAAAGTATTTCAATGTTTTACCCCAAAGAAATCCCCTTTTCTCCTTTTAAAACTGCGAATATTGATTTTGTCTAGAATTTCCTAGGCTAGATGGCAAAGCCCTTCCTGAACGGAGTATAAATCTATTTCACACACAGGATCTTCTCATTAAAAGAGAAAAGGTCACAGAAACTGCATTACTGTCATTTTAGAACTGTTTTGACATTCCAAGTGTATAAGGGTGTCACACATAAGAATGCTGATTAGTGTCTAATTGAAACCCTGGTCTTCCTTGAGTCGATGGAAAATGTTACATCCAGAGCCAGACCAACACTTCAACAAAACATTTCACAGCTGAGCTTTCATGATCTCCTGTGCTAACCTGTCCAACTCTGTACAGATGCTTTGAGTACAAACATTGTAAGATGCTATGTGACTTTCAGGAAGTGGTAAAGCTCTGTAAGCACTAACACTGTTTCTTACATGCATGTCTAATCCCTGTAGTTCCTAACTAAAATAGCATGATCCAGGAATGAGATCTGATCCTAGCAGCTATGCTCACAGAGCTCAACAGTACTTCTTAAGCTAGTAGGCCCTCTCTTCTATTATTTAGGCTTAACAGACAAAAAGGTTTCTTCCATCATTAAAGTCTCACAGTTTCAGGTGTTAGTTTTGTATGTTCTTGTTTATTTGATAGGTGTATTTTTCTGTAAAACACAACTTCTTTTGCAGCACAGAACTCCTTTAAAAAGTCTTTCACATTCTTCCAGGAATGTTCCGTGCAGGGCAGATCAGGCAGTTCTTGCAGAGCCTACAATAAAAATAGATGCTTTGCCTATTTTGAATGAGTAGAACTGGGGTTTCTTTTAGTAAATTCTTCTTATGGCCAGTCAGGGAACAAGGTTGTGTGTCATACTACAATTTCAAGACAGGTCAGCCTGTCCCTCCTCCTCTCATCTAATCATAGAAAAGCATGGTGTGTGCTCCTGCTATACACTGGGACATCACAGTCTCTAAACTCTAAAAACCACGTTTATAACTAAAGCTTTTGTTCAGTGTGCTTGGAGTTTTTTGGTTGTTGTTGTTGCTTTTCTCAAATTCAAGGTACCAAACTTCAATAAATTCAGGATTCAGCTTAGAATAATTCGCTTCAGCTGAAGAGGAACTTAACAAGTTGAATAAAGAAGAGGCGTGAATTTTAGTGAAAACATGCTTGAGGTTGCATGCTAAATATAAAATATTTGTATTTTATATTTATAAATTCTTAGTCTGCTGAGCAAAGTGAGATGAGAAAAGTGAGCTGGTTCCTTAGATGACAAAGAACTTGTGCTAAAATAAAGATAAGAGTGTAAAAACTGAGGGAAAATACAGGTGGTTTCCTGGGTATGAAGGTGCTGGGTCACAATTACCACAACAAGGTAAAAGCCAAACATAGAAGTGAATAAACTCATACTGTCAGGAGCTAGCTAATCCCCACTGCCAAGTTCTGCAAGAACTGGCACATGGAACTGCTGGGTGAGAAGTAAGGGCTTTTCCTATCTTTATGGCATGGGAACACAACCCTGTGTCTGAAGAAAAGCAAACGGGACACCTGTCCTTAATCATAAGAATGTCAGGAGAAGGGGATGATGAGAAAGTGCAGGCCCTTTACTCTGACAGCAGTTTTTTGGTAGGTTTTAGACCAGACTTAAGGACAGAGGAAAGACAGAGAGAGGAGACAGAACAGGATACCAAAGGAAGTTTTTGTCAAATTAACCTTCCATCTCTGTGTTATTAAATTGATTTTTCTCAATGTAGGATAAGTAGTAGTTCTTCTCAGTTTGAGTTTGTGTAACACATGAGGAGTAGCATATCAGAAACCATCATCTATACCAGAGGAAATATCCTAAGAACTGTGATGTAGGCAAAGAACAGCCACATTTATGATGGAATTGGACCAGAAGACAGCAACTGTTCATGGTCCTCAAGAACATTACTTGGGACTGACCAGTCTTGGTAGCTCTTTTCATTTTACTATGCTATCACACAATGCAGGACCGCACTGACTGACTTTGATAGAACCACCAAGTTTGGAACCAGAGACAACATGCAGGTTGACTGCACAATTACACAGAGAAGCTTTGAAAACCTCAGGGAGAATGGGAGGAAGTTTGATACCATCACAGAGGAAAAACTTGTCATAAAAGACAGGATCAAGGTCACCTGACAATAAGCATTTTCACTATGACTTAGAATGGAGTAAATTCAGTTGTAGGGCTATACAAAAGAGGAGGCAACGCATTTGAAAGTGCAAAGAAAAGAAAATCTACTACTTTGTGAGAGATTCCAGGGTAAATTTGCCTCTACTTTGTTACAATTTCTGGACAATTTTTCTTGCTATAAGTGTCTATTCACCAGAGCAGAATTGCACTGTATTCTTTAAAAACACTGGGGAGGATGGTAAACTCCAGGGCAGGTGAAGATGTATTTAAGCTAAGGAACAATACTAATGAAAGAACAAATTCACCATGGGCAAATTTAGGATGGAAAGTAGAACACTTCTAAGTGGGAGGGCAACAAATTGCCCCTTGGCAGTGCTGGCTTTTGAGCAATCAATGTATTATGGGGGATAAAACACCTGTTTTTAACAGAAAGCTTGATCCATTTATCACATGCATGTGGTATGATTGCTTGCATGGTGCTTCGGCTTCAGGAGGTTCCTTTCCATCCTTCATCAAGACAGATTTAGACTTTGGACTTCGCTCACTCCTTGAAAATACTCCCCTATCGTCTTTTTCAACAGTATTCCCATTAAAAATGTTCAAAAGATAGAATTAAAATTTATATACATGCACATCCACACACATGGTCACAGCTGAGACTAAGTCCTAAGATGTTTCTAGTGTTCTTTGTGGTTCTTTGATGGGAAGATTTGTGCACTAATGCCGGTGCAGATCAACTAAAACAGCACTGGAATATTTGCCCAATGAACTTCCACTGTTGCTGATCTTTGCACCTGTTCAGAGCAGCTGATGTACAAAGTAGGGAGAAAAGCAGGGTCAGCAGAGTTATTCCATAAAAACATTTCAGCCCCAAGGCACTCCAATCAGTATAATCACTGAGTCTTCTTCCTCTGCTCTTGCCTTCCTGCAAGGTTGTTACATAAAGACTTGATACAAGCAAACTTCATTCCCCACATCCCCACCCCCTTAAGATTTCTTTTGCCAGAGAAATTCACACAAGAATTAATAACCAAGAAAGAAGCTGACCTGAATTTTTTAATATTAGGTTTTGGTGTAGGGGGTTTTGGGGGAGGAGGGTGGTGACCTGGGGGGGCGGATTTAAATTTATAAGCATGGGAGAAGTTAAACGCTATGATGACCCATGAGCCGTTCATGTTGAATTTGTTGATTGAACAGGTGAAAGCAGAATTTTGCTGAAAAATAGGGACTGGGTGAACAAGTCTGACCATCTCCTAGTTGTCTGGGCAGACATCAATAGAATTTAAGATTTGTATTACAGACCCTTCTGTAAAACCAACACTGAAACAAAGCCTTATTGTGTTATCACCCTTACTACAGTAAGTGATAGCTGCTGTCCTCAGAGTTCCTATAGACAAGATATACAACACTAGGAAAAAAAAACAAAAAACAAAAAAACTCAAACAAACAAACAAACAAACAAACCCAAACGGGACAAACTTTTAGAAATATCACAGCTAGAAGTTTCCTTATGTATATATAACTATGATTTTAGGCAATAATGCTGACATCAGCGTAAAGTGTTCTTACTTTTTTTTTTTATAGCTAAGTCAGGACTAACCTGGGAAAAGGTATGTGAATGACTTTGATCTAAAGGTTCCTCTTACAAGGAAGGATTAAAATGTAAAAGCATGAAGGTAGGTTTGCATATCCATGAGATGGAACAGTTCCCATCCCCACCAGAAAAACTGGCATTGCTCCTTTGCCCAGAAGCCCTGAAGAGATGTCAGATGTAGAGTGCAATACCAATATATGCCCAAAGCTGGAACAGACTGTGAGAATTAGCTCCCAGAAACATCTGCAGATTGAATGCTGAGTCCTGGAGAAACTTAGCATTAGAAATGTTCCCTGCAGACGTAAACAGCTAGGAGTGGGGGTCACTATATACCCCCAGGGTTCTGCATGCAATTTAGCCCTGGTGTAGAAAACATCTGCCAAGAAAACCTGACGGCTGAGGCTTGAGTCTTTGCAGCAACAGGGCAAAATGCTGCCTGACCCGTGACACTTTCCTACAACACCACGGAGAAACAATGTCTCTCTGCAATCCCATGGTGCTGGGGTGTGAACACCTTCCAAGAGGCAAGCCCCACCAAAAGTCTCCCTCCCCCGGGCTCTTCGCCTGGCGAGAGGTGACCTGGCGCGGCGCCTGCAGCACCACGGACAGCGCCAGCAGCACCACGGACAGCGTCCGCCCCGCGCCACCCCGCCCCGGCTCCGGGCAATCGCGGGGTCGCGGCTTCACCCGAGGATGGGCTTCTGTCCCCAAGCTGTGACAAGGCAGGTCAGCCCCTGAATGGCAAGGGCAGGACTCTCAGAAAATCCCCTTGCACCTGAGGGTTCTCGCACCACACACAAAACATACTTTGCCCACAAAAATGCTTGGTGGCAACCTGTGAAAAACGGGCAGGCCTGTGGTGATGCTGAACCCTACACCCAAAGGGGATCTCTCCCCAGGAGCTAAAGAAGGAAAAAGAATTTCCTGCTTCCTGCGTTATCGCAAAGTGCCCATCCACCCTGGTGATGGGTAAAGAGCAGAAGCAGAAGAAAGCAATGGCTACCTACTGTTCTGTAGTGATGATATTGCCATAAGTAAACTTCCTGTTTTCATGGAGCAAGGAGTTCAATTAATATTTGTCAAACAGAAAGGAAAAAAAGCCAGAGGACCAACATCATTCCAGCTGTTCTTAGTTGTTTATATGAAGTAATAAAATCCAACTTCCATTTAATTAACTATCCCACTAGCAACAATCTGCCCTGGAGCTTTGAAAGCTCTTAATACTAAAAGTTTGTCTGGAGGACTGTCATCTAGTTTGATTATAGTTTGCATAATAACATGATGTAGAGATAAGAACACTATTTGGAAAAGCATTGTTCTGCGCTCTCACACAAACTCATATTCAAAAAAAAAAAAGAGGAAGAGAGATTGGACTTTAATAATCTACACCATCAGGAGAAAAAAACCCAACCAACTTCTAATGAACACTTCTGGATGTTTTCAGCACAGTTGCATTTAGACTAAGGAAGTGATATTTTAAAAAAGAAAATAAAACTGTTTATGGCCACTTTCCCCTTCAAATGTACAGATTTATGTTTGCTATCAGGACTATTCTCTCACTCTGTGTGTGTGTGTGCATAGTATCCATTTTAGCTATGATTCAACAAAGGGGTTTATTCTCTTTCTTTGTCTCCATTTCTCTCCCATAGCAGAATTTGGCTGCTTGTTTTTCCCTGCTTCACAGTGTCACTCACAGCAGCCATTGAAGGCATCTGTTGTTAGATGATCAAAATATGGAGCAGAAAAGCCTTAATGTGGAAGAAGCTAGAGGAACACAGAAGGTAAATTATCATTTCATGATGACTCCCACTGCCATGACTTACCCCCACAAACCACTTCTGGTCTTCATTCTTTCATGTTATTCTGATATACGTAGCACTGGTTATAAACGGCAATACTCCTGACTTGAGATTCTCTTTTTATGAAAATCAATGTAATTTTACCGCAGATTTCAACTTTTCCCAGGTTCTCCCCTGCCCTTTAACATATTTGCTTTAGAATGCTTCTCTCTGTCTCTGTCAGCTTCTCGCCATCTTATGTAATACAAGAAGTTTGAAACCACAAAGACCATCCAACTTCCTTTACTGCAACTCCTTCTGGCTCACCTCTTCCAGCCCTTCCTTTGGATACTCTTCCACTGTTTAATGAATCTTCCCACGCAGGAATCCAGCCCCATCTGTGGAGTTCCTCAGCTCATGTTAGTCAGTCCTATTGTTCCCCATGGATACTATTCCATTACCTGATTGCTATTAGATTAAGAGTTTAGTCTCCAAGTAGCTTTCCCCTAGCATTCCACTTCAAGAAGTGTTTTGTTCATTCTGTGACTGCATTTGTGATAGAATTGTTTTTGTGTATCGGCTTTGTCAAGTACTTAAGCTGTAACGAAAGTCACAGTTTAGCTCTAATTTTATGAACACTCCCGTTTTCAACTGCATGCATTGATTGAACTACCATCACTTAGAAGACTTAAACATGCAATGCTTACAATAAATATCTGTGACAGAATTTATCCATTTTTCACAGACATTTTTATTCTACAGAACAAATCTGTTTCACTTTGCATGATTTCTAGAAGTCTGTTATCCACGGTCACTAGCTTCAGGGCTGGATGTGACCACCCTCTGATGATGGTGAATCATAGCAAAGGGTGGTCCCATGACTGCTTCTCTGTTGTGGTTGCAGTGCTCTGAGATATGCTACTTGAGGCAGAGAAATTTGCCCTTTTTTCTTTTCTCCTTTCTAGGTGACTAATGCCAACCCTACCACCAACCCAGCCCCTAGTGTTTCATTAAACAAGTGAACTCCACTGTTTCATGAGCGTTGATGTCATATTGATTAACTAAAGCACTTAACCTGGAATTTTACGCACTGTTGGCTTTGCTGAAAACTTGCAGTAACACAATGCACTGTCAAAATAACTAATGCCTCAAGTACAGTACTTTCTGGTATTATACAACACATGGCTGAAATGCGTGAGGTCTAGCATGCCCCAGATGTTTACATTTTTTACATCACTTTACATATATTTTTTTTTTCACCGTGGCAACAGAATGATACTCTCTTATCAAGAAACAGAAATATTATGTTTCAGATGTTTCATTGCTAGGAGCAGTGAATCATGAGAACCATATCCTCATTAGAGTAAAATGAAAAAGCTCCATAGATGTGAGCTGCTATGTGCTACATAGGACTTATTTATTATTATAGCCTTATTGCTCTAGTAGTACTCTGGGTATTCAGAGAGACATGCAATCAGCATTACTTATTGAAAGAGGTAAGACCTGCCCAAACAGAAGATGATTTAATCACTGCAAACGTAACAAGCCAAGAATCTCACAGCATTTTATGCACAATAATGAACACATCTTTCTGACACCAAGCAAAGATAACTGTCACCTCCACACTAGGGAGGGTGAAGCTGAGGCTGGATAATTTTTGCCCTGGAGTAGGACGGATATTGCTGGTAGAACTGACAAGCAAATCTAGATCTGCTAATATCCTACCCAGGCAAACCACCTTTCCCTATTACTATATGAAGTGTCATCACTCCAGGGGACCAAGAAGGTAAGACAAGAATTTCTAATTAACCATTATCCCGTTCCCCTGTTTCTTTTCCAACATTGTAAGCCTAGATTCAAGCAGACAAAATCAAAATACACAGCCCTGGGCAAGAAACTCCTCCAAAGCTTTTTCTGAAGATGCCCTTTTCAAAAAAGCCAGAACTCTATCCTACATCAATAATCGTTCCCATTTTTTGTTCTAGCAGGAAAAAAAAAAAAAAAAGCTTTTAAACCTAGTTACAGTTTTTGTTAGCAAAAACATTACACAACATTCTGGTTAACAGAAAATGAAGAGGAAAACCCCCACGGAATTCTGACCTCACAATTAATCTCTCTGAGCACTGAAATAGTCTTTTTACAGACATGAACCCAACTCTCCTTCTTTTGAATAGATTGGAGAGAAGTGGTGCACCTCAAAAACAGAACAGAAAACATTGTTGATAGGGAGTGATTAAGTAAGATGTATATGTAGAAGTTCAGAAGAAATGGAGTAGCTATATTTAAGCTGTTCTTTTTTCTTTTTTTGTGTGTTTTGTTGTTCCCACTGGGCATTTAAATTGAAAAATACCCATGAGAGCTTCTAGAATATTCAGGAAAATACACCATCAAATGGTAATTTATGAAATTCTATTAAATCCTTAAATAACAGTAGCAGCTTGATGCCATATTGAATGAAGTTAAATACTTGGAGGATTTGTGGGATGGCAGTCATTGACATATAGTTTTCTATGCAAGCCTATGGGTCACAAACTTCAAAACAGAGCTAAAGGGCTACTCTGCTTGTATCCAGATCACAAGCCAGAAGAAACCAAGTCCATTCCCTTTTATTCCCCAGTCTCGTTCCGGTTTACACCAACTAGCCTTACTCCACAATGGATAGGGCTCCAAGCTGAAAGAAGGCAGCAGATGTTAAAGTCTCCTTTGAGGTCTGAAGACACAGAGGCCATAAACAGTGTGATGTGGGTCCCCACAGTCCCAGTCCCCTTCTAAACCACCTGTGTCAGCTTAGCCATGCTCTCAGGCTGAACAAAGACCTTCTCTCTCCTCAGGTAGCTCCATGTGAACTCCTAATAGCAGGAGGTTTGTCCCTCCCTGTGTTTCAACAGCTGGTATGGACCCGCCTGGCTGGAGATCCTCCCTGTCAGTGAAAAGAGATTCCCACATAGTTGCACCACTATGATCCAGATGTACAGAGAGGTAGTGGACCAGTAGACCAGTGACCATGCCAGCTGTTTCTACAGTGTGCAGATCGCATTTTTCCAGATAGAGTTTGTAAAATCTCTACCTTTGTTCTGGTCCATAGTGAAAATTAAAAGCTTTGAAATTATTCACAGAGCATTTTTCTCCAGTTCCCCACAAAGCAGCAGGGAAGTCAACAGCTCTAGAAATGTGTTTCAAATCTCTTCATTTGTACTCTTTGGAAAATGGAGCTACCATGAGTCTGGAGCCTGAATACCTGGGGTCTATTCCCTGATCAATGACCTTCTGCGACTAAGATTCAAGCTCCTATTTTAATCCTAAAAACCCATCTTTGCCATCAGTGCAATAATATGGGAAGATGAAAATACCCCCCAGTTCTGGTTTTAAATACTCAAGGTTATAATTCCCCTTCACATGACCTCTGAACCAAACCTACATAGCCTTGGGTTCACACCTCGCTTCATGATGGAAAGTTTTAACAAATTGTGATGAAACCTCAATAGCTGAAAGCAAGACAAAGGCATCTTTTAATCGTCAAATTAGGTGGAGGGAAGAGCTGGGACTGCTTTCAGTCTGGAAAGAAGGGGAAATCATTAAAGGAAATCATCCCCTTTTCTTTCTCCAAGTAATTAGAAGAACCATCTGTATGTTCATGCCACTACAGTTAAGGGTGCAGATTAGCATTTCAGAGAGATTTGAGTTCAACCAGTAATACTTTGATGTGTTAACATGAATGATGCTAAAATTTCTAAGGCTCTCAATGTTATACAAGTTAAAAAGGGTACACATGTCACTTTCCAGTCACTCTTTTTAAATGACTATTCAGCAGAGCCAAATTTACATTCACAGATTTTTCCTTTTATCTCCAAAAGCATACTAAAAAAAATAAAATATGTTCCCATTAAAATAAATATAGTATTTACATAATGCCCAGCTATAGCCCTGTGGATCTATACTGCCAGACTGTGCAGCATACGCTGCCATAACAAAATCAAAATTGTACAAAAGGCTTATTTAAAAAATCCAAATATAAACAAGCTAAGTAAACCTTTTAGTTATGACTGTTTTTACCCAACAGGAAAAATAATCCCTCAAATATCTCATCTGTGATTTACAAAGGTATAGCAAAAATTCAGGCTCAAAGTCATAAATAAGTAAAACACACTGAAAAGAGAAAATGAAAACAGAAAAGTTCTACAGGCTTAATTTCACATATATAAAACAGAATGGTCTCTAGTGTGGGACCGCCTCTGGTTTATCTGGAAACAAATCTTTCCCACTATTGTTCTCTGAGCACTATAGAAATCTGCATTTGACCTGAGGCAGAATGGAAATTATAAGATAATATAATAGACCCTACAGACCTCATAAATAAAAGACTACGAGATGTCTAAATCATTCAATACAGAGCTCTCCATCACTGAAAATAACTCATATGGATAAGTGAAGCTGAATTCAGTTTTCCCAAGATCCTTTGTGACTGTCCAACTCTCTTAATATACTTATTCAAGTCATTAGACAAAGTTCTGCCTGTTTATTTACCAATAAATGGTAAACTCCAGCTCCAGCAAGGCTAGGATTGCCCTCCATGAACCCAAGTCTGTCCTCATCATCCATCATTATAACTAATCAATTAACTTGAAATAAAAATGCATTTATAAGGAAAGAGAGTTTTGAGCGATGACCATATCTTTAAATTTCTCAGCCACATAGCGAAAAGAGCATCTTTTCCCTTGAAATAAAATGAAATTGCCAAGGAAAATCACAGTACTCTAGAGCTGGGCGTTGCAAACTACTAACAGCTCTCACCATTTCTTACAGACCCCTTGGCTCAGGGAAACCAAAACCAGCAGACTCGGGTGTTACTCTTTCTGGACCAATTTCCAGGACACATTAATGACAACTAGGTGTATTGTTTTGCTCATGGAGTTGAAAAAACAAAACAAAATATATAAAGAGTGAAGGTACACAAATGGAGGCCAAAAATAAATTTAATCTGGTTTATATACACAAGAATTTAGCTTTTTTTCCCTACGCTTGGACATGGTTCATGGAGAACTTGAGTTCCTCAAATTTTGAATTTTAATCTTCAGAACACACTCTGAAGAGGAAAATGCTGCCACTCAGTCTGCAAATGAGGAACTAAAATATGAAGCAACTAAGCAACTTTCTCAACAGGAGAAAGAAATAATAAGAGAGACAGGTCTTAAACCCCCATTAGTAATGCCTGCAATACTTTTGCTCCATAAATGAAAGCAGAACATGGAGGATGCTTGTCCAAATGGAGTGGGTCAAAATCTGAAGAACGACAGGGGAGGAAAGAAGCAATTTATTTTGCTGCATTAATTTTGCAAAAGAGCTAATGTCATGAGGTCATCTCACCACCATGTCCAGGAGTTTTGTCCTTGACTTCTACAGGCCAATGATTTTACCAAGACAATATTAAAATGTACCCTATTGATTAATTCAATTTAAATTAAATGGCACCATTTGGCATACTGATCTGATTGAATTTGAACACACACATCCAAAATGAAACGGTAAGCTCTAATGCCCTCTCAGCATTCATGTTTCATAATGAGAGGGTTTCCTGCTAAAATAGATTCTCAATTAATACCGTATGATTATCTGTGGCAGAAGTAGGTGTTCACAAGGACTAAATTTAGCCTAGTGAGATTTATCCCCTTGGGCTTCCAGTGGGACGAGAGACTGAGAGACGGTAGTTAAAAAGCAGCTAAACTCATCTACTGAATGGTCCGGTACCCAAATACACTAGTCCCTTATAAAAGGGCACCCAGGAGTCTAGCTCTGGTTTCACACTTTAGAAAGCCCCTATGTGTGAAAAGATGAGATTTTTCTGCTACTTCTGGGTTTTTTTGCTACTTCGTTAAATTTAATTGGTTTAAGAGCTGTTAATACGTGTGTCAGGATTACATTCTCTGATTAACACCTGTTACTCCTTGCTCTCATTACTCAGACACTCTTTAACTTACATATTACTATATAGTATATAACTTCTTCATCAAAAGGGCCTAGAAGGACAGATCTGAATACGCAGAACAAAATAACTTAATATAGCTACAGTGCTTGCCCACACAAAATACCCCATTACCAAGGGAGCAGTTTCCCTTTTGTCCCATTTCTCTCTGAAGTTAATGCTGCTTGACTACAATGAATCACAGTAGATGGTGTTCTCCATTATCAGGGCAGCAAAAGTAGTCTATAATTCATAATAAAGCCATTTTTAAGCCACTTGAAATGCTTTTTGCACTTAGAGTTACTCTATTTTCTGCCACGTACAGCAGGAGTTGCTTCCATCCAGTCTAGCTGGTTGGTTGCTATACACAGACTTATTTCACATGACTGAAATTACAGTGCTTGAAGACTACCAAATGCTGCAGAAGCAGTGAGGAAGAAACAAAATAGCAAAGAGTTCACAGAAGCTGTGATGTGCTGAAAAACATACTTCATGTCGATGAGGCTTAGAGGAGACAATCACAAGCATTTGCTCACCTGTTAAAGGTGAAAGAGAAACAAAGCTTTGAGAGCCTGAAATGCGAAGACTGGAATATCTACACATCCTTGTCACGGGGAAAGACACATCTACACTGTTGGAGCAATTTGTATGCATCAGGTTATCAAAGAAAAGACACCATGTCCATAAACCAAAGAAAGAGATCCAGAAGGCTCAATGGAGGCGTGCATTTGGCGATAAAGGGAGTGCAAAAGAAGCCACAGAGATTCCCCTACAGCATAGCTGAAAATGGCATAAGTCAGCTACCTGGTTTTGTGGCTCCCAGGGTTTAAATATGTGTTAATTATCCAACTGAAGAGTTTAAAATTACTAAACTGGAGACCCAAGACATTAACTCCAGACAAAGAAGGAATTATCCTGCTGTAAGACTCAAAAGGAGAGACTCATGCTGCTTGTAGGGTACTATTGACACCAGGCAGGGACGATGTGGTCTGCATTGTCCCCGCACACGATGCGGCATTTGGAAGTCAACAGACTATTTCACTGACCGACACATAAACAACTCTGGGTCCTCATTATCCCAGACATGTAATAAGTTATGTTATGAAAAGCATACGTAATGTAAGATATATATCTTACGTTTCCCATACCACAGTAGCTGTCCCACGCTCATGTCCATTATGATCTGCTCACCAGATTTCTCTCAGCTCCCCAATTATAACCACCAACTGGTGAGGACTCACTGGCACTGGGAATATCTAGTACTACAGTTAGCTGGTGCTAGAGATAAAAAGAAGCTGAAGAACTTACTCCATTGCACAACTCATTTGTTAACCAGATGTTTCTCAGATTTTCTAATCCAAAAACAATGTAGTCTTTCACAGGACCCCCCTCTCACACACACACATGTACTGTGCTATCACAGCTGTTAAATTTTACAAGTCAGTAAGAGTTTAGTGTTGAAAGCTTGGTCTTTCTGCCTAACATTATGATGTTTAATGATTTTGTACAGATGTTATCTGCGTACACACAGTTATCTACAGAACACCTACATATTTTGAAAAAAAAAAAAATGCAAGTAACTCCAAAAATAAGGTACAGGGATAATTTTGGGTAGCAATGAGGCACAGTGATCTGTGAAAAAAGCTGTTTGAGAAGGAACGTGAAGAACCATGAAATTAATGGAATATAAGTTATATATGTATTATATAATTATTATATATATGTTATGTATAAAGCATGAATCATACATGCTTCTGATACTTTCCCTAGGAATATGATCCAGGAATTGAATGGTTTTAGTACGGAAGGAGAAAGAAACATTCCCACAGTAGGAGCTGAAAGGGGCAAATCATGACTATCGAATGAGGTGTGGAGAAGTAACTACAAGTCAACACTGACCAAATCTTCCTGTTTTTTGCCCTTCTATAGTATTTGTGACTTTTTGAGTCACAAGCTAAATGAATTTAAATTGCATAACAGAAGAATAGCAGCACTAGGTTATCTAACTTATCTAGTCCAGCAGCCTATCTCTAGTAATATCTCTTGGGAGAAGGAAAGGGGGAGCAAAAATAGTATGTAGTGATGATTTCCCTGTGATGACCTTCCAGCAATCAACATTTTAAGTTCTTTTAAGTCAGTGGTTTAATCCAGAGAGGCTTGTTCCATGGGTTTTTCTTCCACAAATTTTTCTAATTGTTTTCTGATCTCCATTCATCACATATCCAAAACAATCTCAGCCAAAGAAGTGCCACATTTTAATTACATCGCTTTGGGTTTTAAGCCTACTGCCTGACTGATAACTTTATGGTTTGCTTCCTAGTTTCTGCTTCCTCAAGTTTTACCACATAGTTTGCTTGCTACATTGAACCCATAAAGTTATCAATTAGGCAATCGACTTAAAAAACAAAGCTGCAGAATTAAAATGGGGCACTTTTTTTGGCAGAGATTGTACCTGAATGCCTGACTTCTTTAACCTACAGAACAAGCAAAAAAAAAAAGTCTTTAGTGCAGCTAAAAACACAGATTGAACTTTGAAACAGGAGCGTATATAGCCTACAGTACCTGGCACTTCTGCATAATTAGAAAAAAATACTGTTGGGATATTGTCACTAAAAGTGATCAACATAACGGTTATTACATGAAACAGAGATATCTTCTTGTTAAATTTTAATAAGCTTTTGTTCTCCATCCCTTCCTCAGCAATTGTTTCCTGTCTTCATTAGTTAATTAGTTCTGCCTGGAGCAGTAAGCTTGTGATACTTAAAAAAAAAACCCAGAAAGTCAGTAACTCAAGAGACCCTCAGTAGCTTTGATCATTTGTTCGCTCATTTTAACCTACAAATCTTTCATTTTTTTCTCTTTGAAGATTCCTGCTACAAATTCCCACAGGAGAATCTCAAATGCTGTTGCTGAGGTCCTTTCAGGTGAACTTCTTGTAAACACCTTCAATCTCATATTGCTATAGAGAGTTCTCCACAGGAGCTGGATGCCATGGAACAGACACTTTAACCAGCTACTCAGAGCTTCTCCAAATGATTAACATCTCTAATGAGATACCAAAGATGTGAATAGGCTCAGCATTTTTTGACATCTAATTTCACCCCCTCAACAAAAACCAGTAGAAGGCAGCCATGAAACCATGTTGAGCTGGACAGTGGTCTGCCAATGCTAGCACTGCAATAAATTACCACAAGCCTCATCCAAAATCGACAACAGTGTTTACTTCTCCATATAACGATCACTTCTCATTTGTCCTGCAGTAACTTAATTCATGATTTAATAATTAAGAATATCTTGCGTCTATTACTCATTTTAACAAGATCAGCAGCTTAATCTCAGATGAAAAGAAACTGAATATTTTTGAAAACTGTGCATATGATCTGGAAACAATATTGATTTAGTTTGCATAGTTAGTGCTAACAGCTATAAACACTAGTAGAAGAAAACAAAAAAATATGTTTTAAAAAAAAAATTCTTCCTTCTCCAAGTAACAAACCGCATCCTTGACCTTTTTGTTCAAGTGAGATTCACAGATTTCCCAGCAGAGCCACTGATTTCAGATTAGGCAATTTGTTGGAATTTAAACTCATTTGTGAGTTGAAACTGTTCATAACAGCCCTTGGATTATTTTATTTACTGGATGACTGGAAAGTTGATATTGCAACAATGAATTTACCAATTCAAACTGCTTCCAGAATGATAATCACGCTGTAAAAGCCTGAATATAACTGTTTCAAAGTATTAGTGAAATTCACAAATCAAGACAAAGGGATATTCCTCAACTTCTCTGTTAGGGAGAATTTATTTGTGATATTAGCCTATTAAAATATCAGATTGAGAGCAGCGTTAGGAATTAGGAATTCCTGAGTTGTCCTTAGTCTACCTTTGCCTGAACCCCAAGAGTTTAAGTGGTATTTCAGACACAGAGTGCTTCAAGCACTTACTGCACCAATTAATCACAGAACATTCTATTTTGAAGTAGTACAAGAACAAGGATTTATTAGTATTTTATTCTGAAGATGTATAGGAGTGACTATTTTGCCTGTGAAGGTGGGTTTTCAGCTCTTCTAATAAACCTACCAAAAGAGTAGGCGTCCTTTCAAAATGTTCACCTTGACAAAGGTTACATAATCTGATCTTCTCAGACCTGACAGTGGTGAGGAATTTAGCTGATTAAGCACTTCAGGTCTGGATTTTTTAAAAAACCAGCTTCCTGTTCAGTGTCCCCTTGTCATCTCATGGCAAGGAGAGCCCAGGAGCACTGGTGGCTGCATGACAAAACGTATGACTTCCTTCCTTCAAAGCCTCCCAGTTCTGGGCATGTGCTCAACTCTGCAGAAGCTGAAGAAACTTTTCTTTTTGCCGTTATGGTCATGCCCAGGTCCAAGTTTCCACATGCCTGTGCTGAGCTAACCAGCCAACAAGTTGTAATGTCAAGGCTGCCATTAGAGTTCAGAGGTTAATTTGCTTTGGAGTGCAGAACTCCTTTAAATAGCAGCACCAGCTGATGTAGCGCTCCCTGCCTCCTACTGCTGACTTGCTTCTGACCCCCAGGTCTGCCGATGAAAGTGTTTGGGCAGCTGCCTGGCGAGCTGGATTGGGGAACTGATCTAGCTTAAAAATAACACCGCAAAAAGCAAAATGATTAGCAGGCAGGGCTGGTTCACAGGCTGTTCCCAAACCACCGTATCTCTGACTCACTACAGCAGTTCCAGGGGCTGGAGGAGGCCAAACCCAGATCTTGACACAGCCCTTTGTGCCTTTCTGATAGCGGCATAAGACATGTGGGCGTTTGCAAAACAACACAAGGGCTGCCCACAGTTCTGATAAAGATCCACTGACTGAAATCCAGAAGCTTGTACTAACAGCTCACTGATTCCTGGGAAAAGCTTATTTGGCCAGATCATTTGCCCGCGTGGTGTCACCAGGGAGAGTCATTCACATATTTTTAACCTTTTGCCTGTACATATTCTATTGCTACCCAACAGGTACAGCTAATTTCTGCTACGTCCCACATCCACACATATTTTTCAGTAAGTGGCAGACAGATCTGCATGAGTCATCCTCAGAAATTATCTTTTCCTACAAAGCTCCAGTGGATACAAAATTCCAGCCATCTCATAACAACCCACCCCGTTGACTGAGTAAGTGGCATTGCTGGTTGTTTCAGTCATACATGTGGCAATTAGTAATGAAGGAGAAAGAGCCCTTTTATGCACAATTCCCAGCTGGGAAAAGATTAGTGTGGCTCACATGGACTGTGCCACGGAGTGACTCCAGCTCTTGGCTGAACTTAATGACACCCTGCTTGTTTCCCACTCCCCACATGGGAACAGAGAAGGACAGGAGGTCTGGGTTAAAAATCAGCACAGGCTCAATGTGACCTCTGAACTTCTCAGCAGAGATTCAGTGGGGCCATGGCGCTATTCACTACCTTGAAATCTGTCTCCTTCTGACTATTCACTGTACAGCTGAACAAATATAGTCTTATAAGCTTCTCAAAGGAAGGCATAATGCAGGCAATACAGACCTACCATGTCTACAAGTGAACAAAGTTCTGCCTGCCTATGAGACAACCGAGAAAGAGAAAAACCTTTTTTTTTTTCGGGCGGGGGGCGGGGGACACACAATAGTTTCTGATGCTCCTTTCTCCCTCCTCTTTCAGGTAATCTGCATCCAGAAGTAAGGATGCAGAACTCTTAGGAAGATTTTTCAGACCCTTTTGTCAGACAATAAACCCTTCTTGTTTCTTCGAGGTATTAGCTAGACTAAGGCTGTGCAGGATGTCGTGGTTTGGACTGGGCTGGCCACTAAAATGAACGACAGCAGGTACTATTTGTAATTGCAATGTGAATAACTAGCCGTGCAGGATTACTTTCCTCCCACTTGTATCGTGCCTTGCTCAACACCAACCGGACTCCACTCACCGTTATTCATGCAATAGTTGCCCTCACAAAGCTTGATGGGACAGATGCACAGCTTGTAGAGACTTGGTACAGAGCAGCTGTCAAGGACCACAAGGCATTGCCCTGTAGAAAAAGCCCTGTCTGGCAAGCTGGGAATCAGATTTACCAATACACTGCGCGACAATCAATAGGAATCCTTTGATGGATTGGATCTGAAGATTCAATGATTACACTAAAAGATTTCCTTTGATGCTTTCCACATTAGCTTATCACTGCTTTTTCTTTCAAATACTGGCTGCTCTGTATAACAATTACGTGTAATGGGCATAATTAGGTGCAAAAGGGATGTTCATCTTTGCAAAAAGATGACTAAGTATTTAAAGTGTCCTTGAGTAAAACTAATATAAGGAAATACGGAAATAAATAAAAAGGGTGAATTACATTGAAAATCATTTGCACTTTAAAAAAATATAATCCTATTGACTTCCATACAAATTAAATAATATGGAGAACACTGAAGTGAAAATTACCCTGTCATCTACACAAATTGTTGGAAAGCAGTTAGACAAGGCGATTGTTATGCAAATGTAGATCCAATGCAATCACAAGGGCTGGGAGTATTTTCTAAGGAAGCATGTTCACTCTTTCTAGCACATGATACCTGCCCCCTTCCAACAGCCTTTGAGTCAGGCTTTTCTAACCAGCCCCATATACTTTGTCTTGAACAGAAATATTTGCTACTATAAGCATTCACACACAAATGCGTTTTAGATTTTTCACAAAATATAAATTTGGCTGATGAGGGAATCAGCGCTAATGTAAAAGCCTTTTATGTACTGGCACATGGCATTTGGATTGAAAAACACAATATACAGAAAACCAATGCATTGCAGAAGGCAAGCTTAAATGTAGATTACATATATTTGAAAAAGTAAAAGGTTATCACACCATCTCAGGGTAGAGGTTTATTTGGTTGTTTTATAAAGTCTGCAGAGGTCACAAGGGATAGGTTAGCACCAACGGTGCAGCAGCAGAGACACTATTAGGGAAAGAAACAACAGTTATGTATAACAGAGGGACAGAAAAACAGATATCCCTGCACACGTGCCGGCCAGCCTTCCTACAGTCTTGGTACACTCTGTCAGGGCACGGTGTAGGGGCACAAATGGCCACAGATCCCAAAATACCACTTGCCAAATGCACAACTCCCTTGTGCAGCAGCTTTAATACTGTGTATAGATAAGTAGTACTTGGAGAAAGCTGGCCCTACAGTGAAGAAAGAGGTAGTTGTCTCGCACTCACTGTTAAGTTAGGCTGTATGCATGCATAGTTACTACAGAGCAGCTAGAGAATGCTGTGGTGGCTTCTAGCTGCTAGAGTTCAAACATGAGCCTTGGGTATAAAAGCAGAGGAATATCATCCCCAGGGAGAGGAAAGTCTGATGGCAAATCATAGAATCACAGAATGGTTTGGGTTGAAAGGCACCTTAAAGATCATCTCGTTCCACCCCCTGCCCTGGGCAGGGACACCTCCCACCAGACCAGGTTGCTCAAAGCCCCGTCCAGCCTGGTCTTGAACCCCTCCAGGGATGGGGCAGCCACAGCTTCTCTGGGCAACCTGGGCCAGTGTCTCTCCATCCTCATAGTGAAAAATTTCTTCCTGGTATCTAATCTAAATCTATCCTATTCTAGTTTGAAGCCATTACCCCTCATCCTATCACTACATGCCCTTGTAAAAAGTCCCTCTCCGGCTTTCTTGTAGAACCCCTTCAGATACTGGAAGGGGTTATAAGGTGTCCCCAGAGCCTTCTCTTCTCCATGCTGAACAACCCCAATTCGCTCAGCCTGCCTTCATAATGGTCCAGCCTCATTAACAGCAGAGGTGATGGGGCTTGTTGATGGATCAGATGCAGTCCCTGACTACAATATTTCTCCAGACCTGTCCTCACGTTCTGCATGGCCCCACTGCTCAGACCATTTATTGAGGTGAACAGTTAGGTGCCTGGGTAGCCTATCCTCAGAGTCCCCCTCTCCCTCAAATAGCCAGCAAAACCCTGGTGCCCCAGGCTGCTGGCTGTACCCACCTCACTCCTGCCATTTATAACACCGTGGCTGGGTGCTGGGCTTTTGCTTTGCTATTTGGTCTTTCTCAGTTTCTCAATACCCTCTAAAAAGTGCCAGAAAAACAAACACTCTGGGGCTGCTTTTCCTGGACTTCACTGTTCTCATGAAAGACGCGAAGGAGCTCAATATGGGTTCATCCAAGAGGAGGTTAAAAGGTGAAGCTGTTCCAATCCATACAGACACAAAAAGAACATCTGATAATGAAGGGATTATTAATCTACCAAAGGCATAATGAGAGCTGGAGGCCAAAGCTGAAGCTGGATAAATTAATGCTAAAAATAAGGCACAAAACATTAGCTATGAAGATAATTGGACATTAGAGCTACTTTCAGAATGTAGATTCTTTGTTGCTTAAAATCGTTCTAAAGATTTTAAGATTTAAGGGTTGATCTCCTTTCTAGATGGTATTCTGCAGCTCACAGAGGACTTAAAATCTTGGAGCAGTGACTGAGGTTGCTTGTGCTGTATACAGAATCCAATTAGCCAGAGAAAGCTCCTCTCTTTCCTGAGGACAGTATACTCCTCAGGAAGTAAGAGAAGTATATACTTCACTATGCATTAAGAGTTAAACCCTGCACCTGTGTCTGATGTACATGCTTTCTTCCTTGCCTGGGATTTGATTGTGCCTCTTACTAAGAATTTTTACTTCTATTTAAAGCCATCGGCAAAGATGTTCATGAACCGTGTGCTACACCCCCGGGTGACAAGCACAATTTCAGATCGAACCTAGAATAAATGGCTCTGTGATGATGAAGGCTCAGGAGTGAAATTAAATTACAAGGACAGCAGCCGAGCATTTCCTAAACAACCGCCTGGTACTGGAACAAGTATTGACACATTTAAAAGCCAGGCAGAAGCAATTTAAGAATACTGTGTGTGTGCATTGTACTTGCTAAAAGCATGCTTCACTCCTCATGCTATTTTAATCAGGCAGCAATGCATAGAATTAAGACACACTTCTCTCATCAGACCGTCTCTTTGCTGTGTGCCTCTTCTGTAACTCTACTCAGCTTAAAGAGAGATTGTCACACAGCAGAGGGACTGTGCAGTTTGTATTTTAAGGTGAGGGAAGGCAAGAATTCTAGCTCCTTATGAGCTAAGCAAGGGACTTGCACCCACATCCATAGATAACCATAGAAAAGTTCCCGCTGGTGACTGTAGGCTGTGTATCTGGCCCATGTTTGTGTAGAATTTTTCTGCTAACAATGCAACATACCTGAAATAACTATGAAATCTCTGCAGGTTGGGTTTAGAGATTGGTTTTGTTTCAGGGTTTCTTTTTTGGCAATGGTTGTTAAAAAAAGCATGTTTTTTTCCTATCTCTTGGATTAATTTATTGAATGATGTCACAGAGGAGAGTTGGAATTGTATGAAGTCCTTAAATGGATCCATAGCTAGCCAAAAGCTCTTTAAGTAATATGTGCATTTTTTTAAATTATTATTACAAAAGTGGACTCTCATAATACCAGTCTATCACATACCTTTGCAAATCCCAGCGTGTGAATATTTCCAAAGGGGTCCATTGCATACAGGAATACCTATTTCCAATGCGTTCCTTTGGTAGGTGGAAGGAACAACTCCGGAGCACTAAAACCCTTTGAGACCGCGAAGCTGGTTCTCTCAACCGCCTGCTCAAATCCACCCCCTCTTATCCTGCAGGCACAGCTCTGCACATTTCTGCTTTGCCAATTAGCAGCTGCCTCTTCGCAGTTCATGTTAAGGGAGTTGCAGCTTAATATACTGCCAGGCAGGATGAGGGTTCCTGCTCACTGGATAAATAATGGATTTTGCAGTTTGAGGGAAGAATTAAAAAATTATTCTAAAAAACTTGGGTTAGGATAAATATATTTTTTTTTTTTTTAAAGAGGGATGTGACTGGAGTAAAACAAAAAGAACGCACAAAAATTTCATTCCGGGCAATGCTTTTCCCATTTGGGGTTACTTCGCCTTTTCATCCATCACCAAAATATACCGTATCAGTATGAAGAGTCAAAGTTTCTTTTTGAGGAAAAAAAACCAATGACATGAAAATTAAATATTCGGGTAATTCTGGAGTGAAGCTTTTTTCAACATACTGAGGCGAGACATGTTTTTACACTCCTTGCCTTCCTTTTTTTCCCCTCCAGCAGAATCTATTTCCTAAGTTCAATTCAAATTCACAAGTAATTCTCTCCTCCCCATGCTGTCAAGAAACCCTCCAGTCTTGTGGTGAATTTGCTACTCAAAAATCACCTGCCCTACAGACCTTTGCCAAAGGCACTCAAGCACCCAGCAACTCCTGAGGAGTCCATCTCCACTGCACCTCCTTCCCTTCCCTGGTACCATCTCATACCTTCCCCGGTACCATCTCATACCTTCCCCCCTGCTCCTCTTCCCCACACTAGCAGCTATTAACAACACAATATGTCTAACTTCCCTGAGTTTCAGGCGGTTTTTGTTTACAGCATCACAGAAGCGCTGGTGGAAAGGACCTCTGAAGGTCACCTCATCAAACCTCCCTCTGGAGCAAGACTACTGCCCACAGTGCACACATTCAGCCATGACTTCATTCAAACAAAGGCTTGAAAACCTCCAAGGATTTCACAACCTCTCTGAAGTACCTGTCCCAGCGCTGCATCCGCCTGATGAAAATTTTTTTTCTAACATCTAGCCTGCACCTTCCCAGCAGCAATTTGTAGCTGTGATCATACTGATTTAAATCCACAGTGGATTTAACTATCTGAGTCTCATCTAACTGCAACTTTCAACATTCTGACATGGAAAGTCTTAAAATGCGTAGGAGTTAGTATTGTTCAAAGCTGAAATAGCGTCAACAGAAGGATTAGGATCTCTTCATCAATGAGGTAATCTAATCTAGTTTATAGCCTGAGTACTCTCCGGATGGGGTTTGAACCCCTCACAAGCAGGGGTTTCCAGCAATTTTTTGTTAGATGGTCTAATGGAACATAGGATAAATGTGGAGCTTCCTTTTTTTTTAACCTATTCTCTTCCTCCCTATAGTTTTTTTCAGTGTTATGAAAGAAAGGACACTTCTATCATCAGAAAAGGGTTTATGGGTGAAAGTGGCTCCTGCAGACAGAACTTTAGTTGGACATCCTTGCTTACATCAACTTTGGGGGTAACAAACCACTTGCCCTGATAACTGCACCTGCCCACCCTGTGCCTAGCAAGCTCCGCTCTTAAAATGATGGCCATCATTTGCAAGGTGTTCTCTGTGTCCGTCCATATAGATAGAATTACAGTACACAAGGAGCAAATCGTGCTTACAAAGGAGTTGAGATGCTGCATTTAGTGCTCTGAGTTTGCGTTCCTCTATTAACTTAAATTTCCCTAGTGTTGTCATGCCTACAGAGCCAAAGCATCATTCAGATAATGAGCCTGTTCCTCTAAGCAGCACCACATCCATCTTGTTTATAACCAAAGCTCTAGGCCAGTCCCTGCATGAGACAACCTGACAAAGCCTCACCGACGGCAGCAGAGCTGGGGTGAGAATCACCTCTCTTGGTTGCAGCTTCTGTGCCCTCAGACAGCTGCCACACACTTTGCCAGTGAGCAGATCCCTACTGTCATGAACCATCGGCTCAAACAGGTCGCTACACGTCTTCGAAGGGAACAAGCAAATGACATGAGTAATGCCAAGCAAGAACAAGAAATGCCATATAACAACCTGCATAAACATCGGTCTTTTCATTCAACACGCACAGTAAATCCTGAAATTAAATAGATTCACACTGTCAAGCTGCGGCTGCTATCCTCAGAAGCACAGGGGCAATGCTGCCCGGACCTCTAGGCTACCTTGGGACTTACCGTGTTCAATGCAGAGTGGCACACACAAGTAACAAAGCACAGCTGTCCTCTGATCTTTGGCTGAGAGTTTTCTTTAATGAAAGAGAGGAAGTCAAATTCGCATCCAAGTCCAGCTGACATGACAAGGAATTGAGTGATCTTAGCCAAGGGTTTAGACGGCTAGAGAAGTAAAAAGAGCTTGTTGATATCGTTCAGCAAAAGTTTTGTCGAAAACCTGGGCTCTCACCTAAACAGCAATTATAGAACGTAGTGTCTCTACTCCATAAAAACTTTTATTCTGACCAAAAGATGAAAGTCACACCAGTCTGAAATATTCTACCAGGATACACCATCATGCTATTCCCTATTAATTTAAATTTAGGAAAGAAGATTTGAAGGGAAATCCCAAGGCACTGCCTCCAGCTGACAGAGCCACTCTGTATTACGTAATCCCTTTAATAAATAGATCGAGCTAAACTTTAAAAGCATCTATGTTTTCTGTCCATGTACCTCTTCCTGAAGGCCTGGCCAAATCCAGCTGCTGCCACAGAAGCCTCTTCAACTTGCAATTAAATCAAACCTGGTGATAGCTTAGTGATAACATGGTCCTGTCTTCCAGGAGAGGGAAAGGCTCAGCAATGGGACCTGAAATAATGGGTAAACTTTGGTAGGTTACCGGCATCCTGGCCTTATATTAGTCAAAAAAAGGGAAGCCACAGTAGCTTTAGGTGAACACCACTGTGGATAAGAGGTAACCGCTTTACTGGTTGTCCTCCTGATCCTTTTCTACTCAAACTTGTTAATTTTCTGTTCTGATAGCTGACCACAGGGTTACATAGAAACTCAGCCCAAATCAGGGTTGTCTCTTGCAGAATCCCATTCACAATGGTAAATAGTTTATGGTCTAAAGGATGATTCCATTGATTTTATAACAAAGTACTGAATTTGGGAAGAGAGTTATTTTGTCAATATTTGGCTACAATGACAATATTTCAAAGGAAAAGTTGTGAAAATCCTTCGTTGTTTCAACCGCAATTCAGTTCCATAAATCATTTGCAAAGAGGCACCTGGGTCCATCCCATCACCTGGGTTTCCAATCTGTGTGACAATTACAAAATAAATCCCCCAGGCAATTTAAAAGCTGGCTAGAATACTCTGGTGTTTTCCAAGTTTATGACAGAAAGCAGTGTAATGGAGAAGCTGTTCATCAGCAAAATGCTAACAGCTGGACACATTTTGCTTTTGAATGTATATCAGCCCTACTGGCCTTTGTCAGACTGCAAAGAGTAAGCGAAGGCTCTTTTTAAATGTGCTTGTTTCCACTGGCAACCAATGGAACAAAAGGACAATCGGATTTAATCAATTGATTTCAATGTGCCGTTTCCAAATAGGTTTCCTTTAAATGATTCAAGAGACAAAAAGAGGGAGATAAAAGTCAAGCAATAAAATGTAATGATTCTCATTAAATGCTATGAATTGACTGTTTCATAGTTTAATTTTGGCAAGACTGTGAGTTTTTCACATTTTCATCAGATGAGGTCTTATTTCCAAGCAAATCTAGACTCCAATTCTTTTCTTTGGATGCTGATTTCAGATTGGGTCCATTTTAACTTAATTTTCCCCATAATTGCAAATAGCCAAAATAACTTTTTTTTGTCTAAAATGCCATCTGCGTTTCTCTTTAATAAATCTTGGTATGTGAATCATCTATATTTTTATGCTATTGCCAAAAGGACATAAAAACCTTATACCCAGATTGGAAATGCTATGAGGCTAGATGACATTTGCAAAGAATGCCTTGTCAGAATAGTTTTCCACCTAACCTTTAATAAGTTTATTTTCCGTGTATTTATTACTGTCAATAGAAGACCGTTATGTCCTAAAATAAAATATTTATGGACCTTCTATGTCTTTGTTGCCTAGATCTCCTGGTTCAAAGAACCATTCAGGAGCTTTTAAACTGTTGGCCATGTCATTTCAGTCAAGTGGTACTTTTGGTGGTCTCTCTGCCCTTTTTCTGGTGTATTAATGCACATTGGGAAAGTTTTTCCTTGAAATCTGAATAGTTTGATCAAATGCATTTAGGAAAATATTTATTAATATACATTATTTATCCTATTATTGCATATTGCTAATAATACTGTGATTGCAAGTGGCTTGAAGCAGCACCACAGAACACATGCAGCTCACAGACCTTACATTCCTCATGACTGATTTAATTTTTTAATAGAGCTAAATCTTCATGTATCCTCTTCAGGCTTTTCAGCTTCCAGTTCAGCATGTCTGGGGCAGCTCCTGACTCATACAGCCAGCATATAGCCAAGCCTTTTATTCGCTCCTCCACGCTGCTTTCCTCTTTACATTTCCCCATCCAGTATCAGCCCTATATTCTTTGTGAATTTTGGCTATTCATTACCAAACAGTCACATGTGTAGTGGTGTTTCTCTTCGCAGGAGTTGTAATGCTGTTCTGAAGCCATAACATCACAGTAGAGCCTTGGCAAACCTGCTCTTCCAAAAGCCTCTCTCTTCTTTTGGGAGTGGTATTTCTCCTGGAGTTATTTTTGCCCATTCCTGGTCAGTGCCCAGTAAGTTGGTTACCAGGAACATGGGCAGAAAGGGAGATTATTGCACTTACCTCCTGCATTTGTTTTACTTGCTTCCCTCCGATTTCTCCTGTTCTTTTCTTAACCCTTATTATTTCTGTCTTCTTCCATGATTCCTTTCAAGCTGGTTCACAGATGCACATTTCATGTATAGTCTAACAGTATATTCTTTTATATCTCTCAGGGGAAAGAAAAAAAAGCAAACAAAAGTAGAAAACACCTGCTCTTTGATGAGAAAAAAGCTTGTATGATGTTTTCCAAGCCGTGACCTTGTGATAAGATTTCACTAGCTGGGAATTTGACATGATAGCCTGAAGTGAGAATAGGATGCACGCTGCCAACCCACACTATTCTCAGAGCCTGTAAACCAGTTCCAGTTCTTCTTTGAAACAGATCTGTTGTTTCAAGCATTCGTAAATATTCATAGCCTTTTCTCAGGAGTGGCACAATTCTTCACATTAAATGAGGAGGTTGAAAAGTTGGAAAACAAGTTGAGGAAGGTATAAGATAATAGGGACAAGGACAGAGAGAATAAAGATTGCACCGCATTAAGGACAAATGTAAAGACATCCTTTGTGATTTATTCAGTACACAGTGAACCACTCCAGATTTCTGAATTCTCTGGGCAGGCAACAAACCTATTCTGGACTGAAGGTGAGAGCTGATCCTGGTACACACGAAAATTAGGTCAGGAACGCATTAATTATATTGCAAAGCACTGGTAAAAACATCCCTTAAAACATTCATTGCTAGTAAGAGAGCAAGAACAGGAGATCAAAGTTCAAACAGGATTTTAATTAGATGCCTTGTTTACTGTGCTCTGTCAGACACAGGATAACAAGAAACTTTTTTTGTCACATTGCAGAATGGCTGCAGCCATGCCTGGGGACTCAAAAAGAGCAAAAAAATTATACCTATCAGTGTGACTTCAAACTATTTGTAAAGACCTTGAGTTAAACCAGAAGATAAGTAAAGCTAAAGGATTTACTGAGAATCAATCACAACAAACCAATGTAATGTCCTTTGCAGACTGTATAACAAGCTTTAAAGGTAGGGAGGAGCAATAAATACCACATACGCTGTAAGACTTTTGGCTTTCGTTTGAACAAAATAAGAAACACAATCTCTAGATGAAAAATACCTCTTGGGCACAACCTACAATATTCACTGTCAAACATACCTTTCCTACGCAGTAGAATTTGGAGTAAAAGGACCTTGCCCCATTCGGTACATCTAGAATGGACTTGGATGATAGATTAGAAAGGATGCCGATAAAAATGCATTCAAGAGACAGCTGGAACTGGCTTCAGGCAAGTTTGAGGAGCAGGTTAGAATACAAAAGGATCTTGTTAAACTGGAAAAATGGTCTGAGAAAAATAGTGTGCAATTGAAAAAAGGTAGTAAGAAGCGCTATGTTTGGGCAGGAATAGTCATCTGCATGGACATGGACATAGAACTGCATAGGTCATGGAGACAGACACCCCCAACATCCACCTAGAGGGAAAAAAACCCACTCAGTGAATAGACAGCCTCCAGGTAACTCATTCCTTCTTCGCATGGATCCCACTGCCTCCTGGAGTGCTTTGTCTCAATGTCAAGCCACGGTATTTTGACTGAGAGAGTCTCTAAAGGAGATCCTCCTTGGAAATGTTGGCCTTGGCTCCAATGACCCCACGCTGTAGAAAGCACCTGGAAGCGCATGTGAAAGCTTTTGTTTGCCAGTGCTATTGTTTGCTGTACATTTGGAGGCTGAAAGCATGCGTTCATTATCATTCATTATCATGGATCAGACTTAGTAAATTTTTTCATTCCTTAGCCATCCCTTCTCTTCCACAGCCTCCACCCCTCGCACCTCCTCCTCAACAATTTGGCTTGTAATCTAAGAATTTTTCACACCTTTACTTCCTTACCAAATGAAAATATATCCCATTTTAGAGGGTTTTTGAGTACTATGTGTGGAGTTAAGGATTTTGTGTAGATTATCTAATATATTCCAAGCACTGAGGAAAGCAAGGTTGGAGGTATCATATGACTTGGTTCCACCCATGTGCTCTAACTGTGGGTGGGAGACGAGGTACCTAGTCATCTCCACACTCCACGACATTCTCCAGATCCCAGCCATGCTCCAGGAGGAGCATATGGCGGGGAGCACTGCCACCCGCTAACACTGAGTTGGTGCTTACCCCCAGGGTCCACCCTCTCCCGCGGTAGAGAAGCAGGCGATGTGCAGCTGTGGGACAGCTTTGCTGATCACCAAAGGTCTTAGGTAGTTCCTGAAAGGAAATCACCAGTCCGAGGACACTGGAGAGTGGAAACATTAACTGATAGTTAATATTATAGTTAATGATAGAAAATAGATAGAAATGAAAACTTTACTGTGGAAAGTCAATACCTAAATGTACAGGCTAGAGCTAAAGGATATTTCAGGGCAGGGAAGAAAACCAGCTACAGCGAGGGCATCAGAGAGCTGTCCCTGTGGAAACTGCATGAAGCAGAGGTTGACTTTGAGGAAATCCCTGTGGGATGAACGTGGTCCACCAAAGCACTACCATCCACAGCCTTAGCAGGAATATGTGCTTAGTTTTGTACCTACCCGAGAGGAGAAGTATGGATCAAATACAGTATTTCAAAACCTTCAAATCATAGGATTCTGTATGCAAAAAGAGCAAATATTTCTTTCCAGCTAGGGAAAGAAATAACTTTTGAAAGTTATAATCTATGGTGAATTATATCTAAAAAAAAGCTTCCTGTCTTCTCTTACATCTGCTGTCCCGTCACTGTCTCCCCCCCCATTCACTGCATCCACTTTGTTTTATTGTACTGTACTTTTTTTTCTGTACGAAATGTAGTAGTGTGAGACTTGATCCCATCTGCGAGGTTACTTCGGGGCTTGCGGTTTCGCTAAGTAATTCTTGTTGAGTCCACACAGCACTTAGCCTCCTCTAGCATGTTAGGAAGCCGACCTGATGCAGAGGTAACCTGATGCAGAAACACAAACACGTAACTTACTTCAGAGGAGTTCGGGACGCTGCCAGTGCCTTTCTCCGTGTTGGGCACAGCCAGACTCTGATCCCAGGCACAGGTCACCTGTCATTTGGAGACAAAACGCTTTTTTGATTTGTTTCGGACAGTAGCTCATGCCCAAGAATATCTCTTGAGATCACTGCAGTTTGCCACAGAGCAAACAAGCCCAAAGGTGAAAGTGTAAGTGTTAGAGCTGGGTCTCAAGAGACAGGACTGAGATGTGCAAGTCCACAGGACTGGCAGTACGCTGCTGTAGCAATAAGGTTTCAGGCTATATCCTGCTTTCTTCTCTCATATTTATTAATATTTCACTCTGAAGAGGAAGAACTCATTTAATCACATTTAATCATTTTATATGATTAAACAACTGATCAAAAAGAGGCAGCTATGATTCATTCAATACTTGACTACAAATTAGATAAAAAGCATTGTTCTGAGTCTGTCCTAAAGAACAAAATTAAAAGATAAAAGTAGATGTCTAGGGAGACATAAAATCACAACAGTTTTCCTACTTTTCCTCCTTTTCAGTCTCATTAAAACAAATCGCAAATGTATCCTGTATTCAGCAGACAAGCATTATGACAGTGAAGACTAAAGTAATTTCTTTAGTAAAATTCAGACAACTGTAAGAATACAAATGTATGATTGAAAAAGGGCAGTAAAGAAAACTTTTGGGAGAAGATTGATTATTATATACTATATAAGCCTGAAAACATTGCTGCCTTAGTCACTAAGATGAGATTTAGCAGATCAGGAGGCCGTTCTCCAAAGTATTTTATTACTTTGTATTTTGGAGCAACTGCAAACTATAAACTGGATTTGCTGTTGTTCTCTTGTGTTGCCCTTCAACTATTTCTATTGCTAAGTCCACTAGACAACAATTTGTCAAGGACTTGAAACTCTTGTGGCTTTTGCATGTTTGTTCAACTGATTATCAAACAGGTATCTTGTCAATCTACTGACAGCTTAGATTTTTGGTCTAACCATGAACGAGGCATTTTTTATGGAAATATTTGTGACTTGATGAGTCTGAATACCACTTCCAACAGGGTACCATCTACTGGTTTGGAGACAAACTGCGTGACCAAAGGAAGTTAGGGATTTTCCATCTCAAACTTAAGGAGCACTGCTACACAACTGCACTTGGTCTTCACAACACCATGCAACTCATTTCCACAGGACAGAGCACGTTGAGAGAGGAATGTGCCGGTGAATATTTTTGAGTTATAATAATTTGACTCCATCTGTTTTCATTATCTTCTGATGGGGATTAAAAGCCAAATACTGTCAATTTTCAACATAATGAGAGATATTCTTCTGGTTCATGTCAATGAACTTTTAAAACGTGTCTTGCAATGGAGTATAGAAACATTTTTAAAAAAACCTGCTTTCTTATGTGAAGGGCCAAATATTGTGCAACATGATATTGAATCTCAGTTATGAATTACATGCTGCCAAATTCAGCTGTATAACCTGTGGCTTTCCTGAAACGCTGGTGGTTGTTACAGATAATCTTTATGGCTCTGCATCAAAACCCATTGAAATGGATCACAATCTCTCCGTTGACTTCAAGTGGTCTTCAATCAGATTCTCAATTTTGGGGACATTATTGGGGGAAAAAAAAAAAAGAAAGAAAAAAGAAATAGGACCAAGGTTGTAGTCTGATTCACAGAAGAATAGAAGTGAGATCTTTGGACTATAGCATTTGTTAAAGTATCAGTATCCAAGACCTAATTTTGCACAAACTAAAAAAGTAAAGGAGAAGAAAAACATGTCCATTAGAATTTAATTTCTGATTAGTGAGTATTAGAAGCACAGAAATAATTTTAGAATTCCAGAGATTATACAGAATATTCAATTGTCCTTAGGGAGAAAAATTCTTTTCCTGCCAATAGGCCTAAGTAGAAAATACTTTTAAAAACAGCTGAAGACTGGCCAAATACATAACTGCTAAGGATACAGTACATGCAGAGAGCGGCAGAGCTCCACACTTTCATACTTCCGTGATCATGTATCAATGAATAGACCATATGTTGAAGCGTTTGAAAAACTGAGAAATATAGCCTGCATTAATCAACAGGATGTTTTCCTTATTATGCATGGTATCCATAGGATATTATCGATGGGTATCCAAAAGATAACCATCCTTTCTCAGACTTAAATTATTCATAGAGCACGTGTTTATTACGGTGATCCCTTTCATGCATCTGTAACCTCTATGAGACTGAAGTCCAATAAAAAAATAATTCTTCCATCTATGTTTCTCACGCAGCTTAATCATAGAATGGTTTGGGTTGGAAGGGACCTTTAAAGGCCATCTAGCCCAACGCCCTTGCAATGAGCAGGGACATCTTCAACTAGATCAGGTTGCTGATCCATTTGACCCATCCCATCTGACCCATCTGTCCCATCCAACCTGACCTTCAGTGTTTCCAGGGATGGGGCATCGACCACCTCTCTGGGCAACCTGGGCCAGTGTTCAACCATCCTCATCATAAAAAATGTCTTCCATATATCTACTTTGAATCTACCCTCTTTTAGTTTAAAATCATTACTCCTTGTCCTATGGTTATAGGCTCTACTAAAAAGTCTGTCCCCATCTTTTTTATAAGCCCCCTTTAATGAATATCGTAATGAATATCTTGCAAATTTTCTAACTGAGATTTACATAGCACTTGACAAACGTATTTCTTCCACAGAAACTTCTGCATGTAGATTCAACAGAGCTCTCTGTAAAGCTGTATTAATCTGAGCCAAACATGAACTGCTACATGACCTTTTAGTAAATGCCTTCCGCAAGCTGCAAATGCTGAAAAGCTGTGTTGGGCCAGGACCTAAAGGCAAAGGAGTTAATTCAGGGCTCAGATTAGTTTCATTTGACATGCTCCTAGATTTAGACATAAATAATTAATCCAATCTTATCCATACAGCACCTTTTTTCAATGGTCATTAGACTTTACTTCGAAATACCAGTTTGTCGTTGAAAAGTATTTTGACTGGATACTCTCTCTTCTGCCATCTTCACTGGCACTGGCCAGAAGAATTGCACCGGTCAAAAATAAAAATATTCTTGACTGATATTCTGATGCCTTTGCATCAGAAAATGTAAACCAGTCAGCAAATGGTGTCAGGCACGTAAATGTCACTAACAATAAACACACCTTTTCCAAATCACGTGGGCCCATAGCAAAAACAATATTCACACAATTCTCTTAAAAGGAATGGGTTTTTAACCATAAATCACGGCTTGATCCGCATGAGTATGTCAGGGCATATGACAGGAGCAGCCCCTGAGCCTCGTTGGTTCTGACTACCCAAGACACTGTGCATCTGGGGGTGCTGCAAGCAAGCGGTGTGCACTGCCTTTGCTCCTCCGAGAAAGCAACCCCAAATGGCCAAGATCTGGACCCCTTTCTCTCCTGTCCTCCCAAACTCTGAATAAGCCAGCGTGGGGATGCAGAGCGGGTGGCCCCAGCTGGCCCTAGGGAAGGAAGCTGATGCAGAACAGGCCCTTTTCCCACTTGCTGTATCAGTAGCCAAAAGACCTTTCTGCCTCCAACTGCACTTTTATATTATTATTATTATTTTTGTTTTACTAGGCCATGTGGGCGAGCCAGGACAGCCCTGGTGGGGTGATGTTACTGCCCACTGAATGAAACTGGAGAGCAGGAAGCGTCATTCCTTCAGCTCATTTCCCAAATACATGCAAAGTGAAATTGCCTGTCTGGTAAATGAGAATTTTGTACTTTACATCAGAAGTCTCGGGCAGTAGAAGAAAATAATTGGTTTCTAAAGACTGCAGATAACTTCCTAACGGAAGGCCAGAATGAGGTGATTTAAGCTAATCTCCTTTTCTTTACAGATAATCATTTCCTGCCTCACGGGATGGCAGATGGTAACATCTCAGAACAGGCAAATGCAATCCCTGTGTTCCTACCTACGTGCTGTACGATATAACAATGAAAAAGCTAGAGCTATATAGAATCATAGAATCATAGAATCATAGGGTTGGAAGGGACCTCTGGAGATCATCTAGTCCAACCCCCCTGCCAGAGCAGGGTCACCTAGAGCAGGTTACACAGGAACATGTCCAGGGGGGTTTTGAATGTCTCCAGAGTTGGAGACTCCACCACCTCTCTGGGCAGCCTGTTCCAGTGCTCTGCCACCCTCAGGGTAAAGAAGTTCCTCCTCATGTTTAGGTGGAACTTCCTATGTTCAAGTTTGTGCCCATTGCCTCTTGTCCTGTCCCCGGGCACCACTGAAAAGAGCCTGGCCCCATCCTCCTGACACCCACCCTTTAAGTATTTATAAGTGTTGATAAGGTCACCCCTCAGACGTCTTTTTTCCAGACTGAAGAGACCCAAATCCCTCAGCCTTTCCTCATAAGAGAGGTGTTCCAGTCCCCTAACCATCTTTGTAGCTCTCTGCTGCACCCTTTCCAGCAGTTCCCTGTCCCTCTTGAACCGGGGAGCCCAGAACTGGACACAGTACTCCAGGTGCGGCCTCACCAAGGCAGAGTAGAGGGGGAGGATGACCTCCCTCGACCTGCTGGCCACGCTCTTCTTGATGCACCCCAGGATGCCATTGGCCTTCTTGGCCACAAGGGCACATTGCTGACTCATGGTCATCCTGTTGTCCACCAGGACTCCCAGGTCTCTTTCCACAGAGCTGCTCTCCAGCAGGTCAGCACCCAACCTGTACTGGTGCATGGGGTTGTTCCTCCCCAGGTGCAGCACCCTACACTTGCCCTTGTTGAACTTCATAAGGTTTCTCTCTGCCCAGATCTCCAACCTGTCCAGGTCTCTCTGTATGGTGGCACAGCTTTCCGGTGTGTCAGCCACCCCACCCAGCTTGGTGTCATCAGCAAACTTGCTGAGGGCGCACTCTATCCCCTCATCCAGGTCATTGATGAATATGTTGAAGAGTACTGGACCCAGTACTGACCCCTGGGGAACACCACTCGTCACTGGTCTCCAACTAGACTCTGTGCCCCTAATCACAACCCTCTGAGCTCTATCTTTCAACCAGTTTTCTATCCACCCCACTGACCATTCATCTAACCCACACTTCCTAAGCTTCCCTATGAGGATGCTGTGGGAGACCGTGTCAAACGCCTTGCTTAAGTCAAGGTAGACCACATCTACCGCCCTCCCCTCATCTATCCATCTAGTCATGCCATCGTAGAAGGCTATCAGATTAGTCAGACATGATTTCCCCTTGGTGAATCCATGCTGAGTACTTCTGATAGCTTTCCTTTCCTCCACGTGCCTTGAGATGACACCCAGAACGAGCTGTTCCATCATCTTTCCAGGGATGGAGGTGAGGCTGACCGGCCTGTAGTTCCCCGGCTCCTCCTTCTTGCCTTTCTTGAAGACTGGAGTGACATTGGCTTTCCTCCAGTCCCCAGGCACCTCGCCTGTTCTCCAGGACTTTTCAAAGATGATGGAGAGCGGCCCAGCAATGACTTCTGCCAGCTCCCTCAGCACTCTCGGGTGCATCCCATCAGGGCCCATGGACTTGTGAATATCTAGATGATCTAATTGGTCCCTCACTCGCTCCTCCTCAACCCAAGGGAAGTCGTCTTCTTTCCCTGTTACTTTATTCAATGCCTGGGACTCCTGAGGGCTGGGCCGAGCAGAAAAGACCGAAGCAAAGAAGGCATTCAGTAACTCTGCCTTCTCCACATCCTCCTTCACCATGACTCCTGCCTCATTCAGCAGTGGGCCTACAACTTCTCTGGTCTTCCTTTTGCTTCCAATATACTTGTAGAAGCTCTTTTTGTTGTGCTTGATGTCCCTAGCCAGGTCTAATTCCAAGGCGGCCTTGGCTTTCCTTGTTTCATCCCTGCACGCTCTGGTGGCATTCTTGTAATCTTCCCAAGGGGTCAGTCCCTTCTTCCACTTATTATAAACTTCCTTCTTCCACTTGAGCTTTTTCTGAAGCTCCCTGCTCAACCATGCAGGTCTCCTGCATCCCTTGGCCGATTTCTTTCTCTTAGGGATGCACCAATCCTGAGCTTGGAGGAAGTGGTCTTTGAATATCAACCAGCTTTCTTGAGCCCCTTTGCCTTCCAAATATGATAGTAAGGAATCAATTCAGCCCTCTGAATATAGTCAACTAGCATGTTTGGGACACTTTATAGTGTTTAAGACGTTCACAGGTGGCTAGCAGATAGGATGCAGGACCTAGGGAAGATCAACACTCTCCTGGAACCATAGCTGGGGGCCAACGAAGTTACACAAAATGGTATTAGATCCCTGTATTTAGGCAACTAAATCAAGACCTAATTGACATAACAACTAGAAGAATCTGTCATATGAGAGATCTAAAAAATATGTTGTCTACAGGTAAATCATTAAATGGAAGCATTTAAAGTCAGCGCTTCCACAAGTACATGGAAGTATAAAATAACAGAAATGAGTATCAGGCGTTGATTGGATAAGGCCAGTAACACAGAGCAATCATACTCATGTTATAAATAGAGTTAATTGAAATTTAAAACAAACAAAAAAAGAGGAATGGATTCTGTCATGGGTATGAAATGTATGCTGAAGGTTACTTTCACAAGCAGGGAAAGGGCCTACAGCAGTAAACTGGTGACAAACTCACATGAAAGGAAAACAAAAAGAGTTCATTCATACAAAATGCTCACGAGTGTTTCCACTCCTTCCAAAATGCTCACTGGTCTCCATTCCTTCCACTGACCTTAGCAAGCCTTGATGTGCCTTCCTGAAACACACGCCTCAGCCCAAACCACAAATTGTACTTTAGTTGAGCCCAGAATGTTGGGTCCAGAATAGCAAATGCTCCAGAAATGCACATCCCGTGGCATGCAGTCAGATCAAACGGTCCCTTCTGGCTTTAAATCCTACATCATTGAACACCAAGGGGGAGCAGTGTATTATCACCTTTCATTTACAGGAGTTCACCTAAATTCTAGGATGGATGAGTCAAATCTGTCTAAACAGAGAGAGAATGGGATTCATCCTCTTTAGCTGTAGCTATCTAATCTCAGTAAGTTATCAAGGTGTCCCATACTCAATGGAAGAGAGCTGGTGATTCATTTCCAGCTGCAGTAAGTGTAGACACCCTTTACAGTGGTGTTTTCTCTCTCCATCTCGCTTTCCATAATGGATGTTGGGCCACCAGCTAAGATCAGACACCTACCTTCTAGGTTGCTAAACCAGGTGTGATTATTCAATTCTTGCTGACCCAAAATGATTCTCAGCTGTTTCATATTCAGCAGCTCCAGAAACACACATGCTGTTCTCTTCCTTGTCATTCTGATAACTGTTCGCTTGCCAGAAACACGTTGTCCAGAGTGTCAGCTCTTGCCTGGTTTTACCCAACGGAACTCGCTAATTTACAAAAGGAGAGAGACATTTTCATATTATCAGTTGGAGAGAAACAGGAAAACTAACCTTTTGAGGGGAATAAAAAAAATCATAAGAGGAATCACAAATACAACTCTCATTAAAAAACTGAAAGATTAGAGAGGAAAGATGTTGCAAGGATGTTGAAGGATGAAGCAGAAAAGTCCAAAGTCCAAAGAAAAGCAGTGTTACTTTTTTCTACCAAAATTCAGAGCTGAAAACAAGTGACTCCTGCAAATTTCTACTGCTCTGCTAGTATTGATTTCCATTCTAACCTGCATTTCTTAAATCTGCAGCTACCATGGCTCGGTTTTGTAACAACTAATAATGACACTGAAAATGAGCGATGACCTGGCATGAATGGCAGATGGCAGACTGAAATCTTAGAGGGACTAGTGTCAAATATTTAATAAATCCTGAAGTTTAGAGCAAAGGACACCCATACACATGTGAGCCTATTCCTATGCTGCATAAAATTCCCAATGTCAATCAAAGCACCTTATTTCCCTTGTCTTCATCTCTTCGTGCAATTTTTTTGTAAACAGCCACTCTTAAGTATCTAGACGCCTGAAAATAAGTGAAGTTACTGCCACAAAGTTAGAAAAGACAGGGAAAAATGATCTCTGGACCTCTAAACAGCCAGAGGATTTTGTGTTAGCTTTGTTGTCCTTGGCTGTATTTCAAAGCCAAGTAGAATTGTTGAATTGGAAATGACTTCTCTTTTCCCTCTTTTCTCTGAAACCTGAAGTAAAATAATGTCTCATCAAAATGTTCTGCAGGCTTCTTTTGAACAATGATTTCAGGAGAGAACTGAAATAGTTTAATTAAAAAACGTTACAACAGTGCTTTATGGGAACTGAACCTTGGCTCCTTTATGCTTCCAGTCTCCTATCAGAAAAAGCAGCAGCTAGACCTGGAACAAACCGCAATCAAAGGAAGGTGATCCCTGTGCTGTAACCAGACCTGGAGAACCAGGAAAATTTACGAGAGTAAAGCAAAATCCCAGCAAAATTATTCACCTATGTTATCACTAATGATAAAAAAATTTGAAGTTAAAAAGCACCAAAGAGGTTACTTTTTGAGTTGAAGCAAACAAAACCAACAGTTCTGGAGGTGACTTGTGTCTCTGGAACTACAGCAGAACACGCACCAGGAGCTGCGTCTTCCCCTATATTCCCTCTTCCACCAGTTTTTCATCATCAAGTGAGGCAAGAACCTTAGGGGTTTCTCTCTTGTCTCAATTTAGATGTGCTGCAAGATACCCTGGTTTGGAAAGCAACTGCTGTATACTTTAAAGAAAGGCTGAACCCTTATTCAAATGAGCAAGCATGTGTAAAAGACATGCTAATTCACTTTTAATTGAAGCGTTGACATCAAATATGGAACTTGGATTACATTAACAGATATCTGAGCAATCTAGTCTAAACTGCAGGATCTCTATGATATAATTAGCATGTGCTGCTGTGTGACTCAGAAACCTACACACAACTCATGAATCTGTCTACCTGTGTCTAAATCAGCATGAAGGAATGCCAGCAGCTCCATGAATCCTGCCAGGGAGGGCAGGGAGAACAACTACATCCAGCTCATGTAAAGTTCAGTTTTTTCTAACTTTTCTTCTATGGGCAAACTCCTCCCCCCAGAAGAGTAAAAACAGTTATTAAAAAGTGCAGAACCATTGGCACTTGGGAGGGATTCACAGAGAAAAACAGATATTCAGAGAAGGAAGAAGCTCTTTTTGCTGTATCAACAGCAGAGGGGGAAAGAAGCTGACAGCAGAAAGGATTCCTGGAGTCTGAGGAGCAGTCATGTAGACGATGGGTGATCTTTGACTTCTTGAAGCACTGTGACTTGTTTCAGAACAGAAAGAGAACTTGAGCTAGAAAAAAAAAATCATCTTATTGTTTTGACTTAACGAAGAATGCCTGGATTTGGAACACTTTGTAAAAAGCCCTGGAGTCTGTTACTCCTGGTGTCACAGACCCACAATGAACATCCAGGGTTCAAGCTCTGTGACTGGGTGCCCAAGTTACAAGGGTCTCTCCACAGAGGAGGGTTAGTCTTTCTTTGGAGGGTGCAGGATATCTGGACCAGAAGATCCCACTTCCTTGAAGAGGTGACAGGAGTTACACCTGCAAGGAGATTGAGATACCGAAGAGGGACTGCTGAAATTTTTGAGACTTCAAAACTCTAAAAGAAAGGCAATGTCTGAGTGGGGAAAATTCAACAGTTATACTGTTATAACAAGCTTCTTGATGAGAACTTTCCTCTGTATTAATCTTACTTTTGGCTTTATTATGAAATACATGGAAGCCAAACTCAGTGATACAACAGAGCTGCCCATGAGCACGACTGTGACTTTGAGAGCAGGAATTGCAATCGATTGTGCCTCTTGCATTGATTAAACTTCGAGGCACCTTAACAAGCAGTAAACCAAGAGGCTTCAAAATTTCACATTATATACAAGAAACACCTCTTTTTTTGTGTTGTCTCACCAGCACACATTGAAACAGATACAACTTTCTTAGGCTGTTAACACCTCTATGTCTGCTGCCGGAGATGTTAAAACTGTGTTCGTGGATCAGGCAGCTCAGTCAATCTGAATGATCAAGGCTGCCAAGGGAATGCCGTAAATCTGTAAAATAATCCTCCTTGAGGTTAGAGTTTATCAGCTTTGGGTTTGCCTGAACTAAGCCTAGCCTCTCACATCATCTGACAGCTCACTACAGACTACGTAGCCTCAGAACTCCAAGACATAAATAACTCTTTCCAAAATCAATTTTATCTACGTGTTTGAGCCAACCATGTACTCCTGCAGTTGGTAAGGGAAGGGATTAGCCTTTGCTTGTGCCAGGAGTTTGCCTTGCATTGAAGAAGATAGCACAAGTCCAATAAATTATGCGCTTGGTACACAGCCAACCATGTGGAAGTTCAGACTCGACTCTATTGATATTCACTCAAGGGAGTAACTCATGTCAAAGCCCAGTGACCCACAATTCCAATAAAACAAGAAAGAAAGTTTGCCCTTCAGTTTGCGTATGCATTCATAACTCATACAACCACAATTCTCCTTCTGCATATTGGGAACTCATTTCTAAGTTGACACCTGCAGCAGTTTCAACTCGCAGTGATATTTCATGGCTAGGTTATTATAACCTTTGGAATGGAAATATGGATGGTCATTAACAAAACAAGCACAAGCGTAGCCATTGCAAAGGAGCATTAGAAACCATCCAGGGTGGGAGAAGTACCTTGTTATAGAAAGCAACTCTTTCCAAAATATCAGTCCAGATTATGGGGGGGGAGGGAATGGAATTTCTCAACAAGAATCTTTTCCACTACCATCTTCAACAGTTTGACTTTACAGTTGTTGTGCAATGGATTCCCAAATCCTTTACGTGCTTTCATGGAAAGTGCATCATGTAGCATTTTCCATCCTTAGGGATGCCATGCTGTGGTCAAACAATTCTGTATACCTCTGGCTCCCTCAGTCAAGCTTGAGTCACATAAAGCCCTATCCCTGATGACACCAGCTTTTAGCAGCTTTAATTTTGTATTTAAGTAAGTGCTCTATTCACAGTGTATAGCTGGTAGAACTACAGTTTTGGGGGTGGAGCTATTTTAAATATCAGCCAATATTCAGTAGTATTTTTTTTTTATTATTTTATTTGAACTAGCAGGGTAATTTACCTATTTCTACTTTTAAATCACACTTACCAGTCTTCACCTGTCTGATGCAGGATCTGGAGCTTGTTTGTTGTCCAAGTAAATCTCAGAAACTCAGTTAATCAAGTTCCCACAGCACTGGGTATAGCTGAGGAGCGCTGCTTTACACAGGTGATTTAAGGGCACCATTCTGATCTATTATCTAACACAGGCTGCCAGGAGTTCAGAAATTAAATCAACAAGAGAAATCACTATGACTTAAGTAGATTCTTCAAGTTAATCCAATACATAAAAGATGACCTAGACATGAACTTTTAGACAAAATTTGAATCTTTTACATTATAGAAACATTAAAAATCATTGAAACACATCTATCTTTAGTGTTTTGTACACTGTAATAATCACAGATAAACAGCTGTAATGACTTAGTGGTCCTATAACAACGTCCCAATGACATTGAGCATTATTTATTACAGAGTCATATAACCAGATCATTTGGTTAATATCTGCAATATCATGTCTGCACTTTATACTCCTCTTGGAACACAAACAGGCTTTATGAGACTACTTGTTTGTTTGGGACACTCTAGGGCCTGATTTGCAATATGCTCAACACCCACGTGCTTCACTATGGTCCAGAGGGATGCATAATTCCTTGCAAGAGCCACTCTTCAGTCTCCTCATTCATGTTTCCCTCCCCCAGTTTCCATTTGGCAATGGAGCCACCACCATATTAGAAGGACGAGTAACGAAAAAAGCATAAGAAGCTGAAAGAAAATTTTCTGCCATCTTCAGTGCCCCCTTTCTCTAATTTGTTCATTTTGCTATCTTCCTAAACCCCCTGCCCAAAGGAAATTACAAAAACAAATTACCAGTCAATACCTCCACACGACCATTTTCAGCAGGGGCTGCATCTCTCCAGGTATAAGCTGTTGTTTTCTAATGATTTCAGGGCCAGAGATCACCTGTGCTTCTGAAGATGATGCTTCTTAAAGTAAGAGCTTAAACTAGGAGCTTGCATTGTCTCTTCACCATCATTCATAGTTCAGTTGTGTTTCTGAACATGGAACTCCCGGTTGCTGAGTTCACTTTCCTTGTTGGTTTAGCTGAACACTCTTGTTTCACAGATTCCCTCCCACGATGGATCTTATCAACCTGAAGAGTAACGTCCCAGCATCCCAGCTTTCTGTTTGTGAGTGAATAACTCCATCGTGCACGTGAGGAGGAAGTCTTGAACCCTCACAACACTTGTTCTGCAGTCAGCTTTGTAGTAAACATTTTTGCCATCCTGGAAGAGACTCGCAACCCTGTGAAAGACAAAGCAGGTGACCAAATGACAAGGTTTGATTGCTACCTGATGTGCAACTGATTACTTTGACATGAGCAGTTAATCCCTCAGGCCACTTGCTACACCTCTTAAAATGTTGTAGCCCCAGTTGTCCCTCAGCTAATGTCATAAGCATACGATTTCTACCAACGGCTTTGAGTACAGGGGTGTGGGTCCACCCAGAAAAGCAAATGGGAAGCTGATGCAAAACAAATCAGAAGATAGCGATCACGAGTGCTGTACCATTCATATTTTTATAATGAATCATACAATCATCATAGAATTGTTAGGGTTGGAAGGGACCTTAAAGATCATCTAGTTCCAACTAGATGGATGCCATGGGCATCCTGCCATGGGCAGGGACATGTCCCACTAGATCAGGTTGCTCAGAGACCCGTCCAGCCTGGCCTTAAAAACTTCCAGTAAAGACTTCATTTAACACCTACAAGAAGGTACCAGAGGGGCTCGCAGAACCAGCAAGGTCGAGTTTTGGGTCCAGGAATTCGAGGTGGTGGAGTCATACCCGGCGTGTTCAATACTCGTGCAGCAGTGAAACCACTGAAATGCTGCGTGTCAGGAGGCAGAGTTAAATCACCACGGGCAAAGCAATCACTAGAGAGGAAAACAATGCTCCAAAGATAAAATACCCCCGATAAGAAGAAAACATATACATGTAGGTAGAGGAATCCAATCCAGCCTTGCACATTAGGGTTGTATTAACAAGGCTTGCTTTCAAGAGATCAAAGGACATTGATCCTTCTGACAGATCAGTCCTACAGAGAGGAGGAGGAGGATTTTCATAGAGGCTCAGTAAGTAAAAGAGACAGCGATAGAAGTCCTGTTTGCATTTCTCCGCCTAAATTCCTCGTTGTTTTCAAGCATTTTGAGACTTATATTACAGTTCAAGCCCTCCTGTTCTCCATGTGGCTTTTCCACAGGCCATTCTTGTGCAGCCAGCTTCTTTTAACCCCAGCTGAAACTAAAAAGGAGCTTTTTGCTAAAGGCATCTTTCTCTGGGGATCTTTCTTGCTGAAACAGGTTTGTCTCTAAGGCTCCCATTTAACTGTGCTAATAAGAGTTCAGGTCAGAAATGCACTAAACTTCATAAAATAATGATAAAATATTTTCCTAAGGGAATAGTTATGTGGGATTTATAGTTTATACCTTTACCCTTCATATTCTCTTCTTGGATTTATTAAGAAACAGTGCTCTGTTCTGAGAAGTATTGCTTCTGAGTCATTTCATCAACTGTCGTAACAGTAACACGCTCGGAACCCAGAGACGCAGCGAGGGACCCTGAAGCAATTGCGACAAAAGAGGTCATTGTGGGCCCTTTTTACTTCTGAATGATGACAAATGGGTGGACCAGTTTGCCAAGGTGCCTCCTGTAGGATGGAAGTCCATATCCTCCAGTGGGGATGAGACTCTGAATGATTTCAGATGTGATAGCAATATAGCTAAATTAGTAACCATAACAACCATAATCCTCGCTGCAGGACTCTAAAAAAACCTTATTTTCCTGCTATTTCTCCCTAAAAACACTTTAGCTTTCAGTGTTCCTTCAACACCAGTAAAACAGAAACACTAAAATTAAACTTATCCCAAAAACTTTGCTACACTTGGAGTTAAAATATGTTAGTTGCTTCATTATACCCTCCTTGAGTGCCTGTGTAAGGTCACCAAAGGAGAATTAAAATAGGTCTCTAAATAGACATCAGTATCTGTTTATTCAGATTATACTGGACACAATCCAGTTCTAACCATGATGGTATTACATAAGCACATGGACCCACATTTGAATGTTCGGCTGAAAGCTGTTCTTCAGTGATCCTACTAACGAAAAAAAATTATTAGGACCCCAACAATGTGTTGAAACAGTAATTTAGCTGTCCGGCCAGCTTTTTAGGATAATTGCACCTCCCCTGTAATAAATGCAGAGATATTCTGCTCTCAGTTATACTACGAGTCATACTAAAAGAGTCATTTTGGACTTGTAAACAGATTGATCTGTGCAAAATAATAAATCATATTAATCATACAAAAAAGCAAGAAAATAGTCCAATTTCAAGAGTTTAAGTATGCCTTTTGGTGTTCCCCCCAAACAAAGGGATGGAAAGACTCATCAAGGGAACAGTGCTGGAGAAACTCAAGTCTTCAGGCAATTGAAGCGCCCAGGGCTGGTTCTGCTCCATTGTCTGTGCGTTAGCTGTCTTCAGTCACAGAAAGGAACAGCACCGGACCCAGATCATGCTTTACTTAAACCCCATTCTCTCAAAGATGTGACCAAGTAAGCTGTTAGATGCAGACCATCTTCTCTTTCATCTCCCAAATCCTTGTTTACTCTAAACCAAGCCCAGATCCAGTTCAAGTCCAAGACGTCGGCTGAACCCCCTTTCTGCAGAGCCCTCTCCTGCATCCATGCCTCATCTGGCAGTGGTGGTCTTGGGTTTGGATTTGCTGCTTCCAGCACGTCAATAATGTTCAGCAACACCCTAGAGGGACACTGAAGTGCTGTGGGGTTCTCAGCAGCTGCTGGCTGTCAGGGTGGCACTGGTTTGTCCCAGGGGGATGCCCTGCCAAGGGTATCTCTGCATACTGAGATTCGTTTTCCTCTGTGGCCCAGAAAGATCAGGGTTTGCTAAGATTTAGGGAGTACTGAAGAGCATAAATTGAAGTGGAGAAGGTAAGGGAGGCTGGAATTAAAAGAAGATGCATATTTCAAAAGCATTAAAATAGATTTTTAAATACTCAGGATACAAAGGGCTCTACAAATATGAGAACAAAGCACATCCTTTGGTCCTGCAGCAAACGGGGTGTGCTAGAGTTATTAAATACCTCAAGAAACACATTGAAACACCTAAAGGAACTGCTTAGAAAGTTCAGTACTTTTCTGTTAAATCACATCAGTAACACAAACCCTGTCATGTTTATAGCTCCCCAAAGCACTACTTAAATATGATAATAGAAGTCTGACTAGTCTAACATTGTCATTTTAATTAAAAGCTCTATTGCTCCTGACAGAAGCGAGTCAAAGAAAATGCAGTTGGGACCCCACTCCAACCACACGAAAAATATGAATCGTTTCCTCTATAAAACGGCAAACTGGTGGCACAGCTTAAAGATTGCTCTGGCGTATGTTCCGTAGACAAACACCCACAGTCCATCCCCAGAAATGGAATTTTATGGCTGATTCAATTTGCTAACACAAAAAATGGCACAAACCCATGAACCCTTTTTCCCCCCCTTCAGAGAACTTTTATTTTTCCCCCTGAAAGATTTTTTCATCCAGAAATTTCCAAGAAAGTTTCCAGCATTAAAAATCAAGGAAACCTTCTGATTTTATCAAAATGTTTCCATTAGTTCGAAATTCGAATTTCAGAATTTCATTCTGCTAGAAACCGTCCCATTTTGTCAAATGTGTGAGTTACCCATTAAAGAGAAAATCCACTTTCCAGCCTGTTCCATTAAGTAACCTGGTTGTGCAGAGTATGATGGTTTGAGTCCATACGCCTACATTTTCCAGTAGGTCCAAACCTGTAGATCGTCGGGTGCAGTACATCCACCACTACTACACTTATCTCTGCTGGCTGGATCACAGCCTTCTACAACACACTTCGCTGTTTGTAAGACCTGGAGAATTCCATTAATATTCAAAAAACCCAGTTTGCACCCATTTAAAAAAATAAAAGCCACTCTGGCACACATACAAAGGGAGGATAAACCTTATTAGCTGTCACCTTCCTAACTGATTGCTAGCAGCTAAAATTGCTAGCAGCCCTCAAAGGGCAGAGTTATTTATTCGAATAAAGACTAAGTAGCCAACTCCATACAGTCATCACTTGCTATATGTAAGTAGCGATCCTTGTCTTTTTTTGCTGTGTGCAGAGAGGACTGGAGTCTTTTCAGATGCCTTCTTTTTATCTATATCTGAGCAGTCTAATTGTCTTCTGGGTGCTCATGTGTACCTAATAAGTAGTAGGCATAACGCCCTCGCATTGCCGTGCACCAGTGGGCCAAGAACGCTCTCGAGGGAAATAATCAACACTCAGAGAGCTTCTCAGACGGCAACGGCAACTCTTGCTAAGAGGCGTGATAATCATAATAGTTTTGCAATAAACTTCTCATCCGCAGAGAACAAAGGACAAATAACACCCTATAATATCTGTGCTACTTTGAAAATAAGGACGTGCACATGCTGTTGATGTTGAGGAAAAGAGACCAGTTCCTTCATGAAACCTGATGAGAAGAGGAAAAGTAATCCTCATCTCAGCAGAAAAGTTGTTTAAAAATATTAAAATATTTAAATATTCAAAATATTAAAAATCTGCATCACTCTTTAAAAATAAAGTCTGGGCTCTTCTGCACTACTGGGGGGGAAGGAGCAATGGTGGTTCAGTGGGATCACTGCCTTGTTTTCTGCACTCTGTCCCCAGGCAGCTCCCTGAATTTGGGTCTAGCCAAGCTACAGCAGACTGGTGACACTGACTGTTCACCTCCAGCCCCCAGGTGCTTCTCTCTGCCACATCAGGTGTCCCTGAGCTGGTCACACAACCACTCCCTGGGCCACTAAGGAGCTCAGCCATCTTAGCTGGTCTTCTCTTAAGAGCTTGTTTGGCCAATGCAGGAGAGCTACGCCAGCAGAGGTGATGGGGCAGCTGTCTCGGTGGGGCTGCACACCAAGCAGATGGGGACAACAATGTCCTCAGCCAGCACCACTGCACTCAGATGGGACCGGGGGTAAGCACAGCCCTCCCACCTCTCAGGCCGTAACCCAGCATGTCTTTGCTTGCCATCGCCAGAGTTCACTGGGATTTCATCATTTCTCAGGGCCCCCGTGAGTAAATCAGCCTGAAGGACGTATGCTGAGGGCGAAGCTGAAGGCCTGAGGTTGTCCTTAGAAATTGGGCGCTTGGAATAACACAAGTGAAGGAACTGTGATTTCACCGCTCCCATAACAATTTACTCCTACTGCTCACTGCAGGGGGTTGGAGTAGGTGACATTTAAAGGTCCCTTCCAACCCAAACTACTCCATGATTCTATGATTCTACTTGAGCACCTTGGAGTATCATAATTGTAGCAATTTGAAAACGTGCCTAAGACTCTCTTTTGCTTCTCAGTGTGAAGTTCCTGTGGAGCACATGCATGCCACAGCAGATTATATACCAGGACACACTATTTTGAAAAGAAAAGGAAGCTGATGGAGACGTGTATTTTTCCTTGATTAGGCAATAAACCACTCTTCTCTTTGCATTACATTTTGTTATGTACATTTTGTACATGTACGGCATCTTTAATTTGACTAATCTTTTGCGATATAACCAAAGGGAGCCACTATATTATGTTATATTACTACCATTTTCCTCACAGGAATGAATCATACTTCTTTGCAGCCACCAGGACACATTTTCGCCTAGGAACACACAGTAACCACTAGCTTCTGAATGCTAAAGAGCAAGAGAGCTGTCTGTGGAATTATGTGGCTACGTAACTGAATACGATGCTTTCCATTTTTCAAGGGCACTCAGAGATGTGCAAGGCACTCACAAAACACATTTCAAGCCATGTGACAATTATCTAGGCTTTGGTTTGTTTAACCTAAGTTTGTTAAAAAAGTCCCTAAGATCTGTAAACCCTTTAAGTGTACCTGAAATTAACTCAAATTAGTGTTTTGTTGCCATTTAGAAGTACTTGTTCTTAAAAATCACCTTGCTAACAACTCAAATTTAGACGTAGGAGAGAAAAATGAACAAACCAGAGTTTTGGTGTTTTTTAAAATTCTGAGTCCCCAGAGAATTTGGAGAAAACGAGTTCACCAAATCTGTCAAAAGCCAAGTAATGCTACGCAAAGGCAGTTATCTTTCATCAAGCAGCAGGTAGCGTTACCTGGAGCCAAGGTAATAGTCGTGGCACAAAGACTTCAGACTGTCCGTCAGCCTGGGTATGGACACGACATCTCCAGGAACCACCGGTCTCGTTGCACACAAGGGGAAGAGGGCAGAGCCCTCTGAGACACGATGGGACATCCCTCGCTGCGTCGGCAGAGCCGAACCCCTCCAGCTCGCATTGCAAAATGCTGCATGTTCCCCATTGAGATGAGGGCCAGCGGGCAGGGTATGGACAGAGGAACAGACACAAGCAGGTTTAAGTCCTGATTCAAACCACCTTTCCCAAGAAGAAGAGTTAAAAATGAGCACAAGTGCTCTCGCCCCAAAACCATCATTCTTTAGCCACTGCAGCCTGTGGCGTCTGCTGTCTAGATATAGATCTGCATTTCTCTTTCCTAGTGCAAGTTATAAGAAAAGATCCATCAGCATCTTTCCCTTTTCCCTTGAGCTGCTTTCCATTAACTCTTCATAAACACTCATGCTCTTTATTAATTCATTTCCTTTGCCCTTCTTTATTAAAACTCTTCTATTCCTATGCTGATTGCAGGTATTGCACCACAGCAAACCCCTTCCCACAAATTTCTTAGTTTCCTTGTTTCACAGTAAAACTGTTGAATAAAATCTTTAAGGGAAAAAAATAATGGAAAATTCATTAAGATAGCATCAGTAATCATATACACTATGTATACATAATAAATGTGTTCAGTACATAAGCGGGGATTTCTGAGGGAGACTGCCACCCGTAGGCATGCAGCTCCCCTGCCTGCCTTTGATCAACTTCCCTGGAGGGTTTAAAGTGGATAGATCAGTTTCTGAACCACATGGGGTTTTTTTTAGTAAACATGCGTTTTCTTGTAATAAAAATTAAACCTAAATGAAATGCGAACCAAAGTATGCCTATGAGATTAAAGACTTATTTTTCTCTTTCAACCATATCCACCACTCCATCACAATCAGAAATGCAAAGCTACCTTCCTTCACTGAGCAAGCCACAAGGTGTGACTGCCAGAGGGCTTCATGTGACATTCATGAGGATGCATGATGCATATATGAGCATGCATCGGTCCTGGTGTCCAAGAGCCAAGGGAGCACTTACCCAGGCTTGTTCATAGTCAGGGAGCATACGTGTGGAACTCACCACTAGAGTGATTGATGTATTTCAACCTCTGCATTTTTCTTCTTCTTCTATCTTCAAGGTAGAATATGATGAGACCCATAAAACTATGTTGCCTCTCGGTTAGGAATGCCCTGTTGGCCCACAGGGGTTGTCCACTCTTCAGAAAAAGAATATCAACAAGATCTAACATTTGACTGTGAGAAATTCATTCACCTTCAACACCTTGAATAACAATTTTCTCTCTATTCAGAGAACAGAGCACGGGAGGTAGAAGTGCACTTTGCTTTCAATGTCACATCTATCTTGCTTGATCCAGCGCTTATGGACACTCCTAGATATTAAGTTTGTGACAGTAAACATTGTGCAAAAGAATATCTATTTTTACCTTCATATCATTAAGAACTAAAACATTTTTGTGGGAGGAATCCTTGGAGAAATCCAGAGACTAGTTTTTGGGCTTGGAAAATCCAGACTTGAGGTAGCTAAGAAATGTTTCAGCAAGACTATTCAACCTTTGAGAGTGGTCCTAGCAATGAGAAAGGTCTACTGAATTCAACAGCCAGTGGTAGAACATCTCTCCTTTTATGCACTGTTGGTACAGACAAAACTCAGCAGCAGAGTAATAATACAGTCGGCCAGGAAAAGCGGTATCTGAGAGTTGCAGGTGCAATAGAAGAGCTACTGAAGTTTGAAACCAGTACTGCATTCAACCACTTGAGCCCCAAGAGGGCACTGAACAGAGACCTTCCGTTTTCACAAGACCTGTTAATTAAAATTAAGATTACATAACTTGGAAAGTGCTCTATGATAAACAGATCACGATTTATTACATGGTATCTAATTTGCAGCCACACATGAAAACCAAAATGGTGGAGATTTAAGAGTGACTGAAGGGAACGGTTTCTCTTTGTAGTCATGTTCTCCATGGCACAGCGTACCGCACCCACAGACCCCCGTCTCCTCTACCTCCCACACCCTCACCTCCAGCCAGAAGATAAAATTAACCCCTGAAATAGTAGGTGTTTTCACAGTTGTGGGCACAGTGTAGACACACTCGGGGATTCAACCTTTCCCACCTCATTCAACAGGCTTCCCTGTACCACAGCGTGGCACCATCACACGGACCCCGATCAGGCTGCGTTTAGAGCCTGCAGAATGCAGATTACACAAAAAAACTCAGCAGAAAACCGGCCAGCTTCACAGGAAAGGGAAGGGGTGCACAGCCCGACAGCTGCCACAGTGAAAACTGCTTTGAAGCACCACAGGTTTTCTGCCGCTGGGAAGAAAAGCGTGGCAGCCTGTGTCACGGTTCAAGAGGAAGAGCAATCTCCGCGGGCTGCTGCATCCTCTCTGGCACCAGTGGGTAAAGGTGGATAACGAAGCGAGCGCTGTCCTGCCCTCTGCCAGGAAACATCAACCAGCAGAGCTGAGCGGAGGCACGCAGGGAAGCAGTCGGAGCCCAGGACAGGCCAGCACGAAGCAACTTTCTTCCTGCGGAAAAAAGGGGGGAAACAGAGAGCAAGCTGAGGTTTACCCGCAGGTTCAAACATCGCTCTGCTGTGGGGCAAGCATGGCTTTATGCCTCCTCATAAAACTTAGGTTTGAATCTAGCTTCTCCAAAAGCATTGCACTGATTTACCACACCAGATAAAACTTGCATGGGGCTTCTCATTGGCAGTCTGTGGTCTGCTTTGGCCTTCTTGTCATCTTTGTTCCCTCCCGGATGATGCTTTCCCTTGGTCTCCACACAGCCCAAGCCAAGCAGGCCCATAGCATTAGGAAGCACAGAGAGCTGTAGGTTTGGGGTTTCAAAAAATGCTTTCACCATAATGGTCCCTCCAACACCCACCTTTTTTTTTTACTATTTCCATCCTCATCTTACAGAATTTGCTAAATCACTAATGGACAGAAACATCCCTCGGTCCAGGCTTAGCGTTGCAAGCTTCTCTTTCTCCCATTAGCCAGGAGTTTCTATAGTTAGGCTTTGCTCACATCTCAGGATATTTATTTTAAAATTAATCCATCAGGTGTTGTGAAAATAATTGTGAATAGCATATGACTTCATTCAACCAATTTGGCTCCCATAACAGCCAAATGCTGACCGCACGCTCTCTATAGAAAGGCCTCCTCCAGCACAGCAACAGAAACTGAGTAAGTAGTCTCGTCAAAAATGTCCTTGGTGCACAGCAAGGCAGGCACCCGCACGTAAGACTCTGTATCACACAGAGTTGTTCTTTCCAGCCATTATTTTATTTCTCTGCAATTAGTCTTCAATGCGAGGAAGGAGTGTTTTAGGGTGCGCTTGGAATAACTGATGCATTAGGGGCTAGATCTTGTAATCCCTATTTGTAATCCCCTTCAGGCTCAACACAAAGGGAAGAAGAGCTGAGCTGAACACTGCTGGGAGTTCTCGTATTTGCAGGCTCTGTTATAGATTTAAAATATCAAAAGCAGAAACTCAATGGACCCTCCTCAAACCATGGGTGGACAATTAAATAATCTCAGGGAGTCTGCCAGGAAGCGAAATTGTCACATGTAGCACCCCGCTGCCTTTTTTCACTTTCATTTCAACTAAAGCTGCAGGTTCATTTAATTATCTAAGTGAATAACTTAATGATAAATTCCATTCCATCTCTGACAGCTGAGTAATTCTGGAGAATTTTAATAGGGAATAATAAACCAGACTTTTTAAAAATTCACTTTGATTCCATCTCATCTTTAATTAAGTCAGTTCTGGAAAGCTTCAAGTCAGAAAGGTCATTGAAAGATGCTGGCAAATTCATCAATTAGCATTAAAGGCTAAAAAAAAATACATAGATCCAATTTCAACATAAGTATTAAGGTAATCTTAAAGGAAACTGCATGTCATTATCAAGTATCAACAAATATTAGCTTGAAATATAAAAATTACCTAGGGTTAATTGTAAAATAAATGCTTCTATTTTTAAATCACCCTTCCAATAAATTTGCTTTAGCCAAAGCAAGTAAAATAATGTTGTTTTCCAACTAGTGACTAAAATTTAATAAATAATGAATTCTTCAGGGTTTTGGGATGAACTTTGAAAAATGGTTTATCTCCAAATATATCAAACTAGAAGTTTTTTCTTTTCAAATTGTCACTGAGACAAGCAAAGGAGAACACTCTGCTTGGAGTCAGCCTACAAAATTGTTTGACTTGAAAGGTCATTTAAATCCATTTACTAACATTTGCTGTTGGAACAAATTTTAAATAAGGGAAGCTGTTGAATAAAAAGTCAAGGTTTCACATAAAAAGAAAGTCAGTGGTTCCAAGTAAGAAAGTGATTTTTTTTTTTTCCCCCTCAACCGAAACAATTCACTAACCTTTCTCTAAGTTCGCAGCACACATCCATGTTCTGGGGTCGATCCCCTCTGTTGAAATCCCTTTACCCAGATCTAGTTAAAACCACTTTCAAAAAGTTTCCTCACCAATTATCTAAAAGCAGTGTTTGAATGTCATCCAAATTCAATGGATCAGAGGAGCGTGGTGGCTATAAACCTCTACCAAAACACAACACGTTTCTCATTCAGTAATGGTACCCTGGGTTTGGCCAAACCTCTCCTGGGACATTGCCTGCAGCAGAGGTGAGGGACCTGAAGGCAGAGGGAAGAGCCAAGAGCCCCAGGGCTCCATCCTGCCCCCAGCTCTCAGCCAGAAGGCTTTTCTCCACCCGTGCTCATTGCAACCCAAAAGCAGCCAGTGGAGTCTCCTGCAGCCATTAGTCAGACTATAAAAGCATTAGGCTGCTTATTTCTTGTAGGGTTGCTACAGAGATAGTCTAGCAGGGGTGCAGTGTTGGCTGTCGCTAATTTATGTAATGACAAGCGCTCAAAAAAATAAATGAATATATTTAGAATTATTTTACAAATACATATGGGAAATAAGCACTGCACCTGCTCTCACGGAATGGGACTGCACTTAGCAAACATCTTCTGGAATCGCATTTTCGGCCTAAATGGATTAGTACTTAAATTTATTATCCTCTTAGTCCAGACTGGACAGGACCAGAGCTGAGGTCCCTTGGGGAAACTTGTCATCCCCAATCGTCTCGTCAGCCAAGAAGATGACAGAGTGCAGATCTCAAACTAAATACAGAATACAGCATCCTAAGGACTGGCTTGTGTCTGACTTCAGGCCTGACGATCAGAAACGCTCCCTCTCCTGCTTCTCGATGAAGCGAGCTTCCAGCAGCTAGACAAGCCCTGGCGAGTTTCCTGCTGCTGTGAAAATTGACTCCATATCCACATGCCCGGTGAAAATGTATTTTGTCCTTGTGACAACCCAAGGTCAGAGAAGGTCATTTACAAATAATGACGACTTAATATAAAAATTAAAGCAAATCTTACACTGAGTTTGTGTTAAGTTTGGGCTTTGGGGATTTTCAGCCTGTTCCAAGAAGCAAGATTCCTTGTAAGTTCCAGTTCGGACAAAATCCCTCATCATCAGTGCCATCCAAAAGCCATGCAGGATTAGAAGCAAAACAATACCTGGAAAGTGACGTTATTCATCAGTGTTCCCCGCTAACATTCACATGCCTAGCTATTTCCAAATCACACGCCTTATCTACCTCCCAAAGAGAAGCCAGTCACAGCCAACATGCAAAAGCTGCGGGCCATTTATCACCCTCAGGTTATCCATCCGGCTTCCTCCTTCGAATAGAGGAAGCTACCCAATGTTAAAGCAAGGACCACGTGAGCAAGATCCACCCTGTGCGGGAGAAGCTGTTGCCACCGCAAAGGTGCTTCTTTCTGATTCCACGAGGGGAAGCCCACGGGCACAAGCGAACTACAGAAAAACCTCCCCCTCGTCTGTTGTTCATCCCATTTTTGGGAACTAACTTCAATCTGCATCATGGGCCAGACGGGGTCTGCCCTCTGTACCCACTGCCAAGAAGAAAAGGTCTCTTGCACGCTTTACCGCAAAAACCAGCCCGCAGCCAGGGAACAAAAGCCCAAATCAGACCAAAAGGACGTGGGCTGGTGGTGTCAGCCAAGCCCAGCAATGCAATGCTGTGCTGCCACTTACGCAAGTCAAGAAGAGGAGGAGGTGCCTGTTTTGAACAGATAAAAAGATGCGAGAGGGAGAGGCAACAGAACATCATTCCTTGGAGCTTCCCTCTAAGCTGTTGGGTTATTCCTCCTGCAAGAGAGGACGCTTATGGAGCAGGCATGGTTCCTCTGAGCACTCTGACAGGGAGGGATTGTGCAAGAGCACCCCTGAAGGGGTGGGGAGCGCTGCTCACCCCCACCCCACCTCCCACCCACACCCCATAGCCCCAAGGAGGAACTGTTCCTCCTCGAGCTCTCCACAGTTTGGTGCCACCATCAGATGCTCCCAGCAGGGGCATGGGGACAACACCCACCATCAGGCACTGTGCTGGAGCAGCATCAGATCATCCACCTGCACATTACAGGGGCAGCCTTGGTGATTATTTATCCACCATTGCATGACCTCATTTACGTAGACGTATCATGGCTGTGGGGCCAAATTAAGGAAAACGGCTCTTTGCATACAAGATTCCCCAGGCTGTGTGTGCAAGCAAGAGAAGAGAGCGCCCAGAGCAGCCAAGCACCTGGAACACTTCACAGAAAATGCAGAAGGAATGAGAGACCAAAATGAGATGCAAAGCAAAAGAGCAAACTTGCACAACTTCTTCTCCTTGTGGGTTTTATAGAAATACCAGGTTTGTCTTGCTTTCAGACTCTGAAATATTCCCTACTGCCAAAGGCTGTGGCTTTTTTTTTTGGTTTGTTTTTAAATAAGGCTAGTTGTTGTTGTTTTTTTTTCAATGCCTGGATATACAGGCGTCCATTTGTGTGAAATGTTTAACTTTTAAGTGAGCTATTTTCCCCAGACTTTGTGAACTTGTCCCATCACATCAGAATGAGGGAGCAGCTCAGTATCTCATGTCTCCTTGCTTGAAAAGGCATCCCCTCACGTGTGAAGGGCAGCAGTGAAATCCACTACTTGATTTTGACACCTTGGGGGACCTTCCAACGTCTCTTGGCTTGCCTTGCCAGGATGAGGCCCACGATATTGATATTAGGCTGCTCTTTGATTTCTGAGGCGTGACATCCGTTTGGCTCAAGCTGATGTTTTCATGTTAAGGCCAGCCGAGTAGATGAGTTTCTCAAATAAAAAGCACAGGCTCATGAAATGTGGGGGCTAACTCGGGCCTTTGCTTTGAGCTTGGTTGCGTTCCCAAGCCTGGCAAGCAGCACATCTTGTATGCGCTTTTCGCGGTTGCCCAAAAGCTGCCCGGAACGGTGCGGGCGCTCTGCCAGACCTAGGTGATGGGAGGGAGAGAAACAGGCAGATGCAGAGTCATTGCCCGTCTGTCTACCCCTTGCAGTTTATACAAGATGCCTGCGAGGAAAACACAAGCTATCAAACTTGATGCCTTTCCTTCTCCTCCTCACTCGTAGCCCACCATTTCCTCTTTTTTGTCACCCCGAGAGTCACCCCCTCCCTTGAGGAACCCCCTCTAAAACGGAGGTGAGTAAAACCACTTCTCCAGCGAAGTCAAGGTGTGCACCGGTTACAGACTCACATGTCCCTTCTTGAAGCCACTGAATCTGCAGATCCACCCACCTGACGTCCACCATGGCCCCCAGCTGCCGAGCACCACGCAGAGATGGCGAGCACCTCGTCGCTGCTGCACCCAGGGAGCGGGCAGTAGCCCCGATTCTCCTTCACCTCAGGGAAGCTGTGCAGACTTCACAGGCTGCAGAGGGCTTCCTACCTAAAGAAGGGAGGTCAGACATTACAACTCGTCTCCAAGGCCCACACCTTGGAGAAACTCCTTAAAGCAGGAGATAGATCCCTGCCCAGGGCACAGGACTTTTCACATCTGCCCCATCCGCAGCACAGTGACTTCTGCATCGGCTCCCACGCCCCACCGCAGAGGACATGCCGTAACTGACTTGACTCCTTAAGCTATTTATTTTGAAGTCCGTTGTACCAGAGCTGGATTTCATCAGTACCCCCACCCTGGTTTTGTATACAACCAAACTGGGCGCTGCCAATGTACATTTCAGTGCAACTCCGTCCTCCCCCTCAGCACACGTCCGCACTCCCAGCGGAGGCAGCCAGCTGCAGCAGGCCGATCTCACGCTGGTCTCCTCTACCTTAAAAAAATTGTCAGCGTCAACATCAGTAACAGGAAATTCACCTTAAAGGATCAACAACCTGATTCAATACCAGCCTCAGATGCCTTACCCGTGTGACACGGCTCGTTAATCACAGTTCACATAATTGCTATAGCAATATCACTATATATGTCGATGCATGGACTTATGTAGAAGCCTGTAATTTGCCGTATGATTTAAAGCACACTACAGGGCTACCACAGGAATTTTCCACTAAAGCATCTACAATTCCTTTTGGAAATGCTTTTCTTCAGTAGGATCTGCAGGCAGGACCAAGCTCCACTGCAGGTGATTTCTGCCTTACTGGGCTTTGCCCCATTGGGACGGGGGGATGTTTTTCTAAGGAGATACTTTAAAGCCGGAGGGCTGGGTTTGCTGCAGAGCAAAGCCATTCCCCAGAGCTGGTCCATAAGTGGTCCATGGCTCAAGCAGCACCCGCAGCCAGGCAGGGCTGACGACCACCCAGAGTTTGCTGAAGCACCCTCACGTGTAGCACCAGCCTGCTGCGTTGGAAACTGAAAAATCACATCTGACTGAAGTACAGAACATGTTTGGCAAGTTTAAATTCTTAACAACGAGCTGGTCGAGACATGGAGACATTTGGGTATGGGGAACCTGCCACTCTCCAGCTTCTTCCAGCAGTTGATATCTGAAAAAGAAATTCCTCCTAATTTGTCCAGCTTCAATTCTAATCAGTCCCTCTCACTATTACTTCTGTTGCTACATAAAAGAACCCTTTTAACACCAAGAATCATCTCCATGGAGGCTCTAATTAATACGCCCTAATGAAGTGCCCTCATGGCATTTCCATTAGCTAAACAGGCATGTCTGCTTGACTCTCTTGCTGCCATGCTTTTTTCTCGTCTCTGATTCTTTTCTACCCGCTTTCTACTTTTCCTACAGATGGCTGCAGTCTCCCCAGTGGTGGTCCCGCCAGCTGCATGCACAGGCACCGCCTCCCCTTCCTGCTCCCACACGTGGCGCTCCTGCTCCGTCACCCGGGTTTGCCAGTCTGTGTTCTCAACTGGTTCACTTCATGGTTAGTAAGGAAGGGAAAAGAAACATAAAAAAGCTGCAAAAAAATAAGCAGAAAGCAAAAAAATGTGAAAGATTCCTGTTCATCTCAGCACATTTCTCTGCTTTTTAGCAAGTCATCTCCATATTTAAAAAAAAAAAAAGCCATGTACTGATGACCATTATCTCATCAGCAATTGCCTTAATCCATCTGATCAAAATTCCCGTCGTTATCAATCATTATCATTACAAGTTCTCATTACCCTTTCCTCGTTCTGATCGGCCATGCCAGAGGCATCTCCACCACCAGCACGCAAAATTTTCCTTTATTCAAAGAGCCTGCTCAAGACCTGGATATCAGAGCGACGTGTTTACCAGACACACAGAGAAACCATGCATTTTCACGGACACTGAATCAATCACTTCAGAGCACTTAAATTATTACCAGTGATAAATTAAGCCTCTTAGCTTGTGTGCAAGATAGTGAAAGTTATTGTTTTCCAGTTTAATAGACGTACAAAGAGGTGCGAAAGCCAGAACATGCCATTCACATAGCAACAGATATATCTAAGGACTCCTGTCTTCAATTAATGGCTCAAAGAGCTGTGCTGTGCTCCTCTCCAGGAAGAAACGTGTTACACAAATAGGTGCTGCAGTCAAATTGCTGGAAAACTGGAAAAGTTTAGGAATATTTATTTTGGTGAATTGTATCACTGAACAGTGTAACATGCCAGACTGTAAATAGTCTTCTTTTAAGCAATAAGTGGACTCTTTTATGAACTTATGACCATGGTGAAGGTGCGGTTCGCAGCGTGTGGTGTTCACAGGGCAAACAGAAAGCGATGCAGCACACTCAGGAGTCTCCGGTTCAGCGCCTTATCTGGGACTCCACGAGTCTGTCCTTGCAGAGAAACACTTGCGAACAATAAAAAAAAAGCCCAGAGATTTTCTTGAAGCCTGTCCTGGACATCAGCTGCTTATGCATGACTTTAAATGGTTTTACCTTGGCTGCAGGAACAAGCCCGAGGACATGGATGAAGGTGTGACAGTGGAGACCTGGAGGAAAGGAGTGAGTACAAAGGAGCGCATACAGCACAAGATCTAAACCGGGGAAAGACAATGGAAATGACCCATCCCAGACAGCCCAGAAGCTGAATTCCCACCATCAAAAGGCATCCTTAATCTCTTAATGCATTCAGGGATTCAGCAGTCCTCACAACCATCTAAGCATTTAAAGGTTAATTGCAACCAAGGTCTTTCAATAAAGTTATGCCAGAGAATAAAGGTTTCAGGAAATGAAACCACTGTAATTAAGAGATTGATATCAGATTCACATCTCCCAGAGCTTTGCAGAGTGCCCAACACTGACTCTTCAGTTGTTCTCTGGGATTCAAAACAATATAAAAAAATACATGTCTCTGAGGCTGAAGGCTCAAAAATCCAACAGATCGTTTCTGCTGGGTCTAATTACTACACCCAGGGCTATTTTTGGAAGACTCTAGCCATTTCTTTAAAACTCTTCGATGAATAACAGCACCCCAGATACACATATCTGAATCTTCTTTCCTGTGACTATTTTAAGAGCTTTACTTTTGCTTCTCCTGCAGACTATCAAAGACAAAGTGCCATAGTGATGCACAAAAGGGTATGCCATGAAGAGCTACACGGATGGGGAGTCGCTTCTCTCTACAGCGGATGTGAATCTGGCTTGGTCACTCATGGCAGCAGTAGACTTCTTCTTACCTGTATCTTTGTGTTTCCATACTGCCTGGGTTGGCTGCTGACGGGGCCCTTGCCTGAGATTAAGGGAACTGGGAAAGACGTAGAAAACTCCTGGATGCGACACGAGAAATAGCCGGATGTGATAGAAGTGTAAGAAGCCGCCGAGCCTTACAGACATCACGGTAAGGAATGGCTGGGTTCACAGCTGGTGGCAGAGGACTTGTGTGAGAAATGACCAAATTTCACATAATCAAAGGGGAATATTGAGACCCTGGTGGGGAGCAGAGTCTTGCAAGGGCAGCATTGCCCAGGTACTCCCATCAGTAATACCAGCTGCAGACCCAGCAGCCATGCAGAGCTGCACAACAATTTCATGCCTTAGTCTGTCCAGAATCAACTCAATCATTTAGCATCCAGCCCGTTTCGTATGGGGGAGCTCTGAGAAGAGTGCTTGGGAGTAAAGCAGACAAAACCCAGTTCATCTGCAGACCATCTGCCTGCTTGAGGTAACCTGTATGTAAACCTAGAAAATATTCTCCTAATCAACTGGTGTCTCAAGGCTCAAATTCTCCTACTTGGGGACAGAGTTAGTCCCATTGAACAGGGCAAGGACAGGCTGATATGTGGGGCTGGCATGCGAAACCCCAAACTTATTGTTTCTTGGTCCAGTCTCTTTCATATTAAGCAGTTCTCTTCAAAGACGAAGACCATTTTAAGAGCAAGAAGAGTTGCCCTAAAGCAGACACATGAACAAGATCTTAGCCAAGCACACAGAATCACTTGGGCTGAGCTTGCGTACATCGAGTCCAGTTTTTCCCCTGCTGCCTTTACACAAGTGCCTAGCACATGTAAGATCAGAGCTTTGCTAATTCAAAATAGGAGGAAACCAAGAACATAAGGGAAGGCGAAGAAAAGAAGCATTGGTATCCTTATATAAAAAGCATGACTGTTGGGCCAGGGACATTTCACTTGGTGGAATCAGATCTTTGCTCTGTTTTCAAAATGAAATCAGAGAGCAGGGTCAGTGTCATGCCAGGAACATCCCTATTTTCAAAGCAAGTCAGGAAATAAGTTGGATTTTCTCATGAATATTCATGGCTCAAAACCTCTCCTTTGACATCCTGTGTGCCAGCGTTTTAGGGCTTTACCTATTTCAAAATATTTTAAAGCCCAATTACCACGGTAATATCTAAGTGCTATGTTCCAATTTCACATCATGAGGGAACAAGAAACTAAATAGACGAGACCTTTTCCATTATTGAAGAGATGAGAAATGAACTTTTGGAATTGCCTTTTAAGACAGGGATTTTTTACGTGCTTTATACACTTTTGCATTACTGCCAAGTTCAGGGACTAGCTTAGAACTAAAACATGAAGGTTCAAAACGAACCCTTGCAGCACATTCTCTTACTAGAAGCCAGGCGGTTTCCCCCAGGTCTGGTTAGACTCCAGACACGTTCTGCGTGGAAACTGCCCAGATGGCGTGAAACCAAGTCCTGCTTTTTACTGCTGCTCATAGTGAGTCTTGGTCGATTTGTTGTCCCCGGGAGGGAAAATGCTCACTTAGTCTTGATCTCATTTCTCATTAGCAAGGTTGCTAAGTGAAATATCTGACTTCAGATCCAGAAAGACCAGCTGCAAAGGGAAAGGCTGGTAAGCAACCAGCAGGAAGAGTCCTCAGCCTCTAAAGGTCACGAGGCATAAGCAGTGGAAATCCCAATAATGATGTGAACTGCAAAAAGTCCTGATGAATCTGGGAGGAGTCAGAGAGGGAAAGAGGCAGAAATGTAATTTGGCTGCTCATTAGCATTCGATTCACCACTCACGTAACAAAGACAAGATATTCTTCCAATTAACATGGCAAGTAAAGCACCAGTGATTAATACTAAGTGTTTGGATGTTCTGTTATATGATGTTAACAACCCTCTAAAACTGAGAGCTGGTTCCAGGCACCCCGGGCACTCGAGACCGCTTCTTCAGAGCTACGGAGAGCCCTGTGAGAGATATCAAGATCAAACTCAGGAAATTAGCTTTCATCTGTAACACAATAGCAACACAAAAAAATTTATGACTTCAACTAAGCCTGAAAAACGAGTCCCATTCCATTTCATTAGCTTTTCAAAAGTGATTAGGGCAGCATTTTTTGGAGCAGCGGATTCGTGGGAGCCCCATTTGAGCTCAGTTGTACAGATGCAGATGATCCCACAAGAAGACAGAGCACTAGAAGTTAAGGGTATCTAGAAGACACCTATGATGAAATCCAGCCTAAGTTCAAACGCAACAAGATTGCTTTTATGTGGCTGTTTGCAATCCAAGACATGTGGCATCGTACACTCGTGCAGCATCACTGGGAACAGCGTCACCTCCATACAAGACCCAGAGCAGAACCCTGCTCCAGGGGGGATTGCTGGGAGGTAAATAGGAAAGGCACAGTATTAAAAAAAGGTATGAGAAAGACTGCGGCATGCCAGGACTGCTGCAATGTTAATTTTAGCTAGCATTTACGGAGAATGTCACATCTGCACGCCAACACAAGGAGTCCGGGCTGCTTGGTTGAATTTGCGATGGAAAGAATCTGCTTCACGTCCATGTGCATGTACACAGGTATGCACAGGGACTGATGTACGAAACTCAGCCCCCTCTCTACAGGAGACCTACCCCAGAGGGGTCTCCCTCAGCTCAGACTTTGGGGGTCGATGGGTGAGAAGGGAATACAGTCCAGGCATCACCTCTCCGTACCTGGGAGCAGCCATCGCCAGACTGAGCTGAAAACCTTCAAGTCCTGCAAAGACGCATTTGCCATGAATAGCAGAACTCCACAGGCTAGCAAAGGCGAGCCTGAAACTTCATCTCCGCAAGATGAAGACCAAGAAGAGTTAAAACAATCTTCCCCCAGGAGAAACAGCAGCAAAACAACCAGCCCATGGCAGACATAAGAGATGCTCCTTAATGCGTGTCTGCAAAGTACCCTGCTATTGTACCGACCTGCTCAGCTCAATAACTCCTACAGAACAGAAAGCAGGCAGTGGGAAGGTCATTTGGAAATTAAATTCTAGAAGAGACACTGCACATTTAAAAATTTCCAGCCTCGGGAGGACAGAATCGAGTTGTTTATTCAGGAGGAAGCATGTCTGGCTAACGTTGAGTTTGCATTTAATTGGCACTGATGAACAATAAAGTTGCAAACTCCTTTCACTAGTGCATGAATGTGCAGAAAACAATCTGCCACAGAACATTATATAGGAAATATTGTCCTTCAGCCTCATGCAGCCTTCTGTCGTGTGAATCGCAGCCCATTTAACAATGACATTGATGCTGGGCTTCTCAGAGGAAGGAAAGGCAGCTCTGACCATTACACACCAGCCAACATCATTAGGGTCAATTACCCTATTAGCACTGAAAGAGACCTTATACATGAACAGGGAGCTTCAATACTCTTCAAGTACTGCTTTCAACTAGAGATCAAAAATGGGCACATGAAGATATTCAGCTATCGCAACCAGCACTCAGCACCTAGCAGAATTGGGTCTCTAATTAGGATTTAATAAGCTGGTAATTGTAATGGCAATGGTCTCATTAGCCTGATGCCTCATTACTTCGAGCACAGATCAAGTTGAGAAAGGCAGTCAACCTTGCAAGCCTTTCCAAACAATGAGACTAGAGCTGATTAAAGCAAGCACTGCTTTTGTGGCAGTTCCTAATGAAAAGTGAATTCATAGCCAGTGGGAAACCAACAGTAATTTGTGTCACTCTTTTTAAGAGCATCTTTAGTAAGCGGCATGGGACCAGGAAGTTAGTTAAGACCAAATAAATGCCAAAAATAGAAAGGAAGAATTTGTAGTCAGCACTACAAAATCAGGAACACTGGACTGGAATGATGTTTGCTCCAAAGACAGTTCATGGTAATTACTAATGACTGCTCATTGTAAAATCTCTAAAGCAGACCAACACATTTCTGAATCACAAAGAACTTAATGGCCTGTGGTTATCCGCGATGTTTATTTAAGCTGTCACTTCAGGTATACACTTGGGAACTGCTCAATAGCAGGTGAAATCATGCTGGATTTTCACTGTAGTGTTCAACTTGCCTTTGATCAAACAAACGTCTGTCTCGCGATTCTCTTCTGCCCGTTTGTACAAGATCATAGCTACAGGTTCATGATATAGTTGTGCATTTATTAACAATAGAATGGCAATGCGTTTTATAAATCTTTTTTCTTTTGATTTCAGGAATTTAAAGAAAAAAAACAGACTGTTCCTTGAACAAAATTAGAGTATAGATGCCATCCCACACTGGGCAATCCCCTACATACCAATCAGTTAAGTATTTCTGAATGCAAATCAAGGCAACGAGGCCTCTAGGCTCTATTGCTCACCTTCTTTCAATCAAGAACATTAAGTTTATTGAAGCTAGGATTTTGCAGCAAGTCATTTTACGTCATCTTTTCACCACAAGGAAGCAATGTGAGCGGAGAGCTGGTAAAATCAATTCAAAAGAATCGACTCATTAAAAATAAATATTGAAGTGCCTTCAGAAAAACCAAATCACTAACAAAAAGGACGCTTCTGGGCTTGATTTCTGGGCATCCAACTAGACAGTTTTAAAGTTCCTGCGAGTGGTTACCAAGGCAGAGGCATATATGAAAAGTCTTGCACGGAAGGGAATTGAAACTCTTCTAGTTGATAGGTTATAGTGGATTAACCATAATTTTTCTGTGGTGAAAAGATACCTGCAGAACAAATCTTTATATAGACTGCCTTTCAGTCAAAAAACCGCAATGACCTACCACAGAGAGCGAACTGTGCTGTTACCCCTGTGAATCATTTTGTGCTGGCACAGGATGTATCTGCCGCAATGCCCTGGAGCAGCAGCCACCCATTACGCTCCACATGGATCGTCACCCATCTCCTACGGCAGCTGTTACGTGACTTAAGAAAATCAGCAATGCTCCCGGCCACCAAAAATGGAGAAATCCCTCAGGAGGCTGAAAATGTGATTTTTCAGCAGTTAAGGGGGGTCTTATTTCTTAAGCTGACTTCAGCACCAGTGCTCCCAAGAGCCACTCTCCCGCGCAGGTGCTGGTGTCTTCAGGGAGGGCACCCAGCAGAAAACCACTCACTGGTTTTGCTGGGCTGTTTCTTGGTTTAGTTCCCTGAACCAGCTCACCTCAGGATCAAGAAAAGAAAAAATAAAAGCAGCACCAATGTCATCACTTTGAATGTCAATCGTGTGCTTACAGAGTTGACAGTGAATAAACAGCACCACTTAAAGATGCTAATACACACAGAGAGACCCTTAAAGATGGCCCAAGACCAGTACAAAAGACTAAACAGGAATTTCACTCAGGGAGTCAATATAAAAGATGAACAAAAGAGCCGTGACGCGAGGAAGCCTTACTGCCTGCTATTGCTTTTATGCCTCAGGTGATGAGAAATCCAGCAATGAGAGGATTCAATGACAAAGTCTTTGTGACAGGCTCAGTCAGCCTTCAGAGAGCTTGTTTCATCCAAAGGTGCTGCAGCAGCCCCATGTCTGAGGTCTGAGGAGGGGATTCCTCCCGGCAGGCCCCCGCGGTGAGCTGCCCCGTGTCTGTGCTGCCAGACCAGCTACAAGAGCAGCCCCACGGGCAGCGAGAGCCCTGGCCGCAGCAGGCAGGACACCGGGGCACCCAGGCTGGTTCCCTTCTTGGTCTGCCTGAGCTTTGTCTTGGGAAACCGCTCATTGTCTGGGATAACCGCAGGAAAACACTCATTGTCTGGGATTACCATGCTGGTTCAGGCTTCGGTGACCAGCTTCTGTTGGTGTCCACATCTCAGAAGATGAACATCCTTCTCTTCTGGGCGGCTCCAGCAGGAAAGAACCTATGGGGGCAGGCAGTGGTGCATCGGTGGTGCTGCTTCTGCAGCAGTGCTCTCCCAGGCCACCTTTGATGGCAGAGACTCTGATCCCAGCTCCTCAGGGTAGAGAAATGCAAAGGTTACCCCACCTTTTCATTTGTTTTAGTGCCACAACAGCTGAGCACAAAGACGGAGCTTTGTCTCCTTCATGGGAAGGAGAGGGCCGCATCCCACAGAAAAACCTCAACAGCTTCTCCACCCAAACCAGAGCTACGGAGACTGCCATCTCCTCAAACTCCCACCCACACTGGAAAAGCACTCAGATGACGCACATGGACTGGGAAGGCTGCCAAGCCACCAGAGGTTGAACATCAAGTGATACGACACCTCTAAGAAAAAACCTTTCCCTGGGTGTTGGAGGTCACTGCGAGGACCTGCCACGTTCCTCACACCCGGTGGGAAAGGAGGAGGTCAGTATACAGTGCCTTCCTCCAGCTACAGAACAAGAGGCTGCACCAGTCTGGCCCGTGAACTGAGCAGGAGAGTGCAGTGTGCCCGTCAGCCTCGCCAGTGCCCCCCTCCACACATCACATGTACTTCTGTGGAGTTTCACTAGTGGAAATTACATCCTCTTAATTTCCTGCATTGCACAGAGCAAGGGAGGAGCAGCTCATATGGCTTAATACCTCCTCCTGCTCTCAGGTGACTGGGCTTTATTGCACCCGTATGAAACATCCAGGCAGCAGCCAAATCAAGCGGGCAGACAGGAGTGGCGAGAGGAATGTCAGAGTCGCAGGATCTGTTCATCTGGCAGCAGTTACCAGCTCCGTATCCCTCCATGAGGCAGAAACACAGAGGAAACGTGATCTGAGAGAGGCAATTCTGGCAAATGAGCACACTGTTACCGAACACGGCCAGCTGCGCTAGGCAACTGCTCTTTCGATGGCAATAGATACCTCATTGCCAAAAGCACCATTTCTAGCAGCCGGGCTGCACCAGCCACAGCTGTATCTGCTGCAGTATTTAGAAGGTGCAATCTCCCACCAAAACCCTGCTGTGCACTGGGGAACGCACAGCCTAAACCGGACAATGTGATGGATAGCAAGGCAGACAGGACATCAAAATCTGGCCAAAACTTATTTATTTATTTAATGAAGCAAGACAAGCCTGCATTTGTACTCTGTGCAACATCATCTATGGAGAAACAGAGCTGGTAGGGCTGTGGTAGGATGACAGGTACCCTGCCCTGTGAAATATCCATAACTGAGATGAGAAAAACCAATTGTTTTCCTCTTCATGGTAAGAAATGGAGGCTTAGCATGACATTTTAAAACTTAAGTACCTCAATACTTGGAAAAGCATCTAGAGTACTAGACAGAAGAGGGCTAAAAAGTATCTGACACTGAGCTCCACTGATTTCAGCAGCATTTCCATACTCAGATGCTTTTTTTAGCGGTTAACGGTGGATACCGAAGTGACGGGGCACGGCCGAGGTGCAGCAAGAACTGAAATATAAGTTTCCAAAATTACTGGCATTCTCCCTCTCACCCCTCCTTACCATACTGTGATTTCTCTCCAAAAATTATATTCCAATCTCCATATTCTGTGCAGATTCAACAGTCTGGGGCCACGGGGAGCTCTTACATGCCCAAGCTCCCTTAATGGCCACAGAGATGGCGAAGGGGCAGCAGTGAAAAAGCAAGTCGAGAGATTGCAAAGCATAAATCAGTATCACGATAACAAGGATGGAGCAGAAAAGCCAACCTGCGAATAAAACTGGGGGCAGCAAGAAGCAGCACTAGACTTTACAGCCTTTGTGGGTTCAGCTCTCGGGAACAGTCCAGACTTTCACCCAGAAGCAGCGCAGCAGCCGGGAAGCGAGCAGGACTCCAGCCCAAAACACCCGATCGCAGGGATCCTCCTCCGGCCCGAGCAGTCCCGTTGGCTTCACAGCAGGGAAGTAACCATGGCAGAACCAGGGCTTTCCGACTTGCCTCATTCCAGAAGGATTTGCGGAATTGTTGTGCAAGGAACTGCCAGACCAGTAATCTGTGTGAGGGAAAGCAGAGCCAGATATTTATTTTTTTTAAACTTATAATTCTGTCGTAAATATAAGTGCTGAATGCTTTTTTAAATTGCTCATAAATTGCATTGCACTAACATTAACATTAATTCTGATGTTAGTGAATAATTGCACTTTCTGGAGTTCAACGAATTACACCAAGCAAAATCTGATTTTAAGCAAAGGAAAAGACCTGGCGACTGGAACAAAAAGGCTCTTTATGCTACAGCCATAAGGTTATTTATCAAAAGTCATTGGGGGTTTTCCTGCAAAGGTATACCTTTCCCGATACAGAAGGTGACAACCAGCTTTTGATCTTGATGCAGTCACTGGGACCACAAGTAACTTCTGGTGGTTAATTGCCCCCCAAACTACCCCTGGGAGTAGCTGGCCCCCCCAGCCGGAGCACAGCCCAAAGACGCGGGCAGGGATCAGAGGATCCCTTCCTGCAGAGCCGAATCTGCCATTTGCAGAGGGACTTCAACATCCTTTTGAGCGCCAGGGCATTATGGCAATCTAATTTATAACTTCATCCATTCTACATATGTGTACCTGAAGAGATGGAGGTGGGGAAGGGACCGATGACGATCACGTTCAAGAACATAATCTTGAAGCACCAGCCAGAGGACTTGAGCAGCAGGAGGGACAGCCTGAGAGCGTGCAGGGGGAGGAAGCCCACAGAGAAGAAAGGTGCTTCAAGGAACAAGCTTTACACTCCGGAGATGTGGGTTCAGATCCCCACTCCCCAGCAGAAGTCCTTTATGAACCCACAAAGTGAAGAGTGCCTGTTTCTCCCCAGGAGATGCTACCACCTCCTAGGTTCAGGGATGTGCTATAAGGAAAATTGCCTGAAATGCCAAGAACTACAGGAAAATCTTAGTAACAAGAACCCATGTCTTCCTCCCAAAGGCTACCCTGGGGCCATAGCATGCAGGCAGACACTGCATCTGGAGGCTTGCGAGGAGCAGCTGGGTTTTTGAGGCAGCTTCCCACATAGAGACCCCTCCAGCCACCCCGACTCATTAACTCCATTCCTGCAGGCAGCAGACCGCCGCTGTGGGACTGACGTGCCCACGTTAAGGGTGATGGTAAGAAGTCAGGAAAACTCACAAAGTTGTCATTAAGCTTGCTCTACAAAGCTCTTCCAAACAGCGTTGGTCTCTTTCTCCGATGTCTGTAAGCCCACATTGACGTGGAACAGAAACCTGACAAGGGGAAAGACAAGCCGGGTCAGACCACAATCTCCTTTCTGGCTGCCTGCTATAAGAACACTACCAGAAAGGCGACTGACGTTCCCTGCTTCCTCTCCGAAGGAGAACAACGCACGCTCAGTGCGCGTAGGAGGTCTGCACGCTGCTTCTGCTCGCTAGAAAGAGAGCGGCAACAATCCCCATGTGGCACACGGCTGGGATTTTTGCTTTAAGGCTAGAAAACAGCTCGGGTAGGTTAGAGAGCAGCATCCTCTCGCTGCTAACGAGCGTGCCGGGAGGCCTCGCTCTCCCCAGCAATCGTTGCATGAGTTCAGGTCAGACAATGCATGGCTACGTTAGGTGAAATGACCTTTAACAACATTTTGTGCAATATTATGTCGCTACTCAAACCCACAGGTTTCCCTGGAGCCAGGCAGCTCCGTCACCCACTGGAGATACCTATCTACCCACGCACTTAGAGGCCTGACAAGATTGGATAAAGTTTGCCTCTTCTGCCCAAAGCAATTGGGCGTTCACCCCCTTTGCTCCTCAGCAGCACCGTGTTTGCTGCCAGGGGAGAGGGAAGAGCCCGAAGAGCACCCAGCAATCCCACCCGCTGTGTTCGGCAGATAGTGCAGATGGACTGTGGGAAAGTAACGGAAGATCGGTGACGAGGGCTGGAAACACGCTCAAGCGACTGGCACGTGGGGGGAGTTGGGAGACGCACGTATCACACTAATTGTTGTTTAGTCTTATGCGCTTGACAAGTAGAACTTCTGCATTTAGATAATGTAGACCAGTGACGGAGTCAGGGGCACCTTATCGAGCATGCCTGAGATTCCTGCCCGGCTGTCGGAGATGGAAGCAGAGTGGAAAACTGCTTGAATCCCTGATGCACAGGCGAGAGCAGCAGGTTTGGACGCTCTCTTTCACTCTCTCTCTCGCTATCAAGGACTCTCTCGCTCTGTGGCGCCCGCGTCCCCCATTTGCGCCTCTCTGCCCAGGTGCTGCTTCGGACATTCCCCAGTCTGCAAAGTATCGAGATTAAGTTTCTTCTTTGCCTTTTATCTGTGGTTTTGTGGTTGTTCCTGCGTCCTGCCTGTGTCGGCTCACACACCGACCACTTGTATTGCCACACGATAGCCTGTTCTTTAGCCTTTTCGGTACCGCGCTCCCTCGAGAGCTGTGAGCAGAGCCATTTCTTTCGGGCGAGCTTTTCCACCCCGCCACCGCCAATGCTCAGAAAACACCGCAAGCAAACTGCGCCCGCATCACCTCCTTTCCCATTTCCAGGTAAAGGAAATACTCTGCCGAGGTCAAAGCCCCCAGTAGACTCTACTGTCTTGCCTAATTTATTGTCTAACCAGTTTCCATATGTCTGGATCCTTCACTTAAGCCACAGTTGAACACAACACCCCTGTTTGGCTTGTGCATAATTTAAGGAACAGCTGAAAGCCGTTTCCTTCCTTGCACAAGGGTGGATGCAGCCGCACGTCTGAGCACTTTGCTGCACAAAGAGCTCAGGTCAAACCCGCAGCATTGGGCATTTTGCAGGGGCAGAAGTTCAATCCCTCTGCGTAACTCCAGCGTCCTTCATTTTGCACATCACCTTGTTTCACTGTTTTCCTTACAAACCGCCGCTTCATTTTGTGGTGTGAGTTTTGTTTGCAGCCCTATGACTTAAAGAAGCTTCAAGTATATTTTCTTAATAAAATACGAACAAGAAAAACGTTACTCTGCGGTGAACCAAACCCCTGACAGACTGATGTAACGGCCAGCACTGCCTGATGGCTAGAGACATTCAACCCACCCTCCAGCACACAGACGTCCCCAAGGAATCCCTCGTTGTATCCTTCAGTAATCAGGCAGACTACTGGAAGTTGGATGTTTCTCCTTTCTTCAACTTCCAGGAATTTTCCACAAGGTAGGAATAAGCCTTTCTGACAGCTCTGACTCAGAGTGAAAGGCAGAAGAAGTGACAGGTTTGGACGACTTGAGAACAAAACCAGCTAGAACGCACCTGCAAACGGCATCAACGTCATACATACTGAAGTAGACTATAAAAAAAGTGACAGCAGAAGAAAATCGTACATTGTAGGGACCCACAAATCAGAAGAACCTGATTGACAGCATAGCAACACCTAGAGAATGACAGACTAGAATTGCTAGGAGAAAATTTAAACATATTTAAATGAGTTCCCCTATTTCTCAGAAAGCGATTATGTTGACGCTGGAGGTACCTAAGATTTCAATCTGTTTTGAAACATCAAGCTGCCAATATTTTCATCTTTTCTGCAATACGACCATTAAGGAGAATTAAAACGCGACATCGCTAAATGATTGCCAGCACATCATCCGCACAGGAGGGAGAGATTAAAGCTGCTCTGACAACTGCAGCCTCACCCAGCTGCAGAACATCGCTTCTGATAAACGGCCTGCTCCTGAGCACCGCTCAAGGACGGCGGCGCAGAAGGGAAAGGGTACAGACGGCTTTAACACGGCGTAAAGGCTCTTCAGAGAGCATTTGGACAGACAGAAACACGCGTTGCCAAGAGCTTAAAACAGGATTACTAGAGACGGGGGAATTCAGGTCATGCTTTTTCTCCTTAGAAAGGAAGAAAGAGACCACCTACCTGCATCCTTGTCCTTCCTGAGCTGAGTGGTCTTGCCCTGTCTCGTCTCTTCTCCTCCCCTTTCTGCTCGAAGCACCTGCTTGTAGCGATGCAGGGAGCAGCCCAAAGGCATTCCCTAGGGCTAGGAGGGAAGTCGGGGGAGTAGAAGGTGTTCAGCACCTGCAATTCAGAAGACACTGGAGAGCCAAAACAGAGACGACATTTGACATCCGCATGGAAAACTACAAATTTCAGACACAATTCAGGTGATACGTTGGGGAAGCTAAAAGATGCTGAGATCGTGCCCACAGAGGCACACCTGAGTTTTGCACAATCTGAGCATGTGATCAAAGACAAGCTCTTCCAAATGGTGAAGGGTTCCCTCCCTTCTGTCCGTCAGTTGTCACGTTCAGTGTGACCAAGAAGCCTTTTTATTAGCTCTTCGTGATTCTGAAAATTCTCAAGGATTAGTATCTAGGACAGAGACAGTTGCTTTCTGAAATTTATCTAGCCAAGAGAAGAATTATTTATTCAGTACGAATATCACTCATTTGCTTTAAATTCATTTTATTAGACTTCATTTGGTGGATATAAAAATAAAGTACGTCCCAGTGGCTCAATTAAAAGCAGCCAGATATGGTTTATTTTTTCTGTGTATACGTAGCCCATGGAAGAAATAAAGAGAATAATTTAATCATGGCCAAAGCATTTGTTTGTATTCCACACAAGAGGAATCCATCAGACTAAAGTAAGCTTTAACTAAGTTGCTCTGAGGATGCAGACCAACAGAAACTTAAATTAGCTCCAGTGGGAACTAGCTTCACATGCGTTATTTTTCAGGATGCTTCAGAAATCAATAGAGCTCTTGAAATACTTTAAATACAACCAAAGACTGGCTGCAAAGTAGCTAAATCGATTTGAGAGTGGGGGGTTTGTTCTGCCCTGGGAATTGCTAAATAGAAACGCAAGCACCGTGTGGTGGTACGGATGCAAACGCCGTCCCCAGCCCAACGCACACCTCAGCCCAGGATGGGGCTAGCAGTCCTCCCGCCAGCGGCACCTACACAAACGCCAGGGAATCCTGCTCTACGCAGCACCCCTTTTTCAGCCCGTAGCTCTTCTACACTTCAGAGCACGTGGAGAAGTGCCCTCTCTTAGCCAAGAGCAAGTCACTGCTGCTCTGGCAGGAGGCTGGTTTTATGGTTTCCCCAGTGTGATTCAGCTTTCTGCTCCGTTCTTTCCCGAAGTCCAAGGGAGACCTATCTTTTCTGCTCGCCTAAGTAAATCCAGGGCAAAGGACAATCTTTTTTTTCCCCTGTTTATTAGGCAAAAGAGGTACGGACCCCAAAGGTTAGCCATGGGCCATACCCGCACTGTCGTTACATCTTTAATTAAAAACTTCACTGCAATGCCCAGGGCACACGCGCCAGGGCCGCGGGCAGCGCTGGGCACCCAACCTGCGCAGAGCTGAGCGGGGACCCTGGGAGCAGCCGTGCCAGTCCCACGCGGGGCTTGGAACCAGAAAGCCACAATTACGATCTCTTACAAAAGAGCCCAGAGATGACGTGCTTCAGGAGGAGCACAGGGGCTTTGGTAAATATGCCTCAAAGGCGATTCCTGAAATTTGCACATCACTGACTGTGGTTTATTTTAATATAAGAATCAAAGAAGCAAGTGTGATGATAGGCAATTTTGATAGCAAGGCATTAAAGTGCCCTGTCGGTGAGAGAGACCATTCTGCAGCCACAACTGCGGATGTTAAACCTCAGCCACAGCAGCTGAATTGCTGCCAAACGGCTCTGCTCGGTCTCCTTTGCTGCATTTGGATCTTCAGGTGCAAGCAGGTCCTTAGGAGATGAGCAGCTGTGTTGGCAAGCAGGCAAGAGGAGCAGGCAAATTATAAGCTCGCTCGCTTTCTTGTCCTGTATCAGCAAATCATGAAGTGGCTGATGACCAGTTAGTCTGAGTTCAGAGAACCTGCAGCAAGGAAAGAGTTGTAGAAACTCTTTGCTAAATAAAATGAATGAAACATTCTCATGCTGTAAGTCTGTCTTGTTTCCTTGTACCCAAGGAAATCATCTTGATAATTCCCAATTCATCAGCAGGATCAGAGCGTGACATCACAGATTCCCATTTGAACTCATCTGTGATGTCAGAGTTTGAATCGTAGAATGGTTCAGGTTGGAAGGGACCTTAAAGATCATCCAGTCCCACCCCCCTGCCCTGGGCAGGGACACCTCCCACCAGCCCAGGTTGCTCCAAGCCCCGTCCAGCCTGGCCTTGAACCCCTCCAGGGATGGGGCAGCCACAGCTTCTCTGGGCAACCTGGGCCACCACCCTCAGAGTGAAAAATTTCTTCCTGATATCTAATCTAAATCTACCCTTCAGTAGACACTTGAGTCTGTCCTGCAACACCTATGTGCTAGAAAAAATGAATGATTATGGCTTGTTCCAGTAGTCTATAGTATGGATACATGGCTTTGTATGACAACAAATGTAGCTGGGTTACAGCAGGCAGAGCAGTCAACAAGCACATGGCAAGTGAGATCCTTTGATAGAGATTTCCACAAGATGTTTGGTAGGCTCTCTTACCAAAAGCTCTCTTTACAAAGCTACCTCGAGGTAATGAAAAAGCTTTTCCACGTCAATAAATTGCCACTGGAAGACTATGGAGCAGGAACCGACAGTTCTGACGAGAGAGAGAAGTCACCAGATGAATACCACAGCACCGGGGTCGTGCTAACTGCTGCGTTCATAGAGTGCTGAAAAGGAGGGGCACAGTGAAACGCAAAGTTCACATGGTATCATCCAGGGAAGTAGAGGAGGATTGACTATAAAGAGCTACAGGGCTTCATTCCACTAAGCAATGGGGTGAAAATCCAGATTACTTACGTTTACGTTGACTGACAAAATGATGCATTGGGAAAACACAATTCTAATTTTCCTTTCACAAGGAGGAGCTGCTATTACCCACAAATGACATCCTGAGATTATAACAGCGCTAAGAAGCGTTAGCTTGATTTACACCGGTTATTAAGAAAAGGCAAATTCAACGCTGCGAACTATTAGAAAAGAAAGAACAAAACGTTATTATGCCAAAACATGAATGAGGTGAAGGATTTATATCAACAATTGTGCGTGCAGTTTTTCAATTCCTGACACATCCCTGGAGGGAAAGATGAAACAGAGGGATGCGTGGAGAATTTCATTTTATTCCATGGGTCGGTCTCTCTCTCTCCTGTGTATCTGTACTCAATAACTACGACACTCTCCGACGCAGAAGGCCGGAGCCATAACTGGAAAGCGTATTATCACTTGAGCACACTTTCAGAAGTTGTAACTGAGGGAACAAATAGGATAATGAGATTATTTAGATTACAAGCAGATAATCACCAGGTATAATGCATCTCTGTATTTTAAGGGAAATGGTTCTATAGCTCAGACGAAATTCTGCCTAACATTCATCCCAACAGACTAAAACGTCAAAACGGCATACCTTGAACAATTCGGTCTATCCAACTGGGAACAGCAGGTGCCTGCTCAGTAAAGACTTCATACAAAGATCATTAAGAAAAAGAACCACACAGACCTGTTTCCCTTCTTCTTTTGCACAGGTAGGACGGGTCCTGTCTGGCAAGTTCTGCTCCCGGCTCCTTTGATGAGAAGGGTTCAAGTACCAGCAGGCCATGACTAGTAACAGAGACCCAAAAATGGAAATCTCGAAGTTTACCCATTTAGTGCTGGCTGGTACCTGCTGGAGACATGTCTTGTTTCACATTGATCATGTAGGGAGTTTAAGTTAGGCACCTTAACAAACAGGTAATTTTAAGACTTTGTGCCTTGACCCGTTTCAAATGAGGCATACGTCGCTGCTCAGCCATTCCTGCCACGGGAGCAGGTGACCACGAAGATAAAATGTGAATTTGCAGTCCCTCAGCTGTCCTGTGGTAGTTTACCCTGCGGAGACTCTTTGGGTGTCTGCTCACAGCACAACCCACCTCCCAGGCGCTCCACGCGCCTACGGGACAGCAGCAGGAACCCGGCCGGACGCCCCACCTCAGCTCTCGGGCCGTCTGTTCAGACCTCTGCCCGCCTTGTACTTTGAACGGGTGCTCTTATCCTGGCAACGCACCTCGTCCACGGGGTAACATCTACCGACCATCCTCAGGCACTCATTTACGACCCGTTCTCTGTACCAAATTGTTCAATTTGCTGACAGACGGCAAATGGCACTAACAAATAAATTACCTGCTGCCTGCCAACACAAACCCACGATGACCCGGGTCATCTCAGAAACTGTAACAGTTTTTCTTAAGGAATGATTACTTGAAAAACTATACTAAAGAGGCAATAAGCGCCGCTACTAAATTCATTCTGTTGCCATCATTAGGGGAGTAACTTTCTTGTCCTGTGCTAATTAGATCAGTTAGCAGAAGCTCAGAAAGAAGAACATTAACCAAAGTGTATGTGAAGCATCCCAGGGACAAGACACAGGCAGCCAGAAGGGATTTCTGACTATTCATTGCCTATGAAATTTTGGAAACCCCTTAAACCAGTCGTTCAAGCTAGGTGAAGATATATGGGTTTAATCCTTCCACTCCCTCTAGCAAAGTACAAAGCACTTTGTCAGGGAGCTTTCAACTGAGGCCCAATCAGCAAGTTTGGGTGTTTTGCTAATGCAGTAACGCTGATAGAAGATCAGCTGACAGAGGATGTGCCTCCTGACAGAAGGTAAGACTGCCCCTCGCACGCGATTCTGCTTCCCATTTAAAGCTGATGTATTTCACTGCTGAAAAAGATGAAATTCAGATTCTCCAACATTTTTCTGTTAATGGGCACCATGGGATTAAAAAATATCTTGTTGGACCAGTATTACACCAATTTACAGTATAAAAAGTAATGTCCTCTGGGACAAAATAACTTCCTCCGTCCTGTAACGACACCTGCCAAAGGTAGCCTATCCCTGGTTCAGACCTTCCGTGATTACCACTACCTGAAGTTCGTAAGCCTACCAAAAAGATCATTATTTACCCTAGATTAAATCCAGAATCGACGTTGCCTGGGAGACCAGCAGGCAAAAACCAGAGACAGATGACCCATAGTCCTCCTCCTTGGAGGAAACATCCCTCTCCTGTACCAGCCAGAGTACATTTCCCCAGAAGGAAAGATCAGACTCCGCTTGCAAATTCTCTTCTATCTTACCTAGAAAAAAACCCAAAAACTGAACGGGACTGAAATGTCCGTTTGCTTTCACAGCAGTTGTAATAGTTACTAGTAGTTATGGACTGAGGTCAGGCTCTGTGCTGAGAATATGCAGGATGGGACAGGAGTAGCTGCTACAGTACGTGACTTGCACGCATCAGCCTAGCGCAGCATCCGCCCTGCAGGGCTCCCCCCTCCCCGCTTACGCTCGGCCAAAGGCGCCGCACAGAGAGGGCGAGCGAGGGACGGGTATCTGCTACCGCAGAGCCCCAGCTCAGAGAAAGGGGGACACACAAAACCTGACCATCGATGTTTTTCCTGCCCGGTGACAATGCTGGGAGGACAGTTTGCAGCCGAGTATTACACCACGCAAACACCTCCACAAAGATGCCGTGATCTTTCATGTGCGTTTAAAGTCTTCTACTGGAGGTGCTCTAAGGGCAATGAACATTAACAGACTTTACAGTTTCCAGCTGTGAAAAGGTCAACACAAGATATGCCTCAAAAAAAGAATCTTTAACCAGAGTGGCATTAGCACAGTGACGATCCCCATGTTATCACACGGTCCCAGCAGCGCAGAAAGGGAAGCAGACTAACCCAAGCAGTGACCATTCCTCCCTAGCAGGACCTTTCCATTGCGGTCAAGAACTATATTGATCCTAAAGGTACCATAACTTGCCCATTATGAGCTGAACTAAGTGCCCTCTGGGTATCTGGTGCTCGTCAGGTCATCAAAACATCTTTGTTTTCTCTCAGCTGGAGCTGGGTTGAAGACAGGAGTCAAATTCAAGCAGTTGGTTTTTTTATTCCGCAGTTCTACAGAATAGTCCTTTCACCGGGGTTGTCACAGCATACATGGAAAACATTTTTCAGTCACTCAGAACATGGCCTTTGTGGTTGGTTTCTATGTTTGTTTTGTTGTTTTGTTTTTTTAAACCTGTAAACAATCATATTAGGGAAAAATTAAAAGGGGTGAATCTGGCTGATCATATTTCTACCTAATGACAGGAGTAAACAACTTCTGCTTCAAAGTATTCATCCACGAACACTTCCTCAACTGCACAAAGGCATCAAGGAGATGCAACTGTAGAGGAGTTGAGCATTTACCTAGTTAGACACCACCCCACCCCCCCCCCCCGTCAGCATTTGTATTAAAGACCTTTTTGACCATATATTGACAATTACCTGCTATTACAGTAGTCAGCAGGACGAATTTAAATATTTCAACTTCCTAAATCAAGAAATTAAATTCATCTAAAAATATTTTAATGTAGCAAGTTTGGCTATAGAACCAGTGCAACATAAAGAGGACACCCATCGTATAACCAACTTTACCGCTTAATCTTAACAGAGTAAGCTACAGCTGCAACGGATTTACCACAAGTTATTTGGTTAAATTAAATACTGCAGTTAGGATCATGCTATAGGTAGTTGTGGCTTTACAGTACCAACGCTCAAGTTGGCTGGGTTAGTTTTACTGTAAGTAAAATGCAAGTTTACAGAGAAACAAAATAATTTAGTATAGTACGCTGTATTCCGTTTCATGCTCAGTCACAATGATAACGTCTTCGACAGATAAACAATATTTCAGCATTATGTTAATAATGCCAAAACATACAGGAATTTTAATGCCAAGTTTACAACATAATACAGTGCTAAACAAACAGATTTCTCAGGTACGGTGGCCAACTGAGAACGCTACACAGGACTGAGAAGCATCTGAGCACTACACCCAGTGCGCACGAAGTGAACCACGCGGTTGGGAACGTTCTACCTTTTGATGGAATTATTGTTCTAGAAGTTTGTGTCCCAAACATAGTGCAACGTAAAATGAACGTTGAACCCTCGCCTCAAACACGAAGCAAAAGGGCTACGTGTTATTTACAAACTTGAACAAGTAAAACCACTTTAACAGAAAAACACCGTGATCACTTGACAAAGACGACAGAGCTTGATTACTGTATTCTGTGAATTAGAATGGTAACGAAGTTGTAAACAAATTTTAACCAAATTAGGTTAATCCATCTATTCTTAACTCAAGAATATTATCATTTCAGCAAACAGCGATTTTTAAAGCTAAGGACACTATCAGAGGTTTTATTTTTGTTTAAAGCCAAAACTGATAAAGACCTGGAGGCTGGCAAATCATTTTTGTTCCCTATCAGCCTTCATTAAGTTCTCCATTGCATACTTCAGCAAAATCTTCAAAATTCCTGATTTTGTTTAATTCTGCTTCAACTGAAAATTGAAGCAAACACTACCAACACTTGAAAACCCCTCCTCAGAGCGGTTTGGTTTTCCACTCTTGGGGATGATATTAGACCGCTGGCATTGCTCTACACAGAAAACAAAACACCAAAGCGTTCATTTTTAATTTAAAAGAAAAACTTCCTTGAAATTAAACAGGCTTTGCAAATATGTAAAGAAATATATAGGTAAATGAGATTTGAATCAGTCAATCACAGCAGTGTCCTCCGCATTCTTCCTCCCCCCCCTCCCCGCTTCCAAATCAACAGCATTGCTCAAGTGGCTGATGTGAAACAGAACTAAATCCATTTACATGAAGGCTGGCTACAAAACAAAAAGAAAAAGAAACTTTGTCCCTGACGCATCTACATTTTTATCTTTTTCCTGCATTTTGTAACGAACTCATGCAAGCATAAAGGGGGCTGTGTTGGGGTTTTTCTGTGGGTTTTTTTTTTAAACAGGCATAAGAGTTTTGCAAGCCAAAGCTGAACAAGCTTTTGTTTCAGAAAGATTTTATACTACCAACTCATTTATCTTCAAAACTAAAGGTGACAAAAAATAAATCCATAGTAATAAAAAAAAAAAAACAAAACACAAACACAACCCTGTAGTCAAACTGCTTTTTCAAGTATGTTTCTCCCCTCATGAAAGAATTGCATTAGCCACGCTACTGATGAAAACCCATGTCACAATCATTAGGATTCAGACCAGAGGTCCAGATCTGCTGGACCTGGGCTCAGCTGTATCTCCAGCTGAGTTTACGCAAGACTGGAAACAGGAAGCCGATGGGTACACATGCGCGTATTAACGCCACTCCTCGACACCCTGATCCTGACAACATCCACTACCACACCCCCATCACGTCCCCGAAGCAGGAGAAATGGCACAGGAGCCACAAAGTGATCTTGGACAGGTACCATCATTCGCTGATCAATCAGGTGCAAGTCTGGTTTGTGCTGCCGGAGATGCCCTCTGCAGACCGACTAGCTGGAGAATTTTGCCCACGATGTTTCTACATAGCACAGCGTAAACCACGTCTTAGTTATTTCATTCAGTCTGGAATTCACACCTCAATCTATTGCAATTATGGAAGCCAAGGAAAAGTCAATGAGAGAGGTTCTACAAGAGCTGGTCCCAGCATTAAACGCTAATACATATGAAAAATAAAAGGGGACAAACTTCCAAGTCACTATTAGCGATGGTGATAGGTTCAACTTTTCTTCTTTCTTAAATACACCTCCCATCAATGCAAGAGAAAAGTGCAACTTTGCAGCATGTTTGTTCACATCAAGTTTTTCCTCAAGAACACATTTTGCAGTAACAAAATATGGTCTATAAAGTTGCAAAGTGCACGAGCTGAAGGCACAGAGTACAAACACATAGGAAAACACATTTCAAAACAAAAAAACTAACAAAAAAAAGCAATAAAAGAAAAATCTGGAATTTAAGACTCCCTGACAGAAGATACATTTATATGGGACCAACTCTTAAAAGGTGACAATTTTTAAACTAATGAACAAATACTGCAAAATAATGAAACTTTATTCTTATTATTTAAGTAAAAGCTCCAGAAAATACCTTGTTTAAAAACTAATACACTGACGTGTTAACTAGTTTTAAGAATGTCCTTAATATTAAGAAAAGAGTGCAAAAAAGATTCTTCCATTCTAATGCTCTTGGAAGCTGCTGATTTCGGCTGCCCATTTCCACTTTGAAAGGATTGTTTTTCAAGGTGCATTCCTCACAAAAATCGCAGAACATGAACTTGTTGAGAGGCCAGACCAAGGAATCGCATCTTTCAAAGTCATCCCAATTGTAGCAGCAACGGACATTTTATTATATAAAGAAGAAAGTCCAAAACTCTTCTTTGAGGCATAGTTCGTGTCAGAGCTTGAGTATCAGCAGTTGCCAAAGGAGGCCCCGGATACCACCTGCTCCTCCAGTGTCTGTTCTGGCTAGGAAGAGAAGCTGATCCAGTATATTCACTATCTGTACCCCCTGGAGCTTGCACAAGCTGATGAGCCATCTGAAATTACACAAAAAGTTCAAGAAATTCTCTCATATTAAACGTCCACCTTATGTCCTTTGCTCCCCTTCCCCCAACCACCCGAAAAACAGCATTGCCTGCAAAACACAAACAGCGTGAACTGAAGCAGGTATACCAAGTAAACAGCTATTCACTCCTTTCAGGTTGCAATAAGAGTTCAGCATAAAACTGCGTGACATTTTACGATAGGAAATAAAGCAAACATACTCTGCTGAAAGCATAGGAAGAAGGACAGCAGAAAGAATGCGATAAAATGAACTGAAGTTAACAGCAGCACCAGAACAGATGCTATTTCCCAATCCCCAAGGCTATTTAATGACCAGCAATCAGAACATTGTATTTAAATCCTAACCTAGAATTTATGTGACTAGATTCTCCCCTGGCCGAATCTTTAGTCAGCACAGAAGAGGGAACCTTTGACTGTCTGCACCCAAATTAGGGATGTCTTGGAATAAAGCAACCAAAGGAAATAACATTCCTCCCTGTGCTTCTTTCCCCCCACTCCCTAACCCTTAACGGGGGAAATTAAGGGAGTTACAAAGTGAAGAACCTCGTAGTTAAACATGCAGCAAGAGACTTCATCTACAAATGGAAGAGAACTTCCCAGATACTGCCTTTAGTATCTCAATGCAGGTGGATCCCGTGTTGTATTAGACACGTAATTGAAGCTTCGAAGTTGCAAAGCACAACCTTTCCATACCCTCTGTTCTGTCAACAGACAGAAACACGCATCACCAGCGGGTGATTTATATCAGAGGTGGACCGTCTCAGCATTTCTTTGCTGTTATGTATATCCTGACCAGGCAGAGACTCAGGACAGCTATGTTCTTTTTCCTTAAGACCTCATCCGTGTACTTAAATGAAGTGGAAGTATCTTGATCTGGGTAGCTAGGTTATCTTACTACTTTATAGGTGGCTGTGGGACTCTAGCACAGTTAGCCAGGCTCTAGACTCAAGAATCATAGAACCATTTAGGTTGGAAGACCCTTGGGATCATCGAGTCCAACCATCAACTCCACTCTACAAAGTTCTCCCTTACACCATATCCCTTAACACTACATCTAAACGAGTCTTAAACACATTCAGGGATGGCGACTCCACCACCTCCCTGGGCAGCCTATTCCAGTGTCTAACCACTCTTTCTGTGAAGAATTTTTTCCTAATGTCCAGCCTAAACCTACCCTGCTGCAGCTTGAACCCATTCCCTCTTGTTCTATGGCTAATTACCTGTGAGAAGAGACCAGCACCAACCTCTCTACAATGTCCTTTCAAGTAGTTGTAGAGAGTGATGAGGTCTCCCCTCAGCCTCCTCTTCCTCAGACTAAACAGTCCCAGAAGTTTGTATCATTCATAGAATCATAGAATGTCTTGGGTTGGAAGGGACCTTTAAAGGTCACTGAGACCAACCCCCCCGCAGTAAGCAGGGACACCTTTAACTAGATTAGATTGCTCACAGCCTCATCAAGCCATCACGAATGGTAAAAGTCACACGGGCAGACAGCCAGCTACAACGTGGAGTTGCAGCCTCTGATACCTCGCCATCCCCCCGAGAACCCAGAAGCCCACTGCTACCTGTATCCCAACCCGTCAGGCTTAGATGCACACTTACTGTAAGTTAACTCTTCTCCAGCTCTCTTGCGTGACTGGTCACCTCTAGGAAAGAAGGGGAAGACAGGTATTTTCATTTTAAGAACAGGAAAACAATAGTGAAGTTATCTCAGCACAACCATCAACTTCCACCAACTTTAGAAACAAAAAGCAAACATAGTAGCAATAACACATAACACACCTGCAGGATTCTCAATTAACTCTAACAGAAGTGTAAGCTATAGTTTATAGATTTAATTAGCCCATCCTTTTCTTGAAGATAGTAGGTTCAATTTTATAAGAAGATGGGGAAAAATTGCTCCTATGCAGTGTGGTCTTAAGTCATGCATAACATTGGTTTCCTTAATTCAAACTTATTAACCAAACTTTACAGAACTTCATGAAAAACTCCACATCTATCAGTCTAAAAAGGTAAGATGCTCCTGAAAACCCAACAATCAGACTCTAAGCAAGTCTGCGCTGACAGCATTCCCTCTTGTCCTGGTTTGAGGTAAAACAGAAGCAATTTTCTGATTTGTAATTTTACTTTTTAGCTGGGCCTCTTCTAACTGACTAAACTCTGAAATTAACAGCACATTGTTCAGAAACTGTTCACTCTCAGAGTGATAAGACCTGATTATACCAAGGAATGGTATGCCCAGAGGCTCTTGCTTAGACTTATTGCTGTAACAACCAAGGTCAGCTAACTTCGCTGCTTGCCCCGTTAGAGGGTCGGAAGCGGAGAAGCGTAGAGGGGTCCCACCTGCAGGGAGGAGCAGACGGGACAGGTGACCCAACACTGACCAACAGGGTATCCCATCCCATCTGCATCACGCTCAGTATAAAAGCTGAGGGGGCAAAGGGGCAAAGGGGGCTCTGGCTCGCTTTTTCTTCAATGGCTGACGTCTGAGGAAGACCCTGTCTGTTCATCTGCCTTTGATCCCGATCCGAGCATTCCTGACTCTAGTTCTGGAATTCAGTTCCTGTCCATCGCTGACTCCAGTCTGGGACTTTCCCTGTGTCTGCTGGTGACGCAATCGTCATCCTGGGAGCAGAATCCAGTTTTGTACATATTGTATGCTTTTTTCCTTTAATTTTTATTATTCTATTATTATTTATTATTTTCTTATTTATCATTATTTTCATTAAAGTAGTTTAGTTCTTTTTCTAAACTAGTAAATCTCCTTATCTCTTCCTCTCCTCTCTGGGGGGGTGGCGGGGGAGGGGGAGAGGGCCATCTGTCATTCTGATTGGCCAATCCAGCCAAAACCACGACACCTCTTCAAGCAGATTTAAATAACTAACTAAAGTTCTATAAACACTGGTTTCATCACTCCCGAAAACCCAAAAGTTAAATTCCCATCTATTTGGAAAACAGTTTTTCTTTTTATTCTTGTGCACACAAAACCATAAAGCCAGAAAAATCCTCCTGCTTCACAAGTTTCTTGTGATGATAGATCTGCTGTTGAAAAAGTTGTATAAGGGAGAGAGAGAATCCAATACATTTTTGTCACAATGATTATAATTTCACATTTATCTGCTGTAAGTTGGTGGAAACTGGGGGTTTTTCTAATAATACGAGGTGTTCTTCCCTGAAACCACTCTTGAGGTGATGGACCTGCTGTGTATGCCTTGATTAAGGTCTTTCATAAGAGAAATGCTGACAAGCAAATGGTTTGTGTTCCCACTTTCTGCAGCAACAGTATTTGCTAGCGCTGATAAGCTATTTCAACTAGAACCTGACATGCCATTAATGCTGATGAAGATACCTCACTGTGCTGTGTTCTTTATGGTAATTGTTGCAGGAAGTGCAGCAGCAAAGACATCACCATTTTTTGGCGCAATTATAGGAGAAGAGATGACATTTCATGCTAATCCAGAAGAGAGCAGACTTAGCACACTCCTTGGTAAAAGAGAACACCTACCCTTTTATACACGTAAATATATACATTTGTATATGTAGGAATGTAACCTCAAAGCAATTTTGAAAGGTTATAAGTAAATACAACTTACATTCCTGAACACAGGAAGAAGCATATTACATTTTGAAATCCCTTTCAAGGCGAAATACATTTCAAATACTACTGCAAAATGCCATGTAGCAAATTGCATTACCTGTACTTCAGTTTTCTTTTACCTGTGTCCTTTTAACGATGACAGACTCGACTCTTAACACTTTATATAACCTTCATGTTTACCAGACTGCACTGACTCCCTGGCATATAAAAATATAAAGCATATAAAAATATATTGTGCAAAACACATTCATCAGAGACTAAATGCCATCAATCAGCTACTCCACTGCAAGGTTTCATTTTGCTTTTTTATGTAATAAATTGAAAGCAAGCTACATAGAAACAGCAGTTGCACCAAAGCGTGGGCTCGGGTGGGCCAATTTTCTAAACCTACAAGACATACCAAAACTCTTCACGTGTCCAATACCCAGAAGATCACACGCTGCAGACAAAAGGAAGAGGAACTCCTAGAAATGAGACTCTGCAAACAGTGTGCCACAGAAACCTCTACTCAGTTCTTTCCTCTACAACTGTCCTCAAGCGCTAATCTCTTTTTGTCCTCACCTATCACACAGGACAGAAACAGTTTCCTATGGATTTGCATTAGTTGCAGTGCTAGAGACGTGGTTTTCTGCATAAACGAGGATTTGTTAAAATGTCTTCTGAGGATCCCACCAAGGGAGCACCAGAGAGGCATCTAGCCTTTGCAATGGCCAGTACCCTTCCTACTACCCTTCCTATCCTCTAGGATACAGATTCCTCCTCAGAGTACCAGCCAAAGAACTTCACAGCCAAGCTGACACACCCATCTTATTTTCAGGTACCTAGGGAAAAATGTTTTTGAAACCCGTATGTTTTTGTGGATATGGAGTTACTACTTGAAACTTCATTTTTAGTTCTCTATGAAGTGTGAAACCGGTGAAACGCAGTTGCAGAACTACTATAAGCCACCTACAGAATTAGTAAGATTGAAAATTAGACAAAACTAAAATGTTCCTTTTTGTGTTTTGTTCTGTGCATTACATTCCTTTGTCAGCATTATACGCCTACTCAGTTTCAGTCTTGAACGTCTATTTCTTGGGCCAAAGGCACTGCTCTTCTCAGCCCAAACTCTTATGGCTTTGTTTTTAGTGTCTTCACTCATGCTCATCTATCAAAAAATATTTTCCCTCAACAGAAAGCCTTACAAGGAGTGAGTCTACAATACCATTTGCATTTGGGTCAGTAGTAGAGTTCTGACACTCAATAGCTTTGAATACAGAGATTACCTTCCAGGAGAACTACTCGAGAGTGTGAAATCCAGGAGTACATCTAACACTAAAGGGTGTTTAAACTACAGCACCAGATTTTCAGTGCTGCTGTTGCACAGGTAACAGCAAGGATGAAGACACACTCTCTTCACACAGAAATGAACCTCTTGGAAACAGAGCACGATAGCTTCCCCAGCCTGGCCTTGGTTTGTCAGCCTACTGCAAAAGCGCTGTGCTTCCACCTAGGCGCTTAAATAGAGGAGCAGAGAGCAACAGGCACAGCCCAGAGTGAACAACATAGGTTATGAGAATTTTTCACTGCCTCTTTTACTGTTTGCTCTTCCCCCCCGCCCCAATTCATTACTCAGAAGAGAAATGTGTATTTAAAATAAACACCTTGACCGTATCAATAACTCTGAAAGTGGAATAAGGACAAGTCATCAACTGACATTTTCAGAAGCATCATGAAAAAAAAAAGACAGCTCATAGAAAAAAAAAATGGCCAAAGTAAATAAAGGCTGAATGAGAGCATGATTGTGCATCAGAAGCGCAATCAAAACGCAGGGTGCCATGAACTGTAAAGCAATCTGTTTCATGAAAATATTTCAAGACTTCCAAATCATCTGTTTTTTCGTATCGTCTGCAGGGTTGGCAATGCTCAAAACACATGGAAAATGAGGCCATTTTGAAGGTTCTTTTTTAACTGAAGGTTCTTTATTAACTCTTAAATTATTTCTTCAATATTTTAGGTGTATCCCTTTTTAAGGGGATATGGAATGGAATGTCCAATGAATGCTGGACATTCAGCACCGTCCAGCACAATTACTACTGGTGACTAATAATTATTACCTATCAAATCCATTCTGCATAAGCTCTCTTTGAAGTTTCTGGTCTTGAGCAGCATATTCCTGAAGCTCAGATTCCACAGCAGGGGGCAGAATATTTGGGATGAATTTCGAAAATAAAGCTGGTGCCATCTGTACCCATTCTGTAAGAAGAGAGGAAGCAACAACAAAACACGTGGAAAAGATCTTCTGTGAAAATTTTACTCTTTGACAAATGTAATTTTGATCTATTTTAAATACATTTTAGGTTCTTGAATTTAAAAAAGAAAACAGAACCAAAAAAACCCAAGCCATCACCCAAAACCCACAGAAACCAAGCCTTAAAGCAGAACAAATAATCAGACTGTTAAAATCAGATGTTTACATGAAGATAAAGGAATTACTATTTTTTTGGGTCATCAACTTCATCATCAAATTGAAATTCAGCTTTTGCTGCATCTCACAGGGCCTGCTGAGTCTCTGGACAGGCTCAAGGACAGGCACTGATGATCAGCAAATTCACCTTGATAATCAGATAATTTGTGACACTTTACTCCAGCAAACGTATTCACAAAATTTACACCTCTCTTCGCCGAGCCTTACTTCTAGAAAACACAGTAATATCACCATACAACGCTGCTTCTCCATCCCCCGTTTCTAATGAATTAATGCAATTCTCTCACTGATCTTCCAGAGCTGAGATGAACACTTTTTAATGATCATTATATAATTTTAACCTGTATTAGTTCACCTTCAGGATAGAAATGTGATTTAATTTCACTACACTGAACATTGCCTTACAGAAGCAAGATAATTTACCTTACAGCTGCTTCAAGGCTGATGGTAAGAAAAACAGAAGACTGCGCAAAGGATGAAAATCGGGTTTATAGAAACCGTATGAGAAGTTCTAAGAAAAATAAATACTTGGCAAGTATTTCTGAAGCCAGACTTTCCAGAGATTGTAATGGTTACCTTAAATTTCATCTTTACTTGGAAAAAAGGGATGCTTTTAAATATATTCACTAAGGCACATCACGCATTTTTATCGAATTCCCACATAGGGTTACTTGGTCCATGACAAGCTTCAACAGTCTCTAATTAGCAAACTCACTAAATAACCATTACTAGCATACAGGTGATTTAAACAGAACACAATGCACTAACCTCTCTCATCGCAGAATGATTTAGGTTGGAAAAGATCTTTAAGTTCATTGATTCCAACCATTAACCTAGCATTGGCAAGTCCACCATTAAACGACATCCCTCAGCACCACATCTACACGTCTTTTAAATACCTCCAGGGATGGTGACTCCACCACATCCCTGGGCAGCCTGTTCCAGTTCTTGATAACCCTTTGGGTGAAGTAGTTTTTCTTAATATCTAACTTAAACTTCCCCTGGCGGGCTTGAGGACATTTCCTCCTGTCCTTATCACTTGTGAAGAGACCAGCTCCCCCCTGGCTACACCCTCCTTTCAAGGAGTTGTAGAGAGCGGTAAGGTCTCCCCTCAGCCTCCTTTTCTCCAGGCTGAACAACCCCAGCTCCCTCAGCTGCTTCTCATAAGCCTTGTGCTCCAGACCCCTCACCAGCTTCATTGCCCTTCTCTGGACCCGTTCCAGCACTTTAATGTCTTTCTTGTAGTGAGGGGCCCAAAACTGAACGCAGTATTTGACGTGGGGCCTCACCAGTGCCAAGTACAGGGGGATGATCACTTCCCACTTCAATAGTCCTGCTAGGGACTATTCCTGATACAGGCCAGGATGCTGTTGGCCACCTTGGCCCCCTGGGCACACTGCTGGCTCATATTCAGCTGACCGTCAACCAACGCCCCCAGGTCCTTTTCCACCAGGCAGCTTTCCAAACACTCTTCCCCAAGCCTGTAGCACTGTGTGGGGTTGTTGTGACCCAAGAGCAGGACCTGGCACTTGGCCTTGTTGAATTTCATACCACTGGCCTGGGCCCATTGATCCAGCCTCTCCAGATCCCTCTGTAGAGCCTTCCTGCCATCGAGCAGATCAACACTTCCATCCAACTTGGTGTCGTCTGCAAACTGGGGGTGCACTCAATTTCCTCATCTAGATCATTGATAAAGATATTAAACAAAACTGGCCTCAATACTGAGCCCTGGGGAACACCAGTTGTGACCAGCCACCAACCAGATTTAATTCCATTCACCACAACTCTTTGGGCCTGGACATCCAGCCAGTTTTTTTACCCAGTGAAGAGTACATCCATCCAAGCCATGAGCAGCCAGTTTCTCTAGGAGAATGCTGTGGGAAACAGTGTCAAAGGCTTTACTGAAGTCTAGGCAGACAACATCCACCACCTTTCCCTCATCTACTGCCCTTCCCTCATCCACCAAGTGGGTCACTTTGTCATAGAAGGAGATCAGGTTAGTCAAGCAGGACCTGCCTTTCATAAACCCATGTTGACTGGGCCTGATCACTTGACTGTCCTGTACATGCCATGTGATGGCAATCAAGATGGTCTGCTCCATAACCTTCCCCAGCACCAAGATCAGACTGACAGGCCTGTAGTTCCCCAGTTCCCTCAGACCATAGCAGCATTCAATTAATAAAAAAAGAAACAAACCCAAAACTTTACAGAGATGAAATGGCACTTTTCATGTTATGAAACACAGTAAAAAGCTAGCACGTAGAACATGTTACCTACTAAAAACCTACTGCTACTGAATACTTTAGCCAAGCTAATAAACTGACTTGGAATGACAACATGAAATGCTGTGGTAGCTTATTTCATGCCACTGACAGATCATTATAGGTGAGGTGACAACAGTGTTTCAGATTAAATCCAAGTGGACCAACTACTAGCCTGAGCACCTGCCCAGACTTCAGCATTTTCTATCGTGGCCACCATGTACTGGAGCTAGAATTAGAAGACAGTCTTTTCTGGCAACATTTGAAGTCTAACAGCTGTCAAGTACTTTCAACTTGAAGAGAAAGTAAAAGAAGAGAAGAGAAAGCTCGTGGCCACCAGCCACATCAGCACCGCTTCTCCTTTTGCTGTCTGCGCTGCCTAGACAGATGCTTCCCAGTGCTGCTCTAATACCCCAGCACCTCCCACTGGCCACATTTTCTGCTACTTCCCCAATTATCTGCTCCTCAGTCCCCATGATATATCCAATGGAGCATGCCCCAAGAACAAATGAGCAGCACTACCTCAGAGGAACTCTTGCCATGATTGTTTCAGAATTCATCCTCAAGAAACAGCACCACCACCACCACCAGAACAGCCTTTTACATCAAGAAGTTTATCCTGTCCTCTTCTGGTTGGAATGACATTAAGTTCCTCATTTTCTCACAGGCTGAGAAGTTTGAGGACCAAGTCATGAGAGCAAACGTGTATCTGTTTAAGCAATAGCTTAAAGTCAGTCACCTAGCTCTTCCTACCCAGCTGTGGAAAGCAGATACTACAAATTGCAGGATCAATTTTTATACTTAAATATCTTACAGACATACAACAACTATTCAAAACCTAAGACCCATGATACCAACCCAAACCAGTATCTGTTGTGTTCAGAAGTAGACAGCAAGACAGGGATCATCTGAAATGGACAACTGGGAAATCACAAGTCCATCACGTACAATATTAAGTGTGGTACAACAAAGCCATACTGAGCTGCTTTCAAAAGAATTATACTTTTATACTTACATATATAACCTTCCTTTCTTAGGTACTAAACAGTTTATAGACATTAAATTAGTATTGCCTTAAAAGTGATGGTAAAATATTAATTTTGCTGTTGCAGAAATAATCCTTGTTTACTGGAAGTGCTTTATCCATGCCTTTTGTAAATGCAGGATCCTCCACATTCCTGGCTTGTATAAATACGAAACATTGCACTAAAGCTTTTTTGTAAAGCTTTCGTATTCGCATTTCTATTTCTCTAAATGGGAGTTGCAAAGCAAAAACAGACTGAAGTTCAGACACAATCCTTCTCTCAGTCACACCAAGGTAAGGAGAAAGTATCAGCATTATAAAAGGAAGGGAAGTAAGTACCACTTATTTATGGATATTTTTAACATTTCCTGTTTCTAAAATCTTTTCAGACACAGGCGAGAGCTCCACTCAGTTCTCCAAAACTTACAGAACCGAAGATTTTGGTACAAAAATGATTAAAATCTGCAACACCATTTTCCTTTCAATATAATCGTTGTCACACAAGACATCATGATTAATTTAACTCGCGAGTTAAATTAAGCTCTTCCATGAAATAATACCAACCAATTAACGGGTTCAGAGAAGAAATAGTCATTCATCTCATGTCAAAGATCTGGTCATTTGAAGGACGACTCATAATATAACTGTCACCATTTCAATACTTGTAAACTCCTGCCATGACTGACTCATTAAACAGCCTTCTTTCTTCATTTCTACAGAGCAGAAAAAATAGGTCTTCCCTTTGTCTCCAGAGTAGAGGGTTGGGTGATTTTTTTTAAATTAATTTGGTTTTGGTATGGTACCTTGTGCAGGTCACTGAGATGGACAACAAGAAGCACCAGGGTGTTCACATAGTAGAACTCAGAATGATGATGGACAGAACACAGCGCATATTTGTTTGTTAAATGTGCATTAGGTTAAGAATGCAACCGCCTACGTATTTAGTAAAACATATCACAACCACTGTAAGAGACATTCCTAGAAACATTTTTCTTTTTTACCTGGTCGTAGTGTATACAGGCCTTTCACAATATTTGCCATGGTTGAAGGAGTTATTTGAAACGGTGTTGACTGAGCTTCCAAAAGTAAAGCTGAAACAAAAATTATGAGAATTAACAACTTTTCTAATCAAGCAATACAGGTTCTTACACACACATTTTTGTATCAAAGAAACACAGCAGTTGTGCTTCTTTTGTTATCTGATGTCCTCGACAAAGGAAACAGCCAGGTATCTGATTGACAACTTAATACTCAAGCGTGGTAAAACATCACCTTTAAATAGAAGTATTCTGTTCAAATTATGTATGATGAAAACGTGAAATAACTTATTTTTCATCTGTTTTCAGACAGGTAGCAGGAGTTGTGAGGAAAACCCAAGCAAGCGATGGCTCTAAGTATTCAGATGCAGAACTGAAGTAAACAATTTATTTTTAGAAGCACTCTCATACTGAGTGTGCTAAACAACTGGAGATCTATAAATCATCGCTTTACATACAGTATTTAGCATCTTGTCCATAAAACTAAGGCTGGATTGAAGGTCTAGGAATGAAGTACACGTACTATAAAAAAAAAAGTAAAAATCAAATAAGAAAGGTTGTTCTTTTAAACCCAAGTGAACATTTCTGTTTCATTTTTGGTATCTTCTGTAGTAAACATTGCAATAATTGCATCTTCCTCTTGATGAAAAGTCTGCCAACAGCGGATTTACTGTTTATATTACAATATCCAGGCCTTCAGCCTTGTATTTTTTTTGTTGTTTGTATATCCATCTGAATTACAGGAAACAAAATTAATAAGGTTTTTCAGTTTTTCTACCTCTACAAAGGAGTTGAGCAGTATGTACCTTTCTGTACCCGCTATGCAGAGGAGAAATGACCCTTACGATTCTACCTTGTGCTTACACTGTAGAGACTCTGGTTTTTAAACTTCAAAGCTTCCCCAGTTCTGTCTTCATTATCTGCCGCTAGAGTACTTAGCATAAAAAGAAAAATCTTTGGTAGCATGTTCTTCTCTTTGTGAAACTCTAAGCGGCTCACGTAATAGTAAGATTAAAAAGAAAGTGTTTTTTTCTAATCTCCAAGTAATCAAGGTGGTTATATTTAACTGTTATAGCTGAATTTGTTTTACAAAGAACCATGTTAAAAGTGCTTTCTCCTTTCAGCTGAAGCCTTGAGTGGGTAAGAGTCTGTGATTTGTTTTGTAATGACATATTTACAGCCTCTTTCCTAAAGATTTTTTGAACAGCCTCTTGGCAGCCAGGAAAGGTACAAAGCATAAAATTAGAAAGGGGATAACGCTTTATAAGGAAGATATGCGGACAGTAATGCACAATTCATACAGTGCATGTGTATTTACATATATATATTTAATTAGACTGTAGCTACTCCAGCATAAGCTTCAACAATAGATTTGTAGTGTCAAGAGAATTCTAGATTTGCTCTTCATATATGGACACCAAATTATGTTCCAAAGCTACGTATTACGAACTATTTAAAATGGAATAAGCCTAAAAAATTAATACTGACTTGAAGACCACAAGTCCAGAGTTAAAACTCGCTTGAGCATTTTAATAGCTATTAAGCAGTAATTCAATTAACAGAGCTTCTTGATTTTATTCCTGATAAACTGAAAACTGTGCTCTCCAGTAGTATCCAAGTTGTAACTAGCAAGAGCAATTTAAAAATATTTCAGAAGCTACTTTACAGAGTTGCGTGTGTAGAAGGCATACTGTGGAAGAGAAAGAAGCTATTGAGAGTTGCTTTGGGGACAAACCCAAGCATTAGCAGCAGCTGCCCACAACTACATAACTAATTAGAGGGCATCTGATCACTTGAATATCTCCAAGTAAATGGAAAATTGCAGGTCACATTTATTCCATCTATGGATGAAATCTGAAAAATGGTGCCCATACCCTGAACACACAGTCATGCGTACTGTCATCTTTCAATTTATTTATTTTTTTTAAACAACATAGAACAAGTAGATGGCAGAGACAAATAAAAATTTTACTTTATGATATGTATGGATCAAAGACAAGAGGTGATGAGCACAGCAGGCCAGTGGCCCACCTCACTCCTCTCAGCCTGCGGTGCTGGAGACGCGCTGGGGATGCAAGATTTCCTCCCACCTTTCTCCTTCCCCTTCAGGTAATGAAACCGCTACAGCACTCCCACAAGTCATCCCCTAACATGTTCAAGGTGATGACCAACAGAATTATTTGTAAAATCAAAAACCAGTTTAAGAGGATAGTCCACGTAGTTCACTGTTATAAACATGCAATATTATTTGTCACTTTTTTAAAGTAATATTGTCCCATGAAACTCATTTCAATTGTGATCCTTTGAGGTAATGTGAATGGATATATTTGCAATATAAAGCAAGTAAAATGAGCAGCCACCTGTTTCTGTTCTAGATCACTGACCACATCACCTGGCATTAGAAAGGGATTTCATGAATAAACCAGTGGAATAATTCACCTGGAGATTAATTCTACAGAAATATCTTCTTCATCACTTTATTGCAGCTTCAGAAATTAGCATTTCTTATCTTTGTTTCTGCAACTGCTTACACCACATGCTACAATGAGAGCTTCAATCACTCCTGCTTTACAGTCAGTAAATACAAACACGATGGTATTATATTCAACAGCAACGTAACAAAGTAATGGCATGTATTTCCTGTTTCTCCACAAAGGAAACTGAAAGAATATACTATTCATGAAACCATACAGTATAAACTCATCCAGCCTACACCTTTTCCAAAAGCTAGGTATCAATACCTGAAGGATGAATAGCACTGCTGTAGGAAATGTATTTTCAGAATGATTTCCTTAAGGATGAACAAGGCTGGATAGATCCAAAAAATCTCAATGGAGGTTTACAGACAAAGATGTAAGTGTATAAGAGATATGAAACTCCTTCACACGCAAATTCATCTTCAGTTTTGCAATGAAACCTACTCAGCCTTTCAATCCTGTATTACTTCTTGAGAGGGTCACTTTAAACTGACAGCATAGAAACAGCTGTGCCAGACACACTGAAGTTACCTCTGCTGTTATTTTACAATCTTACAAAAGACCTCCAAATGTTAAGGCTTTGTATTGTGCTTTATTAGAATAATTAATGAGACTCCACAACACAGGAGCTGCAGGCTCCCACCTACTCCCAGAAGCTCCACCTGCGGCATTTACAAAGACAGAGCAGGGTGAGGCAGAATGAAACCCAGCCTCAGATGAACGGCAACGGTAACGACTCTCTGATACTATCTGACCACCTCCACGGTGTTTATGAACTAATATTGCATTTTACAGACTAAGTAAGCGATATGCAAAGAAGTTCATTAACCTGCAAATAGTCTTGAAAATAACTCACAGCAGAATCAAAGAAGAGAAGTGTGGGTTCCCATGATGAAATGCTATAAATGCAGAAAGATACAAGATGCTTTGAAACATTCTTGAATATATACAATACCCAGAATGGCCACAGGAGTTTTTTGGGGAATGATGGATGAACTGTATTGGACTGAGCGAGGTATGAACCTGCAGCACTTCAGGTACTCTGCAGTAACCGAGTTACTCCATTATTGCAGAGTAACACTGAGGAAGCTCGTCCCTCAATGCAGGTTTAAGCTATTTGATAATTACAGTGGGGTACCTGGGGCAAGATCCGGGACCTCAGTAATTCCAGGAGCAGCAGATGATATCTTACAAGTTCAAACTCACTCGTTCATGAGTCAAGATTCACTTGCAAAACCTAAGAATTAGCTATTCTAAAAATCTTTTTCTATCCTTCAACATTCCTTTCAAAATAGATTTATTTTGCTTGGTAAAGATGTAATTTTTCTGCAGAACAGTGAAACTTTTGTAGTAATCTAATAGAACTTCAAAGTAAGATATTTTAACAAGTCATACATAAGTATAGCTCAGGCAGATGTATTCAGAATGGTAATTATTCAACAACGCATTTAAAAAAATTATAAAGTGTATTTCCATTAAAAGCAACTCCAACAGTTTCCACAACAAAGGCATTAGTCAGCTGTTGCTCCCCAGTCTTCAAGAGAAGCAGAACTGATTGCTTAACAAAGCTACAAAGTAAACCAAATGTATTCCGGAGATCTTTATCCCATTGTACAAACTCTGCTCTTTCGTACTTAATTCCAATATGTACGCAATATTTATATTATTTTGCAGAATAACAACTTTGATACAGACCTGTACATGAGACACAGGGGGATGCACAGCAGCAGCGATGGAGCTATCACCAGCGCACAGCCTCAACAAACCGCCGTAGCACTGGCTCACCTGGCAGTCCTGCCCTCCAGGAATACCACCAGATCACATACAGTCCAATCTATAGTTTAATAAATTACCTTTCTCTCAGCTAAAGTATATCGGCTCCATCTGACCACACACACCCTTCTACTTCCCTGTGATAGCATCAGATTCACCTTGAATACGGTTCCTGTACCCCAGCCTTCACTCCCAAATCCAGTCCACGCAAAGCACTTGACTGGACCCCACAAGCCAACTGCAATTAAATAGGAAGGGAACCGCTACGGCTGGCGTCCAAGATGTGGCTCCAGGGTTTTGCTGTTGTTGTTTTGTGTTGAGATCCTTTGGGAGGCTAGTTGTTTTTTAGGTTTGGGGTTTTTTTGTTCTTTGTGGTTTGGTTTTTTTGGGGGTTTGTTTTGGTTTTTTTTTTTTTTTTTTTAAACCTACTGCCTATTTTATTATTAAATTGACCGATGGATCTTGATCATATATTACCTTTTCATTACTTTAACCCACGTCCACTTTTTCCATGTTAACTATCAATCCAGACCTTCAAAAGCCTTTTGCATGAGAATTGACCTTCTCTCTGGCATAACCCTCACGTTTGCAGTTACAAACTCCTCGTGATTCTGCATTTTTATTTGCCTTTAACAGAACTTAAAATGTTTTTTTAGCAACTTAAATTCTTCAAAAGTTTGTAATGAGTTAAAATGTAGATTAGAAAAAAAGACAGAAAAAGTTGTATTTATTACTAAGCATTTGCCACGACGCATTCAATAAAGCCACAGATTACTTTTGAAATATTCGCTACATAGCCCAAAAGCTTTATTAAGTATCTAATAAAAATGCTACGAAATAAAAATTCCGAGTCTTAATCACATGGAAAATATTCAGTTTTGTAACAAGAATAAATATGAAAAACACAGCTATAAATGTAGAAAAATATACTTTTGGGCTTCTGTAACTGGAAAATAAGGTGATATTTTCGTTTACAATTTTATGAAGGCTTATTGAAATGGGAACATTATTTCTCTTTCTTTACTGAGGACCAGATTAAACATGACAGTCATTACGTGAGACTACATTTCCCAATTGAAAAATTCCCTTACTTTGAGGTGCTGCAACTTAATCAACATGAAACAAGAAAAACAAGAAACATAGCTGCAACTCTTTAAAATAACTTAAGTTCTTCGATGACTTTAGTTCAGTGACAAAATTTGTGTGTAGATTAGGTGTTATTTAAAGAATATGAGAGTATTCTATGACACTGTTGGTATCAATACATACTGTTTCCAACATGGTTAGAATACAATTACTTCACCCTTAGCTGTCGATTTACAGCTACCACTTCAATATTACTGATATCACCCTTAAACTGGTGAGCACGGTATTCTTGATTATTCCGACAGATCCACAGAGCACAGAGGGTGTAAGGAAGATTAACAGCTACAAAAGCTACTCTACAGAGCCCCTGCGAGTGTCGGGTACCTGCTGAGGTCTAAGAACAGACTGACATCGATGCGATAATGCAGCGTTTTGGAGGAATAGTCGATTACCCTGCACTAGCAGGATCCCAGCACACTCCCCACATGCTGGAAAAGAAGCAGAACATACTGCGGGTGATTTTCACTATTGATTATCTGTGTCTACTGATATTTGGAAGGAAGACAGGAAGGAAGGAGAGGAAGGAAAAATGTTGTTTTTAAGGTTAGAATTGGGAATTTGAAGTGGAGGGGATAAGGTTAAGCTATTTGCCTACATAGAATAAGCCAGAAATTAAACACTGAGAACAAATTCACAATGCTGTAGATGCATAGAAATCTTTACAAATTACTTTTAGTGAAGAACTTGACAATAAATGCATACTCCCTACATCTCAAAAAAGGATCCTTTATGCTACAGAACCCTCTTACCCCCAAAAACATTTACTGTCAAAAGCTGGCGTTTCAACAAGGTTATACCTGGGCAAAAGAGTAAATTAGCTTTTTGTTGTAATGTAATTCTAACAGAAATCTCCCTGGTTTAGTCTGGTACAAATACACTGGAATAAATCAGTACTTTCTGCTAGTGCTCTGCAACCGTGCTGCATTTTTAAGGCCCTCGGGAAGGAATCTTATTTCATTTACCGATCCAGACATGTAGCCTGATTCCAAAGACAGAGAGCAAGTCACTCCTCAAGCAAGTAATTCTGTCTTTTTTAATTTATTTTTTTAAATTTTTTTGAATAAATCTACCGTTTTATTTTTCTGTATCATTCTTAAACTTAAAAAGCAAGAGGCATAGCTTTATGAAGGTGTCACATTTAAGATTGTGCAGATTTTCTTCTCATACTGATTTTGCAAGCTTTAAGGAAAAAAGTAAGCAAAGTAGCATCGTCTAGGGGCTGAGTAAGACCCAATATATTACAGAAGGAAAGAGCATCAGCAACTGAATGGCACTTTTTTTAACAACATATTGCTTCTGCCATCACAGTAGACACTCTTATGTCTCAAAGAAAAAAGAATAGGGATTTCAAATGCTTAAGGGCAGATTCTGTATTAATGCTTTAGTTCAGATCAGAAATGTGCTTCTGAAGGAAATTCACTGATCATCCCCACTTACCGCTGCTTGGTTCGTATGACAGAGCTGCCTTGGAGCATATTAACTTGATTCCTTTCGGGCAAGATTAAACCAGATGTGCTCGAACTACTAAGTGGCATCCTGCCCACAGGACCAGACATTAGCAAGTGTGAAACAAAACTTTCCAACACACATGTAAAGGCGAACACTGGGTCCCCAACACCAACATGTAGGTGTTTCATACTCTGTAGATATGCTCCCTTTACACCACACCACTTATTAACGTGGACATAGCCTACACCATGCACAGGAACCTTCAGTTCTTCCTACAGGGCACATACCTTTCAAGATATAAACCCATGGTCATCAAATTCTGCTGCACCAAACCCATAATGATGCTCTACGCATTTTTGTCAAGACCAGGACCATTGGGCTATGCTGACCTTCGAGCCAACTCAGTAGAGCCATTCAAGAACAAGTTCATTTACGAAACAACTGCAATTCTCTTATAAACATTAGATCTTAAATGAAACTGAGAAGCACAAAGAAGAAAAACTTCTTAAATGTAAATTTGGAAAGGCAGCATACAGAAAGGGTGGGAGCAACACTTTCTGTAAGAAGGTGAAAAATAATGTTCCCTCCCCCATTCAGAAGATTTTCTCTGCAGTTTGTGGGTCAAGGCAATAACAGGTTGCTCCTCAATATGAAGATTATTTGACACAGATGTCAAAATGGAGGTGGGGGGCGGAGAAAAGAAATGCCAGCTTAAGCAGGGAAAAAGTCAATCCAATCCATCTTTTCCTTGTCTATCCCTGACAAAGGGTGAGGTGTGGGGAGCAAATAAAAAAACCGCAACACATCAAAACAAACCTCCTGTTCTTCTCTGTTGTAGCTGTATAGCCAGGCTACAAACCTGGCATCAGTCACAGTCCTTCTCTCAGCCTTTTGCACTGCTCTTCTTCTCCTGGGGTATTCACAAAGAAAAGCTAGATATGGAATTTATTAACGAAAGCCATTATGTCATAGCAGTACACAGCCAAAGAGATGAGGGTCCCTTGCTTCGCTGACATCAACAGGCTTCTGGAGGTCAAGACAGCAAAACACATCTGCTAAGTATGTCGGTCTGGGTGCCCACGGAGCAACGCACCCCCTTCCTGTAACAGCCATAACTAGATTCATTCTTTATAATTTTGTATTTAATTTGTACCCACTGCAACCAAAAAGGACAGTTGGACAACTTCATTGTTAGAAAGCTGTTCGCAACCTTTTCCAACTTTTGAGTTAACTTTTCTAGTACTTTTCAGAAAGCCTCAATGCATGGGAAATATCCTTCCTGCCGTCTTTATAAAGGAAAACCTTTTCCAAGGTATACGGCCCTTCTATTGAACTATAATATACCTCCATCAAAAAAATAAAAATTAGGAAAACAGAGCAGCAATATCTCTTCACCTCAGCCGAATCCAAGTGACATAACTGGGAAGAAATGAAGCTGTCATGAAGAATCTTCAGAGAAGAGTTTTTCCTAGTAACTAATCAGAAACTGCAAACATAATGAAATAGACTGATTCCTCCCCTCCTGCCGACTTTTTACAAAAAAAGATTTTCTTGGAAAACCACGAGAAATGCTGCTACTTTTGGTGAATATACACAATACATTTTTACACTGGATTTTAGTTATGAACATGGAGAACTGGACTCAATAATTACCTACTTGCTATTAGAAACTACATACAGATAACTGTTCTGTATTCTCAGGTTCCAATAGCCAATTCTGTAATTATCTTGAGATTTCTCATGAACAAAAAGATAAAGCAAGCCAGAAGTTGAGATCTAGTGCTTTAATCCTCAATAAAAGTTTTGCCTAAACTTCATGTGTTTTCAAGCCCATGCTCTAGTTCTGAACCAGTAAATTTCAGGGAATTGTCCCATTGGCAAGCCGTATGCCACCTTGGATCCTGGTATCAATTTTAAGAGCAATGAAGTCCTGGGCCCTATCTGTTCTATAGGATTTTCACCATGGTCCAAGAGGCTTCCTTTCCTCTGGATAAAAAAGACCTGTTTCTATGATCTATTCCTGATAGAGCAGATCAAAGATGGGAACACGCAAACATTGATTGCTCACCCCAGTCAATAGGGACAAAACCAGAAGTGTTGAAGAAAGCAGTTCTCCCTCTGACAGAGGTCATGACTTCCTAGTTGAGTAACTTTTGTCCAGAAGTACAGGCAGATGCTTCTTTGGAAAGAACCAGCTTGTACTGAATGATACCTATCAATTCACTGTTCCTGCAAGAGTAGAAGCCACCTCCTGAACTCAAAATACTAACATGGAAGGAAAGAAACAGCTCACACACAGACGGAAATGCCAGAAGTACTTCAGTGATATGGTAAGCCTACTACTTATTTAGAAGTGCCGTAATCAATCTGATATACCCCATTTCCCCCACAAACACCATTGCAAGCAAAGAATAAGGAGAATTATTTTCCTCAGATTGCCTTCTAAAACTGCTTTCACCTATATTCACCTATACAACCAGTTTAAGTTATTGCTGCTTTTCTTCTCAACGTGGAGATGCAGAGAACCTCAACAACCCTCCCAGAGCAGGACTCCAGCCTAGCGCTCACCTTCCTTCCTTTAGGTTCTGGAAAGAGAACAGGGATAATTGCAAACCCTTGTAATTGGAAACCAGGTCACCTATCCGTCAAGCAGAAACAACAGTACGCTGTTAATAGCTTCTCTCTTTTTTAGATTCAAAAGCAAGCTTGTTTGGGGCACTAAGCTGGCAACATCCAAAAAGAATAGCAGTTACTTGCAAATACTCTCTGCCATTGAATTCTACCTCCCGCAAATACTGGAAGTAGAGAGTTTCAGGAGCTGTTATTCAGTTTCACCACTGAAGACAGTTAAAATCTGCAACAACTGCCATTCTTCTAGACACAAGAACAAACAGGCAGGATGTTTCCAGAGCACTGAGATGACTGGAAACCCAGGTCTAACCTACTGGAAGAGACAGTGGCTGCATAAGGAGAGAAAACACCTATTTCTGAATTTTACTGCTTACAAGTCATCTCATGCAGGACTCTAGCAAGAACAAAGACAATGTTCTCCACCACCCCTTCCCTAGTGACAAGGGGTTAATATCTCCATCCCACCGCCCCCAATTTCTGAAGTTTATTGTAAATAAGATGCTATATCTTTGCTTCTTACATTCAGTTAAGCCGTTCTGCACACAGCAACTTCTCCCAAGCCATTTAATACAGCAGTCTTATCAGCAAGAACCAGCTTTGGCTTTGTAAGGAAAATAATCAGGTTATATTCACTTAGTCCAAATGTATCTGCTTTAATTTGAAGTATATTGACTTGATAAATATGTGTGAATGTACAAGCGTTTCACAAATACAACTGCGTTCATGGAGCTGTGCATTATATAATTTTTTATGTATTTAACTGCTTACAAGTGCTCTAGATAGTAGAGCTTTTTAAAAAAAAATTCTATCAAAAAAAAAAAGGAATCAAATTGGTGTTTGTGAAGCCAAAATTTGTCCAAGTTCACTTAGAGGAGATTTCTTCTGTAAATAATGAATTCACACCTTAATCACTCTATTTTCTGCAACTAAGTGCTCAGATAAGTGCTCCCACCACTTGGACCATTGTGCCAGGAGTTCATTCTGCATCTTCCGCTACGCAGCACAGGACCAGGGCCGACTCAGCCAGTGGGAGTTTGAGCAAGATCAAACACTAAGGAGGAGATCTGTGCTGCACTGCTTTTCTGGCATTCCTCCCCCCGTTTTTTGAAGTGGAGCGGAAACTTTTTCTTAAATCAAATGAACCTGAAATGTACTTACAGCCCTTCCTGAACACCACTTCAAATAAAAATGCCAGCTTCCAGGCTCTGATAGAATGACAAGATACTACAAACAAAAACCCCTTCATACAAAAAAACCACCATAGCAACAAATTTCAAGAGCAAGAGCAGATGTTTTTCTTGTCCTCTGAGTCTAGATCACAAACTGATTAAACTGATTTTGTTGTTTGCTTTTTAAACTAGAGGGAAGGCATGCGTCTTCTCACTGAAGGGGCAGCTGCAGCATCTCTTTAAAATATAGCCCCAGGATTCCATTTCTCTATATAAGACCATATTTTCATTGACTTTAAAATTCTTAAGCATACCCACTCAAAACCTTGTTCTTTTCCCCTTCATAATACAAATACACTTTTCTGTTGAACCAAGTCTATATCGAATATCAGGAAACGGTACCGCACACTGACAATGACATCAGGAAGTAATTAACAAATGCTGACTTATATCCTGTTTTCATACAGCACTCACAATTCCAGAAAAATTAAGGTAATATTCTTATCTCCTATGGTCTGAATTTCAGCAAGCTAGAAAGAACACCTGGGAATGGCAAAAAAAATAATACACTAGCACTTTTTCAGCACCTCTACAGGACTATATCGTGTGCTGTGTGTCTTCAATTATTTCCCAGGAATCTGTTATCAAGTTTAGAATTTTACTTATACTTTAACTCAATGTAGTGATCCTATTATCCAAGATTTAACCAAGTCAGATCACAGTTAGGAGTTTATAGATGTCAGTATGCATTACCTTACCTAGGAGTAAGGGACAAACTAAATCACTTAGTTTAATAAACTGACTGAAATGAAATCCAGGAAGTTGCTCATTAAACAACAAACTCCATATACAGCAATACGGTTCGGTGATGGCTTATTTTTATTTTTCAATGTTTTCTTTTAATTCTACTTCTGCAACTAGCACAGAGCTGGGAAAAAGCATTTCAAATTTCACACTCACACAGCCACAGGTCTTTTTCTTTCAATAGTTCATCTGCAATTTCTATTTGATTTTCATATAATCATCTACAGAAAACTAATTACATAGCAACACACATCTGACATTACTTACGCTCTAGAGATTTGACGGTGTTACTTTTGCTTTGTCATTGAAAAAAAAAACAATAAATCACATTAATGTTTTCACTGCCTGAAAAATGCTTATACTTAAAATGAGATTTATTTCATTTTAAGATAATATCAGCTGAATTTTCCATGTTCCTGTTGCAGCAATCATCTTACCAGGTTTTAGGATACCATTAAGTCTCTTCGGCACAAATAAGAAGTCCGGTCTGTGGGTGGACATTCCTCATTGTCCTGCGAATTCCAAGGTGATCTGATCTGGTACATGGCTAAGAGCTCTTCTTAGGGAGACTTTTCCAAACAGCAAGAACAAGCTGGCATCAGAGCTGATGATCTCCCACCATTCTAGGGTACCAGGCTCCCTGACCTCAGGGTAGTCACCTTGTTCACCCACCCTTCTCCCAGAATGCCAACTCACAGTGATCCTAAAAAACATAGCAAAGCTCCTTTCCCCCAGCCTTTTGCTGGGGAGAGAAGACCATTACTACCCAAGACAAAAGGAGAAATATACTCTACTTTAATGGCCCATCCTTTGGTCTCCGTTTAGCATACGGATAGCAATTGATTCTGAGAAGAGGAAGGGAGCAGCTGGATGAAAACAGGGACACTGCAGTAGGGTCACAGAAAGGAGTACACCAGGCTCGATCCTGAACTCAAGACGGGGAACTATTCAGTTGCACAAAGCACCTACAATTGCAATTCTCCTGGTCAACTGCTCACCGCTATGCAAACTTTTCCAATTTGAATTCCAAGCCTGATTATCTCTGCCTTTGTTAATTGCCCTCTCGAGCTAACCAGGCCAGTACCGAGGTCCCCATGCCCACACAAACACACGCTGGTGGTGGCAGGTTGCAGGCAAACTCAGTGGTTCACCGCAGGAGTTACCCACAGGAGCACTTAACGGGAAGCATATCACTTAAAGCATATTCTATTTGCATTAACCCATTAGCTTAACAGAGAAACTGCTGTCAGCATTACGCAGTTCGCTAACTAGCAGGGAGTACTCAAGCACACCATGACAATAACCCCAGCGGTATCACAGGTCTTTGACCACACCACATCTTAATGCTAACTGACAATATTTTGATAATGAAATTAAAGAGTGACAGCATAAGCAACAGGACAATAAAGCATTCATTGTATCATAACCACAAGTCATAAGGGAAAATACATATTGGTTCTCCCACATACGCAAGAAAACACTGACTTTGTACAAAGTCATATTTTTGAAAAAAAAAGTTGATGTGTGGCATATTTCTTCATGTGGATGCCTTAAAAAGGAATTTGTATTTAAGTTCACTAGTCATTTGCCATTTTCTCCTTATTTGCTGTGGATCTCTGCAATACCTGAAAGCACTATGTTCTTCCAGAGTCCCATTATAAGAAAAATTCAATAGATTACTTACGCATTAGGTTGTAAATGTGCTTTTCTGCAACATGTTCCGTAAACAGCTTTATAAGGTCATCTTTTAAGTCTCTGTTAAGCTTGGTTTCTATGTAAAATTTATTCTGGAAAATAAGACAGAAATTTTCAAGTTTGTTTTTCATAATAGCAAATAAAGTAAACTTACTTTTTCCCTGAATAAAAATAGTTCAAAATTTTCAAGTTCTAGAATATTTGACCTGTAAAGTGCCTCCTTGGTGACTGCATTCGTATTAAATAGAACACTCCTGTACAACAAAACTCTATGTATCTAAAATTAAGAATGAATATAGTACTATTGGTAACAAATCTACTTACATACAGGCATGTATTTATTTATTTTTTTTTTACTGTATCTACAGATGTATCTGCATATGGATCCAGACTGGGGAGTTTGCAGAAAAAAACCACTGTATTTTAGAACTTTACAAACACTCTAACACCAAAATAGGGCTGGACATCATGTTTATAACAAAAGAAAACATTTTAACCGATGTCTAGAAGTGATTAAGCCATTAAAATGGGTATGTTACAATTATAAATCATCAGTAAAGCTATCCACTTCTGTGGTTCATCAGTAATCTCAGAGGACAGCTACTCAGGACTAATCATCTGTGGAAATAAGTGATATATACGAATCTATAAAAAACTGAAGTACACTAATTTTTTTTTTGTATTCACTATTCACTTATCTTGACCCACTCAGCATTCATAATAAATTCAATTCTTCAGCCCTCAAAGGAAATTCTATTCATGAGTTCCTTGAGGGCCTCTACACCTTATGTACTATTTGGTGTTATCCCTCAGTTCCCAGCCTGCAATTAATAGTAAGATTTCTTGTCTGTATTTTATTCATACGTGGGTTTTAAATGCTGGAAAAAAAAAAAAGACTGTTTCAAGATAAATCTCCTATCGGTACAACACTAACATGGAAGCAGAGCAACTGAATTCATCTGGACAACTTATGTAAAAGAGTTAAACAGGTACTATAACAGAAAATCAACTTAATCAAAAATTATGTACTGGAACACTTATCTGAGAGATTTACTAGAGAAAGGGATATCTTAAGGGAGAAGGGTTTTTCCGCATTTTAAATCAAGTCGTTCTCCTATTCGCTAAAGCATTTAACAAAATTGGAACAAACCCTCAGAACACTATTAGAGCAATTCTTACATTTTTTTGTGAAACCCATTCTCTTGGCCATTACCATAACTACACACACACACACAACAGAATAAACTATCCATGCAGAAACCACTTAAATTTTCAAGGCAGGCATTCAGCAGCAGTTATTTACCTTTAATGAAAACTGAGCCTGTTAGAACAAAGGCAATCCAAGGGCTGAATACATGCCCCTGCTGAAGTTAGACTTTGTTGCAGTGATGGACAACGATTGTAAAAAAGATTTTAAAAAAAAAAAGTTAGTACCTTCCTACTGCCATTTCCCTCCCTGAAGCTCTCCTGCCTGCAGAGGTTTTGTCAAGGGCTATCACTCAGTTGTTTGCCCCTCCTGTGGGCCTATTCTTGAACAGAGATTGAGGAAAAGGCTCTGCACACAGAGTAACCTGTCTTGTAAGAAACAAACTTCATTTGGACTATTTTTGTCAATGGTGAATTGCTATTGCAACAGAAAGTCAGAGCAGCTGAAGATACACACCTTTCTAGGAAGTGTTGAGTTATAGACCATACCACAGTCTTTCCTCAGACCCAAACCATTTCCACCTTGAGCGTCCCGAGCACATACTGCCACGTACCTACTGGTGCAACACACAGGAGCGACCAGAGCATCCCAGCACGAGGCTACTGACCCGAACCAAACCTGGCAACGTCAAACCGCTGACTCTTATGAGTTCACAGATGAGATGCACCCAGCTAAAGAAATAACTTACTCTGTTCCTTTCCCAGCCTCAAGACCTTCTTACCTTAAAAGCTGCTGGCAACAACATGTGCAAACTGTGATGCTTCCTTTTGTTCAAGAGTTGGAAAGACTATGCCTTAAGTTGTATAACTAGAAAAGCAACAAAAAGAAACCCCAGGAGTTTCAAGCTGAAGAGTTAGAATACGGTACTTATACACTGAACAACTGTAAAATACTCTTCATGTGTGCTCACTTGGAAACACCTTTCCAAAAAGATGCTACACTTGCATGAATTTAAATAGACAACGAAAAATCATCTAAAATCAAAAAATCATCTAAAATAAGTACTTCATTTCTAATCGACAGTGCTGAAAGGAGATAGCAGGAGAGCTGTCACCTTCACCATTCTTGTTAGTGGAAAACCAAGAAGACTTTCTGTATAAGATGTCACCACCTAGGCTGTACCAGTATTTCTGGAAAAGAATACCAAGTCACCTAAAGGTCTAACTGACAGGTAAAAGGTAAGCAGATACCGATACCTGAGAAAGTCCGATATAAGCATTTCTACTACAAACCACCACATCATAAAGCAACGTGGCAAATGTTAAAACACATAATTGTGTTAATATTATCAAAAGGAGAGCAATAAGTACTTGAAAGAGAAAAACCGGTATATAAGAGTGCTCATCTCAACCGCATATATACATGCACGCTATATTTGTGTATATATTTGTGTATACATCTATTTGTGTGTACAGACACACAGAAAATGCCCTCTAGCTGATGAGCAATGAAGCACAATACCACCCAGTAAGAACAGTCATATTTTAGAGGCAATGAAAAATTCTTAACTGTCTTAAAACCACAGTGCTCACAAATGTTAGACTCATTTCGTGCCACAAGATAACAGATTTTCAGCTACACCTCTAAGTACAATTAACAACCTATTAAAAAAAGTATATCATCTAAATGCCGATTTTAATTTTTCTTGATGTGGAAATATGTTTTTTTATTCAGTCATCTGTGCAGCATATGTATAATCTGTAAGCATCTAGAACAACCTCATTTAGATTTACAAAGCAAACAGTTATTCCCTAGGAATTATTTTTAGGAATAAAGCACCGTGTGCTAAACTGACTTCCAGCTTAATTTGCTTTATCTGAGGTTACTCCCCAGAACTTTTGAAGGAGCTTAAACCCACAGAATTTTGGAGGGACAGACGTGCTTTGGGCCTTCATGCTTTGTTGAAAATGCCACTGCAGCAGCATCAGACTGAAAAAAATCCATCACCACGTGGAGAAGAAAACCACTAGTGCCCCTAGCAAAAGGAGGAAAAAAGAAAACTCCCTCAATTGCAAAGTCAGCACCCTATCAACCATCACTCCAGGTAACCCTGAAACACCCCTTGGTCACCACATACAAGGAGGTTAAGAAAAAAACCTTTCCTGTATTCCCACCATTCACACGCAGGAACATGGTTTGGAACACACCAGGAAAAAGAAGAAAAGTGCTGCTGTGCTGCTGTTGATACCAAAACACAGCAGACTACGCCTAAGGCAACGTCTTTTTTGGCCACCAAGGGACAAAAACATGTTCCAGTTGTCCAAAAAACCTTTCCTTGGCCTCCTCGATTTTTAAATATTTAAATGCCTATTAAAAGTTTTTCTAAGCAGCAATATAATTATCCTTTCAGAAGAAAATTTATCAGTGCAACTCGTCAGTCTTGGAAACTCCTGATTAAAGTAATCACATCCCTACCACAAAAGGAAAGACCTGCCATCTCTGACAAAAAGGCAGAGTTCAACAATTTAGTCCACTTAAAAATACATTGAAAGTATCTATTAAAGTAACTGCAAAGCTGTAATTTATATGGTAGATAATTAGGCTTTCACCTCTTGCAATTGTTTTTTAATTGTATTTTCTTGCATAAAAAAAAAAAGGAAACTGATGCTGCTGTATGAGAGAAAACTTGATCGGGTGCTACAACGTAAAATTGCAAGAGTGGCTGTGCATAAACGTACTTCCAAAGGCACACAGAAAAAAAACCTAAGAGAGAACATTTTTCATCCTGGCTTGTCTAGAGATATTTTCCACACCATGCACAACACTGATTAATAAATTATTTCAGCGAAAAAGTATGAGATTTAATTTGACATTAGCCTTCAAAACCAGCTATATAGCTGAGCCAAATCAGCACCGCATTTGGCAGCAAGAGGAACTAACACATGACCCACTAACTCTCAGGCCTAACTTGAATTAAGTCACTTAAGTGAGAAAGTGTTTGCAGGAACAGTGTTTCACTGCCTGAAGAAGTCACCAGCCATGCTTTTAAGAAGCTCCTCCTTTAAAATGGTAGAGTACTTTCACTTTTCTTCTGAAATAAAACAAAATTACTGTCTAACTATTCATTTTACAGGTGTGTTTATTACTCATTAACCATTTTTACTACGTTCAGATACCAGACTTGAACTCTAAAAAAGAAACGATGGGATACAAAGCACACCTCATTTGAAGATACAAACACCACATCACAACTGTGTACAAAGGAAGACAAGGTATAATTGCTGAATAGATTTCCATATCTGGCCATATAGCTAAAGCTTATAATGATAAAACCTGTCTGTTTATATGTCTATCGTGAACATTTTTTTTAATGTTAGTTACTGCAATCTTAGTTGTTAAGGAAGGCTTTTGACCTCTGCGATGGAGGAACCTCCGTGATAGATCTGAGCACTCAATAAAAGTACACACCTCAACAGCTTATCTCCATTTGGAAATGGGTATTAAATTATGAGATTGCTTAAACACCTGCCTGCAATAAACAAGTGTGCAACAAGCGCACACACAGGTGAAAAAATGGCTAGCATTTAAAAATAGAAGGCAACAGAGGAGAAAAAGCCTCTTCCTAGTTTTTAAGGCAACAGATCGATATGGTGACACTACCCTGAAAGACTGTAGCAAATCACCTGGTTTTCAGTGCATTCACTGAAACACAGGAGATCCTTCTAACAGATGCTGCTTCCCAAACTTTAGGAAGCTGCCAATGGGAACAATTCTGGGAGTCTGAGATTCATTTAAAGAAAAGAAAAAAACCAAAATATTTAAACTGACTTAGATTTAAAAAAAAAAATTTTCCCCAACAAATATTTCCTTTTTCTTTTTATTTATTTCTAAGTGATGCCAATACAAGGACGGTTTCTGGGAGAAGGGCAAATTTCGAGCTTAAGTTATCATCACCATAAAAAAAGCAACAAAAGTCTTGGCACTTTGAGAAAAACGATGCAAATTATAAACGTCTTCAGAGGTATAGAAGACTTCAGAAATTACAAAATCAGGATGACAAACACTTATGGTTTCTGAACCTGCCGAGTATGCCTGAGAGTGCTATGCACATAAGTTTGTCTTCTTCCAGTCAACACTCTGAATTGCTTTATCAAGTGACACAGACATTTCCAAGAGACCTTTCCTTCTGTCTTGTCTGAAACTCTGCAATTTAAAGGCAAGAAGCAATCACCTTTGTAACCTGTCCAAACCACCAAGCCAATACATAACAAGCCAGAAAAATATCTTTGTTCAAAAAAGATACAAACAATGACCTAACTATTTGGGAAGACTTTTTTTTTTTCATTCAAAACAAAAACAATTCACCCCACTCCCAGGAAAGAAATATTAGGGCAGAAATCAGCTGCCAAACTCCACATTTAAAAGCACGGCTTCCCCTTCCTCGCCCCACACAGCTTGATCAGTACTGTTATGCGGGTAGCAAAACCAGGCACGAATCGTAAGTTCTACAAGTTAAAAATCATTATAGCTGCATTTTATTCTTTTCACTTTCAGTCAGCATCTTGCGTACGGACATACTTTATTTGAAAAGAATTTTCTAAAACTTACCATATATATGAAAAGAGGCACAATGCTCTGCAATGCTCCCATATACTGTCCAAGAGCTACGTTAAATCTTTCAATATAGAGATCTGGAGGGCTGGCCTGCAAGAAACCGTAAAAGTCAGGTTGTAATTTGAACAAGAGAAAGATCTGGAACAGTATGGGCTATGCTTTCATAGCAAACTCAAAAAACTACAAAGTATTTGATACACTACGTCCACACAAAGCAAGCCACACATCATTCCAGAGTTTCTGCTATAACTCCCTCCAGCAAAACCAGTTTTCTTCAGTAACTGGTTTTCGCCTAGGACTATGTGTCAGTGCCCAGCAAAAGGTGCATTCAGTAAGAAACAGATTATGTCTGTAGCAAACTAGCATTTAGCATACGCAAATAATAACACTTATTAAAGACCAGACCTTCTTTTTGAAAGAACTGTCAATGCCTAAAATCCATAACCACATTTCAGCAAGTGCTGCAGTGTGTGCTGCGACCCCCCTGCAGGCTTTTACTCTGAGAGAGCAGGGTGGCATTAAACTGCATCTGAGCTGGCAGCGGCTCATCCTCCAGCTCCAGGGAGCACTGTCCTTCACAGAAAACACGTTTCAGCTTTTGCTGTGTCACCTAGGGCAAGGCAAATATTCGGGGTTTTGAGCTGGAGGGACTAGGAAGCAGCATCTTCAGGTCAAGCTCTGCACCTGGCGTCCTGCGCCCCAGATCAGGCCCATGGAAATGTGCTGCAGGCACAGCATCGCCCTGCACCCCCAAGCAACACTCTGCTACACAAAACGTGAAGGTGCCAACTTTACGATAGGCCACGTAGTGCTAAATAGCACTGCTATTTTCTGTGTACAATACCATCTTTCCCAAAGCAGGAAAGAAGGAAGCTAAAAAGATCTGTTCTGCAGCAAGCTAAGTTAAATTGAGACAGGAACCTGAAAAATGGGAAGCACTAACCTCTGTTTCTTTTCTAAATATTTATTTGGAGGGATGCAGGGGAGCTGCGTTAGAGCATTCAGGAGTGCACTTACACACCCAGGGACGGAAGCAGAGATGGAGTAACGTGTTCCTCCACTATCCCCCTCTCCATCCCAACTCACCCCCATACAGCACTCTGCTTCTGGCCCAGCTCGCCTCTGCTTTTCAGAGGAGGGGGCAGGTATCCGCCCCAGTTCCTGCTGTTCATATACAGATACACACCTATACACAAAGTGTTCTTGCTAGTGAGAAGCAAAACCCTTCCCTTGCACTGTTTTCTTCTCCGACAGTGCAAAGCCAGAAGAGGATGGAGACCGCAGCAGCGACCGTGACCTTGCAAGAAAACGAGCTCAAAGATTCTTCTAAAGCCAGAAGCGTCTGTGGTGTGAGAAACGCTCAAGGCCAGCTGCGCCTCAACCACCTTATCAGAACTTACAGCTCTTATCTTTACAAAGCAGATTTTTCAGCCTTTATATGGAAATTCATCAGGGGCTCTAAGAGAACAGTTAAAATTTATGTTGACTTTTTGCTCTATTAAGTATTCTAAATTTATAGAAGTTTTTTTCCCTTTAAACTAGCTTCTTTTGCCTCCCTCGTTAATATGCTTAATGAAAACATGGGTAATTTTCACAACAAACACCGATACAGAGCAGACGTTTCAGAAAGGAAAGCAAAACTGGCAAAGGAATAAAGAGTGTTATTCCATATGCTGTTGCCAAAGGTTATATATGGTTATTCCTCATTTTGATCCTAAGTTTTTAATCTTATTGCAGATGCAGTTCTCAGGGGTGGCCAAACACATTTTAGTTCAAAATGCCAACAACGTATAGAAGTGGCTACGAACTCAAAGGGCTCCCTTTCATATATAGTTACACGTATAATTGGTTGCAAATAACATGCAATGAAATCTGCATTTCTAAACAGTATGTATTCCTGCTTCACTCCTTTTTAACCTCAACTTTAACCATGGTTATACTCTCTGATTTGCAACGGCTTGGTATACAGCTTCTAAGATTAAAGAAAAAGGAAAATTCTACTTCAAAGAACATGCCAGACAAAAGGAGACCACAGCCTGACCCAGGGCACCACTCTTCTCTCACTGACAGTTTGCACTTTTCATTAAAGCAAAACAAAAAACCTCAACACCAAAAAACACAGAGACAGAAGCTGTTTGGACAGTATGTGGTTCAATCTCATGAACACTATAGGCTACAGCGTACAGTCAGTCTGACACCCTTTTTACAAGGGACAGCAAGGATCGATACGATCGATATCTTCTTCCACCACTGAAGATGAAAACTCTGCTAATTCACATCACAATTACATTAAAATTAATGTTTTAAGAAGGAAAAACAAGGAAGGTATCCTAATGGAACAACAACAACAGGTATCGTAATGGAAGGATACCTGTTGACCACGACCACCACCACCCTGCAACCAAGTGGAAAAACAACTGCTCTAGATGAAGACAAAGCTAAGAAAAGTCCTGACAGCTTCAGGGGAAGCACTCACTAGTGTCAGGCAATAATCAGGCCTCGGTCTTAACCTCTGGAGTGCAAAATCACAGTGTTAACTGCTTTATCAGCGTGAGATGTTACCTTTGAGTTTTATTCTCCTGGTAGTGTTTCACGTCAAGCCTCAACAGTCAAGAAACTAACAGGAAAGCACGCACTACCAGTCTCCTCCATTACTGCTTGGCTTGTAAGCTGACAAAAAACCCAAGCCAAAGAGAAATCAATAATGGTATTTTCACAACTCATCTATGAATTATCATAATCTGTGTGGGGAAAACAGAACCATCTGTTTTCTGTTCATTAGGGTGTTACTGTGTGGCTGCTCAAAACTGCTAGACTGAAATCAATTACTTGTTTGAGCACAGGAACTTTCTCTGGATCTCTACGTTCACACTAATACTACAGTAACTGGAGTGGGACTGGCTTTATATAAAACTACATTAATTTTATAAACTGAAAAGCACAGCACCAAATTCATGAGTAAATACATGCTAAGATTTTTCTATTAAGTGGCCATCATTAGAGAAGAAATTGCATTTAAAAATCCGTATTTCTTCAACTATAGCTATTATTAAAAAAAACAACAGTGCTTAGGCTGATATTTTTCAGTCTTGGTCTTAGTCCAGAAAAGATAACACGTACATTCAGCTGTTATAATTACAGGGGAGGGGCACAATTCAGCATGACATTTACTTCTTACAACCCCCCAGAAAATATTAAGTCTTTAAAAACCACTCCTATCTTACCTGAGGGATGTATTACAGAGGCTATTCAAAGAAAGAAAAATATACCACTAGCCTAAAGTTTTCCAGGAAGGAAGAGGATCCTTCGTTCCTTCACTCCCCATCCCGGATTTCTCAAATTGTGATGCAGTTGCATTGGCTTAATATCTTTAATTTGGTTGTGAGTCAACTACTTCTTCGCATCAAATACTATGGCTGCTGTTAAAAAGCTACTGTTAAGGACATCATTTAATCTCCTTACACACCACAGCGGACATCTCAGCACCAAGAGAAACGAGAAGTGACAAGAAAATACATTTGAGAAAGGATGACATACAAGACAGACATCTTCAAACAAAACAAGCAATTAATTACCCTTCCCTTATTTGAAATCTGCTATCTAGGCATTTCAATGAACTTGTGAGCAAGAAACTATACATGAAAAAGATGTGGTTTTTTTCAGTTTGAATATCATTCTTTGACTGAACACATGAATGAAACCAGAAGACATGCTGCTGGCTCAAGACAACGCAGAAATGGCTCACAACAAGAGAAACAGTGACAACAGTTCTTTGCTTGGGGAACACAAATTTAATCTGTTTATGAATAGTCGCCTGGCGCAATCAGCAATATATTCAGTAAAGCTTACATTCCTATGTTGAATGGGCAGTTCCATTTTCCTGGGAACATGCTCACTGCCAAAATGCCAGCGTACATGCTGCAGCATCTCTCCCACGCCTGCCAAGTGAAAAGGGAGAATGGCTATGACTACACAAATTAAGCTGCTATTCATCTAAGTGGTCTGAATCTTTTAAACCAGTTTTAGTTGTTTCTCAAGAAAACGTAATTTGTTTACTTTGCTTTGCAGACAATTTATGTGATGCCCAGGTCTACCTCACTAGACTATTAAAACTTTTTGCAAAAAACAGCCATCGAGCCAAAGTATAATTCATTCGAAAACTGACTGTGTCTTCCTATTTGAGTCTGCACCCAGAACTGTTCAAAGCTGTACAGCATCGTGACGTGCTCTCGTATAATTGTCTTCGAGCAGGGTAGCAGATGTAGGCCATGTCTCTATTTCCATTCTACAGGATTGTGAACAAAAAGACATTGTATCTAAGGACCATCAAAACTCTATTTAATAGTAAGAAATCTTCAGAACCTTCTCCGTCTAGTAAATGCATATTCACTTGTGCTGTATTAACTCATATCTTTCTGTAATTACATCAGGGTCTGCAGCAGCCAGTGTAGTGGGGCAAGGAACTAAAAGTGACTGCAGGAATACAAGCCTTTTGGAAAAGCTGCAGGCAAGGATACTTTTCTCAGGTTAGCTTGCTCTTGGCCATATCATTTTTTATGGCAATTCTGGCAACACGGTGACCCCCACCTCTACCTCAAATCCAAAGCCATCTTTTTGATGTCCACACACAAAGATGCACACATTTCTAACACTTCTGGTTCCTGCCATCTGAGTTCTACTACTGGATCATTCATTTGATATGATTCAATTCAGTGTGATTCACAGCATTAAAGGTTTGTTTCACACACAATTAAGCAATGCTCCCCAGCAAAACTGATGAATAAATGCCTACGGCTTTCGATGCTTGGGGTTTGCTGTTGTTTGGGGTTTTTTTTTTCCCCCCTTTTAAATATTATGGACCAGATAAACAGCCAGTCTGAGTCTCCTTTTTAAAAAATGGACTGTCGATATTAACAGGTAATGCAGTTGACCCAAATGGACTTTCAGAAACACTAGTGATTTAACATATTGAGTAATAAAAGAGTTAGGAAATGCACATTCTCAATTTCCATTTTCCACCTGCTTCTGATCTTTTCTATAGGCAGATTTGTTTTCTACGCAAGTGTTTGAGAAACTACTGCAGCTATGGAAATTATTTCAGCTGATCAACTAATGACAGACTAATGAGAGTCAATTTGAGTGTTATTTCTATGCTAGAAGAGATGAGACATGACTCGTGAAGAAGGCTCGATATTTCTCATCTAGGTAGCAAGTCAGACAATGCCTACACAGGCAGTGTAGTAAAAATGGGCTTCTTCGTGTGGATGGAGCATATAAACCCGGCCTCCCACAAGTACATTACTGAAGCCTAATCTTTACTTAATTATCAATCTGATTTACTAGGTTTGCACAAAACCAGCCACAGATGATTTTGTCAAAAGTTACAGTTTACAGACTGGCATAAGTGTTCAATTACAATATAGCACTATGTAATGTGATCATCAGTGTACCTTGGAAGGAAAGTAAAATATATCTACAAATCAATCCGGGGTAAAATAAAAGTATAAATAAAATAAAAAGTATAAAATTAAAGTATAAATATCAAGAACTACTATGAGGTGGTACCCATACATAACTCTGCCCACAGCCAGAAGCTCAGTTTTACCAACCCCTCAACACACTACTTGGATGCATTTTTATACCACCCTGACTAAATGCAAGGCTCACAAGATAAACGTGACATGCCACCCGAGCGTCATGCTTTTACTCCTGTCATCAGGAGAAATACTGAAAGTTACACAACTGTTTCTAAAAGACAAATAAGGAAGTTCAGAACTTAATCTGAACTTTGGAGTAAGGCATCTGACAGCCTTACTGAATATCAGGTCGGTAACTATCAGATTAATGCTTCAGAAAGAGTCGGGGCAGGAGATCACAGATGGCAAAACTCCATGTAATCACAGGAGACAAGTGGAAGGTAAACGTGAGACAGAAGGAAAAGGCAAGGAAGGAACAGGTTGTCCACAACAGATATTGCTGACATTTTTAAGAACAGATGGCAACCAACAGTGACGTGATACAAGGCACTCAGTTCCCAGAGTTTTGGCAGTCCTCAAAATACAGTAACCTGACTCCAATGCATATTTTTCCGTGAAAACAATAGGTGAGAGGTATTTTCATACACTGCACCGACTGGTTTGAGAGCTGTCAAGACAGAAGGCTGAGAAGTTGTAAGGATTAATCTGCGGCAGGAAAGCCTTCTGGCATTGCAGTGAAGGGCCTAAATCTGCAGGTCCTGGGGGCCACAGAGCAACCATGCAAATTATCTACCATGTTCGTTATAAAAAAAATACATATTGTTCATAATAAACAAAAATACACACCTACATACACATCTCAAGACATAACAAAGGAGAACAACCTCAAGCCATCTGGAGTGTTCAAGAGCATAAGTACGTTATCAGCAATTGGTTCCAAATTTAATCCAATGCTTTTAGGCAGATGGAGTTTAAGCAAAAAATTCTGGTGGTTTAGCTCTACCACTTCTGCTTGATTTAAAAATCGAAAAAATGTAAGCAAACCAGTGTTTATTTACTCAGAGAAAGACTGATTCTCACTTATTAACTTCAACAAACATAAGAATTCCATATAGTTAGTGAACTCAATGGTTTCTGGTCAAGACACAAAAAAAAAAACCCCACAACACACACAAACAAAAAACAGATCCCTTTTTCTCTTTCCTCTAAAGAAAAAGAGAGTGCAACATGAAGAACTGCTTTTCAGCTCTCGATCATTTCTTAAAGGAATTATTGAGATTATTTTAACTAAAATGAAAATATTCCACTGCACTTGCACAAGAAAGCTGTTTTTGTCATGGGCCAGCTCAATGCCTCGGTGCATTCTGATTGTCAATGCTTAAAGTATTTTGCAGTGGCTTTTGCTGAAGAGACACGTAACTGGCAGAGTACTTGATTTTAAATGACTTTATCACAGTAGGTAAGAATAAGTTAAGCCAGAAACAATAGTGCCTAACGCAAACACAGTTTTCTTCGTTTTAAAAAGAGATATATTTAATTTGAAAGTGTAAGCCTGTGTATCCACCCTACCTCATACATGTGAATGACTCAGCACTTACCGACAAAAACAGCTGTCATTCTTTTAAACCATAACATAATGGGCTATGTCCATTACTGATAAAATGTTCCCGAATAAAGCATCTTGGAAAAAATCATCTGTATACTACAAGCTTCACAGACCTCAAGACAACAGGAAACATGTTCATTTGTGTTTTCTGCAGCCACCTTTTTTTTTTTTTTAAGTACACAAAATACAAAATTCTGATCAATTCAAGAATTAGGGAAATTTAATTCTCAATTACTGGAAGCTCCACATGGCAAAACTCAGTCTTACTAATGCAGAGAAACTGGTCAGACATCGACTGCAAGAACGGAAGGCAATCCTTGCTCAGAGTCTTTCCATAACTGAAACAGCCTGAAGAAAGAATCATTTACTTACACACATGGTAAGATGGGAGCTAGAAATGTCTTAGGATATAGGAGGCCCTATATGAAAAAGCTGATGGTCCGATGACAAGCAATTCGTCTCATCTAAACATACTACAACCCAGCAGGCGATGTTCACTGCGTTTCACCCAACGTCTAATGTCAGCCCACCCATGTTTTCATAACACCTCTGCCACCACTGGAAATTTTTTTTTTTTTTTTTTTTTAGGTGAAAACTTGTGAAGCAGACCTTTGGGAGCACATGTGGTGACAAACACCAATGCCACACAAGGTGTCCTGCAGTCTGGAAGAGCAGAAGTCATGCAGTGGATGACCAGGGAGTGTCACACGTCCCTGTGTGACCCTGGCACAGCCCCCGAGACACCCAGCTCAGGACACCCGAGTGCCCGCCACTCCACTGACTTCAGCTGGTCGGGAAGCTGAGGGCTAAGCACATGGGGAGGAACAGAGGGAGTTTCTGCAGTGAATGCCTCGCAGGAAGCAGACAAACTCCAATAAGGCTAGAGGCGTGCACGAGGCCACGCAAGAGCAAGTCTGACCGGTCCCCTGGGATGCTCCCACTTTTACTCTTTGGTATCTGACAGTTTTACTGCTTTTGTGTTGATGTGTGGTTCTGGTAGAAAACAGCTTGTTCTGACATGTTGGTTACACACAGACATTCTGCAATCCACCTGCCACTAAACTGTTGCACTTCTATGCAAAAAAGTTGCTCGGCTCGTCCAGAGTAAGACATTGCATTTGCCTGCCATTTCAATTTTCATGATTATCTGCTTTCTTACACAAACCAACATTCCTGCTTATACGGGGCTACATTTGCATCCCTGTATCTAAAAAAAATAAAAATTATCTTGCATCAAGTCACACCTTGCCAATTAAACAGAACTCTGCAATTAGATTAAATATTGTTGGCAGGCAGAATGAGTTTATGTCAGGGAAAGCAAAACACCATATATTGTGCATTAAAAGGATTTGCATACACAGGGGTTTTTTTATTGTTTGCCTGTGTGAACCAGAAACCTCCAAGTGACCAACATTTACAAAGTAGTTTGTTGTTGTTGCTAAGGTAAAGATCTAGCACAACATTTTCAACATAAAACCCAAGTGACTACGTGTCATCAAAATGTATTCAGATCAAACACGTATCAGAATATTAAAATATATTGCAGTAAAGTAATTTCTTAAGAGTAAATTTCACAACCCACAGTTAAAACAGTTTCTTTACAGGACAATTTTCTAAGGCACATGAGTTTTACTTCGAGGAGCTCAAAAAGATGGATTCACCATCCAAAACCAAAGTCATGTTCGCATCAGACAAAACCCACCTGACACACTCAAAGATGTTATCACGTTACATTACAGTCCTCCTGCCACCTGCCACAAGGTGTGTCTAATCTACGTAAGGAAACTTTTGCAAGACAAAGGTTGCATTAAGCAGTTGTCTCAATTACTCTTTCAACAGCTGACGTTCAGAAGGCAGCCTTGTTTTTAGGCAGAAGTATTTAACACGCATATGTGCTAAAGCAAACTTTAAAAGCAGCTGCTTCCTCAGTCAGTTTTGGAACTTTAGAGAAAGAATCAAGGACAACCACAGAGTAAAGAATTCAGGGTATTCCTAAATTCAAAGTAATGCAGTACACCACCATGGGATGTATCAGAAGAACTGGCCAAACCTGTACAGCTGCAATAATTCGCAGTTCTCACAAGCAGAAGAAAAATGTACAGGCTGCACCAGCTCAGCAGAACCAAGGGAAGGCTTTATTTTAAATACTATGTCCATCTACTGTAACCAATTTTTTTACAAACAGTGAGGCTGTCATTCCACAAGGAATAAAGAAATTGCAAAAGAAAAAGAGAAGCAAAGAACCTAGTTCAAGACAACCTAGATATTTTATAGCCAAAGATTGCCCCAGAGACCACGTCCATTAAACACAGGTTGGTTATTTTTCTTTTTAAGGAAAGCAACAAGAGGAAAAGAGTGAAACGAGAAGGACATCAGAGTGACCACAGTGCTACATAGTTTTATGAGAACGCACATTTATCCAGAAGTACCTGATGCAGTTAAAAGTAGAAAGACTGCTTTTGACTAACTGAAATTATTTATCAGTTATTAGAAGCACTGCAGGAGCTGCTGTAGTTTAGGGTTCCTTTGTATTTAGCACCTCTACCTGATGCACTGCAAGTCAGAACAGAACTCAAACATCAGTTACGGAAGTGACAAAAGCTGCAGGGAAACAAAAGTGTTGCTACTACAGCAATGATCATTTCAAGAAAGTGTCTGGGGATTCTAGCCTAGAAGGAATTTTCAACACGGAACACACATGAAAACAAACATGGATGCACAAATAAGATGCAGAGAAGGATAGGGATATACAAAGTGTATTAGGACTGCTGTAAACCACTGACATCTAGAGATAGGCAAGAAAAATGCAGAATAAACTGTAGCACAAAACTTTCATATGCAATAAGTGCTAATTTATACCTTACAATTCGTATTTAAGTCACTTCAATTTTTTCCTTTAGATTTTCCCTTTTGTGCTGCTTGTGATGCACAAGGACCACAAACAGTTTATACAGATTAACACAGCAATGGCAGACACCCATGTCATGTTCTCAGATCCCATTTGACTGAAGCATTTACATCCTAGATTATACTGTAGATTTCCCGTTCTCTAGTCTTTGATTCTGTATTATATATTCAAGTTTAGCCACTGCTCTCCATGTGGTTCAGATCTCAAAGGCTAGTCAGTGCCATGCATTTGGATCTAGTAGTTGGTATTCTGTCTGACAGCCAGTTAGTGAATGAAGCAGTCCGCAATTTAGTAAACTAGTGTAAATCAGTCTTAAAGGCAATCCCCTCCATGGGCCATCTACATGCTGCTCTGATATAATCACAGATCCCAGGAAAGACAGAATTAGATTGTGCAGCTTCTTACCTGCAGCTCCTTTGAGACTCTCTCTAAGTGGTTAGTTATCTTTTTTATTAGGTCACTATACATCTGTTCCGAATGCTGCTGGCATACACACTTATACACACAACTGCAGAAACAAATATAGGAACAAACAATGAACTTACAACAGTTTGCAATGAAGGGTAACAGAGTTCAAAATACTTTGTTCAAGTCTCAATTTAAGGAAAACAGAGTTAGTTGAATGATTGCTGAACTTTTAAATACAGCCCTGAGCTTGGAATGAGCTCCAGCAGACTCTTAAGTCTGCCCTGGATGCCCCAGTGTGTCCGTCCCAGTCCCACCCCCCAACCTCACTATCTTACAATGAGTTCTCTTTACGGTGCACTTCAGAACAGCCAGGATAGTTCTGTCAACAGCGCACTCCTAATTCTGGCTTTCATCTCTCCTATGCGAATGAAGTCCCCATTAAAATAAGCAAGTTTAGTGATTATACGCATATGCTAGGGCAAAACCCTTATTAAAAGAAGGGCAACACTGACAAGCAGTCATAGAAGCTGCATCAAAACTGTGCTAGTGTTCTAAAAAGAAACAGCAAAAGTTCTAAAATTACAGACCCAAGCATGTTACTCCATCCTTTGTCGCTTAAATTCTAAGAAAACCCTACATTTTCATAATAAACAAAGATGCAGAGAAAGAGCAACAAAACTTTAATTCTGCATTCCATGGCTTGGCTCTGTTAACTCTGGTCTTCAGTGTTACCTCTGTTTTTTTAAGAACGTTTTATTGGTCTCATACTGCAACATAACATATCTGCAAAATAAGGCTATGTATTGAAAACACATTTACAACAGTTGTAAAACACACATGTATTACTTTCAGCAAAAAGTTACATTAAGGTAGTCATCATCGTCAGGACTAACAGCAACATTATCTGTACCAGGCAGCTTTTACTTCTCAAGTGCTTCCATTCTTTAAATCAGCATTTTGAAAGCCAGCTGCCACAAACCAAGAGACACAAAGAAGACTTCACCTGGTATCTCGGGCAAAAGTCAAAACTCCTCCCCACGCCTCCATTCGGCTCCCCTCTCCCACCATCCCTCTGTATGAATACTGCGCCAGCAAGCAATTTAGAGACTCTCCCTAGAACATGCGCAAACAAACTATTTCCAGCAAGGGCCAGATCCCAGACTTGAATTCTGCAGGTTTTTAAGAGCACCAAAAGCCTACGGCTATGGTACAGCCATACTGTGTCTCTAAGGGAATTATGACATTCCAGTTCTCTACTGAGAAGGTGGTATAATGACAAACAAACTGCAAAGATAGGATTAAAACAACTATAGACCATGGGCTATTGGAATTTTGTAACGCAAGTGAGAGGTTAGGCACCAACTCCGAGTCTCAGGGGCCAAGACAGTGCTCTCATTCAATAACTGCCACTCTCAAAGTCTTCTGGAGGAAGGTTTTACAAGTGAATTCTCAGTAGCCTTTTGTATTTATTCACTTAGACAACTTCAAAAGCCCCCAAAACACAGCATTCATCCCTATGCAAAGTCTGCTCTTTTGGCAAACCAGACTATCCCTTACAAACCAAAATACACCCCACACCTCTCCTACTGCTGTCTTTTAAAAATAACGGAGTATCTGTAGTTTGATATTATTTAAATAACAGTCAGATTCGTCCTGTTTCTTTCACATGGAGTCTACTGACAGCAGATCCCACTTTGGAACAAGCAAGCGCAAAAGACATTTTGGTATGATGCAGTTAACAGCAAAAAAACAATTTGATTTGGATCAAAGAGAGAAACACCGAAAAGAAAAGCCAGACTCTTTTTTGTGATCCCTTACAAACCAGCCAGCTAGGTAACAAAGGCAAATGGCCATATGTGTGTTTGCTCCATAAGTAACCAGGAAACAGCCACTTCCACAAGCTGACCACTTCATGTGCAGCGATCTAACTAAGCTGAATTTTAAAGTACACGTCTGCTTAGTGTTACATACAACATCGCTATACCTACTTCTGTAACACATTCTGTAGTCAAACACCAATCTTCATATGTTTGTGCAGAATGCGTTTACATTTTATTTGAACCCATCTATTTAGAGGTTCCTTCCCCATTTTCACATCCTGTTTCCAGTTCCTGATTGCGGGCTGATTCTGTGAATCATCCTTGCCCTGCTATTACCCAAAAGAAGTCAGCAGTTTGTTAGTCTTTTAGCATAACCAAACACTTTCAGAAAAGGAAGACCCAAGCAAGACGCTAGAAAGTAAGCATTTATTGAGAGGGATGAAGACCTGAGATCTGTAAGTTGTCTTAAAGAACAATAACCTGATCGCATTGTACCTGGGAGGCAGCTGTAACAGTGCCAGAAGTACAACGTAGCTGTTCACGTTTTCGTCATCTCAAAGTTTCCTTCACATCTCTCTGTCAATACATTTAACCCTTTTAATAGGAAGTGACTATGCACAGGCAGGCTTTGGACTCAAAGATGAAAACAGTCACTAATCACACTTGGATACCTCGTGGGTAGACTGATACATAGCAAATATCTGCATACACACCTCTGAAGTTATCTCCTAGCTCTCACTGCTGCGGAGTAGGCACCTACAGTTATCACTGATCATGTCAAATATAGTAGTTTGGGTACCCAATACCATATTTTGAGTCTGCATTATGGAAACCTTGATTCCTTTAGTCAGCACAAAGACGATCAAAAAGACCACTGTATTTTCAGCTCAGTTTCACTATAAAAAAATATAAAACATACGTAGCTGTTTGAACCACTTCTAAAAACACCCCATTTTCAGATTAAAGAACTAGCTTAGGGAAGCAGAGGGGATCTAAACCTCAAGTCTGCTACAGACTTTCTGTAACACTCTAAGAAAGCATCATCATTAAATTCAACAAAAAAGCAGTTTTTCTTCCATCCTCGATCTTTGTTGTCTAGATTATAAATAAAGCAAAGGGACACCCTCTACGATAAAATAATAAAAAAAACAACTGCTGGTTGGAAGTGACTGTGTCAGAGTAATTACCTCCACAGACATAATTTTTAGAAGAAAACTTAAACTGACACACTAGCTTTATCAGTAACACTAAGCTACAGACAACCTTTTGTTTTGGTAATATACATGCAACAGACACCTGTGCATCATTACAATATTGCATAAAGTGTCACCCTGATGTACGAGGGTTAGCTAGGAGAAACTTAAAACCCATTATTCCTTTAATAAATATAACTTCTGAGCAGTAAAAAGATGACAAAGAAACTGCAGTTGTCTGAAAACCATAACTAGGTACAGATCTATTCTAGGTATTAAAGCCTTACTTTTGCACACCTGCTCTGAGATAACTATCAAGAGACTGTGGCTTAACTCTTACTGATGGCTCTTTGCACATTGGGGATTTCAAGATCTGGAAAGGATTTTGATTATTTACACTAAAGCTGCAAAACGTCTCTCAATTCAAATTACCATCTCAATTACTTATACGCATGATGATGCCTGAGTCCTGATAGTAGCAATTCCAAAAGCTTAGAGAGGAAAGAGGAAGTTTATTAAAGTTTTTAACTGGAATTAGGAGGAAAGACTGAACATCTGCTGTTCTATCTGGTTCTTTAACCCGAAATTTCAAACCAGAGAGACAAAGTGGCCAAAAGCAAGTGGGCAGGAGAAAATACAGCTGAAAGCCTCTAAAAAGAGCAATCAGTGACTGAGCTGCCTATGTTCTTTCTTAGGGTGCAATGCTATCGTAAAGAAAACCAAGACAGCAGTGCTGCTAGTTGTGTTGCTGGCAAGGGCCAGTAGTTTTAACAGTGCCTTGGCCAGCAAATGCAGTAGCAGTTACCCAGTTTACACTCTATTTACATACACCTTGGATACCTGTCACCTACGGAACAGAAATCTCCATTTTTGCAAATCTCCTAAGAGAGGAGAAACTGCCGGGTCTCTACAGCATTTAGCATTTCGGTTTGGAGCAGTAGCATGGTTTTGAAGCAAATCCCTTACCATCCCCACTACAGTGCACTAGCTTAGTCCGCAGAGCAGTTCTGCTCAGCGAGTAGATCCCTTTTAAAGCAAACTGCAGTTCCAGGTCAGGAACAAAGTGTTCTCCAAACAAGAATGGAGATATAAAGGACTGAACGTTGTGTCTGTCCTTCAGACAGCCTCTAACTGCACATGCAGACCAGATCTACCTGATGCAAAACACACAAATGACAGTTTATATGGACAGACCTTGATACGAGTTGCTTTTATTTACTTCTGCACCACTACTGCACCAAATTGGTTCCTATTTGACATGACAAAGAAGCCTTTTGAAACATTAAGTCAAATACCTACCATGCCAGCCTCTTCTTCCCCTTTGAGGAAAGGGATGCTGAGACTTTAATACCCTAATATATTACACTTAGCAACTATGGTGAAGCTACTTTAATTTTAATGTCTTCAGCACTTAAGCATTTTAATCCTTTAGCATTTACTCCTGTTAACATGGGATGTCAAGAGAGTATCTATTATTCACCCATTCCAACCATTTAAACGATATCGTACTTCACGTAACCTTCCCACTTTCCTCCTCATAAATACAAAATGACAGATGCACGGGCTGCAAGATAAAACAAACATTTAACTTCAGAGAAACAAAAAAAAAGTAACATAGCACTTAAAAGATTTCCTTACCTGTATATTTGTTCATAGGAGATAGGGATATAGTCACCAGGACTCTGAGTTAAAAGCTGATCTATGGCACTGTCCAACTTTGGCCAATATGTGCTCTTATAGTCTTCAATCGTTATAACATTCATTACTACAAGAAAAAGACAAAACTACATTTAGTAACTTTAGCTAAAAGATTAGAACCAAGTGCATGCTCTGCAATTTCAGATCACACCGATAAGCTGGCCAAAAAAAACTGGGAATAGTTCACTTCCGCTAAGATAACCTCACCTAAAACTAAAGCCCAGACTTGAATTTGTAGCTTTTTATTTACAGAAAATAAAATCAGAAAGCCTGACAAATCACCGCTTGGGTATTTCTTAGGGGTCCAAGTAGCAGCAGAAACCAAAATCCTAGGAATTCTAGCACAACAATCTAATAAAAATAATTAAAAAGAAAGTAGTTCAGTAGTTAGCTCAGATTAGTAAATTACACAACTTTGTGGGAATCCAGAATCAACAATTAACAGTGGGGCCTCATATGCAGGAGAATAAGATTCAGCAAAGTCTGGTAGTTTTTAGACTGCTCCTTCTCACCAGATGTATCAATTTTACAAGTCTCAGGTGGGACCAGCAGCTTCCATGGCCTAAAAGCTGATGCAATTCTCTCTGCCTTCCATTGCAGTTGGGCTCCCAGGCAACTTTTTGGGATCCATATTACAGTTCCCCCTCTAGCAGGCACAATAATACTCCTTTTCCAGATAAGGACCACCACAGGGAAGAACAGGAGGCATTTAAATTAGCGTTCCCCATCACTCCTTGATCTTCCTCCTGAGCTTCCCAACTGCACCCTCTTGTGCAAGCCATTTGGTGTGCCTTCAAAGACACAGAAGAGTTTTAATCTCTCTCTTTTCAGGGAGGATTTCTGAACTAACCACAGGTGGCTCAGTTCAATAGCGGCCACGGGAGAAGGGTTAACACCTTCCCTTCACAGATGTACTGGCAGGACTATCTTGTGGCTTGTCACACCACTGTAGCTTCACAGCAGCCACTCAAAACAAAGCCCTCGGTAACTAACAGTGCAGGGTACACTTCATATCACAACACATCAGGAAATCTAAAGTCATGTCTCCATTTAACTCCACAGGTGGGTCAGGGCTATATGGAACAGAGAATGAAGATAGTTCCCACCCCAAACAATCCAGTTTAGACACCGCACCAAGAAGAAATCTTTGAATAGGGCTGCATTTTAAATACTTATGTAAATGTAGATTCACTGCTGGGTTTGAGGAGTAAGATTTCTGAAATGTTATTTTCACAAGGGATTGAAAGGAGCTGGGTAAGTCACTTTTGGCAGCATTATGAAGAAAAATTCTAGGGAAATACAGGCAAAACAGTACTGTGAGGAAAAAAAAAAAAGAGTATAAAGAGATTGTGGAATAGAGAGAGGTGTGAGACAAGTGTTACAAGAGCAGGTATTATAGATTCACGTTGTATGTCTTTTTTAGGGCATTTCAGCCAGAAACCTTGCTTAGTGAAGAATGTTAGTGCAGCACTCCTAACCCCCTCTTCATCCAAATAACCATTGTTCACTCTTGCTTCACACTTGTTACAGAAACAGACGTCGTTAACCTAGTAAGTGTCTGAGCAGTGAACAGATCACCAGTACCAAGTGCTGCAGCCCAACGCTCCAGCCCGCGATCTGAAAGTACAACACCGTTTGCTAACAAGTTGATAAAGGTTATGGGTCTGGGTACACAACTGTCAGGACACAAGTTATCATGTCCACCAAGCCAGCTCAACGATGTAAAAGCATCCACGTGATCGGGAACAGCACGGCACCCGCCTGACAGTAAATTCACCCCTTATTCAACTGCCTCGCAGTGACTTGCTTGAGTTCTCGTCCCTTGCAGAGCCCGGGCTCCCGGCAGATGTTCTCAGGAACAGCTTCCACATAGTAGCTTTACTATTCATGCTTACACTCAGCAGCAAAATTGGAGCATTTGTATTTTGCTTTGTTACCCCAAAAAGGTGGTTCTCCACAGAAGCACTCTGTTCTACAGAATTCATTAAACTGAAGTCAGCATAAACATAAGACCAAGTTTGGTTTTAAAATTTCAATGTATAATCACACCCACATCTGGTTTTACATATTAACTGAGCTCTATTCATTTGAAAGAAAAGAATCAAGTAAGAATTGAGAACACCACAAAATCATTTTTGTTGAGCAACTCACAGGTTGCTGAGATGTCATTTTTTTTTTTGCTTTAATTTTTTATTTTTTCCCCCCAATATGGAAAAAGAAAGTAGCAGCAGACAGGAAGGCCTGACCATTAGAAGTGCTGCAGAGGTAAAGGAAAAAGTACTTTTACATACAGCCCCAGGAGACTTGCATAGGAAGCCCAGATGAGTTCAAAGCAACATTCTAGAAAAGCTTCATTTTTATTCAAAAGATTCTTACAAGTATTATTTCATTTGATCTCCACACTTCAGTTCTGAAACTAAGCCAACTATAATATTTATATAGTTAAAAGTCCAAAGACTACACACTGAACAATCACTATTTTTATTCTTCTAATCCAGAAAACAAATTACTTCAAAATTTTAGTAACTGTCACAAGTTAGTAACATCCCTTTTTTCTGGCAGTGCTTACACACACAAAAAGCGAAAGATGACTTAAAGAAGCACCCTCCACTTACAAACTCTGCAAAAAACAATCTCAAGACCAGGAAGGAAAGGAATCACACAAATCCTTAAAAAGAGAAGACAGATTGCCTTTTTGAAACTTCCATAATTTTTTACTTTTCCATTTTTTAGGATGTCATTCTTAAATGTTTATCCCTGCATTAGGTATTCGAGATTTAAAACGAGCCTCCATTTCGAAATTGTAAGGAAAGAGTGACGCTAAAAGATGACTTTCATTTTTGCTGAGATTTATTAAGTTTCTGAGAAGCAACACAGACATTTTGTAAGAAATCATGCTAGAATGCATGATTTTACCCAGCAAGTTTGGGGTGGGTCAGGGAGAGAAATCAGGCTGATCAAATGGAAAGGAAGCCAGTGTTTTCCAGGAAATTATAAAAGACTTCGCAAGTAAAGCTTGAGAAGCAACTGCTGCTTTTCCATATACAGAAAAGTTCAAAAGAAAAACTGTTTAAGCCAAAAGTAGCAGTGAAACCATTTCAGTGAAAAAGAATATGCATAAGCTTCACATCATAACCTAGATATTTTAGTACCATAGCCGTAACTGAAACATAGCCTGCTCCAAGCTACCAAATTTTTTGATGTCGACTTCAATCAGAAGAATGGTAAAAAACACCAAGACTTTAAAAAAAACAAAAACAAGAAGTCCAAGAATAGGTATATCTCTCCCATGAAACTGATAAGAAAAAAAAAACAAAAACTTACAAACACACATAGCTCAAAAAAGATGCTGTAACAGTAAAAGGCACAGGATGTGAAGAATACAATAATGATTTAAAAAGAAAAATCATTGATACTGTTAGTTTTGTTATTTAGATGAGACAACCTGAATAGCTACTCAAAACGCTTACTATGTTCACATACAAAAAACATCCTTTTTTAAACCTATAGGTAAAAAGGCAGAGGACAGAGCAGGACAGGAAATCCAACCTATTGGCAAGTAAGCAGACATCAGTCTGACAGTTATCTGTCATTTATTTAGACAATAAAACCAAAGAAAGCAGCTAGGCATCTTTCAGGAGCTTTATTTCATCTCACAAAGTGGCATACGTAAAGCTTCACTGCTAAATTAGCAATGCACCCTACAGTTCTAAAATATTTTCCCGAAGTGTACAAACTCTTCAAGCAGATATCTGAGACTAATCTACAGACTTTAAGCTATCGCTGTGGCTCTAACATTTTCCTTTTTCTCAGCCATCATGCACATCTTTACAGAATAGATTTTGCTGTATCCCCTGCCTGACACATCCCAGCATACATTAACAAGTTTATGAGCCTATCCTTTAGTTGCTTTCAATTCTATTCTATTTTTACTACATGTTTCTCAGACTGGTTAGTAAAAGTAACCTTTTTTTTCCATCAGACAATTTGCCTACGCAGGAAAGCACACACACCGCACTGAACTTCGTTACGCAACAGAGCAGTCAACAGATTTAATGGATATGCCAACCCTCACAGCCACACATGCCCATCCTAAATGGGACTGGGGTTAAACACATTTATAATCATTCTTGCTTGAAAAAGATGAAAAAAAAAAAACAAGACGGAGAACTCTTAATTTTCTTCACAACTCAGATACGCTGCAATTAATAGTACAGAAGAGTTTTGCTTAAAGTATTAAACTCTCTTATCTTTTCCCTTATGGCCTTTAAAAAATACTTTTCATAACACTATTGCTTCATAAATCCATAACTAGGACTGAAGCTGATGAACTGTAAATAAGGGTTTAGTTATAAGTTTATCAAAACATGGAACATTTTCTTAAGGTACTTTAACTAGAAGAAAAGCTATTAAATGAACTACACATTATTATATCTCATTTTAGTTCTCAGTCTTACCAAAATCTCAAAGAAGGAGACCTGGTTTTGGCCCCTCAGAAAGATTTTAAAGGGTTTCCACCTAACCTTCTTCCCCCGTTATTCTGCCAGCTGCATTAGACGAAAAAAGGCACACCACACAGCTTTAGCCTGCAACTATGAACATGAACAAAACCAACTCGCTGCAAGTAATTAGGTATTGGAAGACAGGCATTGGATTTTCTGTTTTGGAGTAAAGAATCAGAAGGAAGAGACCTATCCAAATGTCAAGGGTGCTCCAGTTCATCATAGGACTGCTGGAAACTGCACGTCACACAGTTTTGAAGGCCACCTGTACAAAAACTTGTCTAAGACTAAGCAAGCAAGGCACGAGTCCTTGCTCATTCAACTGCAAGAAGTTCTTCATGCAGCAGAGAACAGGCAACTTTCCTATCAAGCTTAAGGCTGACAATCAGCTTCTCCACGCATGTTCTGCCATTGCTAAGACAAAGCAGGAAGGAGGGGATCCAGCACACACTGTCTCCCTTTTCACTGGATATTTTTTTCCCTTTTTCTACACATGAAAACTAAACAGAGGAGATTAAGGGATCCTCTGCCAGAGCCGGGATTAGAACAGGCAGGATCCCAAGGCGGCTCCTGTATTTTCTCAGACCATAATATTTCACTGAACTTGTTCTGTTCTTATATCGTGAAAGTTATCCACAACACAAAGGTGCAGAAAAGTTCTAATGAACTTAACTCGGAGAATTTTGTATGTTACAGTTTTAATTTTCTTTAAAACAATACTTAATATCAGTAGGACAGACATTGTGTTGGGATACCAATGCTGGAGAAGTGAAAACAAGAACTCAAAAACCACACCCTAAGCAAAATCACGCACAGCCCCTTCTTCTCCCCCTCAGACATAAACTGCAGATTAGCTGGAAAGTCACGTCCCCATTTAGCAAAGATACAGCTCAAAAACCATTTTCATTCTGAACTAGAAGGAAAAACTAAGGTTCTAAATTTCTGGATTGGCAATTCAAGAGCTTAGTTTAGCAAGGCTGAACAACATTTTATTTCGACTGACTCAAGCGTTTATGAGCCACCCCAAGGTACCTGGAGCCCTGACAAGCAAGGCAGGCAGAAAGCCAGAGAGCTCATGGAGTCTGGGAACCTTAACTTCAAAGCAGCCAGCCTTGGCAATGTGCCTAAAGCCACGAAACCCAGGCTACCAGAGAACAGGGATTCAGCAGCCTGAACTTCAAGCTTCTGATCAGCTCTGGAGCTGGGCTGCTGAGAAGCTGGACAGGTGAGCTAGCATTGGCAAAGCAGGGAAAAAACAAAGAAAAAAAAGAATGTTATCCGTCCAAATTTCATCATGTCAGTTACATGGTTACGCTTCCAGGAATATTTCTAACTAGCCAAATCCAAGTTTTCCTACAGCCGTTAAAGAAAAGGGCATATTTTGCCCAGAGGAGTGACTTTTGGGAATAAAGGTAGAATTAAAGTGAAGAATAGAAAGATCTTCCCTTCCCTCAACCTCAGCTCGGAAAACCAACAGAAAAATTTGCCATTTCTGCTAACAGCTACATGCAAAAGATATTTCAGAACTGTTTTCTGGGGAGTAAATTTGTCTTCAGTAGTTCCCATCAGGCCTTTGCAGACATACATCCCTTGCAGGGCAGCACACCCCTTCCAGGGGCTCTGCACACATCGCCACCCACCGTCGTCAATCACGAACAGGTTTCGGACTCAGCTTTGGGTTTTTCGAGCAGAAAGAAGTCGTCTTTAGAAAAACAAAACCTGGGCTAAAAGCTACAGAGAAAGGAATGGTGCACAGCTGAAAACCCTGCCTGCACTTGCTCTCCCAGTTCTAGAGCCAGACCTACCACGTCACCGTGCCGTGACAGGAGAGCGGCAGCAGAAGTTGGGGTGCATGCATGCAAGAAGGATGGTACTTCCTCCTTCCGAAGCGCCTTAACCCATTTGGTTGCGCTTCGAGAAGCCTCTCGGGCCAAGACCCACCTCAGGGACCCGCCGTAGGACAGACCCGAGCCCGGCCACCGGCACGGAGCAGCGAGCGGGGGTCAAGGGGGAGCGCAGGCTGCGGAGGGAGCGGGCGACAGCGCCCGGGGCCCGCGGGGCGGAGGGCAGGGCGGTCACTCACGGAACTTAGAGGTCGAGGCGTTGATGTTGATGGCGGCGGCGATGGCTCCGGCTCCCCCCTTGCCCGGCTCGCAGCCCCGCAGCACGCCGTTGGCCTCGGGCACGGCGGGGAGCTCCGTCCCGGCCGTGGGCCCGGCGGCGGGGCCGTGCAGGAGGCGGTCACCGAGCGGGGCGGCGGCGGGGCCCAGCAGGTGCCGCCCGTAGTCGCCGGCGCCCCAGTTGTTGTGGTTCTGGTCGTCCATCATGGCCTCGCAGCCGCCGCTGCCGCCCTCCTCCTCCATGCCCTCCTCCTCCATGGCTGCTGCCTGCCTGGCGGGGAGCGAGGCGTGGCGAGGCGACGGATCACCGCCCGCCGCCCATGGCCGCTCTCCGCCCGGCGGGGCTCGCCGCGGCACAGCTCCGGGCAGGGCCCGCCACCGCCAGCCCAGCCTCCGGCCGCGCAGCGCGACACTTTGCGACAGGCGGAAGACGGCGGCGGGCGGGCCAAGCACCCCCTTGCCGCGGGGCATGCTGGGGAGTGTAGTCTGGCGGGGCGGAGCGGCCATTGGCTGGAGAGCGGAAGGAGGCGGGGCCGGAGAGACGCTGTGCATTGTGGGGCGGCTGGGCGGCGGGAGGGCGAGTGGGTCCCTGCTCGGAGCGGGGACGGCCTTAATTAGCTAACTAATTCATTAAATAATGTTAACTTGCGAGGAGAGGCTTTAGCAGGTCCCGTGTGTGGCCTCTCTCTTCTGCTGAGGGAAGAGCCGCAGGACCATGCCCCGCCCCGAGGCCGGGCCGTGCGCTCGGTGCCGGGGCCTGTGGCTGCATCCCCCTCTAGTGGGATGAGGCCCCGCAGGCAGGGAAAGGGGCGCTGACACGGCAGAATCCCCCTTAGAAAAATACTTAAACATGGCTGTGGGTGCTGTACTGCCATGTGCGCTCTTACTTTGTAAAAGTACGTGCAGAATGCTATTGTACAGTGTTTTTCCTGTTAATGGAAGAAAAGCGTGCACAAATAATACATAAAGCCATTTGTCTTGTCACTGAGCAAAGCAACAAAAACAATTTTCTAGTTGCCTTCAAGTGTACTTATTTTAGGTTTTGTTTTCATTTGCAATATTGCAATGGAAGAATAGAAATGTATAGTGGGGTTTTTGCTGAGAACAAGTTCGCACTGTGTGGGTTTTGCTTTTGCTTGGAAAACAAAAAAAAAAAGAACCTCAATAAAAGTAGGGGTGTCTGGCCTTCTTTCCAAAATGCCTTATGAGAAGGGAGAAGCACGTCAGTTGTTTTCCAAATAGAAACGCTGATTTCTTTTTTAGGATGAGACAAAATCATTCTGTTTTATAAAAGCATAAAATGCTGCTGATCTCACGGCGCTGTGCAGCGGGTCTATCTCGAGTTGCCTCGACAAAGGCAAGCGATGAAAAGACCTTGTCCCTGTTGCATTTTTTTCTTGCACGTTGGAACTACTGGTGTTTTTCTTAGATGTAAAGATCACGCTGTGAACATCAATGGCTTGTTCAAACCAATGTACAGACCTCTCCAGTTTTATCTTGGCAGACGCCAGCGAGTCACAGTTCGTCTCAGAGACCAAGAGCTGATTTGGCGCATTACACTTCGATCATGTATTCGGCATATTCACACGCCTGTTCTGGCTGTTGATTTATTTCTATCTATCTGCACCTTAACCATCACTGGGAAAAGGACAGAAAGGATGTTTTTGTTCAATTCTGCTGCATCTTTGTATTTACTGAGTGGGATGTGTAGGATAATGCAAATATCAGTTGCATCATTTATAATGGATATTAAACTTGGAAATCTAAAGCAGCAAAACGTTTTTAGCTTAGGCAAGTGTTGCAATTTTCTGGTAATCAGAAAGAAACGTAAATGAAGTTTGCATATCTTCACTGCTTCAAGAAAGACACGTTTGTGTTCTCAACCTGCAGAGCAACTCCGTTGTACCCTCCTACTCATCCGCTTCCGCTGATCTCAGGAACGGGTCTCAGATTGTTTGCCAGCATTTAAAAACACTGTGACCTGAGGAGAAATTGGGAACTTATCCTTGTCAGCACAGCTTTATCTTTGTCTTAATAATTTCAAAAGTGCTCATGTTAACATCTAAGAGCAGTGGAAAAGTAAGACAAACTGCATTTTTCAGTTCTAGCATTTCTTATTTTCTGTTTCGTACTCTGTTGTTGCACACACCTGTTTTTGCCGCTATCTTTGTAATTTATTGACCAGCTGGGGTCTTTTGGGGTTGGTTGGTTGGGTTTTTTTTTTTTCTATGATCTTTAAAGGTATGTTTCTTTTCTAATCCCTTTCACAATGTTCCTTGCACTGTGCCTACACTTACTGCACTTCCTTGTGGCGGGAGTCCAAAACGGCTTAGGAAATACTTCACTATGGAGTTCTCTACAGAGTCTCCTCTGTTGCCTTGTGCAACAAGCCAGCTCATCTTACAGATCAAACAAGAAGCTCTTTCTTGCCTCCCATAAGGCAAATGACAAGCTGCAACAGTCATCTATGGCTCATGCTATTTAAACACATGACTGCATGCTGATAAAGGCTCTATCAAATACTTCATCATTAAAGCAGCACTTGTTTTTGCATGCACTTCAGAGACTTCTCTGTATTGTTTCCTTTTTTCCTCGTCAGCATGTGAAAGTTTGATTCAGGCTTTAAATAGTGTCTTGGCAAAATTGCATTTTGCAATACCACAACTATAATTATTGCAATGTTAGTTGGGAATACAATGTACAAACGCAATTCTGACAAGACCTGAGTAGTCTCACGTCTCCATAAAATCCTTGGAGACTTGAAACTTGTCTCTATAGTAACTAGCTCATAAGTAGAGTATGGTACTTTAGCCAACAAAATAGCATGCAGATGTCACACTTTGGTTTTAGACTCCTGACTCCGTATTTTCTTACCTAGCCAAGCATCAGAAGCGTTTGTTACATCTTCATAATATTTACCTTTTTTTTTTTTTTTTGGCTCAGCACTTTTGATAACCAGGTCACAGCTGCAAGCTTTACTACAAATTAAAAGGGAAGATCAAGGTTTCCTAACAGTACCCACGGAAAGTGTGAGTCATTAAAGAAATATTTGTGGAAATGAGGCTACAAAGGAGCTTTTCCCACTGGGCTCTCAGAAGCAGGTTGTGACACTTGCTGCTGCTGGATGGTTCTCTTTTGTGTAATTTCAATTTTATATGGATATATGTAACAAACAGGTAAGGGCATTTTCTTTTTCTTCAGGTATTTGTGTTTATAAAGCAGAGTTATTAGGTACCCCAGAAGAGCTGTTGCTGCGCTCTGTGTCACAGCTGGGTGTATGTAGGTAGCAGTTAAATGATACATGAGGCCTGTTGGGAAAAGACATGCATAAGATGTTTGTTTTATTTCCTGCTATTCGTAATAAACAATATGACATGCATACAATTCTTATTTTAAAACAGACCCTTTTTCCTTATTTCCCAAGCACCCGGTCCACTAAAGTCAATAGGAAAGCTTTCATTGATTTCAATGGGATTTCAATCAAGCCCTAACACAGCATGTAAAATGCTTCCCAGATTTATAGCTCTGGTTCTAAAAACCAAATGAAAAAAGAAAATAATTCTGACAAGAAAGAAATATGAATGCTAAACCAAGCCTTAAATAGCGCTCTGTCAGGAGGAGCATGAAACGTAGCTCTTTCAATGGCAAATAAGGCAGCCTCTTGCAGAATACTGGCGGAGAGCAGACAAACCGAAAGGGAGGTTAGAGTGCTTGTTATTTTTGAGACTTATTTTGACTATCTCCAAGAGATGACTTGCTCGAGCTTGGAGAACCCATAGTCCCTCTGCAGTCTGGCAATCTGTGGCATAACCCTTCCAACAGCAACTACCACTGAGGGCAAGCTGATCAGTGTAAAGTTTTCATGAAAATGTGCCAGTTACGGTATGGAGAGACCATCCTTCGTGTTTCTTGACTATATACAGTCTGCGAACACAGACCATGTAAAGCCTGGTGCCTGCACAGTGCCGTTGGTGGAGAAGAGAAGCACACGCTCGCCACATAGGCAGGGAATAGTAAATGTAAGCTGCTGGTCAAAACCAAACACAACTGGTCAAAACCAAACACAAGTGCTCCAGAGATGCTTGTCCTTTCTCCTGTACTGTGCTAGACATAGAGGTATGCCCCTGCTGTGCAGGGCACAACAAAAATACATAGTCAAGTCAGATCATATTCTGCTGAAACTAACAAAAGAGTCGTAGGAGACACGCCACGATCTGCTCGCTGTTACCCCTGGGTGCATATGCAAAAACTCAGCTGGGTAATTTGCATTTAGGGTAAATGGGACAGTTTTACATTAGGCTCAAGTGCATACCTGCTTCTGTGCTTTAGCAAGTAAGGCTGTGTTCCTCCTCTCCAGCCTTACAAAGAGAACAGGACCCAGAACTGTGTGAAGCTGTTTATAATGAAAATATATTTTCAAACCAGCTCCCTTTTCTCTGCCTGAATGCAGTCATCAGCAAGGTATTAAGAGCACAATGACTACAGTAGTATATCCACTGAAATTTTCCAGCTTCCCCACTAGTGGTCACATTCCCTGCATCATCTGTGCCTCATGTGAGAGCCCTCAGTGCACTAACTGGCCATAATTGACATGACCAGCCTCACCTAGGACCCTCAGCCATAAAATTTCTGCCCTTTTGTCCAGGAGCTCCATTTAAGCTCAGAGCTTGAGGTTCACTCCTTGCCCGTGCTATGTTGTGTATGTCCTGTTACCTTTCTCTACCAGGTCCTTGCATATTACTCCCTCCCTCATAAATTCTTAAACAGGATTATTTCAAGGTCTGTGTCACTCAGTTCCTGGACACGAGGACAACTCAGTATTTGGCCCATGGGACCAGGCAGAGGAGACAGTCCTGCACAGCCGTGTTCCCTGGGCCAGAGGCTCGGCTGAACGTACGCTGGATGCTCTGTTATGTCAGTCAGGCACTTAAAGCAATGCCCTAACGCGAGCCCTGAGGATAGCGGGATGGGTGGCATGTGTATCCTGTAATTTTACAGCACGTATATTTTGCTCATATGGGTTTGGTTTTGGTTTTACAGCACCGATACAAAGCACAATTCTTTTAGCATAACTACACTACGAGCATTTTTGTGGCATGTGATACGGGTTAATCCTTTCTAACTACAGGCATGACCAGACTATTCTGCCCCATAAGCCAACATCAAAAGGAACTCACATTTAAATAATAAAATCTGTTGGTTGGTATTCATTAGTAACCTCATTTTGGTTGTTTCGTGTATCAACCAGTCTAATATGTCTGGATGACACTGTCTCAGTGCAAGCAATAGAAAGGAGTTTCTGAAACTGTGCTCAGCACTTTGCAAAACCACCTGCCTGCCTCCAGCACATGTGAAAAATCTGGAGTGCAACCTATCGGTGCTTATGCACCACAAAATATGAAGACAGTTGGAGACAATTCCCTACCACCAGGGAAAGCTTCAAGCATCTGAAAGTCCAGGATGCACCCGGCCGCGGCTCTTGCCCAGAGTGTACACCACCTCTTGTGTGCAGTTAGACAAAAGACAAAGTTTTGGCAGCATCTGAGCTACCCATGACAGCTAGCACCATGCCAGAAGATCAGACACGTTTGCCGTTACATGATGACACCAAGACAAAATTTCCACCAGCCAGGCTCGAGCCACTGCCTCTGGTCTGGGTCTGACCATGCCACTCCTGGCAGGGGCTCCTGGCACCACACGATCCTCGCTGGGGACGTGATGCCATTTTCACGCAGATTTCTTCAAACCCGTGGCTGTCAGACCTTGTGCTGGGTGTTGCTCACACAGGTTCTCCACTGAGGGTCCCCACCAAGACTGGCTCCAGCCGCACACCACCCGTGCTCAGCAGCTCAGCCAGCACCGGTGTGGTCTCACTGGGTCTCATTCTGGCTCACGGATGGATTTAGGTTCTTCAGGAGAGTCCCAATGCATTTAATGCAGTAAAAAACTGTGGAGGCTGTTTCACTGATGCTGTTTTTACAGCCCGTCATTAGATGTCAGCCCGCTCCCCTGGGACCGTGGGGCTGGGCAGGTCATCAGCCTCACAGGCACGTCCAGCGACACGCGCTTATAGGGTAGCATTTGTCAATAAACCCAAAAGCCATGGTTTTATTAATGCAAAAGGAAGAAGCAAAACAGCATGTAAATTTTCTGCCGTTTCATCATGTTTTCTCATTTGACTTGCTCCATTATCTCCTGGTAATCTTCTGCCAAGCCTCCACCTCCGCTCGGGTGTGCAGGCTATTGTAAGCTCACTAAAAGCACCCCATTTATCAAACAAGTGCTTCTTGACTAAAAGCAAAAAGGAAACTCTAGAATTCTCTGAGCAGATTTTGTTTGTTGTATCATTAAGTATTTCATTTCTTTTTCATAATGTAGTCAGAGAATATGCGTGAGTCCATGAAAACTTTGGTTCCAGTAAAAGAAGGGTAAATAATAAAATACATTAAGTAACATTTTCGGAGAAATTGCCAAAGCTTTTGTGCTTTAATCTTCGATCCAGGTTCCCCTTTCCACTTCTTCAGCTGAGAATGCAAATACAACGATGTATTGGGTATAAAAGCACAACAATTTTAGTCATTTGGAAAAAAAATAGAAAAGTGAAAAGGATTTTGCTATTAACTGATGCCAATAGGACTTTCTCAGTAGTAAGGAACTTTTTTAAAAGGGACATTACGAACGCATTTAGATACAAAATTTAGGAAACATTTGTGAGTTTTTCATAATAGAGTGAATAGAGTGAAAACTTTCATTCCTCCTGGACTTTCCACAGGTGAGCGTAACAGCAGCATTGTGCTGGTTACTGAGAGCCACCAGTGTAACAAACCATTCTGGTTCGGTTTTTAATAAAACAAAAAATAAAACGAAACAATATAAACAGTGATGGGCAGATCACCCCATAAAGCCGGCCCTCGTTCGCCTAGAGGTGGAGCCAGTCATCTGCAGGGCTGAACACAGAGGAATGACATTTTCTGAGCAATAATGCAGGAAAACTGGGGGGGGGGGGGGGAGTCAGTCGTGTGTTTGCTTGAATATGGCTATATGTGTGTGATACATCCTCACCACTGCTGAGTGGCAGACTACTGGAAGGTTTAGAATATGTTTGTGATTGATAGCCACAAGAGAATTTTTCAGGGGAAAATCTGGGGAGACAGGGGGAGGAAGAAGAACAATTGCACAAGCAAAAACAATATATAAAGGGGAAGAGAACAAGTAGCGCCTCCCTTACAGAGCAATGCTTTACTGCCCTACCATAAAGAGCCCTACTAATGATTACTGTCTCGCCCAGTGCTTTTAGGCACTTCTCCTGCTGTTTCAAAAACAGGCCTTTCTAGGACAGTTTAATCAGAAAGTAGGAAAGCTTCCTCCATCACATCTTTCACTTGCTTTCACATCTAAGACATTCTGGAAAATAATTTGCGCACCACCTATCTGGCTGGCGTGAACCACCAGCATGCAGCGACAGAAGAACTGGCGCCCAGTCTTTGTTTTGCATTAGATACTGGATATCAACTTCCTCATTCTTGGCAGTTTCTCAGAAAAGGGAAAAATAGCATCCCATAGTTCCTCCTGCTGGAAGATAGTGCATGAATTCACCATATCTAAGTTTTAAACTGGGGCGCTATCTTTCCGTAATTATAAGTGAGGAAATACTGGTCCATTAAAACTTTTTATGCCAATAAGCTGCCAACGGTGGGGAAGGCTTTAATGACAGTCACTTTGTGGTTATCGTAGCTATCGCGTGGTTTCTTGGTCTGCTTTCAATTTGGTAATTAGAGGAAGGTCCACCCATGTATTCTGTGGGACCTGGTGCCACTTCCCGCTTTCCATTCTGCATTCTCCAGGTTCAGAAGTTGACACCTCCTCTGATCTGCTCCAAAATCTCAGCTGGCCAAACTAATGTCCCCTTTGTAAAATACTTCAGGGTGAAAGGAATTACACAAATGCAAGAGGTTTTACAGACAAGCTTAAACACAGAAATAACAAATGTAAGAGATTTTTAAGTGTTCTTTGTCAAGGACCAAAGACACACAGACGCCAGACTCTAGCCCTCATGATTACTGTTCTTACCAGTGTGGCAAGTGGCCTTATCTTAATCAAACTTCACAATTAGTGCTCCAGCCTCATACTCCTCAGTCTGCCCAGAGCTTTGGCATCATTCACCACCCACAATCTTTTCTTGCCTGGCTTCTTTGCACAGTACTCCATAATTTTCCTCCTATTTCTTCAGTTATTTCTTCCCTTCAGCCTCTCTTCCCCCACCCAGGTTGTGTTTGTGTCCCTGGCTTAACTTTCTCTCCTCCTCCCTTCCTTTCTGGCAGTAATACAACCTCAACATATCAAAAACTATCAGCTCAACTTCAAAGAGAGCTTTTAATTCCCCTCCAGACTCACTACCCTATCTCCTTCTCTTACCTTTTCCCTTGGGCATAGTCCCATATCCCACCTGGGTGCTGTCCTGGCTTGGGCCACCGTGTCCCACATCCTGCCATTCTTGGAAATTGGTGCAAGTAACATTTTGGCATACATCCACTCTTACCCACCCAAAGGTGTGAGTCTCCTGAGCACATTCTCTCCTCTTTCCTCAGTTACAGTGACCTTTTTTTAACCCCCCCTCACCAACCGACCATGTTTGTAAACCATCTCAGACCCCTCGAGTTTCTGGACCCCCTTCTCCACCGCATCAAACAGAAGCTTCCCTTTCAGGGTTCTTTATGATCCAGTTCTTGTCTTTCTTCAAGTATCAGGAAACCAACTGTGTTCTCCAGTCCATTCAGGATAAAAGCCCTTATCTCCCACTTGTTAAAACACTCATTCCGGCACCTTTGTGCTTTTTCCCAGGCAGCTAAAAGTATCTGTGAAACTATTCTCATTATCCTTAAAATTCTCCTTTGACATTATGTCAATAAAATCCTTAAGTGTCAGGCTGCCGGTGTTCTGAAACCCTCTGACTAAGAGTGGCTCATATTTCCTTCTGCCTCCCTCCCTGCCTATATCCATTCACTAGTTCTTGCCTGATAGTGGGCTTTGAAGGACAGACATTGCCTTTCTCTTTCCCAGCCCCCACCACAGCAGGGTCTTGATCCCCGACCAGCTGCTGTATTACAACAGTAGGGGAGTAAATCAATCCATAGTCTTTTCCCATCAAAATTGTGCTTCAAACCTTTTTTGAGTTGGTAGCTTACTTGTCCCCAGTTCACCACAGACTGCAGGAATTTAGGTGGAAACGGCAGATAAAACATTACATAGTAAAAGGAGGCAATGAACCAGCAAGAACGTCAATGAACATTATTGGAGACTAATTCTGACTTCACATCACAATGAAAGAAAAGTAAATATGGAAATTCCTAATAGCACATAAGCAGAAAAGGAATTAAAACATGCAAAAGCATTCCTGGGAGGTTTTTATATGTACAATATTTTAATTGCACTCCTTTACTTCTGTCAAGTATTTGTGTCTAACCACTGGTAGACCTTATCAGGAAACAAGAAGAGAAGGAGAAGGCAGGTTTTAAAGGATTCTAAAACCCTAGCACCCTTTAAATGTCATCTTCCCACATTGCAAAAGATATCAAATCCCATCCTGTTTTGTGGTTGTTCCAAGGTAATAAGTAACACGAACAGATTATGCTTCAGGACAAATAGTTTCTCTGCTCTTGCCACTCCTTCTTGCAAGCTGCTCCTTCCCTGCTTCAAGACTGATTCACCAGGACAGATTTTATTCCTAAATCAGAGAATTTAGGATCCTATCCACCTGGCTTCATAGAGGTCTCTCTTGGAGTCAAAGCAGAATTCAAAGAATATACACTTTCATACTCCTAGGGTCAAAAATACTGTGTTTTCCTGTTAGACAACAATTTCTAAGCCATAAATCTTTTCTAGGACAACTTTTGCTGGCAGAATAATAGTGGCAGCGAGCTAGCATAGCATTCCTGATGCTTTACACTGCAAACACTACCAGTTTGACATATGCCTAAGTCTAGAACAGAGGGACTAAGCTTTTAAATAGCTTAATTCATTGGTGCAATTTCTTTGATATATATATGAGCCGAAAATGTCAGCCAGGATCAAAATCATAACTGAGATGCTGCAAACTAACAAAGTGCATGGAAAACAATGTAGGGGCAAATATAAACAAAATAAACTTTATTTACAGTGAATAAAAGGACATGGGACAATAGCAAAAAAATCACTTCTCTTTATGTGCGTTCATTAGTGTGGCTGAAGGCATGTGGCAATTTTACTACAAAGCGCACTGCTGCAATGCAGAATTAAGAAAAGCAGAGGGACTACTTGCTGTTACAGCAGGAAATCTCAGCCGAATCTGACCACCCTTCATATAGTTTTTTTCAAGCATTCTCTCTTGGGGTGCAATGAGAATTATCAAGTTGTAGATGAGCTTTTATGTGCTGCTTTATAGAAGAAGTTGACTTCTATGCAAAAAAACCACAAATAAATAAACACCATGGAGGAACTGGTTGAATTAGACAAAACAAATGAAATAGTAATCTGTTACTTAAATAAAAATAAATAAAAAAGGCAGCAAGTAGCCTGTCATGTGTTACCTTCACAGACAGGAAATAATACTTTGAATTCTCTTTAAATGTTTCTTCTCTAAGTGAAATAGGTAAAGAAAAGCCCGTATGACAAAAATAAGGGGAATTAGGTCAGTTTCTGGACTCATCCATCAGTGTAAATGCAGCACATCTCCAGCTCATACAATTCCAAAATCATTTAAAGTGATTGTTTTCAAGTCAATCTTCCATCGCCCACCTTTCTGTCTGCCAGAGGCCAGAAATAGCACCCCATAATTTATCTTCTATGTCAAGCTTTGCAACAGCTGCCCCCTTCTGAGCCACTGAACTCAGTTTACTGCATCTGCTTTCAATATACACAATGGAACCACATTTTCTCTATTGCATTCACCTGTCAAATATGGTTTAAGAGAACACACTTCAGATAATGCTAAGAAATGCTACATCCAGAAGACTGCTCCTGCACTTATAATTGAGTGTATTCGTGGACTGTCTTGAAAAGCTGACAGAACTCCGTCAACGTTCAGCACATTGCAATGAACTAATGCTGCTAATTTATAGGTTGGATGCCAGAGACAAGTTGGCTGGTAGTTTTTAAATTTATAAAATTAAAAGTTGCCGTGGACCAAAACATTCAAAATTTCCACTCAAAAAAAATGGTGAAACCTTCCATGCTTTTTCCAATCACCCTGTATTGTGACCAGTCTGGGACAATTACCTCAAATGAGTTCCCAGAGCCTTTCACAGTTCCCAGGTCGGGGTGCAAATCTCCTCCGTGTGCTGGCTCTGTGAAGATAAGACTCAGGCATGACGAGCCCTTGTCACTCTCCATCTTGACCTTGATTCTCTGCTTTAAGCAGGAGGAAAACTTGGGTGGATGGATGAACAGCAAAAGCACTTTGGGCAGGTTCCTCTTCTGGGCGATCAGAGTAGGATTGTACCACAGCTTGTGCTTGCCATTCAGCACAGATTTAGTGTCTTTCCTTTTATAAAAGCTGATCACAACATCTCAGTGTACCCAGGCTGCTCCGCACAAGTTCTTCCTTCTCTGCAACTTGCCAGGAATTTCTCTGGCTTTTCACATTGCCCAAATGAAATTTAGCCTGGTCCAGTCAGAATGACACCGGTGGAAGGGAATGCAATGCTCTTGCCATTTATTATCCATTGTAGGAATCTACCTGGAAACACACACCCAGGCCCAGGTCCCCCCTGTACTAGGCGCTAGCCAAGAGGGGAGTCTAGCAACAAATCTCTGCTCTGCACAATTCACTGAGTAGATGATGCACCGGGTGAAAAAAAACCAATCCAGACGATGGGAGAAGTCTCCTGAAGTTGAACCTTACCACACCAGGTTATTTATCTGCTTCCACACCTGCTGCTCTGAACTCACAGATTCACGTCACCTGTACGAACACGCACAGTAAGATTCAAGTAAACGGCAATTGGCACGTGGCGGTTTGTATCCCTTTGTGTCGGTATCTGCTGCTGCTTCTTTCAAAAAGTAGAAGCAGCAGCCGGTCTGAACTGGAATGCAACCAGCTTCAGGTTGAAATGGGAAGAATTCCCTTTAAGAGGTTAGCATCCAGCCTCAGCTTTGTTCAGCACCACCTCCTGAATAGCAAGAATTATATTTGAAAGGTATGTTCTTTTGAGCAGCTCCTGAATAGGAAAAACTATAGGAGACTGCACGTTTTTACAAAGAAAGGCTGTGCTCTTCTCCATTTACTGATCCAATGCTCAAAGAGCGCAGAAATCACCTCCTGCGGGTGCCAGGCTTTGAGAACAAAACAAAACAAAAAAAGAAAAATTGATATTCTGGTAACTATGGAGAAGCTAAAAAAATCTTTTTCTAGGTCACTGAAAGCAGGCAAAACACAGGAAATGTTTTCTATTGCCACTCTGCTCCCCTCCCTGCTGCCCCAAAACATAAATAGTTCCGTGATTCTTTGGAAAGCTGCTCTTTCCTTGTTGAATCTTGAAAGAATATATAATTGCTTTTTCCATACACTGGTAATGATGAGAGAAACCAAGATACGTTTTCTACATAAAGCAATGTGTCATTCGTTAAAATTACTATTGCCTGAGCTGAGGAGTTTCTAACAGAAGTGACATCTTCTCGGAACATGTATTGAAAGAAAGTCAGATAAATAGAACACAACACATCAACCACTAGTTTGCAGCTTAACAAAACCTGCCTTTTCTGTTCTCATAGGAACTTGCGCGTTTGTTAAAATACCAGCCCAAAGCTGGTATGTACATTTATGTATGTATATATAACAGTACAAAAATTAATTTTCCATTATTCCAACTGTGACCAAATAGTGAAATATTTTATGTTTTATAATCCTTTGCATTCTAAGTGAATAGATTTACATTGTCCAAACAATATTGGACTAAATATATACCATTTGTTAAAGCACTGTAATCAACAAATGGAAAGATATATTAGGCTTAAGGGATAAATATTCAATAGTCAAGGTAAGTAATTACAAATTGTGGCTGGTGAAGGGAGCAGCAGACTTTCTGTTAGAAGCATCATCACCCAATAAATCGGTGATGTGTTCTGATTCATGATGCAGTGGTCCTTTCTAGCTTTAAAAACTTCTAGAAGTTATCTCAACTGATCATGTCATCACCCCACCACTATTGGGATAGAGTATCAGCAACAGCCCTGCTAGACCTCGATGCATTCATTCCAAGAGACCTTGTATCACATGAAATCCCAGAGCCCTCATGCAACGAAAATAATGGCGTGCCCTTGGTCAACAGCAATTTGTTCACTGTCTGTCAGTTCATTCCCGGCGAGGGCGGCATCGCCCAGCAGCAGAACCCGGTGCCTGTCACATAGGGGTGCAGAGCTGGGAGATAAAAGTACAGAGCTGGGAGATAAAAGTGAACATGTACTTTTTTTTTTTTTTTTTAAGTAGAGTTACAGAGTCAGAGTGACATCCCTTTGCCTAGAATGCACCGAGCTGTACAGCAAATGCAACACATCAATTGCTGATGTTATCAAAGGAAATAGCATTTCCAGCCACATGGGAAATATGTCAGCAAAACAAATGGATTCAAATAAACAGCAGCAGAAGGCGCATAGAAATATTGATTCATGGCTTTTTATCCTCTGTCCTTTTCAAATGGTCCCTTTCCAGCACTCAAGCTGCTGTGATAAATACCTCCCCTCCTTCCTGTATTCTTGACTATTGAGAATACGCTTTCTCTGATTTTCTAAGCAGGGAGGGGGAAACAAAAAAGAAAAAAGAAAAAAAAAAAAAGAGACATTTACACTTTTTAGTGATTCTGGTTTTGAGCCATTAGCTTGCCCTGCAGTATCAGGGATTGAACATCTCCCTCATACAACAACGGCTGATTTGTATCAAGGTGCTTCTCAGTAAAGGCAAGGCTTTTGAGAAAAACACTGAATTAAGTGTCATTAACAAAAGATTAGCGGTAGAAATGCATCAAAGGAAGCAAGATCAAAACCACTATAGAGTGAGTAACTGAAGCAACTGGAAAAGTCCTTCCCATTCAGATGGGTCACCTTTTCAGTCCAACCTAAATCAAAACTGAAAATGAGTCTTCTGTAGCTTTGGAGAAACCAGACGAGAAGTTTCTCTACTGGGGTTACATTTGATAGACAGCCCCATCACAAAAACAGTTGCTGTCAGTTTTAGCAAAGCACGATGCAAGGTTGTAGGTTTGGCTAATTCAATCAAAATATCTGTAAAAAAAATACTATGTTCATTGTTTGAATAAACGCCACTACCAGAAGAACATTTTTGGCACCTAACCCTAAAAGCACAGAAAAGACATGCAAATGGGTTTTGTTAGCTGCTGTTTTGTGAGTGGATGAGAGCAACAAAGCACAGGCAGCGTCCCAGGGCTGTGGGCCTTCGAAACCTTGTGGTGAAGGTCTCAACTGGAAAGGATTATCAGCTACCAGCAGCAGTGCTATCTCCTGCTTTCCTATCCCAGCTACCTCCAGGGAAGCACAACCTTCTTTGGTGCTTGCAGACAAACAGGATTGTATCAAAGTCACCAATGCCACCTCTTCACAGCCTATCTAATGCCTAAATTAGGTGAAGCATTTGAGGAATACCCTCAGCATAACTAATGCCCTGGCTTCTTGAAGCAGAGCAGTGCTGCCAGTTCAAGCCTCTTCCCCCAGACAAGGCAATTCATCTTCAAAGTGGAGACAGCAAAGAGACTTTGCTGATCCAGTCCCTGTACCCTGAGGGCACTGCTCAAGGACTTCATAGGTACAGGAAGGGAAAAAAAGCTTTATAAACGTAAGGAATTACTTGAGCTGACCTCAACCTGTTGGACTGGTTACCCCAGCTGGCACTGATCTTGTGAGAAGACAGCCCTTCCTGCTCCCAGTGAAGGCAGAGGCTAAAGTCCCTTCGATGCTCTTAGGCTTCACAGTCCATAGCACAGTTCTTGGGGAAGAACGTGGGGGTTTTAGTGAGTTGGTGCTCTTCTCCAAAATGATCTGCAAGTGCTTATTCCCCCCGCTTCCTACCCTAGTTGTCCATTATAACTGCCATAAAAATATTACTATAGCTGCATGAAAAACTTCCCCTGGTGAATTTCAGGAGTTTCAACATATACTGTAGAAGCAGAAGTCATTAGCAAGTATCTATTTGACCACTGACAGCTGAAACAGTGAGAAGAGCAATCATTTAATAACAGTTAAGGTTAAATATATTCCTGTAGTTTATCATCATTCACTTTCTCTAAATGCATGACATCAAGTAGTAACCGTTGAGGGGAAGGACAGCGTGAATTACGCGGCGTGGCAGATAGAACCGTCAGCAGCAGGCTTTAACATCAAACCAATTCAAAACGGGAGTCTGACAAACAATGCCAGGGGATCATCATATGACATTAAAGTCCTCATAATATCATCCTCTCATGAATGTGATATATTGGAGGCAGCTCTCGGGCAGTCCATAATGGCCCACCTGCCACCATGGTGATATATGCACTGTATATTAAGGAAATGAAACAGGAATTATGCACGATGCATCATTTCTCTTGCTAGCATCATTGGGCAGGGAAGACCGCAGCACCCTGCTTCTTCAGGATGAAACAGGATTCTTAGTTCTTTATCGATACGAATAGGGGTGTGATTTGTGAATAAAGGCTTTATTCCATTGGGGAAATTGGAGATTCAAGTTCCCCCCATGGGCCAGTGAAAGGGAAGAGCACAGCTTGTGTAGCTCCAGCTCTTAGCCACCCGCAGGCTAGTTAGATACTTAAAACTAGCCTGTGAACACTGTCCCACATACAGAAATGTTTTATCCGGTGTAATTTTAAGAAATTCTTGTGTAATTTTAAATACCAGTTCTATTTGCAAGTAAGCAAAAAACCTCCCCAAAGAAGCATTTAAGCTGTCCTAATTCACTGTTTTTATAGGAATGACACGAGGGAATATAGATCATTAGCCAGTGGTGGCTGTGGGAGCCTGTAACCCAGCTCACTGTCTGCGAAAAGAGAAGGGGAGGTGTTTTGACTTTTGGCTCCAGAGGAGTGGAGTAGTCGTGCTGGGGGAGGGCGTGGGAAGCTGAGCATCCCTCTGAGCAAAACCCACCCTGTGCCATGTCCATTCGCTCGGGAAGGCTTGGAACTGCTCCCTCCACCTTGTCCAGTTTGCTAGAAAACCCCATCTCGTTGCCTATTTTGGCTGCAAAGGCCCTAGCAGATGATGAGGACACAAAGGCATTACCCAGCAGGGTAGTTTATCACCTTAATGGCACTAAGCAATGCTATTGAAGCTAAGCACCCCAGCTGATTTCAAAGGCCGTACCTGGAAAGCACAGCATTTCTAAGCGTAGCAGAAACTACAGAAGCAAGGTGCAGAGGCAGGCCAGACGCTGAAGGCTTATCCAGGCGAGTCTTCCTGCTGATGAATGAGAACTTCGTCTGAAGACAGACTGACAGCTCAGTCCCGCTGCCAGCTTTGTGTAGACACACCCTAGGACTGTGGACTCTCCATGCCAGCCACAGGAGACATTTGACTTCCCTGGCAGATGCCTAAGTGTGTGCTGCAGCTTGCGGTATCCCCTCCAGGTCGCTTCCTTTTGGGGGAAGATGAGCATTAACTGCAGTCTGCGTAAGGCTTCAGGATGTGGAGGCAGTTCATAGCCTGCTCCAGCCTTTCTCCTCATCCAACATTTGATGATGAAAATTTTATTCAATTCTCTAACTCAAGATCTACAGCAGAAGGGATGGAAGAGTGGATTTCAGTTCATCTCCACTTGTTATACAATGTTTATTAAGCCTGTGTCTCTTCAGAATCCTACTCATCTGCACAGCCCAAGCGGCCTGGAAACCTGGCCACAGCATGTGTATCTCTGAGGCAAAGCTGGCGTGCAAGGTTTGGATCACCAGAAGACTGCCTTGTTCCTTTGCACATTTACAGACGATTACACGTACTCACCAGCTTTCCAAGCAAAAAAATATCAAAGCCTGCAGCCTTCTGGTTTGGGTGCTTATGCTGTTCAACTTACAAGCTAGGGAGTGAAACACCAGCAGAGCAGAAATCTTCCCTGACTCACAACGAGGGGATCTTGTACCACTTCATGCAGGTGCAACAGACCCAGAAAATGAGACGATACAAATCCAGAAAGAAGAGGTTGTACTACCTGAACGCTAACTTTACCAAAGCCACCCACCAAAACATGCACTTCTCTTCTCTCCTCCAAGCTCTCGCTCCAGCCCTTATTCCAGGGATGAAGCTGGAAGAGTAAAAACTTTGCCACTACTCCCTTCCGTACCCTACACGGGTTGGAACAGTTTGTGGATGCTCTAGCTCCCTCCCTTTCAGTAAGATAACTGAAGGACCTCATGCCAGTAGAGAATGAGGAGAATTAAATGCTAATCTACAACTCAACATGGTTTTTGCACTAGAATGCCAGTGCACAATAACAAAGCAAAAATAACTGCTATGTCTGTCACCTTTGCAACAGCAGGCAGCTTTTCAGTCCAAGTTTCCTGCGTAGTCATTTATAGCAGCACAGAGCAGGTGGAAATCATTGCTGTTCTGATCTGGTGGTATTTTACACCCACTCTGGATCAGGGGAAATCACTGTAAAGAGGTCCATAAAGAAAGGCAAATATATAGCACAGTCTCCTTAAGACAAACATTTATCAGCAGCTAGTTTCCATGCTCACAATCGCTTACCTGCAAATAAAATTAGTCTGCCTGGGCAAACATAATTCTGAGATGCTCTAGAGTGCTGACAGAAGAGAGGGGTGGGTTTAGATACTAACAAGCACCCATCTGTGACACGGAGCAGGTGATAATCCCAGCTCCAGCCTACGCATCCCTTCCCAGGTCAGCTCACCTTCTGCAGGTTTTCTGCCTCCCCAGGGAGCAGGGGAGGCAAACTCCCTCGTCTCTCTCCCAACAAATTTGCATCTGCCATTCAGAATCTATGTTTTCTTATTACAGAGCTGACAAAGTGACAGCAATAATTAATCTTACGGTGTACAGAGCTGATTGATATCAAGCAGAATTAAACTGCTGTAATCAAGTTAGTCTGTTGCAGATGTGTGAAGTGCTACAGTTTATCAAATTCCTCAGGCACACAATTTGATTCTGCATAACGAGGGAGAACAATACTGATAAGATAGTGGAGAGCCAACAATATGATGCAGGACTTCATGATGCCTTTTTTTAGCTCTTAAAAAGTGCCACACTTGTCAGCTGTGCAAAAGGTGCCATGACATGTTAATACACGTCATATCAAAATTGTCAAAGGAGGCTGCACGCTGGCTCCGTGGGGATGTGCTCTGTGTTCCAATCAACATGTGCATCCACAGCCTTATTGAGAGACACCGGAACTTCACAAGGTGAAGGCTCCTGAAATCAAGTAATGGGAGTAAATGTGCAGATCTACAAAGGTGTGAAAAGGTGCTGCTAAGGGGGATGTTGAAATAGAAGCAAGATTCAGCAAGGACAATTATCTCTGCCAAAGGCTTTCAGTGATGGATGTCAGCTGCCGTCACAGTAGGAGAAGGGAAAACCACAACATGAATATTTGATTAAATTAGGCCAACCTGAAGTCTCTGCCAGAGCATGTGATGCGACATGTTTTCTATGGGATGGCAAGGTTTTTCTCTCACAATGGATTATTGTATCTTTGTCTTGCTTCACCAGTTTCTCTTTCTTGTTCAGCTGAAGCGCTTTTTGCTCTCATAACAAAAGGTATGGCTTGTCAGTGCTGGGGACATCTGGCATCCCATGCCAGCCCAGCAGCAGACCCGCTCCCTCCCCAGCATGCTCCCCACTAACCTGAGGTGCAATTATTGCAAACAGGCTGAGGGCACAGTCAGAGCAACAAGACAGGCTGAGCTGATCTGGCAGTTGGCTGCCTGCAAAACCAGGTAGCCTCACTCTTCCCTCCCACCTCTCCCCCCAGGTTAGGTCTGTACATTCCTGCCCCCTTTCCTGGTGCTGGCTCTCATATTGACCTCCACATCCCCATCAAGCTGATTCAATGCACTAAGCAGGGAGATATCAAATCTGGGGGACAAAACCAAGTGAAGTTTCCAATGCCACAGCCACTACAAGGCCAAGGGACAAGAACGTGAGCAAAGATGCCAGAAGCAGGGAAGAGGCACAACCCTTGTGGCAACAGTAAGGAACTGGCTCAGCTCTCCCAACAGCCAGAGGAGCTGTTGTATTCAGAAGGACTAAGTGTATCAGGCCTTTATTTGATGCACCTCAGGCAGCTGAGACAGCCCGGGGATCATCTACACAGAATTTACTAACCCCTTGGCATTTATTCCCTTTTCACTCATGATGCTTTACATCTAACCTAGATGATAAATCTCCTGTACTCGAGCCTGTTCTTCGTTCCCTTTAGAGAACTACACTGCTCCGCACTCTCTTAGGCACTACGTGCTGTTAACAAATCACTTGCAGCATGGATGTTTGCTTGCAAAGGCTAACCTGTAGGGAATGGCTTCTTTTCATTAGCAGCCTGGTCTATCGTTCAACACAGATCCTAAACCTACAAGATGTAACCCAACCTGCCCACTCAGTCTCCTGTTTCAAAGACTTTTTTTCCAGACTAACCAGTCCTTCCTGGCAGATGCCACCAGAATAGAAATCCCTTGATGCCTCAAGCAGCTCCACAGACCACGCTGCCAAGCAGTCACCTCCCCCTGCTCCAAATACACAGCCACAGAGAGGGACACGTCCACCTATCCTGCTGTCCCCCTTCTCCCACAGCGTGGAAGTAGATGTTTCTAATCCATGGAGACAATGAAAAATCATCAAGCAGGAGTGGGGCAGACAGGCAACTGGGTATTTCCTCCCTACGCAAAAACTGTTCACGGTGGCATTTATTGCATGTCTCTCTGACTGTAAGAGCAACACACCAGTGCTGGAAGAGACCTTCTAGGTCACTAAGACTAACTCCTGCTATCACAAATAGCTCTTCCATGTAAAATTGCACAGCAATTGATCAAACTCTCTCCTTAAATTAATTAAGTCTGTGGCGACTGTTGCAAGGCCGTACACCCCTAGTGCCTAAAAGCTCTCTGCTGATTTCCAGCCTCTGTTCATTTTGCAGCTGGTTTATACTTATTTTCTCTGTTTATCTCCTATCAATTCCATTAACTGACTCCTTGACCTCATATTATTTACTGTTTCATTGTGTTCCTTCATGCTCCAATACTAACAAAAGGAAGTGCAAACACAGGAGAACACATTTAGAGCAGCAGGAAGAATCATACAGCTTTAAACAATTATGAAGGGATGGGGCAAAAGGCAGAGAATAGCCCCCAGCTGAATCTTGCAGTTTTCTGCATAATAAATAAACAAAGAGGGACTAGAAAATTGGACCTATGAGCTTGAAATTAAACAAGGTTCTCCATGCTGCATACAAATGGAACAGCATTAATAATCTCATACAACAGCCACTTCTGTATTGGATCTGTATTAATGGGGCTAAGCAAACACAGCTGGGGAACCAGCTTTGGGCAAGAAGGAATACTTGAGGAAAAGAAACTCAAGTGTTGAAAAGAGCCAAGAAGGCAAATTTACTGTTATTGGAATAACGTGGTAGAAGTCACCAGGCAGTCCTTGTAAATAGATGTGGGAAGTTATGCTGCTTCTGCTCTGCAGAGGGGAGAGGAACATGAAGAGTTCATGTCTTGCCTCTTAGCAAGCAAGAGCTACTTTTTGGGTACTTTGATTCCGTGGAAGAAGGATCAAGGTTCAGGAGCTGGGTGGTGCCTGGGTTGGAGCCAGCCAGAAACATGCTGGGGTATGTAAGAGAGCACGACCCTGCAACAAACAAGGCTTCCTCTTTTCAGCGATTTGTTCTTCCCTGATAGAAGGTCAGTCTTTATTCATGCTTCTCCCTTCTCTCCAATTAATAGCACCCCCGTCCCCAAGATTACCAGAACGGACAGTACACAAAAGCAGTTAAAAGAGAGAGCGCTCTTAAGATAGAGCAGTTTCATTTCTGTGAAGCTCTCAAGGTTATCTTTCTTGGCTTTCGAGACATGCATTTGCAACACCTCCTCCTTCAATAACCAAGATTCAAAGTTTCTGAAGTCTTTTGTGGAAAATCTAAAATTTATCACATAGTGGCCTTTCAAGGAGAACATCTTGAACTCAGGCAATGGAAAACATCTTCACAGGCAACAAGCAAAGAGGTAACTTAACAAAGAATTGTTATAGGAATGATTAGGCTTTCTGCTGGTAACATCAAAGAGTTTATTTACTTGATACAGGACTGGAAAATAGATCAGAAAATGTTATAAAATGTTCCAGCTCATCTGAGAGCAAGCACAAAAGCTTCATGTACAGTTGTATCTAAGGCGAAAGCCAATAAAAGCCTTGTGATGAATTCCATGAGTACAAAACCACGAAAAGATATGGGCTCTGACCACAGTGCATTTAAGTATCTACAGAGATGTAACTTGGTTTCAGAGATATTCTTGTGAACAAGACAAACCATTTTCCTTTGTATGTTTAAAAAAGTTTGATAATTTTTGAAGTTGCACTGAAAAACTAAAAAATGATTTTTTTTTCATTTAAAAATCACAAAAGCTCAACTTTTAGTTTCTGGAAAACATACTTTTACGCATTTTTTCTCAAATAAAAACTTAGAAACCATCTGCAAAAATGATATTTTGGGTGCAATTTCCATTCCTGTCAAAGCTATTTGCTGCTGAAAATTCTAGCAAAGATGTGTTGTTGTCGCTGGCACTACTGCGCATTCATAAAAATCAGGTAAATCACTAGAGACAAGCAGAAGCAATTAATGGTCTCTTTATTGCACTATATGTTAGTCTCTTGTTTTGTTTGAAGGTGCGGCTGGTTTTCACCAACACAAGAGGTTCAAGAGTGAACATGGACAAGGCAGCAGTGACAGCTTTCTTCCCAACTGAGGACAAGGGGATGCCCATGCTCTGTGAGCCCAGCAGAACCAGGCACTGCTCCTCCACAGGCTGCCCCTGTTTCACCACGAGCTGGATCTACCAATGACCCAGCAGAGTTGGGGATCGGACCTTACTCATTCCCAGAAGTAGGAGCAGAGATGCCTTGTGGAGGAGTCTTTGCTGCTTAGGAATGACAGAGCAAGTAGGATCAGGTGGAGCTGCAGGTGTTCACATCCTGGTAATAACATGAAGAACACCACAACTAGGCAGGGTGGTGGTGATATAGCACCTAGCGCAATCAAAACCAATTCCAGTTCAGACTTCAGTAGGCGTAATAGGTACAGTCATTCGTGCTTGGTCTACCAGGGCACCTAGCAGAATTGTCTACATTTGTTGGGGGTGAGCATGCGAGAGAGAATATTTATACCAAAACACAGTGCAGACTTGGTTAACTGAAATAGTTCACAAATCTCAGTTTTTTATTGGAAAACATACAGTGTTGGTTTTTTTTTTTCTGGTAAAAGCATGCTAGACCATTTATTTTCACATTTTCAGAACAACATATTCTGTCCTACATCAAAGAAATGCTTGGGCCAATGCAATCCTTTTCAGCTTCTTTATTTTACATTTCTGTGGGAAGATGAAAAATGTTGGGGGGATCAACCCTCAAGCATTTTCCTCACACATTCTTAGTTCAGTCAGCAAACCAAAAAATCAATTCTTCACCCGTTTCTAATGCTCAGGGTCACTAAATGTGAAACACATTCTTTTCCAGTAAGTCATTCCTAATAAAAGGCATGAAACTCACCGGGCAAATGGCTTTCGTGAAGATCTGGAGACACAGAAATTTAAATTAAACTAGTGTCCAGCATCCCTTTTTCTCCAGAAAAGACGGATATTGAAGGGGAATGGTTTTCTAGGAGCTAGTGGATGTGTGGGTTACAGTGTTCAATAGGTTTTATGATGATTTTACTATGCATTCACAGTAAGTAGCATTTTACTGTAGTGGTTTCTGTACAGAGAAAGGTATTGGACATATTTCAATGAAACATTTTGCTAATCATCACTATTATGAGGTTAGTTTAATAAATAGATTATAGCAGATGAATGTTCTTGCTCTCAATGTCCAATTTTCTTTCCGTCCTCTCTCCACAGAAGGGGCATTTACATTCATGGAGAGAGAGGGGAAGGCAGCCGTGGGAGCGGGTCCCTTGCTGATCTAACATTTTCTTCTCTGTAGCTACTCAATTTCCAGCATAGCTCTGCAATAAAAAATTCTAGGTCTTTACACAGTGCCTATCAGCAAGGTGGGGTGGGGACAACTTGATTTTCACCACAGGGATTCTCTTGCATCCATCACAGCACAATCTAATAGTGATACTAAAAACAAAGTAAAGCTTTCACCATGTAGGAAAAGAGAGAGAAGTCAGTGCCCTGTAGGCGCTCTTTGTTTGACCAAACAAGGGGACCAAGTTCCTCTCACCTCTTCAAAACCCCGGGCTTGTTTCATTTGCAAGGGTTTGGAAACTGTTTCCAATGTTTTCTCGCAGTTGGTCACTGGCAGTGGAAGGTCTCCTCCAGCCCAGCTCACCCAGCAATCCTGAGCAGCTCCTGTCCCCACCACACGATCGCCTTCCCAGCTGACAGCTCCCACCATAAGCAATGCAGTCACTACTTCATATATTTTCTGCTCACACAAACCATGCACCTCATGATTTCAGGATACAAAGCACCCCACAGCAGGTTTTTGCAGAGCTGCAGAGGTCCCATGTCCTATGCCAAAGTCCTAAAGGCAGTGTGCTTGCCACTGTGGCAAGTGAGAGGATGCTCAGGGGCCAGAGATGGAGCACCAACAGACACAGCCCCTATGCCTCCACCCGCCAGCTCTCAAACCCAGCTCTGCCCTCCTTTCCCGGTCTCTCCCTTTGCCCTGGCAGAAGCTCCTTGTCTGGGTGCAGCCCAGCTCTTATCTTCAGATTTGGAAAGTTCAATATTGCCAGCATGGGTGGGGAGCTGCTAGCCAGGTCTTGGAGCCACACGCACAGATCAACAAGCAGTGCAGATCCTCGGGCAAAACAGGTTGTCCATAGCAGGTCTGCAGACCTCTGCCTCCACAAGGCTCAGGGACAGCATCCAAACACACTCCCTCCATTTGAGGGTTTCGTATATACTTCTAGGAGTAGTTTTCTCATGCCTCCTAATATTTGGAGGCTCAGAGCTGGCATGAGAAAATTACTCCTGGAAGTTTGAGCAGAGATTTATGGGGTAGGGGGAGAGTGTCTGTATTTCTTGCTTTAGTACAGCCCACAGTGTGTTCGCCCTGTGGCTCCCTCACTCTAGGACATCACTGTAGCTGTACAAAGGCATGACTGTGTACCCACAGACACACACACACACACTCAGGATGAAGCTGGAGTTGTAACTCCATCATATAGCTTTGTCACAGTTGTCTCTAGTTCAGGAAAAAGAGTCGTGAAACTCCTCTTCCATTTTGAGCTAACCACTGAGCAGTGTGTTAATTTTCTGGGTCAGCATCCCAGGATTTTCCTTTTCCTAGCATGCTGTTCAATACTCTCCACTCTTTGACATCACGTAGAACTTCTATAGCAAGAGAGTGCTTAATCCTCTCTGAAGTAATTTCTTTCTTCTTTTATGACTGGAGCCCTGGACAGCCTGTTATGCTTCAACCCCAGCGCTATATTTAACCCAGCCATCTTGTTCATTCTTCCTCTCTCGTCTACAGCTTGGCTAAAGGGAAGAAATTGCAGTCATGAATAAAATACCAGGAAGAAAGTCAAATTGCTCAACACGCTTTTAGGCAAATTGCAGCATCTGGAAAAAGGCTGGATTTCTACAACGTTCTTCATTCTGTTTAGGGAGGATTTCCATACAGCTTACTGCTCAGAGGTAAAATGCGAGAATTAAAAAGATGCAACCTTAGGAATATAACAAATGGGATGGAATGGTCAGATAGCAATAAAATAACTCTGGTCACAGGGAGCTGCCTCCGACCTAAGTTGAGGGCTTGCTTCTGCAAATCCAATGACAGCACATAGAATGGGCAAATGTAGCTCCCAAGGTATATATTTTACAGAATATTTCCCAGCAAACTTTGGCCACCACTGCACAGTCTTGCGCAAGCAAAACCAGTTCAACATGGCATTTGTCATCACTTCCAAAATAAGAAAACTCCATTTGTCTACATTTAGATGCCACCGCACTGTACATAACTCATTCCTTTCTGTGTTAGTTCTGACACCCTTTTCAAGATAAGCGCCCTCTCATGTTGTTGTATCCACAGGATGCAGCCACAACACAATGAAGACGAAGAACGTGAATCAGGGCCGCCTGATTCCGACATTGATCATATGGTTGTCCTGCCTCAGCTCTATGACCTGGATATGCCCTTCACTGTCTCATCCATACAGCAAGGAATGACCACAATTCACAGTATTGACAATCCCAAAACATGGTGTGCACAAGAATTTGGGTTTTGATTCGATACCAGTCTTCAACATCTCTACAGTTTATTTAATACTGCTTTGTTCATCTTCAGCAGAGGCATATTTTCCTGAGGCATACAGAGCTTGCACTGGGGGAAAAGCACACAGCTTTTCCAGATATCTGTGCCTAAAAGGAGGCTCCTACCTACATGCGAAGGCACATGAATATAAATAGTCTGATCTTCAGAAGGATGGTAAATTTAGATGATTTTTAATGACCTGGGGACAAAAGTTGCCAATTCTGCCTCTATTGAGTCAGTTTTCTATATATGACGTTTTTATTTTCCGTTTCATCTGAGCACACACAACAGAGAAGCTCCAGGTTTCAGCCTTTGAAATGTTAGTACAACTGTGCGGGTGACAGCCCACAAAGCAGACACCAGCGCACACACGTGCTTGCAACACAAATGTTCAGAGAAGTGTACATTCGCAGAAGCGTAATGTGCTGAAAAAGTTCATCAGCAGTCGCATTTTTAAACAATTTCAATCTGCTCTATTTCATACGTTTCTCTTGGTGACAGCAAAACCTCATGCAAATCTGCTGCATGTTCCCAGCAATAGAAGGGGCTTGCATACACGTTGTCAGCAAACGATGAATTTCACATTCCGCTTTGAGACCTAGAACCAACTGAACTTCAAACCCACCTACGAAAGCATGGCACACACATTACCAAAGTCTCCATTCCCAATGCACCAAGCAAGAACTTCCTCTACCCTGAATCTAGACCCTTTTTGATTGTTTCCCAAATCTGGAACTGATGCCAAAACCACAGATAATACAAAAGCAACGATATATATTTAGTAGCCAACTAAAGGAAGAGCAAACTCCTTTTACATTTTAAACTTCAGATTGGTCTGACAAATGAATCAGGAAAAAGATGAGCCAGGAGAAACTGAAGCCTTTCGCCTGTGACATCCTGCTCTCAGCGGGGATTTCTATCATGGACACATGCTTCATATTCCCAAGCTCTCTTAATGGCCCTACTTCCAATTGCAGCAGAAACGCTATTCTCCTCTGCACCCTTGGCCGCAGAGAGGACCGGTGGGAGATGATGCCTCCAGCCACCGCTCAGTGGCCAGGGAAGTCTTCCCTATTCCCACTGCCTCTGTGATAAATTACGGAGGTGTGAAAAGGCCAGTTGCTTTCCACCAGCCGGACGGGAGGTTGGAGGAAGGCCAACCTCCTCATTGTTCAGTGAGGCTGCTCACAAAGCCTCTTTTTTTTTATTGTTTTGTGTCCTTTTTGTTCCACCAGACCCACTCTAAATAGGCATTTCCTTTGCTATTAATGAAATCTGCTTCAATTTCAAAAGTCCTGTTTGCAGGCTGTAATCTCAGTCCCAGTCCAATTTAAATATCTGTTGTTTTGGTGGTGGACTTCTGGAGTACGTCCCTCTAGCTCAATGCCAAAAACATAACGGAGAAAATTTCACCCACCGTTAGGAGCCATCTGGTTATGCTGCTCTGAAAAGTGAGACAGATAAGGAGCTGTATGATACCCATGTAAGGCAATTTGCTGGCCTGTTTATCATACCTGACTCTGGGGTGCACAGCTTTATTTTGATTTGATAAAAAGCAAAGGAGTACAGCTGCAGCACACTGCTGCTTCACTAAGCCGACAGATGGGCATCACTGTAAGGAAGCCACATGGCATTTTTTTGTTAAACTCAGCTCATTAGGTTTTATCTGCAATATGTTGCTGTATTGGCAAAAAACCTTTCAGCGAGCAGAAACATTAGCCAAAGTTTGTCAACAGATTTGGGGAAGATCCTATTGTGGTAGGATATGCGCCGGGGCAGGGGTGGGGGTTGGTTGCTTCTCAGTGCTCAGAAGTCGGCTCTTCAAACTTTTTTCAGCTCGCTCTATAATTTGGAGCGTAATGGTTGTCCTGACCGGCATGTTAATAGAGCTGCTATTCACAGTTTGCAATTATTGGTGCATTTCAAGACAGTTCACAAATCGCTTTATCTGAATAGGTGCGGAAAGTTTGTCAGCAAAACCTGGAAAGTGGGAATTTTTCCTTGCTTCTAACAGATGACAAAAAGCCAGATGCCCACATTTCTGTAAAAGTGAAAAGTACAGTTCAAAACTGAGAACCACGACTGTTTTTACAGGCTGTATTATTTTGAGACGTTTTGAGTTGTAAGCAGTCCTTTCCTATCTTGGGGAACTGGTTCAATTCCAGCAGGCCAGTTTAACTTTCTGTGAGAGAAAAATGAACCTAAGTTGCATGCATTAATAGCAGCTTTGGCTACAGATTGGTAAATTTAATATTTGGAAAGCAAAGCAAAGTATTTTCAATCTATGGAAGAAATATCAGAAACTTTGAAAAGTTTCTCCTCAGGCAAAGGAATCGAATGGGTGGCTCTGGGAGCTCCCAGGCATTTCAGTGCCTGCCCACCTGGGAGCCCCGATACCAAGAATTTCACAGAACGGGGTCAAGTGAGGTGTTCGGAGCTCTCATGGGCCCTTCTGACACACAAATGTGAACCGACTTAAAGACCATTTAGTTAGCCAGCACAGGGCCCTGAGCAATCTCATCTAGTTGAAGATGTCCCTGCTCATTGCAGAGGGGTTGGACTAGATGGCCTTTGAAGGTCCCTTCCAACCCAAACCATTCTATGATTCTCCCTGCATCTTAGTCCAAGTCAGAAGCGTGCTTTCAAAGCAACCGTCCTGACTGTTCCCACTTTGCTCTGGGTGATGTCCATGAAGCCGTCTGGGAGCACGCACTCTGGATTCCTCTCAGATGAAACTAAACCACCAGATGAGCTGCCATAACGCCCCAGACCTTAGTGTGCACTCAGTCCACAGGACTGAATTAACCTGAACCAACCTCCCAGCAACATACAGTATGGACATCGGGGCCTCAGCACCATTTCACCCTCCACATCTACAGCACCGGATTACTTGCAAAAGTAAATGCATCAAAGAATCTCTCTTGTTTTAATTTATGGATCGTAAATCTAATTATACACTGGGGGCTTTCATTTACTTCAAATTTGAACCAAATCAAATCAAACTCAACCAAAATTCAATAATTCTATCTTAAACCAAAAAGGGAATATCCACATGGTTTTCTGGTTACTCTAAATTTACCATGATGCCTAATGTGATACCTTGAATTAAACCATACCAACTCAGCAGCTAAATGTAACCTTAGTATCTGTAAAAGAAAACATTTTTCACTAATGCAGAGTTGAGTTATGTTTTCCATTAGTGGAAAATGTGATCACATTCTGAGATACTTCTTATTTTTATACTGGCTTTTATTTTTAGCTGTTTCTGTATTAGAGCAGTGCCCATTATCTTGCTATAATTAAAGGTCACTGCTCCAGTTGCTATCTATAGCTATAAAACTTCATGGTAGGCTGGCACATCTTGACCCAAAATTAATAGATGTATCTTAGATCATATAATTCCCCTTTTTTCAGTTGTCTAGCCTGTGTGCGTATAATAGACGCTCTCCGGCTCTCAGCCATTTTAGGACTGTATATGAAAGATACAGCAAAAGGGTGAGATCACTGTTTCTGGGAGGCACAGCTGTAATCGTCACTGGTATCAAGTACTTGGACTGGGGTTTCACCGGCAAGGAGCATGCAAGCTCCTGCAGCAGGGAACACGCCAGCACTGCCGGTTTGCTCTCTGTTTGCCAGGGAAGACTTGAGCCCTTGGTGTCCTGCAGGGGGACCAGCTGCAGCGCTGGAGGTGGCACTGGGAGCTGCCGCCTTTGGTTATCACAGTCCCCCTACAGCAGTGGGACCTGAGCAAACTAAGGGTGGGAACGCCTGACTGAAACCAAAATCCCTTTTGGGTGGATTTGCCTTTTTGCTTGATTTCTGCAGAGCAGGCAACAAAGTGGAATGCTAACCCGTAAGTAAAGTTCACTGGCATTTTTGTAATTCAAATAGAGAATGCCTTAGACTTAGTGCCAGCTCTCTCTGGCCTTTCTTCTGCTGCCATGAAGTCAGAGCTTATTTTACCGTGAGTAAAATGGACTCCACAAAAAGCAAAAGATGGCTTCATGTGTAAAAAAGAACAGATGTAAAGTTTGCTTTATGCTTTTGACCTTTTTGTTGTCATGATGATCTGAATCTGCTAACCAACAGTGCAAAAGAGACTACGAAATAAGAGAAATATTTATTCCCTCAGAAAAAGTCTTATTTCCCGGTAGTCCATAAACTCCACTCATTTCAACACCAGACATTTTCCTCCATCTCAAGTACTAGAATTTTTTCTGTCTTTTTAAACTTCAGTCTTGCTGGGGAAAAATAAATACAATATCTAGTCACACATGAAAGAGCTAAGCTCCATGGTAATTTAACAGCAGAGATTCTACACTCCAAATTCTGCCCAAGAGCTTGTGTGGATATTGCATTTCAAGGGCAGAAAGGGGAATGGCTTTTCCTGATAACCATTGTATATATAGATACTACAAGAAAAAAAGCAAAGGGCTATCAGCGTGGTGGGAAGGAGTGGGAAGAAGAGATGGCAGGCTTGACTTCGGAAAAACGCCCCCAGGTCTTACCTGAGACAGGGTCTGTATAAAGAATTCGGTCTTGACTCTGCTGAAAGTAAGAAAAATCTTCTGGCATCCAAGTTGTAATTGATATTCATGAAAATGTATAAGATTAATGTACTCACTCGCCACTGCCTTTCAACCTTGTAATGAAAGCAGTCAGGTCTGAGAGGAGATGGCGGACAATAAAGAGAGAGGAGCGTGAAAACAGCGAAAAGGAATAAGCGAATGGAGCTGATTGATTGAAATATTTCCTTTCTATAGATTTACTGGACAAACGCTTGTGTCTTTTGTGCCACATAACACTGGGGTTACAGATTTACCCTGCTGACCTGAGCCACTAACCCACCCTACCCATGCTCTTTCCAAGTGTGCACCAGAGCCTGTAACAAGCTCTTCCACAGGAAGCTTTTCTGACCCTAGAAGAGCAGCGCTGACCCTTCGCGGTTTGGTTTTAGGGACAGAACGCAGGACAAAAAGGACCTAGCTGCCCTAGGAGCATCATGCAGGAGGGCTTCCAGAGCTTGGATGTGCCATGCCACCAAAAGCTCACAGATGACTTGATACAAATCTAGGACAAAGAATATTGTGCCACGGGAAGAGAGCAGAGAGATAAAGGGACCCCAGACTGCAGATTTTGTTAGTTTTGTTACTGTTCCTCCCTCTCTCAGTCGTGTAATCTGGCAGCCCTAGGTGCTAACTCCTCGTCATGCTACACCTTGCAATGCAGCAGGAAAGTCTCTACCACGCCACTGAGCCACGTTGTCTGGCTGTACCCGGAGCAATCTGCCTGCTGGACGGCCTTCCTCTAACCAACGGAAGGCCGAGGCTTTTAGCAATCTGGACGTGTCCAATCAACTGGGGCTCCCTCTTTCTTCGTCAGCACCTCCTTTACACTAATCTTTTTTCTGACCATCTCATTTTCTGAAGCGCTTCATCAGGTAACTAGAAAATCCCATCTGTGGCATTTCATTTCAAGGACCAGCAGGTTTTGCGTGCTGGTGCTGTCTTTGCTGCAGAAAGCAGGATCAAGAAAAGCATTTCTCAAGCAACTCGCCTGTTGAACCTCAGGAGACTCTCCTTACTCACTTTAAGACAGCAGAGCTTCATGCAGCAGACATGTTCTCTTTACAACCTCTTCAAAGCAATCGATTGTCCACTGTGATGATTATCTTGACAAGGCTTTCAACTCCCTGTGCTTTCTAGGTAGAGGAGGGTATTGAGAGATAGCAGGTCATTCTGTCCTCTGCCAGTCATCACCTTAAGAGACATTTAGTCCAGCGCTGGCCATGGCTTGGTCCTGCCTTTTCATTAACATCTTTATGTAAGGACATCATATGGTACTAAGTAAAATGTAACTGGGGAGTCCAAGAAAACTTTCCTGTTGACCTCTGTCTATGATTAGTCTCAGTAACAGTGTTTGCAGTATAACCCATATACCCTTGCAGAAATGATGTTTTTCCTGTGGTGTACTGGAAAAATGCAAAAAATGCAGCTAAAAGAACTGTAGGAAGGACCTTGTTCAGAGGCAGGGAGCTCAGTGAAACCATCCTAAGGTACAGATTCGGGGTAATGCACACCTCTCTTGTTTATAACCCCTGTCTGGCTCCACCTACGCCGTAGAGACTCTTCTCCCAAAACTGTGGTGTAGCTCAACGGCTGTACAGTAGATAATCACCTTCTCTGCCCAGCTTTGCTGGCATGCCATAGCAAATATGTGTACAGCACATTTGACGTAAGACTAGACTGCTTTACAGTAAAAAAACCCTTGAAGCTTATTGTGGAAAGGAAAGAAAGAAAGTGAAAACTTAAATATCGCTACTGAAGTACTACCATGGATCCTCCTTGGAGTAATGTTCCTATACTCCAAGTTTCTCCAGAAGCCACGTACCCTGTCATATTATATCCCCATCACACACTACAAAATATTCTCCAGGGTGAGGAGACAGCTGTTTGTGGTGCATGAGGGAACAGGCAGTCCATCTGGGAAATAAAATTCCCATAAGATATGCTGTCAATATTTCTAAATAAAATGTTATTCTCAGTTATCTGACTTAAGGGAGGGGAAGTAAAGGACAAAGTAGGGACTTCTTGAGAAAAGTTTAACTTCACCCAAAGTCCAGTTTGTTGTTAAAAATGGTGCCAGAGTATGTTTTCAGCCAAATCTAACAGGTTTCTTCAGGCTCAGAGCTGAGCGTGCTGGAGGGCGCTTTGGTCCAGAGGCTCAAGGGAGTGCGGCAGGGGCAGTGTCTGGGGAGGAGCTGCTGCCAAGAAAGTGGAGCCGCTCTGCAAACTGTGGCGTCTACTGAAATAAGCTTACCGGGCATTTTAATTTTTTTGCTCAGGAAGTCTCACTTTAAAAATTAAATCCCACTTCCCTCTTAAGGATCATAAAAGAATATGTCAGACCAAAACCTGCCTGTACTTGGGTATGGTGCACATTTGATTAAAATTCAAAGAGAATATTGCTTAGGGCCCTGCTCACACTTACTGCATAGTAACCTCATCACTGCACATGGGTGATGTTGCAGTAACTGCATCACTGCACGTGCACACTGCTGTCCTTTGCCCGCCAATGCAAGAAAGACGTAGGTGGATTGAACACACTGGCACCATTAACACTGCAGTGATAGCTGGCAAGATGCTGAAGACTTTCAGTTCCAATTGACCCTGGTGGGAAGGGAGGGGATTCAGAATCTCCTCTGAGGTCCCGCTTTGCCATTGTATCTCGTTTAAAAGGGTTATTTGTACCATTATGAAAGAAGTAGGTCACAGATAACCCTTACCAGTTCCCATCTACCCACTTTGCTACTGATGTGGATTAGCACAAAAAAAAGTAACATTATTCTTTTCTCACGTAAGGATGATGCAAATTACCTTCTCGTGTTAAATTCCATCACATGAAAAAGGGACAGCTGAGCTGCCCACCTCTCCATTTGATTTTCTTCTGTACATTTTTCACTGCATTACTAGGACTTCCCCTCATCCATTTCATATCAGCACAGAGACAGGACCTTGTTAGGTTGCCTCTTTGTATTTAAGAAACCAAATCTGCCTCCCCTGCTGGCATTGAAAACCCCAAGGGAAAGAAAAACACTTTCTGACCTCCAAAGTATTTTCTGAATTAAGTAGATCCTTTCTTTTTCACCAGAGACCACAGAACAAAGCTGGTAGTGATCGGTCTTTATGAACTGAAGAGAGATTGGGAACTGATGCAGCTCGGCATTCAGTGTGCCATTACTCCAGAGACTAATTCCCTCCAATTTACTTTCCTGGTTTTGTTTCTTCTCTTCTGTGGCCGCATTGTCCTCCCTCTACACTTATCCCAGTGCTGAGCAGGGAAAGCGCTGAGGTCCAAGCTGATAAACAGCAGATGAATTCCACCGCTGTACTCAGCAGCTCTTTCTGTACTTTAATTGACTTCTTAGGTCAATAAGGACTTTATAGGCCAGTTTTTCCTTATCTTGAGAGTAACAGTGCACATATGGAATGGAGACATTTATTTCCAGCTCCAGGAACAGCATGCTAACTATATTTATCTTTCCAGGCGATTGTGCCAGACTCATCACCATGGTACCTGCAGTGCACAGACTTTTAGCTACGGCCTTTTGATACAGAAGCCATTTGGTAGCCCTCACCCAACTGCTGGGAGCCATGAAGTGCAGGGGACCATTGATGCTGCTCTTGAGTTATTTGGGGAGGAGGAGAAATGTTAGTCTTGTTAATCATTTCTCACTGTTTGCATCAGAGCATGCTCTGTTATGCTAAGTGCCTTAGCTCTCCTTCCAGGCTGAAGGTTTGTGGATTATTAATCATCCCTACTTTCAAATATATAAATCATGATAATAGTAAAGGCAAAGGGGTAGAGGCAGCAATCTGCTGTTAACCCTTCCAGCTCACAGGGTGTTGTCTTCCTGCCTGATACATTTTCCTGATCTCACCAGGGGTCCTGGGTTGTCCCTGTGCCAGTCACCTCTCCAAGAGAGTGGCTGCTGTATTTTTAAAGCCATCCTCAAACCCACTCAGCACAGTTATCTCACATCCACCAATCTGGGGGTTGCAGGCCAGGCCCAGAAGATGACTGGGAGGTTCCAGGAGCCATCTGGCTGAACACCAGGCCCCACTTCATTCCACGTATGAGGGCCTGGAACAAAAGCACGCAGCATTGGTGCAGACACAAGTATCCAGGTGGAGAGAGAAAAGAAGACATGTTGGGCATTGAAAAAACACAGGGAAAATAAGGTCCCTAGAAACCAGTCTAGTTTAACAAAGATTCACAGGTGACGATGCTAATACAATTCTCAGATTGAAAAAAAAATAAATAATTCCCTCCTGAATTATTCTACCTTTTGCCTAGGCTAAAGCAGTATTGTTAAACTGGAGCAGACTTTCCTCAGCTGGTCTAAATATTATATCCAATAAATACTTAGTGGAGTAAGGCTGCATCTAAGCCAAGCCCACAGGCTAGACAGTCTTCTAGTTTACAGGAAATCTTTCAAACTGTACAGCCCTTCATCAGTGCCAGAAGCCTACATTGACTTCAGTCCCAGCTAATGAAGTTCTCAAAAGCCAGAGCAAACCACTGCTCAGGCTGGACTCCCTTTCAAAGCTCCAGCGAGATCTGTAATTCAGGAATCACATCTTCTATTAAGCTCCAGACAGTGCATAACCATACATAACCATACTCTGTAATGTATCACTACACTCCTCCAGCTCATCACAGCTAGGAAACAATTAAAAAATAAGTCAGTTTATTTTAAATAAATCTGCAACAAATAAATGGGCTCAAAACAGGATTATTTTCAAAATTTATAATTTTTAAAATAACATCTTTACAAAACACTGGTATTTCAAGAAAGAAAAAGGAATGGTTAGGAAAGGTTTTTGAAAAACAAAAAATGTTTCAAGAAGATGAAGATTTAGTACTGAAAAAAAAGATTTTGTGATTGGAAAGACAAAATTTGCAAACCAATACCAACTGAAGTCATTTATCTCAAGACAGCATCACAACCTGATCGCAGCAAGACTCATCTCAAGTGATTTATCTCAAGACAGCATCACCAGCTCTGATTTCTCCCCACTTCAGTGCTAAGGAATCCCTGCCAGCCAGAAAAGAGGACGATGCTCCCTTCAACTGTGGGACTGGCTTCGGCATGCAAGAGAAGCGCTGCTGTGGTCTTCAAAAGGCAAGTCCCTGGGTGGGGCTGGATGGATTAGGCTGGATCTACAGTAAAAAATGTCTGCTGATACAGGACTGTATTTTAAGTAGACTCCTTTCCCAAGTTTGTTTTATAGACATAAGGTTTATTCATGCCGAGCATCCTAGGCTGGCTTTGGGGAGAGGAGAAGGTACTGCTGCTTTGAGCAGAAGACAGCTATTGTACCAACACAGCCACAGTAAGTGTGCCGGTAGCATTTTGTCCAACAGTTTGGTCATTTTAAAATTAAATATAGCACAGAATGACAAATTATTGCTAATTGTCATGAATCCAGTGCCTGTTTTATGCTATGGCACAAACGAATATTTTGGCTTTTTTTCTGTTGAGCTGTGATGTTTATAGTTAATAACAGTAAATCTGCTTTTTGTGTCACTAGTCAGTTGTAATGCTCTAAAGGCCTTGCAGCAAAGCAAAGCGGCTGAAGACCTGTAGTTGCGGTATTTCTAAACATAGGTCTGATTTCAGGTTTAACTGTGTCTTAACTAGGCATGTTTATAAGAGATCACAAAAGGCTGTGTATGTACACAAAAGGTACATACAGCCAGATTCTCCTGTAAATCAGCATTTCAGTCCTGCTGGGCTCCAGCCCCAGGGAAGGGGTTGATGTCGGTGGAGCTACATCATTTTACAGCAGCAGAACCCATTACGTTTAAGAGTTTGCAGCACCAGAGTGGGTCTTAAATATTGAAGGTTTTATCCTGCAATGGGCTAAAAGGATTCACATGTCCTTGGAGCAGCAGGCATTTAGTGCATCTCTGGAGAAACCCAGTCCTCTGCATAGTCATTTTCTGTTATCATCTGAGCAAGGCTATGAACGTACTGTCACGGTGGGTGAAACTCACCCCTGTGAAGACAGTCTGCATGCAGCACATCTTGGTTCGAAGCTCACTTCAGCCTTTGAAGTGAATATGAATGAATTCATACAAGGGAAAAACTCCATCCTCTCTAAATTATCCTTTGTACAGCCCTGGAGCTAAAAACCCTACGCACAGAACTGTATCGTGAACATGCATTCAAAATCTCTGCAGATACGATAGGGTCAGTGCAATATCTCCACTTACATTTAGATTGACAATTACAGAGAGCAGCTCTAGCATTTCTAAAGGGAAAAAATACATCTGATTCCCCTCTGTGCTAAGACTCAACAGGTCCAGCATAAAGTGTCTAGAATGCCAGCAGTGCCTCAAGAGACATAATAATTTATTTTATCTGCATAACTTGCTCAGGTATTTATAAATAGCTAATAAAATTGAGAAACTTGTAAGTGTGTGAAGCAGGAACAAAAAGATATGAAAACCATTAAATAAATGAAAACTGCTACCAAGCTTTCGTGCTTAGCTGTGATTAAGCCACGGCAAGGTTCAGCCCTTTGTGTTCCGATAGGAGTGTGCGGATCAGCAGAGACATTGAGATCCCACCTAGGGCAGCCTGGGAGGGCGGAAAGCCAACACAGGTTCTGGGCAAAGGATACGTACATGATGCTGTTGGTGTTGGTAGGGGAAGCCTACTGCCCCCTCCACTCAGAGCCATACGGGGATGCTTGGCCAGCCTAGCTGTAGCTGACAGCGATTTTTCACATGGAGAAGCTCTCAACTCTCCAGGCAGAGGAAAGGGGGGTGCTATCCCAAGAGCTGCCTCGGGGAACCTGCTCTAGGATAGAAGCAAAGCCATTCCCTAAGTAATTATGCCAGGAAGAAGTTAGCTTTATCTCAGAAGACGTTAGCTTTATCTGAACACAAGAAATACTCCAGAATACCTGTAGAGCAGTAGCTGCCCCAGAATAGCTCAGGCAATCAGCCTGCCCACACAAACAAGCCATCAATGATTCATCTTGCAAAATGAGAATGACTTTTCCTGGAGGGAAAAATGAACAGTACGGGTTTGTGGCCTGGCTGAAGCTCAAGTTATATCTCCTATACTCTCTTCATACAATGAACTTCTCCAGGGCTCTTCTGAAATGCTCTCACAGGCAGAGGGGGGCAAATTTAGCTTTCTGCTGTATTGGTGTCAGTGGTTTTGCCCTCATGTAATGAGCAGCTGTTAGGCCAATTTGTTTTTCATCTTTTTCTCAGATGCCAGCTCTTATTTTTTCTAATCTACCTAAGAGTAAATATTGCCAGAAGCAAGACTCTTCTTAGAACAGCTACTGAATCATCTCTCCTGTTTTCTAAGAGCATTCGAATTAGACCAAGAAAGCCACCCTGTAGTCATATAAGCTATATATTGAGCATACTCATTTGATTACAATCACTTTGGTTTCCTGGACGAACATTTAAGTGGGAAAAGACATTCAAAATGAACCAATATTATATATAGGCCTTGCAGGCAAAACACTTATTGTGTTGAAAACTTGGAATATACTGCAATACGAGATAGGGGCGAAAAATCCTGTCTAAATGTTTTATGCAAATTGCAAGAAAGTAAGAAGAAAAAAAACATACCAGAAATATTACTGAATCCACCAATTGGATGCTGCTTTATGGGCAAGTTCTTAGGCAGAAAGCAGTAGTAACTTATATTTTCCACAATGAAATTGAAAATGCACTTATAGTATAGTGGATTACGGCTTTGTGAAATATTACCATTTTCTTTCTTTGCTTTTTCAGGTAGTTAAATTTAAGCGCTACTTACATTCCCCCTTATCCCCAACTTTAAAAGGCAATAAATTGCTTTAGTGTTTTCAATTTCTTTTCCTTCAAGAGATGTAAATTGATTGCCTGAATCCCTCTGCAAACTTTATTCTTATGAATAGGGGAGAATAATTTACAAGGCCATTGGCCCTGCCTAATTCCCCTTTAGCTCCGCGACTCCTTTTGAGGCCAGCACTACAACACTTCATGTCCAGCAAGGTGGCAGAGCAGCAGCAGCCCCCATAGCCCCACATCAGTGCCACCCCCCAGCCTGGCTGGGAGGGCTGGGCACAGGGTCTGTTGTACCTTTCAGCTCAATGGAATGGAAAATACAGCCAGACCCAGAGGAGCACAGGGATAATGGAGGCTTCTCAGGGACACTCCTGGGATGTGCCTGAAAACTAGTTCTCATTGGGCTAGCAAATCACTTCCATGCAAGCCAAACAGATTGTTTTTCAAACTTCCTGTCTGGCTGAGGGACATATCAGCTATAGAACAGGCGTAAAGTAACTTGAGCATTTAAAAAGCTAGGTGTTGCTAACTGGCACAGTTTAGGAAAGTAAAGGCTTGGGCTCAGGCCAAGAGCATGACCACTTCAGGCTCCAGCCTCAGGAGTATCATCTCCAGTAAACCTTGCTGCGGTGCTTTGAGGTGCTGTCACAAGAGATCTGTGATGCTCCGCTACAAGAGGTGACCACCTCCACCACACTGATAACAGCATGGGGCCTATCCTGCACCTCTGCCTCAGTTTCCCTCGGTCACCTCAACCCATAGTCTAAACTACCATGAAGGCAGGTCTGCACAAACGCACCCAGCAGCAAGCTGGGATGGCTGATCAAGGCAGAGGCCAAAGCCCAGCAGGCCAGAGGACAGAAGCAGCGTGAGTGCCCAAGACCATCTCACCTATGTTACTGATTATTCGTGGTAGACTCTGGTCACACTAAGCAACGGGCACACAGCATCGGTGGTGACACCCTCCCATAGACATGCTGCTTGCCACCAGCACGAGCCGCCAGGCAACTTTGTGCTCAGGAGACCTCACTGCTGGGTGGCACGGCTCATCAGGACGCCTACCCTGGCCTTTCTCCTGCTCTCACATTGGCACGTGCGTATGGAGGAACAAACCTGTATGAAAATCCCAAATCTGTATCTAAAAAGGCTTTCAGTCATGCACAGTCAGAAACTTTCCTCCACAGCTAAGATTACTAAAACCAGGAGTTTGTTTCAAGGAGTTTTTTGGGTGGAGGCAGATGAGGCTTTCTTCTGGATTCAGTGGGGATCCAAGCCATGGCTGGAGCATTACCAACATTACTTATTTGTATCAAGATCAGAGCAAGCACAAAGTTTCTGTCAATGCAGTTTCAAAACACATTATAGACACTACAATAAAGTCTTTAGCAGGCCAATAGCATGGGGGAAAAAAAAAAAAAGAAGCATATTTAAAACTATCTGTACTTTTTGATGCTGCCTTTCGGAAAATAAAAATATGTAGCATGGGGAGTGATGAGGGTGACTAATCAACTCAAGGGGGGGTACCCTCCCTTACATGGTTGGATTTTTCCAGGAATAACAATCATTGCCTAAGCAAAGCCTTATTGCCATTCATTGCACACATTCCATACAGCCTCATCAGCCATCCCGCGCACCGTGCAAAGTGCAAGCGTGCTTACCATCAAGTGACAGGAAGAAAAATGCCATCGCCAGGCCAGTGCCTCCTGCAGCAGATTTGCAAAATGGAAACCTGCAAAGCCATAAAGGGTAAGGGGCTGGCAGCGTGGCGAATTCTGTAAATAACTTGCACGCCTCGGAAGGGAGGCACATCTCTCAGGAGAGATACAGAGATAAGACAGACATCCCGAGAGCTGGAGCTGACGTGCGCAAGCAGCGGGGGCGTGAGGCGGAGAAGCGCCGGCCAGCAGAAAGCACGTCCTCCCCGAAGCCCTCCTCGCGCTCCTTCTCCGCTGCTCACTGAAGGCAGTGGCTTTTCCCGGCTTGCTCATTTAAAAAGCTCCCTAAAAGGTGAAGGAAGCTGCGAGAGAAGTGAAGCATTTGGCAAAATGCAGCCTCTTGAAGATGTTACATGCACGGAAAGCCTGTAATCCCATCCTCACCCTCATCTAATGTCTAGTGACAGCCCATCAAACGCTCCCTCTTTATTAAATTCAACTGTGAACAAAATTAGCAAAGAAATATGGGTTTTAATTAATGTTTGCCTTGACCATAAATGAAAGAGAACTTTAATTTTTTTACTGTATTTTACTAAGCAGAGTCATTCAATATCTTGGATGCCAGTAAATTAATTCTGAACTAATGAAGTTAAAGGAGGTCATTTGTTAGAGAAAACTGATTACATATCGGGATCTCCTGGGGACCTAAATGAGAAAATCACTATAATGAAAAAATATTTTAAATGATGCAGGTCAACCAAGTAGATCATTAAGGATACAGAGGGGGTGGAAATATTAATGACACCATGACAGGGAAATGCCAAAAGGGAAGTGGGCTGACATAAGTAAGCAGAAAGGCATTTAGCTTGGGGTTCCCCCCCCCCCCGCCTTTTAATAATTGAAACACATGAATTTCATTGCTTACTTCAAATTAGTCACCTGTGCCCAGATATTTCAATGACAGCATAACAGCAATGCACTAATGTACATTATGTACGTAAGTTTATTTGTGTAAAGCATAAACCTTTTTGGTGGTATTAATCATAGTGGCACCGAAGAACCCAAGCCAAAATATGGGCTGCATTGTACGAGACATGGGAAAAAATATGCAAGGGGAAGGGAGCGATCCCTGCTTCTCAGAGGTTTAATTTCAACAAGCAAGCAGCAGCCAAGGGCGGGAGGCTTACATGGCACATTACAGCATCAGGCTAGTGCCTAAACACAGCCAGCTGGAGCAACGGGAGCGATGTAGCCTGGATGAACAAGAAACGGTCTCAAGGGCTGGAGCTGTGGTCTGTCTAGCCTGGGAAACCTGCTGCCTTGGACTATGGCAGTGGAAGATGCTATTTAGGGAGAGCACGTGAGCCTGAGCACTCCCTGCAGCCTGCTGCCCCTGTGCTCCTGTAATCACTGCAATAGGGACATAGAGACCAGTTCTCTACTTGCACCTTTTATATCTACTTTGGGACCACTGTCTGAAATTAAATGTGTTTAGTTCTGTTTTGAACCTGCTGACACAATGAGGGCAACCTCCTGAGGCAACACATCCCAGAAGTTCTCTACCTGCTATGAGAAACAGCAAGCTCTTTCGCCTGCCTTACACTCGTCTCCTACCAGTTTGTGAGCTCCTCCACCGAATAGAATTTGGTGAGAAATAGTTCTGCATTCACCTGATTTATGATTTGACTAACTTTAATCATATCTTCCTCAGCAGTAAAACAATTCTCAGTGCTCTGCTCTCAGTGCCCTTGCTGAGGACACCCAGCACTGTGTTGGATTCTGTGGCTGCCACTGCACATGGATCTCATGATTTCAAAGAGCCATCAGCGTTGGCTCTTTCCTAACCTCTAAGTGCCAGTTCTGAGTCTGGCATTGCGGGGGCAGGATTTAGATTATTCTTTTTCCTTATGCATCAAGTACCCTCCTGAGAGTCCCTGAAACATCCCTCTTGCCACATTCACGTCAATGCTGAGGATGTGACTGAGCCTAATCCTGCATGGCAAAGCACATAAGCATTGAACACAATGGGAGCCTCTAGGTAGCAGCCATATTTAGGTTTGCTGAGTTTTACTGAGGCGGTTTACAGGGCTTCAGGAGACTCTCGGGAAGAAAAAAAAAAATAAAAATCAAAGGGGTGACTGAAGGTAGAAACTAAACAAGGCAGGAGGTGCAAGCCGTGTCATCCCACGGGCAGCGGCAAACGTAGTCTGGCAAGGAAAGTTGCAAGGCACGTCAAGAAAAAAAAAAAAAAGGGGGGGGGTGGCATGGGAAAAGAGATCTCTGTTCAGTAGTACAAGGATGGGAGGATCCTCTCATGAATTCAGGAAGGCAGAAGGAATCTAGGGAATATTAGAGGAGAAATTAATATACTACAGAAGGAGAAACAAAGCAGCACCAAGACAATTAGTTGAAACAATCCTTTATGAAAAGGGAAGTAAGGCTGATAAAGCACTGGCGCATCCATTTACAAAGCTTATCAGAAAGCAGTTTATTCAAAAGAAAGAACCAAAAACGAACCCAGATCCACTAAATCCACTTTTCAGGATTTCTTCACCAAATTAGCCATGGAGAAATATGCTAGTCCTACAGAGCAGATGCAAACTATTTAAATGAGTACATCAGGCAGTTCTATCACAAAGAGATGTAATTAGATTTGAGGAGCCAATACCTCAAGCAGAGCCTGAAAGGGCGATCAACAGTTTACAGCTTGGAAAACTCCCAGAACCGGAAGCCAAATTCTTCAGAGCATTTAAACAGAAACTCATCCCCTCATTAAATGAAGCATTTGCTGAAATTCCAGGAAAGACTACGATGAAGCTACCACACTATTCCCACACAGAAAAAAGGCAAAGCCATTAATTATTGAGGCTTCTTATGATTTACTTCTCTTTTAAATAGGGGTATTAAAATTAGTGCTAAAAGGCTAATGACAAGATGGAGATTGCTTTTTTCAATGGTAAGCATTTCTGACCTTTTAGTTACCAGTTGTTTAATTGCAGTCTCCAGATGAGCAGTAATAGCAATTGATTTGTGTTCACTAAACTCTATCATAGAACCAAGAACTAATCCTGATGTTTTACAATGTAAAGACAGCATTAGACTGAGTTAAGCAACTACTTCAGTTAACATTACGGTGATGATTTGGCTTCAAAGTATGCCTCCTATTGAACCGAAAACTAGAATTCCTGTAAGAGCTTCTTCATTAAATAAATATTCCTCAAGAATGGATTTAGCCACGACTGTTTGTCTCTTTTTAACTGCTCTTTCAATCAAAGTTTTCTGACCATCTTCAAATGACAAACCCCAACAGTTATAAAGCCAACATTGTAAGACCCAACTTTTTCACTGTAAGTATATACATATATATCTACATTTATATCCATTGTATTAAAATATCATGAAAGCAGGCATTAATTCAAAAAATAATTATCAGCTATCTGACACAAAAGCCAAAAACCTCCAGTCTTGGCATGTGTGTAATACCTGGTAGGAAGGGCTGGCATAGTCAACTGAAGATGTTCGTCTGGTACAAGCAGAGAACGGGAAAAGAAAATGACAGTTCTACCCAGCTGAAAAGGAACAGATTACTGACATAGGAGAGGGAGTGGGGAGGAGCTTTCATTCCTACATGAAAGCAGAGGGCAGGTTTAAACTAATTCTACATCCAGAAAGGTAACTGTCACCTTACTGGAACCTGAGAATTAACTTCTGCCATATCCCACTGATGTTGCTCTGTGGATGCCGCCCCTGAAATTACTGTCCCACAAGCAGTGTGAAGAAAAAAAACAGAAAGTAGAAAGAAACTTGCAATATATTTGCTCTCACTCCAACAGAATAGAAAATAGTATGACCAGAAGTGTCGGAATGATGTGTTTCTCACTCCACTACTCTTACTTGGAGGACTATATTTATAAAACAGCAAATTACAGTTTGAATCGTAAGTAAGCACTGAAGCCGAGTTTTGTTTTACTGAGATGTATAAATTTTCCTCACCTATAAAACTGAAGCAGATGTACAGGGGCTGTACACGGCTGATGCTATCATTCAACATTGTTGATCCAGCCGGAAAATGAATGATGGTTTGCCATAATTTGTACGAATGTTTTGCAGGCAGTATATTATCCATGCAAAGTTGAGCAATAATTTCTCCATTCCTAACCATGGAAGAACCATATTTTTTTATATATATACATATGTATATACATATTTAATTTAGAGCACAGGTTGGCCTAAATTACAAAGGTGCCAAAAAAGGAGCATTTGTGCTCCTGTGATAGCTGTTCTTCACTGCTTGACATCTCCATCCAAATTTCTTAAGACACCTTCACCTTTTGTCACAGCAGTCCTTGGAATGTACAAATTCCAGCATTTCAGCATGCCTTGAGTTGTGTCTACAGAGATGAGTGGTGATTGCCGATGGAAATTCAGGCTGCACGTCTCAAGATCTGCACGTGCTCAAACTGGAAGAAGACATCTGTGAAATGTGTTCTGGGGATTATAACTTGAAAAAAAGGGTGATATTTATCGTAAGTGAAGCACAGGCATTAAAAAACCCTTTTTTAATTGTTGCTGGCCAAAAAATGAATGGATCCATTACTGAAGTTTAGCAAAAGTATTAGCTCAATAACAAAAGGAAATTATAACCAACAAGTGTGTTTCTGAAGGAGCCAACTGACCCTTGCTGTTGAGGGATTCCTCATTACCATTTAACACAGGATTCTCTTGTAAAGTTTATTTCTCATTTTAAGACAAGAATGAAGTCCAAGGGATTTATTATTAAGACATAGCCAATAAATTCCTTCTTTTATTTTCCATTCAAGCATGCTCACAGGGTTTCAGCCCCATTGAGAGTTGGCAGCAGCTCTTTGATCTCAGTTACTACTACTACGACACAGTAGAATTCAAGTGAATTGAAGCACTGTTTCAAAATAAACATCTCTGCCTCATGTCCAAACATTGCATGACATTGTACCACAAGAGGCTAAAGTAAGTCTGGTAGAAAAACCAATCAGTTATTCCAACCGCAGTTTCCTACAGCTGCTAACTGTAGCATGGTAATGAAAGCATGGGGTTTTGCACAACCCTAAAATATTGCAATCTCTTGGCTGTGAAAGAAGAGTGTGGCTCAAGCTTAAGCAATCTACTTCACACCAGTCTAATCTTGGTGTAATTAGAGGATTGCTGCCAAATATAAAGCATATGCTTTGTCCGAAGTCTCAATGCAAATCTCTCTGTGTGTATATATGTGTTGAATTATTAAATTCAGAAACCCATAGCAACATCTATGATAATATATACTGCTGCTATTATTATACACAAGAAGCTCTAAAGCCACTTTTAATCAAAAAAGATCCTTTTAAATCTATACCTGGTTTTAGTGACATTACTGTTAATGCAGCTGATGAAATATTAAGCATGCAATTACTGTACATGCTCTATAAATGGCTTTCCTGACATTCAGGCTATATAGAAGGCTGTGTCAAAATGAGAAGGAAGATATTTTTCTCCCAAGTATCTTTTTCCCAGAGAGAAATTCAAGATTAGGTTGAAAGCATTTCACTCAGAAACGATGAGAGCCCCAACCAAATGCCACATTCATTATAAAAACCCAGACTGGAGGAGAGAAACCAGCAGAACTCCCAATTGCTGTCCTGAAAGGAGGTGGGGCAGCTTGTTCAGGCTCCACACCTGGGGCTCCCATCTGGTTCATGTTGAGCCAGTCACAAAAGGAAGGGAGAGAGGCAATCTTCTTAAGAGAGCTTGTTACAGCCTTGCAAGCACAAGGCACATAGGAAGACAGCAGGATAGAGGTCACTTCATGCTCATTTTTTCTAGGAAAACCGAGCATTCAGAAATGAGAGATGGCCGCAGTCTAATCCCCGACACAGTTCATGCTCTATACAGTGCAAAAAGAGAGGTTCATTTTGCAGGCATCCTATTTCCACCCCACTTTTGGAACTGCATCCGTAACCAGTATTGACTGATAGTGTCTAATGGTCTGATATGGATGTGCTAGCGTAATTGTATCTACACAGGCAGGTGTCAAAAATGCACTGACGTGAGCATTTGGAGAGCTATAGTAGCTGTCTGTCAAGTACACGAGGCTCCTAGTAAAACCCAATATAACCAAAAAATAATGCCTCACTGCAGTCAGCATACCGCATCCTCTCCCTGCATGTGCACGCACACCCACGGTCACTCTAGCGTATCCACTGATGTGACTAACAGTTACTGGCACAAATAGGTAGAAGCTCTACAAAAACAGTTTCACTGCAGGACATTTGTAACCCTTTGTGATTAGCCCATTAGAAACCCGTCACAACCTTGCTGATTGTTGTGGTTATGGGCATTCTGTTTATTATTGAGAAAACATGCACAAGAAGGGAAAAATAAATGTGGGTCCTTTTACTGTTTTAGGGACAAATGTTGCTCCTTCTTTACATACAGCATCCTTCATTTTGGACACTACCAACGGCTCCAGCAAACTGAGGGAGAAGTCTCCTATTCTGGGCACTGCTGTCTGTTCTTCCCAGGATTCTTCTGCTATGAAATGAAAGAAATTGGCTGCCAGACTGGGGAATCCTTTCATTTCAACACACACCCTTACTAGTTTCAAAGCTGTGCCAGAAACCCTCATTCTCCCTGGACCTGAAGCTGCTTCCTACATTCCTGGCTTCTGTAGCGCAACCGTATTTCAAAATGAGCATCATCAGTCCCCTTCTATTATACAGAAGCCTCTTCAGGAAAAGGCATAGCTGGAAGGATCCCAACAGCTGGTATTTATCCAGGAGACTGATAATTGTATGCAACATGGGCCTCAAAAAATGATTAGTGCAGGAGAGACAGCTCCTGCATTATAAAGATGCGCTATACAGGAGGTCAAGCTAATGCAACAATCCCTTCTTGACTTAAATACTATGAATCTATGAAAAGATCATTTATTTTATTCAGTGTCTCATAAGTAAATGATTATGCTCACCCTTCCTCCTAGCACATCGCTATCAGTGACAGATTCACAAAATAACACTGCTCCAGACAGAATGAAAGATAATATGGTAAAAAAAAAATTAATCTACGGTATTTAGATATTCTTACCAGGAGGCACAAAGACATTATTCATTTTGGTGCTGTATTGGACAGCAACATCTGCATCAAAACAGATGCATTTTCAAAATAGCAATAAAAAATTACCCAGCTGATACAGCGTCTGACATATTTCTGGCGTATTGCATTATTTCTGTGCAGCTGGAGTGCATTCAATACCTTAGTCCTCTGGATCTGGGAAAAAGTTCTTTCCCTTTGTTGCCTTATGAGCTTGGATCTGGGATACTGGATGGTAATCTAAATATTTAAACTATTATTCAAGTCTTTAATCAATTCTACTAAACAGTATTTCTGGACATATTCCAATATAAAATAAAATGCTTTGTGCTGTAATGGAAGAATTACTGCTATTAAAGGTTTTAATCCTAAAAATACCACAGCACGTTTCTTTATACATCAAGCAGAGTCTGAAGTGCTGTTATTTTTATCAGGTTTGTATTTTACAGATAAGCATTAACTGTAGATTACAGGATTGGTTCACACCAGGTTTCCCCACTGTACAAAGGCAGAGCTTTGCAGAACCGGCAAAGCTAAACAGTTCTTAGCTAAAAGTACTGCAGGTTTAAATATCATTACGATATTTTCATACTTGTCTCTCTGATTAGCCTTTTCACGGCAGCAGCTTCCCCTGTTGCTAGGACAGATTCGCTGGCAACCCAAGGTCTGTGACAGCTGGAAAGGCAACAGGCAATCACAGAAGATGGGCATGAACACGCTGGGCTTGGTGACACACAACCTGCAAGAGCCACCCACAAAGCCCCACAGGACACAGCAGAGCCGTGGGCAGGGGAGCACAAGGGGTCTGGCTGGTGGGATGCTGCTAGGGATGTGCCCGAGGACAGCGGTGACACCCGTGTCAGCAGGACCGTGTATTGCGTTAGGATTCAGGAAAACAACACACCCATCAGAATAGTTGCTGTAAAATAGAGTTAGAACTTATTTTGGCAGCATCCTGGAGACAAAGTATAGCAGCAAATGCACCATGTGAAAATTAAAGCTGAGAGAAGAGGGAGGATTTTACTTCAGAGAGGTGTTCAGGGCAGAAAGCAGGGTTAGCCACAACCCTTGTTCATCTTGCTGGCTGCCCACAATAATCAGAGAAGGGAAGTAATATGGGAAGCTAGGAATGATGAATGCAGTGATTTGAAAATATCTGCAAACATGTCCTTCAGTCTCATTAGGAAACAATTGTTGTGGCAGTTTGGAGCTATTTGGGGAAAAAAATACATTTAAATGAATATGAAAGGGAGGAAAAATTATATTCATAAAGCAATCTGAGGATTCAGGTACGAGCTATTGGCCTGTGTAGAGAGCGGATACCAGAAAGCAATAAAGAAATGATGGGAAGAGAAAGCGCTGAGTGGGGGGTGGGAAATAATCAAAAACCTCACTAAAGGGTTGGGAGACAGGAATCTGGTTTTATGAAGGAAGCACTGAAGGAGAAAAGAGCAAGCCCAGAGGAAGCCACTGTCAAATATTTAAGAGCAGAGAATGATGGATTGAAGAAGATTCCTGACGGATGCAAAAGGAAAAGAATCCTCAGGTGCTACTTCAGAAAGGGGATATACAGCTGAAAGTAGGTGAACCTGCACCGCAGAGGAGGGGATGGAATTAGTTCTGAATCCTTCTGCAATCTGCGTTTTTAAGGTAGCAGTGAAATACTTGACTGTAAACAATATGGCTCACAAGCAAGACACTAACAGGCTTGTGTTTACAGTGACATTTTTCGGGACATGTCCCTTTGATGTCGGCTGGTTACCTCCTTTTCGAAGCAGCAGGAGTGCTTGCCTGTAAAGGCAGCTGAAAACATTTTTATTGCTCTCTCACCCAGGTCTGCTCCAGTGAGCTTCAGATAAGGTACAGCAGGAGCAATGCCAGTGCTCCCCCAGCAGCATGACTTGCACTGGGGACACTGGAGCCGGGACAGGTTTGCTGAATTGGCCTCTGAAGAAGAGACCTTGGTTAGGGATGTGGCAGAATGCACCAGTGACAAATTAAAAGGAAATTACTCTTCTTCAAAAATAAAGGTCAAAATTGTCCACCAGATGAAACTAAAAAGCAGATGAGTCACTGGAGGAGATCGGCATTTGGTTTAATTCACCATCTTTCATATTCCAGAGGTTATTTCTCTCCAGATGAGAGGAACAGGCTTGTGCTGAAGCACCAGCTCATAACTCTGAAATAGTGGCTTCAAATCCTGGCTTTGCTGCATGGTTTTCCCAGAGCAGTGAACATAATTCAGCTCACCCCATGCTTCATTTTCCACAGGCAAAAATGAAAGACTTGCACAGCTACATTTACATTTCAGGGCTCTGGGAGGAGAGTGGACACTACAGGAGGGTTGGGCTGAAGAATCTGACGTACGGGTTGACAGAAAGCCAAGCGAAGGATGGATGTAAAAGGCAGTAGCCCTATTTGGGTGTGTCAGAGTTGGTGCTACAGGAATGACTTATTTTTCGTCTCAATGGCAACACCATAAAAATCTTTCTGACTAAGCCAACGCTTTGATTGTAGAGTACCTGACAGCGTGCAGGGTTGGGAGAGCAGTTCCAACAAAGCAGTTGGAAGAGCAATTCCAACCGCTAAAACAGTTTCACATCCCTTCCCAAAGAGGTTTTGAAGAGGAACTTATGTTTCCACAATAAAGAAAGCCTGTGCCTGTCGCTAGTAAATTCAAGTCCCTTATTACAAACAGGCATCAGTTCATAAGTTATGGTCTGACATCAACAAGATGAAACTCAGTAAACACACAAAGAGAAATCAAGCACCAAAACATGAGTCAGGGATAATTGGTTTGGCAGAATCACTGCAGGAATGGAGGTTATTACAGACCAACTCAATATGAATCACCATCATGCTGTACACACAAGGTTGATCCTGCTATGGGATGCACTAGCAGACACGTGACATGCAAGACATGGGAGATGAACATTCTGCTTTACACACAGTTGAGAGATCCCAGCTGGAATATTGCAACCAGATTTGTGCATCACACTAAGAAAAATGTGGAGAATTTGGAGATGGTTCAGAGACGATCAACAAGAATCATAAGAAGCATAGACAAACATGATTTACAGGGAAAGTTTGGTAATTTTCATTATAGAAGCAGTCAGGCTCCTGACTACAAGGCAGATGTGGTATTGGTATCTATATAGGTAAAAACAGAAAATAATTGATGAAAAGACTAGATAAACATCTTCCCAGGCTAGATAAACCCATTTCTGCCTTGGAGCAGGGGAATGGCCTAGCTCTTGACCTCTTAAGTGCCCTCCAAGCTTAAATATAGCAACATATATCATAGGATGTACTAGTGAAATAAAGTGTCTTATTTGTTAAATACACTAAACCAACATAAAATAAATCCCAAAGCTATTAAAATGCTGAAAAAAACTACCAAGAAAATATCTCTGTACATGTTGGGCATACATATTAGGACATACAGGTACACGGCTTGATAAAACATCAAAATCACTTACACTCAAAAATACTGTTCATCTCAGCAACTGCATTTCTCGTAAACATATTTAAGGATTGATTCAATAATCAATCCTTGATTCATCCAATGAAACTGGAGCCAGGAACGTGCATGTTGACCACAAGGAAAGTTACTTAACCCCATTCAGCTAATAATTGCTTTCTAGCTAGAAGCTCGGTATCTTTATACAATTTCAGCTAGCAGAGCAGCAGATGATGTTTCTACTTTCCATGCAAATGCATAATCCGTTTCGGAAGACTACTAAGCTCTTTGCCACCAAAATCAGTGGAACTCCAGCTGTTTACATCGGATCTGTGAAAGGCTTTGAAGATCTAAAGAACTGTGCAAGTGCTAAGTGTAGCTATTTTGGCAAGGAATCTAGACCAGAAACACAGGCTGTTACACCCAGATCCTATTGTTTCCTATCAAAAGTCATCTTCATCAGCATAAAGGCAGAAGGCAGCAAAACCCAGGCAGTCTGATAAAAAAGAGGGGGGAAAAAAAATCATTTATGATCCAGTAGTAATTTTCCTAGGATACTTTCAGAGGCACTCTTAGCAGAAGGGTACAGTAAAACTTTACTACGTGTCCATTACTAATCCTTTCTTGTATCTCCTCTAACTTTTTTTTAGTAATGATTTTTATTTGTTCTGACATAATTTTTGACCAGTTACTAAGTCAGGCTAGTATTTGGGGGACTCCCCAACAACTTCAATTTATGCAGATGAACAGGAGAGGGGTATGGAGGTTGAGGTGAAGAGGCTGTTCATAAACAACAGCTCAAGGTAAGCAACCAAAAATGTGGGGTGGAAAGAGTGTTCTGAAGAACCCAGAGCACAGCACATGAAAGAGCCCCCAAGAAGCTTCCTGGCACAAATAAGAGAGACCAGGTGCAAAATCTGGGGGGGTTTATTTAGTTTTGAGAGGGTTTTTATTGTTTTTTGTTTTGGAGTGGGTGGTGGGGGATTTTCAGACAAAGGAGTCAAAGTGCCAAGGTCTTAGAAAAAAGTTCAAAAGAGAAAAAGGTAGAATAAATGCCACTGGAAACACATGCTACAAGCAGGTGGGGACTCCACAGCTAAGGTGCTGTGCAAACCAATTCCTTAAGAAATGTAAATAAAAGCAGAGTCAACAATGAAAAGAAAGAAAGGCATTGGGGAAAAGGTGAAAGAAATACCTGCAGATACACAGGCTGGGTTTAGGGCAGTGCTCAGGAAAAACATACCAGAATACTGTTTTAAGACTGATCTCGGAAAAGTCTGCAGGACCCAACTAAACCTGCTATAATAATTCCATAAAATTTGAGCAGGCTCTGACAGCATCGCACAGAAAGCAAAAGATGGTGAATTCTGCCAAATTGTGACATCCCGAGAGATTGATCAAGCTGACAGAAAATGTTTACAGCAAGTCATTGCGTGTGGCAACAGTGGACAAGAGGATGATGGAATGGTTAAGGATGACTACAGAAGTGAGACAAGGATGCATGCTATGTCCAGATTTATTTCTGCTGGTAGCTGAAGCTACAAGGCTTTACCCTAAAAACAGCTTTAGCTTGGAAAGACGAAACAGGAAAAACTGAGTTGTATGAAAAGGCTGTTGATCCATAAGCAAAATTGATCTCATGCCATGGATCACAGGGACTTTCTAGAGAATAACTGAAAAAGTGGATGAGAAGACCATAAAACTCAATCTAGGAATTATGAGAGGACAAAAAAAATATGGCTGGTTCAGGTATCCCTGAGCCCTGCAGGCTCTGAGGACTCCAAGGGGAGAATGGGAATTGCGAAGATGCTGGAAAGAGAAGGATCGTACCTGTTACTGCTGACTGCAAAATGAATCAAAAATGTTACAAGATCTATGAGGTTAAAGCTATTTTACACAAAATTCATAACTGAAGCAACTCAGCAGGCTGGAATATGAGGTAAGCCAGAGAAGAAAAGTCATTGGCTGCAGAAATTACTTTAGGTAATTGGTAATGAATTACATGGAATAACAAGTTCTAATGACACAGAGTGGTAGGATGTCTTATTTCATTTCTGTTGTTGCTGTTGAGTTAATGGACACGCTTCACATCCAGGTTTGTGGAACACAGAGGTAAGCAAACTAGGCAAACAACATCTAGCTTAAGCTTTCCAGTGTATAAAATGAAACACAGCATCACAGAAACACCGGCTTGAGCCAAAGCCCCCTGGGGCCAGAAACGCTCAGCACACTCCTTCAGGTCTCTGCAAACCTCAGACCCAAGAGGAGCACAGAGCATCTGCTGTTCTGAGAGAAATGACCACACTAGTCATGCATGGATTCAGACTATTGCCCAGGAAAACAGCCACTGTGCAGTTACACAGTCTTTTCAGCGCTTCCTATCTTATATTTGATCATCTTATGTAGTAGGCCAGGAGAATTTCAGTGAATTTCTCTGACAGCAGAAGACCGAGGTGTTCAGTATAGACCTCTGTGACTGCTAGAAGCACAGCTCTAGTTTTTCTAAGACCAACCTCCTCTACTCCATGTGTCTTTGCACTCTTCACAGAGAGCCTTCAAAAGGGGCAGGAGATCTGCTCCCTAGGGAAGCAATCATCAGACAAGGGCTGCGTGATTTCCTCATCCCTTCCACCCCATGTATTTGCAGACTGCACAGTGTGGTGGGGTACGAGGGACCTAATGTCATCCTGCTTTGTGTTTCTCTTAGGTCCCCACCTCAACAGGTGTGGAATGGCTGCCCTGGACCCACACATCCAAACAGCTCTTGCTAAAACCAAATGAAACAGCCGGGGAGAGGGGGGAAGAGTAAACTTTAAAGCAAAGGCTTTGCTGCTATGGTGAATTTCCAAACACGGTGTGAGTCACTTAGAAGAAGTTTCTACATGCTTATGTCTTCCAGCTCAAATTAAGGTAATTAAATTACCTTAGCTACTGACTGGAAAAAGCTTTATTATTGCAATAGCTAGGTCTGAAGATGAATCACGTTGCCATTATACACCGCAGGTGGTTTATCACAGTAGTCACTGAATTGCCTTTTAGGACAGGTGGCATTTACTGAGAGAAAAATACAGTTTTTAATGTCTGTCTAAGCAGAAGATGCAATCCCAACCATTGTCCATTCTCAAAAAAATACACTGAGAAGGTGACATTTAAAGGGGAGAGACAGACTGCAAAGTTGTTCTGACACTAGTGATTAAATCCTAAGAATTTAAGTCAGTTTTGCTTTACAAAAAGAGATGAAAAACCCAACAGCCCATTACTGATAACTTTTGCAGACTGAATTTAGTGGTGTTCACATTAAGATTTTCCTTGAGCACAACTGAAAAATGGGCCATGTATGATCAAAGATGTGGCCATACCACTGTCACAGAACATGCCATAAGACAAAAAAAATAAAGGCATGATGCAAACCTATGCATTGCGTTTTAACAAACATTTCTCAGGGAAACTTTGAAGTGGGTTCTCCTTCCATGTCATCAGCAAAAGCAATATAATTTTCTAAATGTCTCAGCAACAAGAGCATTGAGATCTTTTGTTATTCTGGCCAAATTAACCCAAAAGAAGTTGCCGGGCATTGAGCACTTTAAAAGATGTGGTTAAGGGAACAGAATGCTTCTCTCATATGCCTGTAACAGAGAAAGGCTACTACATCCAGTCTTACAGAGGGCCAGCTGGGGCAGTCCCTACAGAGAGTAGGAGTTTCGTGGGTAGCAGCACTGAACTTGGGACTAATCAACTGAGCCCTCAATCAGTATGGATGAGAGTTAATAAACGCTGGGGGAGGTCAAATATGTTGGGTTTTTTTCTTCTTGCTTCACCAAAGAAGCCACAGGAGAAAAAGACAGCCCTTGGTGTTCCGATCTCTTACCATGTTTTGTCTCCTGTAATGGTGCCTGTGACTGTTCTTTCTTTTTCAGTAGAGAACTATTTTATTAAAACAGAGCAAGAACAAGTCGTGTACAAAAAAGTTCCTTAAAAAGGCAAAAATTAGCCACCCTTGGAAAATCAATAAGAGAGGAATGTGAATAACACAGCATTTCCTGTGGCTTGTATACTTATCTCATACCATAACGATCAAGTGGCTTACTTGTCTCTACCCGTTACAAAGGGGATTCTTTGCATTTTCACGTGGTTCTGCTCTACAACCAATCACACAGTTTTACTACTTTGTCTTAGCTATTTTGGTGCTTAGATACGCAAATCCTTTCCCCTTCCCCCCCGTAAGTAAATTTTCCAGGCTAAAGTTCAAAGTAAATTCCAATGTGATTATATAAACACATGCATACTGTAGATTGACATCATACAATGCTGTTCTTTGTAGCTGGATTTTTTTTGCTTTTTAGTTTGCAACAACTTGTGTATGCCTGGCTTGCTTCCCTAAAATAGTAGCTTATTACACCCTACTGAATAAGATAGCACTGTATTTATTCCTCTAGCAGTTTGGATTTCACAGGAAAAATCTCATTATTTAATTCATAAAAATAGACTTACAAAGGAAAAAGTAGAGTAACAGACCTTACGAATCTCCCTGTTTATTAATGCATGTGATTAGCGTAGTGCAGAGAAAGCAGGTTTATATGTTTCAGTCCATCATGACTGTGAAATTGAACTGTAAATGGTACCTAGTGCAGTCAAGTGAAACAGACACCATGCCAGGAGTTAATGGAAATGTGGAGAGCTTTTCTTTTTAACAAAGTACTTGAGCAATTATCCCAGCACACCCACAGTGAAATGAGATAAAGTTAGTCTGTGCATTACAAAGGCTGTTAACTGCAAAATAAATTTACTGACAGCCATTGGGAACCTTTCGTTCATTGTTCCTTTTTCTGCACCTATTAGCTAAAAATGACAAACAGCCTTAGTGGGAATAAACAGCCAGCGCTTTGTGGGGTGGGACATTTGTCACGGGCATACACTAGCAGCCAGACATTTGCTTGAGGTTACAGATACTCCTTAACCCAGAACACAAATAAATAGTTCAAGTAATACGCTTCATTGTCATGCTCACCTGGAAAAGAGGTGGGGGTTTGGGAGCGATCTGAAGCGGCCTTGTTCTGCCACTCCAGCAATGCAAGCACTAAGTGCTTCTGACAACCCTGCTTTGCTGTCAGGGTTTTGTATTGACATTAACCTTTTACAGTAATAGTAAAAATACATCAGAGCTTGCTTCCAGACTCAGCTTTCCCATCGCTTCCCTGGCTGCCTGTAGCACCAAAGAGCGAAGGTCGTGTTCGAGGCGTTAGCTGCTTCAGTGTAGTATTGAACTCTGGGGACAAACGGGATGAATGGCAAGTCCCGCTTGCCCTCTAACACCTACCCTCGACCACATGCTTAACAAAGATCTCCTTCCTCCAGCTCCACCTGCTCCCCTAGCAGCAGATGACAATACCAGCGTGTCTGATGGCAAAAATGGATCTCTTGGGGCACAAAGCCCTGCCCAGCTGTGTGCAGTCTCTCACTCCCCATCCAAAGGGGAGCTCTGGTGGATGAACCGTGCAGATGAAAACGCAACCACTCCTTCAGTCAGGAACCTGAAAGGAGCTTTACTTCCCAAGCAGAAAGAGAAAATCTCAAGCAGACACTGAGTGAGAAAGGCTACCCGTATAGACAGTATTCATCAGTGATCACAACGTTTTTCTATAGATTTTCTGTTTAGGAGAAAATCCTTTCCTTTCAGAAATTCATTAGAAATCACCACCAGTACATTACGGTTTACATTCCACAGGAGACCAACCTCAGCATTTTATAAGAAACCACTAGAAAAGCCGATATTGGAATGATGTTAAAATGTTTTGGAAAAGCAAGCAATTTAAATATCAATTGCAACTTCTGTTTTACAAAGTCCTTTATTGCTGGTGAGGACTGGGCTTAGGCCTCTTCGATATATCTTGTTGTGATACCTAAAGTAGCACCATACCGTTTGGTTTTTATCATCCTATTTTGAGAGCAGCTCAAATGCAAGCCAGCATCAAACACAGTACATTGACCCAGAGTCAAGTCACGTTTTATGTAATACCAATGACATCTCTTACTCCTACAGCAATATAATCTAGTTCCTATTTTCCAGTGCAAATGAAAGAGAGGGCTATTTACTCACAGCTCTTCTGTTGCTATTCCTGGTCTCTGTGCTGGAGCATCGCTCTGTTCATCAGGTGTATTGACATCCCTAATTCTCTCTTCTGGAGTTCATTGCCATAGTTTGTTGCTATTTGCCTCAGTTACTCAACCTCTGAAAGCACCCTTCCCTTCTTTTCAGGGAGGAATGATTTGAAGATCTGTATCTTTTGGCCTCACAGCTATTATTTATGACTGTCAGTCAGGCAGCAGAAACTGAAATCGAAACAACCAATGCTATCCCCTGTAACAGACCTACGACTGTCACTTTTTCATCACTTTTATTCATCATAATCAATATTTACTTTATTTTTCCCTACTCAGGTGTCTTATATAAGCATCCTACACAGCCTTAGCAGAGGTGGATCACAAACCAACAGACCCCTCCATCACCTTAATCCCAACGCCAACAAATAAGAACCTGTTAACTCAGGAGCTGCTTGGATTTCAGCCCTCCCGAGCCATACACAGGCAAAGCTGTCCTCACATAGATCCTCACCGCAGAGGAGGGACGCTGTATTTTGCAACAACAGTTAGATATAAAGCCAGCCTGGACCCTGGGGAAGTCACTGTTTCGTCCTGCCCAGAGCTGCTAATGCATGTGTACTGGCTTCTCTCTCTGCCTTGCGGCATTTCCATTTCTTTGCATGTCTGTCAGATTCTTTCCCTATTGCTTTTCCTTTGCTGTGCAGCGTAGCAAGATGCCAGCTTTCTATTTTTTGCACCGTGCGCGCTTCTGGATCTAACATTATGCTTAAGATGGTATCAAGTAGCCAAATGTGACACGTTTTCAAGGTTGGCCTCAAGGTAGCTAACTCGGGGAGTAAGCCTTTCAATCACAATCAGATACCAATCAAACAAAAACAGACGAGGGCTGACAGCGGGTTGGCATTATTATACTGTCTATTTCCAGCTGGTTTAGTTCAGGATGTTTTTATCAAGTGAGCCTCCAGCTCACCTCACTAGTATGCAAGGAAGGCAGGAGGGGAAGTGGTTGTACAAAAAATGGAATAGTTTGTGATTTATAGCTGAAGGAAAACCAAGACAATGGCTTCCCTGATTTATTAGATGTAATTGTGCCTCTAGCATCATCATAAGACAAAGCAAATCCTAAAGATAAAATCAGTCTGGGGGAGGAGTGGGGACCCACAGCTGCGACGACATCATTTCAAGATGCAGCTTTTCTCCCTCCCCTTGCATAAACATTACGTCAAAATTATTGTAAACCCGCAGCTACCCAAATGGCACTCGTTGTATCCCCACACGCAGCACAAAGCTTGCTATTGACTTCAAAGGGACAGAAAGATACTGAGAATTTTCACCTTTAGTTTGCCGTGCTGATATAGATCAGGGAGATTTGTAGACTTTGATCTTCCCTTATTTAATTAAAGTCAGATGGAGCCCAGTTGAAACGTGAAGTTTCAGCTTCAGCAGTGGACTCTATGGCCCAGCAGAGTTTTCACCAGTCTTTCATCTCCTCCGATCAAAGCTCCCTATCCTGACCCAGCTGATGTCAAGTTATTCTGATCAGATCCTTGTGAAGAATTGTCTTTTTATTTCTGATGGGGACTTCCTGTGAATATCACAAAGGCATCTCACATGGAGGACTACACTGTTGTTAACCATACTAACTTCAAAATACGCTTAAAAGAAAACAGACTGACTGCTCTACAATCCAGTAAGGACCAGAGCTCTTTAAATACAGTGAGAATAGCATACATCTTGGATCAAGGTCTAATATAGGTTCCAGTCTTTCACTGTCTTGTTGCTAATTTTTGCACCTGTAAGGAATCAAAACAGTGATTTTGAGCTTAGCTGGCCTGAGGATAAATGAGAGGATAAATGAGAAATTGCAGCTTCTCACGAAATAATTGGGCTCAGCTTTCATAAATCCATTATTTCACCTGCACATGTTGTAGATGATTCTAACGCTGCCTGTTCTCCAAAATGTTATCTCTATGTGTTATGTCTCTGTCCTGCTTGTTTGTCTCACTATCACTAGAGATAAATGTTGGTGTCACAGTGACAGAACTGTTGTAGCCCACAAGGCATAGCACCCCATTACAAAGCAATATTTACATCTTTGGAAAGAAACAACACCAACCCATAGGTCCCATGTAAAGCCTGAGTCCACAAAGAGCTCTTCAGGAATTGGTCCCTTTGGCTGTCTATGCAAAGTCCCAGTAGTTCAGGGGGACTTTCTCGTGTGAATTTCCTTCTGGGCACACAAATAAAGCCTACGCCTTGTGCACAGTCCCCTCGTTCTTCAGCAGAAATGCTTAACCCTACTATTGTGGGCCCCACAAACCCACCAAATATCGTGGCTGTGGTTACCCATGGCTGAAAGGCTACTCTTATGATCCAGACTGATTTACCTTCCCACTTGGTAGCATGGCCTCAGCAAGCTTGTAACAGCCTACAAGGGCCATAGAGACATGAGGTGGGAAAGACACTTGCATTGCAGCATTGACAAGCCAAACAACATTCAGGTGCCTCAGGAGCTCAGTTGCTCCAGTTAATTATCAGGGAAATTAGAAGCACTTTACAAATGACCACATACAAAAGCAAGGCTCCTGTTGAAGGCATCAGAATTACCTGCCTGAAGTTAAGGGGTCCGAAGACTGCTTGTTACAAGTAAGGCTCTGTGTTAATGCTGTTCTAACTAGTGGGATTTGGACCAAGCTTGCTAATGATCTGACAAGTGGCCCTTTCTTCCAGGGGCAGGATCTTAGAGGTTTCCCCAAAGTAGATGTGTCAGTGGGAGTTAAACATCACCATCTACCTTTGGCTGATTAAACTATGTTTTTTCTACATCTGATACAATTGTAAGAGTGCACCGTGCTGATCAGGCACACGTTTTGCACAAAATGTCACGCATGTTTATTATTAGATTAAGCTGCAGTAGGTTTAATTTTAGATCTTTTGATTCAAGTGGTGCAACGAAGATTAAATGTTAGGCATTATTAAAGATGCAGATGTAGTTATATTGAATTATAAACCTCATTAAGTGCAATGTCCTAGACAAGCTTGTGAGATAAGCTACAAAGGACTTCCTTATTTCATTCTAAAGTTATTAAAATATTAGAAGGTAAATCTAATCATAAAAATGTTATGATAGAATGAAACTGATACTTTAAAAACCTTGTTACAAAAGGCTATATTTCTTTCATGTATAATTACTTTGCTTTCAGTTTAGATTGATGGACTGATATTAAAATGCAAGTATTTTTCCTCTTTTGAACACACATAAAAAGCAAATACAATGGAGCCAAATTTTGTCACTGCTTTCAGTGCCTGAGCCTTGAAAGGTCCTCCTCATTGTCAAGCTTTTAGTTCCCATCAACATTAAAGTTATCCACTCATGATGATATCTGGTAGCCAGGCCCATTCCCACTTGCATGGATGAGTGGTTGAGACACAGCTATCACAGAAATATATGACAAGATTTTGGAGTGTCTGAGGTGGCTGAATTTAGAGAAGAGACCAACAACATCAAGCTGGGTAGAGATTCATGAAAAAATAAAGGCACAGAAAGAGGACTCTCAGATCTTCTCATGAGCTCCTTTAATGTCAGTCGATTGCTCTCGCCTTCTCTTTTGTAGTAAAAGAGCAGAGGGTACACAGTGAAACTTGAAAGGGCAAAAGGAGAAAAGTTTAGAATTAACGAAACAATTTTTTTTTATGAAGCATATAATGAACTTGGGGGATTCGTTGCTATGAGATATGGAGGTTCCCGACCATGCCACTACAAAAGATTCCCTATCAGCATGGATAGTAGAATTTCACCATGACATTGGTGAGGATAAATGATCTATAAGAAACAAAAGCATTGCTGGACCAGAGCATCAACCAACTAGTGACAGAGAGGTAGGGAGAAAACTCTCCTGTGGGAATTCCAGAATGGCGCTGCCCAGAAATTCCCTTGCGAGGGTTTTGCTCTGGCTCTTACTATCAAGACCAAGAAGTTGCTCTGACCCAGCAAGGCAATGGCAGCTCTTTCACCCCATGGGCAGGTACAAACCCTTTCACGCCACGCCAGGACCTTCAAAGATTTTGTCAAAACCCACTGGAAAGCCGTATCCAAGTTCTGGAGAAGTTCTCACCGCTTCTGCTAAGCATTCCCCCGTTGCAAGGCAAGGCTGAGCTATGCTAAAGCCGTTGCCTGTTTCCTAGGTTTTGCAGATGGGCAGCTTCTCCCTCCCAATTTAAAGGACATAAACTGTTTGTCCTAGCCCGGACCACCTCTAAAAAAAAGCCCATAAAAGCCTTCAGTTCAAGATCCATGTTTTCTAAACAGGCCTTTCTTCTATTTCCCCATTAAACTGTGGCAACTCTTTGACTGCACTAGGTAAAGTCTATTCTAATAAACTTCAAATCTAGACATAGCAATGCTACTTCTCATTTGCTAAACGACAGTATCCGTAAAGTGACATAAGAATTTAAGAGCATTTTCTATAGGAGCATTGTGTCAACTGAATGAATTAAGTGACCGCAATGGATTTGATGCACAATATTTGAATTTGCTTGTTCGCAAGACTTGCTGGATCAGATGATAACCTAATTTGTCCCTCAGCATACAGAGCTGGTCTCTTTTCAGATAAAGCTGGGGAAAAAGTACCAATTTATTTGATTGCATTATATTTTACATTAGATGTTCCTTTTGGGATTCTTGTAAAAGCTGGCACTGATTTATAGCTATCTGTCATTGACTTGAGGCACTTGATGTCAAAGACGGCAGGATAAAAAAGCTTGTTTTACAAATAAATCTTTAAGAGCAGAGCTACAGCAATGATTTTTGTAAAGTAGGCAATCACATTCTAGTATGTTAGAGTTTGAATATTACAGCTGTTATGAGAATTTGAATATAAAACATGAAGATACCTCACTGCCACTAGAAAAGGAAGACAAAACAAGACTTGTAGGAGAATATACAAACCTTTTATTATATTTTTTCCAGTAGAGAGCTACAAATTCTCCTGCTTCCTTTTAGCTGTTTTTCTGTGTGGCAAGCTAAACATTTTTAGGAAAAAGGAGTTTCTTTTATACTTAAACCAAATTGTATTTAGCACTAATTTTTGTATCAAGCAGAACAAAACGACAGGATTTAAAGGGAAATATAAGATTAACTTGTGGGGGTTTCTGAGAAACAGCATGGTTGGATATTTTTATCTTCATTTCCTTGTCTTTTGCAATTTTAATTTGAGAAAATGCACACGATGAAATGTTCAGTTAAATATTTCATTGTTAGTGCATGCTGCAGAAAGCAAAAAATAATTAAAAAAAAAAGATATTCATACTCTAAAGATCAGTTCTTCTGTATTTGTTTTGCTGGGTAATTTGTTAGTGTAAACTGAAAAAAAAAATAAAAAATCAAGAGTCCTACCAAGAGCAGGCACTCTGAAAGGAGGCGAAAAGTAATAAAGCACCATAATGAATTCAAATGCTGCAGATGGAACTACTAAATAAAATACACAAATGGGGGAGCCAGGACTGTTGCCATTTCTTCTGCTCTATAAACACAGGTCTGCAGAACTTAGATTGCTTCCGTAGCTGGAAGTAATAGCAGCTCCTATATCCTTGTTGAGCAAAACCAGTCATGACAACACGATCTCTCACACAGCCTGTACTTCTTAGCACATGGACAATTGTAAGATGACTCACCACACTTAATTGCAGCTTTGATCATTACATCTTTTTTGAATTACTGAAGACTCTATTTCCGCTTTTCAGTTACAAAACCCATCAGAAAAGGATTTGAGGTTTCAGGTTGGAAAGTTCAGCTTTTCTTTTAAAATCCCAGCCTCGTTCAATGAGCATCCATCAAGTGCTGTGAACACCAAGACAAAGCATAAAACAGACCACACCAAACCAACCTCCTTAGCATTTAGCATCCTACATTGGCATCCACCTCTTTATCTTGTTTGCCATTTCCAGGCCAGAAATTTTGTTGCTTTGGTAACCTACTAAAACATTGAGAGTCTCATTTTCATTGTAGTTGGCCTGCTTCTGGCACTAATCACTCTTTTCATTTTAATCAGATGCTGTTTAGATTCTTCAGTGAGACTTTATATTCAATAGTCAAGGAAGGCACCACTAGATGGCTCAAGGGACTAGTAGGCCGCTTCTGCTTCACAGAGGTCAGTTAGTGGTGGCCCCCATGGTGTCCTCCAAACCCAGCCTCCCTTGGCTGTGGAGCAGCCATTCAGGCAGAAGGCAGGACCCATCTTTGCCCTGTTTGGGGCAGCCATCCAGCAGCAAGGTCCCTGTGGCACCATGCAGTGAGACCCCTCCTCAAACAAAACCAGCTTCCCCCCAGTCATACTCCATGCCTCATGAAGCAAAAGGAGAGATTTTGCCTTGTAAAGAGCCTGTCCTGTTCTGACAGAGCCCCATTTCTGCGCGATGCGTCAGCAGTCAACAGAGGAAAAGGATGATCCCTCACTGGCACATCTAATTTGCTCAGAAATGCTCATTCTGGCTTTTTTCCCTTGCATAGCCACACGAATCCCAAAGCAACTTGTCAGTGACTTTTAATTCAAGCCAATGATTAACGCAGTTGGTAGTCATAATCACCAAATGTTTTCTCGCTGATGTAAATCCCTTCCCGATGGAAACCCAGGACCTTGCCACAGCCCAGCTTGCAGGGACAGTTCCTCTGTGCATGCTATGTGCAAAGAATAAATTTAGGCATTAGCTTAATGGACTTTTAAGTCTCTCCGGTCATCGGCCCCAGAGAGTTGCATCCAACTGGCTGCTTCTAATAGTTAATTTGTTCCACAATTGGAGAGGAAATTTTTCTCTTTAACAAGCTCTTTAGTGGTACCATTTCACCCCTAACAAAAGTCAGATCTTTTTGACTTCTGCAGAGTCATTTTAGCTTTACGCTGATACAAGGGAGGTAAAACTCAGCTCTTTATTATACAGCTGAGCTTGTCTGCTCAGGGAAGTACAAAGAAAGAGCAAGGGAACTATAAGAGGAAATTATAAATAACGTCGATAAAAGTAGCAAAAGAATCATAGTTCTTATTCAAGTGTGCTACAAAACGTTCTCCCAAAACAATTCCACTATTGTATGGTCTTTTCCTACAACAGCACTTATTTCATCTACTCCCACTCTTTGGCAGCCCTCAGGTGGGCAGTCTCGCTAAAGTAATTTTCTTACGGGGGTGGGTAGGAATTGTGGCATTTTTAATATTTCCACAATTTTCACACACATAGTAAATACAGACCGATAAGCTACAGAAACCTGGTCAGGTTTAACTGAAATGCAACAGTACAGTAGCCAATTTATCCGGGATATTTAGAAATGAAAAATGGGTCAGTCCGCTTACTAACAGAAACCTTCTAGCTGCCAAGAGAGTTTTTGGGCAGCCAAGGACTCATTGGTAGGAGTTTCCACAAATCTTGTTTTTGTCAGAGTTCTTACAATAGGGCAACATAATCAGGTGAAATTAAAATGGCCCTGTGTTAGACAGTCAGCAAAAAGAGGGCCCAGCCTTCAATTAGTGTCACCACTAACAAGCCATGTGAAAGTTAATATAATGGATCTTGGCTGATTTCCCGACAAGTTTTCCAGACCTCGCTTTGCTTTTTTAACTTTACACGCAGTATCATATTTAGTAGGTCTAATGAGCCTGCATTCCTCTAACGGGCCCACCCCAGCATGTGGGTGTTTTGTGCTTTTTTTCTTTTGTTGATGATCTCCCTTCCTCAAGAAACCAATGTTTTGAAAAAGACAAAGAATGAGGTCTTTTGCAGCGTTATCATTCCAAGGTCTCTGCTCTACCCTCACTTTTAGAGCATCATTTTTACCTAGCAATTTCAGAGGAAATTCACAAAAAACATCTTTCTGCAGGATTGCAAATGTTTCTGCTCCTGCTGCAAGGGCCCAGAGCAGCTCAAACTGTTACGCTTAGTTGGGGAAGCTGATGGAAGGAAACAGAGAAACAGAAGAGAAATAAAAGCAAAAGATCATCAGAATTCATACAAGAATCTCACACTCTGCTTTCTAAAGAAAAGGGCATGAGTAAAAGCCATCCTTCACCAGCGAGGCATTCCCAGCATCACCTGAGAGAGCTCTGATGGAGAGATGATGGGTTATAACAAACCTGCCCTAAGACCAGAGATAACGGCAGCTCTGTATCTTGAGACCTGGAATAAATGCAGCATGTGGAATTAAGGATGCTGAAAGCAATGAGCCTTGAGCCCTCTGTGTTTGGGGCATTTCCTCTGGTAAGTCTTCCAGGACAATTTTGGTGGCACCAGGGGGTCAACCCTTAGCAGCACAGTTCATCAGAAAGCAGCCACCATCACTCAAACATAGCTGAAAGTTCTTCTCCAAGGACACAGAAAAAGCCAAGATACTCAATGCCTTCTTCATCTGAGTCATTACTGGTAAGACCAATCTTCAGCAGCCCCAGGACCCTGAAACCAGTGGGAGTCTGAAGCAAGGCAGACCAGTTTTGGTGGAAGAGGCACCTGGATTCAGGGTTAAACAAAGTGGACATACACAAATCTATGACAGCTAATCATGAGGAGCTGAGGGAGCTGGATGATATCATTGCAAGGCCATTCTTGATTGACTTGGTCATGGTGATCAGGAGAGGTTCCTGTGGACTAGAGGAAAGCAAATGTCACTCATGTCTTCAAGAAGGACAAGGAAGAGGATCCAGGAAACTACAGGCCGGTTGGCCCCACTTCAATCCCTGGGAAGGTGATGGTTTCCAGCATTTTTTGATCCATTTCCAAACATCTGAAGGACAAGAAGGTGATCAGGAGTAGTCAGTATGGGTTTATAGGGGAGCAGTCCTGACAATCCTCCTTCTCAGAGACCTCAAGGGCATGTTTTAAGTGTCTAACAGCCCTTGGCAACATGAAGAATTTGGTAGAGACAAGTAATCAACAGCAAGAGGAGATGAGCTTCACTTTCGAACATCACAAGAATCAACAAAGGTAATGACTGCTACAGTTTTCTTAAGACATTAGTATTAATAAAATTCATTCTGAAAAGGCCAAGACATTAAGTGCTAAGGAGACGATGAGCTCCAATTGCAGCAATTACTGACTGACTATGTAATGTGCCCTGGTTTTTGCTAATGTTGTCCTTGTCCTCTTCTCCCCTTCCTTTGCCCCTTCTCCAACCGTTAGCTAAGTCTTTTTAGCCAACAGGCTGTGGAGTGAGACTTCATGCACAAGGTGTTTTGTTTGCTGATCACAGTTTCTCAAATTCCATTCTTCCAGTGATTTTCTTTCCCCCTTGTTGATTTTCATGGGGGTATGTATAGGGTCTCTGCCCTCTATCCAGCTGTCTCTTTTCACAAAGCCTGTAGGGACACAATTACTGTGAGCCCTTTTTATGCCTTTGTGAAGTAAAAATATCCACCAGGTTCTGACATGTAAACCATCATAAGGCCATGCCAGTTTGTTTCATGTAAAAAAATAAATCTCAGAAAGGAAAGATTTAGGTAAGAAAGGAAAAAAACCCAGGTACATGCTTGATCTACTAGATCACATCGTCTCAAGAGATTTCTAATGCTGATTTAAGTGTTGAACCTTGCTGCATGCTGCCTGGGGGCAGGGAGGGATGGTGTTCCCATTAATAGCAGCATAGAAATATGCTGAAATGCATGACGTTTCAAGCGCAGAAAGTTTCTTGCTAACTTCACTGAGTTTGAGAAATTCTCAGAATGTAGGTTTCATTAAGAGTTGCTTTTTTATGCATATGACAGAGAGAAATTGCAGCCAGTGGTGCCTTTGCTGAAAAGACTCCATTAGAATGCCATTAGTTGCTAATAATATATCATAATTATTTTTATAGGGTTAAGCTTGTCTCTTTCCTCATCCACCTGCCTTGCAGAGATAACCTCTAAGAATACCCTGAAGGACTGCCAGCCTTCAATTCAAAAGCTTTCCCTAGCTAAATTTCCTAAACAATTCATTACCTACAAAAGATTGGTGAGAGTACAGAGATATCGCCCCTTCTCTCTCCAATTTACATTCTCATGTAACTCCACTCAATGCCTAGTCAGACTCTGGAATAATTTGATTTTTCTTCAATTATTACTATGCAAAGATATTCCGTATATTAGTGCGATATCCATTCATTCTTCAGAACACATCTCATTTGCCGTTAGCTACACAAACACTTGACTGTACTTAAAGAATTGCTAGTCACAGTTGTGTCACATATCTCATTTAAAATATCCATTTTATTTAGTGTACGGCATGGTTTTCAAAAGGTTGAGCCTTAGTAGTGCATATTTCTACTAAAAAATGAAGAATAAACTCACTGCTAAGATGTATACTTGTGTATGCACATGCGTTGTTGGAAATATTAAATGTTGATACTTCATTTTCTTCTTATAAGCTTTGCCTGAAGTGAAGCTTATCGTGAATCTGTCAGGTCTAGTGGAAGCATCTGCTGCCTGACCTTTATGCAAGGGTGTTAGATGATCTTAACTGCAGAGTTGAGCACCACTGCAGTATAAATATGAACAGCACAGCAGCTGACTTGATTAAGTCCCACCAAGAGGCTTGGTTTTTTTTCCTCTGCTTAAAATCCTGCTTCTGTAGGCCAAGTCCTGCTATGTATCGGACTTCTGTAAGGCTGGAACGAGCTCCAACAGCCTGAGGAGAAGGAGCAGGCAAATGGTCTATCCCTAGGAACAGGCATGGGTGCCTAGACATGGAAACACTGGTGAGGTGCTACAGCTTAATCCCGAGCTTGAGAGGAACTGAAATCCATGAACCTTTCAGCAGTGAGGGTCGGCGCAGCAGATCCATTGCCATTTTGATTAGTTCAGGTCAGAATAACTTGCTATGCTGCTTGCGTATGAAGGTCAATAACTTTTTCTGCCACTATGAAATGATATCTTTACAGACCACAGAATGCTAAATACTCATTTTCTCAAACTGAATTAACATAATTTAACTGAATGCCATGTCTCTGCATTCTGGACTTTCTTTCGTTGCAGGAACTTTAAATGGTGACATGACCTCACCAGCACATACGAATCTTCACTGCAAGATGCTCTGAACTGAAGCCAAGTTTAATTATAGTACGAAAATTTCCACAAGGAGAGTGAATCAGACTTCTTTGTATGAAACCAGAAGATGCTGTAGTGCTCTCCAGAGAACGTTACATACGTAATCAACAACAACAAAACACAAACTTGTGCAAATGGCAGTATTTTATGGGAAACAAGTAACATGATGAGATGGGAGAATTTATTTTTTCTTATTCTTTTTGAAGAATGATAAATTTGCAGAGACTATTAGTGCATTAACATTCAAGTTAACTAATACTTTCAGGACAAAAACGAGAAGACATCTCCATTTGTGGAGACAGTTAAAACCCAACTGGACACGGGCAACCTGCTCTAGCTGACCCCGCTTGAGCAGGGTGGGTGGACTAGATGATCTCCAGAGGTTCCTTCCAACCTAATCAATTTTGTGATGCTGTGACACTAAAAGTATCAAAATATTTTTTTCTTCATGTTTTCAAAGTGATTTGATGGTTCTGCTTTGAGTGGGGGGAGATTTGTCTTCCAAACTCAACAATTCTAGTTTCGGAGGGCTAAAATACTTTTTGAAGTTTTAAACTGAGTTTTGAGTTTGCATTTCAGAATGACACAGATTAAGTATATTTTTTTTAAAGTTGGGGAAGGGAAAGAGGAATAAAGCCTGAGTGACTTACAAAAGAAAAAGAAATCTTTCAGTTTGAGTCAGAAAGAAACATTTTGTTTGTTTTGCCAAGATAAGTTGCTTTTTACTATTATTTTTAGGTTCAGCCCTTGAAACAAACATAAGAAAAATTTCCATCTCTGTTTCTAAATACAATTATATTAAGGTTACAGTCTTCTTGATCTCTAATATCAGTTGTGTGCAAAAGAAAAAAAAAAAAAAGGCAGAACCAAACCACAAGGAACACTGTTGTCAATTTTGGGTGCTTTCAAAGTTCAGAGATGCCCCAAGAGAAATTAATTCCAAGCAACATGAGACATAAGGAACCCCAAATTGATATTTCAAATTGTGAAAGAATGAAGTATCAAATTTTCATCCTATCTTTTCTGTTTAGATTTATCCAAACAAATTAGCCCATTTCAGGAACATTTCCACCTTCTTTCATCTATCTGGTTATTCCAGAAGAGTTAACATGTACTATTTCCTTCTCTTATCCAACCACTTGAATAACATCTGCCCTCCTCGTCAGCTTCCTAAAATAACCTGCCTTTGGCAGGTTAGGAAAGATTTTTCATTCTCCAGTGCAAAATAGCAGTCAAGTAATGAACTTATGGCGCAGCCCAGCAAATATTTAATCTGGCAAGTGCTAAGTTTTAACTCGTGATATCTCATCTTTGCATTCAAATATCTAGAACAGGTGATACATGCATAATGCAAAAAGCTAGGAGCAAACATCACAGCATTTAGAAAGTAGCTGCAGGTTTTTTGCCATGGAAATTATTTATGCTTAAAACATCAACTCAGAGTAATTGTATATTTTGTTTAGAGTGACAGCTGAATTTTTCATGTATTTGCTGTCTTTTGATGGCAGATAAGTGGGAAGGGAAATGCACTCTCTGAAGGCTTTTATCAACGAAAATCACAGTCAGAAAATTGCACCATAGAGCACAGCAATATTTCCATACTTTACTGCACTTACAGAGAGAAAACTGTCATTAGGGCTAACAGGGTGTCATATAAAAAGAGATGTTTCTTTTTACAGATCCTTTATTTGGCCAGAATTTTTCACCCTACAGTTGCAGGGGGTGGGAGGCCATTATAGCAGAATTTAAAGCATTAGGCTTTTCAGTGAAGTGCAGCTAATATTTTAACAAGGGGATCCAACAAAATTCCTCCTGGCTCTGTAGACTGTGATAAAACCCCGTATGGGACAGATTCACCCTGGGGAATCTATTCACCTGTATTGCATTTAAACAAAAGAGCCACTATCTTGAACCAAAGAGGGAGAAGAAATACATCTCTGAAGCCTTGCTTGGCCGTACAGACATCCCTTGTTCCCAGAAGATAAGGATCATTCCTCCTGGTGCCCTTCACGCATGGTTTGTAGGACAGACATTTCAGGAGAGCATCAGTAAAGGCAGCTGAGCAACTACCTTCTCCTGGGAGGAGCGTTGGGAGGGCTGTTTGTTTGTTCTGGAATCCTCTGGAGGAGTTCAGTCCATTTGAAAGGGAAAGAGTACCTCAAAAGCACACTTGTAAGTGACCAGAATGGAGGAAAACAGGGAGTGGATTCCAAACAAGGCTCCCTGGGATTTCAGGAAGACAGGCGCGCTCACCACTGGGCAGTGACCTGCTCTGTGGCAAGACCCCTGTGGTCTACTCCTGCTGCTGCACTGACTCACATTTACTAAAGCTACTAACGCCCTAATTGCCTTCTGCTAAGTGTGAGCTCTGCTCGTAGTAAGAGTTGCTATATCTACTGTTAGAAATCAAATTCCCAACAGGCAGAGCCCTGCGGATTCACAAGAATCATCACAGCAGCTGTAAAACCATTTCATCTCTCTATGACTCAATTGCGCTGCTAATATTTCAATTATTTGCAAGTTTTGTAAACAAAGCTGTTCTGGGATCCTTTGGAAGCACCAGTCTCCTTCTCCAAAAGCCACCAGTTAGTCATGGCTTCATTCAACAGGAGCCCCTTCATCTTGGGAAGCGTCTCACCCAGGCGCTCTCCCAGCTCGCCCTGCACAGCCCGTTGTGCCGCTGCTCTCGGCTGTGCTGCAGCTACTCCTCCACGCTCCCTTTGCAGTCAAGAGCACGACATCTCCTCAAACGCGGCACACAGGATCCAGCCCCCAGTGCCTTTCTGTTTGCTCTCTCCACGGATTACTACAATAAAAGCAGCAGCTGCCTGAAACAGATTTCTTCTCAGCAGAGTGGTGAAAAATAACCGAGCCTTCTCTGCCATCCTAGCTTGGCAAGTGACAAAAAAAAAGCTGCACCCATTTTGTTCCAACAAAGTGATTTGAAATTAAAAAGAAAAAAAAAAAACACAAACTCAAATGATGCTTTTGATACATAAAAGTATTAGCACTAACACAGGTGCACCTTTAACCTATTGCCAGGGAAAAATTGAGTGAAAAAATTAAGACCTCTAAAAATTCTGTCTTTTCCCTGACTACCCCAAATAGCTTGAAGCTGCAACAATGTGTTACAGTATCTGGTATTACAGGAGGCCCCCAAGGTAACATTGCAAATAATGAAAGTCCCAATCCAAACCATTCGCTTTGCAAGCACCGCGCTGGATCCCAGGCTCTCCCCGCGACCAGGGAGGCTGCCTGGCTTGTGCTGGGGACAGTCATTAATCATTTGGTTTGTTTTCATTAGGAAGAACATACTTCTGGGATGTTGTATAGATGGGCTCCCAGACCTGAAGAATGCAACCATCAAAAGTTATGGCTAAAATTGAACAGAGAACTGCTAGGGGTAAGAAAGCTTAGGAGAAGGAAGAATTTGCTTAGCAGACTAATATATGCACCATGTAGGAAATAAAAAGGTGTTATAGTTTATAAGGATATACAATCTTCCAGTTAGGAAACGGGGCCCAGATCTCTCTCCGCTCAGGACTGGGAAGCCAGCTGCCAAGAGCATCTTTCCCAGCATGAATCAGAGCAGGGAATTCAGCCTCCGCTGTGGCTGGGGACAGCAGTCAGACGGGGAAGCCGGGCAGGGACCCGGGCTGGACGTGCAGATGGCACTGCACCCTGCATGAAAGCCAGGCTGGCTGCACTGGTCCTGCTTCGCGGCTGCCTCACTTAATAAACGCGATGACAGTCATCCAAGCGCTCGGGAAAGGTGACAAATTCAAGCATTAAAACTGCCATTAATCAAGTGGCATAAGTCATTGTCTGTATGCAAGTGAAACATCCCGAGTTGTTGTTGGGTGCCCCAGCCGCAAGACCCTTTGAACGTCTGTCCTTCTGCTGAAACCTCCTCGTGGTTGAGGCATTGTTTATTTTCTCCATACGGATCACTGTCACAGCTATTAAGGGACTATTTACTTTTGTGTTTCATGTTATGGATTTCATCTTTGAAGTGTTCACCTCAACTATTTACCTAATCCACAAACAGCATTCAGAAATATCAAGCACAGCAGTATGAAACAACATTTTTTTCTTGTACTGACAATATCCAACTCTTCATCTACTTTTCCAGCAAGGAGCTGGTTTTATCTTTATTTGGGACACTTCAGCTTTCCTTTAGGAACTGATAGAAATGCTGCAGATTTTATTTTCTTCTTAATAACTCATCAGATAGAACGGAGCTGGCTCTCTATTAAAAAACAAACAAACAAAACCCCAATAGCCTGATGTCCATAAAAGCTGTTGGTCCTTCCACACATTGAGTTTAATTTTAATTGGGAGGTAATAGAAAAAGAGAGAACGGGTCTGAACAGACAAAACTGTCAGAGACTTCACTGTACAAAATAGTGTCCAAAGTGCTGCAGTTTCATCTTTTAATTCTTAAGATACATAAAACTGAGGAAAGTCAAAGCCTCTTACAAAAGTGTGACTGTTCTCCTGTAGACTTCTCTTCCTCCTCCTTTTAGGAAACTCACTGTTTCTAGTTCTTTCACAAATAAAGGAAATACAAGTGTTGAGCAGGGCCTTAACATGGAGCAGGAAAATGATACATGAATAGGTACTGGCAATGGCCTAAGGGCATCTCCTCAGAGTTCATCTACACTGCTACCTAGATATTGGGAGAGCCCTCAGACTGACTTGGCTGCACTTAGTTAATGATCACTCCCTTAGAAGAAAACTCCTCAGAAAAGACATGGAAAAAAACCCAGGGGTACTGATTAGTAGAGATATCAGGGCTAGTTTCTCCTTTGCCCCAGTAATACTTTACCAAGGTTGCATACTTCCCCCATTTTCAGACACATTTCCTCTTGGAGCCCAATTATCATAGAAACCAAGTCAGGCAATCAAATTCTGTCCAACCCAACAGCTGGGATTTTTTCCAGCAGGGGAAATATCTGTCTCTGAAAACAAAACAAAACAAAAAACAAAACAAAACAAAAAAAAACAAACCAAACCTAAGAGTTTTCCTACATTTTACAGACAATTTAGTTGCTGTTACTTTACAAGCAGATAACAGATCTGTTTATCTCTTCCAAAAAGATAGACGTACTTCCTTCACTTTTGCTTGGAAATGTCCTTTTCAAGTGATAACTACAGAAAAATAGAGTATAGGAAAATGAATAAAATATATTACACAGGTTTTCAGAAGTCAAAGACTGAAAAGATCTTACTGATCACCTAGTTCATTTCCCTTACAATTAAAGACCATGAGGTTTTCACATAACTTTAAGCCTGCATTATGTGAAATAAAATATTACCTGAACATTCTCTAGTCTTGTAAAGACTATTAAAAAAAACCACAAGCCACACACACACACTTTCCATCATGTCATTAGAGACCTGATCACAGACCTTAAGAATACTCCAACCAGAAGTACCATTTCTCCATATTCATGTTTTTTGCATAACTCCGTAGAAAAAAAGTTAAAAATTTGCCTGCAGAGCATGATATCAATATCGCTACGTCAAAGCCCAACTCTGTGTACATGTGTGAAGGTAGTGAAATAAATTAGGGGTACTTACCACCTTGGTTTGCCGGCTTTAAGAAGGTGAAGTGGAGGATCTTCCAAGTGAACAAATACAATATTCTTGCACAAAACACACTCTTACAGTATAAATAACTTCAAGATTAACAATTCATTTCACATGAAGTGAGAAGTGGTTTGAAATAAAGGCACTATCATTTCCCATGACTATCATACTTCACAAACACCAGGAGACACTGAGATCACTGAGATGAAACTTCTTTCATTTCACAGAAGACAACGCTACTCTGGAAGCAATCAGTGGTCAGCAGAACATAATAGCAGCTGACATTTCAGGTCAATATGAAAACAGTTTGGAGACAGTCATTTTGGAAGCACTCCAGTTTGTCACTTCATTGCTAACGAAGACAATGTTGCAACATGTTTTGTTTAATATAAAACCAGGATAGGATCATGGGAGAATTATTTCCCTCTCAACTTCACCCCCCTCCAACCCTCTTTCCAAATGCAATTGTTCTATTTTTAAAAAGCTCATTTGTTCTTGTTGTTTTTGCATCAAGTTGGCAGCTCACCCATCTGTCTCCCACTGTGCTTAAAAAGATGTCATGATCCTACAGTCCCAAACACAGTCCTGATGTTTCCACTGAGCTAAAACACATCTGCAATGACAGCTTTCACTTAGGAGCGAAGCTATTTTTGAAACAATGACAACCTCACTACTCAGATTTCAGATGCGTTTATCAAAAAAAAACAGTGCCACCTCATCCAAGGTACCAGGATGTTCACTGGTTGAGACATTAAAAAGAAAGCTTGTAAAAGCTTGTTTAAAGAGATCCTTAGCTTCACCATGCAAGTTGTTTGATAGCAATACCACACAAAGGTGGTTGGGAGAATAAGGCTGCCTTTAGGGCTGCCCTTCACCGAAAATCCCACTGCCAACTCTTGACCAGAATCCAGGTCCAAAGAGATCCCATGGGGTCCCTCAGATTTGTGATGGAAATCCTAAGTGAGACACCCCTGGAAAAGTACTACTTGTTCCATGTCAACTGGGTAAGAAGGCAGCCAAACCAACATGTTAAAGAAAGCTAGTTTCAGGGTTTCAAACCCAATTCTGGCAAGTGACTGAAGGCAGACCCGTAGCTTCTGCTGAAAGGAATAACATGTCTCAAGGCCAAAACCAATTTGCATGTGCCTTTACTTGGCTACAGCAGGGAAGCCTGTGGAGAGCACCAGAAATGTAACACACTGCCAGTCTAGGTCCCCTCATTCTCTCGGCTCCTCAGGTTTTGGCTCTTTGGTGAAGAGAGCAAGGTCTTCAACGGTGGGATTCACTGTACCGAAACAAAGCCTCCTCTAGAAAAACAACTCTGAATTTGGATGAGAACTCAAGCACGAGAGTAGTATAAATACCAAGAAGCTTTCAGACCTGGCACAACATCCAGCGCAGTTTATGACCCTAAATATATGCACCTTGGTTACCTCAGTGGGTTCCCTCACCTTGTTTTGAGACTCAGCTAAGGGGCCAAAAGACTCTTTGGCCTGGTAGAAAATAGAGATTGAGTCACTTTCTCACTCTTATACTTCTTCCCTGTGAATACATTTGCTGTAAGTGTGTCTCGTGGAATAAATAGGTTTGACAGCTGAGCATTTCTGGCAAGAGTTGCACCCAAACCTGCATTTTTTTAAAGAAACTGAAACCAGACAGCCAGGCCATTCTCTTCAGAGGGACAAATCCCAAGGAGATTATTTTTTTTTTCTTATTACATTAATGAATATTCTGTCACTTTAGTAGGGCAAATATAATTGTTGAAGCTGCTATGCTGAGACTAATTGCCTCGTCACTTACAATTAGCGGTGTTAATACGGTCATTAAGATGATACAAATGGCTCCTGAACATCCTCTTAGGTCACCATGATGTATAGAGCACCCTGGCAGATTAAGAGAGGGAGGTAGAGGTTGGGGACCCGAGCACGTCACAGTGCCATAGGAAATGTGACAGGCAAGAACGAGCCCCAGCCTGCCTTCCTTCCTGCAAAACCCTCACTGGCCAGCAGCGAAGGGACCCTGCTGAAGGGAGACTCAGGTGTACCCCAGCAAGATGTCCTTTCCCCACTGAGAAAAACACCCCCGTTCAGAGAAGACTGGCCACCTCTACAAAGCTTGCCTGCAAGACCTGCCAGTCCACCCACCCAACTCCTTGCTTCAAGACACTGCAAAACCCCACCAGCCCTTCCCTCCAGCAAGCCAAGCAAGGTGTGTGGTGCCACGGGCTCCTGGGGACAGTCAGTCATCAGAATTAGATTGAAAGTTAATTTATAAACTTTGCAAAGGGAAAAGATCATCTTTGTAATTGATTTCTGGTGTCTACAAGAGCTGCCAACATACAAGACTATGCATTGTGAAGCTTTTACTCCATATTCTGAGGCTGAGGAGTACAATTGCACCCACTCACATAGAAAACTTCTCTCGGTTAACTGAGCTGTTAAAACTTGGTGGGTGTCAGATTGGTGAGTGCAGCCTGTGGGGTTTTGTGCCATATTAGCTGGAAGAGGCTGCATTTGCATGGAAGACTCCAGACTCCAGCTATATTCTACTTTGAGATGCTTTGGAGTCATTATTTTTCAAGAGGTCAATTTTTAAAGAGGCACGAAAAAAAACCTCTCTAAAAATAAACCAGCTCCTGTGAAAAGGCTTGGCATTCCCCTGTCAGGTTTCAGCAACTAGGAGAGAGAATAGTCTGTCTGGTGTTGGCTTCCAGCCACAAGGAAGTTCATATCTAATATAATCAAGCCACATTAGAAAGAACGGAGCAGATAAGAAGCCAAATGCAACTCAAACCACAAAGCCTCCATTGAAAATGTGTTTTGACTTCAGAAGGGGGAGAGGTAAAAAGAAGAGAGGATTAGAGATTCAGGGCCCAACGCTCCCTTCAATTGCCCCAGATTTACACCCACTATACTCCAGCAGAGTTGGTCCAAATTCCACTTTGCTGTGAGAAAGGCAAGTGCTTAGCTTATGTCAGCTGCAACAACATTTCCGATTTCTTATCTCTGTCCTAATTGCCATTCAGGGGACAGTGTGATTTGTGTCACGTCCAGCCTTTCCCCGTTTATTCTGAAGGTTAAAAATGTCACAACGGGTGCAGAGTAACCAGCATTTAAAAAAAAAAATGTTTGTAGATACACAAGTCTGTTATTGCAACTCCAGTGAGAAAATAATGCTCCCTTTGTACTTGTTTTCTCTTGACAGACAGCTTAAATTAGGTTGCTGAATAACTTGGTACCTGGTACAACAGTAAACCTGTCACAAAAGCATGTTAATCAAAGCCCAACTGATACTTGACATCCCCCGGTGAAAGGCATTTTTACAGTGTTTCATTAAAATTGAAAGGAGGATTAAGAGGCCTATTTCTTGATTAATGTCTCTCTCTGACTGGGAGATGTAATCCTATCCATAACCTCAAATTACTGGAAACAAAATTAAATCTCTGCCAGCAGATCATTCCAAGCACATATGACACTGAGCACAAAAGTATTCATTTCTTTACACTCTTTATCCAACCTGGAGACTCTCTGAGTTGCAAACACTGCAATGGGAGCTCCCCCGACACTCCATGTTACACTGTGGAATAGCCACTGGGCTCTATGGGGGTCAGAACATTGCTTTTAGTGTCAAAAATTATTGCAAGATGATATGGGGAAATCCCTGGTGGCAAAGTAAATTGGATTGTTAGAGAAAATTTCACAGAGGCAGAAGTTTAGAGAGAAGGTATTCAACCAGCCTTGGATGCCACACCAACGGCAACAGTGAAATATTGCAGTCGACATGGCTTACCAGGGTGTTACTCAAACATCTTCAGGCTTCAGGAGGAGAAAAGGCAGCCAGTCTGGAAGAAACAATGTTGGGATTTCTGACAAGATATGTCCTCACTGTTTCCTCCACCAGGTGACAGGGATCCTCTTGGGAACCCGACTCTCCCTTGTGACCGATGGCATGTTGAGAAGTGGATTCTTCCTCCCCACCACTGAGCTTTTAATTCTGTAACTGAAACAAGGCCAGGAATTCGGTGTCAGGAGTGCACGTTCCCAGCTGGTGCGGAGACTTCGGAGCCATGCCAGGTAGTCCTGGCTCACCAGCTCCAACAGGGAAGCCAGCTTCCTGCCAGCAAGCACAGCCTCTGGGACATTTGCTTTTAAAACCCGGCATTACTTGTACCAGCAGTGCTTGGAAGCTGTGTGTGCCCAGGGGAAGGAAGAAAAGATGATAAAACTGGCACTAATTTCAGCCTGTCCAACACCAAACAGGGCAAAGACAGTATCAGGTCAGTAACTCAGCTGCAAACACAGCCCCAGCCACCTGCCAAGATCCCCATTTCACAGCGCTTACTGCTAACACTAAGTGGCAAAATCCTGCGTGGCTAAATCCCAAGAAATCCAAAACAGCTGCATTTCCCATTCAAACAAGATAAAACCATGCCTCAGTAGTCCACTCCAGCAACGCATGGCTGCATCTCCCTCGAACAGAGTGACTGTTGCTTCCAAGAGCAAACTCCAAGCGGGTTTTTGCAGCAGCCCAGGCAGCCATCCTCTGGCTTCTCAAAGGCAGACCAGACCAAACTGCTTGCAGGTCTGCTGTTTCAGCCACTTCTCCCTGGAAACATTCTCTGCCTGCCTTAGACAGAGGCTTTATCTTCAGAAGGCAATAGTTCAACTAGAAGCCTAAATTTCAAGGGCACCAAAATGCACAGGAGTTGGACTCACAACAGATGCTCCTCATATCTGTGTGCTACAGTAGTCCCCTCACTCTCAAGACCATTACCACCCAGTGCCAGGAACAATTTCTTCCACTAGATGAGAGAGAGCTTTTCCAAGTGCAACCTACATGCACTGAGAGGTTAACAACTCGCCTAAGGCTACATCACATTTCACAAATACCTCAACTTTGATCTTCTCTTTGGTTGGTCTGAATATTACTTCCCTCAGCTACCCTCTCTGCAATGCACTGCTGCGTTGCGGGGGAAGCCCGGTGATTTCAGTCTCCTTGGAGGCACTGCCATGTACCCCCTACTCACCATCGCTGCCTGCCCAGTGGTACTGCGAGACCATATCAGAGTTGTGCTTAGTCATGAATACCTGGGAACTTTTCTTAAGCTAAACAACAACAACAAAAAACCATTTAACACTAAGCTCTGGAAGATGGCAGAGCATTAAATAAATGTTTTTAAAACAACATTGAAGTAAGTTCATGTATCTGACCTGGATCTTGACCAACCAACTCTCACTCCAGATTTCTATAAAGAGTACAAGTTTGTAACCCATCCACCCCCTCCTTAAATTTTTCTTCCCCTGTTGACTCCTGTTGTCATTTAACCCCGGCCAGCAGCTAGGACCACAAAGTATTGGGGGGGGGGGGGAGAGAATCAAAAAAGCAAGAAGAAACTCGTGGGTTGAGATAAAGACAGTTTAACAGGTAGAGCAAAAGCCGTACATGCAAGCAAAGCAAAACAAGGAATTCATTGCCAAGCAAAGCAAAACAAGGAATTCATTGCCAGGCAGGTGTTCAGCCATCTCCAGGAAAGCAGGGCTCCAACACACATAACGGTTACTTGGGAAGACAAATGTCATAACTCCAAAAGTCCCCCCCTTCCTTCTTCTTCCCACAGCTTTCTATACTGAACATGACACCACAAGGTGTGGAATATGCTTTGGTCAGTTGGGGTCAGCTGTCCCAGCTGGGTCTCCTCCCAGCTTCTTGTGCATTCCCAGTCTGCTCACTGGCAGAGCAGCATGAGGAGCAGAAAAGGCCTTGACTGCTTAGCCACAACCAAAACCATCAGTGCACTATCAAGAGTATCTTTCATACCCAAACATAGTGCTACACCAGCTGCTAGCAAGAAAGTTAACTCCATCCCAGCTGAACCATGACAACTCCTCAGCACCAGCTAAACACCTCTGTTCTTACAACTGTTTCCAGAGTCTAACAGATTAAAGCAGCCTGTGGGAAGGGCAGGGTTCAAGAAATGGATAGGGCCATGTTATCCTCAAAGTGTTTTAAGGGCAGTAAATATCAGGATGCTCCTCTCCTTCCCATATGCATTCCTTGGCAAACCTGCCAGCAAGTTAACTCAATGTACGCATACAGCAAGTACGTCTGAGAGATGAGCTTTGAGATACACCCTTTTATAGCATCCGTAATAATTTAATAAGCTACATGCTGTTCCCAGAGAACTTTCATGGGAGAGAGGGGTTGTTGTTGATTTAGCCTTTGCAGCTTTGTTAAGATTTGAACTGAGGGTATTAGTAAATGCACTGCAAGTTGCCTAGAATATTCCATTATAACATTTATATCACATAATCTTAGTACTCTTAAGCCTGACATTTTTTATGCTATATCCACTGTCTGAAAAAGAGCTGGGTCTTTTGTTGCCATTTATAACATCCCAATAGATCTTAGAGAGTCTTACCAAAGGGCAGGTTTAAACATTGCTACAGTAATTAAAAATCTAGTCAGCTTATTTTTTATTTCTTTTTTTTTTAAAAAAAGGATGTATCAGGCATTCAAAGCTTCAGGGTGAAGTCCTTTACAGCAGTATTCAACTAGACTTTTTTTTTTAATCTCACTTTAAAAACTCAATTTCTTCCGATGAAATAACAACTTCCTCATTTGCAATCTAACTTGTAAGAAAATATTTACACCACATACACTGGCTTATTTATCTATTAAGTGAGCCATATGGCATCAAGACTGGCAATTTAAGTGGGAATAGACTGCAAATAAATGGTGCAGAAAGCTAAACCTTAGACAGCCACAAAGGCTGGTTCAGAGATGAGCTTGAACAGAGACAAAAAGAATCATTTCCCTAAGAGTGAGAGGAGTATTGAACAGAGGTCATTGGGAAGCCAATGGACAATCACACTGGTGTGCTGTTCTGTCACGGGTACGTTCTCTCGCAGAGCATAGATCCCAAATCACTGGTCCATACTGTATTATTCAGTTCATTGCTCCACCTCTGCATCCCACTCCACACGACGTGTGGGATCACCAGCCCCCTCCACCCTCACATTGCAGTGATCTCCTGCAGCACTGAGAAAGGGGAAGTCCGAAGGGGAGGCCAAGCAGCCTGAACACTATCAAAGTGAACCACCACTCCTGGGTTCTGGCTGTGCCAATGGCAGTCAAAGCAGACTTATGTCGGTGAAGCTATTTGCAGGAATCTGACAAAACTGAGCACAAGACAGCGTCTTGAGAATGCTCCCATGGACTCTAAAAACTACTTTAGAGAGAGAAGGAAGAGCAAAACCTGCCCACCAGCTCAATCCCTTGGGCTGCTCGTATTACTGATGCTGGGGAGGGGGGAGGGAGGAATGCAAAACAAGATTTCTTAGCTCTACCCTCATCTATGTTATGCTCATTTCAAACTTTCTGCTCGCGTTTCTAAATACAGACATGACTCTCACTGCACAATGCGGGGGTAGATATCGTTAACCAAGGACATGGTTATCCTACCTACTTGCTCTCAGTAGGAAACAACGGGAGGGTCAGTGGGGAAATGGGAGCTAGCAGGGGAAGGAAGGGGCAGATTTAAATTTTCTGCATTTCAGCAGGGCTAGAAACAGTTAAATGGGTCACCCCACCTTGATGGCACATGCTGCACTAGGACACCAAAAGCAAGACATTAACTCAGTTTAGCTGAACGATTAACATCAGTCTGCAGCTCAAACTCTGCTTGACGTGCCTGCAACCAAGCTGAATGCAAGAGCACAGGGCTGGGATGGCAGGGTGGCACGATAAATAATACAGGACGACCCTGTATTCCCATGTGGAGCAAAAACAGGAGCTGCCTGGAAGGGGAATACAGGCCCTGAGTTGAAGCAAAGCCAAGAGCAGACCCAATGCAAACCTCCAGGAGCTGTTAGGAACAGGAAACTTCCCCTGCTCGGTTTTGTCAGATGCACTTGACCACCAGGTCATCTAAGTGACCTTTTTCAGCCCATTTTAATAGCAATACACAGCTACTTCAATTTTTCCTGTTCACAATGTTATTTATCACCATTATTTTGTCTGGTCCTCATGCTCAGTTTGGATTAGCACACACAAAGGCAGAGGTCAGCGCTTGAAAGAGGAGCCCCTCAGTAGCTGAAGATGGCAACACAAAGAGACACAGCAGAGCCCATGGCAATGACAGGGTGTTGGATCTGCAGCAGCAATTCTGGCTTCAGGGCCTAGCCTGCGGTGCCTTAAACAGCCTTGGTTATCTGAAAAACCAGATAACCCCTTTCCTTCCAGTTGGACAGCAGCTGCAAGTCACTATGGACAGTCCCTTGTGATTCCTGACATCGCCTTGGTACCCAAGGCGCCTATAATGAAGGGGTGTAGGGCTCAGAACTCTTTACCCTCTAGTCAACATTTGATTTTAATAAGAGGAAGGTCAAGTCCTTATACAGTAGTGCCAATACAGATTTTTTGGGCAGAGGGAGATAAGGAGCACGATGGCTTCCAGCTCTCATTGAAGCACGAAGTACCACTTACAGCCTACTGCAGCCAGCACCATACACCACTCCTGCATGACAAGGAAGAGTGACCAACATTTATCAGCATTAACTAGAAAAAAACAGCATTTCTCCTGACAGGTTTAAGATTAGAGCCCTTCCCAATGTTAGTCGTGCTGGGAATTTTACCTGTCATGGTTATCCCGTTATTGAAGTTGTAAGCAGTGTTGGAGTGTGAAGGTTTTGGGCAAAAAAATCTCTTTAGTTATCTTCAGAAAATAAGCGTGTTTAAAAAGGCTTGGGTCTAACATAGGGACTAAGTGGAGGGGAGTATTGGAATGCTGGGAATTTTAAAAGGCCTGAGGTATAAACATTTCCACAGCTACCTGATTTGGAAACCAAGAAATGGGAGGATAGTTTAGTTTATTATGAGGTTGGTTTCTTTTCTGATTTCTATAACAGAGCGTTTTTATCATGTGGAACGATACTCAGTGCCACAGCTAGTTAAATAAAAAAAGTGGGAGAGAGAAGAGAAGTAATTCTGAAACCTTTCTGAAATGAAGGCTTTCTTCCAACTCAGGAGCCATAAATAAAATCAAGTATTTGCCCTCAGGGAAGAACTTAACACAACTCCAATTCAGCTAAAGGAATCTTTTACCAAGGCACGTCTTTGCCCCCGCAGTCTGTTACCGTGCCTTCTTGTCACTCTCTGCTGTTTGGGAGTCAGACTCACTCTCTGCATTTAATAGCTGCCCACTACCAAAAGTCACCCTGAAGGAGCCAACAGAACCAATAAAATCTGGACAAGCTTGATTTCTAACAATTGCAGTTCCCTGAAACAGGACTTCAGCCTTCGAGGTTTATCAAGCAGCCTGCACACCCCACTGACCCTGACACCTCCCACCGTCGGTGCCCGAGTTTCTCGCACCGCCACAGCAACCCTATTCCTTAAAAAGCATTGCAAAAGCTGCAGAGCTTTTTGCTACTGCAGGATTATTTCCCCATCCTTGAACACATCCTCCATGTGAAGCTGCTCCAGGTTGGAGAGCTTATTTCAGAAGGGGCTCCCAGCAAGCCAGTTTACCACACTGTGAACCATTTGCGATCCAAGTTCATTTTTCCCATCCATCTGAAAACCACACAGAAGCCAAACAAAATCACATCTGAAGACCCATGGAGGCATGGTTTCCCCCTCCTACTTCCACCACAGTGAAATACTGCCTTCCTCCGCCCCTCAAAAGCAAAGCAAACCTCAAAACCAATAGCAAATCAGAACCTTTTTTGAGGTGGTGAAGGACAGTGCGATGCGTTGCACAATGTCAAGGTGGCCAAAGACTTCGTACAATAAGTCCCAAAGGTCAAACAAGGAGCCACCTTACTTATTCACATACGCAAACCTCTATATACTATTAAAGGTTTGTTTTGTAGTGAAGCACACACAAATAATAGCCCTAAGAGACCTAATTATTAGCTACAGCATGATTGCTACTTAGCAGTTACAAACCTATTGCTGAAGAGCTGGAAATGGTAACACACACTTATATTAGGAGTTAGCACTGCATCCGTACTGACATTACATTGGTCCCACCTCCGGTATGTTAGCGGGGCTTGACGGCTTCTCCAGCAATGTTTTTCAGCAGCGCTGATGATGATGATAAAGGGATTGGAAAGCCTGGGATATATTGGTACATTTTCAAGAATCATCTTTCTCTCTCCCTCATCACTTCTCCAATGTCATTACTTAGTCTGGGCTCCCATTTCTGGTGCTTCAGATTAGCAAATAGTGTTAACACCTGCTCCCCTGCCAGATGTCTGTCAGCCACAAATCCAAATGCAACAGGCCAAATCACTTTTTAATTCCACCTGTATAAATACAAAGTCACTTCCCAGTGAACTCAGTAGAGCTGCCCCAAATTTACTACAGTATAATTCAAAATAGTGTGCAAAAGGAAAGTATGAGCAAGCTCCTATTCAGGCTGGCTTGTAACAATTGGCGACATTATTTCTTCTTGGAGTAAAACTTGTCAAACTCCTGTAACTAAGAGAATGCCTTTGTTGCACAGAATTTTAATTTCAAATACCAAAGTCATCCTATATGTTTAAATCTATGTTCATCCCATTTGTCAAAAGCCTCATTTCCAGCATGATTTACATTTCCCTTAAACACTTTCTAAGCCAGGCTGCCCTAACCTCAAAACAGCTGAAATAACCCAGAAGTGTGTGCAGTGACAAGGGGGTGCTGAGGCAATATTGTAATCTTCTTTCCAACCTGGCTTTTTCTGTATTTCCATTTTGCCTGTGTTTACAAAAAGGTAAAGTTTTATATTTCAAAAAAGCCTTCCAAAGGTATTACACCTATTAACCTCAGAGCAAGATAAACCAAGCCTTGGATATATGAATGTAGAACTGTTCACAGACGGCTTCAAAGTGTGTTACAACTTCTTTGTAAAGAAAACAAATCACACACAAGCATGCTCACACTGTTAAATAGTATGTGGGAGACTTGGGAATTGTTTTTAGGTAAAAGCTGCTAGTACAGCAGATGCAGCATTACTGCTGTTTGGAGAGGTTGTTCATTTTAGGTACAGCAGCCTTCTGCTGCCTTCACAGCCCTCCCGGTCATGGAGCTTCCGTGAGCAGCTCTGAACATCTGCTTCACTGTACAGAGGACCCTGAAATGCCATAATACAGACCCCCAAGCCGGCAGGATGCTCCAGAGATTCCAAGAGAACCGCAACCTCCATTACTTCTAAACACTCAATCAGCAAAATAACCCAAGACCCTCACGAGCAGCAGAAATGGGAATCCACAAAAAAACCTTCTTTGGTGGGATAAAGGGGTTGCAGCCACCATTCAGGTGTAGGGACTGAGCTTTCCCAGAAGAAATACATCCCCACAGGGCCCAGCTAGGAACGTGCCTACAATAGCATGGAAAGAATAATACACCAATATTCCAGTTCCAGCAACAACACTGGAAAATGCTGAGTTTGCCAAAGCTGATTCATGTGTCTATGTGGGGGAAAGAAAGTTGATTTTAACACATCTTGCTCCTGCCTCCTGTTTCTCTCTGCTTCTTTGAATTTCAAAATTCAAATGCTATAATTGGAGTTGAGTGAAAAACAGAATTTCTGTCATATGAGAAACTGACACTTTGGCATGTTTTTACACTGAATCAGAACCAAAAAAAAAAAAAAAAAAAAATCTAAAATTTCTCATGAAGTGACAATCCAAAAAAATCCAATTTTCAACTCAACTCATCCGTATTGATACATTTAAACATTTTGTTTTGAGAATGTCAAAGCAATGTAACAAATTAAATTCTGCTAAAGTATATCAACATTTTATGTGAAGAATCCAAACAAACACAGAAACAAGGATTTTACCTTACCAAAGCAAAACAAAAATGCTCCTCAGTTGAAAATATCTGTGTGACTGACACCTCTCAGTAAGACATTCTGATTTTGATGAAGCTGCGTTTTCTGACAGAAAAGTGTTCCATCAGAAATTTTGACTAGCTTTCCTGCAATACAAACATGTTTGTTTTACACATGTCTAGGAGCCAATGTCACTTTGCAATGTTTTCATTGGTTAGGTGCCTCCCCATAAATATGAGGATATTACACTGAGTCTGTGTTGGTTTCTCCCCATTCCCCCCTCCCCATGCAGAACATGTACATTTATCATCTGATTAAAAATGTTATTTATCTTTATATAAAAACATATATTTCCTAACAAGCCAAGACATTTATAAATAACTTATGATACTACAGCCGAGTGCTAAACATCATGATTTAGGATGAAAGAAGAAACCTTTCTGATCATTGTCCTTTAGTATTTCAAAGCCCATTTTTCATGTTTATTTGCTGTCACTGGTGATAAGTGATTGCCTTGCTGTATTGCGTTTCCTCTGCAATGGTGAGTTGTTTGCAAAAGGAATGGAGGACAAGCTGTCACATCAAAGAGAAAAGACTAAAACCCACCAGGAGGTGAAGCAGGGGTTTATTGTCTTTTGCCCTGGGTTTTGACAGTTAATTAGCTCTCATCCAATTTATGCTTGTGTGGCAGCTACACCAGGGTCAACAGCAACAACTCCAAGGTGAGGCAAATGCAAAGGATACAAGACAGGAAAACCTGCTATGGAGCCCCAGGAAAGCAAAGGGCTTCATCTTTCACCCCCAACCACGACTGATGGACTCGTTCCCTAATGAAGCCTTTGACTTGTTTATTTTTTCCCCTCACTGCACGGAGACTTCTTTCGACAGCTTTGGGCACTGAGGAATTGCCAAAGCAGCTGCTAAATTAAGCAGCCAGCATAGCAGCATCTGTGGATAAACACTGTCCCTTCAACTTGCTTTGTGTCAGGCTGCCTTGGCAAGAGGAAGAAGAGGAAGAAGTCAAGGTGGTAATGAAGGGCTTCACCCAGAGCCTGCAGTGCTCCACGGGGCTGGACATCGCCCTCTGCCCTTCAGGACCTTTATTCCTCCTCAGTCACCTCCTCTGGCATGCAAAGACCTTTCAAGAGACAAGCACACAAAAGCAAGTGTGCTTCCCCCTCTCATTACCTGTTGCTCTTTCTGCTGCTTTAGTGGATTTTGCCACCTGCGCTCTTCTTTCCCCCACTGCCAGTTTGAAACCCCGAGTGCGGGGAGCAAGCAGTGCCCAAGACACACGCTCCTGGGATAGGAGCAGGAAAGCAGTATTTTCACACCATGGTATAAAACCTTTGATCAAATCACAGGTCTTAGCAGCAGTAAAAGCTTAACCCCTGGAAGAGTGCTGCCCTACTTGATCCCTAGTGTAACGCAGCAAGGCCTCACCTCTGAAAAGAGAGACTGTATCAATTTAGAGGTCCTGTAAATGTCTCAGGGGAATGTAACCGACAGTAGCACTGGAAAAAGAATTGGAAATGAGATGCAAATTCACTTTGTATTAGAATAAACATCCACTGAATGGGAACTTCTAGACATAACGGAACCAGTCAAGGCTCAGACTGCAGAGCCAGCCTTGAATACTACAGAGTTCCTCAACATTGCCTAAGATGTGCCCCATTTCCAAGCAAAATCTTCATTCCTTGTAGAAAGTACCTACTGCCTCAAAAAATAGTTTCTTTTCTAGAATTACCCATTCAGACCTTACCCAAGCAGAGCTGGGCAGTTTCTAGGCACACAGGAAGCTAAAGAGACACTCCTAAAGAGTGTCTCTTTTAGCCACATTAAATATGGAAAGCACTGCAGTAAAACCAGCACTGGCACAATATCCGGAGTCCTATGCCAATACCGCACTTTCCCTGTGATAGCACCTCATGGGATCCCGTGGCTGAATCGGGTCTTCCTGCCCTATACCCCCATGATGGGATGCTATATGCACATCATGATGTACATATGTGCTATTTGACACTACAGTCCTTTCTGTTCTCTTTGTAATATACATTGAAAAGTCACCAGCAAACTGTAAGCCTGAAGCACAGTATTATCAAACTTCTTCTGTTGAAGTCAATTCTGAGGAAATTTCCCCTAAGTCAGCCAGTGCATAACAGGAGTCACCACAAGCAAATGCTGAGCTACCAAAGACAGTGGTCACCCTTCTGCTCACAGCTTCTGGAGGCAGACTGTGATTTAACTGCTAGCGAGATGCAGCAATGAGCCCATACGAATCATCTGCAGCCTGGGTCTCAAGGATGCAAAAGGCTGAGAGATCCCAGCTGAACTAAAGAGCCCGTCCCCAAACATTGGGCCAGCAACAGCAGGGGAACCAACACCCTGTCCTAATCCCCTTGGAGGTACCTGCTAGCCAGTGAGGAACAACCACCTCCGTGACTTCCCCTCAGAGCCCATGGCTGAAGTGACAGAGAGGGACCTCTGTTTTATTAGAGATCGCAGCTCAAGTTCACTGAGTGCAACTTCAAATTCATCACACAGGAGCCTAAGTTGGGAGCCGCATCACTCTTCTCTCTCCCCATTGGCAATAAAAAGCCAAATGTCCCTCTGCAGACCCCGAAGTTGTCACCCTCTTTCCTCTGACTACAAGGAGCTGAACCCCTAAGAGACCCACTTCATCTGAGCACCTACATGAAGGTGGATGATTCTATTTCTAACATCATCTGGCATAACCTTATACTATGCAAAAAGAAACAATTCTATCTTAATGAAGGACTAATGTTAATACAAATTGTATGAAAGTGGTCTCATGAGACGCACGCAGCAAACAAATCAACAGACTAAACTTAGCTCGTGAGCTTGTGCCTTTGTGTTTCTCTCAGCTGTGAGTCATTGTGTGCAGCAGAAAACTGCCTTCCTCCCCCAGAATATCACGGAAAGTAAGCAATGCCTCACGTTACAGTAAGAGAGGCTCTACGCAGCAGGGGCCAGAATTGTGTTACTCACAGGGAGCCTGAAGACTTGGCAATGTTGCGGCCAAATCTGTCAATTATGTTTCACACAGGCCATTGAACAACCAGCAGAAGAATCATTTTCAGCCAGTCCTGATCCAGCAAGGTTCAGATTAGAAGTAGGATAAAGACCCTTGCAATTCAAGGTCACCTACCTCCTTCCTCTTCAGTTCCTTGAAAGCCTTGTTCCAATTTCCTCCCCTGCTATCATGAACGTTGTGCACAGCACAAGTCCTTTCCCCTGAGGCAACGTGATCTGTGACTGCTGCCTCGGGACTTGGGTGCACTGCCTGGGAAGGCTGCCAGCCGGACAAGGGATGTGAGCACCTCTCACAGATCAGCAATGAGTCCAAACAAGCCTCTCTTCTGCACAAATTTGGAAGTTTGAGGGTTTGAGCACATACGCTAAACAATTCCCAGCAGATTTAACAAATTTGCATTGGCAAACATTCAGTGATTCAGCTCAGATCTCCCTCACCTTCAGAAATATGCACATCAGGTACCTTGGTGTGCGTTACCTGAGCGTATCCCTCAGTGCTATGAAACACCACGACTCACCACACTGCTTTAACTCAGGTACTGCATCCGCTTTGCAGTGCGGGCATTAAAAAAAATAAGGTGTTGAATAATCAACTCAAAGGGAAAGCAAGCCAGAAAACCTGAATCCAAGTCTTCTGCTTTGATCAGGAGACAATTTCCTTCTTCACAAAGGAAAACAAGTTCCTTAATACCAACTCCAGAATACAATGCATAAACATGAAGAGAAAGCCACCGGGGAGAGGTAAGAAATACACATATATGCAGACTGACAGCAGCTTTCCATATGTTTAGTATCCAAGCATACCAACTATTGCCTACTTTGGGACAGTGATCCGTAACCAGGGCTGCAAGACCTGGGCACTGACATCCCCTCCCTGAACCAGCAATTAGTCATGCAGCACAACGAGTCAGAAGTCTCATATGCCATGACTAAGGCAGGTGCCAGGGTCTATAGAACAGAGTTCCAGTCACACAATGGAGAAGAAGGACTGTCTCTTGTCTGAAGTGTTGCAAGACCAGCCAGGATGGGCTTTGTACCCACACCAGGCTTTTCCTACATTTTTTTGTAGTAATTTCCCCCAGCCCATACCTATAAGGAACACCAAACACTCCTCCGCTATCTCTCGCTGAGGATTATTGACACTTCTTTTGGGTTTACAGACACTGCATGGGGGGAGCAGAAGCTTGAGATCAATCACAGCACTTTACGACCCTCTCCATTAAAAGGCTTTTTCAAAAGTCTGCTGCTGCTCGAAGGACCTGAATACACAGGACAATCAAGACCGCCAGTGCACAATGACCTGTTTAAATTGTCTATTTACCTTTGGGAAGAACACAGTGAGGCTTTTGAGAATGGATTACAGAAGGTAAAACTTCTAAAGAAAGATCAATAGTTGGACATCAAGTACCTCTCCATTTCAAAACCTACCAAGAAGATCTTTGACATATTCATGCATGTCTTCTGTCAAAGGAGCTGTAAGTCAGACTCATGAGAGAGTGTTGAGTGTGGTTTTTTGAGCTACCCTCAACCCAATGTTTTACAAACATCGCTTTTCATTTCTGACTGCACTGCAAATCCGTTATGGATAAGGAAAGTCATCCTAAAACACAATTAAGAGATGGAGCCATGAGGTCATAGCCTTGCAGCTATGAAACAATGACCTCAGTGCAAGGAATAGATGGAAGATACACTAATCCCTATTAAAGAGGGAAGCTGGCAAATAATGGTTTTTAAATCATTTAAATTTGCAGCATGCTGAGCCGAGGGTGCGTGAAGCTGGAGGAGAGCTGAAATAGCTGTGCCAATAGATTTATCGGCTCCCTGGGGCTCGAGAGGCACCCTGCTAGCAGAAGCACTGGAGAGCTGGATGAGCACTGCGTGTCGAAACATGCACATAAACACACACAGTTTTTGGTATCATCACCCAGGGACTGGAGAGGCTTTCTGCTGGGGGCCTCCCTGCTGACACAAAGCAGCCTGGTTCACACAGAGCAGGCATAGCTTTAGTTTCAGGATGTCACAGCTCCAAACCAGCCCTCAGGAAATGCTCTGTTGAAAAGCTTGTCCCAGGCCTCTACTCATACCCACATCTTTTGAGCCTTCCTGGTGCTACAGAGGAGCTCAGAGCTCCCGCAAGCTCTCAAGCACCCTCTGTGCAGAAGTTAAAACATAAGATCCTCCCTCAAGAGCATCACCTTTCTGGCAGCCTCTTCTCCCTCCCTCCAGTTTCAAAACCCTTGTCTTTTGAGGAAGTGCAAAGCTTTCACCTTTAAGCAGTCATTGGAAGAAAGGTGATGCAACCTGTGGGAGGAAGAGATGTCAGAGGAAAAGCAGTCGAGCAGAGGAAAGTCTCTGTTCACCACAGGTCTGCTGGCAGTCAGAGATTATGAGATGCAGCTGGGAGGAGAAGTGCCATTGCACAATCAGTCAAAGCAGCGGTGTTTCTTTTAGAGGCATTCAGATGCCTGGGCATCCTACTGAGTCTCCAAATAAATAATATTTGATTGTGACAAGTGCCTAGCATTCTTCTGAATGCTGTAAGAAAATAATGCACTGACATTAAGAAAATATTAGAGTGGCATAAGTCAATCCCACTCATCCTATTAAGAACAATCAAAAAAAATCCAAAAGCCCACACATTTGATTAAAAAAAAAAAAGTCCTCACCACCATTAGCAATCATAAAAGCCACTTTTCTGGCAAGGCTCAAGCTACCTGCAGAGAATTCACTTTCCTTGTCTTCTGACAAGAAGCTCATGGGAAAAATACCATCCATCCCTCTTTCCTCTATATGCTCCATTCTGCTCCATATGGTGCTGCCTGATAGTAAATGAGAAATTAAAAACATTAGCACCAGCCTCTGCCCTCTCCTCCCCCCAGCGCTTTCTCCCTGCAGTGACTGTACAAAATACGCTGGCCCAAGCTGGAGAAGGAACCATTTAACTGCTGAGCTCTGGAGTCACATATGAGCTCTCTGTTGTCTTCTCAGTTCATAGATGCCAGTTTTGCCAAGCACTGACTGTCCTCAATTATTTCATCTTGAAAAATAACCCTATTGACAGACTGAAAGTCTCCCCATGGCTTATTTTTTTTTAATTCAAAATATTTAAAAAAAAAAAAGAAACAGAGATAATCAGAAATTAAAACTGACTAAAACCTTTTGAGTTTGAGGCAGGCAGAAGTAAGCTGTAATACTATATCCCAGTCCGTCCAAAACAGAATTTTTAGAGACATCTTTTCTCATTAAAAAAAAAAAAAATTCTGAACCAAAAAGATTTTCCGATAAATTCTAGTCATAATCTTCAATTGCCATTTTACTTTATGTCTTAGATCCCTTCAAAATCAGCTTCAGCATGTGCCACGTGCAATCGGCTCCTTCACAAAAATACTGTAAAACAAATCCAAACTTTTTTTTTTTTTTATACTTTGGAGCAATTGAATGAAGTCCAAAAATAGGGGGAAGTAGTCAGAAGGCACTAAGTTTTTATTTTTATTATTCCTGTAGCACCCGGGAGTGAAAGCAGGGGCAGGTGCCACTTTGGCTCAGGGAAAGCTGTCCCTCCCCAGTGCAAGCAGCAGGAGTCAAAGCCAAACAAAGGGAGAAGAGGTCACGGTGAAACAGGCATGGCGAACGTGACAAATAACACATCACCACGTGTGAGCGTATGATCTCTATAGATTAACCTTGGCTCCTCACAGAATGGCCATTATAACCATCCCATTTTTGTAGCCATCACAGCCTTTTGGAAAGATTTGAACGCTGAGGGTAATTAAGCTTCATCGCCAGGCTATCACAGGAACAGCCTTGACTTTCACAGGCAGCGCCGCGGGCACCCCTCAGCCTCCTGTGCACAAGGGTGCTCTGGTGAGGGGATCCTTCCCTCCCTCCGGGCAGTGCCTCCGCCCCACACCTCCAGCCACATCAGCCACTGCCACGACTTACCAAAAGAGCGAAGACTGATATATTAATGAGAAGGGTATGAGAGCTAGCATTAAGGAGGATGCTCTTGCACGCACATTTATACGCGTCTATATTCTGTGTAAGAAGATGCTTGGCAGGGCACCAGGGCAGAGGCACCAAGGCAAAACCACCAGTGATCAAGCTGGCTAGCCCAGGAGCCTGTGGAGATAGTCTGCCTGTCACAAAAGTTGCAGTATGTTTTCAACAGGAGGTTTCACGAAACATTGATTCAATTGCTCCAGCGATCTTTCCATGAATGCCCATCATCTGAAACAGCAACAAAGCAAATCGCGATGTGTGGCACTGCTCACACAGGGGCACTGGCTGAGATTCAGGCTGCCCCAGCGGGGTCCCTGTGCAAGGGTTGGGACCCTGCAGTCCCTATTTTCATCAGCCTCCACACCAAAATGTTCCCACCAAGAGGATAAGGCCATAAAGTCCCTCAAACAGATCCCACTCAAAAGGCCTGGGAGAAGCATGCAAAGGAAGAAGCTATAACAAATCTCCATTTTTCATTCAATCTGTGTAAAAAAGCTTGCTTCGAGATTTAAAAACCACTGATAACTGCCAAAACTGCTTCACACTTCATAACTGCCACATCAACAAAATCTATGGCCCTATCTACAATTCACTTAGCATACTTCAGTCCAGCACAAGCCAAGTGCAGAGAAAGCTGCCTCCTGAAAGGAGGCACTGGCTTCATCATTTTACAAAACCAGTATAACCTGAGAAATCACTGCTTTTCCCACCCTCTTCCCTCCTACAGCAGCAATGGCAGCTATTTCCCATAAAGGGAGCGCAGAGAACAGGATGCACGAGGTTTGCAAAGTGGGGAATAAAAGAGGTGACAGTAGCTTATAAATACCAAGGAGTAGAGAGGAGGAATTCAAGGATAAAAGCGGGAACAGGCCTGAAACTGGAAATGGAAAAATCCATGCTGAGCACGATGGAGCTCTTACCTATGCAGTCAATTACAAGGAAAATCATTTGCCTGGAGAACATGAGTATAGATGCTCAACAGAAAATGAAAAGATACTTGCAGGGAAATGCAGTAACAGAATTCCCTCTCTAGCTAGAATATTGTTCAGATATTCAATCCCTCTCTCAAAAAAGGCAAAGGGATTCATACCTAATCAAAAAAACCTACCCTAAGTGAGTCCTATCTAGTAAGCCTTTGGAAAGCACACCTCTCAACAAACTGCCAAACCAAGCACTTTTTATTAAACTTATTTTTGAGGTATACATAAAAAAAGAAATCTAGTAGGCAGAGAGCGATGTGAGAATGCACCTTCTCACTTGATCATTGCTTCTCTAGCCAGAAGGACAATGCCACGTACCCCGCAACGCATATACAGAGCTAATTCCTGTTCTCCTTCAAAAAAATCAATGGTACTTTTGTCATAGACAGTGTCAGAGTCCAGATTTCACTCCGGGGCATTTAAAATGCATTTCAGTTCACCATGCTTAGATCAAAGAGCTGACCAGGATGTCAATGACCCCTCATTTGAAAGGAGTGGCTAGGCATTTGCCAGCCCTTCAAGTACATAGCATCAGCGCAGACATGATCAACAACACAAGGCAGATCCCACCAGGTGAAAAAGCTTTCTTCCGCTTTAGCAGGCAAGGCTACCTCCTTACATTCCTCTCAGTCCCAGCCATAGCTATCTGCATGTTTGTCACTGCCACCCATGGCTGTACTTACCAAAGGGCCCCAGCAGTGCCAAGCACAGCAGCCAGCCTCCTCCACAGCACTGGCTGCCCAGGGCATATCGTGCTCTACCCTCTGGAGATCCTCCTGCTCCTGTGCCCAAGTCACGGCCATCAGCACGCAAAACCCAGAAACACAGTTTCCCTCATTGCATTCCGACCTGGCACAGGGAAATATCGTCAATAAAACAAAGAGCAAAACCAGAGACTAGACATTCTCTCCTGGCTAGATTGGCTGCAAAATGAGCTGCGAGATGAAGCCAGGCTGAAATGAACCACTTCGGATTTACATTGCAATTCCTTTTGGGCAAAGGATTCCCACCTCATGTAAAAGGTTTGTGCCCACCAATCTAACCTTCTGTCATGTGGTGAAATTAAAGCATTACAAGCAAGAGTCTGTTACTGACATGCAAAAAAGGGAGGAAAGTCCCTTCATTCGCAAATCCAGGAATACAGGCACAGTGCTCACTGACGTGGTCCGAGCTCCAAGCCTGCAGACACATTGGCAGATGTCCCCCAGCCTTTTCCAAGCCTTTGAGGCTGTTCAGTCAAGTGTAGATGCTGTCTATGAGCCCCTGTCGTTGCTTTAGCTTCTCTCTTTGAAGGTGTCTATAGACTTGGGGCCCCTCTACTAATGCAGCACAGTTGCAGAAAAAGCTCTGAGGGAAGCTTAAGACCAGGATAAACAACTTATTATGGTTAATGGTTTTCTCAGCATTTCAACCAATGCAACGCTAGTCACCCAAAGGCAGGGCTGGGAGACTCAACATTAGCACAGGCATAATAGAAAGTGCTTTTCAAGGTCTATCTTTCTGCTAATACTGGATTACTTTATTTTGTATCATAAAAATTGTCCGAATGGCAGTTCAACAAGCCAAGACTTGATTCACAGACCTGCCATGTTACTGATGCAGCTGAGGTCAAGAACTGCAAATAGAACAGATAATTAGAAGGGAAGTGCGTGCTGCTGAGCAAACAGATCAAGCACAGGAAGATTTTCTGCTCTGGAAAGGCAGAGAAACTCCATTTACAGAACTACCTGAGCGTCTTTTTTTGTATTGGTTAGAAAAAGCACCCACTGAAAGGACTTGGAGGCTTATGAATACACCAGAATATCAGCCTGTATTCATTGCATTTGCTCTTTTAGGGTTTGAACATGGGGCTCTCTATATACCTGAAAGACCAAATTCACCAGCGGCATAACATAATGCAGGCAGCCCTTAGCAGAGCTGTCTGTCCCCTTATTTCCTAGGAAAATGAGATATCAGGGACAACCCTTAGGGATTAACAGATCACATTCATTGCAGGAAGAAATTAAGAGAAATGCATTACAGCAAACAGAGCTGTGCACAGCTTCCACCAGCACAAAACAGCAGGCTTCGCTGTCTTGTTTTACACCCTGGAAGGCAGAGCATGAATACCTCCCGCCTAGACGAATTCAGTTGTCCTGTCTGCTGAGAGAGAAATGCTTACTTTGACACAGAAGCAAAATATCAAAAGCTTTTTGTTCAGCTTGCCTTAGCTATGAGTTTTTCCAGTTTTCCTGTTACATTTCAAGATTTGGTTAAATTTAGTGTTTTGCTTTCTTCGCAAAAGCTGGCAACAGACCACTGGTTTTGGATACACCTTTGTGCCTAAGGATGTGGTAGACAAACAGTCCATTCATGCTTTTAAGAGACACTGTGCGTGCGGACATCAGGCAGTATTCAGATGCTTCAGAAGACATACAATCCGCATAATTCGTCTTGTCAGTAGAGTAATGCTATGCCATTGACAAAACCCCTACATAAACCCCCAGCTGGTAATATGATTACGCCCTGAGGAAAAAAAAGATTGATAGTCTTGGTGATTTTACTGTGCTATAACAACAGAAGCCATCTTTGTTCACATATTTCTCTAATCCTTTCCTGAAACATTACTAAATACCATTGCCTGACAAAGGTGAGCTCTACAAGTCAATAACACGTCACAGAAAAGGCAAGCTAACACCCCAGTGCTAAGCTTGAAGCTGCAGCCCTTTTGCTCACTAATGAAGCTGCAGGTACCAGACATATTTTTAGGATGCCTGCAAACCTTGTTATAATCCACAAAGAAAAGTTTAGCTACAATAGGAAGACATGGAATGTTACAGAAAAATAAAAACTAAAATACTTCCCGGTGTTATTAAAAATGTCCAAAGAGCCAACACAAAAAGCCTTACCTGACATAAAGCAAGACTTAAACAAATATTCTTCAGTGTTGTAATTCCTGGAACAAAACCTATTAGCAAATTTAAATTAATTTCACTCCAGGCATTATGATACACTATCGGTTACTCCCTTACCCCCCCTGGGAAATATTTCGCTATTGCTGTCAGTCAACTGCTTGAATGCTTGGAGTTTACCAGCTGCATAACATATATTGATTTTTGATGAATGACATCTCTCTCTGGGCCATTATGGTTTTGTTTTCAAACCTTATTTAATTGTTCGCCTATTTTTCAGTGGAATAAATGCAAAGTGTTTATTCTCCAAAGGCTGTAAACAGAGATCTCAGGTCTAGTTTCTATGACAACCTCACTTGATACAGCAAACCTAGATTATCTCTAATGACAGACATGAAGTTTAAATTGCACATTCTGCACAAACAGTGCACTGTTGACCTTTTATTGAAAAATGGAATACAGTGTGATTAGCATAATGTGCTATATGAAAGGGAAAATTGTGGAATAATGCAGATTGTACTCTAATCATAACTACAGTGCTAATCTCTAGCAAACTGTTTGGCAGAACATGAAGCTTTAAAAATTAAGATTTTTCCCAGACACCATTTTCAAATCCTGTTAGATAGTAATGCTATCACATTAAATAGTTCTCAGATAACACTTGCTGCTTCTGCTATTTTTCTCCCATTGCAGTTTTTAACAGGGGAGTAAAATTGGACAGGGTTATGTAGAAATACGGCAGAAAAATTCCAGCTATGAGAACTATTTTTAAACCTCCTGAAGGCATTTTTTTCTCATGCTTACAAATTCGCTTGGAAGTGAGAGCCAAAAGACGTAGTCCTTTCTGTCAGGTGCTGTCGTCCAAAACCTGCATGTTTTCCTAGGAGGAAAATTTGCATGTATGCTAGTGAATAAACCCCAGCTCATTTATGGAGCCAGAGAGGCTGCAGGAGACATTCTGCTTTGCAAGAGCAGAGATGGAAAATATCTTGCTTTCATATGCAGCAAGTTTCAGCAGGCTTTGATTTTGCCAGCCACACAATTTGTTGCTGCTCACAGAAATGTCTGCAGCACTTTCCAAAACGTTACTGCTTTGAGGAGTTTGGTGTACGAATTGAGGTTCCCATTGGAGTCGAGAGAGTCGCATGCTGCTGTAAGGGGACAGCAGGCTGTTAAATCTGTCCTTCCCTCTGCATAATACTTTTAACTTTATTTCCTTTAAGCTTTCATGAAACAATAGGAAATATTTCCAATTACCGAATGAGATTTCAGCTCACGTGTATTCAACATAATCAATGAACAGTCTGGAGACAAGCAAACAAACAAAACCATATTGAATATCAAAATTCAGTTATAGATAGTAGAACTGATGGGTCAAGGAATTAGAGATGAAGCAGAGAAACTTTCATTTCTCCGGTTCCCAAAAATAACGCCTAGTTGACTGTTACCCTCCTGCCTATGTTTAAAAAAAAAAAAATTTAAAAAGTGGCATTAGCTGTGTTTCTAGCGAGTGCCAAGTACAGAGGAAAAAGATAAAAGTAGCTCTTCTTTGCATAGTAAGAAGCCTTGGATTGTCCGTGCCTGGTCATAAAAACTGAAAAATCATAGGTACTCAGATATTGCCCTTCTTTCTTCCAGAGGATGATATTCAGCAACTAGATCTTATTAACATCACATCAAAGTGGTCTCTCTGTCCCTCTCTATTCAGCGAACAAGCTAAAAATTATTTTCAGGTGCTTGTCTACAGAACAATGCCATTAGAGGAAACCTATTCCCTCATTTCTCTCTCAGTCTAATGGGTTTATGCCATTAATACTGTCAGCTGAGTTGTTTTTAACCAGCAGTTAAGGCAGCAGCAATAATAAACCATTTTTTTTAGCACAGGCAGACCCCAGTGTACTTGCATTCTAAGCAGCTATTCACCACCACCGCTATTCTCTGTGTATCAAGAGATCTCTGGTTTTCAGGATTTTCCATTTGGCAGTATTATATTTTTCTTAATAAGCATTGTCTTCCTCTAAAGCAGCTGACAGGAAGGAATCAATCAATCAAAGACATCCACTTGTTTTCACATGGAGTTATTACACTTGTAAACGTAATCTTGTCATTTGATATATAAAATAGGAAACTGTGTGTTTGGTAAGGGGGCTTGTCCCAGGATTAGGTATTTCTAATCCCTGCAACACTGCCCAAACTTTTCGACTCATAGGAGCGATTATTAAATTCCACTGCCTCGTGTGATGCAATGTGCATCTGTGGTGTCACTCAAGCGGTGGGTTACGGCACAGAGGCTATATTGACCAGATCCACACAGCTGTTCAATGTTACCATACATTTTATAAGTCTTTACCAAAAAAAATCAAGGTAAATAATGACAACAAAAATGGCAGCAGAAGCCAACATGTCTGAGCAGTAACTTTACAAGCAGTCTCCCTACCTACAGGTATGTCTAAACACAAATAAATGAGTGCTTTTAAAGACATTGTAAATTATCAACCTATTTAAACACAGACTCTCACCTCGAGCCTCTCTGTCAGACTAATACATCCCCTGAATGTTCACTTCCACAGGTCAGAAGAAAGTAATTACTTCCTTGTGCTTCTACCACATTTCTTCATTTTACCTTGTAATATTTTTAGTTAGGATACTGACTAATTTTGGTACCTCCAGTTAATTCTTATTCTCTGTTTCACGTTTCCATCAGGCACAGTTTGCATAGCTCTAGTCACTTGTACAAATATTTAAAACCAGCAAGACAAACCAAGCATAACAATTCCAGAAATAAAGCAACTCCCACAGAAGCTGATGTTTACCCAAACCAGAGTATGAAATATTCCACACCTCTCTCCAGGCAGCCTCTTCTGTTTCTCTAAGGTGGGATCTGATGCCACTCTGGATCATAAGGACCAAAAAGCCAAATTCCATGCCATTTCTGCATTCCCACCTTCGACCACTAGTTGTTCAACCTTTCCAACCTACTCTACACCACCCTGGAAGGGCTGAAGCTCCTGTAGGCTGAATGCAGGTGCAGAGTTTGAGATGATGAAGGTGCATGTATCAGTCCCATACTCGCCATAAAGAAGAGTCTGGACTCCAGGCCAGACACACTGTCAACCCCACGATACAACTGACCTGTGAGCAGCAATCACCATCTCTCTTTATTGCCCCATGTCTTCAACAGAGCTGTGATTTGGCTACCCTAACAAAGCGTATGAAAAAGTTCAACTGGGCAAGAAAAATTAACAGACAGACCTAATTAAGTAAATTATTCCCATCAAAGTAAAGCATGTTGTTAAGAACACTGAGAATTCACGCTAGCTGATACAATCACCTTCCTGCAGTAAGTAAACATCTCCTACAAAAAGTCAGACAGCTGAAATGCCATTTGTTTTGAAATGAACTTTTAGCCCCACAGCTCAGGCAAGCGTCCACGTATTTTTTTTCTCTGAAACATAACCAGCTCCGTGAGATGCCAGACAGCTAGGAGAGCACTCCAGACTAGAGACAAAAAGATACTATTGTCTTGGGACTGCCACAGTCATTGTTCCTACCTATACACATCCCACCACTTCTGCAAGGCTGACAAAACAGTCACAGATAGCTCTTCCACTCACAACTGCTTAGCAGTGCTGGGAATCAAAGCTGGAGCTGGAATAAGGCAAGTGGCAGAAATGAAACATAATATGCTCAGCCGCGGCTGTAAAGACCAGAACCAGGAGTCCCAATCAGATACAAGACTCCAATTTACCTTTACCCATGGTTTTATAGACACAGGTAGCTCACCCTGCGGGTGAAACTGGTTTGCCACTCACTTAGAGGGTATCTAGTCCTCTCCTCAGCTCAGTAGCTACGAGATCCCTGAAGGGCCACCATGCCTTTAGCTCCCAGCCATGGGTACCTGAGAGTGCCCTTTGCCATGCCCATGAGCACAGGGAAGAGCTGGGGTGCTCAGATGGCACCTGAATGTTTCTAGGGCTCTGAAATAAAACATCCTGCAATTCAGGTTCTGTAGTTAATATACACTTTTACTTTATAAATGATTCAGTATGCTCTGTTGTCTACCTATATGCAACATTCATTTGTTCTTTGATCCAAGTGCAAACTAGATTTTTAAGTAAAAATCAGGTTGATGTTTACAGTCATATATTTTAAAAGTGACTTAATTTTAAAGAAAAGGGCATTCATAAAAAGAGCTTCCGCTTCCACCATTTGTTGGCAACCTTTTAAATACTCTTTGTAATGACTCAGAACTGTTCAACATCTATCATTGCATCCTCTGGGAAGAAGGTAATGGATCGAGAGATGTTGGGAAACGGTTGTCCCATCCATGGAGGAGATTCTTAACCAGGTCAAGAGGAGCATGAGGGTAAGGTTTCTCAAAAAAAAAAAATTTTTCAAAGTCTTCAGAGACGTGGTCTCCTTCTCTGCAGATATTCAAAACCTACTGCACGCGATCCTGTCCAACTTGCTCTAGGTGAACCTGCTTTGACAGGGGGGTTTGGACTAGAGGATCTCCAGAGGTTCCTTCCAACCCCTACCATGCTGTGATTCATCTGCTCTAGCCCCTTTCTTGTTTTCCAGCAAGGTAGTGAGTTGATGCAACACCATAAGTGAACACCACGAGTGAATGTGAGCAGAGAGACCAATCCCAAAATGGGTGATGGCTTGCAGTTCATGTGGCTTCCTGCTATACTGACAGGCTGTAGCAGAATTTGAGAATTATATTATTAATCAGAGCCTGTGAAAAACAAGAGGAGAGTCAAACTGCCAGGCACGATAGGAATGTTAGGCAAAGGTGTCTGTAAACTTCTGCTGACCCCTTACAGCAACCAGGTCGAGAGCTCTTTCATTAATGCTAATGCTTTTCATATTAGTGCTTCACATAAAGAAATCCTGCTGACTGCTAGGGTCAAAGAGTTCACAAGATGCGTTGGCCACATCAGCAATACGCTGATGATTGTTTCTGACATGACCCCACAGCTAATGAAGGGCCATTTGTGAGGGAATTGCTTTTCACACAGAAAGAGGTTTGTGATGAAGGTATAAAACACATCTGGAGTAGGATAGGCTGCTTCTTTCATGATGCAGTAATGAAAAAGACCACCACCCCACTGAGACACGGTGTATCTGGGCAAGTAACACACATCCCTGGGTTTCTTCTTCCCATTCCTGTCACTAAATTTTCCCATGCACGAGACGCTGCTTCCGCTCCTCGTTGCTAAATGACCAACACCCCTCTCTTCATGACCCCCACATCAAATACTACACCTGTAAAATCAGACATTTTGAAGCCCGAGTCAATACTACAGCTCAGTGTTTCTCAGCCTACTACATCTCCTGCCTGCCCCTCTTTGGGGGCCTCTGTCAACAAGGCTTTATAAAGGATAAAAGGCTCAAATGTGCCGCAGTACAGGGATCGCAGCAGCAGGCAGTAGAAAGGGCTAACCAAGTAGTCCCAATCTTTCATATTGCTGAAGCTTCTCCTTTCTAGCCTGCAGTTTGAGCCACCGTGCAGAAAGGATCCCAGGAGCCGGGATTGCAGAGTGACAGAACAAGAAAGCCCCTTAGCAATAGGGTGGGTTTTGTCAGTAAGAAGCTGTCTGAAATCTGTTCTATAGTCTTCCACTAGGATACCCATGGCCACAAATTAGCCAATGTGTTACCCTTCCAGTGTAATCCCACGTTAGGCAACATTTTCATCTTATTTTGCTGAGATCGGTTCCTGTGCTTGCCTGGGCATGAACCTACCACAGAATCATAGGAGAGAGGTCTGGAGGGGGCTTTAGGAGGTCACACAGAAAGGGAAATTAACTCTGGCACTCCCGACAGGTATATGTCTCTAACCTATTCTAAAAACACTCTATGGAGACCCCCAAGAAACTGGACCTGAGAAGCCACTCATCTCGTTTCAAAGAAAGATAGTCTCTACTACTGTGCCTTCCCAGGATCTCAGGAACATCTTTCACTTTATGTAAATGATACTCTTCTGAGATAGCCTGGAGGCTCTCTTCCCTAACAGATAACACCTTATCTGTTTCTAAAAGACCTCCACAGACTTGGATGTTTAATTTGTTCGTGAATAATGGTTTCATTACCTAATAGGAGGGGCTACGTGTATTATAGGGGACTGCAGAATTACAGGTTTTTAATCATTTGCACCCTGAGGAGAGCAAGTTGCCATAATCGTGTATGAGTATGTAGATACTACAAGATTTTGAGGAAGAAGGGAATACACGCAAATCTACAGAACCAAACAGAAAATCTGCAGAGATCAGAAGCAAGGAACAGTCATGCTGAGAACATTTCCCTTCATCACCTTGCTGGAAGAAAAGAATTCCAAAGTATGAAAAATGCCAAGATGTCAGATATTCCTTTTCATCCCTGTGGGGATGAGACAGTGTCTTTCTCAGTAAACCTCTTCTGTTGAATCTGTTGTTCTTTGCATAAACATGATATGATACCAAGTAAGGAACTGCAGTAACAGACTCTGGTATCCCACCCTGCCAGTGACCCGCAAAACCATGGGTTCTTCTGCTGGAGCTGTTTGTCTCTACGGTCCAGGAGAAACATGCAACCAAAAGCTCTTTTTTAAAAAACACTTTTCCACAGAAGGTTTTAGCCTGGATGAGCCGTTGCTCTACAGCAGGAATACATTTAGTCAACATTCCCAACCTTTTCTTTAGCTTCACAATCAGGTAAGGGAATGAGGCAACAGTTCACAGCTGTATTATTGCTGCTGTTAGGGTTGCAATGGAGAACAGAACTCCAAAAGGCATCAGAGGACAAAAGCAAAGAATCTGAGGTCAATCTTCAGCCACAGCATTTTTCCCTGCTGTCTCTCACGGAATTGTTTTTTCCCCACAGAACAAGTGGCAAAACTTCATTCTGTAAATGGCTGCAGTTCAGACCACAGCCACCAGCATGGGTGGTGTAAATCAGGAGGACATGTACCATACCTCTTGAGACAAACCAGTTACAGCTGGCAAAGCGCAAAAGTTTTTAATAAGAGCTGGGCTGCTGCCTTAATCTAGGGCTGGCACAGGAAAAACAAGAGTCCATGTGTCCAAAAGCTTATCTGTTTCATTCAGCTGTATCAGCTGGTCTAATAAGAGATATCTCTCCTTACAGCTCTCACCATGGAAATGGGAGTCATTTATCAAGAAGGACTTTTCCCTGAACTACCTTGACCTTTTCTGTTGATGCTGCTTTTTCACTGTGATTTTTTACACATTTAGGGGATAGTCATACATTCTAGCTTTAAATGCATTACGAGCTTACATGCCCTATATAATAATGCGACCCCAAAAGCAATTGCAGAAAGCCGTTAGAGTCCTCCAGTTAGATGCTACTGCTATATCTTACTGTATCCCTAGTACTCACCTCCAGCATATATTTCTATACATAGACTTAACTATGAAGCTAAGTGGATTTATATTGATTTCAATGTTGTCACAACACATGGCAACATGTATACTTGAAGCATATTCATTAAACTTCAAATTATATATATTTTTAAAGGGTGCTAATAGCATCAATTTGATGTGGTAATTGTTGATATTGGCTTCCTGTAGAAAGAGCACTCAAACTACCAGCTAATTTCACACGGAAAACAGCTGTCACATGGTAATGACATTAAAAGTCACTAAGCTGATCTGCATTCAAAGCCATGCCATAGAGGTGAAAGGCCCTGTAGCCAATTATTACTTCTCTGAGCCAGACAGTCCCAAAACACAAGGAACATATGCAGATCCATCCCTCCTTGTCTTTAATTAGATCCTGCCTACCGTCTGTAGTAACAGCAGTATAAGTGAGAAGGGCACGTGTTAGGCAGTGAGGAAATAATCACAAAGAGATCCCGATGTGCACTGTCTGGCATGTCCTGCTAACACCTGCATGCTGCACATGGAAGGAAAACCAGCAGCAAGAGACAATTTTTATAGTGTCCATGCTGCAAAACGTGTAACTTTCATAGAGCTAATAAGAACATGGCATTCTGTGCAGAATCTCCCAAGTGTCTTTGTCCACTACAACGACCATGTCACTGGCAGATTAACAGTGACTGTTTTTTTCTGGTAGGTGTGGGTACACAAGGAATACAGGTTTGCACCCACTGCTTTTGAGGAAATAACTTTAAAATCATCATTGGCACAAGCTGGTACTACTTGGGTAAATCTAGTGAATCTACCCAATTTGCAGCGATTATGAAATTGGGCAAAAGCTAATAAAAAGGTCCAAAGAAAGGTACTAGTGCAGCCAAACTGCCTCAGTAGAGATTTTACAGCCAAAAACTCACCTGGCTGTTGCCGCAGGTTCTGACATGGAGGACTCCCTTGCCCATATCTATGTTTACTCCCTACAAGTTCCCATTTACTCTGACTCCAGCCTTTCTGGTAGAGTTGGCACAAAGTCCGGTTCTGCTTCTCTTTCCAGGAGGAAAAAGCCCCACTGCTGAAGGTCCCAGCCCTCCATCTCTTTTCCACTTCTCCCAGAAGTTTAAGCTGATCTTTTCTGCAACACCAGCCAGTCCGCAGTAGCAGATATATTTCTTGTGAGCAGAGTGGAGTGAAAGAGGTGAAGCATTGCTTTAGCCTGAAAAAGTGACACAATCCATATGAGTATATATGAATGGCATGATTATACCGTTCAAATAATAGTGGTCTACAGGGTCTTTCTCACACTACTCCAAGGTATCACCCTTACAATTGCTCCTACTCATGATTTTGCTTTGTCAGCATGTCCCTCCTTTCCCCCAGCCCTTCTCCCTACGGCAGCCAGTTTCACCCTAGGAATCCACTCTACCACTGGAGAGAGGGAGAGCTATCCTTTCACAGTTTTAATCCCTCTGTCAGGTGAATCCCACCAGCTGCTGCCTATTCACCAACCTACCTATTTGGCAGAACCAGGTTTCTAATGTGGAATTGATACAGCCTGATAAAGCGTGTGGCCAAGCAACAAAGCCTTGAAAGCCCACTAACCCAGTGGAGATGTGGCAGCAGCATGCATTTACATTAGTCCATTGAGCATCTACTTCCCAATCCCAGAAAGCACCTCTAGAAAGGAGACAACCCCCTGGGATCAGCAGACAAGAAGCACAAGATCAAACCAACACACTGAGTCATGCACAGAGTCATTCTCATAAAAATCCCCCTCCTTCTCTACAGTACACTGATTTCAACGCTTACTCAGTAACAGATTTAATATTTCATTTCTGAATTTTAAGGGCTGCAAATTAAAACAACATCGAAAAGGAGAGGAATTGTAGCATAAATAATCATAGCCGCATCCACAACTGCAATTAATCACTTATCTTTTTACACTGCAAGTCAGAGTCTACGAGTGTTTTTTTTGTTTCCACTGATCTGCATGAAACTTAACATGAATTTAAAAAAAAAAAAAAATCAGTGCCTAAGAGTTTCCAAAATGATCCTATGAATTTCACTGTAAATGAGTCAAGAATGACCAATACATAAAAAATCTGCAGTAGGCGAAGACTTCTGCATTTTCCCTCAGAAAAAAATGGAGAAGATCTCAGAGCACAGAGAAACTAATGGAGTGCATGGAGCGGGAAGGGAGGGTCTGACATCGTGCCCTCAGAGCTGTGGCTCAGACTAATGAATTATCTCTGCTTGGTTAAATCTCTGGCATTACTAATCAGACAAGAAGCATAAAACGGAAAGTTCATTAGCAAGATCATAAAAGAGTCATACTGACAAAGATCATTCGACTTGGCGGTAGGAAGGTCAGTTACAGGAATTGGGAAATCACTTTGTTTAAGGAAAACAGGGTAGACCAAAAGTAACTCAGAGTCCAGAAAAGACCTGCACTGGAGTTGTGTGCAATATTCTGCTTTATTTTTGGAACTTAAGCAGGGAAACATTTCCTTTGACAGTGGATAAACTAGACTTTCTTTAATCAACATCATCCCGGGCTGGGGTAAGCTGGACAATATCAGCTTTCCCCCACGGCTGATTCACTTACCTCCACCCAGACCCAGCCAGCCCACAGCTCCTCTGTAGCAAACGCTTTCAGCACAAGTCACAAGACGGTCTCAGAAGCAGAATTTGCTAATTGTGTCAAACTACGTGTGAAGGGTTTACAATATGGATCACTGCCCACTTGGGATTTAAAAGAGATCACTAAAGTAATTTGAAGACTTCAAGATAATTCAGAAACCCCATTCCCAGGAGTTACTAAATGCTTTGTCCCCTTATTACTACTCCAACCAGGCTACTGGGGGTTGGATTTTTTCTTCATGGGTAGGAGGGAGAGGAGGGGAAGTGGTGGTGGGGTTTTTATTAGAATAATTAGGAAGAAAAAAAGCAGAATGTGTATATTCTCCATCTTCAGTCTATTTTCCTAAAGAAATAAGGAATAATAACATTTTATATGCATCTTTTTCACTTTTGAGGTCACTAGCCTATTTCAACCACATTTGGGAGAGAGGGCAATGGCAAAGAGATTCCTACACATCTCACGAACATGAATTAAGCAGCTAGAAAGGAGGCAAGAAATTATTGCTGCCTCTCAGGAAAACAATACAACCTGTGCTCAGTCATGAATGGACACCGGAGAGAGCTCTGTTAGGAATGCTGCAAAACCAGGAAAAATTACATCTGTGCCTTTTTAAGCCTTGAATAACCCCCACAAAAGACACAGACCTGCAGGAAATTCAGTTGCAGTCCTGATGCATGCAAACAACTTCTAATCTGACACCTCTACCTGGAGATGCTCAGTCAGCTGAAGCAGCCAACTCCCAGTAAGCATTTTTCTTTCCAAAGGAAATGTGCCAGCCAAAATGGACTGAGGCATAGAGGAAATTAAGATGTTTGTGTTTGTTTGTTTCTATACAAGCCAGCAATCAAGAAAAAGCCACTAGCCAAGGTTTTTCTGCTTTATCTTTTCTGCTTCAGCCCCAACACTTTGCTGCTGCTTGGTGGGATAAGGCAAGCCGCGTCCTCACCAAGGGCACAGCTGCATCCTGGCAGCCCCAAGCACTGATCTCCCACACAACAGGAGCTCCTGCACCCCAAAAAACTGTCAATGGGAAACAGAAGAATCTCACCCCCCAAAAAAAGATATTTTGTCCCATTCTGCAATGAAGCCAGCAAGAAAACATTTAAAACACGCAAACACACAACTGTCACTGTAGCCAGGCAAAGGTAAGACATCAAGCACCTTGCCAGATGCCACTCTCCCTATGTGACTGAACAGTGTCCAGTGCCTCTTTTTTTTTCCCCTCAAAAAACCAGCACCCTCCCTACCTTATAAGCAATTGTCATGATCCACATCGTGAAGAAAATAATAAATAAACGTGAACGGTTTCTAAGCACCTTGCTCCATGCAGAATTAACCTGTACAAGATACATTTCGGAGAATGGTCCTGTATGTTTATCCGCATCCAATCTAAATTGCAGTGGGGAAAAGTATCCTGACCACAAAAGAGCTAGACAGTTTTACAGCCTAGGACACATAACACAATAACCATTTAGCCAGATTAAAGCATACTGAGAGCTGCATCAAATATTGTTTAGAGCACATAAAAACTGCTTTAATATTTAAATGTATCCCATGGCTGGGCTCTTTAGATTTGCTAGATTCACTGGGGCTGCACAGCTATTAGCTTCTACATTTCATCTTCAATTCCTCTTCACAGTAGGAGAAACATAAAAATGAGGGTCACTGCTTGGTCATTTCATTACCCCTGGCAGAGAAATGTGCTTTGCACAAATGAGGAAATATTTCAGATGTAGATTGTTGTAATGTTGGTGTGACAAAATAAAACCAGAGTTAAAAAATAATAACGATATTATAATGGTTATTTTGTAGAATAACATTAAAATAATATGCAATGTAGCAACGGTCCCCTTATCAAAGGACCTGGTGTATTTCATTGTCATCATTTAAAAGGTCCATTAGCAAGAGCCCTCGAAATGTATGGCTCAAGGTCACAACCAAACTAAATGAGACTGAGCAGTAGTAATTCAAAAACATTAAACTGTTTATGGTTAGAAGTCCAATAAATAAATCCTCAATGCACACACACACACACAAATCTTAGCGGCAAACTCCTCTACGGATCTCCTTTTATTTCTCCGAAAAGAGAAACTCAGTGAAAGAAATTGATAATCTGCTTAAACCCAGAAATGGATTAGATGAAATGTCACTTTGGGAGATGTGTGACTTCCTGACGCAGACATGGATTAGGCTGCACAAGCTGTTTGGCAATGGGCGCCTTTGCGAGCCAAGCACAAACAGTGCGTTCACCCAAGTCCAGAGGCCCCGACAGACGAAGGGATGGGCAAGACCCAGGCAGCAAACATGGGGTAACACAGGCATGGAGCCCTCTGCTGTCACATTGCCTGGGGACGGCTCATGTTGGGCAAGGGGAGAAGATCAATACAAGTCTCGAGGAGGAGATTAAGTGCAAAAGAAACACAACACAATGTTATTTATTAATCATGACGTATGAGAAGAAAACCAATCATCTTCCTAACCCTTAGCTCTATTTGCACTATCTAAAGCATGACATTTAACCCATATTCTATGTATCTCAATAAAAGGGACTTGATGTTCAGTCATACTCTTCTCCTCCCCAAAAAAAGTCAGGGGAAGGTATGTGCCTCTGCTTTACCAACTGTGAATGAAGATGAGAATATGTTACCACTTTGCAATGACAACACCCAGGAGAATCACTTCTGGCACTGAATGAGAAGTTTTGCTGAAATGAGAAACTTAGCATCACTTACTGCTAGGCTATTCCTCTGCAGACTCTCTGCTCTGGCCCTGAGCTCGTTCTTAGATCCGCACACTGGTCGTTTCACTGGTCTTGGAGGACAAGGACATATGACTTTTGAGGATCATGCCAGGAATTTCTGTGTATAAGAATCACAGAAGTTGGGCATATTCAGTGCAAAGTCACAGAAGTGTGGGAAAAGTCATTTAGGTGGTTTTGATGAGAAATATTTTGGTATATTTAGACACATATACCAAAAGACTCTCCTATGAGCAACAACCTCCGTAATAGTCTCCAACGCAGAGTAGCAGGACCTAAAGACCCAAGCCCAGCTGAATATTAACAAACACAGGAAATCTTTTCCAGTCTTATTGTTTCTGCTGAAAACCATTGTCCTAAATCTCCCAGTTTAACAACTCTCACTTTCATAAGCCTTATAAAAATGCCAGAAATGGAAACAAGATTCACATAACACAAACACAAACACAATCAATCACAGAAACTGATTCTTGAGGAAAAAATGCATAAAGTAGACTCCACTGCCACCTGTAAATGGAATTCAGCTTACAGGTAAGTCACACGTCTTGCTGACAGCATGTTTTATTGATGTCACCATGATCTTGTATTTCATTTCCTAGCTGAGTGTGGATGCGAGAGAAACGGCCTTTGCAAGCAATTGTGTTAACGCTTTGCATCTGTCTGTGCTCAACAGACATTTGAAGGCTGTAAGTGCCTGGAGAGCAGTGGCACACCTCTCTGGAAGTTTAATCCATGACAGGAGCTGAATGCACATCCAACAAATTATAAGTTACATATGAGGAAAAATATTATTCTGTTAGCAGTTAAGTCACAGCCCTGCAATAAGTAAATTGCAAAGAAATACAGCTTTGTCTAATGACTATCAGTTGGCCAAAAAGAGCTCAGGGGTATGTAACACAGGCAGAAATAAAACCCCATGCATCTTGATTTAGATACGTTGAAAGCATTTCCTCTAATATGGCTTTGTAGTTTCCCTAAAATCTTTCATCACGGCAGCCGTCAGCTCCCATGCTTGCAGTAGCACAGCTACCACAGACAAACCCCCTCTGCCTGGTGGGTCACTTAATCGGGGCTCACGTCTTCCCCGAGTACAGGATATGACTCAAAAGTGACATAATGCACATTCATCCCAATTTCACAATAATCCCCTTTCACCACTTGTGGAAATGCTTGGTCAATAAAACGTAATGACATTATTGCAGTAAAGTCATTTTCAAGTTAAGTGCCTGGCTCTCTGTCTCTGGGACCCCACCAATAGTTAGGCTCCATCGTGGCAAATAAACAAAGGCTTCAATTTTGCCTCATGTTTGATTAAAACAGGGATAAAAGCTGGGTTTAATGATCTCATTTACTGAGGACCAATCCAGATTCCATTTAAATCAATGTGAGTTTGTTGCCTCTAAAGGCAGTTAGACTGGACTGGACTCCACAAACCTCTCCTTTCACACACGCTTCTTAAACCCTTCTTTACAGGATTTTTCAAGTCCCTCATGGTGGCAATTTCTCCTTGTGTCCTACACACAACCTACAAGGTTGGTCTCTAAGCAATGCCTGACACCATCTTTTTTTGATGCCTGCTGCATCCTCACTGAGGAAAAGTAAGCTAGCAACTAAATAACAAGCTTTTAAACTAAAAGATTTCTAGGTTGGGATCTGACAGGGCTTCCTGGAGTAAGAGAGGGAAGCACTACTATTTATATTGACGGTCATCAATGTTACTGTCAAAAGCACCAAGCGCCTTTTCATTCCTTACAAAATCTCTGCTACTCATGGCTGGAAGACATCCCTGTGGAATTCCCTCCCCTGTAAAGAAAGAAATAATGCTGAAAATTAATAACCAAGTCCTATCTTGTTGATAGGACTTCACCAAGAAAGGAGGGGAGCAGCAGGAGGTGGTTGCAGGGGAATGAATTCTGCCTTGTCCCAAGGCAGGTTGCTCTGGAAACAGGAAAGAAGTCCCTACTCTCTCAGACAGAGTCCCCAGAACCTCTTACAAGTAACCTTCCAGAAACTTTAACTAAGACTAGATGCAGCACCAGCCCTGGCATGGCCCCAGCCTTTCCATTTCATCCACCCAAATTCACAACCCCTTCAGCAGCCCGAGCAAGCCAGAGATGCCTGAAAGGAAAAAAAGGTAACTGGAGACTCCCATCAACACTCTACATGCATCTGCAAGTTCCAGCTGAGATGTTTAGCAGACACCAACATTCAGTGCTTAAATTGCACTGTGCCACCACAGGCTGCTCACAGTGTGAAAAGACCTAGCACAAGTCTCACAGTATCTAGAGAGCAAGCCATGGACCAGGGCTCCACTTTGCCAGGCACACAAATTTCATGGATATTTCAGGTATTTCTAATATCTCCTGTTCCGTAGGACCAGGTCTCCGTGTTCTTGAAGGATCATTTCTCCCAACACATACACTCCCTTACAGGCAGGGAAAAAAAAAAGGAAAAAATATATATATCATTCTTCATTTATTCTTCTCTCCTCTCTTCAATCCTAACCGCAATAGTGTTGCTCAGATTTGGAAACTTGAGGGGCCCCCATGGAGACAAGGCAATCATTTTTCCATTACGGCAGTGCCAAGCAGCCATCCCGCAGAGCAAGCCGTCCCCTTGCACACCCTGCCCCGCGACCCATGGGGAGACAGGGAACACCACTGAACTTTCCGCTTAACTTTCTGCAATTTATGAAGAGCCCCGAAAGGAGCTCCCAGAGCAGAGCCTCAGGCTGGAACAGAGACAGGTTCTAAAACCCCAGAGCAGGGATGCAGTGACTTAATGACAGTTCAGCCCGTGAATCTAGAATAGCAACTCGTTTATTGTCTGAAGCTGGAATCCACTTTGTGTGATGACAGATAGCTTAGGAGAAGCAGACCTTGCCTGCCAAGTGAACTTCAAAAAGGACAGGGGGAAAGCAAAAATCTGGCTAGAAACCAAATGCTTTGCTAAACCTAGATAACACGCTGTTTACCAACAGCAAACTAGATTAGGAAAAAAAAAAGGGGTTATGCAAATGTTCTTAATTTAATAACTGTGATCAGATATGGCTTTGTTTCTTCCATGTAATTTGTGTAATACAAATATAGTACAAGGGTTCTTTTCCACTATAGGAAATGAGAATTATTAAACATTGCACTGAAAAGCAAAGGAATGTGTTTATTGACATGAAAAATGATCCTGCGGATACAAAAGCTTTTGTATGTTAATTGTTAAATGTCAATGCAATTTAGAAAGTGGTTGCAGAAGGAAAGAATTCCTTTCCAAAACAGAAGTGGCTTTTCCTCATCTACCAGTCTGATTCAAGACTGCATCTTGAAAGTATTTATGGCTGCGTTTTAATCGGTGACACTGGGTCAGTACCCAAAAACATCCTCACTTCATATTGATGTGGTTACTTGCTAGGAGGCATAAAGGAAGTGAAGGATTTCCTCCCAGTTTTATTACTGAATGCTCAAAATGTTTCCTGGGGTAAACAACACTAAAGCCATCTGTTTTTTCCTTTTCTTTTTGGAAACAAAAGGAGAACAACAGTAGCAACCAGTGAATGGAAAACTACAGGTCTAGAGCCACGCAATGAAAAAGACCTTGCTTTGAAAGCGCGGGGGGGGACAACCACACATGTCTTTGGCTGATATATAAATTCAGGAACGTTGGAAATCTTTGAACATGGTGTCACTCGTCTTCTGTCCCACTCCATAAAGGGGAAGAAAAATATAAAATGTGTGATTCAGCTGCCAGCTAGTTAGAAATGCTTCAGTAAATTAAATTTTGGACTGGCAAATGAAGGAGCTTCTTAAATTCTTTAATCACAGCCTGTTGATTTACTTCTCCGGGAGAGAAGAGAAGAGAAGAGAAGAGAAGAGAAGAGAAGAGAAGAGAAGAGAAGAGAAGAGAAGAGAAGAGAAGAGAAGAGAAGAGAAGAGAAGAGAAGAGAAGAGAAGAGAAGAGAAGAGAAGAGAAGAGAAGAGAAGAGAAGAGAAGAGAAGAGAAGAGAAGAGAAGAGAAGAGAAGAGAAGAGAAGAGAAGAGAAGAGAAGAGAAGAGAAGAGAAGAGAAGAGAAGAGAAGAGAAGAGAAGAGAAGAGAAGAGAAGAGAAGAGAAGAGAAGAGAAGAGGAGAACCAAACTTTTGTGGCCCTGATGGAGAAAGACAATTGAAGAAAACTTATCACACAAACATGAGCATATTTGCAGAAGAAAGTGAATACATTTTATCCCAAACCTCTTCTGTGAGGCACGCAAACCCTGCTAGAGAGCAGCCACCAGCAGAGCTAGATTCACTAAATCAAAATAGAGGCCATGTTTCACCAGGACAAAACAGCAGAGCTTGCAGAGCACACTGTGGGGCTCTTTCTCATCGAGCACCACCCAGAGAACCTCTGGTTGTAAAACCTCAAGACAGTTTAACTAATACAAAGGAAAGGTTGATGTGTCATGGGATGACTGCCAAGCTCTCCCTTCCACGTCCAACACCTTTCTCTGCCAAACCATATCCAGCCGTGCTCATGGAGATCTCTCCCTTCCTAAATTCTCTTCTTAAAAGACACCATTTCCACAGCTCTGCAAAACTGGTCCTCGTAGCTATGGACAATCCATGGCTTTCCCAGGAGTATGGTCAGAAGCAGCTCATCTTCATCAGCCCTTATCTAGAAAATCTAAACATAGGATTGACACGGAGGGAGACAAATATAATGAAACCCAACAGGAAAAGGACTCCAGAAAGTAGAAGTGAAACCTAATGGCTAAGTAGAACAGTTTGCTGCCCCACTCCTGCCTGGAGAAACACAGGAAATCATACAGTTAAACCACTCATCTGGCAAGCTGGGCTCATTAATAATGCTTTTATTACAGTTATACAGCAAGGGACAGGGAATGCAGCCTTGCAAGTCTACATGGGAACAAAATGCCTCTCCTGGCACCTCTGCAGTTGTAACCACACAGCTCAGCATACATGTTCCCCTGGCACTGCTGTGGGGCTGCAGTTGCGTTTCTCCGTAAAGCATGGTGAAATTAATGCAGAAAGACCATGCACAACTCTGGCATCTGTACTGTCCTAGAAGAAATTGAAAAACTTGAGAGTATGAAGAAACCTGCCACCAAAATAATTTAAAGGCTGGGGAGGAGGAATTGCTCCAAGTGAGAAATTTGACGGGCAGGATTTGTTTAGCTTATCAAAGAGAAGACTAAGGGTGACTTGATTACAGGGTATTAAGCACCTCCATGGAGAGAAAATACCACTGGCAAAGGGCTTTTTAATTTAGCAGAGAAAGGCTTAACAAGAACCCATGGCTGGAAGCTAAAGCCAGACAACTTCAAATAGAAAATACAGTTCAGATTTTAAACAGTAAGAGCAAACTGGCAAAGGATGTGGTGGATTCCTCAGTCCATCTTGAAAAATGCTGCACAGCTGCCACCATTCATAGCAAGGGCCAGCCCTGCAAGGAGCACTGCTGACACCCTTCCCCTCCACACACAGCAGAGCTCCAGCCGCAGGAGACGCTGTTAAAGAGGGACTTGACCTCCCACACCCGCCTTGCGAAAGAGCCCCTGGCTGTAGCTGTGCTCCCTTCAGTGCAGGGTATCTCGATGAGATATATGGAGCGTGGAATAGTTCCTTCTACAGAAGAGGAAAAAATTGATCGCAACTATTTCATAGATAAATTTGAAGGTCAGCATTCATTAAAGAGAATACAAATTTACTGCAAATGATTTTGACTTTCCACCTGCAGACCAAGATTCAAAGATGATTTAAAGACAGGTTTTTGGCTACTGTTTTGTAAAGCATTTGGTATCCTAGTAATGTTTGGGATTCTTCCTCCTGTCTGACTAATTACTTCTATTTCCTGTTTTCTTTGGAATTGCTACTATGTTCTGCATTGCTGGAATCTGAAATATTGTTTCATGGAACATTATTGTATTTATGCATACCACAAAATCCAGAGATGCTGAATTCCTTTTGGTTCTACTGCTCCAGCTTTTGAAAAGCTATTTCCCATCTCCAACAAATATTAACGGCCTCCCCCCCAAAAAAAAAAAGTAAAAGCATCAAATCTGTACAAAAATGTTTAACCACTAAAACACTACCTATTTTCATTTAAAGCTAAAAGAAAAAAAACAAGTGGCTTCAGTTTTCAAACACAAAATAACATGTTGTTGACAGTATTGAAAAGACCCATTTTGTCACAAAACCAGTTTCTGTTCAATAAACAGTGATGAAAAATTATATTTCTCTACTCACGCTAGCTGCGTCCCTAATTCTGTGCTCCAGCAATTTGGTGAAAAAAAAGCTTTGATGGCCAGTTCACGCGTTCATTTCCTTCAGCTGAAAGAAAAGCTTTGGACTTAAAGCAAAGAACTGGGAAACTACAGTTTTTTCCTAACTCTGCCACAGATCAAAAGACAGGTCCGTTATCACACACGCAATTTCTCTCATACTGAAAAAAATATAATATTCCGTTTCAGGAAATACTGCTTTTTGCTTTAGTGCTTTCATATCTGTAAAGGGAGGCAGGGTCAGCTGATGGGAAGCTAAATGTATTTCAGGTCTTCATTATGTTCTCTCATACAGTAGCTTAAAGACACACAGTTTTTGTGTATAAAAATCTGTGATTCTGCAAGTAAGCTCCCTTGGAAATTCCACTTTTTAGGCACCTCCTTCTCCCCAACCAGTGTCACGCTGTAACCTGCACACATGTGTTTTATAGTCTTTGTCTCCACCTCATATTCAGGAAGGTTCTCTGTTGTCTTGCTTTTGTGTCCTTTTCCCCACACACCACTCCTATTCTCATCGTTAATGGTTGATAAATAGCTAATGAGTGAATTGGACATTAGGACCTCCCTTTCCATCTGGGCTGCACGCTATTTTACAGGCCCTGCTAAATCTTTATTAGATTTGGGTGCAGATTATTGATTTAGGTAGATGAGGTCGTTGTAACCTCATCTTCAAGAGAAAGGAAGCAGGAGAAGCCAAATGTAATTCAGCTGTTATTTTCTGTAGCAGTGCAAGTCAATGGGAGGGAAAAAGTCAAAGCAAAATGAAAAAGCATCCATTAAAAAATGTCATAACTGGACCTTATACCAAATGCAATGCTCTTACAGGCACTTGAAAGCAAAAGACGTGAGACAGGGTATAAGAGTTAAGAGCTTTTCCCAGTTTAGCACTACAGAATAGGTGGTAGGTGCTAGTAAAGAGACAATGTTAATAAAATGCCAGGATGTTTCTAGGGCAAAGTGACATCTATTTATAGAATAAGAACACTTTACCCAAGATATAGTGATGGCTTAATAAAGGACATCTTTTGCTTAAGTTATTTTTACTCCTGTTAAAAGGCTATATGAGCACCTGCAGATATAAAAGCAGAGCTCAGACTTCGTACTAAGCACTTTTGAGCATCCTGTCAGAGGTAACTTAAGCACAGAAATCTCCCAGGAAGTCTGGAATTCAGGGATAGTCCCTCTAAAGACTTCAGCACACTGTCACCACTTATAATCCCATGGATGTGAGCACCAAGAGCATACAGGGGTTCAAAAAGAGACTGCATAAACACATGGAAAAGAAACCTGGAGAGACCTTAGGAGATGAATCGTTGCATAGGTAGGTACAACAGTTGTGTGTTCATCTCTACCTGAAGCCCAGTCCACGCACAGGGAAGCGTGAGCCCAGGTGGAGGATAGCACTAACACAGCTGCTGTGATCCTGGCAATTCAATAGCAGCCATGTGCCTCTTCCTCCTTCTCTTCTCATAGTGATCTCAGGCCAGTCCTGTCCTTCCCAGCTCCACCAGACAGCTCACAGCTGTAAATTCAAAACAGATGTGATTCCAAACTGAGCACCTGCCTCTGAGATAGAGGTGCCAACTGCAGTTCAGCTCCCCCTTGCCCACCCCCACCTGCCTCTTTAGCCCCACCAGCGCCTCTCATCATTCTCTGTTTTGGGGAATGTAACCCAGGGTGGCATATTCCACCAGGCTGCAGAGAATTTAGTCAAGCTCACAAAGGACTTGTGTATTGTGTGCCTAATCTTTGGGCATTTGGGGATTCCCATCCAAAAACCACATACCAAATCACACAAAAGCCATTTTCACCTGGACACAGGGTTGTTGTTCACTCCTAATGCACCGTGACAGGCTGCTGGCTGTTTCCAAATCACAGCTCTTTGATCTCCTCATTCTAAAGGAATATGAAATTCAAGACTGCCAGTTGTATCCAGGGGCTGTCAAGTCGCACCAAGCTCCCTCCCGTTCACATGACACCCAGCTGGTGTTTACCTCTGTAGCCACATTCTGGTGTGAAATTCCAAAATCACCAAGTGCGAGAGCTGCGGGGAGGAGGCTTGTGTTGCTCATGCACGCTGAACTCCAGAAAGACTTTGTCCAGCTTATGGCTGAATCTGCACAAGTCACTCTGTCCAATTTAGCAGATGAATTTGGTTACCTGGAAGAATGCCAGGCTGGCAGCACAGCCCTCTCCCTGCAATGCCACAGCAAAGGCCAACAGGGAGACCTGGCAACTCAGCAGTGCCAGATCCAAATGATTTATTCCTGTGCTTTACCTCATATGACCAAGGGTGTTGTGAGTACCTGTTTACCTCTTGTCCACAAATGACCAGCATTAAACGCTCAACTCATCAGTATGTGATAATAGTCACACAGGATACTCTCTCTCTCTCTGTTTTTGGTAAGAAAAACCATCAGAGAGAACAACATATTCTGTTTTACTGCACCTGCAACCAGCTCCCAACCAGATACTGCAACCTCACAGCCCCCCAGGCACAGGTGCACCTCCGACCCATCTTGTTTTACACCAGCCAGAGAGTCAACAGCCGGGAGACTGATGTGATGCCTGAGGCACCGGAGAAGAACTAGGACAGTCTTCAAATTGTACACATCTCCGGGCACTTTTGCAGTGGATGCGGAGTGCACCCAGACTGGTCTGTTTTGAAACTCACACCAAAAGATCCAAACTATGCTGCAGTCCGCAGCAGAGCAGTAGATGTAATCCTCGCACCCTGGTGCTGAGGGGCCAAAAGTTGGGTATGCTATGGTGCATGTCCTGCCTCAGGGAATCATTCTCCAACAGTGAAATCTGGGACACTCAAAAGAAAATTTGACCGTATTTGTCCAAAATGCAATTAAAAAACTACTGCCACAGGGGCAGAGCATCTCAGCCTTCATTTATGATTTTGTGATTTCACAATTCACTAAAAGGGTCAAGACATCTCTTCACAAAACGGGTTTGAGTGAAAAATTAAGTATTTCTACCTGGTGTGTTTGATGACTAGCCTGTCTCAAGCTCCTACCAGGTGTGAAATAAGAGTATGATTTCTAGTCTTCCTCATCTTCAGAAGACTAGAAAGGTCCTTGAATCAAAACTACAACAGATTATAGCAGTCACCTTTAACACAGCTCAATGTGCATGCCATCCATGCGGCGGGTGCGTGTGAGTTGTATGCCCATATGAATGTTCATTTTCTAGGTAAGAAGATGGGGAGAAGCTGTAAACTGAAAGGTTTTATGTTTGACCCAGTACGGGTTTTTCTGCAAGCTCCAGTCCCCTGCCCAAGCTTAAGCCCAATTCTCTCTCATTGGACTTCGCTGCTGCTACAGCCAGAAATTCCTTTTTGCCTCATTAGCCAGAGCAGTAGCTTGATGTTTTCAGGCTTTGCTAACACTTCCTTCCTTCTCCCCATCCATAATGCTCCATCAGACATCATCATGCTCCAGTGAGAAAATAATGAAGAAAAATGTACATTCAACAGAGTTTTCTGAGACCACTTACTTTCCTAGTCTCTATTTCGCTCTTTGTTAATTCCTGAAACATTTCTGGCAGGCAATATCTACTCTGCAGCATGAAGTAACAGTATTAATATACACTACCCAGATTCCCTGTTTCCTCCTCACCTTGGGATGACAAATATCCTTCCCCGCAACTGATTGGAGGTTACCCATCTTTTCCTTGGCAAAACAAACACTGAGATTTTCCTCACTTTTGTATTTTGCAAATTCTTTGAGAAAGAAATCCTTGCAGATGTTTGCAGAAAAGTTAAGGACCCATAAGAACTAGCACAGTGAGTAGGACACTGTAAGGGCCATGAGAGCATCCTCCCCTCTCCTGGAGGTCTGGCTGCTGACTCAGCGTCAAACAGGTCTGATCCTGATCCTGACCCACCGGCTGACATCCCAGCCTGGCTTCAGGCCATCCCTGTCCCCACAGAGGCGCTGGTGCTCTGGTTTGGGGGCTGTCCCTGGGTGCCCTGCACCCCCAGCCTGCCCTGCTCCCTGGCGGGGGGCAGTGGGACGGATCCTGCCCTGCCCGCTCGGGAAATCCCCACAGCTCCTGGCCCCCAGACAGCTACTAGCCTGCACACTTACCTATAGCTCCTGAGCTCCCACCTCTTCCTTGCTGCTGGAGAGACCTTTGGGGATCTCAGCACCTCAATCCCACCCACTTACATCTGTTTTTACATCTGCTTTTACATCTGGGTCCGAGTCCTGTTCCCCAATTCTTCCCCAGGACAACAGCAGCACTTTCCTGTCTCATGGCACCAAGAGGTTCAACACCGACGTGCTGAGGCACTACTAAGAGAGGGCCCTGCCTCAGACTGTAGTTCTGGTCATGACTCCAGGACCATTTGCACAGACTGAATGGTCTCATTTCCTGTATGTATCACGGTCTCCATAAGTGGTCTCTGTTCAGCTGATTCCATGCTGGTAGCACAGCAAGCACACACCAGAATTGCACTACTAGTAACAACTTCCCATGGAAGGTGCAAAGCTACAGCAATTGCATTAGACATTAGAATACCAACTAAGAACGCAAAGCATGGACACCACCACCAAATCCCAAGTGACACAGATCTGAAAAACCAGTGAGCATACAAGTCAGCAAAAGCTTGAGCCAGGAGCACTTCCTTGTGTGACCAGGCTCCCACAAACATGACCTATGGGAATGCCCTGCAGAGACTTCTCTGGAGCCAACCAGCGCTCCTCAGCAAGCTCATTCAAAGGTAACACTCCTGTCCACAATTGTGCTGATGAATGGTTGCGACGGCTCTTCATGTCCACCTTAAGATGGACTTCCTCTTCAGGATGTCTGGGCCCTCTGTACACTTGGGTGCTTACTTAGCATTATAGCTTTACTTATTTCTCAGAGATTCACCAATAACAGCTTTAGCATCAGTAAATGCCTCTCCCTAGATTGCACAGATGAATCACTAAGAAACCATAAGAAGCCGTCATTGCTAATCCCATGAATTGTTCAGTAATCTTAAGGATTGCTCAAGCCTTCGGTACCATAATCACAAAAAAAAAAGAGACCAGCCTCTCCTCTTGTGTTCCATCTTTTTTTCTCTTCATTTTACCAAGATTTCCCTGTTCCTGGATGGGCAAGCTACAGTGCTCTTTGCAAGTCCCATCCAGTACAAACATACTATAGGACAAAAAAAACTATTTCTAAGAAAAGAAGAAAACCCAATGTCTGTGTCTGCAGAGCAGAAAAAGGAAACGCTGTCCTGGTCCTTGGTGCTCACACTGGCACGTCCCTGCTTCATACGGATACACCTGAACATGTGCATGAACACGGAGCTAAGGGCTCCTCAGGCACTTACCAGCATCCGTGGCAGGGAGCAGCAAGCTACAGAAAGAGACAGAAATTGGTACATCTGACATGCTTGGGAAGATATACACAGTGCAGTTAACCATCAACGTACACAGCTTATTCCCTCCCCAGCACCATTCATCCAGAGAAATCTTTGAGTCACTGCTGCCAAGAAAGCAGTGACATTTCAAAGTAGCCACACACACATTAACCAGCATTTATGTTGGCTCCAAAAGAGTCAACACAAGCTGATCTTACAGCCCCAGACACACCAGGCCTCCTGCTGCCATTTATTTGGCAACAAACAGAGATCAGAGTCTCATGTTCTCATTCCTCACCATTAGGTACCTCAGGTTGGCTCACTGCTTGGCTCAGGCTCAAAACCAATGTCATCTGCAGCAAACATAGAGCTAAATAGTACTTGTGGCCACCTGGTCTGTGGATGCATTATTGGCTCTCGCTCAGAACACAGTGTTTCCTAAAGATTTACAAGCTGGGGTAAATGAGAGGGATTACCACATAACAAACACCAGTAGGTCCTCCTTAATTCAGAAACTGTGCTCTATATTCCTAACCATCAACATCAGACACCTTATCCTTCAACATATAGATAGTTTCCAACCTGTGGCCCAAGGACACCTGGGAATCCTAGGATGATTCTGCAAAGGGTAATTAAGAAAAGTGAGTCTATTGTTAATGGGCTTAAATTAGCTCTATGGGGATCCACATACTCACTGAAAAGTTCTTTAATATGAAAAAGAAAAAGGGCTTATACTGATATTCACTGCACAAGAGAGTTCATTCTCCAAGAAGGACAGAAGTCAGCTAGAGACACCTTCTTGGCCCTAAGCCCCTTTCCCGCAAACAGCACACCCTCCATGTATTGCATCTGTACCCATGCACACTGACCAGCTTAGTATCTGATGACCTCCCGTTATGCTGACCTACCAGATTTTCAGCCTTTTTCTGATGGATCCTTGACCTTTGCCAAAAAACAGAGCACTGAGTTCTGAGTCTGACCCTTAACCCCCATAGCTACACACAGAGCATGCCAACAGAGATGGAAAGACCATCACAGCTGCAGAAATGCCTTTTATGGACCAAGCAGTTGAGCTCTGATGCAACTAGACTGACATGACGCAGAGAGAAGGTCTCCAGGTGTCATCATGCTGGAGGTTGCAGACGGCTAGCACAACACTTCTTCAGGTCCTCAACTCTATATTTGTTTCTTCCTTTACCACACCCAGCTTCACATTGTGTTTTAAACACAATCCCACTTCACCCCTGTCCAAGGGGTCTTCGGCAGCCAAGGGTTGTATTTAACATTTTAGAAGTTCCAAATCCCAACCACAAACTCCTGGAACAAGCTGAGGGACATACTTCCAAGATTGTTTGTACCCAAACACCTACACAATCACCTAGATCCCTGTGGCAATCCTGCTGTCTTTATTACTAGCAGAACAAACCAAAACATCTGTAAGGTGAAATTCTCTTGCACTTTTGACAGCACTGGATATAAGCAGTCCACACGGAGCTGCAGCTGTTATAAAGTAGATGATGACAAGCCTACAGCTCAAATTTGCTGCTGTATTTGTGTAAACAGCAGGGCCCTGGGACCCCGATTCTCTGCAATCTGAATTCCCATCTGAGGCAGGATCTGACCCTGACAGGTGCCCTTTTCCTCCCTGAGCTCCTGGAGTGACTCATTTTCCACTGCTTCACCAGTAACTCTTCCTTTGTGTTTCCCTCTCTGCTGGATCCTGGAGACCATACTCTATCTCCTGATTTACACAAAGAATCCCCGGGTTAAAGTTGCTTTGGGATCCAAGCCACTTTATTCTTTATGTTTAAGAGTGGCAACCATAATGTTGACTGAAGATGAACAGTTTTTAATCAGCAGCATCAATACCTAAAACCGTTAGAAGTCTTCCTATATAAACTCAACCCAAAAGAACTACAAGTAAACAGCAAAAAGTCACTGGACTTAGAAGTAAACAGGAGAAAACTTGTTTTCTAAAAACAATGTTCATAAAATTGAAAACAAACTAACATGGAGACAGCTCCTGTAATACAGTATCACTAATGAAATGCTACAAGGCATTCACTTTGAAGCAAACGCGCATGTCTTCCCACATGCATCCGGTCCCTTCTAAACTTCATTAAAGTCTGGTAAAAAATAAATAAGATAAATATCATTTGCATTTATTATACGAATTAGAAGAGCTTGCCAGATGGGGAGCTCTCCTCCAGCAGGGCTGTTGTTTTCAAAGAGAGAAAAGCACTAGCACTACCCAGCTGTTTGGGGCCTGTGATGTTCCCACTCTTAGAAAACCATCGCCCCTGGCTTCTCCCTGTAATTAGTTAGTGCTAATACCCTTGGTTAGTCTGTGGAAAAGTCACATTCTGAAAGATCACCCTTGCGAACAGCTGTACTCATGAGACAAAACGTCACCACTCCAAGCTGTCAGCCAATTCATCTCCAGCGAAAGTCAACGGGGCCATAAATTGGGAGTTCTTTATCTCAGGACAGCAGACCGAGCGGGGTTTAATTGCTGAGCTATGCTAATGAGCCTTGTTTGTGACACAAGGTGCTTCATGGTGGCTCTGTTTGAAAACATGGCATTGTAACCCCCCTGAGGGCACACACAATCAGCTTAAAAACACAGCCGTCTGGATACAGAAAAGAAATCATGTAACGGACCCTTCAGCATGGCACATTATCAAAGGCATCATTAACAGCTGCTTCATGGAGTGGCAGGAGGCTCTCCTGGGTCAGCTTAGTTCAGTTCGCTCCTATTCTTTCCCCCCTTCTCGTTTTTTTCTAAATCATGAGTTCTGTAAACATCACTGTCAAATCATCTGCAGGGGAACAAAAAGATACTGAGAATTAAGTCTTTCCTAGCAGATAAGGGCTGTGTCTGTTTTTAAAAGGAGCTAAAAAAAAAGGCAAAACAAAACAAAACATGCCCAGGGAAAAGCAAACAGACAAAAGAATAGTGGCAAAAGTCTTTCTTGCTGACTTGTTGAGACAAAACGTACTGCAGCCCAGATTTCACATTTTTCCTTTTGGATTAGGGGCTGCATCAGTGAAGGCAGTATTTTAACATTCACATTTAGGAAAAGAATAGCCCAGGTGGACACAAGGCTACTGGTTTCCTTGTCCTGATATCGGATGCTGTTTCTTTTGCACCATTAACTATGAGGCTTGACACAGAAAGCCCAAGTCACATTTCTGTGGGGAAGGCCAGGGCTCAGCATCTTTAAAAATCAGTAGTACTTAAATGTGGCATTATTATTCTTACCATATTACCCAGAGACGCATGACAGGCATCGCAGACCCCATGTGCTAGACACTCTACAGATATCTATTTCCCCAGTCTCTGCAATCTTTTAACCTGAGGGCCCGACCTTGCATATGCTTACACACTCGAGTAACTACCAGCATCGCATGGCCCTACTGAAATCAACAAAACTGATGAATGGAATGAAATCAGTAATTACCCATGTGCTTAATTATTTGCAGAACTGGGGGCTAAGTGCTTCATTTTTAGCTTTTCACTTGAAAATATTAGTTCTAATCTAGTGTGCCTCGCTTTGCGCTCAATCCCACAAGGAACAGCATGGTCTGGCCTAATTAAGCAAAAGCACTTAGCAAAGTGTTTAACTTTAAGCACATGATCAAACCCATTGACTAAACGTTGTGTTGTTTGGGTTAGCATGCCTGGCCCTTTGCAGGATTGGGACCCTTAAACCCAAGTATTAGGGATAACAACTGCGAGCAGGGACCAGGACAGAACCCTGGAGCTGCCCGAGGCTGCGTGCGCAGGGTTCTGAGCACCCCAGGGCTTCCCTAGCTGCTGCCCAGCAGTGCAGTGAGTGAGCCAGGAGCCCTGGCAGAGCTGGGGATCCACTGATGGGTCCCCGGTTCCCTTCCTGGATGCCAGTCGAGTTTGCCTGTGGAAGAGGGTGCAGAGAGGCAGCGCTGGCATTTAGAGAAGCTGCAAATGTTCTCTGTAATTAACTGACTGAAAGACTTCACGCTCAAAAGCACATCCCTCATTTAACATTGGCCACAACTCCCACTCTGCAGCCGCAGCGCGGTTCAGGGAAAGCAAAGAGGCAGCCGAGCCCTGCTGCAGCATGGGTGTCCCCAGGGACCGGAGGGGAGTGGACCTCCCTCGCTGCCAGACTGAGAGAAGCACAGGACAGGGATGGGGGCTGCAGACAGGGGCTTGCAGGCAGCGCCTCTCTGCACCTCTGTTTCTCTCTCTTTATTTGCCAGGCTGAGGAATTCCTGGGATAGGGCGTGTACATGAGACCCAGCTCTCCCCAGCCTGGGCTGCCTGGGATGAAGCCTCCAATAGTGGCTTGCTTTCAACAAGCACTAATTTTAGGCCCTTTAGGACGCAAAATAATGATAACACCCTCCCTGGAAAAAAAAAAAATCCCCCTGGGCCTGTGTAAAATTAGCAGTGTGCTGACTGTCCCACTTTCACTCCTGCTATGTGGGGCAGCCTGGCTTATTAATACACTGGACTCATTTCAAGATCCTTTGCTTTCCCCCTTGCAAGGGGAGCCCGGGGGCAGCCAGCCTGCTTCTCCCGGCAGTGCTGAGGATGCCCCTGCTCACCCTGATGGCCAGAGCCTCCTGCACACCACCCTGGGAAGGTAGTAGGGGAGGACAAGCCAAGCTAGGCAGAGGTGGAGGCAAGCTGTAGGCTGCCCTGGCTTGCTGCAGGGGAGGAAGAGAAGGGACGCACCCTTTGTTGGCACAAGAGACCCCCTAGCAATGAGTGCTAGAGGGGGAGGACAGTTTGGACTCTCCAAGGGGAAGAAGGTAAGCCACCGGTGCCCTCCACCCTTTAGAGCCCCTGGGAGCAGCCTGGCAAGGCAGCAGGGACTCCAGTGCCGCTTCCTGAGCAAGGAAGGGGCTGTCCCTCTGTCCTACACACAGAGACACAGACACGTATGCCTGGAAACAAAGCACAGTTTAACAGGAAAACTCCTCGAAAGTGGCATCATTACCATAATCCAATATTAGTATAAAATACGGCCTCTACCCAGGAGCTCAGAGGAGATCGGTCCCTTGAGACCTGTTATCTGCCCAGGTGAAAACCTCCTGTAATGACTCCCCAGGGTGAAGGAATTTCAGAGCCGCTGTGAGATTTCTTCCAGTAGGGAATAAAAACCCTGGCGAACCTGCAATGCCCAAGGAGCAACTTGGGGGGAAAAGAAAAGGGAAGGTGACCCCCAAACACATCTACAAGTGATGTGACTGCAGACGTTAGTGCCATTCAAGGAGAGGAAATCTTGCCTAAAAGAACAAAGACCTCAGAAAGAAGCTTTTTCATAACGTCACATACCCTGTTCTTTCACTCCAAACTACAATCTGCTCCAACATTATTTTATCTCCCACTGTTCACAATGAGTGTTGTAAGATTCTGATCCTGACCCAGCTTCCCTGTTAAATACTGATCTAACCTCATCTCAAACAAAGCCTCAGAAAATTAGTACTAGATTTGACTCCAACATGAAACATAACAATGTATGAAAGATGTCATGTAGCTTAAACAAGAGAGGCTGTTAAACTGCCCTTGCCCTGCACAGCTAAGGCCCGAGAGCTAAGCCTAAGCAACAAATTCATTTTAGTAATCAAAAATCTACCGGAACGGCACTGGTTTTCTCTGTGCAGTTTTTTACCCCCATAGGGACATCAAGTTGTTGTGTTACTTTTTTTTTCCTTTTTTTTTTTCACAAGGCACATTATTACATTTAACTGCTTGTGCATGTTTATTAATAGAGCAAAAATGAGCGAACAATGAGCTACCCCGTGGAGGCTGAAAGCCTGCACTGGAGCAATGAATCAGAGGAGCAAATCCATTTAGCAAAATGCTCATTTTAAGACATGTTCCTTTCACACTTGAGTTATTTTCCTCTACACCCCAAACATAATTAGACTCCTAATGACATGACAGTCCTACACCTGTAGCACCGGCTACATTTGAGCTACCCCAGCCCGCCCTCCCCACCCGCCCCAGGCACACCGACAAACAGGCGGTACCCCGGAGCTATGTCTCCTGATGTTGAGCTGCAAGACAAGCAGAGAGCAACCAACATCAGCTCTGCAACATGTTGGGAAGCAATTATCAGTCACTAGAAACCTCTAGAAAAACATCCCTCATTGCAACAAGGCCTGAGTTGGGCTGCAAATGAACCGATGTAAAACGAGCATCATTCAAAGATATTGCTGCCAAGTAGTAGATGGAAGAGGTGAGATACTGAGATGATTCTGGCCCTCTGTTGTGTACCCTGTAACCACAGGCGAGCCTAAGGGCTGCAAAGACCTCCTGGGCCAATGTGAGACAGTTTACGCCTCCTTGCAACTACTCTACAGAGGCATAGGTTGCTATCACCAGTTACCATTCCACTCTGGAGCAGGGAGGAGGCCCCACTGTGCTCAGTGCTGCTGATAAATCCAGTGGAAAGACAGTTGCTGGCATGAAGAAATACACGCATGAATACAGACACAAATGTGTGCACAATTCCCAATGCAGTGGAAAATCAGGTCCCCACAGCTGGCCTTCAAAGGGGAGTCAGAGGAAAGCGAGGCATACCGTGAAGATGTGCTAGCTCAGGGCACCAGAGAGGGAAAACACACGTTGCTTACTTGTTATTGAAAGGAATTTAGTAACACAAGAAATTTTTCATGACCAGCTCATCACTTATCATACCCCCACAGCTTTGGCAGTCACACCTAAACTCCTGCTACCTGGGGACCACAAAGCTCCCTCAAGATACCAAAGGTCAAATGTATTTTAGTCATTTACTATTTCCAAACGGGATTGTTATTTACCAGCTGTCAGTAGCTGTGCATTCAGCAGTTTCAGCTCTCTCTTGGCTTTGCTTAAATAGTTTCTCAGCCAGTGGGAGGCTGCTGCTGGCTTCAGCAGAGCTGGGACAGTCTCTAACGTGGCCATATCCCCCGGCGTACCCCAAGCACCAAACCCCTCTGTTTACGGTATCACAGTTTCTATGTTCACGCAAACAAGATTAGCTGATTTCAGACAGTGTCTAATGAAAGCTGAGCTTTTCTGTGCCAGCATTCGCCTTTCCAGCCTGCAAACCCAAGGCTGGAAGATCAGCCTGGCATTCAGTCTGCAGCATGTGACCATTTAATGAGGGAAGTCTATGAACTGCAGGACTAATGCACACAGGCACAAAAGCAGCTACCCGATGAGACTTGCTTCACCAGAGTGGAAGGATTTTTTTTGCGATTAAGGCCCACAATGGGGAAACAAACCTATTCCTGGCTCTTTCACAGCCCCAGTAGGTGACTATGAACAAATTCTATAACTGTGTTCTACCTGAGGAGTCCCCCACCATGAAAAAGAGATAAAAATGCCCTTTCTCACAGGAGGATGCGGTGGGTTCAGGTATTAGTGGGATGAATGTCACAGTAATGCTTGCAAAATCTAAAGACTAAAATGGAAAAACCCTTGCAGTGCTAGCTTTAAAAGCCTGCATGGAATTGCTGGATTGCAGTGGTCTTTGGGGTCTCTGAGCAGCACCTGCAGCAAATGCCGTTTCATTGCTTCCCTCCACCCTGCTATCCTACCCAACAGCAGTCTGCCTGGAAAACATCAGGAAGGAAAAGCCAGCAAGAACAGCAGCTCTTACAGGCACAGCATGGCTGGATGGCAATAAGCATTTAGTGCCCACGCAAGGCACCAAGGGACAGGCGTTCCTCGATTCTCACCTTCAGTTCCCGCACTGTCCACTGGACTGCGGCTTCTCGTGCAGAAGAGCAAAGGGCAGCTCGTTCCTGAGCAGCCTGTCCCAGCCGCCCTGCTCAGTCCAGGGGTCCCTTCCAACCACTCGGTGGCTCGCATTTCCTTGTGAACCTTGTTAAGTCACAGCTTACTCCATGAGTCTCCAGCAAGGTTGCTGTCTCGAATGACCATGATGAGAGCAAAACTATAGCCTTGGAAGGAGACAGGACACCACAGAGCTCCATGACTCACCCCAGGCTGAGCAGATCAGACCCGGTTTTAATTCTTCCCTCCATCAGACCTCTTGCAAGCACACGTCCATCTTTGACCTCCTTCGACTGGAGGTAGCCCTGGCTGCAACAGGGATGTCCTTGGGCTCTGGCAGCACGCAGGCAGCTGCCAAACCCTTCCAGTCCCATGGAATGAGCAGTGTCAGGCACCACTCAATCCACCAGGTGCTCCTGACAGTTCGTGTCGCCTTTATCTATTTTGCCTCTGAAAGAAATAGTGAAACAACATTTTGTCTCCGCTGTTGCCAGGAGAAAGTCACAAATAAACAAGAGGAGAAAGTGAGTAACTAACTAGAAATCAGTAAAACCAAGACAGCAATCAGGCTGAGGAGATGGCAGCTGGAGTTTGTTTTTTCTCCTTTCTTTCCCTCCTGGTGAGCCATGGGGCTCGCCTCCAACAGCAGCAGGTAAAACACTGCTGGGTGCCTTTTTTTTCCCCCTAAAGAATTTGTCAGCCTTTGACCTCTGCCTTTAGCTGACAGATTTTTGAAAACACACATTTCGGCAATGTCAATATAAAATAAAACAGCAAAGGCCAGGGCTGCCAGGCCTCACTTGGTCCCCACGCTGCCTCACGTTGCCAGGGAAACGGCGAGCGAGTGCGGCCTGCACTGGCCTCAGACATGGCGGCCTCCAGCCCTGCCACCGAACACCCCTGGCTGCCCCACAAACAGCCCCCGCCACCCCACAGACACCCCTGGCCACCATAGCACTGCTAGGAGCCTTCCCACACCGTCCCGCAAAGGCTGCAGGCCATGGCCACCCTGAGGAGATTGGGAGGAGATGCCCTGCCGCAGTGGCCTGGCCTGCCCTGGCCCATGGGTGGACTGCATTACTTCAGTGAAATCAACATAAAATCAGCTTTGTCCAGTCCACATGGTTCCATGATTAGCAGCTCAGCATACCAAGTCTATCCTTTTTTGCAAAAATTTTTGCTGTCCTCCCATCATCCTGATTCTGAAAGATCATCCTGTCTGCTTTGTATTGCTTCAAACTGTATTTATTTTTTCTGGCTTCTTGTCACATCTCTCTTTCCTCCCTTTTTACATGTTATCCCCTGGTTTTCCACAGAACGAGTAAAAGCCAACCCAGATTTTCATATTTCACACACATTTTCTTTTTTCTTTTTTTTTAATGAACCACTGCAGGACTCCCACTCTCCTGGGATTAGCCCTGTTAGATAACTTTTGCTTTTTTTGCAGCCGCAAAACAAAAATATTATGGTTACGTATGAAAATTGGGCTTTCCGTGGGCTGACAGCCACGGGAAGGGAGATGGGCAGAGTCCAGCCATGGTCGCAGCCAGCGCCGCCAATGTGCCAACATGGGCATCCTCTGCATTCTCTGTCTATAGCTACAGCAACTTAATGACAAAGTTATGGTTGCAGAAAATTTGCTTAAATAATGATGGGTTGTTACAGGGTGGCCATCACCTGGAAAGAGCAGAGAGGCACCTGCCCCGGACTGACGTGGTCAGCATGGCTGGACAGGCAGCCAGACCTCACGACTCTGCTCCCGGGCTCGCTTGCAAGGCTCGCCATTCCTCATTCCTAAATGCAGGTTGATTTCTGACCTTAAACTATTTGACGGGCTTCCCTGAAGTATCCATCGTGGTTTCCATGGAATTCTCCTCTTTACAATGAGATAAAAATGTGTCTGATCTCTTCCTAACATGTTAGCAAACAGTGAAGGAAAACAACAGAAGCCTACATGAGAAAATATTTTAGCTGGTTTGCAAAGCCATAATAATCAGTGATACAAAAAAAATCCATATTAAACTTCTTAAAGATCCAACCCACAATCTCTCTTCTCATTATAAAGAATATTTTACAAAGCAAACAACCTCCTTCGAGTAGATGCAGCTATCCGTCACTAGTGAGCAAGGGGTATAAAGCCTGCCCTCAGACAGCATTTCAGGCAGCATTTAATACACTTCCGAAGATTCGTGTGCCATTTGCCACACCATACAGTGAGGATTTCTCCAAAAAGCAGATTAACAATGGGTTGGATTTTTTAAACATCTCTGTCCTGTCTAAAAATCTTGAAATACTGAAAGGATGGTTATATTTTATCTGACGTGAGTCCAAGAGGAATTGGGAAGAGGGGCAGGAATGGAGTGAGACAGTAAGCAACACTGAGGAAACCAATCATCACCACCTGTACAGTCCTGCACAGATTATACAGTTCAATTCTGGATGCATACAGATCCTGAGTGGTGTCACTGGCAAAGTTGGTTCGAGGTAGGTCAAAGACACCATAACTGCATTCACAGGAGTCCCAGAATTTAAGAACAATTAATTCAATTTCTATTTGTTTCATTTCATGTTAACTTTGACCCTCATATATTATTATATTTCAAAGCACGTTGAACATCTTTGAACGCCAATGTTGGGGTGTTTTGTGACATTGCTGAACAACAATACACCAGCTCTGTCTGCTGTCTTTGGTAAAAAAGAAGGGCTCCTGGCACTCGTTAAAACTCGATTAATAAGAAGCAACCCTGTTCTAGGAAGGATTTCACCTCTGTTCTTTGTTTGCAGATGAATGAAAACCTCTCTTATGCCTATTCCCTCTTTTGCAGGCGCTGTCATTTCACCAGCATTCCTCCACAACGCAGCAACGGCCATGATCGAAATAACTATCTAAATGAAACCATCTGGATTCTGCACGGGTGAATTTATGTAGTGAGGTTTTCATGAAAAACAGCACAACATATCTAGAGCCAGGTGAAACTTGGCATGTGTCAGAATAAAATAGTGAATTTTTTAAGATTTCTCACAATATCTGGGAAAAAAAACCCAGAAATATTAAAATGAGCAGTTTTAAATGTTTTATTTCAACAAGACCAAGACAGTCCAGCTTTATAGTTCTGACAGCCATGGTTGCTGAAACAACATCGAGAAGCATTTTGAACTAACCATAAGGTTTTAAAACTGTTGTTCAAATACTGATGAATTCCACGTGTGTGAAACACTTCCATTTCAGTAAAAGCTTACAGGTATACTGTTTTCAAAGGGATTCGCTTTGGTTCCAGTACACATGTAATGTGTATCTAAGCTCTCAGGAGCATCATAAATTTAAAGGAAAATCCAACCAAATCTCAGCACTGTTCATTTTTTATCATCGTTATTTTATAACCTTGCCTAAAATCAGTTCAATAATATTGGCTTTCAGTAGCATGCTCTTTCAATTTTTATAACATCTGGGTGTTAAACTTAGAGGAAAGTTGTTTATTAGTTTAGGAAACAATGGTGTTTATTCACATTATCTTTTTTTTCAAACGGGAAGATCATTCATATTCATCTAGAAAGCTGTAATAATTTAGTACCAGGACAAAGCTGCTGACAAAATCAAGATGATCCCTCTAGAAATTTGAATAGTAGAGGAATCTTCTCACAACTAAACATACTTATGAACAAATATTTTTGCTTTCCTCAGCTGCTCAAACAAAAATCCAAGTGCCCAGAATTGGCGAATTACCAGAAAAATGGTAACAAATGGATAAAATATTTACACAAAAAAGACAAAAAAAAAAAGTAATAAAATACACCTACCTTTCTTACACCAGAGAAATAACGCACAACTAGAGCACGTGGCACACTTCCCTATCGGTGGGAAGTTATGACTGTGATTTTTGCTCTTTTTGCCTGAGTAGTGAGACAAAAAAGTAGAATATGTTGTTGCTATGGCTCTTTGTGTCCAGTTATCTCAATAATTTGATTACGATAAATGAATAAATAAGGATAAAGCTAGCAGGAGTGTTCCCATTAATTTCAGTGGGAGCAGAATGTCATGAGTTTGTCTTTTTAAAGGACTGGGATCCACAGCCATACTGGAAACCTGCATTTACATTTGTGCCTGTGCACTTACATCTGCTAAGTGGCCTATACCATTGATTGTTCTGCCTATTCAGAAAACAGGATTTAAATATTTTAAAATGTGTTTTTCTCCGTGTCTCATCTCTATATTCTTGCCGGCCTCACCTGGCTCTTCTCTTACTTTCAGGTCCTTAACGAAATGGTTTTTCCTGATCTCCTTCCCCAGCAGTACAACAAATTTCCTCATTGCCGGTCTTGCCCGCCGCTAGTATGTCTTTGGTTATCTGCATGCCAGCAACAGCTTGAAACGCAAACATATCCATTTCTCCCTTTGGCACTGACTCTATCTTTGGAAATCTTGCTTTTTCCATGGAGGTTTCATAAACAAAATTCCATGACACGGGATTATACCTTATTTTAGTTAGTCTGCTACTGGAATGGTCCAAAATATCCACCCTTTCATCCTTCCAGCAGCCCGAGGGCTGTAGTGAGGCAACAGTGCCCAAATACAGGGCATGTGTCTACAGCAAGTACATCTTACTGAACGAGCTTGATGTCTTTTAACTGTGAGATGGTGAAGTGTGTTGACTTATGTGCTAACGGTGATGCCACAAAATGCTGCATGACACCCAACCTAGCACACTGCACTGATTGAGAAACTAGAACAGCAGAGAACTAACCTGAGGCACAGCAAGGAACCTGAAAACTGGCTGACAAAGCTCCAAGTGTAACTGTAAACAAGGAATCATCACCCGCTAGTTTCCAAGAAGCTCCACGGTGATCTATTCTCAGCTGTGTAACATCTTTACTGGAAGAAAACATGAAATCATGCTCTAATAAAGTTGCAGATGACACAACGCGGCGGAGTGGTAACGGAGGGGGAGGATTTGTCGCTGCCAGGAGCTGGGCGGTCGCATGGCAGAGGGGAGGCGAGGAAGCCCCATGTGCTTGGTGCGGCCAAGTCAAGTCCCCCCAGCTCCACACTCACAAGAGGCAGGGCTTCATCTTGGGATTCAGAGGGGCTACAACAGATTTGGGGATCACATTGGTTTATCAGCGAAGCACAGGAACAGTCATTACAGATGGGGAGACATTAAGAGCATTGTATTAACGCCTTCCTTGGCACTGTCAGAGCTCCAGCAGCGCCTGGCAGGGCGCCACGTTTGCTCCCGCTGCCTTTCAGGGTGTCAGCCCCTGGCATTGCGGCACAGCCACCAGGCACGAGGGTGGCAGGGCAGCCTCCAGCGAGCCGGCCCTCTGGTGAGCACGGTCCCCGGAGAGCAGGAACGTGCTGTCCCTCCGTCTGGACCGTGGCTCTCGCCCTGCCTTCTCAGGGCCCTGCTGTGATTTAAAAATATCCTTTCCCAGACTCTTAGTAAAGGCACAAATCTTCTGGCTTACAGTTTAACTCCTTGGGCAGCACGTGATACAAATGCCGAAAATGGACCGGCGTAAGAGACCATATAGACACTGAAAACATATAAATACCAAGGGCTTTGCATGGAATTTCAGATCATGTTGTTATTTTAAAAGATAAAGGGAAGGCTGTGCAGGGAAGTATCGCCCTTCGGTATCTACCCACTACAGGCTACTGTCAGGAACAAAATACTGATCTAGATAAACCTTTGGTCTGAACCTATTTTTATGTTCCTACTCAGTCGTACACAGTATGTGAGTGTAGTACTGAAGCAAAGAATGCAAACCTTCCTGTGCTCCTGGCATTACTGGTGTAATTCCTGCTGGAGGGCCGTGTTAAATTTAGAGCTCACAATTCATAAAGGATGTTGACAAGTTGCAGAGAGTTCAGAGAGGAATATGAAGGACAGAAAAACAGCCTTTATAGTTACTGATCCAGGAGCTCAATCTATTCGGTTTACAAAGAGAGGAGGTTACGGTATGGCTTGGCTAAAGTCTATCAATGTTTACAGGGAGAATGAAATTTGGAGATCAGGGTCCTCAATTAGCGTAGGAAAACCTTGACACTGAAAACAGACAAGTTCTGACTGGAAAGATGGGGCACATGTTTAACAGTGCAAATAATGAATTTATTACTGAAGCCAGAGCTGGAGCAGACAGGATGATTCTTCGTTACAGGTTTTTTTGAATAACATTTGGATGTTTTTTTCCTAAAACAACATGCTGAAATTCAAACAAGCACAAACAGAAGCAATCTTGTGACCTGTATCATCACAGGAAACAAACAGTAATGCTCCTTTTTGCTTTTATAACATTGATAGTCTTCTCTCCCTTCTATCAGCAGTCCCGACAGTAATTCCAAGCGTGTAGTGGGTGTGCGTGTAATCCTGATCACAGATCCTCCTGGCAGATCTGGTCTGTGTTTGTGCCAGCACCAAGCAGCTCTCTGGTCTCTCTGCTAATAGTCTCTCACCTGCATGTGCCTCGAACCATAAAATAACATCGTAGTGGTGACACCGGTGCTTCGGCTCCCCACCGCCTGAAGCCAGGAGCAATCGCACCCATGCCACCTCCGCCAGTGCCTCCCTCACCTGTTCCTGGTGCCCGCCAATAGTGGAGAATCCTTTCACGCACCCAGGTCCAAGCAATGTCAACCAGTCCTTAATTATCCGTTCTGTGTTTCCCTAATACCCAACGTCAACCAACCACCCTCACTGTGCTTTAAGCCCATTCCTCTGTGTGCTATCCAACAGGATCATGGAGAACAGATTATTCCCTTCTTTGAAGGCGTTTAAGACCATTTTCATGCCTCACTGCAGTCTCCTCCTGACTCAACAGCACCAATTCTTTCTACCTTTCCTGAGAGGTCACAGCTCTCATTAATTTTGCTGCTGGACTCTCTCCAAGTGCACCTCCTCTTGCTTGATTTGTGACCCCCCCAAACTCGACATGGGGCTGCAGGCGTTACACAAACACACACCAAAATCCCAAGATTCGTCACATGCGTCTGAGAGCAGAACTTCGCCCTCTTTTAATCCCATCTCGTTTATCAGCAATATAACGTTTTGCACATTATCGCCCCAATTATAAAGGCTTGTAGGTGATAATGAGATTCCACTGGATATATTCCAGCAAAGCACATTCTAGGTTTTACTAACTTCATTAACCAAGAAAAGCTGGTTAATGGCTGAAAAGTGCAATGATGCACATAATCATACCAGTTGCTTTGCTACTACAATTATATTATTAAGATGGATCTTTGAGGTACAATTTCCATGTATAATTAGTGGTTTATCCCTTCAGGAAAAAAAAAAAATCAAAAGCACCCAAAGGTTTGAACAAAACAGTTCTTACTGAAAACACAAATGAAGTCATGCTCTCAGGGTCAGGCTCAGAATGGGATTTGTGAGAAAACAGAAGCACAAGAATTTGGAGACTTAACACAGGCTCCCAGGGGACGTGAAATGCCGAAGTGCCAATTGCAATCCACTCACACTGCTGGACACAGAGAGAGACCTGCTCACGGGAGCACCCAATCTCATGTGTCATCCGTGGGCATCCATGCCCACGGCTCCCAGGGGTAAGGAGCACAGGTGGGCAGCAGCCAGCTACACGCCAGCCTCCGTGCAGGAGGGAGCCCATAGTCCAGGGCGTGAGGGAAAGCCTGGGGGGTGGATGGGGTTTGTGTCCCAGCCTAAGCTGTGAGTATGGGCAGGGCATGAGGTGCTGCAATGGGAGAAGGGAGCAGCCGAGGAACGAGGGAGAAGCCCTTTGGAGGCACACGTCATGGTGGAGAGCAGTGAGAGGTGGACGATACCTTCCATGCCTGTGGCCCTAGGCGGGCACTGAGGTAGCTGCCAGTTGCATTGTACATCAAGGGAATCCCCAGCCCCGTGGGACCCTCCTTCTCACCCAACACAAGCCCCAAGCCTCAGAGCAGCAGGACCCAAGAGGCGCAGAGCACTGCAGTCCAAGCCCTGAGCCTCAGAGATCTCCAGGATCCCTCCCCAAACAAAGATGCGCTTGACTTGAGATGTTTACATTGACATTCTGAGGGGCATTCGCCTTCTTGTGCAGCACAAAACACACTGAGAAACAACTCGCTGAGATTGTGTCTCTTTTCCCGTAAGATCAGAGGAGGTCAGGCTCCAAACCCCAATGTCCTCTGTTCAGCAGGAGGATACACCCAATGTCCCCAGACATGTTTGCTGGAAATCTCAGGGTGGAGATGCTGAATCTGTAAGAAGGCCTCCTTTCCCCAAAATCTTAAGTCTTGGAGTTAACAATGACCTCTGAGAAGACAAAAGATCCAAGAATATAGCAGAAGCATAAAACATTTAGATTGATTAAAAAACTGCTCCTGTTGTTTTCGAGTATTCTTCAGTTGTTTCACTATTTTCTCAGTCATCACTGTTCTTCCCAGCAGAGGCAACTTCAATTTCAGATTAAGCAAACAAGCACCGCCAAGCAAGCAGAACAATGAAGAACCCTCTTTTTACTCCTTTTACCAAATAACAAAACAGAAAACAAGAGTGCTGGTTTTCAAGTGCAAGCCTGATTTTTTCGTTTGTTTTTCTCTTACAGTTAAATCATACTTATCAGCTTGACAAAAAATGCAATGACTGTTTTCCACTAGGAATTTTCTTACAAATTTAATCAAGTTATCAGGAGAAATACTATTATCCTCACCATGTGAAATTAATATATCAGGAACTTATCTACTGTCTTGCATGTGTGTATGACATTTATATGGATCAACTAATATATATGTCTTCTTCTTGGTAAAATTTCACACAATAAAAAAATCTTCAGCACTGAATTTGCGGTCGTCTTAAAGTCCTTGATATGGCTGGCTCTGCCTAGGAGCTTAGCAGGAGCCTTTGCTAGATTTAATCAGCCAGGCAGACCTCAGAAATTCTGCTGGAATTCCTGTCACTATTAGAAATATGCACCAGCATTTGCTAGTTCGGGTTCAGAACCGATTCAGAAACTAAAAGCAATAAATCCTCATGCAAGTCTCGAGCTCTCTAAAGTATATCCTGGAGCAGTAATTTTTGGAGAGGAGGAATACATAAAGGAATGTGGAGTGTCTAGCCAAAATTTTATTTGAAATACTCTTTTCAATGAATCCAAAACGGAAAGCCTCTGCTTTTTCCCAAATGCATTGCCTTGGCCTTCCACTTCCATGACCTTGCAGAGGAAACAACAAAGCGTGGGCAGCGCGCGATGCAAGCAGTACGTAAGCTTTTGGCCACTACCTTTAAGTAAGCAGGATTTTCATCCTTGACATCAACTGAACAGGATTTTACCCTGCACTGCAGGTCATCGTAACATCTCTGTGTGCTTTAAAAACTCTGACATCTCCTGAAATCTAACAGAAACTGACAACTTTGAGAAAAAATGCAAGTACCGTAGAAAGGTCTGTAATAGTAAGCAGGTACTTAAGTGTTTGCTGAATTGAGTTTTCACTTATTAAAATGGAGTTAAAAGAAAGCGTGAAACAGCATTACATGCAGGCGAAGCCGACCAACACTTCAAATTTAGATGTGTGAAACCTCCGAAATACCAGACCCTCCAAGAGGCACTGACAGCACAAACCTCTGACACCCAGCTGCTGGGGCAGACTCTGACAGAGGGGCACGATCATAAGCTGCCAGCCATGGTAAGCTCCAAAGATGAAACCCCGGCTGCATCGAAGACCAACGAGTCAGGATTTCAACCTCAGCATTTCAAATCACGCCAGGTCGCAGGCTGGTGTCAGTGGACGCAGTCGCATCGGCTGCGGTCAAGCAGCTCAGTGTGGATCAGAGAACAGCCAGTCCCCATCCTGCCTTGGCCGCTTCAACTTGAGTTTGAGATATCCAGTAATAAAAAAGTCCAAAAATACAGAATTTGATTTCATTTATTGTAAAACTGTAAAATTAACACGTTTTCTGTGCTATTTCAGGTTCACAGGATCTTTACAGAAGAACCTGATTTTCAGTTTCAATGACAGTCTGATTTGCTGGAAGAGGGAAACCTCATTTGACATTTAGAAACAGAAAAGCTTATAGCATTTATTATGCTTCCCTGATGTATTTATAAAACACATAAACACAAATTTTTCTTAAACAAAAAGCCCTTTCACTTTTCATAAAAACTGTTTGATTTTCTCATAAACAGTATATGTGAATTTCTATGCTACTCTGACATTCTTCAACCGTGAGATATTAATGTGAGTGACTGTATCCTCAGGAAAAATATGCTTCTGCTGATAAACATTTGCTTCTTGGCTTGTATTTGTGTTCTGCAGTAGTTTGGATGAGCAAGTCAAAACCCTGGCTGGTCGTCTACGACCTTTGCATTCTCCTTTAAATTCCAGGCATTTGCAAAAGATGATGGAAGAGCTGATAGTGTCTACTGTTTATCAGCCATGATAATTAGAGTGGATACATTTATGACTGTAGAAATAGTCTTGCAATGGATTTTTTTTTTTTAACAGCTACTATTTCCAACACTTTCAGCAGTGCTCTGAATATGAAGATTTAAAAAGGTCTGTGTCCAGAAAACACTTTGCCTCCTGCAAACTAGCTCAGCTTCAGCTGACAAACTCTTCTGGGAGAGAGAAAAATCAGTTTCTCTCCTCTCTGCACTGTCAGCCCCCAAAACACGAAGTCTCTTCTCCTCCTGTTTGCTGTCAGGCCTGGAGAAGACTCAGCTGTCACCTCAGCAGCCCCCATGCATGTCCCCGTGCACGTCTACCACTACGGCCACAGCCAGGCTGATGCTGCCAGACTGCAGTTCAGGCTCTGCTGAAGGCTCAGGTTCCAACCATATGGGATGCAGAAGATGCCATTGGTAGGGATAAAATGAAACAGGGAAAAGGATGACATTTTGCTGGAAAATCAAGCACTCAGTCAAACAGAGCCATATTTCGGTTGCCCATATAACTTTCTGCTGTGATGCACATTACCTATATGATCACTGCTTGGATTCTCCATGCCACCCAAAGCCCAGTTGTACAGTGCCCAGGTTATGAGCTAGCTCTTCGATATTCTACTCCAGGTCTTTCAACTGGGGGCATTTGTCAAAGTCTGCGGTTAAATTGGATTATTCGTTTCTGCAGGGTTTTGTAGGAGCTGGTCTGGGATCACAGTTCCAGTTCTTGCAGCCCAGCTCCTCACTGGAACCTTCAACAGACACTGGAATCTTGAACAGTCATGGAGAACTGGGGAGGTTTTACTGGGTGCCGAGACCTGGGAGCCACCAGTCTCGTTCTGCTTTACTGGGGACCTACAACTGCTTCCTCTGGTTTCACACCCGTGAAATGGGGACCCACATTGTGCCATCTCTTCACCAGGCAATGATGTACTTTCGGAAGCACCTTTATTTTTTCCCCTCAGCTCTTTCCAGTTGTCTGCATCCAAAGAGGCAGAGCAGCAGTTCTTAGAGAGCTGGCTGTGTGCTGCTCTGCACTTTCAATGGCTGAATCAAATTAAAAGACAGCTAAAAATACATGATGTTCCCCACCAGCTCTGTTTGCCCGGGTAAACATTTGCTGGAGTTGCCAGAGGAATGTCATGTAACTCCAAAATGGCCAAAGACAACAGATCCAAACAGTCACTTCTGCCTCCAGCACAGCGAGTGAAAGTTGTGGTCTACACCACGAGAAGTTTGGTACCCTGGTACAGAAACACCTAACGTGTCTGGTTTTGCAGAAATAGCCTGCTGGGCTCAGCACAGATCAGAGGAAGGTGAGACCACCACTGCCTCCTCTGCAATCAAACAGATCTCCAACTCCTTGAAGGATCAGCTGCTTCCACACAACAAAAGCACAAGCACATCTTCAAACAAAGATTCCCAAAACCCAAGTCGTATTTCATGGCTGGCTTTTACTGCCCTAATCCTCCATCCCAGTGTATTTTTTCCAGTAAAAAGGGCTAGAGTCATTTCATTACATTTCTTACCATCCCCCCCTGTGCCAGCTCAAGCCCTCCTTTCCCAAAGCCCGGGACCCACCATGCCCAGAGCCCCCCTGCCTTCCCCACACTAGGGATGTGGAGCAGGGCCTTCCTCCCCAGAGCCCCCCACCAGCATAGCTGCCCCACATGCACGTACAGCACAAGCCCTCGTGCACCTCTCCCTTTCTAAAAGAGACAAACTGGGGAAAGCGGTTAGCCCATGGGCGCATTGAACATCGGTGCTGGAGCCTCTGAGCAGGCTCCAAGCTGGAGCTCTGCTCTCATGACTTGTGTTTGCATCCTCCGCTGAAACCTAACTCGCCCGTGTTAGTCCCACCAGCTGCTTCCAATCTTCTGAACAGAAGGATCGCTCAGTGCTATAAACTTCAGCTTTCCAAACACAAGCATCATCTGTTAAGCCAAAAGCTTTAGATAGGATCCCCAAACACTAGGCTGGGAGTCCAACTAGCACAGGGCATATCTTTCCCATGTCAGCAGACACCTAATGTATTTTTAGTGCTGTCAGAAACAAACCACTCCTTGATATTCCAGAGGGGGGGAAAAAATCATCTAAAAGTGGCGGCGAAGCTAATATTTTAAAAGACCCTTTCGAGAACTCGCCAGCCTCCTGGGGGAGCTTGTCAACATCTCCCACGTTAAATAAAAGTCACTTTAACATCCACAGGGGTTTTAAAGAAAAGCTGGAACATATCAAAGCTGCTGGGATGGCAAGCTTCATAACGTGCACAATACATCAACACTTAACAGACACTAAATCCTCCCCAGCCTCAAGGGAGCTAACAGACCCCGGAGTAAGCTCTTTTTCCTAATGTATCTCTCAAATGAACTGCTAATCTCCTCTCTAAACGTGACAGCTGTCCTGCACGCACTCAAAACCCCCTGTGCTTAAATCCTTGTATCGTTCTTGTTAAACGACTTGTTAAATCATTTTTCCTATAATATGAAGAAAGAAATCTTTCCTACGACCCGATACAAAGACTTCACTGACCCGCTGCTGGCGTGCGCAAGAGCAGGACCACGTTGCTTTGGCCCCATGGGTTTTGGAGGCTTCCTGGGGAGGCAGTGATGCCCAGGGACACGGCACCCGTGGCACGCAGGGGAACGCTGCCCAGACAGGCTCTCCTGGTGGCAGTCAGCAGCCAGACGTGGTTTGGTGACCCCAAGCACCACGGCTCCATCCCTCAGGATCAGGGTGACACGTACACTGGTGTCCACTACCGGGGCTCTATGGCTCCATAGTTTTCATATATAGAGAAATATATAAAGATTCTCAACAAACTCCTGTGGCCCATGGGTGATCCCATACCGGTTCCCCCGAGCAGATTACTTACTCCTGGCAGATCCAGTGGCTTCCTGCGCTTAGATCGCTTAAATCTGTGCCACGGCTTCTCGCTGCTCTGAGGGACTGCAGAAAACTTTCCCCTTCGCTGGGCAGAGTTTGGCCCGTGGTGTTGAATTCACGGTGCCAACAGCTATTTGTCACTTCAGCTCCAGCCGATAGTTCTCCAGGGTTGATGTGCAGCCTTGCCGTGAAAACTCACATAAGACACCACCAAGACACTGTCAAAGTCCTTGCAAGGGTTGCCAAAAGGGTAGTTTGGGATAGAGTCAGAAATAGTCACAACCTCCAGTTGAGGACAAAGCAGTAGTTTTTCATGCAGTTATCAACATTTCAAAGAAAAACATTTTCTAAGAACACCAAAACGCCAATGCTGCATCCTCCCTAGAAGCAGCTGCTTCTCCATTAGCTGTTCAAGACCATATTTTTTGTTTACTGTTTGAAACTGTCTCATGAAAGTCTTTCACTGAGATGTTGACTTGTTCCAATGTCAACAGCAGCGTTCCCTACTCTTGCACTGTGACAAGCCACCCAGCGAGCAAGGTCTGTCGAATTCTGATGCTGCTTGACAGCTCTGCAGAGACCCAACCCCTGAGTCGAGCTGTTGAGTTTTTGCTCAACACCTGGAACGTGAGGAGCCATTTGCAAAAGCCTGGACAGGGAAAGAGGCACAATAAGTTTTGCAGCACACCTTGTACGCTTGGATTGCCGGCGCACGCGAGCTCTGCCAGAGCTGTCGGTCAAGCAGAGGGTGCTGTTACTGCAGTGCTGCTGACAGGTACCTATCCTTCATGGTTTTTTTATAGTGCGGGTATTTTTTATGCTGCTCCATGTTCTTCACCAATCCCTGCATTAGCAGTGAGGGGAACAGGACTGTGTTCCCCTCTGCCTGTGCTACTTTACACTGCTACAGCATGGAGTGATGTGAAATCATTCACTCTCCAAGATATCTAGAGAAGAAGATGAGCCACAACAATTGCCCCAGGATGCGATGCCCCACCACTCTGACTGACCGCCCTGCACCATTCGCCCGTCTGTTACCTCTGCCATTCCCCGCTGGCTCCAGCGCAACCTGCCACACGCACCCCTCCTGAAAATCGGGCCTTCCACCTGTGTTCAGAGAGACGACGTCCCTGTGCCTTACTGGACAGACCCCAAAACGTTCCACTGAAGAGAGAAAGGGCCTGCCACTTAACTGTATCTTGGAGAAGGGCTCTAGGCTGAGCCTGATGCCACACAGCTGTGACACGTTCCATGGTCAGCTGGTGCAGAGCTGTGTCCCACCACAAGCGTGACTCCAGACCAGAATTTCTTTTGCAAATGTTTTCAGTACTGAAAGGAGCCCTGTTTCCAACCAGAGCATTCACACTCTGAAACGCTCTTTCCAGCCAGCTCCGCTCCCTGCAGCCATCCACATTGTTCCTTAGTCCCTGCTACACCCACTTCCCAGCCACTTCACGCCTCTGCAGAAGCGTATCAAGGCCTTGCGGCGCGGGGAGCCGGCCCCTCCGGAGGTATTTCCGATACCTGAGCTTATGAAACCTGCTGATTTCAGCTGCAAACAAACCACATTGCAAAGCTGCTTTACCTGCCAGAGGAGCCCCTGTCAGACCTACAAATCAAGGCCCTGCACAGGGGAGACAGATTTACTACTGACAAAACTCCACCCACCGTGCTCAGCCCAGCAGCTCTTACCAGGGGCTGGAAATTAATAGGATTTTTAATTGCAGCTGCATTTTTCACTCCTCTTGCCCAAATGGAAGAGCATGCATGCGATGCTTCCCGGAGGAGGATCTGGTTTCTAGGGGCAGGAAGGAGGACCTGTGTCTCCCCACCATGGCCCCACATCCTCAACGTGGCAGCTGCTCTGCAAGCACCAGTCAGAGGGGCAAGAGCTGGGCCACCGAAACCTGGACTGATCAGACTCGCCGGGTGGGGGCTGCGGGACACCCGTGCCCATCCTGCTGTGAGGGGTCCCTCGCGTGGCATCCTCCACATGCACCCACCGTACACGATGCGCTCACAGCCAGAGCGTAGGTCAGCCCCCTCCCTTTCTAGGGTTGAGTCTGCCAGAGCGGTTCCACACACACGAGCAGCATTCCGGTGAGCGCACGTACCTCATCTGAGGCCCGATCCAAAACTTTCATTAGCTTTAGATGACAATAACCAAACCCACTTCTTAAGAGGGGTCCAAAGAAGAAATCACCTCTGCCCCATGGAACTTACTAGCACCTATGGGAAGGCACCTGTTGCCCTTAATGAGCTTACTAGGTGCTAATTGCTTTCCATTTTAGGTTGCATATTAGCAAACCTGTTTTAGCCTTGCATGGCTCTGCTGAAGATGGATCTCTGGTGAGAACCCCACCTGCAGGGCTGTATCCAGCTCTGGAGCCCTCAGCACAGGAGAGACATTGACCTGTTGGACGGGTCCAGAGGGGACACAAAGATGATCCGAGGGCTGGAGCAGCTCTGCCGTGAGGACAGGCTGAGAGAGCTGGGGTTGTTCAGCCTGGAGAAGAGAAGGCTCCAGGAAGACCTTATTGCAGCCTTCCAGTACTTACAGATAGCATACAGGAAAAGTGCGGACAGGCTTTTTAGCAGCCCTGTTGTGATAGGACAAGGGATAATGGCTTTAAACTAAAAGAGGGCAGATTTAGACTAGATATAAGGAAGAAATTTTTTACCCTGAGGGTGGTGAAACACTGGCCCAGGTTGCCCAGAGAGGTGGTCGATGCCCCATCCCTGGAAACATTCCAGGTCAGGTTGGACGGGGCTCTGAGCAACCTGATCTAGTTGAAGATGTTCCTGCTCATCGCCGGGGGGGGGGGGGGGGGGGGTTGGACTAGGTGGCCTTTAAAGGTCCCTTCCCACCAAACTACTCTATGGTTCTATGAAGACCCGTCCCAGCCGACGCTTTGCCCGCTCCGAGCGGCACCGCTCGGACCCAGCGGACCTGGGCTGTCCCTCCTCGTGTCCCCCCGGCCCGCTCCGCGTCCCCTCGCCGCTCCCGCTCCCCCCGTCCCCGCACGCTGCGGGGGCTCCGCGGGCCTCGCCCGCCCCCGCCCCTCCTGTCCCGCCCCTCCCGCCAGCCAATGAGCGGCAGGGGGCTCCGGCCGGCGGCCAATGGCAGCGCGGCGGCTCCCCCCCCGCTTCCCGCCACCGCCCCCTATTTGAGGCGCGGCGCGGGGCCGCGCGCGGGCAGAGGCGGGCGCAGCGCGGAGGGAGGGTGGGAGGGGGCGGCTGGCGCAGCCCCGCACCGCACCCGGCGGGGAGCGGGGCGCTCCCGGGCGGCGGCACCCCCATGGAGGCTTTTCCCGGCGGCAAGCTGGAGCAGCACCGGCACCTGCCGGCCGTGGAGTGCCTGCCGGGCGCCCGCTACGGCGGCCGGAGTCACAGCGCCTGCGGGAACGTCTTCAACTCCTGGAACGACTACCTGGGGCTGGCCACCCTCATCACTAAGGCCGTGCGCCCCGGCAAGGGCTTCGGCGCCGAGCCCCCCTCGGTGGTGGTGGCGGCGGCCGTGCCGCCGGCCGAGGAGGAGGAGGAGGAAGAGGAGGAGGAGGAAGAGGCGGCGGGGCCGTACTTCGAGGGCGCGCTGGACTTGCAGGACCTGGACCTGTGCGGGCATCACCACCACCACCACCATCACGGCGAGGGCCTGCTGGAGGAGCGCTTCGCCGACTTCAGCCCGTTCCCCGGGCGCGGCGGTCCCGCCGCCGTGGTCTTCGACTGCTCGGGGGATCACCCGGGCCGGGAGGGCTCGCCCCACGCCTGGGGCGGCGTGGTGGTGGCCGGGCGGCTGCCGACCCACCCGCGGGCCGCCTCCCGCCTGCTCAAACCCGAGCTGCAGGTTTGCGTCTTCTGCCGGAACAACAAGGAGGCGGTGGCCCTCTACACCACCCACATCCTCAAGGGACCCGACGGCCGCGTCCTCTGCCCGGTGCTGCGGCGCTACACCTGCCCCCTCTGCGGTGCCAGCGGCGACAATGCCCACACCATCAAGTACTGTCCCCTCTCCAAAATGCAGGCGGCCAAACAGCTCAAACACGCCCGGACGGCGCTGGGCAAGAAGGGCCGTTAGGCGCCGGGACCCCGGGGGGGCGGCCCCGGCCCCCTCCCGTCTCTTTCCTTTGGGTTTTTGTCTTTGAAGCGGATGGCGGTTGTTTTGTTGTTTTTTTGTTTGTTTGTTTTGGGGTTTTTTGTTGTTCTTTCACACATTAATATATATATATCAAAGGCGGTGACTGGCGAGCGGGAGCGCCGGGCCGGCGGTCGCGCCGCCGATGGCGCCTGGTGCGCGCTGGCCCGCGCGGAGCCCGGCGCCGGGCCGCGGGAATTGCGCAGCTCAGATGCACTGTATTTGTTTATTGTAAGGAAAAAAAAAAAACACCAACAAATATATATATATATGTGATTTTTACGGAAACGGATTTACGGTCGGGGTCTAACCGGGGGGGGATGGGGGGGTTAAAGCAAGCGGCGGGCAGAGAGCGGGGCAGGGGGGTGGCTGGCGGGGGTCCCCGGTGCTGGCAGCGGGGCAGCGCCGCCCGCTCCCGGCTCTGCCTCCCCCCGCGGCGGGGGGGCCGGCTGTGTTGTTCAGCTTGATGCTGCACCGTTGGGGGGGTGCGGGGGGGTGGCGGAGCTGGGCGGGAGTGCTGTCGTCTTGCCTGTTAATAGCACGATGTTTAATTAGCGCACAACACTCCGCGTGTCAGGTCTTAAAGTAAACATCCGAGCAATTTTCTTTGCCCATCTTAAAACGGGGAAGCAAATCGTCATCAAACTTGCACTCGGTTACTGGCTTGGTAATGAACATCTCCTCCCCGAAATCGCAGCATCCTCCCTGGCATGATGGACCAGAGGTGCCGTGCCCCACCGTCACCCTTGAACAATTCCACCAGTGAGCGTGGACGGTCTCGCAGGTCTCCGTGCCTGAGACGCAGGTTTAATACACGGTCTGAGAGGAGAAAGCGTCAATGTGCTTGCTTGAAAACGTAATAATGACCCGGGGGCTGAGGCGCAAACTGAGCCCTCTCTGCTGAAGGAAAGGCAGTAAGTATGGCAGAGAATAAGCTGTGAATGCAGTTTGTGTTTGTGGTGGAGAATGGGGAGGTGATGGGAAGCCTTTGCAGACAAGAGACCTGGGCAAAGCAGAAAGCTGTAATGGTAGCAGAAGAGTGGAAGGGGAGGTGGCATATTTTTAAGAGTTGAGAGAATGTGGCCATAACCCGTTGCAAGATGGGGGGGATCTACCCATGTGGCTAACAAATATCCTTAATAGATTGTAAGATTGATGCTGAAGACCTGAAGCGTAGGTGATGGCAGTTCCTTGGTACCGAGTATCAGTCAGGGCTGATTAGATTGCGTCTAATCCTTAAGAGATCAGGAATCGCTTTTATTGTGACTCAGAGGCAGGACAAGGAACAGCAGCAGGTCTGTAGTTTGCTCTGGAGCTGAAAGGCAGGTGCCCAAGTCCTCGGTGCAGAGAGGGTTACGCTGTAGATGGCTTTACCGACACCTGGGACGTAGAGGGGTGCTCAGTCTGCAAGGGTGGCCCTGCCAAAACCGGGGAGGTGTTGGGAGCCTTGTGCAGGAACTGCTGGGGCATCACTAGGAGGATGAGAAAGGAGATGGGTCCCAGCAGAAAAAGGGAGCTAGGAAAGTGAGGGGTGACGCCTGCTTGCATGGATTCCCTTTGAACAGGGTGGGAGAGGGGGCAGGAGAGCAGGACAGTGGAGAATGGAGTCAAAAGGTGCATGGGGGGAGCTGGGGAGGAGGGCCCAGGGTTGGTTATTCATTGCTGCTGTTGGCTCACAGCTGCAGCAATTAGGAGGGAGAAACTGATTTTGTGTGGAAGTGTTCTCTTAAATCTTCATCACAAGGCTCCAAAGATGATGTCGGGTCTAATTACCAAGTGCAGTGGGGCTTGCATTAAATAACACTTCATAGTGGCTGCTATCCTCGCTCTCCTCATGCTAAGTATCGGTTGCATATTGTCTGTCATTCTGTGGGGCTTGCAGCATGAGCTCCGCTAAGCTCTTAGAGGTTCCACGTGTTTGGTTTTGGGATGCCTGGTCCATGTAGGTTTAGTCTGTATCCACCACACATGAGAATCCAGCTCGAGTGCGATGCCGTGGGAAAAGTTTTCTTCTGTACTTTTGTTACCTCCTTGTGGGAAGTCTGAGGATCAGTACGTACGTTAATGCAGTTGATGGTTGCTGGGCAAGCGAGACAAAAGCAAGATCTTTCTCAGGTGTTTTCCGAGGGGTAATTCTGTCAGGGCTGGCTGCGAGGCGCTCCTGGCAGCGTTTGCGGCGTGCCCACCCCTCCTCCCTCGTCTGTACACGGAGTTACTGTGTAGCCCCAGCCCTATCGCAGCACCTGGAAGCTCATCAAGACGCCAGAAGGTGCCCTGCCTGGCATGGCGCTGACCTTTTGTAGCGCCCGTTCCTTCCCTCTCCCCAGACAAGAGGAAAAGTGCTGCATCCGCGGCCTCTGCTGCTGCCCGTCGCTCCCGGCTCCCCTCTCCTCCTACCCCCGTGCCGGCAGCCTTGCTGAGGAAGGGCCGGGAGCTGCCTGTCGTGGCCACCACACAGCATTAGGCACCTGATGAAAGGCTGGGCAGGTCAGGCGGCGGAACAACAGCTTCAAAAGACCAGTTGGGGTGGGAAAAAGAAACCCCCAAACTATTCCAGAGAGGAGATGAGAAGATTGAGAATCAACGAAAGGCAGCCTGAGAGCAAGGCTCTTCAGTTACTTCACATCATCGTCGAACGGGACAACGTGCCCTTTAAACATTTGCAAGTCAGTGTCTTGCAAAGGCTGAACTTTAAAGGACGTTTTGGGGGGTTTTTTTGAAGCAAGCTGCTGTGATTTCTCGTGCACCAGCACACTCCTTGTGGCACTGAGTAAGCAGAAACGTGCTCATTCTTGGTCACTCTGAAAAGCTTATTACAATAGATGGTGCTTATAGTGTTACTTTGATTCCTAAAATTACTGGAAGCAATTTACATTAGTAGCTTAAATCCTAGGAAGAGCAAATAGCTTAATCTGAAAGCAGCCCAGGTTGGAAGCTGTTACGTGCTCCTCAGAAGAGGTCTAAGAAAAGCCTGATATTATTTTCGTTTATTCTACAGGCATCTGCAAATCAAAAGACTACGGCCACTCATTTAAACTAAATATTTTAGCTTCAGAGAATCACTTTATTTCAGGGAAATATTCCTAAGGATGTAAGTGGTGGAATCTTTTCCACAGTGGTATTTCGGTAAAAGGAATGAACGCGGAGGGGTGGATAGCCTATAGTCATCCTCAGTTGATACTGGACTTGTCAAAAAGCAAACTACTTGTAATTAAAAACTACTTTGAGGTGCATAAATAACTTGATCCGTCTGAAGTCAGGTACGTCTGTTCCCATCCATAGTGAAAGTCCGGTCTGGACAGAGTTTGCTCAGTCACTGCCGAGCAGTGCCGCAGGTAGCTGCTGTTGGACTATAGAATGGCTATAAAATGCCTTTACTTCCCCTAGATGTGCCAGTTTGACCCACCAAATGTATAGGATAATAGATACCGGAGATAGTCTGTTAAGAGTCACGTGGGGAGGAAGATAATTACTTCTAATATGCCTGTAGTCTGGGCAAAGCAGAAGAGTGAGACGCTAAACTTTCAAATGTGGAAAAAGAGGTAGCAAAGCCAGTAAGTTGTCCTCCTGCCCGAGAGTGAGAGCAGTAACAAAGCTTCAATTGCAGCAGGGGAGAATTTGATTAGCAAAAAGCAGTGGAACGGCTTGTAGAATCTCTATCCTACCATAATTAAATGCATTAATAATTTTTGTTAAGAGTGGGGCCAGACAAAGGGTAGAGCGTTTCAGTTCTGGCTGGTCCTGCCGTGGCCAAGCGGGCAGGCTCGGGTGCTCCTGTTCTGCCGCTCGGGTGCTTATTGCAGTCCTGCAGGAAACTACAGGGGACGGGCGCTAGTGCCTGAGTAACAGGTACGCTTCCAATCTTGCGTTTCATCGACCTTCGTTTTGTGGGCTTACGCAGTTTAACAGTACCTTTTAGTTACAGAAGGAAAACTTGCTTAAATGTTAGCCGTACCTGTCAATGCCTGCAGCCCATGGATATTAAAACGTCAAAAATACATTTCATGTACAGCAAGACAAGAGTTCCAGCGCTCCTCCTGTCTGAGATTGCCTCCTGGCTGGCCAGCAGTCCACCTGTAGCTCCCCAACGTGCTCCTGACGGCAGGGATGTCCATCTAACCAAGGCCGTGACGTGTCCCGCGATGCAGTTGTGGCTGTGCCCAGCCTGGAGAGGCACCGCTTTGTTCACTGCCCCTGCCCTGGTCTGCCACCTCTCCTAAAATACTGATTCGATTTTATTTTTTAGAACAAAGGCACTTTAGAGAAGGTATAACGGAAATATCTATACCCTACTTCTGTTGGGCAGCCTGGTGGTCCTCAGCCCTGCCCACCAGCTGGGGACCAGTCTCTGGGCTGCTCCTGGAGCAGGAATCAAACCGGACTGTTCACACCTGATCACCCGCCTCGCCCTGCTCCTGGGGGTTTGTTTTAATTGAGCAACATTTGCATCCATTTAACCAGCGGCAGCCTCAAGTTCTGCCTTCCACGCACAGCATGGGACAGCTTGTATTCTTCTGAGGTTCACTGAGAAGTTTAGATGTTGAAGTGAACGTGAATCAATCAAACAGCAAAGCTTGAGAAAGAAGCCATTTGCCTTCATCGAGGCAATGTACCTGAGGTCACCAACCGTCAGGTGACATGTAGATCAAATGTACATCAGGTAACCAAACGTCGTGCTGATGGAGGTTGTAGCTGTTGGATGTGGTCAGGAGTGGGTTTTGTGTTCCGTCTAAAATGATCGAGCAGTAAAATAAACACACGGGCATGTCTATAAATCTCACATCTCACGGATCTTTTCTCAAGCTGCCCAGTCCTGAGAATTTTACGTGTGTTTCTAACATTATCACAGTCTCAAATAATGGAAGTTTTGGGAATAGCTTTAGCTGGTGCAATGATCACTAACATTTATCCCCATATAAAAATGGCTTTGTTTGGATAAAATTAAAAATAAGCAACTGGAAGTATAACCACTCTTTACATCTCTGTGATGACTGGAGAAAGGCAAATGTTGCACCCATCTTCAGAAAAGGCCCGAAGGACCATCTGAGAAGCTACAGACCAGATGGTGTCATTCAGTCCCCTGGCAAATCATGGCGGAAGTCTTCTCAGAGCATGTTTTTAGGCACACGCAGGACAAGGTGATGGGGAACAGTCAGCATGGATTTACTGAGGGTAAGTTGTGCCTTAACTCACCTGCCTTCTACCGCAAAGTAACTTTGTGGACAAGGGAAGGAGTGGTGGGTGTTCTTCATCTCAACTTTAGCAAGGCTTTCAACACTGTCTCACACGCTCTTCTTGTGCCCAAGTGACCAGGCGGGCAGAAAAAGTGGTTGGATGTTCAGGCTCAGCATCAGGGTCAATGGGCTGGGCTGCTCCTGGAGTGGGCTATCACAGGGGGCTGTCCCGTGACCTGCCCTGACATCTGTCTCAAGGACCTGGAGGCAGCAGGAGAGCGTCCCAGCAGCAGGTTTGTGGATGACACCGAACTGGGAGGACCAGTCGCTACACTTGGGGCAGGGCTGCAATCCAGAGGGACCAAGGCAGGCTGGGCAGGACCTTGATGAAGAGTCCTGTGCTGCCAAGGCAGAGGCCCTCGCAATGACAGGCTGGGGCTGGCTCAGATGCCTCCAGGGCCCTGGCCAGCATAAAGCTGAGCACGAGCCATCAGGTCTGAGGCTGTTTGAACAGGACCACAGCCTGTAGATGGGAGAAGACAGCATCCCCTTCCACTCAGCAGACCTCATCTTGACTACTGCGTACGGTTCTGGGCCCCATCTCAGCCCCCTACAATATTGCCACACTGGAGCAAGTTCAGCAGAGGGCCAATGAGATGGTCAGGGGCTGGAGCACCCACCTGGGAGGAAGGGCTGAGGGAACAATGCTTGTTCAGCCTGGAGAACAGAAGGCTTTGGGGAGACCAACAGCACCAAACCAGAAGTTATCAGGAAAACAAGTCAGGCTTTCCACAGCGGCACGTGAGCAGGAGGATGAGAGACAACAGGTAGAAACCCAAAAAAGAGAGAGGGTTACACTTTTTCGCTGTGGGAGCAGTCAAGCATTGGAAGAGGTTGCCCAGAAAGGTTGTGCAGGCTCCATCCTCGGAGGTTTTCAAGACCACGCTGAGGAAACATGGTTCTGAGGAACGCAGTCTGACCTCACTTGGTGAGCTCTGGGGCTCTCTTTTAGCAGGAACGATCCTGTAATCCTGTGACACAGAATGGAAGGACAGCAGCTGAACAGCAGCAGCGCCCACTGCCCCAAACCCAGAAGGTGCTCTCTGGTATTAGGTAGCTGCCATGCTCTAGTTTCACCCTTTAGAGGACTGTACGAGGCACAAAGAAATGGTTTTGTTTGTTTAGAAAACGCTACTGTTCCCAAGGAATTCTGTAACTCAACAAGCAATGAAGTGACTCCAAGAGGCTCCAAAGGCACAAAGATCCGGCCCTCAGCAGACGTGTACAAGAGCAAGTTTTTCCTGAGAAGTGAACAGGACCTGGGAAGCTCAAAAGAGGACAGGAAAAGGCCAAGAGGAGTATTACAGCTTTTGTTCTCACATGTTAAAATTAAACCCAGGTTCTCAGGAAGAAGCCATCCCAGGTGTCCTCACATTCTCCTTCAGCTGGTACAGAAAGAGGTATGTATCAGAAGAGAGTCGTTCAGCAGCTGCTCTGCATTCGCCTACATTGTGGGAAGTTACTAAAAAGTCACGACACCGTAGCAGCTAATTCCTTAAGTTGTTTATTTATCATTGAAGAAACACACAGCAGCAAGTTCTGCGTTGGCTTCAGTATGACCAGATAGTTAAGCGTTGTTACCGCACCCCAAAATTGAAGCCAACACAGCCATTACTACAAATCACTTTTTTTGGAAAGGGAAAGAATTGACCCTGAAGACAAAGAATTGGGGGAAGATTCAACAATTTCTCCAAAACCACACATTTTAAATATGACAATATTTATAAATCCTTGAAAGGCATGAATTATCCAGTAATGGAAAAAGCGGTTGTGATATTGGCAACAGAAAATACATAGCCATATGCTTACCAAAACACTTAAGTTGTAAAAGCTTGAAGTTTTGTGGTGGTACACCGCAGCAGTATACATTACTGGAACAATGACTGCAAAATGGCCTCCTAGGCGTTACGTATTCAAGTAAATCTACAGAAAATATCCCAGTGTAGCTAGTGCTCATAATGTTTATTGTATTTAATTCAAATTTAAACAACTTACTGAATTTAGATAGTGATAAAATACGTCTCTCAGAAACCGCCTGCCCTCAAAGATACCTATGTGAAAGAGGGCTTTTATATTTTTCTATTTTTTTTTTGGCTAATTATGGAAATTGATGTAGCTCTGCTTTTTCAATAATTCCACTCTGTGAACAGAAGTGTTTTCAAATGCACGTTCTGTAACAATAATACCCCATTCCAAATTAAGAAAGACTAAAAATAAAAAGGTCAGCCTGTTTTGGTGCGAGATAGAAGCATTACTCAAGACAGCTGTTGGGCTCGCTTCTTTTTATTTTAGCAACAAATGACCCATGAAATAAGCATCATTTGAAATTTCAAAAACTGGCATTCAATTTCCAACCTTCTGCTGTGAGTTTTGTGCATGATCAATCTATATGAGTAAGTAATTCAAGCTCATGCTTTCATGTTACCTCAAAACATTTGTTAAAGAATTCCAATTCAGAATGTTTATAAGCACAAATATAATCCGTGGTTTCAATCAAATCAAAGCTAAAACATTGGTTAAACTCTGTGATTTTCACTTAACGTCGTACAGTGGTCCACCCTTCCTCATCTGTCTCATTTTTTGTACGGCGAATGGGCTCACGCTCCTTTTCTGTTTTCCAGGAACCCTTCTCCTTCTCCCCATCTCTCTCTCGATCTTTTGATGCTGGTGGGGGAGCAGAAGCTGGAGAAGCAGCAGGAGCAGGAGCCGATCGCCGAACTGTTTCACGTTCTTCTCCGCGTTCTTCTCTCCTATCATCGGCACGCCGCCATGAGCTTGCTACAAATACAGAAAGACAATAAAACCACTTTTGTCATGCTCCACCAGCAGCCTGCAAGAGTTTAAACACATACGCCTGGCACCGACAGTCCGATTTACTGATTCTCAATCTCGCCAAGAGGTAATACGATGATGACGGCCAAACCCACAGCTTAATTTTATAGTGAAGTAATGGACAGGAACTACTCAAGCCTCTTCTCAGAGTCAGGACCATTGTGAGCAACAAGTGTCATCTTTAAAACACAGTAACTGTAATAAGAATGTTCTATTGATGTACGTGGGTTTATGATGTAAAATACATTCTTATATTATTATCAGAATTAAAAGCACAAAAGGGTCTCCTCAGAAATGACTGAACTCTGAAAAAAGAAAAATCCTAACTTAAAAACATTTGTGGAAAACGTTTAGGTGTTCATTGTCTGAAAAGACAGCAGATTACTCTTCGGCCTACTGAAATCAGAGGCATAAATGGCACTGGATTACACGATTCCACTGGTAACAGCACTCGCCATCCTTTACTACGTGAAAAATTGTTCATTTCCCCCAAAAGGATGTTAAGAATTCTACCCCAGCTGTGAGCAAACAAAGCCATGTCAGATACCAAACCAGACACTCAAACATGAAAAGTTCTTCATGTATTAAAAATGTTAAATCTTCGCATTGAGAGCTCTCAGCGTTCCCACCAACTAAGTCCCGTATGAGGCATTCCGTTCCAGTCTGCTGTGGGGACACCCCCCGACAGCACACTCCCGTCTTCAGGGAGCCCCCACACTCGGGGCAGGGACCAAACGGGATTCTGAACTGGAAGACGTGGTATCTCAGGCTAAACTATTTGCCATGACTGTATTTTTAGAACACGGCAAAGGATTAATAAAGGTACATAATTAAAACAGGGTAAGGTATGTAATTAAAATAGGTTATTCATCAAAATCAGTACCATTAATAGCATGAAACCCACAAGGCCTTGTTTGGAAACATTTCCCTCACATTTTAATGGTTTTAAGAAGTGAGCCAGAAATTACTTTCTGGGACATCTATGCCTTGATTAATTTAAGTACAAGAATTTCATTCACCCTGAACATAATCCTACTACGAAAACTGCATACTTAAAATGTTATCCTTCTGCTGCTGATGTGCAATGCCACTGACAGCAAAGAGTACAACTAAAAAAAGGTAAGATTCAAGGGAAAATTCTCAATTACACTAAAGTTTCTTTCTATTACTTGGTTTACGCCAAGGTAGTTTAAGTGGCTGAAAATAAAACTTATTCCCATTTTGTCACATCCTAGCACTGTCAAGAGCAACTTGAAGGCCCTATAATGAATGTAAGCCTTACAGAACACTAAAATAAACCTACGTTCTTCCCGGTCAGATCTGAGTGGTGGTCCTCTTCTGGGGGGTGGATCTCTGTCATCAGCACGCCGATCTCTCATGTCGCGACCACCTCTGTCCCATTCTTCACGACGACTTGAATCTCTCCAGCTAGAAGTCTCCTCAGCTGGCCCTCTTCTCCAACCAGCATCATCCCTTTTGCCATTCAAAACATAAAAAAAAAAAAGACTAAACGTTAAGATTTTACCTTTACTATTTAAAAAAACAACAATAAATCACAACACAGATATTTTCAGGCCCAGCAGGTCTCTATTTAACATACTGACATGCTTCCAAACATTTTCTGTTCTTCTGGAGCCTAACATGAAATTCTCTTGATAACAGGTTAAAAAAAGATAAATTCAAAGCAGTAAAGCATTTTGGGCTTTCTTCTGTAAACAGTTAATGCCATCTTAAAATAACAAACCAAAAAGCCCCCCAAATGCCACTACCCATTTGCTGCCTTGAAGTGCTTTACTTCATATGAACCAACCGCTGTTCCTTTCACTAGGCGATGTCACGTTCTGTCTTTATCAGCAAGGCACCCTTTTTTTAAAAAACTCCAGAAACATTCTAGAAGTATTTAAACAGAGAAGTCAAACCTGGGACGCCTGAAACGATCATCTCGATCAAAATCTCTATCTCTGTCAAATTCACGGTCTTTCTCATTTTCATCACGATCTTTGTCTCTATCCCATTCGCGGTCTGCTGGAGGCCTGGAGTCTCGGGGAGGCCCCCAGCTGTCTTCACGAGCCTTTTCTCTTTCTCTCCATCCCCCTATAAGTAAGAAACAGAGTCAAAAGAATTTGTGACTGACCTCTGATCTCTCTGTGTCCACAAAGAATCCTTTACTTCCCTCACAGAAACTGGTTCTTCAAGTTTTGATCCCTGAGGACCGTAACTCAAGATGCTTGTAAAAAGTGCACACTGAGTGGGAGCCATAGACAAAACGCTGTAGAAACTGCTTAATATGAAGACAGTAACATACATCTCATATATGGGGACTGCCTGCCTGGGACACTCAGCCGAGCTGATTATACCCTGCAGTTTTCAGTCAGAAACCATGAACTCCTCGAAGTCTTGTGCAAAACAAGTGCAGGAAAAGGTGAAGGGGGTAGCTCAGACAGCAGACTCCTCTGGGAAAAATCTACAAGCGAGGAAGCTTTAGGCAAATTTCTATGAACGTACTGCTTTTTAAATCACTACTTTAAAATACAACTGTCATTCACAGTGCATCCTGCAGTATTGTTCAGTTATTTATGGATGGGAGTTCTTTATTATGCAGCCCACTTTTTCTTTACATAGGAAAAAGCTGAAACTTTATTGGAGTGCAAGTATCAAGATTTATGACAACTTTGCTACAGGCTTGGATTACGGAATTGGTGCCTACTTTATCAAGTTGATGTGGCACATAAATCTCAGTAAAAAGAACAGGAAATCAAAATCATATCTAACATTTAAGTGCTTTCAACAGTTCCGAAAAGAATCAGAAACAGTTGTAGTAGTGACCATCAACAGGGCTTAAGATTAGAAACAAACTATACAAGAATAGGGTAATTCCAATTTTAAGAGACCTCAGAAGGTTATCTGTCCAAGTTCCTGCTCAAAGCAGGATTTTCAAGAAAGGCAGACACAAAAGCAAAAGAGGAACGGTAAAAACAGGTGTATCTTATATACCATATATATATATATATAACAGCTGTATCGCATAAAAAAAAGCTTATCAAAATTGACCCACTTGAATGATGTGCCAAAATCCTCCTTTGAAGGAGGTCCATTTCAGACATATTGAGGGGGCAGGGAACAAGACCAAGGTGTGCTGATCTAGTGAGGATGTTTTTCTCCATCAGAGCATTCGACTTGTCTGTTTTGTTTCAGCACATAGGTAAATTAACAGCATTACTATGTGACCTTTAGGTATCTTCCAGGCAAGCAATAGACACTGCTGCATTTTTAATATTTTTTTTAGCTGAACCAAATTAAAAGGTTTAATTTTACTACGTAGAAGAGTGTCCACATTAGCCAAATTAATCCAGATGTTTTCAGAGTTGATTCTCCCATCTCTAGCACCGTTACATCTGTTATGTACTAGGTTAACACACGCTCTGGAGGTTAGATTATTATGTTATTATATTTTACCTGGTTTACCAAATGGTCTCCAAGGACCTGGCCTTGAATCGTCACTGCTACGCCACGGACCCCTGTCATCATCTCGTCTGGAGAGCCTGTCGTCATCTGCACTACGCCATGGTCCCCTGTCATCATCACGCCTTGACATCCTGTCATCATCCATCCCGCGCCTGGGACCTCTGTCGTCATCCATCCCACGCCTGGGACCTCTGTCGTCATCTGCGGCACGCCAGCTGCCCCGGTCATCATCCAACCCACGCCTGGGCGGCCTGTCATCATCCAAAGCCCGTCTGGGCGGCCTGTCGTCGTCCAATGCACGTCTGGGCGGCCTATCGTCATCCAGTGCACGTCTGGGCGGCCTATCGTCATCCAACGCACGTCTGGGCGGCCTATCGTCATCCAACGCACGTCTGGGCGGCCTGTCGTCATCCATTCCACGCCTGGGACCCCTGTCGTCATCTGCTGCACGCCAACTGCCTCTGTCATCGTCCAAGCCGCGCCTGGGTGGCCTGTCATCATCCAACACACGTCTGGGCGGCCTGTCGTCATCCAACGCACGTCTGGGCGGCCTGTCGTCATCCATTCCACGCCTGGGACCCCTGTCGTCATCTGCAGCCCGCCAGCTCCCTCTGTCATCATCCAAACCACGCCTGGGCGGCCGGTCATCATCCAATCCACGTCTGGGCGGCCTGTCCTCGTCCCCTTCACGCCTAGGCGGCCTGTCCTCATCTCCTTCACGCCTAGGCGGCCTGTCCTCTGTTGATTCCACAGAAGGACGTTCCTTTTCTTCTGCAGCACCACGTCGCGGCAGATCGTCCCCTCGTCGGGGCAGATCATCCCCTCGCCGGGGTAAATCATCCCCTCGCCGGGGCAAATCATCTCCTCGTCGGAAAGGTCTTTCATCATCTCTTGCTTCTCCTCGACGCCAATCTCTATAAAACCACAAGGAATGAGCAAAAAGTAGAAGCTAACATCCAGGAAAGCTTTACATATCAGATCAACAGTATCAAACCCGTCAAGGCCACTTCTGAATGTATCCACTTGATGCGTTGTTGCAAACACATTTTACAGAGCTTGTGGCTCTCAAATGCACACATTCTAATTGCCTTCATTGCTATGGAAAATTGGTATGTCACCAGCCCTACAGCTTCCGTAAAGACTGAACACTTTATCTCCTTAAAAACTATAGTTCGAAGGGGGTAACTAAGTCCCTTGTTAGTTATCTGCTGCAATGCAACATAGGAGAGGTTCTACACCAAGCCCCATCTGACAAACTTGAGCTAGGTCTCAAAGAACCAGTATTAAAAAACACCCCACAACCATCAAATAGGTATCCCCCTTCTTCAGGCACATGCCAATCCTACAGGCCAATCCCGGTTTTCATACGCTTTGACAGTTTCAGCCCAACAGATTGGCAATACTTTCACTGACATCCATCCGCAACTGGACACAGCAGGACAACGTAGTAAACTCATGACTCAATCCACTGCTACTCCCTGAGGGCAAGCAGGGTGCACCGGGCTCTGACGGGCCGTCAGTGCTTGCTTGGACTTTCCTTACTAAGATGGATGTGGGAAGTAAAGAATTGGTGAGAATTTTCCCTGGGCTATTGAGCCATCAGTTCATCTTTGAAATAAGTCTGGATTTGTAACACTGAAAAGATCAGACACTACTATGCAAAGGTTAGAGCCTTCCACTCCTGTCACTTCTCTGGACACACCATGTAATTTAATGTCTACAGGATTTTACACATATTTTTAGACCATAAACCTTGGCTTTGCCACCAGGTTAATTTCTTTGTTCAGGAAATTAACCTTCCTAAGCTAGTTCCTCAGCATTAAAAAGAAACAAGCAAAAGTACATCGCAGAGACGTACTGGTACCTGCATCTTGGCAAGAGAAGGGCAACTGCACTGGAGTTCAATCTCATGGATAAAAAAAAAAAAAAAAACAAAAAAAACCCCCCAAACAACAAAAAAACCAAACAACAAACCAAACAAAAATCCCCCACCAGTTTAGAAATCCACTATGCTACTGAAATGTAAACAAAAGAACAACGACAACTTGCTACAAAACAACAGATGTAGGACTCCAAGAGGTGAGAACAAAGAGGCAACAGTTTCTGACAACTCTGCATTGCAAGAATTTCGAGGAATTGTGAGCAGCATATTTCCAAGTTTTAGAATAATAAGGGAGAATGTAATTACCATTGAGCTGTGAGATAAAAACAAGACATGGAGACTGTTAACTTTCATTTAGACTCAAATTGGATAATCTTCTCCTTTGAAAAATCTGACTGTTTTGACGTAACAGACATGTAGAGAGAAATGCTTATGAAGTTCATCAAATGAGCAAGTATTTCATTCATTCATACCTAGGTAGTGTTTCAGGGTTTTAGGATTTTTAAATCTATTTTTAAACTATTACTCGCAGGTGAAATTATGCCTCTTTTTTACATTTTTTTCTCATTTGACAACTTCAGCGCTCATATTTCAGCTTTTGTCCTTTCCCTTGTAGAAATTCTAACTCCCGTGTTAAAAGTTTACTGAAATTAAGAGTCAAATAGCATCTGACAATTGAGTAAGAACAGAGGAATGCAGGAATATTAAGAATACTAGCAAATGGCAGTCACTGGTAGTAATGCAACCCAGTTTCTATTATATAATCCATTTTTCAATGCCCTCTAAAAACCCTACGCACAGATCTCCAAGAGCTGAAAGCATGCAGATTGCTTTACCAAATAAAGCAGAAATTTACTGGCAAAGTTCACACTACAGCGTCTACCACTGTTACAGGTTTATAACTTTTTTTTTCCTCATCTTTTAACTCAGGCACAAACAACAGAGACGTAAAATAGAGGTCAACTCCCCTTTTCTATACACTTTGCCTTTTTAATATTTCTTGACCAGAAGCACGCAAGCATTTCTTGATCCTTTGGGACAGCACTCTGTGGCAGTAATAACTCTAATGAGCTGTGCTAAGTACGACAGCCTGCAGCACTGCCCTGTCACTTTTAATGAATACCAGAGGTTTATATTGCTTGTCATTTCATTGTTTCAATGAGCAAGTGTCTAGTTCAACACATTTGTATCCAACACATTTTCCCTTTAGGGTTAAAAACCAACTGAAGGCAGACTAGGGGGTACTAAAGAACGCAGAATTACACTTCTTCTGCAATTATGTTTGAGCATCGTCATTTTTACTTTGTTATTTCTTAAGTTCAGCAAAAAGAAAGTAACTGAAACACTGCTTTACTTAAAATTCCACAGAAATATTAATTTTGACTGCTATCAATATTTCCTTTTAGTATTCCTCAGTATATTCCTTTTACTAAAAGACAGAACGGAAGTTTTACCAAACATGCTATATAATAATCCAAAGGATGCTGTCCTGACAAGTAAAATTACTGAAAAGAAAATTGGTTCTGTTCTACCTCAAACCAGGACAGATGCCCAATTTTAACTCCTCAGTAGTCACTTGGCTCAGTTTCTACAAAAGTTGAATGAGAAATGACTAAGACAACACTTATTCATAAAAACTCTATGCTATAGTGATTCAAAAATGAATATGGGTCATCTGTATCATTCTGTTGTGGAAAAAAAATATCCCATTGAAGCACATTAAACACTCCTGCAATATGTTAATAGTTAAAGGCTTCACCCGGGAGTTTCAGCCAATTTTTGATTTTGCAGTTCACAAAAAAGTGCATCACCACCAAGAATGGCAATGCAGCTTTTAAGGAAAGACTGAAAGACTATTTTGTTTATCAAAAGATCATACTCTTCAAATATGTTAGAAGAAATTACTAGAGAAAAAAATATTAAATTAATTTGCTTCCACTGGAGTCAGAGTAAGCTGTAATGGATTTAAATTGCTGCACTGGAAATTAAGGTTAGACATTTATAAAAATCTATCTACATGGAAGGCTAATTAAGCAATAGAACATATTGCCAACTGGAACAAGCAGTGGCATCTCCATCAGCACAGGCTTTTAAGAACAGCTAGACGTGCACTATCAGAAATATTTTAGATACAGCTCATCCTGTTATGGAGCAGAGGGATGGACAGATGTTAAAGATCTTATTTTCTATGACTGTAGAAACTAAAATTTTGTTATTAGTGAACATATCCAAAACCCCTGAAATATATAGATGTGAACAAGCTGCCCTTTAAAAAAAATAATAAAATTGCGAAGTACCTTCAGAATACTCTTCCTTCAGAAATCCTTCCTTCACTGTTCACTACAGTCTGTCAGAACTCTGTTTTAGTTTATGGCACATGTTTTCTGCTCTGTGACCCACTCTGGACCTTGAAGAGTTTAAGACTCTGAGTTTTGACTTTAATCTTCCGATATATTACTGTCAGTTTTCTAAATGAAAAATCTCAAGAGTTACCTCATCTAGGAACCCTGCATTTGATTGTCATCCTCCCCCATTCTGTACTTATACAACTGACACCAATGTTTGAGTAGGACAGAAATTTTTAATTTAAAAAAGAAACCAAGTAAGGAACTTGTTTATCCTATACAGGTGTCTGGTAGCTTTCACATATCCAGGCTAAACAAAACAGGAACACTATCTGAATGTAGTTCCAAAATAAAACTTCTCTCTCATTCTGAGATCCTTACAAAGCAATTTTTTAATAGAAGGTAACTTTCAGAGATGTAAAGGCATGAGGTATCATTCAATGCAGCTTTAGCAGTAGCAATAAAAAGGGATCCTACACTTTTTAAGCCCAATACAACTGGTGCTCAATAGGTCAATGATTACCTTTCCACTGGTGCTCGTCGCCATTCAGATTCTGTCTCACCACCTCTTCTCCAGGAGCTTTCAGACTCCCTATCACCCCAACGAGATTCCTGTATGTCAAAAGAAATTAGGAACATTCTTTCTGAATACTTTAAAATGAAGATTTTCAACTCTTTTCAGAGCATACTATGTCATTAAAAACTCATTTGTTACACTGTAGAGAATACTGAACTATCAGGAATTTAAATAACTTAAGTATGGTTTTAACTAACTAACTTTATTGCTTCTGGCAGAGTTTAAAAAAACAATATGGTTCCCCTCGTGCCATGTACTTTACTAGTAGGGTAGGATATATGCAAGTCCACTAAAAAGTTTATGAACAAGTGTATGAACAATAGCTACACTGAGCCATAGCTACCACCTGTTAACATAAAAAAAAAGTTCTAATAGTTTCACTTTCCTGCTGCTTCACGACAATAGGAATGAATTAAAAAACTCAGTTTTTGTGCTTTCTAATCAGATCAGAAAATGTAACCGAATAAACTGAAAGCTCTCTGTAGCAGAGACCATTTTGTTCTGGGGACCTCAACGCACAGAACAGGTGAGATATTTGTGATTCACACAGGTTGCTTAGATGCAGGGCAGAGCAATAATATTTATTTTTTTTTTAATAAAAGTAAAATGTCTCTCCCCGTTGCTGGACAAAGACAAACATTTGAACTATTTCTAACACGGTTGTTTATTCCTTTATTCCACCACAAGACGCAAATTAGGTAAACCTTATAAAGTACCTGATTTCACATAATCACACAACCTCTTTATAAAACGGTATTCCGGTTTTAAACTGCTCCTTGAAAAGTGTTTTTATTTGTCAAAGTCTGCACTTCAATACGGGGAAATATACAGGCTGAGCAAGATCTTGTATATCCACTACTCCACAAGCGTCTACTTTAATGCTTTTGAAATGACCCCAACAAACAAGGGGGAGCAAAGAAAGAATCCCCAAACTGCAAACGTCATTTTTCAAGTGGTACAGATCTCTCAGAGCCCGAGTCAGCTTCTCCATATAATCAGGTGCCCACGGCTAGGAAGGATCACCTCTTATGTGAAAAATACCGATGATGATCATTTTCCTGACAGACTATCAAAACTGTTTATACAAGCTCCAATTGTTTATCTTCATAGTGTTACTCAATGAAGTCTGCAATGAATAAAGACAATGGCTACGGTGGATGAAATTTAAAACTCTTATTGATAAGTTCTGAAAAAGTGTGAGCATAGGTTTGTGCTACTCAGTTACATTCTTTTGAATCATTAAATATTTATTTGCAAATACCTTTCACTTTGTTTCCTGTTGGATTAGGACAATGATTTTCCCCAATACTTATATTTGTAAACAGGAAGTTGCACACACCCCTTGTTTTTATGTTTTATGTTATTGCGTATTTCTTATAGAACTATGCTTTTATGTTTAGTCCGGGATTTTCCTTCAGTATCTACTCTAATTCCTGACTTTGGTATGAGTCACTACATTTGCTTCCAGTATAGCTTCTCTTGTTTCGTGTTAAAGCAAATTTTATTCAATATTCTTTTTAGTTTTTATTTGTTTAGTTTTTAAACAGCTTGGAGATCTTAGTAGTTTCTTTGTTTCACTTTATTACTAAACTACAGATTCCAGATCCTGATAGTGAGCTGAAACTAAGTGACAATGACTTAACTACTAAATTAGCCATTTATGTCACAACTTAAAAAAAGAAAAAAAAAACAACCTACGATTTTCAATGCTACCATTTTCTTCCAAATAATCTACAGAAGAAGCAGTCAAAAAGAAAACCAACCTACAAATATTACCTACCTTTCTTGAAAATGGGTCATCCAGACCTCTCCTTTCTTCTTCTCGACGACGCTCTCTTTCTTCTATCTCCATTTCTCTTTGACGTTTTTTCTTCTCCAGTTCTTCTAGTTTTTTGACACGCTCCTGGTATTCACGCTGTTCCTGCTCACGTTTCTCACGCTCAATGCGCTCCTTTTCCTCACGCTCTAGTGTTGCAAACGTAAACAAAGGTATTACCAATATAAATTCCGTTGCTTTGCTGTATCCACAAAAGGGTAACAAAATACAATCTCTCCCCTTTGACTCCTTATTAAAAAAAAAAATATCCAAACATTTCACAGGATGCATTTAACTAACCATAGAATCTGTTTTCTGGAAGCATATCCCAACTCAAAAGCAATAGGAAAAGCAACTCTGAAATATCCATTAATGTGACATTTTGAATAACAGCTAGCAAGAAAGGAAAGAAAATGTTCCAATACTTGTATATTAATTCAATGTACAGACCACAAATGTGCCAGCTAAAATATCGGTAACTACCTCAGCATAGTAGAGGATCCCTTCCTTACAAAAGGTCAAACCAAAAGATCAGCTATCTGTGTCAGAAATCTGATATTCAGGACTGCTTGGGTTTTGTATGTTTGGGTTTTAAATATGGTGTGATTATGAACTCCAATACACAAAATCTTCATCCACCAAGTGACAAGCAGAACAGAAAGTGACCTTACAGGATGCCTATCATCTCTTCTCAAGCCTCGAAACAGGCTACCAGACAAATCAATTCACAAAGAAAGGTACGTGAGTCACAACTCTTGAGCTCTTGATCTGACACCAACGTTCCCTTTCTGTTCTCTTTAAGATGTGCACAAACAAGTGGACAGAACTCAAACTAAACAAAAAGTTGAGACTTTGATTTTAGTCATTAGCCTCTCTTACTTTATCTCCTCCTCTATTCATGTGTGGGAGAAGGGGAGGGCAGTAAACCTTCACTTGCTTTCATTTGCCTTTCCTCCTATGAAGCTTTATCTTCATCTCTATGCTGTACACGTAAGCATTCAGAAGGTGCATTAGGTAAAATGTAAATTGTCTAATAGCAACAAACACAGTCTTCACCGCTGACTGAAAGTGAAAAGACTTCCTCCAATATTGTGAAACAGGGAAACCTCTGTGCAGACATCTGGAATGGGTCAAGGATGCAAAGGATAAAATAATCATGTTCTCAATTATACCTTTAAGCAGCTGTTCTTCTCGTAATCTTTGTTCTTCCTCTTCCTTTTCTCTGTAATAAGTAATGCGTCGCTCTTCTTTGCGTTGTTTCTTGCGTTCCTCCAAACGATTACGCCTCTCTTCTGCTAACCGCTCCTGGAACTGCTTGAGTTTATCCTGAAATACATAGAATACACATGAAAACACCAGAACTACTTAAAAAAATAAAGCTAAATAAAGCTGCACAGCAACACAAGCCAACTGCAACATATTAACTTTGCTCCACTGAAAAACAACTACCTGTTTGCCATTTCAGCCTTTTCCGCAATAAATTTCACATGAGGGAATATACTCCTACTTAGAAGAAAGACAATCAGAATGCAAAATTTTAGTCCTTCATCTGCTTTTTCAGGAAACCAATTACCTGAATAATAATTTACCTAAACTACATTACCTAAAATTACCTATGTTGTTGCAAAGAATCATATGCAGTTACTCAATTTAACATAATACCTCTTTTGCCTTTTTTTTTTTAAATCAGTTCTTACTGCAACATAGCCAAATAATCAAAGCTATAAACAGCCTCACCAAATGCAGAATTTTAAAAATGTGGAGCAAGAAACAAAGGCACAGTTCTTCCCCTGCCCTCATGGTCTAATTTGTTATTAGATCTTGCAAACATGTAACGTGAAGTTCCAAATACTCAGACTATCAAAGTAATTTCCAGATTCAAACAAAAAGATTAAGAAAAACAGTAGACAAGTATTTCTGTCTATTTCTCGGCTTCAGTATTATTCCATCACCACAGTAAGTCGAAGTACTTGTACAGATACAGCTGGCTGCTCACACGCTACTCAATGATCTCTTACCAATAGCTGCATTGAAATAAATAGTTTACCTATCTTTAATTTTCCATATAAGCTATTACAGAAGTTGTCAAAAATAGTAAGTGATAATATCTAGGGATGGGTGCAAGAATATTTTATTTTAAATTTTTTTTAGTCAAAGCAGAAAATAATTCCACAACTCTGAGCCATTCTAGAAACTAATTTGTTCCTAGATTTCATGAGGAATCACTGGGTCACAAGTTTAGTTCCTCACTTTAGGGGAATATTTTATTACAATACCGTATCTTGCGTACCTCATAAACTGTTCGTCGTGATGCTTTGAGCCTGGCTTCAAATAAATCTCTATCCTCCAACATCCTTGAGAGTCTGTTCTTATGCTCAAGGGCCTTCTCGCGCTCCAACTGCAAAGTGGTGATCTAAAAATAGATAATAGAAAATGTATTACAAAGTAAAATCTTACTGTATATTTGCATTCAATCTACCTCAGCCACTCGAAAGAGAATTATCTTTTCCTCTTTCAGATCCTAGACCGAAGATACTGCTGTCCACTAGCACAATGAAATTGCAAAGCTAACACTTCATTCGTCATATCAACTTTTTCCCTTCTTTTCCTGGATTGAGCTGGGGAAAAAAGACAGTGCAAACCCACTACTTTTCATTCATTGTTCAGATGATAAAATCCATTAGCAAAAAATCCTTACCCTTTCTTCTTCCTGTTGCTCCCACAGCTCCATATCATGCACTCTTTGCTCCTCGTATGCAGTCTTTATTAAAGGAATTTCTTCTAAGCGCTTCGCTCTTTCGAAATAGTCAATCTAAACAAAGATAACATAATTTGAGCATGTCAATGCAAAGACCAAATCTGGAAGACTCAGTCTTCAGCATCCCCCAAAGAAAACCCCGATACCTGGAGACTTGCCCAATAGATCTGATATATTATTGTTACATAAGAACAACCACGTTGGACCACATCAAAGGTCCACCTAACCAAGAACCTGCCTCTACCGCTGGCAACTAAGTGGACTCCCAGGCAAGGATGCAAGAATAGAGGCAGGCATATATACAGTACTCTCTCAGCATCAATTTTCAGCTCCTGGCATTTCCGGTGTTGGAAGTTTTTTTTGTATTTAGTAAGCATTGGTGGACTTCTCTTGTCCTTTTGAACTCAAAGAAGTTTTTCTTATACAACAACGTACTTTGGAAAGAGCTCCTGTGTGTCTACGGCTCTGAATAGGGCTCCTACTAGCTTCATTTGATGTTGCCTAGTTCACCATCCCTTGCAGTCCAAGAACAACTGCTCCCCATAATCAGCTGTTACAACAGGTAGAGTCTTACCGACCCCTACCACATCCTCTCTCCATAAGTCTTTTGGACATAGGGGTACTAATTCACATAAACATTGCTCACAGAGAAGCCAATCCACATCATTCTTGTTGACCTCCTCTCAAACTCCCAGTTCAACCGCATCCTTTTGGAGATGAGAGACTAGACTGTACACAGTGCTCAAGATGCAGAACCACCAAGTTCTCATTGCTGACTAATAATGTTCAGTTTGGAGTCCATCATTTAATATGTAAAGCTAAAGATTGGGGGATCTTTTTTTTCCTGCTTTCGCTACACAAAGTATTTTCTATCTATGTAAACTGAACTTCATTCAAAGACACTTCCTTTTACCCCACAGCTAAGTTTTCTTTGGTGAAGAACTTTCTGTAAAAAGCTTTTTGGAAAATCCAACTTAGTTACAACAACCAGACCACCCTTACTCATATGTTTGTTTTGACAGCTTCAGACAACTCCAAGAGGAAGCCCCAGCTTACAATTCTTCTATAGAAGTTGTGCTGACCTCTCTGGGTAGATCATATTTACACAGGTGACTACTAATTCTACTGTTTTATTTTCTGCTACTTTGCCCAGTATGAGCATCAGGCTTAGAAACCTGCAGCATAAAAGATCCTCACTGAAACCTTTTCATGTAACTTGCCAATTTCTACTATCAAGTCAGTTTTAACTGACTTGAATTGCCAACCGAATCACATAACCTCTGTTTCACTCTTGAGTACTGTCGGAAGTCCTAGGTGAGTTTCACTTTGCCCAGGTTATATATTTCTATCTATATTTCTATTTACTATGACAACATGTTCCTCACACTTTTATAGTCACCCAAGTTTCAGGCAGATCCTATTCTGCCACCTAGAAGGGCTCTAACAGTGGAATTTCCTGTTTCAGTGAGGACTCATACAACTAATTAAATTTAGCTTCTCTGTAATGGCCTCACCTCTGTGAACATTTAATCTTCTCTGAACATTTTCCAATTACAAGTCTTTCAAACTAAGACTCAGTTCACAAACCTTAAGGATCCATTTTCGAATCAACTCCATTAATTAGAACAGATTTGTGCACTGATACTAGAATCTCAGTTGGATTTTGACCCATTTACCTTTTTTTAGTTTCATACAATGACATTTTCAACATCAATATTATATAAGTATATAGGAATTCACAATCACTAACTAAAGCATTGTATAGACATGGTTTTGTACCCTTCCTACTTTGTACCTTTTTCTCCTGATTCTTCAGACGTTCCTGAAGTTCTTTCTTTTCTTTTTCAAGCTGTTCAACTTGTTTAGCCATAATGAAGTCAGGATCCAATTCTTCAAGATCCTACAACCAAGTAGAGTTATCAATACCAAAAAAAGCAAACATTTTTTCTACTACAAATGTGATTTGTTTATTGATTTATTTAAGCTTCTTTGCAGTTTTCCCATTAACTTTTAAATTAATTTGCTTCAGAAACATTCTCAATTTCTTTTCCTTTTTTCTGGGTAACTTGTATTTTATTTTTAAAAAACTCTTTAAAGCATTCGTATGTTGATTTTCAATTGAGTCACGGTCCAGGTACTAAAAAATCGGATTTGCAGGTCTATTTTGTATTTCAGATACTGTTCAAGCAACAAGAAAGGCGGGCGTGGGGAACGACACCAAACAGCTGGACTTAATTCCTGCAGGTAAAAAAGATCCTATCCAAACTCAGAATTAAAGTTTACTTATACTGTTGAGCACATTAAATATTTAAGTGTCAAACTGTCTCATTTTTAAGAGAGGCTGTTTATAAGACGAGTAAAGAACATGAAATTCAGGCAGCCTAGCAATGTAATACCAAAGGCATAAAAAAATAACTCAAAACTTCAAAAATAAGTTGCCTACCTCAATATCAATATCTTTAAATGCTTTGGCTCCCAGTTCAGTCTTCTTAATCTGCTCCAAGCGCTCACGAACGGTCTTCTTTTTGATTTGTTCATGCTCTTGCAGGATACGCTCCTTCTCTCTTTCCTTTGCCTCCTGGCGCAATCTCTCTTCTTCCGCTTTCCGGACTTTTTGTAATTCTGCTTCACGTTGTTCTAGCTCTTCTTTTTCACGCTGAATGTTTAAGCTTTCAAGACGTTCTTTTCTTTCCTCTATAGTTTGGCGACGTGCAAGAATACGCTGGTGCTCCTTCCTTGAATTTTTAAGGAAGGCAGTGACTGCCAGCTGATGTTGTTCTTCCTTTTCTTGCTGAATTTAAATTAAGGATAAGACAATGATGTAAGTAGCATCTCTTTAAAAAGGCAGAAAACATAGCAAATGCTTCTCAAAGAAAACTCAACGTTAGTTTTATTCTCCAAACTTGCCAACTGCATGGAAATACAACTGTAGTGGCAAACCTAATCACTTATCCAAGCCTCATAACAAGGCAGTATCAACTGACTAGAGCCACGTGCAAATGGAGAAAGTTGTCTGTTATCAGACAATATTCTATGACACATCTTAGGTATGATATTTTCACACTTTTCCGTCCAAAAATATTGCACAACCGCATGCTAGTGATATTTAAGAATCTAACTGAAAGAGGGGTGGGGGGTCAATCTTGTTTACCTCTACATGTGTTAGCAAGTATAGCACCACCTATACTGTGTTTCACCAAAGCTCTCTTGTTTTTAAAGTTTTTTTTTCCAAACACACTAACATAAGAGAAAAATATCCTAACTGACATAAAGCACTATCTATGAGATTACAAAAACCTCATAATTGCCTCTCAACAATGTAGGTATAAACTTTGGATGTAAAACCATTTTAATTAAATAACAAAAAGGACTAGATTTCTAGACACTAGCATATAGACTATTCTCCAAGATTCTTTAAGCATCCTTCTAACCACCCCACTGCTTTCCTCCAGTGTACCTATACAGTTCTTTGTACAGATTCATGCTGCACACATGAAGAGGTATAATTGTGCCGGCTCAGGGAGCTGCCTGTTTTAATCAGTCCAGCAAGCAGCAAAACACTGCAGCCCAATCAGCTCACTACACTCCCTCAAGTCGTGCTGCTCTTGAAATGTGAGCTGGTTCTGAGGTATTTTTAGTAATGTGCCACTTCTAGGGCACTCAACAAAAACACTGGAACTTCCATTCTTTGCTGCAGGTCTGCAAGCACTTAAAGATAAATGGAGGTGCCAAAAACACAAAAATGAAAAGCTTTAGATGAATTTAACAATTTTGTGACTTACAACAAGTTTGTCAGAAATTAAGTTTTTATGCACCTGAAAAAGCGAGAAGTTTTGATCTGAATAGTAAAGGAAAAAAGGACATCGACTTGTTTTGTAGCTCCTCTAACCACACAGGTCGATATTAACCTTGATACTGTACTCCAATTTTACAAGCATAATTACTAGCATTTATGTGTTATTCAGCTAATTGTACTAACATGTTAAGTATAAGACTATTTGTCATTTCTATCTATGAATGTACAAATAAAGCATGTTTTTTCTTTCAAACCAACAATCTATCTGTCTAATACCAATCACTAATAAAATCTTTTTAGGGGAAAGCATAAATGGAAATATTTTCATCTTCAACGCTATAAAACAGCTAACACACGTTTAGGCTAAGATAAATAAGCTAGCATTAGGTGTCAGGATACAGTCCTACTTTGTGTGTGTATTTTAAGAACATTACTTAGTATTTCAACCCATATAAAGAACCCAACACGGACATCTTGCTATCAGCCTTTTTTCCCATATGGAAAAATTATTTGATATGTTTGCTACGAAATCTTTCATAAACGTAAAGCAAAAGAAAAAATTACCACTGCTCTTTTAAGAGAAGTGAAGGTTTAACTTGCCACAACCGAGGCATGCTGGAAATCCGAGACTGATTTACACCTTGCACCTACAGGGCTCTGGAGAACCTGAAATGTGAGCTCATCGGTGAGTCCAACCTTGAAGCCAACAGCCCCAGTAAGGAGGACAGGGAGTGACAAGGACAGGTCACTTCTTGAGTTGTGGGATCTTTTTTTCGTGTTTTTAGATTCCGCTATGAAGTTACATTCCAGGTTCTTCACAACAGCAGTTTCTCCAGGAAGAATAAAGAAAGCAGGCTCTTGGATTTTCAAAAATGCATGCAAATTTTTAAACAAATCCTAGCTCTGTAGGCCAACCTATGGGTAAGTTATTATTTAGTACATTCTAAACAAGATATATGCAAGAATGGCAATTTAAACTCAGGCCTCTTGTGTACATTTTGACAGTTTAGTTATGACCAAACACTAATTAGTTGGATGTATTAAGAATGATTTCTTCTTCTTCACAAGCACAAATAGCTGACTACCACCAGCCTGAAAAAAATTAAATTAAGAGATACATCTCATCTGAAGAAACACATTTGTGAAAATAAAAGCTTCAGTATAAAGTGTTATTACTTTACATTTCTACTTAATCCACAAGCATATAAATGCAGCCCATCACTACCGTCAAATTAGATCAGAGATTGTTACTACGATGCTCTGAAAAAACAAGCAACACACTTCTGAAAATAAACAAATGTACAAAAACACCAATCACTACATACTCAAATCCTTGCAATGTCAAGTTAAAAGTCATTAGATAGCTCACTGCCTTTCCTATGTCAAGGAAAGGTAAAGCAAGGAACTCCTTCGAGTATGATCTCACAACTTCAAAACAAGCTTGTCTTGCTAAACCAGAAAATTTAGATCTATTACAACAAGTGAGTACGTAACAGATGCAGAAGGACACTTTGTCATTAATAAATACATTAATGCTACACTACATTTGTATATATTAACACTTCAAGGATCAATTATTCGTTCTGAAGGGAGGGGACAGCAGTAACAATATCGATTACTACTTAGAACAGACGAGTTGATTAGACAAGCGAAAAAATAACAAAAGGCTGCATAAGGGCAACAGATAAATATCTTACAACATACATGGAGGATATGTCAGAATTTGTCAACATTTTCAGAAGATTTAAAATGACTTACCAGTAGGTGAGGAGGCTTAATGACTGCAAGAGCCTTAGCCAGAGCTGAGGACATAGCAGTCAACTGATTTCTAATTTGCTCGGAGGGCATGCTTTGTAGTTGAGGGCCTAGCGGAGCATCTTCTCTAGTACTGTAATTCAAATCTGAGCCAAAACTCAGTGTCCGGGTAGTATGATCAAGACGAACCTTTGGGGGAAAAAAAAAGGAAGAAAAATAAAATTATAAATAATTTCTTCATTGCTCTGCCTCTGACCAATATGAGTCAACAGAAGCTCTGAACAGAAATTACTTTAAAAAAAAAAAAGTTTTAGCTATACCAGACTGTGAGAAATGCCAAATTAGTAGAACAATAATAGCACTGCAAATAAAAGTTTGATTGATTTCCAGGGTTTAAACAAAACAAACAAAAAAGCCCCAAAACAAAACCCAAAACCCAAACAAACACAATCACTGGAAGAGGCTGAACTGTCAATGATTCTGTGAAATGAGCACTGCAAGACAAGTCATTCTTGCCTCTTCCTCCACATTAGCAATAAGCAAAATAAGAATCCTGACTTTAACGCAGACAATTTCAGCGCATCTAAAACATAAGCTAAAGCTGTGTGTTAAACTAGTGAACTAACTCAGCTTTATCTAAAAACCTAAATGGATAATTACTAAGCAACCTCAACTAAAAAACTACTTGTATCTCATCACCAGCTTAAACATTTCATTACAGGCTGTCATTCTTTCAATACAGACAACTTTACCAAGGATGCAGCGTTCAACAACAGCTGAAACACCTCAGACACTGGCACCCATCTCAGACATTTCTGTTTTAGTTCAATCACTTGGTTAGACAAAACCCAACATCAGCGACTGTGAGGCTCTTCACTCTCCCACAACTAACTCAGCATAGTCAGAAATCCGCATCCCTGCTTGTTAGACTTGCTTCAGGATGTTCTGGACTAAATGACTGGGGCTCACAGAGCAAGTTTCAGCAAATTTTACTTCTACTGGACTTACATTAATGGGTGTTGACCTAAATCAAAAATATACACCAGAATGCAAATAATCATCAGCTCTTTATATACTGTCACAGGCATCTTTTACTCTAGTTTATCTCCATCTATCAGAATCCATTTTCTTCCTTGGGTTCAATGTAAACCCGTCAGTTTTCATCCACATGAATCCATACATCATTTCACAGAAGTCTTTTTACAGCACTTACTTGTAAATCACAATGTCTGGCTGCATCAACGATATTACGTTCCAGCTGGAAAGCATCAACAAAAGGAACAAGGCTAACCAGACGAGAAAATTCAATGCTTTGATAAATCTGGGCCACCTGTATGTGAACAGAAACATTAGGTATTTTTCCTCATTAAAAAGAGATCAGAAATAAAAGTTGTTGTATGGGCTATAAAGCTAACTTTTTTAATTGTCAACAAACGAAAGTATACATATTAATACAATTGCAAATACTCTATCAGGATTTTATTTCTGTACCATATTCAAACTTAACCTAAGATAAAATGCCATTTCTGAATGGCTTCTTTGTATGAAGGAGACTGGCAGCAGTAACTACATACAGCTATGCTGCTAATTAGCCTTCAACTACTTCTTTAGCACATCAGAAATAACACTGCTCGTCACTTGTAACGAAAGCAGGTCAATGAAATGTGCATTTTATAAAACACCTAAACACAAAAAAACAAACCATCCCACCCACACCTTGCTCCAAAAGATGTTTTAAGCAGCAATGAGTTACCTGAAATAAGACATCATAGATCCGTAATGAAAATCTAGGTAAGAGATTAGGCCACTGTACGCAGACACTATTAAGTATAGCTACTATGGCTGTACCTAAATGATGTACAAATCTGAAGACATAGGTTATATATTGGAAAAAAGTATTTCAAAATCCTAAGTTGATGGAGAAAAAACTACTTCAGCATGGCAGTTTCCAACTTAACGTTCTTCCAGAGCATTTTCTAACTTGGGTATACTTATGAACATACATTCTCTTTACTCATACCTGCTGCAGAAGACGAAGAATGGTATTGTTTTGCAGGTGAGGAATATACAGCTGCAGTTCAGGTTCCTTTTCAGCTTGGTCTTTCACCCAGTTCAGAACCTATCAAAATTCTGAAGAGTTACTCTTATCTGCGCCAACCCTTGAAAACTTCAGAATTAAAAGTACCAAGCATGTTTCTTAAATATTTCCAATTTACAGCTCATGAAAAAACAGCACTTCCGTCCAGACACTATGTTGTTTTACTGAAGTGTATCTTTCAGATACTTTAATCTATAATGGATAGCTAACATTTTTGTATGAAGGCGACTGACAGTAGTGGCAACGTTTACCACTCTGCTAATTTACCTTCAAGTCTCTTTTAGCACCTCAAATATCTTTGTTCCCACTATCAAAGAAAAAGAACATGATGTGCTTCATCAATTGCAGAATTTACATTAACCTCATCAACATCTCTCACGCTATTTTATCTCCAATACTCTACACTTGAATAGTAAAAACAGTCATTGGTATGTTTTACCACTTCCCACACAACCCACTCGGATGCATGTGCACTTGTGCGCACAAAGTTTTCTCATTTCTGCATCTTCAAACAAAATTTAATTCTGTATCATCTCCACCAAGACATTCTGATACGTTCCCAAAACTCTGCACCTTTATAGGGGCCCTCTGAATAACACCCTAGAGACCCGAATGGATTTTCATTCTACTTCAATAATCTGGTGCGCTATGTATATCAGATGTTACACACATGTCATTGTAATGGAATCTGACCAAATAAAGCCTGCCATTGAAAATTCTGGCAATTGAAAAAGCTAGTTGGTATTTACCACAAATCAATATTCAAATAATAGACTATTAGACAAGACCAATTACTATATACACAGAGCTACAAAACTTACCTTGCTGACACGGCCACATAACTTGAGGGGGTGGAAGTCTACTTCAAGCCAGTTGTAAAGTTCTTTCACTTCTGGAACAACATATTGCACTACGTTGAACCTTACCTGCAGTCAACAAAAAAAAGATCCAAAGATCTCAAAATAAATGCAATATTAACAAATAGCTATCCTTTAAGAATTTTATATTCAAGAAGTTAAACAGACACCACATGTACCTTTTAACACAAGAGACTACTTATTTTTTACTGCAGCAATTTTTAATTGCAGCAAATTACTGCAGCAATTTTTAATTGCAGTGACAATAAGACTACACAACTGTATTTAAAAATGGAAAAGTAGACAAAAACCATACAAGATAAATATTTAGACTAGAGTATGACCTCTCAACTTTTTAGCCATTTCTAAGACAAACGTCCTACTAGGCCCACATCCAAACCAAAGCCACACATCTCAGTTCATGATTAAACTTATGGTCTACTGTTTGATATTTGACCTGTGCTTATACAAAATACATTTAAAACAGAAAAATAAACACTTGGTTCAGTTAATTACACACGTTTAGAGTAGGGGGAAAAGCCTGAAGTTCTAGCTTACAACTGTTTTCAGACCCCTCAGAGTTTCAAAATTACATTGGTTGCTCAGGTGACATAAAGGACAATATTGAATCCGACTCTTTAGCGCACACAAGGATTAAGGCCTCCCGTTATTGCTGCCATTTCCAAACAGTCCTTCTTGTGAAACTGAAATTTTAACACTATATTGTAAGTCATACAATTAACCATACAGCTGTTTTAACTTTTAAACTGCTGTCCCATAACTAAGCACAGTGCTCTAGAAGGAAAACAGTCCAAAATTAGGACTCAGTGTTTAAAAGCTGCTCATCTGAGCACCACTACCTACCATATCATTAATGAGACTGCCACGTGTAGGTGGGGCCTGAAGACCCAACAGGGTTGCCAGCCGTCGCTGTTTCTCAACAATGATGCCATCCATATCCAGAAGGCGAGCAATATCAGTTCTCTCAGGAGTTATAGGAATTGACAGAGTAGCCAAAAGGACTCGAGTAGACATCCTGTTGAGAAAGTATAACCGCAAAAGATGAACTGCAAGAGAACACTAATCAATTCCTTTTCATATACATGCCAATTCAAAAGTAGGAATGAGTAGCATTCATGATGGAAAACTGTAAAAATATCAAGAATTAACAAAAAAAACGCCAACTGCACAACAACAGTACAGAATGCAGCGTTCCTCACTAACCACAGGCAAGATTTTTGACATCTTTTCATTACTTACATATGTATGTATATACATATGTATATATAAAGGAAAATGATAAAGACATTTAAGCCGCCTGTGTAAATATCAAAATACTATAAAATAATGAAAAGAGCAGAAAGCACCACCTTTAAAAACTTATTTTAGCTGCAAATCCACACCAGTCATTTTAATTGCATTGATTTTAAAAATTTACTGGGCAAGCCAGGTGTACCTTTTGATGTAATGATACAAATGACATTAAATATTTAAATTCTGACCTTAGTACCCCGGTGAAAAGGAATATAAGAATACGTATTCCTACTATGTTCTGATTCTATAAAGGCCCGTACATGAACTTCAGAGGTTAAGGCAGTCAATGATTCTGCATGCCTCAAAAGCTTTTCCAGTATCATACTTGCTACCAAAAAATTAAAGGCCATTTGGCCATACAGACTTCTACATATTCAGGAAAAGTTTATACAAGTTATAATGAAGTCTTGTGAAGTAAATACCACTACTCAGAAGAGAAAAAGGAAGTAAACCTTAGATTAATTAGCTTGCTTAGCTTCCCAGTCACTAACAGAGAAGGAAGCTTGGCTTAGGTGATGCTGACGTTTACATTACTCACACTGCAGCTTTGTAAAATATCCTTCTTGCTCTAGGTTTCTTTTGAGGCAATTAGTACTGGCACTGTAAACTCACAGCCATACATGTCATCTGCTTTGTTTGGGGTACAATTTAGTTTACTTTTGAACCTATGTGGTTAAAACAGAAACTAAGATCACATTAAATATCTTTCCCTACCTCTGCATCTCCTCTTGCGTAAGATTCTTTCGCATTTCTCTTGATAAATGATAAAGTCGGTGAAGTGTAGATGCATGAAAAAGAGCATTTCCTGATTTCCAGAAGACAGTTGAAACTTTGTGATAGTAATTTGCCATCAGCTGTGGCTTGGGTGGTTTCTTAGACAATGCAAATAGCCCATGAATATCCTCCACTGCTTTAAAAGCTTCCTAAAACAAAAAAAAAAAAAAAAAAATTACACTACTTTTAGGAAGTTTTTCGCAACACCCAAAAAAGGGAAAAATATACATTCACTAGAGGCTGTAAGACTATAATATATTTAATAGCACTGAAAGCTGTGATATTAAGTTTTGGCAACTACATGAAATGAAATACTTCTTTCCTAATAAAGACATTATTTGGACATACTGCAAATCCATTAACTATCTGCTTAGAATTTGATACTTAACAATTAGTTCGCGCAATTTTTAAAAAATTGGTTTCTGACAGATTTTCAGGCTACAAACCAGAAAAACAAAAATTCTACTATTTTACTATTATGGCAATTCTACTGTTTACAGTTTTACCATTTTTCATAAAAATAATTTTTGTGATCAGAAATGGGTATAGTTTCCCTAATAATACATATAATCTTGGAAATGCCTTACATGCAATTACTTACATGCCTAAAATGGAAACAACAAAACAGAGAACACTCTCCAAATTCACAAAACCAAAAAACAACCACCTAGGCTTTTTAAGGAATTTGACATTAGAAAGGCTGGAAAAGCAAAGCACCTCTGAAAAATTTGTTTTGATAATGCCCTCACTGGCTAGACACTAACATAATTCAATCAGCGATGCCAGGGCCCCAGCCTAATAGCAGGCTTTAACGTTTATCAACCGCTTCCCAGTGATCTAGTTCACGAGAATTCAACATGGCAGAGGTGAAGGTGTCATTGTCAACATCTCATTTTCACAACTCAAAACTACTTCAGTCACTTTACTATTAACTACCACCAGCAGAAGCTTGGTTTGAAATGCTCTATGAAAACAGCAATCCCAGGAACATCAGACTAAGTATTCAATAGGCACGTAATACCACATTCTAGATATTAAAACTTTATTCTTTAGCTATTATCCTGGCTTTACCTTGGAGCATATACCATGAAACATGATCTGTGTGGCAGAGATTCTGGAAAGGCTGAAGACTAGAGTGTGATTACAGGAGCCCTGCTGCATACCTGCCACAGCTCCATGCTAATAGCACTGTCAAGCTGCACAAGCCTGGTCTCCAGGTGCATGGACTGACTGTCAGGATTGTTGAGGTTGATTGCTGTGCTTTGGTTGTGATGACGCTGGATCTGCCCCAAATGCATTCGCAGATTATCACAGAGCTTACGGAACTCAGCTTTACGCGTGTACTGCAGGCAGAACTTAAAAGCTGCAAAAATGAACAATATAAATTAAGAATGCGCATTAACGGTGACTTCACAGTAGTTCTAAACGGGATTCAAATATGTCAATCAGTACGTTTAGAGAATCTTCATTTACAGTCCAAAAGCACATCAAACAAGATGCAATCTAACTGTCACGCATAACAAACAAGTGACAATGCAGAGCACTTCCATCTTGACCTCAAAAAATGAAGATGCTCCTAAATAATTAAGCTTAAGGAGCAAAGGGAGTACTTTGACTCTCTTTAAAAATGTTCTAATTTAAGCAGTGATGCTAGCTTTTATTTTGAACTAAGTGCAAATAAAATTTTGTCAATGGCATGAATTCAGGTTTCGGCTTTGTAACACGTAGGAAAAAATTCTCAAGTCATCTAAATATAATGAAGTTAAATGAAGCTTTCAAATGACTGGAAACGACACAGGAAAAAATTGTCTTTGCTCTTGTAGTTCCTCTCAAAAATCTGTTTTTGATTTGCCACTGTCCTTCTGAAAATTCTAAAGCATCTCTACCAGAAACAGGCAAAAAAGGAAGTCTTGACACTGTAGCACAAAGACTTAAATGCACTAAAGCACCTAGAACTCATCTGACAACCATCTTTCCTAATGTACTTGCACAATTTGGATCCAGAGCTAAAAATCTAACAGACTCTTTTTTCAAAAATACAGGGCCCTGAGTTATAAATATAAAGGAAAACATTTTTCCACTTATCTCTCACCCTTAAGAGAAGGCTAACATGTAAGTATTCATTCTTATAAATTCAACTTTTGCAGAATGACAGAAAGAATCAGACTAGACTTTTCCTATTACCTTACGCATAATACTTTGCTAAAGTTACATCTGTGTCAAAATTGATAGTGCATCACAATTTTACAGTACCCTTCTGCGTACATCAGTTTTTAAAGTTAGCTGACACAGAATGTGTTAATGGAAGACATATTTTCCATTCTGGATAACAAAGTGAAAACATGAGTAATTTTAATCAAGCTAGAAAAGTTAGAAAGTTAGAAGTTAGAAAAAATAAAGAGACAGACGCAGTAATTCTTGTATTTTCAGTATGTGCAGGAAAAAAAATAACTTTTTCCTTGCAGGTTCTGTTACAAGAAAAGATCAATGCCCAGAAACCTCAGTAATTTTAAGGAACCTCTGTAATTTTAAGAAAAAGATGCGTATACATACATATGCTTAAGAGATTAAGGTATTTCCAACTCTGAAGCAATATCCAAACAGAAATAACCTTTAATTTTCCAGTTTTGCAGGATGTAATATAGCAGTCCTAGATCCCATTATACTTTAAGTTTCCATCTTTTCGACTTACCTTGCTGTGCAATATCATGGTATAGGCGTTCCACTCGAGAATTATTTCGGAGAAGATCCAAACATTGTCTATATGATTCCCATAGAAATTTAACCCAGGGTGTCAAAAGCAGTCGGTCAGTACGATCCTGAGTGTCTTCTCCACTCACAGCACTCAAAAGCACACTACAGTTGAGGCAGGAGGAAAGAAAAAAAAAAAAAAAAGTGTTTTATTCCCCACAATTCCCACTGATTTTTCTTATCAAGATCTAAGATGAGACTGGACAAATCTGAACAGCTAATTTCTGCTGAACAGTCTATTGCTTGTTTTCAAATTGGTCCCTCAGATTTTTCCCTTTTTCTTTAAAGGCTTTAGATAACTTTTCTTGCTGTTAGTTTTCAAAATTTAGCCTCTGCATATATGATTGACATGTACAAGCTCCAGAGGTAAGAGATGTCAGGAGCTTTTATATCCTTCACATGACTAAGTCAAAGAAAACTAATTCCAGGATTGTCACCTTCCCTCTTCTACCAGGGAGCTGCACACTGTACCTCTGTTCGGTTCAGATATCAGTCTACTCAGATACTTTCCTACTTGCTGAAACTTCCTTTTTAGTCACCAGCAATGCTGGCAGAGAGGGCTCACTTCTTGTTGACATATGACACAGAAGCAATGCGTGCCTCACGATCCGCAGACATCGAAAACTGGAATACCTACATTAAAGTACCAAATCCTTCAAAAATTCTGACATGAAAAAGATGCTTAAAGACATCAGAGGTAAGATATGATAAGGAACTACATTCCTTCATTCACAGGAGTACAAGACTGGAAAGCATTCCCGAAACACTGAGACAAATTCAGTGCTATGGCCTACATGATCCCTTTCTGCTAAAGAGTCCACTCAGCATGACGAGCTTACAAAAAATCTTCCCTAAGCCTTCATTTTTAGAATCCTTTTTGAACTACGCTTCTAATATGAATTCTCAACTCTTGTAACTCTCTTCTACTACACTGCTTCCAGTTCTAATTTACTTCCTTGAGTGCTAGTACTACATAAAATATTAAAGATAACATTTCACCAGTGCCTTCTCCAACAGATCCAGCAGTGAATCCAGCAAAAAAAGTACTAGAAGCCTAGAAAACAGGACCTAAAAACCACTAAAGACACTGTGGTTGTTCAGATAAAGAAGTGTCACTGAAAAGACACATTTTCTAGTCCTCATTTATATAAAAGAGAACAAGGAAAAGAGTGGTCAGTCAATCTTTAATGTCTAACTATTAGTGGGATTCCTCTGTTAACAAAGCCTATTTCAGGCACTGGCAGTAACAAGAATGGCACTGCCATCCTGGAACAGCTGTTGAAGACAGGTCTGTAATCTTTTCATTTTCTGCAACCAAGGAGTTCCCAGCTTCTGCCAGAGCGCCTTGCTGTTAACATGTAAATAAATTCAGAGCCTTCTACTCCATGTCTTTGTGAGTTTTATTTGACTGCTATAACTCTGTTCCTCACAGTCACCTACACAAGACAAAACGTCCTCTACTTACCAAATTTCTTCCAATTTTCTATCATCAGTAAATACAACACTGACTTCTTTACTTTCTGTGACAATTTTAGTTGAAAGAATTGCCGCTAACTTCACTCTTGCTTCATATCTCCTTTCGCCATTACATGTCGTCAGTTTTTCACTGGGCAACATCTTAGTCCCCTTCAAAATTAACTGCAAATATCCCTTCTGGTATGGTATCAACAGCTTTACTTTGCCCCAGGTTAGATCCCTGGCATTTCTTGAATCTAAAAAACTAAATTACCAAATAAAATTCTAACACAACCAGACATCATCTACCTTTTTAATTTGGTTTGACTTATGGAAATTTGAATTTATTCCCTACGCTTTTTGATTTTTTTTAAAGGATATGGACATATGGCCTCTTCTAAATTCACCTGGAATGGTTTAAAACATATCTTCACCCCTCTTCCATAGACGTCACCACATACATAGCATCAGAGTTAATGTGAGAACTGAATCTTTTTCCATTCCTTCTACATTCTTGTTATCCATCCAACTAATTATAACACTATGAATTTACTTTTCATGCCCTTTATTCTATTATTTCTTCAGTTACCCAAGCAAGTATAAAGTAATATTATATTTTGTTTGTACATGCACAATGTGGTCAGAAAGATTGAAGGTTATCACATACAGGAATTAAACTGGCTTCACATAATTAACAGTATTTGTACATCAACTGATAATGAGACCCTAGAATGCGGTGACCCAACTCCCAGAAGCCCTACTACTCTATCTGCGTTTTCTATTCTTTACTACTTACTTTAGTTTTCTTTACTCAGAATTTTGTTCAATGCAAAATACCATGCATATTTTTTTTACTACCTTTAGAACCTCTAGAACACCACTAGTATTCCATTTCAAATCCACCATCTTTATATCTGAGTTCTCTGAATTGCCAATGTCCTTCATGAAAATAAGGATACTTTGCAGTGAAGTGCTACATTTTAAAGACAGGCCACCTACCTTTCTGGAGTTTGAATATTATCTAAGTCTTCTATGTCCAGTACCATCTGCTGGGATTCTTCCTTGGCTGCTTCTGTTTTTTCTTCAGCTAATTTTAAATAGGCTCGAACAACATCTTCCAAAGATTTGATGTTCACCTACATCAAAGGCAAAAAATGGGAAGATGTTTCCACTCACAGTAGGCAGCAAATATGTAAAACATAAATACTAAAAATCTAGGAACATCTAAAAGGCAAATTAATTCTAAGTCAAGACCGATCAGTTACTCTTAGACTGTATCAGCTGACATATACCATGCTTGCTACAAATAAATAAAAAAATTCAAAGCCACACCTGCTGGCAAATATTCTTGTACTGGTACAGTCCTTCTTTTGCCAGATGACTCTTGCGAAGATCCACACAGAGTTCCAGGTACTTCAGCATAATCGGCTCGTGGATTTTCTGCCATGTTCGGTGTTTTTTACTTTTCATAACATCATAGAGAACATCAAGGGCAGGCTGCTTTTTGCCGACCTCAAGGAATTCTGAAAGTAAAATCCAATAAGCAAAAGATTTGCAAACCAGAAGATGCATGTTTTTATGCTTAACACCGTAAATTTTTAGAATTTAATCAACTCTAACCAATGCTCATTGAAGGTTTGATTTAACTGGCCGTATCAAAACGCTGGCAGATGCAACTGCAGGGGCAGTCTTTCAATGATATAACTGGGCAATGAACGCAGACCTTTCCATTAAAATAAAAATTTCAGGATGGCAGAGATGTCTCTCCATCTATCAAGGCACAATTGGGTGCTTCATACATATTAATAGAATATACACATTCAGTTTTAAAGCTAGTTTCATCAAGAAGGACAACGAACACATACCACAAGGCTTGTACTACAGCACCTACCGATGTCATTCAACAAGATGCAAACCATGCAGTGAATCTGACTTAACAAAAAGTCCTGCCCTCAAGCCAAGAAAGAAAGAAACTTCACTCAGCAAAGATGTTTGGATATTCTTTTTTTTTAAACTCAGAGTGGCCTAGAGATTCAGTTTATAGAACAGCTACACTAAAAGCTGCTACAGTCCAACTGAAAGGTCAGACACTTTTTAAACCAGTCTTGCTGCTGAAAAACCAGTGTCCCGCTTATTATTCCCTAAGCAGCTGCTGTTACTAACTCTCAGCATCACAGCAACTCCCATCTATGATACACCACACGTTCTGCTCAGTACAAAATACAGCAAACTATCCACCAGCAAATATCGAAGCAGCACTGCCAACTACCAGCATACACACAGGCCCTACAATACAGGCACTCCTAACTGCAGAAAAGCCAGACAAATGAACATTGAGAATGGAAAGCAAACAGGTTTAAAAGATAAAGAGAAGTTGAGTATAGATAAAAGGAAACATGTGAATTCTTCAAGGATGAGGGGTGGAGTCAGTACTTCCCATAAAGTACTTTGGAAATCACTACATTCCTAAAGAAAAAATGGCAGAAAGGATTAAAGTAGGGGCCTGCTCAGGTGCTCAGACATCAGACAGAGGTTCTAAGTTTTGGAATCTTAGAATCAAAGTTGAACATGGCTAAAAGACATATTTTGAAAGCAGCAGTGCATTTTTAATTTAACAATCACAGTAGCATGTATATGGGCCTTAGTTTATGTAAATAATGAGCTTGCATAAGAGGAGCAAGTTCCTTGAGCAAAGGATAAGCAAAAAAAAAAAGTGTTACATTTAAAGATAATTAAGGTTACAGTGTGACAGTAGTCAGCAATATTTTTTTACTCACCAAGGGAATTTTAATAAAGCTATCCTCCATCCCTTAATTTACACTGTTATTCTAATTTAATGCTGCTTTTGAGGCAACTGCTGCTCAGCTTTACAATTTTTTATTTATGAAAATAAACCTGAAAGGCAAGTTTAATCTTGCAACAATGCCAGGCCATTCCAACCACAACTCTCAGTGGTCGATAAGCAACTGGACAAAGCACAACATTAATTCATATTGTTTTGAAACTTTTAATTAACTCTGGTTAAGCAAGTTCTTACCAGTAAGTCAAATAATTAAGGCTAATTTAACAGTCACTGTAGTAAAAGCACACACAAAGTGAATCTGAAGAGTCAAATACAGCATACATCACCATGCCTTGCAGTAGAAACTTTAAGATACTGAAACTAGGATTTGTAACAGACAAAACATAAAGCCTTAGCCACTGAATAGCTGTACATTTTTTTCTATTTTTTTTCTGTTATACCACTTAAAATGCTAAAAGGCATCCAAGACAGCAACTGAAGCTCCGAGAGGACGTGAACTAGCTGATACACATTGACAACTCACCTCCTGCCAACCCAAAATCCTGAATTAAGCTAAGGTTTTGATCTGAGAAAACGTATGTCATTACAGAAGGTGACAAAGATGACGTGTTATCTCTCTAATAGAGAGTAAACCCAGTATCTGCAAGAGTAAAACACTCCAAAAAGTTGCATTACATCCTTGACTATAAAGCAAGGCCAGATATTAACAATAGCTAACGGTTGGCTTTGACCTACATTTATCATTTATAAGGAAAAACAGCCTTACATATCTGTACATATTTACAATCACTGAAGCTCTTATTTCCAAACATCTTCTATGTATGTTGAGGTGAGTGAGAACCTGAAGCATAAAGTGCTCCTAAATGCCCACTTAAGCCTTACATATAAAAAGCAAACACTGAAACTCCCTAAACTGCACTGAACATTCCAACTTGAAACATCAGTTTAACATTAAACTGCTTCCTGTGACATACAACCTGCCACAGGTACAACTTCCCACCCTTTATTATACTTGGACATGGTGAGATTGAGCTCCTGCAGTCTGCAAGACTTGACATTGCTTGTCATGTTTTCCAGTCTACCAAGACTCAGTATTGCTAGCATTTGTCTAGAGAACACTCCCTTCAGTGTTCTCTAGTGTTACCTCTACTTCAGCTGGTTAGAATTTAGTAAACTTGCAGCAGTGTAAGAGATGTGAATTTAGAGCTGCTCTTCAATACCAGGAAAGAAAGCAACAATAAAATGTCACATTTAAACAGTTTCAGGTCAATATTCCAGCAATGTGACTTGCTTACCAAGTACGTACAACTCACTCTACCTAGGAATTTTATATACTATAGTATGTACGTATTTTCCAGTAAAAGGACTGCTAAAATATAACTTCATCTTTGGAAGTTGACTGAAGTTGATTTTATCTTTCATCTTTTTGTCTTTTATCTTCGTGGGAATGGTTTTTACAATGAATTTTACACTAGAAATCTTGAGAACATGCAGTACTTTAATTAACATTTTCTTGTTAAAACACCAAGTACTTGAATTATGTGTAGTCCCCAGACTACACAGCCTCTTCAGCTGTCACTTCAAGACCCATACATCATCGGCAATTTTTGGCTGTCTTTAAGTGTCATCCGGCAATCATCCCTGTGACAATGAAGGGTCTAAATGGTCTTCCTATGTGCTTAAAATAGGATACTATAAAAAAAGAAGCCTGAAAGAAGACAGCTGATAAATACAACCAGTCCGGCTTTATATGTGGCAGGCAGGGAGAGACAGCTACAGCGCAGACTTCCTTGGTTTCTATTACAGGGGCAAACTTATGCATCAGCCTGTGCGACATTTAAGGAGTTTAATCATTTGCATTCTCACCAGAGTCACATGAAGGATGCGACTACTAAATACGAAGCCCACATGGAAAATCCGGCCCCGGGATCAGGCCGGGTTTGAAATCACCCCGGGGCGGGTGAGAGATCCGGGACGGACACCTCAGGCCAAGGCCCAGGTCAGCGGAGAGCCCACTCCGGTCAGCGGGCACGACGGCGGCTTTGCCGCGGCTCCCACGGGTGCAGGGCGGAAGGCCGAGGCGCGGCGGGGCCCGGGCCGCGCCGCCCTCGGCAGAACAGGCCCCCGCCGCCGACATCCCCCCCTTCGCCCAGAACCTGCCCACCGCCTCCGCCCGCGGACAGGGGCCCCGCCGGGGAGAAGGAGGCGGAGCCGAGCCAAGACGGGCCCGCTCTCCGCCGCCGCCCGGGCCTCGCCTCCGCCATGCGGCGCGGCCGACGCCGGCAGGCCTCGGCCATTTCCTCGCGGCAAGGCGGCGCCGCGCCGCTCCCGGGCGGCCTCTCCGCAGCGACAGGGAGGCGCCAGCCGAGTCCCCGCGCCGAGAGGCCGGCTGAGGGGCTCTCGGGGCGGGCACGGCCCGGGGGGGAGAGGAGAGGAGCGGCGCACGCTGCCCGCCGCGGCGGGGGGAGCGGGAGGCGAAGCGGCGGGGGGTGGGGGGGGGGCGGCCCAACACTGACCGTTCGCCCGCTTCAGGGCATTCTCGGGCCGCTGGAAGTACACCGGCATGATGGCGGCGACCTCTCCTCACAGGGCGGCGACGGCGGCTCGCTCCGTGCTCCAGCCAGGCAGCCTGCGAGGCCGGAAAGGGAGGGCGGCCCCGCACCCGCGCGCGCTGACGTCGACGGAAGCGGAAACCCCTCCCGGCGCGCGGGCGGGAGGGCCGGCGGCGGCGCTGGCGCCGTGAGGCGATGAATCGATCGTGAGGCGGCTGGTGGAGGGTCAGGGACTCGAGGGGTTTCGCTGCAGGCAGCCGGCTCGGTTTGTCCCAGGGGCCGGTGGCAGCGGGCTGTCCGGGAGTGGGTGTCGCCAGCCCCGCGTCAGTGCAGGGCAGACCTCGGCTGGATCAGGCCCTCAGCGGTGGCCGCAGCCCTCCGAATTGGGGAGCTTGTGGAGCTCCAGGAAGCCGTTTGGCTAATTTAGCCTTAAACTTTTGGATTAACTAAATAATTCAGTGCAGGAGAACATTTTGGCAAAGAAGTCACCGTATATGTTGAGCCGTTGCGCTTCACAACTCGTTCATCCAGTTCAGAAATTGTACACCGGGGCAGTTAAGAACTTGCAGAAAGACCCTTCTGTGTACACGTAGTCATCATGACCTGCAGATTTCGTCCCTAATCTTAAAAATTTGGGAAACTTGCAGAGGAACTCAGCTGTTCCTCTTAAGGACAATAGTAATATTCTTATGAGTCTACATGTGATAACTACTAGTGCCCGTGTGTATTTTTCAAAAGTACTGATGTGAAAACTTCAATTGGCATATGTAGAGACAATGGGCCTTGAGAGCTGTCTGTGGTTTATACACAAGTCCTAGAACAGCAAGTAGATGTGTGACTAATGGGCTATTTTGGATGAGTAAACAGGGGAATAGCGCGTCTCCACGTAAGGCACTGAACACACTATGTTTGCAGTCTGGCGGCAGAAAGGCGCACCTCTGCAGCTACATCATTGATGACTGTGGCTGTGACCCTCTGCAGACCCAGCTGTCTCACACTGGTTTCTTAAGTATATCTAAGTATAATTTTTCAAAAAATACATGGGTAGATGGAGAGGAAATCTGTTCATGGTGACCGTCAGTTCTTGTCTGTTTCGGTGCATTTCTTTCTGCATACTTGTTGCTTGGTTTCTTTTTGCATACTGTTCACAGTAACCATCTTGTGTGGCCACCAGAAAATTTCACAACTGTTATGCAACACGCTTAAAAATTCACTTTTAAGGTTGGTTCGTAGTCACGGTTTATTGCTGATCAGAAAAATTGTTAAAACTAAGATCAAAAAAGACACAGTCACTGTATGGAACCTTTAGCACCGTCAGTGTATGCATGTAACACTGATCCCTTTTTACTCTAGTGCACAAGCCTCCATTCTACAGTAAAAAAAAAGGGAAAAAAAAAAGGAAAAAAAAGCAACTTTGCTTTCTCAGGCCCTCTTCACTCGGGAGCTTCTCCATGTCCTTGTGTCCTTGGTACCTCTTTGAGATCCGGTGACCAGTATTGTACACAGTGTTCTCCATCAGGCCACACTATTGATTTATACAACAGTATTTTAATACGGCCTGCATTGTGAAATGTCTCTGGCAGCCTAGATGTTTCTGTTTCAAACCACAGTTATACATTCAGTAGAGTCTTCATTAAGCTATTTATAGTGCTGAACAAGTCCTTTTCTTGTCTTCATAAAATTAATTTAAAAGTCTGTCGGATGAGTGCCAGAGGTGCTGCCCAGCACCCACAGGCTGCTGTGTCGCCAGAGCCAGTGCCTCTGCTGAGGCCTCGCAGCCTTCTCTGGGGAGCATCCGTTCATTGCTGTTTTATAGCAGCATTTGCTGTCCGGGAGCGCACTCCGCTTCGAGTCTCTCTAAAGTTCCCGAAAGCCAGGATCGAATCAGATGATTTTGTGTCAGGAGTAGCTTTTATGGCCTGACTTGTCATGTCTCTTTCGACATGGTGCCTAAGTATATTAAATATGTGTGCTTTAACTTTATGCCTTTGTGAAAATCATATGATAGGCTACCCTTCGGTGCGTTCCCCAGCCAGACGTGATCCTTGACCGGCCTGGCCTCTCTCCCAGGACTGCGCATTTTCTTCAGCAGCTTCTGGTGCTCCTGTAGTGATCATGGGTATTTTGGAAGTTTCTTCTCCCCAGTCCGTGGCAGCTCTGTGCTATTGGCAGAGTTTGTGCGCTATGGCTTCCATATGTGTATTGGGGTACCATTGTTCATCCAAATTTGAAAATGAGATCTTTTAATTCTCAAATAAACATGTTGATGCATGGAGTTATTCAGGAATAGCTGTTACGTCTCTGAGGAGACCTTATCACCATTTCCAGTACCTACAGGAAAGAAAGCTGGGGAGGGACTCTTTATCAGGGAGTGGAGCAATAGGATGAGGGGTAGCGGTTTTAAACTGGAAGAGGGGAGATTTAGATGAGATATCAGGAAGAAATTCTTTGCTGTGGGGATGGTGAGCCCCTGGCCCAGGTTGCCCAGAGAAGCTGTGGCTGCCCCATCCCTGGTTCAAGGCCAGGCTGGACGGGGCTTGGAGCAACCTGGTGTGGTGGGAGGTGTCCCTGCCCAGGGCAGGGGGTGGAACGAGATGATCTTGAAGGTCCTCATTGTATAATGCAGGCAACGAAAAAAACATATTTTTCCAAAAGCCTTCCCTGCCCCCAGGTTACCGCTGGGGTGCGAGAGCGGCGGCTGCGAGCCCCGGCACACAGTAAATGGCGGCGGGGCTGAGGGGACGCAGCGCGGCGGGCGGGGCGGGGCGGGGCGGGGCGGGGCCGGGGCCGGGGCCGGGCCGCGGCGGGCGGAAGGCGGCGGGGCCGGGCGGGGAAGATGGCAGAGCCGGAGGCGCAGCTACTGCTGGCCGTGGGGCTGATCGGTGAGGGCCCTCCCGGGCCTGGGGAAGGGATGGGTGTGGGGGGGACTGCTGGGGGGGCCGGGCCGGGGCTCGGGGCCGGCGCGGGGGTGGCCGGGCCGCGGCGCCCCGCCGAGCTGCGGCCGCGGGGCCTGTCCCGGCCGAGCGCTTGCCAGCCGGCCGTTGTGCTGGGGGGTGTCTCGATCTGCCTGTGACAGAGCTAAACCGCGCACAACTCGGTTAAAATGTCTCAAATTCATGGCTTCTGAGGTTTCCGTTATGAAATCAGAAATAGGAAAAGCAGGGGTTATCATAAATAATGGTCTGGGTGCTTGTTGGTCGATACCTTCTTCATTTTAATGTGCATTCAAACTCCTAGTACTTTTTTGACCTCATGAAACAGGTCCAGAGTGGATATTTATTAACATTTAATAAAAATAAAGCCTATAGCACAAGTGCTGCCCTACAATTTAAACCACAGAGGCGGAACTGGGTGTCTAGGGTCAGAGTAAGGTGGAATTTTAATCTGATTCCAGGAAACAAACCTGATTAACCCATCGATTTACCTCCTTGCTGCTGTTTGGCATTCTCACAGTGAACATCTTTCCACCATAGAAAAAGACACCAATGGAGATGCTTTGTGGGTTTGGTGTTATCCATCCGTAACAGCTGAACTGAGGAGTCTATTGCTGCGAAAGTGCTGCCTTACAGATGAAAATAAACTGCTTCACACATTTGTGTTTGGCCAGTATAAAAGGTCGTGGTTTTACATCACAACTGTGGAAGTTCAAGATTCTCCAGCCTTGAAAAAGGTAGGACTTGGCCTATTGGGTTCTGGTAGAGTGCAGGGAAGGCTTCTGCGCAGCTTCCTCTGGCAGCTGAAGTGGTGTTTTCCCCGTGTGTGCTGTGAGAAAGGGAAGGGATTCGAGGTTTTGCATGCTCACAAATGCAGCGCTTCCCAGCTGTCTTAACCGGTGCACAGGTTCTGGTTTTCACCAAGGTGTGTATTGGATGGAGGTGTAGAGAGATTAAGATACTTATTACACAGTTTAGATTTCTATGTATTAAAACGGAGATGCTATTTCATGCCATTTCTAGTTTGCATTTCAAGTTCAGCAATTACAGAATCACAATTTTTTTCTCTCTTTTTTTTTTTTTTTTTTTTTGGTCAAAAAAGCTCTTCATAGCGTCCAAAATCTTGTTTGTGTAGAACTTAATGCTTTTTTAAGTAGAAAGATAACGTCATAATTTTGCGTTCCCGCAGCAGAATTTTGCTTGCCTTTCCTCGCTTCCATCTCCTATGAAACTTACAGGTGTAAAAAAATGAATAAATAAAAAATATAATGTGTCCCAGTGCTGTCTCTGACAGTGGCAGTGGGAGTTACTATTTAAGGAAGACATGTGAGCCTGGTCATTGTCTGCAGACTTTTAGCCTCATACTGGCACAGCACACAATCATTCGGTTAAGGAAGTTAAAGAGTATTTCTGTTTGTGGGCCTGCTATCTGTGAATTTTTTTCCGGTCTCTTTCAAAATACATTGATGCTGTCGGCCTCCACAGGCTGCTTTGGCAACAAATCCTGAAAGTTTCCTGCCTGCTGTGGGGAAGAAAAATGCCTTTCTTTTAAAATAATCTCATGCGATTAAAGGAAAGCAACTCCTATAGAGTAGGTTAAGCAAAAGACAGTATGTACTAGATCTGGAAGAGTCACATCAGAAATCCGTTGACCAGGCCTTTCCTGCGGTTAGTAAGTTGGATCTGCTGCTGCCACTCACTGTTTTTTTTTAATTGAAACACCTTGTCAGAGTACTGCAGTAAGTTCAATAATGTGAAAAGGACTGTTCATATGGGGTCACTAAATAAGCTGTGTGCTTTTCTGTGTGTGTCTTACCCAGGTGACACACTTCTCCGTTGTTCTGACGGCCAAAGACTTCAACCCAGAGAAATATGCAGCCTTCACTAGGATACTGTGTAGGTCTGTATAAAAGCTGTTTTGAGGTGCTGCTGTGTGCATGTTTAGATCTTGCCAAGGCAAAAGATTACGTTTCGTTGTGTTTGCATTTAGTCTAACAGTCTGCTGGAAACTCAGTCCTATAAACTGTGAATCAGATTATATAAATCCTTGATTTGAGGTTATCTTGAATTCATGCAATAACCGTTGGGTGAGTGTCAGATGCCCACTAGGTTTTAATGTGTCTTCTCCAGACGCACACCACCACCCACCCACACACTCATTTTCTCTAAGAACGTATTTCCGCAAAGTATAAACATTTGGGAAGATGTCAGTGCTGTGTAGTCAAAGGTCACCATGTGTATGGTGGACATCTTGCATCCCTCCACAACATCTCTACTACAGACACTTCCTGGAGCACCTCTGAACTAGGCACAGCACTCAGGGACCTAGGGAAATGAAAGGCCTCTGCTTCTCAAGGTCTGTGGCTCTGTCTTCTCCACTCCCAGACTACCATCTTCTCCTTCCCTTTTCGTGTTCGCTCACTTTCCTTCATGTCCCCATTCTCATGATCTCTCTCTACATCTTTCTTTGCTTTTACTTCAGTTCCCAAGTTAGTTGGGTCATGGTTCTTGATACCAAGAATATTCCAAGGTTTTGCAGCTAATTTGATGCAATTGTGAGGTTATTGTATTGCAGACTTGGGAATGCCGTCAGGCTTACCAGTTCTGCAGGGTATTGAAAAACTGAGATTGCTCTTTGACTGATATATGAAATATTTAGATTCACTGTGGATCACATTAATGCTAATTTATCAGCTAATACTTCTCTCCAAATCCAGGATGGATTCCTCTAAACATGATAATTGGGTTTGAAACGTGACATAGCTTTGTGCTATAGCTAATATGGAAAACAGAGAGTTGAGAGATTCAGTGCTATGCCTGAAGTACTTCAGCCTGTGAAATAGGTTATGGTGGTAAAATAGGTTATGGTGTCTCTCTGCTTTCTGGAAGACAGCTAGAAGTGTATGGGTTTTATTGATGTATGGTTGTTTTGTGTTGGTTTTTTTTGGTTTTTTTTTCTTAATGATTATCAAGGACATATGTTTATATTTTTCTTTTATCATTTAACAAAGAGTACAGAAGAATGATAATACTTGGGTAAAAAATGAAAAACTAACTAGTCACATGGTGTGCATGTGATAACAGGAGTTGCTGTAGTACCTGCTTTTTCATAAAGCAGGTACCTTCCAAGTCTGCAAAGAACCCTTAGTCTGGACACTTGCTTATACCTTTGTGCTTTGTTTCTATGTTGGTAAATGTTGGTTCTTTTATAAAATAGGAAACTGAAATAAGAATACAAGGTAGCGTTTTCTTTTATCCTAAAAACAGATTTGGTTTTTTGTGCACGACGAAAGATTTTTAGTTTAGTATTTAAAACCTCAACCAGGTGTCCAAAATAAGAATTCCTGCCAATAGTATTGCTATTTGCGATACTGTGATTTTTTTTTTTATTTTTTTTTTTATATGTCTGCTGGTACTGATTGTAGTCAAAATACCAGACTCTCTTCTTTTTATACAGAATCTACTTAAAGCATGGAAGTCCAGTTAAAATGATGGAGAGTTACATTGCAGTCCTTACAAAGGGGATCTGCCAAAGCGAAGAGAATGGGTCTTTCCTCAGCAAGGATTTTGATGCTCGGAAGGCTTATCTTGCTGGTTCCATCAAAGGTTAATTTTAATACCAGAAGTCTCTATTCTGATTTCTTTTGTGCAATATAAAATACAATCCAGTTTTCATGTGTACTTCAAGGAAATAGTGTTAATAGTATTATCTCTGCTGTTAATTTATTAAGCTTCTTCAACAAATAAATTATAATATCAGCATGTGTATCTTCTATAAAATAATTTTCCCCTCTTTTCTAGATATAGTATCTCAGTTTGGAATGGAAACGGTTATCTTATATACGGCGCTGATGTTAAAGAAGAGAATTGTAGTGTACCATCCTAGAATAGAAGCTATCCAGGAGTTTACCAGGTACTTTGTCAATCCCTACCTCCCCACCCACCCCCAGAAGTCCAACAAATTTTGAACCTTCATTGAGAGAAATGCCTATAATTTAGGGAAAAAAAAAAATCTCTTAAACCTGTTTATTGAAATCCTGCTAAACCCCTCTTAAGGCTTTAGCCACGTGTTACATCAACTCACAAATTTAACTGTAGAATGAGTGATAAACTCTGCTTGTACTTATAGCAGCAATCTCTGTAGTTCACGTATATGCATGCCAAATGAGATCTGGTCATTACTAGTTCTTTCGTATGACATGCATTTCATACTGTGAAACTTTAATTAGTACAGGTAAAAATCTACTGTGTGTCAAATACTGATCTCATTTCCCTAGGACTTTGCCTGCTTTAGTGTGGCATCGGCAAGACTGGTCAATTCTTCATTCATATGTACATCTAAATGAGGACGAAGTGGAAGCCTTAAAAGCCTGCACAGGTAGTGATAATTTGTTAATAAAAAATATAAAGAAAATTTAATTTCAGTTTCTATTGCTGCAAGGTCTTGCACCAGTGCTCTTTGGGTGAAAATAATAGTTACTTTGCTATTAATGCTATTGTTCAAAGTTAAACAGCATCATTTTCTTTAGAAAAGGCAAATCAACTAAACAAATATGTCAGAAGATAACTACTTACTGTGGTGTTTCTGGGTGCTTTTGCATCAGTCTACCCCTAATTGCAGATGCAAAACAGCTTTGAGACTTGATACTGTGATCAGAGGCATTGAAAGTCTTCCTGTTGTACAGGGGAGCTCATTTTAGATAAGCTACTTTTTTTTCCTAGCTTCTACACATAGTTAGTAACTGAACTTTTAGGATTTTTTTTTTTTTTTCCAGTTCCTAACTCTGAGGTTCCAAATTTTTGTTCTGACTGCTGCCAGTGAAGTCTCTGGCTCCTAATCGCAAGTAGACTTTACCAGCTATGTAGGATTTTGATCTGTGTGACACATTGCTGTGTATGCATAGTACTTAACACATAATCCAGGAAGAGGCCCTTGGTTTATGCAAAGGTTAGCGTGACACATCATGTGGCAGTTGAGAGGCTTCCCTGTATGGCATAATGAGCAAGAAGACTGCTCATCTTCAGTATTTCTACTGCATTACCGACAGTGCTTGTTTTAGCTCACTAAACATCTTCCGCAGAGAAAAGCTGCTCCGAGTTTGCTCACCTGGCACACTATAAATAATATAATCTGCTGGTTTTATTCCTCTGTTCCAATATAATACTGACTTAGACAGTGCCAAGGGTCTCCTGAGTGGAGATTCTTTTAAAAAGGAAGTTCAGTGTTTTTTGATTTCATCAAATGAATAATTTTAGTAGCAAGGTAGAATTTAAAATTTCAAATTGATAACCCTTTTGTATCGCCTGTTGTGTTAGGGGTTCATCCATGATCAAGGAAATTTTAGAAACTGTTTTTTAAGCTCATCAGAAGTGAAGCATTCTGCTGGACACACTCATCAAATGACTGACAATGTCAAGAGAGCAACCTCTTGGATCCAATGAGTATTGTCAAGTACTCTTAGAACAGAGACTTCAGGACTGATTTTCTGCAATATGTTGGTTTTGTTTTGGTTTCGTTTATGAAGATGCTAATCTTGCCAGCGTTCTGCTCTCTAGGTTACATTGCTGGATTTACAGATTCTGAAGTGAGCAGTAGACCAGACCTCTACGATGTGTATGTGAATTTGGCAGATAGTGAGATCACTATTTCCCCTGTAGTAAAAGGTTGGTTGCTTTTTATATTTTGGATTTAGAGGCCATGTATTTGAGAGTTGAAAGTAATTGCTGAAACCTCGCTGTATGTCAAGCAGTCTTGATCCTTCTTTCATCCAGGTTCTGAAAAGTCGATATGTAAGCATTTGTGTTTAGATTTTACTGAGACCCTGGAAGGCTGGTGAAAGTTGGAATTTGGAAAGACATGCTTCATCTGCTGACAAATGTACAATTGAGATTTCAAAACATCCATGTTAGACAATTGCATGGAAGAGATGTTCATCTGAATGCAGAGATACCACATGGGTCTTTAGAAAAACATTGCTCTAAATACTTGGGAGATTGGCGACTACTTGAAAGAAAAGCTTTTACGTTGCTTGTCGTCTTACTGCTCCTTGTCATCTGCTTAGGGCCACTTAGGGGTAGCCAGTTTGCCTGTGCTAGCGTGGCTGTTGATACGTGAAGTTACTGCCTTTACCGATGGATTCCCCATGGCAGTCGTGAAGGGCACTCCTTGTTTTGGTTGTTACTCATGTGCATTTCTAGATATCACAGAAATGGTCATTTTATGTGAATGTGTGCTTTTTCTTTTTTTCTGTCACTCAGAGGCAATGACAATGGGAAAACTTCACAAAGAAATTGGACAACTAATTGTTCAATCTGCAGAAGATCCAGATAAATCAGACAGCCAAGTCATTAAGGTTAATATTTTATTTTTAAATCTAGTTGAATTACTTCTATTGCTAAATCTTAGCAGAAGGGCTGGAGTAGGAGGAAGATTGTTGCTGAGAATCAGTCAATCTCTTTACCCTCTACCTCTTTACAAATGAGCATTTTTATTCTTCATACAGTTTTTTAAGGATCACATAGTTTATATTATCTTTTGGGTAACCACATTGCTGAAGAAACTTCAGAAATTGTATTGATTATAAGACTTCAGTAAAATTCGTTTCCCAGTTTTATTCTATGAACCATGTATTTTGCTCAATAACTTCTCAATAGTATTGTCAGTACCTTTGAAAAAGTCCTACCGAGATACGGTTTCTCGGCTATAAATCCTGATTTTCATGATGATGTTTTTTTCACGTCCTCCCCTATCTAATAGACTATTAGACATTTCACAACTGAGTGACTTAGTGAAAAGAGCTGAGATAGGCCAGCGAGAGGAGCCTGTGTTGCGGCTGTGCTCCCTTTATGCAACATCGCACAAGAGCAGGCTGAAGAGCTGTTGCAAGTCTGCCTTAAAATAAATGAGGTCCTTATTTAAAATGAATGATTGATTTATCATTATTTTCTTTTTGTTCTGTATTGATGGGTTTTTTTAATAAGTGTATGTTAAAATATTATAATACCTAATACCATACTCACGGTTGCTTGTTTTTTCTGTTCTTCAAGGATATTTCTCTGAAGACAAAAGAAATCTTGGCTACTTTAGCCTCACTTACTGAAGTTTCCGACGGCAATGAAAAACCAACCCTTAACTCTGAGGCCCTGAAACAAAAGCGGTTTCCACCAGCTACGGAAAACTTTCTTTTTCATTTAGCAGCCGCTGAACAAATGCTCAAAATCTGATTTTGGTGTGCTGCAGTGTTATGGACCAATACAAAAATACTGTCTTTGCCATACAGATAGGAATACCTGATATTTTATATGGAAAAATTAAAGGTATAAGAGTGAATGTCAGATTTACCGTGATAGAATACAGAATATCAGAGCTTGACCTGGAACATATGGAGGTAATATTTGGGAACATTCCTGGTGTCATTATCTTCCCCAACTATAACTTTGTATACGTGTCTCACGTATTTCCTATCACAATGTGGCTACACATGCAGGTAGCATGGGCCTATGTGTCCAGGCTGTGCCAGACATCACTATGGTGGCCATTTGTCCTGCAGGTTTCAGATGTTGTCCAGCTCTGTTCTTGTTCTGACTTGTCTTCCTAGGGTATGGAACACAGGCTGCAGCACATTTGCTGTAAAACCAACGGGGTTTGGATCTGTGAGTCTCTGCACAGGGCTGCACTGAACACGCGGTGGGTCTGAGTGCTCATTCTGGGCTTCCAGGTATCTCAGCCGGTCAGATACTGCTCTTGCTCTGGATTGCCTGATACCTGGAAATCCCAAATAAATGGACAAGTTCTCTACTTTCTACTTGAAAGTGTCTAGGCGTTAAAAAGGATGACTGGGAAAATCTGAAGTGGTAGCCTTACTATATAAAGGAAGAGGTATTTTCATGCTCAAGTGGGAGTTGAGCACCTCTTTTGGACTCTTGCCTTAGAGGTTTTCCCCCTTTCACTCCGTCCCATGCCTCTGATGGAGGGAAAAGAGGATAGGATTGCTATATTTCAAATGCGGCTTCCTAGAAGGGATCACAGACAAGTGCTGCTTTACAGCTGGAGTCTTAAGTAGTTGTTAGGGTTCTCCGCTGTCCTGGGCATTCATCCCTGGTCCATTTGACAGAAATCAGATGAGTTAAAGCCTAATGGATCAGAAGTGTTCAGATGGCCAGGTACCACAGGTAGAGCCCCAACCGCTTAAACTGCTTGAGCTGTAACACAGGTACTATCTGATGGTGCTCTGTGGAAACTAAAGGTAGGTGGAAACTTTTGAAGTAATAGTGAAAACTGGGAAATAGTTCAGAGAAGATGAAAATTTGCCTACTTGTTTGGTTGCATAGCCATAACTCAAGAGATTTTTTTTTTTTTTTTTTTATTGAGCAACCTGAAACTAACTGCTTTATAATCTTCTGAGAAGAACTTAGCTTCTTTGTAGGGAAATACTCTGAGCCAAATGATCTGCATTTCTTCAGAAATGTCCACAGCGAATCAGTCAATTCTGCAGTAGCACTTTGTTATAAGAAAAAATAACCTTTTTCCTGGCCTTTGTACAGATAGACTATAGCATGTGGTTTTACATAGAGAATTTATACTTATGATTAAAACTTTAGTAATCAATATTTATACTGTTAAATAATTGGATGTTTGCTATTCTGAAACTGGTAGAGCTCATCAATAACTATGGGCAAGCAATACTGGTTGGAAAAGGGGTTGTCCTGTTGCTATGTATCATACGTTAAGGAAATCTATTTTCAAATGTGGATAAGGAATGTGGGTATCTGTGTATAAAATGGCTAGTTATTACAGTCAGTAAATGAAAGTGCTTCAGAATAATCCCCTATTTTCAGGGGTGTAAAATTCTACTTTAAATTCTGAACACAGAAGCATGTGCTGCTTTTTTTTTTTTTTAACTTCTGAGAAAAATACTGCAATTGCCTTTGTTTACCTGTAAGTGCTCTGCAGCTTTTTTTTCCCCCCCATTTGCCCATTAATGTTTTTTCTTAATGGTTCTTTAGTATCGCTGCTTCAGTTTTGGGACTTGTATAACAGCCGGAATAGCACAACTGCAAAATTATGCTGAAAATTCCATTTGGGACCTACTTTAAAGTCCACTGAAACTAAAGTCTTTCACCAAGAAAAACCTGAACGTGCTTTGTCAGCTGTCTTAACACCACATTGTAACTGTGAAGAAATTCACATAGTTTCTTATTAACTAAAAGCCTTAAGGTGTATTATTAAGGTAGTATGGGTGTTAGGGACAACCACAAAAAGCAGAGAAGCTCAGTTACAAACTAAATATTGAATGCTTACTTTGCTTTCTCTTTTGGAAGGGTTTTAAGTTGAAAATCTTGGTGTTGTGTTAGGTCTTGTATTCTGACGTTTGTGCGAAACAAATGAAATATAATTTTGCACTTAAGGAACTGGACTCATAGCATGTTTCTGTCTATTAAAAAAAATCCTGAACAGTCTAGCCTTTAATTTATGTAAATGCATTCTTGAATAGTTGTGACCACTGAGTCACAGGCGTTGGCTCTTAGTTTCGCAATACTGTGATTAAGCTACAGCTTGATGTTTAGGTCAGAAATTAATTCAAACAGTTTTGTCATCTGTGCTGTTTTTTCTGTCAGTGCTGAGAAAGATGTATTGGCCTCTCTCAGCTTCAGTACTTTCAAAAGATTGTCCTAATGTTCTTGCATTTTCCTAATGACTTTTGCCACTGTTTCCTCTTAAAAAGGTTTAGAATAAAATAGAAAAATCTGCAAGGTCAGGACAGGGAAAGATTTCTGCTTGCTTCTCGCTTCCCTTTCCCCAGGATGCGTACAGTCAGATGACATCCTTTCTTCTTCCTCCTAGAAGCAAAGACCGTGTAAAATGAAATTTTCATTCATACCTTCTCATCTTACTGCCTTTGTGTTCTTGGATAAATACAAAATGGTGAATGATGGTTCCTGTCGACCTGTTAAGGGACATGACATGCCCCGAGAAGGCATGCAGCATGTGGAATAATTGAAAGCTAAGAATTTAAGTGAAAATTGTAGCGCTGCTCCTTGCTCAGTTGAGGCACCAGGCGTTCCCTGAGCACTCCGCCTTGCTCAGTGCCCAGGTGAACCGGTTAGTGTGGTGGTAGCTGTAGCGCATCTGCGCTACCTTTGCAGATACTGGAAGGTAGGTAGGGAACAGAGCAAAGGGGAGCGGGATGAACAGTCAATCCCTTCAGTTGTGATTCTGCTGAGTAAATTAGACTAGTCCCTTAAGGCTAACTCTGTTTTTAATGCTGTCGTCCCTGGGGTTTTAGTCCCTGGTAGAAGCTGGCTTGCCTTGTTTCCTCCACAGGAGAGTCAGGGGGGAGTGTTCCGAGTGAGAGCAACACAAGCTGTGTAACCTGGAAAAAACTGACGTGGGACATTTGACAGCATCCATTGTAAAACTACAGGCTGCTTCTGACTTCAGCCACCGACTGCTTCAGTTCCCTGGCTACGGAAAGGGCTAATGCGGATTTGTGAATAGTGTGATGTGAGATGTCATTTGAATCAGCTAAATTTCTAGATAAAAAGGAAGTTCGCAGCTGCCTCGTGCTGCCTTATGCCCTTCCCCGGGCAGCTCTGGCTGGAGTCTAGCCAGAGGCATCTTTGGTCAGGTGAGGTCATTCCTCGTAGCTGCCAAATGATGTGAGACTTGTGTGGAGACTCCAAATACCAGGCAACAGCTCCTTCCTGAGCATGTGCACATGGCCCAGCACTGGGTGTCTGACGGCGCAGGAGCCGCAGTGCAGGGCTCCCTCCCTGCCTGCATCCTTCCTTCTCCACCCCTGTGGCCTGCGGGGAACAAGCGTGGCTGTGTTACAGGCCAGGGGGAACACAGGGACACCAGCTCCAGCTGGGGAAATGCTTTGATCTCACCATTCCCTAACATGGGAGTGGCCGATTCATTTAATTTTTTATTTATTTTTTTTTAGCTACATGAAAGGGACATGGAAGCCTCATTGCATATTCTTAAATTTCAAGATGACAAGCTGGGTAGGCGGAGAACTGCTACTGAATTGTGCTGTACTGAGACTTACATTTTCCTCGAAGCCGAAAGCTTCCATCTATTGTAGTTTACCACACCTTAAACTGGTTCCACTACTCATGGCCGGTGCTAAAGGCAAGAGACAGACCTGCCTTGGGCTGGTATGTTGTTAATCTATTCCGAGTTATGAAGGGGAAGGTTTTCCTGTAGGTGCGGAATGTCCGCTCAAGTCCTTCAAACACGATGCTTTTCTGCTTGTCCCAGTCTTGTTCCCCTCACTTATCCCTCTGGAGTACCAGGGGTCTGGTCCTGGCAGTTCTAGTTCTAGTCTCATAACAACTTTATTTCAAGACCAAGGATGCCGAGGCCTTTTTAGCAACGTATTTTTCCTGCCCTGATTCGGGAAGCAGCTGAATCACCCAGGATGACAATTTATATGGCAGGTGCCTGCCCTCCTCTTCTGGAAAATTCTGGTTAGAGCAATGGAAACCTTGCTGAGAATGGGGGAAAGGAAAGAGGTATTTAATAACCCTGAGGGGGCTGTGTTTAATACGGCAAATTTCAACTTGAGTATTCAGTAAGAAGGTGTTAGAGTTTGATAATGGGCAGCTGTAGTAACAGAGACTATTATCGGCCCTATTCCATACGCCTTACTCACAGAGTTGTAATGACATCAATTTGCTTAAAACATCCAAGTGTGGTGCCAGAGAATTTATAGCTTGTCTAGTTACCATGACAATTCAAAGTTTGTGAATGTGTTATCTTCAATTTTTGTTGTGTTTTTTTTTTTCCTCCTCTTTGTTTCCACTGTGGTTCACCTAACTGGCATTTACTTTAGCCATTCTTAAATTATGTTTAAAAAGGAGTGGGGAGAGGGGTGGGTCTTCATTGTACTGCCAATTAATGTTTATTGAGAGTGGAATTAGACCCCATCTGAGTTGCCTTTGGTCTGTTATTGAAATAGGATTAATAGAGAAACAGGGGTTTAGAGAATTTAACCGTGGAATGTTAGCTGTGCTACTAAAGGTTTGGAAAGAGACAAACACCTCCTTGAGAGAGGCAGGCTGAGACTGTGAGCCTCTTCCACCCAATCCTGTGGTACCCAAGGAGAAAAAAGCTTCCTTCTCCCTACTGGTCCTCCCAGCTCAGGAGAGCTGAGCCTGATGTGATCTTTTCTTCTTGTGCCTCCTTTTGGCTGCCGTTGGAGATGACATTTGGCTAGGCCGACCTTTGGTCTGTCCCAGCTTTTATGTTGTTGACCCTGATAGGATTTTACTATGTAGTTAAGAACATGACTCACAAAGGCAAGGCCAAGTGACCCCTGTTGAGTTCAGAAGTGTAAATGATCCTTTACCTTTAGAAATTCACACCAGTCCTCCACTGGAGTGGTGCAAACTCTTTGCCACTCTTAAGTTTGTCAGCTTACAGACAGTATCCATGCTGTCTTCCTGGACAGCCTTACAGCGTGCTCCCCTCGAGGTACAGATCTTTCGGATGGGCCGCTACTCCCCTGTCCTCTCTCCTCGTCTGACCCTTCCCTGCAGCAAGTTGTTAGGGGAAGGCTTAAAAAAGGCAGAACTCAAACAAGAAACTAAACTCAACCCCCTATTTCCTGCTTTTGTTCAGTGCCAAAAGCACAGCAGGAACTGTCTTCCTGCAAAAGACCAGGCCAGCTATTTTTCCTTAGTTTGCTCTACGCTGCTGTCTTCTTGCAGGGATGGAGTAGAACTGGGAACCCTTTGGTTCCCTCACACTGTGAGATCTCATTCTCTAGCAACAGGAGAGCAGCGACCTGGGTATTGCACTCTGAGGAATTTAAATTATGGCAGTCTTCAGAGGCTGTACTTGTAAAATTACTTCTGTGGAAGTGATTATTACATTATTTAGTGCATATTTATCCTTGTCACACGCAGCCTTAGCAGCGCCTCACATAACATCTTCAGTGACCTTAGAGCCATCTCTCCCATGACCCCTGCCTAGAGTTATCGTAACCACAGGGTCTCCTACCACACTTGTGGAGCTTCTTGCTACCTTGTCCCCCCAGGGGAAGGTCTGATCTTGATTGTGTGGCAGGTCAGCAAGCCATATGAAAGCACCTGTACTGGGCCAGACCAAAGATCTATTCAGCTAAATGTCGTATCCCAGTGGCTGTGAAAAGGCAGACATGAGAGTGAGAGCAGGCAGATAAACTATTTACCCCTTCCAGTAGTATGGAACTGCTGAACTTTTTTTGTTGGTGTAGTTTCCATGAGTTTGGTATCCTTCGATGCATTCCCTGTGATGGAAATGCCTGTTCTCCTCTTAAATTCACATCATTTGTTTGGTATCCATAATGCCACTTGGTAAGAACTTCAAAGTTCAACTGCATGTTGAGCTTCTGCCACTACCCTAAATCCACTCCTAGTGTTAACTGTCAGCTCAGAGCCCAGCCATGAAGCTGGACTGTCCCCTCTGCCAAGCTCATTACTGCTCGCTTATCTGTTTGGTATTTCACCTGAATTTACATCTGGTACCGTAAGCTCCTTCTGCAGCTCTTCACAGACAGCCCTGGTCCCCTGAATAACTTCCTATGATCAACAAAACTTATCACCGCACTGATCAGCAGGCTAACCCTTATGCCACATCTCAGAAGACAGCTTTTTTGTTTGGATAAACACCGTCAGCCTGCAAAAGTGGGAATTCCTCGTTGTCCACCACAAGGTCAGAAAGCCACAGGATCTCCCAGTGGCTTCGGTGTTAAAAAAACCCCAAGTTCTAAAGCTCAAAAGGCATCAGGCCTCACAACTCTTCCAAGGATGTCAAGAAAGCCAGGAGTTGGTTTGTAGCCAAGTTTGACACCCGGTTCCTGAACTTAAAACAACTAAATTTAACCAATATTATATTGCTGTCAGGGTTGCTTTGTCTAGTATCACTTTAATGGCTACTTCACTTGTGTCTCGTCCTTGAAATGTGTGTTACTAAATACTATGAAACATACAAAGTAAGTATTCTGAGAAGAACCAGCTTGACTTCACCCAGAGGACTACTGATGTTAATGCCTCTGCCAGCTGTGTTCCTGGAAAGCAGCATGTCAAAAGCTGCAGCAACAGCAGAACAAACTTTTGTATTCAATAGTCTTTTAATTAAGAAATCAATCACACGAGGAAGCATACAGAACACAGTTTGTGACAAAACCTGTGTTACAGCGCTTTCTGGTACAAATGTCACTGACAGCATTAAGTTATGGGCACATACCTGCCTGCGGGCCAGGGCTTGCAAAATCATTTTGCAAAGTCCACCTCTTTTCCAGACCACACCAAATCTGGTACATACGCCACTGTAAACTCATGATTCAGTCACATACGCCAATTTAATTTGTTGATACATTCAGAATTCAATCAGAGCACACATTTATATATAAAAGCCAATCTCTAAATTCCCCTATTGTAGAATAACTCTGTTTCTTCTGTAGATGACAGAATTTCGGGTTCGAGGTCTGTTCGCTTTATCTGCAACATATAGAAAAAGGGAATCAACATCACCATATCCTGGTAAGTATGTTAAGTTCTCTTTACTGCATTGAACTTTGCACAAATTGAAATACTGTATTCAGAAGCAAGACTATGGGATTTGGGCTTCTTTGTTTATTTGGGGGTTTGAGGGATTTTTTTTGGTTTGGGCCTTTTTTTTTTCCCTTTGACATTTTCAACATGCACACACAAAGGAGAAGAAACACATTTAATTTAAAATTAGAGGTACTCCAGAGATCTAAGCAGAGCATTAGTGACATTATCTCCATTCCCTATAGAATCATTTAGGTTGGAAGAGACCTTTAAGATCATGGAGTCCAACTGTAAATATATTTGGGTGACCCACCCAGGAGAACTTCTGCTGTGGGCTGAGCAATTAGAAAGCTTAAAGGGGACTAACCAGCCATACTCTCAGAACATAATTTCTCACAAGTCCCTTCATTTATGTTCAGTTAATCTCTTACGGCATCAAGGGTAAAGAAATCTAAAAAAGAGATATTACAATGCCAGAAAGTTTGGGCAAATAAAAGAAGCCTCTGAAAATTGGGAGAGCCCAGTCTGTGATTTTCAAGAATATTCACACAATACTGATAAGGGAGAGGAAATAAATGCAGAAAGGAGCCCCAGGCTCCCTTCTCCAAAGCCCAAGGTTCAAGGGCTACATCCTCCATTTAAAACCTGCCAGGAAGGTGTACGTTCCCAGGGAAGAGTACGCTTCACCGTGCAGTAAGGCAGGGTGAAGAGATGTCGCATGTGAGTTGGTTTACCTCTCTGATGAGCTCACACTGACTTTGCACGAAAGAAAAAATTTCCATCTACATCCTTCCTTTCTCCAGCAGGACTGAAAACAGTGCTGGAAAAGCCTTTATCTTTGTTTTTATCAGCTCTCCTGACCTTGCTTGCTTCAGACTGCTGTGAAAATCTGATACATCTACACTGAAAAGCATAAATATAAATAACACACACTGGAACTTAGACCTAGCAAGTCCTGTAAGCCTCTGCACAACAAGATTAATCCTATTGATTTATTCTACATGGCCTTAAGACTGCTGGCCATAGTTACAGAATGACTATTTAATATAAAAATAATCCTAAATCAATTCCTATGAAAGGACTTACCTCCCCACACTGCGGGAACATGCTAAGTGAGACTGGTAGCATCCCTGCCAGTACTGATGTAATCATAAGCATTCTCACTGAAGCCAAAGCACGTGGAGTTTTTGCAAATTTTGCTCTGTTCAAGACATGGAAAAGTAAGTATGTCAGTTTTGGCTCAAAAAATAATCAGTCAGCAAGACAAAGAGCATTAGCTACTATTTTAGTGGTTGGAATTGCACTGAAATTAGTAATAACCTTAGCTTACAAATGCTAAAGATGCTTCATTACTTTATTTCCTATGTTCTTACTCCTCATTTCCTGTTCTTTCCCTTTGTTTTGTATTTAGCTGCAGCATTTTCCAGGCTGTCAATACAAGATCAAGAAAATAAGCAGCAAGATCAAAATAACAAGAGAAGGGGCATTAGTGCTTTAAAGCGTCTCAGGCCTTTGACTAAGATTTTTCTTGCGTTACCCTCTTTCCTTTCAGATTTACTTCCTCTTGTCAGTCCTACTTCCCCGTGGGCAAAACTTATTACTCAATGTATTTATTAAATTTTATCTTACATCTGCTTGTATGTATTCTAGTAACAGGAATCCCTTAAGCTAACAAAGTGGGATAGGGAATTGATTTAGGCAATACCAAATTACCTGTATTATTTACAAGACAAAAGCTCAGGGCAGGGTAAGAATTCTCTATAAAGCATACAATGAATTATTCTTATGATACAAGGTCTCTAAATGTTGCAAAAGCAACAAAATGTTTTGCAAGATATGGAAAGCTATTTGGAAGTTGAGATCCAGTTTTAGTTGCAAGATGAAGTACCATATTATCTCTTCAGAAATAACAAATCTAAGCTAAATGCTGTGAATGACCTTGACACCAGACACTGGGGAACACAGGTGCTGGAAAACAGCCTGTCAGGAGAGCAAAAACATGTTTCCTGCATGGGAGCAGAGGGGAAACCCTCATAGTTTTACACAGCCTCCTGCAAACCCTCAAAGCATGGATGTGGACATAACCGGATTCATTTACTTATCTAAATGAATCACAGTAGCTGAACAGAAACTTCCCAGATAATCACTTTAACAAGGCAAGTAATACCACAAATCCAAGAAAAAATTGCCAGTGGTAACAGCCAGGCTGAAAACAAGAATACGCACTGACCAGGCGCCCCCAGCCCTTTTGCAGTACCTCCTACCTTTCCACAAAGTATGTAAGCAGAGCTGGCAGGAAGAACGTTGTCCCAAACAAGACTGCTCTCGACAATGCTGTTTCTTTAACGGCCTCCAGGGAGAGAGAAAAGTAAGTGTTGTTAAAGCAGTGCTCTGTGCAGCTTCAAATACCGCATGCGTCTGTGAGCAGTTTGTCTAATACTCTGGAGTTTCAAGTAACAGGTAAATGAAAGATAAAAGTATTTGTTAGAGGAAATCTTTTTTAAGTGGAAACTAAACTCCTACAAGTAGCAAATATTCCACTTGTGACCAAGAAATACTTTAAAAGGGAGGTGAAACTCCTGATGCCATATTGAGTTTTCCTACCATGGTAATAATTCTGCTGAGGCTGGCTTTTTTTAAGCTGTCCTGAACTACTTCCAAATCATTAAGCCTTCTGGGCATCTTAACTATCCTGTGTCGAATTTGAAGTTCTCTCTCCAGCTGCTCACAAATCCTTATGCTTATCTAGCTGTTTCCTCCCCTCTGGACAGCAGCACAGAAAGGGAGGATCACTGATAGCACATAAAATATGACTCCTTGCTCTAGTTCCTGTGCCAGGCGCTACCGAGGAGATAGATGAGCAAGGCAAGGAGCAAATACAGAGACAGCTTGGTCAGCAACTGGAGCCCAAGGATAAAATGCGCTAGCACACCGTAGATCAGGGCATTACCCTTTGGGAGGCACAGCCTTTAAATAATATTCCCACTATAGAAGGTGCATGTGACATGTACAATACAGGGCTTTTCTCTGAGGTGTCCCATCCGAAGAAGGTCCAAGAGTCTTGTCTTCTGAGGTGACCAGGAAAGCAGAAATGCCTGAGTCTCTGTGGCTCACCTCTGGCACTCGGTATACTGGTCTGGGGAGGCTGCCAACCCTTGAGGACACAAGGGTTATGGAACCTGCTTCCAGAGACGTAGTTCAAGCCTACCCAAAGATCCAGCACCTGATCTCTGATTCCTCATTTCGATATATCCAACTCTATCTACTCCCAGCATCACATTCAGCTCTTAGCAGGGAATGAAAGGCAAATCAAGAGAGGCCTCCAACCCCTCGCCTACCTTCTCACCAGCCTTCTGTGACACTCCTACAACTTTGCCATTCCTGTCCATCACTTCAATTCCATTCTCAAATTCTGGGCTTCTCACCACCGCCACAGTGAATGCACTCATCAAACCTGCAGAATTAAAGAGGATTTTGCTTTAAAAGATCCGAAAGGACTATCTCAATAGTAACATTCGTAACTATGTGCATTTTGCATTTCCGGTTCAACAGTTCACAAGTGAATAACCCGGTAGCTTAAGAAAAGACTGCCCCAGAAAAATCTGCTTGGGATCTTAATTTTTGTTTTCAGAAGCTTGAGCAAGATTTTAAAGGCTCAATCCTAAAAGGTGCTTTATCATTATGGACTCAGAGCTTTCAATCACTGCCATCCAACTCAAACCAAGAGTACCTTGTTCTTAAGAGAAAGGGGAGGGGTTTGTGTTGTGAGTAGGTTTTTTTACTGGTCAGTGCAAAATCCAGCACAGAAAAGAAGACCCTGAAGGGAACAGACTTGAAGTAAAGGCTGCATCCCTGATTTGAAAGGGGGACACCAGCTCTAATACGTGCCATTATGGCACTTCTCTGCACAGCTGGTGTCTGCCACAAGTGGCTGTGCTTCAGCTGGATCCTAGACAAGAATGTTTCAGTCTCCTCCAAATCCAGCTTTACAACATACCTGAAAACATCCATCCTGCAGCCAGTGACTGAAAGCACAAGCATAAACCACTGGCACTTATAAAGGCCGTATCAAGCAGGAGTTAGTCATCTAGCTGCTTTTCTCTCTTCTCTGTTCTAGACCAAAGTCTAGGCATAACAGGGCATAGTCTGGCAAACTGACCTTGCTTGAAATAGTAGATTTCTCTTTATTTATTTTTGGCAGGGCTGTTCAATAAAGACATCAGCGTAACAGATGGCACTTTTCAAATGCTGGACTAATACTAATCAATTACCCTCAGGTTTCTCTCTAAGTTTAAGAAAATGGAAGCACATTTTAACACCTGCTCCAAGGGAAACAAGCCAGAAAGCTCTTAGATAAATCCTCAGAAAGACTGGGGTAGCCATCTCGCATAACTTGGAACAAAGGAGATGACATTTGTTTTAATTTTACCCGTTTCCCCCTAGGAAAGGCCAAAAATGTCTTTGATGGCACTAGAGAAACAGTTAATGACATCAAATAGTTAAATTTGTCCTGGTGCAACTTCACCGTGTCAGTAGATTTGTTTCAGTAATAAACTGAGTCCCGTTACCTTGCAAGGTTAATAATATTCTGTTGTAACAACTCCCACTTTCTACACTGTCAGCAGTTAGGTAGCCAGCAAGGTAGCCAGCAGCAGCCCCAACCTGAGTAAGGAACTACGCCAGCGCACACCTAGAGCTGTGTCGCACTCTGGTGTCATGTATGTGCCACACCAGGTAGTGCCAGTTCGAGTGCTACTGCCCTCCTGATCCTTTCAGGTAAAATGTCCAAGCCGAAGAAAAATGCCAGCTGCATGCCTGGGTATCTTTGGAGAAACAGTTGTATGTCACGCATACAAAGGCTAGAAGGCAATAAAACTAAAAACCAGCAAGCATCAAATAAAGGTCAGCTACACTGATCAGGGAGCGTTAACTCTCACACAGAAAGGACAGTACCCAGCAAAGGCAGTCAGAGAGGAAGACTTGGAAACAGCCAGACCACATCTGTGCAAGCCCAAGAAAATTCTAGTCAGATGGGGGCAGCAAAAGGCCCTCTGACCAGCTGCATGACGGACAGTTTCTTTACACTCACCAAGAAGAGGAGCAGGTAGAAGTTTTTTGACAACCAGTTGTGTCACTGAACTCTTCAAAGTGTATCGATTCATGAAGAGAAGAGGAAGAGCCTAAGGCATTGGGAGGAAACAGGCACCTTCTATTAAAAAAATGTGCAGTATTTCAGCACGTGCAACAGTTTAGGAAAATAAATCTGTGACTTAGTACATAGTTACCATCTATAAAAATAAACAATGCCTTGGTTTAACATTCCAAAAAAAACCTATGTTCTCTAGTCACTGAAGGTATTTGTAATCACTCTCTTAGACAAGAATACTAAATATTATGATTAAAAAAAAGCATTAAACATTATTATGTATAGGACAATAGCAGTATGAATGCAAAGAGAGAAAAAGGAAAACAATTACCTCTGACTAATATTCCTTGGACATCTGTCCAACTGCCTTGTGACACACGCTGCTCTCTCCCCCAAACAGGACACCTGGCGCACTTGTGCATTTGTTCCTGATTCTCTGCAGTTTCTATGTTCCCATAATACACTTGCAGGAAGTTTCATTTAGGAATAAATGGCCAGGACACCAGCTAGCGCTCAGAGTCTCCCTTAGGTCAAAGGGGAAGAATGCCCACGGTCACCCATGGCCATAGCTGCCTCCTCAGACCTCTGAAAGTCCTGAGCACTGCTGGCCCAACTGTTTTGCTTAGCGGGCAGAGGTGAAAGTCCATCTAATAGAAGCAGGAACAGCCATAATTTTCTGCCAGAAGGCTTGTAAAAGTCACTGTTTAGTGTGGATAGTGAGGAAATGCGTTATAGGGGCATCTACATTCCCAATAAATGTCATGAGGATACCAGAGCTCATTCTGATACCGCAAACTCTGGAAGCCACAAATTCTTATTCCAGCACAGCACAGAGCTAGCTAGGTAGCCCTCAGCTAACGAGCCCTCCTGGAAGGCTAATTAACCTGCATTCAGTGCAATATTTTCATCGCTATGCTGCTTCTGGGATCTGAGCTAACTCTATCCAGTACAGGTGCCTGCAGATTTCACTACTTTTTTAGAGCTAGACAGATCTCTTCCACAGCACCGCATCAAAAAATCAACCATAGAAACCCAGTGAGTTATTCTGTGTTTGTAAACCCTGGGCATTTCCTCTCACCACCCATTTTCTAAGTTTGCAGAATAATAAAGAAAAGGACAGAAAAGGAAGTATCAGAGGAAGCCAAGCAAGGTATTGGCTGACAGATGGTCAGGAAAATTCTTATTCTTAACAGTTTTGGGGTAAGACAGCAGAGTACAGTATTAAAGCACAATTCTGAAGGAATCTGGCACTGTGATTATCTCAGCACCTAGTCCTTCTCAGGAGAGCTTATTAGGAAAGCAGTCATTGAGCAAATACATACACCAATACATGCTGCATAGGAAATGGCTCCCAAGCCGTAGAAGATCTGCTGTTGTTGAAGTGGGTACTCCTAAGAAGGACAGAAGAAACATACTCCATAAGTGCATTTGTAAAACACTCATAAATTATGTTCAAAATGGTCTTGTACAACGCAGATGATTTAAAAAATAAAAATTGACACGTACTTCAACCTTAACAGTACCATTTCCATTGAATAGGGTGAATCCTGTGGTATATGCGTGAAACACGAACTGCAGAAAGGAGAGATTATAAGCAAAAATGAATTTGGGATTGAGACTAGAAGACTTGTAAACGTAGAAAGGGAGAGGTAATTACCTGAGAAAAAAAAGTTTGCTTTGCCTGGAGCTGAAGAGATGAAGCAATAACCTAAGAGAAATAACCCCACAAGAAAATTAGGTTTGATGAGTCTAGAAGTTTTTGGTGAGCATGAAGAGAACTGCTATGTTACTACTTGCAGCAGCGTCAAAGGCTCGTCAGCACCCGAAGCCACTTGCCTTGATTCTAGGCGAACATACTTTCTTGCCACAGATGTGACATACTCACTTTTTCTATCCAATATAAAACACAGAGACACAGCGATTGAAACACTGTGTGCAAGAATATTTGGGCAAGATGCTTTCTTACCCAAAATAAAAAATGCATTTGTACCTGTGAAGCTTAAATAGATACAAATAAAATAACTAACGTAATAAAAATGTAATTAAAGTAGTTAATGAGAAAGGGTGAGATTGTTTTGGCTAGTGGGGATATAAATACTAAATCTGCCTGATCAAAGATTCTAGGACTTACTTCCCAAGTCACACAGTGAATAAGAACTTCAGTTTTAATAAATCACAGCCTTTCTTAAGGTCTGGCCCACCAAGTGTGGAACACTCTCAAAGAAGAGAGTCAATCAAGATAAGGCGAATATTGAATAAAAGGAGGGCAGGGAATGCTCAAAGCTTCAGATAAGGATCAATAATTCATTTAACGTTAGTGGATCCACTACCTTTATTGACAGCGCTGAATCTAACCACATCTATGAAAAAGCATTAAGCTGTAAATACCAAAAAGAAATATTTCTGTTAATTCTATTACTGTTCTTAATGAGTTTAACAGCCATTAAGACTTCCATTACACATTCTAGTAGTGCCATGTAAATTCATGCTGTAATCTCTGTATGGAATGACATACATCAGTATGTTTACTCTTATGTCAAAACCAAAGGCAAATACAGCTAAATGAATAAGCGTGCATATAATTACAGCCACAAATTTTATGAAACAAAACGGTGCTATTTTGAGCACTGTAACAAGAGTTTATTTTTATATGTTTTCTAATTTCTTGACAACACCATTTCTTACTTGTAAATGCACGATCTACATAAGAAAAAAAAAATCATATTCTGGGTCAGATTCCTACTGCAGTTCCATTTTTTTGGGGTAAACCAGACCAAAACCAGGTCTTTTGCTTAGCAAGTTTCACCTTGCATCAGAGAGCTGACCTTCACACACGAACAATCTCTTTGAATACTGCTGTAGGAAGGCAGCAAATAGGTTTGGACTTCCAGTGAGATTCCCTAAGGGCTTAATGTCTAGATTACTCAGCAGTTCCCATAAAATAGACGTCTTTTAAAAAGCTTGTGCTGAAAATACAACTAAGAAGCCCAAAACCTTCTATTCCCTCCCTTCAACTCCTGGCTTTGGAAAAGTGTGAGCCCTGTGGTACACTAGCATCTTTCATCATTACTTACCAATGGAAGACATATGGGCAGGAAGGCTAAAAAGAAAGAAAACTTCATTTCAGTAAAAATAACTTCTGAGTCCAGATTTTGAGCAGAAAATTCCCCTAACTTCCCCCTTCTAGTTTCATCTCTAAATAAAACATTAGCTGACAAAAAACCCACCATCACCATGGACTTAGAATCTAACCTTTGTCTCTCATTTCTTGTTCAAGAAGCCAGAATACCCAGCCACAGCTTATAGCCAAAAGGAGCCCTTGTGAACTCCACTCAACGTGGCTACTCAGAAACTATATAACTGAGTTTTGAACAGAAATTGCTTCTCCTCCCTCTGTTAAAAAAGAGATAGGTGTCAACAAAGGCTGTCACAGCTGTGAGTGGTTATACGAGGTAATCAGCAAATAGCCTAAGTATGGTTATATCTGATTAACAGCCCGTGGTGTCTTGGCTCCCTAAACATCATCCCAAGCAGACTTTATCTGCCACCACAAGTAAACTCAAACAGTAGCCACATCCACCAAGTGAGAACTTAGTTTACAGTAGACTGTTTCACATGTGGAGAGATTTGGGAACTCATTCTGTAGTTACAAAAAACAGAAACTGGTCAGACTGTTTCCACCTAGCTCAGCAGATGAACTGTGGGAAAAATTCCTCAAGAGGACCATAGGAATAAGTAAATCTTCAACAGATGTGACAATGCAACTAACAGAAGTAAGAGTCTACTTGTTTTTCTGTAAGGAGAAGAGTATCGCTGTACTATCACAGTGGCTATTTACTATAAGCTATTCCCCTTTGATGCTTCAGTCACATACACAAAACTTCTCTTAAAGGGAACTTACCTGGAGGCCTAAACAAAACGGGAATTATCTTGTCTGTATCAGGATGTACACTGGACTTCAAAGAAAAAAGTCAAATTAGACCACTTTTGCCATACTTGAATAAGAAAGAAAAAAAAAATATTTCTAAATATTTTGTAAACTTACCAGGCTTAGCAGGAAGGCTCGTTTTGTCTAAACAATTTGACAATTAGGTTAGTAATCAAGTTTCAGAAGACAGTGGGTAAAATATTCATTTATTATATCTTCTTTTCCCAATAGCTTACTTTTACGAGGAATGCCATATATATATATATATACACACATCCCTTTAATAATTTTTCCCTAAAATTTCTCTCCATTTACTCCTTGTTGAATATAGCCTACATTCCATGTGCTGTGTAACAATACCAAAGCATACATTATGGCAGAACAGAAACTTAATTTCAAAAAGCTAAGCTAGTAAGCATTTTAAAACAGAAAACAACAATTCTTAAATATGGCTAAATGCCTAAACACTTAGGTTAAGACTCAAGCTTTTCTGGAATCATAGAAGTTTTTATTTCTCCTTTCAGACTTGGACACACAAAATACTAAATGCCACATGAGAAGAGACAATCCCACAGTGAATAAAAAGACAGACTCCTCCTAACAAAGCAAGGGCTCAGCACTACTTTCCAGCAATTCCATAAGTAGGTTTCCAAGAGTGTCTTTTTAAACTTAGCTATATGATACACAACCTTGCATTCTTCTGGATGATAATACTGCAAGTTGGCATCAGTAGTCATCCAAAGAAATTCCTACCAGATTCACAGATTAGAAAAATCTCTGTAATGATGAGTTTTTCTTGTGTTATCCCTTGTATTTGAATCTCTGTATCTTGTCTGCTAGATCTTATACTAATAGCAACTATTTCGGCCATGAAAAGAGACACCTCTTATTTCAATAAACTGTGCTCCAAAATACCTGATCATTTTGTATGGGCTCACTTAGCGTCTTTCCACTGTTTTGTAATAATAACCTGGTTCTTCTTATTTCATCCTGTATTTGAGAAAAAAACCAAACCAGTCAGAAAACAATAACTCAGATTTCAATATTCAATATTCTACAATATTCTATTCAGTATTCTACAGATTTCAATAACTCAATATTTCAATATTCAATATTCTACAGTCACATATAAGACACATATATATACGTATTTACATATATGTATGGTACATTTACTAAATTATATTATTTGTACATGATACAGAGATACGTATTCATACCATACATACACATCTATAGAGACAGATGAATAGATACTAACTCTGTAAATGACAAGGAAATACCTCATGTACACACATTTTGGCAGTGTTCTTTTGCTTTAATGGGGTTTTCCCTTAAAAAAAAAGTTGATAAACAAAAATTCCTTTAGCACATTAAGCAACCAGCCAACTCTCATACAATGCACTGTGCGTTTTCCTCTGTCACCCCTGACAAAACTACACAGAGGTGGATCAACAGAAAAACACATCTTCGTTTGTTTTGATTGCTTATAGAACACTTCCAACACCCTGTTAATTTGGTAGAAACTCATCACTTCACACCAGCGTGAAATTTCGGTGCAGCTTTCGTGAGTGATTTTGTGTCCGAGATACACATTCCAATATTACCTGCACCAAAATGTTTAGGACCTTATTTTGAACTGTAATAATAATTTTATAATCATTCTGCTTTAGGATGTCCTACCCTAAATATTTAAATATTGAAAGGAGGCCACGATAGAAAGAGGGAAATAAGATTATTATAAGGTTGGACCAGATGATCCTTGCGGTCCCTTCCAACCTGGTATGGTATGATTCTAGGATTTGACAGAAGTTTGTTGTCACAACAGTTCCTGAAATGTAGAAGCTAGACTTTACGGCCCACAATGTGTTTAGTATCACACTTTTCATAATTATTGTTAAAATTGTAGTCATCATTCTCTGGTATAAGAAGGCCTTACAAGTCAGATGGACTCCCCCTTAGGGTTCATAATTACTGTTAAAATTGTAATAATCATTTTCTGTTATAAAAAGGCCTTACAAATCATGTGTGCTCCCTCTTAGGGAGGGATTCCTTTCCATATAGCCACCTGGAGGAGAATCAAAGAGCTTCATGACCTTCAGATGAAGCTGCACCACACAGACGGGTACGTAGACTGGCCTGCAAAGATTGTGGGTGCCTGTGCTGCAGTTCAGCAAACCCGTCTTCCGCGACAGCTCCGCATCTCCACTCCTTCAGCAGTAGGTTATTTAAGAACAGCCTCGCCAGCGGCTCACTTCTTCTCTCTCTCTTGTCTTTGTGGGGTTTCCCGATTCTTAATCGGGCTAATTCAACTGTTGGCACAGCAGCCACGGCCTACAAAGGGCTGCTGCAACGGCTGTGCCTAGAACTGACCTGTGTTTTATGCAATTACGTATAGAAAAGCCAGACGACGAGGCCAGTACTCACGGAGGATTTCAGGAGCAGCAGGGGATCCAAGACGTCCGCCCAGAGAAGAAACCTCTGGAAAAAAGACTGAGGGAGACACGTTAGAGGGAGACGAGGCGTTATTTCTGAGGGAGGGAAGCAGCCCGCCCCGGCCCCCCTCAGCCCCTCACCTGTCCCTCCGCTCTCCAGAACCGCAGGTTGGCGTCCATGGAGCCGCGGCACCGGAAAAGCGCCGCCGGGGAGCGGTCCGGCAGCTGCACCCTCCGCCCGGGCCCCGCACCGCCGCCGCGGGATCCGGGCCGGGCCGGCCCTCCTACGAGGTGGGGGCCTGGGGCCCGCGCCGCCTTCCCGCCCTCGGGCGCGGGCCGGGCTCTGAGGCGCCGCGGAGCAGGGAGGGAGGCGGCGGGGTTCCGCGGCCCGGGAGCACCCTCAGGGCAGGCCCCGGAGCGAGGAGGGGATTAGGAAAGGTCCGATCGGCTTTTCCCCTTCCAGCAGTGTCCCCCAGCGCCACCCGGGGAGGCAGAGACGAGGAGCAGGGCTGCAGAGAACCCCCCCCAGTCCTCCGCACTGACTGAAAATAGCTGAGGTAAGGGCTGGATTCAGCCAGGTAACAGATCAGTGCGGTTTTACAGGTTCAAACAGCTGCCACCAACACCACCAGCGTGTTATTTTGCATTACTGAGCTGCACAGGGGTTTAACTTCACAGGCTGTAGGTCCAGGAGATCACATTTATTGGAAAAAGCGCGTGGATACTTCTGGATTTCCACAAAACTGAAGTAAAACACGGCGACTGAGAACAGATTTGCAAATAGCGAAACCTGGAGCATCACTAGGCACCATGCAACACCAGGCTGTTTTTCATCCTTACATTGCAGTGTTGATAGCTGTGGTAAAGCTAGTTTAGGACACACTTTGCCAAGGTGGTTCCCTCATGCTTCTGTTTATCTTAAGTCCTTTCCCTGGCTCAAAAAGGCAGAAGGTGAAAAATACAAACCTATTTGGCATTATTTAATTCAGCCCCTCAGCAGCAGCAGAGCCGCTATGTACTGTCTACGGCCAACTCACCACATACACACGTAAAGGCAGCGCCAGCTGTTAACTTCTTGCTGGGAACAAGGGTATAAAAGATGGTTTCTAAGGCAGTGCAACTTACACAACTTCTTCAAAATAGAGAAACAAGATTCTTTGGGGGGAAAAAGTGAAAGAAAAGCAAAGCAACACACCTGCTGCTAGTCAATGTTAAGATTTATTATTATGGCTAGAGATATGCTACATTGTTTTCAAGCAGTACAACGTTTCACATTGAAGTTTTTCCTGGAGACAGGTTCAAGCAAATAAGCAATACTTTAAATGACACAAGACTGTCATTAAGCTCCAGTAAGTACATTACTTCAAGTTGCTATTATCTCCCAAGCAGAATGCAAGTTCTTCATGCTTGTTAATGCTTCTGTGCAGCTGCACTGCATCTTTAACTATATGCAGGATTAAAATGGCACATATTTACATTCACTTCCAGTTTTAGTGCATTTACACACCAAAACAGGGTTGTTTTTTTTAATTTTTTACTTGTTACATTCATCTCTTCCTCTGCAACATTCATTAAAAACAAATCACATAACAAAATTCTGTTTTCAGTCTTGTCCCCATCGTTTCAAACTTGTTACAGAATTTAATTTTTCATGTGAGAAAAGAAAACATGGGGACACTTGCTAAGGAAAGTTAAGGAAAGAGGAAAAACCCAGTGGTAAACAACTTAATTTTGTGTACTTGTATTCAGGAAGAATTCTAAAATTCATGAAACTGAAGTTACAAAAAGGCAGGGGGAAGCCTTAGTTTTTACCCTTCTTTTTAAAGCAAGACAAGGGAGTCGAGTAAATATTTGAGCATTTAATTTCTTCTTAAACATAAGAAAATGAAAACTTTGATTTATTTTTTTTTTAATACAATCACAGCTGCTTTTCTAATGTCTTCCATTTATGGTAACTAGGAGTTTTGTCCGTATATTTGAGTGTTTATGTATGCACTTTCTCAAAATATTCTTTAGAACCTTCTGGGCTTGGTTTGATCTGTAAAGACAAGAAAGTTTAGTTATTATATGCTATAACTGAGGTTAAAAAAAATAATACAGATTTGACACTTTATCCAGGAAAATCCATGCACACTTTATAAAAACAACAGGTTATTTCTGTTTCTGCACTTGGTTGAAAGATGAAAGCCTAAATCATGTACAGGAATCTACTTGCAAATTTTAAGTATATAGCACATTTTTCCTGCTAAATATCAAGCAGGGCAATAAAGTAAAAAATCTGAAGACAACTGGTGGAGAGTGCAAGTCAAGTTTAGAGTTTTAAATGCAATTTGTATCTTCTAAAAGAAAATCGGTGACTTTCTTCACAGAAATCACACATTTAGTTAGTATCATACAAATAGAGTGAATTGGTCTAACCGGTAAAAGCCTCAAACCATTCTATGATTTAAACAGGCAGAGACTGAGTCAAGCACCTCACGTTAAAGTGGTTCTCAGCCCTTCAGACACGCAAAAATATGCCAGTGTCTATATTTAGAAAAGTGATATTTAGCAGACGCTTACTGTAGGGGAGTCTGGAGTCCAGTTTGCTGGGCAAACCTCTCCATGTGTTTCCACGTATTGGAATGCTTTCACCAAGCGGAGGGTCTCTTCCACGCTACGACCAACTGGGAGATCATTGATACTTAGATGCTTGATGACCCCATTTGGATCAATGATGAAGAGACCTCTGTAATTAAGCAAGAATTTAGGGAATGCAAATCATGTTCCAAGACCAAACACAAGAAACTGGATGAACTATTTCAGGAAGGCAGTTATTCTTAGATGCACGTCTCAGAGTTAGGAGTAGCAATACAGTATTTGATAAATTGTTTGTTAGTGCCAACTGGTATGGTATTGTGAAATTACAAAGTATGCATAAAGACTATTAAATTGAGACAGATGTATAACAAAGGTAGAACTTCTAATTCCACCTATATTTCAAACTTGATAGCTGGCATCCTCATGTCTTTTTGATATGAAAATCTAAAAGGTATTGAGTGAAGAGTTGATTTCTCATTAAGCTACTAAATTAAATCCTTTTGCATATAAACATTTGTGAAAACCAAAGTCCCAGCCTTACCATATTAATTAACTTAATTTGTCAACAAATGTCAGAAGTTCCTCATCCAAAGAGATCAGGAATCAAAGGTCCCCAGAAGACTCCTACCCAATCCAATGGATCTCAGCGACCACTATTTGTTTTTAATAGGTATTCCCATGGTGGAGAAGGACATGTCAGTTTTTTTATTCTAATTATAGGATTAACTGTAGTGGCCTCTAGGACTGCTGCTTTAGAAAGTTCTTACACAGAAGTTAAGGCAGTCTCCTCTCCCTTCAGAAGGAAAAAAAAAAAAAGGAGAAAAAAAGAAAGGGACAGACCTGAATTGTAGAAAAAATGTAAAAAATTGTAAAATGCTGTTCTAGCCTAGCCTTGTTTTCCTTAGTGACATGGAGTTCTCCCACTAACAGAATAGCTGGCATTCCCCTGCATGCATTCTCAGAGGCCTAGAACCATTCTCAACACCTATAATGGCCACGTGCCCTTTTCCTAGTGTGGGACCCAGAAGTTCTGCAGAAAAAGTAGTATCTTACAGTCTTCATTTGATCCTTGTGCAGTTTCCCCTGCAGGAGGGGACAGTACAGCTCACATTGTTTTAGACTGGGTTGTGTCATAACCGAGTTATCAGCAATCATGCAGTACCTTAGTGCTATGCCAGGTCCTTCTAGCAGCACACCATAATCACGGGAGATTTGTTTTGTGAGGTCCGACAGAACTGGAATATTCATTTTGCCCAACCCGCCGCTCTAGAGAAGAGAGTAAGATTCCATTTTGTTACAAAATGCTTTTTAGGATTATCCTTCTTGGGTTGCTGTGTTCAGTGCTCTTGAAGGTATAATAACAACAAAACACATTCATGCCATGTGCTGTGTGAAAGGAACCATCGAGGCGTGAGGTGTCAGTTGTTTGGTTTGGTGGTGTTTTTTTTAAAGTGGTCAGGAACATCTGGTTTTTTTGAAACATGAAAACTTCTTTTGCACCAAGCATTTTAGCTTATTTTGGAGGTAAAAGGCTATCTATGACAACAGTCCTAAATTTTCAGAAAGATTTCCCTTGTACTCTGTTCAGGAGCTTTGAATACAAAAATTTCTACTGCAGATTTAAGTGTTCAAAATTAAAGAAGATGAACATGGTGGGGAGGGAAGGGAAAACAAACCCGCGTACTATGAACAGACAAAAGAGAAGGCTTCTAACAGCCATGCTAGGGATGTCAGAGTTCTCCTGCTTTCTCTAGTGCATGTATTTTTATTTTTTTTTCCTCCCACAAATCAATTTAAATACTATTTGGGGAGTCAACCAAAATTTCTTTCAGTTTTGCAACACACTGGAACTGCAAGAGAGATAAACTCTCTATCCTTGAAACAAGCCCAGAGTTTGTTAGCTTTTCTATTCCTGGTATCACCAGTGAATCATTGTGTAATCTCAGTCACTCAGACCCCGATCCTGCAAATGCCTGTCTGCAATGGAGTTCTCATATGCAGAGTTTTGAACGCAGGTGTCAGAGAAACCAAGGCCTTAAGCTTCTCCGGGTGTCAGTTTCCCAGCAGCACCACCATGGAATTCTTTCCACCCTTCGCAGAGCGTTTTGCACCGAGCAGTGCCCGGTTGGCATACACTGAACAGCTTCTGCATGAAGCGGTGAAGTCAGTCCATAATCACGTTTTAGAGCTTTAAACAAAGCATGCAGAAAATTAAGTACTCTCAACAGGTTCAGCCAAGCCGTATTAAATCTGGCAAACTCCCCTCCTCCCTCCCCTCTATGTTACAAGGGCAGAGCTGCGCACCTGGAGGCACCCAGTCTGCCAGCACCGCTGCGGGCTGCTCTTCACCCAACCACACGGGTAATGACCGATGGCCCAGGAGCTTCTCTGCCTTCCTGTGACACTTCTGATTCTCTACAACTAACCAAACCAGGCCAGTGCTTGATGGGATCAAAAGTGGGCATTTTTATATACATCTGGAAGAGGCTCCTCTCCAGTAAAAGACCATCTTTATCACTTTCCTTCCCTGAAGAAAGCTCAGGACCTCCATTTGTATTGCAGAAGTGGAACTATTTCAGCAAGTTAGAGCTAATAATGCAAGCGCTCCAATAATCTCGTCGTTCTTCTGCTTCCATTCCGAAGCGAGCACTGATTTGTACTGGTTAACAATAAGGACTAAACAGCTGCTGTTCATTTTCTGTGAGGGTGCACACAAAGCATCAGCTGTAACAAGCAGCTTAGGACAGTGACATGTATACTGAATACTCTTTTGAGATAATCGTGTAAGGATATGATGTAACCTACAAGACTATCATGAGAGAAAAAAAAAAAGAAAAAAACCCAAAATTACTAAGGAAAAGAGCAAGAAAATAAAGACCGAGGTCAGAATTACATCATCAAATGTAGAAGTTAATCACTTCACATGTTGTTTTAGGCAGTCTCTCGAAATCGGTGTTTGCACAATCATTTATTCAACTCTTCTTCTCAGGATCTCTTCTGAAAAGAAAACAAACCAACAGAGAAAGCCCCAAACAGCTGCCCAATTCGTACCTTTCGTGGCGTATTTATCCAGGCCAGATGGCAAAAATGAGAATCCACGGAAACTGCCACCACTTCACAGTTCACATCACGAAATTCATTTGCTTTGTTGCTGAAAGCCACAATTTCTGTGGGGCAGACAAAGGTGCTGGGTGGGAAGAGAGAACAGGCTGTAATGATTCTGCAATCTTTTGAGAGACTTTTTTTAGAAAACACTTCTAGGCACTAATGCAGCAGCATGTTTTCTTTAGCCTGATAATTTTAACCATGTTTCCTGCTCTAGATTAGCTTCGTCCAGTCTCAAAGTGGCAGCCGTAGCCACCTGGCTGGCACACCAGTTTTCAACGCTCAGTTCAAGACAGATGTTTTGCAGAGATGGAGAAACCATCTCTGCGAGACGCTCCTTAGACAGAGAGGTTTTGCAAACTATAAAAGGACTGACAGGTAAATCATCCCCCACGTGCCCACATACACCAGGATGCTCCTGAAGACTTCTGGACAGGCTCAGCCCCATCTGTCCACCTTTTGCTCTGGAGTCGTCCTACAGCAGTTCTGCTGGCCCTGCTGTCTCCAACATGACCCTGAACTGCAAGGCAAAGCCCTCACCCCTGAGATCTGACTGTGAGAGGAACGACCTCGAGGAACCACCTCAAGGCCACGTCCACCTCCTGCAGCAGGCCTGGCAGCTGGAAGATGCTCTCCAGACGCCGGATCCATTGCTCTAGTGCACAATGGCCATTTACCCTCAGGTCTTATCACTCGGGCTCTAGAAACAGACACGTCTGCCTTGCCAGACTACCCTGGATAAGGGAAAATTGTGACCTTCAGCAAGGCAGGAGGCCCATCTGAAGGGAGAGGCCAGCACTCACAAGTCCAGGGGGTAGAAGAAGAGGACCAGATACTTCCCCTTGAAATCATCCAGGCTCAGCTCCTTGAACTCTCCGTTAACCACGGCCGTCCCTTTGAAGAACGGGGCGTGCTGTGTCACCGCTGGTGCCAACCGCCAGGAGCCTGCGGGGGAGAGAACGCAGCTACGGGCCCGACCTCGGCCTCCTCCTGTCGGGCGCCGCCGCAGGGGCCGTTCCCGCCGCCGCGCCCGGGAGGGGTGTGCGTGTGTCCCGGCCGCGCTTCCCGCACTTACCGAGGCTGAACTGGCGGCGGGCGCAGGGCGGGGGCCGGGCCGTCAGCCTCCTCCCGGCGGCGGCGGCGGCGGGCACCTGCGGGGGGAGAGGGAAGGTCAGCGGCGGGGGGGCCGGGGCGCGAGGGCGGCCGGGCGAGGGTCACCCACTCACCGCGGTGCGAAGGAGCCTCCCCAGCGCGGCGGCCATGTTGAGCGGGCGGAGCGGGCCCGGCGGCGCGGGACGGACGGGGCGGGCAGGGGAGGGGAGGGGCCTTGAGCTCACAAACCTTCCGGGTGCGGACTTTTCCAGCGCAGTCGGCCCTGGCTTTGGTGGAATTCGGTCAGGTTATAGTTGTTTAATCATAATTAAACAGTTACAGCGCGATCTCCTCATAAGGAAAAGGCTGTGAATATTGTCTACCTAGACTTTAGTAAAGCCTTTGACACCGTTTCCCTCAGCCTTCTCCTGGAGAAACTGGCTGCTCGTGGCTTGGAGTGTGCACTTTGCTGGGTAAAAAACTGGCTGGATGTCCAGGCCCAAAGAGTTGTGGTGAATGGAGTTAAGTCCAGTTGTAAGCCGGTGACAAGTGGTGTTCCCCAGGGCTCAGTACTGGGGCCCATTCTGTTTAATATTGTTATTAATGATCTCGACAAGGGGATCGAGTGCGTCCTCAGTCAGTTTGCAGGTGACACTAAGTTGGGAGGGAGCATTGATCTGCACCAGGGCAGGAAGGCTCTATAGAGGGATCTGGAGAGGCTGGATCAATGGGCTGAGGCCACTGGTATGAGGTTCTACAAGGCCAAGTGCCGGGTCCTGCTCTTGGGTCGCAACAACCCTGTTCAGCGCTACAGGCTTGGGGAAGAGTGGCTGGAAAGCTGCCTGGTGGAAAAGGACCTGGGGATGTTGGTCAACAGCCAGCTGAATATGACCCAGCAGTGGGGCCAAGGCGGCCAACAGCCTGTATCAGGAACAGTGCGGCCAGCAGGACTAGAGAAGTGACTGTCCCCCTGTACTCAGCACTGGTGAGGCCCCACCTTGAGTGCAGTGTCCAGTTTTGGGCCCCTCACTACAAGACAGTCATTGAAGTGCTGGAGCAGGTCCAGAGAAGGGCAATGAAGCTGGTGAGGGGTCTGGAGCACAAGTCTTATGAGAAGCAGCTGAGGGAACTGGAGTTGTTTAGCCTGGAGAAAAGGAGGCTGAGGGGAGACCTTACCGCTCTCTACAACTCCCTGAAAGGAGGGTGTAGAGAGGTGGGGGTTGGACTCTTCTTCCAAGTAACAAGTGATAGGACAAGAGGAAACTGCATCAAGTTGCACGAGGGCGGGTTTAGGATGGATATTAGGAAAAATTTCGACACATAACAGTGATCAAACATTGGAACAGGCTGTCCAGGGAAGTGGTTGAATCACCATTCCTGGAGGTATTTAAAAGACCTGTAGATGTGGTGCTGAGGGACATGGTTTAGTGGTGGTTTTGTCAGTGTTAGATTAATGGTTGGACTCAATGATCTTAAAGGTCTTTTCCAACCTAAACAATTCTATTATTCTATAGCCGTGTGCCTGCTTAGCTCCTCTCAGCTGTGAGCTGATGCAAACCAAAGTCATTACCTGATTTCCCACACAGGCACTTATTGCTGCTAATGGGCTGCACTGCATTAAGCTGAATGTGTGTCTGTGGCTTCCGCCTGCCCTGGAGGTTTGTGCCAGTGCTGTTCACTGGGAAAGAACACTGGTTCTTTCCCCTAGGGAAAGAGCGGTTGAGGTGTGCATTATCTCTGGGGGAGGTAAGAGAGATGTAAAACCCTGTCACAGGCCTCCTATCTCCTGCCAGATGAAAACAGGGCAAGAAGGGTTTAAAAGGCGTACAGCTTGTAGAAGGGACCACACCTTCATAAGTCTATGGAGCCTGACAAGATGCATACAGAATCCTGAGGGAGTCGGCTGACGTAGTTGCCAAGCCACTCTCCGTGATATTTGAAAAGTCATGGCAGTCAGGTGAAGTCCATGGTCACTGGAAAAAGGGAAACATTGCACCCCTTTTTAAAAAGGGTAGAAAGGAGGACCCTGGGAACTTCCGGACCTGTCAGCCTCACCTCTGTGCCTGGGAAGATCATGGAACAGACCCTCCTAGGAGCTCTGCTAAGGCACATTGAGGACAGGGAGGTGATTTGAGACAGCCAGCATGGCTTCACCAAGGGCTTCCTGCCTGACCAACCTAGTGGCCTTCAGTGATGGAGTGACTACATCAGTGGACGAGGGAAGAGCTACGGATGTCATCTATCTGGACTGATGGGAACAAATGTTTTAGGAAGGCCTGTTGCAATAGGACAAGGGATAGATTTAGACTAGATATAAGGAAGACATTTTTTATGCTGAGGGTAGTGAAACACTGGACCAGGTTGCCCATCCCTGGAAGCGTTCAAGGTCAGGTTGGATGGGGCTCTGGGCAACCTGGTGTAGTTGAAGATGTCCCTGCTTACTGAAGGGGGATTGGACTAGGTGACCTTTAAAGGTCCCTTCCAACCCAAACTATCCTACGATTGTATGACACCTGATCCATACAAACCTGTTTCCCTGATGTTGGGGCATTCAGAGAGTCTGCTGTTGAAGCCCAAGCCCCCACAACTCAAGCTAAAGGAGTTACTTTAACAGTCATTCGAGCAGTACAAGGTTTTCTCAGGCTAATTTTGCTAAATATCTGATGGTGGCAGCAACAGAGACCACCTTTACCAAGAAGCCACCAGCTGCCCGCCCTGTTTTAGGCCACATGCTTTGGAGCAGCACAAGCAGCATGCACAATCCAGAGTACTGAAAATCAGTCACTTTCTAAAAGTCCATTTTTACTTTCTTAGCTTCTTTTTGTGTGTTTCTTCATCTTAAGTAGTCAAATCGAGTTGAACCCAGTTTCACTTCTGGGTTTTGGTAATTTCTGTTTTAATATTCATATCTATAAATATCCACAGCCTTTTACGAAGGGGAGATTCCACCTTGTGAACTAGAGAGAAGTCTGGCTCCACTGGTGGGATAAGCTCAGCCATCAGCATCTGAGGCTGAAGCCAAAGGCAGCCAGAGCACTGTCAGCTACATCCCAGCCCCCTGGGAAGAGCTCAACAGATACTGCACCTATACTTCTGAAGAAATTAGCAAACTTATTTCTGGTACTGATCCAGCTGGCATGGTCTGGTCACCTCTGTAACAGTAAGCTCTCTGAGCCTTCAAAAAAGTGAGGTTGTGTGCAACTGCCTGTTAGGGTTGGTCATTAGCTGGTAATTAACTCTCTAAAATGCCCAGGAACTGTTTGGGGCAGTGTAAATTGGTGTTGTCCAAAAGCACGCTGAGACCTATCTGAGCATTTAATATCATCAGCAGTTTCACTTTCTGTGGCACTCCTGAATTTATTAATCCAGATGTAGCCAATGACAGCTGGGAATGTGTCTCTGATAATCGTCTTGAAAACTGTAGTGCTCAGTAGTGCTGCCAGAATAACATCATATACTCATACGTGCACAGAGATACTGGGTGTCTGGCTGGGCTTGTGATGAAGATGGAGGTGCCCAAAAGGAGGTGATGAAGATGGAGGTGTCCTGCACAAGGGTGCAGGGGCAAACTTCCTATAGCCATAGAAAGACGAGGGGGAAGAAGACATGAACACTAAAGGATACGGATACTCTAGTATGACAGGGTCTGCCAGCGTAGTAGTCTGACTGCTTCCTGCATCCCTTAATTTCCTTGAATTCAAATAGACATCACTATTGCTTTTGAAGCTGTTCCTGTCAGGTGTAAAACCTTCTAACAAGCTCTGCACGTGCATTTGAGCATGTGTATGTGGTTGCTTGTGCACAAGCGTAGTGCTTGGTCACTGACCTGGCAGACTTGGAGCTAAGGAACCTTACATACCCTTTGCTTCTTATTAGCGCTTCGTTAAGGGAAACCTGAACGTGCGTGAGAGAGAAGTTGAGTTTTGACTCTTGCTGGTGAACCAGGGCTGCTTGAAAGTGCCAGCTGGACGGGGACTCTGCTGGGAATGTCACTGGCTGCGCGAGGGGGGCTGGCTGGCTGAGCTACTCAGCTTATTTGCATGTCTGATACCTAAAAGTTGGGGGCATTCTTGGTTAAAAAACACTCAAAGCCTAAAAATGGAAGTGAGAGAACTATTTGTGTGGTAGAAAATATATCAGATACAGCATGGATGAGCTGTGCTGTAGCCTGCAGAGCTGGGAGGTGGAGAGGGAAGGAGTGGTTGTTGAGAGCTGTGTCTGCAGTAGAGGTTTGGGAGGTCTTCGTGCCACTGCTGAGAGCTGCCAGCAGAGCAGTGGGCAGCAGACCTGAGCCCGGGACACCTGCAGAGCAGTGACTGTTGGTGGAGAGTAGCAAAGAAACATTAGCCATTACCTGGGCCGATTCCATGAATAGCAGTGCAGAATGGCATGTCTGCGTTCACGTCTGCTGGCCTGGCACAGCCCCTCGCAGAGAGAGACCTGCTTGCCTAGCCGAGTCCCTCGTGGCTGGGCAGCAAACTGTGTGTGCCTGGGGACGGCTGGGCCACAGCGGTTCCTTTCCCCCAGCTGCGGGAGCTGTATTGTGGCAGCAGAAAAAGGGCTATTGCTAGGATTTCCTGAGGATGGTTGTTTCACCCACAGATGATTATTCACAACTTATAAGTTGATGTATTCTAAAATGGCGTCCTTCCCCCTTCCCCGGAAAGTTATATTTGTTTAAAACTCTTTGTTTAAACACTTGGCTTGCAGGTGGGGAAATATTGCTCATGCTTTGTTATGAAGGCAGCATAATTCAGCTTCTCAGACTTCTGGGCAAGAGCTTGAACTACTGCCATTTAACAGGGGGTTTATTTTCCATTTCGCTTTTTACTGGGCGTCCCTACAATTTGAAGATGGACCTTGTCACTGCCAAAGTGCACCTGGCAAAAGAGTTGTTCCTTTTTTGTCAGCTCTGGCTCTGGCACAGGCTAGAGCAGCTGCTAAACCTTGTTCTTCTTGCCATCCCAAGTTCAACACAAATTTACTGAGTGGTACCATATGTGCATCTTTTTCCTGCTTTGCTGTCTCCCGCAGGCTTTTGCCTGGCTGGACAGGCCCCACTATCATATCTCATTCTGCAGTGAGGGACTGCTGGTTCATACTGGTGCAGCGCAAACTCAGCAGTGCACAGACATGTGCATACGTAAATGATTAGAATCTTCAAGCCTGATTCAAATTGAGACTTCTGAAGTTGATGAAAGACTTCCTAGGGATTTCAGCAGCCTTTAGGGAGAAGGTTTTATCATTGCAAGGTGCAGAGCAGTGGATAAGGCACTTGAATGTATAATGGGAGATGTGAATTTTATTTTTGGTTGGGATACTTAATTGCCTGCTCTCACTTTGAACCTTTTTTTTCCTATCCGGGAATAATTAAATGTGCCTTTCTGGTGAAAAACTTTGAGATCTGTTGATAAAAAGTGCTAGATAATGCTTGTCTGTTGTTACCATTATTGTTTTGTAAGAGCTAGACAGCTCTGTGAAAGATCATCATTAACACAACAAAATATTAGTGAAAAAGTAGCTGCTTCTGTCTAAACTTGATGAAAGGGGTAAGCAAATCCCAAATCAGATCTGCTGCCGTGGGTCACTGAAGGGCAGATTCTGTGCAGATGCATACGTCTACTTGTTTAAAAAATAAAATCTGCTCATCTTCTAGAAGGTTATTTTATTCCATGTGCTCAAATGCTGTAACAATCATTTGCCCTCTACCTTGAAGAAACAGATAACTGGAAAAAAAAATAATAAAAAGATTTGGAAGTGGAAAGAAACAACAGAGGCATAAACATTTTTATCTAAACCAAAGCAAAAAGTTCGATTTAGACAACATGATGCATCACCCCGTAGCTGTTGGTAGATGGCAGCCTCTGTCCTTGCGCAGAAGGGCTCTGTAAAAGGTTACAGCTGCTTGCAAATGCTTTCTCATAGGCCTGTGTGCTCCCACCTGCTGATATCGAATCTTAGCAGGAGGAGAAAGAATTTGCCCATTTGTAGAAATAAGTTTCAGAAGCGATTCCAAACATAATCCAGCTTACAGCTAATCATGAACAGGCTTTACTGCATTAATTGCATATTATAACATGGGTTTAGGAGATAGCTGCTGTTAGGGTATGTTTCCAATTGATAAGTATAGGCAAAAGCCTTGTTGACATCTGGTTCACTGGGGATCTTATCCTGACATTTCAAGCAGGCTGTACCGAGGCCAAGTGGTTTTTCTGTGGTGGCAGGAGAAAACTGGGTGTGTTGCTGCTGTGTTTCTGGCTGGAGCTGCGCGAGCCCACCCTGCCGATGACTCATCCCTTAGAGCGGCTCAGAATATCACACTCTGCCTTGCTGCTTTCCTATTCTTATTACACTGATGCATTTGGGTCTTGCACGGTGTTGGCGTTTCATTTACAAACCTCTCTTTTCCCATAAAGGAAAGATGGCTGCCAGCCCTGCATTACCCTGATGTTCAGCACTCAAAAAGGTTTTCTTCTGAGCCTTTCCTGAATGACTTCAGGTGAAAATGTTTTATTTAAAAAATACATCAAGCACCTTAGAAAGCACGTTTTTCAGAGTTTAACTGTTTTTTTGGTAGCCTCTCCTTTTTTTTTCCCCCCCTTCCAAAATTGGTTGCTTATGCATATGATTCAGACTAATATTCCCTTTTCTCACAGCAAGCACTGAATCAGGATCTCTAGGCCAGTAAAAAAGACCCGTGTTCCTTCCCTGCCACCCTGTCTTTGAGTCCATGCTTGGGTATTTCAGCACCAGAGTTTACAACACTGACTAGAATAAGATAAGCAGTGGAACAGACTCGCATGTCTCCTCTTTCTCCTTCACTCACAAAGAACCTGACTGCTCCATTAAATCAGGTGTGGACATACCTTGAAATTAAAGGACTGTTTTGTCACAAGAGAAAATGGATATAAATAAATCTACCTCTTCCTAATATTTTTTATTTTTGTTGTTTTTGTGGACCAGGTGTTCCAGGTGACACAAAAATGAAGATACTGACAGCTATGAAGAAGTCATGAGGTAAGAATCCAAATGCTGCAGTGGGTTTTGCAAAGACCAGCTGGTGGACTTTAAGGCAAGTAGGTCTGTGCAGTGGCACTTGCTCTGGTAATCCATGGGGAGCCACATCCATGAAAGGGGCCATCCATATGAGGCCTGCACTCACGCAGACCCTTGTCATGTACCAGTGGTATATTCAGGCTTAAAAAACTAGTAGAAAAGAGAGATGCAGTGAAGACTGATTGTCTTGATTTTTCTCTTCACAGTAGGGCATTGTGCTAGTGAACACACCTCCTTCCACGTCCCACTGTGACACATTGACTCAAATTTATGGGAAATGAGTTTTATTTTGTTAAATACTGTAAGAATTATAGAAAAACCTGCTCCATTGTTGTTACTGGTAAACATGAAGTCAGAATTGCTGCTCTCCGCGTAGATGTGTAACTAAGACAAACATGTTATTGCAGAATCTCAGCAGTCCGGTGGCAGAGCTCAGTTTTCCACTCCCTGCACCCAGCCACATTTAAGTTATGGGACTGCTCGTAGTCCATTTTCATGCAAAGTCATCCAGCTTAGTTGAAATAACCACTCTGGCAGCAGTACAACACTCCGTTCGATTGCTGCCCCTCTTTCCGAAGGGACTATGTAACTATGCCTTTGGTTGCCAGGAATGTGAAGTGCTTCAGAGCTGCGCCGTTCATGAACACTAGGTAGCTCCATGGGATTTCCGAACACCATATAGATCTGTTTTAACTCTTTTGATAAATCTAATTACCCGTTCAAGAATTAAATAAACGTTCACAAAGTATACAGGACAACATCAGCATGGTGGAGTCCCACAGAGTGACACTGTGGATGACTGTGTGCCTACCACTTGAGTATCTAGAGCTACATATAGATATTAGGTAAAGGATATTAGATAGAAGAGGAGCAGTAGAGCCCTCAGGTTCACATGCTGATTTCCAAGTGCAACTCAAGATGTTCAAGACCCGCCCTTTTCGTTCTGGCACCTATATAAAAGTTACACACCAAGCACAGTCAGTGCTTGCTGTGGAGTCTCCTGTGAAGGTAAATCCCTCCCCCCTGAACAGCCTGACCCTGGGATGTGGGAAGCGCACTGATACCCCATTACTGTCAGCAGAATTTGTGTTTGCTGCTGCAGCGACTGCTGATTCAGAAAATGGGGACTGAGGCACGTCTTTCCATTTTTCCTTTGAAGAGAGAGGTTGCTTGTAGCATTAAAAACATGTAAAAAAAGGTGTAACTTTGTCTTCCAACATCAGCCACGTTTTGATGCTGGTGTTGTCCTTGTGATGACCATTAGTGAGAAGCTGGCCAGGGATGTGCAGTGCACTTACAACCTAAGCATAATTTGCTCTGTTTACAAGCGAGCATTAGTCCTTGCACAGAAGTGGTCAAACAACAAGCAGGGCAGACACTCCTTAGGAGCCTCATCTCTATGCTAAGGCTCTGGTTTCCAGGAAGCAATTTTTCCCTTAAGAATTATTTAATCAGAGAAAAATCTTCCGGTACTTACAGACACTGCTGCTATATAGAACTTGGCATTACAAAGAAAGTAACCACAATATGGCAGTGTTTCCAGAGGCTGAACATTTCTGAAGCAATAGGAGAGAGGACATGGAAGATTGTACATAGCGGTGCCACCTGCTACACACAATGACTTTCAAAGTTCTAACCCTTGACACTTAATCGGGTAAAAAAGGCTTTATAGCCACTTCATCCTAATGCCCAAGGTATTATCCATTAAATGCATTTCTCATTTATTTCTTATGTTGAGAAAATGTGTTCTAGGCAGCCTGCAGGTCATTTCTGCTGTAGAAAGAAATATGATTGGTACAATAGAAAAAGAAGAAAAAAGAAAAAGTAGCATCTATGCTCCGCTTACAAGAAGGTGCATGTTAATTTGATTTGCTTCATGTGGATTTAATCAATGCAAATGCAGATGGGGGAAAAGTGTTAGTGAGAGTTAATGGGTCGGTTTTATTCCTCTTTCTTTGCCTGACCTGCTGAATCGATCTACCCTGTTGCCAGGAAAATGAGGATCATGCTGACAGGAGCATCTCTCCTGTATAGCCAGAACACAATTTATGTTGGAACCCAGCGCTTAAAATTCACAAACTTTCCACAAGTGGGTGATGTCTCACACAACCGCTTATCGGGGTGAAATAATGGTGCGGCAGAGCAGACGCGATTCCTCCTTGGGTATCTCCTTCGGCACCTCCTTCGGCGACTTTTAAGATCCCGAGCAAGCCGAGAAGCCCGTGCCTCCAGCCCCGGGGTGCCCGGCCCGGCCCGGCCCGGGGCCGCTGCCGCGGGGTGGCGCCCGGTACCAGGGCTGCTCCGCGCATCGCTCCGCGGGCCCCCCCCGCTCCTCCCCGCCGGTTCCCGCCAGCCACCCCCCATCTCCCCCCGCCCTCTCCTGGGCAGGGGCTCCCCGCCGTCCCTCCGCGGAGGAAGGCTACACGCTTGTAGGGCCGCCCTAGGACTACAGGTCCCGGCGTGCCCGGCCCCGCGGAGCCGGCGGGGATGGCGCCTGCGCGGGGCTGCGGGACCGCTCCGCCGTGCCACACCCCCGGGGGAGGGAGGCAGGAGCTCCCGAGCCCTCAAACCACCGGGGGGAGGATGGAGTAGCGGAGCGAGGCGCGGCGGGAGCAAGACAGCGCGGGGAGCGCCGCCTCCGCTCGGGGCGGCGGGGGGAAAGCGCGGAGAAGACGGGAGGAAGGCAGGGATCATGCACGGGGGGATAGTGGGCTAGGGGCAGGAGGCGGGTGGTCGCCCGGAGACTCCGCACCTCGGGAGTGACGTCCTGCTGCAGTGCCGCTGCCTGCCTACGCTGCCCGAGCTCGTCAATGGAGCTGGAAAACATCGTTGCCAACACCGTCTTGTTGAAAGCCAGGGAAGGTGAGAGAGCGGCGGGAGGGGAGGGAAGGCTAAGAGCATCCTTGTCGCAGTCGCCCCTCCGCGGAGCGATGACCGCGGGGGTGCGGGCGGGCACCGGCGGGGCTGTGCGCCGGTCCCGGTGCCATGTGGCCGAGCCGGCTTTGGAAACGGCTCTTTTCAGCCCCGGTGAAAAGGAAAATATCGCTTTCCCCTCTGTGTACGGGGGTTTGGGAAAGGAAGTGAATGAGATTGCAGAGATTACAATATTCGCCCATCTCTTCCTTCCCCCTTCCCGCCCCCCCCCTTATCCCCCCCCTCATCCCCCCCCTCAAATCTGGTCCCACAGATTGTGCTATTTCAGCGTCTATTGTTAAAGGTCAGCTGCAGATGCATTCATTCAAAAGGGCTTAGCAAATCTGCAAATAGCTTTCCGCGCCGTGTGGTGAGACCGGCAGGATCGTATCGCTACAACGTACAGTCATTGCCTTATTCGGCGTTATTAGGTGATATCATGTTGCTGCAAACATGCCCATTGTTGAGAGTCTGTTTGTCCCCAGCCGGAGCCGGGCAGAAGGACCGGGGGCTCAGCCCCCGGGCTGCCGGTGCCCCGGAGAGGCGCGGGGGCTGGCTGAACCCGGGGCTGCCCCCGCTGTGCCCCGGGTGATGCTGGTGCCGCCGGCACGGAGCAGCCGCTGCTCGGCGCGGTGAAAATACACTGGGATGCCGCGGGGCTCTCTTGGGCATCTCCGTCCTCAAGAACCCGCAAACCCCGATACCGCCGGCAGATCGGGCTCGCAGGGCTTTCCCTCCACCCCCTCCGGGAAGGGAGGTGTTTCCCTCTCTCGGTGCGTGCCCGAGGGAGGGCACCGCACCGCGGGCGCGGAGCCGGGTGCTGCCCGCGGCGGGGCCGGGGGCTCCCCGCGGAGACCCCGGCCATCCGGAGCATCCCCCCCGCCTGGGGGATGAGCGCCACGCACAAGCAACACGTCTCACGGTTGCAGCATCACTGCCAAGATGTGATTCTTTTCTGCCGGTTGCAACCCGGTTTTATATATGTATTTATTTATTTGCTTATTGTTTGAAATAAGACATTTTTTCAAGCCTTTATTCAAACTTCTGTTCCTTGAAAACACTTGCTAGACAGGGCGTTTTCAGGTGCGGTACAGCCTGCAGCCTTTTTCCCCCACTGTTTTCTGAAGTGCCTAGAATTGCCTGTTGGCGAGGTCGGGGACCGCTGGTGTGGACTTCAGCTTTGGTCACTCTGAAGCTATGGGAGTACGAGTAAAGCAATATTAGTCTTGTGAAAGAAATCATTCAAGTAGTCCTTCCCTGGAGTGATTCTTTTGCTGGGAAAATGGTTCAAATTGTAAAATAATGTTTATATAACTCATGGGCTGTTGAACTTGTGAGGCTTAGATAAAGAGTAAAGTCCTGAGATCCTCCCAAAAAAGCTCTATAAATAATAAGGGCAAAGGTATTATTCCATTCAGCAGATCAGTGAATTATAACTTTCTGACTTCTGATGGAGAATTTTTATTTTCTGTTGTCATTTGTAATGTTGTTTTGGATGCAGTTGTTGCTACCAGCAATACAGCGCTGGTTTAGATTTCAGTAGACTTTAGGAATACTTTAAAAGACTGGTATTAATTACAGTTATTGTGTGCTGTTTTTGGAGAACCAGTATTTTGCAAGTAATTTTAAATGTGCCACTCAGTTTTATGGTCTTTTTCTACCATCTTCAGCAAGATGGTAACAGTAATGTTGTTTTATTGTGTTAAAGTCATATTAAACAAGCTGTAAACTATAATCCCAATGGCAGAACTTTATCAAGATTTACTCCAAACTAGATTGCAACTTTTCTTTTAATCATGGATGAAGCTCCAACAACACGTTTTTGAGGCCTGGTGCTTATTTATTTTGAAAGCTTTTTTGGAGGGGGTGTGAAATTTTTTGAAATGAAGAACGAAGGACAAGTTATGTACCTGACATCAGAGCCACAAGTATTATGTCTGTATTGTGTATGTTTCCACATTTTTAGTTGTCATTGCGAGCTGCTGCGAGTAAAGTGTTTTTAAAATTTGCAAGGAGTAACGTAGGTGGATGTCATTGCAGATGAAGAAGACGGACAGCATATAGAAGACCAAGAGTAAAAGCAAATGAATACATTGAGGATTATGGTATTTAAAAATAAGTTTGTTCCAGGTCCTGCGGACTCCATCAGTAGATTTAGCTGGGTGAATGCATAGCCAAAGCCAAGTACATGCGTGTGTATTTCCACTTGTTAAGTCAAAAGTAAAAGCTGTATTAGATCAATTATGTGGAGGTTGGTGCCTGCAATGTGGTACTTAATGTCAGAAGAAGGAAAATGATGGGATCCACACTGCAGATGTTAGAAAAAGCAGAAGTTTCATCACAATTGCCAGGGGAACACAAACCCAGTATCAGTAGCAAAAGGGAAATTTCAGATTAGTTTTGAAGGGAGGCTTAGGTAGACCTGCAACATTAAGTCCAGCGGTGAGGACTTTTGTAGGGGACTCGGAAGTAGGGCTGAGTGACCACCGCAAATATTTTCTAGCAAATATTGGTTTAAATTTTGCAACTCATTTGCTTTGGCCTTGGGACTGTTTTTTTTCTGTTGTCCCTTGTGGAAGTTCCTTTGTGACTAAGTTGCACTAAAGCAACCCCCGATGCAAAGTGAACTTTTTAGCTGAAATACCAGGGAGCGAGTTTTATAGCTGTTATACAAATACTTGCGCTTAAATCCTGATGATTACAATGAGAAGCACACCCAGAATTAACTGATGCCATGTGATAACATGAGTAATCTTATTAGAGCGACAGAAAGAGTAAATGCAGTTCACATAGGTGAAAATGTATTTCACTGAATAATTTTGAGCAAAGAATAAATTTCAGGAAATCTTCATCTTTTTTTGCAGAATATGAAGTTTTTGACACAAAATTACACATAAGTTGCTTGTTATACTCAGAAGTCTGCCAGTCTGAACTCGTAACAAAGAGAGTTTTATTGTATTTGGAAGTTCATTTATAATTTATTAGGAATAAATTTACGCTGTTTCCTCAGCTATCATTTCTCATTTCTTGGATGCACAATCCCATTTCACAAATCGCTGGTCTTTTTTAGGACTGAGTAGAAAATACATCTGGTTTAATTATTAGGAACTAAATAGGTATTTGGGACCATCTCGTATTGCCTGAGGAAAAGAATAAGCAGGGAAGGGAAGACAAGAAAGATGAGAATCATAAAAAGAAAAGCAAAATAATAACAATTGCAGTCATTTCAGGTTGAGTAAGAACCCCAAATTATGAGGTGGTGAAACATTTATCTGGATCTTTTCATTAGCCTTCTTGTTTCTGAGTCTCAGAACAATCATGTCTGAACCACAGAATCATCTAGCCATTACTAATGGAGATACATCATGCTGCTAGCAGCAAGTCCAGGTTGGTGAATCAATCCCAATTAATTTTCCCAATTTAAAGTTGTTTGACAGAGGACATCATCAGAACCAAGGAGCCAACAGAGGGGTCCAGGAGAGACCGAGGACTGAGTCACCCAGCGTTTCAGAGGAACTTTAACAGCCCCAACCCAGAGAAGCTTTAAAGCACATCCATACAGCCATGAATCTACCCCCGCCTGTCAAAAGCAATAAGCTAATAAAAGACAAGTCATTCAAAGAGGCTGATGATTAAATTATAATGTTTGTATGAAAAACAAACAATGCGGTCAGATAAGCATGACCAAGGCATCATGATTGCCTAGATACTTTTTATCATGATCCATTCCTTCCTAGCCATGAGAGCAGTCTTCCCTCCTGTTACCAGCTGCTTCTGTGCACGTGAGCTTTCTCAGACAACCTGAAACACATTTCAAAACCAAATTCCCACTATAGTGTTCAAAGGCAATTCCTGCCACTTTAAAGTTTTAGTGATAACTAAATTATTCATCGTGGTTATCAGTTTTTAAAACAGCTAATTTGGAAGATAAACTATTATTTTTCTCAGACGTGGGGTAATGTGCAAAGCTTGCCCTGTAAACCTGGTAAAAGGAAAAAAAACTTTCAACCACTAAAACATAACACAAATGCTGCTTGTTTTTGTTTTTTCTTTAGGTAGACTGAGATTCTAAAATAAGCTTATTTATGGCACCCAAGCAGAGCCTTTGATGGGCCTAGCCAAAAGGGGCGACCTTCTTTTCTATATCTCAGAATTTTTTGATGAGTGCACACTGATGCCATATAACATGTGAAATGTGCCTGGTCATAAATTGCTGTATTTTTAGCTTGCTTTTGCAGGATGATCACAGGAGAGATTTGTGCATGTCCTTATTGGCAAAAGACTAGCAATAAATCCTAAACAAGAAGCGCGATTGCTTTCCAAGAACTTGGCTGCCGAGCAATTGGAAAAAGGGCAGTAGAACAATGAAAAGCATATTTTGAAGGAAAAAAAGGTGACTATAGCGACAGCCAAAACCCCATGGAGAATATGATTATTGCAACTTAACTTTAGCAACTCATTAACTGGTGCTTTGAATGCAGAATCTAAGGTCCTGTCCTGTATCCCTTGATATAAAAATAAAGCACTTTGTAAGGGAAGTGTTGTCTCTATAAGCGGAGGAAGCTTGCATGCAGTGACTCAGTTTAGTTTTCTTTTTGGAGTTCAACAGAAGCTCTTCACCACTGCAATAACTTAAAAAAAAATATAAAAATTCCAAGGACAGAATCAGCCATTACTTCGCATGCAACAGGGTGCTTTTAACCAGTAGTTTAAAAAAATGAGGTTCCTTTTCAAGCCTGTAACTGTTTCTTTCTGGAAAAAAAAAAAAAATCCCAAAGAGTCCAGAATATTTCATTATATTCTAATCAAGGAAATTCAGAAAATAGGAGTCTTCAGGCCTTTGTGAAAAGCATGTTTAAGTCTGAATGACTAAAGATCTCCTTTTACAGAAGGGAGTTATTTCTGTTGCCATACCTGGCTTAGAGCAAGTTTGTGTGTCTGCGTGTGTAGAACTGGCTTGAAATCCTCTTTCCATGTGTTGTTTTTTGTAGCAAGGCTGATGCAGAGCAAGTTAGAGCTGCTGTAGCTGTGCCCTTGGTGGGCATTCTGTTCTTCGGGAGTTTTCCCTTGTTGCTGACTACACCAGATTGCAATCATGGGCAGCAGGTCTTGGCATGTGGCAATGCTGGAGAAACCAAGAGCTCTTCCACCCAAACCTCTTTACTGACGAGAGAGGACTATGCCCCTTTGTGTGTGGTGTTGCTGTGGAACTGTGATTTTTATTTTTTTTTTATAGCCTAATTGCTATCATCTAGTTTGTTGGGTTTGTAAACACTTTAAAGAATATTGAGGACTGAGCTGTCATGATCTCAGGTTATTAACACATAGAAGCTATTAACTAGTAAAACTTCTAGAACAAACGTTAACTATGGACGTTTGAATAGGGCTACTTACCTTTGCTCCATTAATCTCATGTGATTGCTTTCCTCAAGTGCAAAATCATAAATCTAGGAAGAGATTGCCTGTATTCATTATCAATATATTCCTTTTCTGAGAAGGCTTTAACTTAGTGTCACTGAAATTGTTCATTCAGAAAAGAATTTTCAGTATTTAGCCAAGACATAGGTATGATTTTTGACTATATGTAGATTTCTGTATTAACTATTCTGAGATAATTTAGGCAAAAATATCTGAAAGAGGTGGTTTTTAGGGATGTTCTATTGAGAGTGTTACCAGGCCAGCAGCATTTGAACCAAACTAACACGTGTGTTTGTGATAAGCAGCTCCAGAATGAAAGCTTCAACCATGGTCTTGCCCTGAGATGGGTCCTACTGCATGTATCCATGCCTTTGTCACCTGTGTGATATGTGCGCTGACCCATTTTGAAGGCAATAAAGAAGAAACAGCTAAAAAGGAATGCCCCAGCTCTGTCTTTGCTGTTTCTAGGCCCTGGGGGTGTGTTATACCTGTTCAGTGGTTGACCTTGCTTCCTTTTTCTTCTATACTTGCAGACAGTACAATAGGTCACTATTGAAAAGAACCCAAAAACCCACTCCTGCGTCATTTCAGTCTTACTTCTTGGAAGATGCGTTCCCTTTCCAGGTACTGCTTTGCTAACTAAGATCTGCTAATGATTTCTCTTTCCCCAACTGAAAAGATGAACATCTGAGTGCTGAGGACTTTGATGCTTGCAGTGAAGGGTCTGAAGCCCTGATCGTGTGTTCAGACTTATTAATACAGATGTGCTCTGATCCTCATAAAACTCAAAGCTGACTGCTAGGATGTAGGCAGGGTCCTCTTGCATGTGTAGAGACAAAAGTTGTATTTTTATTGCTTGGTTGACTTATGTATTTAGGCATGTAGCTGATTCTTCTCCTACACTATTTTTATGCCAGCGCTACTCTGTGAATGACTTCTGGTTTGTATTGATCCAAAGAAAGCTACTGAAGCTCCAATTCAAGTGCAAGTGGTGGTGCTAAAGTCAATGGGATTATTTCCATGGGTAAAATATCCACAAAATCACATCAGAATCCATATTGGTGCATTGAAAAAGTTTAAAAGCAAATTATTTTATCCAAGCAGTTACTGACTTCATAAAATATTAGTCAAAACCCACCAAATAAATAAGGGTTCCTCTTCCTTTACAATTGGATAGGAAATACTACCTTTCCATCCATTTCTCTTTTTTTTTGTCAATGAAAATGGTAGCTAAGGATCTAACTCGTGCTCATCTATAAGATCTTCCCCTGGGTCTCTATTTCAAAAATATTCTATAAGCTGTATGAGTTTTCTGTGTGGCAGTGGGTAAGAAGAGAGTTGATTGCTTCTTATTTCTACAGGCACATAATCTAAACAATAACAAGATGATATAATCCTAATATTTCTTTAAGACCACAGGATGTGAAATTAAATTAAAAGGCCAGGAAAATAAAGAACCCTGCAGTTTGATTACACTCAGCTGGATTATCTTTGTAATTATTTTGCTAGGAAGATTTGAGAATGCATACTACTTTGTGAGAAAGATTAGTCAGGGAAACCAAAATTAAAGTAAACATTCTGAAGAAAATATTGCATAGATGATGGGTATTTTATTTCATTTAAAAAAATAATCCATAGGATTGCCAGTTAAAATGAAAGGATGGAACAAAACATAGGTAAGGGGGAAGATGGATGAGGCTGCGAAGTCTGTGGAACTGGCTCCGCTGCTTCTAGTTCATACAATGTCTCTTCAGATATAGTTGAAGAAACTGTCACAAGCATTTATTCAGGAATGAAGGGCAGGCTAAAAGGAGGAGAAATACACACAAGTACTTGAGACTCAATTTGGACCTGGGAGTGAATAATGCAAATAATATTAATGAAGGAAGGGCGGCTGTCTGTGCTGTAGGGTGAAAATAGTTATTCACAGATAACTTCTCAGTGGCACAATGAAGTCTGAAAAATTTGTATATCCATCACTTCCAGCATGTAGAAGTCCGCTTACTGTGCATGAGTAGTCCCTTGGACTTCCTGGGGATTGAAAATGCAGCTTGTTTGTGCGTGGTCTGCAAGGCTGGGACCTCAGGGATCAGTCAGTTCTCATTGCTGTGATGCTGTTCAAGTCAGTAAAACTGCGCCGATAAAACTGAAGTGAACAAACCATTTGCAGCCATCAGGAAAGGCCTGCTATGTCATTTGGTCCGTTGTCCTCCATGCACTTTTAAAAAAGTTTTAAACAGTTTTGGTATAAAAATGACTCAGGTTATGGGACCTCTTTACCTCTTTCTCTTGAGGTTGTTTGGTTTTGGTGTTTTGGTGTTTTGTTTTTTTTTTGCAATCCCAGGAAATCTTGATTGTTCTAATTAAATATTCCTTACTTCCCGCTCCTTACTCATGTAATCCCTTTTCTACAGTTTTCATTCTCCAGGTACTTTCTGTTTCCCATCAGTTATAATCTTGCCAAGTTCAGCAGGTTTTGTTCTTTCTTCCATCTAGCTTGTTGGCTTGCAGGGCCCACCTCAAATTTCGTGCAGTCAGTCCTTAGGACAAGTTCTCTCCCGGCAGTGGGTTCCGAGGAGGTGTGCCTGGGGACAGAGTGGGTCGTGCAGGCAGTCTGAATCCACTCCTCACTCTGGCTCACCTAAAAAATTAGCTGAAATAATTGCTGGTCAGATGGAGAGGGGCCCTGGGGCAGAGATAGCACCGAACAGGGTATTTCTGAATAGTTTCTAGTTTCCATCAGTGAGGTTGCTTATGGAGTTCCCTGTTGCCCTGAAGATGCCAAAGAGGCAGTTAATAAGCAGCAGTAGCAGCTATTTTTTGCATTGGTTGAGTGTTCTCTTGGGTCCCATTGAATGCATGATTTCACTATGAGCCCGGCTTTTTCCTGGTAGGCTGAGGTTATATTACAAGTTCTAGAAATTACCTTATTTTCGGTACAGTACCTCTTTTGCTTAACTACTCGGAGCCAGTCTCTAGTATGCACACGGTGACTTCTAGTATGCTGTTTACTAGCTCCCAATGCTCCTGGACTATTCCCTTTTTCCTAGCATCATTCTCCCAGTGAATAAATTTGGATGGTTTTGCTTCCTGTCCCTGTTGCAGTAGTCTAATTTTTTCTAGACTGAAATTCCCATATCTTATTCTTCCCACTTTTCTAATCTTTCTAGTTTGTTTTCCTGCACCTCTGTTTCTGACACCACCTTTGAATTTGAGAAGTCTTTGATGTACTGTTTAAAGCATATTTAATTAGGTGGGATTAATTGTCAGTTTACTGGACATATTGTATGTATTCTCTTTCTTGATGTATTTTCTGTTGTGTGTTATCCTTCGTTGTTCTTTGGTCAGTGTTTAGTCTGTGTGACAAGGCTCTTATCTAAAAATTACTGAAATTGTTCTTCTCCCCTCCCCATATGTTATGGGAGACCTTCATAATTCTATAGAAGGTCTTTTTTTTTTTTTTTCCCCCAATGAAAGCTTTAGACTCTGCCTGAATGAGCTCGCTCCCTCAGTTTTATCTAGCCATCTAGTTTGTCTCAGGAAAGGGACTGTCTGCCAGAATGGAGAAACTCTGTGACGTTACGGTTGCATTCATTTGGCAGCATCTGCAGAAGGCACTGGTGGAGAATCTCATCTTGTGAAAAAAGTCAAAAAAAAAAAAAAAAGAGAGAGAGAGAAGTGCAGCTGGACGAAGAGGAGATTCAGAAACAAAGGGAAGATGTCAGTGATGCCAAGTGAAAACAACACCGATGAGTCCTCTGTGACGCTTCTGTCAAAAACCCCTGTAGACAGCACAAGGGGACTGACATCTTTAACATGCAGATGAGTTGGTAACAATGAATGCTGGGCTAAATCATCATTCAGCCAAGTTTGCCAAAATATATGCGGAAGTTATACATACGTATTTCACATTGGTGCTGTTCAATCCTTGACGTTCTATTTTGTCTTGTGTTTCTGCTGATTTCATCTTCCCGTTGCTTTCCTTCCTGCTCCCTCATAGGTTTGGTTTTGTTTCTTACTGGGGATGGAGGTTAGATTGGGAATTCCATTCAGCCTGTGTACCTTTTTCCATCTTTAGTTTTGGTTGTTACAGATTTCTTTTTTATTATCTTTTTGGTCCTCTGGATCTCCTTGAAGTTGGTTGCCTCTGGTCCAGCAGGAAAAATTTTAGTCGTAGGTACGTGATAAGCAGGAGAAATTTTAGTGATCAGCATGCGATAAACATGATAGTGATAAATGGGATAACATCTCACTACCAATTTTAGTGATAATCAATAGGGTTGCTTTCTGTAGGGGTGATCTTGCTACTTGCATGGCAAACCTTTCTCCAGCAGAAGCCCAATGGGACAACCTACCTTTCCTCTTTTATTGAGAAACATGGTGCAAAAATGCAATTGCTCACCCTGCAAGTTTTGCACGGGAAATTTTATTTGGTTAACAAATACGGAAAATTAAGAGAATCTGAACACTCAGCCATAATCCTCTTACTGTTAAAGGAAGAATAGTTGTCCAGTGCCACATTTGGAAGTAGTGAAAAAGCTTACAAATACAGGAGTTTGGACTAATTTATGAATAAACCCTTTCTGTCTCCCTCCATAGCAATTCCACATCTACATTTCATCTCTGAATCATGATTTTGTGTTTTGGTCACCCATTTCAAAATGGATACAGAATTAGAACATGCAAAGGGACAGAGATGATAGACTTTGTTATAAATCATACATTGACTGAGAATTCCTCATGAAGCACACATCTGGGGAAGTTTGTGCTTTGTTTATTTCACCAGCAGCTGAGTTTCAGGAAGAATTATCCAGATGACTTACATATGATGTAAGCTTCTCTCAAGGTTACAGTACACCTTTCCTGGAAGCCTTGTGCATTTAGTGTGCATCTCCTTTTACTATTTGCTCAATGAGAGACATAGGAATGGTTCAGGAATTTAAAAAAAAAAAAAAACCAAACCTGAGCTCTAGGTTTGGAGAGCTGGTAATAGAACAGAAAAGTGTTTGGAGTAAAGTTCCTTCTTTCCACGTGTTATTGACTGACACTGAATAGCAGCAGGTGCCTATGGAAAGGCATGGATAGAATGATCCATCCCCAAGTCTGAGCAGAGGGTGGCTTTGCCCTATGGTGTTTAATAGAGGGATCTATCCTTTATGAATTTATTCCATCCCTTTTTGACCACACTTGTAATTTTGGCCTGAGCAGCTTCCTGTGGCAATGAGTTCCATCAAGAATGCAAACTTCTCCACATGTGTACTTCATGAGGGACTCTCAGTTGATGCATGACAGGTTTTGGCAACCTCAGAAAGCAGTCATTGTGAAGATGTGGAAGTGTCTTGGAGGGGAAAGAAAGGGAAGTATCTGCAAATCAATCAAACAACTCCATTGTGGTTTGTTTCTTTGATTGTTTCTTTCACATGTTGATTTCATTGCTTCTACCCTGATTTCTATTAGGTCATTCATGATTTTATAACCCTTTATCACATCCCCTTAGTAGTCTTTCTCCAGATGGAAAGGCCCAAGTCTATCATCTCTGTCCCTTTGCATGTTCTAATTCTGTATCCATTTTGAAATGGGTGACCAAAACTACACGCACGTGTTTGCACTATGCGCAGTGGCACAGTGATGCTGACCGCTTCATACTTTGTTCTTGTAACAAACTTAACTTGATGTTTGTTTGCTTCCTCCCCCCCCCCAGCACTGTCTTAAGTATTCATTACTAGGCCTACTGACAACAACCTCAGGAATTTGTCTCCTGAGCTGCAGTGTTTAATTTAGAGCCCATCGCTTGGTGTGCATAGCAAGAGTCATTTTCTTTCACCTGGAACACTGTGCTGTCTGATGTAGAATTTAATCTCCCTTTTTTTTCTTTTTTTTTTTCCCCTGAACTCTTAAGTGATCCAATACCGCAACATACTCCTGCAGCTCTTCGCAGGCTGTTTGTTACAACTGTCCTGAAGAAATTAATCTTGGCAGCAAATGTCATCTTGCTATTTATCTCTTTTCCAGACCGTTTATGAATACACTGAGTAGCCCGAGTCCTACCGCAGATCTCAGTGGCACCCCACTAGCAGCCTCATTCCACTATCAAATTTTTATCCCTGATTTCTCATCTTGTCAACTGCTGCTGACTCACAACAGGGTCTCCTCTCCAGAAACAGTTTATTTTCTTAAGAATTTTTGGTGGAACTCAATGCCAAAAAATCCCCACTGTTCAAAAGTGTCAGAAGCCACCTGCGCGAGCAGCTTTGACTACAGCCAACTTGTTCCAGAGGTGGAGAAGAAAAGCAAAAACCTGTGAATGAGAAATGTTGGAATTTGCCAGCTGATGGCAGTATTCGAAGGAGCCATCCCTGTGACATCTGAGGATTGGCAAAAAAAAAATCAGGGTTGCACCAGGGCCTGAAAGACAAGGTCCCAGGTGAACACTGTTAAAACAGGCACTGCTTGAATTTACCCATCAAATCTCTGACCACCTGAAGCTGTTGTAAGGTCAGCAATCACTTCTAATGCCACAGAAGAGCATGATACGTGCCAGTAGGCCACTGTCCAACACGTGCTTAAAAAAATAAACCCAACCCTAATCTCCCACCCTGCCCCCAAACCCTGCCAATCCCCGGGGGGGGGGGGGGGGGGGGGGAAGAAAAAAAGAAAAGAAAGGTGCTTTCAGGTAATTATTCTTCAGGACCTGTACACTAAATACTTACTTTTGTCTGCGCATACATGCACAGGATCAACTTCTCTCATCAGGCAGCCTAATCTGAAATCTCTAGCAGGTCTCAGGACATTTGTTATTCTGGCTCATGCAAAGCTCCAGCTGCAAAATGTTTATTTGGCTGTGAAAAGTCTATGAAGTAACAAACTTTGATGGATTCAGCATATTGTTTTCTCTTCCTTTTTTGGGATGCTCTTTGCCTCCAGCTCTCATGGGGAACACATCTCTCTTTTTTTCTTTTTTTTTTCCCTGTACATCAGAAATATTAGACACCTCAAGTGACTGTCAATGTGGGTAGCACAGGTACGAGCCATGCTCTGCTTGCAACCCTTTTGTGGCAGTCTGCGCTGCAAACACATTGCCTAAAAATAATGGCATAATATGACTGCGCAACACTAATGTTTAACCTCGCTATGATTTCAAGTTGCTAGTAGTTTATTCTTGCCTATTAGCAGTTTACAGGTTGAATAATACCATGACACTGGGATTATTCGTGGAGCCAAGTCAAGGAAGTAAACTCTGGCTTTGTGAGCATAGTTGGGAAAGTAGGTAGAGAAATATATTATTTCTTGAGTGACCTCTCTAAGACCTCCTTGTGGTGGTTGTTATAAACAAACTGGTAATTGGAAAGTTTAGAATAAATAGAAGTCAGCTTTTTAAAACCTATGGATGTGCTATGTAAATGACCCTTCCAAAACGAAGCTCCAGTCTATATGTTATAAATCCTTTGCAAGAGGATTGTTTGAATATATTTTTAAGCAAACATTTACCAGCAGTGTGAAGGCATTAAGCTTGTTTAGAAGCCCAGAAATATTTTACAAGTTGAGGACAGAGCATGCTTTTGTTTGGAGTCTTGGGCCTAAGTTTTCAAAAATACTTAGTGATTTCTTTTTATGTTTTGGATTTTAGATACAATGAGTTGAGAAAGAATTAATATTGGGAACGAAACCCTGGATATTAAAATGTATATTCTGTGCATGGAACAGCCAAATGTGAGAGGTCTGGCATGTTTCTAGGGCCAGATACCGAGGAGAGCAGGCAGCAAAGCTTTGATCTCTGCCCTTTGTTAATCTCCCTGCTCGAGGTGATGGCTCAGGTGTTAGGATACGGCGTCGCATTTTGAAAGAGAAGGCACAGAAGGCTGCTATGCTGCCTGTGTGAATCTGCTAGTGCAGGTGCAAGCTGAAGATGCCTTCCTATAAACACTAAAGCAGGTAAATACATTTCAGATGTGACTAGTCCCATAAAGTGAATAATTTGTTGACAGAGGCAATTTGAGCAATTGCTCATCAGTGAAAGTAAATGCTTCACATCCCAGGCTATTGCCTGCTTGTAGGGGAAAAAAATAAATTTGAAAAAAAACATATTTTGTATAAGCCTAGCACCTAATTTCAGCAAATGATTGTGGGAAGACCATCTTTTTTAAGGAGGTTTTGCTTGTTTCATTAAAAATGGGATGCGATTTGCAGACACTTCTCTTCATGAACAAAGATCCGCACTATTACCATTGAATCTTTTAATCTGGGCTGATGGCAAATCACAATGAATGTGTGTTTTATAAAACAGAAGTGATGTATTAACTTCTCTAATATCTTCTTGCAGATGAAGTTTCATTTGATCTTAGTAGATGAAGTTCAGCTGGAGGATAAAGCTAATTTTTAGGATTGCATAATTTTGCAAGGGAGTGAATTTTGCTCTTTGTAAGTCTTACGGTTTTCCTCTGGGGAGGGGGAAAAGGGAGAGGAACAGCTTGACAGGAATCAGTTGTTTTGATTTAGGAGAATGTGAGGAAATGGCATCTTCCAATAAATACAGATTTTATTAAAGTTGAATACTGTGACAAATAGTTCAGACTTAGAACTTCAGATTTGGTATGTAAGCAGAGTAACTCCGCTGAGATTTGTGTGCATTGCTAAGATTAATGAAATATACTTTGTAAAGAAGGGTAATGATTCACTGTGTAAAAATAGGCAGCATCTTAAAGAGCTTGTAAACAGAGCTATTAATTTTAGGACTAGAATCTTATACTCCTTGTCTTAGTCTGAGAGTAATGTCACTACTCTCCATGACACTATTCAGCAGGTACAAATTCAGCTTTTAAATAGATTTTAAAATAAATTTTAAAAGTGGCCACAGTTGCATTTTTGTTTGCGTGTTTTGTCCATCCTTTGAAATATCTGTATGATACTTTTACTGTATGAAATATTAATCTCTTCCATTTTAAGCCATCTTCTACACCACAAACCCTGCTTGATACATTTGCTGCAGTCAGTTAGTAATAACCATTACAAAAGGAGCCACAGCTGATGTGCCCCTCCTTTTCTACCTACTTACCTCAGGGTTTTGCAGTCTAGAAAGCACTCCTTGGTGTGAGTCAGTAACAAGATCTTCTGATTATTATTTTTTTTTCCTTCCCCCCCCAGTGTTGATTGTGCTTAAGGCTTAGTCTGATGCTGCATTTCTCCCTTGATTTAAAGGAAGGGGAACGACTTTCCTCTTCTCTTTCATAACCTCAGGTCTTGTAGTTTTGATTCATTCTTTTCAGTATCAGAGAGAAGCTTTCTTTGGCTTATTGCAGCTTTGTGGCGATCTTCCCAACAGTTCCTGCCTTATTCCACTGTCTTGATCTTCTGCATGAAGCGTATATTTGTTTTCTTTCAAAAGAAGGAAGCCTCAAAATCTGGGCAGGAGCCAAAGGCTCAATTCCAGCTCAATGGTATTAAATTGTAGTTAATGGAACACAGCGAAATCAGCATCATTTTCTGTTGGACCCACTGGCCGTGAGTGTCTTTCTTTTTAAGCTGAAAGCACAAGAAAACATATTTGGGTGCCAGCTCCTTTCACTTTTGACAAATAAGCCAAAGGCCCATCTTACTGCTTCCACAGGAATATTAGTAATTGCTTTGTATCAATGGGGTAAGCACAGAGATCACAAATACAGTTGTAGGACAGACTGGGTATAGAGCACTCACCTGAAAGAAGTGCATTGAAAGCTAGAAGTTGTGAACAACATGAAGATCATTGCAAGTTTTCCATCCTGGGCTGCACCTGATGACGTGCACTGGCACAAGTGTTAGCCTTGGCCACTCTCAGTCTCTGGGCTCTCTATGAAGCCCTGTATTATTTGTCTTTTGTACCTGATGTTCTTGATGTTCTTTAAACACTAAATGTAAATATTTGTATTTAGTGTATTAATATAATCTAAATATTTTTTTTATTCCTTTGGGAAGTGGGCAGATAGATACAACCAGAGCCATAGAACTGTGTGAAGCCTGTAGGTTCTTTGAATTTTCTCCTCCAACATTTCTATTTACTGTTTTTACCATTCTTGCCGAGTCCCAAACCTCTCTTTTCAGATTAAAGAAAAGAATCTATGAACTCATCTCTATACAGTAACCTGCCTATAAAAGAGTCAGTTTAGTTGACCAGACCAGTATCTAGATATTTAAAACTTAAATGCCTGGACTTCCATGACAAAAATCTGTAACAACTGGACTAGGCCTGATGGTAATTTGTGCTCTGACTGTAACTTGTTTTTAAAAACGAAGCGGTGTTGGTTGGCAAGCACCTTTCTTTCTGGCCAGGGGTATTCCATATACCACTCATTACAACAAAGTGAGAAGTGATGGGAATTTCCACCATGACATGACCCGTGACTGTGAACATGCTATCATTTATAATTGTTCATATCTGTAGCTATCTACATCTGCCTGTGGTGTTATTCTATATGTTTTTCATGAAAACATAATAATATTGTGTATTTTCTAATATTGCAGAGGCTTATTCCTCTGCCTAGCTGAGCTCTGCTTAGAAATTGTTTGGAAATGGTCTTTTCACTGGTAACTATTTAATCAGAATTGATCTAACTCCTCTTTCTTCATCCTGGCTTTGCTTGGCAAACTTTGCAAGGCAAACTGAGCTGCGTGGGGGTTGTCTGAGTTGTTTTAATGTTTGCAGCCCGCTGTAAGTTTGAGTGAAGCTTCCTGAGAGGCTGCTGTAACCAGGCTTTGGGCAGGGTGAACGGTGGAAACTGCATTCCCTTTGCTGCATCACCACAATCATACAGTGCCGTCTACTCTCTGGCGCAGGCTTGGCACCCTTCCCTGGCAGCTGAGGCACTGCCAGCCTGGGAAGGGGCAAAGCGAGAGGTCTCAGTGGTACGGCCCCTTCGTGCGGCGTCTGGAGAACGAACTTCCAGGCCTGGGAGATGTAGCAGGGACCTGCAGCTGTTTAAGAGGGGGCTGGGATCAGTGAGAAGGTGAGCAATTTTCTAACCATGAGTAAATCCTGCACCTGGAAAGAGGGGAGGACTCAGGAGACTGAAACTGGAGTGGGAGCAGGCCACCAAGCACCATTTTGAGTAGTGCATCCCAGCACTGGCATATAAGAATTTCCCCCCGCCACCCTCTTGTAAGTCATAATAGACGAGGCTAGAGACCAGGAGAATGGTGTCTGCCACTAGTTTGCTTTGCACATCTGAGTTAACTATCCTATCTTTCATGGTCAAAATCTCTGCTGCGACAGACCTTATTCTGTAAAGCATCTGACCTCGAGGATCTAATAAAATGGGTATTAATGCAGATGTTTCTGTTGTGTGGAAAACACAAAATATGCAGTTAGGTTTTGCTGTAGAGCTGCTTGTGTGTTTTATTTTCTGTGTATAAATTGGCATATTTTATTTGTTTTGTAGTAATTTGTAATACATGGATCAGTATATTCTACAGTAACTTACCCTAATTATTCAGGAATCATCCCCTACTTAATTGTTATGACTAATTTTTCAGCTGGGTTCTTCTATTAGCTGTGTCATGTAAGAAAGTGAAAAATGCATGTCATCACTAATTATCTTATGGAGCAGTCATGATTAGTGCCACACTAATGTCCAAGCAGATCAAGGAACAATCCTATAACTGACACTCAGGCAAATTTCCCTTTGAAGTCACTGTAGACTTTGGCTGATTGAGAACCTCAGGGTTAAGTTCAGATCTATCTTTCTTCCCAAATTTAGGTAATATCACTAATCCAGTGAATTCTTTCTGCTGCTTCGTGATATATATTTTTTTTTTTTTGACACGACTGCTTTCTTTGTTTAGCATACCATATTCTTTTTGCGATATTGAATAGCAAGCACACCTCACACTTTCTTGAGTATCCTTATTTGATCACCAAAATTTGTACTTTTGTTTTTAAATAGGTATGGCTTAATTAAATAATTGAAAATTTTCTGGAAGCTCCTGAAAGTCCTGTTTTGCCTTCTAAGTTTTGGGCTGCTCTGTGCTTAGGTGTGAAAGGCAATGTGTACATGCTCTGAAGCTGATAGCATCAACTGCAAAGCTTATAACCTTACAGTAAAGACATAATTTTTTGCATTCAGCAATAGTTAAAAGTTTATAGGTATGAAAATCCTTATGTAGGCACTTAACCGTCTCTTGCAAAGTTAGCCACCAGCGGCTATGACGACAGCTCAGTAATTTCACAGAAGTAGCTGTTAGTGTTTCCTGTCCTCCTTATGAACTTTAAAAATATTCATTGTTTACTCCTGATGATAGTAGCACTGCAGATGCAGAGTCCTTTAGCGCTGCTCAGCATTGGCAAGCGCCATGAGCGATGGTGCAGTCTCTGAGCAACATAGAGTTTAAGTAAGCTGCGGCCCCGGGTAGGCGCAGGGCCAGGGTGAGGAGAGGCACCTCGCAGGTGGTCGCACGGGGGTTCTGGGCAAGAGGCGGCAGCAGGACGCACGTCCCTTGAGACCTGCTAAGCATCACACACTGACCTCGGCTCCCTGTTGTAGCAGGCATTTGCAGCCCACGAAGTTAATTCACGTTACTTCACCTCACCTCTTGACTGTAACCTGTGGAGAAAACTTTCTTCTCATGCAGCAAAATTCTACTTGTTCAAATTACCGCAAATATTTCCGCAACTGATAGCGTTTCACCATAGCTGCCATGGCATGACATTGTAGGAAAAAAGTGTATGTTGGCTGTGGACAGCTGCTTGTTTCCTACAGACAATTTTGCCTAAGCAGATTAAGGTCTGAGCTTTTTCAAAATATAAATATGATAAAGTACAGTGGAAAACAAGGGTTCCTGCAGCTGTAGCTACCTATTGAACTTGCAGCTAAACTGAGATGGAGCATGCTGGCCACCCCATATGAAAGCAGTGGGATTCAAATGCTTGTTGATGAAAAACAAAGTAATTTACATGAAAAACACAGAACTTCTCTGGAAAATACTGAAGAAGTAACTGTTATGTCAGAACCTACAGCTTCACAGGACCTTTTTTTTTTTTCTTCTCTCTCATCCATGCCTCAACGTATATTCAAGTGTATCATTCTATGACATTATGCTCCAAACAATAAAGCTGCTTCTTCCCATCGAATTAAGGTTAAATACTTTGGCTCTGTAGGAAACAGGTAAAATGTTATCCCAATTTTTTATAAAGAGTAACAGAAATGAGTACTGTGTTGAGATACTGTTGCAAGCACCACTCCATCCAAAAAAAAAAGCCAATGTGCACCTTATTTAAAACAAATGGTTTCAAAGCTAAACTTAATAACTTGATGATGTGCATGCATTCCAGCAACACAAGTCACACACTGAAATAATAATGTAGGCTTTCACTGTCAACTGGCTTAAAATTTCTACATCTTAAGTTTGTTCATGCTGCATAAATTGGCTTTTCAGATGTATTTAAAAATTGCAGTCAAAATACTTTGTGGCAAAATTAATAAGTTAAAGATTAATAAAGCAGAAGTGAATTATGCTTGTGATGTGGTTTTTCACTCATGCTCATGTTTCTCCTAGTCACAGCATGTGACTGATTGCTCGCCCTGAATTCAGTGGTGACCCCTTGCATCAGGTGCGGAAGGTACAGAAAGAACCAAAGAGCAGATTGGCTCCATTAATAGCCTCTTCTTTCACAAAGGTTTTGAGGGACACTGGAAAAAAACAGGACCCTGCAAGTCCTAGGGAAAGGTTTTGGACAAACAACATCACATCACCTCTACCATATCTGGCTCAAGCTGTTGTAACGAGCTCTTCACTTCCAGCAGATGTTATGGTGTTTTCCAGGGTCCACAGAGCAATAACCATACTGCTGGTTATGCACTTAGGGGACATTTAAAAGCTAGTGATGGGCAACACCCTCCCGGCATGGTACAGCTCCAACTAAACATGCCAGATGTGGCCAGGCTATCTCCTGATCCATAGTGCTTGGCTTTTGCCTTCTCTTATAGTAGGACACATGGGACAAAGCAGTTACACCGAGCGTCCTCCCCAGTCTTTCTCCCCGTATTATGTCCCAGCCTGTGAGCACGGACAGTGCCAGCATCTACTGCAGAGAGTCGTGACTCTCCCCTCCTTTGCTGAAGATGCTTCTCTTCTGCTCCCTAGCAAAGTGCTGGGGTAAAACAAGGACAATGGGCCTTTGTGGCATCCAGGAGAGGAATAGGTGAAGGACAGTTCAGTGCTGGGTAGGTTGTGCTGTCCCCTGGGGTTTGAGGGAGATAACCTGGTGGCCTACATGCTGCAGCTTCAGTTGTGCAGTAAAGTCCCGTTAGGCACAGGTCACAGCTCCCCAGGGAGGTCAGACTGGCCAGGTCAGGGGGAGGGAGTACAAAGAATGAAGAGAGAAAGTTTTGGGACCTTTGTTCTCAAACAAGAAAACTCAAGGCTCTGCTTGTGCCTGATCTGGGTTCAATAGTGTCACTGTATTTAGTGGAGCGTGCCTGTGCTCAGAGCAGTGAGTGGGTTTCCCTGCTTTTTAAGTATGGCTATGACTTGTTACTAGTTACAGTTAATTACCATGTGGGCTTCCATGAGGCTGTATCAAATACTGGCATGTAATGAAAAAAAAAAAAGTGGTGATAGTAAGTTTTATTTGCAGCTTGCTCTTTTAAATGGCTTGAACGTTTTCAGACAGTTTAGTAATGTTAGGGCGAGCTAAGCTTTAAATCCACACAGGTGTCTCCCTGTGATCTGTGTAGATCATGAATGTATGGCTCCCAGCAATAATTACTGCTGGTGAAATATGGAACTAATAAATGTCTCCAGTTAGCGGCAAATTGAAGAACATATTTTAAATAGTAAGAATATTGTTTGAACTCCCATAAGGGTAACAACATGTATCTGTAGACTTTGTTAATAAATAATTATGGTGTAAAATTAAACATATGGAAAATATTTCCTTTTCTGTTTTCTGATTTATAACTTAATTTAAACATTTAGGGACCACGTTCTTTACTGCAAAAGAAAATAACTTTTGTATGGGCAGGTTATTAAAGATATTTGATTTTCGTCTATGAATATGAATTTGTTCCCCAAACCCTCATACATGGGGAAACTTATACATATGAATGGTTCATCTAGCTTCAAAGTAGAACATGTGTGACTTCAGAGTCAACCTCTGAAAGGTGACTTGCAAGCAAAATTGTAAGAGTTCCAAGAATTCGTCTCACATCGTTGTTCCATGAGGCAATCATACACAAGTCGGTCTGCTTTAAGGACTAGTCTGGGACCTGTTTCCAAAGTGTATGAACACCAGTAGGTTTTGCCAGTTGGCAGCCTGGGATCTGAAATATCTGTTACTTCTTAGTTGCAAGTACACCGTGCTGCAGTCTGTGATATCGTAGCTAGTGTTTGCAAATCATTTATGAAAACTTTCTTTTGTTTCATCTTGTAAAACTTTGTAATTCAGCTGCTGCCTAGAGTGTTGTTATGCTTGAGGGTATTAAGTGCTGCAATGGTTTTGTTTTAAAAGCACAGTTTTAATGCATTTTAGGTGTTCTGAACTCCAAAAGCATTCTCACAACATGGAACGTTTATCATTTCCAAAACTGAGGCTGAAATAAACTGGGGATTTTAAAAAAAGTAAGTAGTGAAGCTCAGGCTATGGTTTTCTATAAAATCTTTGAAGTTGAGGGCATATAACAGGCTTCCGTATTTAGGACAAAATGTTTTGATGCTGCTGATGCTGAAGAGGGAATTCTTTCTTAAACGCCTGTTTAACTCGCATTCTGGCATCATTACCATACATCGCTCCATGTCAAGTCAGGGTATTACTTTATTTGGTTTGGTATACACATTTGTGCAGATCATTGCACCTCCTGTTTATGAATGATACCATAGACTGGGTTTCTTAGCCTAAGCGTGGCTAAGACAAATACCAGTGGAGTCTGATGGAAAATGTACAGCCTTAATAGATGTGCTGTTATGCCCTGTTGAATTTTGTTGTTGTATTTATTTTGCTCAGAAAGAGAAAACAAGTAATTAGCCAAGAAAGCTCACAGCTGCGTAGCATACTCCCCTCTCTCCTATATACACACAGTCTATTGGTATACACAAAACTGGCACTAATGAAACATAAATAGATCCTTTTCCTGTGTGGAAAAGACTTTTAGCATTGAATGGGAATGACAGCAATAGTATTCTTTGGAAATCCTAGTTACTTGGGTTCCCAGTTTGGATTTTGGGCTTTAAAGCCCTTCATGGTTCCATACATAGTGCGATGTCTCCATGGATTTGCCTGGGTTTTTTTTGTGTGTTTATTTAAACCTATCAGGAGATGGGATTCTGTTTGTGGATTTCACTAGCCATGTTATTTGCTGCAAAAATCTAAGCTTGTGTTGAAGTTCCTTTTTCTAGGTGGCTAGGGTTGTTAAAACCCTAACCTGAGCCTTCTCAGACCTCAGTCAGAGGCATCTGAGCTGGTGTTTGCCTGATGTTAGGGAACTCCTGAAATCATCATTCTGAGATGAATCGATTGCCTTTGTTCGGGTTGTTTCAGGAGGTACTTCATTCTTGTGCCTGCGAATGGTGGTTTAAAGAGCCCTCACTGATAACCCTGGTTCCTCGTGGGGGCTGGACCACCACCGGGCTGGCTGAAGACATGCATTACCCAGCCCTCAGTGGGAGCCACCGACCAGCCCTTCGTCGAGGGGCTGAGCTCTGCTGCCTCGTGAGGAGCGACCCAGCCTGGGTTGTGATATGGGCTGCCGGGTTGAAGAAGTGCTGTGAGTCATCTGGCTGCCAAATATAAAGTGAGTTTTATCTAAAGTACTGTACTCTGGGAGCAAAATGACTTTCTTCCACCCAAAAATTCCATGAGGAACCTTTCTTTGCACAGATGCTCCAATAGGCAGCTACAGCCCCTCCACGTGCCAAACCTCCTCCTTCTCCTCCCATGGATTTCAGGCTGCATCTCTGGTGTGCTCTGCTTCCAGCAACCACCCCTTGTTCTGCAGTCAAAGCTCCTCTTCCTCCCGGCAGCCATGGGAACCTCTGTTTGTGAATCATGGCTTTCCAACCCTAAGATCAAAGCTAGGTTCCAGCTTCTTTTGTTGTTATTCCCCCCCCCCCCCCCATTTTAACTTCTCGCCTCAGGTCCAAAAACCAGTGTTGCCCTAGAGGCTTGGCAGGCAATGAGCGGTGCCTTTCGGCACCGTGCTATCGCCCGTGCGCTCCTCTGTGGCACATGCACCTCTCTCTTTCTCAAGCTAAAATAGCCACCCACTTGCAGACCTGGCTGTACACCAGGTCTCGGCCATTGGCAGTCACGTCTATTCTGTTCTCTCCAGCTTCTCTGTGACAAATGCCATCACGTCCTCTGTCCTTTCTTCACTTACAGTTACTCTCGAGTTCGTTGTTTGCAGAAACTAACAAGCAATGCAATGAAGTCATGGCTTTTATCTCTATGCCTCCATAGTGTTTCTGGTCAGAGATGCCTCACGTTCCAGGCATAGCAGGATTTTCACCATGGTGCCCTGTGCTCTTCAAGACCTTGAATACAATTTAAATAGACATTCTGCATTTTATTTTAAAAGGGGGAAAAGCAATTTGGCTTCAGATAAGACAGGATGGATTGGCTTACACAGACCTCATGAAATGTGGCAGAATCCTACCCTTCAATACCCTCCCAGTAGGAGCAAGCTAATGAATTCCCCATTACTGTTCTCATAGAGCAACTCAGAAGAAAATAGTTTTCTCATTTAGTGAAACATGTTTCCCTTCTAATTCTTCTGTGCTTAACAATTACCTTTCTGTTCAGGCAGTCCCTTGGCATCAATAGGAAACCTCCTATTTGAACACCTTTGAGAAGTTCAGGCAAGTGGTTAGGGAAGTGCTGGCCCAAGCTCAGCCACATCTTTCCCGTTATCTAGCAGAAACCCCTCCGTCAGACTTTCTGCACACTGCGTGGAATTTCCTCTTCTGTCTGGCTGAATTTTTGGAGAGCCTTAAACATTGGCAGTGGCTCTGCAAAATTTTTCTGGGGAACTTGGTAGAAGTTGAGCTGAAACGGTGAATTATAATGAAAGTAAAGAACATAACATCGCTTTATTCCCCGTGAGACTCGGTTTCTGCTGTTGCTTTGCCAGCATTGTGGCTCTGTGTGTGTACCTGGGGCTGCTGGACCCCCAGCTCCGCAGAGCTGCTCTCAGTGAGTCCCTAAAGGTTTGGGCTCTTCAGGCTTAAACAAAACGCCCTTGTCCTGGAAAAGCCTTCCTTTTCCAGGATGCGCACTAGTAGACGGCAGCAGGGAGGTGGAGGGTAGATTATAGACAATGATAAATTTTCAAGAGATCTCTTCTTCCTATAGGCAGGGGTGTTGTATACAGGGATTGTTAAAATGGCCCCCAAAGTGGTTGCATTTAGCGATGACAAATCTGAAAGGTACTGGTGACTAAGTTAGATAAACTTTGAAATGCCTAATTGTTCTGTTTTTCAAACGCGCCCTCACAGTAATGTTCAGTGCTTTAATAACAGTTTCCTTAGAAAGTTCAAAATGTTTTATATGTCACGATGCCAGAAAAAATAACTTGTAGGGAAACAAAACAAATATGTAATTCTTAATGGGAAAGGTCACTTTTCTATCCCTTCCTCCTACCTGCTGGAAACAGTTGTTTGACTGTGTGTGTTTGGCCATCTGAAGCGGTGCCCCCCTCGAGCTGTTCTGTCTGCATCTCCCTTTTGGCGTGGAGAGTTTCAGTCTCTTATCGTAGCCCTGGGTTCCTTTGTGTATGTGGAAACAGCTGTTGCCACATATTTATCGTGAAGTCATGAGCAGCCCCGGTGCGCAGCCCAGCAGCAGCAGGGAAAGCCTCGCTGGCCACAGCAGATAGTGGTACCGTAAGAGCAATCGTGGTGTGTCTGTCCCCGCGCAGCTCGGGGACCTTTATCGTGCTGGGAGCAGGGCCAAGCCGCAGGGAGCTCTCGCTTTGTTTTCTCTCTTCGGTGGGCTCCTGTCCCCACCAGAACTTTGGATGTTAAGTGCGGCACGCAGTCAAGTAAGAAAAAAGCGTCAGGGAAATATTGGATCGAGGATAAGATGAGGATATAGGCTGGTGTTGAGATCTTAATTGTGCGTGCTTGGCAAGCTGATAAGGTGGCTGGAACCTAATCAGAGACTGGCCAGTCGGCTGTTCTGGGGGACAATTGATGTCCCCGGGACACATTGGGAGGGGAATTACGTACTTGCACGCACACAGAGAGAGGAAGCCTCCACTTGACAAAGTGGATATTTTTGCTTGCAGTTATTTTCTTCCAGTTTCGCCACTGGGTATTGGCGAAGAGACTGCAGATCTCTTTTAAAGTAGTCAGAGGAAGTGAAGTTACAGAAAGGATGTCTACAGAAAAACGTCTAATCACTGAAAAACTGCATTTCTATACTGTCTCCATATGACACATGTACATTATACACACATACATACACACATAGAAATATGCAGTCCCCTTTGTAACACATAGTTGCAGAGAATTCGTTCCCTTGCACTAATGGCTGAAACCACTTGGAATTCCTCGGGGAGACAGCAAGAGTTTTTTCCCAGCTGTGATTCCTCTTCCTTTGCTGCAGCCTTTCTTGGGGCTCTTGGCTGTCCTTACTGTGGTGAACTCCGGTTCTTCTTTATCTCAAGGTCCACAAGCTCTTCTCCCAGAGCCCTCACCTCTCGTTTGCCTCACGGTACAATCTGACACGTACGTCACCACCTTCTTTGCTTTGTGCCTTTTGTAACGCTTGATTGCTGTACAAACCCCCTCTCTCCTTATTTCCCCACAGGCATCTCTTCAAGAAGTGTGATCTTTTATCTCCTGCCACTTGATATGTTCACAATTTTTTAAAAAAGTGGTGTTTTGCAGAATGCTACAAAAGGCCACGAAGCTTTAGGACCTCTTGTAAATGTTTTATGTTAAATACTACTCAGGAATCTTTTAAGTACACCTGCACTACATCTGGCTCTCCAGTGAAGGTTTAACCTGTTTGCCTGAAGTGTTTTACTTTTTATTTATATATATAATTTGGACCGTGTGTGTATTGTATTAGGCACATAAGAAATCTAGGCAATTGTGCCTAAAAAGAAGTCGTGTCTTGGGCCATACGACTCATCTCTATAGTCTGGATTGGTTTTTTTGTGATAATAGCTAGAGCCAGATGACTGAGGAAGGCATAATACTTTGACTGTCCCATAATAAAATCTTTGGGAAGGTTTTTTTGGTCGCATCAGCCAGGGATCACTGGACAGCTGAAGTCTGATGCTTAGTACTGGTTTTTCATGTGTTTGACCCAAACGCCCATGCATGCTTCCCCGTGCTTCCTCATAATTTGTTGAGATACAGTCCAGTCCTGCATTCTCCCTCCGAGAAGCTGAACAGCCTCAGCAAGTGACCTTCTGCAGGCACCTGGACAAAGTGGCTGGAGAAGCAGCTAATCCTATTCTTAGCTCAGCATGCTAGATATCTGTGAGAGGACAGCCTGCCAGAAATGGCTGGTGACATATTTGTCCAAGGGAGGGAGGTTTTTGCCAAGATGCTGTGGGTGCTGCTGTATGGAGTTGAATTTAGAAGGAGAAAAATCTGTGAAATGTGAATTCAAAAACACAGCTGTTGTTAAAGAAATAAGGAGCTGTTCCCAGTAACACAGATATATTCAAGATACAGATATTTTTAAAAAATTATTTTTTAAGTATCAGGAAATTAAACAGTAAATGCTGCAGTGTCAGCCAAAGTTAACTCTACCTAATACTTTTGGCTTGGCCACCAGAGGTGGTAGCAAGCTGTATGTGCAGTTAAATGCTGGTTTTATTTCATTTCATTTTAAACTTAAAGCCCTTTATGCAGGTTAAACATTCTGGGACTTGTGCTTGACTGTCACCCAGCAGTTTCGGCTGTGTATGCGTAACCGGGCGGTGAGTACGTGTTACAGTTCTCCCTCTGTGCCTGGTCTAGAGCAGTTATAAATTTGTTAACAGCTTCGGGAGGAGAGCCTGGCTTTGCAGCCTGCCCAGAGCAGCCTGTGCTTGAGGGTTGCCCTGCAGTGCCTTTGCTAGCTCAGGATGGCAGCTGCTTACAGATGCTCGTCAGAGTTTTGTAAGCCACTAAGGGAAAAACCAAACCAGCAATTTGAGAACAATTGCAATACCTGGCAAACAGCTGCTCTCTGTTGTCTGAAATCAGGGCTGCTCCGCTGCGGGGCATTCAGTCTGCCATAGGCTCTGCCAGGCATCCTGGCAGTGAGGTCCTCTGAAGCACCCACCCCACCCCGCTGGGGACTCCTGTACCAGGAACTCCCCGACGGGAAATACAGCTTGTTCCCTTGGTGTGTTTCCAATGACTCCAAAGTCAGATGCTTAAATCAGGTGGTGTGAAGCCTCCCCCGAGGTGCCTGAGCCCATTTCTGCCCACCTCCATTTGGCTGGGTGCAGAAAGAGTTCTGCTGTCAGAGCAGGGAGACCTGCCTCCCCTGCTCCCCTCCTTTCCTGGGGAGATAACTCTCCAGTGATAACTCCGCAACATGGGTGGCAATTATTTTTTTTATCTCCTACATTCTTTAGCAGTGGATGCCAGCCAGGATTTAGGCTAAGCCTGTAGTGGTCAGGATGACCCCAGCGGGCACAGGAGGGGATTCAGCTGTGGGAGTCCATCAGTGTCAGCACTGGCTGGGCTGGGGCTGATGCTGGCAGGATCCATCACGCTGGAGCTCTGCATGGAGGACCTCAGTCCTGTAATGCTCGAGCTTGAAATCTTCAGGTGCTCCTGCTGCACACTGGATGCAATTCTGGTGCTGAGGGTAATGCAGCTATTTAGGATGTGGTGCCATCTGAAAGAACATCAGTGTGGAGACAGGAGGTGACTGTGGCTCCTGCATCGTTTGCTCTAACCATAAGCAAAGGTGGAAGCTGATCCCTGTAGACAGGTTTTGATTGTGCTTATCTGTGCCCTGAAGAACAAATGCAGAATATTATTGCTTTGAATTCTTAAAGCCATGTATTTCATGCGTGGGTATAATATAAAAAGTCACTTTAGTTCAGCAGAAAAATATTTGGACCCACTAGGCAAGGAATTGTTTTTTATTATCTGCATCTTGGGTAACAAATCCGTTCTGATAAATGCAGACAATATCAAGTCCATTGTTGTTGGCACCCAAAAATAATAGATAAGTTGTCTTGGGCAGTTCTAGTGGATGATGTCCAAAGATGACAGGCTTTTGCTGCTGATAAGTTCAAAGTAAATGTAGTTTTTTAGGTATATAGGAGAATTGTTGTTACTTCTGAGTACTGAGTGTTCCTAGTCTAGTTACGTAAGAACAAACAGTGACGAGGTTGGCTTGAAGCCTTCTTCAAGGTTTATTTGGATCACAAAGAGAGTTCCCTACTCTGTAAAAAGAGAAAACTGGGTTGATTTCACACTTGAAGCCATTCACTATGAATGTCTGTAGCAACACCTGGCAGAGGTCCCACTATCACAGAATGAAGGCACCAAACTGTGTATCAAAAATACAAGAAGAGCAAAGCAGCCAGGCAGGACATCTCTGTCAAGGAAATTGATGCCCCATTCATTCAGCCCTACAGTATGTTTTCCTTAGCCATCCTGTTCCTCCTTCAGGGTTTTGAAATGAACCATAACAACTTGTTCCTGCAGACAAAGCCTAGCGCTCATTTGTACTTGCTAGGTCAAGCTCTTCATTAGCGTGCAGGCAGAGACCCTCCACTGAATCAGCTTATTGCAGGGGGAGCTTCACAAGTTAAAGCAAGATTAAAAAATTGCACTCCTGATAATGCATAAAAATGAGATTAAAAGCCAAGTGATTAGGCTTCACAAGTCATGGTGTGACCTTATTGATGAGGTAAGTTTTCGGGCAGCTGACATTTTTATATTTTACCTGTGTTATAGCTAGGTCTCATCAAGGGAAGTATTGTGGTATGTAGTGAAGGGGCTGGGGAGGGGTCCAGTTCTGTTTCATGCCCAAACTCCATCAGTGCCCTGCTGAACCTGTAGCAAGGCATCTTCTCACCTTTGCCTCTGATTCTCCGTCGATAAAGTGACAACAAACCCAGTTTCCCACCAGGATGGATGCATCATAAGACATTTTAGAAGTGCTTTAAGATCACCATAGGAAAGCTTATGCTTCTACAGAAGGATAAAAGGTATTTACTCCTGTATGGGGTTGTTGCTGTGATACATTTTTCAGCTTTGTGTACCTCTCATGCTTTTTACAGCAGTTCCTGCTTGTAGCTGTTTCTCCTGTTTATGTCCTTACAAGAAACAGGGACATTCCACATCTGACAGTCATTCCCTTCACTCTAGAGTTTATATGCCGTTTAATTCAAATTTAATTCAATTGTGCATGATCTTCACTCCCGTCCACTCAGTATTGGCAAGGGAGTGGGAGATGAATGGAAGATGTCTTTGTCTGCATAGATTTATGATTGGAAACTTCTGAAAGCAGGTGGCCAAAAGTGATGGGGTCAGTAGTAGGTTTGAATACAGCAATAGTTTGAAGGCTCTTTTTGACGCCTCAGTAACAGCAGCTAATAGGCATTTTTGCTTCAGACTTTGAATTTGCTCAACCTGGGGTACAGACACTTCTTCACTGATCTGCTGCGTAAGTGCTGCAGTGTTTGTGGCCAGGTCTGGTATCCACAGCATCATCCTTCATTCCGCTGTTGGGAACATTTTCTGTGATTGACTGGCAGAGGGAGCCCTGGCCAGTCGGAGAGCTTTCTCTTGCTGTTTACTATCATTATAATAAGATATTTGACCCATGCAATAACAGCATTAGCATTGGGTCCAAACCAAAATCTTTGGATTCAAAATGCTCTGAACTTTGGGAAATGGTCAGACCCAAATTTTGTGGCTTGGCTCAACTTCTGAATGAAGTGAAACCAAACGTGCCTAGGATTAAAACTCCCCCAGAGTCAGAAGCTTTACTTTCTTTTGAAAGAGTTTCATTTTTTTAATCTCCATTGTTTGCAATGCTTCTTAGGACTTTGCAAATGCAGTCAGGTTTCTCTATGGATTTTTTTCCCAGATCCTGTCATACATGTGGATTAGTTTCATAGCATTCTGGTATAGAGGAAGCTGATATTTTCCCCTTTGATTTTTGGTTGTTTTCACCTCTGTAGTGAGAGGAAGATTTAACACAGTTGTAAACTTGATGTTTATAGGCTTCAATCCTTTTGTTTTTTTGAGCTGTGTAGATAGATGCCTACTTTTATATGCCATTCTTGGAAAAAAATACTGGTGCTATGGTTTTAATTTTAAATTGGTCTGACATCTAAAGCTAAACACCCTAAGTGTCCATCTAAGGCTTTCCCTGTGTCCGTCTAAAGCTTTCCCTTTGGAGAGTTGTGTGCTATTGAATCTTTCATACACAAGGTCCCCTGCACGCCAGATTCTATACGTTATAGAGAAATCCCTAGTGTATGTGCGGTGTTTAGGGAAAGCATTAAATGCTACCAGATAGCTAGAGAAGAACTTGAGGGCCCTGGGCTGAGCATTTTTGTTATGATATTAGTTTGTCACTTGACAGATGATAGCCTAATTTTCCTGATAGTTTATTTTTAAGAAGAGCACGAGTGTTTTCAGTGCTCCTCTGCAGCAACTAACTTCTGCCTTTACGAAAAGTCAGATCACAGGCATTTCTCGTAACCTTTCTGTTTACCCCCTTTATAAACAAAGATTAAGGGGACCTTCCCGGGAAGTGGATGTTTAAGTCCTTTGAGGACCTCAGCGACTGGATCTGCGCAAGAGGGAGGTGGTACGTGCTTACACATCTCAGGGACGCGTGAGGCTGGCACAGGCAAAGAAACATGGAGTTGATTTTCCTTCCTCCTGCCTGGGTCTACAGCACTGCTCGTGGCTCCCCCTACTCCCTGACTGTCTGTCTGTCTGTCCATGCATGGCCACCGCGTACCTTGGGTTTCAGCGTTGCCCCTTTGCTGCACCAACTGGGAGCCGCGGTGGGGCTGGCGCGGCCCCCAGCCCTGTGGTGGGCTCGGCTCTGCGGACGCCCTGGCAACCCAGCTGCCTCCCCACCGTCCCCGCTGGCATGGCAGGAAGCTCGGTGGAGAGTCTTGCGAATGCTCCGTGGTCAGGAGAGACCGCGGAGCTGCAGCTGGCGGCTTGTGGGCTGGACCTGACCCGTGGTGGGGCCTGGCTCCCTGCCTTCTTCTTGGAGAGGACGGGGAACGGGAGCTTGGGCACAGCAACCCCTCTTCTGCTCGTTTGCAGCAGCTGAAGACCTGGCCTCGGTAACTGGAAGAAACACAAAACATTCCTGAGCCTGGAAGGGATCCATAGCTCAATTTTGGGCTTAGGATCCTCTCCATAGTCTTTATTTCAGTGTTTGTGAGGTTCGTATTTATATTAACTTTAGAGGGCTGTCAAGAGGAAGCCAGATCAGCTCAGAGAGATCGTGGTTAGTGCTGCTTTTAATGCTGAAGCCAAGCGCTCCTGTTCCTTGACGTTATCACCACTGGGGGAAAAAAAAGTATAAATAAGGAAAAAACAGAGCTTGGTACATTGTGTTGATAATGTGAGGGTGGCGGACATCCATAGGCATACATTCTACTCGTACCTTTACATATCGTGCCTGAGGAAAAAATTACTTTGAAAATGTGCTTCCTAATGCATCATCCAGACCTTATGGTCAGAACAAAACAGCAAAGGTTCAGTGGACTAATCTTCTCCTAAATATAATACCATGATATTTCATGTCATTTGGGGGTGTTTTTTTTAGCAAGCTCTGTATGCATTGCTTAACATTAAAAGGCTAAGGTAAATTATTTTCCTCCAGAAATGCCGGCTGCAATAAATCCTTCCTCCTCACCACCCCTGTAATGGAGGGCTTGGCATTTTAAAGCCCTGAGCTGTTGACTCACCTTGCTTGCAGAAGCCCCCTTCCTGCCAGATCAGCTTTCCAGTGACCAGTGCCTCTGCTGCTCTGTGCTCTCCATCGGTGATCCCGGGATGCTTTACCGGGGACCCTTCCTGAGTCTTCACGTGAGGCTGTGCTCTCATCCCTGTGATCTCCAGCTGATCTCCGCTAGCATCCCAGGGGTTATCTTGACACTTACAGCTATTCAGGGACCCAAACTAGCATCTGCCATATTAAACTCCTCTCGCTCATTATTTGCAGCCCCTTGAAAACCTTCTTTCATCTGAATAGACCATATTTTAGGTGCAGGATGTGCCGTACCCTGTGAGTGCACAGTATGTATATGTACTTTGTGGTATGTGCTGATTGAGCTCAGTACAGCTACTCTCTGATACAGCTTTATAACATCAGAAATATTTGCTTGTGCATAATATCAAGTCCTTGTTGTCGTGTTTATTCTGTGGCCGCCGTTGGCGGTGGGATTCAGGCTGTACCTACAGGAGTGCTTTTATGCGTATGTACATTGTAAAAAACGAGCGCACCCAGCTGTTTGTCCCTGTCCCAACTCTCTGCCCAGGTCTCTGTAGCCAGAGCTCACTTACAGCACGCTGCCTCGCAATCCAGGATTGTATTCTTTCTCCAGACTGGAAACAAAATTCCCAGCTCCTTTTTGTGAGCTGTTCTCCTGGCTTCCCTTGCTGCACTGGCTGAGGGCTTGGTGGTGCTTCATAAACTCACCCGAGACATTTCAGTATTATTTTAAAAAAAAAAAAAAAAAAGAGTGGGAGGAAGATATTCAAGTTCTGCAGAGTGAGGGTGAACTGACAGTATTAAATGCTTATTTGTGCTTTCTTCTGTGTTACCATTGGAAAACGAGAATGTGAGGGTGGAGGAGAGAAACGCGTTGTTTAGCGGTAGCGCCCGTGTGCAGGCACGCAGCAGCCCCGCGCTCGAGTGCGTGGCAGCCAGGGCCCGGTTACGGCGTGGTTCTGCCTGCGGTTAAGCTGTTAGGTGCAAGTGGCTTGGCCACCACCAGCCCCACATTACGTAAAGGTCGCCTGGCCCAGGGTTAATTCTGTCGCTACCAGACTTCAATGAAAATAAATACACAAAGCATTATAGAACCCAGGGGCGGAGAAGGAGGACAAAAATTATGGTGCCCACAGATTGAGTGGGGAGGGTTATGCGTGTCGGTAATGAGTAACTTAGAACATCTGCAGACTTTTTATTATTTTTTTTTCTAGTGTTTTCCATTTCCTTGCTTTGTGGTACAGCCTTTTTTAAAAGACCCGAAGGCAATGTTGTATCCAGCAATAGGTGAATTTAAAGGCTTGGACGCCTTTCATTTAGGTCAGCGCTGAGATCCAGCATTCAAACTTGGAATCCAAATTTTGCTTGAATAATCTCAATTTGCCAAGTCTATGTACACAAGGAAACTCGCCCTGCCCCTTCCCAGCACCACCACTGCCCGCAAAACTGGGGTGGTGTCAGCGTTATCTGGCTGGTGTGGTTTTATCTGGTGCTCTGTGGAGGAGCCACAGTGCAGTTCCCAGTGCGGAGACACCTTCTACAGGCTCGTGTATCGGCTCTGCCTTTGAGTTTGAACATGCAGGGACCCCAGTTCCACGCTCTGTTGACACCTTCCCACTCCATCCCCACAAGCACGGTAACATCAGTAGCACTTACATTCTCCTTTCCATCCAGGAGTGGTTTAGGATTTTAGGAAAGCTGTAAAAAAATAATCCTCTGCATGCAGAAATAGATCTTCAAGCTGTTCTGGAGCATAGCAGTTCCCCCATGCTTGGGACAACGCCAGCTGGACCTCCTTAATATTCAGCTTTAAATTTTTTTTTTTTTTGAAGAACTGATCCGTATTAGATATTTGAGCATTTCATTCCTTTGTTGTCATCTTTCAAGAGAGGAGACGTTTCTTCTTCCACATCCTCAATTTAATCAGAAGGCTGAAAATAGGTATTTGGGGATTCCAGCATTATTTATTTTTCCATATTAGGAAATGAGTCACAAGTAAGTGACAACGCTGTCTCCAATCAGAGGGAGTCAGAGCTTGTGGATGCCAAGGACTCGTCTGCTAATTATGGCTTCTAACTGCACAGTTGTACAGCCATTCTCTGAACCTTACCCTGTTTCAGGGGTTGCTTTTGCCTTTTATTATTTTTCTTCCCAGCAAGCTGAAAAGGACATTTCACTCTTTGTCAGTGAGGACACATCCTGAGAGGTCCTGAGTGCTTTTCCGTCCTAGTAAATTGAGGGGGTGTCGCAGATGGTCAGCATCGCTCGGCGCTCCCTCCATCAAATACATCGTAGAAGCATCTATCGGCAGAAGCACTCATAAAATTATCCATTAATATCTCTGCATTTCAGCTGCCTCATACTCATTGCACTGATAAAAAGTCACGTGTGTGGGCCAGGCTGGGATGGCTTTACTGGAAAGACGGCTGGAAAGTCATCTCTCTTCCCTGGGAGATAGGGAGTGCTTGGGATATTCTGCTTCATGCCAGTGCTCCTTACAGCGAGATCTTTAAGTCCTGTTAAATTTAGCGTACCTCTCAAGATGCATGCTGAGTGCTGCCTTAAGATACTAAATATTAAAATTGCATGTAGAAATCAACACTGATGTTTTAAGTGTTGCTCAGGACCTTTGCCTTAGCACTGTAGTCCTTTTTTGTTATGTTATCACTCTGATACAAAGTCGTTTGTTCTCCCTTCAGTGCTGAAAATAAATTATTTTTAAGAGCAGAACGAACCTTATGTGAAAAAACATTTGTTTTCTGCATTAAGAAGTATAACTGACTGTAATTCTAGGGGAAAGTAATGTTGGCTTTGAGGGGAAAGAAAAGTAATTACAAGTAACTGTGTGAAGCCAGATGAGATTGGCTGGACCTTGAGGAAAATGTATCTTAATCCCTTGATCTGACAGTCGCCTGGCAGGCAGAGCAGGAAAAGAAAGTCACTGGGGGTTTTTTCCATCTCTGTGAGGTGGGAAATGCACATCCTACTTCAGAGATGGAAAATGAACAAATAAGTCTACTGGGCAGCATGACAATTACACACACATTCTTTTCTTGAGAAACTGCACATAGTCAGGATATTCTTGGTTTCCGGCGATACGAGTATCGCAGGCTCTGCCTCAGTCTCCTCTGGATCTCACGTGTGTTTACATAAGCGCCACGTTACTAAATTATGGAGGTTTTTATTTGGTGTAGCGTGTTCATCATAGCTGTCACTCCAAGACCTAAACAAAACCGGAGCCCTGCTGCTGTGGGAAAGCATAGGAATAAACTGTTTATGACCAAATAGTTTGCAGTCTGAGGCAATAAAAAAAATGAAAGGTAGAGGAGAGGGACAGGATCTATTCAAGCACCCATATGTCTGTGCATTACGTGCGTATGTGCATGCTTTGTTTACATATAGGAAGAGCACATATGCATTGTAAATACGATCTTTTTCCCTTTTTTTTTTTTTAAATTTTCTAATGCTCTCTTAATCCAATAGATTGAAACTGTGGCAGGACAAGGTGAGACATTGTCCTCTCTTCTTTTCAAATCCCAAAGCATTCCTTACCATTCTCGTTTTAGACCAGAGTTTTTTCCTCTCCCTCCCTACCACCAAAATGGGGGCTGGGGTTGCATCCCCTCAGTACAGGCTACAGGCATTTCCATGGCCAGCTTCCACAAAATTACCAAAGCCACATGTGTCTTTGGGCTACAGAGCTAATTGCCACCTTCTGAAGCTTTGCTTCCTCTTGTAAAGAGAGAGGCTGTGGTCAAGCTGTAAAATAGCAGCTTGAACAAACACATTTGAAGCTTCTGATGTGCACAATAGTTACATATAGAAATACGCCTAAGGAAGACACAGCTTTCCAGAAATCAGGGTAATTCATCTGGGATCCTTTCCTATGAACCTCAGCTCCACAACAGCCTGACCCAGTAGCTCTTTGACAAAGCTGTGGCTTTATGTGGGCTCTTGGTGTTGTTTTCTGGGTGCACTGATGCTTTTACTAATGCATTTGTTGGAGGCGATGAGGTGAGGTGGACTCCATGAGAGGGAATGCTAGAGGAAATGGTGGAAAAATGTCTGTGCAAAAATATGGTTCATGAAGTAAAGTACATTATAACTGTGGCTAGTACCTGATACCTGCTTGCAGAAGAGTGGTCCCCAGGCACAGGGATTTCAGTTGCATTTTTAAGTGCTTGGGTTTTGTCCCTTTTCTATGTTTTTATAGCTCCTGTGGCTCCTCATATTATGCAGAATATATAAACCTCCAAAAAGTGTGTTAAAAATCATCTAGGTTAGAGAGTTAACCGTTACTTACATTCTGTAAATGGTGCATGAAATCTTGTCTTTGGTTCCCCTCCTCTCCCCTGTCCCCAAATCAGTAAGCCCAGAGAAGCCTTTCCTGCGTTACTCCATCCAGTCCCTGCCACTGCCATGTCATGTCCAGACACTCCCTTTTTAACCTGATGGCAGTCCATCTTAAAACTACTTAGTTTTTTTGCCTTCATTGCTCATATTGTTCCAGATCTTAAGGGCTTTTCTTCTTTTTCTAACCTGAATTTATCCACGGCCACTTCACACTGTCCTGTGTCTCAAACTGTCCTTCTCTCCCCTCTTGCTTACCCCACTGATGCACTGGGGCAGGACTCATGTTTTCAAATGCTTCACTAACCTATTCTGGTTTCACTGGAATGCCCTGAGCTGGCCTAATAAATGCACTGAGTTTGCAAGGGCTCAGGACGGAGGCTTGCTCTGTTTGAACTTTTCTTGGCCTGCCCGCAGCTTTCTTCTACTTGCTTTAGTTGTAACAGCAATTTTTCTAATGGGCCACATGTCTATGGATAATTTGTTTTACTTTTGTTTATCTTTGTGTGATACCACCATGGTTTTATGACTCTACCATAAGGACATAGTATAGAGAAATACAGTCCTAGTGTGGTAAGAGGAGCCTTGGGAAGTGGAGATGTAGGATATGGTGTGGAGGAGTACAGGCAGGGGATGATAAGCGGCAGGGCACAGGGTGCCGCTGGAGACCCCGCAGCCATTAATAACTCACCCGTGGTCAGTTAAGAAAGGCAGGCCTGGAGCTGGACAAAACTGGTGTTAGGGGTATACAAAAAAATGGTATCTAGCACACATAAAAGCCATTATATACACTAAATGCAGATGTAACGTGGAGCTACGGGCCAGTGAAGAAAGAATAAAGGTGTAAAGCTTGTTAGGAAAAGTATAAAAATGACCCCAAATGGATCCAAGCATGAGGAAGAAGAAAACATCAACACAAACATTATATTCCTGCTGGGGGAAGACTCTAGGTGATGGGGATTCACTGAAACACGCCCAAATGCCAGAATGAAACCTCTGGCCTTGGTACCCCGAGAGATGGGGAAAGGGAGAGGGTAGCGCCAGGAAACAGGGTAGGAACTAAGTGTGTGTGTACAGCAGTTCTCACTGTGCTATTATTCATTCTTTTTCTGTAAATAAAATTAAAAAATAGATCTGGACTAATAATTATTATGGTCTTAAGACTTCAATTATGCTAACAATAAATACTTGGCCTTTTGTATATGTCTGAATAGATGTTCATACATATATAAGTGGTATGTTTCCTCTTTACTGATAAGATTTTGAGCATAACAAAATAATCAATCATGTGACATCACCTTTCAAATTAAGGCTTGGGCTGTATGCTTACAGCCTAAAGATGATAAAGGTCCACAGTCTGGAATCATGCAGATCCCACCTAAATAATTCACGTGCCCTTCAGCCTGGCCTTGGCTGCCCTTAGGACCCTTGGATGTGAATACATGTGTTGGGTCTCAGGCTGGGATTACGTATGTGACGGCTGTTCGGGGTGCAGTGGAGGAAGCGTGAAAACAAAAGACCCTTGAGTGGCTTCCAAGGAGGCCCTGGGACCGCGCTAGGGAAGTCTCTGTGCTAAGGCAAACTAACGCTTCTAAAGCTCCTTTTCCCTAGTTAAAGTTTCCCTGCATATAGTGATGAGAATAAAACCCAGTGTAGTCTGCTGGTAGGTGAGAGCTAGGCAATCTGCTTGTGCTTTCATACCAGATGGATTAAATATTCCCTGCGTAGCAAAGCCCAGCCTAAGGGCTAGTCTGTCAAAAGGGCAGGCAGCACACAGGAGGCGAGGAAGCTCTGCTGATGCTTTGGAAGCACGCACGGCCATCAAAAATATGCGTGTTGTGAAATTGAGATCAGATCCACGCTTGCTCTCCGTGGCTGTTGCTGTGAGTCAGACTCTGGCTGCTCTCACTTCCCCACCAAGTCTGCAGCAGCTAAAAAGAAAGCAGCTTAGGCTGGGAGGCAAGAAGTGGTTGTCCTTCAGCAGCACTGGGTTTCCTGCTGCGGGCAGGTGGGGATCTGCTGGGTACCTTCGTTAAATGAAGTCAAGTGATTGCAAAGCAAGCTCTCCTTGAAACACATATGAATTGGTCACATTTTTCTAATTCCTTCTCTAATGCATCTTGTGTCGATAGTAGAGATGATTACAGTCGTTGGTGAGAGCGGGGAGATGCCATCTCGTACATGAGATCTTGGGGAGCCTATCTGCATCCTCTTGGGTAGCAGAAAGGGACATACGGCACTTGGCCATGGTGCCGGGACTCTCTAGGCAAGTAGGTCAGATAGGAACCAGTCTCCTTTCTGAGCAATTGAAGGGTTCCCCTTGACTTCAATACACAGTCGTCTCACATCTTCCAAGCACGCCTCCTTGCTGAGAGCATCTTAATGCTCATCTTCAGGGACAATCTGGAGTGCCTTAGCAAAGCATTTGAGCAGACCTGTGACGCTGGGTATTCCACGTCTTTGGTTTCTCCCACTCTTTCAGTTGAGCAGAAGAGTGAAGCTCCCGCTGTAGCCTGTAGGGCAACATCAGTGCAGCATCTTAAAATTCTCTGGGGTATTTACTTGCGCAAGTTTTGTCCTAGATGGGCATAAAATTTTGTTGTTCGATTTTGTGTTTGGTTTTATGACTTTTGCTATATTGTGGACTGTCAGACGTTGAGGCCTGAGATGACTTGTCTTCCCTTGCTATGTTGAGCATTAAAAGGAAATAAAAATTCTTGTACTTCAGGCTTTAAAATGCCCTTTAATGCAGGAGAACCTTGGGTACATTTAATGCATTTCGTCTGCAAGAAGTGCTTTTAAATGATGGTTGCATTAAAAATATTTCCTAAAAATGCGGTAGAGAGCACTGGATATTTATCAACAAATAAAGCTGCAAATGAAGGAGGCAGCTTGTTCGAGGTTTATCTCTGAAAATTACTGAAGCGTTTACAGAAAGGTTTTGTCAGGTAATTTGCATATTCATGAGCTGTAATTTCTCCAGTTGCTCTATTTAGTTGATAATGCCTTTTTTAATACTGTAATTAAAAATTTTTGATCTAGGTTATACTTCAATTTTTATCTCAGGTGTGCCAAAACAATTGATGTTTTGTTTACGTGTTGTTTTAAATACAGCTATTACACGTTAAAACATCAGTTGTAAGAAAAATTTTCATACCTGACAAATTTCTGGAAAGAACCTCTAGGTGGTTAGACCCTTGACATTGCCATACGAGAAGCCCACAGCTACAGAGATGCTTAGGCTTCATTTGCCCAGAGCAGCGCATGCGCTCACAAAACACGGTGAAAATGGAAGCACTAAAGGCTAATGGAGCAGGAAGTAGGTGCCTGTAAATCTATTTTAAATGAAAAATTCTTTAAATGTTCAGAGGGCCAGAGACTGGCCTCTGAAGATGTAGAGAATTTGCAAAATGGACGTAGAAAGGTGAAATTAGAAGCGAAAGATGATGCAAGAAGAGTGCAGTTAAATGCATGGCACTCACTGAGCCTGAGGCATGGCAAGCCAAGCTTGTGGCTGTACAACACTGCCCACTCTTCACCTTGTGTGGGTTAAGGCAAATGCAGGACAACCACAAACCCCGTTGCAAGACCCCCAGCGTGCCTCTGAACTGGAAAAGGACACAACAATCAAGTACGGACTGTGGCTCCCAGGACAAGAAAGTGAAGAATGGAGAAGGAGGTGGACGGAGAGGCAAAAGAGGGATGAGAGCAGCACGGCACCAGGAAAGTTGGTTGCAGCAAAGCCCAGAACCACCGATAGAGTCCATCCATTCTTCTTTTGCCTAGAAGCAATGAAGACTTCTGTCTAGGTGTGAGGGGAACAAGAGAGAAGTTTCTTCAGCAATCTATTCTGCAAATGCTCCTGTCTAGTAATCCATGCTCAGGACTACAGGCTGCTGTGGTCTGGTTGGGGCACAGAAATCCATGGGCAGTATTGAAGCAAATGGGATTCCAATTAGAACAAACACTGAAAGCTGTGAAATTTCTCATGGACGCAAACTGTGTTCTTTTTAGAAAAGGTTTCTCCCCTCTCAGATTTTGTCACTGGTCAGTATTTCAGTGAAAGATTTTGATGAGACTGAGATATTTAGCTTTCCAGCTGTATCAGCTGGTGTTCAGTTATATGACTTTATAATAACATAGAAATCTGAATGATGAAGCCAAGATGATGCATTTTGACCTTATCAAATTGCAGTATTCCAGACCAGTCAAGTCTGAATTGTCTTGATCATTTTTAGTGAAAATGTTGACAAAATGTGTACCTTCTCATGGAACACTCGGGTTTAATGGAAGCATCATTTCCCAGCGGTAAAATGTGCCATCAGATAAAATGTCAACAGCTGCTGGGCTGGAGAACATGCTAGTGGACAATGAGAGGGGAGGGAAAAAAGGCACATGTGTCATTGACACATACATACACAGTTGATGAAATCAATTTCAATTTACTCAAGTTGTTCTAGCATCACTTTCAATTACATATGCCAAGGAGAAAGCTACAGCATCCAGCTGTGGGAATCAACAAGACAATTGCACAGCAGTTGTGAAAAGAACAGTCAGCAGAGAAATGATTTGCATTTGCTTTTCCTGACAGCTGATATTTTCCTGATAAATTGCTGCCCTTTGTTGTTCTAGTTGCTTTGAAGAATCAACCCACTTAAGGGGGTGGTAGCTTCACCCGCATTCCTGGCTTTGCATCGCTGGCACAGGTTGGGGATGAAAACAGGAGGCTGAGACAGAAGGAGGAGGTAGAAGAGGTAAAGTTGGCACAGTAATTAAAGGTGTGCTGTAGAAAGGGTGCTGCTCCAACAATGGTGCCGTCTAGAGCCGTGAGTGCTTAGAGTCGCAGTTTGTCATTCAGAATCAGGAGATTTGGGGGCAGGTTGATGGTAGGGAGGAGACTTTCATGGCATCTTCTTCCTATGGAGTGTGGGTTTGTGCCAGTGAGAGAAGAGGACAAGAGAGACTGTCAAGGCAATTCCCATTTAAAACTCTAAACCGCGTCTGTGGCTGTGCCGTGGGATTCCTTTCCTTAGTGAGCCCCAGGAAGGAGGATGTAGAGGGAAACATTGGCCGCAGGATATGCAAAAGGTGCCTGTAACAAATATGCAAAATTGTTTCCCCAGGATTTCCCTTCAGTGGGGTCATATTGTTGTTAAATGACTTGTTAAATAGGATTTACACGGCTTATTAAATGGGGTCCCCAGCTGGGTGGCTCTTAGTGGACAGACTGGTTCAATTATTCTGGATTTGCCCTCTTCCTGCAGCAGCCCTGCCCTGTCTAATGCCAATATTTCAGCAAAATTCACTTTTGCAAGAATGTTATTCTAGCCTAGGATCTGGGCCAGGCCTTTATTTCTGTTAATTACAGATCAGTCATTCTTTTTCTTTTCTAAATGTTGAAAAAATGTGTTTTATGTGCAAGAATGGCTGATAAGTGATACACCCACAGGAACATTATATTTTTCTAACATCCGCCTCTGTGTTCTTTCTCTAATTTGCCTGCCGCTGTCTTTGTAGAGGATCTGTCTCCTTCCCCTAGCTCTGTTCCCTGCAGTTTAGATGTTTTCTTTCTCTGCAGCCACCCTTAATTCCTACCACTGGCACATCACAGTTTATTGCTTTTTAGTGCTTTATCAGTCGGTGAGTGTGAATTTTCTCCTTATTTCAGTCATTCTGTGTAAATCTTCACTAGAGGTTTAATGGTACAACCATCGTCCCCTTTCTACTGCATGAAGAGGGGTGGTGGTCCTGGTAAGACTGGAGCAGAGTCAAGAGTGACACTCCAGGAGCACCACAAGTACCATCTAGCTCATTTCAATAGGTAATCCTATTCTTAAAGTCTGTTTAGGGTGTTTTCTTTGTAGCGCCTTCATGATGTTTCCTGTTTATTTCAAAACAATGCCTTCCATCATTGAATAAGACTTCTAAGAGCATTGAAGTTAGCGCCTGGATTTTCTAAATTACACTGAGACAATAGCAGGAGGCTCTCTGCATTAAAATGGTGGTGTGCCAGTCTGAACTGGATTTATACTGGTGAAGGTGATGTGTGTCAGCACTTGTGTCCCTGACTCATCCAGTCCTCTTAAGAATAATCTTTGGGGCTTTGGGCAACATTTTCAAAGTGCCTCTGTAGGCACAGAGCTTGCGTCCCCTCCTTGTCACCGAGATTTAAACTTCAAAGTGCAGAAGTCGCCACACACAGACTGTACTATGCAAATCACGGTGTATGAAGTGCTTGCTGCCCTTTCCCTGTGACTGTGTATTTGTTGTGGGGTGTGGGCTCTCCTAAAGCGTGTGCCTTTGCTGCAGGGGTGCGACGCTGAAATCTCAGCAGGTGTTGAAGGCAGCACCGTAGGAAAAACATCTCCTTTGTCTGGGACCTCTTCCTACAGCTAAATGGGGGACCAGCACCAAAGACTCTCCTTGAAGTGCTGAGTCTGTCAGCAGGGGTTGAGCTGGTTCAACACAGTGCAAAGCACTCGTTTTCCCCTCAGGCCCTGGGATGATGAAAACAGACCTGGCAGGAGCTGGGGCACTAGGTGCAGCTTGTCACGCTTGAACCTTTCTCGTGGGAGCACCACTTTGTTCCTTAGGCTCACCAAATCATCAGAAGTGGTGTTCCTTCCCAAGGCGACCGCTGAGGAACAGCCTAACGGCCTGTCTCCTTCAGTCTCGTGTCCGGTATCCTTCATATACCAACAGCATTTCCCTTCAAAATAACCCCTGTAGCCTCTGTGAGGTAACCCGATTGTCCTGCCTAGAGGGACAAATCCCTTGGCCATTTTAGCAGGTTGAGCTGGTCCTTCTTTGCTCCACATGTTCCACTTCGTAATCAGCCTGAAACCTCTCCAGAGAAGTAAGGTCCACCTGCATTCATACTGCCTGCCATTTCAGACCTGCGACTTTATTGGGTGTTTTGAATCCCACATTTGAAACCCCACTCTGGCCAAATGTGTCCTAGCCTGGGAGCCCTGCAGACACATCTTTCCATGGGGTGATGTACATTTGCTGCATATGTGTGGAGGAAGGGCCATTGCCGTGCCGTGCTGCAAACGAAGAGCTGTCTGAGACGAGCGGTCACATCCGACTTGGCACGGCTGGCTGGGGACGGGCCTGGAGCCAGCTCCTGACCGGGCACCTTGCCGTTCTCGCCGGCAGGGCCTCAGCATAGGCTGCCAAAAAACCGCTGAGGAACATGAAATCTGTTTTCTGGGGAAGGAGCTCACCCCTGGGGCTAGAAACATGTCTCTCCTTTCCGGTCTTTTGTGGCTGTGGCCCATCACACGTCTGCTTGAACTTCCTGCTGTCCAGCGGCTGTGTGAGTCGCTGCTTCTCCCTCCTGGTTTATCTGGGCTGCAGGGGGGAGTTGTCATAAATTCTTCGCTGGGCTCTTTGAGGTTGCTGTGGGAAGTCTCCCTTGCATCTGGCTGCAGTGAGCTGCTGTGGCCTGGCTGAGAGGCATGTGAAGAGATCAACAGAGTGTGGAAGACCCCTGATTGCTTCTGGGAGGGGATGGGACACCGCTGCTTAACATAAAGTGTGGACAGAGCCCCAAAGAGCTTTCAGCTTCTCTATTGTCTGTGCGTGGTCTCAGACAAGGACAGGCTGGACATAAATCCAACCCAACCGTCACTCAGCCGAGGTGAGAGCAGCACCAGAGATGAGTATGATGCATAGTATCATCTCCACATTCAATAACAAATAAGACCGCACAAGTTCTTGAAATAGCCCTCCTTGGGTTTGCGTCAGAGCATTCAGGAGAGTCTCAGCCAGGGACGGATTATGGCGGCCTGGAAGCTTCCTCACTTCACTGGCAAACATCCTGCCTACAGGATATGAAGAGCTCTCTACGGGACACAAGGTGCTAATAAATGATGAACAGGAAATTAACAGGAGTGCAATTACATTGCCCTGCAAGGTTTCACATAAACATGCTATGAGAAGCATACCTGTGTGTCTAGGGAAAGGTGTCACCACTGAGGGGTTTTAGATGTACACCTCTGCCCTGGTCATAGAATCATAGAATCTTCTGGTTGGAAAGGACCTTTGAGATCATCGAGCCCAACCATACACACACACACAAAAACAAACAAACAAACAAACAAACCCCCCTACAATCTCTGCTACTAGAGCATGCCCTGAAATGCCAAATCTAGATGTTTCTTAAATACCCCTAGGGATGGTGACTCAACCACCTCCCTGGGCAGGCTGTTCCAGTGCCTGACCACTCTTTCAGTAAAGTCATTCCTTCTAATATCTAATCTAAACTTCCCCTGCCGCAACTTCAGACCATTTCCTCTGGTCCTGTCATTATTCACCTGGGAGAAGAGGCCAACACCCACCAGGCGTTGCCCCCTGAAGCAAGCCCAAAGGACGTGGAAGGGGCACTGCCGGCTGGAAAGGAAGCCCTTGGACAGGGAGCAGCTGACAGACCATCTTTTGCTTTGAGCTATGCTTTCCAGCAAAGTCACCACCTCAAATATGTTAACTCCCTTTGCCTTTTTGACCATCACGGTCACAGACATGCTGTGGTGGTGTACTTTGGAGGCCATCCCAACGGCTGCGTCCCTCCTTCTCAGTGGTATTTGAAGGGTCAAGCTTCTCAAGGTGTCCCGGACAAGGTGGGTTAGGAGAATGCTTGGAAATACCCGGTACCTTCATGTTTGATTCAGTATATCTTCAAGTGCTATAACTCCCAATTTCTGAGACAGTTATTTCTTGGCTGCACAGTGCTACACTTCGCTCTTTGATTTATGGCAACAGTAGAGAATGAGTCTTAGTTTAAACATCTGGCTTTTGAAAACCTGAGAAATCCATGTGATTCACGAAAGGATTTTCATGATTACTGCCTGCTAGCCCCTGACTAGGGTGGGGAGGCCAGCTCTGCCCTTTGAAACTTTATCTTCTTTGTAGCAGCTGTTCAAACCTGGCCTTGGCTCTGCAGTGGGCACATCTCATGGTGCTGACCAATGTGTCAGGAGAGAAGCTGGGGAACCCCTATGGAGAACGTCCTACGCTGCCAAGAGTTGCAGTTCTTGCAATGCAAAGACAAGAGAACTGGAAGACAAAAAGCATAACCTGGCAAATCCAGTTATGTATGGGATTTCTCTAAAACAACGAGGAACCCGTCTGACACCCTGTCCCTCCAACTATCAGGGTCTGCATCTGTTGTGTTCTGGGAAATAGGATCTCACCTATGGCTGAGCGTTTTTTAAAGCAGACGGAAAATGGGGAGATGGGTACAACGTGGATCGAAAGCTTCCCCTCCTTGGATCTGCACTGTCTTGGTCCAGTCCTAAGGAACAAATTAGAGAAGCCCGGAGGCTGCTCTGCTGAAGTACGCCTGAAGCATAGGTCTCTAACAGCTGAGGTGCAAGAAAAGCAAGTGTCAAAGAGGTGATGTTGTGCTGCTGTGAAGGCACTGTGCCCTCCTAAGATCCCTGTACGTGAGGTAGATTTTTCCACTATGAGGCAAGCCAGCTTTTGGGCAGCTTCTTCCCGTGCAGCGGTACACACACTGCCCTACTTCAGGGGCTGGGCTGGCCCCGGATTTTTAAATGTTAAAAACATTCGTCTTTTACTTCTGTCGCCGTTCAATATTATGGGAAAAGATGTTATCACAGCTAATCCATGCGGTGTCTGTGGAATTTCTTGGCCTGTGAGGGTTTATATTGCATTCATGTATTCCATGAATTGGGCACAGGTTTTGCTTCCGACAGCAGTAGTTTTTTTCAAGGGCATCCCAATAAGATGAAAGTGTGGTTGCTGACAGAAACCACAGTGTCAGACTACGGTCTTGAGGATGTTTTGGATGGCTCTGTATTTTAATTCTTGATTTCCCCTGGCATCTAGACAACCAGCAATTTATGTGAAATCCTAAGGGGAGGGAAAAAAAAGGAGAACTGGAGGAAATGCCTTAATTCAATTGATCAGGATATTTTGGAAATTCATATGTGTTCTTTTTTTAAAAAAGAGGTAACTAGAGAATAGAAAAATTGCTGCATAAAATCATACTGAAGCTTTAGCCTTACATTTTTCCTTGTTGTTTCAGCCTTCTAAACATATTCCAATATGCTGAAAAGAAAAAAGCCATACTTAATGGTTGAAAAAAGTTAATACATAAGAGCAGTCAACCCGGGGAACTCACTGCTGCAGCTTTTTGGCAGGGAGTCCTATTTTTGTAGGAACATTTTGAAAAAACTTTGATACTATCATGATTTATAAAGTTTGTGGTGTTGCGTGGGAAGAGTAAGAAAATGAAAATGAGATCTTGTACTTCAGGATATGATCTATCATTTGTCTCTTCCCCAGCTTCACATTAAACACTTCAGTAGGCATTTTCAAATGCTGTTTTCCGAAGTAAGAAGCAGAAACAATGAATGAATTTTGTGATTGAAGCTGAGGAACCTTAACTGATAACTCACAGCTGAGTACGTGAATCATCTGAAAACCACATCGGCATTGTCTTACGTATATCAAAGCTGATCATTTACTATATTGTTCTAACGTACCTGCCCCAGTCTGTCTAGGCTGGAGGCAAGCAGGAAAGGAGGAGGCTCTCGGCTGTAAATGAGTATCTTGTTCCTTCCTTTGTGATGCCAAAACATTTATGAATGAGCTTTGACCCTGAAGCAGGCCGAGCTGGTAAGGGCCTTTGTAAGTTTCTGTCCATTAATATTTCATTCACAATGTTTACCTTTTGTCTAAGCAAGGGGTTATTTTGGCTTTGTGGAGTATATATCCGTGAGCCCTTAAACCAGCCCTGCTTCCTGCTCCTGACAGCCTTTGGCAGCCCATACGAGGTTAGCTGTTCTGGGGTGTGACACCACAAAGTCCGAGAGGTCAGACTGAAGATTCACCTTTTGTCTATGCCTCCTCACTCAAGGTTTAAATTTACAGCCAATAATATTTCTTAAATTTTGTAATGGGATATGCCATCTACACACATGGGCATCAGTTTCTTCAGGGGTCCTACCCAGGCCTTGAGTACGGAAGTTTCTAGTACAATGTTCCACCAGGTACAGCAGTCCAGCCATGAAAATCACTGGCTGTACTTGCAGGTATACTGACAGCATTCCCTTCCCTCCCCTCCAGATTTTGCTACAGAAAACTAGGATTGAGCTGTTACACATGCATCTTTTCTAACTTGTATTTTCTCTTGCTTGCGACAAAAACTCGCTGGTGATGCGCCGCTGTTATTTCCTTACAGCTACAACACCTGTAAAGGTGGCACATGATAAAGTGAAGATAAAACATACTCGACTGACACTGCAAAGCAGCACAAAAGTGTGAAACGGCATTGTGTGTGAGAGTATGGGAAAGCTTACACACAAACCTAACTTTAGATAATCCTGGTTAAATGTACACCATAGTGTAATCAGATTGTGCTGTTGGTCTGTTGTTGCTGTAATGATGTTTGTGACAAGCAGCTTTTCTCAAAAGACTGGTGTTTGTGCAGGGTGACGTATTCTTTGGGTGCATTTCTGAGGGTGCTGGGGTGTATCTAAACTGGGCAACTCAAGGCAGAGGGAGACACGCTGGCAGTCGAGGCTCACGTCCCTTTGCTGACTCTGGGCATGTCTGCACGTGGAGCAGAGCACGGTGCAAAGATCCCTGAGCCTGCATGGACCAGGTTTGCTGCAGACGTATAAACAGCAGCGCCGTGTCAGAGTGGCATTTTGCCCAGGCTAATTAGCTAATTCTTAGTAAAGCAATGGTTAAGACTGGGTATAACCCCCCCTAATTTAACCCACAGGTCCATATTGCTTAAAATCTGCACCACAAGCAGGATGTAGGTTTTCTGAGAGCTCCTCAGAGCTCACAGGTGTGACACGCCATACAGAGAGCTGTCAGTGACTCCCCTCTGACACAACCCTTTTTACATCTGACCTGCTTTTTTCAGATAATGGTGGTTTTTGTCTTGCCCAAACAATCAGGATGGGTTAACAGCAGAGAGCCCTGCGTGAGGCAGCTTTCCGATAGCCAGGACTCAGCAGTTGAATTTGTGTAATAATCCCACCGGCTTTAATCAAGAGAGAAGACTGCGAGAGGCTTGTAAATTCCTACAGCAAAATTCTCTATTCTCATTCACGGAGCAGATCTTGCCTCCAATGTGCTTATCTCCCTCCCTCCGTGCGCAGAGCCCTTGACGTCAATGGAAGATACGCTCTTTCGGGGAGAGCAGAAGACTGAGGTCAGACGCTGCCCTGCAAACAGGAGAATTATGTCCTCGGCATTGAGGCGAGAAAGCTCTATGTTTTTGCATAAAAGCAAAAAGACTTGAAACAATGGCATGCACAGAAAAATAAAAAGGTAGACTGCTCGCAGGAGAGATATTTGGAGCTGTATCAGCAGGCTGTAGAAGGATGCAACTCTCAGTTGCATTTGAAAATGTGCTGTTTGGCAGCCATGAATGGTGTGGGGGCTTTTCATTCATTCCCCCTTACAGATCTGGAAGGGGACATCTGTCAGCGCTGAACCCGAACAGCAGTCAATGGCTGCAGCACGCTGTGCTCATAACCCAGGGCATTTAAATCGGAAACCTAGAGGTCAAACTCCACAGCTCAGCCATCGGTGGCCTTGGTGATATTAATAGATTGCATTACATTTACTGCAGCTTTTAGAATAAAAGGTACTCTGCATGGTTAAATTATCAGAGGTTAAGTGTGGCCAATTGTGTTTAACCTAATGATGGATGTTGCTATTTTGATTTTTTTCCTTTTTATTTGAGAGAACCAAGTACATAGGTTTAAGAATCTCTGAAAAAATATTAGATTTGTTGTTATTATCGAATTCCATTTATAAAGCTGCTTTTGTTGAGGACGTGCTTTGCAGAAATTAACGTTTTACCTAGCATAAACTTTGGAACAGCATCCAGCTCATGCAAATGAAATACTGCCATTTCACTCAAAGAACTGTTTATTTCTTCTTTGCAATAAAGGAAGCGAGTTCCTAACTCTACGGGAAACGTATTGCTCTGCGAATGAGGTTTGTAGTTGTACAGAAATACGCTGTAGTTCACCGAGGCCAAAAGCCAAATGAGGTGACCAAAGCCAAAAGAGGTGTCCCTGGGCACTCCCCGCCACGCTGTGAGGGAGGATGTCTTCGGCAGGACAGTTTCCTCCTGGCGCTGGAAGTCAATTGGCGTGCAGCTCACGCCATGAAGCCTAGAGCGTAAAGGGGTAGTTTGTATTGCTTTCATCCTGTCTCAAGTTGCTGCCGAGGCTGTTATTATTCACCATTTACCTTCTCAAAATATTGAGCCAATTAGAAAAACAAATCTCTCGTTTGGTGAATGCCCAAGGGTGAAGCTGTAACGATGTGTGTTCTCCGCAAGCCCTAATCACGGGTGTCGCAGTTGCGCTTGGGACTGCTGGGCTAAGCAAAACCAAATTCTTTTCTGATATATTTTACGCCTCGGCCAAGCCACACTGAGTGGCCGCTTTTGTCCAGCTTCACCAACCAGGCAGCTGAGGCTGGTCAGAATTTGGATGAGAAAAGCAGCAAGAGGGGAGGAAGGGATGGTGCTTGGAGAACGTCACCCCGGGCGGATAGCAAATGAAGGCCCCAGGCTCTGTTGCTTACAGACGGTAAACTGCTGGTGCGTTTATTGAAACAGTGGCTATAATTCAGATTGTGAGATACAGACAGATGTGTCTGGGTTTTTTCTTTGTTAATCGTCAGATGGGTGAGTTGTGAGGATTATTAAGAATAGTTGAGACAGGACCACTCCTGAGTGCCATCAGTTAAATATTAATCTAAGGTGCTTGTGTTGAAATCCTACATTTTTGTTGTTTGTGTTTTCTTTTCCTTGGTGCGTTAAGTGACATACTCCAAAAGTTTGCATGCACGAGGGTATGTTGGGTGAGAGATTTGAAACGTATGAATGTTATAGTATCAAAGGTCCAAGAAGCTGCTATACTTTCATTTACATGCCAGCATTTTCGACCCCATGCATAATGAGAGCACGTTGCTAACTTTATCGAAGCCCTTTATTAAACTCATCTGATGGCTGAGGCTGCCTGCTATTAGTCCTGTCACATACATGGTAAGTGGTCTTGCTAAGCCTTCTAAAATAAATATAACAATCTAACTGGTACCCTATGGGATATCCATCTTGTGTCTGACTACAAGGAATAAATTATGCTCTTACACTGATAATTGCTCATGCCTGGATTTGAGGATTACAGCCCTGTGATGCTGATGATTAGAACTGGTCTCCGTCTTTGTGCACAGATGCTCCCTGAGATCCACTTCAGTGTCTGCCTCAGCTTTTCCAAATTGATTGCTCTTTGCCAAAGAAGGTAGACACAGTATCCAATTCTGCAAAAGCATTGCAGGCAGCTATGACCTGATTTAAATTCTGTACAAGACAGGGGACTGGAGAACATATTTTCTGATATCTTCTAGGTAGTTTAAAGAAGTACTCTTGAGCATTTTTGGTGGTTTTGTAAATTGGGTGGGGCTTAGAAAAGCAGTATTCAGAAAGAAATAGTTTCAGAAAATTCAGAAGTATTAAAAAACCCTGTAAAAATCTGCAAAAAATTAAAAAATAAGTCTATTCTGAACAGAAGAAGCAGAGATAACTATGTTTTTTTTCTCTTTAAAATAATTTCCCTGTGCTCCTTAACAAGAATGGTGACAAAGCAACATAAGAAGTTATGCTCTACGCTTCACTGCCTATTTTCTCACCCTCAGCTTAAAAATAGCAGCTCTGTAGCACCTTCTGTTTTCTTGTGACGTCTACACACACTTTATGAATAATCTTTAGGGGGAACGCTGTGCTTGATCTCTAATTGGGATTTTCCCATCTTATCCAATGTTGACTTAACCCTGCTTCCACAGAAGTCAAGAGTAAAACGCCCATTGATTTCAGCGCGAGCAGATTTTGACTTTTCAGAAATGCTCTGCCATATGTGTTCTCGTTTTGGAAGTATCATGTGGTTGCATTTGGCCCATGTTGTGTTTTAGTCACTCAGAAAGAACACGCGGAGTTCCAGCCTGTCCTCACCTGCCCTCGCGATTGCGAGAGCTGAGGGCCTGAGGGAGGTTTTGAGGGCCAAAAGTTTTGCTGTTTTGTCCTGTTTTTTGGGGTGGTTGTTTGTTTGTTTGTTTGTTTGTTTTTCTTCTCAAATTTCAGGAAAACATATTTCTATTCTAAGACAAAGGGAATGGAAACATTTCTAATTGGCTGTGAAAAATAAATCTGAGAAAAAATGTTTGAACTCAGCCTATATGTTTCATTTGCTAATGAATGATAACACCATTTTTATTTTATTCAGTATGACGTAATGCAGTATTTTAAAAGGGGTGGAAAATAGTTTGGAACCCAAAGTTAAAAGAGTCTATGTTAACCTTATTGAAAAGCTTTTTAATTTTCTCCGTTTTAAAAAAATAAATATCAGAATTGACACATCTGTGAAACATTTACTTATGGCTGATTGGTATTTTCTGAGGAAAAAATGTTCCACTGAAAATTTCCATCTGGTTTTAGGGCTTCCCAGTCTTTAATGTATTTAGACCCATCGATATCAAAGGGAAGCTTAGGAAATACTCTCGGTTCATGTTATGTGCTTGGAACTGCTTGAGGGCAAGATGAAGGGCTCTGACTTGAGATCGTAGGTAGCTTTAGCTAGGATATGTATCTGGAGGCATGGTTTATAGCCTGGCATGATACTGTGAATTTCAGCAGCTGTCAATTAGGAGCACAGCCCATTAAATCTCATGTTGCTCAAGGGTGGTAGCCCCTGGCAGAGGGGCTGGGTGAACAGACCCGTAACTGCTTCAGCCATCTCACCTGAGTCCATCTGTGACTGTGAGCCGGAGCCTTTAGTTTCACAAGGTATTTATATAGCCTAACTCTTAGCCTAAAATCACGTGAGAAATCTGTGCTTGAGGAAGGACTTAAAACTAATCCTCCCTGGGTCCAAGGTTAATGTCCTTTCCTCTGGATTATCTTTCCTAGTAGCATCCCTATCCTCCCATCTGCTTAGTCATCTTCATGGTAAGGTGAGCATGCTAGGGAGAGCTCTCCTCTGCTGAAGGGTATAAGCAAATTAAGAGACAAATGCAGTTAATCCGTGCTTTCTCCCAAATTCCTTGTGCTGCGTCCTGCTGTCACTGTGTGTTCTCCATTGGAGTCAATGAGGGATTTGCATTGGACACGCTACGGCCTTTAGGCATGTTTCCTTATCTAGATCTGCCAGTTAAAGGATTTTCGGTCCGCCTAACATAACTGCACATGCCATCAAGGTTTTCCATGACTTTGTGAAAAATGAATTGCTGTCTTCATGTCACATGGTTATCCTGGTTTAAACACACTGGTTTGAGCAGTATGAGTTGGAAGGGGAGTCAGCTTGTGACTTTGAAAATGTGCAAATCACCCAAAAGAAATTTGTCTCGGACATTTTTATGGTATTTCAGTTGAAGTTCCATGAAAAGTGCAAAAAATAACACTCCTTTGCCTAAAAACAAAGTCCCAAAACAAACAAACCCACAAGAAATAAATGCTTGCCAAGAGTCATAAAAACCTTAAACTGTGATTTAATATCCTGTCTCCCTTTTGTCTTAGTGGAAAAGGTCATATAGATGAAAGTCATCTGCTGTTGTATCTTTCTTGGATTTCAGGACAAGGCTAAGTCCTATTCTTGGCTTTTTTTTTGTGTGAGCAAATTGCCATGAATTCCTTCTATTCAGTTGTCTTAATGTGTCAGCTCGTGAAGAGGATGAACAGGCCTGTGGCCAGTGATTTCAACTGCCAGGCTCCGTCCCTTATATTTTATTCTTCAGAGATGGATGCATGCCTCTGTCAGCATTGGGTGAAAGGCATCCAAATATGACTGAGTTCATCGGCGTGAGCTGGAGGTTCTGGCCATAGCCAAGTCCCGGTAGCAACTTATGGTGAAACTTTGGCCATGATCAAGTCAACCAACAAAGGATTTCTTCTTTATATCACAGAAGACATCTATCTTAGTGAACTAGGTATAGCCATGGCAGGAGAGTTGAGCGATGGCACACAATTGTCCACGCTGTTTATCGTTAGGACATTTTGTGGCACAATTTTGGCCTACACCAGGTCCATATAGGGCTTAGGCACAACTTGGTGCAGGGGCTGTTCAATACAGGCCAGAAACTGTTTCCAAAACCCCTGTACTTAGGTATCCTAGTTGTTGGAGCCTGCATGCAGGAAACACGAGGCTTTGCCTCATCCTGATGGGAGGCCTAGATGTCCTAGACACCAGATGGCTGGTTGGGCTGGTGGTGCTGGTAGTGAGGGTTTCCTGCTTGCCGAAGGCAAGCAAGTATGCAGAAGAGAATTTAGGGTTCATGGACCAGAGAGAGAGAGAAGTGAGAGGGAACAGGACTGTATAGTCCACTCCTAGAGGCTTTTCCCTCAAATGGGGAAGAGAAGAGCAAGAGGCTCCAGGTACTTATTCCTAGGGTTGCTTTCAAGAGTTGGAAGGATGCAGAGGGGTAGCAGTTCAGCTTGCAACAGGTCAGAGTCAGAAGGTGGCATCAAATGCTGGTGGATGTTGATAGTCAACAAGAGTTTTGAGGTGAAAAGAGGACAGACCTGAAAAATAGAAGCAAGAACTTAATGCTTGACATGATAGAGATGGACAGAACTGGGGAAGACAGAAAGACAAGAGATGGCAAGGTGGAAGTGAAGGAAAACAACTGGTCTGACTCACCCTTACTCTTCAATGTTCTTTCCATCTTCATGTTTTTATTAAATCTATTTGAAATGTAGTCAGATCTGGACAACGGTGTATTTACAGTCCTTGATTTTTCCTGGCAACTTTTTATGGTTTTTCAGCAATACCATCCTGTTTTGAAAAATGGGTCTTCCTCAGAAAGCAGTTACATTGATGAGTGGGAAAACTGTGACCCTCTGAAGCCATGGGGGATGAAATCCTAGCCCTTGCTCAAAGCAAAGGCAGCATCCCCAGCAACAGCAATGGGCCTAGGATGCCATGGGCAGTGCTTTTGGGGGTGGGATCTGTGTTCATGCATTGCCTTGTACAAAGAAGTCCTGAATTTGTTGGCCTCCAGGCATTGCAAAAAAGCAAATGTTAAACAAGTTGTCCTGTGAGCAGTGGAAGTAATGAAACTTTCGCACCATTGGATTCTCTGGTGTCTGGTAAAGGATGAGTGTCAGCCTTTTTCTCAGCAGGTCTTTTCGCTCTCCCCAGCTGCTTGTTCTCTTTCCGGCAGTAGGAAGGCAGAATGCAACCCCCTTGACAAGTGACCAGGAGTTTGGAGCTGGTGTAGGGGATCCACACCACACCTGCATGTGCGCAGTGCACACAGCAGCACCCCGTGCTTTTCCTCTACAAAGCTGGGCTGCTTAAAACAAACAGAGTAAATAGACGATAAAGAATGCTTTTCCCTCTAGTATCTAGCAGTCCTAGTTATTTTAGGTCTTCTGACAGTATCAACTGTAAAACTTTTCAAGAAGAATGGCTCTGGTTTTATTTTGGGGTTGGTTTTTTTTTTTTTTTCTAATTAAAGCTGTGCATTTAAACTGTCTGTGATAATTTCTTTTCCCAGTTGTACATGTGAAGTGTCTCAACAGGACTGTAAAAGTCATGCTAATTTATGTGAGGGCAAAATTCATCTTTAAGCTGGAAAAGCTTTTGCTATATTTGTTTGCAAAATGCTTTTGGATCCTTAAGTAGAGAGCACTGCTGAAAATCCAAGGGATGTGTTGGCTCTATTACTTTTATTAATATACTTTAAAAGCAACTCAGAAATATTTTACTTGATACCTGAAGCCAAGGCAGCAAACAGCTTTGTCATTTACTATCATGGAAAACGTGAAATGAAGTGGACACACCTTCTACTTTTTTTTCCCCTGTCTTTGCTTCTGTACTTCTGGGAGATAACCATTTCTTTTTTAATAATTGAGAACACTGCCTTTTTAGGCATAAAATACAAATAATTTATATTTATTTTTATTATCACTGTAAGCACTCTTCCGCATCTCCCACGTTATTCTCCCATGAAAAACTTCCGTACCAGGAAGTCTTAGAAACCAGCACTTACTCCAGACACAATCTGCACTTATAAATTTGTGCAGAGGGGACTCCTCAATTCGGATCCTTATCTCTCCCTCTCAAGGGGCTTGTTTAAGGGCTTGCTGGCATGCGTGGCTCCCGCTGAAATCATCTGGAGTTTAGGTGCTTGACATAGCGGGACTTGAGGCTATTATTGTTGAGAACTAGTTCTGCTCTTGAGACACTAGTCAGGCAGTAGGGCAATCATTGCCTGTGTTTCAAGAGGATTAAATATACAAAAGCATGGAAAATAACTGAAATTCCTAGTATGGTAAGGCTGAAGGTCTAGCCCTTAGCTTGAAAAAAAATAATCCCGTGTCTTCATGCGTATGAGCCACTTGTATGTTTACTGGAGACAGGAGGAGGCTATTAAACCCAGGCATTCTATCAAAGATGGCAAAGGTGACCAGGACAATCCTGCTTCCACCTTCAAGCCCTGACGCCCCGTGTCCCATTGCTGTGGGAGAGGCCGAGCACGGGTCCCTGCTGATCTGCGGATCTTTCCCATAAGGACTGTTTTCAGCTGGGGTCCTGTTTTTGTTGTCATTTTAAAATGTAATTTAGAATGTTAACTTCAGCCAGCTGAAATTATTTCCTTTTTGCCCCTTTACTGAGAAGGTTTATAAATATCGAGTTACACAGGAAGCAAATTCTATTGTTATCAGATTGTTCTGTAGTCACTTTTCTTTTCCTCAAAAGCATAATGGTGAACTTTATCAGTGCTCAGTCATTTGTTTCCTATTAAACATAAGTGATTAAGATACTGTTTGGCTCACTGGGAAGAGTTACTGACCTGTTTTGTCTGTAAACGTGGCTTCAAGTTAGGAGACACCTGAAACTGGTTGGAAGTGAGTATTAATTGGGTTCAAGTTCCATAAGCACAGATTGCAGTTTCCCAGTGGGATGTGGTAAATAGCCGTCACCAAAATAATATTAATTACATTATCTCGCAGAGCGGTCCCAAGAGGTGCTAAAATAGCACATGTGCCACTTGGGCTTAGATGCTTAGACACGAAGATCAGTGTTTGCTGCTGTGTTGCTTTGCACAGCGCAGAGCGTGCTGCGTCACTGGGGAAGTTGAATGAGATAAGGAGCTTGGATTTTCTGTGTAATTGCTTGCAGTTTTGCTCTCGTGAGTTTAAAAATCAGAATACTAACTAAAGCAATAGCTGATTTTTTTTTTTTCTTCCCTGACACCCTGAAAGGAGTGATAATAACAACCCAAAATATGGATTTTATAAAACACCTGGACAGAAAACATTTCTTGCAGCAGAGATTGTGTCTTTCTGTAGGTTTGTTCGGCTCCAAACTGATTCTTGGTGCTGCACAAGCAGCATATACCTCATTTATCAGAATCATGCCTGCCCTGTGCTGCCAGCGCTGTCACAGGTGGGGCGGGCTGTGCCCTGACCACCGCCTTGTCTGAAGCACCAGTTTAGAGGCTTTTGCTGCAAAAGCCCCTCTGTTAATTTTGCTTGGCTGGTAAGACACAGGCTCTGGGGACGGCTGGCTCTGGCAGAGGCCAGGTGGGCTGGTACCTCTGTACAGGCCAAGTCAGAAGTCAAGAGCAAGTCTCACACCAGGACTTGCTCTGCAGCATGTCAGGCAAACTGGGACTCCTAAAGGTCCCTTAGACCTTTAGGACCACGTTAAGTCTTCAGGGAGACTGTTTAGCCCCATAGACCCAGCAGCCTTCCTCCCTTGGGTATTGATGAGCCGCAGAAGCGAGAAGCAGGCAAATACAGAGTTCAATGACAGCTTGTCACTGACTTCTCCTTTGCTAATTGAAGCTCAGCAAGCCGGATTCACGCGGGATGTTAAGTACACCAGCTTTGGAGCTAGAATTGACTCTGACCTGATAATCAGACTTTTCCATCTGGGCTAGAAAAACATGAACCTGGTGGTTTGTTAGGGACATGCTGGCAGACACTTAAAGACAGCAATCCTAAAGGCACCATTATAATTAGCTCAGTCAGAGACTGAGCACATAGATTTACTGAAGACCAGCGTGTCTGTTCCCTGGTCGACGTGACCTCTGTGGAAATACACTGCTGAAAGAATATTTAGATTTTAGACACCTAATTCAACGTTACACATCCTTGTTGACAGTGTTACATGTTACCGCTATTAATTAAAGGTATCAGCATGTACCATAATGAGGGGAATGACTTATGACGTAAGAAGTCACTTTACAGATCTCGGAAACTGACTGGTAGGTCGATACTGTAGTTTTTAAAATTCAGAATGGCTTGTTTCTTGTTTAGGTAGCTTTAATTAAACACCAGAAAGGTCCACGTACATTCAGATGAACGGGAAAGATGTGTCCTTCAGTCTGTTTCACAAGAGCTCGAAACTAACATAGCCACTGTAAAACAAAGGGAAGCTTTCATCCTTGTTCCTACAACTCCACACAAAAATCTGAATCGAAATGAGATTGAGCAACAGCAAGAAACTAAGTAAGTAAACCTCATTCTTAAGTGCGGAAGAAGTTGTTTCAATAGAAAAGTGTTAGCCAGCTGCACAAAATGTCACTAACGGGATAAAAATGGTCCCCTAGTATTTCCTGGTTTCGTTATTCCTCCCACGATGACACTTTCCATTCAAAGATGCATTGCTGAAAAGGGATTATACAGGACAATGAAACAGAAACTTTTTCTGGAGAGGGAAAATGTAAAGAAAAATTTTGCTTTTTATATGTTTTAGTATTTATTTTTTTTCTGTTGCTCTCGATTTTTCTTCAAAACAGGAAGAAACAAGCTCCGACTGTTTTATATGGTGCAATTCACACTCCTCCAATTTTATTTTTTTTTCACACTTGTTACATTCAAAGATCTGGATCTAATTTTTTTTTAAATTTAAGAAAATGATCTTTCTTTCCAAAGTGAGCAGGATAGGCTGTGGCTTCTCTCCTGGGCCCAGAAGGTTCTGTTTTGTGCTGGAGTCAGCAGCAGTTTCCTACAATGACTTAGTTTGACCCGCGCTGCTCTGACGGGCTGGGGCTGGCAACAATCTCAGCTCCAGCCATCAAAACATTCCTTTGTGGCCAAGTGCCCTTCTGCTTTCTCTGAAATATCTGGTGTCAGTTTTAACAAGAGGGGAAACAGACGTTCGTCACCATTAATTCGTCGGACAATTAAGCTAGTGATCTCTGACCTCCTGCCATTATTGGCTTTCAGAGCCAGGGTAAAGACCCCGCAGATATCTGTTCTCTGTCATTCCCCGCAAGCTGCCCTAGTATTTTATTTACTCAAAGGCTTAGCTTTTGCCCACCACCAGCCAAATATATATGCTTCATAATAAAAATTGCTAATAAGCTGTCCCAGACACTGACATTAATCTCCAAGCAAGGATAACAGAAAGCAAAGGGAACAGCTGGCTGTCAGGAAAGCATGTGAGCAGGAATTATACATTTATTTAGATTTATGTACATATTAGAAGTGTCTGTCCCTGGCTGCAGCTGCTCTTGGTGCATTGGGCTTGCTTGGGCATCCAGCACTGCTCTGAACCAGAGTCAGGGTCTTCACACTGGGAGATGTCGTTGGTGTGGGATCGTTGTATGGTGGCATTTTTGTCTTTTTCCTCCTTCATCTCACAGGCTAGGACAGTACCTCGGTTTTGCTCTCTCCTGGAGTCCCTGGTGGTATGATCATTGTTCATGGTGGCCTGTTTCCGTGCTGCTCCCAGGGGGCCATTGACCCAAATCAATACCTTGTTTTAATTCTGGCCCCGGGGCTTTGGGGAGAGCAAGTGGAAGTGCAGGACTTTATGAGCAATAAGGAAATAGTTAATCCATTCCTGGCACAGAGCTGCTGTTTTGTGTTTATTAAGATGGTGCTTACCACCGCCACTCTCGGAGTGGGTGGGTGGGTGGGTGGGAGAGGCGAGACAAGAGCAGGCCAGCTGCTTGCATCATCTGACGCTTACGCCATGCAGCCTTCAAGCCTCATTTTTCAGCCGCTGCTTTTGAAGCACTTCATTAGCTCACCAGAGAAACCCTCTGCCTTTTGCTTTACGACAAGTTTCCTCTTTTTTGTCTTCTACCTCCTAATTTTCTCTTTTTATTTCAGCTTTCCTTGTTGAGTCCTTCAGCTGGTAGCTATAGTAACACCGGTGAATGAGTGACTGTAGTACACCGCTATGACCCGCTCCCCTCTGTAAAGCGCCGCTGGGCTTTCACACGCCTGCAGTGGCTTGGCACCCTCTTGTATAGGGGTTTCTCCGAACAACAGGGACAGTCTTAGCTTGGGAGCCGGCTCCATCCTGCTTGCTATTTGCAGCTGCAACCCGCAATATATTGTGGCAGAAGGAATGAGTCACTGGCAGAGCAATCTGTTACATCAGATAATCACAGATTACCTCCATTAACCTGAATCCCTTCTGTAACCTTTTACAATAATGATCCTAAATGCTGACGCATACAATTGTGTTACCATCATGTCTTGGGCTGTCAGTGATTTTTGAGGACAGTGTTTTCTATGGTTTCAGGGGTGATTTAGCAGGGTGTGACAGCAAGATCCAGAGAAAGGAGCTGTCGGTGTGTTGTTGCTGGACAAGATGGTGGGGCTAAAGCCAAGCTTTGTAGCTAAGTAAGGGGGAGAATTCAGGTGAAATGCTGAGCCAAGTCTCTTTGCTTATTTTTGCCCGCGCTGTTTCCCTCCTGCTGTGATCTTAACCCTTCCATCCTCCTGGCACCAGTCACACCACAAACTCCGGCAGTGCTGCAACCTCGGTCTCCCCCAAAGCTGTCCATGTCGATTCGCATCAGCCCTGTGCACCCTCTTCCACCCTTGCCCTGCCATCAACTAAGTGCTTTTTTCTTCCAACACCAAAGCATGTTCCAGCACCTTTCCCCCTCTGACAGCCAGTCACTGCAACTGTAACCAGGCATTTCAAGGTGGTTTCATCCCCCTCTCCACATTTCTTCTATGGAGTGTGTGAAGGCTTGTCATATATCCAGGGTTCAATTTATGATTTATATGTATGTCTATAAGGGAGATTCTGACTTGTTACTCAAGCAAAGAGAGCTGGGCAGATGGACAGGGTCATTATCTGCGTTTGCGGCAAAGAAAGATGTGTCTGATCCTGATCTCAAACAGAAGGTGACTCAATCTAGGACAGATTACCATGTTGCGTGGTGCCCAGTGACAGGACAAGAGGTAACGGGCACAAATTTGAACTTAGGAAGTTCCATCTAAACATGAGGAGGAACTTCTTTACTTTGAGGGTGGCAGAGCCCTGGCACAGGCTGCCCAGAGAGGTGGTGGAGTCTCCGTCTCTGGAGACATTCCAAACCCGCCTGGATGCATTCCTGTGCAGCCTGCTCTGGGTGACCCTGCTTTAGCAGGGGGGTTGGACCAGACGATCTCCGGAGGTCCCTTCCAACCCCAACCATTCTGTGATTCTGTGATTGTACTTTTCTTCGTGGCTGACTCTGGAAGAAAAAGGGCTTAGGTGTTCCAGAAGTGATGTTCCTCTAAAACAGTTCTGGCACTATAGCCCATCCACATGGTTTCAGGAAGTTCCCAGCCTAATTTTCACAATTTTAACCTTGTTTACATCAATGGAAAAGTGTTGAGAGAGAAGGGTGAATCCAGCCAGGCATCACTGAAGGACACTTCTTATGGCTGTTGAGCTATCTTCCTGCACCGCAAAACCAATGTAATGGTCCTCTAGACCACTGCAAAAATAGAGAAATGCCACAAGATAAACATGTACTGGGCACCTGATTACGCTTCCTCCATGCCCTCCTTACTCAAGAGTCCACATCAGCATCTTTGCTGGGCCAGGTTCTCTGGTGGGATTAAATGTGGGAGGAGAGACTGTGGTAATGCAGCGATTTGGTAGAGTTTTTGTAGGCACAGGCAGCACAAAGGGGCTGCAGAGTCACTTTGATTAAGGCTCTGTGTAGCTGAGACCTGTGTGTTGCATCTCTAAACATTTGGGGTCTTCCTGTCTGACTGCCAGAGAGCAGGTCTGAGTATTCAGGTGAACTGTCTGGATGCTTGATGGACTTGCTCTTCTGCCTCCTTCACGGAGGCTCTACATGGTTTCTTTCTTGCTTTTCTGGTGGCTGTTTTCCTGACTCAGACATAAACCATCTAAACTGAAAGAGCATGCTGTTATTTATGTACGGAAAGCAAAACACATCTGGATTTCTGGGTTCTTATCAGAGCATCTCAAAGCTTTACCGGTTCTACCAATTAGGTGGAACTAATAAATCAGTGAGGCCTAGTAAAACAGCCTGTCTCAAATCATTAATTTTTCATGACATTTACTAAAATTCTTTTCTTTATCCCTGTTGGTAAGTTTATTTAGGTGAGGGCAGAAAAACAGAAAAGAACATAATTCTCAGAGCTTGGCTACAGACTGCTGATAGGAACACACTTGAATTCTCACCTCCCATCCAGCTGGATCGCCTCCCCACAGTTCAGAAATACTCCTTATAAAACTCAAATGTCAGGAACAGAGAGGCTAAGTTCTTTTTTTAGAGTCTGCAGAACTATTTGCAGGAGAAAAAGCCCACACAGCTCTTAGACAGGGACAGACTGAACCCACATCATTCCCTGCTCAGGGCTGGGTTTTTGCATGTTCTCCCTCTAGAACTGGCACCAGAGTTTTCAGAAGAGCCCCGTGTATTGCCTGTACCAGGGCCAGATTTCCTTGTGTGTTCCTTCTGCCTGTCTCATGCTGCTCGTTGTGTCGCTAAACATCAGAATTGCACAACGTGGAGCAGCAAATCGGCAGAGCCTTCTAGTCTTCGGAGACTTCTAGTCATTTCTCTCAGTGTCTAACTAGGACCCACAAGGCCCTTCAAGGTATTTTGGCTTTAGGGGCCAGCCCTAAGAACATTTGGGTTGCTTGAGGAATCCAGGAGGAATTTGGGTTGCTTGAGGAATCCACTGAATCCAGGAGCACTACACACGCGCTCGTGCAATCTACATGGGCGATGGGCAACACACGGACTATGTGTGGGTGACGAGTTGCATCTGCAGGTTTGGGTTTGGAGGCGTTGGTTAGCAGCTTGCATACGTGTCATTAAAACAGGGTAATAAATACATAGAACAGGTCATAGGTTTAAAAAGCCATTGCTTAAAGAGGAGTTCCTTCCTGGAAAGATGTTATCAAGTCCTATTCAAGCAGGATTTTTGGAGCAGGGATTTGCATTCTTTCTTTGGAAGAATGGGAAGCAGGTCTCCTACAGTAACTGTAAATTGCAGCTGTGCAAATTCACTTAAGGGAACCGGTAAGGAATACAAGAATTTAGATTTCACTTGAACATTCAGATACGGGGAAGCTGCGTTCCTTGTTTAATTCTTGTGTGCTTCAAAACATGTGATGCTTGAGAACATTTCTGACAAAAGAATCTTCCTTTCTGAGAATGAAGTTTTGTCAAAAATGAAAGGGTTTGCAGGAAAGTGTCTACTTAAAAGAAAAAAGGATTTGCTTTTTCTATCTTCTTTTTGACAATATAGAAACATCATTTTAACAAAGCAAAGGATGTCAATTTGCTGTACCCATTTTGTTCGAATGATATAATATATCTTAATACTCTATTTGATATGTTCTATGATAATGTTTTGACGTTAGAGAACTGAGATGACTCAAATGTTATCAAAATGAAATGGTTTAATGTCTTTAAATCAGAATTTTCTAGAACTTTGAAATACTGGCTCTCAGCTCCAGTTTGAAGGAAAACTCCAGTGAGATACTTAGCATTTATAGCAGGGTGATAACCTTGATTCTCAACAGCTCTGTTGAAAAGGTTGGTCTCCCATAGGAATCATCTAAACTGAAGTGTTGCAGACAAATATTTTCTGTTACCTACGCTATTGATGGATAAAATCTCTTAATACTCCCCAGGCTCAGACATCATAGCCTCTGCATGTTCCTCTAAGAGACCTTACTGGTCCAGAAACAGCTTCTAAAGAAGCACAGTGACTCCAGAGTCACTTGTTGCTTTCTCTCTTCTGCTCTTGTTGCCAACTGCAATGCCAAAAACTATCCAGGCACCTTTCACTTTGAAGCCATCAACTCAGTTCATCTCAGCAGCCTGTTGAACCACCCAATACATAGTAATGCATTCCAAACACCACTAAAATTACTGGATTTGTGCCGGTAGCCTAGTTTACTTTGAGGTCAAAAATAAGAAGTTAAAATTTTGGGCTGTGCTGTGCTTAATTTTACCATTTTAGATGATAGCTAGTTTTATTTTTATAAGATTTACTTTTTGTTTGTTTTCTAAACAGATTGTAAATCTTCAGTTTACTTTGTGTCTTTTGGATTATTTTTCTTTGTGGCATAAAAGCCAGTGATCTCTTTTTGGTCATTCATCAGCTGCAGATAAACATAAAACAGTCAAAATACAAGACATTAAAGAGAGAGACGCTGTAATAGACAAACTAAAGGTGCTTGTGCAAAGGAAAATTAAACTCCTTCCAGGGAGATCACATCACCAAACAACTCCCTGTTAACATGAGTAGCAGCAAAACGTGCACCTGGCATATGTGAACTGGCCCACAAAACCCAAAGACAACTTGTCGAAATAATCTCAAATGTGCATTAAAAATACCCAATGGAGGATGCAGGCAGACTTGGATGGAGTCTTATATGCCACAGTTTAGGATGCCCACTCGAGACCAACAGAAAAAATTAAAGGCATGTTTTTCAGTTTAGTTAAGATCCTTTCAATGTGCTCTGACTAGGCATAAAGGTAGGTTATGTAAAGACTTCTTTATATTCCTAGAGTCGTACCAAAATGGCCTTGACATATGATAGTCAAGCCCTGAGGATCAGTCTTCAAAGACCTAATCCCTTAGCTTTGGCTGTCCCTTCAGGGTAGTGTATATTATTAAAATGTGTTATTAACATACATGTTATTATTAACATATAAAATGTGTTATTAAAGTCATACTTCGGCCACTCATCACTCATCACTATACTAGTGGTATTTACACTACTACTTGACCTCTTATTTAAATAATAGGTGGATATTCCTGCAATAGATACTTGTTTATGAACAGTGACTTCTGTAAGCCAATGCTAATAGGACTTTAGATGCCAGTTGTATACAAAATGTTTTGCCCTCTGGTCCTCTGGCAACCAGATTGCAGAGCCAGCCTGACTCTGTTGGGGAGAAGCTTGCATTTTTGCTTATGAAATTCCCATCTCTGTGATTCTGAAGGCGTAAACATGAAATACATCTGCTGTTCATTTCCAAAAAGCAATGGGATGGTTTACACAGCGGTTGTCAGGCTTATGTATTTGTAGCATCATCCAGATGATTTATGTGCAAACATGCCGTGACAGCAGGGAAGATGGGCACAAAACCGTTATCATGGTCTATGACTATTCAGAGAGTCACGTTCATCAGAAAAGGCTGCAGGAGATAAAGACAGATTAGCTTCGAAAAGAACTTGAGCTATGTAACGTGATTCTCTTTTGTGGGCAAGTTGTGGCCTTTTTGTTGTATCTTATAAACGAAAGCCTCTAAAGACTGGTTTGCAGAGGCATTGCGTCCCAGTGGATGATGGACACCTACCTCCTTTTGAAAATCCAGCCCTCCTACTCTGCTCCTTTTCCTTGGGGTGACATAGAAGAGGATTCGTAAAGAGGTTCCTGATGGTCTTGTGCTTGTTTTAAGCACAAGTTAGTCAGGAGTATCATCTAAGACCTTGTAAGGATAAAACAGGGTTCCTGTGTTTTTTTCTGCTCTCCCAGATGAGAAGAGCAGAATGAAGGGCAGAGAGCAAGCAGTGTCTTCCATTCTTTGGAAAAGAACCGTTTTTATTTGCTACTACAGCTAAGTGTACATGGGACTAATACAAAAGAAGAACGGTGAACCTGAGTGAACTTCTTCATGAAGCAGGTCTAAGAAGGGTGGAATGGTTAGCCTTAGAGGCTAGATGTTTTAGATATGAAAAATGCTTAGGGGAAAATGATGGGCTGGTAAGTTTTATTCATGCCATCTCATTAGGAAGAGACACTCCAGGAAAATAAGCAGTTTAAAATTGGTGTTTTTTTCCTTCACAAATAAGCAATTAATCTCTGGGACTCACACCCACGTGAGGCAAAAGGGCATTCAACAGTCCAGGGCATTTACCAGGAGCATAAGAACAGCCTAAATTTAAATAGCATAGATTTTAAAAAAGAAAAAGAATTTTTTTTAAGTAATATACCTTCATGCTTTGTTAGCCGTATCTAATTAATAGCGTATGGAAAAAGTTCCTGATTTCCAAATACTTTAGAACAGCTTTCTAAGATCTTCCTCTGAAGCTGCCTGTCGTCTGTCCTGTACTAGACAGACCATTTGCTTAATCTAATATGGCAATTCCATAAATACCATATAGCTGCATACGCTTTGATGGGAGAGTGAGTAAAGGAAGGCTGGCAAGAGGAAGAGGAGAAGAAATGTAAACTTCTTTTGAGTGGAAACAGGATACTAACCATGATGGTTGGACTTCAAATATTTTTTGGAATTTGTTTCACTGCTTTCACGTGCTGTGTAATCAAGGCCTTGCAATCAGGGCATACAGAGCTCCATGCTCTTGTTGGGAAGGACTTGGATGAGAGCCTAGCTACTGTTGCGAAATGGAAGACACAAACTGTTGTCGTCCTTCAGTGATCTGTGGAGAGTTTACCTAAATTGTGGATTAACTAGATTGCAGATAATGCAGTTGAAGGCAATGAAGTGTTTGGCCGTCTTGGGTTAGCCAGCCCTGGAAGCATGGGATGTGATGCAGGCTCATCAACTTGGGCGAGAACAGCACAAGTACGAAGCCAGCTTAGCCATGCTTAAAAACCGCCCTGCATGGTGGCATGAAGCACGAAGGGAATATGCTACAGGCATGATGCTGGGATGAATTGACCCATCATTATGTTTAACTCTGTGTTATGAAATATCTTTAATCAGCTGAGCAGGAGCATGGCTTGATCCTGTCGTTAGCAGAATTAACAGGCTCAAGGCTGTTGAGCTTCAGCTCCTTGCTGTGTCTCCTTGCTCATGTCATTTTGAACAAGCCACTTAATATCTCACTGAGTTAACAATGTGCAGGTACTTTCCTGCCTCCTCTGGGTGTTAGGAGAGTAAGTATATCCTGAATAATGGATGCAAAAAAAAATAGGCACCTTAGGCTAAGGGTAGCTCCTGCCTGCAAATGTTTTACATGTGTGCCTCTGGTTATGTCTCTGTCGTTGAAGGTGGAGATCAGAGATAGATTGCCATCCCAAATCACAAGATGATATGAAAAATGCCATGTATTTTTCAGTAGGTAGGATGTAGAGCAAATGCTTTTGTTTCCTGTAGGACTGGTTGACATGTTAGAGTTAGCTTCAGTCCTCGGTTTGCAAATGCTGAGTTGTTAAGTTCATGCACGGGAGTGGAGCTGAGATTTCACACTGTTGCTGGGAGCTCACCTTTTGTCATCATCAGCAAACCAAGATTTTAAAGCAGTCAGACCCTCCAACACCATGTGATGGAACTGACATCTAAAACATGGCACATCTGTCAAGTCTTGCTCTGAGAAGCTGCCTTGAAGATTGCAAATCCTCCTGTCCAGAATAGACAGTGCAAAGGCAGCAATCAAGGCGATGTGTGAAAAGCTTCCCTTTGCAACCTGCACAATTACTGACCTATTCAGAGCAACCTCCCCTTTTAGCTTTTAGCTCTGCTAGACAATTTATCCTGTCTCAGCTGTCTCACTGCATTATGTCCTTCAGACCCCCTAGAATTAACGTTTGGAGCCAGCAAACACTGCTGGCTCCACAAGAAAAGCTGAGAGCGGAAAGGTCAGGTCGATTAAAGCGGTTGATCAGAATCTTTAACATAAAGACGTCACAGGCAAAACAGTAACGCTACTTCACGCTCAGCTAAGAGCAAATGATTCATCAGGCAAGGCTGCTTATTTTTGGAGGATGGCCACAAAAGAGAAGCAGCACGCTGGCTGTATCGATCACGGTTGTAACAGGGGACCGCAGAGCCCTTCTCCAGTTTTGATGGAAATTTAATGTCAGAAATACATCATCCAATGTAAATATATCAATATATATTTTACATCAAATGGATTTGAAAAACATTCTGGCCCAGCTTCGCAGAATCATTTCATCTCTGGACAAATCTCAGAGCTGTCATTTAGAGCAAAGGGCTATTTTGCAATGCTCTGCACAGTTTGATGCTGCTAAAGATGCAACCATTTTGTGAGGGCTTTAGTAAAGGTGGCTGGGGAAGCAGGTGTGCTCTGAAATCTCCAGTGCTTTGCCCAGTGGGTAGACCTTCAGTGGGTGAAGGTGTACCAGTGTTGAGCAGATGCAGCCTAAAGGATGCTTTCATCTGGCTTACTCCTGCTGCCTCCTGTGTCCAGAAATGATTGGAAATCCTGTTCTAGCAGGCACCACTGCCCAAGCAGCTGCCTGCAGTGCCTGCTTGTACCTTAAGCAGAGAGCTCCTGCCTGCCCCCTTACAGAGCAGGGTGGGTCTGCAGTGGGAGAGGCACATGTTTGTAAGTGGAGGTGGGATGAGCTGCTCTGGGAGCTGGCAGCCTGAGGAGGGGATCCAGAAAGCCAGATTCGAACCCTGTGGCTCGCAAAGGGGGATGATTCTGCTGCAACACCAGCCCAGCTGTTTTCGTCCCTCCTTGCCCTCCCCTTGCTTCCCATCCCTCCCCCAGGGCTAGTCAATATATACTGAATTCATTTAATTCCCATGGAGGTTTGACATTAAGGCATAGAACTCGAAGTTTACAAGATAAATGAGTGTGAGGAAAACCGTGAAGCAATAGTTCAGGGAAGAAAATGCAGCCAAAGAGAATGACTGGCAAAGAGAAGGAAATGGGAATTCCTGAAGGAAGGATCATTCCCCAGAGGAGCGTGTGAAGGGAGGGGGCAGAGACGTCTAAGTGCAGTTTGGTGAGGTATAAGGGCAGGAGCACCAAGGAGTGTGCAGGAAGGCTGCTGGGAGAGAAGGAGAGGGGTGAGTGGAGATGGGAGCCTGGCAAGCAGGAGCAGCTGTGCAGGATTGCAGGAGTGGGCTTTCAGGGAGGCAAAAGCCAATGGAGGACCCTTTGGGTTGTTGAATCCAACCCCTGCAGTCATTGGTGACCACAGCAGAGCTGCGAGCTCCAGGAGAGAGGGTGAACGAACCATCACAGTGCCCATTCCACCCCACAAAACGCTTCTCAGCACCTTTAGCATACCTAAGACTTTCAGCATGCAAGACCAGCTGTCGTATGCTGCAAGAGATCAAGACAGACTCTCCGATACTGTGGCTGGAGGGATGGGAGAGGAAATGACTTTAGCAGCAGTGTTTGGGATGCACTGAAGAGGGGAGGTGGAAGAGTTCATCATAGACCCAAAGGGTACATTTGCGTTGCATAATACAGCATAGCGTGGAGGTCGTCGCAGCTCTCTGTGCTTTGCCAGAGACTAATTCCTGGAAAGGGTAGCGTAGCTGTACTCCTGGTAGTCTAAATAAGCTAGTTCCTTCATGGCTAGGGCAGATATCTCTGCGCTCCATTGCATAACATAGACAGACAATAAATCCTGTCAATAAGGAGTTTAAAATAATTCGAGGCAAGCTCTGCAATGACAAAACTATTGGTCACCAAAAGCGAAGGAATAAAAGTTGAGATGCTGAAGAAACACCCCTGTCCTGAAGGTGTGATCAGAAATGCCCCACAGAGAGCAACGCTTCACAATTTTTTCCAAGGCTCGTGTTTTCTCTGTAATGGTCTGCTACCTTTTGAGTCAATGCTCTCCTAATTTAGCCTGCAAACTCATGTAGTACCCAATACACCCTCCATCTGCAATTGTGACTCTACCAGCCCCTCTATAGAATTAACTCAGCTCTGAATTAGTCATTCGACGTGCCAGCGCATGTAGAATAGACTCAAGTGAATCAGATTTTGTGTGCAGGGACTGACTTGCAGTAAATACAGCAACTCAGAGAATCTCAGTCTGCATCTGGGCTTTTGTGTCTGGAGGGATACTCTTTCTCCGGTGGCTGTGCAGCCTCTCCATGCAGGACGGGCACACACACGAACCGGGAATGAATCCCCCAGCACCACACCACACCTCCTGCCCTCTGCAGTAATGCCGATGTGGCATCATCAAAAGTGTGGAGGCATAAAAGAGAAACCCGGGGGAGGGCTGGAGTAAAAAAGTACCCGATGACAGGTAAAAAAAAAAGACAAGATAAATCTAAAAACTTCCTCTTAAGCTGAGCGGATTCAGATCCGAGTGCCCATCTAGCAGACGCTGCGGGGGGAGCACACACATCACATCAGCCTGCATTAGGCTGCTTGGGCTGAGGGAGCTCCATAGGCACTGCGTCATCTAGTGACCCCAGCAAGGAGCAAAGGGAGATATGCTGGAAATGCCACCTTTGCTGGTCAGAGCCCAGTGCAGAAAGCATCCCCCTTGCAAGCAAAGAGCAGCAGACAAGACCCTCAGAGCTGTGGTGCTCTAGTGACAGCTGTGTTGGTGCCCAAGTCTCCCATCCCAACCTTGTTGGGGTTCTGAGCTATTAAAGCAGGGAAGCAAATATCACAAGTTTTAAAAGAACAGGGAAAAGTATCCTTGAGCTGGAGAATGTGGTTGGGTTTCTCTGATTTGGGAACAGCAATAGAAAGGTCCAAATCAAGCTAGTAGATTTTGAAGATTCCTTTAAAAATATATGAAGGTGAGTCACGTTTGGTTTTGCTGCACTGTTGACAAAGCAGAAAGGGACACCTGTGAGTGACGAAGGAGAAGAACTGAGAAACCAGAGGACGAGGAGAGAGGGGAAAAGAGACGGGGAGGTGGAGTGGAGGGAAGGGGAGACAAGGCAAGTGTGGGCAGCATGAAAGAGTAACACCCAGAGCAGGTAGCTTGGCTGGATAAGCTCAGATGTGGCACTTAGAGATGCCAGTGATGCCTCCAGCAGGGTATTTGTGAAGGAACGTTGATGAGGGAAATTCATCAATGTGGAGCGGCTGAGGGTCTTGGACTGGTCCTGCCAGAGCTGGAGGAAGACAGCTAGGTCATTCACCTTGAGGACAGTTCAGTTCAAGAAAACTTAGGGAAGAGTGAGAAGGGGGAAAAAGAACCAAAAAGAGATTTCTTTTCATGAGGATATTACATTAATTTTTCTCCCCCTGTTCTCCTCCTGTGGAAGCAGTAGTGACCAGAGTGTGTAACATCAGCGGTAATGCCATATTGTTGGTATAGGTATTGTGAGGGATGGATTGTGAGAATTGAATTTTGGTCTTCAGTTTCTACCACTTCTTTTCAGATGGAATCGGGGCACGTCCCAGAACCAGAAGGGGGAGATCCAGGTTGAAAAGATGTGAGCTGTAATTTTGCAGATTCCTTTGACTTGCATGAAATGGCTGTCAGTTGGGGCAGAGATGATGTTGGAGATGCTTATAAGTTCAGCACTGTCACCAGAACTGGACCTGGTGGGCCACAAGCCTGAACTCCCAAATTTTAGCAAGCTGATCTTCTGCCAGATGCCACCTCTTTGGTCTGTTTCAGCTCAGACAAGCTCGGACTTGATCTATACATCTACCCACCGTATCTCAGCTTTAATTATTAATGATATCCATGAAAGCTGTGACTGGGATGGTAAACTCTGGATTGGGCATAGTCTCCAAAGCAATCTAATCCTGATATTTCTTTCTCTGCAGGGGGTGGAGGGAAACGCAAAGGCAAAAGCAAAAAGTGGAAGGAAATCTTGAAATTCCCTCACATTAGCCAATGTGAAGATCTCCGAAGAACAATAGGTAAGAGCTTTTCCCTTCTTTGGAAATATTGCATAAATAAAATGTGTTATCAAAACTGGTGCAGCAGAACAGCATTAAAGGTACTCATCATTAAATGGAATCAGTTTAGAGATGGGCATGCGATGCATATACCTCCCATGATGCTGCCGTGCAAACTCAACTCTCCCTGGTTCTTAAAGGGATTAGGCAGGAGGGACTGGCATAATGTACTTGCAAGACCGGGCTTGGGGCTAGCAGTGGCCAGGCCCTTTGCTTTGCGTGCCTGAGCTCTAGAAGCTAAAGGGACTTCATCGTTAGTACCTGGTATATGGGGCAGGTGCTTTGACTTGGTACCTCCCAGGGCCAATGTGGCTGTGAAACGACATTCAGAAATTAATCCCCTCATCACATCCGGCATTCCCATGTAATAGGTAGCTCTTTATCAGAGAGGAAGTGAGACTTGATGAAAGCAGAGAGATTGCTGAGGTAGTTGAAGGTTAATATTAATTATACTCTAGATATGATGTTTGAAGTGGTAGCCGCTGCCCTCTGCCAGGCAGGTTTGCTCAGCAGTGCCATCCTCTATTCAAACGACAACACTACTTCATGTAGTTTTTTACAGTGCGTGTCAAATTTTTTTTTAACTTTGTTTTATCGATATGGGCCAAACACTGCAGATTTGGGAGGGAGCTTGCGGTGGGCATTTCCATAACACAGCATTCTTCCTCCTCATACCTGCCAAAATTCATCATTCTTTTGACTGCTGCCTTGGCAAACAAGGCTAACAGCTATCTCCTTGTGAATTCTCCACTGGAAAGCCCACTATTACTGATCTCGCCACAAGAGGTTAACTTCAGCAATTGAGGCTCCTTTTCTCCCCTACACTGACATAAAATCCAGCCACTGGCAATAAATGAATGAAAGGCAAGAAACTGTAACAACTGAGATAGCGGGCAGCATAATTTGTCTGACTTGGGCGAACTCCTGGGGTCTGACTGACAGTGCCCTGGCACTATATACATTCAAAATTCACAGCATGTTTATGCAGAGAAAATATGTGGAATGTTTTGAAACTCTTTTCATGGTCTCCTTCAGTAAATTTTCCTTCCCTCATCTTCTGCTGTAGAGCTAAGAGGAGGTAAAGAAAGGAGGGGGAGGCAGGAGGAAAAGAGAGTGGGTTTTCCCAGTTTATGGCCACTCTACAGCCATACAAAGCCTGGAACAATTTCTGAAGGAACAGAACCTGCTGGAAGCAAATCTGACCTACTATATTGTAATTTCCATAGGGAATTACCTCTGTTGTTCCATCAATCTTGGTTCATATAGGGGAAAATGGCACCAGATAAAATGCTTGCTCTTTACAAAGGTGTCACATTCTGAAATGAGTAGTCATAAAAAAATCAATTGTGCCAATGATTTGCTTCTGAAATGCTGTTTCTGGCTTTTTTTGTGTGTGTCAGCTTTGTCCTAGATGTAATTTGTTTTGAATTTTTTTTTGTGAATGAATTGGGGAAGTAAAGGGCAAGAGCCCTTGTGATGCTCTTGGTGGATTTGGCTTCACTGCAGAAATTACTGTTGACTGGGAATTCTAGCAACTGGCTTTTACACAATGGGAAAGAAGGTCCAAATCCTTGTTCTGAGAGTCTGATTTTTATTGAGTAGTTTTCCCACTGAGCTGGATGTGATTGCACAAGGGATGAGGCACTGCTCAGCCTGAGTAAGGTCATCTGTCCTTTCTGGCTCTACCATTTTTCAGTTAATCTAGCTGAGGTTGAAACGTCCCGGACAAACAGTCACTGTTTATAAGTTTCTCCTTGCTCATACAGGGGGTCTGACACACCTTGGATAAGCCATACTCTCTGGGTCTATAGCATTAAGTCATTTGCACATCTGTGGTTGATCCAACGTGCTCAGGATGGATCTGTTGCACGTGCAGATCCATTGATCCACTGCACTGGGCTCAGTGCGGCTCATGGACATCCCAGGCCAAGTTACCGATCATTGCGGTCTGGCCTTAAATCACTCCTTTTATTATCTCTGCTGAGGAAGAACAACTCCCTTGGCTTTAACTCATCTCCATTGGTTATTTTCTGCAAGCCCTTTATAAGAATCTCAGGATTTCAGGTGACAAGGTGTCTCTGAAGGTGATTTTGTGAGGGAATGTACTGACATAGCCCTGAACCACCGGTCAGTCAGCTGAACTGCTCTATGACTTGCAGGGGATCCAGCTGCCGTCAGTCCCTCCCCTAACAACTTCTTAACCCATCGGTCAGCGCCAATCAAATTTGATAATGAAATAAAGACCCCAGAGAGGCTTTTTCCTCCCATCTCTATGGCAACCGGCAGAGAAGAACAACTTTATACAAGGAAAAGGCTACAACCTCAATTCAATGTGTTTGGAGACCAAGACAAATACTGGTAGGTTTTGCTCATCACAGACCTCTTTGCTGTCTGTCAGCCTCCCAGCACTTTTGGTCAGACACAGTCTTGCCACTTTGCCACATGTTAAAGAAAAAAAATCACACTGAGTCTTAGAGGGTTGCATGAACTGGAGGACTAGGCTGTTGAGGTTTTGTTGTACTCCTCTTTCCTGGATGCTTCCCAAGAGCCTCCGTGGAAAAGCTGGAGGCAGGGATGGGACGGACCTTTTGATTTAGAGTGGGCATGGACTGCTCTGAAGAAGGGCACGGATCAGTTTAATGCAGCTGTAAGCCATTGATGGAAAACACTGCTGTTGTGATCGTGGCAATACAGCCTACATGTGTGTGTAGATGCCCACATTTTGGTGTCAAAACGTGTGTGCCTTTGCACCCCACTAAGGTGTACTGAAAAGCGTCTGTGTCTTAAAAAAATAGCGTAGTGTGAAAAGAAATCTGTGAAAAACAGGAAGGCTGAAATAAACCAAGGGTCTGCAACCTGTGTTGACACAATTATGAGTCAGTTCATACCTTTTGGTTCCCTCTGTGTTTACAGGAGACTCTGTGTTTGACTATCCATCATCTGGTGTCTTACTGAAAGACTTGCTTAGTAAAGCCCATTTTTCCCCTCCTTCTTGTGCACAGAAACAAAAATCAAAACACCCGAGAGAAACACTGTGTTTTGATAAATAAACAAACACTGGAAACATCTTTATTAAAGGTGCCATTTAGCCAAGGAGTTATTTTTTTGGATTGCACTTAAAAGCAACTTCTTTTCTCCTTTCTTTTTTGTCCAAAGTACGCAACACCTTTTGCCGGGAAATTCAGTGGCCTTCATTGTGTGATAATTAAATAGGCAAGTGGAACAGGGATGCTACGCTAATACCTTTACTGGGCTCTGAGAGAGGCTTGTATATGTATACTTGTATTCTATGAATGGCTAATGTATGTTTCTATTTGCAGCCCTCTTCCCGGCTGTATTTAGTTGTATTAAAACAGCTAGCCCTTTCCTGGTTAATATGGGCACTAGCGACCCTTTCAATCCATGAAAACTGGAGTTTGGGGCACTAGTGACTCATGTGATGGATGCTGCAAGTAGATGGTGTTCTGCTATCTTTAAAATTCACAGCTTAGCAAAAGAGAGATGTTTCAAGGGAATGGAAAAAATAGCAAGGCGCAGCTTTAAAAATTCCTACATTTGACAAACACGGCATGAAGAGATGCCACAAGTTAGGGATACCCACTAGTTTAAAGGCCATCAGTAAACAAAAATATAAGAAAAAGTTGTAATTTTAAAGGCCAGAGTGTCTTTTTGATGATAAGATTCTGGATGTCTGTAAATATTTCTGAATGACGCAAAAGGTTCTGTTGGTTAAAAGTGTGGAATTTTTATTTATTTTGCTCAGACCCATTCTGTGCTTTTTTCTTCCATAAAAAAACTGCTTGGGTGAAAGAGTTGATTATTCTGATCTTTGGCAAATTTTCTTTCGCAACTGTCCAAATGCTATATAATAAATCACGATTTTTTTTTTCCCCATAGATTGAAGTTTGTGGGGAAACCGCCACAGAATGTGCTGTTTGTTGCTTAGAGTGATTTGTTGCATTATTGCAGAAAACTTTAACTCCTTCAGTAAAGCAGTTTCTGGTTGTGCATTGTACTCGGGTAGAAGGAGAACTCTTGATGATTTCTCTTGTTAAATATTGATATTCAGTGAGATTTCACAGTCAGGAAGATCAGCCTCATTAATACTTATTTTCCCATTCTTGGTTTAAAAAGAGGTTTAACCTCTTACGTGACATTTGTGTCCCATTTATCCGGGGTAAAAGTAGCGTGAGCTTCCAATTCTGGCAGGTTCTTTTCAGCATTGTTAAAAATACACTTCTATGCGAGAAACGCTTTGTGGAGATGGTGAACAGAGTAAGTGGGACAAAATCGAAGCCACAGAGTTCACATGCTCACTTTTTACAAAAGCTGGTTCTTTTTTTCCCCCCGCTTTTTTGTATTGTACTTTTTCAGACATGATCAAGACCTTCACCTACCTGATTTTTTTTTGAGTCACTTTGGAGTTTATCTACCTGGAGGCATACGGATAGCGCAGGCTCTGCAGTGGGATTCAGACCTACCTAAATGAGGTTTTTTGAGCCGCTGGCATGGGTGCTGATAGCAATCAAGAAGCAGCAGTATGGACATCAGTGACAGAGAGATGCTTGAGTATTTATCCAGCTTCCTACAAATGCTTTGCAGCCTGCACTGAGCTCCATCCTGTGGCAGAAAGACTGCTACTATACCCCAGTTATCTCCTTCAAAGGTAGCTCGGGCACATCTGCTCTGCTCCATGGTGCTGGGACGTCTTTCATGGAGTCCCACCAGGTGCCTTGCCTTCAGAGGTTTGCCAGTGCTGCAGAGAGAAACGCATGGACGAGGGTCCCTTGGAGAAAGCAAAGTGTGAGTTTCCAGCCTTCCTTGTGAGGGAAGCTGCCTCTCAGAGATCAAGTGACAGTGTGGCGTATCGATGTTCATCGCAGGATGATGTGTCTGTGTGGCACCCTGCCCCACTTCAGCTGGGGACGGTGTCACCCCCGGGGGGTGTATCCGTTCCGGGAAGGGAGATGTAGGCAAAGAAGCACAGTGCATGTGCAGATCCCAGAATGTGAGGCTGCGGGGTGGTGTTGCTCATAAAGCTTGGGCACTGAAACTGGAAAAGAGAAGGCATCAAAAGCCCGGTCTGATCAAAACCACAAAGAAGGAGCCAATTTTCTCTCCACCAAATTCTTCAGCTCTGATGTTTACAGTGATTAAAAAGCAGGGTTTAGAAATGTAATCCTGCAGCCAACAAACAGATCAAAGGAGAGAATTGCAGCGTGGCTTCCACTGTAAATAACCAAGCACAACTGGTTATAACTTCTGTGATTGTCTTATAGTACCAGTCTGAATGCTACACCTAAGGCTGGTCTCATGCTTTTGGCTAAAACTAGAGTTTACGTTTTTGAGAAATATTTTTTTTTTAGAAAGCATCAGATTTCCTTGGAAAAATACTTACATTTTTATGGGAAATAGTTTTTCAACTAGTAGTCGGGATTCCGTGGCATGAAATAACAGAAAGGGGAATTGTGTCCTATTCTCTTTCCAAACGTGTAGGCATACGGGTAGCTGCGTCGGGAAGATGCTGGTGGGGTGTGTGTGCACACAGCCAGAGCCGAGTACCCGGCATGGAGCTCTACAACTCCTCTGCGAGACACGAGGTTTTCTGCAAACCTGGGGAACTGGAATCAGTGGAGTAGAAAATAGTACCTACTTAAAAAAAAAAGACAACATACTGTATCATTGTTATACTGTTCATTAAAATATATTTCCAGAGAAATTCGTATCATTTAAGGCCCAAGCTGATAAACATATAGGCTCACAAATAATTTTTTATCCAAACAAGGAATCCCTTTAAATTAATTTGACAACAGATGGGTTTTTTGTTTTCAGCAATCAGAATTGTGCTCTGTATGAAAATAAATTTTCCCACATTGATGCCCTTAGATAACTGCAGCATAAGATATATTTCAGTCACTGTCAGCAATAGCAAAGTGGTGTCTTGCTGGTGTTCTTGCATCACCCGAGTGTTAGCTCCTAACAGCGGTGTTTGTCAGCAGCCCAGGAGTGGGGCTCCTACCACAGGAGCTCTGCGTTGTCCCTTGGGGTCATACTTACTGCGCCAGGACTCAAGGGCTGGTCGTGGTGCTGTGCTGAGGATGGTCCCTCTGATGCTGGAGTGGTACCTAAGGGAGAATCTCCCCGGATGAGTTGTCCTCCGTGACGGTTGTCTGCGGGGTGCATACAGAAAGAGCACAGAGAGTGAGGAACCCAAGAAGGGCTGAAAGCAATATTCGAACAACTCCGAAAGCTGAGGATAGGATTTATAGCTCTGGAAAAATTTATGCAGATTTTTTTGAATAACATTAATACAGAGAAAAACCCTCAAACCAATTTATTTCTAAAGAAGAAACAAAGTCCTTCCCCTTGACAGTCCCCACTCCGTACAATTCCCTTCCCTTTTACTTCCTTTTTTTCCTTCTTCCACAGTAGACACAACTTTCCCCTCTTTTCCTTGAGCCAAAAAGTCTCTGTTGCTCCTTCGAAGTTCAGCTTATGCAATCTTTCCAGCATAGACCTTGCCTTCAGCAGTACCCTGTAGTTTCTTGGGTTTAACGTGCTGTCCTATATCATGAATACATCTAAATTAAATTAGATAGTCTTCAGGGGCAGGAACTGGCCACATGATAGAAACTGTTCCAGCACATGAAATGATATGGCTGACGTCAAAACCATATTGTTTGTTTACAGACCCACAGTTGGTTCAGTTCCTTTCTTTAAAATCCTTCAGATTCAACTATAATTCTATCATAAACATAGGTTTCTCATGCTCTAATGATGGACAAATAGAGCAATGTGTGGTGCCCTTGCAAGATTAGCTGTATCCAGTTTATAGCGATGGGTGGAATTGAGAAGGGTTGGGGCTTTTTGCTTGCAATTTTTTTTTAATGCCATCACAGAAAGTATGTGAAAAACAAACTGGTTTATGCATCTAATGAGACTCAAGACTAACACTGGGGGAACAGGCTGCTTGTACTTGACAGCTTCCAGGACGGGAAGGGGACACAGGGGAAATGAGTTGAAATGATCTCAGCCTGCATTCTATTTACGGAATTTATTTCACAAGACTTAATCCATCAAGTATTACCTTGGCAGTGGCAACCCAGACAGAAACCAAGACAGACGTTGCTATTCTCCATAAAGAACAGGCAGCAAATCCACATCTCCTTACCAAACAGTGAGTCCACACCGGTCATCATTTAATAGAAAGCCTCCCAAGAAAGAAGTATTAGCACTAAACCTCTGTATTTTTATTTTGTGGCAAAAGACTCTATTTGGTGCAATAAATTAGTCTTCACAAATTAAGAAGAAGAAAAAATTCCACTACACACTTTGAAGTATTTTCAGAAGTTATTCCAGGATGTGCAGAAAAGGAATTAGAAGAGAATATATATAATGGATCCTTTTAAAAGATCCATTTCATCTCTCACTGAAAATAGAAGTAGATATTGTGAGCTGCAGGGTTTTTCATTATCTTATTAGGTAATATGAGTCATTAAGGCTAATTAATACTTATGCAGTGATTTGGAATTGTAAAATGCATAGAAGTGCTCACGGGTCCTGTTAAATAGTAGTACTTGGTTGTTAAGGAAATTTATTTTAAAACCAATTTAGCACTTGCTGGATATGGGGAATGAGAGGTAGGGCTACATTAACGATAAAAACTGACTCTTCTCCCCGCTGAACTCACTTGTAACTTTGCTACTGGTAGCGATGAGAAGAAGGTGGCAGGGCAGAGCAAGCCTCTGGTTTGGTTGAGACTGTTCAGCGCTGCTGGAGTCAGTGAGAAGGTTTCCCTTAAATTATATTGTACAGGAGCGCTCTTTTAATGCAAGGAGGGAACTGTGGGGAGGGAAAAGAGAGAGTAAAGATCTGCCAGACCTGCATAGGGATGCTGTAAAGGGCACGCATGGGAAGAGCAGCCTGAAATCCTCGCGTTTGGGGATGCATGAATGCAGCCCCAAACCCTAAAAGGCTGGAGGGATGGGATTAACCTAAGTTAATGCTTGTCAAGGAAAATAAGTCATTTGGAGTAGTTGGTAGGGGAGGCATTATTTTGCCTTGGCTTCTGTGAGTTGTTACAGAGGCCTCTAGGATTGTGGTGGGGCTTTGCTTTAGGCTTTACTAGAAACAGTCATGCCAGAAGTATGGCACGCTGAAATGCTGTGGGTTTTGTACCAAAAAATGGCTTTTTGGATGAAATACATGTTCTAGGAAAGTGGGAGTTATTATTCTGGTGAAAACCTGAAATCCAGCATTTTCTTCTTTTATTTCCTCCTTCCATGCCCTTCTTTGGTGGAAGAGGCACGGGAGAAAAGGGAACATCCTATTCTTTACTTAAAACCAGAAAATAAGTTTTAGTCTTTATTTTTATGAAAGTCCCCCAAAGTCCATAAAATATTTTGAGTGAAGAAAAATTCGCGTTTTATATATATGCTATTTTGAATATCTGCAAAATATAAAAGCAATCTTGTACTTACTTTTTCAGTTGTATTTCTATTTTCCTAGCACTTATTTTACTGAAGCACTCTTTGCCACAAAGCGTCCTTCTTCAGCACGAGGTGTACTTCTGCCTTTGTTGTGAAGGTCCTTGATCTGTGCACTTCAGTTCCACTGGTTTAGTTATGCTTTCCTGACAACGCAAATGGACAATAAAATGAATGTAAATGCAGTATTTCAGTTTTAAATATAATATAAGGCACTGCAAATTATGCTGTGGGTTAACAGGGTTGGTATTCATACTCCTTGTAAATCCATGTCTGAAGCGAGACCCCAGATAAAGTGCCTTAGTGCAGATCTGGCGCATTATTATCCTAGTGCCCTTGAGTTCTGGCTTTTGAGGAAAGGGGAGGTTGAGAGCTTTTCGGGTTATCCCACACATACCTTTTAATTCTGGTTTTGAGACATAGTGTGGGGGAATTCACATGGGGAATGTTAAAAGCCTGATTTTTGGTGGTTTGGCTGAATCCCTGAAGTCACTGAGAGATTCAGTTTATTTTTCAGGTAATCACTATATGCTGCTTTGAAAACACTTTGGAGGTGATAATTGGAAATATTTCTCTGTGCTCTGTACATCAGAAATTGGGGCATGGCCATGAATTCTGCTAAATATTGATATTGAAATAGAACCTCCACTTGGCAGGGCCAAGTTATGGAGTTATGAGACCATTTCTTAATAGAGTTCCTGGTTATGCCAGTACTTTTATTTACTTATTAATCACATTTTTACCATGCTAAATCAATGCCAGGGAATTCTAAGACAAGTAAAACAAACTCTCTACACTAAACTGTTGTCTCTTAGCTGAAGTAATGGAAAGGATGAGTGAAAGTCCAGTGTAGGGAAAGGAAACAAAATTACAGAGCAAGATGGTATAATGCAAACTGTGAAAAATCTCCTGAGTTTGGGGAAGAAGGTAGGTTGCTATTTGATTTTGTTGAAGAACTCTCTGTTGTCCCGGAATTGGTAAAGTTCAGTGTAAAAATGGGTCAACAAAAAGCCTGAACTCTTATAATCCTTAAAAAATATGTTATGGACCAAGACATTTAAGTCACAGTTAAATTTAGTATATTAAGAAAAATGTGAAGGTTTTTACCTTTCCAGAAGAATAATTGATTCCAAAAGATGGGAAGTCTCTATGGTATTAAATGACCTATAAAAATATAATTTGTGCAAAGTTACAAACTTCCTTGTACCTGCCAGATTCACCATCCTCCTGCCCAGCACCAGCATTATATTTGCACAGTGGCACCTTGAGGGTCTCTCCACGTCACACTGATTTTCTGAGCTCTTGCTTGGAGAAGTTAGGACAAGGCAGTGTTGACACATTGGTGAATTCTGTTCTCGTGAGCAACAGGACTTGGCTCAACTGCATATAAGTATTTGCAATGCTGAAACAGCCCTCTATAAGTAAGTGCTTTCAGGCTTTCATAACTCCTGGTTCAAAATATTTTTGGCATTTGTAAACATGGTTTATGGAGAAAAAATGGTTTTGAGCACAGGAAGAATTTGGTGTAAGTCACTTCAGAAATATTCTGATCGGTCCAAACAAATAATATTCAACACTTGTGTATCACTTTCATCGCATTTAACCTTTTGGCATGGGTATAGTTTGTCTCATGAGCAGTGACTTCAAGCGCTGAGCCTCAAGTGAGGTCTAAGTAGTAAGTAGGGACACCCTGCAAAGGTACAACTGACTCTAAAACCCAAAAGAGAGAAACCTATGGTGGGGAACTTACTGAATAGCATGGAATATTTGATTTAATGTAGCAAAGTATGACATATTCATGCTGATCAGCTCTTCAACAGCCAAAGCCAACTGGCAACCATGCCACTTCAAGCAATATCCTTTTCAGATCCCTTTGGCCAAACCTTCTCAGCCTGAGCATGAGTAACTAGGTGGGATATCTTCTGTGCTGGTGACAGGTTGGGCCCCACATGGAAGGGAGCTAATCTGTCCCTTGGGTAGGAATGGGTCAGCGCTGTGTGCTCTGGAGGCCTCTGTGTGCCCCAGGTCCATGCCCAAGGAGGATGGAGAATGGAAGACAGGAGAGCTGGTGGGCTTGGAGGGGAAACTCTGTAAGTAAATAAGGTTACATCCCCTTTGCATAGTCAGTGGGTGTATTCCTGAGGCTTGTACTGCTTGGCAGAGGAGAAAAAAGTCAGCATGAAAAGAGCAGCTATTAAGCAGCCCTTGTGTTGGGAGTGGACCTCATGACTGTCCTTAGCTCCATGGAGGCTTTCTTCCTCCAAGGTAGAGACTCTTCACTTCTGAGACTGCTTTCATCCCTGCCCAGGAGACTGTGGGTGTCCGTGGGGCGCCATAACCTCATTATCTTCTATGGAAAAAAACCCCCAACCTTCTAAAAATATTGTCTATGCCAGTATTGTCTATGCCAGTGTGACTATGAATCAGTGGTCAGAGCTGCGAGGGAGAATTACAGCCTTTTCTCCTTGCTCTTTGCCATGGACAACCCCTAGTCCTATGACTAGGGCTAATGTCTTTTTTAGAATCTACTTCAAAGTCTCCTCGGGGGCCAGAGCCTTTCTTATGAGTTAAAAATCAACTTGTTTAGGTAAGATCTTAAGGAGTGGAAGGCGGCAATGCAAAGTTTCAAACTCTGCAGAGGAGCTGCCAATGCAAAGGTCACACAAGGTTGTGGTTACTCCCACTGCGTGCTGCAATGGGCTTCATGGATTAGTACAGACTGGGATTACAACAGGGCCGGCACAGAGAGAGGGAAGACATGGATCCACCCTGTAGTCCTGTGGTTTTCGCAAGTTTTCTGGCACTGGCCACTGTTCCAAATCCTAAAGGAGCTCTGATGGAGACTTGCCATCCTGGTTCAAAAAAAGGGATAGGATTTTATTCTCAGTAGCACTGTTGAACTACATGGAAAGTAACTATCACCCACAATCAATTACAGGTAAGCACCTATAGACTGCTTGAAATCTATAGAACTCCATAATTGCTCACTGTAACTCACAGCATAGGTAGGATATTCCTTTATTTTCTTTTTTCTCATATATGAGACCATTTGAAAACCTGTCCTTCTCCATCCCCAAGGAGAGAATATGTTTTCTTTCTAAGACCCAGTGATTTTAGCCTTCTGTCTCACTAGTTGCTGGGGAGTGATGATGCTAAATCACGTCTCCCCAAAAGCCTTTATCCTTTGTGAAAATTAGCTGATAGCTTCCTTCTACTGATGCAAGTCAAAACAACATTTTAGCTGGCAGAATTATGTGGAATTCTGCCTCATCTGGTTTTTTCCTCCCATCAGCAAACTAGAATTTCCCTAACAAGTCCCCGGATCTGGCAGTTTTCCAGGGCTTCCCTTCTTGGTAGGCAGCAATAAGGAAGGGAATCTCATCTTGCTGCCAGCTCACCCACTTACAACATGCATCGGGGAGGGCTCAGAAACTCTTTCTTTCGACTGCCTCAGAGCAGAGAAGCCACTGGGAGTTCAGCTGGAGGCTCTGCCTGTGAGATACGGGTCATCAAGACTTGAATTAGAGAGCAAATACACTCCTTTGCTTTTCTTCCTCCCTTTTTTCCCTTCATTTAAGTGAATTTAAGTCCTGGTGACAGGTAATGCACAGGTAGCCCTTGAAAGGGAAATGTGTTTATCTCCCAGGCAGGTGCAGTCTGTTTTCCCGTGCCCCGCTCTGGTCCCTTCCAGGGTGGAGGTACAATGGCAAAAGAGAGAATATTTCAGCGCCCATGATTGCTCGCTCTTGGCTGGCTCTGCCAGCCTGGGTGCCAGTTGTGGTGGTGGGTTTTGCATCGCTGTGGGTCTGATACCAGTTCAGCTTGCCAACTGCCAGCATAAGCTGTGTAACTTGCAACTCCAGAAATGCCATGCCAGCATCTGTTTCTCATCCCACAGCATTTTAAGTAATGCACATTTCCAGCTGTCTTCCCCTTCCTTCCCAGTTCCACAGCACAGTTTGTTGGTTTCATGCGTAGCTCTGAGATGTGTCTTCAGGCTGCGCAGTCCATGTGCGAGGCAAAGCTGGTCAGGGGGCTGCGGGGTTTGACACCAACTGTCCATGCCCTCATCCTCCAGCACGATCGTGCATTGAAGCAGAAGAAACCCGCAGCTGCGAGGAGTCCTACAGCTTGTGGAATGCGTTAATTAAACAAGAGTCTCTGAAAGAGGTAAAATGGTAGAGGACCTCTGCAGATAACTTGGCAGCTCCCTAATACAGTATTCACAGCTTCAAGTCTCTCAGGAAAAAAACTGAACAGCCTTTACAGAGGGTTGTTTAAAGCCCTACTTTTCAGTAGGAATGTAACTGAAGAAGGCTGTGAAGGCTGTGAAAGCATGCTGCTCACAAGCAGAGGAAAGATTAAATTCCAGTGCTTTGTTTGGGGTAAATTACTGACCTTTGTCTTCAGCATTAAAGCCATCTGAAGACAACCATTCCTAGCATACAGCAAGATGAGTTGCTTTTGCTGGATTCTTTCCTGTGTACAGTGTAATACTTTAGTATGAATATGGCAGGAAATAAGGAAAATTGAAAGCATAATTCATTTTGAATGGCATGATGTAAGAGGTGATTTCTTTTAAGGAGCTAGAAGGCAAAGGGATCAGTGTTAAATATTTTAAGTGGGCTCTTGGAACAATCCCTTAATGAAATCCCCCCCCCCCCCCCAGCCTTTTACAACTGTAATATCTATGTTTCCTGCTAGTTCTCTTTTTCTTTTTATTTATAGACTTTAAAACTTTAATTGGGGCAATTTTACCTATCAGGTTATAAAAAATCGTCTATCTTCTGTCCCACGAAGTCAACAAGTGTTTGTTTCTTTAGCTCAGTAACAGTTCCCCATTCTGCTTTCTGGGCAGATTTGCTCCATATCAGTAAAATTTCTACCCACTGAGTCAACGTCTCAAGGCACAAGCTCTTCCTGCCGTGCTGCGACAAAGCGTTTCCTATAGTAGCCTTATGATTTCCCAAATTTCTCCTCCCCCTTCAGAGCCTGGGAAAGCAGATGGACCCTACAGGATGACCTGGAGGGCACGAAATCCAGGCCTGTTAGAGCTGAAGTGGGGAAGTGCATTCCAGAGGAGACAACCCTTCCACCAGGAGCGTTTGCGGCTCAGGCTGCTCTCCAGCCCACGCTGCTGAGCTGATACTCGGCTCTTCGAGTGATTGCAAGTGACATGGCCTGGGGCACGGAGGCAGCAGATGTCTGGTATTTAGGTTGTTATGGCTCGGTGTTTTCCACTCGAGCTGGAACTCAACTGTTAGCTAATGACAGTCACGGGGACCCTGTACAGCACAATTCTCCAACAGGGCACCCAGGAAGAAAAATCCATTGAAAAGCGTTGTGCTGCTCTCAGTCATTTGAAAGGGGAGAAGGCGTGCGGGAAGCCGGCAGAGGCATGAATCACCGTGGAGAGGTCCATATTCAGATGTCAAACCCACAGTTTTCTCATCAGTCGTAAGGAGAAAACCACTTGGCAAATCCAGCCCAGCCCTGAACCTGAGCGACAAAACATCCCCCTTCAGCATGGCCTCTCATAAATGCTGGCTTTTTCATTATGCTTAAATAAATCAGTTTTATTTCTCACCCCAGGCTTATAAGCTCCAGTTATCTCCCTGAATCATACTGGATTGGCCTGTCACTCACCTGCCCTAGAGCACATCCAGTGCTGCCCAGATGTGATGAACCTTCTGTCCCATCGAAGCTCTGAACGTGAAAGAGAGCTAGGAGTGACATGGATCTCCCATGGAAATCCCTGGGGTCAGGGAATCAGTGCTTGGCATTGCTCTGCAGCTTCTGTCGCTGAAGAAGGGGAAGGCCATGTGGTCAATGTGCTGTAATAAATATAGCTGACCTATCTGAAAGGACTGCTGTGGACAAATAGTTATCTGTGGCCTAGAGAAGGTTATCAGTCAATACAAGGAATGTGGCCTCTAGGTCATATTCAGACCTAGAATCAAACAGATCAGGGTTAAAGAGTCTGAGAACGACAGAGCTATGGCCGTGCTAACAGATTGTGCTCTAATTCAAGGCAGTGGAAAGTGCATACAAAAACTGTAATCTCTCGGGCAGCATAAGGGTGAGGTGAGTAGTAAAAAATGAATGCCACCATGGAAACTCATCATCAAAAGGCAAAACCAAATAACGAACAAAACCAGCACCACAACAGGCACTCTGGTTTTGTAGTGGTGGAAGCTCTCATGATCTCTTGATTGGATAAGCAGAAGCCATTTGTCCACAGCCCTTCCCAAGCAGTCCATGAATTACAGGTGTAATTGCCGGTGGTTTAATGCCGTGTGCATGGGAACAACCATAAGAGAGTGGCAGCATAGGCTCATTAAGAAGTAGCAGGAGCAGCTAATGTTTCTGAAGGGTTCCACCCAAACTGAAGATGAACATGCCATGGTGTTTCATGCCGTCGCCCGTTGCAGCTGCGATATAGCCCCGTAGGCATTTGCTGTCTCAAAGTGTACTTCTACTGTCGTTTCGTGTTGTTGGTCTATTCTGCTTAAATAGAGTGCTACAAAGTAGAGCTTACATGGACCACTTGGTCTCTAATTTGCAGCATGTGTAACTTATGCCCCTATTAATTTTAGAGAAAGGATATGTTAAGGCTTCATTTCAGGCATTTCTTGTTATGAATGACGTACTGTAGTTTTTTGAAATTGCTACTCTTACCCAGAACTCAGCTGCCAACTGCTCATAGACACTGAGAATCGTGGGATCCAAAAATGAGGTCAGTGCCTTCAATGTAGCTGGGCTGATGCAGAGCTGTGCAGCTATGATGTGATACTGGACACAAGAAATAAAAAGGGGTCTCTGTCTCCATGGTGAGAACTGACAAACTCAGAGCTTGTAATCAGTGATTTCTTACTTTCCCTTGATTTGAAGAACCCAGATACATTCCAACTGAAATGTGGATACCTACATGGGAAATTTAAAGCTTAGCTTAAACTTAAATTTAGTGCTTAAATTAGCTTAACTTAAATTTAGTGTTTGGGCCCCTCTGAGTACAGGCTGAAAGACATGGTCTATTTCAGGTGATTTCAGTTATTTAATCAGAAAATTATGTGGAGGCTGGAGTGAGGAATGCAGGAAAATCTGATAAGAAACCGATGTAGATCACAAGCTAAAACACCACACAAGAATGCTGAATTGTGAAAAAAGAGAAGCAAACCATTTAAATTAGATCAATTGTCTGATCTGGAGAACTACACAGTATAAGTATTCACAATGAAATCAATGAACTTTGTATGAATTCTTGGAGTATCTCAGAATATGTATTATGGTACCTTAACTCAACTGAGGCATTCAGCAGTAGCCATGTGATGCATTGTCATCTAAATTCACCTGTTTGCCTGATGGACTGTGAAGGCAAATAAGTAGTGATGAATGCAGTTGCAGCAATTAGATGTAGCCACATTGATGATTTTCTTTCCTTGAGCATGTATCAGGAAACCCAAGAGTTGACTACTTACAAATCTTCTGTTCCTCACTTTAAATAAATGAAAATGTAAATGCATATTTAAACGTTTTACTTATATTTGATGGCTGCAGCTAGCTCTCTATAATGTTTTCAGTCAGCTAGCAGCAGTCAGATAGGAAGCACTCTTGAAGAGTATTCTGGAAATACCCTCCACCACCTTTTTTTACAGAGTCTTTTGTACTGATTGAAGCTTATGGTTTGAATCCTAGTTTGCTCTAAGTGGTAAACCTACTTAACTTTGCTTGAAGAAGTAAAATATATTGATACCTAAATGTAAACGGTGTAGAACCCATCCTACGTGCATCCTGAGTGACTGTAGGATGCTGACCAGCATCTAACCTTGTCCATTGTTGCTTTCTGGTTTTGCTCTACTGACAGCCTTTTCAAACACATTTTGTTTGCTAATTCACTATATGACAGAAAGCGGTTGGAGTGTTGATAACACTTCAGCTGTTTTTTGCTTCCTAACACCCCATTGCAAAACCGATGCATCATGCAGGAATGAACACTATAAAATAATTTACTTCAGAATATCACAATTTGTCTTCCTTTCTCCAAGGACGAGTCCTTTGACATTAAGAGTGTTGGATACATAGGTTCGAAACACTTTGGTGCCTTCAATTCCTACTCCATGATTCAGATATTTTTATTTTCCAAGGCATTGGTTGTAGTGAATATTACACATTTCTTCCATCTACACAAAATCTCACTACCTCTTCTGTTGTTATTTGAGCCTTATAAGTACTGTACCTATTGAAAGTGCTGTTTGGTGTCACGACGTCTGATAGAGAAGCATACCAAGAGTATTTCGTTCCATTTTTACTTCTTCTTCTAAGGTGTCTTCCGATAATGGTGCCCTGAAATAACCAGGGACTGGACTTAGTGACTTTGCAGGGTCCTGGCAAGCCTATGAGTAGTAACAGTCTAAACTGTGTGTTACTCTCAGCAGTAGCAAGTTAATTTATACAGCCTACACATTTTTAATAGTAGATTTAAATGTAGATTGCTAATACTTAAAAGAAAATTATATATTTCTTATGAGTTTCTCCGTTAGGTGCAATTCCAGGTCTAACCTCAGCAGATGTGGAATAGTGTCTCCAGATGCTCTTAATATTTTCCATTCCAACTTCACTGATAAATTGAACATTCCCTTGTACAATCTAGTGCTACATCTGTTTGGCTACCAGTATTGCTATGAGCTACGGCAGACAGAATTTAAAAGACTCTTTTCTACTAAATGCTTCATTATGATTGCGATGATTAATATTTTAATATTCTTCTGAGAATTAAATAGTATTAAATAAGTCAATGATACGGCAGAGTCACTGACCTTGCCTGCAAAATATCTTGAAGTCATTTCTGAAAGGTTTTTCGAGTCTATTCCCTTTCTGTTTAGCTTGTATCTGTGGATGGGCTATTTAAGGAAGATTTTTGTCTAGACACCAAACTTCAAGATCAGTGAACTTCCTTGAGCTTAAGCAGCACAAGAAATTTACAGCTAATTTCAGATAGTAACATTCAGCATAGCAATAGAATCCTTGTTAGAGTCCTTCAACCGTTATCAATGGAAAATAAACAGTTTGGCTAGTCCCTGTGAGTTTGTAGATAGAACAGGATGGGAATATCATGGTATGAGTAAAAACAGGCACACACAAGGCATGTCTACACTAGTTTGCAAATGCCTGTGGAGTTCTGTCTGGAATAATGGAGGTCACACAGAATAAGCAAAAGCCCCAAAGCCTGTTTGGTTATCACATTTTTCCAGTCATTGCAACTCTGCTGAATTCAATGGAATTAGACCAACAAGACTGAACTAAATGCCATGATGAGCCTGGCATTCAATTTTTATCTTCTGAAATATCATATTATCTCTCTGTTGGTTGGTGAATTGCCATAAGGCACACTAGTATGGTACCTTCGAGGTTGGAAGGAGCTAACCTGTATTCCTATTTGAATAGGAAATATGCAAAGGAAATATAAGCAAAGGAAGAAAGAGGAGAGATTAAGTTAGGTTAGGTTAGGTTAGGTTAGGTTAGGTTAGGTGAGAGGAGAGAGTAGCATGCAAGAAAAGTAAAGATAGAGAGAGGCAGATAGGTAGACAAGACTAGAAATAGTATGGCTTGAGAATGTAAAATGATAGTACAGAAAGACAGCAGAAGAAAAGGGTGGGTAGAAAAAGTAAAAATAATAGACAATTACGAAATTCAGTAAATGTGCAGTAAATGTGTTCAGTTTTGTTTTAAGGTGAGTCAGCCATACTCACCATGTTGACTATGTGTTTCAAAAGTGGTTTGGCCACTCCTAAAAAAAAGGAAAGAAAATTCTCCTGGTCTTTGGCAGAGGGTAAAGTGACAACCTTCCAAACACCCTAATTTCCTTTCATTTAAAGCCTGGCATCCAAAAAATGGGGAGGCTGTCATCACATTATGAGTGAGTTCACTTGAGAACATGATGGTACACACAAGGGAAGTTGGCCAACAAAACAAGGAGGAAGAGAGGCGTTTTGCAGACAGTTTTTTTTTTCTGTGGGACATACCTGGGACCCTCCAAGGCAAAATACGCTTGCTTTCCTCCACAACAAACGTTCTCCAAGTGCTATACCACATTTTGTAGTTGCAGCCAGGGTCAACTCAACACTTGATGTTGCCCAGGACTGTGAATTCTGGTCTATGTAGTTTGCCGTATGTGGGACCATGAGATCAGATCTTTTACTTAGGCTTGTGTCTGCTCTGCTTGGACATGGCAGTCTATATGGCATTTCTTTTTAAGACTAGGATGTTAAATGTAGTGTCCTGGCCAAATTCCAGCCTGGGGGTTTATATTCTGCTTACCGAAATGCAGCTGTTGGATCATTATATGAGAGCAAACTGTGGTGCTTGTCTTTTCTTAGTAATGAATATGCCCCTAACATCTGCTTTATGGGGAAGCACATCAGCTCTCCTCTGAGGACCATGAATTTGTGATTCACGTTAATAATGATAGCATGCACCAGACCTCGTGGATTGTGTTGGGTTTTTTTCTTTGTAATCTCAAGGTTTCTTTGCTTACTCTTGCAGTATCGTTCATTTTTCTACAGCGTTAGCGTCCCTGAATTATCACACGATGTATCTCCAGCATGCTGCCGTGCCATGGGTCCACGTAATAAGTGAAGGATAAAAACCATATCTTTTAAATCAGGGCAGTTTCTCAAATGCATATTTCTTCAAGAGGCTTGTTTAGTCTGTTTCTCTTTTGCCAAAACGTGTGTTTTTAGGGAGTCTCCTTTACCTGAATAAACCACGATTCTCTTTTGCTACATCAATAGTAGCAGTTGAACCTGAGAAGACTTGGAAGGTGTCTCCGACAGGCATCCAAAAGCAATGAATAGTTATTCGTATTCTCTATAAACCTTTCCACTCACCGGGGCAGGACTGCCTTGTTTTTCTGTGTTCATTCAGTGCCTAGCGCCATGCTCCCCCTCATATGATCTTGATCCCCTGCCATGATTAGGCATTAGGACAGTAAAATAATCTTTATTGGTAATAATGTTACAAATTAATAACAGGAAGAGTGAATGAGGAGGCAGGACTTCGCTTTCCCTGCTTTGGTCCTCTGGGACATTTGTCAGGCAGAGCTCTATTCCAGCAAAGCAATTCTGCAAGGATGGAGCACAGGTCTCCTCTCCTCTCCTCTCCTCTCCTCTCCTCTCCTCTCCTCTCCTCTCCTCTCCTCTCCTCTCCTCTCCTCTCCTCTCCTCTCCTCTCCTCTCCTCTCCTCTCCTCTCCTCTCCTCTCCTCTCCCCTCTCCCCTCTCCCCTCTCCTCCCCTCCCCTCCCCTCCCCTCTCCTCTCCTCTCCTCTCCTAAGTCTCATGTCAGTGAAGTAGCCACTGATTTTCCCCTTGTCAAGAGGCTGAGTGGGCTACCCAGTATTCTGAACGCGCTGCTCACGCTACTTTCAATATTAAAATGCATGCATTGGGGTGTTTGAGTATTTCCACCGGAGTTTCCCTCTTAAGGCTGATAGATAACCCAAACTGTACCCTGATGCATTACAGAGTTCTTCCTCCACACAGGCTGCTTCGCTAACACTTTTCCCTCGTTGCAAGCTGACGCCAGACATTTCATTTTTAAAACTATTGATTGAGCTATCTTATTTTCTAAGTGCAAAGAATGGTAGAAATTACTGAACTGTAGAATGGTGGCTTGAATTGGCCATGTCAGGCATACTGACCTATTGAAAGGTAGCAAGATTCTGGGTGTCACATAAGAGAGATGTGTGCCATGGGGTGGAGGAGCAGTTATAGCTCTCGTTAAGGCCAAGTACATGAGCGTGCTATTTTATATCTCAGGCTTATTTTTACCTGGAACATAATTAATTCAAGAAGCTAGTTCCACAGGTTATATTTATAGATAGTCCCGGGCCCAGGTGAGAAAAGGAAAACTCATCATTTCCTCATAGTTGGGTTGCAGCGAAGAGAACAAGAACAATGGTTTCTAAGCGGGGAACTGAAGACTCAAGCCTTCTTACATAATGTAACTGGAGGCTGGAGCTCACACATGAAGAACACGTCTTTATGTCTTCTGAAAACAACACAACAGAAATACTGTGCTGTAACTTGCATAACGTGTAACTAACTGTTTCCCGTCAGTTCAGTGCACGCTGTTACTAGCAGAATGCAACACCATGGCTTTAATACCAAATTTGTTATGTGAATTAAACACACCCAGCCAACCTCAAGTTGCCTTGACTGACAAACAGTAGAGCTGAAAGTCTGTTTTTCACAAGGGGCTGGCCCCATTAAGAGGGTCAGAGCTGTGTTAAGGCTGATGTTGGTCATACAACAGGCAGTAAAATGATCTTGCCCTGCAAGTGCTACTTCCTACATTTTCTTCTTGACTTCATCTCCACAGATGAGATCAGTGGAAAGGAAGATGGGGAGGGAATAGCGTGGAGATTGCAAAACATGCTGGGAGAAATGTACTTTTCCACGCATGTCTTGCTTGCTGGACTGCACATTCCTCTTTCCCTGGTGACAGTATTATGTGCTGGGTTTTGCTGGTAGCTAGGCAGCTACCCAAAGCAACAAATCCAGGTGCCAATGAAACTTTCCATTGACTGAAGTGGGTTCAAGGGCAGCAGTAACAACTCACAATTCAGTCTCTTCTGAGGCCACAACACAAGGTCCCATACAATATTTTTAACTGCAAATTATTCCAAAATCTCTCTCAAAACATAATCTGTACTTCATGCTGCATATCTGTACCAAGGATTTAGAAGGAAAATGGGTTATTAGTACCTAATTTACATTTTATGTTTTATCCTTCCTGGCAAGTTAAAGCTGTGGTCAATGGTTCAGCCCCAAATGGCCTTTCTTTACTCAGGCTGTCCAGACATTCATAACCTTATGAGTCCTTACCAAAGAGGCTCATGTTTGTGCCAAAAATACTGAGAGAAGAGAGAGCTCATGTGGAATATGCATAATGTAAGAACCAACGGAGTTCAAGGAAAGGAAGGTAATATTAATCACTGATAAGCTGATAGTGATGCTTAATTATTACGAATCATAAAATTATACAAAACATTGCTAAAATCTTATGAAATCTCTCTTCTTTCTCCTCATATTCTGCTGTTTTATGTTTATCTATTTGGGCTGAAAAAAATCTCTGGAAAAGAAGCTGCTTGTGTTTTGATTCCCGTATAACCCTCAAATATAGCATCCTCTTTGAATTTTCCAGTCAAGCCTTCTGAATTCAGTGAGACTACTCACAGGTCAAGGTCCTAAAACATCAGCAGGCAGGACAGAACTGGCCCCATAACACATCATAAATAATAAAGACGCTCCTCCCAAAGCCAAACCTCTGAGTAAGGGTTGCTGTTACTAGTGGGCTGGGTAGCATCATCCATTATTAAGGTTGCCTAATATTGCACATTGCAAGATTAAGATTTTGCCAGAGTTATGTAGACTGAAATTTTCCATGCCCAATGTTTTCTGTGCTATATTTTTTCTTTTTTTTCTTTTTTTTCTTTTTTTTCTTTTTTTTTCTTTTTTTTTTTTAAATTAAAAAATAACAGGCTGAAAGCAGGAGCCAGGATTGATCAGAGAGATGAAAAAGCAGCATCAGTCCACTGAGGGAATGAGCACTGGTGAATTAACATCACTACAGCTATTCCCTTAAATATTCAGGCTAAGTGCAAGACAGTTTATTCCACTTCCAGATGAGGTTAGTTACATTGCATATTGCTGAGGGAGTTCACAAATTTTTTGGATTTTTTTTGATTTTGCTGCAACTCATCTACCTGTACATCCTCTAAGTCAAAAAGGAAAGAGGCCAGCTAGTGTGCATTTCAGAGAAGGATCCCATCCTGTGCATCTCTGAATGCTTTTCCCTCCAGTGAAAGAAGCTAGCCACTTCAGACTGAGATGCAAAGTCTTAGCAGATGTCTCCCAAAGCATGTCCACTTGGAGAGCTGTTGCAGAGCTGCCAGTATGCAGTAAATCCATATCCCAGTAAATCCATATCAGCAGTACAAGCTACTGCTGCATACTATCTTGCTAGTGTAGGACAAGTCCTGGGCTGAAATGGGGGGAGATTTGGGACCCATTATCTAGAAATAACGAGATGAATGTAGAAATGGAGGGAACTTGCTCATCTTAGGGGAACTAGGATGGAGAAGCAGTGCTGCTGGAAAAGATGGCGAGAAGTTAGGGAGGGAAGGTGAAAGAAAAAAACGGGGAATCATGGTCCAGAGAGATCCTAGAACAGAGGATGATCAGCTAACACAATTTACAGCTCCTTTCCCAGCTCCCAGCAGCACAAGTGGATACAGCGACACCCCTGTTTCAGCTCTGCTGGTGTGGGTACCAGTATGGGTGTCAACATGATGGAGTTCCTGTTTCAAAGGAAACTTAGGAAAGAGTTCAGGAAAAGCTGTGATAAAAGAACATTCTTCAAGTTGCCAAGTAGAAAGTTCCCAGCCTTTTGTGTCATCTCTTCCTAATGAGCAAGGGCTTCTCTCTTGGTCCATAGCAATTTTATTTTTTTCTCCAGTTTTCCAGTTCCTTAAAAGCTTAGGCAATTAAACATGCGAAAATGTGTGGTAAAATGATGAGCACCTAAAATGGATTTTGAATTAAGGCTGCCCATGCAGCTTAAATTCATATCTGTATATATCACATACTTAATTTTCTTCCCCAGGAGCCCTAATGCAGTCAGTTCAAAAGACTGAGTTAGTCTGGGGATGAAACTGGGTTGTCTAATAAAGGAGGACAGAATGACTGACTCACTTATTGCATGATGTAAAAGGTGTGTGGTAAATTTCAATAGGGATTTGCAGCATCAAAGGAAAATGTCTCATGGCCAACGCCGTTGAGTAACACACCAGGGAATTGGACAGGGATACACTCTGCTCAAACTAGGTCTTATGTGGTGACAGGCAAGTCACTTAAAATGAGTTTTTCACAGTTGCGCTCTAATTGTGCATTTTTCATTTTCTGAGTAGCTGCCTTGAGATTTCTGGGTCTCAGTAGTAACATCTGCAACTGAAGCAAATGGAAGATTGGTTGTGAATGGGGAGAATAACGTATAAAGTTAAATACACAGAAAATCAAGTTGCACCAATCATTGGATATTTTTTACCTTAATCTTCATATGTTTAAGTTCCCCATCTGTAAAATTGGACTGATGACATCCTCTTTGTCTCCCAGAGGTGGTGTGAAAATAGATCCATGAATACTTGTGAAGTATTCAAAGGCTACAGTGGAGAATGCCACAGAAAGGTCCATGGGGAAATGAATCACCCTGTCTTCAGAGCAGGCCTGACTGGTGTGCAGTAAATAAAGTCTAGGGCCACACATTGAACCAGAGGAGAAAACAAAATGCTGAATAGCTGCTCATTAAGTAAGCACTGTCCGTTCTGTGCGTTGAATGAGGCGAAGGTCCTGTGGGAAAAACAGTTTGCAGTGATGTAATTAAAGACTGTACCAGAACGCACACACAGTGAGGAATGGCATTCATACACGGGCAACATTAATTTAGTTTTTTCCTAGGTTTTGAGGCTTAACTTTGCAACCTCAATCACGTTCCTTTAATAATTTGGGGTGTGTCAATGTAACACTACAGCTGAATTCTTCCTTGTGGAATATTATGTCTTATAAAAAAAGGAAAACCTCTCTAATCAAAAGTGAATGTGTTGCGTTACTTCCTGTTTGCTTCCCATGCTGCTACGGTTAATTGCTGCTTTCCTGTGGGTGGAATGAAGACCGTTGAAGTCCAATGGCCTCAACCATGGGCTGCTTATTTAATGCGGCATGTAAGCAGCAGGGATTTCCTTGTCCCTGGCTAGAGACCTGCATACTTTACCTCTTCCATGCAAGTAGGATGAAATTAATCAGTGTTGGTTTTCTCAGCAAGCAAAGAAATTTCAACTGCTGCAATGTCGGAGGAGGAAGACTCCTCAAAGGGGACCAGGAGAAAATGCATGAATGAGAAGTTCCTGCCAAGACATGAACACTATGCTTGAGTGTGTCTGAAATGTTGGGCACAGAGAGTAAATAAGCCCTGTGACAGGTCTAGCCTAAATATCCAGCACTTCCATGGCAAGTAGCCCATACTTTCACCGACCTTGGCATCACGACGAGGATAATATTTTTGCAAGGATGAACTGCTCTCGAACAATGTCTCTAATGTTTCAATGTCATTGCAAACATGCTTTCCTTTCACATTAGCCACGTGGCTCTTCTTTTCCATCCCTTTTTTCCCTTTTCCTTTCATAGAAGTACATTTTATGTGTCTGCAGAAGAGGAAATCTCTGTCTTCTGTGCAATTCCTGGGCTCACCTGAGGACTCAGAAGACAGTGCACCTCAGTCCTGGGAACGTAGGTGTTAACTCTTAGCTGGTGGTTCTCTTCCAGCCTAGCTCACTGTACTTAGCATTCCCATATCTCACTCTTATAGGAGAATCTGCATATCTCTAAGGGTATAATTTCCCAGGGCAATCTTGACTTCCATATTTTGTGAACTCCTCCTAGCAACCGTTGCACTCACTAATGAAGTAACAGGAGCAATCTAGCCATGCAGATGGGCCACAGAATATAGCTGGTGAAGCAACAGCTTGCTCTAAACATTCAAGCACCAAAAAGCCATATACAGCATCTACCCCACCCATTCTGGAGGTCAGCATGGAGGTGGAAGCACAGGGGGCTACTCTCTTTGGTGGTAGAATTGAAAGGGCAACCAGAATCTAAGTGGCTGCCCCATAGTGATCCTTTTCCCCAGGAAAAAGGTCCTAAGAGCACTTTATCTCTGAGCATCACATCACACTTATGGACACAGAGCTGATGCTTCACACAGAGAGAAGGTGGTGTTACCCAACTGATAAAAGGCAGCATGAGCTGTTGTCAGAGTTCCCACGGGTGGAAATAAGCCCATGCTTATTTCTAGCCTGATCCATCCCACCTTCCTATACGTTCTTGACCAGAATAACTTGGGAACAGGTTTCTGAAATGACTAATGACATCTGCTTGCGATGCTGCTCTTATCACACCAGTGTTATTCCTTTCCATTTGTCAGTCTGGTATAGAAGTTTGTGAGAAAACCGGATTAGATTTCAGTGGATTTTTCAACACTCTGCTTATTTTACCAAGCAGTGTGTACAGGCCTCCTGCTGATACGCTTGAGTGAAGCAGTGTCTGAGTGGGTCAGCACTTGGCTGAAAGGGTGCTGGAGAACACTTCAGACATGCATTAGGATCTCAGTTATTGATGTATTTCTTCAGATCTAACATATAGTACAAAGGGATGTTGAAGTATCATCTTCCAAGTGAGAAGTAAAATGTCTATCTATAAATATGTTTTCAGTGTCTAAATACCATAGCACGAATTAGGAGGTTGGCAACCCTAGTTGAAGTTTTTCTTAATTTTGTCTTCTGTCCGCTGAAATTCTGTCAGTGGCTTTGGAGGTGATAGTCTGGGCTTCTTGTTTTGCAGGTCCGAACACCATTATTTTGTGCTGCTGAACATTTAGTAGTTGTGTGTTGAAATTTAGGAAACAAAATGTTATGGGGAAAAAACACTTTGTCTGGGTGAGACATTATTCACATTACGGTGTGAAACTAAACCAAGAAATGACAGAAAAAATGAAAAGACATAAACTGAAAAAATACAAATACTAGAATAACGTTCAAGATTATGGAAGTGCTCACTTAGTTTCCCTATGACGAACCAGTTTTCATAAGAATGAAGAGGAAGTTCTCTCTAAAATTGCATTATTTTTTATAGACCTGAGTAAGACCGTTCACAGTTCTTGTGTCTGGACACCAGCTGCCACGCTCATCTATCTCAATAACTCAGTGTGAAGGGATCCTTGGTACGGCAGACTTCTGTCAAGCAGGAGAAAAAAATACTTTCCGTTGGCAATCCCCCTCTTGCACAAGTTCATTTTAGTGTATTTGGGGTTTCTAAATGACTTTAGAATCTCTTTTCCACTATTGATATCAATTTTACTCAGCAGCTCAGCTCCTTCATGCCCACTCAGAGGTGCCTGTCGTTCAGCAGGCACTCAAACCAGCCTGTGAATAGAAACTGAAGCAAAATCAGTGTCCGTAGACCACTTGTACTTGGGCCAAAGATCCAGTTAAGTGGTAATTTAGGAGCGTTGTCAAAGGTCAGTGATACCCCTTAAAACTGCTGAGGATTGATTATTTTTTTTTCAGTCTATTATTGTCTCTTTGATTATTTAGGTTGATGGTTGAGGTTATTTTGCAATTTTTTGAAGGTTGTGATTGACAAACACTTAGAAAAATAACTTACCAGTGTAGGATTGTGGAGTTTTGTTGTACTTGAAATGTGGGGTTTCAAAACAGCAGGAGAAAAATTGAAAGGAAAAAGAAAGTATTTTGTTATTCTTCTTCTAGTATTTTGTTAAAGGTTACTAATAAAATGGCTGGGATGTTTAGAACTTGCAGTGACTACTGAATGGCATGCAGAATTAGTAATCCCTGTGAATAGTTTTATTATGTGCCTGTCAGCAACGCACGTTGCTTAAATATGCCTTCGCAGAGTGACTGTGCTGGTGGCTGTGTGCGTTCTGCCATTTTATTGACCTGGTAAAGGTTTAGTCTTGACGGCTGCTTCGGTTTCTACCCAGGCTGGTTCAGAGTCAAAGAGTAGTTTTGCAGAAGTCTTTTCGTCTTAAGAAAGCGATTCACAAGATGTCTCCTTTAATTTCCTGGAATCGAGATGTTTATTTTGTGCTACGTACAACAGCAACAGTTCTGTAGATTTCATAACCTTAAACATTCAAATTACAACTTTTACTGAAATTTTCTTTCAGCACGTATTACTCAGAATATCACCAGGCAGGAGTCTAAATAACAGCACTAGACAGAAAATAAGTTCGGTATTTCAGTTAAAATCTTGAAGATGATTGGACATAAAAGTCCAAATAATAAAAATATCTCAGTAGCTACCTTCTTTGAGGACAAATCATCCAGTTCTGTCATCCCGATCCAAAGCAGAACAAAATGAGAACAACGAAGTGTTTGTTCCCCGAATTTCCCAGGGCACTTCTGAGGTGAGCTTTCATATTTATTTGAGGGATTTTTTCCATTCCTCTGGCCTTGCCGCAGAGATATTGTTGAAAGTCATTTAAGGAGATAAAGACAAACTCCTTTTCTAGTCGGGGTGGTGGTCACGGTTATGGTGTGGGCAGCCCTTCCCCTGGGGCTGCAGAACAAACACCCCATTCAAGTGCTGGGAAATTTTGGTGATGGTGCATCTTCTGTGATCGGTATGAAGTAGTTTGGAGGTCCACCATGCCCTGAATAGCTTTGTGACCAGCCATGAAGACAACAGTTCAGACACTGTGCTCAGGAAACCTCATCAAAGGCATTGACTCAAGGGCATGTGCTTACTACTAGTCATTTGAATTTTTGAACTAGCAGAAGTGTTACATACCTGTCCATCTGTCTGTCTATGAGTCAGTCAGTCCATCTCCCTGCTTTTTTTTGCTTTTTTGTTCCCTTTCTCTGTACTGTTATTCTAACTGGTAGCCAAATGCAAAAGAAAGGATGTGTTTAAGGACATGGTACCTGGCAAGTTCAGTTAAAAAAAAGGTTTTGAAATATTCCCATTGCACGTTCACAATCCAGATTTCCTGACGATTAATCATGGTGCGTGCCTTTCCACTGTCGTGCTGATGTTGGCTGTGGAGCCGAGAGACAGAGTGAGTGTTTTATTCATGTAAATTGTGCTTGACACAGGTGGGAAAACTCGGCATGATCTATGACCCACTGGAATTGGTGGGAATCTCTGCATCCATTTCAGCAGGCTTAAAGATCACCTTCGTTATTTTTGAGAATTATTTGTCATCTTTCCCTGCACCCTGTACTTCATGCAACAATATATATTTTTGCTTCTATGATTTAAAGGGGCTCAAACATTAATGGCAGGTTCCATCTTCTCAAGCTAAACCTTCTTGTGACCCTGCAGTATCTGCAGTCCGCGTTTGAACTCTGGGCTCGATCAGTGACCCACGTGGAAAGGATGCAGTTGCCTGAATGAGTAATTTTTAGAAGATACCAGAATTGTTGGAGGAGGGCTGGAGTAACTCGGCAGAGTAACTCAGATTTTGTTAGATTGAGAATTTGTCTTCCACTGGCGAACAGCCTGGTCTCAGGGCAGAGCATTTGCTCTTTGCCATTTGACCGTGCTCCTGGCACAAGGCTGGATGACCAAATGCCTCCCCTGAGACAGCTGAGGGTCCCTCCCCAGGCTCCGGACCCCACTCGTGTTTTTCTGTGTGGTGACTATATTGAGCTCACAGGATCTCGTTTGATCCTCCTGCTGCAGCTACAAAAAGGGTGGGTGGGTGGGTTGTTATCACTCCTGCCAAAATCTTTGTCCAAAATCAACAAAGCCACATAAGCGTTCTGGTTCAAGTACTCGTACAAACATATTTATGCAACTGTTTGTGGGATTTGACTTTCAAATAAAATTCCATGAGCAAAGCTTCAATACAGCCGCTTTCAAAAAACAAATGAGAAGATCCATATATATCACCGGAGTGTATTTAACTGCGAATTTGCTACAATATTCTCCAAACATTTTTTACATATTGGTCCAACTCTAAGGTTTGGACTGTTTCCATCTTCAGTGTAATGCTGCTGTGATGTGTGGAGTTTATCCCTGTAGCGTAATACCATGAAAAGAGTGGAAATAAGGAAAGTTATACAAAGCAAACACTGTCTGCGTCTGAATAATTACATTAGATGTTCGATGATCAGGAGATTCAATTTTGTTTGTTTTAAAAAAGACAGCTGACAAGCAGAGAAAATTAAGTTGGCAGGACTTAAAACCAGTTTGGAGTAATTCCATTGTCTCAAGTAAGCTTGATTGCATTTGTATTTTTAATTAATTAAACGTGGATAGCCAGTGCCAAAGCAACCTTCCCTGTAACAGCATAGATGAGAGTCTCCAAGTCTTTTTTGTAGAAAAACTTAAATTTAAGGGGAAAAAAATCAACCAAGGCCAAAAAATGTGTTCTTCCCCGGGGCTTCATGTGTAAGATCTAGAGCGTTCTACAGCGATGAAGTGCTGGTTTTAACCGCAGACCGGGACGAGCTGCTGTTTGAAATAAGGAATCTATCAAGCCATTATCCTGTCGTAAGTAGTAACAATTTCCGTATTTTATTAAAAATAAAGAAAGCAGATGAAATATTTATTGTTAGAGGGAGTGTGCTTTTGCCACCAGCAACACAGCTTCATCACAGCCCTTGGCTTCAGAGTTTCTGTCCTGCACCTGCGCAGCTCTGGCCCTGCCAAGATCAACACTCTCCAAGACAGGGGCTCCGTCGTCATTTTTAATCTCTGTGAAGTGCCAGGTGAAGTTATGGAGCAGTATAGTGGTTAATGTATAAAAAGACTCTGCTGTGCTCTCTCGGACTAAATTTCCGCTCCGGGGGTTTGCATTGCAAGTAAATAGCAAGGAGACACAGGGCTATCCGGTAGCACTCTGGGCTCACACGCTTTGATATACTTATTCTGGCCACGCTGCTTTGAGGTAGGGCAGTACTATTAGCCCCATTTTATAAATACAGCATGCCACTGAGGTCTGCAGGACGCAGAATATTAGTTGTACTGGTAACTGAACTCCCAGGGGAGCCAAGCTGCTTGTGTTGGGCTTTTATAACGTGACTTACTGCCACAGTTCCTGGGAATTTTTGCATGAACTGAAACAAGGCATTTTTATTCCTGTCTTGTATTCTCTGACCATCTGGCTTGCCTCACCTTCTAAATGCATTGCTGGAGACAGGGCAGATGGAGAGTCCTCAGCTTTTCACCAACAGGTTTCCATATTCAAAAAAACAAAACAAAACAAAAAGAACCAAAACCTCACACCAAAGAAACCCAAAAACCCAGAAAAAACTAGACAAAAATGACAAGAATCTTCCCTTCTGTTGCTTCCCCCATTCCTGCAACATTCCCATGAAAAGGAGATCCCTCACTACCTTACTGTACATGCGCTTGGGTGCAGTTCTACAGTTTAAACAGCAATATCTGTGTTTCTTCATCAGAAATGGGCCCATATTTTGATTTTCTCAAAGAAAGAAACCTGATATGTTTTTCACTGCAAGTACATGGGTTCCCAGCAAAGTTTAGGAAGCTCTGACTGACCGTGACATCTCCAGTTCTGAAGGCCATCAAAAAATCAGAAGGTAATAAGTGGGTCTGCAGAAGCCTTGATGCAGCCAATCTTGGGATCTTACTTTTGAACGTAAGGATTATCTTTTGTATTGAAGCGTATTTATTAGAGATGGAAAACCATCTTTTATAGAATGCAAGAGCTAATGTTCCAGCTTTCCAGCTTATTCTGAAATACAAGAGCAACACAGACACTGTTAATAATGCAATCAAAGCAATTTAAATCCTTTTAAAGCATCCACAAAGGAGCCTTTGATAAGAAGCAACTTTCATAAGCCTCAAAGACTAGGCAGTTTAGTGTGTACTGTTTATTAAGTTTATATGTAGACAGTGGTAATTCCACTTTCAGCTGGCGAAGAGCAGCAGTAAATTATAAGACATATTTATAAGCACTAGTGTTAGACTTGCTGGTTTTAAATTAAAAATGTATTTATATTAATATGGCTCTAAATGGGGTTATTCAGTGTTTAAAGACGCAGTTTGTTTTCCATTATTACCTTGACTGGACACAAAAAAAAAATCTGTAAACTTTAAAGGCTTTGGTCTTTTTTTTGACAAAAAGAAGGAAATTGCTACAAGTGCACACTGTACAGTGGGCTGTGAGAGTCTGTTTAATTCAGTCATGTGGCATATTTTTTAATCTTGCTTTTAGTTCCTGCTTTTGTCCTCCTTTTTCATTGTGTGCCCCTGTAAGAGAGCTTACATGTAGGAAGCAGAGATGGGCAAAACAACCAGAAATGGATTTAGATTTGGGCTGGGGTGGTTCGGATCTCTTTTAGCAGCATCTCCCCCGAGGTTGAATGAGGAGGATGAAGTGTGTGTGATTGTGGGACATCTCCAGCTGAAGTTTCCATCCATCTCAGGGCTGGAGGGCTGGTGGGAATTGCTTTGACAGGCCTCAACCGCTTGGAAAAAGAAAGTTTTACTTTTTGGTGTGCTAACAGTCTTACGAACTGACTACTAGCCCCTTCTGGCTCTGATCTGCTCCCTATTGTCCAGCTTGAGCATAGGGACTGAGGGTTCCCTTGTATTCAAAAGCTTTCTCCCAGGAGTTTGGTGTGCTTTTTTGTTGTTCTGGACCAAAGCAGGCTAGAGGAAGAGAGCAGCAGACAAATAATAGACTTGGATCAACATCTGTTTGAAAGATTTTGATTCACCTGAAAGAAAAAAAATATTGGGAAGGGAAGATGAGTTCTTGTCTGGGGTCATTGAGCACGAGGAGGGAAAGAACAATTAATTCTTCCTGCATCCAGTTTAGTATTTCCAGGTGTTAAGCAGGTTTGTTTTTTTTTTATTTGCGTGGGTTCGTTTTTGTTTTTTGGGTTTTTTTTAGGCAGCAGAATTATGTTGCATTTGAATCTTACTCATTTTTAATCCAGGCTGATTTAATGCCAAGGAGAGCAGAGATCCAGAGGCCAAGTCCAAATTTTCCTGTGCAGCAGCATGGTGCATGTCTTCTTGGCGATTCTCCAATGCATTTCTTTGAAATATCTTCTCTTGGGATTCCAGTATGTTAAAAAGAAAACTAAAATGCTACTTAATACATAGTACATAAGTGCAATCATTGGCCACAGCAGTAATGACCAAAAAGCCAAAAAGATTTTCCTGTATTTTGTAGGCTTGAAAAGTGAGATTTAAACTGAGCTCATCCCGCCCCGCAGACATCTACAGGAGGAAACCTCCCCAGCTGGTTGCAGGTGTTGGATTAGTAGCCCTTCAAACAGAAGTACGGCTTTCCATAGCAGCCTCTCTTAGACACCTGCAGTTTACGCTGAATGAAACGATATCAGAAAAGAATGGTTTTCAACCAAGAGTCGTCACCCAGTTTTGTAGCTCACAACTAACCCATCGAAACCCACGGGTATATTGCAAATGGGAAAGAGGAGGGGAGACCCGGTCTCCATGTTTCCAAAATTGCTAAGGTGATATTTTTGAGCCAGTAAAAAAATGCTAAGTATTTAAATGGGAAATTAGGACGAAAAAATCTTCACAAGGTACAGGGAGATTTTAACTAATTAAAATTTTTTTTTTTTCCCTTTTACTTGGAAATCAGAGATTTTATCAGCAGCAAGTTTCTTTATTACCTTGGTTTTTTTCACTTCATCGATGGCATGTTTTGATCAGTACCAAAAGTTATTAATAGGACTGTTTTTCCTAGGTGTGCACTTAGATCTTTTTCAGAACCTTACCAGAGTATCTGTCAGGCAAAAAATTTGGCCATAGACTTTGAATGGTGATGGCGTTACCTGTATGCAGGTGTAACTATTTTGGTAGGTTCTGTGTACTGGGTGCTCCTTAAAGTAGTATTTCAAGACATAAGCTATGAAGTAAAGGGAAGTCAGTAGAATTTAGAATAAATGTTATTTATCTTTATTTATCTTATGAATCTTTATGATGGCATTTTGTATAATACCTTTTCTATATTAATCTGTGTCGTTACTATGTTAGGAAGATAGAGTATTCACTTGCATGAGCATATTGTCTGCCAGTCATATTTTCTAAATGAAGAGCTTGGCGTCAGCGAGAAGTGACTGCTTTCCTAGAGCCGTGACCCACCCAGCTTTTCACCCCTGTTTTGGGTGACTTTGCAGGTGTTAAACAGGATTGCGCTGAAGCAGGAGGGTCTGACTACCAAAGATACCGCACTCAGAGCTGTTTTAGTTACACTTCATCATCATAAGCATATGGTTTCACTTCCAAGTGTTTAACATTTCCATTTCCTCAGGAAATCATTCTTTCTATTTTTTAAACTTTTGAAACTGGATGGATATTTTTACTGGCAGGCAGACCGAGAGCGACACGACGATGAGCCCCAGCCCAAGGGAGCCCCTGTCTGCGGTATCCGCATGGTTCCATGGTTCTCCATCCCCTCCCCTGGTGCAGCAGCTCCTGGGCACAGCTCAGGGTGCTTCAGCCAGGCCTCCGGGGCACAGCACGCTGTTAAAACACTTCTGCTTTCCTTCTTTCCTTACTATAATAAAACTATGCACTCCTTTTTTCTGCTTTAGCTTCTTAGTCCACTCCAGCACCCATGCATCCCAAGAATTAGTTGAGAGCAGACTCCTTTAGCTGACTTAGTGAGGCCAACAGCAAGATCAGGGCCTAAGAAAATATTTTGTGTCACCTACAAGGAACAAAAGCAGTTGCATCATGTATTTATCATCTGTATTGGTATATCCAGCACTTAAATGAACATGACCGAGGAGGGGATGGCTCCAGGGGACTGCTCTGGCTCTTGTGTTTTCAGAGATTATTTTTGGTATTTCCTTTTTCCTCATTACGAATGGGTCCCCCTTTCTCACGTGTTGGCCAAGTTATGCACTGTAGGAGGAAGTCTGTGCTCATGTCTGCTTTATGTTTTATTTATCCACATATGTAATAGTGTTTAGCTGCTTGTTTGCTTTTCCTGCTGTGCTATAAAGTACAGTTCTTGGATGTGTTATTTGCACACTTATTTAGCTGATATCACTAGCCCTTTTGTTAGAAGAGCATCCTCTGCTACAGTGAGTGTCACCATATCATAGCAACTTTGATAAACTAACTGCATTTTGTACAACAAGCATTGCCACTGTGCGTCAAATAGCGCTGTACAAGAGAAAATATAGGGCAAAGTGGCTGATTAATGTATTTGTTTCTTTGAGTTTTATTCTGTTACAAATTCAGACAGTCGCAATTTTTGCACTGCTTGTTTAACATGAGGAGATTGCGGTGGGTTTGGGCTTCTGGAGGGATTGAATTTGCAATTGCGATCAGGCAGGCTGTGTGCTACTGATATCCAGGGTGTATATTTTATTCATGCCTTCGTAAGAGTTGTTATTCAAGGTAGCAGAAAACAGCATCAGGCAGATGTACTTCAACCTCCAGACCTGCCGAGAGAGCTCACCTGAGCTGCGCAGCCTCTGACTTTGTGCCAGGCTCTGGGACATTGTGAGTTGCGGTTTTGATCTGCTCAGGCACTTACCAAACTCCTTCCCTTACCTTAGCGCCGTGCATGCCTGCACATTCCTTCAGCAGTTACCTTCCCACTAAAAAAGCGACTTGGTCAAATGGCACAAGCTTGTACGACTCGCAAGGACACCCCAAGGCTGCTCAGCGTCCAAACGAGCCCGCTGGCTTTCTCGCCATACATGTCTGTGTCGGGATGTTCCATGCTGAAGGCTCCAGCTCAGGCAAACAAACCAGTGCCATGGGCTTGCTGCTGATAGTTAGATAGGTCAAATTAGGATTTAGTCAGTGATTCTGATCCAGTTTTATTTGCTAGAGGGTATCAAAGCACTGCAATCTTCTGGATAGATTGAGGGATCCAAAACGGACCGGCAGTACCATCCACAGAATCACAGAATCACGGAATGACAGGGGTTGGAAGGGAGCTCTGGAGATTATCTAATCCAACCTCCCTGCCAGTGCAGGGTCACCCAGAGCAGGTGGCACAGGAACACGTCCAGGTGGGTTTTGAGTGTCTCCAGAGACGGAGACTCCACCACCTCTCTGGGCTGCCTGTGCCAGGGCTCTCAAAGTAAAGAAGTTCCTCCTCATGTTTAGGTGGAACTTCCTATGCTCAAGTTTGTGCCCACTACAGCTTGTCCTGTTGCTGGGCACCACTGAAAAGAGCCTGGCCCCATCCTCCTGACACCCATGCTTTAAGTATTTATAAGCATTGATAAGATCCCCCCTCAGTCATCTTCTTACAGAAAAAGACCTCCAACTAGACTCTGTGCCCCATTGTTCCAGACTGCTTCAGGAGACCTAACCAGAGCAGGACCATACTAAATTAAAAGCACAGTCCAGCTAGCCCCAGCCCGTGTCTCCAGTGACCACCCTGTAGGTGCTTCAGGGGCCGGTTCCTGAAGTACAGCCATACCTGCACAGACGCGCAGCCCTGGGCAAGCACCCTCCTTCCTCTTGCAAGAGGCAGCCTTGGATGCCCCTGCTCACCTGCCAGCCAGCTACAGGTCAGCAAGTCCAACATCTCGTACTGCATTTTCCATTCAGGAGGGATGTCCTGCCTTTGCAGGACGTGGTCCCCAGACCATGACCTGTGATGAGCAAGCTGGGTGCCTCCATAGCAAAAGCGAGCCCTGTGCCTGCAGATGTTCTCCTTGGAGTGGATGGAGCCGAAGGGGGACAAAGCGAAGGGGGAATAAAAGACATTGCAGGAGCAACTCCAGGCCTGAGAGAGAAGTAACCAAGGCACTGACAACTTGTGTGGGTTTCGTATGTCTGTTTGCAGTGCTATGTTATGTGTTTAGAAGCCGGTTGTTTCCATAATAACAGCAAGTGCCATATGGCAACGAGGAGGGTGGTGAGAGGAACGCTCAAGGAAACACAGTATGTTGTTTGACATGTGTGTGCTTCTAGAGGAATAACGTGTCTCGAGCGAGTACTGCTGCTCCAAACAGGCTGGGGGATTTGCTGCTTTCACCAGAAAAATATCCAAAGTCCTCGGCATTTGTACTGGTGCAATGCCAGTTAACGATGCCTGCCCTTCTCCCTGTTTTCCTGCAGGTAGTCACTGTGATGGGTAAAGGGCCTTTTGCTTTACTGGGGGTGATGGTTCTGGATGCACCAGCACAGAGGAAAGGCATTTAAACATGGCGTTTAAGGGGAAATACAGTTCTGTAAAGGAGTGCGGTGTGAAACTGAAACCAGCTAGATGCCATATGCTCCATCCATTCGTTAATGCTCAGCGAGTAAATAGAAATTTTGAAATCTTTGAAAAGACGTAATTTGCAATAATTGTTTAGCAGAGAGTGGGTTGAGCATTTCAAGAGACTAGGGGCACTTCGTTGTATATCTAGGAAGCATCCAGGAAGGTCTCCACAAATTCCAACTTTCTCTACCCTTTAATGTATGACTCACAATTCAAGGAGTTGTAATTTGCTCCCCACATTCCCACAATGTCTGAGCCGTACCTTTGCAGAGTGCATATATTTCCACCACAGAAAAATGTGAATTTATTTTTTCATAATAGCTCAATGGCTTTTGCGGGACTCTTACCAACATCAGCCCCGTAAAACTGAGCCTCTCTTGTGTGAGTCTTAAAGCCATTAATTATGTTTGTATTGGGATACCCGAAATGTGGTGGCGGGGAGAAAGCAGCAGTTCTGATTTGGGGTCGTAGTTCTGCACTCATTTGCAACGCTTTAAACTCCTAACCAACCCAAAAGGCAAAACTCTTCTAACTTTCATGCTTCTCTTCTTTTTATTGCCTCTAGAGAGAGATTACTGCAGCATATGCGAAAAGCAGCCGATCGGAAGGCTTCTCTTTCGGCAGTTCTGTGAAACTCGACCCGAGCTCGAGTGCTGCATTAGGTTCCTTGACGCGGTGGTAAGTCAATCCTTGTGATATTTTGGGGTGCTTCGTGGCACAGAGGAGACTCCCCTGACCCCAAGAAATCGCTGTTTCATGGGATGTGATTTTGTGTCTAACACACCTGAGCAAAGCAAGGAGAGGATGGGGCTGACCTCGTCAGCATCCCAGCATCATTGGCAGTACGTGGGGTTGGTACCAGCCTCGGGGAGCGCAAGCCACCGGAGTGGGAGAAGGACGGGCACCCTGGAACAGCATTGGCGTAGCCTCCCTTCATGTCAACGCCCAAGCAGCTGAGCTGCTGTGCGTAATGTCTTTTGATGTGGGTGAAGCCTGCAGTGCTGGGAGGCACTGAGAGGAAAGGGAAGATGATGAATGGACTGACAAGAGACGATGAGGAGTATGATAATACTACTATCTATCTCTTACCAAGCCTTTTCATCGGTAGTCTTCAGGGTGATTTACAAAGGACATCCTGATGGTTATCCTGGTTTTTCAAATAGGAAGACAGAGGCACAAGGTATGGAGTTGACTTGGTTGAGGTCACCAAGAAACAAATATGCTCCATTTTCCGCATCAGTGAGCTATCAGTTAACTGGGCCACTGAGCAAACTCCCGCCAGCCCCGGGGGGACCTGATGCTCTTTCCCAATCTGGCAGCACTTGGCTGTGTGTAGTGCCAGCAGGAGAAGCTGTTCACAGTGGAAAAGTCTCTCGGTGGCTTTCTTGCTGGGAACCTGCGGAAGGGTAGGGTGTTGATGAGCCAAAAGGCTAAGTCATACCAGAGAGGGAGATGAACTTGTCACTGCTGAGTGTGAGTGTCCGGGGGGCTTCGCTCTCTGGATAACACTGGCAGTCACAAGCAAAATGACGCATACCAACAGGAGTATTTTTTTTTGTTTGTACCATGGTGAAGCTATTCTGAAGTATAGGGAGATGTGAGGATCCCACTGAAGTTGTGAAAGTAAGGGCCTGGGAGAGGACACACGGTCACTTAAAGTTTATGGCAGTACTGCAGTATCTATGGCAAATCTACAGCATCACAGAAATCGTTGGATAAAGTCCTTTTCAAATCAGTTTTAGGTCGTCACAACTTCTACCTGATATTCCTAGCACTGGTCATGATTTTCCCCAGTGAAAGGTTTAGCCATTGAGGTACGTGAAACTGCTACATCTGACAAATGCTCTGTGCAGCTGTACTCAAGGGCAGGCGGGCAGGAGGACATTTCGGGTACCCTGGGAGTGTTTGTCCTGTGCCGAACTGGCATCATCAGGTGAGGCATCCGCCGCTGGTGACACAACACGTGCCCGTCCAGGGGGAGGCATGCCCGCAGAAATGCCACAGAAAGTGTGATGCCCGCAGCCCCAAGGAGACGGGCGATGGCTGTCGCTCTAGGAAGCCGCAGAAATCCTTTGGGAGACAGCCACAAAAGCTTGCTTCCAAGTGGTTTTCATTTCAGACAGAACAGACAGAGCCGTCCTCAGTTTGGAGACGGTTAGTGAGGCTCTGAGCTTTTCTCACGCCCCCTTGCAGCGGCCGGCATCACATTTTGGTTCCAGCAGTGCCCAGGGGCTGGGGAGAACAAGCCCACGTTGTGCGAGCCCTGCACACACCTGGCAGCAGCACCCAGGGCACACTGGTTAAGCTGACAGTGGTAATAACATCTGGCCAAAAGGAAATGTTACTGTCCCCCCGTGTGTGTGTCCCCAGTGCCACCAGCCCCAGAGCACTGCGTGATAACCTTCAGGCTGGCGTGGGGTCATGGCTGTAGCGCTGCCCGGCATCATCTCCAGTCTCTCCCAGTCTCTCCCAGCGTCTCCCAGCAGCGCCGGCTGCCCAGCCCGCCTCCAGCTGCGAGAATTGAGGGCACTGTGTCATTTCATTCTCCCGAAACCCTGTGGAGTGGTGCCAAGCACTGAAACTCCGTGTCCTCCCAGCATCCATGCAGTGCAGGCGACACCGTTCCTGTGAAAGCTTGTGGTGGGACTGGCTTTGTTTTAAAGCTCCCCCCCGAGCACTCCCAGACCGATATCCTCAAATCCTTGGGCGAGGGTGTCCTTTGCACCCATCCCTGGGTTGCTTCTGCAGAATGGAGCTGCCCTCCATACCTTTACTGGGCCAGCGATCTGTTCCCAGTTAGGCTCAGACTGGCAGTACGAGGATTTCATGAACAAAATGCCTGGCTGCACGGAGGTCTGAATATTTACTCTTTCTCTCTTATTTTTAATGCTAATTAGCAGCAGCCTCCTTTGTTTATTGATTTCAAATTCTGTACAAGCTTGCTCCCAGCCCACGAAAATCCCTGTATTAGGCAATATTAAGGTCAAACAACACATCTCATAGCCATTAACTTGGATGATTGCTACTGAAATTCGCCCAGCGGGGTCACTCTGCGTTGAGTGAGTAGTGGGATTCAGGCCAAGTCCTACATTCGGCAAAAAAGTCCTATAATGAGACCAGAAGTTTGACTTTACAGCCCTATTCCGAGACCACCAGGAATGCGAAACCTTTTGGAGACCACCTGCTGTAACAAACCCCAAGCAGAAAAACCCAAGAGCCCCCACTTTCTTTTGACCTAGTTATTTTTCTAACATGAGATGCAAAACCTAGCTCTTGTGTAATATCAAATAAAAAAAGAAAAAAATAATAGAGGAAAATATTTAGCTGTTGGTAAGAGGCTCACAGAGCTTTTTGTGCATTGAGAGGTAGGACCACCTCTCTTTTACAGAGCGCTGCTAAGTAACTTCACCAGGTCATGCAGTAAGTCATTGGCAGAAGCCAGTAGTTGATGCCTCCGAAGTTTTAATACATTTTTTTAACCAGTGCACTCAACTACCTGCAAAGAAAGCAGCAATCGGGGCTCCTGGGAGGAAACCAGCAGCTGAGTCAGGCACTCAACAACCTACCAACAACCTCCATTCCCATACTTACGTGAGAGTAAGTTTCGCAAGCTCTCTCTCACACCTTTGCTTTCAAAGACTGGTAAAATCAACCAGATCTTCCAGACCAGAATACACAAAGAGAAATAAAAAAATCCCCTCTTTGCTGGGCATTTATTTCAGCTGTTGGGTGAAATAACTAACCTGCTCTGATGTAGTCTCCTGCAAATGTAATTATAGCAGCATCTGGGCTTTTTTGTCTGGGCAGTTAAACAGTTGTTAGGCTGCTTTCTGAAGAAAAAAGGATTTGTATCATTAAATTCTGCATTCATGTAGGTGTGTATCTGTCAGTTCCCTCTGAAACCTGTGAATACCTTGGCCAATTTCAACCAATAATTGAGATTAAAGTGCTCAGAGGCATAAAGTTTCTACGTGTTTTCTGAGAGCAGCGTTTGGGTAATTAGCCACAATCTCAATTGTACAACAGACTACAAAGTTATGTGATTTGTAAGCAGCAGGCTCCAACATTAAATGATAAAAGCGATAAAAACTGAGAGATGCAGAGCTTCGCAGCACAGTGCTGGTGGAGCTGTGGGTGTTTGGGTTCCCAGCGCTGCTGTGGGACCAGTAAGTGGCCATCGGTGTGGCTGGATGTCTGGGAAATGGGGCAACAGCAGCCACTTCTGCTAGCCGGTACGGTAAAGCCATAAGGACAGAGAGCCATCTCTTATTACGGATATTGTGCAAACCATTTCATGACAGAGGTCCTGACTTGACTAGATAAAATATCTAGTAAGAAGTACCGCTGGCTGCAACCTGTGCCTCTCAATGCGTTGCGTGCTTATCTGTGTGCGTGTAAACACAAAGATCTATGAATAGTTCACCAGACCCTTTTGTAGCCATTCAGATGAAGAAACTACATGAACATAAACTATTATCATTAAATGAACATGGTTTATGATTAAATCAGCTCCCCTACAAGCCGTTAACAAAGAATTCACGCGCAGCCCTAACGCACCCTTTGCTGTGCTTACAAATATTTTAGTGACTTCATACAACTTCGAAGCTGTTGAAAGACAGACATTAAAATAAGGTGTTAGGGGATACGTTTCCTGTGCTGAAGGGCAGATCAGTGAGCAGGGAATCTGCTAGCAAGGTGCGTTTCCTTCCCCGCAGCCCGTGCCTCCAGCACAAGAAGGCGGCAGTTCAGCAGGGACCTCTCGCCCCTGTCCCCTTCTCAGCAGCACATTCCCAGGGCTGCCAGCTCCTGACATCTCCCTCTTCTCTTCTCTCCTGCGATTTTTGCGTGCTGTTATAACGAAGACTTTAGCTTCTGAACTCCCTTCCCTGTTTCATCTAATCACATTCATCATTTTTTAATTTATTTTTTTTTCCGGGAGAGGGCTTTTACCATGTTAATGTGGATCAGATTTAGATTGACTGCAGGAGAACGTGGCTAATTCTGGTCAAGGAGAAAATAACTCGACATTATTTTCTCTTTAATCTGTACGATGTTATTTCTTTGCACTGAAGTCACACAGAAATACATCCTCTGGAGGGAAGTCGCCCCACTGCCTCTCCAGGTTGTTTCTGCTTGTGCTATCCGGGCATGGGGCCTGGGGTGAGAGGCACGATCTCCTCAGGTGGACTTTTCAGCTGAACGCTTCACTAGACATTACACTTATCTAGGGTAAAAGGATGAGCGAGCATCCATTTAATGCCATTTGTAAAAACCCTGTCTCGCTGTTAGGGAGATTTCGTTTGGTTAAGTCCCTTACATGGTATATAAACCATCTGTGTATGTGTGTCTTAAAGCTGTTCAAGGCTTTTTCCATCAGAAATGCCAGTTTGTTGATATCAACAAACTCATTAACTCAAAATGTGTTTTTAAACAGTCAAAAGGGCTCTTTTTGCCCTGCGTTTAAGTATGAAAAATGTGGTTTCAAGTTCACTTTTCATTTAGAAATGCGAGTTATTATGAATCCCAGCTGTTTGGGTTTTGCCTTCCAATTTTCAGTCACAGATTTTAAATCTCCAGCGGAGGCAAGTGCAAGGGCAGTCGCTGGAGCACAGAGTAGTAACAGGGCAGAGCCTGGGGTCCAAGGGAGGAGTGAGCAGGAGCTGGAGCAGAGAGAGATGCTGGGGATAATAGAGGAGGGAGCTGAGAAAGCAGAGGTGTAAAACTGGAACCAAAACGCCAGTAGCCTCCTGCATTTGCTCAGAAGGTGACTCCACTGTTCCTGATTTATACTAAGAAGCTGAAACCGCTCTGGTGGCAGTGTCTGTTCCCATCTCCATCTCCTGGTGGGTACAAGGGACCGACTCCTGTGGCCATGCCATGTTCCTGCAGGCAAACAGCAACTACCTGCCGTGGGAGAGAGTCCTCCCAGATCTGCAGAGAGATCGCTTTGGCTCCGTTTTTCAATTTTCACATATTTTTAAGCCGTAGAGTTTTAGGACCTCAGAGAATATTAAGATGAAAATCAAACACTAGATAAAACAATGTGTCAGAATTAAGGTTGCTGATGTGAGCCCCCGTGGGGTCCCTCTGCCATTGCCCTGGTGATGCTCTCCATCAGTCACAGGCACCCTCCAGCCCCCGAACATCTTGCTTGGTTGTACCTGAGCCCACAGCCCCGTCCCAGAGCCAGCCACAGGGGGGACATCGCTCCCTTTCCCAGTAGAAGTGCATTTTCCCATCCGATCTCACTCAGCCCATCCCGAGGGCAGCTGCTCTGAAGGGAAGGACGGCTCCCACCCCCGTGCCCCCATTCAGCCAGGGTTGCTTCTAGGGAAGCAGGACCCACTGAGGTAACTACTACCTCTGAAACAGCAGCCAAAAGAAAAGTTAGCAACAAACGGCGGCCAGCCCACATCCTCTCGCCATTTGGACTGAAGGATCCGCGCCTGCCCACAGAAAGAGCCTTCCCTGCAGCTCGTCCCATGCAGTCAGGGTGATCGTAAATCCTCCCCTCATTTATGAGCTATGAATAGGGCCCTGTCTGACCTAACTAGGGCATGGAGAAGCTATTAGACTTCAGAGCAGGAGCCTTGAAACACATGCCTGGATTCATCAAAGCAATAATGGAAAATATTTTGTTCCACATGGATTTTAAGTAACGATGTTATTTCTAGCAATTAGGGATTTGCAAGCTGTAGCCGTGCTTTTGAGTATTGTGGAAGAAGGGGATGTATCTTGTGATTTAAGCACAAGATTGAGAGTTGAGGACCTTGGTACGCTTCCCAGGCATGTGGCAGATTGAGCATGGGGACGTCACTCTGTCTGTCTACATGGGCAATCCTTCCTGTAATAACAGTCCCTGGCTGAAAATGTGCCAGTATCTGTTGCTGAATAGCTTGGAAGTGGCACTGACGGGAGAAATAATAAGGAACTTAGAAACAAAATGAAATAGGCTTCTAGTACTGAAGCTACAGTGAAATCAACACTGTTCACAGTTGGAGCTTATGGTTCCTTCTCACATCCTCACTTGTCTGTCACTTCCTACCTTCACCACCACAGTGTCGCATTTTCTGAGAATGTCAAGTGCAAGTATAATTTCCTTTTATTCCTTCCCAACTGTCTTGAGACAGAACTAGAGACTCTGTGTGTGTATGTGTGTGTGCATTTAGCCCTGTGTATGTTGGATCCCATCAGGAATTGCATTTCAAAACACTGATCTAATTCCTGCTAAACTTCCGTCTTCTTTTGATCTGACCCGATTTGCTTCCTGTTGTACAATTCGGATGGGATGTAGATCTCATAGGTTATCTGTGGCAAAAAAGACATCACGTTTTTTGACATCTCCCTGGTGCAATTCAAATGGCAGCTTTTATTTACTAGGGAGCCAACATATTACCAGCATCCAGTGTCTAAAAGGAAATAAAGGAGAAAGAAATGGTCATTATTGGATAAATTGTAAATAGCATTGAATAGAGGACTCAGAAGATCTCCTATATGCTTCCATGCCAAGGCAATGACAAGGACTTCTCCTTTCTTTGCAGTCTTCTTTCTGCACAGACTGTTACATTTAAATACAATTATTTTCTTTGATTAAAATACGCTGTTTCTGTTCTCTTTTACATGAAAAACACCTAGTCTGTCTGTGAACGTAACCATAAACTGTAAGGTCCAAATAAGATGCAATTTTGACCTTTTAAAAACTTGTTCCTTCTGTTACTCTTGCCGTTGCTTTATCCCCTAGCAAGGAATCATGGAGAAAAATGCTGTTAAGATGCTGTAAACATTTGAGAGCATCTGTGCTGTAAGAGCTGAAATGACCCATATTCAGATACCATCTAAAAGGACAGGAAATTGGATGAAAGATTTTTTTAAACCCTTATATTAAGTTTTATGAGAACGTAATCAGTTCATCGCAAAAATGGTCACTAAAAGAGAAGTACTGCACTTGCGGATTTTAGGTTTCAGTGTATTTTTCATCGGCAATAGAGGTTTCTCTGCTATTTGCCGTCATTGTCATTTCCCAAACCAAATCAGATCATAGTTCTAGATTGTTCAGGCAACCTGCTACGTATGTGTATAAATATGTAGTTTCAGACTTAAGCTGCAATAGCGAAATCAGCCCTGGCCAGAGAGATGGGTAATAGCATTATTACTACATTGTGGTTTCATGTCATTCCTAGGTCTGCTTAGCTAGGGTATCCATTACAGCCTGCCTTCGGATTTATTGCATCAAGCTCGGAGCAGTACATACATCTTCCAGCGGGCAGTAGTTCTGAAATTTGTTCTTCCAAGTGTTTGCCAGTTCAGTCTGATTTACCTTTTTCTTTTTCTTTTAACTTCCTCCTCATTTATCATCTCAGACAGCTTGTATTGGACCAGGTTACTTAATTGGTTTGGCAGGACTTTCTGGGATCCTTTTTCAAATATGAGCAGTCATGAAAACTGTTAGGCTGCCTTCTTTTTTTATTTTTTTTTTTTCTGGAAAATATTTCGATTCTAAGGCTAAAGCTCTGTATCCCAGGTAGTGCCAAGTGGGAATGTCTCTAAGAACTTGTCGTTGTCATTTAGCCATTGGGGTCCCACGCATCGCATGTTTCCTTCAAATGCCTGCCATGGATCCAAAATTTCATGGATTAACATGTTAGACCAAGGGGAAGACATAAATAAATGAGAGGGACACAATCAACCAAAAAGACAAATCTACTGAAGGTGTTCACCTGGTGCTTGAAATACCACTGTGGCAAGAATCAACAAACATTTGCTTTCTCTACTACTCAAAGAAATAATTTTACCGTCTGTGTCCATCTTCCCTTTGAGCAAAACCAAACAAAGTTGCTGTCTCTAGTCACTGAATGCTTTCTGAAAGCAAGGCTATAAAATATAAATGACTTACATTTTATTGATGTTAATTAAGAGCCGTGGTCTCAGAAAATGCACCACTAGGGTTTGGTCAAAGTATAGTGGAAGGTTTTTAATAGGATTGTGTGTATGGGTCTTACTTCCATCAGAAAATGGTATTTACCCTTCATATTTTTCAGACAGAGCGTTCCGTTAAGGCCACATCTAAAATGAAGTTATAATGGTGAAATATGAGTGCAAATATTGACTTTTTTTTTTTATATGTATCTGTTCCAGGAAGAATATGAAATTGCTCCAGATGAAAAGCTGGGAGAGAAAGGAAAGGAAATCATGATGAAATACCTCACCCCAGAGGTAAGGGGCAGCCAAAGTGGCATTACTGAAGGAATGCTGCAAGGCACACCTTTGCTAAACAAGATTGTTATAGGCTTTGTAAAACAGAGTCCTAAAACTTATGGTGGCAATCTCCAGTGAATAAACCTTCAAGTCTTACACAAACAGAGAGGAAAAAAAATGATAATCCAATCCAGCAATTGACTTCTAAGGATGAACTTGAGTTTACCAGGAGCTTAATTCATCTGTGGATGAGCAGGAGGTTTCTCTGGTCTCTTCTTGGTGTGCAAGGTTCTACATCTGTGGTGTAATGCAAGAGACCTCAGCTGTTATCAACAGATGCCACAATTACTTCCTATCCAGCTCAAAAGAGGTGGTGGCATTTCATACATGGTTGTGTAGATGGTACCAGCAAAAATGGTCTTTGGTAACAGATACTGTATTTTGGTATATAAATTCCCTTACTACCATTTGCCCCAGTGTAGCCAGGGATATGCAAGACTTACCTGGGACAGTGTGTTTTGGAGCTGAGAGATGCTATCACCACTTCTTGTTTCTACCACTGTCGGTTCCTCAGCGTTGGGTCTTGGGGCTGCCTTGGCATTGGAGAGGAGCTCGTGGTAGCAGCTGTGTCCACAGGGTGGCACTCCAAACAGAACTACAAATCTGCTGCCGGAATTTTGGACAGACTGCATTGGGACAAACCCTTTTTTGGGTGGGGGGGGTTTCGATCATTTGCTGACCGTGTTTAACTTTTGCAACAAAAGTCACTGCCAGTAAGCAATAAACATCCAACTTCAAACACAAGAACAATCCTAAGATTTTTCCTAACTTGCTTTCATAAGAGTAATCAAGATCTACAATTGCTGCTGCAACTGCTTTACAAGAGAAATACATTTGACCTTCAGGAGAATTAATTGCATTTTTGGCAGATGTCTTTCTAAAGTGCTTAAATGGTACAATATGTTTCAGAGGTGCAGGGGCAGAGCAGACCACTTTTTTTCCAGTCAGTCATTTTCCTACAATAAATTTCAATGCATACTTTCGGTTATCTCAGAGTGCACTTTGGGATCTGGTTTCATTTACTGAGCCTGGCTAGTTTCATGTGCAGCCATTGAGCACTGCCAGTATGAGTTCCTGCTGCCCACTCATTAAGGGCATGAAGTTCCACTGCTTAAATCCACCGTAATTACCATTTGTCTTAAATTTTCTGTTGATAGAGGAATGAGGGACAAATAATAAGGGAAAATAGCATATACCACTACCCTAGTTCTCATCTGGAAATGGAGAAAGGCATTTTGCTGGTAGCAGGGCTAGTAAAGTGAGAGAAGGATAGTACTGCTTTGTTTCAGATGGTCTTGGTACAGGTTTCCAGATGCCACATCCCTTCCCTGCTGTCCCGTGGCACTCCTGCCATCCTTGTGCATTTGCCAGCAGCCCCATAGTGCAGAAGAAGCACATGGAATAGTTTACTGAGGTAAGTGAATGTGCAGTGAAGAGCAGCTGCTTCTTCATCAAGAAAAAATGGTGGTGCTACACGAAGGGAAATTACTGGGCCTCCAGAGCTGGTGTTTCCATTCTCTGCCATGCCCTGCACTTCATATGAGACCTGCGTACCTGGTTTCTCACTACGTAAAACGGGCACGGGATATTTACAGTCTGTTCTGAAACTTTTATGGTATTTGCAAGTTACCGTACCATCTTTCAGCAGAAGGAAACACAAAGTTGTGCTCCTTCACTTGTAATCTAAAACTGCCCCCCTGGTGGTGGCGCTTTAATGTCTGCATTGGTCTCGCTGCACTTTTTTTTTCTTAATGGGAAACTTCTGCTTCTTCCAAGAGGGGTGTTTAAGCCCTGTGTAGCAGAACGTACTTCCTAGAGGCGAGGTTGACTGTGTGACTGTGCCATAGCAATGGGTTGAATACCAGGTTCTCTAACAGGTCTCCCACGCAACAGATAGTTAAAAAACTAGAGCAAGGCCTGGTTTAATTTCATTTCTTTTTAGATTTTAGTACCTAACGAAGGTACTCAGGTTAGGAGTTCAGACGGCCTACTGTTCTTTCTTGTCAAGAAAGAGAAATAAGAATCTCCAGAGGGCAGGTTTTAAGCCATCAGAAGTCAACGATTCAATGCCAGGTTAGATGCTTGCAGTCAAGAGGGATGAATCTGGACCCAAATGTCCTAATGGAAAGGAAAAAATCCTTTTTAGGAGCTGCATTTCTCCATTTAGTTATCAGTCCCTTGAAAGATACAAATTGCCGCTGATTCCAAAGTTGTCTGCTTTCAGAGGAACACTTCTTTTAAGTAGGTGTGTGTCTGTGCTTCAAAGAACCTGATTGTCTTGATATAAAAATAGTGTGACATACAGCTTGACTGATAGAATAAAATTATAGGTTTAGTTCTTGGACAGATAGTTCAGTCTTATAACGTGAGGAGTATTCTTCCCAGAGTGCAGGATCAGAAGCAAAATGAAAACAAAAAGTAGACTTCATACTCTTTAATATTTATACATGATTTTTAGTTCTTGCTTGGATTTTTAAATGTCATACATATTTAACATACAATGTGTCAGTATATCATCATTCTAAAGTGCATTCATTTGCATGGGGAACATGCACTTTATTTAATAAAACATATACGACTTGCACAGCAGAAAGGAAAAGAAAACACTTCCCCAGATGAATAGACATCACACCAGTACTTACAGCCTCATGTGACACACGCAGCCACTGTCTGCAAGATGGTGCTACACCGCGCTGTGCAGTTGGCAAGACTCAAACCTGTGGGAGCCGTGAATTCCCGCGTGGAGACGTCTGTGTGAGAACATTCAGCATCAGCCCCGAGGCCGCTAAACAAGCTCAGCACTTGCCAAGATGATTGAGGGGGGAGGCACTTTTTCAAGAAATCATGATTCAAGCTCTTCACAGCTTTAACATCCTGAACAGCCCCTATGTGCTCGCTGGGGAAGTTGAGAAGAGGTCTGTCAGCCTTTTGTCATGGTTCACACCAGGGGCAGCATGAGTGGGTCAGGCTTCCACCATCTCCCTGCCCTACAGGCAACAGCGATGACAAATTCTGAATATGTCCTGGCACCTGGAAGGGAAAACAGGTAGTTTAGGCCTCTCAAAGAAGTGGCACGTAGGAACAACCTCCCCAGGGATGTGGTAGAGTCCTCATCACTGGAGGTTTTCAAGATGCTATTGGACAGGGTGCTAGATAATCTCATTTGGGCTCCCTTTCCCATGAAAGGTTGAACTAGATGATCTTAAAGGTCCCTCCCAGCCTGAGCAGTTCTATGATTCTATGTACTCAGTTTATTATCTGGGAAGACATCAGTATTCCCACTCTCTTGCCTAAAGTTCATTGAAACATTCGTATCCAACAGGCAATTCTGAACTATTTGATGGAACGGAAATGTAAGGAGTACATGTGATCTTCATGCTTAGGATGCCAAAATACAAGTGTTTTCATGGGTTCCTTAGCAGCTTCACTTGAGTGGTGAGCAGGGGAGTGAAAACCCACAGAAGTGGTGTCCTGTAGCTGTAGACACCGCCCATCCTTGAAACATGCTGTGAAGAATTATTAACCTACTTCTCTGAGGAGGTCCGACTGTGAGCTGGCTATGTAGGGATGAGCACTGGTGAGGGGGCCTTGTCCATTAAGAGGAAGAGACCCAACGAGGCATGTGCCACCTTGACTGTTAAGAGGAAGACACCAAACAAGGCACCTACCACTTCAGTAATCCAAAGGGAACTCCATCTGCAGGCTGCTGTGGCTTAACAGGAGCAGCACAATGGTTGCCACACTGGTGAGATCAAGGTTTCTTTGACTAGAGCCTTGCTTCTTCAAGAGAGGCTTTAACAGTTTCCATGAAAAAGGCACTTAAAGCTGCCTTCTTGACTTAATAAGTCCTTAGGGCAAAAGTCCAACCCACAGGAAGTCTAAAATTTCTGAGGTTGTGAAATATGATGGTAAAACTGCTAAAAGGAATTGGTCACAAATATTTCTTTCCTGGCTTTTCCTAATCTCAACAGTTGAGTGGGAATGTTTCAGTTTTCGGTTCCAGTTCTGTCTGTAAATGGAAAAGCCCTCAGTGCTTTGTGGAACGGTTGAGTTAAACTGCACCCAGCCTGGCTTCATTACCTGGCTACTTCTTTTACTGGAAGAGCAAAGAGATAGGTTTACCTTTGTACTGCTTTTAAATTAGAGTTTTGCATCTCCATGCAGCATTTTTGCCTTCCTGCCTGACAGCTGCCGTGCCTTACTCTACTAAATCACTAGCCCATTATTTTCTTTTTCTCAGTAAATCACCTTGAGATACTTTGAGAGACACTATATAAAATGAAATTGATTTGAAATGGCTCTTAAGAAGGTCTCCATATGCCATTATAGTTTATATTTGGACTCAGCTGGGTACTAAAAATGTTACTGAATAGGATGTCTAATGTGTATTGTTATCCCCATTAATGTACTTCACAGAATATGAAGAACGGCAACAGCATTAGTTTTCTTATCTGAATTCCTGTTCGGTCTCCTTTCCTCCAGGAAATGCACAGAATAAAGGCTATGCTTGCAATTTCTTTCTTTTCTGCAAGAGGTTGGCTGGACACAGCAATAACCTCCTTACTCCAGTCTAAGGCTAGCAATGGGTATTTTGCTAAATGAAAATATGTCTTTGTTTTTATGAACAATTATAGGATAAGGAAGGGAGGGAAAAGTCCTGTGAAAGGGAAGCTGGTCAGCAGTGCCTGGCCTTCCACTTGTCTGCCGGCTAAAATGCGCTTTTCTCTCAAATCAGTTTTTTCTGGAGAAGAGAACATCTATGTAATATGGGTGAGGTGAAATTAAAATGATATATGAGCCCTTCTGCTGGACAAAGCCAGCAGCTGAGTCCAGGCTCCGGCTCACAAACACCCTCTCTCAGCTCTGTGCGTTGGCAAAAAGTAGTTTTCTTTTTGAACACCATTGTTTTAATCTTGATGCTGAGGATCTTTGCCTTCGGTTGCTCTCTCCTTGAGATTTCCTTCTGTCTTCCTTTTTTCACCACCAAAATAAATGCAAACTTCAGCACTTGCGCTTCTGAGTGAGTCATCCTTGCTGATCACTAAAGCCTTCCATCTCCCATAAGGAAAGTTTCATGTATCACTTTTTAATGATTCTGGCTGAATCCTGGAAGGGCAGGTCATACCGTACCAAGAATTGGATTCAAGTACTGAGACTTCTTCCTCTAACTGTTCAGTTTTACTAAATGCCTTCTAGGGAGCATGTTATAATTAGTTTTTGGAATGGCCAAAACAAAAGCTGAATGTCACAGTAAGGGAAGCTCTGAAAGAAGGAAACATTAAGCTTCTGTAAAGCAATCTGCAGAGTTTAATATGAGACAGAGGCTTTGTGTTTTGAAAGGTGAGCCTTCAGGGACTGTTTTCTACATTGTTACCTCTCTCATACAAATTCAGCTTATATCACTTATATCCAGCGAGTCATCTCTGTCCCCCTGTAAGCTTATTATCTTGCTGATAAAAGGCCAACACAATATCGCTTTTCACTGGCTACGGTGGATGGTCCCTTAAGGCTAGGTCCAAGAGTTATCTCCACAGCTAGTTTTCAAATTTTTCTAAACCCTATGCATTTCATTAATGACCCAATTGAAGTAAGCAATGAATGAAGTGCCTGTCTGAACACAGTGTGTTACATGGATTCAGGATGGGCTGGAATTATTTACTTTCTCAAAGCGTTATTCACTGTGTCCTTTGGGTTCCTATTAGGAGACTTTTCAGGATGCTAAATACTGAAGAAGAAATCCTGGCCTTACTTGAGCCAAGGAGAGTTTTGCCATTTAATTAATTGCCCTGAGACTTTACCCTTTGACTGAATGGATTTCTCATCTCCCCTTTCTATTGACTTCACTACTCTACAGGCACCATTTTAGCCAGAGATGATAGCATTACTTAGGCCTCTGCTTTGCAGCTAGCATAATCGATACATAATTCAGTCCCCAGAGGAATCAATACATAATTCTTGTTGTTGTTCCAGAGACAGCACGATCAATATCTCTGCTGATCACTATGTCTTAGTCCAGGAAAGTACCTTCTCAGCGTACTTTCTGCATAAACTCAGCTTTCCAAAGTTCAATTCTGGGAAAATATCTGGGCAGAAGAATGGCAACCTTGTTACTCAAATTAATGCTTTCTAATCAGAATTTATTTTAATAAGCATTCTTCTGTCACTGGGGCCAGGCTGTAATATAGTGTGGCAGAGGAATCTAAAAAATCACAGTGTTGCCTTGATTAGGAGTCCCTTTGCTGTGGTCTCAGACTAAAAGGCATTTTCTCACGGTTTGCTCAAGTCCTATTTCCTCATCCTTTACCCACTGTTTATAATACAAATGTTAGTTAACTAAACACTTACTGAGGATTTTTGTCTCTTGCAATGGTGCCAAACTACATGAGAGCCTATGGAAACAACATGGTGTCTGCTCTGTCCCGGTGATGCTGTCCCAGGATAGGTCCTTGGGCAGCCCTGTGTCCCGTCCTTTAGACTTCAGGAGGGCTGCATTTGCAATGTGTTTGCTCAGACTGGTTGAAGGTTTGGGCTGGAGTCATTAGCTACTCTGGTTTTATACTAAGCAGTGCTGTTAGTTGGAGCTCTGCTTGTCCTTCCTTGTTTTTTGGAGAGATTACACTCCCAAGTTCACGTGCTTCTTAACTGTTTGTCATTTGTGGTCAGGAAAATCATTGGGATGACTTGGTCAGCAGGCAAAAGCCTTCTAGCTTCCCTCTGTTTGCTGGAATTACTCTGACTCGACCCTTTGCAAAATGGAAACTTGCTTCGGCTAATTGATGTCAACCACACATGTAAACCTGGCTCACATCTGTCTGCTGAGGCAGGGCAGGCCCCCCAGGCTGCTGTGACTGCTCTCGGAGACCAGCCAGGGCATCAAAAGGGCTGAGGACACTGTGGAAATAAAGAGCAGTCTGCTCAGGATTATCTGAGAAGGGGAAGGATGTACTTGTCTGCCCTTGGCTAATGAATATCCTCTTTATAGTTTCCTCCTCTCGTTTTCAGGGGGTCGTCTTTTCCCTATCCCATCTGCATACTCCTCATCACTGACACTCAGTTCATACGGATTATCCAATGGTCAGGGAAGTTAATTCTAAACCTTTAAGGTTCATTCAGCTTTCTCAGAAACAGCCTCTTCTGCCTGATAATTTTGCCACATGGGAAAAAGGATTCAGCCTTTTCCAGCTGCCTGAAACACTGACAAGACATCCAGAAATCTGCACAAGATGGCTTTTGTTCATTTGCACAGACTGACATTAAAATAGACCTCTGGTGAGTCCAGCTTCTTACACTCCCAGCACATGGATTGCAGCCTTGGTTGTCCAAACACAGGGAGGCATTGGAACAGGAGAGATGAGGTGCCTCTTTCCGCCCCCTGACTACAGGAAGCCCAGGGAGACTTTGGGTGTCTTGTTTTTTAGATGATTAAAGTGCAATGAGGGGAATTCCACGCTAGGTATAACGCAGCGTACATTAGATTACACTGCATGGCATGTCCACACAGGTTTCTGTGCACGGTTTCTCAGTAGTGTGGGACCCTTTGAACACCTGACCTCCACAGCCCTTCTGTCCACCCACTGCGACTTGCGGCAACTTTCCTGCTTGGTTCAGCTTTGGTTTTCTGCAGCTAAAACCATAATGGGTTAACAAATGTCTCTCTGAGCTCAGGATTCATTATGCTAAACTCAAAAGCAGTAACAGGTAACTGTATGCTTGATCCCAACAAAGAAGAGAATAAAGAGGCACATGATGAAAATGGAAGTTAAACGCCCCTTATTTCTCGTCTGATTCCCTTGTAATGGGAAATTAGGATTCTGGAAAAACATCTAGAGACTTCAGCAGCTGAGTAGTCTCACAAGAATGGGCCAGGCAAATTCAAATGAGATGCCTGAGGCTGACATCTTTGGCTGGGGTGTTGCAACTAGAAGAATCACTAAGCTAATAATGTTAGTGTGTTATTTTAACTTGGAACCAGGAATCACGGCATTACCATAAGGACTGTTTTAAATTTCACGGAAAACAAAAATACTTCAGTTCATTAAAATATCATTAGATAAGTGTAAAAAAATAAAAAAAGAATTATTTAAAAAAAAAAATCTGTTGATTACAAATGGATTTAAAAATAACCAGCATGTTTAAGGTGTGGAAATGTGGCACTTCAAACTATTCATGTTTAATTTTTTTCCCAGTAATGCAGTTACACTTACAAAACTCACTTAACCTGCATGCCAAGCCTCAGCTTGTGTGTTAATTTATTATTTTTTAATCAAGCCAGACTCTGACCTGAGTCAAAAATCAAGTGTATAGCAAGTTGATTATCCTGGCACAGATGCTGTTTGTCCAACAAGCAAAGCTGAGGAAGAACGGAATGTGCAACTGCAAACAGTGTGTCATCTCCTACAATAAATGTCTTCCCTCTCCATTCTTCGCTGATGGCGATTACCGTATGATCCTTAATGGATCGTGTGACACAGGTGATTAGGGAATGCCCCGTTTCCAGCAGTGCTAGGTAGTGATTTTGTTTGCTTTTGTGGGCGTTTCCAGTCGTTCTGTGAGTGGGACACTGGTTCCTGCCTGATGTTTATTTGATTCACTTCCTAATCCTTTTCAAGGCCTTCCCGAACTCTCTTTTGGGTTTTCATTTCTTCATTCAGTGTTTTCTCAGGATTTTGACCTGCTAATGGAAAAAGATGAAGGCAAATTCTGCAAAATCCCCGCTACCAGGACAGCCACTGACTCGAGTGCAGCCTGGATCAGGCCTTCATGCATGAGCTACCTTCATGCAAAGCAAATAACGTGTGGACTTCAGCGTGAGGAACGCCTGCAAGGGAAGGGTTACTCGTGTTTGCAGGCTTATGTCTAAGAGGAGTGAATTCAAGCAGGGATCTGTTTGTTTTCCTGCAAGAAAGCCATTCAATAATGTTGAGGTTGTAAATGAGTGTTTATAGATTTAGGGATTTTTTTTAATGGAACAAATGACATTTGGTTTACCAGAGGAAGCCAAGCTATGACTATTGCAACATAAGGTTGCTTGCTAATGTTTAGGCTATTCATCAGTGCGGGAGGACGTTAAAAGGTAGAAAGGTTCTGATAAGAGGCTGGACACTGGATGCTATCCAAACCTATCAAGCACACGTGACGAGAGAAAAAAACTTTCTGAGAACAGAAGCTTTCAAAATTGTCCTGTCATTTGTGTTGCCACTAATTGTGAGAATACTGTTCTTTTCCCAAAAAGCTTTATCAAACATCTGGCTGCTTGTACTAATGCGCTGTAACAATGGCTCACTTGGGTTGCCAGCAAAAGAGGTTACCTTTTGAACTGACGCTTCCAAGGGTTGTGTGAATACCCTAACTTTAAGGTAGCTAGAAAATCCTGATTAGTATTAATTAGACTATTTTTTTCTATTCTGTTTCATAAGCTACCCCCCTCATCCTGATGACGGCTATTGGGACGGGTTATTTCATCTATGTTTTCCTCCTTTAATCTGTGTGCAAAATGCTTTTAAAGTGGAAAAAAGGCAAAAACAGGTAAAACATACTTTCCCCTTCCCCCTCATTACAGCAGGTTTATATAAAAAAAATTCATCTGGCTAGTTTATGAGCACCCCTACACCAATAAACCTATGTGTCTACAGAAAGGGGGAAAAATTTGTTTATTTGGTAAAGAAGCCTCTATAAGCAGGTTTCCAAAGAATTATTAAAAAAATATGGGTTGGGAAGGACTAGAGTTTAAAGATACTGAAAAATATCTTGCCAAGCACTTCTTGTGAGGCCCAGTTTCTCACTAATTGAAGTCAAAAGCATATCTTCCATGGTGACCAGTTTAGGTTCTTAAACTAAGCTGCACCAGAAACCCCATAGCTGGTTGGGATTATGGTGAGTGTTTTTATTTAATCGAAGAGTATAAAGTCTGCAGCTGATTCATTGGGCTTGCAAAAGAAGCTGTTGAAACAACTAAATTTTGTCTCACGGGACATTTTGTTATTTTGAAATTACTTTCTATGGGGCTTTAAGTGTTTAAGATTTCCTCTGGTCACCTATAGGAGCCAGGAAGAAATTTCTCCTTCTTGATCTAGGCAATCTTTTCTCTTCCTTTGTTGCTCTGAAACTCACGTTGTGGTTACACCCCCAAATTTCTCTGAATCAAATAATTCAACATTCCAAGGGAACCACATTTTGGGTTGCAGATCTTTATGTAGGAAACGTTTTGACTCACAGCATTTGCATGGCAGTTGCTTGTTTGCCACCATCAGGAACAGAAATGTGGTTTCTAGAACGGAGCATTTTTGCTTTCAGGGATAGCAACTACAAAAAGTTCTGCTGAGAACAGGAAAAACAAGGTATAGCTAGATAGCAGATCCTGATGCTGATTAACAGGAGAGGCAAGAAAAATGCTTTATATACTACGCACTTGTCAGAAAGGAAACCTTAGTGGTTGCTGAGTTTGTCCAAGGACGGGCGTAATTCAAGACTGCAACTTGTACCCCAGCACCAAAGAGGAAGGATGCCGGAAACCCAGAGAAGAAACTTGTCATTTTCCTACCAGTGGTCTTGCCAAGGCCCCGGCGGCACCCAGCAAGCCTGGAGCAAGCAAGTCAGCCTGAAGCCACATCAGATATACAACAGTAAATGTGTTCACGAACCGAGGTGGTTAACATTGCCTTTTGTGACGGATTAGTACAACCCCTCCAGGCAGAAGAACATGTTCAGCTGTTTGCTGAGGTCTCTATTGTCTTCAGTCATTGTATTTTTCTGTGTGTCAACATGTGTTTTGATAGTTTAGTAGAATATGAGGGAAAACAGATTCATCATGACTCCACATCAGCTTGCAGCTACAAAACAAACCCCACAGTTGATAGGCACTGCTGATTTGCTTCATTTAGCTACCAGCAAGCGATCCTGCCCTCAGTACTGAAAATGCCATTTGATCAGAGAGCAGGGTTGGGTTCAATTTTTCTCTCTGTCATTGACCCCATCCACAGTCCCGGGTGAGGTATTTCATGTCTTTGGCCCCTGTTCCTACTCCCAGGGCTAGTGTGATTGGTTTGCTTTGGAAGCTTTAGCTCTCATGACATGTGTATGTAGCGCCTGGCATTACGGGCCCCCATTCTCAGGTATAATGTCTACATGCTGTCGTAATAGATAAATTGCTACTAATAACACAGCTGCTCTCCACGCTCCCCGTCCACCTCACTGCCAATTCCTACATCTGTCATCTCAAAGCAAATATCCTGGAATTATGAAGCCTTGTGTTTTACTGGTTTGCCTCATACAGACCCAGATGACTTTGTGGTAGGAAAAAAAAATAAAAAGAAAATGCAGAAGTTGATTACTTAAAATGTTGCAGCTGCTCCTGATGTAGAATTGGCTGTTTACTACATATACAGCTAAAACCGAACAGACAAGATCAGACACAGGGCAAGAAAAAAGAATGTTCCAACATTTTTGTGCATAACACCAAAAAGCGTCAGGAGACTGCGTGTGCTGTGACAGTGCTGGGAGCCCTTCCCTCACCAGGTTGAAACACATGCCTAACCCGGACTTCCCAAAATCAAAGTACCACCAAGACACTCTATCTCCTCCTCCATTGCTTTCCTCTGCGTTTCTTGGTTGGACTCGGTGATCTTAAAGGTCTTTTCCAACTTAAATGATTCTGTGATTTTCACCACCATCCTCTTCACACCTCCCCTCTGTTGGTCACCAGCTGCACGGTCAGCACTTCCCAGGCTGTAGCTCAGACAGAATCCCAGTTGGCATTTGCCTTCCCCTGCCCAAAACAGGGAGATGAGGGGGCATCAGAGTAACCCAAAGTGGCTCCAGATGTTTCCCTGAGGTGGGGCAAGGAGATCCCCAACTGTACCCTGCGCTGGTGTGTTCCTGCTGTGGGGGCAGCAGTGCAGACCCCAGTGGAGATGCCGCAGGCAGTTCTTGTGGTGAATCTCTAGCCACAAGTAGCAGATCAGCCTTGGAGGCACAATTTCATGGTCTCTGTTTTGCCTTCCATTACTTTTCCCCTTTGAAAACATTCATTACTTGAGCACATAAATTTATCTTTCCCTGATTTTGCATCTACCAACATGACTTGCATAGATCTACCTGTTCTCCCTTTTTCTAGTATCTGCTCTGATTACAGTCCTCATTGTGACTCCTTATGAGTGTTTGCCTCAAAAGGACTGAGGACAGTCACCACTGATAGTCATACCATTGCTACCTGTCCTGGTGACTACCCCCCGGATAGCTGAGCCTTCCTCAAACATCTGGAGAAGGATGTGACTGCGCAACAGCAGCAGCAGGAATGGCATTGCATGTGGCAGACTTCCCATCCCTGACACAAACCATTGCTCTCCGTTGCTGGTCTTGGGTCACGGCCGTGTGAGAGCAAATCAAATGCAGCAGCATAACAACTGGATGAAGCCAGTATTTCTTCTCATCTCATCATGCACCATCTCACACCAAAGTTCATTTTAGCCTGTTTCTTCAATCATTTTGAGGTCTCTACTAGTAGCAAATCTGTGTGGAGATTTGCAAAGAGATTATATGTGGAAAATTGCTGTCAACATCTGAAAATACACGTGTCATGAAGACAGAAGTGCTTGGAACCAGAGACAGCTCAAGGAAAGTTATGGCTTGAACTTTTGTCCATTGACTGAAACATTTTTAATTGTTTTAAGCTAGTTTGCTGTGGAATGTTTTCATAACCTGAGACATAACATATGCTGCACATATTATTTGTTTTGTGCAAGTTACTTTTAAGATAGCTCATCATGTTTCAATATCATGGCTGCAAGTCTGTAACTTGCCAGGAAAGCAGTTGTGTTTATATCAAAAGTTTGCATGAAGTCTGTTCAGTCTAAGGAGTGTGGTATCTTTCTGGTTCATATAATTTTTGTAGTGATGACCAGTCGTGCTGTAAGAACCGTGATGACTCACATCGACTGGCAAGAGTTGGTATAAAAGGAAAGCCTGTATTTCTAGGTTTCTCTTCCTTATTCACTAATTGCAAGCTACAAATGGACCGATTTGAGGAATCTGAGCATCTCTAGCTTTTATTTGATTTCTTTGATTTCAGCCACAGACGATGATCAACTCTTCTGCAAAACACAACCCTTAACCTCCCTGTTCACTGTTCTGTAAAATATTGTGAGGTTGCCACCTAGCTCATGAAGACTTAATCATGCAATGAAGCTTTAGTATTTCGAGGTTCTTAGGTGGAGGGCACTGTGTAAGCATAAACATTTAACTACGGACTACGGACCTGCACTGATCCGTAGCAGCAAAGTCAGTCTGGCTGAAGTCAATGCTATTCCCTTTTCTGATCTGAAGTTCAGGGTTCTGCAAGCTATTTCTTTTTTGTAGGAGATGATGATGATAGAGACAAGTGTCTTTGAAGCAGGACTGTTCATTTGCAAAGAAGATACTTATTCCTTTGCTCAGAGCTCCAGGTTTCCTTTGGTGAGCACTCAGCATACAAACTCCTTTCCTCATCTGTTCTCAAGGCCATGCCACGTGCCTGCATTTTACAGAGTCCGGTGTTTTGCAAAATCATTGGTACAAAGGATTGGGAGAGGGCTCAAGAGCCTCTTGCACTGAACAGAGATCAAATACACTTAGATCATCAACAGATGTCTGCCCTTGGAGGTCTTTCAGACCTCTGAGAACAGATTCCACAATATTCATATGCCTGTTCTTGTGCTTCCCTGTGAGGAAAATTAGAAAAAAATCCTTCATAGCCAATTAAGTGGATTCTTTCACGTCATTCCCCCAGTGTAGAGCAGAACATGCAGAATAATTGATCCCTGCCCTCTTTATTAAAAACATTTCTTTATTAAATGACCTTTATCATGTTTCACTCTTACTTTTCCAGACTAAACAAATCTAGTTCCTCAATGCTTCCCTTTGGCATTTTTTTCCCAAGCATGTTTCTCAACCCTCCAGACACTTGGTGTTCTCGTCCGCTCTCTGTAGCTTTCTCAAACGGTGGTGACTCCAACTGGATACGTGTCTCTAGCTGGAGTCTCAGCACATCCCTCTTTGTCACTTAAGCACTTTTCCCACAGAAGCAGCAGCGTCGCACACAATAAACCAACTCCACACATGTAGGTTAGTGTTGTGTGTGCATCTGCTCTGGGCTGCGTAGAGCTCTCGGAAAGAATCAGAGTCGAGTACCAGAGACACCTGCTACTCCCCCCACCCCAGTTTCAGAAGGGCTAACCCCAGCTGCTGGCTTGTCAGGAAGATGCTTTTGCTCACTGAAGTTGCAAATCTCTGCTAGTTGCCTGCCTGCTTTCACTTCCACAGGCTCAAAAGCAACACTTGTAGTGAACTACGTCTTGACCGAAGTCGTACATTTTAAACATTTGGAATTTCTGTCGTAAAGAAAATTAGAACAAATAATATGTTTTAATGAAAAAGTAAAATTATCAGAGAAGGTCTTTGGAATGCCTCTCTTGGTACTGCTGACGTTTCAGCTTATTTTATCAAGAATTTGGTTATCTGATAGATCGACAAAAGGTCAAGTGTCCTCCACACAGTCACAGGAGAAACACCATCAGAGAAATGTTCTAAGTACCAGGGCAAACATATAGAAATGAGTTACACAGCCTGGAAGCTTTCATCTGATCTGAATCAGATTTCGCTTCTTTTCAGTACTTCAGCGAGGTGCTGAGTGCCGGGACATGGACGGTACCAGATGCGGCACACACAGAGCTGTGTAAGGCGGGTCTCCTGGCACTCAGGCTGCCAGGGACAACTGTGGTGGTACAGGAGAGACCAGATTGCGTTCGGCTTGTGATGCTCTTGGCTCCCACCAAGAACCAGGTGTTTATGGGTGATATTGCATCCAGCATCAAATCTAGCCACCATGGTTGCATCTTAGGGAACAGGAGAGGAAGGGGGAGAAGCTGCATTCAGCCTCTCTGCAAAAATACGAAAAGTATCTTGCAGGCCCAGAGGCTTAATTTGGAAGGAACAGCAATCTCCAAATTTTTGTGGACATGAACACAACTGAACTTGAACAAGCGTGTGACATCTCAGCTGTTTTCATGCCATTTGCTGAAATGGTAGAGCAGCTGGGAGGATCTCTTTTGTCTTTTAAATCAGAAAAAACGAAATTTAGAAGTGGAGAGTTTTTTCTCAGTGTGTTAATGGCACTCAGAAGTAACTGAACATCCATTTCTTGTTTCTCAGATAATTGCTAATCCCATTCCTAGTTGCGTTCTTTTCTTAAAAATTAAACAAAAGGGCATCATAAAAGTGAGATGATGCTTTGCCAGCAAAATATTTATAAGAAGGTTTCTTCAGTTTCTGGCCATAAATGAGAAGATACAGGAGGTAGAAGATTTCGATTAAAACCTGGTGAGAGTAGTTTGGACTTTAGGACTTTTATTAAACTGTTTGGTCGAAAAGGATAACGTGATGAGAGAAATTTTTGCTGTTGGATCAATTTAAGCACTTTTTGCACTACCAGAATCTTGGGCCATGAATCTGGTTTCGGTTCCATCAGCTTTACCCTAGTGTTACTCTGTTGACTTGAGTGGCATAAGTTCTGATTTACATTGTCATAATTGAGATCAAGAATCACTTTCTTTGCCTTCAGAAAACAGAATAGCCATTAGGGGAAATATAGGACTGTACCTGTTAAAACTACCCAGCGTTTTGTTTTGAATACAAGAAAATGTGACGGGTTTCTGCAGGTGTTTCTGAAGAGTTAGCAGAATATTCTTCGTCACATGCTCAGATGTAATGGTCTTAATCACGGTGTATGGCTCTCTCAGCTGCCACAGGACATTTATTATGTTGGAAAAGGTGTCTCTGTTCCCCTGTAAAAGCCAAATTTGCTTTTACAGCCATTACCCACAATGCAGTGGGAGAATGGTGTTAATAACCGTTTCATCAGAGCTGCAGAAATCTTTGCACCTCTCCAGGGAAGAAGCAACTTTTTCTTCCATAAGTGGGCAAAGCGTTACCTTTGGAAGCTTTCGCTCTTGGGATCCAAATGCTTTCTTGCACTCATAACCTGCACTACCTAATTGTTCTCCAAGGGAGCAAAAGTAGGTTGGTGGGTTGGGTTTTGACTTGTAATTGTTTCTGGCTTTGTTTGAACATTTGGAGGCTGCAGGTATGCACAGTACTCAAAGAGGGAAAATGGCAGTCATGGGTATTTAGTGGGAGCAGTGGGAACTATGAAGTCTCAAGGAAAATCTCAGGAAGGATCATACAAAGACTCCCTAGAACCGTAGGCAGAGTTGGAAATGGTTGGGGATGCTCCTCCCATACACGTGGTGCAGCTGCTCTGCCCTGAACACTATGAAGGGCTGCATAATGACACAAAATGTTTCGCTGGGCCTGCAAAACCTTTGGAAATGACCAGCCTGTGAAAAAAAAAAAAAAAAGTGTTTTTTTGTTATAGAAAAGCAAAGTGATCTAGTAAAGTGTTTGTATTACACTTTAAAGCTTTAGCCCATGTACAGGATGTCATTGTATTTATGTCTTTACCTACCTTGGTATTGTTAGCTTGCTCTTGATTTGTTGAGAGGAAGCAAAGATTCAAAGGTCAGCAATGAGTGGTTTTGAAAAACCAAGTGGTGACTGTATCTCCCACAAACTTGGAGAGAGGAATGGCAGTTCTTGCCATTTTTAAATACTTCCCACATTGTCTTACAGTTTCTTTTGCTCATTCTTCTCCCCTTTCCCTTTAAGAATTTAATTTCTTGTTTACGAAAAGAGTTAGCTGATGCTTATAATTTTTTTTTTTAAAATGTACTTTGATTTCAGACAAAATTTGATGGAATTATTACTGTAATAATGCATCATGGGCATGATCTTCAGCACTAACCTCAAGGCAGTTTACGTCCCATTGGGAAATGAATTTCCAAAAGGAAATAAAGTGGCCTGATGTGACTAAGAACCAGGTCACTTGGTCTAAATGACTAATTATGAGGTTTAGTACTTAGTTTTTGGATCCCAATTTTGGCCTATAAATGTAGAACCTGTTCTAGATTTAATTAGTAGTGACTTCAATTAGAGGCCCTAGTATCAATTTTACTTAAGTGCAACTCCATTCACGTCAGAAGACACTGCTGATTGAGTTCAGTGGTGTTGCTGTACCCTATAAATCAGAGAGATGTTCAAGATAACCAGGTCTCCAAGCAGCGGACTCACGCAGCCACGCACAAGCTTTGGGCTGCCAATGAGCTTGTGTACACACCCCATTGAGGATGCAAACTAAAAATCACAGGTATTAATTCATATCGTTCCTAGCCGAAATCAACTGCCTAACTGCTAATCATTAGTCGTGGGTTCCTATCTGAATATTCCTTTAAAAGCGTTTTTTTTTTCTTTTTCCCTTTTTTTTATCAGTAGTTTCAATGCAGCAGCTGTAGGACTGGAAAACAGGACTTTTGAGGTTTTTCCTAGTTCTTTCACTGCTTCATTCTTGCCTTTACTTACTTTCTTGAACTAAAACTGGGACTTAGATTTAGTCATGGACATCTGCCGTTAGGAATTTCTTTACATTTTCTGATTTACTGGGACTTGTTCTTCAGTTCTCTCTCAGCTCCCGTCAACTGTAGTGGCCAATCAAGCTGAGAAAAATTTGACTTTTTCTCAATGCCTTCATCTTTTAGATGACAACGTGGGGGCTCATCTACCTCTCAAGAAACTGTGAGACTTCTTAATTATTGGCAATATACTCTATCTGCGATTAAAAGTGGGTTTTCCCTATATATCTTTTGCTGAGGAAATGGAGGAATATATGAAGGAAATGAGGAAATATTTCAGTGAGGTCAGAGATATCCAGCGTGTTCTGCAGATTGTCTGTCGAGGTTGAATAGTGAGACTGCATTACGCAGTACGCACAGACAGTTCCGTAAACCATGTTCCTATTTAAAAACATTCAAGTGGAACAAACTTAGTTTTTCATGTCACAACCAGGATCATATTCACATTTCAGCAGTGGGAAGGAAAAGATAGACGACTTAATTCGGCTTTCACCATGCTGGAGATTTTCTCTGGCTCCACCTCTGCCCCTTCCTCTGTCCTCATTCCCAGTGTTTTTGAACTCTGCCTACAATGCATTTCAGTGCTTGCCAAGATATCCCCAACTAAGGGTGAGTTAATGAGAACATCTGGCCAGGAATGAGTGATGATGCTCTGTGACACACCCACTCGGCACATCTGGTGGTGGTGGCCACGGATGGGGAACCTTACCGAGTGATAAGGCTTCTGCTAGGAAAGAGGATTTTGTCATCTATGGCTGGATTTATTGAAAATACCCAAATCCGATTGGTTATATAAAGGGGCTTTCATGTGAATGGGAGAAATGTCTATAAGTAAGTACAGACAACACACGCACTCACACAAACACACGCACATGGATATACACTTTTTTATATAGCTACAGTATACTGTCAATGAGTAAGAATGTGGACTGCCTAAAAACTGTCTTTATAGATAATTAGTCCCAAAGGTCCTAAACTGGTTAACCATCAGGGCATACTGCAACAGACCTCACTTTGGTAAGAGCTTTTCGAAGGGGCTGACTGTACAATTCTCTCTAAAAGGAGGAGAGGATGAAGAGAGTTCATGTGCTTGGTTGGCAGAATTCCTTTTTGAAATGATTGTTTTAAAACTGCTGGATTATTTTTGTCCTTCTAATGATGAATTAAGGTGTCCAGACACTTTTGCGAGCATCTTTTTATATTATTTATATGTAAATCAATAAATACCAGTGCTCTACTCTTGTTTTCCTTTGCTGGTAAAAAAAAAAAAAAAGAAAAGAAGATGGATTTTTCAGACAGCACAATGAATCATCAATGAAGTGAAAACACTGGGCAAATTCTCTTTTGTTTAAGAGAATGGCCTGTACACAGTTTAGGCCAGCACATTTTTCATGGGATGCAAGGGAGCAGTTCAAAGAATTGGCAAGGAGTGGGTCCTGCATATTCATGAGGCTGGGCAAGGAGGTGAAGGTACAGGAGAAGGCAGAAAAGCAATGTGAGGATAGAGTGGAATGTGGAGCGAGTTGCCACGGTATCCTATTTTACTGCTGTTTGACGTAAAGCTCCTTTGCTTTTACACAACCGCTGGAACTGAATGGAAGCAGCTCAGGGCATAAATAATGAATGCGTCTTTTACACGTTAAGAGAGGAGAATCTGCACCTTATCACAGGGATAACGTGCCCCTCTCTTCTCTCCCCAGTCTCCAGCCTGCGTTCCCGAAGTCAGTCAAGATCTTATCCAACAGACAGAGGAGAAACTCGAAAACAGCCCCTGCAAAGAGCTGTTCTCTCACTGTACAAAGTAAGTATAACACGATAACCAAAGATCACAGGGCTGCAGTCAGCAGCCTGTAAAGACTGTGGCAGGTAGAGAGACACATTTCAATTTGAACCTGAAGCATGTATCTCCGGCTTATGTTCATAATCCTAGAGGCATTGCTGACAAGCGGTGAAGTCATTTCACCTGAACGAAATATAATAAATATTTCCGTGCCATTATATACACTACACACAGGCACTTAGTGTTTCAGGTATTTGACAGAGTGTTCCAGCCAAGTAAACCAGCCATGGATTTCATGCTGTGTGAAAAGAGCTACAATGATAATGTATCCAAAGAAAACATCTCTGTTTCAAAGTGAATAAAAATTAAGTGGCTATACAGTCCATTTAGACAGAGGAATGTGCAAACTTGCTCCGCATGGCTTTTCCAGAAAATCTTCACCAGGAGAATGGGGCTTTTTTAATGCTTTCTGTCTGTCTGTGGCGTTCAAACGAACGTGCATTATTTCATCCTTTGTCTGGGAAAAGGCTTATCAGTTTTTGTAGCGGCGAGGCGATTTGTACTATTATGTGCTAAAGCTCCAGGTATGCAATCTGCATTTGCAAACACTGACCCGAGTACGTTCACGCCAGTAGATCATAAACCAATAAAAATATGAAAAGGAGGGATCATCGCAAGCTGGCCCATGTGGTTTCTGGCTGAGCACGGTTTGTTTTCCCTGGATGATGTAATGGGGATTTGTAAAATTCGCTCCGCTGTCACTCATTGTTTTGACTCATTTCATTGACCTTTTCTGTTTTCAGTTATTCTTTGTGTTGGTAGGAGATGTGGGTTATTTCTGGCCTTCTCTTATAACATAACCAGTTTCCTTGCATTGGCCTGGTGTCATGTAGAGATGCTCGTATAACTCGCACCAGTTGTGTGTGCCAGTCCCAATGACAAAGGCAGAGCTGTGCTCGACACAAACCCCCCTGATGCCTGTTTCCAGTTCTCGAATTGGTTTGAAAGCTGACAGTTCCCTCTAAAATGCACTTTGTTGTTGCCAAAGAGGGGAATTAAAAAGCAAACAACTGCTGAAAGGCAGCTATTGTTCTTTAACATACGTGCAGCTTTTAATTAACTGAATGGAATAGGCTAGCATTGGACACCGCTTAATTCAGGCTCGTATTCACCGGCGGCCATTCCTTCGTCTTAACTGAAACAGATAAATGAGCCAGGTTTGAGACCTTGTTAATAAATATGCTGATCATTTCACATGGACTGAAATGGGGTCAAAAGGAAGTTTTAAAAACTTGCTGTAGGTATTTACTAAATGTACTGAATAATGTTAATTTTGGAAGAGTTCACAGTCAGACCAAAAAAGGGAGGCATACATACAAATATGAAGCTTGCTATCCTGTAGGAGCGGGAACAGGGATGAGTTTCAGACACGTCTTCACAGATAAGATCAGTCTGCAGGAGAAATGCGTGTATAACTCTAACTTCTGCTTTGACCTTTAGTATTTTGACTGTCTGCTCTTGTCCCCCTCCAATTTCCCTTATAATTTTGGCTTTGAATTTGGGTATTGTTAAAGCTCATTAGGACTTACTTTTTATTTTATTTTGTAAGCTTGAATCCGCTTAGGGGAAACCGTATGATCTGTGTCCAATCACAGCTAATGAAGACAACAACAGTTTGACTTCTGACTATCGAATATGTGCAATTACCTGCCTGTTCCAAATTGATGGCGCAAGAATTACCAAAAAAAATTCAAACAGCTGAGAAATCCCAAAAACTTATGAATAGTAGCTTATGAACAAGGAGGAACTAAACTGAGGAGACACGTTATTCATGTCGAATTGTTTGCTCAGGTCTAGAACAGCCCCAGGGTGAGACATAGATTATCCATTCCCAAACCAGACTAGTCCTTCAGGGAGGATTTCCTCCCCCAGCAAAATCTAGAAATGTGTCTGTATACCCTTAGACACAGACACAAAAGTGTGTACACCAGGACAGAAATACTCATTTCCAGTGGGCATTTTTCACCCAAACCCAAGTTTTGTCCCTGACAATGCTGCCAACAGAGGTGGATGCAGCAGCCCCAGCAAGCAAGGCAAGAACCAAAACCAGCAGGTCATCAACCCACTGTTAAACAACATGACCACCTTCATCTCAGGCAGCTCTCTTAGCTCAGCCCATCTTTTCCTAGCTCTGAACCCTTGGCCTTCCTTATGAGATGTCTGTTGGTCTCTGGCTGCTTGTTGTCTGCCACAAGCAACATACTTATTTCTCACATTTGCAGATTGGCCTTTTTATTCCTTTATTCCTTTGATTATGCAAAAGACTTCGCATCCACTGTGTGTGCTCCCAAATTCTTTTCTTGATCCATAAACAAATCCACATCCCTGTTCAGATGTTCTTTCCTCTGTTTTACTCTACAAAGGACATAGCTGTTAGGAAAAGCCCTTTGGCTTTAATCACAGTTATTACTTCTTCTGTAGAGCAGGAGTCGAAATTGATTTTTTTTCTCAAAATAATGCCTCTGATGGTCCCTCGTTGGTAGAAATGGGCTGAAGCCAGAAATTTTCAATGCAGATGTAAACATCCCCGAAAGTTCAGGAGCTCGGTTCCTGAGGGTGTTGTGTTAATTTACTACAGAAGCAAAGATATTTGTTGTCTAGTGACTAACAGCATTTGTAAAAGTCCATTGAAGCCAGTGGGAGACGTCCTGTTAATTTTCAGCAAGCAAAACAAGCACATATTACTATTCAGCTTGTATAAGGCCTCCTGTTATGAAATACATCAAACATATCACTTTGTTCCTAGATTGAAACCACGAGTAAAATAAAGTACAAAATAAAGTAGAAGTAAAATCGTAGAATACCAGGTTGGAAGGGCTGGTCAAGGATCGTCTGGTCCAACCTTTCTCGGCAAATCCTACCATACAAGAAGTCTGGATTTTCTCCTCTTGTTTTGTTTCTCTTTTGCTCCAAGTTCAGGATTATAAAATGCTTATATATCCTTTTCATCTGAGATAGATCTGTCCTTGACCACCTCAGTGGGGAACCATTCCAAGAATACCTAAACAGCATGTACTTCGACAGGTTTCTCCAATGGAAGTGGTTGGAAAGGTAAGTGTCACTATTATTTAAATTTTTTTTTTATTTAAAAATGAATACATTTGCCTTCAAGATAGACAGTTTGGCCTTTGTTCAGCATTACTGTGTCTCATCCCAATGTTTGCCATTTACGTCCCTCTCTGTGCAACAATTATCTTGCTCTTTTCACTGTTCTCCTTCAAGAAAGTCCATCAAGACTCATTCCCCATTTCCCTGACCAGTACTGCAGGGAAGGTCTCCCAGAGAGCTCCAGGAAGGCTTTCCTAATTTTAGCATTTGTTTGTAAGTGTTCATTGTTAGAAGGTTCACAAAGAGGTAATGGCTTTAGCCACAGGAAGATGCCACATAGAAAAGTCATGGTTATGTTGGCATTATACTCAATTTAACCATGAGCTGAGTCTCCAGCTGTGACCATTCAACGGGCACGATTGGTGTCTGTGGTACATATATAGTGCTCCTTCATCATCCATCCATGTGCTAACACCCGTAAATATTCTCCAGCCACTCCCTTCTCTCTTAGGGACACCGCACTCCTGAAGGTGACATACTCCAGCAGGCAGCTTGGGCACCATTTTTGCGCAGTATGCTTGTGCACGGCAAGTGAATAGGGCAAGACCTACAGACTATGAAAAATAGGGATCCAAATCTCCTGCCATCTGAGAAACGTCAGTGGTGAATTTCATTGTAGGTGTTGTCACAATGAGCTCCTCATGGTACAGCTTGAAGGACACGTTGCAGTTTTTTATAACATGCCCTTGTGCATCTAGAATGCTAAACCTAAGACACACATCGAGCCTCTGGCTTTTGCATTTGCAAACGCTGTGCCCAAGCAAGACTGAAACAGATGCTGCTCCCTAGGGAAGTAAAGAATAAAACAGAAATCCACCCCAAAACACCAGGGAGCCAGTTTTGGCTTCTAAAGCTCAAGTGTTTGGACATTTAATGGTATTAGGTACATTAGGTATGATTAACGTACATTCAGCAACTTCGGTTGTCTTTGTGTTTAGCTACGCTCTGAATATGTGACTTTTTGTCTGGACCAGTTATCACAATTATTAAATCACTGTAAACAGACAAAAATATGGCATGTAAGTCCTCACACCATATTTATTGGCTAGACATTTCTGAGCATATTTAATAACCAGACAGCCTCAGTGGGTATTACTTTTCAAGGAAAGGCGCCTTTGCCTTCTCCTTGTCGGTGAGGGCTGTAGCAGACGCGCACTGCTGGGTAAGTGACCTTGAGTTGAGAGAAGCCCCAGTTTCCACAAATGGAATTAATTACGGCAGATGAGTTAGGGCCAGTTCCATGAGCGGTGTGTGTCAGCATGATGCCTCGGAGATCAAAGGAGCTGTGCCAGTTCCTCTCCCTGGAAAGCTACAAAGCTGCTGCACAAGAGGGAAGGGAAGCGGTGGGCAGAGGGAAGAGCCATTTCATGCCAAGACATGCTCCACATGCCATTTTTACTCAATCCAGCACTTACTCTTCCATTTCAATTAAAAAAAACAACAGATGATTCATCTCTAGCCAGGCTATTTCCTATCTGTTTTCACATTTGCGGCTAAGGAATTTTCTCAAATGCTTTGAGGATTTGTTTTTTCCATTCCCCCAACAAACGTGACAAGCTATTGGATGCGCCTGTCCGGTTTAAGAAGCTGGGAGAACTGTTTTTAGGATTAGCAAAGAGATGTTAGTAGCACAGGGTGATCAGCAGCTCCTTCTGACAGCCTGCTGGCTCCAACGGAGGAGTCAAACAGTCCATTTATTCCAGGGACATTGCTGAGCCTGTTAGTTATCACTGCTAATTGTTGCTTTTAACCCCAATAACATTTGCAGTATGTTCATAGAAGCCTGAAAATAGCATCTTTTCTTCTTGTTTTGGCCTGCTGCGTATTATTCTTCTCCTACTTCTAAAAACAATAATGAACATAAATGAAACTATTCACTTTAACATTTATTCCTTATTGTCATCAACCTCACCATCGCTGTTGTGGGAACAGCCACGTTATTGTGCTCCCTCTGCTGGCTGGCTGCCCGCCAGAGGGAAACAAAGCTGGGAGGAATATTCATATCCACTGCTAATATAATTGTAAAACTTTGGTGACGAAGCTGTGGATACAAAATTGGGTCTTGCTGATTCTAGAGTTCTTCTTCTGTCACATTATAAAACTTTTACGGTAACGTACATAAGTTAGATGTAGGGCTGGAGCCATTTTGTTAGAGCAGAATTTTGTGGGAATCCTGTAAGATGGTATAGGGATCGTGTCTAGTGATCATTAGGGAGCACTCTTCCCTCAGAAAGACAGACAGACTCATTTAACCCTTCATTTGGCCCTTAAAAGGAAAGGGATGCTTTCACTCTTTCCTTGCCCGTGATGCTCTTCCAGGAGGCAGGTACCCCTGGGCTTGGAGTCCGGCCTTCTCCCCTCCTGCCAACGGGACCTAAACCCACCTCGCCGGTTCCCGGGATTGTTTCTTCCCTTGTTTCACATCAGTTTCCTATTTTGCTTAAGGTCAAGAAACCAAAACTATTTCCTGGTGGATTGAATTTTGGATCTCTTCTTCTCAGCTTGAAGACCAAGCAAAGCAATAGTGTTAGCCCAGCACTACCCTTAAAAAATTCCTATATATCATGAGAACTAGCATCTTGTTGGAAGCTCTCAGGCCTCCTCTTTGCTTAACAAAGGCCAAAGCAACATAATGGAGATTCAGAACCCTCCTTGGTCCTAAGATGCTAGCAGAAATTATACTGGTGACTCACTAATGTGTTGTATTTTATTACAGCTTAATATGTTGGAATTGAAAAGTTCAAGCCATACATAGTATTGAAGTAATGTAATTACATAATTATATATTGTATTAGATAATATGATTACCTTGAAATAATGTGATTATATAATATTTATCTATTTTGCTTTTCAAAAGTATGCTCTGAAATAAATAAATCACAGAGAGTGCATTAAATGTAGTGTGTCTTTTTTTTTTATCTATTTTTTTTTTATTTCCTTTTCTTGCAGGCAACCAGTAACGAAAAACACGTTTCGGCAGTACAGGGTGCTAGGGAAAGGTGGCTTTGGGGAGGTGAGTAATTCTGAGAGTTTTCTGTTAAGAGTGTTTCTTACTTCTCAGGCACTGCAGGTTACAGGAGCCTGATGCGACCGAGGTTGATTTTCATTAATTGCCGACAGTTTTACTTAACCTCTCATGACACTGTAATCTCAAAAGAACACTTCTGAGAATTATTTTGTATTCGACTGTTGCATTCACAGTGGAATTAGGGTCACACCCTTATTTGTATTTTACTGATGGCTGGAGGTCGCTGCCTAGGCAGCAGAGTCAAAAGGGAGGACAGGCTTTAGCTGAGCAGATCACAATCAGCGCAGACAAAAGGAGGTGGGATAGGAAGCAGGCGGAGGAAAGTGAAATAATTAAACCAATATTACACAGCAGGTTTGGAAACAGTAGTCGGTCCCCCAGCTGCCCCCGCCTATGCCTTATTCGCTACGCCGCGGTCTCTAACCTTAAAAGGACTAAATCGGATCAGATCACGAGGAGCAAAGTGCAACCCAGCCGCAGCGTTTGCTTCGACTTACCCAGCAATTGTTCTCTTTAATTCGCAGGTCTGCGCTTGCCAAGTCCGAGCGACGGGGAAGATGTACGCCTGCAAGAGATTAGAGAAGAAGAGAATAAAAAAGAGGAAAGGCGAATCCATGGCACTAAATGAAAAGCAGATTTTAGAAAAAGTCAATAGTCAGTTTGTAGTGAGTATTGAACTCCCTAGCGCTCAGCTCCCTGCTCACCTGCTGAGCACTGTCTCCCGTTGAATCTGATGTCTCTCCCAACTCCTGCTGCAGGAGAGCTGCCAGAAGCCGACTTCCTTCACTTTGCATCTTAGTCCTGCTCCGTGCTCCTTTGCCGAGTCTCATTTTAGTCTCTGGTCTGTGACAAATGCACCAAACAAGGTGCCTGTTTCTACCATGGGAACATGATGCATTTTACAGCCTTGGCTTGCATCAGGCTGAGCTATTTTTATCTGGTGTGATTACCTGAATTCCCAGTGTCTGGGAGAGAGGAGCTTGGAGGAGACTGAAGGAGATTCAACCCAAATACATCAGATGAGATTGGCGAGTAGGAGCATCCAGCCAGTGACGTGGAGCTGGTCTGCCTGACGTAGGGCTTTCCTGAGTCGTGCCAGCTCTTGTGTCTCTTTAAAAACCTGCCTTAGATGTGGATAAAAAAAAAGAAAAAGGTGTTGTTATCTCAGCATCTGTCGTGTTCTTTATACTTATATTAGGAAACACTGTGAATACAACAGATGCAAGATGGTTACTTACCTCTGGCAGACGCAAAGACAGTGGCACGTACTTAAAAGTGATGGGTGGCTTTTGGCATGTCTGATCATTCCTGGGGCACCCACCAGAGCCTTTCAGGGATGATGCTGACCTTCATGCCTCAGTCATGGTCCATTTGACCACTGAAGGACGGGGCTATCCGGGCCTTCCTGGGAACCTACTGAGATAATGGGGTTTTGACAGCTATCCAGCAAAACAGGGCAGCGGGAGGCACAGATTCGCTTGGTTATTAAGATTTCTCTTACGTGGAAAAGCATGCCTGGAGTTAGTATGTTTGTCCAGCCTGTGAAGCTATCTGAGCACTAACCTTGAGGGTCTCTTATGATGAATAGGCTGGATTCAACAATTAAATCTCTAAAATCCTAACATCTGATTTTTCTGTACTTTTAAAATATGTATGTTTGCTATTGTAATAAGTCCCATAGCAAATTCAGTCAATGTATTTTTTTTCCTTTTCTAGAGAAAATCTTTTATGAAAAATTAGTGCTTTCTTCTTAGCAGCTCACTGCACTGTCCCAACTGTGCAACAAATTTTTTTCTAGGTCAATTTAGCCTATGCCTATGAAACAAAGGATGCACTGTGTTTAGTTCTGACCATAATGAATGGAGGTGACCTGAAGTTTCATATCTACAACATGGGAAACCCAGGCTTTGAGGAGGAAAGAGCTTTGTTTTACGCAGCAGAGATTCTTTGTGGCTTAGAAGACCTACACAGAGAAAATACTGTGTACAGGTAAGCACTCTCTAGAGTCTTGGGACATCTTTTTTGGGTAGAAAAGAATTGCCTGCATCCTCCCTGCTCATTGGGGTGCTGTACAGCCTAGACGTCTCTGTGCTTGGGCTGAAATTTTGCAGAGCCCTGTACAAATACAGCATGACTCAGTAATCATGGAAGGAAGCAGTTGCTTCACTAAATGCATCCTGTCTAAATTATACAGAACTAACACAAAGCTCCCCAAACCCTACCTCGGCGTGCCCTGGGTGACATAGAAAATTATAAAAGTTCCTTTAAAGGGATTTCATTAAGGAGTCTAGTTTCTAGTTGGTATGAAATGGAGATCATTCTATTCAAGCCTCTATTTTAATTAGTTAGATTATAATGCATTAGGGGCTGCAGCACGTCAGATACGGGAAAACCATCTCTCCTATCCCAGAAGGAGCGCAATTAGCGCAAGAGGGTGTTGGAGACACAGGGAATGGATTTACGCGCCAGGACGGGAACCAGTTTGATTAGCTAGATTGGGTGGTGATGGTGGCCGTAGCCTGCCAGCCGTGGCAGGAGGCACATTCACAGCCGTGGGACGGAGGCATCCTGCTGGCAGCGTCCCACCGGCCACGGGGGCAGCCAGCAGGCAGGATGCTGCCCAGCGCGGTGACAGGCAGCCAGCTTCCAGAAGGACAAATTTCAGCTTCTCTGCTTCCAGCCTGGCTTGCAGCTCTGTACAAGCACTTTTCCAGAGCGTCATAGGGTTCACTTGCTGGATAAGCAGGGTGATTGCAGACAGAGCTCTTGTGACTCCATGAGGATTTTTTTTTTTTTAATCAACGACCAGTGTAGTGGTAAACAACATTTAATGTTTGTCTTCATCATCCCAGCTTGTGAAATCATTATTGCTGTAATTCACAACAAAAGAGGTCCTGTAACTTGGTGAAAGAACTTCCAAGGACAATGATTAATAGACAATAATATGTTGTTTTTAAAAACTAAGCCACACTTTAAATCATTTTATATGCCTATGTATTATAATCATTATATATATGCTTGTATACATAGGAATTATGATATTGTTGTTCCTTGGAGGAAATCTCTAGGAAACTGCCACTTGGTTGCCTCACTGTGACTTGGATCTTGCTAGCTGGCGTAAGGCGGGCAGGCAGATAACATGCTGCTTTAGTTGGTGCTGGCCCAAGAAGGCTTTGGGTTTTTTTCCCAAGGAAGAAAATGGAATTAAGTGTTTTAATGTCAATTGAAGAATGACATAAGGAATGACATGTCTGGCTTCCCTTTTTAAAAAACATCCTACCACATTCAAAAAAGTGGTAGATTTTTAAAAGTACTTCAAAAACTACTAGATTCCAAGCATGCTTTATTGATGAAAATGACTGGTACATTCATAACGTGGCTGCTAAAATGTCATACTAATGCCACTTGCTAATAAAACAAATTAGATCTGGCCACCTACGACAGTACGTGGCTCTGCGATAAATGGCATCCTACTTCCTTAAGCACTTGTTCCCATGTTACTCTTAAAAGAGCTGCTAGTTTACACCTCAGATGGCACGTTCATTTTGGTGATGAATGATATTATATCCTTGTAAGTGACATTTTCTAGCAGTATTTTAGGAGCATCTGCAGAGACCCCTAATTTGTAATACTGCACCATGTTTTGGGACCTGTGAGAAGTGCTATATAGGTCAATAAAATATAGCAGCTAAATGCTACCGCTTTCTCAAGGTGAATAATTCATCACAAAACACTTATTCCTCAGACTTAATTTCATTTTCCATGAACAAAATGTTTCTGAGTAAAACACAGCATCGGAAAATACATCCCCATCTGATGGGCCAGTGACGCACGCTGTGGACGTGACCCGAGAGAACAACCAGGCTGAGCGTCAGATTTATCTAATTCAGAATTCCCTTGCTAAACATGGCGCTTACGTTACATTTCTCAACTGCACCATGTTAGTAAAGGTCAACGGGTCGATTGTTCGTGGAAAGCAAACACAAAAAGCTGCTGGTTCTCCTAGAATTATTTATATGTAAAAATATATATATTAATTTTTTCTTTATATGTATATATTATGTATTATACATATTATTTCTATATATACTATAGCTATGCCTGGAAGCTCCAGTCAGCATCAAAATCACTTTGTCTTAGGCATTACACAAACATACCGTGAAGACTTGTCCACTGTGATTAATTGAGTTGGCTATGCTGTCCTGTACAGCCATATAATGTACCATCGCCTTTCCAGCATGGGCACGGTGCCAGCAGTTTATGTTTCGGTGTATTTAGGCAAGGCTAGTTTACATACGGGCAGCTGTACCATTGGGAAGAATCATTACAAGTAACTGCGTCCACCAGGAAGTTTTATTTCTCCTAGGCATTTCAGTACAAAAATCACATTCCTCCTTGGCACTTGGAGGTGTTGGCCATGCAAAGGAAACCAGCCTTGATCCTGAGGAACCAGAAATCTGAAAAGAGAAACGACAACAGATGTCTGGGGCGAAGGAAAGACTGCCCTAATTGCTCTAAACGCAGAGGACTGTAAGGACGAAGCTGCTGTTCTCAGAGTCCCCGTGGACTCTCATTTCTCATTCAAAGACAACATTTCCCAACTTGCGTGCAGGATTCTTGTCATTTGGCCACAGTTGGAGCTTTAAGTGGGACTAATGGAGCAGAAGATGAACTAACTAATGAAATCTGAGTTCTTCAAGGAAATAGTTCTTAAGGGATTTGGAATAATTTTTTAAAAATAAATAGGAAATGCCCTTGACCGTTTTGCTCCAGCATTGGAAACCTTCTGCTGATAGGCAGGGAAAGCCCACAGTGGTATGTTAAACACAACCACAGCTTCTTCTCTGCATTCAGCTGCCCTTCACATATTTCAGTATTGTTTATTTGAAAAGTAGGCTTGGTACCACTGGGCACCCGGTGAAGTTTATTTTGAGAGGTCAAGAGGCTCTGAAGCAAGCAAGAAAAGGAGATTGTTCACAGCTCTCTTATGTTCTTGCTTGAAATAATAAATAAAAACGAGACAAGTTTTGAAATTTTAATCTCAGTGTTGTCAAAACTACAAAATACCCCTCTCCGCTCACAGGAAAATTCACGACACTGAAGTGGTACAGATTGAAACGCAGGGCGGGCTCCTGCACAGGCTCTGTGCAACGTGCTGATCTCCCGATGCGAGGGCTTCTCTTGTACACCCCCCTCTCTTTGCTCTTTGAAAAGAAATGTGTCTTGCTGGGAAGCTAACAGAATCAAGCTGGTTCACAAATGCAAGGAGGCCTTAAAAAAAGACGAGGCCAAGCACTTTGACCTGGATTTGCACCAGGCTAAACGCCGTGTTTCAGTAGAAGTTGATCAGACAAAAGTCAGGGCACGATGTTGTGAATTGCAGCGATGTTTTTCCCTGCCTCTCGAGGAGCACTCGTGCCTTATTTGGGCTCCTGAGCCGTCACAGCCTGCTCCTGTCGCACAGCCCTTCTGGGATGCTTCCTTGCCCAGCACGTCCCCATCTTCCCTCTGACACCTCCCGGTCCCATCCCATGAAGGCTGGCTTCATTCCCGCTCTGCACTGACAGCAGGCTGTGTCTTGTCCCTGCTCAGCGGCACGGGGAGGCCCGACAGCAGCCCACCGCCTCCAGGAACATCAGCGGCGGCTGCAAGGGTGTGCTCAGCTCCGCAGGTTTGTAAAACAGCCTCGGTCAAGTGAGGGGACCCGAGCGTGGCTGGCCTGGGCAGCATCTAGAAGCCACAACTGGTGGAGCGGGTTTGGTGCAGACAAAGCGTTCAGAAGAATGACCTGCCAAGGCTCTGCTAAATATATGAAAACTGACATTGTTTTTTTCAGGAGTTTATAACTTGGCCAGATTTGGGAATATTTTTTTTTCACAAGAGCAGTAAAAGGCACATCTTTGACATCAGAGTGACCACCTTGCCAATTTTCATGGCGCTGCTCCAAACCACATAGGCACTAGAGTTTCACAAATGTTTGTAAGAAAAATCTTAGTCTGGGCACAGCATTCTTCCCTCTGCCCCTCATTTTCCAAACTCGCTGAAATTATTACATGTGTGCACAAGTGCGTGTACACACATTCGCATATTTGGTCTGAGTCAGATGCCAGGCATAGAAAATTTGAGCCCAACAGTTGGCTATTGCATATCCAAAGAAAATATTTTGAATTTTAAAATATTTTTCTTTTTAACAAAAGATTTTATAACAGAAAATGTTACAGAGATTGAACAACACACAGGACTACAGGGCTTGGTTTACAGGGTTTACTGGACTAGATGGATGAGTCCGTTATGGAGTGGATTAGGAACTAAAAGCTTGGCTTAGTGAAAAAATGTAACTCCAGTTTAGAAAAAGGCATATGGTTTCAGTCTATCTGTGAAGTGAGTTGTAGAAAGTTGCATTGGTTTCATGAGTTCCTTGCTGTTTGAGTTGACACTCAATTGGTTTATTACTTGTAATAAATGCACTCACACGCTGTCGTATGGTTATGTTATCAAAACCAGCTTCATACAAATAACTGCTATCTTTCCTTTTCAGAGATTTGAAGCCAGAAAATATCCTGCTGGATGATTATGGTAAGTCTCAGAGGTTTACAGACATGCTTTCACAGTAAAGTAGATTACGTTAGTTTTAGGATATATATTGCACAAAGACAAATAATGCTCTGAAGTGACTAAGAGGCTCAGCGTACACTAATACTCCTGTCTTGGGTGGGGGACGCGCTGGAGCTCACCGCACGGGCGGAAAGGAGCAGCCGCGCTGCTCTGGAGGGTGTGTTCTCAAGAGCACGGCTTTGCTGGGGGTGCCTGCCTTTTTCCATTGTTTTTCCATCCTTATTGTTGCGAGGCTGACACAACACAGAGGAAGCTGTGATTTCTAAATCTGTGCTTCCCGCTCCGTTTTCAAAAGTACTTTCATCCTTTGCTGAGCCAACTCTCATTTTATGCAAACCCAGGTACCCGTTTGTTGCTGAAGGCAGCGATAATCAAACCTCATGCTGACTTACAGACCAGATGTAGCCCCTTCAGCCATCAGCCAGTTACAGAATTATGTCAGCCCATCCATCCCCTGCGATCAGTTCGAGATACTTCTCCACAGCATGCTTATCATTGCCTTTTTTTAGTTGGTTTTAAAATATATAACACAATCCACAGTCCGTAGCCTCACTGTTAAAATGAATTTCGCTGCATTGTAATGCCCGTAATAATTCCTCTTTTCCTTATCAATGAAACTGCTCCAATTCAATGATTCAGAACACTCTTTTCTTAAAACGTTTGAACAGTAAATTGCAAGAGTATTGTAGCAATGACAACAGTTGTGGTTTTGCACTAATTTGGGTCATGTTGTTATATCTGCTTTGTGTGTTTTGTTTCTTTTTTCCTTCCAGGCCATATTAGAATATCTGATTTGGGTCTAGCTGTTAAAATCCCTGAGGGTGAATCAATCCGTGGAAGAGTAGGAACAGTAGGGTATATGGGTAAGTCTTCCATAGCTTATCTTTTTGATAATTTGCTGAGATTACTTGAGTTTTTGAGATCTTTCTGCCATGTAGGCTTAAGGAAAAGAATAAAAAAAGATTCACGTTCAGCTGGGTCCAGTTCCCTGCAGCAACCCACACGGAGTCATGCTAGTGGAAATCAGAAGTGGGCGAAAGGATGGACCACGGCAGCTCTTAATGAGTCTGGTCTTTAATCTTAAATCAGCAAACAAAATTAAAGGAAGAGACAACAACTGGGATACTAGTGATTTTAGCATAGATTTATTTTAGGAGGGTTATGTGCATAAATGAAAAGTTTCTTTCTAGTTGCTACTTTGTATAATAGTTAAAATGTATTTATATGTTTATGGTAAAATGTGTAAGTTCGCACCTATGGTCGTCTTGATCACAGTCATACAGAGTCTTCCCCTATGTGCAGGGGAGGCTGCACAAAAGAAGAGTAGAGATTTGTACAGTGCTAAAAAACACACCCTCTGATGTAACTAGATCTGTTTTCTAAATCCAGTGTAATTATTTTCATGCATTCTCTGGGTGGGCGTATTTCTTGGAATAAAAATTGCTTATGCTTATTTGACTAAACAGAAACTAGCTGATATGAGCCACTGTTACACCATATGAAAAGTTTAATGAAAGCAAGCAAATCAGTTGTCATTTCTAAATTTTGCTATCTCAGTGTAAGTTTGTGAGCGCACTAAGGCTCTGTGCTTTTGAGCATGTGTGTATTTGTGTTTGTACCCGTGTACGGAAGTGAGGATGCCTGCAAGACAGTGACTGTATGCCCAAAGCACACTGGATGGCTGCAACACAAAATAAATGGATTTGTTTTTTAAAGGGGGGAAAAAAAAAGTTATAAATTGAGCAAAAAGACAGAATTTGCTTTTGAAGAAATGTGACTGCTGTTTACAGAATGTGTGTTTGTATGTCATTTCTTCCCTAAATGAAGAAATCTGTAAAGACTCTTAAGATTAGCCCTCTGCTTAATACTTAGCTTCAACTTCTTATTATTTTTTTAATTGGTCTGACTTGGTAGAGAATGCAAAAGACAGCATGCACACAGCATGTACTATGTAGAGAAAAAAACAAGGCATGTAGCATGCTGGATTTTCTGCAATGCCATCAACAGAAATCAGGATGTATTTTTATATTTTACCCACCATTCTCTGTGCACGTGTATTCAGTCACCAAAATAGAACTTCTAGAAATTCAATTTTTTTGCCTATGTAAATATCAAGCATTTCCACAAGATACATCTTTCTCCTCCACAGCTCCAGAAGTGTTGAACAACCAGAGATACACACTCAGCCCTGACTACTGGGGGCTAGGCTGTCTCATTTATGAAATGATTGCTGGGCAATCACCATTTCGTGGAAGGAAAGAGAAGGTGAAGAGGGAAGAAGTAGACAGAAGAGTGCTGGAGACAGAAGAGGTGTACTCCCATAAGTTTTCTGAGGAGGCCAAGTCCATCTGTAAAATGGTAAGGGGCTTGAAGGCCCAGTGGGGCAGCTTCATTAGCTGTATCTGACATGGTTTGAGCAGTAACACAGTGCCGTAGAGGGGCTGCAGACACAAGGACTAACCAAGCTCATCTGTTGATGGGATGGCTGCATTCTCTATTCATTCAAATTGTGTTTATTTGGGCTTGCTTCTCTGTGAGATTCATCACGGTCAACTTGAGTCCTCTCCAAAGTTTTATGGCCAAGGGAGCGGTATCTATTCTCGGGAGACTTTGAATGTTAGTTTGCAGTCAAGAATGCATTTCTGTCTTCTATAATCTTGTAGAAAAAATAAAAAGGACTTGATGATGCAAGACTCTGATTGTCTCCTGCAAGGAACTGAAAACCCCATGCTTCCATTGTCTTTGGTGAGAGCTGGGGGTAAGCGGGACAAAGATTATGCAATGAAATTATTGTGACACTCAAATGTTGTCCCACCCCATCTCACTAACTTTGTTAGCAACTTTTCCCCCGGGGTGCCAGGGTATCCAGCTTTTTTTAATACTGTTAAGCTGTCCTTTAAAATGTTTTCTCACTCTTTCAGCTGGGAGTCATTTTCGTAGCACAATAGCCATGTCTGACAATGGAAATCCTCAAACCCTCTGAGAAATCTCAAAGTTGTGTCTGAATTCATCAGTGTCTTGTCAACATCCATCTTTAGAAGACTGAATTGTAATTTGGAAAGGGATGTGGCCTTTTTCTTGATGTTGTTTGCTAAAGAGTGAAGTCTCCTTTGGAGACAATGACATATCTGTGCGTACTGGTAGAGAGAGAATGAAGGGAAAGAAAGGTCAACAAATAGGTAGTGAGAGTTTCACCAATATCTTGTGCAACAGGCAAGCAAACAGCAGATCAACAACATTCTGGTTGTCTGGCTTCATGAAGAGACATTCAAGTCTCCTTGCAAAATAATAATGGTAGTATTGCCAAGTATCATGCCTGGAAGTCATTAACTCACAGTGCACCAACTCATTGCTGAATCCCAGAGGTAGTAATTAACTGACATCACTCTTGATAGATACTCTAGGCCATTCACTGCCCTTAATCTGTGATTCAGAGCCCCCAGTGAAGTCGGCGTGGGAGGATCTAGGACAGCCACAGGCTCTTACAGACCATTTCATGTGCTCACACAGCCCGACATCTCTTCTCTAGTAGCATCTCAACTCCCACCAGGTGAGGAGCAGCATCTGCTGGAGTGGCAGAGAGTTTGTACACATCCTGTTGCTAGCATGAAATGAAAATATCATGAGGCAAAATGGTATTCTTGTTTGCTTGTTCTGTAGTTAGTTACAGGCATGAGGCATAATAGAATGAAAGTATACTTTGAAAATAACCGAGCCCATGAGAACTTAAAGCTGAGAAGAATTAAATGTAGCATTGATGGGACTGTGCCGGACATGACCTACTACTCCCAGGGGAAAAGACAGTGAAAGTCATTATACTGTAGCGGTCATTTTCATCTTCAAGCCATAGAGTCTATGGTTTCAGGGAGTCAGGGACCTCAGGAACTTGTCTAGTTCATTCCCTTGCCTCAGGGAACCATGAACTATGTGTAAATCATTCCTGACAACTCGATCATAACTGCTTCACTGTCCAATCACGTGGCATGTTTATTTAGGTGGTTCGTGCAAACTCTTAATAACCAAAGACATCCAAAGATAACTCTGTCATTTTTTGAGCATTAATGCATTAAAATTACCATTGCAGTACATAAATCCAACTTGAGCCTTCACAAAGATCCAACACAAAAGACTTTCCTGTAGCGGACTCTTTAGGGCAGGAGTGAGGAACAGCATGTTTTCCACCATGTCTCCTAACCTTCTCTTCAAAGCTTACTCCATGAGCTAACAGCGTCTCCATCAGGAAATATATTGTCTTTATTCATTTACTTATATGAAAACCCTTTAGTGTCACCCAAGTCAACCTTCCCCTCCTGGACATTTATGCCCTTTGCATTTTTGCAGGCACATATCATAGCTCCCATTAATCATCATCCATTCCATATTTCCATGTTTCATTTTGTAAGTCATTTCCCATAAATCAGCCCTCATTTTGGACTGAAACAAAGATGAATAATAAATAATTAGGAACAGGGGCAGCTGGCTTTCTGGGAAGCTCCCCAACCCATAGTTCCCATATAACATAACTGCTTCATAGTGTGTTTTTTCTGTGAAAAAATCCAATCTTTCTAGGAAATGCTCCCTGTTTGTTGTTGTTATGACTTGTACTTCACTGATGTACACGCGTGTTTTCCCTGACAAGTGCAGTCTTGCATACAAAGATGTGACTTCAAGTGTATTCAACAGTATTGGACAGACCCATATTGCTGGGCTCTTCTGTCAGTCTGTCAGTGTCCTGTTTATCTACGTTTCCCGCAGACTGTTTTCCCTGCCACTTCTTATTCCTGCAGCTCCCATTTGACTCTGCAAAAGAGATCTATGATTGGAGGGTGCAAAGAAGACAGAGCCAAACTCTTGGTTTGGTGCCCAGTGTCAGGACAGGACACAATGAGCACAAATTGAAACACAGGAGCATCCCTCTGAACATCAGGAAACACTTTTCCACGGTGCAGGTAGTCAAATACTGGAACAGGTTGCCTGGAGAGGCTGTGGAGTCTCCACAGTTGGAGATATCCAAAACCTCACTGGACATGGCCTTGAACAACCTGCTCTAGGTGACTCTGCTTTGAGCAGCGGGATTGGGCTAGGCAATCTCCAGAGGTGCCTTCCAGCCTCAGCTGTTCTGTGATTCTGATCTCCATTCCCTTCGCAAAGCCCCTCCCCAGCCAACTAAAAGATGATGGATTCTTTTTTCCCGAAATGCAATTTTTTCTCTTCCTCACTCACCACCAGAAACTGTCATCATACTGCTACTACTCCTGCCTGCTTTCATCCCTCCTCTCTGCTTTCATCCCTGGAAACCAACTTGTCCACACGTTATGACACCTTAAAGTTTATCAGTGCTGCCTGAGAATAACTGCTCCTTCATCTGTCTTGAGAGGCACTTCACACACATCAAGGTGCTCTTCAAATGGTTATCATTGCTATTGCTAATAATAATTATAAATCTTCTGTAGCAAGCCTTTGCTTGTCACCCATGCCTGAGAGAGTTATGACTCTTCGGTTGGCCAGATCGGGCTGTTTGATAAGCATAAGCAGTGCAATATACAGCCATTTATGTCATTCTGGCATCTTCAGTTCCCACATCACTGTCTTGTCTCATTTAAGTAATTGAGAAGTGACCATAGCATTACTTTTCTATTCTCTAAAAATTGTTAAAAATACTATGTTTACTTCCGTTTCAGGGTTGAAATTTATCTAGGTGATCCCTTCAACTATTTGATCAGCTGGGTCAATGGACGTGGTTTTACTGTTCCCCTTTTCTCCTTTCATGAGCATCAATTTTTTGCACTCTCACCCTACAAAAAGTTTCCCTAACTCTTACAATTTTAGGACGAACATCTTAGGACCTGGAGTTATTTATTACATGGTATGATCTGGACATGAACTGACTGATCACATGAAGATAAATAAAGCAGCGCCTTGGGGACTGTTGGCTTTTTTTAGCAATCCTCACAACAGTTGTTTCTTTTTGTAAAGGAAGCAAAACAAAGTCGTGGAAAAAGTCTCAGACATTGCAGAGTTTGAATCCCCAGAGGGGATCAAATGAGTGACATGAGAGTATCAGAGAGTTCTTTATATCAAGAAAAAGATCTTAATGTAACTTCACCACTGCTACTGAAGACTCTTCTTTAAAAGTCTGTTCTAGTCATGCTTTGCCCGTAACTCTGTAGACTAAATCCTGCCATCATTTACACACATCCAGTGACATCTGGAGCCTTTCTTACCAGAACATAAAGCTCTGCTGCTTGGTATCAACTTCATGCATGGTTGGATGGCCTAAGCCATCTTCAGATCTGAAGCTCTGTGAATTCTCCATAGGCTTTGGCTGTAGAACTACACTTAAATTATGTTTGATTGGCTCATTTGTACTGCTGTCCCAGGAGGACTTGTCATCAGCCTGATGTAGTTGCTTTTGTTTGGCTCTCTATTCAGATTAAGTACAACCTTTGAAACTGAATTAAACAAAAGCGTAGAGATGACTCAAAACATACAGTTGTTATCTCCGTTTTCTTTCCCTGGTCAGATTCCCAAATGGGATGCATATTTCAGGCTATTACGCAGGTTTTCTATTGCAGAAAGCTGATGGGGCTGCAGGAACTGGTACAAGACTCATTATTCCTTGGAGAAAGCAAGTACTTTCCCTTCTGGAAAATACTCTAGTCCATGCTATCTCTTAATATCCACAACCAGAAGTGTCTTGTTTCACCTGTTGCCATCCCTAGAGCTGGCTGCAGCTGCAGCTTACCAAATTCCATTGATTTCTTACTTTTTTTCTCCATTGGAACTCTCCTCAAGAGGTAGACAGCTGCTCCCCTGCAGCACGGCTTTGCAAGAGAATCCTCTCCTTTCTGGGGTCTTTCAGTCCCAGCCGTTTCCCAGTGGCCTGTTCCCTTTTGTATCTTTCAGTCTGCAGTGGCCAACCACCCATGACCAACTCCATTCATGCTCCAGAGACTTCCTTCTTGCATCTGAGGTTACTGAATACTTTCTTCTTTATCATGGAGGAGCCCAGGAATCCCCAGACAGCCTTTTTCTATCCTTAACTACCCTATCCTCTGACCACACACTCCGAACAACTTCGAACATTTAACAGCTGGCAAAGGTAAATTCCCAGATTAGCTTGGTCTTCCCACTTACTCCAGAGGCAGGAGAATTACTGGCTGCACAGACAGAAGAGTAACACCCTGTCTTCCCTTCACAGCTGACTTGTAGAGCAGAAACTGCACAGGTCTCCTTTATCATCTCCAGGCAAATCCAAATCTGCCCCTTCCTATTCCTTTGCTCCTCAGAAGCACTGTCCCTGAAAGCTTCAAGACATAATTTCCAAAAGTATATCAAAGCCGAAGTGGTCCTTCTGCCTTGAGATTCTTCTTTCCACCTGTCAGGAAAGTCCTCTCAACATGAGAACAGAAGATAAGAAGAACTTTTGTCTTCTCTGCCCAGCCACAATACAGCAAACCAGATCTTGACTGGAAATTCCAAAGCAATCTTCTTCACGTAACCTAAATCCATATGCCTGTTGGGATTTAAAAACTCCACAACAAAAAACCTTTCCTCAAGACCATGAGAACTCAAAGTCTTATGCAAAGATTTGAAAGCAAAACATCCCTCTTTCCTTCTACCCAAGGAAAGCAAGCTCCAGAGAAGTGCCCTGAGAAAGATCTTTTCCTATGAGCTGGATCAATATGGTGTTGCATCACGTGAATCTATGTGCTCAGATGATGGCAAGGCATAGTGATGTTTCTTCAAGTCTTTCTCCATCTATGAACCAACCAGTCGTGGTGACCAGTCAGACCACATGTCACCACCTAGACAGCAGCAGAGGCACAGGAATCTGTAAGGAAGAAAGGGACGTTGCTATCTGAAAGCTGGAAGTTGCTGTTGTGGCCAGAACTACTAGCTTTCCCACCATCCCTCAATCCATACAGTCTCCTCTGGCTATTGCTGCTGCTACTGCTGAGGCAGAAAGAGCTGAGTAGGAGACTCTTCTTTTATGTCCCACAAACCCCTTCACTGCCTCTTCTGGCTCCTTGGCCTCTGCCGTTGTAGCTTGCTTAGGACTGGCTGGAGGATGGCGTCTTCATACAGGGGGCACACTGATTGTCAAAGCCATTTGCTGTCTCAGGCTGGAAATGAGGCCCCTAGCAAAACTGCAGAACTGAGGAGGCTGTGGAAGTCAGATAAGAAAGCCACTGATGCCCAGGGGGTAGCAGAGCATTCCGAGAAGCCTAAAGAGCTATGACCCTGTAAACATGTGATAAGGACAAGAAAACCCAGCTCTAGGCAGACACCAGAGGAAAGATTACCAACCTCACATTAGCAACAAACAGCTCTTTCAAGGTTCCTCCTCATTGAAGTGATGTGGCTGAGTCAGCAACGCATCCAGAGGGTTCTGGGGCATATCCTGAGGTGGAAAGCCTATGAGCCACATCTCCAGACAACCCTGCCTTAGCAGGGAAGCTGCCTGGCTCCCTCTTCCCAACCTCCTGCAGGGCTGCACCTGATCTCCTGGACCACTTTTCCTCTCCAGCCCTCCCAAAGCTATTTGCCTCCTGCTCTCCTAAGTGAGACCCAGCCAGGCGCTGCAAGGTACAGCTCAGTTTGCTGACTGCCCTGGCTGTCAGGTACAGCTATTAAGATCCCCAGGGACTTATCCAGGGGATCTCCAAGGGCGCAGTCCCTTCACGGACTCAGATGCTCAGAGAACCCAAACCACCCCACTGTCCTGCACGGGCGACCAGCCTCCCCGTGGGCAGCCGGTCCCGGGGAGTTTTGCTAATCCGTTAAGTGCGACTGATCTGCACAGCCCACCTGGGGAGCGGGGCGAGGGGTCATCGCTGCTTTTCAGCTCTCGCTTTGGGAGCAGCAAAGACGGAGAGAAGGTGAGCGGTGAACCTTTCCCTCCTCCGGGCACGCGGTCCCCAGCCCCCTCCTGCCCCCGGGAAGAGTCCCCGACACAGCTCCAAGACCCCTTATTCGGGATCCTTTCCCGAGGGCGCGGAACGCCTCGCCGCCGCCGGCCTGGCCCCGCCGCCGCCCCGCGCCGCCCGGCCGCCGCCCCGGCCCCGCCGCGCTGCCCGGCCGCGCTGCCCTTTCCTCTGCTGCCCCCCGGCGGCCCCGCCGCGACCGGCAGCCGCGCTCCCCTCCGCCGGGGCCGCGCCGGGCATCCCCCTCCTGCCCCTCTCCCTTCCCCAGCCGGCGGCGGTGGGTCGTGGCGGGGCCAGCGGCTGCCGCACAGCCGTGGTGTCAGGGCAGGCTGGGTCAGCCCCTTCCTTCAGCAGACGCTTGGAAATCAGGTTACCAAAAGTGCTGAGCGGTGGGGTGTCTGCCTGGCTGAATGCCCGGCTCCAGGAGGCATATCCTTCCTGTGGAATAGAGCTGGTGTTCTGATTTCCTCCATGATGTTGCAGTGTAAGTATGTAGGTTTTTTCCCCAAAGTGGAGACTCGAGCAAAGCTAGCCTTGACTGTTTTCAATGCATATTTAGTTTTCTGTTGTATTAAGGCACATGTTACGCATCTCTTTAATAGGCAGTTGAAATCTCTGGGCAGATTATAGTGAGTTCGGAGTTACATTTTTCCTCCTCTATGTAAGAGAGCATCATGCAGGCTTCCTCAAAGATGAATGTAAGGAAAAAAAGGAAACAAATATGTGAACCTTCACTTTTCAGCAGATTGCCTGAAGTCAGTGGTAGATTTAGAAAGGTCACTGTCCCAAGTGATGGTCTTTTTGTGCCAGTCATTTACATTCTGAGCTATGCCTCTCTTCAACTGTTTAGACGCGGTACCTTAAGGCATTGATTTATCCTACTTGATTCTATGCATATGATTTAAAAGAAGAGGAATTTTGGTGAAGATTTGGCTAAATGTTCTGTCTCCTCATCCACCAACTAGTTTGTGCCAGAATTGTTCTTCCATTGACCTGTTGTCTTGCAGATCAATTAGTCCATCCATGCAAGGTCTTCAAGGACCTACTACCCCTGTGTTTTGTTTTCGTGGACCTGCTTATCTAATGGACCAAGGATACTGAGTTCAGTTAGTGTCCATTGCTCCATTAGAGGTACCCAGGAAACAGGCAGGACTTGCTGTAGCAGATAGAAGTGGTGCATTGCCCTTCTCTGAAAACAAACAAGGCTGAGCTAAGGATGGTTACCAACACTGACTCCATGGACGAAACTCCCCTTGAGTTCAGCAGAGACAGGCCCATGAGCAGAAAGGGCTGGTTCAATGTGTCGTGTGATGTACTGGAATATACTGTGATAGGTGGGGGGAAGTAGAATTTGATAGTGAAGTCACCCTGCCTAAGCAACATGGGGAAATTATTCTCACAAGAGTAAGAAAAAAAAAAAAGGACAGAGAAAAAGCACATGGGACTTATGAATATGCATTTATATATGTTATTAGGGTATGTCAGACCTCTTCTTGACAGTGTTCACTGAAAGCAAGCAGAAGCAACAGTCTCTATTTTGACTGTGAACACTTTACAGCCGGTAATTTTCAAAGGGTTTCACACCAGCATGTCGAACAGTGCAGTCCTAATCCATTTACCTTTGGCCATTAGGTAACAGCAATTACAATTCCCCTCTGTACTTCCCTCTGGGCACATTCAAAACCAACTAGAGATAAAAATATCTTTGTGGAGCTCTTGCTTTTCTGACACCCTTACCATTCCTCTTGGCATGTTTCAGCTCCTCACCAAAGATGTGAAGCAGCGGCTGGGATGTCAAGGGGAAGGTGCAGCAGAAGTGAAGAGACACCCCTTTTTCAAGAGCATGAATTTCAAGCGGTTAGAAGCAGGAATGCTGGATCCGCCCTTTGTCCCTGATGTAAGTACAATAGGAAGAACCCCCAGTGGCCTCTTTCAAGAGATTTGTTTCTGAAAATAACTTCTTTCTCTTAGAGCTGTCATCACTCCCTGCATGGGTAGCCGCCCTAGGAAGATGTGATAAGCGGTAGGGGTGGCGTGGGGAGGCTGGGAGGAAGAGGGGAGCTGCTCTGTAGACATGTGCATGAAGGGTGGGTGAGCCTCCATGTAGGGTGGTAACCTGGGCCTTGATTCATTCCCACTCACTTTACCACAGTCCTCTTCTGTGACACTACAGGCACCACTTGATCTGTTCATGCCTCATTTCACAAACTTTTAAAATGGGAACCTTTATGTTCCCTTATCCATGGCAGTAGTGTGAGAATAAGTGTGCTCAGGACCAGGTGGTGCTTGGAACAATCAGCAATGAAAGCCACATGTACACATACGGATATATAGATAGATATGCTGAGGGGAAACCAGAATTACAAAATCTGAAGCTCTACAGAACTGAGGAATAGACTGGATAAAACAGGCGTTTTTTAGAGAGTCTGAACCAGGTTCAGATATCAAGTGTCACCTCAAGCAGAGGAGGGGACTTGGACCTGAGAGCGCATTTTGAACTTGTTAGTGTTAGTGTTCATGGGACACAGAAACCAGCCTTGAGTCCTTACTCGGGTTTACGCACCAGTCTTGCACACACTGAAAGTCTTTGTTGCATTGGCAAGAACAAAACTTTTTCCACCCTTTTGTGGTATTGGTCTCTACCCCAGCACACAGAGTTATCTGATTATTTTCCTCCTGCAGGGCTCTCTTTCTGGCTAGGCCTTCTATCCTTAAAGTTCCCATATGGTTCTAAGTAAACACTGCCATTTTAACGTATTAAGGAAAGTAACGTCTTGGCAGCTCTCATTCACATTGCTGCAAACTCGACCAAACCAAAGTGGTCTGAACGCTACAAAAGTTTACTTTAGCTGCTCTGGTTTTGCTTTACATTTTACTATGCGGCCTAGTTATTCCTGCCAATTAGCCCATGGTGTTACAACCTGCTTTAGTGGGAAGAAATAGGAGACAAGCTACTATTTCTTTCTGATGTAGAAAATTAGAAAATTCTGGGCTCAAATTTGGGATCCGCCAGAGTGTATTAAAAGCTTAACTGTGGCATGTAAGGCCTAGAAGGCACCACTTATAGACATATTTGCTAAAGCAGAGGCACATAAATTTTTATGGCTATTTATTGGGAACTCAAGAGCTGCCCCTAATTTAATTTATTTGGCATTTCATCCATAGATTTCCAAGTCTTTACTGAAGTCAGCTGAATCACCCAAACCTATATAGCTAATGGCAGGGGTTGTAATCCATCTCATGTCTCTCCATCCTCTTCTAGACTACTCTGTCTCCACAAAAAATGTTATGGATTGCAGCCGTCAGGAATGCAGAGGGATGCAGCCACCAGCAACTAGGACTTCTGTCAGGAATCAGCTTGATTTGTTTGGTCACAGTGCTCAGATCTAGATAAAATAGTGCTCGGTTGGCCCTCTGGGCTGTGCCATCATGGTGCCATGTGTAGACAGTAGGATTCAACACGTGCTTGAGTTCAGCAGGTTGAGCTAGTCCCACAAGCCACCCCTCAATTATTCCTGCGCATCAAAGGATAAGTGTGTTGTGGATGAGAGCTGTCTAGGCACGCAGATGACCACGCTATGACAGGTAGCCAGTGATGACTATTTCTGCTTTCTGTGGCCGACTGCTGGAATATGAGCTAAAAGCAGCTTCACTGGAAAGAGTCCTGTCTCTGTCATCCCAGAAAATTAAGTAGTTTAAAAAGGCAAGGCCATTTGACTGTTTGAAGAAAGGCAGCCAAGTTAAAAGAGTTAATAGAGGTGATTCTGGACGGCTTCCAGCAGCCCAGCTATTAATAAAAACAATGGAAAAATGCCAAACCTCTTCTGTTTTCTTTAGCAATTAGTATACATTCCTTTAAACTTTTAAGCTGCAAACTCCGCAGCTGTCTGAGCAGAAGGACACTTTTACCTGAGGTCCCTTTTCAGGGCTGTCTCCAGCGTGTCACTCATAAACGTTCTGGTTTTCTGTTGTTCCCTCTCTAAAAGAAAAGACTACAGAAGGATTTGATTTTTGTTTTCTTGTCCTCTCTGTCCTTTTCCCCTCACCTCTTAACCATATGGTACATGGATGACTAAAACCCACTTTAGCTGTGCTGATGCTTTAAGGACTTCAAAGTGGGAAGCTTAACATGCTTAAAGCGAAGTCAGCCTTTGATGATAAACATGTGGGCAGAGCAAGTCTAGAGAAGCAGAGTGCAGAGAGTCACTTGTTGTTAGGCATTCTCACTTGACTGAATCTGTGAATGAAAGCACATGGTCAGACTCAGAAGTATTTTTTCTCTTGCTGTTTTCTTTTTTTTTTTTTTTCTGCTGAGATAGCCCAGAGCAGTGTACTGCAAGGATGTCTTAGACATCGAGCAATTCTCCACAGTGAAAGGAGTTAACCTGGACCAAACAGATGATGATTTCTATTCCAAGTTTTCCACAGGATCAGTGTCTATTCCATGGCAAAATGAGGTAAGGATGTATCATAGTAAAAGTACTCCAATAAAACCTCTAACACAGGTGCTTTAAGAGGAGCTGTATATTTCCAGTAATATATAGCTATTGGGTAACTTGCCAGGCTCTAATGCTTTCATAAATTACAAACGGCCTCTTTCAAGATCTGTAATGTACCACAGATGTCAGGTTCAGGTGACTGTACCTGTTGGCTCCGCATATTTGTGTATATTGGCAAGGATCCTCCTGTACATCCTTCTCCTGGATTTCTACAGAGGTGTTTCAACAACAGCTCTGAGGAACTTCCGTGGGATGGCTGGAAGTCCTAATGGGAGGCTCCTCCCTTGGTGATCCTGATCTCATGATCTCACCCATGGTCTTGTACCTCCACCGGGTCCCCGCTGCAGCTCCAGGTTTCCAGATCTGGGTCTTTGTTTCCGTTTGGTATCAAAACACGGCCAACAGTGGATTTTATATTCCAATTCTGGATCAAACTGCAGATCCACTTGGGCAGAGGGGTGGTAATAGCTGGGATGTTGAGTGTGCCTGTCTTTACCCAATATTCTCCACAGTGCTAAAGAAAAGAACAGAAAGCTTTATGGGGCAACTTCTAAGATGACTGATGTGCAAACATGCAGAGCAGCCCCAGCCTCTGTTTTGATATATCCTAGTTACCTTCTATAGTCACCAGCAGGAATTCAACTGTTAACTCTCCTGACATATAGCTCAAGCTGCTGGTCCTGATCCTGACTTTGAATAACCTAGCACTACTGCAGTATATTTAATGCAGATGTGTAATTTCTTTTTTTCTTTCTTATGGTATTCCACTAGATGATAGAAACAGAGTGTTTCAAAGAACTGAATGTATTTGGACCAAATGGTACTATTTCACCAGACCTAAACAAAAGCTACCCCCCAGAGCCACCCAAGAAGGGATTGCTACAGAGAATATTTAAACGACAGGTGAGATCTTTTATGACTAAGACAACGAGCATCCCATAGATGCCCAGTGTCACAGCCCTGTTCTGGTGGTATTTTTGTAGGAGAAAGACAGTACTTCTTAGAGAGGGCTTGCTGTCACAGTTACCTCGTAATTTCCTGACTAATACTGCCTATCCCAGGTTTCCCATCGGTGATATGCTGAAATTCCTTTCGAAATGGTTATATGGTTTTAATAAGTTCCTTGTGAAAATTTTTGATTTAAGTGTTAAAAAAAAAAACAAAACACAAAAAAGAAAATGCAAATGTTGAGTGAGGTAGTCACGTCAGGAAACCAAGACACTAGAGAAGAGAGCAGACCAGTGATATACAAAGTGATATACAGCTTTCATGAGGCACCATGGCACCAACTGCAAATCTAAATGATCTTAGACTGATCTATTTCTGTCTGGTTAAAACCATGCCTGAGCATTGGCACGTATCCTCTGTATTAGGCAGATTTAGCAGATACTGACATTTTGCAGTGAATTGATTTGGCTCCTGGAGCTCGAGTGTGACTTCTTTGCTGCATTCCTCAAGAAATGCCATGGTCCTCCTGACCTAGAGAGAATGCAGGTAAGAAAGTGAAGAATATTTTACATCCAAAGACCTTCAAACAAAAATCTCGCAGCCCAGTCAGTACATTATCACCATAAAATGAACAATGTTGGACTAAAAGAAAGCATTGCATATTTGGGGAATCTAATCGGCATTGTCTTCTTTTTTCTACAGCATCAGAACAATTCAAAGAGTTCTCCAAATTCAAAGGCCAGTTTAAATCACCACATAAATTCAAATCATGTAAGTTCAAACTCCACTGGAAGCAGCTAGTTCCAACTCAGTTTTAAGAAACAACACGTTACATCCTTCCACTATAATCTATGGAGCTTCTATGGATGAGAGAGCCTCCACCGTTGAGTGAAAAAATATTATCTCCCCAAAATGGAGATTTTCTATCCATTCCTTCAGTGGAGCCTCGCATTTTAAGAAGAATTTTCCACTCAGGTCTGTTTTTGGAGGTGGCACTCAAGACTGTGTGAATCAAATTTGTCTATTTAGAACATTGCAATAGAAATTCAATGAACATGACTACTTGCACGTATTTAAACAGCATCATACTAGAACTGAATTTTGTCTTTATTATTTTTAAAGAAAAGTTTTGTAAATTTCTCTATTGTCTCAGTTTACATTTTGTACATTTGTATTTAAATGAAAGTCAGACTTTGGAGGTGTATATTTTCCAAGCAGCAGCTGTAAAGCCATGTGTTTTAAGACATTTTTTTAAAAGAAAAAAAAAATGTGACTCAAGACTTCCAGAGCCTCAAATGAGAAATCATTCTTTTTAGTAATTCTAGAAAATTATTCATAAATCACTTTATCAGACTGGGTTTTACTGACACGCATTTTTATGGAACAGTTTATTCTTAATTATTTTACATCTGTATATTTGGTTTACAGCAACACTGCATACATTTCTCCTCTTCATTAGTTTGTAATGTCTCGCATTAAATGCTAAAAGACAAGATTTTGATGCATTCAAGAATGCTACTTGCTATGCCTAAGGTTTGTGATGTCATGGGGCCAGCACAGCTGAGATTTGCACTTACATTGTTAGCTCATCAAAAACCTTTTGGTTAGAAAGGGAACCCTATTTTAAGCCCTTCTCCTTCACTAGTTTTTGTGCCATTTCTAATGACAGCAAGAACAAAACTGAGTGAGAGGTGACCAGGAAAGCAAGTGACCATTTGTTTTCCAAGGACTTGAAACCTGCACTTGCTGAAATGAGAGTAAAACTCAAAGTGTTCTCCATGGTGTAGTCAAAAGTCCGAGGCCTTTCCATAGTTGCTCATATCAAAACAGGTAGCAAGAGAGAAACTCAGTAGTCTGGTTTGTGCTGACCATGAATTCATGCCAGCTTTCTAGAGCTGAGCTGTGGAGGTTCAGAGTGGGATCTGAGCTGCTTTTGAGCAGTAGCAGAACCCGTAGGTTGTGTCTGCACTTAGAGTTCTTCCACGTGTCATGCCGAACACACCATGACTCGTCCCCTCAGTTAGGTCCTCAACTTAATTGAAGAAAATCAGTTATGAAATAATACCTCCCACTTTTGGTTCCATCATTCTTTGTCCAGGATCCTTTAACCATTGACAAAAACATTGTTCCCACTAGTATAAACAGAATCGGTCAGGATCAGTAGCAGTACCTCAGGTATCAGAATCATGCTCTTCTCAAATATGCCGCTATCTATTATTACTAAGAACACCAGATCAAAAATATGGTTACTTCTCTTCAACAGGAATTAGAAAACGTCTGTCCCCTAAGTGCAGGCAGAATCTCCATAGCCCACTGTGTTCTGTAAAACAGGTTGGTTCGCTGTGCTCTGTACTGTGTCATCTAGAGTAGACTGGTGATTTGACACCTTTGGGTCATCAGGAACATCTGAAGGTCAGCCTGGTGTGTCTAAAACCCTGTTGGCTAGTAGTGCAGTTATCCCAGGGTACAAGGAAGCACTATTCCAGCGGAAGTCTTCGTAGCCAAAGTTCATTAAACTGTCATGTATGTGTTCTCTCTGGCCAATGCAGAAGGGAAAAAAGATCGGGTTAGTAGTGACAAAGCTTTGAGTGAGAAAGTCACAGGAATGACATACTTGAGGTTATGAGGGAGAGAGACAGAACAGGCCAGAGCTGGCATAAAGCAGCTGACAGAGAAAGGTCAAGAAAGGGAGATTGGGCTTTGGCACCTTTATCAAGAGTAAAGTATGTTAAGATGCAAGCCTCCAGTTTTCCTGATCCCTAGCAGACATCTAGTGAAGCTGTGTAAGTGTGCCATAATGTCACCAAGAAGTTCTTCCTCTTTTTCCTTCACATCAGTGTGGCCCAGAAATTCCTTTTGCCTGTATTGGTGGTGCTCGGGGAGAGCTTCAACCACTCTCCCATGTCAGATGATGGCATTGCAGATCTTACGGAAGATGCAAGATTTTAGACAGTAATAGATGAGAATTTTAAGTAATTCTCTCTCTGTGTATCAGCTACAAACTAAATCTATAATGGTTTCAGCTTCCTGACAGGAGGGGAATGAAATATTGTAGAGGCGAAAGCCACTATGCACAGATGGGACTGTTACCTCCAGTTCTGTTCTCCTGGCCTGATGTAAAGCTGCCTAAGTCAACAGGAATCTGACCAGTCACTTGAGCACGCTCTGGATGAAGACATACTTGCTCTAGGAGATTTTCACATGTGGCATTTCACCTGATTTCAAGAAATGTAGGTGAGAAGTGGAGGAACAGATCTTAGCCAGACAACTGATGTATATCAGTGTACCTCAGACAAGACAAGACACACATCTTAGTTCTTCTTGGAGAACCGCAGATTTTGTGCATTTCTGATCTGTTTCTGTCGCTCTTAAGACATCACCTTCTAGCAGTGTGGTATACCATACGCTTCTGCAGCCTCAGTTGATTTCATCCTGTGCACTGATGCTAGGGGAAGGGGGTGCTGTCTGGGGGCTAGAGAGAAAGACTAAGCTCTTTTATTCCACTACTGCCATTATCTCACTTTGCAGCAAGAGACAAGCATCAGAAAAATGTGGCTGATACTATCTACCTACCACCATGAGAAAGGAAAAAAGATGGTTGGGGAAAGCTTAGTCCATTAATATTTCATTGGATAAATCTGATGAAGCTGCAGTTATTGGCCCAAGGTCTTCATCTCCTACATGTTACCAGTTTGGCACACAAAGACTACATTTTCTTTCTGTACCAGTTCCCACTTGGGAAATAAAATCCTAATAACAACAAACCCCTTCCTGAAAGTTGGTGAACAAATTGCAAATAGGTTGTAGATGGTCTTATACCTTTTAGATGCTATCAGCCTTAACTAGTGGTGGATGACTTTTTTATATGACAACAGTGAATGACAGCAAATGTGCCTTCTCCTGCTCTCCTTTCAGCTGGGGCACTTCCTTACTCGGCACCTCTAGGACTCTAGCAGCAGAGACACGGGGACAGTGCGAAGTCCTCGGATGGTGAGAGAGGCATTCATTGAGTCCTGATGCTTGGAGGACATTATGCTAGGGTTAGATATCCTGAATCCTCAAGATGGTATGGAGGAAGGATGCTAACATGCACTTCAAGCCTGGGATGAAGTCCCTCGGGATCCCAGCCCCTTGGGAGCAGTCAGTGAGTAAGGGGAGAGACAGAAAACAAAACCAGTTGAGGGGATTTCATGCCACATCCCTCAAGTGTTGCTGTCCTGTCTGACAAACTTTAAACAGCAGCAGAGGCAGCAGAATTGTTGTACTCTTTCAGTATCCAAGCCCTGAAAGACTCAATCAGTATCATGTGTTACTAGTGATAATGAAGTCCTAGGAATCTTCTAGTCGGGATTTGCCTACAACAACAAAACCTGCAGGATTTTCTTTTTCATTACTCCTTTCTTTCTCTCTCTTTTTTTTTTTTTTTTTTTAAATTATCTAGTTCACCTTGTACCCAAGGACCACGGTCCTCTCACTTCCACTGTGTGACCAGGTGCAATCTGAGCCTAGACACTTGGCATCTGGCTTCATGGACCCAAATTCAAAAAACACTGGGAGTTGTGGTTCTGCAGGAGCTCTGGGGAAAAAAAAAAAAAAAGACTTGTAGTTTCATCATACAACCTTGGAGAGCATTTGCAATGGGATTTTTAGTATTTTGGTTCAAAGTGAATAGTTTTTCAGGCAGGTTTGCACATAACAAAGGATCAGAAAGGAGTAATTATTGAATAGCTTTCCAGACTGATACATTTTCTGTACCTCCTTTCCGATTGCAATACAAATTCTTTCAAAAAAATGCATACATTTGGATCTGGTTGCTTGTTTTATCAGACAGATGAGCAAACTTAGCTCTTTTTAAGAATCAGAAGTCTTTTGCAATCTGATCCGGAATTATGCAAGCATGTTTTTTATTTTAAAATCTTTACTGAGTAGTCTGATGAACACTAATTAGTTTATGGGTTTTTATGATTCAGATGTTTGCTATTCATTTTCTACAGTGTCTCATCATTCATTTAAGTCTCGTAGCATTTTTTCCCACTCTCTGGTTGGATGAGAGGTTTTTTTAAACAAAGGCACAATGAAGGAAAAAAATAACAAATAATGAACTCTTACGTGTGCATTCTTGGCCTGGATTGTCTAAAGAGAGATTTTTTTTTACAAGAATGACCATGACCCAGTTGTGTTTCCGAACAAAAACCTGCTTGTGAAGCTTGGAAAGGTGTGAAGATAATCAAAGCAAACAGGTACTGGAGATCAAACTGAGCGTTAGGGAGCTGCAGAATTCAATATCGCAGCATTCATCTGGCCCTACTGATCAGGGATGCCCGGTAACTGGCAGTTTGGAGGCAATACCAGCTATCCGTAAGAACAGTTTGGTACCGTCTCAGTTTGCAGTCATCCCCCTCCCCCAGAAGCTGTGGCTAACAGTGCCATCAGCAGTTGGGAATCAGACTTGGCTGACCCACTGAAGCATCTGATTTGAAGACACTGACTCTTGACGTTGTTCAACCAGACCTCATGATCCAGCTTGAATTCTTTGCTTCATCTGTCAAAGCCTCCCATTTCAAATCTGGTTGCTGTTGATCTTTTAAAGTTGCTTCAGCTAAAAAGAAAACCAGAAAATCAATCTGTGATACTGACAAAACCATGGGCAGGACATGGAAGACGGAGAAGCTGTGAGCTCTGGAGGACAGTGTGAAAACTACCACAGTGTGTGAATCTTCAGCAAGTGTCAAATGGCAGCTATTATCACACATCGCTGCGCATTATTCCTTGGTTCATCGTATGTTGCTCACAGTTTTTTGAGTAACCTTGAAATTGCCCACACAAGGTCATATTAAGCATAGGGTCTGGCCCGTGGCTCAAAGACACGATTGCTGTGAGAGTCAGGTGTAACAGTTTGACGAGGCACGTGGGTATCCACTCAGCCTGCATGAACAGCCATCGCACAGCTCTGTTGCCATGTATCCGAGCCTCGGTCAGGACTTCCCTATGTAGACTTTTCTGCAAGAGCAATAAATGCACACCCTTATAGCACAGCTGCTTCATCTTATGGACATCCATGGAACAGCTGGCTGCAAGACCTGACTTCATTGTGGACAAGATATAGGTGTTTTAACTTCTCCTCCACAGTTGTGATTTTTTTTTTTTCAGTTCAGATTTGTGATACTCACTTGTTAAATATCTCAGTGCAGATGAGATCATCCATCAGGCATTTCTAGGCATTTCTCGTACAATCTTTGAAAAGACTGGCCTTCACTTTGAAAGCACATCCTTGGGTTCATCTGCCCTTTGGGATGTAGACCATCTTCCTTTGTGTGTGTAGCATGAAGCACAAAGTAGCCTGCGGAGCTCTAGAAGTCCAGTCTAAAATTGATAATACTGAGGTAATAGGTGCCAACTTCATAAAACTCCACTTTTTGTCTTGCCCTGCAACAAAGAGGTCCAGTGATGAATGTAACAGGACACAGAGACTTAAAGGCTCTTCTGCCCAAGGATGGTCCTGGCCTGTCTTGGCTGCGGGGAGGTACGTTTGGCAGTGAAGTTTGGGAGAATCAGTCTGCTCAGTGGCTCCGTGGAAGACAGAAGGTTCCAGAGTTGTCTATGGCAAAGCCTTTCACAGATACGACCTGCAATTTAAATACTACTAATTTTTTAGAGTAAGGGTAATAATGACTGACACCCTCCTGCCAAAGCTGAGCGAAAGACTGCATAAGTTTAAAACAATTCTTCGCTTCTGTGTGCTGGGCAGGACACAATCTCTTTTTATACTAAATAATATTGTTTATGCAGTGCTGGCTGGTAAGAACTTTCTGTCCTTAACTGCAAAAAGAAAAGAGAAAGAAATTGGCTGAGAGAATTTTGCGAATTATTTCCTTTAGGGAAACCACCAAAGAAGGTGAAAGCCAACAGTATGCTACAGTTATTGTACGCTCACCTCCCCCAAACGTCGCTGTGATAATACAAATACAAGCTGCTGCAGTTGGCTCAGCTAAGCTAGTGTACTGACAAACGGGCTTTATGAAAGAAACAATTTGCAACAGATTGCTGCCTATTCACTAAAATGAATATTACTGCTGGCGCAAATGTATTCTCCTTGGTTTGGGTGCTGGAGCCAGAAGTGGTGGTTTCTATTCCTGTTCTGCCCGTGTTTTTCTTCACTGCCCTGGGCAAACCTCTGGGCGATTTTGTTTTCCCGTTCTTAAACATGGAGGGATGCTCTCTGTCTTTCAAAAGGAAGCACTTTGGAGTCTGTGCATAAAATACATCAATATCAACTCTTTGTATTATTATTTAAGTGAAATAGGCTTAATATAGCTACTCTTATTTACATGAATAGGGAGATGACTCTTGTAAATTAGGGCTCTTTTTTGTTATTCATTTGTCTTTGTTCCTTGGAGGTATTGAAGCAGAATGCCCCACACTTCTGTAAAGACATCTCCAACAGAGGATAAGACGACAGTGCAAATGTTGAAGTATTCATTTCTTATGTAAGAGCTAGCGAGTAATTGCAGCATTCACAAACACTTCCCCTTTTTTTTTTTAAATGTTGGAAATAAATAGTTATGAGGAAGGGAACAAAATAACATTCGTTGGGTCAACTTTTCTTGGCCAAGCCTGCAAACAAATCCCTAGGTACCAATTAAGGGAGATGCTGTGTGAAGTCCCAAAGATGCACGTGTGGCAAACATTGGGTCAACTCACTGCCCAGCTGCGGAAACAAAAGAGGCGACTGCATGACTGGGATGAGCGGGCTCCAAAGGGCAACTCCAGGTTTTCTGGAGAATCGGCGGTCCTGTGGAGAAGATTCACTCCCAGAGAAGAAACATTTCAGGTAGTGGCTGGATGACAAATGCGTTTTCCTGTCTCGTCACCCCACACGCAGCTGTTAGATATGTTTATTAGCAAGCTCAAATGAGTTATGTTTCATGTATTGAATGGGGTCTCCCTTAATTGCATTTCTTTTAAACACTGGACACTCTTCTACGAGACGTAACATTTTAGCCTTTTGAAGGCGAAAGTTGTAAAAACTTTATTTTGTGTTTCTGAGCAATGTAGATAGACCTAAAGATTTCATGAACTATCATGTGGTTGCCCATATCTGACTAATAATTAAATTGTAAAATTGCAGTTTCATATTAGGGTTAGTCTTTTCACCTGCTTTAAAAATGAAAAATCATATTTGGTATATAAACACACACAGAGTATCCTTCTGGTTGAATTTCAAGAGCATATCCAGGATTAAATGTTTTTAAGCACTTCTAATACTGTAGTCTATAAGAGGAGCAGACACTTCTAAAGCAATGTTAAAAGTTGTCTTTCATAACTGAGGCAACAGATCATTTTTGTAATAAATTCAAGCAAGTGTTCTCAATTAGAAGAGCTAGTGGCTGTTGGTATTGTACAAAAAAAATCATTCTAGTATCCAAAGGGTTAGGGGTGGGGAGGGTCTGTTTGGTTTTGTTTCTCTTTCCAGGGAGATCTTTAACATTGTTTGATGAAGCTAGTTTCATTTTGGGATTGTTACTGAAGATAAAGGCTTCTGTGTTCTATGGCTGCTTGGATTCTTCGTACATAATGTCCTAGTAATGTCACAGTGCTGCTGTATCTAGATCAAACCACTGTTTTGATTGTTTTTTTGGCTTTTTTTTAATAAATTCCTTAATTTAAATACATGAAAACTATTCTTTTTGCTTTAATGAGGCATGTAATCAAACAGAGCTTCCTCAAGTCCTTGGGATCTTGAAGGTGATTGCAGTGAGAGTGGGATGAAGCTCAGATCTTGCTAGATGCCTTTGTGGATCCATATGTTTTAATATTACCATCTTTTGTATTTTCTGGCCCATCACATCTTCACAGAGACTGAAGAAACTGAAAACCAACCTGAGGTTGTATCTCACTTTGTGGAAGTTCAGATTCTCATCTGCAAGCAGGTTGTGTTTCCCCTGAGGTGTCCTCCCTCTGCCTCCCATCCTCACATCCCCAGCCTTCCGCTGCACTGCACGCTCTCGGCTGAAACAACTCTTTATGGCCTTAGAAACAAGTTTGAGGATGACAAAATCACTAGTAGGAACACAAGCTTCAGAAGACACGAACTATTGTTTTTTTAAGTTGCGCACTCTCTGGTTTACGAGGCCCTACAGAGGACTTACCCTAAGCTCCAATTAGGTAGAAGCAAAGTGGTTAGAGAAGGAAACCAACAACCACAGCCAACCAAGGGTGCTCTTCTGGATGCCGTACAGAAAGACCTAAACCAAAGAGTAGCTGCAAAGTCACCAGGAGGAAAGTGGTGCAGTGCTTTTTCTTTAAGGGGAGAAAGAAGACTTTTTCATGGAGGCATAGAGAATATTTTTATGAGGCTGCTAATGGCAAACAGTGTTTGCATCAAGTTTCAGGGAAGAGCATTGTGAAAACAGATTATCTACACAAAAGCAGCAGCTACATCCAACAGCTAAACCCCGTAAAACCTAAGGTAATAGACTGCATAAATTCAGGTCGTGCATATTATCACTTTCCAAACAAACCCAAGCCATTTTTCACAACATTTTAACAATCTGAGAGGATGTGAGATGAAATTTTATTCCTTTTCTAACATTCTTGGTGGTTTTGTTCTCTCTGTAACTTAATGTCCTTTCCGTACAGCATCATCTAGATATGTTCCCTCTTGGGAGATGTAATCTCCCTTAGATTTTTCCACTATCTCCGGCACGAGATGCGCAGCTTCTCAGAGGGAAGTCATAACACTATTTTAAAGGAAAGCCAATTAAAAAAAACATGACAACTTTTTTAATCCCGTAGGGTGCTTTACAGATGAAAAAATACCATAAATGGGCCTGACTGGGCAATTTCGGGTCTATGGGGTGCTTCTGGGGGAGGAGACAATACAAGCTTCTCCCCAGTCAGAGTCTAATCCGTTGGCTTTTGTAATTCTATTTTATATTTGGTATACAGTAAAAGTAAAAAATAAAATGAAAATAGGGCCTATTAAAAATTGGTGCTCTGACTTGTCCTAAGTAGAGAAGAGTAACTCCGCCGCAGAGGCCGAGCAGCTTGAATAGCCCATTTATTGACACTTGGGTAAATTTTACCTGACTTTCTATTTTTTTTTTATTACAGTTTATCACTGCTAAATTTTTTCTTAATTAAAGGCAAGCTTTTTCCTCTGGTGTCAGCAAACTCCAGCAGAACCCCAACAGTACGAGGCTCCATGTACCTCTGTTAGCTTCTATGGCAGAGGTCTGCGGAGAGGCTCGGGATGCCCCAGACCCGCTAATGTCTGGTCACTGGGTCACTGCAGTGTGATAATGATTAAACTATCAGGAGCAGGAAGGCAGGCAGTTTGCCTTTTGTAAAAAGCTTGTCGGTAGGAAGCGACTTGCAGAGCTGAACTTCAAAAGCACATATTTAAGGGTGCAAAGCCACAAGGTTAAGAAAAGAAAAAATTAAGATTGCCCGTATTCCATTAATATTGTTCCCTTGTCCTTATGCCCTCACCTAATACTGTGTTATTATTGTGCGTTCACTCCTAGAGGAGAAACTAACCTCTGGCAGATTTACAATGAAAACCAGATGCATCCCCTCTATGGCATCTGCTAATATAGTGTGTGTTTCAGACTTTCATTTGAATCTAAAAAAAATATTTTCCTTCAGGGAAAAATCTCACCTAATTGGCTGCTCCCCTCCATTTGCAGCAGTAAGGCAACTGTGAATTCTGAAAAATTCATTTACCCTAAGAATGTAAAGCTTTCTCCCACACAGAAAGGAATGAGAGCTCTCAGTATCCCACCTCGGTTCCCTTAGATGCTGTTGATCCCAGGATTGGGAAGGAGATGTGTCATGAGTCTTAACTGTTTCTCTTCCCTTTTAGGGGGGAAACTCTTGGTTGTTTCCTCAGGGATGGGATGGTAGGAGGGATGCGAGAGATTCCTTAATCTGCCCTCTCCTCTCCGCATATATTCCCTCACACACTCTGAAAGACTGAGCTGTGAGGCCCAAGGGCTGAGGAGGCAGTGCAATAGAAGAAACACTTCTGCATATAGGTAAGTATGGGGAGGAGGGGAAGTATGAACTGCAGAAGGGGTGAGACACACCTTGGGGCGAGTTTCACCAGGGCTGGAGAAATGGGAGGAAGAGGGAGGTCAAAGTGATGGGGAGAAGCCAGCACTGGAAGGGATGAGGTCTAGCCAGGGACATGGCCTACTTGTTAGCTCACGTTCAAACAAGTCTGAAAGCAAAGACAGAAACATGAACTCAAACCAACACTGTAATGAGGAATTTATTGCCAGTGACACCACAGGCAGCAGTAGTTCTTTCTGGAAGCTTAAAAAAATTGCCTGTTTTGGGTCCGATGTTGAGTCAGTGTACTGCTGGGGAATTAAACATTGACGTTCCACATAATGAAAAGATTCAGCTGCAGCTGACATTGTATACTTAGATGACCACGATAAACACTTAAATACAATAAACAATTTGAAGTTCAGATTACATTAGGACTCTGCCATGTTGTTCTCATGGTAAGAAAGAGGGAAGGAGCCTTCTTTCATACTTACTTCCATCATTCCCACTTAAGTCTAGCATTTTCTCCTCTTTGCCCTCGTAGTGCTTTTTAAGTCAAAGGTTTTTGAGTCTGCAAATGAACCCATAATGGCTGATCATATTCAAAATTAAAACTTATGTCTGTGTTTGCTTCTTCGTGCATCGAACACTTACGGTGATCCACCTGGTGATTACATGTGGCAAAGAGTGAAAATCAATCATTTCTCATCAACTATTTGCACCTGTGCAAAACATCGCCAGGAGTCGGACCGAAGTGACACGATAAAAACCAAGAGGCTTAAAACAAGCAAAGTAACTAGGCAGAATGCAACGGTCTCTCTTCAGATTAGCTAATACAAACTGCATAATAGGAAACCAAGCTGCTTCTCTGACACTAATCACCTTTTTTAAGGCAACTTAAATTTCAAGTAACATGTGCATGTATTTAGAACACTCTGTATATAGTAAGTCACAACTATGTCCCAATGATACTGATTCTTTGCGGAAAAAAATTGAAAACAAATATAAGCAATGCTAATCAAGAACACAGAATGCGAGAATATTTTCTCCCACAGACAAGCACATTTCTGCGTCAGACGCAAACTACTTAAGTCGGAATGGTGCTGAACAAGGACAATTCCCCCTCATTTTCAGGACTGCACGAAAAGCCATACCCAGCTCCAGTATCATTATTTTTGCACAAATGCTTCTAGGGGAGCAGCGATGTACATTGTCAAAAGGCCCAAGAAGTCACCCTTGTAGAGGTCTGGGACGCTCTGGGTTTCCTCTCGATCGCTACGCTCGAGCCCCTTTTTGTCGTCGTGGTTTGCTGCGCTGCAGGACTCCTCGCCCTCCTGGCCGTGCCCGACCATCGCCACAGCGCTGCAGCTGCTTCTGCGCCGAGAGCCTCTGCGGGCGAGGAAGGGGTTCTGGTTCTTATCAGCAAATACTTTTGTCTTCCTATTAGACCTCTTACTTTCATAGTTCCTGAGCTCCATCAGCCTCTCGTCGAAATACTCTTGCAATGGTTTGTCGTGGAAGCCACTGCTGGTCATCGGGTGGCCTTTCGAGGAGCTCCCCAAGCAATGGACTAAGGAAGCTCTGCCCGGAAAATGATTCAGCTGTGAGGAGGAGCTCTTTCCTCTTTCCTGGAAAAGTTGGTTGAAAGATGGAGTTTCCAAATAATTTCTTGATGACTGTTTAAAATAGGGGAGGGAGGGAGAGGCAGGATTGGGGACAGAAGGGAGAAGGAAATCTGAATTAAAACACACTGGCTCAAGTAGCAAAAGGATCTTAAGTGTATGGTTCCATACAGTAAACAGCGGTGAGGGAAGGTTTTAGGTTCTTAACCCAAATTCCCTGAAGACCTAGCAGTTTTCTTCCAATCCCTCCCTGGAAGAGAAGTCCTTTGGGCTGAGGTTTAACAACGCTGAGCATTTTTACCTCCCACTGACTCTGATGTGCTGCCACAATTTCATGTAGCCTCTCTGAAAATCTATTTTTCTGAAAGAATCTCTCACCTGTCTGTATCGACAGAACTTCAGGTTTATCCTTTTCAAACCTCATCAGCCTGACAAGCTGCTGTTTCCCATGGTAAAACCAGATCTCACTTGCAAGAGGTTTGTTCTTTGTTTTCCCTTCCCTTCCCTTACTCCCAGGTAACTCCGTTCTGAGCTGCAGTGTATTATTACAAGAATTGCAATTTTCACACACAATATATTTCTACACCTTAAAACTATGAAGTTTATTACCATTACCCCGCAGCATATTGCAGATGTGCATGGAGTTTTCTCCTCCTTTCCCACCATAGGATGCCTATCTCCTTTCTAACCAGCCAAATAAATTAATACTGGAGTTACTCGAAGAGTCAAAGAAAGAGATGATCCCTGCTGCGAGTCCTTTTATTGGCTGCGAGAGAAAATTCTGCTAGAAATTCACTATGTAAAAGATTACCTTTCCATGTCCACAGCTCAGTGTCCCCTGGGGTTTGTAAAGTTCCTGCTCTGCCATTCCCACCTTGCCACAGGTATTCCGAGACAGCCCAATCCATCTCAAGCTACAGGGGCAACAGCTGGTTTCTGTACACCAAGTTAGACCGGACCGTGGCTTTTTCTCTGAAAATCCTTAACAGTTCAGCTTGAAGGAAGAACTGTTTTATATTATATTACTGTTTCAAGTCAATAAAAAATTTTAAAAAAGTCTATACTGTATGTAGATGACAGCCACAGCAGGACCATAGAACATTTTGCAATCACTTATTATGCCTAACAATGCCTTTGGCATAAAAAAAAGCCATCATTCATGCCGTTTTTGACAATTGCTAATTAAGTCTAGATACTTGCTAAGGGTCCAGCCACAAATCTGGTTTCAGAGCCCAGCAATGTCTCAGTAGGGCACTCCATCATCAGCATTTGGCGTGTCGCCTGCTGGTAATGAATGAAAAACATTGAGCGCAAATGAGAAATAATGGGTTGGCCATGACATGTAAACTGAAAAGTAACCCAGTTTTTTGATCTCTCGCTATTCCATCACACTTCATTCTGGAAGGGACCCAACAAATCTAATGACCCTGCCTAAAGTGGTCGGACTTCTGGAATAAGTCAGGTGACTGAAGAACACTAAGACTTGATTAACAAGTAGTCTCTCCTTCCCACCTCAAACTTTAAAAAGTTGTTTAAAAATTAATAATCAACGTAAAAATTAACAACTTAATAATGTAGCAGAATAAAAGTCTTTTAAGTTAAGCTTTTCTATACTGAAGCACAACCCAAAACTTACCATCATATCAAATACCAATTTACCAGGAAGTAGGGGAATAACTCTAAGAGAAGAACAGGCAGCAGTTATCATATAAAGAGAGTTTTTGCATACAAACCTTAATGTCCTGAAAGCCCGGATATTCTGGGATGATGGGCAAGGTGCACATGGTAATACTGTTTGACCGCCTTTGTTTCATCGTCCTACGAGAGAAACTGCAGTTCCTGGAGAGCTGGGGTTGTCCCAGCTTGGATGGATTTTCAGTGAAACAGAGCGGTTTACAGTCTTTTACACAGCAGGTTCTCAGGCACATCACTGAGGTGGGTCTCTCCATTTCAGCACGATTCAGAAAAGGTTGGAAGCGATGTGTGTTCCAGAATAATACTCTCTTCTAGTTTTCCTCTAACGCATGGTCTCGTGCCAGTGAGCTCCTCGACAATCTGTAACGTTGGGGCCAGCAGACAGGCTAACAGCGCCGAACAGCGCGGCTCTTCCTAAACCGGATTCTTGGAGATCGTTGGCAGGTGACGCCTTCCCTCAGGTCTGGAACCCTCAACCCATTTAATGCCACTTTTAACCTCTGAAAGCTCTTCACAGAAGGCCAGTAAATCCAAACCATGAACGCAAAGGGCTCAGGTGAGGGGGGGAATTTGCAGGGATTACAAAGTCTCATACCGTCATCCCAGACAGCCTAATGAGACTGCTGACGCGACGGCAATTAGAGAAGATCAACAGCCCACACGCAGGAGTTGTCACTCGGCTTACATCGGAGCCGGCAGATCCCTCCCTTCTGGCTAGGCATCCCTGACAGCCAAACATTCAGGGCTTTTGCTCAGCAAGGCAAAAGGTAAGTCAACACAATCATCCGACAGGTCAAGAGAAACAGAGTAGACAGCTGCAACAAAAAATTCCTTCCAAGAAATCCTATGCCACCAGGCTTCCTCAGCATGGCTGGAGACAGGCGACAGCCCTGGAGATCTGAGGAGATCCGAACTGCCTTGCTGCTGGTGTAGCCGTGTCTGGAGAGGGATGTGCCGCATTCAAACCGCCCAGCACCAACGCAGATTTGGCAAGTGGCCACAGTAAGACCATGATTCTTTTCAGCCAAAGCTGTGAAAATGTTCACAGTAAGAACCAAGAGCTGCCCCGTAGAGCTTACAGCATAACTGTCCTAGAGAAGGGGCAGTCAGGGGAACAGCTCCATGGTTTTGATTTAAAGATACGTTAGTGGTATCACCTGCTAGAGACAGATAAATGTATGTCGTTGCAACAGTTGGCATGTCATGAACTTTGGCAGCACGGGGCTCCTCACAGTCCGCAGGACCAGTGGATGTCTCCTGCCGCTTGGAGGGCAGCACCTCCGTCCACTGCCCCACCATGGCCAGTTTGCCTGCAGAGCACCGGTAGCCGGGGATGAACCGCCTCTGCTCCATCACGTGCCGTGGAGTAACTGCTGTGCTCCCTGGTGCTTGTGGGAGGTAGACAGAGGGGGTTTATAATCCCCTCAGCCCCCAGGGCTTCTAGCTTATCCAAGGCATCCATAAATACTCGCACGCTCTGGCAACATGCATGCAAATATTTGTGTGTCCTGGATGAGCTAGGAATCCATATCCATCCAAGGTATCCATAAATATTTGCATGCGCGTATTCAACGCGCTGACTGTGAGCCGTAAAGAGCTTTGGATCTTCTCCACGAGACCATCAGCTGGATTCAGGTTAGTGCTTTAGACGCGCTGGCAGATGGCAGCCCGGCAGGCTCAGGGCAGAACCCCCGGCCGCAGCACCCCCCCGGCTGCTGGACCAAAGCAGGTCAGCCATAAGTAAAGAACTCACGTAAACAGTTACATCCAGCTCTTCACTGTCCAAATGCAAAGAGGCAACACCATATTTTTTTTTAACCAGTTCTGGCTCCGGCGTTTGTTGAATTTGAGGGTAAAGCGGTCGTCAGGCAGAGAGCAGAGCTGTCAGCGTGAGTGACCATTTCAGCTACACCCACGCCGGGGGGTACCAGGGAGCAGGGGCTGCGTCCACAGCTCTGCGTGAGCCACACGCGAATTCAAATACGAGGTTGATGGTAACAGCTTGCACGGAGAGATGTCACGATGCTCACAAAGTGATAGAACTATGAGTCATCCCTGATGCAGCCCTGATTATTTGCATTGTTGTTTTATACATAATGATACCTTAATACGTAAGTACAACGTGGCCTCGCTAGCAGTACCTGAGAAAAATTAGCAAAGCATTAACAAGGCTTCATGGCACCATATTTCCCCCTTGAAAGACTTTCCTGGTCCAATTTAGCAGGAAAAAAAAAAAAAAAAATATTTATTTATTACTTCTCCCTCCCAGATCTTTGTCTTCGGGACGTGTTCCAGCCAAACCCAGACCAATAAGTCCCTGTGGACAGGCAGGAGGTGGGTCTCGTCCGTAAGCGTTTAGGCCACATCACTACACGCAGGTCTGCGTTGCTTCAGCCCCGCCGGGACAAGCAGGGTGCAGCCTGAGTGCCGGCAGAACCTGCCTGACCCTGCGAAGAGAAGAGGGAGAAAAAAACCAAGGCGGCAGCAGGAGAAACTGATTTCACTGGCCACGGAGGGCTTTGTTATTTCCCAGATCAAGATATCCATGGCACTGCCCACAGTTGTCGTCTGATTCAGAGAAATAAGAGCTGTGCGAAATCGCTGCCATTGACACAGTTTCTTTGGGAGATGGGATCTATTGTGAGAGCAGAGGCTTTGCAGGGGCCCTGCGAACGCGCCGCAATTGTCCACAGGGTAAAGAGTTCCCTCTCTCCATTTAAACCTGCAGCCTGAAAACCTCTCATTATCAAAATTCATTCCCTCTTCTCCCGTGAAAGCATTTGCCTGGTTGAAGTGAGACACCAGCAGCTTTTAATCTGTAATTGCTCACTGTGCTTAATGAATATGCCAGCGCCACGTACAGCGTGTGACTTGCGTGGAGCTTTAAAAAAAAAGCCCCACGTTCCTGTGCTAATGGGAGGTTCTGATTCTGCTCCCGTGGTCTAAAATCGGAGCTCACAGAGTCTGTCCTTTTATAACCCCGTGTTCCTTCTTGTACCGTACCATTACTGCATACAGCGGGGCCCAGGTCATTCTCCCTTCAGCAAAGCTCTCTGCACTGTTCAACATGAAACTTTACATTATCCTTTGATGCTCCGGTGAAAAGAAACACGACTTTCGGCAGCGCGTAGGCTTCATTAGTTACCCACCTTATATCCTAACCTTTAGACTCTTTTAAAAAGAACTTTTTCTTTTTTTTTAAATGGAGAGTCACATTATTATACCATTCCTCACGGCAGGTCAGCCAGCGCTGCTTATAGCAGTTTGCATGAACAGCTTGTGGCCACAAATCTCAGTTCTTCTGCCTTGGGGGTAAATCACTCAAAAGAAAAATCATGCAAGGAATTATTTAGATTTCTACAACCCCTACTATTGCCAACCATTCGCATTTGCTCCACTACCAACAAATAAGAACTGGTCTATTTTTATATCCAATCTTTAAGTATCGTAAGTAAGGTGAATGATTGATAACATCCCAAATTAATCATAAATCGCAAAGCAGAAATGTTTTATTTTTCAAAGTACCAGTGAATGACACAGATGTTAATAAAAGTCCAAATCCAAAACTGGGGGTGGCATCCAAAATCACATCCAAAACCAAGTAATAAATACACGGTGTCACACTTTATATATAGATTATCAAATTCCTTGTAGCAATAAGGAAAGCTATGCTCATTCATCAATGCGATGAGTATTTTCCCAAGTTAAAGATACCTAATTTGTGTTACAAAAGTATGAATTCATTCCCACAGCATCGGCTTTGTGAAGCTGTAACATGTCGAAGGCTGCATAGTTTTACGCAGCAAATGAGAACATCCGTCGCTGCCACCCACACTGGGGTAAGTGCCGTGGCTGTGACCCGCCGAGCTCTCCCGGCAGCCGCGGTGTGTGACATCCCTTCGTCCACAGAACCAGTCGTTTTGCCAGCGCAGGCACTGGGGCCGGTCCAGCGCGGTTTGCCCTCTCTTCGCGGTCAGAGCCCTAAAGCCGCTGCTCACTCTGGCTCTTAACTCCATCACCCCAGTCACGCCAGCCAAGCCACCATCTGTGACCGCATTTGCCACTAAGTTGAGACTAATTCTTACTTGTATTTACTTGTATAATGTTGTTACTAATATTTCGGTACTGCTGGCATTGCCCCCTGGCCTCACCCTTGGTTCATCCCTGCACAGCGTGGCTGTTGCCACACGCGTCACCCTGCCGTTCCCAACACGGGCCGCTTTGTCTGACAGGAGTCCCAGATGAGTTGAATACATTTTGCGATGGTTTAATTAATTTTTTAGAGACAAGAACAATCAAGGGGCATTTGCTGCTGTTTGTTTTTAAATGAAACCGGAGGTTTCCATCTTAATTCCTTCATTCCAGGAGCTGGAGCTTTAAAAGCTGCTACAACCGGGATCGGTACTTAAAGGGGCTACAGGAAAGCTGGGGAGGGACTATCAGGGAGTGGAGCGATAGGACGAGGGGTAACAGCTTTAAACTGAAAGAGGGGAGTTTTAGATTAGATATCAGGAAGAAATTCTTTCCTGTGGGGGTGGTGAGCCCCTGGCCCAGGTTGCCCAGAGAAGCTGTGGCTGCCCCATCCCTGGAGGGGTTCAAGGCCAGGCTGGACGGGGCTTGGAGCAACCTGGTCTGGTGGGAGGTGTCCCTGCCCAGGGCAGGGGGTGGCACTGGATGATCTTTAAGGTCCCATCCAACCTGAACCATTCTGTGATTCTATGAAAATCCAGACAGATGCTCTCACGTAAGGCTGTGGGCATAAGCAAACTCACAAAGACAGCAAAGTGAATTGCACAGCAAATCCCTTCTTCCTTGCTGTCACAAGGGTGTCCCTGCTACTGTCCTGTACAACAAACATGCCAGTGTCTGCCTGAGGACCAGCACTGCTCCTGCTGCAACAGCCCAGGGCTCAGCAAGACCTCTCTGAGCTGCCACATAAGCTGGTAGCTACAGAACAGGCTGCTGCTTCCCTGCAGCCATTGGTCTCGCATCAAGAGCACTCCCGTGTTACATGATGCATAGCCTTCAAATTACAAAGAGTTTTTTGTTAAAGTGTGAAAAGTACCGGCTTGTAAGTGCTCTGTTTCCCAAGACCGGAGCCAGGGAAGGTCATCCCAAATCCTTGGTGAGCCGGAGCCAGGCGGGATCGCAGGGGACCAAGCAGCGCCGAGGCTCCCGTGACAACCCTGAAGCAACGCCAAGAGGCGGGGAAAAAGAGAGGGGAGCACGGCAGCTCCATCACCCGCTGGCCAAGGGGAGCACGCCACCTCCATCACCCGCTGGCCAAGGGGAGCACGCCAGCTCCATCACCCGCTGGCCAAGGGGAGCACGCCACCTCCATCACCCGCTGGCCAAGGGGAGCACGCCAGCTCCATCACCCGCTGGCCAAGGAGACGTCCAGGCCTTGCTTGTAACCATGGGAGCAAAGCGTGACATGAAAAGAGAAGCAATGAGCCGTTCCTTGCCCAGAGACGAGTGGCTGGGGGTGGGAGCAGAAGTAGAACTGCAAAAGGCTGAGTCAAAATTTTTGGCTTCTGAGGTTACTCAGTTCCTCATTTAGAAAAGGCTTAGGTTGAGCCCTGAAAATAAGCCTGGGCTGTATCACTGCCTCTGCATCCAGACTTCCCCCAAATCCGGGTGGCATGACTTTGTGTCTATTGCAAGGATCTCCTCTCCACTTGCAAAAAAACCCCCCAGTGCGTGTGGGGGTGTGAATCTATACCCCATCTTACTTGGCAATCAAACCCCTGATCTCGCTCACGCTCTTTTGACCTCAGACCAAGTTTCATGCCTCTCTTTTCCCTTCTTAGATGGCTAATACTCTTAAAAGCAGAAGCAGATGGCACCGTTCGCAGATGTCAAATGCTCGCCTCACGTGGCATGTTTACTATCGGATTTTCACCAGAGACTCCCGGCCCAGATAGCGAGATTTCTGTCATAATCACTGGCTTTAAACCTGAAGCAAACATTCACTGGCTAGGTTGAGCCACAATTACATTTATATCTCTCAGTCCTTCTGATTCTTTTTTAAATTGACTGTAGATTGAAGTACAGGAAAGGGATTAGGGATGCTTAGAGTTCAGGAAGCGGAGTATTAGAAGTGGATGTTAAATAAGAGATGGGAAAAGAATAAAAAATGTAACTCCTGCACTCCTAGGAGGGGAAGCGCAATCTAAGGCAGAGCTACAGGAGGAGAAGACCCACATTTCTCAGGACACGGGAAGTTGACTTGGGAGCAGTGCTGTGGGTGTTTGTGATGAATGCTCTGATTTATGCCCCGCTGTCCTCCTGTCCTGCACAGCCTTTCCCACACGAGCACCTCAATGGGAGCAGACAGGTGTGACCCTTCGTGCCACGGAATAAAGCAGCTGGGAAGCCGGGAGGTTTGCTGCTGCGTTTCCCAGAACAAGGCTCTCAGGGCTTTTCTTTCTTTGTTTCCTTTCCTGTTTTTGAACGCAGGTTTCCGAGCTTCCTGGCTGGGTGACTGAAAGCAGAGGGAAAGCGCTGATCCCTGTGGGCCAGCAGTGTCCAGCGTGGCATGGCCTCGTCCCTGCTGGCAGCTGGTCCGTGCTGAGAATGAATTCACCTGAACCTCTTGACAGTTCTGTAGCACTTTTACAACATTACACATCTTCAAGAGAAGCGCTCTAAAAGGCATAAAAGCAGCCCCCTCCCTCTCTGAGGGATTAGTTTTGGAAACCAAAGGTGGACTTTCAATGTCAGCGCTGACACTGCCAGGTATTTCAGACGCATTAAGCTAATGTGCTTATTCCACGGGCCCAAAGTGCCTCGTCTCCAGCTTCATCCCACGGCAACTTCTAAAGCACAAGGAGGCATTAGCAAATCCACGGCTGAGTGAAATCCAGGGTAGAGGAAGATGCATGAAGAAGGTGACTGCTTGTCACAGGCGGAGATCTGGTCCGATCTGCTCCATCAGGTACATTCGTTTTGTCTGCGTTCAGTGCCTGAACTGTGTGGAGCTACAAACTGCGCAGACCGACCACGCTGAAGCACCGCGTCAGTGCGGGACCTTCCCACACTCGTCTGGGTACCTCAACAGGCTCAGGACAACCGTACTTCTGTCCTGCCCTCACCAGGTGTTGCCTCCTGGGGACAAACTGAGCTGCAAAAGCATGAGAGCAACGAAGAGTTGACAGGTTTATCAGCTGCACCAAGTGGTGTCAGCAACACGGAGCCACAGGAGGGGGAAGGCACCTCCTGGCATCCTGCATCTTCAGCTGGGGTGATTTCTCCTCTTTTTGGGACGTACATAAAAAACCCCAAAACACAGCTGATTTCTTGTCTCACCTGCTCACAGATACTCTGATTCCCTCTCTGCTTTGTCTCTCGGTGGTATGCACTGGATTTTTCCTGGCGCTTGCGTGCTGCGCTTGGTAGCACGCCTAGACATGACCACGTCACCTTCCTTCCTCCCACCAGCTCTGTTCCCATTGACTTCTCCTGCCTCTTCTCCCCACGCTCTTCCCCCTGTTTCCTCTCTCCTCACACAAAGACAAACAAACCAGCCTCCCCACCTCGGTTTCTGCTGCTCTCACAACCTTATGCCTAGTCCGTCTTTGCCACAGTTGGCCAAGACACCTGTAGAAATGGTGACAAAGAAGCTGACAGTACGCAAGCTCAGCTTGGAACGCTCCACCTCAGCACGGCTGTCTGCAGAAATTGTCCTCTTGTACAGAGAGGAAAGCAGAGAGAGAGAAGTATTGACGCATAAGTCAACAGGTCGATATTCTAACAAGTGGTGTCCTTTGCCCCCACGCAGTGAGTGCCTGGTGTTCTGATCACCTGCGCCTTCTGGAAACCACTCTGTCTCTTTTCAGAAAGAAGCTGATACAGGGCAATCACCAGTATCAGGGCGGTATTTGCAAGTCAATAAAGAGCCCATCCAGGATGTCAACTTTTATCAGTGCTACCAAAAATATCGCAGGCAGAGAATGAGAGTCAAGAGCACAATTAGAAAGCCCCGGTTGCTTTCCCGAGGACTGCTCCCTTGGTGGCCAGAAAAAATGTCATTGCTGGGACAATGTTGCTGCAGCTGGGTCCCGCTGGAGAAGGAAGGGGCGGGTTACGTCTGCTTTCTCTGCTGGCGGGTAGGAGGGCAGACTCAGAGAAGACCCTCAGGACTGTTACCTCTCTCTGTTTCTCAGCAGACCCTAAGACCTCTGGGTAATTTTCCGTGGAAAGCGGGAGAGCCCCTGTGCTAAACCATCTGGGAAAGGAGGAGTGATAGAAAGGCGGACTGAAGTTAGCAAAGGAGTGTTAAAAATAAGACAGCTCCTCAAATCCACATGGATTCTGTTCTGTCTGGGGCCTGTGAGACTGTATGGGTAATACCTGAACACGGGCAAAATCCTCCAGAAATACCCTGCCTTTCCTTCCGGCCGTCCCCTGCGCTGCTAAGTCACCTTGCCTTGTCTCTTGCGACCTCAGCTGGCACTGGGGGATCACAAGCCTTGAAACGGGAGCGTAGGGAAGGTGGCGTTTCCTACTGCAAGTGGGAATCGGAGCTCTGGCATGCCGGCGCTGTGTCCCCTTCCCCTCTGCGGACCCTCCGCTGCCCAGGTCAGCCAGAGGTGAGGCTCTGCCTGCAACTCATGGGGCTAAAAGCGCTTTCAGATATAACCTCCTGACAGCCAGCGCTGAGCAAGCTGTTCCCCCGTGGCTGGCAAGCGGCGCTCTCAGCAGCCCTGTGCAGGCAGGCGGGGATGCAGCTCCCCACTTGGTGTTTACATGTTGGGGGAAACCAGTCCGGATCCCAGAGCCCAGGAGAGGCAGAGCTGCCACAGCTCCACGTCCCCAGGTCCAACCAGGAGCAAGGCTGAGGATGTACTACCAGTGGGCAGACGCACACAGAACACACATATACACCGTACGTATACATATATGCATATAAAAATATATAAACGGATGGCCGTACAGCTCCCCAGACCCCACGGTCTCTCTGGCAGCGTCTGGGACTCCCCTTGCCCCTCCGACGGCCCATGGGCTCACCCTCAGAGACTCACACACAGCCCGGCCACGCGAACTTCACCCACTGGCCAGCGGGATCACAGAATCTTAGTGGTTGGAAGGGACCTCTGAGATCATCGAGTCCAACCACATAAATCCACACCAGCACTCACTCGCCCGCTCGCGCTGGCCCACAGACACGTGGGCGCCCACCTCCCCCCGCTCCCACTCCAGCTGACGGCGCTTACGTCCACCCACCCCGCTCTGCGCGCTGCCACCACAGACACATGGGGCGTCCAACCAGCGCTGACGGGGCGCAGGGCAGGGCCAGCCCAACGCAGGCCATGGCAAGCGTACCAACAAGAAAACTAATTAGATGAGACCAGCCCTTTTTATCCCTTACCCCTCTATTTTCCCACGCTTGTTCCTCCCCTAAATGACCTACATCCCCTCCATTTCCCTGCCTTTAGTTCCCCGCCTGGACATCCCATAAAGAAACTCCCCTCAGCCCAAAAGCCGCTCTGGCATTGGCTCATCCCCATGGCATGGACTCATCCCGCCTGCTCTGGGTGACCCTGCTCTGGCAGGGGGCTGGACTAGATGATCTCCTGAGGTCCCTTCCAGCCCCTGCCATGCTGTGACTCTGCGATTTCCCACACGGACAACGGGGCCGACGGCTCTCCCGGGAGATACCCGAGGGGTCCAGGACAAGGTGTCCCTTCCGCCGAGCCCTTACCTCGGCCCTCCCCACCTGCCATCCTACCTCCCTGCTCCTCTGGGCCTGTGGGGGTGGCTCCAGGGAGGGCCCGGGTGTGATGTGCCGTCCCCCCACAACTGCGCTGCCTGGCGGGTGGGCGGGAACAAATCACACACCCTCACGCCCGGGATCCCACCTCACGCCGCCCCAGAACAACACACGGCAACGCCGAAACCCAAAATAACTCGCCCCCCCCGCCCCAAGGAAGGCAGACGCTGCCGCCGGCTGGGACCCGCCGCTGGGGCGCCCCCTGGCGGCCGGCCCGGGGCGGGGCAGGGGCGGGGTGGGAGGCTGGGGGGGACGAGGGGGACCCGGGTGTCCCGTCCGTGAGGGCTCCTGCCCCCCGCACCGCCGCGGAGCCCGGGGGGAGCGGAGCAGGGCCATGGCGGGATATGCAAAATTATAGTTGTTTTTTTTTTTCCGTTTTCACGGAATCACGGAATCTTCAGAGTTGGAAGGGACCTCTAGAGATCATCTAGTCCAACTCCCCTGCTAGAGCAGGATTGCCTAAAGCACATCCCTCAGGGCTGCATCCAGGCGGGTCTTGAAAATCTCCAGAGAAGGGGACTCCACAACCTCCCTGGGCAGCCTGTTCCAGTGCTCTGTCACCCTCACTGTAAAGAAGTTTTTCCGTGTATTTGAACGGAACTTCCTATGTTCTAGCTTGTGCCCATTGCCCCTTGTCCTGTCACTGAGAACCATTGAAAAGAGCCTGGCTCCGTCCTCCTTAAACCCACCCTTTAGATACTTGTAAACATTGATCAGGTCCCCCCTCAACCTTCTCTTCTCCAGGCTAAAGAGTCCCAGCTCTTTCAGCCTTTCCTCATAAGGGAGGTGCTCCAGTCCCATAATCATCTTGGTTGCCCTTGGTTTTTCTTTTTTTCCCGTTATCAGCCAGCGTCATCCTCCCGCCGTGATCCCGTCGGTCTCTTACAACCGAGTTTTCCAAGATGTTGAACACGGAGCGTGGCCATACGGCAGATCCCACCTTCAGCCGAGCGTGGAAGCACCATCGGCACCATCGGCACAATCCCCCCCCCGGCTCCAGCTGCAGCTTTAGGTCCTGCCTGAGCCTCTGAAAAATCCCAGCATTAACGTAATGGTGGCAGCTGCATCCCTGGCTTCTGTCAGTTCAAACGGGCATCTAAGACAGGTCTCTAAAATGCAAATCTATTAGTGGTGTTAATGTAATGAAACCTGCAGCAGATGCAAAAGCTGTCACCTGATTAAATCACTTTTAAATTAGTGCCGTTATCTGTAGAAATAAATGGGATAGCAGCCTGGGTGGAACACGCGTTTGGAAAGCATACCTCCCCAGTTTAGCCGTGGCAGCGCCAACCTGCGGCGTGTCCAGGCTCCCATAAATCATAGACTCACAGAATGGTTTGGGTTGGAAGGGACCTTAAAGATCATCTCGTTCCACCCCCCTGCCCTGGGCAGGGACACCTCCCACCAGCCCAGGCTGCTCCAAGCCCCGTCCAGCCTGGCCTTGAACCCCTCCAGGGATGGGGCAGCCACAGCTTCTCTGGGCAACCTGGGCCAGGGGCTCACCACCCCCACAGGAAAGAATTTCTTCCTGATATCTCATCTAAATCTCCCCTCTTCCAGTTTAAAGCTGTCACCCCTTGTCCTATCGCTCCACTCCCTGATCCCAAATCCCTCCCCAGCTTTTCTGTAGCCCCTTCAGATACTGGAAGGGGCTCTAAGGTCTCCCTGGAGCCTTCTCTTCTCCAGGCTGAATGCCCCTAACTCCCTCAGCCTGTCCTCACAGCAGAGGGGCTCCAGCCCTCTGAGCATTTTCGTGGCCTCCTCTGGACCCGTCCAACTGGTCCATGTCCTTCCTGTGCTGAGGACTCCAGAGCCGGAGGCAGCACTCCAGGTGGGGTCTCACCAGAGTGGAACAGAGGGGCAGAATCCCCTCCCTAGCCCTGCTGGCCGCACACAATTATTTGCTGCAAGGTATAGCCAAACATACTTTTGCCACAGCTCAGGCTATATCAGTCCAGCTACAACAGGAATACACTGAAACCTTAGTTTCTAGTCTGGTTAGCAAAAAAGTAAATTAAAAACAAACAAACAAAAATACCCACAAGCAAAAGCTTCTCTCTGTTTTTAAAGCAGCCCCCTTCTCCAGCAACAGTCGCTTTACCACCCCCGCGCGCCTGCCCCATGCCCACTGCCACAGTTCCCGGGGAACTCACCAGCACAAGCCGTGATCCACACGCTTTCTGCGAAGCCTCCCACATTGCTGAAGCTCTGACCAGTATCTTCTGCCCCGTAGGGACAGCCTTCCTCTCGTGCCGCGGTGGGAAGCCGGAGGTCGGCCAGGGGCCCGTTTAACAGTGCCTGTGTTTGAGAGGCTCAGGCAGCGGCTCCGCTGGGCGCCCTCCTCCTTCCCAGGGATCTTTCTCGGGGATGACTGGGGTTCAGCGCGGCCCAGTTTGAACCAAATGTATCTGACGAGCCAAGGGAGCCGGAGAAGCAAGGGTAGTATGCGGGGGCCGTCCTCTTAAATTTGCAGGTGTGATGTGACCCATCTGTTTCAACTGCTTTAACTCCTTGCTGATGTCTGCAGAAGGACTGCTTTGTAAAAAAAACATTTCGTATATGGCTTGCGTGCATCACAAAATAGAAAAAAATGGTCACACCCAGGTAAAGGGTGTTGTAACTGTCTCCTCTTCATGCTCCACGTTGACACGTGCCTGTTCTGCGAGCCCGGGGATGGCTAGCAAAATCCCCACCGCTGGCTACCACAGAGGTACATGAATGCACCAGAACTGTGTAATTCATCTAAATGTTTGGAAAAACAATAATTATGGAATAGGTTACATGTTGTAACAAGTTAACATATTTTTCACTGGAAAACAGTGATGCTCACATTACTGTGAGCCATGATTTCCTCTTTTTTGAGAAGCTGAGTAACGATTACCACTTCTTCCCAGCACTGCATCTTTCCTGCGATGAAAAAAGGTGATTTTTATAGGGTATCTAGGAGGGCTTGTGATCCATCAGCCCTCCAGAGGTACAACCACCGCTACACATTGTATTTATAAGCTTTGAAGGGGGGGGCACGATAATAATCTCAGTGTGGGTCATGCCTGTGCGAAATTGGAGGGGTAAAGGAGCAGGGTGAAGGAGACCACCGAGAGTGGAGAGCGGGTGGGTGTGAGAAGTGCACGTCGCCTTGGAAGCGGGTGCTTCGTCCTGCTGCAGTCCAGATGCTCGTGAATCTCCCAACCTGGTGCAGCAAGACGCGCCTCGAAGCGAGACGCTGCCTAATAGGAGATTGCTGCCACCTGAGTAAAATTGGAGTGGGAAGGACGTACCCACGTCATGCTTTTGGAGACCTTGGCCACCAGCCGAACTCATCCATAGGCAAATTGAGGGATGACGGTAACAGTTTTCCCAGCGCTGCTGCAGCCGCCCTGCTCTAACAGCCTTGGTGCCACCAGTCAGCTCACACAGGACCAAAGCCAAAACTAATCCGAATGCAGACTAATGCCCTTTTTTCTTCATTTACATCACTTTGATCACTCCTTTGGCCAGCTCAGTTTTATTTAGCAGATGATAAAGACCGACTCCCCTCCCTGCTCTCTTTTCTGATCCAGTTGGAGCGCTTTGCTGGGACAGCAGTTATGTGCGCAAGGACAGCTGAGCCTCAGCAGCACAGCCTTGAACACCAGCCGCTCTTGGCAGCACTCAGCAGCGCGGTTTTCCCTTTCCGTCCACCCTGCTGGGGGTCGGTCGCATCCTCGGGCATCCCTCTTTGAAAACGCCGAGTCCTGAAAAAACTCATCACTTCCACATTCTGGTTTTTTTTTAGCTCGTCGCCTCTCTGCTGAAGTGTGTTGGGGGGGGGGGGGGGCGGAATGAAAGAAGGGAAAAAAAGACTGATTCAGGTTTTGGCAGCTCTCCTCTCACAGAAGAACATTCCACACTCGCACATGAAAGGGATTTTTTAGCAAACCAGAGCAAAGAGTCAAACTAACAAACACAAACAATTACCAAAAAAAATTGCCCCACTCAGTAGTTTTTCTGACTGCTGCTAGCGGCTTAGAGAGAGGTTGGTTCATTGCCTAATCTTGAGCTCAGAAAAAGACAGTTCATCTTTAAGTTTACAGCGTTATTGGCCCCACTACAGAGGAAAAGATTTCCCTTAAGTCTTTGCCCGAGGCCCAATGATGACTCCAAAAATAACAAGTCGCCTTGAGGTTGGAAATTTTGGTTCAGCGAGATTTTGTTCGTGTTCCGTAAACGATACACAAATATTCATCCCAGTGGATGGAAAATGCTTAAAAGCGCCATAACGTAGTGAACGAGACCAATCCCGAGATGGAAATAATTTACTTAATTCTTTGCAGCGCCGCTGTCACTTCCAGCCATCTGTTAGCTGGGACGCCGCTGATAATCTATGAAGCGGCTTGGGAGATGAAACCTTCCGAAAGCAGAGATCACAAAGAGTTCACTTATTTCTCTGCAGTAGAAAAGGAAGTGGGTGGGAAAAAGGGATGAAAGGGTGAAACACACAGCTCGTCCTCTTCTGGCTTCAGGATGAAAGCTTTGCTCTGAAAAAAAAAAAAAACCCAACAAAAAAAACAACAACCCTGGTAGCTTCATACTTCCCCAACGAGAAATGGTGTCGAAGACGTGGCGTGAGCAGCAGCCTGACGTGTTCCGCAAGCCTGATTATCTTCATTACGTGGTAGCTTGTAATTTTAATCCAAGTGGTCTTCTCTAGGCCCGCGGATTTGCCAAGTAGCCAGGTCAGGATGCCGAGAATCCTGTCTTTTAATAGCGGCTAGCGGAATAGCGCAAGAAAAGCAGCAGAAATGGAACCCCCATTTGTTTTGGGGGTGACTTGCTCCAAAGCCCTGCCCCTGCAATTTGGTCCCGAGGTACTCGGTCTCAGTGACAGCTGGACCAGTGTCGTCTTCGTCCTTCAGTTTCAGGGGTTTCATATCCTTCAGTATCCCTTTGCAGGCTAAAAAAAAGGACATCGAGCTTGTCCTCTACACTCTTTGCTGCCAGGTCCACCTCCGTAACATTTCAGGTATGCAAAAAGGCCATTTTTATGTTGTGTGTGCTGCGGATGTGAAAGAACATCTAAACCTAGTATTCAAACCATGGAAAAATTACAAAGTCAGTAAATACAGAACAGGAACCGAGAAAAATTTATGCCAGGCTGTTCCTCTGGACTGTAGCTTGGAAAAGAACCTGAAAAATTTTAACTTACCTCAAAGTTAGTACGTTTTTTGTAACACTGGGAGAGCTTTAGTGCTGCAATTGTTAGCATAACTTGTTCAAGTATTTCAAGTTCCCACCTCTTTTTGTTAATGACATGGAAAAACACTTGAAACCTATCTAATCAAACGCTCGGAAGCACTCACATCCCACGGACAGCTGAGATCGGCCTGACAAAAACGGAAACCACATTTGTCAACGCTGGTAGAACTTCAGCTCTGCTCCCGCCAGCTGAACCCCCTCCTTCTGCCGAAGAAGCACCGTCGACCACCACCATTCCCCCCGGGCTGCGGGGTCCGGCCAGGCACAACAGCTCGTGGACAAACCTGGGATTCCCTGGGGAAAACAGGCACTGAGGGGTTGCTGCAGCCACACTCCGGTAAGGAAACAAACAGCCAGATGCTGCTGGAAATGTAGATAAAGGAAAAGACAAGCATTCCTCAGGTGGCGTCAGGACACCCCGTGGATGGCAATCGCAGCCTTTGCCTGCGAGATGAACCAGCGGGTAACGCTCCCCCTGCCCTGGCCCTGCCATTCTGCTTTTCTCAGCCAACCTATTTTTTTCCAGTTTAGCACATTTGTGCGTGAAGTGAAACAAGCTTTACAAGGCCGGAGAGCAGCACAGGAATGCGGACAGGCAGCGGGTTTGGCTTCGGGGTATGGTTGCCCAGAGAGGTGGTGGAAGCCCCATCCCTGGAGGGGTTCAAGGCCAGGCTGGACGGGGCTCTGAGCAACCTGATCTAGTGGGAGGTGTCCCTGCCCATGGCAGGGGGGTTGGAACTAGATGATCTTTAAGGTCCCTTCCAACCCTAACGATTCTGTGATTCTATGATACCTCTGGAAAAGCTAAAGTGATAGAAGAGGAGGGTAGAAACAAATGTGTAACAGCATCTGTTCCCCATGCCCACGCTACGATACTCAGCATGCTGGTCACTGCGTCCCTTGGGAAATGTCCTGCCTTTGAGCAATTCAAAGGCTCCCAGCCCAGGGCAGGAACAGGACAGGGGGAAGGGACAACTGCTGGCCCTTTTCTGAAGTTGTTTTGTGGCACAAAGTATGCTCGGGAGGCAGAGAGCATTATCTGCTCTATAATGCCAGCTTTCGAAGCAATTTTAATCAGTTTTCTTATACACGGTGATCCCCTCAAGTTTTGATGAAGTTTTGATGAAAGCAACACTAACTGCCTTTAATGAAAAACAGCCGGTTTAGTATTTTAGTGCAGTATTTTAACTTGTCTGCGCTTATTGCCTACAGAAAGTTCACCAAGTCCATCCCGTTGGAGGAAAGGAGCAGCTGCGACCTCCCCATACTTGCAGCCTTGCTCCGAGACCAACAGCCCTGCATGTTATTCTGCCAAGAGCCAGGAGAGGGCGCTGTTAAATTTGGCTATTTCCTTCATCCCGAGAGTAACCACACTCTGCAAAACGCCTTTCCCTATTTCTTCCCCCACCATCCCAAGCCCTTTAGTATCAGACGCTTTTTATCTCCTGACTTGGAATGGATTTGCCACTCTCATCAGCCCAAGATATGAGCAGCAGCACTGATGAAAAGCACCTTGCACTTCATTATCATAAAGCTCCTAAATTGGAGTGATCAGGAGTCACGCAGTCAAGTTACACAGATCGTTTGGACGAAGGATGCCCCGCAGTTCGCTTTTAACTGTGGTTGTGCCAAAAGGGCACTCGAAGCCCCCGGACATTAGCTGTGTTGGATTTAAAACAAGAGGGACTGCCTCTGGGACAGGGAAACGACCACTGTCACATAAACAATCGTTCTGGTGTATCAAAGGACAGATACTTGCCAAAACTGGGTGACTTTGTAAGACCTCCTGCTCTGTTTTAGGACAAAACAAGGTATAAACAACTTATAAAAGGGGGAATATACCCCTTTTCAGCTTTGAACCACAGTCAAAGAATCACAGAATGATTTGGGACCTCTCTCTGCACCATAGACCTAATTAGCTCTTAACCCAGATGCAAATGCTACCCACTTAAAATCAATCTGAATCTTCAGTAAAAATATAAGCACGTTCTGAACTTTTAGACAAACCTGAACATTCAAACCCTTTACTCTCTCTCGCCACGGTTTTTCAAACCCTCCTTCTCCGTATCAGCAACGCGAAGCAAGAGGGATGGAAGAAATGCTGCGGGAACAAAGACATGGGAGGATGTGAAGAGGGTACAAGAAGCACCTGCTGCTGCTCAAGTGACTTTCTAGCATTTGTTCAGACAAGGGCTCACTCGGAAGTGAAACCCACTGTGTCACCCCATCTTCCTGTCCTCCGAGAGAAAAACATACTGACAGAAGGTAAGCGATTGTGCTAACAGGGACTGAAAGCAGAAAATGGGATAACTACGGGATATGAAGTGATGTTGGCCCAAACTGTGTTCAAAACACAAAACAACTGTCAGCACACGGATTTAGTGCATTTGTAGAATATTTTAATTTTTAGCTGAGAAACACACAATAGGGTAGAGTTTAAGGCATGCAATCAGGCATGAAACTTCTCTTGCTTGCTTTTTGTGCTCATACCTTCAGTGTAAATTCTATGAATAGGAGTAGATCCTATCTTGAATCTCTACATAAAGCAACTCCGAGTACCCACTTACAGCCTGAGGTCCGATGCAATGTTTACAGCTGTTCCTGGAATGCAGGATTTACTTATAGGGAAACAGTTCTTTTCCTGTCTGTGCGATTTGTTCTATGGCACATAGAGAAAACGTCATATATTTCACAAAGTAAGTCTGATCAGTGATAATATCAACAGAAACAAAATAACCTTCTCACGTATATCCATGCTGCAATTACAGACATCTTCTTGCATGGCTTTACCTTGATTTCTCTTTAACTGGAAAATACATCTAATGGATAGAAAAAAACACTTTGATTTCTGCTCCTTGCAAGTCTAGTTGTTGGTTTTCTTCTAAAAAACAAACCAAAACCTGACACCACAAGGAAGGCAGCCAATGGGGCAATGAACGTTTTACTGCTGAGGCAAAAGAGCAATTCAAAGATCAAGAATTTTGTGGATTGGGGTGTATTATCTTAGAAACATCATAGGTATCAAAATAAACATCACAGGCATTGAGATGCTGCTAAAAATACACTTTAATTTGAGTAACTTTCGGTTGGTAGTAGTGTAAAGCACCTTTGTGTCTACTCCTATGGGGCATTTGCTCCTAACAAGCAAACAGTAGAGTACCTGACAGGGAGCATACTGCCAAGGAAAATGTTGTTTATGAGCAGCTACAAATGAGTATTTTCTCTTTTCAATGCCCTACCATTGTCCATACAGTTTCTGGTTTTATTTATTATTATTATTATTGTTGTTATTATTATTATTATTATTTTAAAACATGATAGTCAAAGACTCTTCTCCCTTACTCATGCATTTTTAAAATCAATATGATTAAAAATGAACCTACTGTGCATCCATGTGATGAACGTGGTAAGAGCTCATTCTGCATTTTTCCCATGAAGGTCCCCATCCTGCATGTTTCTGTACCACCAAGACTTCTGCTGCAGTAACTGGGAAGAGACAAATCCCACCTCCTAACCGTTTTTAAGCAGCCCCCTCCCAAGGACTTCAATGGTTTCAGAAGCTCCATCCTCTGCTGTGGCAGGTGTTAAGAGTTCGTTATTACAGAGAATTTTCAAAAGAGGTAATCCTGAGATTACAAAGAGTTGGCAGGTCCAGAACTGGATGGTCCCGTTTTCTAGACCCCATCGCAACAAAAGGATTTATGAACGCGCTTACTTCATTCCTACTCAGCAAAACACTGAAATACAACTTAAGCATGAGGTGAAATACCACTGAAAGTATCTGTAGCAAGATTATGACTTCACCATTAGATCTTTTGAGAGCATAAAAGGAAAATAAACTCAGTGCATAAGAATTACATCTTCAACACACATCTGGAGGCACTGAGCTCTCCTTTGATTTCCTAAAAATGAACAGGGCATTTAGGTCTGGGGGAAGAATCAGAACTCCTGTTCCCGCTCTTACATCTAACTAGGGAAGAGCCCACGGAAAAAAATTTCTTTACGCATTACCTGCAAGAGTGGCTCAGAGTTAAAAGTAATCATCAAGTCTACCAAGTGAGTTTGCATCCTCAAACATTACAACCTAGACTTAGTTTTAAAATGTTGATAGCAACAGTAATGTATAAAACATAACTGGCCTTTCCAACAAAAAAAGAACTATAAAAGGATCAAAAGCTAACTGCGCATCTAGATTAGCTAGCACATAAATGAAAGTTCAAGAAAAGCAGTGCAAAAAAATGAAAGAGTAAATAATGAATGTGAAACAGCTAGACTACACACTGCAAAGCTTGTAAATAGAGCATGTAGCTAACAGGCTTTCCCAACTTAAACTGCAATTTAGTAACACTGCAGTGAATTAATTCAAAAATATATGAACACATGAAAAACTGTACGCCAAAATGTGCTTTTCAGCTCTGACACAGTCCCAGGACAATATGGAAGGCTCATTGGGAGCATCTTCCTTTACCACCCTGACATTTCATCTTTGATTGCTCTGGGCAGAAATAAATTCCCCTTTGTCTCATGCTTGATGTGCAAATGGCTAAACCACAATCTCAGCCCCTTGTTCCACTGCAGCTATCAAAAGTTATGATTAGGAAACCCTGAAACACTTCTCCAGGGCAAAGAAAATTAGACCAGGTGATTTTAATAGAAAGATTTTAGTAAAACAAAGCCAGACTTTGTTGGTCGGTCCTTTGCCAAAGTGTTCTTGCTGCACAGAGCAGGATTGCTCAGGAGACCTAGAAGAGACCAGATACTTCCCAATACCAGCATCCAACACTGGATGGTTGGTGTTACGCTGACATGCAGGACATGCCCCAGACAAGCTTTGCTGAAATCAGTGTGCCCAGAGTGGGATATTAACTGTCAGGTTTCCTAACAGCCGTTAGAAGTTCTTCAGAGATTCCCTCTATCTTAGAGATTTTGTTCCCAAGGGAATACAAGTCACTCCATCCTCTGAAGGTGATTGTCTACTGCAAAAAAATGGGGGAAACTTAGGAAATACAGAAATTAAAATCATGACTAGAGAAGTGTTTTGATTCAACAACAAAGGCAAAGCAAGACAGGTATCACCTTGAAAGAAAAGCTACATAGGAAGGGACTGGATTCTATTGAGCTTAGCCCTGAAAGATGCTGTCCCTTCATGATTAAGTTTGCTGTGAATGACTCATCCACAAAGTAACGTGAAATGCATTCCTCCATAGCTTCTCCCAGCAATTCCAGATGTAAAAGCCGATCACAAATAAAAATTACAAGGCAAAAATAAAGAAATCGCCACCCTGTCTCCCATTTCTCATCATCATGATGCCTCACAAAAGAAAATACAAAAATTTAAAGCCTTTTAACTTGTGAAATATGAAATGCAATTCATGCTATGGAGGAATACCTCAGCCTTTTAGCTAAGAAACAGTCTTTCCATGGGTGTTTGGTTATTAGCTATCATGCAAAAACAATTAGTCATTCAAGCAATTAAGAAGGTAAGTATCTCCTAAAAAGGTTTTGAGCTTTTCAAGCCCTAAATGTAACTGCTATAAACCTAGACTGTTCCTGAGTGTAATTTAGTTATTGTATTGCCTCTCCTGAAGAGATTCATTGTCTCATGTGTTGTAAATTCTTGATGCCCTTTTAGCTGCAGTCTGAGCCTCTGGTGAATTCTCCTCTTGCTCCTCCGACTTCTTATGGTTTAGGAAGATGTCTGACTTTAAGAAGCGGCTGTAGCTGTCGTATTTCATGAGATTGAATATCTGGTAAGAGGGGAAAAAAACACAAAAACCTAAACAAAACTAGATTTTAAATGAGAGGACAGTGTACGAATTCTAATGTATTTTTGTTCTGTTAGTACTAAAGCATTACTAAAAAGCGTGACATTAAAACACACTTCAAACTCTCAAAACGGGCCGCAAACAATATTTTCGGTTCCACAGTCGCTGTTTTGCAATAATGTCCGTATTAGTTTAAGAATCGGATTATGGTTTTCACAATAGCCAACTTTGAAAACCTAATACTGAAAAGCAGGAGGTCACACGCCGTGGTCACCAGGTAGGATTTCACAGCTGATGGTCAGATAACTGCAGGGGTGGGCAAGCCAGGACGTGACCTGGTCCCCTCCCTCGGCAGCCTCAGCTCTGCAGAGCCACCACAGCCTACCCAGGGCGTCCTTCTGGCAGGGTAGTCGGAAGACATTGAGAGGGACGAAGCACAGCTGAAGACAAAGAGGTACCTTTTAGGCACCTTCTGACTGCAGTTACTCTTGAACATTACAGAACAGCTCATTATACATGCAGAACACTGGATAATTATGAACAGCCACTAAATACTTTACACAAATACTGAAACTGCAAACTGAAATCTAGACTGAAACAACTTGTTTAACCAATGTTTCTTAAACTTACGCCAACCCTCCTATCCTTTTTAGATTAGTACAAAACCAAATGCCAAGACGGGTTTCAGGACAGATCAGAAATGTTGTAGGTACCTGCCACAAAAAGCTGATCTGGTACAGATGTAATTTGCCAGTTAGTGTGGTTTAGAATTGGTGATGGATTAAACTTGTGCCATCAGGCTTTTCACTAGCCCAGGACGTGCCCTTATTCCCACAGCCAGTAACACAGACAGCATGGAAGCACGAAGTCAGCTTTTCTCTCCCAGGGCTGGAGTTTAGGCTCGTCCCTCAACACAACTGCTTTGTCTTCTATTTATACGCATTTCAGACAAAAAAAAGCTAGAACTCATTTGGTGTTTTCTGAACACAAAAGAAGCCTGGAATCTGTTCAGGTGTTAAGGTCAGGACTATATTTTGCTTGGTCTTGAAAAAGAGGGGAAGGAAAAAAGCAAACCTCAAAACTATAATTGAGGCAAAACCAAAGCCTACATCACCCTCTGCCTATTATTTCACTGGCGGAGCCTCTCTGAGTCATGCTTCATGACTGATCACATTTTATGGTACTCAAGAGTAACTAAATTTCCAAGAGGGATTTCTGGATTCTGACCTGCATGTGTGGATAATCCATGTGTGGATAACTGGAGCTTTACCTTTACGGGCCTCATTTCTAACTGTTAGTACAACTGGGCAACACAACTGTCAGTTGGGAGGAAAAAAAAAAATAACCTCAAACTGCTTTTTCATTTCACATCCTCAAGGAACCTGGACAGACAAAGGCAAACACACAAAACTTGACTGATCTTGTCTGTGCGTTTGCTGAAATATTCCCCTTGCAAATAAATCAGATGAAGCATTTTACTAACCACTGTTTGTTTACATATTTAAAGATTTAAATTCATGTTTAGAACAGTGTAAATCATGCTTTCTAAGCTACGTGTTTGAAGACTAAAAATCCCAAAATACCCTCTCAATGTAGACCCAAATCAATACAGTTAAGCAAAGTCAAATTACACCTCCTGGTGTTGGCTAACTACAACACAATTAAATTTACCCAACTACCTCAAGGGAAAAAAAAATTGTAAGGAAGACATCACTTGCTAAAACGTCGTAAGTCAGTGTCAAGAACTTAGACCCCTCTTGTTCCTGGTATCATTTAAAGCATCTCCCAGAGAAAAAGAGCACTCTCAGATCAAAATCTCCTGGAGTCTGGTCAGCCAAATGCACAGAATAGACAGATTTTATAACCATGTGCAAAGGCAAAATTCTCTTTTTCCTTCCCCTCCTCTAATCGCCTCCGTGGAGCGGGAACATTTACCCCATAATATTTTGAAATCTATAGATGAACCACTTTAAAACAATTCAGCTTGAAGAACTGCCTCCAAGCTCTTTGCTGCAGGGCATCCCACGAGCACAGAACCGCACCCCACAAGTAGCCCCATTTCAATCAGGAGGTCTCTGGAGAACTGAAGTGCTAGTTACCAGTAATGTTGTAGACCAGACTGTGGCTTTCAAGCTCTGCCTTTTTATACTTCAGACACACAGTGCCAGCAGCAGTTAACAGTGTTCTTCAAAGAACAAATTACACCACTGTTCATAACTTTATAAGGATTGAAAACCAGAGACGACCATAACTCTTCCTGAACTATTATCTCACAGCAATAAACAGAAGCTTCAAGCAGTGGAAACCTGCAACAACCCATAAATGCCCTGCATTTGATTTTAAAAGTTTACAGACTTTCTTCCCACACTAGTGGGATTCCTCTACCACTGGTCTAGCATGTTTCCAGTTCAGGTGTTACTAATCCCTGGCTGTTCATGTGCACGTTCATCTGTAAAACTGCAAAACATTATAACTTCAGTAGTCTCTCCAGCTTCACCCTCGCAATCACCCACCCTGAACCGCAGTACTTAGATTTACCACAACATTTTCTTTCCCTTCTCTCAAGTCAGAAGTTCATCCACGAAAAACTTTGCTTCTTCACATTGAGTTTCAGACATTCCCACTGCTAAAGACCTGGAACTTGCTTGAAAGACAGCAGAGCCTTTAATCCTTAGACCACTTCACTTGATCCAGCCCAACTAACGTATTTGGTATCTGATGTGAAATGGGTTGAAAACACTATTTAAATCAGTGTGCTGTTTCTCCACAAAAGAAAAGAGCCAAATGGAAAATACAGGTAGTCCTGAGGATTGTACAGGAATTAAAAATAGCACAGACTGCAAGTGCTGGAAAGCTGCAGATAAGAATGACTCACTTTACAACTTAAGCATTAAAATAAGCTAAATATCAAGAAAATTTACCACCAAAAGACATGCCTGCAAAATGCCACCTAATTTCTACCAGAACTCCCAAGATCTATAGGAGAAGGCAAAGCAGATACCAACTCCTCTTTTAAGCTTTGTGTGTTACAGAAGAGGAGGCTCTTCAGGAAATGGCATTATATTCGTATCAATATAAATACCAAAACAAAGCAAAGTGAAGAATCTTGATCTCTCAAGGAAACCAGTGGCAACTACGGAAACAAACATCAGCAATGACTCAGCGCAAGTGAATACACAGGAAAACGTAGGCACAAAGTCAGTCAGCTGGATGATTCTCAAGCTACTGGCAGAAGAACCCAGGACAAAACTTCATCCAATTTTCCAGGAAAGTCCTAAACTGGAATTAGTGGAGCCTTTTAACTAATTGGCCCTAGTTAGATGGGGCCAAGAACCTGGGGTACGATGAATCCAGCCTCAGAGCGGCTGCATTAATAATATCCACAATATGGAAGCAACCCAGCTCCATGCCTACCTATTCAACAGGTAGCAGTAGGCAGATTCCCACCTTCCTTACACTAGCTTGTGCTTGGAAAGCAGAGCCCATTAAAAGCAGGCAAAAACTAAAGAAACTCTGTTCTTGAAGGAAATAACTTTACCTGGTCCTGGAGCTTCTGAAACATGAGAGGGTGAGGTGTCTCCAAAATGGTCTCATTCAAACGGGACTGCCCTTCAACGTTGACTTGGGAGGAAGCTTTACTGGACAGGAAAGTCATGTAAATTTCTTTAGCTTTTTCTTGCATCTGCAAAAGGACATATTTATTTACAGAATTATTTGCTGTGGGAATATTCTCTGTATTTGTTAATGTTTTATTGGAGACTGCTCTGGGTCACTTCTTGAGGTTCACATCTTAAAACCACAACATAGTCTGAATTAAAAAAGAAAACAAGAAACAAACAAAAAAATACACATAGATTACCTTATTTGTGTATATTCATTTGTACTGGAGGAAAAACATCTCTGCAGGCCAACTGCACTGACATTAGTGGAAGCTACCAGTATTTGGCACTTCGATTAAACAGCAGGGTGTCACGTCTGAATCTGAGAATCCTGTGTAAAACTGCTCAGCTTCATCAACTAGGCCTTGTCTTCACTATTTACTATTTTTACTAACAGATAATCAACATATGCAAGGAACCCGGAGGGAAAAAGCACTGTGGAAACTTGCTGCAAGGCAAAACCAAGTGAAGTTAGTGCTGCTGACTTGTCATACTATATGCTTTGTCATAACCACGTTTTTACCTCAGGGCAGCTCACGTGCAACTCTGGCTACATGATTAAAAAAAAAAAAACAAGTATTTTTTTGGCTAATGGTAAAGATAAGACTCTCAAGAGCCTCTGAAAGCTGATAAATACGAGAAGGTGTGACTTGCATGAAGCAGTTTGTTACTGTTTGCCCTGATTTCAGCAATCCTGTTTCAGTGGTCTTCTCCTGATAAATCAGTAATGATAACATTTTGACCCCACCTAGTATATTTAGGCTTCAAAGCAGTAAATGAGTGGCCACGGTCCTCTGAAATTCAATGCAAGCTCCCCCTTGACGAAAAAGTCGGATAAGAGAAAGGCAGTGGGAGAGAAGAGAGCCAAAGCAGCCAGGAGGTGAGCTCCCCTGCTGCAATCTGAATTCTGCACACTGAAAACTGGAAGAGGGTAGATTTAGATTAGATATCAGGAAGAAATTCTTTGCTGTGGGGGTGGTGAGCCCCTGGCCCAGGTTGCCCAGAGAAGCTGTGGCTGCCCCATCCCTGGAGGGGTTCAAGGCCAGGCTGGACGGGGCTTGGAGCAACCTGGTCTGGTGGGAGGTGTCCCTGCCCAGGGCAGGGGGTGGAACTGGATGATCCCTTCCGACCTGAACCATTCTATGATGCTGTGAAAACAAGGCCCATGCAGCAGCAGGCACTGTACGATCACAAGCCACCGGCACTTGTCCCTGTTCCCCACTGTACATCTAACGAGCAACCACATCTCCAGCCCAGCGCCAATTAACGGGCTGCATCTTTCATGGGAAGCGGGCTTGAGGAAGGAAACATTTAAACTCTTGCCCATGAAGGAGTCACAGAATTTCTTTCATGTTTTACAGCTGAGAATCAACATTTGGGGATAATTAGAAGAAAAGCTACATGTGCTTGACAATTCACAGGGCCTCAAGAGTTAACTCTCTCACTGCTGAAGTAGACATATATTTTCCAGGACTATTCCTGTTTAATACAGAGTATTCATCTGGCGGGTAAAACATCATGTGTCAGGTGCACTAGGTCACAATAACTGTTTTATAACAATTTCCAATCTTTTCACTCTCACAGATCAGGGAGGACTCGGTCAGCCATGTTTGTTCTAAATGAGCAATTAATCCAATCGATCAGAGGTGTGACTGCTTTAATTGGTAAAGTTAATACCCTAATGCAGACACAGTAAAGGTACCTTTAGCTACAATCACATGAGCAAGCGTTAAGTGACTGTACTGTCTGTCAGTCCTAGCTAAACAACTTCTGAACTTGCTGTCCACCTTCAACCATATTTAAGAGAGGGGCAAAGGACGGAGAAATAATTACCCTTCTGTTGATTCAATGAAAAAGAAGGGTGAGAGAAAGGAAAGGGAGAGAAAAAGCAGCACGTGCACTAAGGAAAAAGCTGCAATATATGTTTAAAAGTTATTTACTCTACTTGAACAGCCAGCAGGTACTTAGTGGCTGGTTAATCAACGCACACGTAGCTCCGCGTCAGCTGCAACACAAGGTGCTGCTTGCCGAAGTAACACAGGAGCAAGCTGGGCACTGCAGAGAAAGAGCAGCGAGCAAGGCTGGAGGAGAAACGTGAAACCAGAAGTGCTGAGAGGAAGTTTAAAGTACACAGGGGGAAACAAGACATTGTGTGGGAGGTTGGTGAAATGAGGAGGATCTCTGGATTTTGTGGGGAAGAATGACAAAGAAAGGAAGTGAAAGTGCTGTGGTAGGGAGATGGGGTCGCTGGAGAGACACAAGGGACCTGGCTTTATAGTAATGGGGAAATACAGAAATGCACGTCTAAACATTGCAGGTTCTGCTGCTGCTGCACACGGGACAACTCTTACACTACCTCTGTGCTTCAGTAGTAGACCATCAGTTTAACTACAATATTTTTATTTTTTTAAAGAAAGTACAGTTAAAGCTGCCGGTATGTTTCTACATCCCCCAAGTAACATTCAGGGAGAGTCAGGTTCAAGCGGAGCAGACAGCGACATTCCCCGTTCAGTGGGTGGCATTCTTGGTTCTGCGTCAGTCTGAAACGAATGCCTCAGCACGGGGGACTCTACTCTGGAATTTAAACACTTAAACTGGAATCTTGTTCACAGGTGGTTATTAAAGGATTTCTGGCACTTTTCACTTACATCTGTGTGCTCGCCCCAGCATGCGTGCCAAACTCCCATTTGGAGTATGAAGTTCTGTCTACAGAAATCCCCCTCACTATTTCAAGTGGATACAATATTCTTTCCCACTTCCTTTCCTAAGGTCAAATTCAGCTCTCAAGCATGTGTGGTTCCCAAATGAGGTAAATGGAAGTCCCAGATGCTCATCAGAACAGGCTCCAGCAGTGAGCAGCTGTGCAGCATTACCCAGTCCTGCTTAACCACGGCCACATTCCACATGGGAAGAGGCAGAAGAAACTCTTGAATAGGTGTCCTTTGTTCTGAAATTGTTCTCTACAGAACTTCTCGACACGGGTATTTTGGTGGGTTTTAGCAATAGCTGAAAAGAGTCCCTGTTGTTTGAAGCATTTATTACAATCTGTGATTTATTTTTAAAGCTCAGATGCAACAGAAGAAACATTTAAACCTTAGGAAGTAGCACAATGGACATGTTGTTTATTTCATTAACAGTCACAAACACAACAGCATATGACTAACTCCAACAAAATATTTAAAGTTAAATTTTATTCACTTATCCCCACCACTCCCATTTTAATAATTAAATATCTGTCCTAAGATGAGGACCATATGGGTGGCAGCAGAGCTCACTGCTACAAATGGACTTGACCTAAGTCCTTCCTCAGCCTTCGCTAAAAATTACATTTCTATTTTAACTTCAGTTGTAAAGGAATGATAAAGAAAGAACATAATTTTTTTAAAAAATACATGTGTATTATGTGGATCTTTAAAAATACATAAATGTGTATTAAGGGGAGGAGTTTGGACTTCCATGCTGCAAGAAGACAGGCTGAATCCAGTCCATCTAAAACCTGCCTAGACCAGTAACATAGCCTGCTTGCTGTCTAGCTCTGCAGATGCTGAAAATCTCTGCTGGTCCATGAAACATGCATGCATTTTGTATTAGGAAAATAACAGTAAAGCAAACACAGGCTCATGGAGCAGTCTGGTCTGAACTCCGTTTCTGCCTTCTCCTGACTACCCACCATTAGTCTAGAGCCAACACAACAGCCAAAAGCCTGGCTGCTTCTTGCCAGCGCTGCCTCTGCTGCTGTGATGGAGCAATCCTGCCTGCGCAGTGGGTCACACGCGAGAGGAAGGGGACAGAGAAGATGTATCTGCACAGCATCTTGCAAGATCTGCCTGTGTTGGCTTGATATGTCAGCTTCTAGGCAGTGCCCTCGTGACTGCGGTTAGAGTGACGACCAAATCAAATATAATAAGCTCTGAGGAAAGGCCCAGGATACATTCTTAGGATGGCACTAACACAGTTACACAGAACCGGCAGAAAGCAGGAGCAGGGTGAGCCTGCATCTACCTGTGACGACCAGAAAGGACAGGAGGGAAGGACAGCACATTTGGTGAGCCTGGTAAATACGGTACAGCAGCCTATGCAAAACCAAACGCCGCTCCAGGCTGCCACTGGAGGGATGACAACAGCATCAGGCACAACGGACACTTAATCTACTGACCAGGTGGTGACCTACCTGCAAGTTTAAACTGACCAAGAAAAAACCCACACTAACACCCTCATGTCAAGTAATGAAAAGTTTGTCTTCTACTTTAAAAATGGGGGGGGGAATCCCATTGGATCTGGGTTAAATTGAAATCAGCTTCATCTGACCAAAAGTCTAAATGTCTATAAGCTAGTTTCTGTGGTAAACCAGTTTTAATGAGAAGCAGGTTACAAAATAAGTAAAAAGTTTTTTTAGAATATTTTGCTCACATTAGATAGATATAAAGTGATTTCTACAGGAGTCGCTTTCAGAAGACAAATTCATGCTTCATGCTACCATAAACACTGGAAAGATTTCTAATTTTAGTGCTTTTTCTAGCTTTGTAAATTATCTAAACAAAACCATCCATAAGCAGTAGCTATAAAAATTTACTGTAAATCTGTGTCATTCTAAAGCATGTTTATTCTAGCCGGTTGTAATAGCTTTGGCAGTACTGGAGTCCAGATTGACTATACTGTGTAATGACTGGTACTGAATAATTAAGCTAAGTGGAACCTAGTTAAGTCTCTATCCATTCATTTGGCAATTCATTCACAACTTTATTAAGTTATATCTCCTCTATACATCAGTTCACCATTTCCTGTACTAGCATGCACAATCCTAAAATAGCTAAAAAGACTGAAATTATTGAGCAAGGGAAAATATGATTATTATCCCACTGCAAAACGTGGGACCTTAACAGAAGGATTTTCCACTTTCATTTCCATTTGAAAATGCAGTTTGATACCTGTCTGAGGGGTACCAAGGAAAGGCTACGTATCTCTTACCAAGGCCAGTGTATGATGTACATAGAAAAAACACTGCCCTGTACAAAGCAAAGGGTTCTTCCTGTTTGGTCGTGCACTGTGATGTTGACTTCTGCTTCATCAGCTCAGACTGCAAAAGATTTTAATGGAGTAGGGAGCAGAGATCCAGAATACCCAGATCCCCAGCCCAGCATATCGAACATATCAGCCGACATGCTGTATGGACATTTGGGGACAAAAGAGAGGAAATGCTGTGTCACAGACTGACAATAATGAGATCTGCAGCTTGTGCCAAAGCAGAACCAGGGACTGATGGTACCACACTCACCTGGACAGGAGGCAATTCCAGTGCCACCCAGAGAGCCTGCAGCTGGAACAGCCCCTTACAGGCAAGGGGAGAGGAGAACTCCTGGCCTCACTCCAGCCAGCGACGCTGCTGCCATCACAGTGTCATCAAGCATGGTTCCCTCTTTTATCCCATGTCATTTGCTTTATTTCTCTTTAGGCCTCTTAAGCATCTTACAGAAAAATAGCCCAATTAGTTGTTTTTTTCCGAAGACTATGTGTGCGGACCTTAATGAGGGAGGGAAGCAACTAAAGACACAAAACTGAAATAGTGCTAAATATTACAGAGTGCAGTCAAATTGAATGTTTTCCTCTTCTTGCAAAAATTATTATTTTTGTATTTTTGATGGATTTATCAATACCACAAAATATTCACAACTGAAACAACAAATCGTTTTGAGGGGAATGCTTTTTCAGCACAAAATAGAGAATGTTTACAGAAAGGAGGCTCCCCTCTCAAAAAAACGTTTTGATGAAAATCCAGGGTTTTTTTGGGCTTACACTTGCACTTTGTAAGACCCCTAGTAGCCCAGTTCCCCCACTTCATTCCTATTCCCTGACGTTTCTGACACTACTCAAAGCATGTATGGTCCCATTTGAAGAAGGTTTAAATGGTATTTTCCCAGCTCTGCTTACTTTGGCCAGGAGAGTGCAAAAGGGGCTGTACATTTGCACTTGTTGCCTTCTAAAATGCTCCCTTTGGCAACAAGAGCTGCACACATATGGAAAGCATAAAGGTAGGATTTCAAAAAAAGGGCTTATGGGATTTAGGAGCCTGACTCTCAATGCTGCTCAATGACGCTCAGCTGGAGGCTTGAAACTACTTCATTTCATGCTTACAGAATCCTTGTCTCAAAGATCATATAAATATGGAATTCCTAAAAAAAAATTTTTAAAAAATCACTTTTTTTTTTTTCAGAAACAAGCAAACAAAACATGGTACATACCTTAGGCCTGACTCTATAGGCTTCAAAGCCTAAATGTGAAAGTGGATCCTGTGTGCCTGGTGGATCTAAATGTAGACAGAGATCCAAGCAGTGGAAAAAACTTACTGGAAGTGGCTGGTTGAAAGACTTCCAATACAATATTTTCTACTAGAAAAATAAAGTTTTCATGAAAATGAAAATGCTCTGCAGGTATGTATCAATTTGAATAAATATTTAAACTAAAAAGTCTAAATGGACCCTCAATTTCTTTTGTTTTGTAACTTGTAACTTGAGAAGGCAAAACTTTTCATTTTGGTATTGTAAAGCCTTTTGTTTGCACTATTCGTTATTTTTATGTTCTACTAAATTATTATAACGGTGTATATTTTCACGTAATAGCCACCATGCTTCAAAAAAAGTCCTGAATGAAACATCTTTATATTTTCAAGCATGATGATGCAACATCACTGAATTAAACCTTTTGCTATTCCCAAGCAACAACAAAAAGTCCAGAGTTTTCAAAACATGGGAAACCTAACAATTTCATCACTTTGTTTTGATTTGATATAGAACCAGCTTTGTTTCCAAACAATTCCACCACCCTGATTTCAGTGCAATTCCTTCAAATGTATTTATTTGCACTCATATGAAGCATATTATGCAACAGAAACGTTATAACTCCAGCTCTGCTACGGAAAGTTTGTTGAGAAGTAAAATGTATTTAGGAAACATACCTGTTTTTTTCCCTGTGTTTTCTTAAATTCTTCACATGCCAGCCAGAACAAAACGTTTTCTTCACTAAATTCTTTCTTTAAAAATTCCTAGGGAAAAGAAAAACAAACAAACAAACATTAGGATCCAATTTCTCAATTGTTTTCCTCTCTTCCTACTATAGCTATTAAAACTAGAAGCCGCCTACGGCTAGCCTTACCACGGTATGAGTTTACGTAATCCAGTGTAACAAAACTTCTGCAGGCACTACCAAGACACAAATAAACCATCATATGTTCAGCACTTTGAAAGCCCATTCCTGGAGAATGATGAGCTACTTTTAATCCCAGAGCATATCAGCAACTAACAAGAGAGTTTCTTCAGTCTCCCTTAAATAATTCGAGCAATTTTACAGTCATGACTCAAAGGGAAATCCAAAAATATACGAATTCATTAGCAGCTGAGCATAATGAACTATTTTAATGAGAGCCACAGATCACTTGAGATTCTCATCTAGTATCTTTCTGATTTTTTAATGAGTAAAATCTCTACAAATAAAAGTGTTTCTAAACATGATCATCAGTGGCAATAAATTCACTCAAGTAAACTAAAGGAGAAGATGTATTTACGTTCTCCAGACAGTGTTTAAACAAAGCACATTCCTCCAAAAGTGAGGCATGTTTTAAAATGGGGGAAAAAACGTACATTGAAGTTCTTTATAAAAAATAATGACTTAAATATTTATAGCTCTGAGATCATCAGTTTTCACTTTCAAGTTTTAGAAAATAGAGGTTAAGTAATGCCAAGAATTAAATAGCACCAAGATTACTTTTTTTTCTAAAGAATTCTGAATCACAGTGTTTTTTTGTAATTCTGGTTTACATCACTTTTCAAACCAGTCTGGCAGGAAACCATTTTATCCCAGTGCATTTTACCAGTGCGTGGTAGGGCAAAACCATCTTCAAGAAGGTAGTTCCTACTCCTGTAGGTAACGTGGCAAGAAGTCCTTGAAAAACCAACTCGCCACCCTCACCTAATTAAGCCTCAAGCCAGCATTTTCAGCTGCATGAACCCACACTTTGTAGTAAACTTAAAGGGAATTCTTTTCAGTACAGCTGCCGCAACACAGAATAAGGGCCACACAGAGTTCTCGGATTCAGGAGCTGTCAGTGGTAAGTCATTGCTTAAGTAAGAACAACGTATGAGAACAAAGAGCGCAGGATCAGTCCTCCGTGATAAACAACACTTGGCAAGAGAGATGAGGGGCTCAGGGACTGCCATTTATCCAACAGTAACTTGTTCATCCTTACAACAGCTGATAGATTCAATTAGAAAGATGCAACCAAAAGTCTCCCTTGTGCCTTACGAGAGCAAGCTGCAGCAGCAGCAGGCAAAAGGCACTACCTCAGAAGCTCAGCAAATGCCACAGCTCCAACTCTGCCACCTCTGCTCAGGGTACGTATCTAGAAGGATGCATGCCTACGTGCTTGCAGCACTGGCACAACTATGCCATTTATGCTGAGACTCAGTCAGCTTTAAATCCTAATTTCAGTTTATATAAATATCCATAGTTAATATAGCAACCCTAAATCGTTTCACTCCTTCTGGATCTTCGAGGAGGTTCTCCAGTGATGTAGCCCATTTGGAGGTTCCTTTCAAGGTTTGGTGGCTGCTGCTTGGATGACCCTCGCTGTCATTTATCTCTGGAAAAAATTATATCTTTGTTAGAAGTGATTAATGTCACATGCATTTCTTCCCCATTGCCCTCTGCGCCCTTGGATTACAGCTGCTCTCTTTAAAGGAAACACCATAAAACTGAAAATAAACACACACACATATTTGAATCTGCTTTGCCTGTAAGGAGGCAAAAATGCCTTGCAGTTAAATAATTCATGAGCATGTAAGCAGGCACTGTCACTGTTTTATAGGAGTTCAAGCACCTTTTGCATGTGGAACACAATGACCACAGCCTGTGCAGTATAAGGACCATTTGCCTTTTGTTCTGGCACTGTCAATGACATTGGCTTCTATCAAGCAAATCCTGGTCAGGAAAGGCAAAGAGAGAAAGAAAAATAATGCTTTGTTTAGCAGGAGAACAAGTCCAATATGCTAACCCAGCCCAACGGGAGGAAAGACAGCTGGCAGAGGAGCCTCATTCCAGCTGAGTCAACCTGCTATGGGGCAAGTGGTATTCGGGTATTTGTTGCTTGTTTATTTTCAAGTCCACTGAAATTCTGCTTTTATAAGGTGCACTGGACTGTGCCCACATCTTATCTGCCAGCCAGCGTTCTCACAGGTAGGAGAGATGGTACACATTTCTGAATTTTCCTATCCCAGGGACAAGTACGTTACATCCAAGGCTGGTGATGCCACAAAAAATGCTTGCTGGCCACCCATCAGAAAACCTATTACTCGGGAAGACTCCAGGAATTTTACTGCTGATCTGAAAAACTCTAGAACAGACATGAAGCACTTGGCCTCCTTTCCTCTCACACACGAAACGCCCAGGGAAGGCGGCAGGAGTGCAGGCCATGAGAAGTCAGGCTAAGAGCTCCTCTACACCCCGGGAAGGTGCACAAAACTCTTACTGTAATCAGTACATCTTCTGTTTATTTTTATAACCCCTTCTCTTCTCCCTACCAACTTATTGGAAATACGGATCTTAGTAACTTCTGCTGCAGCTCTGTTAAAAAACCCTTCCTCCACCATGAAACTAAACCTCAGCAAGTATCTCAAAAAACTATCGATGCAGAGCTATGCTATCAGATGCCCTTTTCAGCTGGTAGCTAGAATGATAAATGCTAAGGCTAAAGCCCTACAAAATATTGGCACACCAGCAAAGCCTACTGGGTTTTGGTCGGTAGGAACCTGTAGAGTCTATTTGTTTTTCTAACAGTGAGATGGACCACTGTTTTAAATGAATGAACATCTCCTCTTCTCCCTTCGTAGGAATGGGGGGGGGGGCGGTTTATACAGGAAAAAGTACAATGCTGGAAAGAAGGTAAACTTTCAGGAGCTGTGGATTCCATACCCGTTGCCTAATACTGAGAGATCTACACTCAGGCCCCAAGTAAATACAGACATAAACGCAAGGAACGCATCTGAAATGATGGAGCAAATGGTTGCTGCAAGCTACATTTTTCACATGTAAATCCTGTCTCTCCTTTGCCTGTCCTGCTCTCGCTCTCGGATGCAGTTACAGAACCAACCTGAAATTTCATCACATTGAAAGCACGGCTCTATGCCTGCGCAAAACCTTTCAGGATCCAAGATCGCAACCAATTTGGGGAAGGACTGTAGCAGACTGGTCTCCAAAGCAGCAAGTATAGCTACAGCTCTGCACGAGAAACATGCAGTCTGCTGGTTAAAGGTCAAGAAACAGAACCTGAGGATCGTCTCCAAACCACTACTGCAGACTTCACACGTGACACAAGAGCACAGCAAGTTAACTGTGCTTCGGTTTCCCCTCCCCTCATGCAAAAGGATGTGGTTCTTAATTATCGCTTGCAAAATTTATTTTAGGAACCTGACTCAAAGTATCTGAGCACCTAATCTCAATAAAATCTGTGAGATTTAAGTGGGAATAGACAAGTACATTGGAGCAGAACACAATTACCTCTGAGGAGCCTGAATCTCTTGTTTTGATCGCTCTCGCCTGCAAGCACAATGGCAGCTCTGTGTATACAGCTGCTAACGGCCTGAAGAACCAGGCCATTGCCTTATTTAATATATGATTTAGCACAGAACATATGGGAGTGAGATTTTAATTCTAGTGTTCCTTTTCCAAACAAATTTTAAGTGGACATTAATGATGACTTTGAAAAGCATGTATTTCAATGAGCCAGTGCAATACAGGGCAGACCCAGCACCATGAGAACCTAAAAAAAAATTTCTGGTGAGCAGACAAAAAGGCAGGAAGAAGTGCTTCCACGCACCCAGGATACTTCAGCCTGCTTCCCCTTGGCTGCTTTCACTGGTCGCTCACGATGTTGCTGGCCATTCTCTATCCTCCCTGATCATCATTCTCCCCAGCTTCCTCTCACTTCCAGCCTATCCAGCACAACCCAACTCCATCCACGTTCCCCTCACTCCTCCTTGTCACCCTCCAAAACCTGCGCTCTCCTATGACCTGCTCCCTTTCTCCCTACCTTTTCCTCCTACAGCCTTAGTAGAGAAAAATTTGGTGTTGAAGGGAGGACCTGCACGACTTCTTCCTAATGTCCCCTCTGCTGAGCCTTGTTGTACAGGACTCTTGTTACTTAGTTTGTTTCCCCACTTAATCATCTCCCCACAACCCAAAAAGTACTGTGCCACGAGCAGCCGCAATCGCAGCTCAGCCCAGGCTACAGCTCCCAGCATCAGTCCACACCGAGGAAAGGGGACACCAGCCGTAGTGTCCCGCTGGAGGCAGACCCTCGAACTGCTTGTACACAATAAACACAGGAGGCCAGAGAACGCTCTTAGATCCTGCTGTCAGGTAGTGCAGCACAGCTCTTCTCCTGAGCAGTCCCCAAAAAACACAGCAACTGCATCCAACCAGCCCTGCTGGGGACATCGCCTGGCGGGTACCACCCTGCCAGCCACGCCAGTGGCAACTCGGCTGGCTGGGGCCAAAGCCACCCCAGGGAACGTGCCAACAGCTCTGGAGGGCTCAGGTCTGTGTGCTGGACATGGCACTGATCAAGGTCTCTCCCTCCGGGCTGAGTACCATTAATCCCCATGTTCAGTGTTCCTTTGCCACCGCCATAAAACATGAACGTTCCCTCCCTCAGCGCAAGTGTGGACAGGCTGTACGTGACACATGACAGTAGGAAACGCCCTGAAATTTTACAAGGATATTAAAACTGCTGGTATTTTTATCATGACCCATTAAATACACCATCACAAACAATTCTTCTGATACAAAAGTGACACCCTCCCCAGTTAGGATCACAACTTCCCACCCCACGGGCACGTTTCATTTAGCAGATTTGATGTGTGATTTCTGGATTATTTTAAGAGCTTAAAAGACAGGAAAGAGGTCTTCCCTAAAAATGATTCAAGAAGCTAATCTCCAAATTCATATCCCATAACACATTACTAAATTAGCTTAAAAATTATACTTCCACTGAAGTTCAATTTAATGAAAGTCTGAAACAATTTATTTCAGAAGGCAATACTGCAATAAATGTAATTACATGAATGACCCTCCTGAAACCTATTTTTCTGTTTGTTATTTATAAAGGTAACTTTCTCCTGTTAAAATCACCTAGTGACGAAATTATGTAATACACGCTTGGAAACAAAAAGCTCAATACCAATGGTTAACAACGAAAATGTATACATTAATATGATCATTTAAATGAGGAAGGCAGACATTTGCTGTTACTGAAAAGTAGGAGATAATTTTGTGCCTCAAAAAAAAGTATTATAAAATGGCAGCTCTTCCACCAATATTTCTGTAAAAGGAACACACACAACGTATGACAGATTATAAATGTGCTAACTACGTTTCTTAATGTCACAGGAGAGCGCTTGCTATCTTTTAGACAGGTCAGAAACCAAGAGGCAGAGAAAGCCAACAAAGCAGAGCACAATTGCAGAGCCTCTGCTGAAGCAAACTTTCCACTGAGTGTACGGCCGTAACACACAACTGCCCGCACGACGTGCAGCTGCTCCTACAAACGCAGCAAATGACTAAGTGCTTATTTTAACAGCAGCATTATTTTAGAGGAGAGCCCTATGCTAAGCCAACAAATAGGCAGTTACATTAGCTGGAGGGTTATTTTTGAGAAGCTTCTTAGAGAAGCTGCTGTCCCCTACCACACAATAGTACTGCCGCATTAGACCGCGGATAAAGGCTCTTTGTAAGTGACAGATACAATGGTAAGTGCAGCACTAATAACACTAATTATCAGTTGAAGTGCGGTATCAAAAAGGGGCAAATAGTTGCATTCTCCAAACAGGAACTTGGACTGAAACCACAGAAAGTGTCAATAACATCCAAATGTACAACTTTGCAGGTCAAAATTCATGGTTTGGGCCCTGGCTTTTGAGAACCACAAAAAAAAAAAAAAGTGGGAATCCATCAAACTTTTAGAGATATTCAGATGTAGCTAATTGAGGTAGACATGCTAATCTGTCTGCCTTCCAGAAGAGCTATGCACTACAGCGGTGTCCCAAGCTGCTGTCATTCCCCGGCTGTTGATACAGCGGCCTGCGTGGAACCGTATCCTGCGTCACGGACCCACACACTTTGCAGGATCCTGCTGGATGCATCCCTCACCTAAACACCTATTCTAACTGCCTCTTTCCCCCACACACCTTCTGCAAACTCCTGAACAAGACAGCCGGCACACAAACAGGAGATGTGACAAAAGCACCATGTAAACAGCATATTCCTTATTCTATATTTAAATATGCAACATCAAGAAAAGCCTTAACAATTTCTTCTTGAAGAACTTCTGATCACACCGCCTCCATTTTCCCCTTTGTCACCTAGATCATAAAGCTGCGAGCCACAAACCTTTATTATTACTTTAAACGTATTCTGAATACCTTGTCTTCTCCTACGGTCACCAGAGTCCCTATCCAGCAACAGTCTCCAGTCTGGAATTAATAAATCCAAGGTTATGAAACAGCGGGAAAAATCATAAGTAGGCAGCTGAAAAGAGAAAATTCCCTTACTTTCCATGTATCCAAGCGCCACTGGATGAATCCTCACAAACCAATTTTTTCCTAGTAGCAGCTGAATTTTAGACCTTTTCCCTGCAGAAGGGCTGCCCTTTGCATGCTTTGGTTGTTCAAAGCATGAGCCTCAACATCCTCTTTTGACTGTCTCTAACAACAGATGGCTATTGGATTCCACTTTTAACTATAAGGAAGGAAACTAAAGGGACGTTCTGCTTTTGTAGCATCTCTGGAAGTGCTCACCAGACATCTCTCCTTCAAAAAAAAAAAAAAAAAAGGACACATACCCAAAAAAACCCAACTCTAGACGTTTGGCTTTTCTTAGAAAGGTTGTAACTTCTTACTGCACGTTACAAAACGCAGTATTATTTTCCAGGATTCTGATTTTGTAACTTTTACCCCAATTGTTTTAGCAGTGACGTATATTTTTTGAATCGATGGACTTCCAGCACCAGCAATAGCGTGCCACGGGGCGCTCCATAAGAGCACATAGACGTTACAACGCCTGTCTGCTGAGCGAACTGCGAAGTCCTATTATCTGTTGCACCTTGGTAACTTCCTTTCTGGTTTAAAACGCTCCCTTCCAAACTCTCCAAAGACAATTCAGAGCTTGAAGAACCAGGCTCTGATTCTTCAGGTTCTGGGCTACCGCCTCGCTACCAGTAACAGCGACAGGCAGCAGCTGGCAATTAAAATCTGGCTGATGAGGCATAAACCCGAGCAGACCCCCGTTCCCCACAGCAGCCTCCGGAGCGGCCAGAGCCGCGGTTCCGTCCCGATGGGTCGTTCATCGCGCCGGACCCCCGCCGGCCGGTCACCCAGGGGCGGGCAGAGCCGCGGCCACGCCGGACGCGATGTGAAACCCAAGGCACCGCTCCAGAGCGCGGCGAACCGCCCTACGGATGAGTTTGAGCCCGCTCAGCCCGGCTGGAGGCGGGAACCGGCAAGGCCCAGGTAACGGGACCCGAGCTCCCCCGGCTGCCCTCAGCCCGGCAGACCCGCTCCGTGCCAGGCCCCCCCCGCCGCCGGGACGGGGCTCGGCCACGCTTCCCTCCCCCGCCGCCCGGTGGAAGGAGACGCGCGGCCCTCCCTCATGCGGCCGGGGGTGGGATGGCCGCTCCCGCTCCCCCCTTACCTGACGGCGGGCGCTTCCTGCTGAGGCGGCTGACGGCCCGGTTAAACATCTCGGGCTGCCCGGAGCCGGAGGGGGCGGCCGCGCCTTCCCCGCTCCCCGCGCCGCTTCCCGCCGCCCCCCTGACAGGCGCCGTGGCCGCGCCCTGCCCGCCGCCCGTGAGGGGGAGGTGGCGCCCGCTGCTGCCCGCCCGCCGCCGGGCCCTCAGCGCTCGCCAGGCCGGGGCGGGACGGCGGGAAAGGGCCGGGGCTGCCGGGGCCCGGCGGCTCCTCCACGGGGTGAGGGGGAGCAGCAGAGTTTTCGCGCTGCCGTGAGGGACACGGGCCGTCAAACGCGACATGGCTGTGATGGGTCTTCACTCCCTCCCCCCCCCTTCCTTCCCAGCCTCAGCCCCTCAGCTGTGCCCCTTCCAGCCTTCTCCCCCTTCCATCCCCTTCCAGACAGCACCGTTATTCCAGTTCACCCACGTCCATCTCATCTCTCCCTCCTCTTCCCAGCCTCAAGCCTCCTGCTCCCCAGCCTGCTCCTTTCTTGGACACCAGGCCGCTCTCCACCGAGCATTCGTGCACCAGGCACCGTGAAGTCTTTGCCGAGCAGGTGCAAAAAACAAAAGCACTTCCCCGAGACAGTCACCTTTATGAATTTGTGCCGTTTCTTACCAAAACAGAAATGCCGAGTTTCTTGTGCTCCTCCTTTGCTCTTCCAAGAGATAGAACAATTATTTCTCAACAGGAAAAGCACAACTACGATTTTAACAAAGGTATTTACACTTTCAGAAGTAACTTTTAACCAAAATATTTAATCAGAAATCCAGCATATAGCTAGTGTGAGAAACTTTCATAATTCTAACAAAATTGTAAGCCATCGACAGACAATTATCTCAGGAAGCACAGAACAACCGTAGCAGGAGGCAACAGGAGTGCTTGAATCCCACTGGAAATAGCACTGATACCTAAAAAGTCACAGGGATCACCACTAGCAGACAAGTCAACACTTGTTTTACTTCCACTTAAGCCAAATCCCATCTTGAACACACAGTAACGCATTTATAACTAGTGCTGTTCACAGAGGGAACTTGGATGGGCTCCCCATCTCCCTGAAACGTATGGATGTTTTCCACGGACACGCACAAGGCCAAGATTTCATTCCTGGGAATTGGTGACACCAGAATGCTGAACGCAAGAATAAATTGCATCTGTGCTTCCAAAATAAACAACAGCACAATACCTTCCAGCTGAAGTGATTTGGCCTGCGCGCCACTGGACTCCCGCCTTCAGTACCAGGGCCAAAAGCTGCGTTAGCTGGTGAAGATTTCTTGGCTCTTGCTGTGGATTAAAAAAAAAAAAAAAGTTTGCTACGCTGCTGAGGGAACGGCTCAACAGCTGCACGTGGCGTTTCCAAGCAGATGTGTGAGACAGGCACAATGGTATCTGAACCACAACTGGCATTTCAGTGCAAGCATTGGAAGAGCACAGGGTAAAACCACGGCCGCAGCAGTGCCCCGGTGGCACAGCCGGGAGAGGTGAGGCAGCTGGACAGGCACCACAAAAGCAACATACGCAGCGTGAGATTCGGGAGAAGACTGCTTGGACATGCGCTCCAAAAGATTTTTCAGTCATACCCATTAACGCCAGGAATTTCAGGGCAGTACATTTACACTGCAGCAATACAGCCACCACCAGATTTTAATTTTAAGAATCAAGTAACAAAACCCTAAAGCCTTTGACTTTCAATGTTAAGAATTAGTACTCCTAGGACAATAATCTTCAAGCTAATTTACTGACAAGAGGTTAATGGAGCAGTTTTAAGACTTAACTTCATGGATTTGGAGATGTGAGTACCTAAGAAATACAAGAATGCTTGGAGACCAAAGACTGTGCCCACGGTGCTTGTTCCTGTGCCAGTGTCTCCAAAAAGCCCCACGGAGTCCAGCTGCCCATTGGCACTCCATTCGTATACTGCTAAACCTGGCCTTCAGAGCTGCCACAGAGCTATCTGTAGAAGCCAGGAGGCGATTTTCTTTTCCTTTCCTTCATACAAAATTCTAAGTTTCTTGGTTTTGCCCCATTTCCTTGAAAACAGTAGCATTTGGGCTACTCCTGCAGAGCCAGTACCCCGAGGTGGGGACAGCAGTGCCTGCTCTGTCAGGGTCGCTGTTCCCAATGCCTGTTCCCCGTGCCCTGCTCTTGTGATTCATCAGACATAACATGAGGGAATTTTCCTTCCAGGTGAATTTGGTGGAGATATTAATGCGTGGTTCATTTGCTGGGGATTTTTTGGGTTTTGGTTTGTGTTTTTTTTTTTTTCCCCATGAATAAACTGCAATACCTGTATACAGCCACATGCAACTTTAATTATGACTTAATTCATACTGTGCCAGTGTTGACATGCCAAATCTATGCATTCTTAAATTGATTTTTTGACCTCGCATCACAACTCTCTTACCAGCTTTTCCTTAGTTTCACAAGCAAAAGCTTCCCTTAAGAATTATTAAGCTAACGTAACCCACGGGTTTGTCTGATAACCTTTGGCTGTTGAACACAACATGTTCTCCAGGCGGCAGGCCAGGCCAGGCAGTATACAGAAGATGCACTCTGCCTACTTACCAAGTCATTGCACTTACATCTGAAGAACTGTGTACCATTAAAATGGCAATGTACTGAAATTTAGAGATACATTTAGTCAATGAAATCATACAATCTGATTATCTTTTATGTTCAGCTTTTCGCTTTCAACACTACTCAAATAGAACATAAAAGCTTTCGTGAGCCTGGTTTCTCCCTCTCCTGCTCCATTCTGTACATACATGAAATGTCAGCATACGGTGTGGCAGCAAGCCTTGGGCTACTCATTATCCTAAATGAGGGCAAGTTTAAATTTGGATGAAGTTCAGCGAATTTCCCGTTGACATTGATAGGAATGGTGGGAGGGGAGAGTGAGGGGGAGAAAATGAGAACGTGCAAGACACCCAAAGAGGCAGAAACACAGTTGAGAAATCTGTGATTTCAGGCAAAGATATTAAGGATTCTATTGTAAAATTTTACTTGTAGCCTGAAGAGTCATTGGTAGACTTAAGTTTAAATAGCTGGTTTTGAAAAAGAAATGGAAGCAGTTGTGCTTAGCTGTTGCCATTGCAAAAATCTATTCTGGAAGATACTGAACTAAGAATACTATCACAGAAAATTAGTAAAATGTGTGGCTCATTTCAACGCCAAATTGCAGTTGAAAGACTCTAATCAACAGACTATGAGAAACCTGACTGATGATTTAAAGCCCTGATTTCCTTTACACCAACATAATGCAACTGGTTTCAGTAGAGGTAGTCCTTATTTATGTGACTGTAAGAACTTAAAATCTGAAATGTTAAGAATGAGGAGAGGCATTCAAAGTAGGAAACTCCCATCTGCTACACAAAAAAACCCCCTTTGGAATCTAACTTTAGACTTGCAAAGTTTGTTTTCCAGTTATACTACATGTGTTTCTAAAGCACTCCAAGAACACGGCATGGCCTAGGTGTTACTACGGACATTAAAGGCTAGGTTCACAGCCCTTGGTTTACATTATGCTGCAGCCACCTGTTCTGGAGGCGACATTCACCAGTAAATAGCGTTTCCGCTGCCAAGTTTCCTTCAGACAGTTACCCAGGAACAGCTCTACCTCCAAACAGCTCCAAGTCTAACTCCAAAAAGTAAGAGCTGCTGCTTCAGCGTGTTCTCCAGCTGCCCTGTCAGATCCTGTCCCACCTGGAAACACCCTCTGGCTCCCTCAGCTCAGTACAAGGCTTATGGCACCACTGTCCCCAGCACCATTTTCTTTGCCAAGGTGTGTGGTAGAACAGACGCTATGGAAAAAGCAGAGCTCACATGAAAGGTCTGACTAGACCAGTGTGATTCAAAAGCCCGTGCACCGGGAATTCTATTGGAAGTTTCCTGCTTGCGCTACCAAAGCCAGAGCATCCTTGTAAGAATTTTTTATTTTTTTCTCTTTTAAGTGTCTTGGCTCATAATTGTCAATGAGGTTTTATGAGCTGAAAAGACAGAGGGCAAGATGTTTAAATTTCCTCAGAAAATCTCTAAAGCAAATGAGCGTGCTTTTGACTGTATTCGTTTCTCAGAAAATTCATTTTCATTTAAACCCAAGGACTAAGCACTTCATCCTCGCTTCTATAAAAGACTCAGAAAGCAAAACTAAACATTACTACAATTTTACAACTTTCAAAGGGCTTTTTGAATATGGCTAACAGTTCAGAATTTTGCCCAGATATGTTTTTACATGTATACTAACAGATCACTTTCTGTTTAAATTCATTCTATAGATGAGCAAAACCTAGCGTCATATGATGTGACACTCTAGGTAACGGTAGAAAAGACGACTAGACGCCACACTGCGAACTGCATTCTGGCGAGAAAACACAAGGCATTTTCATCAGTGGGAATACACCCATAAAAATCACAGACTGTTTGGAGTATCACAGGTTCAACACATAAAACCACGTTTCAAACTTCATGTACATTCACCTTAGTGTTCCTGCTGGGTTGGCAAACATGGCTTTGAAGTTTTTCCTTCCAAATCAGCCAATGCTGAAATGCATGCAGAGTATTGTGAACCTAGAGACTCAGATTTATTTTATTTTTAATCGAAGTATTTTAGCTCCTATGTTTTCACAGTTTAATCACAAAGAAATCAGTGACAGGCTCACTGCTAGAACACGCCAGAGTGTGGTTAAGCCTACTCCTTTTGGAGAAAGCAATGTGATTTGACGTTGATAAGATCTGCTATTTTTTTTCCAGTTCAAAGCCAAGAGTCACTATTTAGTTATATTAACCTTAAACCAGCAAGCCATTTTTAGTTTCAAGCCAAGTTTTCTAAGTCTCGGCTAAATGCACTTACTATCTGAAGAGTCACGAATACCAGAGTAAAAGAGCAGATATTAAAACATGTTTTTAATATTTTCATAAGATACACGGAGAGAAAATATACCCTTTCCTGTAAGGTACACAGCATCAAACAGCTTTGAAGAGAATTCTGGTAGAAAACTGTGTTCTATTTCAGGCTTGCCTAAATACATCAGGGGAATTCGTCCAGCACCCCTCACTTTGAACTCAGAGAAAGCTCTGACTCGCTCCTTTGTAATACTTTCTAGTATAAGGAGGTTCACAGGGTCAACTTTTATCCCTAATCTTGTGGAACATTCCTCAATACCTCCAACTCCAGCAGCTTTATGCATGCCAAAATACAGCCTGCAAAACTCTAGCAGCGACATTTAAACATGCAGAAACTGAATCACAGGCTAAGTAACTGCAGCAGTGCTCTGCTCCTACCTTGTACTAGTTATACCTGGATCTCTTCATAAACTGCACTGAGGAAAGAGCAAGACCAAATGTTTCAAAGTTTGCAATTTAAGTGGGTGAATTTTTTTAAAACAAAGTTTTATGTTCTTCTTTGCATCTGACAGTGAAGAAGTAAAAATGTTTCATTAGCTTCATATTAAATGCATATTTAACTTTGATAAAAACCTGACTGCTAAACTAATCTTACTTCTTGAGTTTCTCTGACTTTGTTCTATGATGAAGAAAGAATTAAGAAGGAATTTTATTTTCCTTTTCTATTGCCTTTAAATTGAAAAAAAAAGGCAAATGTCTTTTTTTTTTTTTTTTTTTTTTTGCCTCCAGGGTACCTGCAGAATTTAAAAACAATTTTCAGAAAATAAAGCAGCAGCATGAATTAAAACTTGAGATGAAGAGATGTGTGTTCTTCAATAATCAATTTTACAGCCATAAAAATCTTGACATGGTAAACCAATATTCATATATTCAACTAGAAATGAATTAAGAAATCATCATCAAAACCTTAAAAGCATTCTAAGCCTCTCTGGACTATGTACTTAGGACTGATGGGGAGGTGCAGTAAAGAAATCTCAATTTTTGTGAATTATGTCCAGTCTTGTATGAACCTGAAGATACAAAAAAAAAAAGTTACTTAACACATGCTTTCAACATCCATCTGCAAATATCAAAACACGCATAGAGTACAGAAGTCAAAGAGTTTTGCAATACAGGGGAACATTAAAAATGATACCTGAGGTCAGTGTGTTCCTGCTAAGAACCAGATGCAAATACAACAGATTGTCTCCTGCATGAAAACCAAGTACAACTCTGTTGACTAGAAACATACATAATTAAATTGAGAAACAAGAAAACAGGGTACAACAAATGAGAGTTCTATAGCACTAACAATAACTGAACCACAACCCACAATTTAGGTTTCCACATGCATATTGTACAATGAAAATAGTTTGAAGGCATGTCTGTTTCTACAGCCTCAGTAAACTAAGTTGTGGACATACTTGGATACTTCTAAGGAGACTGCATCTTGCCTTCCTTTTATTTAGAAGTCATACAGACAGGAAAAAAAAATTTTGGTAATACCTTCCAGTATTTTGCTGTAGAAGCATTTCAATGAAACATCAGTTCTCTAACCTATGCAGCTTGTCAGACGCTTGTTGCTAGATGATAAGACCTTGTAAAATGTACTTAAAGCATAATACCACATACTTTGCCAAATTTCCATGTATACATCCTGAAGGACAGGTTCTATATTGTTTCCTAAAAGGCCATAAAGCAAAAAGATGCTGGAAGGAATGCTCTCGGAAGTAAACGTGAACACAGCATCCCCTTGTATACTGGCCTTAAGTCTTCTTCAAAATGCAACACATGTTCAGCAATATACGTTGGTCCTCTGACCTTAGGTATTGACCATTTCAAAATAAATTAGCAATACACACGAAGAGCTGTTACACTTCTACAAGGTCTTGTCATATGCACACTGCAAGTTTATAGTCATTTGCTCACTTCTGAAAATGTTCCTTTTAAGCAATTTGAGAGGTGTTTCACAGACTTTCATATCCTCATTCCATGAAGTACATAAACCCAAGTAGGAGGCAAGATTCATCTAGGAATAGTATCCCAGAAACATTCATGGTTTGTTTATCTTAGAAGTCTGTCTGAAACTTGCCACATTTCTAGATAATTAGTCAAAAATACAACAGAAATTTCTCCTACAAAACCATAGCATATACCTGTAAATGAAAGAAGCCCTAATTCAAAGATAGCAAGAGTTCAGAAAATGATGATGTTGGACCTCAGCCTTCTCTGAGTATTTGCAAATATACAGGACAGATTTATTCTCTACAGAACACAAGCTTTGCACTTAAAGCAAGCAGCAAGGTATAATAAACGCTTCCAGCATTTGACTGTACAGCAGTGATCCAGTACGGTAGCTGTAGCACGTAACAGCAGCTCCAAGAGGTTGACTCCATCTTTACGGCCTCAGGTGTACTCATGTAGCTTCCTTGTGCTTTCCAGGTGCAAGTAAAACTCAAGTAGAAATGGTTCTAGAAAGGTATATTGCAAAATTAAACGGTCCTTTCAATAACCAAGAGGGTTACTTTCCCTGCAGTCAGTACCCGAGTTGGAAGATTTGAACTAAGCAATAAATCGTATCAGTTGGTCTTTCCCACCACACTTGATAACCCAACATTAAAGGAAACAAATCATTTGCGGAATTAAAAAGAACTGCTTCATTGGAAGGACCAGGGAAACCACACAGAGCATTTTTCATGTAACAGCACCCTAATAATAATTCTCCGTTTATTCAGGTCAAAGAACTAGCTGCTCAGATGGAGGACAGCAGCTTTATCATCACCTGTGATACCTGAACTTCCAGAGTTGGCTCTGGTAAGTCGATTTCCATCTAGGAAATGTAAGCATTATTCACTGTTTCATGTGGTAGACCTGTGATTCTTATTCAATTCCTACCCACGCCTGGCTCCAGAAGTTACACGTTTAAAAATGGGAAGACATTCAACAAGCAGCCGTGCATGCCTCAAACTACTTCAATTATACAAACAGAAGGGTCAATGCAGGCAAACAGAATGCCAAGCTAAGAGGTCCAAATTAAAGAAAATGTCTACAAATTCAGACGCTCAGTGCAAGTTGCTCCTTGAAGTCTTCTTTATTTGTTTAGTCAACTTAGGCATTTTCACTTGGCTGTTTAATGTGCATCTATTTTCTCAGGAACCAGAAAGAAAATGGCCAAAGCTTATGTGTTTTCTATTTTTGCAATTTTAAAGCAACATTATTTTAAGCAAGGAGATAAAGCAAGTTTGTGTCTGAACAATGACAATCCTTCAGATACTGCCATGGTATCTGCGTAAGCCTGTCGTGATTTTAAAGATGTTTGACAATATGACTTGGCACTGATGCTGCTGCATCGTGCTCACTAGTCTGGCGTACATACCACCTCGTCTCACCTTTTTTTCCCTTTCCTTCTCCTCCCTTCCCTGCGAGCGGCTGGGAAGGACAGCTGCCAAGTATCTGGGACCAGTGAGAACCCGGGTTCATGCAAAGAACAGAGACCGACCCTTTGTTTTCAAAGGGAAACATTCAAATGCTATCACCCATCACTACAGAAAAGTCAGCTTACACTGAATTCCCTGTCACAACGCCGTTTTTCTTCTAAACAAAAAAATACCATCTATGCAACTCTGGTGTCTCATTGACAGCTTGAATACTAAGATACAAGGTAAAGCAATATTTCTTCCCACAGCATATCAAAAATTCTTTAATAGCCAAGATTTGGATCAGCTTCAATCAAAGCATGACTGGCTGTGTATTTAAGCGAGAGTAACTTGTATTCAAATAATCATTACTGATGTCAAATTAACTGAGTCATTACCCTTTAAATGTCAGTGAGCAGAGCATATCATTCACATCCATGGTCTAGATCAGCATACATCCCCAGAAAGATGACAAAAATCGGCGTTCATTTATCAACATAAAGTCCTGTTTCTTTTTAAAGTAAAACGTTGAGTAAACATTTCAGCATTTTCTTTGATTTGTAGTGATGGTAAAGGTGTGGGGGGATTTTATGCATGTGATACTGAAAAACACAAGTTATCTTCTTAATTTATTTTTTTTAAACAATCAACTGGATTCAGGAAAGTTGGCTGAAATGAAACACGACAAAGACCTTCCCAGCAGCTATTGCGCTGCAGTTGCCATTTTATGAACAGAAACATTATTACATAGCAAAACCCTTAAATCTAACAATGTTGAACAGGCACCACATATGATCAGATATTACAGCAGCAATCCAGATCCCAAACTGTATCAATATACGAAGATTTAAGTTGGAACAAAGCAGTTCTTTACAAATGCCATCCATTTTTTTGAAGTATACTGAATAAAAGATTGCCTGTATCTTGCAATGTAAGAACAGTGCAACAAAATCTTTTATTGCTGACCAGGAAACATGTGATTAAAACAAAGACTTGTGCCCTTGTTCAAAAACAGTCAGATAATTAATAAGTATCAGACACTAATCATGTCCATACAGTTTAAGTCTGCTTCCTTGTGTACAAACACAAGAAAAACAAATCACTGATTTTCTGCAAAACTAAGCCTTATTCACTGTGAGACTTTTTTGGCGAGTAAAACAAAGGAAACGGTTCCGATACAGTGAATAACTGTCTCATGAAGTTATCTTAGTAAGGAAGAAGGTTCTACAGGAGGAGTATGCCTGAAAACAACGTTAACAAACATACACAAGGAGGCAGGACTGATGAAAAGCTACAGGTAACCTTAGATTTACAGCCTTACTACCGCAACTCTGCAAAATACAAAATGGTTTTGTACGAAAAATTTTAAATAAAACATCTTTTACACGATTGCAAGTGCATAGTTTACAAGTTCAGCCTTGTACGCCTGTTGTCAGTTTTACAGCAAAGAGGGACAATGTTCTGACAGATGACAATACAGGATAAGCCCTTTATCATGTTTCACTTTTATTGAACAGCTTCTGCAAATGCAGATTACAACCTTGCTTCAGGTTGCACGCATCAACTTAAGCCATGATGAATCAATGCTTTCTGAAATCCAAATCCTAGTGGTAAGGGGTCAGGTAGTGGTTGGTTTCTGTAGTTAGAGAAATTACAACAGTGTAACAGTCACTCAGAAAAGCAGTATGGTGCAAGAGGCTCTTTGGTGCCAAAAAACTGTCGGTGATGCATTTATGAACGCTACTGAGTAGAAAGCAATCCAAATTACAACTCTTCCTCGCAGTGCTACAGAAACACTAAAGAACATCGGAGACTCCCATACCTTGCGCAGTCTGCGAAGAAATATCACCATTAAAGAAAAGCTGTATAAAAATCAACGACAACAGACTTAAATGAGAAAGTATATCCTATCTTTCACCCTGAAATACAGGTCAGGTATGGCCCAGCTCTACAGCAGGCATATTAAATAATCAGATTTAAGGTTTTACACACTGAGACCTGAAAGATCACTGCCTTAATCTTACACCCATTTATATGGGCATTTATGTGGCAATGTACTTGCATCATCTAAATCTTCAGTAGCGCCTAAAGAACATACTGCTTACATACCAGCATGCATCCAGAACATAGTCAAACACCTAAAATTATGTAGAAGCCCCAGATTTCAAGTGAGGTCTAAGAAATCCTAAAGTAACTTGCAATTCATATATCTACCGACTTGTGATTTTTCTTTTAAACCAGGTAAGTGTAACAAAAATGCACACTTGTTTGTGACTTTTTTTTTTTCCAAACTACAATGTATAGGCCGATCCTCGCGTAGATATACACATATATACAAAATTTATAGAAAAACATAAGTCCTGTAGACAAGATCCCTAACTCGAGCGAAAAAACACTACGTATACCATAAAGGAGAAACAGAGATAAAGGGCCAATTCTGTCATCACAAGCACTTATGGTTCCACACTAACTTCAGTCATTATTGCATGCATCAGACACCCAGAGGTACAAGTATCTCTGGGGACAGTTGAGCCAACTGACTAAAATGCTCTCCCAGTATATCTCACTTTCAACCTGATCTAGAAGTCAAGGTACTATTTTAGCATGTCAAGTAGAAGAGGAGGAACAAAACCTCATGTGATTTGCTACAGCGTTAGGTGTAGTTATTTGCACAACCTGGCTGGGTTTAACAAAACTGCAAGTTTCCATTTCAAACTCTATTCTAACTTGCAACACCTGCACGGTAAGAAACAGAAGAGAGAAAATACGCAGTTGCTCAGACATTCATTGAGAACTATCATCTCTAAAAATCAAAAATTCTGTTTCTTTTAAAATGCAAGTTTGCTCCACTGAACTATCACTGCAAATCCTACCTTTTTTTTTTTTTTCCAACTGTGCCTGCCTCAGTGTATTTCAGTATACAGCTGCAACATTTGCACCCCCTAGCTGTCACAGGTAAGACACAGTACTTATATCTAACTTACATTCATTTTCAACTTCAAATTTATTGAGGCAGTTTATATCAATGTATCCATAAAATAATTCAGAAATAACCCAAGTATACCATTTAAACATCTTCATGATTTATCCATTTACACACTCAGTACACAAACAACCCAGCCTCTGTACAGGTTCATCACATGCAAACCACCCATAAAGACAAAAACTTTAATTAAAAATAAGTCACAACTCAGTGTACTGTTTCAACTGCATCTCCATTTACCAAATGGCACATTGAATATTCTCTAAAATAAGATGTTTTTAACAATCTTGTTAAAAAATTCTTGGGCAAAATATTTCTAGACTTAAAAAACATCAAGATTTTTCAAAACACTCAAGATACTATACAACTTATAATAACCTTGAAATAGGTTTACAAGGTTGTTAACCAAGGTATTTACATACCAAATAATGTAAAGCAAAAAATTCGTATTTCTAATGACAAAAAGGTGATGCATTAAAGATTTATGAAATTAAAATTAAGGCTCTTTGTTATAGTTCTTTATGTAACTTTACATAATAGCCAACTTTGGAAATGTCAGTCTTGCACATTCTTGTCAATCTACTGCATTTAAAGCAGTAGAGTATATTAAGTATTACTTTGAATAATTACATTGCTACTTCTATGTTTGAGCATGCTTTTGAAACACTGTAATTATGAAATATTTACAATTTGTAGCCTTCAAACTTTATGTAAAAGCACAAGTATGACTGTCTGATCTGAATACAAACAACATACTTGCAAAAACGTTTTTACTTCTCAAAATTAAATGCAAATTACTACAGTCTTAATAAGCAAACCAGCTCTGAAAAGTTTTAATGTGTGCCTGAATGTGGACAGTAAAAGTTACGTGAAATTACTCAGACAGTACTGTTTTTCATTTTAGACTGAGCTATTCTTTGTATCCGACTGTTCTCTTTAAGTGTGTAGAAAAATTAAATATTTTTTTAAAAAATTATTCCAAGACCTACATATACTTTCTGAGCTATGCCCACAGGTTTCTTGAAAAATCAATACTGTCTAGCAGGTTGTAATGATTGGTCCACAGTTTATTTCAGGATGTGTGTTCAACTAAAAGCAACTTGTTGTTTTTCAACGTCATTTCTCTTAAAAAGCACAGTGATATAAAACACTGAAGACAGAACAAAAAAAAAAAAATGGAATGGTAACCTAAAATTCATTAGCCATTTCTCCTACTATATCAAAATTTGTAGTCAGAATTGTCTTTATTGACTTTATTTTTAATTTTTGTACACAAAGAAAAACATGTTCATATCCATCATGAACAAAAACTTAAAAAGGCAGAACTAGAAGACATTTGTGTCCTTCACCAAAGCAAAGCTGTGCTAAAGGTTCCAAACATTTCCATTTTTAAAATAAATATTTTCTTTTTTTCATTGTCTACATTCCAGTCTTCAGAATGTCACTGGAAACTGCAGCCTATCATGAAATACACACTTTTAAACAGAGTCCCAGCTCACTGTGTTTGGTAGCTTGCCATACCATATCCAGCTTGGTTAGGTATTACAGGAGCACCTTGTCCCTGGGCAGGTTGAGCACCAAATCCACCCATCCAGGCAGCAGATGGAGATTGGCTTAAAAAGAAACACGATGGTTAAAAAAAAAAAGGAAAATAATCATGCAAGCTAGTCAAATTATTTACAAGACAACAGACTAAAAAAAAGAGAACATAAAACCATCCTTTCTACAGTACTGTTAATACCAAAATAGAACAATTTCTTCTTCTCTTTACTTCTTCTTTAATGAGTAATTCAGGTTAAGTGCTACAACATGTGATTCTTGAAAATATCACAAGCTTTTTAAGAATAAAGAACAACAAAAAGCCCCACAAACTTTGGCTACTAGCTGCATATGACAACCACCTCCAAAGGCATATACATACACGCAGGTGGCTGTAAATCAACATCAGTGATGCAGAAATGCAAAAAATTCCCATTGCCTAATTGGCAGGAATGCCAGTGACAGGTTTATCAGGGTTAATATGTTTAATTGGCAAGAGATAATGAAGAATTATGCAAACAAGTAAGTTATTTTAAAAGAATGTTCGAACAAGAAGGTGTTGTTAAGACTTCAGTCTTCAAGACATCAAGTATTAAAAGCCCAACCAAATTCTGAAACCGCACAAGCGAAACCATCAGTATGGAGTTTCTTCTCCCCAGGGTTATGAACGTTTTAGGTAAATACCTGGGCTCCCTGGCTCAGACTCTCCAGTATTCACTACCTCAAGTCAGAATCCAGAAAATTTTTAGGTATCAGACAAAATCACCATCCAAAATTCTACCATAGAAGGTGGTCTTTGTGCCTTTGGTCTGAAAACACCCATACACATAAAATGCGTGATGTGTGGTCAAGTACCGGACAGAGCAACTTGCCCCCTTATTTGGTCCATGGAAATCATTAAACATAAGCTTTAAGCACGTAGGGGTCCACCTAAGGCTTGAAACCTTGTGCAATCCTTGAACCAAATGAGCCTGAAACTCAGAGATATAATATTCTTGGAATATTCTGAAAAAAATTAAATGCAATTACTCACTCTACTCCAAAACCCTGTTGATTCCATGCTTGGCCATACATTCCATATGATGGTACTTGCCACCCATTAGCCATATATTGCCCATACTGCTGTGGATTTCCATATACTTGGCTCCATTGCCCCCACTGACTGTAATCCACCTAAGGAGAGAATAATTCATTGTACTTCAGGTTCTAGAGATGGATTATGTTCCTTTTGTGCTGCTGAAGGCAACATTTTGGGCTATATCAATTACAGGGCTACAATAAGCAATAATGAGATCAGAAAAATAAGACATCACTGTGACTTAATTAGATCCTTGTACTGAAAAACACATTTGCGTTTGAAAGACCAAAGAATATTTCACTGGATAGTCACCTAGTCTGCAGTTGGTGAACTAGCAAGAATCAGCGTTACCTCAAAGTTTCTCCCTATCTTGAATCACATCCAGAAGACAGTAACAGATACTCCATCAAAATCACTAGCCCAATTTGATGAACAACTGGAACATAACTGAGACAGAACATGGAATTTCATAAGAACTCTACCACAAAATTTAGCTCTTGTAACTGGGAAGGCATTACAGGTACATACACAATTGCTTCTGTAATACAATGAAAAGGTTAAAGTGCAGTTACCTGTTGGAAGTTTTTAGTCATATCAGGGGACTCTTTACCCCAATAACATTTAACAACATGTCCTTCAATTGTGGTTCCATTAACTGAAACAATAGCGTGTGCTGCACTTTCATGGGTTGAAAATCTAAAGAACGTAAAAACAAATTAGTGTTATGCTTTGTAGTACTTTCACCTGATTGCTGAAAAACAGTAACTACATACATACAGGAAATCCAGAGAAAAAGACCTGCTTTCACAGATATTCATCTTCTCAAGTAAAAAGATTGGTGTGCACTTTTAAAAGTTCCAAATATTTCTATGAACATATGGTGACAGCCTTTACTGTATCAGCAGAAGTTCAAGCAAGTGATATTACAGAAAGACGAAACATTACTGCATTCACAAAATCACAGATTTTATTTTTCTTTGTCCATACCTGACAAACGAGTAACCTTTTTCGGGAAACACCCTTATTTCCATAATCTGTCCAAATGGTGAAAAAGTCTGTCTCATAAGTTGATCTACAACATACAATGTTTCTGAGTTAGGAACTACCTTGGTATCCAAAAAGATTCAGTAATAAAAAAACAACAAACCAAATCATACCTGTTAGCCCAGAGGCAATTCCTCCACAGTACACAGTACAATTTTTTGGACTTGACTGATTTACTACATCTTCAAATCTCAATTGTTTTGTATTATCTATAAAGACAGAAGGTTGTTTTTAAGCAGTAGGCTAACAGTAACCACAGAGTCCAAGACACTTACCTTATACACAAGTATGAATTCCACATTTTAACAAATACATTCAGTATTTTATGATAGACCAGTAATGCCATCATTACGTTGATATAATATACCAAAAAAGTCTATTCTTTAAGATCTGGAAGTCAAGCTAGACATGTAATTAAGTGACATGATTTTGGCAACACTATTTTCTACTCCTCCATTGAACAATGACGCACAAGAGAGCAAGCACAACATAACATTACACAAAGGTCTTACTTTCTTGTGTACTTTTGGGGGCTGGTGGTTTCCGTGTTGCCCAGTTAGTTCTGATCTGACGGCCTCCCAACCACTGGCCTCCCATGTGTACAATAGCATTTTCTGCATCCTAAGGAGATTAAAATAAAGATTATTATAACACATCCAAACAATAAGTATGGTACGTACAAGTCTACTTCTAAAAAAGAAAGTTAATTCTTTTAACAAAACCAGTAAAACTGTATCAAATTCTGAACAACCACAGTGAGCAGTCAAAAAAGAAGTCCCATCAAGCCAATCGGAGAAGGCCCTCACAAGTCATTTGATACAACCATCCTCCCACAGCCCTTTTCTACACATGGGTTAGAAGCCAACAACAATCATACATATTCTACCTTTACACAACAAGCATCTGTATTAGAATATCTGAAGACTGCCCAAAGTATAACGGTCACACAGATGGCAGAAGTAGTTACTGAAATAAAAATACTATAATTTTAATTTTATTTTATTTTTTTTAAATCAAAGTATTTTGCCAACTGACTGTATTAAAAATACAATACGCAAAGGTATATTTAATAGTAACAAATGAAAAGTCAGGAAAGACTTTTTAACCATCAAAACCCCTCACTGAAAAAGTTCTCAGATGCATCCCAAGTAACACTTACATCATGCAGTATGTGTTTGCAAAAGACATTGTATAACAAGATCTGAATGTGTTTTTTCAGAATCTTAATACGCACTCAACATAATAGGCCCAGTTTAGGTAGAAAACTCCTATGTTCTGGGAAAGCTAAATGGTAGTTACTAAGAAACTGTAACGCTGAGATACAAATAGATTGAGCATCTAAGTTTTCTTTTATTTATTATTTGCGTACCCTCCCAGCCCTGTCCCATCCTCTCGTCTGCCCTCTGGAGGCACGTGATATATGTCTGAGCACAGATTCCTTTGGAAGTTCTCTAAATATTGAGGTCATTGTATTAAAAAACACACACACACACACACAAGAGTCCCACACGGCTTAACTTATCTTGAGCATGAATTAGAAGACAATCTTTAAGTTCACATCTAGTAAGGAAGGGATAAGTTTGCTGACACTTGCAAGAAGCTATTTTTTCCCCACTCAATTTGAAATAGTATGTATGTTTGAAATGGTTTTCCAAGGGCACAAAGCTTAAGACAGAAAACGCCAAGCACAAGGGACAAAGAGAACATGTGGACAAGTTAAAGGTGAGCAGCTCGCTGGAAGCCTTCAGTGTGAAGCAGGACAATGCTGTAACAGACTCAAACTCAAATCACTCAGAACCTTGATCCTCCTAAGTTTTAATTAAACAGAATGCTAATTTTTAAGACAATACATAAATACAAAAAAGAAATTATGAGAGATGACCAATACAGAAAAAAAACCCCAGACCTAAAAGACAAAAACAAACCACCAGACAATAAAAAAGTCTGAACTTAATCAAGCACCCTTGGTCCCAAAACGTAACAACTGACTAGGAAAGGAAACTAGCTCTAATGAATCTTGCTGCCAGTCTTGAGGATCATAGCTATGACAAAAATGGAACAGAGCCCATGCCATAACTGTTCCATTTCAGTGTAGGAGTTTAACTTTCTCATAACCATGGTGTGCATTAAGACCTCAGGCTGGAGTACCCTAAGTCTCGCTTCCCCAAATCTATGGGGGATGACGATAAATTCTGAAAAACAGGCCTTACGCTACCAGCTCCGGATGGTCGTGCCGTAACCCGGTAGGTGCAGCTGCTGTTTGAATGAACAGCACTCAGGACATAAATTTTAGAAGTACTTTTTAGTATTACATTTAGAATTCACCCATTCATTTTGTAAAATGAATACAGACTTTAAATGGGAGTTTTTATGGCTCAGTCTTAAAAGAATCCAGTAACTTGCATTCCATGTGACTGTTATAACATTTCCCCTACGGTCACAGAAAGCAAACACAACCGTATGATAAGGGAAGAGGGGTACAAGGAAATAAGACATCTATTCCTCTTGTCTGAGCTGCAACACAAGTAAACAAAGTGCAAGTGGAAAAATGACACTAAATAAAGGCATTCAATGATATTATCTTATAGCACTTGTAAATCTGAAGAAAAGAAATTCCAGCTTTTTCTTCTGATTAAGATTCAGCTCCAGATAACTGGTACAGAAGGTGGAGCCTTGACATGTAGGACCTATGACCACACACACACACTTGTACGTCTAAAAGCCTGAACTGGGTGTGTTTTTTCTGTGCAAAATATTTAAGGAAAACTGTTTACACAGTTTCCCCATGTTGTCCTTAACATGCCTCTAAACACATACAGCTCAATTTTCCAATTAATTTTCACAAATTTCTTAGGCTGCCAAATGTTTAACTTCCAAATTGCCAAGAATTATTTGTTAAGTCAATTGTATTGCTATAAATGGTAGGGCATAGCATTACTTATCTGATTTTTATCATTACTATTGTGATTAAATTCTACAAATAACATTTTTAATATCTGTATCAGAAAGGGATACTAGTCACTTGCCAGAATCATCTTTTCCTAAGCGTCATCCGATACATAATAAATATATAAACAAAGAGACAAAACTAGAAGTTTTAAATCTTACTCACCAGTTTGTTATAAAAAGATACAAAACCATAGCCTTTTGACTTTCCAGTTGCCATATCTTTAACTACCCGTGCATCCCTGTGAAAAGAAGCACAGCTATATGAGGGTAATATTAATAACCTGCAAAATAAAAACTAAAAGGAACCACACACACTGTATTGTGAGCATAATTTTTTCTTATAAATTCAGTTAGCCCTAAAACTACAGTCATTCCTGAACTCTCCCTATTGCTTCTTTACCTGTTAGAAAAAAGCAGTAGGACAAAAAAAATAACATGTAATAAACATGCAACCTATCCACATAACCTATACTGGCTAAAACTAGAATGTTCAAATTTGAAGTATAAGAGAAACAAAATTTCCTTTTCTAATAGTCTATTGGCTAGGGTCCTCTAAGGTTTACTGTTCTATAAATTACTGTAACAATTCTATCTAATTTACCATGCATTTTCTAAATAGTTAAATGTCTTCTGCCTAGTGATACAAAATATATGAAATATTAAAAAATCGAAAAAGAGGAAAAAATAGGAATTAAAAGGCATACATGGCCTGTTAACAGATTTCTTTATTTTTCTTGGTCAATTCTCTACCATCATTTTGGAGTTTGGGTAGCTGTAAATTTTGAAAAATTGACATTTTCAGAAATTTAAGAAAGGAGAATAAAACTAACAACAATGCTAAGCACACCAGTACGAAAACAACAAATTTACACAGAAATTTTAGTGAGTAAGTTAAAATGATTGGAAATATAGAACTGCACTGAATATAGAATGTTAAAATGTAAATACTAAAATATGTATATATAAATAATGTATAATAAGAATAAATAGAAATGAGAAAAAATCTACAACTGAGTTCCAGTGTGCACAGTTCCTTGCAGTTAGCCTTCAAGATCCTGTCCATTCTTATGAGCAATTCTGCAAAATAACCAGAATGCTATTACTTTTAATTGTGACTTGGACTTTAGAAAAACTGCAGGTCTCAGGTATAAATATAGATTGAGAAACAGAAACCTGAATTATTCTCTTTAAATTGATTTTTAAAACAGTACTACTTACCACATAAAGAGACAAAAAGCAAAGTAAACAAAATAGCAGAGGTAAGAAATAAGATTTATGATTCATTTAAAAATATGCGTACAGAACAAGAGAAAAATAAGAATTTTGTTCTTAGAAATCTATTCCTGTAAAGTAGTACAAAAACGTTCATGTGCAACTTTGAAAGTTTTTTATAACGATAAACTGATAGAATATTAACAGACTATTTTAGTAGCAGTACTCTTACGGGCATACATACTTTAGCACTCACAAGGATTCTTGTAATGTTCAATTAAAGCAACAGGTGATTTAGTATCACCTGAATTATCTGTGAGAAGTTTAAAGAAACATTCTCTTAACTGGTAGAAATGTGCACATATTGTAAATCCACCACTCTTTCATTTAAATATTATAATCTTAATTCATCCCCTGTTATCACCCAAAAAAGTAGATTTCAGCCTCGTAAGTATTAGCTTTTTTCAAAGTGTTCGAGTTACTCAACCAGCTGCTTCATAAAATTATATTCTAATTGCCCAGTTTTCCATACTGCCTATGAAACACAGTATGACTGCATACAAAATACACTGGGGACGCAACATATACCAGTTGTCAAGTCACTACTCTGTACACATTCTGAACAATAAAAAGGTCACACTTAGGAACAGTAATTAAATTTTAATAAAAAGTTGACGGACATTAGCATATAAATTAGGTTAAAAGCACATTGCTTTCAGCGAAACCGGAGCACAATTACATTACTGTATTTACAATCACGATATAGATACTGAGATGAAACAATAACCCCTCTTTACCACCCACCCAACACAAGGAAATTAACATCAGAAAAATTATCTAGAAAGATAATAAATAACATTTCAACTCAGAAACAAGTTATCACTGTCATATTTTCTAACCGATATTGGAAATGTTTATTATGATACTTACGATATTTTACCAAAAGGAGCAAATGCTGACTTGATGTCTTCTGTTGTTATTTCTGGACTTAAATCCCCAACGAACACATGGAAGTGATCTGAAAATAAATAATTTACTAATCAAATATTTAACTGCTATCTAAAATTTCAACTCCTGAGAAAGTGATGCTCTGCACACAGCACTGGGAACCAGGAACGCCCAGGATTCCATTTGATGAGCAGCAGCAATTTAATCTGTCCACTCCAGTTTCCCCAGTTGTAAAGCAGAAACAGAAGAATTAGTTTGCAAAATTCTATTAAACACAAGATGGGAAGGAGAAAAGTTATGTTTAAATGCATTTACAACAAATTATTACCACGTTGTGAAGTATTTGTGTAGAAGTGATACTGTGCCATTACTTTACTTACTGGATGTATCTTTTTTCTGGCTACTTGGTGTTGTTGCCCAGTTTACTTTGACCTCCTGAAAATAAGTACAAGATTTAGTATAAATCCACAAAAGTCTTACATTTTATAAGTTCATTCAGGGGTGGGTTACAACTGTCAATGTTTACAAATCATCATTCAATGTAAAACACTGTCATAATTAGAACATCACAAACAATGTGTTTCCTAAACAAGACTTACTTTTTAAAAAATCAATATTTTTAAAAGATTATTCTAACAATATTTAACTTTGGTAAACACCTTCAACAAAATGAATGCCCCACAGTTATTAATATTTTTACACACACCTATATTCCTTAAATCTAAGATTACAATGTAAGCAACTTACCTTTCCCAAAATTTTTCTCCCATTCATAGCAGCTAATGCAGCAGCTGCATCTCTGTGTTCATAAAATTCCACAAAGCAATAAGGGTCATTGCTTGTATGCTGCAAAACAGAAAATCCAACAGAAGAGTTGACCCTTCTGCTATCGGGTTGCTGAGAAGAAAATCCAGGAAAATATATTACTTATAGCTAGAAACTTTAAGAACGATTTGCATTAGATTTATGAAATAGCCTTTGACATTACACTTAAATGCAAGAATTATTAAGATGGACTTTTTATTAAAGGTCTAGCAATTTCTGAAGTGTAGTTTGCTCGTCTGATTTAAGTTTACTGAACTAAAAATAATTCAACTACCAGAAAAGCGATGTGCAGACTGGATAGAAGTGAGGAAAAAAGTGGAAGAATGGAGAGAAGAATAAAAATGGTCTTCTGCCTCATATATATACTCAAAGCTTGAGAAGTTTGTTCCCCAGATACATTTTTGCCAATCTTCTCTCTCCTCCTACTTAAGAAGTCTTTCCTTTTGTCTGAAAATCACTAGCAGACAGCAGCCTAAAAGCTGCATGTTCTCAGTCTCAAGTGAAAAACGTTATACCCAGCAACTGGGAAACAGCCCTTTAAACGGACTCAAAGTAGTCTGACTGAGGGAAAAAAGATATTGATCAATTGCTTGTTACTCTGTTAAATCATGGCTATAACCTGTTTTTGTAGGATGCCTATCGAATCACCATCAAAAATACTAACTGAGAAACAAAGCTCACTGAAGTATTAAATGTACCAGAGTATTAAGTGTAAAGAACGTAAAAGTTTTCAGAAGATTTGATCAAGTGGAAGTGATGATTAGAATGCCAGCTTTAACATTGGATTTAATCTGCCTAAAAGATGTAATGAGTATAAAAACTAGAGCCTTACACCAAAATATCTACATTAACTACTCTGCATGTACATGGACCAAAAGATGATAAACATTAATAGTAAACTAAACAAATTATTTCTTGCCTGGACAGGGAATGGTCTAGCACATTAAGAAACTGCTTTGGCATCAGTATTACTGGATATGAACCTCCCCCCCGTCTGGAAGGACACAGCTCTAACACAAGGTAAGAGCAGGCCTTTACCAGTTTTACTGTTTAAGTTCTGAAAACTCATACACGCTTACATGGACAACGAAATTCTAATTCTGCCCCATCAAACTGGACTGTACATCTTCAAACATAGTTCTGTCTACAGCTGAAAAGGGAAGCTATTAAGATCTAATAGCTGAACTGATCACAAGTCCTTTATATACCTAAAATGATTAAGTTGTCTGAAGCCATCCTTTTAAACAGTCAGTAGTAGCTATTGCTAACTGATGCAAAATGAACAGACAAGAGAAAATGTATCTGGGATCATAAAAAAAAAAAAAAGGACTTTAACTCACAACAGCCATGACGTGCTCTAAAAGCACATTCACTCCAGATGCCCCAAAACAGTAAGCTTTAATTGACCCCCCTCCCCATTCTACTTTCCTGCTGCAATGAAAACAAGATTTGGGAAACCCATTTAAGGCCTTAGAAGATTTAGTGCATTTTTGCCTCAACTGAAGTGCACCTTCAGATTGTGAGGAGGTCTTCTTTAGCACTAAGAACTTGTCTGAACGTGAGAAGAGCCTCTCAATGGACAGGTAAGATTCACTTAAATGCAACTCGGTGCCTATGAAAGTTCACACCACAGTGACTAGAAGGATGGAGAGCAGGGACGGGTACTTTGACAGTTAAAAGCGCCGTAGCTGCAGGCCAGCTCCAGCCGAGAATCCAACCTGCGCGCAGTGACTGCTTGGTGACAGGTGCTAAGGTCAGCCCAGTGCGGTCACCTCCCGAGGACTGAATATAGCTGCGAGTAGCTTTTTGTTTATCTACTTATTTCATAAAGGCGTCTCACTGGTTAGTTCTACAGTTATTTAAAAAAAATCTTAAAACCACAAAGCCTAAATCAAGGTAAAACGAGTGCTGGAATTTCTCATCTGGTTCTCCAGAAATCAAACTGATGGTTAACAGCTCTCAATCAGCCAAAGCCAGGAGCAGCAGGACCTTATTTCTGAAGCGTGTATGACAATCAAAACTGTTTTTTCAGAAAAACTAATAACTGTGCTCTGTTATCCTTCTGTGTAGTTATCTTCCTCCAATAAACTTATAGAAAATGTGGCAGAGCTCTTATCTTCACTAAAAAGTTTTCATGAAGTGCCCCATGGGAAATTATTAGTTAAGACAAAGATGAGAGTGATTAAACAAGCATCAGGGGGATAATAAGCAGCTAAACCCCAAAAAAGCAGTGTGTCACATTGAAAGGAAAAGACCACAGAGGAGCTACTAGTGTCCAAAGAGGAGCTTTAGTGTTCCTGTAGAAGTCTGGTAGCAAGACTTGCCTTTTAATACTTTCATTAACAATCTTGACAAAGAAATAATGTCACTGTACTCAGGAAATCTGTCATTACAAGTTAGTAGAAAGCATAAGAAGTAGTAAGAAGTAGGAACAGCATAAAGAAAAACAGAGTTAAAGAACCAAAGTTTAAACCTAGCAAAAGTTTCGATTAGTCCCTGTGTGCTCAAAGTTTATCTGTTATAAATGAAGAAGGAAAGAAAAATATCATGGAGCAAGAAGTTGCCTAGGATATGTCAACAAGATCACAGAAATGGCTACCAACCCTAAACGTATCAGAGTACTTACAAGGGAGAGAAGAAAGTATTAATACTTACCAACACTTTGTACAAAAGACCTTATCTGGAATACTATGGAAATTTTGTCACTTTGTTTCAAGAAAAAAAATAATTTAAGAACAGACAGGTGCAGAGCTATTTGCACTGGCTCAGAAGAGGCTCAGGAAGAACAAAACTTATTTTGAAGGATTTTTTACTTTTCATCCACAGCGAAGAAACATTTATTGGAGAGGGAAAAGAATTACTGAGGCTGATGTTCAAATAAAGTGAAAAAAGTACAAAACAGCCATGAATAACACTTGAAACAATAAGGTTTCTGATAATCAGAACAACGTGGTTCTGAAAAGAGAGGGTAACAATCTTTTAAATAAAGTGGAATCTCATCATCAACTGGTAAAAAGGCAAAAGTACAGGACTGTACACAACAACAGGTCTCTTCTGCAAAGTCATCCCCAAAGCCAAACACAATCAACCGAAAGAAACCCACTACCAGTCATGTCAAAAGAAGCCCCCAACTCCATTAGTTTTGCACAACTTTATTTTAAGTTATGTTATTATTTGCTACCCCCCTGGATGTGGAAGGCCTTACCTCTGTTATCATTTTACAGCTTTTGCATGGTCCAATCTGGCTGAACAACTGAAGTATAAGAACTTCAGTCACATCTCTGGAGAGGTTTCCTACATAGCTACACAAGGAAACAAAAAAACGAACATTTTAAACCAGAAATTTTCATCTTTTCAAATGTTATTATGATTTTAAAGTCTTAAATGACTATGAAAAATCTCCCTTTAAATATCCCAAGTATCTTAAAGATACTATTTACAAATTATTTCACGATACAGTTTTAATGCAGCACTCATGAGGTTTCTAAATTATAAAGTTGGCCGCACAACTGAGAACACAAAGCTTGATTCAGACATAATACTGGACACCGATATCTAGTGCCAGTCATTTCTTTGGCAGAGAAATGTCAAAAGCAGGAAGAAAATGGCTCAAGAATGTTGGATAGAACAAGCAACCAACCAGGCAAAGATGTTTTAAGTTTCCCTTCCCGCTGAGCATCTAATCAAGACTACTTCTGAATTTGGGTATGAACCCGCATCTAACTCCTATTAGTTCAGTAGTAGGAACTCAGACAGGAATTGTGCTGCCTTGCAAGCGACCAACTCAATTCTTCTGTTTTCCTGAACATTCGGAAAACCAGCCCACTCACTGATAGGCAACGCAACTGATGTGGCATGCCGCAGGAATGCTCCACACAGAATCTATCTCAACAGCTACCACCTCTGTAAAACTCCCCAAAATTCTGGCAGTCTTATTTTAGTATCACCCATACTTCCTGATTTTTTTATTTATAAAACTGTACAAATAATTCCAAGTTTTGAAATACCTATCAAGTTTATAGATCGAGTCCTAGACTGCCCAGATAGCCAGAAATCTAGTAACAGACTTTTAGAACTACTTCTAGATACCCTGCTACGTTTTACACTCACAAAAAGTAAAACCAGGTCACAGAGATGGATGAGAAAGAGTCATGCATGCAAAACTGAATTCTTTAAAAAAAAAAAAAAAAAGCAACTGATTTGTAATCTAACTGTAAACAAAGTGATCCACTAAAAGAAAGGCTTGTCACAGCAACAGAACTCAAAAGTCATCAGCACGGGGACAGTCACTATCTTTACAAATAAGCCTGTCAAGACAAAGTATTCAAATGCAGCCACTAACAGGAGCAGAACTTTTGTGATTTAGCTGTTGAAATAACATACGTTTTATTCATTTCACACTGATCTATTATAGAATGTCATAATACAGCAAACTAAAGTCAGTCTGAGCTGTTAATACACCTCAGCAAACACAAATGAGAACCAGCATTTCTTAGTCTACGCATAAACCAAATTCTTCCGAGTACAGCAACTTAAGTGCACACTTCTTTTGCTTAACGGGCATCCCTATGATATTTTGAAAAGCCATTTCTGTGTTTGACAGCTGGACTTTCACCTAGCTTCAGCAAAATTAAAATGGAGACTATTTGTTTTCATCTGAACACCACACAATGATATCAACAGATTTTTGTTTACATTGAAAGAATAACAGCAACTATGAAACAGCTCTGCGCTTCCTCAGTCAGGACTTCAATGCTACGCAAGATGCAAAGTCAGTTTCTTATACATCACATCACCTCAATATAGAAACATCCATTAAAAGCTTTCACGTACTCATTACTTTCTTACTAAATACGTATGAATTAATAGAAGTCATTAATAGAAGATACGTTTGCAGCCTGTATTGTTATGAAGCATTTCAGTAAAGAAGTTAAAAATTGCAGAATCCTGCAAGACCCACTACAGGTCTTACAAATTGCACACCACACCGACTTTGCAATTCTCTATTCTGAAAACCTCACAGTTAAACATTTATCCACACCTTCCTTCTGAAACCCTGACTAAATTTTTGTTAATCATTCACCAAGATTAAATTGTAAATCACTAATAGTTTTAAATGGAAATATTAACCTTTGCAGATACTACTAAAATCAGATGGAAAATATAACCACCAGTAGGAATTCCCACATAAAGTGTCAGTACTGCTGTGAACTTATTACTAGTACTTGTTTCCTCTGTATGTTGTAGACCCATATTAGTTAACACCATGCCTTAACAGCATACGGATATAAGCACCTATGTGGTAGCACTGACATAAAATTAAACACAGTGAAGTCTTATTAACATTATTTATTTCTACTGCAAAATCAGATACAATAAGGAGTACAATTAACAATACAGAAAACCAAAACCTCAGCCCCTTCTGCGTAGTATTAGTATGTACTTTGGAAATGCAAGAACTCTGAAAAGCAACCTGAAGAATTCCTCTTGGTCTGACAAAAAAAAGCCAGGAAAAGACATTCCTTAGAAACCTATTCAATTAAGGTAAGACAAATTACACTGATTGCTCAAAGAGATACTAGGTGCTTCTCCAATACCACTATGTCTTCATCAAGATAGCTGTGAGTGGGAACGTTGCATCATGAACCTTAGCTATGAAACAGGTCGCGTCTTCATAAAAATCAGCAGTGTAATTCTAGACTACGTAATTGCTAGATTCAAACGGGATGTAAGGTCCTAATGGTCCATTAATTCTCTAAACATGTATGATAAATACTGCCTTGATGTGTAATACTACCACAGTCAGAAGGCATTAATACTTTTCACAAGTTGCAAACACTCTGAAGCCTGAGTAATACACACGCTGGCAATACTTCACAATAAAAGGTTCGTGTAACAAGGGCAACATTCACAGAGACCCAAATCTCTTGAACTGCATGTAAAATATGGGAATGCAAAACTCTACAAATTTGAAACAATACACTAAAAAAAAAAAAATCAGACTTGATCGTTACTTTCATGTCTTCAAGTAAAGTAGGTTGCAGTAACATTACCTCCTTCAGTACAGTTAAAGATGACAAAAAAAACCCACAACATACAAGCGAACATCTTCAGTGTAAAATGTTTGAACACTGTATAACTAAGGAAAGAAATATATTCAACACATTAGGAACAGAAACCTTACCTTTCTGGAAACACAAACCTTCCTCAGCTGATGCTAATCACCTGCCACGCAGCACCAGCCCATTGGTGCACCCAGTTTTCCCCTTTCTAGCTCCATTTATACATGATATAACATAACACGGTATTTTCTATTCTACTTCATGAAATCAAAATAAGCAGAACCACACCTAAAGAAAACACATGGCTTTTAACATGCCATTGCATGGTATTTCAATCTTTTTGGTTTGTTACATTCTAAAGGATATATTATTCAAACTTCTTAAAAAATTATAAAACCCTACAGAAAAAAAGCACTTACTATACTTTTATAGGCTGTTGTCCTGGTTAATGTGACAGGGCAGCAAAAGTTGGGGCTTTTTGCATACAGGCAATAGTGTTTGTTCCCTTCTGAAAGTCTGAAGCACTTAAATACCAATTAATAAGCACACAGGGGGAAAAAAAAAAACAACCCTCAACCGTATATATATCTCCTGATATAAATTTCAATATTTTACACTTTTGAATGCTGCTGACAACACAAAGAATAGGAAAACTGTGCTTGAAATTCAGAGATCTTGTAAAGTTATCTGAAGAATAAAAGAAGTGCATATCAGCAAGTAATGAGTTTTAGAATTAAACTCTTCAGCTTGAACAAGAAAATCCTCTTTGTGAAGGTAAACAGGTTTTCATTGTATCCTAGACAGGTAAGGAAGACAGGGACATTTACAGCCACTACTTTTAAGTCCACAAAAGTCCCCTACACACTACTTGGAGGAAAGAGTAAATATGTTTTCACAGTCGTACAGACAACATGCAAGGAACGGCAGATTCCACATTTAAATGAAGAAAGTATGATAAGCAATAAGGTCACTGATGTGGTGGAAAGCCCACAGAAATTCTAGTAGCATCTCTGCCTGGTGCTAGTGAGCTACTGGGAAGAAAAGGATACCAAGAAAAATCCAGTCCGTAGACTCTCCTAGCAGACAATATTCCTCTACTGAAAGGAAGTATACGAGAAGTGAATCCAGTTCACAGTTGAAGTCCTACTTCTGCACCCCATCCAAATTCCACCACACTTAGAATATCCCACAGCTAATGATACAACAACTTGTAGGTATTCAGTGACTGCTCATGAAGTTTTTTTTCTAAAACCATTTGTAAGAAGAATATACAAATTTGGAACTTTTCTTACAGTTACCAGTAACAGCCAATAACGTTAGCAACACACTACGTTTCTAATAGTCTGGTTTTCATTTTAAAGTAGAAAAAGGACTTTGATACAGCTTGTGATGGAAGGACATCTGACAGTACTCACAGAAAACAAAGCTTTCAAGTGTTCTATAAAAAAACTAATTCAGAAGCCCACAGCTCATTTTAGGACCAGCTCAAAAAATTACACGTTGTGAATTTTCTATATCCCATTTGAATTGAGGGGGGTGACAAATCCTACAAAAAGGCCCCCCTTTCTCAAGTTACCTTCAAATTGTTTAGAGCAGTAAGGAAAACTTTTTGGCAGAAAATACTGAATGTTACTCTCCACATTTCTATAAAGGCCTACGAGTTATGAAATGTGAGAAATAAAAATGCAAATGGTGCCTGTTTTCTATATTAAGCCTCAGAAAATATTTTGAATTCTTAAGAGGTTCATGACTGACCTATCATGACTGAAAACAACATAACAGACCTGTAAGTACTGCAAATAGAAACAGTTATTATTCCTGAGATATTTAAAATGGGCACAAGCGTTAGGTGAGCAGTGGTTAGGTAGGTTTTTCTTTTTATAATAAAAAAAAAATTTCTTGCAAGCGTTAAAAAAGAAAACTCCTACGTGGCCAAACAGCTACAGAAACATTTGTTCTTCACTGACACCCCCCCCACCTCCCGAGAAAACAAACAAACAAACAAAAACAAGGAGTTCAACCTACAATATTATTGGTTATTCTTGGGGGCCAGCGAGTTTTATTTTAATGAGAGATAATAACTACTATACATGAGAAGTACTACCCAGGATAATAATCTTTAAAACTTGCAATTCTCATTTTAAAGATAAAGTAGGGACAAAAAGGAGACGCATGAAATGCTACAGCAGAATTTTTGTGTTCTATGAAAAAAGCCCTCAAATAATTACAGGAAAGTAACCCTACATGACTGTGGTTACTACAAAACTACTAGGAAATGAATGTATATGCTGTTTGTTAGTTTGACAAATTAAACAGAGAGTCACATGTATGAAATAAAACATCTTGGGCAGCTGTAGAGATGCTATTTCAGACATCTTAGTACAAATGTAATATTTTCCTTGTCAGCGACTATGGGCTAAGTCAGGTCATCGATGGATGCGTTAGTAAGAACCACCCACTTGTTAGCAGTAAAAGAACATTTTAAAACTTAGTCTAGATACAGCACTTATTTAGAAAAAGAGGAGCCAATCGGGAAGAGAGGAACCTTGAAAATAAAACCGAGTAAAATGCTGTGCAACTTTGCCCTTTTCCCTCCTCTCACGCTCAGAAAACTACATCCACTATCAGGGCCAAGCAAACTCAGACCATCTGGGTAGTCAACACAAAAAGCATTTAAGATATGCTTATTTAAACTGTGCATCTCAGGGAGCAAGGACTAAGTAAGTACTTATACTACACCATAAACAAGTTAAAAGAACTTTTGCAGACATAGGAAGGAGAAAAGACACAAATTCGCTTGAAAAGCCTTAAATGCCAAGTCATCATTTTGTTAGTGGAAACAAAATTCAGACATCTTTTACTCTGTTTTCAGTAGTTTCTTTTAAGTTGCCTTCAATCCAAATTATCTTTGAAAGCCTTTCTGAAGGCTGCTACTGTCCCAAAAACTAAATAGATAAAGATTTCATTCGCACTGTCTCGAGCTGTGTTTCTCCTACGGGCGGCCCGAACACTCAACTGTTCATACAGCACGTAGCAACATCCTTTGGAAACTGGAAATCTAGGAACTCGTTAAGATAATCAACAGCAGAATTATATTATCTCAAGTGCCTAACCACACATACTGGCCCCCTCATATAAGCCAACAGGACAAAGAAAACTCATCAAAACCATACCTGCAGAGTTGAAAAGAACTCAACAGCAACCAAAAACAACAACAAAAAAAAAAAGCTCAGATTTATATTTTTAAACACAAAACAGATGACAGCCACCAACTGATCAAACACTGCCTAGAGAGACACGGCCAACACACAGTTATTTCTTTTGCCAGGGCCCAAGGGACGGCTACCGAACCACCCTCTGAAATAATGGAGGGAAAAGGGATTTTTTTCCCTCTCCTGCCCGCCCCCCCGCCCGCTTTTGCGGCGTCCCCCATCCCACCCGCCGCAGGGAGAGCACAAAGAACTTTCCTAAGGCCGGGAAGGGGACGGGCGGCCCGGCTCCGGCAGAGACCTGTACCCGCCGGCGGGGCACCGGGGGCTCCGTCCCCAGCCACATCCCCCGCCCTCCCCCCGCCAACACCACGGCAGCAGCTGCGTTTCCCCCCCGATTTTCGCCCCGAATCGGTGCAACGCAAGCCTCTGCGCCCTCCCCGCCTGGGCTGCTGCGCTCTCCCCGTGGCCCCCCCGCCTCCAGCCTCCCCCCGCCGCTCCCCCCCGTCCCTCCCCATCCCCACCCCTCCGCTCCGCTCCCCCGGGACCCCCGCGGCCCTCCCCCCGGCCCCGCTCGCCGCGCACCCCCCCGGCCCCGCCGCGGCCCGGCCCCGCACGCCGCCGGGAGCGCATCCCGCTCCCCGCCGCGCCCCGGCCCTCTCCGCCCCGGGCCCGCTGGGCCTCGCTCCTCACCCCCGGAGCGCCCCCCACCCCGGCTCTCCCCGCCGCTCCCTCCCCACTCACAGGGTCCTGGGCTGCCCGTCGTCTTCCATAATGGTGGGCGAGCGCCGCTCTCAGCTGCACCCGCGGGCAGCGCCGGAGGGGGGCTCCGCCGCGCAGGGAGGCGAAGGGAAGGTGAGGGTGAGGGCCCCGGCTCCCCCCGCTCCGTCTCGCCCCCTCGCCAGGTCCCGACACCGCAGCCCGAACAGGAGAGGGAAGAAGCACCACAAAATGGCCGCCGCCACCAGACACTCAGGAAGCCGCGCTCTGCGCAGCCGCGCCCCGCCGGCCCAGCTCCCTCTTCGGGCCGGATTCTCCTTCCCGGTCCCCGCCAGCGCCGCCGCGGAGCTCGCCGGGGATGGTAGGCACTGACGGGGAGAGGGCGGCGGGACGGCGAGCGGGGCCCGCTGGCCTTCTGGGCGCTGTAGTCCCTCCGACCGCGCACTGCGCCGCGGGCGCGGGGGGAGAGGCGGGAAAGAACTACCGCTCCCGGCAGGCCGGGCGGGAGCCGGGCGGCGGGCGGGACGGGCGGCGCGGCTGCCCGCCTCCCTCCCCGCCGCCGGGGGCCGGCCCGAGCGGCGCCCATTGGCCGCCAGCAGCCCGGGAAGATTCGCTTGTGGGAGCCGGAGACGAGCGAGGCAGGGCCGGCTCCAGGCCCCGGCCCTAGCCCCGGCCCCGCGGGGTGCCGCCAGCGCTGGCCATGGGCCGCTGCCCTGGGAGGAGTTGGGGAAAGCCCCTGTTCAACCACAGACCCCTGGGGGGTTTCTGTGCGGGGAGGGTGACACCGATGCAGAAGTGTGGCAGCGGTGTGTGCATAAATGGTGAATAAAGCCACCTGATACACCTCAGGGGGCTCATCCTGTAAATATTTATTGGATTGCCGTCTGCTTGCCTGGGGGGAGTCTGATTTATCCTGCGATGTGTTACTGCATGTCACATTCACAAGCAAAGATTGTGATTGTACGTACTGTCCACTTATGATATTAAAAGTACAGCCTGGCTGTCTTCAGGTACCACAGTACAGCGTCAGTTGTAAAGGTGATGATTATTACGAGATGTGTAGTGCTTAAGGGGCTCACCAAGAGCAGAAATGATGGGGAAAGAGGCCCGTCTGTCTCGCTTCGTTCCATGTACACCATAACGAGGTGTTTTATATGAATCGTACTGTAGGGCACTACTCTTTGGGTCCATGAAGCCAACCTCTGTCCTAGGCACAGAAGAAAGCTCCATTAATTATCACTTAGAACCCCACGCAGAGTTGGTATCACAAAGCAGAAGTCGGTGCCGGTGGCTGAGACTCAGGACAAACAACAATGCAGCGGTGACGATGTCTCAGAGCAGTTTCAAAGGAAGAAGCCTTGTGCATTACCATTCTTCATCAGCAATTTCAGCAGAGGCATCGAGCAATGGTCTCTGGAAATTCTTCTCCTGGAAGTGCTCTCCTTTTTACATCCAACATAAAAATCCTTGCTAACATCATTAAACTGTTCTCGCTAGAAAAAAAAAAAAGGTTTAATACAAGAATTTTTATGGTAACTTTTCCATTAGCTAGCGAGAAATTAAGTTAGGAATTGTCAGTGAGGAAATAGATCAGAACAGCTCTGCATAGATGGAGTACCAGTATCCTCACGCACAGTTAGTGCAGAATAATCACAGCACTCTTACTCTGGAAGAAATTCAATTCGTATGCATATTGAATACTTGAGTACTCTTAAATACTCTCCCTCTTCCAAAATAGTAACACCATGGAGAAAACTGCCTATATACTTATCAAACTAGATATTTTCGTGCCTGCTGTTCACACAATAATGTTTTCCTATCTTTAACTTAAACATGCAAGACTGCTGCCAGGCATATATTTCTGAAACACGCTATTCTAGCTCATAGATGCTGATATAGGTGGCTTAAGTAACTTTTTAAAACGTATTAAAAACACAGAAGGTTGAATACATAAGGAATGACTGGAATAGTCTAACCATGGGTTTTGAATAGCCAAAGATCTGCGTATAAAGAATCTGCGTATCCAGCAGGGATCAAACGCTTTTTTGGCAGATACTGCCACTGGCAACGGCAGTGGAAGGAGGCACGAACAACAGGGAGAGAGGTGCTGGGTATTGGTGGCGGGGGCAAACACCAGCTGCATGTCGCTTTGAAGTGGCCTGTGTAGTGCCCTGCACGTGCCCAGGTCCGAGACCTGATATAAAACACGTATTTCTGTAGAACAGACAAAACTGACTCCTGATGCAAACCATCTGCACAGAGTTCAGGAGTGCCTGCACGGGGAGCTGCAAATTAACCAATGGCACAGCAGGAGTTTGCACTGCTCTGCAGGTCCCATAAAATTCGCTGCTGGATCTGTGTGATCCGTACCTGGCAGACTGACGTCTTGGCGCAGTATGTGTGGATTAGCAATGCCTCCTGGTAAAGCCTGTGGGCTAAAAAAGTGAATGAAACTGGAGTACACATCTATACAAATAATTTAATTTCATATACTACTCTGAGAAGAGACACTTGATTTACAGTAGCAATGTAAACCAGTCATTTTTCTCTTTCAGAGACATGTAAACATTATGTTACCAAATATTTTAAATATTCTGCCATATACGAAATGACTGGCTATCTCCAAAAAACAATCAAAACAGCACTTCCCTTCTTCCCTTACAAAAACATTGCACTAGAACTTTAATAGAGTGTCACACAAACCGTCATCATTTCACGCCCTTTAAATCTTGCTTTTCGGCTCTTTTTTTTCTCCCCAGCACTGCCTGGGAAACTTTTTAAAAAGTAGCAAGCGAGAAAGCTCATGTCAAGATATATATGTTTGGATAGATAGATATTTTATATATTTTTGTATATGTATGTCTCTCCAGATCAATAAGTGAAATTATTTATTTCATGTGTTTGGTTATTTGGCCTATAGGCAGTAAATCACAGGCGTTCTCTGAGTGTTACGATAGTTTCCAGTGCTTATAGCTGGAAGAGATGATGCAGCATGACAGAATGGCGTTATGGTGCCCGTTACTGACGAGCATCAATAATGTGCATCACTGACCTAACTGCCAGGTCCCTGACAGTGCAAGTATTTTTGTTTAATGCAGCAATAATTTTATTTTTTTTTTAATGCAGGAAAAATTATTTCCTGAGTTCAAGCTTCCCAGATTGTATTAATCAAAACCTACTGCACTGGTGCTTCCATTTTATTTTGTTAGCCATTTGAGAGTGTAGGAATGGCATGAAGAGCTGATAACAGAGATAATTGGTGCCAAAATGTCTCCAAAATGAATGACTACAGAAAAACCACATCATGCTTTTCCATCCATGAAACCGAAAAGGCCTTTGGTAGGAACCCAGCATTGGTTCCTTACACCAGTCCAGGGTGTCGCAGAAAATCTTCACCAACGCTGAGAACAAGGGCAAGGAAATCGCTGGACAATTTACCAGAAAATGGAACGTCATGACATGTTGACGGACATGTTGACACAAAAATCATCTTCTTGACATGAGTTTGAAAAGCAACTCAGGTTTGTTTCAGTTTCAGAGATACGTAAGGTCCTTGCAACTTCTAGACAAAAAATGGGTGTAGATTTAATTACATCAACATCCAAGAAGTGAAGCACTTTATCAAGCAGTTATACGCTGACTGAGAAATCTTCTCAAAGCATGCGCTGAAAGCTAAGTTTTCCTACTAGGTTGAAAGACTTGCAGTATTCTGTGTGTTGGAAAGCCCTGATCCCAGGAGAACTTCTCTGGAAACACTGCTGGGCAATTATGTTTTCCCATTAACAAGTACCTTTTTGAGATTTGTTAATTAGCATGTCTTAATCTGTGTGATATGTACCCCGTTGCCTTTCTATAGCTCTAATTTGCTAAACAAAATGTCATTTAGTGTTTTGGAAAGACAATAAGTCATTAAGTACAATGGCCCGTTTTATGTCTGCAGATATTTTATCAACCAAAGCAGCAGTATCTCCTTAAAAAAACGCTGTAAGGACCATTGATGAGGCTTATGTTCCATACAACTGCTTTTTTAGCCACGAATGCTAAATGGCCTTTTTGTTAATTTATTTAGAGCTGGTTAAAGTTACGTGAATCATCTTTTTTTTATTTATTTCTCTCTTTTTTTTTTTAATTTTGACACAATATTTGTGTTTAATCCCTTTTCTGGAATTTCCTTACTATTCCAGATTTTGTTGTGAGTATCGATGAGAAACTTCAGCCCATTCCTTGAAGATCCTTGTGTAAAAATTGTTCAGGCTGACTGATTTTAAAACATTTCTTTCTAATCAATATCCAGCTTGTCCAAAAAAGGTTGCAAATAAATTTGTCAGTTGTTTGTAACCAGAGCTCCCCCTTGATTGAAACATATTGTTCTACGTAAAAATCAGTGTCAGAGTATTGACGGCAGGCGCTAGATCCCCCTTGTCAGAGTTAAATGATTATTTTTGCACAAGTGAGAAGTTCTGACAGTCGGCCTGGCCAGAGCATGTGAGCTCAATGACACCTCGTAGGTGCTTTATTAACTGAGAACGTGGTCAAAATAAGTGGATCTGGTTTTCGGACAAAAACGGTTCTGACAGTCGACCTTGCATGGTAGTGAAAGGATCAGCTTTTCGGCTCTACTTGGGCGGTTTTCTCTACTGATAAAGAGAGGCCTGAGGACAATTCTTGATTGTGCAAGAGACTTTCAAACAGCTACACGTACCATTAACAAGAGCTAACATTTAACATGTATGTGGTGTTTTGCCCCTCTAAAGCGCTGCTTTACTGCTTTTTTTATGAAGCGTTCCTTAATAACAAGAACCTTCGGCAAATTTGTATTTCATTAAATTCGTATTATGAATGGAAAACAGAACCTTAACGCTCTAGAGAAATCTAATGTCTCCCATCTCCTGACAAACCAGTGATATTTTCAAGATACAGCAATTCTCATCTGAAACTGCCGGCAAACGAAGTCTCTTGGATGCTCCAAGTCAGCAGCCCTCTGTTTCAACACACCTACGCCTGACGAAGAAGGTGGGAAGCATTAGGAATGAAATGAAGAAGTTATAAAATCCTAAAGGAGTTACATGAGAAATTAAGACAACAGTTATAATCTGTGGCCACCCAGTTATCTCTGTTTTCCAGAACCACTCTACTTATTCCAGTGGGCAGCTGGGGGTACGACAACATTCCCTGCAAAGAGTTTTCGCTAACTATAGACTCTAGCACAGGAATCGTTTTGGACTAGCCTCTTGATTTATCTCTTTGTCAGAGCAGCTTATCTAACAGAACTTGTTAGCTTGCATACCTTATTCTTAATTACATATGGCAAGTCTGGAAGCTGTACTGTGGCAGCGAAATTTTGCAGAGATGATTTGCTAACTTGTCTTCACCTCAGCTCTAAAATATTTGAAAATTATTTTTTTTTATTTTACAGAACCTGCATTTTACAGATTTATGGAGGAAATCAAGACGCAACAAAGGTTCGAGTTCCTACTCATTACCTTAGACCACCGGAGGTCTACCTGGAAGGTAGCGCAAGCTGCCCTTGGAGGGCAAGGTGGAATGAGGAATAGGGACACCCTGGGAGGCAGAAGCCAGTGCACCCTCTGGCACCGCTGCTTCCCCAGAAGCGAGGAGGAAGGAACAGGGCAGGAGGGGAGAAATTTGGGGTGCAGCACACTTCCGTGAGTTCGGTTCGTGAGAGCGTCTTTGAAGGGCTATTCTCATCCAGCGCAGTGCAGAGCAGCAGCAATGCTGTAAGATGCAGGACGGCCAGGGCAGAGCCTGCTGAGAAGCAGGAGGAAGGAAAAAAGACTTAAATACAGTCTGCTCTCTGTCATCCTCACTTCAGCAGCAAGAGGGCTAGTCTTGATATCCAGACTCCTCTAAATCTAATTAATTTGTCTTCCTTTATGTATCAAATTATCCTTCCAAAGAACAGCAGGTGCAGTGAGACTTAAAATAACTCTTCAAATATGAAGCTCTTAGATGTGTAATAGAAACACCTGAGGCAAAATTCGGAGGTCTCCTCACGACTGTTACTCAGCCCTTGGCCAGACTGGTCAGACTCCTGTGAGCTAACTGGGATTTAGCACAGAATTATGGAGTACAACCAGGAAAGGAGCCTGAACTTAAATCATGTCCTGAGAGCATGCTTTCCACTCCTGACCTTGGGTTATTGTTTCTTGTTTGGTGTTTGGTGTTTTTTCGTCTCCCCCCAAAACCTAATGTTTCATCTAAATGAAATATATTTATATTTTATCTGACAGCTGAAAAGTTGACACATACAAGGAGACAGGGCTAATAGCCTGAGCTATTTGAATTTTGCAACTGCTAAGCACACGCACAGAGACATAGCCAAGCCTCTCTCCTCACAGCAGACAGGTAGGAAACCAGTGCTAGGTCAGGATGGGAGCTGAGGAATGTAAACTAATTAACAGTAACGTGTAAGTAAATGGAAAAGGAATAGTCAAATCATTAAAAATTTAAAAAATGAGAAAACACAAAGAAGGCTCAATTTGCTGCATTGAAATGATCTTTTATTTTAGCTGCACAGAAATGTTCTTTTATCTTAACATCAGTTGCCTTTTTCTAAGAGTCAGTTCTGTTTTTTCATGTAGCTCATCAACCCCATCGACTCTTCTAAAACATCTGGTTGTGATGACAGACAGCACTAGGAACTGCAACTTAAAAAAAAGGAAATTACATTTCAGCTTTATTTTTCAGGTAAACATCTCCCCCCATGAAATGTATCTTACAATTTGAGCAGGAGACGGTGAGAAAGTAGAATATTCATCGATTGTTCCCACATCATTCCTCTGAGCTGAAAGTGTTTCTCACGTGGAAGTATAACTTAATCAGGAAGCATCTAGGGCCTTTACACATCGAAAGGTCATTCCACCAAAAATAAACATAAAGATGCTGCCAGCTTAATGAAAGTTTACTTCAAATGCCATCCAGAATTTGTCATCTATTTGTCAACTCTGAGTTTGCAACAAGAAAACACACATGTATCCTAAAATAAAATAAACCCTTCTGTTGTGCCACACTGTTCCTATTTGATCATAGTCTAAACTCTGAAAACACATTGGATGTGATCCCACAGGGCTAACAGGAGCAAAATGTGATCTGACAAAACCAGTGAGCTAAATACACAAATAGGCTGATGCGGTTCTGCTTTCCTGAAGCTAACAAAAAGAAACTTTGAAGACTGTGTCTCTGTCTTAACGGGAGCTGCTTTCAAAAGCTAGGATGTTCACAGCGTCTTCATTTCTGTCATTAAATTGAGCAAAAATAATCCAAGAGAATATGATTCCCTGGCCATGTTAACAGAAGACATCTGCTTGATGAGCAGTGAATGGAAGATGGACCAGGTCCCAGTGTCCCTTTTGTTTGCCTGCAGCTCTGGTAATCTTAACCAGAGGCGCCAATTCCGATACTCTTTTTTACTCAGGACTTCACTGAACATGAAGTTACAGGACTTAAGTTTCAACAAATTCTTCCCAGATGTACTGACAAGTGTTATATTGTTTTTCCAAACCAAACTGTAAAATACATAGATATTCTAAGTTCAATCTGTTGAAAATTTCCCACCACCGGTACTACATAATGGTTTTCTTAAATCTGCTGAGCACAATTACCCCAAGCTTTGATTCTTGCAGTTCAAGAGGTCTTGTATAAGAAATGCCTTTATTTGCCTGTTCGGAACCAAAAGAGATGTTATTCTAAACTACCGACATAAGACTTAATTTTTTAAAAAATGTATTTGTGTCCATTATGCATATTTCATAATCACTCAACATTTTTGTTTGATTATGATAAATGATGATGAACGAGGATATTATACCAAGTTCCTGTGTCTTCTTTACACTGTCACAGATTGTGCATTTAAACCATAATTTCCTGTCACATGAATACACCGTGCTATGAATGTACAACCTTGCATTAAAGACTCTTACAAAGATTTTGTTTCTAAGACTTTAGTCCTGGAACAGGCAAAAAGAGGAACCGTGTGCACAGACAAGGGGGTATTATAAAAACAGGATAGAGATTCTGTGCAAAATTCATCTGGATATTCTTTGACTAGTGAGTGTGTAAACCTGCAACCTGAAATTCTCTTAATGTACTTTCTTTTGGAAATTCTAACTGCACTCAGGTTAGAGAAGAAAGAGAACTATATAAGATATATTTGTCTAGACACTAGTAGATTACAGTATCCCACACAAGGGCTCAGTCATGCAAGAGTCTATCTTTTAAACTGTTTATTACTCTACCGAGTCTTGCTGCCTGCTTGATATTACTGCAAACTTTGTGTGCTCATTTCCTTCTCTTGCAGTTTTTTGTGGATGTTCGGACTTGGCATTGCTCCCAGTGAAGCCGTGGAACTGAAAAGCATGGTGAAACATGCAGAACCTCAGTCTCAGAACTTGGTTCTGTTCCCATTGATTAAAGCAGTGGAGGATAAAGGCTCAATACATATTTTCAAAGCCAAAAATTTATACCTCATTCAGGATGGACTTCAGCAAACACAGATATGGAGCTGGCTTTTTGCATATAATTCCGTGTTTTGATGTCTTGAAACGAAACTCATCAAACATACACATGGAGCGCACTCACCTTCTTGCAGGAGATAACCTTTACAAACACTATTAACATTAAAAATATGGCTGTGCTTGAATTTACCGTAAGAAGGATTATTTGGTCATTTCTAGTTTCCCTTCCTCTCCCAAGCTCCTGTTAACATCTCCACTGAGCAAAAATACCATATTGCGTGGCGGGGCTGTGCTCATGCTGATTAGCCAGTGGCCAGATGTTGAACAGCTGGCTTCTACTCATCTTTCCTTTGCAGGAGATGTTCATATGTGTTTCCCTTCTCTGCCTGGCTGTTGATTTCCATGGAGTGTATTGGGATGCAATTGCTTTTGAAACGTTCTTACTCAAATTTAGGGAAAGTGGCCATGGATTCAAAGGAGTGACTGACAGACAGGCAGCAGGATTGCAGAAACACCTTTTCCTTGGGACCAGGCTGAAAAAGAAAAAGAAACTATTCAAAAGGGTCCAAGGAACTAAAAAAACCCAAACCAAACAACTTTCTCACCAGAACCTGCTGACTCCTTGAAACCAAACTCTTCTCAGGGCTACAAGCTTTGTAAAATTCTCAGGCAAGAGAAATGACAGAAAAAGCACATGCAATGATCTCGTGGTATAGAGCTCAACTGGGCAGTAAGAAATAAAGGTTAAAGTCTCTCATTTGGCTAAGAGCCAAGAGACTTTAACCACAATCCAGTACTGCCCTAAGCGTGGGATTATTCTGGGATGATATTCTCATTTTTCTACACAAAGACAAAAAAAGCAGATTTCCTTCTCAATGAAGATCACTGACAATTATGAAATCTCAAAAGGTTTTGTGGGACGGAAGGAGAGACCAGGACAGCAGACTTGTTCTCTAGCTTGCTCACCTTGCCAAGGCAGGCTATTTTGGCAATTTAGATTTGCTGAAGACTGGAAGTGATCTATTCCAGCTAACTGCCAGGCCGCATTCCCAGCACCAGGGAACAAAAGGAGGACTGTGCTGTCCTAAAGCTTAGCAAGGATCTTCCCATGCCAGCATAACCCTCTGGAAATCAGATCCACTGGTTTTGTGTTTTGCACTGTCTGTACATTTTTCAATAGAGGTGATATTTAAACCACAGAAGGATACAGAATAGATGATGTTCAGCCAAAAATAAAATAAAATAAAATATGAGAAAATTTGCAATATGCACTTAAAAACAAAAATCTAGTTTTCCCGTGCCCTGGACTATTTAGAAATAGAAGCACTCGGAAATGAAAAGTGCCTTGTTCTGGTTAAAATGAGCTAAACAATCTTTTTGTCTACCACAGACCAGAATTTAGGGGGGGAGGAAGATTGTTATCAGCATTTATAATTACAGCGGTTCTGCAAACTAAGATAAGCATCATCTCATCTTCTGTTTCAGAAAATTGAGTAAGTTTGGAAAGTATTCCCCTACTGCTGCAATGAACTACAGATCTTATGCGTTATCCTCCGAAATGCTGGAGATGTAGCTCTGACTCAGCCGGTTGAGCAGAAGGGGAGTCCCGGGTTTCCCACCTCTCTGCCCAATCAGGCATTACTGACCCTCGAGCAGGGATGGCAGAAGAAGATAATATGTGATCAAGAGCTACAGATTACAGTCCTCTGTCCTCATTTAAGAAGGAAATTAGTAACAGTTCAGACTAATCTGCAGGTTGTGGACTGCAGCGTAGCAGAGATGTTTCGTTCTGTGTCCCTGTTGCAGGGATAGGATGCTGCAGGAGACAAACTGACAGGTATGAGCAGAAATCAATGAGCCATCCTATCCGACTTCACGTGTGAACGTGAGTCACAGCCACTGATAGAGCTGGGATGCTTACCCAACTTCATTAGCAAGGAAATTAGAGGAAAATTATTATCATGAGTAGGATTCGCTCCTCCGATCAGGAGAATTTTGTACATGCCTCCTCTGAATGTTCTGGCTTTTTTCAGAAGTATGCAGACTAAGATTTTCCACTTGGATTTCCTTACTGCTGAAGACTCTGTATTAAAATTCACCATGGCAAAACTCACGTTTTCATAAGTATACCTATAAGCATGGTTTTGTATATAATTTCAGCTTCTGAAGGCAAGTGAAGATTTGTCCTGACTTCTTGGTTAGTTTAAAGCTCAGCACAGACAAGGTAATGTTCTCCATTAAAATAACGTATAGGTTCTGTGCTAACCAGACGTTTTAGTTTTGCCTGCTCCCTTGCTTGCAGCATTGAGTAGCTATGTAAATGCCTGTGTTGATCAGATAGCTGATGTAACCAGTAACGCTGTCCAGAAACTCTCCACCTCACATCTGTCAATATATCCTGCCAATACAACTGTCAAACCCCTGAATGATGGATTTCCTACATACATAAATAGTAATAACGGTAGTGCAGCCATGGTGTAGCTTTGGTGGGGGCCTGGAGTGAGAGCTCAGCTGAAAGCAGCTCCCAAGAGAAAGGGGGGAAGGCACTAATGGTTCTTGCAACTCTTCTCAACTGCTCTTATTAGTGAGCCAGGCTTGAGCAGCCAACCACCCTCCTAGAAGTGGAGGGGTTGCATTCCTGGCTTGGACCCAAAGAACTCTTTGTATAGCTAGGAAATGCTAGCACTTCCAAAGCTGAATTCCCAAGCGGACGCTGCTCCATGAAGGAGAACCAGTAGGAGCAGAGACTGAAGGATTTGTTTCTTTCCCTCTTAGTCTGCTGCCTCCTTTGAGACACCAGTGTGCCAGAGACAGAGACACTATCAGCTATGCACCTACTTCTTCAATTCAAGGGAATAAAAATATTTTGGAGTCATAATTAGGGACAGGGGGCCAATATCATTAAATGAGTTGCAGTACCCACAGAAAATGGAGAAAAACTTCTGTCTTCACATGTGCCGCATTCTGCTACTGCCCATAAAAGGATCAATTTACTCATGAAAAAGGATTTTCAAGTTCCCTTTTCAGTTGTTTTTCCCAGCCTCTGTACCATGCCTGCTATTGGGCACACTCAGCTCTGGAAATGGTTATTTTTTGGAGAGAGAATTGCTAGTAAACCTAGTAAAGCTTGACAAAGTAACCCAGATATTCCAGTGTACATTTGGATCATTGCAGCCTTGAGTACATAAGAGCAGTTTATCCACTAGGTGGAGGCCTGCAAATACTAATGGATGATGATCACTGCAGCAATTAAAAAAGCCGTCTGAGATTGACTCAATTCATTCTCTCGATTTCCAACAAAGTAAGGCAGACCCAGACACCTCTTCCACCAAAGAGCTGTCTCCTTAGGCCTCTGTCTGACTGACTCCAGAAGAACAGGGAATGGTCAACTAACAATTCCTATTTTGTAAATATTGATTTAGCTTACATACGCCATTCATAACATATCATGAAAATGAGGAGCTGTAAAAATCCCAGTTGTTTTCTGCTGCCTGTGTTCTGGATTGAATTTTGCTTTCTCTGCATACAGTCACAGAAATTAAAACTGTTTTCGCTGTGTTCACAGCCAGATTTACTCCCTGATTGAAGGCAGGTTGCATTCCAGGTGAAAATAAAAAGGCAAAAGGCAAAAAAAAAAAAAGGCTACTGGAATTAGCTTCTGGAATCTTTTTCAGGTCCAAAAAGTCTGAAATTTGGAAATATGAGTATGTGCTTTGTGAATGCCCAGATTTAGGGTAGTGGCACTGTGTTTGCAACAGGTATGTTTAAAAAGCTTTTCTCCGTTTAGACAGTACACTTAGCACTTTATTTTCTCATTAATGTATTGCATTTTCTATTAAAGTTCATAGGAACTCTATTTATTTACCAAATAATGTGCATGTTATTGCTGTAACTCCAATAAGCAGATGACATGCCCAAGCCATGTGAACCACACAATGTCTGCAGCCAGAGTGAGATGAGACCATTTGTGGATGGCTGCCGACTTCATCAGCAGTTACACTAAATTATGTACCAAACATTGAGAATCAAGTCAAAAGCAGTCTGTAGCATAAGTGGCAGATCAGTACAAGATTATCAATCACTTTGCATCTTTAATTTTCTGAAATACAGGGCCCAATTGTGGCTCTTTTTTTGTCCTGTTGATACAAACAAGTCCACAATTGTGAACAAACGGTGAAGCCAAACATCTGCACTTCTTTGGTTACAATTAGCAGAGAATCTATAGTTGAGACCTCTTTGCTTTTAGCCGAAATGGTTCATACACCTGGAGCAGGATATTAAAAATGCAGCCAGTGAAGTTCTGAGCTATTGAGTATTGATACTCTGGATTTGGATGAAACATCAGGCGATGGAAATCATGCTGGTCAAATTCATCGTGTCTCTTGAATCTGAAGATTGAGAAACTCTGTGTGCTTGCTGCATTTATTAACAGCTTTTCATATGACTCAATCTTAAATGCATCCAGCAGAGAACTTGGACTGACGCCTGCTTAGAAATACAGCACTAGACACATACCGTATGCATCACTTACTCACAGGTTCATCAATAACAGCTTTCTGCAATACCGGATCCGGAACAACCATTTTAACCCACAGTCCCGATCAACAGTGCCTTTTCTGTTCAGGTGATCTGCCAAATTGCCACGGGTACTCAGGAGGTAGAAAGCCAATTTAGAGCTTACTGCAAGACATGTTGTTTCCTGACACACCAGAGATATTGACTTGTTTATACAATGAATAACAATTATATTGTTAAAACGGTGCTGTTTCGTACAAGCTGAGCTGGAGCTGGAGTGCATCTAGGAGGGAGCTCTCTGCAGCAGGATGATCCACACAAACATGTCCCACCATCTTGGACAGATCTGTAACCAGAGACCTTGTGTGAGCCGTAGGTGAAGCAGACACCTCTGCAGGTGTTTACTGACCCATCCACCAAGGGAGATGTGGCAGCACGCAGTGACTCCCCAGGGTGGTCCATACTCTGAAGGAAGGTCCATACCTTGAGGAAGGAATGGCTTTGCTTTGAATTGGGGTTCTGGATTATTCCTTGGAAATCCAGTTGTGCATACAAGCCTAATAATTTTCTAGCTGTTTCACCTAGAATCCCCCCATTTTCAAGACAAAGAAACACGTGAAGACCCCGTAGAGTTTATTAATTGGGTAACTACAATTGCACAGCTTCTAGTTGTATTGGAACACCCTGGAGCAAGTGCTTAGACCCTGGGTATGCAAAGCACTGCACAGATAGGCACCCGGAGAAGTCAGGAGTGCTGTGTTTGCACCTATATGAAGAAGACAAAAAATAGCAAATGCTTCTTGATTGTTTTCCCCTTCTGAAATGGAATATATAGACCTTGAGCCTGGAGTCTCATCTGAGATTAGCCAGACACTACAGAGGCTTACTTATCTTAATAATAAATTTTCCTGAACACAAGATTTTTGCTCGGCAGTATTCCTTACATGAACATTTCCACAAATCATTCTGATCTGAAATATGGCTAATGCCAATATAAACTAGGAGCCCTGTTGCCTCGGGGTTGCAGTTATGACCCAGTGACAGCACGGTACAAGAGAACAAAAAGTGAATCCCTGTACTGTTATCCCGTATAACCTACCAGGCTGGGAGTCCTTTCAATTTCACAAGGCACCAGGCTAAAACCTATCCGTCAAGGAAGACAATTTAATTAAGGGAAAAAGCAGGAGGTCTAGCCAACTAAATTCAATCACTAAAATGCTTTTCCTTCTCAGCCCAGACTGATCTCCCTCCAGCTGGATGCTTGTCCACCCAGGTTTCTCTCCTGCCACAGCTCGAGTGAATCCTGAACCGCTAGCCCATGTTAGTTTCTGTGAAACGTAACTTCCTCTGTTTCTTAGCAGCGTGTGCCCTCACAAAAATATCTAACTTAAATCTGTTAGATATCCTTTGAATTTTCCTTTTATCATTTTTTTCACCTACTTGCTGACCTTATTCATTACCTCTGCTGAGTATATGGTTAGCTGTCAGCTGCAGCAAAACAAAGAAACCCCATTCTTCACGTCTCTGTTTACACTCTATCAGCTACAAACCCCATCTGTATCACTTCCTCCAGTCACGAGAGTAATTTTCCTGCAAGACCTTTTAACATCTGTGTCCCCTGTGTCTGAATCAGCTGCTTTTGTTGATTTGGCAAAGACTCTGGCATATGCTACAGAGAACATATGGTCTAAACATGCCTCTCCGCTATGAGACAGAGTGAAATTCCTCTGCAGATCTCTGCAGATTGGAGGTAGAAGAAATCTCTGATGTTATGTCTTTTGAGGCAACTGCTGTCATTGATGAGGCTGAGCAGAGGTCTTGTGTCTGAGAGAGCATGAGAGGTAGCAGAGGTAGGAGACATGTCCAGGGAAAGGCACCGCGGCCCAGGACTGACTGTGAGATAAGACTTGTTGCTGTAAGAAACAGATAAGTCAATAATGGTGGTGATGACACAGACACCTGACGGTAAACGCTCTGGGGAAAAATGATCCATTTACAATACTTACGAGTCAAAGGCACACAACAAGGAGGACACAAAACCGAGGTGGTGATGGACCACAGCGTGGTTCTGAAGGTGAGGGATGTGCAGGATGGAAGAGCTGCAGGAGAGAGGGAGCAAGTTTGAGCAATTATTAGTTTTGACAGCGCAATAAACAAACCCCACTCTGTTAAAAAAGGAATGACTATCAGTGTCAAGCAGTATCGAGAGATCTTTGATCCTTTCCCAAGCAGTAGGAGATCCTGACTGTTACCAGGAGTGTGAACAGGCGGGTTTTTCTGAAGTAAGAGATACTTTGGTAATAAGCATCTATCTCCGAGGAATGCATACCTTGAATTCTTTGAAGCAAGTAGCTTTGCAGCAGGTCTGCACTTGAGGGACACCGAGTATTCTGTCTTCTACTTAAAGTAACTACCAACAGACATCTGTGGCTGTTTGTGTGACTGTCAGATGACTACAAGTGGTATAATTGTGAAGTACAGTTACCTCAAACTAAACACAGAGTGCCTGACACGCTGATACAGCATCCATGGAGAAAGAGATGATTGTAAAGCTCACAGACACATTCTTTGCCTTAAGATGTATTTGTATGTGAAACTGAGGACTGAGACACGTACTTGCAAAGAGCTGGGAAAGTTCAAACCGGCTCAATCTGAAGAACAACGCCTGCCCACACCCTTATTTGGGAAGAAACATTATTTTTGCTATTTGTCAGCTCCAAACTGGAATTATATGGGGAGGAGCTCTGGGCTCTGGCTCGTTACACGGGGCGGTAGGAAGGAGCTACTGGGCCATCGTGTCCCCGCCACCGGCCGGAGTGGGAGGGCTGCGGGATCCCCACGGACACGGATCGCCCAGCGCGGAGGGACCGGGCTCGGAGCTGCCGCCGGCACCGGCCGGAGCAGTACAACCGCTCCGCGTGGTACAGCCTTTCCCGAAGCACCGGGGGAAACCGGGGGCGCCCGCCCCGCTCCGTGCCCGCTGCAGCTCCCCGGGGAGACGTGTCCGGTAACCCCAGGGTCGGCCGAGCCGTGCTGGAGACAACCAGAAGTTTCCAGCGAGCCGGCCGGCTCCTCCGCCTCCCTCCTTCTCCTCCTCCTCCGTGTCCCTCCCCTCGTCCCTCCTCCGCCGCCGCCGTTTCCAGACACTTCCAGCCCCGCTCCTCCGCCCCCCCGACGCCCCGCCGAGGATAAAGCCGCCGGTCCGGCGCCCCCCCCCGGCACTGGGCAGACGGCAGGGCCCGGTACGGTGGGTTTAGGGCCCGGTAGGGTGGGGTGAGGGCCCGCCATGAGCACCGCCGCGCAGACCCCCCCGCCGCCGCCGATGGAGGGGAGCGCCGAGCCGCTGCCCCCCGGCTGGGAGATCAAGATCGACCCGCAGACGGGCTGGCCCTTCTTCGTGGATCACAACAGCCGCACCACCACCTGGAGCGACCCGCGGCTGCGGGCGGCGGCGCAGGTACCCTCACCCTGTCCCTCTCCCCCTCCCCGTCCCCGTCCCGTCCTGGAGCGGGGGGACCCGGGCGCTCCCCCCAGCGCATGGCGATGCGGTGAGGGCAGGAGCTGCCTTTTGTCTCTGACGCACTGCAGGCCCTTTTTTGTGCATTAAATCATTTGATACCTCGGCCCTGTAATGTTTATTTAAAGTTGGTCAAGTCCACCCGGCCTGCCAGGGAAGACATGAACCTTGATTTATTTTTCAGCTGTGAACAGCCCAAACAATGAATGCCCTTAAAAAAAAAAAAAAAAAAAAAAAAGAAACCCAGCCCAGACTTTTACTTGTCAAGTTTTGTTTTCCTTTTTTTTTTCCTTCTTTTTTTTTTCCTTTTTTTTTTTTTTTCTGGTCACAAACTATCTCAGTTGCTGTCTGGTCTGGTTTTGCTCTTAAGCATGCTCAGAGAAAAGCCGTATCTTAGTCCAAATATGTCCATGGAAGGAGAGGCGCGGAGGGGAGAGCGGTTGTGATTTTGTCGGGGCCCTTTCGGGTCAAATTCTCTGGTTTTGGGGGAATACAGCCCGTGTGGGGGACAGAACCCTTTCACCCGCGCTGGTATTTTCGCAATGCGATGGCTGTAGGCAGAAAGTGCTGGAAACTTGAACCGAAGTAGAAGTTGCCCGGTGGGAAAACGATTCCCTCCGGGGTTTTCGTGCTGCTTCTCTGCCAGCAGCATCGCTTCACCCCGGCGCTGGCCGGCTCGCCCTCCGCAGAACGCACCCCTTCCCGGGGTCCCCGTCGGGAAGGACGGGGAAGGTGTGTGTCGGGGGGGGCGCTCCGCCACGTACCCCGGCGCCGGGAGCGGCTGGGGCGGCCGGCGCGGAGCCCTGCGGCTGGCAGAGAGCCCGGGGCCGGGGCGGGGGGGACCGAGCGGCCCCGGAGCGGCCGGGGAGAACCGAGGGGCTGGGAAGAAGGTGCTGCTCTAAGCAGGACCCCCCCGGCTCTGAATTGTGTATCTAATTGTGTGCTAAATATATAAAAAATACAGCATTTGGGAGACACTTGGTGTCTTCGAAATGTATCTTCGACATACTTGTTGTGGCTTTTTCGCTGCCGTAGCCTTACATAAAACGTGAGGATCAAAGCACTCAGTAAGTGTTATTGTTTTAAGAGCTTACTATTTCTTAAAATAGTAATTGCCCACTTTGCGAGTGCAGACCCTGGCTGCCGGCGCGGGGTGAGGGCAGCCGGGTGTTGAAAAGGTAGGAAAAGGACGTGCTTTTCTGTCGCGCTGCATCTGAAGCCAGGGAACTTACTGGAGTCGCAGTCACAAAGTGTTCTAATGAATCGTAATTGACAAAATGTAGCCTTTCACCCCCTTTTCAACTTTCTCAGGGCTAGTTAATTTGATCTATGAACGACAGAATTCCTGTAATGATACAAAGAGGTCTTACAAAACTGTAATTTGATAATGAGAATATTGAGACTGGCATAGGAAAAAGTGCTTTAACTGCTTTTTGAAGACACCATCTTCCTGGTATAATGAGGCACCTGTTAACACTGGCTGTTATGGCAATACAAATAATAAATAGTGTGGGTTTTATAAGCATAAAACGTACTTGAGAAGAAAAGTGCGCTGTTTACTCAAAGGCTTTTGTTATGGAAATACCACTTGAAACTAACCCATTTAACAGAAAAGTCACATTTTTAAGCTGGTTTTGATAATTGTGTGAAAGAAGAGTTTGAAGTACTCTGATGGATCAGTCCTCTGCTTGAGTGGGTGCCTGAAACCAAACAAATTTTCACCCTTATCTGATGTGAAATCTGTAGTAATGAAAAGTGCCTCCTCTTCTGCCAACTTGCAAGGGTTATTGCAGACAGAGAAAGTCGCACCTGCTTTTGAATGGCTTTTGTGGGATACACTTTTTTCCAAACAGGAAAACCTGTTGCTGCTGACTATAAGCAGGAATGTGTGTGTGATTTGGGATCATTCATAAAGAGAGAGAAATGCTTTCAGAAATGAAAATGCAAAATTGTTGATTTTTTGGGAGTTTCTGTCTAATGTTGAAAGAAAAAAACCTCCAGTTTATGGCGACAGAAGTTGTGTGTAACTGATCTCATACAACCATTTGTCAGAGCCTTAAGTTAAGAATATCTGCTGGAATTAATGGACACCTTCTGAAATCTGGTTTGTTAAGTACCAGTGTATTTTACAAGGACAGGTACTATTTAGCAAAAGAACCTCAGAATCAGGCCCAAGGAAAGTATTTCTTTTCCTAAATAAGATTTTGTTAGCTAGACAATACCCAAGAAGATAAATCCAGCAGTGATTTTTGAAGGCATTAGACTCTCTCTTTTTTTTTTTTTTCCTTTTACCTAAACAGTTAGGAAGGACAAAATCACAGATGTAGGCAGAAAGAAAGACTAGATATGAACAGCTTTCTGATTTCCCTCAGTCTAGCTCAAATGACAACTTGGGGGTTTTAGAAGTGATCTGAGAATTGCACAAGCTGACTGCGTGTGTCAGACTTCATGCATCTTTTCAAGGATGATTATACAAAGACCAAACTTGTACTGACTTCATCGCTGCCTTGCAGCATTTAAATTAGCCAGTGAAATGAGCAATTTTTTAATCATCTTTATGGTGGTCTTTCAATAACCCTTACACTAATATTTATTAATATTGTCTCTCTGAATATTTGTTCCCTTTCTGAAGAGACCTAGGCAACAAAATGAGGTATTACAGTGTAAGTGGACAATGAATGGAGCACAGGTCTAAAGCTAACAGCTTTTCTAGCTAAGTAATACAGCTGAGACAGTATTAGTAATGAATCCCATTTCTCCCAAATCTTGGTATTCTCACTTGCCGTGGGCTTACCATCAGTGTGACTATGCTGACTACAGTAAACTGTACCAGAAAAATTATCAGGTAAAATGAGAAATGGCTCTTTTAAAATTTTAACCCATGACAGAGCCATTTTAAATCAATGGAACCAGACCTTGATTTGCGTTTAACTATATATTTTAGATGCGTTTATCAATTCAGATGTCTGTCTATTATTTTCTCATTCAGTTGGACCTTTTTTACTCACATGAGGGATGGGTGTCCTTCTTCTGCATGTTCAGCTCCGCTACTTGTATGAAATCATTGCAGTAAAAGGCTGGACTGGGGAGACCTTCCTGAGAAAGAACAGAAAATCTCTTTACTCCAGTGAGAAATAAGCCATGACTTTGCAAATGACTGAAAACCATTTATTAACAGAACCTCTTGGTAGACTAATGGTTTTCTTCCAAGTGTCTAATTAGTTAATAGTAAGACATTCAAAGATCAAGGTACAATCAATATAATGAAGCATGTATATGCATACTTTTACTAAAAAAGTGTTTACTAGCAGTGCCACTCTTCCTGTCTTTTCTTTGGTAGAACTATTGATTTCCTATGTTCATCTGATGTTGGTGTTTTCTGTGTTAACTTACGCCATCACAGCTCAGCATACTTTCTGCAAGATTGTCTTATAATGCTAAGTTGTTTACTTGGTATTCCCCAAAGCGTTGACAAAAAGAGATTACGTTTAAAGAAGAAAAGAGAAACAAGGCTCATATAAATATTTATTGATGCCCCTTCCATATGTTGTTTCCACATGCAGTAAACCCAATGGGAAATACCGCAACTAAAAATAGACCAAAGCAATTGACTGTGCTGAGCTTCACCGGACTAATATTACAATGATCGATAGCTCACTAGTGCTTTAGGTTTGAGATAAAAGCTGCACCAGCCAGCCACAAAGTCTGGGAGCAGTGATAAAAGCGATATATTTATTGGTTGCAACAATGACTGCACAGGCCTAAACAAAGGAAGAAGCAGCCATCTTACCCTCTTACTGATGGCTTCGTTGGTATTCGGGGGAACAGCTAACGACACCTAAGTTTCCATCCTCACCCCTCATGACTGTGGCATTTCTTTTGTCTCTGCTTCCCCAAATAAGACTTAAGTTACTCGATTCCCATCTCTTTAGCAGTGAACTTATTTTTGAGCACTGACTTCTCATGTTCGAGTTGACCGAAGAATTCTTGGTAGACCAAATTAGAAATTGCCCTGGAAGTTCAATAAGCCTCTCTGAAACTCTGCCTTTTGCAGTGGTCCACATCAGTGGAAGGGAATGTAGGGCTAGGTAACAACTTAAGTCTCTTTTACTTACCATATTTTTTACATTACTTATGCTGATGTGCATTCTGTCACAGGTTAATAAATTAGTTACTGGATTAAAAAGGTACTGTGTATATAAACGGCATAATGTGTAGGAGTGGTAAAATTAGCAGTAGGGGACTTTTGGAGGGTTGTGTCCTGGCTTTGTCCAGATTCCCTGAAGCTGCTTTGTGTACTTATTTAAAGCCCTCCTTGATAGACAATGGTAACCAGGGAGTTAATTTATGGAGATTCCAGTTAATCTGAAAATAAGGGGTGGATCAGATCAGAAATAAGAGGAAAGAACACCAAGAAATGACGCCAGCAATAATGCAGCAGTGTCTGGGCAGTCATGCCAGAGGAAAAACAAGGAAGGTCTTGCATGGTTCTGTGTAACTCCTGACGCAGCACACCTCTTATCTACGGGAGAAAAGAATATTCGTGCCAGGTGTCAGCAGTTGTACCTAGGAATCATATTTTTAACAGCTCTAACCTATACACAGGCAAGACTTTTCCATAACCACATAGCAAAAATAGAATTGTTCCCACTTGAACCGTGATAAGGCAGGTAATGATCCAATACGCTTTGGGGTATATAGACAGTATCACTCCCTAGGTAAGCTCTGTCGCCACCTTTTTCTGTGGCAGCTGTGCCCTCTCTTTATGCCAAGTTAAATATAAATATAAAATAGAAGAAATGGCTTGTTCACACAAATTAGATTACTTAATTATAGATGAAAAATGCTGTATCTTCAAATAAGTTGCAGAAGTTGCGGTTGGATTCTTTTTATTTTTCCTTCTTGGTTTTACAGACAGGGAAATGAGACATGAGGTGGTGAAGTGACTTGTCTAAAATCTCCCAGTAGGTCAGGTAGCACAAAAGTACATTTTTATACTCATGGCAAAGCCTTATAATTGATAAATAGGGTGCAGTGTAGCAAGTGTTTTTATAGTGTTGGAAAATTGCTCTTTGGGAATTGAAGTCAGAAAACTGCTGTGTGCGAAATGAAATTTAGAGGAAAATGTAGACCCTGACTATAACCTGTGGAATTCACAGCCGATTCTGCAATTGTTAGCTACTTATTATTCTTCTCTTTTATGGGGTATTGCTTTGCTAATTCTTGAGGCTTGTACTTTCTTCTGTGTCACAAATTTCTGGCTCACAGCTAAGAGCAGGAAAGCAACAGGTTGACCACCTGCTGCTTAGGTAAGCGTGTCATTCTCATCACCCTTGACAGGGATATTTCTGTGAGCGCTCTAAAGGGCTTTTCTTTAACCCCCTCCATTAAAGCTGACAGGATGGATGGTGATACCAGCTCTCTCCTAAGAGCCCTCTGCTCTTCATATCAGTCATTGCTTCTTTCTCTGAACATGTTCAGTTTGGCCCATCAGATGCTTTCTGTGCGTGGGCCACCTTCCACTCCTGGGCATAAAGGCAAGTGTTGTCATGTCTCCGCCAAGAAAGAATCATCTTAGTGATAAAAAAGTTTTTCTTCCTGAAACAAGATTAGTCTGCAAGATAGCCACCATGTTTGCTCCAATAAGGCTCTGTGCTCTGGAAAGCTTAGGATTAGATTTCTCAGTCAATTTTCATAGTGTTTATTTATTTCTAATGACATCATTGCGCTCCATCAGTTGGAGCATGTGTTAATGCAATACTTGTATAATAGAACATGATAATTACAAGAGAGAACAACAGGCCTATTTGCTTACACATGTGTATGTTAGGAAATAAAACTCAGCATTCAACAAGTAAAACATCAAAAGCAGCTTGGCGTGTAAATGGGTTACATGATGTGACCGACACGAAGTTCTACTGAGACAGCTCATGCGACTAAGCTTATTCATGGTTTGCTTCGGTCATTAGCTAATGATATCTTGCTCAAATGCCTATGTGCTCAGTGTATATATTTAAGTGCAAATTGTGAGTAAAAGAGTGAGAATGTAAAAATCCTCAGTGGCTGAAGCACGGCAGTAGGAAGTCAGGGGTCAGTGGTGAGAGCAAACCACTCTCCACCTTCCCACTCATATGGTTCTCTGGGAAGTACTAAGGAAACGTACTTCATGGTTATGTCGTGCTGTTAATATACTTAAACACAAAGCACTGTTGGGAAACTTTTTAGTACTTTAATCAAGTTACAAGGAATACTTGGATGTGCTGATTTCTATCAGTAGCAAAGCTAGTGTAGTAGTTTTGATTTGTCTAGTTGGTGTAACAGAAGAAAAGAAAAAGGTCTGGTCAAAAGTAAAATACAAGCAAGTACGGAATCCAGTTCCAGTGGTGAAAGTTTTACCTTTCCATGACACAAAATGTGTTTGGTTTTGGGGTTTTTTTTGTGGGTTTGGTTGTTTTTTGTTGTTGGGTTTGGGTTTTTTGTTTGTTTGTTGGTTGTTTTTTTTTTTTTTTAATAAATAGACTTGGTACATCATTCTTCGTTTTGAGTATTAGGTACTACTGGATTTTTTGGTTATTCATGGCAATTTCTGATAAAAAATTGTTTTGAGTTTATGTGCAAAGAAAACTTAGTTGTCCTATTTCAGTCACTCATTTTAGTTATATTTTCATATTCTGTTGTGAAAGAACAGAATCATGCTACGCCCTTCTTCCTAAATATATGGGACCCAGGCTTAAAATCATGGGAAGTGTGCTCTCAAGTCAGAAATTGTCAGATACTGGCCTTCTCTCAGTCATTTGAGTAACCAGAATACTTTTATTTGCATGATAGTCTTTACAGCAGCAGCTTAAAAGTTCAGAACCATACTGAAGTCAGTAGATCTTCTCTTTGCATACAGAAAGAGATATTTCATCTGTTAGTAATTCTTGTAAAATTTGTATTTCTTTGCTAGATAATATTTATGAAACAAATATAAATTCAATATTTGTTCTGATGCTCTGGAAGAGCTGTAGAGGTGCTACATGTGTGTATAATACATGCATTAGAGAGCTGAATTTACTGTACTACAAATAATCAATACAGGGCAAGAAAAATGGTGAGAGAGTAATGGCAGCAAAACTTGCCTTTCAACTTCTTTTTCTGTAGACGTTTTCAGTATAAGAGGAATGAAAAATGTATTATGCGAACAGTCTCAAAAGGGAGACTCCAAGTTCAATACAACTATTCAAGTAATCTAGCATGCATACAGAATATTTTGACAAATTTAATTCTATCGGTACAGCCATCTGAATGACTTCAGTGGTAATTCGCTGGCATCAGCAGTGACTGAATTTGCAGGTTTCTGTGTTTCAGTCTGGAATAACACTTAGGCAGTCAGGAGTTATGCCATTATCCACTCCGGATAGATAGTACAGCTGTACTGGGAGTTTTCTTGCAAGGTTGTGTTTTTCTCTTGCTGTCACTTTTTTCTTTTTTTTTTTTTTTATTCCAACGGCACAGAGTGTCAGAACTCACTGAAAATCTCAGCAAGTTTGAGGATTTTGGTGTCACTCCTGACTGTGCCCTTCCCATGGGAAGGCAAGAGTAGGATGTAGGGCTATGAAGTGTTTTTTCCAGTTGCACAACTTGTGCTGGCTGCACCTTTATTTATCATGGTGATGGCCTCACAACAGAAACACATGTCCTCGTCCGGAGAGGTGGGAGTGCTGTCATTCCTCCTGAGCAGATCTCCCCACACAGCTCTGCTGTCCCGCTTGCAGCTTGTTTAAAACATAACGATGCTTTTTTTCTTTCTTATTTGACCAGTGATGACGACTCCTTTACACTTGCTCGGCACCTCCTGCGATGGTGGATGGGGTCTGAGTTTCTGGTGTTGTTTCAGGGTACCCGAAGTGTAGGTCAGGACTGTTGTTTACATTTCTGAGCTGCTTGAGGGAGGTTTTTGCATTCTTATGCTCCCTCCTTTTTTGGGGGATTCTGTCTCTTGAATGTAAAATAAATGTGTGATCACAGCCAGGATTCCTGCAGTGCTGGATTGTCAGTTTTGCTACTTATAGGAAAATTTATCAATGTTCTGTTGTTCATAATTATTCTCAATTTTATCATCGAAGTACTTGTTTCCTTGGATGAGGGCAGGAGAAATTTACTTAATTTTTTTTAATGCAGAAATAGGAGTTGGGTTCCTGTTTTTTATCCTTAAACTGGGAAGGATGATGGACTAAAGAGTTTCATTCATTTATTGGTAATATCTCTTCGTGGATTTGTGCTAAATGGGAGCTTTGGGCTTTTTCAGATAACACGTTTGTTAACATAACAAGCAAACACTGCATTTGTTAGAGGGCAAATAAAAATGAAAAATGGACACTTTTAGTCTCCTGGCTGGCTATCCTGTGAAATTTAGGAATTAAAGTGTTCAGAGGGAACCCATGAATCTTTTCTCTGTAGCATTACGACAAGAATTCTCCAGAGCTCGATTCCATTCCTCCCCCCTTGCCACAGTGTCCCCAGGCACACCTCAGCTTCTCCTGAAGTCTTACAGGACCTGTTTGTCCAGGCTGGAAACGCAGGCTTCCTTGCACAAAAAAGAGAACTGCTTTGGCCAAAAGCCTGACTAAGAGAGTATTGGGATCCTGGTGTCCTCGCCGTTGTTCTGGATTCTCACTAAAAAACAAACCAAACCACTTGCAGCCATCTACCTGAACCCAAGGCCTCTTTTGTCTTCGGTCATGGTGCTGCCGTGTGGTTCCTTGGTGTGTGGTGTTTCGAAGTACACGGATAGTGCATGTTTATGGACATAGGAAACAGTAGGGAGAAAGGGAACAGAAAAGAAGAAGGAAGGTTGAGGATGTGGTGATACAAGCTGGCTAACATAAGAAACCATTTATAGAATTAAATTTTAGTTAAGTGTTGGTGAGAGCAATGTGGATGACGAAGAGCAGTTGTTATGAGAGACCTTTCCTAAATCTGACCTCTCTGCCTCAGAGATGCTGATGGTGGGGAAAAAAACAAAGGCGCGTTCCATTTGTTCCTTTACCGAGGACTGCACCAAGATGACTGCACTGTTAAGAGACACACACAAAAGTCCTCCATGGTTAGAAGCCCATGGTCAGACTCCGAGGAGGCGGTTCGTGGAGGGTGGGGGCAATGGGACACTGTCCGTGTAGAAGCCTTGGCAAAGATTTATCATTGTGGATTACTCCAGGAGATTGAAGGTCTTATCCCCAGGTGGAGCGGTTCAAAACATTGCAGACCCCTAAAATGCCAGGAGAGCGAGGAGCTGGCAAGTAATCCCTTTGGGCAGATTTGTTGTACACCCAGGTGGAGCACAGCATCCATGGCTGAGAGCCTTCTCCTGTCAGGGCATCTGTAGGTGCTGCTGGCCCACCCAGCTCCTAAACCCTTCCCAGCACCTTCCAGCAGGGAGCCTGACAACGCTGGAAGTGAGTGAATCTCCTTTTTATAGCGGTGGGAGCTGTGCCTGGAGGTGGGGTGACTGGCTGCGGACTCTCGGGTTGCACCCGCAGCCCGCTCCCTCTGTCAGGGAGACTGCCCAGCAGCTGGTGCGTGGCAGGCGCAGAATGCATGGACTCAGCGAGGAGCAGCGAGGTGCTTCTTCCGACTGTCGAATCATCAGTTTCCCTCCCTCCTCGGCAGCCTGCTCGGCTCCGCTCGCCCGGCAGACACTTGGCTCTGATGCAGCCTCGCATTGTTGCTAGCTGAGCGCACCTCAAATTTATTTTCCGGCAAATGCAGTTTGCTGGTGTAAGTGTGCGTCCCTCCAGATCCCAGGAGAGGCGGCTGCGGGGAGTGCTGCGGGTTCGGGGTTACGCTGGTAGAAGGTGAACTGGCAAATGGTTGTTGGTCCTTGGGGTCCTGAAGCCCCCAGACAGCCTGCAGGGAGCAGAGGAATGTGGCTTCCCGGTAGGGGGAATTTAAAATGACTCATCTGTCGGCCGTGGATCCTGGTGCAGACCTTGGCATGAGATCATCCTTGTTCTGCAACTGGAAAAGCCAACTTAACATTACTTCTCTGTGCGAACTTTCTAGGCCTGGCTCTCCTCTATGCCCCTTTCGGAATTTTTCCTTTGTTTGTGAAGGGTTTTTTAATAAGTAAAATGAAGTGCAACACCAGGGCCTCCGACTTCGAACTTGTTCCTATCAGTACTTGTTATCTTTATTTTATTAGCTTACTGAAATAATAATCTTTATTCTCTGCAGTTTCATTGCTCACAGGAATTCTCAGAAATTAATTTTTAAGGGGATACGGTCTCAAAATCTGGTTGGTAAAATAGTTAATTCTTAATGAATTACTATATTAATGTGTACAGGGGTGACATTAAATATTTTCGCAGCTTAAACACCTCTTTAAAAATAGGGTTTCCAACACTTGCACCATATGTCCCCTTATTAAATTCTCCTCTTACTGAATAATGACATTACCCTCTGAATGACAGAGGTGCTTGTTATATGATCTGACTTAGAGATACATCTGGAACTTGGCCCTCGCAGGGACTCAAAATAGAATGACCGATGCAGGAAGAACTTACTAGAGGACTTGTGAGGGCTCTTGGTACAAACCACTTCCACCCCTGCCAGAGCTTTGACATTGTCCAGTGAGCACACTCAGACAACGCAGGGATTTATTTTATCTTGCTTTTCAGCGTTTTCCTTTTCGTTACGCTATCCTGTCTTTCCCCTTTCTTCTCCTTCAGTATTTACTGAACTGGATCCTCCCATAGCTGGAAGTGAATATATCCTTCAGCATGGGCATTAGTAAAGCCAGTGGGAAGAGCAACACCAGCAAACATTGTGCTTCTGATGGGATTAGGCTTCCTTGAAAGTTTCTTGTCAGATGTTATCTATAGCACGGGGTGGGTTCTGAGAGGTGCTAAGGAGATGTCTTTGGTTCCCACAGGCCAGCAGTTTGAAGAGCTCTGTCTGAAGGGAGTGGGCTGGTGGCTAAATGCAAGTGATGTGTACTGAGTAACAAATCCTGGTGTAATTAGGTATTTTAAAGGCTAAGTTGGAATTTATGAGAAGTGGGGGTGAAAGACTCGTACATAAGCAGATTTTTTAGCTTGCTGTTTTCTCTTACAGATCTGGAGTGGTAGCACCTCATGTTAGCTGCCCTGCCTGGACCCAAGTGGGTCTGAACTTCTCATTGGCAGCTGATGTTGCTATTAGGACAGACGTTTAGGGCAGCTTTTTCTTGCCAGTTGTATTGAGCTGAGCTACCAGCAAGTGCTATGTGATGTTTTTAACTTCTAGGATGGCCAGTCATCAGCAAATGGTCCATCTCGCGATAGCCCCAAGCAGCCACCAGCAAGAGAAGGAAACATGGGATACCCCAAGCTCCGGGCTGGCTATATCCCTATTCCCGTCATCCACGAGGGCATTGATGGCAGACAGCAGCACCCGTGCTTTTCTGCTGCGCAGCCTGGTGTGCAACGATACAAGACCGAAGCTGTGCCTACCACAGTGCAGGCACAGCCACCTCTAAGGGGGGCCTACGTCGGCCCCGAGTCCCCTCCAAGGGGACCGACAGAGGCTTCTCAGACAGATAAACAATGTGGACAGACAACGGCAGCTGCAGCAGCCCAAGCGCCGGCCACGCACGGACCCGAGGTAACGTGTCGGGATTGCTGGGGTGTGTTTGCATTGGTCTTTGCAGCATTTATGACCTGAATGTCACAGGAGTAGTTTATCCTTCAGAAAGCCAAACTTGCCACAGGATTACATTTTCCCAATACTTCCAGAGTATTAAAATGTGAAAATGCACAGTCATAGCAGTGTAAATATGTCAGGTTTATCTAGCATCGCCTGCTTTTGTTCCGGAATGATTCTGCAGAAACAAATGGACGTAAATGGCTTCTGCAAAAAGGAGCTGCGCAGGTCTTGCAGCAGGGGAGGATTCGTTTGGGGTTTATGCCGGTTTCCCCACAAGCGGAGGAAACAGGCAACTCTCTTGTGTTCTGCACCATGAGTCAGAAACTGAAGAGAACAAAGTGGGAGAAAAAAAAATAAAGTGGCCAGTTAGCTAACAACCCAGGCCATTTTAGAAGTTGTACTCCTGTGATCTTTGCTTTCCAATTTAATTCTTCAGTTGCATTGAGTGTATAGATGTACACATATACAGCTTTAAAAGTGAATTGTAAAGTATTTTTGTCATTCAAATGCTTGCAAACTACGAACTTTTTCTTTTTCTTCTTAAAAAAAAGTCACCCTACTTGCTTTGTTTCAGAAGGTGGGATTTTGGTTGTGCCTGTTTCTCTCTAGAGAATTAGCAGAATTGGTATTCTTGTAGTGTATGGAAATATCAACCTCATTTTTATTTAAAGTAAGATGAGCAGGAAATTCAGCCTTCACCAAGCAGAGAATATGTCATCAGGTCTGTAATTCAGCAGTGGTGGCTTTTTCTCTGAAACTTGTTTGGAGTCTGAACAATGTAATTACAGTTCAGTTAGTAGGTTTCTCAGCTGTCTTGACTAACAATGCCTCGTCCATGCAGTGCCGGGACAAGAGGCTCAGCTTTTCCTTCTCCCAACACTATACAGCTTTGTCTTGCACGCAGAGTGGCTTCGGGATCGTCTTCTGTGACTCTTACTGCAGCCCTCTGAGATAGCTGCTGAGGACCTCAGAACTTGCTGTTGCAAACTTAGGCAGCACGTTGTGGGTATCAACTGACCAGAGCCTGTGATTGTGCCTTTAAACCCCTTGGTCACCAAGGCCACCAGCAGTGGCAGTGATGGATACCATAATACAAACCAGCATTTATTTGTTATTTATTTATATTAAGGTTTCACAGGCAGCGGAGCAGTTCACCAGTACCAAAAGAGGGGTCTTGTTCCCCTTCCTCTCCTGCCTTGCCTGCCCTTCTGTTCTTGTCTTCTGGCTGTGTTGTCCTGCCCTCTCCTCCGCCATCTCCAGTCTGACGTGGCTTTTCACTGAGCTGTGTAACAAACCCACCAGGAAATCATTTTTTTCCTCTTACTTAGTGAGTGAAACTGGTCAGAGAATAGCCTGATGGCTGCTGGAGTTGGTGCAAAGCAGGTGAGGTGATGGATTGGCATAGCAGGAGGTGGGAGTGAGCTGTGGGAAAACAAACTGCCTTTCCCCAAGCTGCAGACCGACAACCGGGAACAGCCTGGGAACGGGGTTTTGCAGTGAGCCTGGTGCTTGCTCCTGCTAATGGTGGGTCTAAGCTGGTGCAGCTCTCACTGCTGGTGCTGAGGGGCTAAGGTGTTGGAAGGTCTTGGGGCGGCGGGGGGAGGGCATTAGCCATATGTGCATTGCCATAACCTGCTACCAAATTAATTACATGCTTTAAAACAAACAAATAAACCAAACAAAATCTGTTAGTGTGACCAGGATCAAAAGTCTGAATGTTGTGTGCCTCTGTCAGGGGTTTGTTTTTGTCTCCAGCATATAATTTGTTTGCTTAACTTTAGTTTGCCTCAAATTTAACAGGTTTAGACAGGAATGGCCATGCAAAAGCAGCAAACATTCTGACCGAGCATCCACTCCCTGCTTATTTGAGGGCTGGGAATGCTGTAGCTCAGGTTTCTACTTGTTATAATGATGTTCTCTCACAACTTCTGTGGTTTGTATAGTGAGGCCCTTGGCCAAAAAAACAAGGAAGTGGATCCTTCGCGTGCCGGAAACATGAGCTCAGTTTCTCTGAGTGTTTCCTTTTTTTCGCTTTGGAAATGAAAAGTACTGTGAGCATAAAATGTTTAACATTTAATAATGGACTTTGTTTTCATGGCAGCCTCAACCTCCTGCAGCTTCTGATTCTCCAACGGTTTCCCCTCAGTCCTCTGGCAGACCCAATGCAGGAAGCCATCAGCTTCCTCGTGGTTATATTCCAATTCCTGTGATACATGAAAATATCCAACGGCAACCAACGCAAGTCTACCATCAGGCACAGAAGACACACTACCCTGCCCAGCAGAGCGAGTACCAAGCCCACCAACCGGTGTTTCACAAAATTCAACCAGATGAGAGGGAGCCTAAGCCAACGCGAGCGCAGTCTCCGTTCAGAGTGTCTCAGAGAGGTTCATCAAGCCGCGAAAGTTCACCGGCCAGAATTACCACCCAGATCCAGCCCCCAGCTCCCATCAGAGTGCAGACAGTTGTAGACAGACCCCAGGTACGTAAAATAGGGCAGGGAATTACCTGCCAGCTGTTTTTTTTGGTGTGGCTAGAGATGAAAAATTGGCTCATACTAACAGGTACATGAAAGCATATAAAGCAGTCTCACATTTCTGCATTTAAACAAATTGGGAGATACTGAGATAATATATTAGCAGCAAGCTGCTTTTCCACCTATCAGGATTGTGGAGTCTTTGGATCACTGAAATATGATTTAACACACAATTTGATTTTCCTCTCGTCAGAGTATAATTTGGTGTAATTACACTGAGGTCACTGATGTTGCATTATGTTTGTGAGAAGAAAATCAGGTCCGCGGGATTTGTGGCATCTATGTAAATACACCTCATTGATGTCTCAGAACCATTTAGGATAGCATCAGATGTACAAAGTGGTTTTAATTATGAAGAGAGAGGATCAGCAAAATCTAGTCTTAGAGCTTTTTATTCTTCCTATATGAAGCATGCTCTTGCTCATAGAACATGTTGCTCATTGAACACTTTTTCCCTGTTAAAGTTCTTACTCAAACTACAGTTAAAGACTACTGTGAATTTGACCACTGTGAGTGTGTGGAACGGGAAGCCTTGATTTCCTCTCTGGAGAGACTTCACATTGAAAATGACAGGAGCAGAATTAGGTTAATATTTCTGAAAACCCAGGTGCTAGGGCAAAACAATGAAGACTTCAGATTTAATGGCATATTCTAGGCTATAACGCTAATTTATTTTTATGGGTGAGAATTTGAGCTCCCTAAACAAATTTTATATTTAATGGGTAAAGCAGTAACAGATTATCAGTGCAGGCCATTACTTATTTGGTTTAAATATAAATGTAGGTATTTTACTTCAGCCGTGTAAATACATGAGAGCTGGATCTAGTATCTTTCAAAAAAAATTTTATATGTGCACGAATGAGTGAAGCGGGTGGCAGGGGAATTAAAATGCAGATCTCATGAATTCCAGTTTTCTGCAAAAATTTAAAAACTAGTTTCAAGAGATTTCTGATCTGATGACACTTAGATCTGTAGTAATCCCAGGGATTGTCTCTAATCGCTACAGTGTAATAAGATTGACACAGTAACCTCTGCATGTAAATACTCTAAAGATAAAATCAGTATAAATAAACACTAGCAAAAAAAGGAATGTTCTGAAAACAGGAACGGGATGAGAATAGCCCAAAATGTGAGTAAAACTCAGCAAAGTAGTTAGCTTTTCAAGAAACACCAGCTCTCAGTTAGTGACACACTGAGGATAACACCTTGACCGTGCTGCAGTCAGCTGCCACAAATCTTACTTAAGGCAGGTGAGGGCTTTGCTCTAAGGTCCTATCTTACAAAACTGCTTGTAGGGCTGATTTTCGTAAGCATGGGCAGGATTTGGTGGGATGAAATTTAATGTCTTTGAGAGTCAATTGGTGCTTGTAATCTGCAATAGCTTGAAAACAATAACTGAACTGTTCGGCACAGTGCTTTTTTTAAAATTATTTTAAAAGAGTAAAACTCAGCAACACACAGGAAAGACTAATCATCTGGCGTGTGCGAAAATTCCACTTCCAGAAGTACAGAAAATTGAATGTTAGGTTACTTGTTCTTTAGAAGGAAATAAGGATCATTGTTCATTGTATCTCAACATAAACTTGCCTTGCTCACCAGGTTTCTCAGCAACAAATGCCACCTCAAGAGCCACCAAGACCATCCCCATCTCCTGAAATCAAACCTGAAAATAAGGCAGTCCCACCACCTGAAACTGAGGCACCATCACCATATATCCCAATTCAGGTCACCCACCAAGAACCGGATACTAAACTACCACCCCAGAAGCCTCCAGCCATGGCAGAGAAAGCTGATAAAAACGTTCCCTGCCCAGCTAAGATTGTTCCCCCACAGGAAAGGCCTCCTCCTGAAGAAGCGGCAACACCGAAGACAATGGAAACAGGAGAACCTCAAAAGCATCCTGGTGTTTTGAAAGTGGAGGCAATTCTGGAGAAGGTACAAATGCTTGAGCAGGCAGTTGACTCCTTTGAAGGCAAGAAAACTGACAAAAAATACTTGATGATTGAAGAGTATTTGACCAAAGAGTTGCTAGCCCTAGACTCAGTGGACCCTGAGGGTCGTGCGGATGTGCGTCAGGCCAGGAGAGATGGTGTAAGGAAGGTCCAGAACATTTTGGAAAGACTTGAACAGAAAGCAGAAGATGTCCCAGAACCAGTTCAAGTTGATGGACTTCAGCCAAATTTGCCAGAGCCTAAGCCACCACAGGAAATCATGGAGATTGAGCCTGTGGTAGTCAAGAGCAAGGGAGATACCAGTAATAAAGATGCTAAAGGGGAAACCAAAATGGAGAGACATCAGCCTGAAACTAAGGAAGAAGTGTTTACCAATCTCGCCACCACGACAAACACATCTAATAATCCAACTGAACCGTAGCCCCATGCTGAAAGTAAAATCTCTCAGACTTTATAACTTAAAGTGTGTTTAAGTGAATTTTAAGTTGCATGCATTTCCAGAGCTCTTTTCAACTGGTTTCTAATCAACATAGCAGCTTGGGACACAGTAAACACTTTGTGGGGGAAGGAGGGAGTTAGAAAGAAAGTAATGCATTTATCCTTTATTCTTACACTATGTAAAAGACATGTTTCAAAAATAAACCCTGTACATTAATCACTTTTAGATCAGCTGAATGGAAAAAAACCCAAACAAAACAAACCAACTACTTCAGGGTTAATATTGATGCGTGTTGTTTAGCGTGTATTCTTTTGCAGGTGATTTTTGTAAAATCAGTGGCCTGCATTGTCAGAATACCAGTCCTTCTGTAAGCGTAGCCACTCTTAACAGTAATGTTTTTATTTTTAATGTTCACAGTTGGGCACTTTAAGTAATGATGAATAGAAAGTGTGTAAGAAACTGTAGGGATATTTATATGTGTGCAGGACTTCGATGCTATATTTTAAGAGGGAAATAAAATACTATAGAAGCCTAATTTAGTCTTGTGATTTTATAAGCTGGAAATGTAAGGACAGTAATGGGTTTCAAATACACTCTTCTAAACATAGAGATTTCTTTTAGTTACACCATTGTAGTTGGAGTCTGGCAGCTGCTTTCTCATTAAGATCAAAATGTGCCTTTTTCCATTCACTTGCCCCCGTTTAATGTCATTGCTGTATCGCATATGTGGACTGAGGAAAGAATTTTGCTTAGCTTTTTCTTACCTCCCCTCCCGCCCTTCTTTTTCTCCCTCTGCCCTGGGAGTCACCATTTAACAGAAATGTTTATAACATGAAGAAATCCATATCTACTGCTATCCTCTTAGAGGAGTTTATTTTACAGCATCTTAACTTGTTCTGCAAAGTCATTAGCCTTTTATTAACAAGTACTTCTGAATTTCCAGCCAAACACACTTGGTATTCTTAGAGCCAACATAATTAAGAGTTAGTCCTCTCATTTTGTGAACAGTTTAAGCAATACTTCGTGGTTGTTCTAAGTGATTAGCAACTTACACTTAAGCAAGGGACACAAAACATACTTCAGCAACATCCATGTAAAACGAAAGCAGCAGAGTCAGACCAGTGCAGAACGAGTCCTAACCAAGCTCCAGAAGTTACCTTTGATGTGCATTTGTAAAATGAACAAATCTTTTTTACCTGAGAGCATATGTTTACAGCATATGAGGAAAACTTTAATAGAGCTGCTCAAGGCAATTGATTACTTACTGAATTACACCATAAATCACAAGATTAGATTGGAAATCAGGTTTAAACCTGTCTGAAAACGTGCTTTTAAGAGGCAGGTTGAGAGTGGTCATCTAGAACTGTTAATATTTTAAAATAACAATGTAGCACATAAATTGTAATGCAACAAGTGTTTTGAAATAACAATTGGACTGTGAACTGCCTGCTTAGTTGTAGGTAGAAGGTTGATGCTTCTTTTAGTTTCATTTTGAACAGTCAACACCACCATGTAAGAATACACAATGTCTTGTAACCATTTGGCTACTGGAGCTTTTGGAGCAGCATTGTAGGCATTCCAGGAGGAGAGGTGTGAAAGTTCACCCGCCTGCATAATTCTTGTATGAACTCACTTCAGTGACACATTCCTCCTGCAGGATTACATTTCAGTTGAGGACACACGTCCCTGACATCATGTAACAAAAATACTTGAATTGAGGAAAATCAGCTATGGGTTCTTAAAATTAAGCTATAAGCAAGGTCTGTGGGAAACATGAGACTGTATCATCTTTCTGGTTTCTCTTAGTACCCCACTAAAGCAATTCAGATCAAAGCCACCTCATTAGCTGAGATGGCAATGTGGAAATTCAGATTACAGTCATAAAAACATACTATTTAGAGGAAGTTAAACAGGTGCTATCCTTCTAAAACATGTCATCCGCTGCTAATGGAGCCTGATTCATGTTCTACTATTCAATGTTGGTCAGAGTAGGCGGAGTCAAATTTAATTACAACTTTTTTTTTTTTTTTTTTTTTAAAGAAGCAAAGCTAGAGGTGGAGTTACGTTCTGCTAAGGGGTACTTGAAAAGTTGATTATTAAAGTCAGTGAACTACTGCAGAATTAGGTACCACTCAAAATGAAGCAAGGTTTCAGGATCTGGCCTAATAAGGGAAAGTACATTTGGCTGCCCTGGAGCTGCCTAGCTGGAAGAGCGTTGCTCTGAGTCATAGTCTCTCTTTGTTTCCTCTTGCTCAAGATTAAACTACACCCAGTCCAGCATATATGTCTTGATGCATCAGCATAGCTACAAATTCTGCATATGGGCTGGAAGGAGGGAGTAGTGAAGGAGGAAGCAGATGAAGATTCCCACCCATTCCCTGTAAGCTGCTGACCTACTCTTTGCAGAGCCTGCCTGCTTCCTTGCATTGGTACCAATGATGTGGGCAGCTGCCAGAGGAGAAGAAAAAGATCCTTCATTAACTTGCATTTCTGCAGCACGGTACTAGGTCTGTGTCTTGACCCTGGGTAACTACCTATGGAAACTTGGCTTTGAAACTCTGGTAGAAAGTAATTAGGGTTTTAATACTAGCAATAAGAATGGTTTTACATTGCACTGGTTTTCAAAACCAGATGTGCAACCAACAGCAAAAGTGCTCTGGAATACAAGATGTTCAAATAAACACACTGCATTGGCTGTAGCCATTTTAAAAAATGAAAATACCCCCAAGCTTTTCAATAAGAAAAAAAAAATAAAGCTGCCTGTTACTCATTTTGAGACAATGATGTCAAGCATTTAATTTATTCCAGAAGCAAATAATCCCCAAGTCAGTGAAAGACACTGTGTCAACCCATTTAAAAGTAGCAAGAGGGATATGAAAAGCCTGTACACAGAATCACAGTAAAAGCTTAGGCTATTTTCTGATCGCACTATCTTGTCCAGCTAGTGATATTTTAAATGCCAGTAGTGGCCTGTTCTCTATATTTAAACTATCACAGCAGCGAGGCATTGTGTTTCCTATAAATATAGCATTTTGACTATTTACACATGGCCAAATCATACCATACCCTGAGGAAGGGGCAGCAGATAGTTACATTGCGCCCAAGAGCATGCTGAGACACAGCTGCGGCACTCTCTGGTGTCCAATTCCTCCCTCTCTCCAGTGGGAAGTACAAGCCCTTTATCTGGGTTATGTTTTACTTCCAACCTCATGTTAGCTCAGCTGTGTTTGCAGACAAGTTGGGGAAGGAAAGGCGAACAAGTGAAACTCCACCCAGGAGGCAGGAAAGCAACACAGCAGTGTTTCTAGAGGCAGGTCATTCCCCTGCACTCCAGTAGCAATGTAAGCCAGCCTAGGAAAGCCCTACTCTCAGTATCCTCAGTGAGGATATCATGTGGCACTTCTTACTTTTTAAAATGATAGTTGAAATAATAAAGAAGCTGCTGGTGGCTGGCATATAACTGCTGAAGAGGACAAAGGTTAATCAAGGTAGGTTTATGAGATTTGCTAGGTTTTCAGTCTCCTTATATATGCATGTTATCTTTTTAAGTTTGCAAGTAACCAAATAAAAGACACTACTGTATCACAAACTTAAATAAGACATACACAAACATGAGGGCAGAACGGGCTTAGACTAAAGGACTGTTTGTGGGCAGTAACTTCTGAACTTTTGCTCCTGTTGTGTCCAAGTAAAGAAATGCAGGTGTCTTATGAAACTAAAATCTAAATCATTAGCTGTAAACATTTAATATTGGATCAATCTTTGGGTTTGTTACAAAAGCTACATATTTTTTCTGACAGAAACAAATTCAGCCCTTTTGGGCCACTTGGGTAAAGGAGGCCTTTAGAAAAAGCTAATCTGAGCTCGGTACTGCTGGCTGTAGAATACAGGTTGAAGCCATAACTTAACCATACAAAATATTACTTCCTGGAGTCTTAACATAAATATTAGGACTCAAAATCCAAATTTCTCTGGATATATAATATTGTCATTAATGAAATATCAACACAATCATTTTAGCAATAGATAAAATGTCTTATTGGCACTTTCACCTTCTGTTTATGTGGGTAGGAGTATCTCATAATGGTACACAGGAGATCCAAACGAACTAGTCTGTTTAAACTATTTTTCTCTTAAGACAAAGCATTTGCTTAAAGATAAATGGATGACACTAAGATACATTAGCTTTGCTGCACAAAGAAAGAACCTTTTATACTGGATAATTTGGATTTTCTAGCTCTACAAAAACAACGCATTCATAGTATTGTATATGGATGGGATCAGTCTACACTCCCGTGAACCACTGTGTGAATGTGAACAGTCTGTCCACTCTGTGTAACACTAGATACAAATGTAATCCTACACCAGCCAATGTAATCCAAAGCAAGAGTTATTTTAAGATATGCAAGAAGCTAGTTACAAAGCAGTGGAATGTACCAATTCTCAGTCAAATACCTCTCCATAATTTATAAACGGGCAACTTTAAAAAATAAAGAGGGTAAAAATTAGAAGCTAGTTTAGTTGTTGCCTATCAGATTTTTCACTGCTGTCTCCAGAAGCTGGGAATCTGCACAAAAGAAAGGAAGAGGTACAGCCTTCAGTATCCATATGCACCAGTAAACTGTGGGGCAAGTGGAAGTAGAGGATCACAGGTTAAATTTCAGATTATAGGTGCATTTGCCATGCTGGTTTCAGAGAAGAATGCCAAAGGCCACCAATCTGTAAAGACATGCTTCACGTTTCAGAGTTAAACATGGAATATGGAGTTTTTCATCTCTAGTCCTTTACATTTGACATTTATACAAGGACTGTGCAGTATTCTGTGGCGTGTTCCACAACACATACAGAAAGCACTGTTAGAATTTGCACTAATTGATAACATTGTTGGAAGTCTTGGTAAAAAGGCTGGAGACTAAACAGACATGAAAACATGTAGCTTGTCATAATGAGAAATGGTACCTTTTCTAGGAATGAGGTGAGCAGGCAAGAAAATGTAACAAACTTTGAAGTGTTACTACTTCTATTATATCTACTCAGTGGAGGATCTGTCTGCAGAGCTGTTCAGCTGCCTTCACAAATATAAATTGGATGAAAAAAATGAGGGGTTATCTTAGTTTTAAAACAGTAAAAGTAGTAGTTCACTGAATTTAGCAACAAAGGGGTATGGAACTTTGCCTGGCTTTACTGTATTTCTGCAGCACCTGAAAATGAACAGATTAGATTTGCAAAATCATCTACATGGATTACTTGAAGCCTTGATTTATTGCTTTTCATCCTTTGGTGGTCTTTAAGTTCCTGTCTATTTCTTGTCTGGAATAATTCTCTTGTGCAATTCCCACTGGTTTGGCAGGGAGATGATGTATGTTTTTTGCAGCGCATATAGATGTGTGGCAAAAAATATGTGTAGTCAGTAGTCTCTCTTGCCTCTCCAAGTGCACAGCTCAGAGTGTAAAATTTGTTAGTAAGAGCCACAACTTTTAACCCAGTGTGAGTTTTTCTATTGTATTTGAATAAAATTGAGGTTCAACCAAGGAAAACCTAAAGCAATGTTGCCCAGCTGCAAAAAAGAGGGATATTTTTACTTCCAAAGGACTGACGAAATGAGAGCACATACCCCTAATTAAGCATTTCAATAGGTGTTGGTGATTACTTCGTCCCCAGGACCTTCCCTCAGTGTCATTATTTCTGATGAGCTCCTGTCTCATCTCCATTCCTGCTCTCCTCAATGGCCTTTCCAGCTACCATGAAACCGCTTTCTTTCTCTTGGCCCATTACCTCTTAGGAAAGAGTGAGATAGAGAAGATTTGCATGTGAAGATTTCTCTTAATAATTTAGAGAGCTTGGTCAAAAGAAGTTGGAAGTTCAACTCAAATTTCTCTTGCCAATTAAAGGTGATCTCAATCCTCAGCCATTAAATTCAAATGTTTATCAAAATTTCTACATGCCTGCATACCAGGTATAAAGCCAACTCTAAGACGGAACATACCTGGAACCATCAGGACAAAAATGAAGGTAACTGTAGTTCAATCCAAATTGGACTTCACCCAAAATACTGAAATCATATGATTTAATTTCAAACTTTGGAATTTCACACTTTTGAAACATGTAAGCATCTGCAACAGGTGCTGAAAGCACACAGAAGTACTACCAACTTTGAAATGGCCTTATTTAAGTATTTTATTCAGTTTTGAAGATTGTGCAATGAAAGAAAAAAACGCTGGCAGTGCATCCTGACAAAGAATAAATCTTCTACCTCAGAGAGATTGTATCATTCTTAACAGTAGTTACTTCAATATGCTACTCTGTGGAAAAAAAAAAAGTATCAGAACTGAAATTTAACTATGTATATATTAGATTACACTGAATAAAGGATATAAGGTAGAAAGGGTTGTATAACAATATCATAAACAAATATTGCTGCCTAGAAACAGCAGGCACAGACACATTAAAATGTTTAAGGTACCTTAAATATTAACTACCTAGCAACAAGTCCCTGATTACCTCAAGGAAAATATGTACTATTAGGGAAGGCAGAAATCATAGCAATCATTATTATTATTATACTTTTTTTTACAGTAACAATTAGACACATCATTCTTGTTACATAACATACAATTACATGCATAGAGAATCCCTGCCTTAAATAGTTTATGCTTGACTACACTAAGAAACAATATATGGCTATGAAATTACAGGATACGTATTTGATAGAGCTGAGAAACTGTCTCTTTGCATCACTAGGTTCTAGTTCCTCCTCTGCCTCTGATTTACAGTGCGACTGTACCAACTCACTTATGCCCACACTCCTATTCCGGTGCTTGCCATTATAATGTAGTTGTGCCATAGCACAGGCAACATTATCTAAAGCATGTTACATGACATCGTTTGACAGGAGAACCAGGGTAGGCTGCGAGTCTTACTTCCCTTGATGTTGCTCATGTCACTTAATGTTCCTGCATGTCACTCTCATAGTGCTCTACGGTGCAGCCGCAAGAGAAGCTCCCCAGGGTTACAGCTCGGCACTGCTAACTCTTCCTGCACCCCCATTACGCGTTCCAAGCGTATGAGCCCAAGGGCAGAATTTTCCTCCTGCAGTATTTGTAAAACAGCTGAAAAGACTGTGATGGAAAATGGTTTCCAGCAATAGTTAAACAAACTTTCTAATCTTGCATGTGTTCATTACAGCAGTGAGTAAACATGTTGGCAGGATGCTCACATGCTGTGGTGGCAGGCTCTAGTAGATGCCTACATTCCTACAATTGTTTTTAAAGCTTATAAAAGGTGTCAGGTTAATGCAGGTTTGCAGGGTGTTGGAGGCCTTGGGTTCCTGCAGTTCTAGTTATAACAAACAACATTGACGTATCAAGCACTTTAAAAGCCAGGATACTTTCAGATTTGGCTTCCAAACTATGTTTTGTAGAACCTTACTTGCACATGACACTCTCACGCTTCACATTAAACCAATAACCATTTCCAGTCTGGGATCTACACGAAGACAGTAATCCCCTAGCAGAGGGATGAGAGTTTAGTTTACAGTTTACAAACCAAAAAGAAAGCCATTGGCTCATTTCTGCACCTCTTTATTCCATAACCACAACTCTAACCCTCATTCCAAAATTTACCTCTATCAGCAATCCTAATCCATCAATCTCTAAAAAGAAATAAAAGCCTGCACAAACAGGCAGAATAAGCCTTGAATTTTTCCAGCACACTGGCAGCAGTTTTTAAATGTCCTGCAGCTTGAAACCGAGCACAACCTAGCTGAGGGAAAGGATGGTAAATTAAAGTGAGAAAAACCCTGAGCGAAGGTGTAGTTTCAAATACCTTATTCTCAGTGACACTTACTTTTGAGATTATTTAACAGGTTAGCTTTTATATGGTGGACTTAGCTTTTCAATAGGAGGGAATGAACCAGCCCATTACAAAACCAGGCTCTGCATAAATATTCATCCAGAAAAGGTTTACAGCTTTTAGTCATTCACTTGAATTGGTGCTTTTATCGAATGAGGAATGTGGAATTTAGCCACATCTTTATTATTTGTGAATTCTGACAAGCCAGTACTTTATTTATTTACCGTAAATCATGCTTTCTTGTTTTTGTGAGCTCTTAAATGCACTAGTGCATAATTTACAGAGGCTCAGCTGGGGCAACAGCTGAAAGGTACAAACTGCCCCTTTTATGCTTGTGGTTTATTAACTTCAGGACACACTGCTTGTGAAGATTCACTGACACCAGTTTAGCAGAGGATCTGTATGTAAGTGGCAGGCAGTGGTGATGGAAGAAGAAAACTTGATGATGCTGGTTCTGGTTGCTTAGAGTGACATGTTCCTTACAATCGCCACTCCAAGCAAATTACTCTACTGTCTTAATTCCATTAACGTAAAACATTTATTCTCAGATTTTTACAGGGAGGCTTAAAGCATTTATTTTTATAATTATCGACTCAGATTTTGTACCATCCAAGCTCCTTCATCTAGATGGTGAAATTCTCCTAGTGTCACATGGTGATATTTTTGCATTTTGTCCAGAATTTTTCCACTGGGAACTCTGCATGAGTCTCCAGTAGTTCTTGGATCAGAGCCTGATCCATCAGTGTAATCCACTCCTGATGCATCCTGTCCTGTAACACTCCTGTCACACAGGGGCAGGAAAGTCAGGGAGCTTTTTGTGCTTACGATTTTCTCTGTTCCCCCCGGTGGCTTTTCTGTCCCAAGGACTGCACAGCTGAAGCTTCCTTTGCAGAAGTTGGAACATAATCTGAGTACATGATGGAGGAAGAAAAGCCCAAATTTGGTATTAATACATATGGACATTTCAGGTGTGATTCTAGCAGGTCATGTGCAGAAGGCACAACCAAGCTCTGAAAATCTTTCAAATTTAAAATCTAAAAAGATGAAGTTCTTTGGTCTTGAGCCAAGAAACATGTTTCTAACTAACTTTGTTTGCTATATGGTGTGCTGATAATGGCAAAATCCAATCAGCTGAAGAAACTAACAATGTCAGTAAATGGTAATTTAGCATTCATCATACAGCCACAAGTTATATAAAGAGGCCATTACAGCATTATTATTAAAACCAGCATATGCGGTGTAATTTTATACCGTGATAAAATTATCTTTCTCAGGGCCACCTGATGCAGTTGCATTACTGCAAGTGGAAAATACAGCCCAAGCATTCATTCCAGCCGACTGTCGCCGTCATGTGCGCTTCTTGTCTCCATGTATGACGTCAAGAGCAACTTGACGTCGAACCTGGGACAAGAACGGTCCCCAGCGACCAGCAGAGGGCAACGGAGTCCCGCGGGTGTGCCACCACCGCCATCGCCACCGCCGTCGCCTCCCGCCCCGCAGCCGCGGGTTTCCCCGTCCGAGCACCCGGACAAACCCGGCGCTACCTCCCGGCTCCCTGGGGAGAATTTACGGTGTCGGCGACTCTTTCTAAAGCAGCCACTTTGAAATATACTTTTAATTAAGCACTGAGGGTTGAGGGTGGAATGATGAGTAGAGAGAAGGTGACACAACCAATTTGTGCCACAGCAGCTCATAGCTCATGTTGCAGCAGTTCCAGGTTTAACTGTTTTGGGTTTGTTGTTTGTTTTTTTTTTTACAATACAGGAAAATATAGGAATATTTTCAATATAGAAAAAAATCTATGAAAGAAACAAAACTCCTTGATTTCCTTGATTTTATTCCTGTCTGCTAGAGCAGGTTCTTGTTCTAACTGAGCAATTTTATATGAATATAAGAATGGAAAAAAATCCCACCTGAGGCCAGCACAAGAAACAGGGACAGTCACTGAGGTAGGCGCTTCTTTGCCAGAGCAGGTAATGTTTGTATCAGTCTTACGACAGAAAAGCACCATTTTCAGCTCAGTACTGGTGTTCTTATGAGTGTAGGCTAGCAAGAGACGGCTGAAACCCTTCAAACCTCAAAAGCACAAAATATGAGCAGGAGTCAAGTAGTTCCAGTACTTTGTATCAGAGTGATTTTTCCTTATATGGCAGTGGGCAGCTGCACTGTGGGGCTTCCAAGGACTAGCAAAATATAAAATTTCAGCTCTGCTTTTTAACAAAGTGCTGCTTCAAGTGGAAGGTTGGACTAATGATCACCAGAAGTCCCTTCTGACCAACATTGGTATATCTACACTTTGATTTCTGAAACACTCATTTTAAAAGAGCAAGGCATTAAAATCACAATCACTTATTCACTAAAACTTTCTTTTGTCGAGGTTTCTGTTTCTCAAAGCCAGGCCAGGCCAGAATTCATACAAGCCACTTTTTCCCTGAGAGGGAGTGATTGCATATACTATTTTAAAGTGACTTATGTCAGCAAAAAAAGCTGCCAAGAAGTCACAAGCATCTGACTCTAAGGGTTGCTCCCATCTTTTTGATATAATAGTTGATGCAGCCTTCTCTTGAACAAACAGGACTGTAAGAACAGGATATGTAAAGCACAGAGCAAAAATTGGTCTATGCATAATGGAGTACTGTCCACATAAATTATTCTATTGTCACAATGGTTGGGGATTATTTTTTGCCTAATTTCCCTCTCGGGGAACTGTGCATGCTCTTATGTGTACTTATCTAGTATTTTATTTATATGATTCCAAAGTGCTTTCCAGTCATAACTTCACAGGGATGGGTCATATGCCTATTGCTCGATTTACAAATGCCGTGGTAAATTATTTGTAGTATCAGTAGTATAACCCAGCAGTGTTGATTCCCAGTCCTTCCCATAGGCATTATACTGCTGTGGCAGGACATAATTTTTTATTTTATCTTCCATAAGCTGAATCCAAACACATTGAACAAAACTAAAGGATAGATGACTACTTAAAATTACATACTCCAACTGAGAATCAAATCTGAGACCACAGCTGGTTTTCTTAGCGTTAAATTGCATTTGCCTGTGGATGCCGTGTTTGATTAAGAGTAGGGTAGTACCATTTATTTTTAAGATTGTTATCAAATTTAAATAGAGAATCTGTATTTATCTTTTTCACTATGATTAACATGAGGCTTGAGGCAAATCAAATCAGCCAAACAGAACAATTGCATGCATAATGCACTAGCTGGTCTCTCAGAAACCTCGTTTCAACCCCTTTTAGTTGAGCAGGAAAGTTATTTGGGGACTTGCTCCTGTTTATTTTCTCATTTTTAGAGGCTGGGATTTTTTTGGCAAAAACTACTGCTTTTATAAAGAGGTAAGCATGGCTGAGCGTGGAAAAATGGAATGCCAGCCTTTTTTCTCTTTTTTCCTGTTCATTTTTTCTTAAAACAATAAATCGAGAGGCTATGGCCCGAACTTTCTGACAAAGTATCTACAGCCTTAAGGAAGTGCTAGAATCCATTGGCCTGAAATTTGAAAATCCTAGTGTTTCTACGGTGGATCTGTATGCTTAAGTTCAATGTGCACATTATTTATAATGAGGCAGGTTTGAGGCAAGAAGACTTGAGCACAGAACATGACACTAAGGCCATCATTCTGAAGACTCAGAACGCAACTGGAAGAAAAGCAGCAGGCGAAGAGGGTTAGGTAGGATGAACTTTGCAATTTCTGGCTAGCTAGCAAGTATTTGCAGTTCTGTGGTGTTGCTATGCCTTGACAAGAGCTTCTGCTACTACTTGACAGATATATGCACAAGAGAAGAAAGACAGAATGGGATGGATGAAAAGAAGGTTAAGGAATGTGGAGATGGGCAAAGCGAGTGAGATTAAAAAAATAAGGTTGCAACAAATCATTACAGGTTGTGAACAGGAAATCACATTCCCTCATTCCTGTCTTGCCCAACCTGTGCTTAAAAAACACTAGGCGTGGACATTGCCCAGCTGACTTCAGTGAGCAGTCTATTCCCATGATTATTTATCCAAATTCTGTTTCTGTCTAACTCATTCTTCCTGCAATTATGCTCACTACTTCTTGTTTTATCCGGGATAAGACCTGGGATTGTTTAGCCTCAAAAAGAATAGGCTCAGGGGGGATCTTATCAATGTGTATAAATGCCTGAGGGGAGGAAGAAAAGAAGATGGGGCCAGACTCTTCTCAGTAGTATCCAGTGACAGGACAAGAGGAAATGGGCACAAACTGAAATACAGGAAATTCCACTTAAAGATAAGAAAAGACTTCTTCATTGTGAGGATGGTCAAACACTGGCACAGGTTCCCCAGAGCAGCTGTGGAGTCACCATCTTTGGAGATACTCAAAACCCCACTGGACATGGTCCTGGGCAACCTGCTCCAGTGACCCTGCTGTGAGCGGTGGAATTGGACCACACGTACCTTTCAACCTCAACCATTGTATGATTCAGTGACAGTGGACAAAGAAATCAGTTATTCTAGCCCTCTTTCCAGTAATTTTTATATATTTCAAGACTCTCTTCCTGTTTCCCATGAGAAACTAGTCTAAAGAATCCTAATTCTTCAAATCATAAATCACAGCTTCTAAAATTCAGATTACCGTTGATTTCCTTCAGCCTGTTTTCAGTTGATAATACTTGAAACGGTTGTATCAAACAATATAGTATTCCCACTGAGGTCTTATAGTAGAATAAAAGGATTACTGCATAGGTCTTACGTATAATGCTCCTGTGTATTCATTTTAGTATAACTGGATTTTTTTTTAATTTTTTTGTTACTGCTTGGCTGATCAATTTATGATCTAGGATTACCCCAGAACTCCTGATTAACCAGCTGTTCCTGGGCTTGTATTTAAACTGATGATCATTTCCTCTTGGAAATTTTTCTCTTGCCAGTCATTTCATTCATTTCAGGTAATTTATTCAACTCACCACAATAATCTCATAATGGTATCCTGATACCCAGTGCGCTTTCAGGGCCTTGTAGCTTGATAATTTACTAAGTACACTTGTTATTCCATTATTTGGGCCATTGGTAAAGATACAGGACAGTACCAAACTTCTGAATTGACCATTAGTAACCACTCAACAAGAAAAACTCCCCAACTATATGGGATTGTGGAGGTATTGTAACTGGACCATATTTCCTTAGATAGTTATGGGAAAAACACCAGACAGGATCAATGGTCATATTAAGTGCAGATATACACTATCACCCAGGACTGCTAGACTGTCATTAGAAGAAAAATGCATTGACTAAATCTTAAATTTATTATGTTAACTGTTTCTTAACACTCCGTTGTCTTGTGGGAACTTCAAAATTCATATTTTGATTATCTTTTTCTATTGTTTTTTCATTTAAGAAAAGGGTCTGTCTGATCTAAAATTCCTTGAGTCTTCCCACTTTCCCTTTTTTAAGGCTCAGGATGGTGACACAGATTCATCAATATATATAAAGCAATAACCTCCCATTGATTTTGCAGACATTGGAAAATACTGGTAAATTAGAAGCCCAAATACTTTTCCTGCTTTCTGGAGCCTCTTAGTTTTCAAAGATCAGTACTTACTTCTCTGAGGTTATCAAGTCTCCACCTGGTCCTACCGGATCGATGACATAGTGTAGGCACCTGCAACAACAACACATGCTTGTAATTTTTCCCTTCAATAATTACTCAGAGATAAATCTATTTCCTCCTACATTCTATATGGTGTAATGCTGTATATGGCAGGCCCATGATGCCTTAATAAATGAAATGGTGCCTTGCAATTCTTTGCGTGCCTCTTCCCGCAAAGAGGTAATTGACTATTTATAAGTAGGTTCTAGGATGTCTTAAAATTTTGTTTAGGAATGGCTTCAGCCTTTTCTCAGAAACATCTTCAGGTAAAGCTGAATTATCTGTGTAGCTACATATCAGTCATAGTGTTACAGCTCTCTGACTTATCACACATAGTCATAGACTTAAGGCATAAAGCTATTATAGATATGCAGTATATATATTGCTCATATATAAATATATATATATGTTGTAACATAATTAAAATATCAAACAAAGTGAAAAGCATGTTAGTAATTGTCAAGTGTTACATGTGGCTCTGATTCCACCTCGGCTTCTCACTGGCATTGTCCTTCACAAATGCAAAACCTGACTGACTCCAATGACAGTACAAAGTTCCCTGATTTGTCTAAGACGTAGTCTTACATCAGTTTTTTTTTTATTATTATTATTATTATTTCCATAAAATTTAGAGCTTGCTTTCATTTATCTGCCTATAAATATGAACGAAAACTCTTTCACCATAGCAGTTTAAAACATTTTACATGTATCAATATAGTAAGGCTACAATACCTCTGCACGGTAGGGAAATACTATCTTTAGCACATATGTAATAGTGAGGTAGAGAGTACATTATCCAACCAAGGCCAGGCAGATAGGACAAGGATTCAGATTTTCAGCCTTTTTTCAGTCTCTTTTTCAGTCTCGCATCTATCTTCTTTCCCTAGGTTTTACAATGACCTACATATGATTGCACAAGGAATGCAAAGCCAGCAATAAACACTTTTAGCCTGTATATAGCAATGATCATCTATCCTAGTTATTCAAGTATAGAACATATAATCTCACAGGACAATAAAGTTCTTTTAATTTTCTGGTTTAGCCCTTTGAGAGTCATAAGAATTCTAATTACTGGTACAGCACTTAACTGCACATCAAGAGCTTGAGGATTGCAAATTCTATACGTGACTTTTTTTATCCACAAGCCACAGATGAAGGAAAAGCTGATAGTGGTTTTTGACCTAAATTATCACCTAGCAGCTAGAGATTCTGCTCTCGGGAGAAAAGGATTCAGTGTCACTCTTAGAACTTCATACACCCCTACTCTTCTCTTAAATACTGATGTGTTTATCTGCAATGTAAATGCAGCTTTATGTAGAGGTTGAGGTTCTCTAAACATGAGTGTTATTAGAAAGCAGTGGGTATGGATGTCAATAAGGTTTTATTATAGAATCATAGAATCATCTAGGTTGGAAGGGACCTTTAAGATCATTGAGTCCAACCATTAATGTAATACTGACAAAATCACCACTAAACCACGTCCCTCGGCACCATGTCTACCCATCTTTTAAATAACTCCAAGGATGGTGATTCAACCACTTCCCTGGACAGCCTGTTCCAATGTTTGATAACCCTTTCTGCGAATAAATTTTTCCTAATATCCATCCTAAACCTCCCCTGGCGCAACTTCAGATTGTTTCCTCTTGTGCTATCACTTGTTACCTGGAAGAAGAGACTGACCCCCACTTCGCTACACCCTCCTTTCAGGGAGCTGTAGAGAGCGAGAAGGTCTCCCCTCAGCCTCCTTTTCTCCAGGCTAAACAACCCCAGCTCCCTCAGCCGCTCGTCACAAGACTTGTGCTCCAGACCCCTCACCAGCTTCATTGCCCTCCTCTGGACCCGCAACAGCACCTCAATGTCTTTTTTGCAGTGAGGGACCCAAAAACTGGACACAACACTTGAGGTAGGACCTCACCAGTGCCGAGTACAGGGGGACAGTCACTGCCCCAGTCCTGCTGGCTGCACTATTCTTGATACAGGCCAGGATGCTGTTGGCCTTCTTGGCCACCTGGGCACACTGCTGGCTCATGTTCAGCTGACCGTTGACCAACACCCCCAGGTCCTTTTCCACCAGGCAGCTTTCCAGCCACTCTTCCCCAAGCCTGTAGTGCTGCATGGGGTTGTTGTGACCCAAGAGCAGGACCCGGCACTTGGCCTTGTAGAACCTCATACCAATGGTGTCGGCCCATTGATCCAGCCTCTCCAGATCCCTCTGTAGAGCCTTCCTGCCCTCAAGCAGGTTGACACTCCCACCCAACTTGGTGTCATCTGCAAACTGAATGAGGGTGCACTCGATCCCCTCATCCACATCGATAAAGACATTAAACAGAACTGGCCCCGATACTGGGCCCCGATACTGAGCCCCGGGGAACACAACTTGTCACCAGCCACCAACTGGATTTAAGTCCATTCACCACAACTCTCTGGGCCTGGCCCTCCAGCCAGTTTTTTACCCAGCGAAGAGAACACCTGTCCATGCCTTGGGCAGCCAGTTTCTCCAGGAGAATGCTGCAGGAAATGGTGTCAAAGTCTTTACTAAAGTCTAGGTAGACAACATGCACAGCCTTTCCCTCATCCACTAAGCAGGTCACTTTGTCATAGAAGGAGATCAGGTTTGTCGAGCAGGACCTGCCTTTCATGAACCCATGCTGACAGGGCCTGATCCCCTGGTTGTCCTTCATGTGCTGCATAATGGCACTCAGGATGATCTGTTCCATAACCTTCCAAGGCACTAAGGTCAGACTGACAGGCCTGTAGTTCTCCAGATCCTCCTTCTGGCCCTTCTTGTGGATGGGTGTCACATTTGCTAGACGCCAGTCAACTGGGACCTCCCTGGTTTGCCAGGACTGCTGATAAATGATGGACAGTGGCTTGGTGAGCACTTCCGCCAGCTCCTTGGGTGGATCCCATCTGGCCCCATAGACCTGTGTTTGTCTAAGTGCTGTAGCAGGTCACTCACAATTTCCCCCTGGATTATGGGGTCTTCATTAGGCTCCCCGTCCCTGTCTCTAGTTCAGGAGGCTGGGTACTCAGGGAACAACTGGTCCTACTACTAAAGACTGAGGCAAAGAAGGCATTAAGTACCTCAGCCTTTTCTTCATCCTTGGTCTGAAACTTTGTTCCTTCTCCCCCCCTGCCTAATAAAGGATGGAGATTATCTTTAGTCCTCCTTTTATTGCTAATGTATTTATAGAAACATTTTTATTTTCCTTAACAGCAGAAGCCAGATTAAGTTCTAGTTGGGCTTTGGCCCTTATAATTTTCTCCCTATATAGCCTCACAACATCCTTGCAGTCCTCATGAGTGGACTGCCCTTTCTTCCAAAGGCCATAAACTCTCATTTTATTCCCTGAGTTGTGACCATAGCTCTCTGTTCAGCCAGGCCAGTCTTTTTCCCTGACAACTTGCTTTTCGGCACATGGGGATGGCCTGCTCTTGCGCCTTTAAGACTTCCTTCTTGAAGACTGTCCAGCCTTCCTGCACTCCTTTGCCCTTCAGGACTTCCTCCCATGGGACTCTGTCAACCAGGCTCCTGAATAGACCAAAGTCTGCCCTCCGGAAGTCCAAGGTGGCAACTTTCTATCCATCTGCTACAGTAACTGCACGAGCAGCGTTAAAAATAATCACCTCTTCAGCCAGTATATCTGTGCTGGCAAATCTGGTTGAGACACAGCAAGGCTTACAGAAGACCACTCTTACTGTTTCAGCTCATGTCATTTGGGAAGGTGATGGAACAGTTGCTGCAAAAGCTCTTTTGGATGGAACCCTCTGTGTTTCATCACGGGACTCTGCTGCTGTAAGTATGGATGACCACATGAACTGGGTTCCTTAGAGATGAAACAAAACCAAAAGATGCACTCCAGGACCGCATCTAATGTGCTCCAGTTGCTAAGGGGTCTGTAGGACAAAACTAGATCTAATCTCAAATAAAGCTCCTGGAATGTGCATAGTGCAGAAGCTGGATCTTCAGTGCCAGCTGTTTTATTCTCCGAATCCTTTCCTGTTGTACTTGCTTGCTAACGTAGGCATGGTTGGCATTAGTGCATTCGTAATGTAGACATGATCTGATTCTGCATTGCTTGGCAACTCAGAATGAATTGCCAAGTGAGTGACACTAAGGTAAATCCTAACCCTATAAAATTAGGCTGCTTCTGTTCAATAAGGGCTAGGTAAGTGTACTGTTACTCTGGTTACTGTTATTTGGAGTCCGGTTTCATAAACAGTATTTTAGTAGGTTATTCTGCATCTGCATTAGTTCCCTGAATTCAGTTCACAATATGCTGCACAAATGCTTGTGGCTATACAGTGCAGGCAGGGTACAGGAATAGAAACACACAGCTGGGAAGGAGGAAATGATTATTTAAGCTGGCTTTAGCAGTATTGTTGCTGAATGTCACAGCACGTCAAACCTTACTCTGAAAAGTTCCCTCTGGAACATATTCTAGGGTAAGGAAAGGAGAATTTGACCCCAAATTAATTTACTGCATAGGCTTTTGCTGCAACTATGTAAGTGCATATGCTATTTTGAAAGCATGTTAGTCACAACATAGAAAATGACGTCAACTAAAGTGATAGAATATAAGTATTTCATATTAAAAATGTAATAATTGAATGGAGTACTAAAGTATGTTTTCCGTCTCAACTTGGTAATGCTTAAATCCTGGGGTGCTGAGACCACTGGCTTCCAGGCCTGATCAATAATGTCTCATTATCTTATGTTCCATCCCTTAAATATCTGTTTCTGTTATTGTTCCTTGTCTTTTGTAATGGTTCTAAATCTCTGGAACTGAACAGACATCATGCTCTAGCTTTGTACAGTACCTATCACTGTGGGGGATCCTTATCCATAACTAGGGTTCCTGGGCACAATAGTAATGTAAACAATGCATAATAATTAATAAATATTGTATAAAATAATAAGTTCCATGAGAATGGGGAGCAAGAGAAAAGTGATTTAAAAAGAAACCCAGGGAAGGTTAGAGTTTTACTGCATTTATTTACATCACATTCAGCTGAAAGAGATTTTTGCACTGAATAACTAATACATTTATTTTTCATAGGACAGCCAAAAATGGTGAAAAGTGACAGAAATGTATAACACTTCAGTACTTGGCAACTATTGCTATTCTTCAGGTGTTATTTGATGCTCAGCCTCAACAGTATTCACAGCACATAAATTTATGTTATGCCAAGAATGGAATACATATACTTTGCTATTTTACTATAAAATTGCCTCAGTACTAAGAAACTGAGTAGTCATATTCATAAATAGTGACAGAACGTATGATAAATCTTGAGCAAAAAGCTAGATTCAATGAACCCTAATAGCATTACAAAGATAACTGGATGTTTTTTGTTTCTATAATATTAAAATAGAAAAAAAAATCAGGGTAAATAAAGCAACATCCAAGAAAGCTACTTACAAAATTGATTCAAATTGGCAAAAGACCATCAGAAAAACTTTTTTTTTTCTAAAAGACATATTAAATTCCAGAGATCCTAAAATTTTACTTTTCATACTTTCTAAAAGCGAAAGTCTTGGGTCTTTTTTTGAAATGTGAAGTATTTTGCTCTTAAAAAAACCTAACTAAATTAAAAGTAAAGAAAGGGAGGTAAGCTTTCCCAAAGGGTAATAAAACCATTAACTTGCTCAGACTGTTTTTAAATCCTATTTTTCTGAATATATCTTCAATGAGTTGCTAATGGATTTCCATCATAATTTTTATTAAATTTATTCTGCTCCACTCCAAAGACACAGAGTTAAATACTGTTTTGTAGCTATAACCACCAAGACAACAAAGTTGTCTTGGAAATGTTTCCACAGAAGCCCAAATTGTGACCTCATGCCACCCTAATAAAGACACATATGGTTGTGAGGAAGCCTGTTTTAGAAACACCTACACTGAAATTTCCTTTGATCAAACGTAGGTCTAGAAAGGAAAGTCTCTTGTAAGGCAAATGTGCAAAAGCCCACGCTTGGGAAAAATGAATCTGCTGTGTAGACTTCCTTGATGCTTTCTGGCAAATGGGATTAATGCTTAATCAGCCCTTAATCAACAAAAAGACTGAAATGGGGCTGTGGAGCAAAAAATACAATCTACTTGGTAAAGGACTTTCTGTGTCTGAACTGGTCTACTCTATACACTTATAAAACCACTGGAAAAGCAGCACGCCTAGGTGATCAGATGAGGAAAAGCACATAATGTTTGTTTTAAATTAGCTGTGAATTTTCTTACAATGGCTTTGAAGAGCAGCCTGTCATTTACCTTGGAGAAATTACAAATTACGTGTGGCCTTTGTATACTATAAATAGTATTTTAACTGATGAAGGCAGACCAACAACACAGTCAGGAATCTTTTCATATGTGATTGCACTAGGTTGGTAGTCAGCAAAGTGAAATTTGTAATTGTAGAATAAAAGAATCGTAGGCAGTCAAAACATTCTCATTTGTTTTTGCAAATGGTCTCATTGATTTGATCTTAACAGTAAGTGTAATACAGGGAAATCAATACATTACCCATAAGCCATAGAGTATATTGCAGCAATATAATATATTGCAGAAGGCTTTGAAGGGAAAATGTTATTGTTTTCCTATGTGCTCAGTGAAACTCATGAAGTCAATGGAAATATTCCCATTGGCAAGTAAAAGGTTTTCATGGGAAACGAGGAAATACCAGAGTCGCTCTTCCTTTAGAGATAACAACTACAGCTGCCATATGAAAAAGTTATTCCAGTGGAAAGCAAGCTAAAAATAAAATCAGGCAAAAATTCTTATGCTGAACTGCCTTCCCTGTTCTTGAGAAAGTTTTCATTTTCTTGCCAAAAGCTAATATTCATGCCAGTGGTTTTGCATTTTTCTGTTATAAAACATACCATACAAGTATTTTTAAAAGTATATAATAGGGAAAGTGCATTTACAGGTATTTCATAAGTGTTCTGGTGGCAACTGTTGGCTGTCACAAACAAATCTCTTTTTATCTGCTATATTGCCAACCAGAAGAGCCTATTGTGTTACTTTTGTTCTGAGGAGGTTCCTTCTCAAAGCAGGCTTTTCAGAGTGTCTGTTTAACGCATAATATAAAGCACAACAAAAGCCTTTTAAAAAAAACTATTTCAGAAGAGGAAGGTCACTCAACAGCTCTTCTTGCATCATAGTTTATTAACCATCTCACGCGGCTGGGGAGCTATCAGGTTGGTAAATATGTGAAAGATTAGGTAAATTAAAGAATATGATTGGAATATTGGAGAAGCTCTTATCAATGGATGTGACTTAAGACAGTAAGGGTATAGCATCATGGATTTATTATTCATATTCCTGTATTAGTAGAAACACTTTAGAATCATCTGAGTTACAGAAACAGGCAAACCAGTCTGTCTTGTCTGCAAAAAAACAGCTTGCAAGAAAACCAGCAGGCATAACAGGAGGCCAGCCTGACTGAATGGGGAAAACCTAACTAAGCTCAAAAGCAAAAAGGGAGCATATGGAAAGCGTAAGTGGGTAGGGACTACCAAGGAAGAATACAGATGCACTGCCTGGGCACACAGGGATGAAAATAGGAAGGAGAAGGCACATCTAGATTAAAAACTGGCAAGGAGTACGAAGGGTAACAAGAAAGGCTTCTGTAGTTACTTTGGCATCAAAAAGATGATTAACGAAAATGTAAGTCCACTGCTGTGTGGGGTGGGCAACCCTGTGATGAAGGACATAGAAAAGGCTGAGGCCTTTTCTGCCTCAGATTTTACTGTAGGATTTGCTTTCAGGCCTCCCATGCCACTGTCTAATAGCAAAGTTGGGGTACAGAAGTCCTACCAAAGGTAGAGGAAAACTGAGTTAGGGACTAGTTAAATAAGCTGACATATAGAAAGTCCATGGGACCTGATGGGATGCATCCAGAATTACTGAGGGAGCTGGCTGATATCAGTGCCAAGGCTGCTTTTTATCATCTTTATCATAGCACCTGACAATCCCGTAAACAATTAGACTGAATATACCTTGAATAAATAAGGCAGCAAAAATTATTTCCACTCGTCGAATAGCTAAACAAGTGATGGCTCAACCTGTCAGTCAAAAGCAAAACAGCAAATGTCCATACTGTAAAAATTCCACCAACTGCAGCTACAAACTGGTCTCTCTAATAGCAAAAGAGGAAGGAGCTGACTATAACGATATCAGGCAGGCAAACAGGAGTCTTCAAATATGTTAGAGGTGTATTCACTGCCAAAGAAGATTTTTCTGATGTTTGTCTGGAAGCTACCTGGAGCATGAAAGCTGAACAACAACAACAAAAAAGTTCCATGACTTCTTAATCACAGACATTTAGATCCTCACACAGAAACAAAGATCCTCTCACTCTCTTGCAGTGTGATTTCCAAAACTGGTATCATTCATCCCAGGAAGAGTTGTGTATTTGCCCAATCTATCCAGTCAATTGTACTTCCAAGTGTGGACAGTTGCTAAATCATATCACTTCCCATTAATCAACATTTAAACTTGAAATCAAGCTGCGGGCAATCAGGTAATAATGAGAGTGAGAGTGCATGACTAATTGTCAGCTTATGTATATCCTTACCATTAGCTATTGACAATGAATTGCAAAAATGCAAAATTCCTTTTCCAATTTTTTTTTGCTAACTAAAGCTGACAGGCTCATAAAACCACTGCCCAGCTGTCAAACTATGGAAAACATGCTGCATGTAAACAGAAAACGACTCAAGGGCAATAAAAACCCCGATCAAAGGGTGAGCAAAGGCAAAACAAAGTTTGACCTTGAATCCCTGCAAGGAGCTCTGAATGATTTTAATAGCAACCTTATGCATTGCACTACAACACTGAACTATTTGGGAAATGCATGCAGAATAGAGATAATATTGCAAATGGCAGTGATAAATATTTAGCAAATGATAGCGCAGACTGCCCAGAAATAGAGGAAAGAGATGGGAGCAAAAGTAAACGGTTATGTTTTGGACCCACTGAGATGTTTTAAACCAGAAAAATTCTGAAGCACATGCTCATCTTAAAAGATGTTAATGTCCAATCAAACGTATTTGATTTATACATCTAAAGTCACGCATACAATTAAATGCCTTTCGAGATGGAATGCTCAGTACCTTCCAAAATCAAGCTCTTACCTGGGTCTTGAATGTTAACATTTAATAAGGAGATTTCTTATTTCTTAATGCCCTTTAGTCACATATTTTGTAGCATAACTAATATATATATAGCAATACACTAATGGAGAAATGCTGTATGAGAGTGAAACCAGTCTTTTCAAAGAATCATTTTGAAGTAGTGCTGTTCAGTGGTAGGTAGTTTAATAATAATTGGTAAATCTTTTTATTTGCAAGTTGAAGAGGCTAACCTCCCCAGTAGTCCACCCCTCTCTGTCAGCAGAGGTTTCAGTGCTCCCAGCTAGAGTGTGTCTGAAGGAACTCCTCATTTGGCCTGACAAAGGGAAGCAGAAACCCCTGGCAGAGGAGGGAAATTCCTAAAATGGATCTGCCACTGACAGAACAGACTTATTTTGGAAATCTCTGCCCTCAACTGCTAGCTCCCATGCCCTGGCTGGAGATTACCACTCTCCTGTTGTGTGACAAATGCTGAGCCAACTCTTCATGGAGCCACTCGAACTAAGTGGGTGGCGTCCATAGCAGGGGACAGGACAACTTTCTTACTGTCATTTCCATATTGATTATCATTTGTTCTTACAAGACAATATTAATCATCTTAGTTAAAAGTCTTTGTGGGTTTCTCAGATAATTAATTCAATGTATATGTAAAAGTCAAATGCTTACATTTATACAATGAAATGAAAGAATGGTACCACTGAATAAGGTGTTTATTTGCACTGTCCAGAAAACAACAACAAAATATTTTAGGCAGGCAGATATGTACAACTGACAGCTAGAAGAGTCTTCTACCTAATGAAAGTTAACTTCTCAAAAACTTGCCTCACCTCCCATCTTAACAAATCTCAGACACAAATACTTCTCAAATTTCTTTTTTTCCTTAAGGAAATGCTTGTCTGTGAAAAGGGGAATGCTGCAGCTACTGCCAGTAAGATGCAAGCTGCTTGTGACTCATTATCTAACTAAACTACTGTCCCCCTGGCCTGTTCATAGCGCAAGGCAGGGAAGAGGGAGAGGAGAAGAGCAAAAGAATCTCTTTCGGCTGAGAATTGCAGGCTTCCTTGCAGGGTCACTGAGTGACTTCTCTCTAGGAGAAGCTGCAGCAAGGATTTTACTGAGCTGAGCATTTGAAAAACTTTGAGGGTCTTGCTGCTCCTCAGTCCTTCCCTTTAGGCAGCTAAAACGGCAAGAAAGACACAATTTTCTTTGCACACCGGGAGCTTTCAGACACAAAATATGTCCCATTACAATCACAGCTCTGCTGTCTACTCATTCTACCTGAAATTTCACAATGGCTTCCCTGCTTGGGCTAGGCTTCATTTTATGGTACTATAAATGTATTATTTCACTTGCAAGTGAGAAAACAGCACTATGTTGTTCTGCTGGGAAACAAGGCGTGGACCAATCCATCCCTGTTCTGCATTTCTGTGGAGTCTGATATGCCTTTGAAAATACGTGACATTGTGCTTATGGGAAAATCAAAAAGAAAGTAATTCAAAGGACATATACTTATTAAATTGCTGAGAAGCCACTTAAACCCTTCTCTTGCCCAGTACCTGCAGGAGTGGTCTGAATTACCAGCATTGCCAGTATTCTGCCAATGGCATTGATTGCTACATACAAGAATTAGGCAGGACAGTGCTACGCTGGACGCTGCGGGGCATTCACAAGGCATAGCATTCTCAAAATTGGGATCTGTAGCCAAGAAAGAATAGTGCGTCCTTTTGCATACCTGCTGTGGGGAAAACGTTAAGAGACACTAGCATCTATTATCAAATCAAATAGAGTTCAGTTCCATTCATGTTATTCCATCCTCAAACCAGGACACCTATGTTATTTAAATGTACTTAAAAGATGAGAAAATTGGTTTTCCAGCACTATGTAAAACTACTTACATGCCCCATTGATTTTTGAGATATACTGAAGGTGCTCTTTCAACAAAGCTGCTCCCAAACTGCTGTACGCATGACAGGATGCTTTTTGTCTACGTCCATTTCTACTCCAGTTTTATACGGAGTGGGACTACGGCTTCTGTAAACAAACCCTCGAAGTCTGTGGGCAAGTGCCCGGTAAGGCTGGGAGGGGTCTGTAGCAGTGGTGAGTTGGCTGGTACATTTTCGTGTTGCTTGGTGAGGAGAAGGTATAATTGCCCTTGTATCAGTAGGTGCTCCTTTCTGTATAAATATTTAAAATTGTAATGAGTCCTGTGCTATTTCCTTTCACCACTAGCTGAACTACTGTACCAACTCCTGCCTGCTTCCAGCAATTATTAAAGTAGCTCTCCTTTGGGAAAAGCAGGAAAAGCTTGGGGGAAACATGCGCGGTTGTTACCGCTCCGTCTGTGGTGGCTGGCTATAACCGCCTGCGGCCTGCGCTGCTGAAAGCCTTCCCGGCCCTGCGGGGGCACGGCACCCCTCCGGGCACTGAGGCGAGCCAGGGCCACTCGGCAGCCAGGCCGGGCCGCCCCCGACCCCTTTGAGTGGAGGCTGGGGCAGCACCGGCGCTGAGGAGGAGGGACGCTGCCGCTGCCGCCCCCGTCCCTCACTGTCCCCTCACGGTCCCGGCGGGGTCTCAGGGGAGGGCGAGGCGCGAGGGGTGCGGGAGCGGGAGCCTCGCCCCTCGGCACGTGCAAGTCCCGCCTCGCGCCGCGCTGCACCTTTAAAAGGGGGCGGGGGGGGCTGACGGGCAGCGTCACGTGAAGGGGAGGGGCCGGAACCCGCGCTCGCGCCCAGTCGGCTGAGGGAGCGGTGGCGGGTCCCTGCGGCAGCGCGCACCCGCGCTCGGTTCGGGAGCGCGCCCCGGCCCGGTCCTGCCTCCCCCTTCCGTCCCGCTGCGGAGCGGTGGGAGCGCCCGGCTCGCCCTCCCGGTCGCCTTGCTCTCCCGGCGGCGGCGTGCGAGGATGGAGCTCTTCCAAGCTAAGGACCACTACATCCTGCAGAATGGGGAGCGGGCGCTGTGGTGCAGCCGGAGGGACGGCAGCCTGCAGCTGAGAGCTGGTGAGGGGCTGGGGCCGGCGCCGGGGCGTGCCTCGGTGCCCGCTTCCTGTGTGGGGAAGGGCGGGCCGGCACCCACCCACCCTGCGTGGCTTGGCCGGGGGGCGACGGCCGGGGAGAGGGGCGCTGAGGGGAAGGGCGGGACCCTAAACGCCGCTGAGATCGCCCGGTGGCGAGCCCCGGGTGAGGGTGGCGGGGCTCGGTACGCCGAAGGTCGGCTAGGGAAGGTGGGTGGCCGCCTCTCCTCGCTTGGCCGAGGCGATGCCGGGCCGCCGCCTTCCCGGGGCCGGTTGGGTGCGGGACGTGCCGCCTGTCCTGGCACCGCTGTCCCAGCGAGGAACCTGCCTCCTCCAGATGGATTTTTTTCTTACACAAAGTGTTTGTTTCTCTGCAAAACACAGTCGGGGAGCCCCTGCCAGTTCCCCGTGCGGAACCCGAATAGTTTATCATGTTGAAATGCGTCTGGTCACCCTCAGGGGAGCATCACCAAAGGAGAAGGGCCATCTTGTGTTGGTGTCAGCCTTATATAAGTGATGCTTGCCAGTGTTCCCGGTAAATGGTGACTGTGCCCCTTGGAACAAACCTGTCCCTCTCTGAGGAGAAACTGAACAGGTGGCTACGCTTGTAAATTGTTCTCAAATTTTTCTAGTGACTGTAGGCAGTATGGCAATTACAGAGGAGGGCTATGTGTTATTAATATCAGGCTGCAAAGAAGGTAATGGGAACAAAAGCTGTAGATAAAGTGAGTTGTGTTAACGGAAATTTCAAAACTGGTAGTTACAATACACTATCTGGGAGGTTAGTCAGTAAAGGTGTCTATAAAATGAAATGCCATCCTTAGAAATTAGCCTGCTCTGAGTAATAGATGTAACTTAGATGTAAAGGACAGTAGTGTTCTTGCTTATAAGTTAAAGAATACGCTAAATATCCAGCTATTTTGCAAAATGTATGGCAGGTTGCACAGATGTTACTTGCAAGTTTCTAAAATTGGGATCCATGTTATGCCAAAAAAGCCAGTCAAGCATGTACATGCCCAGGTTGGCTGAGTACAGTACAGTTCATGAGCTTTTTTGAAAGGCTGGAATAACTTTATATGTAAGCATGAAATACCATTGTTATCTGTGTTTATCCAAAGAACTGCTTTTCGTACTGGTCTTTCTTGTGTTATGTTTTTGTACTTGAGTCATGATAATGCTTTTGTCTTGTCAGTGCAATTTGTTTACATCTCTTAGATAAAACTACTGTCTGTCTCAAGTTAACATGACTTATTCTTGTCCCCCAGCTTCACTTATCTTAGAAAGTCCAGCAGTACTTTGATTTATAAATCATCTTACAAAATACCTGATGTTAAGCTAGCTAACAAGACTACTAGTTATTGACATGCATGTTTTTGTGGGGGGGAAAAAGCCCCTTGGTTTTAGATTTGCTATAGTTATAATCATCTGCATAGGCATAAAAGCTCTCATTTGACCCTGAGTAATAATAAAAGCATGAACTAGTGAACTGCAGTTCTGGAGACTGTTTGAAAGCTTTAATTTTAAAAGCATCAATCACTTGTTTTCATGCAGCCGCTGCTGTGATTTATTTTTTCTTTTCTTGAAGTCTGATAACTTCATGGAGGCTTTGCCAGCGCTCAACAGTTTGTCTGCATACTGTTCAGCAGGATTTTGTCCATAGCTTGCCTTTAAATTTTCAGCTGGTAAACATGTGATCCCTATTGTGTGTGACCTACAGTTTAATGATAGGTAATATGATATTGAAGTGTCTTAGCCTGCTTGAAACTCTTTGATTGTTAGTCATGATTTCCCATTTCAATGTTTGTAGCTGTGTTTTTCCAGCCATGTCTGTGGATCACCTTATTGAAAGCAGGCTCTAGGGCTGTGAAATGAAGTACCTTAGAATGTTGAAAGCAAACCCAAGAAGGAAACAGTTCTCTCAAAAGAAGTATTTCTTGGATCAATAGCTCTTGCTTGTATTAAGACAAAGCTGGATGTCGTCAAGTTTACAATTTTATTACGTTTGACCATTTATAATCAAGGCCACTGACCGGAAATGAGTAAATGGATTACAGTGTGATGAGTCACTGCCATATTAAAAAAACCAAAGTCATAACTTGTGTTCATTGGCATGTTTAATAGTCTATCAAGAGGCTATAGTCTAACTATGTGTCTCTACTTGCTTTTGGAGGCCTTGGTTTTATTCTGTTCCACAGAGGCTCCTCTGAATTAATCTTTACACATTCATGGATTGAAATAGATAATACTGGCAAACCTTGCAAAGTCTTCCTTTATATGATAGGTCTGAATCTAAAGAGCTCATGCTAAACTTTATAATACTCTCCTCCCTTAACCATAAAGGCATGTTCAGAAATTTGCTAATCGTGAAAGCTTTATTTCTGACTTCGTTGAATCATGGAGAGAACAGCTTGAGTTAAAAAAAGGCAAAAAAACTTGGCAAATATTTGTTATAAGCAAAGTCTGAGGATGGCCCTAGTTTGAAGGACACCTGCCTGTGTTTACAAGATGTTTCTGTTTTTTTTTTTTTTTTCCCCTCTGAAGTGAAAGCATTAATGAGTTACCTACAGGGAAATCCATGAATCACTTTGGCATCATGGATTTTGTTAGGAATTTAGCTGTCTACAGGGTACTTTTTTCAGTGTAGTGAAAAACCACGTGTTCAACCATGCTTTAAATACTTTACATTAGATCTTGATCGGGATTTCACTCTTGGTGTACTCTGCTTATGTGCTGCTTGCCTGCTCCTGACTGGTAGTTCTACACAGATTACAAATATCACTCTATTGATGTTGGTATACATGCATGTGTATACACATGTAGAAAAGAGCAAGTATTGAAGACACTGAATCCTACTCGCCATTTTCTTATCAACAGAAAAAGGAATGAGATTATTTCATGGAGTAAGAACTTCTGTTATCATTGTGTTGGCCTTCATAATATTCTGGGCAGTTATGTCAGACTAAACAAGATTGGGAATGGTTGCTACTAGAACCAGTGTAGTAATGTTGGTTCCCACCACCTTGGAGAAAAAAATCTACCAGATAGTTTGTGATACACAGATTGGAATTATTCTAACACAATTTATAGGGACTTCATGCTCAGACTCCGTCACCTGTGCTTGTAAGAGTAAGGTGGTGCTAAGATGTGTCTTACCTCTGGAGCTATGACTAGAGGCAAATGAATATTCATTTGTTTTAAACACTTTAGGAAATCAGTGTTACAGTACTGTTGTGAATCAGCAACTGAAGCAATGCCTCTTAAAATATTTTTCTTTTAATGAGACATGTTATCAAACAGTATTCTCAGAGTATCCAGGGAGACATTTCAGGTTAGGTGTCTTAATAGCGTGAAATCTTCTCTGCATCATAAATCATAAGGCCAGCTAATATTCTAGCTATATGTGCTTGCCTTACTCCTCAAAGACATTACAGGAGTCATGTAGAAATTGCTTGTTAGAATTCCTGAGCTGTTCTTCATGATTGTAGACTGGAGGAGAAGAGCAGCTCCTTTGTTTGAAGTCTAATGCCTGTGAATGCTCAAGTGAAGGCCTTGGTCTAATGACCAGTGTAAGGAGCAATGCTGCTGATACTAATAGCATCAGTAGGTTTGAAGGCTACAGAGTAGTCCTAAGTATGGTTCTGAGGGATGATGGCCTGAGTGTTATTTCATGTTACTGAATTAAGTATTTCATACAAAACTGACTTCCTGAATTTCAGTAGTATGTCTCGGAAACTGCCTATGTATTGTGGAAAATATACCAGAGGAGATAGTTATAGCTTTAGAAAAATTCTCTCTGTATTTCAAGTTACTTTATAAAGAACCTCAAGCTTTTTTTTGACACTTTCTTTTTTAGCTGCAACGGTTACCGAACTGTTTCTCACCCTTGCCTGTTCATTCTGTTCCCCCTTTTCCATACCCTTTCTTAGATGTCAGCACAACATACTTGTGGCATATGTGACAAACCAGATGTCAGAACTGATCTGCATTAGCTGCAACCCAGCAAGAATCTATGCTTAAAGAATCTTGAGCAGTTAGTTCCTGTTGCTGCTTGCTCCTTCTCATGAAAGAGAGCAGAGAGGGGTGGGCTGCTGTATGCCCTTCATCTGATTGTTATATACATTAGTCAATTTTGTAGCTTCTGAATGTGAGGCAAGAACTTCAAATGTATTTACCAGAGATAAATTATTTTCTGCTTTCATTAAATAAGATCTACTTTATAATTCCATCCATGATTCTTTTTACAGAGCATAGTAAACCTAAAACTGAGACTTAAATGGGCTGATAGTATGCTACACCCTAATCTGGGGAGAGTTAAATAAATCTTGAGGTGAGAAGTTTCCTGATTACTTTCCTGTTGAGGCTTAGTAGCAGAGCACAAGTTGAATAGGTCTGGAAATGGCCAAACTTGTCCCAACTCAGATGCATAGGTGTCTTGGAATTCCTGTACACACTGAAATGACTTTAGGTTTTAAACAAATATATGAAAAACCTTTTAACCTTGATATGATGTTGCTTTTTATTTTTAAAACCTGAAAGTTGCTTGCTTTGTGAAGAAAAAAAAAAAAGCAAGCTTCTCCCCTGGAATTAAAATGAATCTGTAATTCGGGTGGATTTCTGTGGCATGTATTTTGCTAGTGGAGGTTAGACTCATCTTTGATCTCTCATGGGTTAGTATTAACTAAATAGTAGTGAATAGGAAATTGCATATTAACTGCAACTAAAATATTTATAACAGAAGGCACTGACAGGTAGCAGCCTTTCAATTTAAGAAGGGGGTCTGCATCTGTATCAGGCTTGTGGTATTTCAGTCTGTGAATACTGTTGTTCTTACTAGGTTCTTTCACAGTTTAACAGTGTGGGTGGTATTTCAGCTGTATGTGTAAGGAAACATTCAAACTTAAATGACTTAAGTTTTAAACTGTCTGAACTGTAGTAAAAGGTGACCATTTATTTGATATGCTGTTAGTGTTCTTTCAAAACAACTATTGTAGGTTGGAATGTGATTTTTTTTTTTTTTGGTCTCTAACTGATACTATTAAGCATACAGGACACATCCATGTTGCTGAAGTTATGTTCCAGAAAGCACAGTTAATGCTGTAACTTTTTTTTTTAAGACACTTCCTGAAGGCTTTGGGTGACTTTGAGAAGTGATTTGATGGGCAGCAGGGCCTTTGCTGGTAATTAAAGAGTGAGACTGACAACAAGAAAACACTTTGTCCCGCTTCTCTTCCCAACTGCTGTGTTGCATGGCAGCTGCAACAGGAGCCCCCGGGATGTCAAAGGACTGCAATAACTTCCACTAAGTACTTCCCTTAAACTGTGAGGTTTCTCAGATGGTGGTTTAGAATTTTCTTCTAGAAACAAATTCTTCAGTGCAATGTCAAACAAGTCTTGAATGTGGCTTACACATACACAATATACATATTGAATGTGTATTTCAGAAACTCATTCTGCTAGGGTTATGTATTGAGACTCAGGGCCCAGAGTTTGGCAGACTGTACTTCATTCCCTCGAATTGCCTCAAAGATTTGAGACTACTGACAAAAGCTTTTTTGTCACTGTTTAGAGGTTTTATGATTCATGTTTAGTGTTATAAAGAACATGAGTTTTTAATGTACATAAAGATTTTTAGAGAATAAGATATAAATTTGGTAACTCTCTGCTTCTCAATAATACTTTAAGCTCGAAAACTTATGCCCTGTTTTGAGTAATGTAGTAAGTCTTTCTCTCTGATAACATGATAGGGGATAGCAGGCAAGATCATGCTGAGATGCTGAAGTAAATCACATAAGATGCCAGCATTGTGCAAATCAAATTCTGAGCCAAATTTAGAAGTATTTGACCTTGCCCAAGAGGTAGTTGAAAAATGTAGATGGCAAATGTGCTGTTCTGTCATTAATTGTTAACTTTCGGTTTGTTTTGTCCCTGTCTGTTTCTCAATTCAGGAAAAATGGCAACTTTCCCACATATGGCTGATGTTTAAGACTTTTCATTATACTGAAGTGTCTTCCAGTAATGCTTAAATGATATACTGCTTGTTGTCCTTTGACTAAATAGTCAGTTTGTTCCCAACAGTTAAAAAAATAGGGGGAGGGTGGGAATGTACAGTGTGTGTGGCATGAAATCCTTTACTCTCTGTTCCTGAAACACGTGCTGAGTTTTTGAGTGTAACTGCCTTATTTAGTGTTTGAATTGGTTATTCCTAATCCATAATTCTTTTTCTGCTATGAGTTTGATTAGTTGGGCAGTCTGAGAGGAAAGTTAATTACAGTGTGAGAAGAAAAACCTTACCTTGCTTAGACTTGGCTCACCACAGCTATGCCGGTGTTTCTCTCATGGCTCTTAAGAAGCATTAATGTAAGTCAGTTCAGTGATAAATAAACTGCTTTCCATAATCGTGAAATCCTTCTGCTCAATTAATGTTGATATTTAAATCTTTTGAGGATGGGATAACTTTCTTGCATGCTCTTTTGAGTATAGCTGTAACTGTTGAGCAAACTCTTTAAACAGTGTATCTTCAGAATGAGTGAATGTGGTGTTTAAACTGTCAGATTTGTAAGTAGGTTTGAATAAAACCTTTCTCCTGCCTTTTTGATAATTTCCCTCTTACCAAGTAAGTAGGAGTAAAAAGAAAAAAAAAATACAGACAACCTACTGCTTTCCTAGTTTTGAGGATATACCCACAAACAACTTGAGCTTTGTTGAAATACCAGCTGAAAACGGGAATGTGCATTGGGCTGTAATAATATTAATTAGTACAGTGTTGTTACTTTTGGAAGGATAAAAGATATTTCCTTACCCGTGTTGCTTCTATCTGACACAAAGTATGTGTCTACTAGTAGAGTTCAGCAGGGTAGAAGAATAAAGGGAAATTTTAAAGTAAAAAAAACCCAAACCTACTGAGCTTAGATGGCTTAGTGCCTATTCCACGTTTTAGGGGTCACTGCTGGTCACTTAACTGAAGGGTATTTACAGGTTTTTGGAATGGGTGAGGAGGCACTTCTAATTTCAAGTGGTTGAAATGTGTTTAACAGCTTGTTGCACATATTTAGCCACCTATGGCAGTGGTCTCTAAAGTGGTGTGTCAGAAAAAATATTTTATACCATTAATAAAGATAAAAGAAACACTATTTTAAAACTATTTATCTCATCCATTTAAAACTTCTACTTTTGTGTTTTATAATGTATGCAATATTAGTACAGTAGAACATGTGTATAGTTTATAAATATACATATATTCGGGGTGCATGCTAAATTATTTTTGGTGGTACATAATCAAAAAAGTTTGGAGACCGCTGATCTGCAGGGTTAAATTCTGTTTGGAGGGAAGATGTTTCACCTGGTAACAACAGTGGGTACAGGAGTTCCTTGTGCAGTTACTTGTAATACTGGATACTCTCCAAACGACTGAATATTTTCCATGTGTTTTTAAGTTTCCTGAGCAATGCCTGGTGACTCAGGGGATTTTATAACTGCAACAGAATACAAAGAAGTGCTTTTTATCAAAATGAGTAGTAAGGATTCATTTTTTGTTAGGCATTTTCTCTGCGACTTGCATCCTGCTTCTGCAGCAATAATACAAGCTTCTATTGTATACCCCAACTGCTTTAAATCTGTCAGTATACAGCCTGAATTGCACTTGAACTGTTCCTGTTCATCTAGTCTAATTTAAATACCGAAGGGAAGTGTCCAAAGAAACTAAATCACTGTTTCATTTTCCTAGACTCAAGTGAGTAGGTGTGTACTTTGTAGTGTGCTGTGCTTCTACAGTTGAGACAGGCACTCTGTAAGAAACTTGCCTTGAATTACTGTTTGGAAAACATGTGTCTCCTCGTTGGAGGATAAGCAGGCTTTCTAGCAAGGCTGTAAGGTGTAGTGGGAATGAGAAGACTAGCTGGGATTTTTCCGAAATCCTCCTAGTGTAGCCCAGCTGGAGGCTTCTTAAGGTGGGTGTGCATGTGGTAGGCAGATGTGGAGTAGTGGTGATTTCACTTTAAAGCATTTAAATTCTAAGTGGATTGAGGGCTCTCAAGACTTAACGCAGACAGTGCAAGTTGTACAAATGACAAATTAAAAATAATTAAAACAGGTGATTAGCTGAAGGAATAACTCTTTTGAAGTTAATGCTTCATGGCAATTAAGAGCTTTTACTTGCAATACTGAATGTCTTAATACTCTTCCATCTTTCTGCAATTATAGTAGCTTAAAAATAAATTCAGAAAACTTGTGCTGAAAGGAAAACTTAGTTAGCCTGAGTTTGTTTGCAAAGTAGTACTTTATTTCCTATAAGACAAAGAAGTTAAAGTTTATAGTCTTAAATCTTCCCCGTTTAATTTGTAATGTCTTAATCCTGGCTAATATTTCAGAACACTATTCAAAGATGAACTGGAACTCGGAATCAGACTTCCATTTGAAAAATCACAGAGGTCATAAAGGTCAAATTATGCTAATAATAAAGTCTTGTAGTTGTCTTTGATCTAAAGCAGCCACAATGTAAAGAAAAAAATCTCAAATCTATTTAAAAATAGTATTGAACTTTTTTCTAAAAGTTAACACTTTAGGTGTCAAATGTTACATTATCAGAGCTGAAGGATTTACTTTGGCTATTTATGGTGAGTTAATCAGCTTTTACTTTATATATATAAATGTCTATTGCTTGTGATGAGAATTGCTACTCTCTTAGGCTACGGAAAGAATTTTTGAGAAACAGCATGCGTTTATATCTGTGTTTATATGCTTACATATAAACTGAGTTTGAAGTTCAGTGATGCTTTGTACACTTTTTATACTGAGTACACTGACAGGAAATACTTTCTAGCCAAGGTCTGTTTCTGAAAGCCAGCGAAGTTTGAGGAAGGTAAGAGGAGCATACTCCCTGAATTACAGCAAGATTGGAAGTTATAACTATAGCAGCGGCTCGGTAGTAAGGGCTGGATTCAAGTGACTACAAATGAAATCTTTTTCCTCCCCAAAGGAAGCTGATAGCCCACCTGCTTAAACTCTTCAGACTTGCCTACAGTCATTCACTGTTGAGCAAGTGGCTTATCCCAAAGCAGTGGTTTGTTTTCTTATCAGAATTTGTGCTTGACCCGGAATCAACTCTGCTGGTGTTAGACTGGAGAAAGAGCTAGAAAGCTGTCTTGGCTTTTGATGCTCTTCCAAGTTGTTTTTGTGTCACCTTTTCAGGGTTATCTTTGTGTAAACAAAGAATTAAAGAAATTTGTCTGGCACTGCGTGGCCCTGCATCACTGCTGGTGAGCTCTGAGGGGTGGTGGTGGAAGTAATCACATCAAAGCTGGTTCTGTTCAGAATTTGTGACGGAAGTTCTATTGTGCTGTGACTACAATGCTGATACAATCACTGTGAATGGTAAACCTATTGTCAGTGGTTGTTAATCTCTGACAGGAATCAGCAAAAAGAGGCAACGCTTATTTCAATAGCTTGAATTTAGTTAGTGGGATAAGGGAAAGAATAAGCTATTTTGTACTTTGGGATGGAAACTAGGTAAGCAAGTACATACCTAAAAGTATTAAGGGCGTGTGTTAAGGCCTATCGAACCCTGGCAATTCTCTCAAAATATACTGAGGACACCAGAGAACTCCCCAGGTCAGGGAAGATCTTCCATGGGGCTCAGTTCACTGCTCATAGTGACTCTTTGTACGCAGCTTTCTGCTTTGAAGGACAATTACTATTTTGACAGTGCTCATTATCACCAGCACAATACTGTAAGAAATCTGTTTCAACAACATAATGTTGCAGTTTCAGGCTGATAAGTCTTTATTCCTGGCTGTGTGAGTTTCAAGAGATCACTAGACTACTGGTATGACATCTATAGGAAGATAAATTTATGTGGGGAAACAAGAGTAACTGTATTGATAAATTGGATTTCACCTTATATCTCAAAGCATTCAGTCTGGTTTGGGATTAGAGAAAAGTCCAGTGTTTTGTTTGATAGAGCCTTGTGGCAGTTAATTCTTATTGATAAGGCATTTCTTTAAAAAATGAAAAAAAAATCAAACTTGCCTTGTGTTGTTTCAGCAGTCAGAAATGTGGCCACATGTCTCTTATGTATGCTATCTGAAAACTTTTAACGGTGGATTTTCAGTTTTGTTTTGTACAGTTACTTTCCCCCTTGGCTTTAAAAAGATGTAAATACCTTCTGTAACATTTATTACTGTCCACCAACTTAGCTGCCTCTTACATTCTGCTATATTTTACAATTAAAGACTAGTCTCCTACAGGCTTGCAGTTAACTTTCTTGGATCTCTGTATATTTAAAATTGTTACATAAGCAAAGATTAAGTAGTTATAACTTTTCAAAGACACAAGATGGTGGCTGAAGATAGCTGCTGCCAGAATTGCAAGACAGACTAAATGACTGTGAGCAAACAGTCTCAAACAATTTTACAGTATTGAACAGCAGCTGGAGACAGCTTCTTCCAAAACAGGGTAAATGGGACTGCACTTACCATGAAAGCCCATATCCTTGGGGGGTGGGGAGGACTATAGTTAAACCTTTTAATTTGGTTTATCCATCTTGCATTTCCAGAGTGTACTCTTCAAGAGCAGAAGGTTCATATCGGTATTTACTGTAGTGATACTTATTTAGCACGATTGGGTGTTGGCTCTGAGTTGAGATATGGCTGTCACACAGGAAATTGAGCTATAACGAGTTGTGAAGTTCTAATCAGGTCAGAACCAGATGCAGTTTACTTAGCTAAAACAACTTGCTTGCTTCTATGCTGCACAATACTTTCCTATAAAAGTTCTCTAGAAATAGTATCACAAGATTGTTTTTTTTCTTACGCTATCACCAAAGAACGTCAGTGTGATTCCATAATTAGTGTTTTTTTTTCACAGCCTACAGGCATTCCTCCTGTGAGACTTCTTCACATACAGGTTTTCTTGGACATTGGAAAAAAAAAAGTTAATCTCCTCAAATGTTGCTAAATATGTATGTGTTGCTTTTTTTTTTTTCCTGTGCCCTGCCTTCGCCAAGGAAAAGTTTCTTGAAGCAGTCAGCCTTCACTATTGGTAGCTCGATAATCACACTTACCTCAAGAGCCAGTGCTGCCCAGCTTGTAGATATGTATTTGCTGTCTTTAAACAGCAAATTAAAGTGTAGTGTGCATTTAACTCTAAACGCATTCTCTTTTTTCCAAAGCTTGTCTATACTATAAGTGAACGTAGGAGTCAAAGTCTGGAGCCAGTTCTCATTGTGTCTCTGTGCTATTAGAGAGTGTTCCTGTAGGAGTCTTGGGCGCTGTGTGATTCATGTTTAGGGCTGCGTATCTGAGTAACCCGCAAAAGTAATAGTACAGCTACGTAAGACCCACATGTCCTACAGTCCCTGATACCAGTTTCCTTATGTCCTTTTACAGGCAAGTCTAAACTATTGTTTCCTTATCTGTAATTAAAACAATCCTTTTCTTGTGGTTTTTTTTTTTCTCTTGTAAGCTACTAGAAGAAAACCTCACTTACTATCCAGAGCTTTCTACTAATATCTCTTGTCGTAGCAGGAGATCAGTGGTTTAATAATACTTGGATGGTATTCTAGATTACTGGGTTTGTAGTAGCTATGATAAACCTTCAGTGGTTTGGTTCTTCAAATGCCTCCTGTGCCTAGTGGGTTTTTTTTGGCTGCTTGAAGTATCTGGCTGGTTTCTAGTGCTCTCAAAGGAATATGAATGTGGCAGTCGGTTGCAAAGATAGCAAAAAAAGTAGATGAAGTCTGAGATGAATCAGCTGTAGAAAATTCCCAGGCGTGAAAACAAGATTCTGTGAATGTGTGGGTGAACTAGGAAAGAAGGGAGAAGACTTGGGAGTGAGGAAAGCTGTCTGTGTTCCTCTTTCCTGTGAGTTTGATAGTGCAGATTTTCCACTCAGCATACAAATGCTCTTGCATGTTATGTGGACTGTAACTTAGGTCAGGCTGTTGTAGAACTTGTGTTGTATGAGCACAACATATGGATACAAGATGAGTTTAGGTACTTCAAGGTTAGAGGGTAAATCAAACCGTTCACACCGTTATAGCCACTGTCACTTATTTCCTGGTACTCCTCTACCTGTATTAGTCTCCTAAGAACTTCATTTAGTTGTACCGTGATTCATACTAGGTTCTGTACAGACCAAGTAGCTGCCTGTAGCACTCCTGCAGTGAGACGGGAAGGTTCTCTGCAGATATAGTCCATTAAATGGTACAGCCTGGTTACAAACATTAGTTGTAGCTCTGTACTGCCTCCTGCAAAGATAGCTTTACATTCTGCTACTGTGTTGTGGTGTGGGCTGGCCATCAAAACCTTTTTAGTTCTTTCTTGTCTGCTTATATAAAAGCACATGTGATATATTCTGTTTAAATGAGTTCAATTTAGATCTATCCTGGCTTAAACCATTTCTGTTTTATCTCATGTGATTGCTTGTATTTAATGACGAAATTAGCTGAGTCTCGTTTCTTATTAAATGTTATGCTGAAAGCTAAGAGTAAATGTGCATTCTTAGAATAGCAAAGTTCAAATTACAAATGTGTCTAAACGACACAGTGTTTAAAAGTACATTAAAAATATCAGGCTACCAGTTGTCACCTGCAGATCTTAGACTTCCAAGAAGAAACGAAGGTCTTGTAAATAAAGTGTGTGTAGGTGGATGATTGTAGTCTTCTGTATCTTAAGATACTGTGTGAGTTTGTTCTTTCAAATGTTTGTCTGCTTACACTGGGAGCTAAGATTTTAATTTGTCTGGATGATAAAATTGGAGAAAGTCTTCCACCCTGGAACCAAGTGAGTTTTGGTAGATAATAACAAACTTGTCCTTCTTGGTATAGAAAAACCTTCTCTCCTACACAGATATTAGTTGCTTTTAGTGGTTTCTCTTCACTTAAGATTTGACTTCTGAAACCTTTTCTTTCCCAGAGTCTTAAACTTCTGAACAGGTACTACACCACTGTTAGAAGCTCTTACTGAATATCTGCAGTGGGGGATACTTCTCATGTTTATATTATAATACTGACTTGCATCAAGTGATGGCTTGAATGCATGTTGAGAGGGGTACCCTTCACAGATTACAAAGTTGATAGTGTTGCCTTCCTGCTTTCTTTTCTACTTCCTATGTGGTTCACTGTAATCTCTAACAGTAGGAGAACTAGAAACCTAAAACTTATTTGTGTGCTTCAGTATTCCATGTAGTTGTGGGAGTGCTTTAACAAAAGAGGAAGTACGTGTGCATGTATATAGAAATAGAATGTGGAACTAATAGTAACTGGATAGGTATGGGAGAGAGCTGTGAGTAAAAGTTAACATCTGCTAGGTTTTTGAAGCTACACTCTTAACTTAATGAATGACCTGTATTCAATTTCACTATAGCCATGTAAAACTCCAGTTAAGTGACAAATTCTAATGGATGTCAGAAGAATTAAGCCTCCATTAAACTGAGTTACTGTAGCCCAAAACAATTTTTCTGAAATTTCTGGGAAAGACATGGGGTAGGGCTTTAAATTAGAAATTTAGTAATTTGGTCATAGCTACTTGGTAGCAAGCAAAAATTGAACGGCATATGTATCTCACTGCAGGAATTGTGGTGTATTTTCTACCCTCTAAGGTGGGTAAGTGGGAGAGAATGAACATCACTGAATTAATTGTTCTGTTGAGTTTACTTAAAAATAACCAAACAAACCATGGGCTTTGTTCTCCTTTGCAGCCACTGATCTTCTTTTGGCTTGGAATCCCATTTGTCTGGGTCTGGTTGAGGGAGTCATTGGTAAAGTTCAGCTTCATACAGGTATGTGGTGCTTTTGGTTTTTCTTTTTACTGCTAATGCACTTTGTTTTAAAGGCAGCGATGCTACAAATAATACTGTGTAGTGTTCTTTTTAATGGAGGTGTACTCCCCAAATACGTGAACTTGTTGAAGTGATTGCATTATAGCTGCAGATGCAAATTCCCTGTACTTTACAGTGTATGTATTCTGGTTTGTCACTGTCTTGTAAAAATAGAGAACTGCATTCAAAAAGAGTAAAAATTTGTTTGAAGTTCTATCTGAGGCTGTGTGCGAGATGCATAAAATTCTTGCACCTCTTTGAATAATCCTTTCAAGTAGTTTTTTGTTGTTCTTCTATGGTGTAAAACTAATGATGTAAGTCTTCAGAAAAATAAGGCTTGAATTTGCAATGTTATATGAAAACCTGAAGGGTAATTACTACCTTGATAGATGACTACTTGAAAGTAAAAGGAATACTTAAACTTATTTGTTGTTAAATGTAAGACATAGCTATACAATGGAAGCAGGTGATGGAAACAGGTGTAGAATGCATTGTGATTTAATGTTAAGCTGGTCTAACTGTAACTAAAAGTTTCTATAGTAACTTTTTCCTGTAAAATAAGGTCAGTTGCTCTTTTAGCTTTAGTGAGTTGCAAGTTCCAGTAGCCATGATGAATATTTCTTTTGATATGTACCAGCTTTATCTAGAAAGATTCTTCTGCCCGTAGTGCTCTGGATATCTTTACTGACAGGTAGGAAAACTAGCTGTAAACTCTGCTTTACTTAGTGTGTGCTGTTCTTTTTGTGACCCTGCATTTGAAGTAGTGTCTGACAATATGATCACTACAGGTAAAGTTTCAAGTGTGTTCCAGGATAGCAGGATGGATTAAGTGCTGAAGTGGATCAGGTGTTCGTAGTCTGTTGAATAGAAATGTATTACTCAAGATGGCAGTGGCATACTAGCAATAGGGGAGGAGGTGACAAGGGACAGGTATACCACTGCGTGAGCGTATCACAGGTCTAGCTCTAGGAAATGCTTTGGTGCCATAGTTACTGTAACCCCTAGGTCTCATTTCTGAGAGTAATAGTTCAGAGCCCATCTCTCCATGAAGTTTATGATCACATCCTCTTTCCCATTCCGTCCCTTTCTCTTCTTTGAATTTCACATGATGTTTTTGCCTGTGCTCATTCTGCAGATCTATTCAGCCATTCTTTTTCAGATCTGATGATAGGAAGTGGTTCAGACTCTGCCATCTCACTCTCTCTTCTCTCCATCCAGGTTGTCTGTGCTGTTCAGCATGTGCTGTTCATGATGAATGATGGCTAAACTCCAGTAATGACTCTTTATGTTGTGGGAAAATGCTCAATCATTTTTTTTAGCATTTTTTTTTTGGTGTGGTGGTGTTTAGTGTTTTTGTGTTTTTTGTTTTTTAAACCAAGCACTTGGGTACACAAAGGCCTTCCTCCCTCTCTAGGGAGTCTAGTATAAAAGCTTTTGAAGGGGGAGACCTTGTCAAATGCTCTCTGGAAAATCTAGTGTGTTATGGCAACCAAATATCATTGCATGTGGGCTTGTTGTGAGGCACTTCCTCTCCTTATGAAAGCTGAGTTGAAACTTTCCCTGGCATGTGACACTTCAGTAGGTGCCAGCTTGCTGTTATCAAGTAAATTAAGATTATCAGGTAATAAGCCCAATATCTGATGGTCTTCCCATATGTCCTGTAGAGCTCCTGAATCAGTTATGCTCATCCAGGCACTCCATTCAGTTGCTGTTCAGGCTAGTGGGAAGCATTTTGTTTCCTCTCTGCCTTCTTCAGATGACACCACCACAAACTGTTCATAGACTATCCTCGTTGTCTATATTCTGGTGTTTAGTGATACAACTGTCCTGTAAGCAGACATTTATTTTTCTACCTTTAAATGTCTAAAGAAAGATAAAATCTCCAGCTGTTTATTCTTACTCTTCTGCTGAGAACTGCTGCTTCCTTGAGTCTGCTGACAGTTGCTCTGTTGGACGGCAGTCAAAATGAGAGGGCTGAGATGTCTTACATAGGTCTCTTGAAACCTTTTATTGTTAATGAACTCTCACTTGATCATATTCAAGTGTAGTTTTTTTGTAATCCTCTAGCTGAATCATCTAGCACTCTGTAACAGTAACCTGTCTTCATTACTTATTCTTATATCAATCTTTGTCACTGAGAAACTTTATCAGCAGAAGTTGTATAAATATTTAATATTGGTGGACCATTATCTTCAGACTTAGTAAGAGTACTGTGCTGTAGAAGCTGGGGAAAAATGCTTTTCTCACAGAGCTAATCTAGAACAGGAGGACTTCCTCTGATTTCTTCCCCCCTTCCCCAAGACTATACGGATCAGAAAACTTAATTTGGAACTCGTCTGGCTAACTGGAGTCCTGTATGGGCTTGTCCTGCTCAGAACCTTGTTGTTAGCTATTGTTGGAAAGAAGTACTGGCGTGTTTTTAAAAACGCTTGGCACATACTGACCAATACTGGAAGCTTTAAATAACTTTTTAAGTATTGAAGTTGCTACCAGGGCAATCTAAAGCTGTTACTAAGCTTATATGCACTTTAATGTCTTGGGCATAGATCCTTATGTTCTTGAAAGACTTGCTTAATGCAAGAATGCTGGAGCAGTCCTAAAATGACCTTGAAGTGTCCCTGTAGTCAATCCTGGGCTGTCCTTAATGTAGCATTGAAATACCCTTGCCAATTTGCTGTAACTAGGGATGGGATTTAATTTACTCTTAATTTTGCTGGTTTTATTGCAGGCCTGCTACAGGAGAATTTGTAGGAAAGCCTCTGTGGCAGGGATGCAATCTCATAGAAACTAGCTAGCCAATATTACGTGGTTTATTTTTTAATTCTCTAAAGAATTTTTGCCATGAGGGGGTCAGTTGTACCTCTGGACATAACCACGCACTCAATTAGAGATGAAAGTCTACTTAAAGTATCATTTGGTTCTTCTCTAATACTGAATTTTCTTAAACGTTAAGATGCTTTTCGGGGGGGGGGGGCGGAAACACCAAAAACCAAAACCTTAATTGAATATCAGAATGCAATATGGTCTCTTACCTTTTTCTGGTCCATCACAAGTGACTTGTAAGAAAATGTGTTGTAAAAATAGGAATAGAAGGAAAAGGATTTTAGGATGTATTGTGGACATAAGTTACTGAAACAGAACTTTGCACATTTTTTGATAAAGATGCACAGTTGAAATTGTCTCTGCATGATCTTCCCATATAGAGGCAAGCACATCTCTTGCATAAGCATTGTTGCCTTTATAGAGTATTAATTTTGTTTTGTGATTCAGTTAGTGTGCAAGCATACAAAATATAAGCGTAGCCCCTCAATTTCCTTTTGTCAAATTTCCAATATAGAACTAGAAAGAGGTTGTGTTGTTTTTTGTTAAAGTAAAAAGTAGATACTTTAATCTGCTAAAATGGTAATGGTAGCCTACAATTGAATCACTTTTAATCAGAGTAGTTAATAGTGTATATCTAACTATAGCTAAAGCTGGATTTCTTAACTGGTACCAGCAACTTCCACTTAACTCATTCAGTGCTACCACGTGTTTTTCTGTTTCTTGGTCAAAGCACACTCCTGTGCAGTTTAATGTTTGTACTTGTATCAATTTGGTGTGCTCTTCCAGTGCTGATTAAGACCCAAATTAAATGCTGCTGGCAAGGTTGTGTAGACTCAGTAAACTGAAGGAAAGTGGAGTTCCTCCTTCCCTATCCCCAGGAAAGGAAAGCTTTTTTGTTAGTGTGCCTCTGAATCTTGATAGAAACAATGAGTAGTTCAGGGTCTGAAATGTCTTCAGTGAGATGTAGCTGCTGAATTTCTAACTGCATACAATCAACAACTTAAAATATTCTTTTGGCATGCAACTAATTTTTAAATTATTCAAGTAACAAAAAAATAAGAAAATGGTAGCATGGAATTTCTTGGCTAAAATTAACATACTTGCAAAAAGCAGCATTTCTAGTAAACACGTACAGTTTAAGAAAAGTTACTGCAAAAGCATTTGGGGAAACTAAATACTATATTGTTTGGGAAATGTTACAGAAAAACAGCAGTGATATGCTGACTGTGTTGAACAAAGAGAGCTAAATTCCTGTTTTAGTGAGGAATGGGAGGTAATAGCTTACTTTAGATACAGTATTTTAAATTAGCTGTTGCCATCTGTTCTTCATAAAACACTAAAAATGAACATTAGATCTTAAGAGGTGATTTAAAACATGTGCTCTTCAGGAATGACACATAGCTGTAGTGCCCTTCTGTACACACCATACCTCCCACATGGAGTACACAATAACTAATAAATATCTTTTTTTAAAGCTGTTCTATGGAACTACTTTTTTAACTGCAGAAGCACATACTCTATTTAGAGATTCAGTTATTTAGATATTGCTGGCAATCATAATATGCTGCTTCTGTGGCTATTGTTGAAGCTTTTACTTCAGGGCATACTTATCTGCATAATTGCTTCCTGACAGTTTTCTTTTGATCTGCTGGGGAATTCCTGTTTTCTTTCAATGTTCTGTGGCTCTGGCTATAATAGAAATAGAGTTTTGAAATGTACACCAAGATGCCTTTGAGTGCAATTTTTTAAAAAATGGTAAAAGGATACAGAACTCACTTGGCTTTAAGCTCTGATTGCTACCAGGATTTATTAATATGAGGTAAACTGAAGCGGAGCCAGAGACTTTTTTATCTTCCGTTTTTCACTAAGGTGTATCTGGTTAGAAATGCCTTTACATTATACTTTTTTTTCCAATGGAATCATATTGATTATTTCGCTGGAGCTCTAGATGGTATCCTTTCTTAAAAGAGTATCTGTTTTGATTGTTGGCGTACACTGCTTATCTCCTCATAGGAGTAAGTTGTGTAGCTACCCTTCTGTAGGTGGGAATAGATGAGATTATAGGACTGCCCACAGGAATATCTGTCTGGATTCCCTATTGTACTACCCTTCTGTTAAGCTTGGATTGCCCTGGGTTTCCAGAGCCTGTATTGCTTTTGCCTCTGGAAAGCAAAAGAAAATGGTTGACCTTCTTTTTAGATGAAGCAGTAGACGTCTTCATCTGTTGCTGGTGTTCTTGGCAGCACTTCAGTTCGCCTTTTTAAAAGAACTTTCTTACCTATTTATTGGTCTCTTCACTGTCACATAGGATCTATCCTGTATTCCTCAGCTTCCCTTTTCTTATTTCTTCCTTACCTATGGCTGCTCAGTGTAATGCTGGACAGATGTTCTCCAAGTTGTGTTGTCTGTACCTGTACAGAAGAGCTGTTCCAGCACCTGCTGTCAGTAAGGCTAGCTGTCTTGCTGGCATTTGCTATCGCTCTCTTGTCTTTGCTATCCTTTCGCCAGCAAGAATAGCACAGTTCACCTAGTTTTTAGGAGACTATGCTTATGTCATGGCTTTGACTGGCTTGGTCCAATTTCAGAGCTGACCCTTATTGAGCAGGGTGACATCCTGAGATCTCTTCCAACCTGACTTGTCTCTGATCCCATAGGGATTATGATCCTGATGCTGTGTTCAGGAACTGGTGCAGGACTCCCTTTAGAAAATCACATACACTAAATAAATGGTGCATGAATTCATCCCCCTTCCTCTCCTCCCTTTTTTGGGGGGCAGCCACTGCTTCTCACAGTGCATTTGTGATTTTAAAGACTTGTTAGTACCAAACATAAGCACATCTCTCTTCTAAAGATAGTGATATAGAATCAAAATGAGTGGATTGTCGTAATGCACAGCAGTCTGTTCACAGTGTTCGTTCCTTTTCTCTAGAAGAAACTGCAGCTTAAACATATCTTGTCAGATTTGGGCAGAAATGTTCAAGGCTTTTTTAATTTCAATTACTGGAAAGATGCTCACAATTTTGATAGACCTTTAATTCTATGCTGAGAGTATATTGGAAAATGCGGGAAAGAGAACAATTCTGGGTGTCCTGTGACTTTAAACACATTATCCTGTTTTTTTTCTTAAGTACTTGGAGGATAAAATAGTACTTAGAATTTACTGAGCAAGGAAAATAGATGTTGCATTTGCTATAAAGCCTCTGAATAGATCTTTCCCCCCTCCTGCCAAAGGTTGGATATTGTATTTGAAGGCATAATATATGACACGGTCTACTGTCACAAGTATGGAAGCATATTTAAGTCTAACATAACAGGCTTTTTAATGCCTGTATGACCTCTTCAGTAAAGCTCAGTTGGTGACTTCTCAGTTGGGAGAAATACTGAGCATATATGCATGTCTAAGACTTTCTGTACACTTTCCATCTGTCTTGACAGAACTTTCACTTTTGACTCAGCGTACTACTAGCATGCTACTGAGCTAACCAAGGGATTCAAATCTAGAAAGCTAATGTTCAGGCACTGTTCAGTCAGTGGGAATGTTTGTCCTGTTTCCCTGTCTCCTCTCAAAGTGCTGAAGCTATAATTGCAAATGCTGTAGATTGAATGTGGATATGTTATGCAGCTGTTATCAGTATCTTCATTAATCTTTGGGTAATTAATTCTACACCACTTAGATGCATGTACTTCAGGGATGATGTTGTGAAACCTTAAACATTCATGAGTTGCTTTATGATGCAGTCCATGTTTGCTCACCAGATTTCTTAACTCATGAATCTTGTAATCAGCTGGTACCCATATCTGTCTTGTTTGCTGTTTTATACAAAATAGAAGGTACAAAATGTTAGCTTGCTGTCTGTTGAGCTTCAGCTATTCTTTTCAAATTGTACTGCTGTTAGTGATATTAGTGGGAATGTGCATCATCCTAGAGATTGTCTTACTGCTATAGACGAAGTAGTGGTAACTTTGCCTCTAATGGGTAAGTCTATGAAATAGTTAATATCGTTATTATATTAGATACAGAATAAGTATTGCTTTTTAGAGTTTTTTTAATTGCAATGCATAATAACAAAACATAGCAATGGCGAATCAGCATTCACTGGACTCTTCTAGTCAAATGGTTCCTGGTGGGGGTTTTACACTGGGGAGAAGCTTCTGGGAGACTAATCAAAGTAAATGCCTGACAGACAAATCAAAGCATCTATAATCTTTTCCCAGATTTACCATGGTGGCTACTTTTAATTCGTCAGAAAGCATTGATTGGCAAGCTTCCAGGAGACCATGAGGTTTACAAAATAACAAAGATTGCAGTGATTCCGCTTTCCGAAACAGAACCTCAGGATCTGGAATTAGAGGTATGATTATCTGCAGTGAATTCTGACTTTCCCACTTCTGCTTCAGTGAAATTTACATGAGAATTAGTTAAACACGTGCCTCTTACCTCTTTTTCCTGGTGTATGCAGGCAGATTGAACATCTTGTGCTTTTTAAATGCCTTTTTTTTGGTTAAAAGTTCTGCTAGGGAGGGAAATTACATTAAAACTATACCCAAATTTCATAAAGACCCTTGAAAATATCACACAAGAACAAAACTTTATTAGTGTAATTGAGCAACAGATCACTTAAGAACAGAAATTAATCCACTGGTGTCATCTAAAGGGACAAAGCTGTAGACTAAGACAGGAACCTTATTTTGTCTAAAAAAAAAAAAAAGCTCTGATTACCTCTTAATGACTAGCATGGTAAGACTTTCTAGTACTCTAAGATGTACACTGTGGTTAGACTGTTGGGAGAACAATTCTGGCTTCAGGCATCTTTTTTTGAGTGTATGTGTCAGGGGGGAATGATGATGGGGGAACAGGATGACTTGTGATAGTCTCTGTGGTGCCTGTATGACAGCATGAGAATCCTTCCCTGAAGAGGGGGAGAGTAAAATGGAATCTCCAAAGCTTTGGTGGAACTCAAGGAGCATGAAGAGTTGCTGCAGCACTGCTGCAGAGTCTGGGCATTAGAACCTCCCAGGGTCTGTGACACAAGAATATGACTTGAAATCTAGATGTAACACCTTCCTGTTCTTAGTTGTGTAGGCAAGAATATTCTGCATACGCTAGGTGCTTCTGTGGCTAGAAACCTGTACAAGAACTCAGATTTGCAGTGCTCTCTCCCAGGTACTTCAACTTGCTTACTCCTGAGGTTATCCCTGAATGTCTCTAAGGCAGGGCTCTCACGTGTGTATATTCTTGGGGAAAAGCTGTTGTATCTTTGCCCTCTGAATCACGAGAGAGTGTGTATATATATATATATTTTTTTTTTTTTTAGATGGAAGCTCTTGCTTCCATCTTGTTTTGGAACCTTACATTCTATAACTTGGCTTCAAGGAAAAGCCTTCCTTTAAATTTTGCAGATCTTTTTTCCAAAAGATAAAGGAAAAACAATACAAGTGAGTAATACTGATTTACACTGTATTTTGGGTGGGAAGTTGAGGTGGGACTGGATACTCAAGTCATGTCAAATTGAGGCAGATGTTCTATGCTATAGATTGAAATATTGAAATATGGGAGAACATGCAGGTTTCTAAGTGTCTCCCCTGGGTTTGTGGACACTGCAGTATTGCTTTTGTAGATTTTTTTTTAACTAAAATTTTCTTGAACTTCTTAAAGAGTATTTAAGGGTTGGCTTTAATTCAATATCATTATTTAGCTTTGTAAAAAGCACCACTTCGGGATAAACAAGACAGAGAAGATTACACAGTCTCCAGATGACACAAAATTTCTGCTGAAGACTCTTACTCAAATTAAATCAAATGTGTCTGCTCCAAATAAAAAGAAGGTAAAGCTTTCTACTGTTTTCTTGTTTTGTCTTTTTTTTAAATGTTTAGTTGATAATTCAAAGGTTATGGTAGATGATCAAATGGAGTACTAAGACCTAAAGAGAGAACTGGTAAAAAACAGTGTAGTTGCACATTCTGCAGTCTTGAAGTTCAATTTAATTTTTGATTATTTGAATGTTGCTCTTCTATGATTTTTCACTTTGTCATTATATAACTTTGGCAGAGCTAAGAGTGCCTTCTTACCAGGATTAGCTTCTATTGGGATTCTAATCTTCTACGAATTGCTCTGCATAAGTATCTCGTACCATTTAGAAACGAAGACAAAATTTGGTGCAACATGATATTTCTGAAGGTGCTGGCCTTTGTGTTTATCTTTGATAGGAATTTTAAGATGCTTCCTAAGAAAATGTTTGTCCTACAAGGTTATAAATGGCACTTAGCAAATATGGCTGGAGTCTTTTCAATCAAAAACATAAGAAAGTTGTTACTTTTCTTTCAGATTAAAGAAAGCAAAGAAAAAGAGAAGCTGGAGAAGAGATTATTGGAGGAGTTGTTCAAAATGTTCATGGATTCAGACTCCTTTTACTACAGCCTGACCTATGACCTAACAAATTCTGTGCAGAGACAGAGTGCGTGTGAGAAAACTAACTTACCGTTGTGGCGAAAAGTAAGTGTGTGTACTTTCCTTTTTTTGCCCCCTTTTGGGAGATGTGCTGTTCAATAATGTATGTGGCCAACACTTGGTTGGTCACATTCTCTGCTGGTATAATGTACAGCAACTGAAGATCATGCCCTGTAACCAATTTCAGTGCAAGGAAATGAAACAAAAGGTCTCCAGCAGCATGTATTGAACAGAGCTGTTACATTCAAAAGTAGGGAACACTATACTTGTATGTGCACTTGTAGTGAATAACACTGGTGTCTTTACCAAAGATATTGCCAAACCTTACTTAAAATGTTGCAAAACCTGCCATTTTTATTTTAAACAGGTTGATGACAGATTCTTTTGGAACAAGCACATGATCGAAGATCTCATCAGCATTGATGTGAGTCTTATTTCTAACAATAACATGTATTATGAGAACCATTCTTTAGTTTTAGTTCAAATGTTTACTTAAGGTGTCAAAGTTTACTTAAAAGCTTGTTTGGCAGACAGGTCAGGATCGGGGCTGTGCCTTCTGATCTAGCAGCTGAGCAATTGGCATTACCTTCTTCCCCCAGCTGGCCTTCCAGCAGCCTTCTCGTTAGCCTGTGATCATTGCTAATTAATGCACATCAATTGAATTAAAATTTTATTACAATATAGCAATGCAGAATACCTTGAGGTGTGATATGTTTGTGCTAATTTCTGAAGGTAAATTTAAGATGCATTTATCTGTGCAATGGATTATCCCTGGACAGAGCTGATTATTTGATGAGGAGGAGGAGCCAGAAAAGAAAGAAATGCTGAATTCAAGAATCTTCTTGAGACGAGATTTTTGTCTTCCTAAGAGAATACTGTTTTTCTCCTTGAACAGAGTAGGTGATCAATGCAACAGTAGTGTAGAACAAGTTATTCTGAACTTGTTCAGAGTAATGGATAAAGCATTTTCCTAGCTAATGGGCACAAAGAAAGAAACATAAAACAACCACTCTTGTTCTTCAATATTATAATCTCACTTCGTTTTAGATTAACCTCCTAGATAAAGGACTGAGTTACTAACTACTGTATGCCAATTTAGGTTATGTCGTAGGTTCTTTTAAAGATGACAGCACACATCTTACCTTATGCCTTGTATCTCTCTTTCGTTAATAAGTTTATATACTCTAATGCTTATGGAGTCAGAGCAGGGTAAACCTAGATGCTCTGGGAAAGTTTGTGTATAATACAGGAGTCTACCTAGTTGTATTTTTCAGGTTATAAGATATAAATGGATAACCTTGAATTAGTATGGAACTCAGATCTAAATTCTGCTTTAGAAACTGAGGTTTTAGGGTGATGAAGCATGATGTGCAGAGCCCTGAACCAGTTGGTCTTGGGTACTGAGTTAGCCTTTATAAAGCTTATGCTAATATGTTTTGCTGAAAACAGGCTAACAATATTACATGTTGAAATTTTTAATCTACCTACCTATACAACTGTATTATGCTATATGTCCACATAAAGGTTCTAAAACTGCCTTATAGCACAAACTAAATAATAAATAAACAGTATTTGCTGCTCTGTCTGAACTGACTATCATTGGTTTTGACATGAGAAGTTACTGCTTTAAGCTTTTAATATATGTTTAAACATCAATTATAACCTTGCATGAAAACTCCCTTTGAGGAAAGGGGGAAAGAAGCTTTTAAATATTGAAGGGTTCTCTTCTATCCCTAGATAGCTGTAAGTAGAGGAGGGCTTTTCGCCTTGCCTTCCTTCAACTTGCTTCATCTCTACAGAAAAATCTCAAATTGCTTTCTCTTTCCTTCTCCTGATTTAAAAGCCCTAGGACTAATGGAGGATAAATGCTGGTACCTCTTACAGAAATAAGACAAGGATATGGCAAAAATTTCTCAAAACATGATGCATGCGAAACAACTATTGATAAACATGAGAAATGGCAGAAATAATTGTAGGTAATGTAGAATCAACAACAATGTGAATGTTTTTTGTAACCTTCAGAATGCTGAAGTGGACTTCTGGATTATACCCATCATACAAGGATTTGTGCAGATTGAAGAGCTTGTAGTAAACTATAGTGAATCCTCTGATGATGATAAGAGCAGTCCTGAAACTCCTCCTCAGGAATCAACTTGTGTAGATGACGTTCATCCAACATTCCTGGTGGCGCTTATTTCACGCCGGAGTCGGCACAGAGCTGGTAGGCAAACATAGTTCAAGGCATTGGGATTGTTCCTGAGCGCTGGGGAGGGATGTAGAAGATAAAACTTGGAAGAGTGCTGTCAGCTCTGCAGATGGTCAGCTCTTGTCGAAGTACGTGCCACAGCCTTTCCTTCTTATAGGAGAAAAGGAAAGGCTGTAGCAGGTACAGCACTGCAGAGCTGATACTGAGCATGGTTACGAAGTGAGCTTCTCTAGGCTCTTTTAGGGCACTGAATGTATCCTTGGAGGTCACAGTTTGGTGATAAAATTACATCTTTGCAAAGAACACCTTGATTAGGACCTTGTAACAGCTCTGTCCTAACACAGTATTTTCAGTAGGCCTGGGTGTGAGTTAAACTTTCAAAGGTCTTCCTTTGAGGGCTTGACAGCAGCTGAATAGAGACTTGAAGAGCTGCGTGTGCGTGCCTGCATCCCAAGAGATGTTTATGTGGGGCCAAGGTGAGAAATAAGAACTGTGCTTTGGTCTTGCACCTTATTTGACTTATTCTAATAGTAGCAAGGCAAACAAAAAATATTGCCCATCCTTAGGAGCACAGAAAGAAAGATTGAATCATTTGATACTTTAGTAGGTCTGGTCTCTGAGCCTTTTCAATCTATCAGATTTTTTAAGATATTCTCTGCTGTGCCCAAGCCCTTTCCTACGCAGTCAGGTTTTTAACATGTCAAAAAAAGACAAAAGCTGACAAGCTTACCCTGATATGGGACTGGCCTTTGTACCACAGCTCACTTCAGTGCATTTAATTCAGTTCTCAGGAAAACTGTTTGTCAGAACAACTCAGAGTAAATATTTGAGGGTTTCAGGGTAGTACTAGTTTTCAGTGTGCCTTATTTATACTAAATAGTTTTACAGATACAGAAACTGAATCTCAGAGGGCAAATTGCTTATTGAATCCCTCTTACTATTAATGACACTGCTCATTTGATTGCTAGTCCAGAGCATAAACTGTGTAGAACTTTCTCCCTTGACACAAAAAGATTGTTTCAGTAAATTGATGCAATGTTTTGAAGAATAATTGTAGAATTGTGTTTTTAATTCATTCTGTAATACATAATTTAGGCAAGAGTTCAAAGTGTTTTCCTTTCTGAAATATTGTAGTTAAAAACCCAAGCCCCCCAAAAAGCAGAGAAAACACTGATTTGAAAGCTTAAGATACTTCTATGTTAAATGCACTGAGTCTTCATTTGTCAGGCAGCTTGTTTGTGTTTTCTTTTTTTTTAAAAGTAAGATGCAAATACCATTGCACTAAATTATCAACATGCCCAGGACCTTAAGGAAAGGTATCATGAGATAAAGGAAGACAGCTGCTCTTAAGCTGAAGAGCCTAGTGTCTGCAAAAGTTGAGATATCAAAAGTAAAGGAGCTGAAGTTTCCTGTGCAATGATTTAGTGTGGCTTTTGGTGTAACAGCTACTATTGGTGGCAGGACATAAGTAAAGGATGTCTGAAAGCCCCCTTAAAGGTCCCTATGACAGGTATTCTATATTCCTTTCACTTCCCTGTTTCTAACCTCTTCCCTCTTCTCCCGTAGTCCTTAGCTAGTGCTGTTGGACTTCAGTTCAAAAGTTTGGTCCAGTGCTACTTCAGGACATGGAACAGAGTTGTTCATATTCTGTGTAACTGAATTTCCAAACTATAAACCATGGCTTTGAGTCTTTCTCCAACCCTTTTTACTTATTCCTTCCCTATCCCTTGCTATCACCTGCATCCTTTCTGAAATAGTGATGTACTGTCCTTTGAGTAAAGGATGTGTAAATGTCCGTATGCATCACTTACCTGTTGTGTTTAATGTTCAGGTCAGGGATGGCTAGGCAAAAAACTGTAGTCGGAAGAAGAGTATCTGTTCTTAATGTGCAGAATTAGTTACACAGCTTGAAACAAGGTGGGGGGAAAAGTCTTTTCTTCTGTAGAACATGGAAATCTTGGGCTGCTTGTGGGACCTCTTACTGTAAGAAGTGGAACATCTGTTAGTAAAGGTGGCTTTTAGGTTCATGGAAAATACCGAGCGCTTAAGTAAAACTTCCTGCTAAACTCGACAGAGCAGGAAGCAATGGATCATCTAGAGTGGACTAGATACATCTGACTTCATAGTGCCAGTAGACTGCCTTGCCCTGTCAACTTATTTTTCTGCTTTTTGTACTAGATCAGTAAATAAACTTTATCCATATAGTCAGCACAACTTCCGGGGATTAGGCTGGGATGGGAGTCACTTTTACCATTGATCATGGATTTTCTCTGGAACTTTCTTCTTGTGTTACTGTTGTCAAATACAGTAACAAAAGCTATTAATGTTTGAGACTAATACTTAAATGTGAATTGATTGTTCTCATGCCTCCTAGGAATGCGGTATAAGCGAAGAGGTGTTGATAAAAATGGAAATGTGGCAAATTATGTTGAGACGGAGCAACTGATTCATGTCCATAATCATACTCTCTCATTTATACAAACCAGAGGCTCTGTGCCTGTTTTCTGGAGCCAAGTTGGATATAGATACAACCCACGGCCCCGACTGGACAAGAGTAAGTATTGGACTGGAATACCTAAAGATCAGAGTTCCCTTAGAAATAGGTTCACTGGAGTGTTGCTTTACCACTAGTCTTTCAGTGGCACTTTCTAAAAGCCGGGAATAAGAGTAATGACATGACTCCAGTTAACTCCTACTCTAATTGCAACTCTGCAGAGCTCTGACTTCTTGTCCATGGTAAGTAAATACCAACAGGTCTTGAATTTCAATATTTAATGAAGTACCTGTTTTATGTCTAGTCTTACTCACTGCAGCAGAGTTTTCTGTGTTGGGAAAGGAGACAATTTGGCCTTCTCTTTTGAGAACGTACTTAGAGATTGATGTTTTACAAATATCTTTTTCCTCAAAGTTAACTTCTACTGAGGTTCCCTCTGCGTTGAGGGCTGCTATTTCAGTGTGGGAAAACAGACATTTCTTATAACACCAGTTTTGTAGTGTGCTTTTGTCTTCTCTGAAATTAAGTACTGTCTCTAGTGGGCCCTGTCAGATCTAAATTGCTTTCTTTTCCACTCAAAGATAATGCAAAATCCCAAACATATAAGAATATTGATGAGACTGGCAAATCTGGATGCTTTTATGAACTAAGTATTCATAGCCTGAACTTTTTTAAGACAGAGGTCAAAAAGAATCTTCTCAAGGTTTATCACTGTAAAGGAGAAACTTTTCTGGAAGGAAGACAGTATGTTCATGATCTTGTATAATCAGACCCCTGATGGATTGGGTTGACTGGTATCCCAGATCACAAGTATGTACTTCTGCAAGTCCAACTTCTGTGTTGGATGCACATTCTCCTCTAGCATTAGCAGGTCTGGTCTTCTGCCACTGAAGACTGTTTTTAGGCTGAAAATAAAAGAAATCTGCTCTTTCAGAGATGTTGGAAAGGTTTTTCCCTGTGTCTTGAGGAATACCTAGTAGAACGGGCCTTTGAGCTTGCTTAGGAACTTGGGCAAAGCATATAATTTTAAGTTGACAAGCAGTTACTATCACTGTGGACTTAAGGAAGATGTATCAAGAGATCCAGGTTTCTTGTGACTCTTTTTTTATACCAAATAACCTGGAGATTACTGGAGAGGGATGACTTGTTGCTACATTATGGAAATTTATTTAAATTCAAAATGAGGGAAATCCAAATAAAACACTTCCCAGTTCCCCCAAGATATTTGGCAGCAACATTTAATTAGTTCCAACTGAAAGCTTGTGCTGTGACATCTGTTTATAGAGCTGAGCAGTTCTTTTTGTTCACTTTTTTCCCTAATAGGATTAGTTTCAAAAAAAATATTGAGGAATTGCACTTAATTTGGTAGATTTACAGGTAGGAATTGAGACTTAGAGGAATCAGTGGTGTCTTGAATCAACTGGATAGTGTTTTTAGTTACAAGGAGCTTTGTCCTCTAGGAGAACTGGGATAATACTGGAAGTGCTGTCCCTGTCCTGTGTGTCCACCTCTGCAATTTGCAAACCTTTCTTGCACTTCAGTTTGCTTTTTCAAAAGATGTGAAACAAATATAAGTAATTTTCTTTTGGAGATGTTTATGTGGGGGTGTGGTGCATATATGGAAGGATTAAACAGGCTTTTTAAAAGTTAATTTTTTGTCAAATCTGCTCTGCACAAAAAGCAAAATAAATCAAAACTTAAGAATGGTGTTTCCTGTACATTATAGTAGTAAAATAATAATGTTGAACAAATTGATGAAAGACCTTTAGAAGTAATTCTGTACAATATGTGATGTTGTGTGTCTTAGTACTTCAAGTAAAGCTATATTGGTTTTTTTTAGAGTATAGATTTGGGCATGATTTACTACTTCAAGCAGGGCTTGGTGCTGACCAGGCTGTTTTTGTCTAACACTGCTGTGTCTTGTAGGTGAAAATGAAACAGTGTCCTGTTTTCGTGCACACTTTGAAGAACAGCTGAAAAATTACAAAAAGCAGGTAAGTGCTGCATGATAAAATAGTCATCTTATGAAAATGCAGGGGATAAAAGTTGATGTTTTTAGTTTTTATTCTTAATAATATGGGTTGTCATTTTTTAGAAACTTGTTTACAATTGGAAGAGTGGTACTTAAATAGAATTTTACTAAGTTTTTCAAGTATCCTCCAAAAAAAAAACCCACCAAAAAAAACCCCCGAAAAACAAACCAGCAATAACTTAAAGAGTAATCTTCACGTTTGTATACCTGTCTTGTGAATTCATAGCTTCTCTGTATTAAAATTCAGGTAGTCAGGTAACTGTTGGACCTTATTTGATCTTGGGTACAATCTAGCAAAGATTGTAACTTCAGCAGGATTACCTACAAGTCTTTTTTTAACTCTTGAGCTATTTGTTATTCCATGGTATAAATCTAAGCAAGTTCTGTAGCAGATGACAAGTGTTAAATAATTAAACTTTTGAACAGGTTATTATTAATTTGGTGGATCAGACTGGCAGAGAGAAGATTATTGGAGATGCTTACCTTAAACAAGTTCTTCTGTATAACAATGCAAATCTGACTTATGTTTCATTCGACTTCCATGAGCACTGGTAAGAAGCCCTCTTTAGAAATGTCACTTTGCATCTTTTTTTTTTATTAGTATGAAATGAGAGTAGAAGGGAGGAGAAAAGCCACGATTATTTCTACTTCTGCATGAAACACTTTTTAAATAGGAAGAATACATTTTGTAACCTAAAGCACTGTAAAAGTTCAAGTTTGGATAATCAAGCACTGCTGTTGTTGGTCTTGTGTTCCTGACCTGCTAAATATGCAGTTATTTATTAGGTGAAGCTTAGAAGTTGTTACGCATTTTAAGCAAGAGTTTCCTTAAACATGCTGTGAATGTAAAGTTGTTGCTGACCTGCTTTTCAAACTATGTAGCATCCTGCTTTTAATTCTTCACTACAAGCCATTCTTCTGTTTCTCTTGCTTGTTTCTGTAAATATATGGTGGGTTCTTTCAGAACCCTGATGCTGTTATTCCATTATAAAATACACTGGATTTTATTTTAATCCAGTAGAAATAGCTGATGGTTTTTTTTTGACTCTGCTCTGGTGTTGGCATGGTCTAGTGCAGTGTTCACATGCCCAAGCACGTGATCTGTCATGCAGGCAATGTATTTCTCATGCTTCCCTCAAGCAGACTGCGTTTGTGTACAAATATGGGGTCTAAAAACTCTGGGTTTTATCTTCATTTCTGAACTTAATCTAGGGATTGCATCTGGCCTGGAAAAGCATTACTGACTGAATAAGTATGTCATTAGTGGATATTGTCTCAGAGGATAGGGAGGAAGGGAAAAAACCCTCAAAATAGTCATGGCCCTTAAGAGACTTCTTTTCTGCAGGAGTATTGATGTCCTGAATTGATTTGACACTTAATCTTTTGTTTAAATGACCTTTCATTTTTTGTTTGCTTTTCTCCTAAGAACTGCTATAGTGACCAGGACTGTTTGTTTCTGCACTATGAGCATGAGTGAATGGAGAACAATACTGAAAGCAGCCTGGTGGGGTCGGGGGCGGAAGGGATGATGTGTCTGTAGATGTTCATTCTTTCTCTGTAGAAGCAGTGGTAAAGCAGGACAAGACATCCCAATTTCAAACCTATAGTGGTTGCTTTTGTTGAGACTGTGCCTAAAATGAGAACAAACTGTTGCACATGCCTGAATAGCTGCACACTTCTTCCTGGTGGAAGCTACACTTGAGAATGCAAATTTTTGTGAATTCAAAGATCTGAATCTATTGCCTTGGATTTATATGTCGAACTGTACTTTAAAATAGTTCTGAATATTTGCTGCTGTTTAAAGCTTATTGCAGGAGATAATGTCTTGTCTCTCCCACTTAGCCAAAACTCTATCTGTATTAACATTACAAATAATGTGAAATAGTTAAGTAAAGAAAAATCATTACTCTACTTCAAACTAACTCCTGTGAAATTCTGTATTTTAGCCGAGGAATGAAGTTTGAAAATGTTCAAACACTGACCGATGCCATTCATGATATTATTCTTGATATGAAGTGGTGCTGGTAGGTACTTAACTGTTTTCAGACTAGTATGAAATATTTGTAGAAAAAAATAAACCAGTACATATACAGAGGTCTAGATTTTGTCATAACTGATATGTTTTATATTCCTCTCCCAGTGCCTAGGTCATGTGTCAGAGGGTGTGTTCTGAAGTGTTTTTATTCTACATGTATAATAGCAAAAATTCTCAGACAGTCTTCTGCTTGAGGCTTGCTGCCTTTAATACTTTTAGGGTTTCTTATATTTAATGTGAAACACTGTATTTGAGCCACAAACCCTAGAACTCCAACCTTACTGTTGAAAACAGTAGGCATGTTTGACCTTTAGTTTGTACTGATTAAAGTTCATGAATTTTGGTAATGAGCATGGCTGTAGTCTTTGGTCAATCACTGTATGTTGTTCAGTGCATTTAGTGAGTGAAATGTTGCTGTCATTATTGTTGACTTCCATGTTTTTGAAATTAAATTCCTTTTCTCTTGAAAGCTTGTATCATGTGTGTATGAATTGAGCATATGATTACATAGCAGGTTTATGCCCCAGTATCGTCTGTGTTGGATATCTGGCCTAGACTAAAACGGAGGATAGGTGGGAACAAGAGTATTTAATTCTGAGTGGTGTGTGGCTGGGGTGATAAGTACATCTATAAATAGTATTCCATATGTGAAATTTTCTACTGTTTATAGAAGCTGGTCAATTATGCAGGATTTAAGTGTCTCAGTATGCTTTTACTCTATTTTTCTGTTAAAAGGGTTGACCAAGCTGGTGTGATTTGTAAACAGGAAGGAATCTTTCGAGTTAACTGCATGGACTGTCTGGATCGTACCAATGTTGTGCAGGCTGCTATTGCAAGAGTGGTCATGGAACAGCAGGCATGTAGAACCAATGTCCTTTTTCAAGTACTGAGTACTTCAGAACTTAATTGTTATTCTCAGGGAAATCTGTGTGTTTGAAAAATGCTAAAGTAACCTCTACTGAAAAGGATCTTTGACCTACTTGAAGAGCCATGAAGCTGAAAGTAATATGTACAACTAAAATAACTTGGAATCATTCTAAAACAGTGTTGCCTAGTTTCCTCCTTCAGAGAGGAAACTGCTGTCTCTCTGTATCTTGGAGAGAATTCTCTTGTTTTGATTTAGCCACTTCAAGTTGTGCAGTAATATAAAGCTTAAACTAAAACAAAAAACCCAAACAAATAACAAAGCCAACACCCAAATCTTTGCCCTAAATGAGATGTTAAGGACTAAAATCTAACTAGAAGTTAGCCACTTAAGTGGAATACTGTGATGCAGCAGGTAGGGAGATAACTAATTTTCTCTGTGTGTAGAAGAGCAATTAATGAATGATGTAAATATCCCAGATTGCTATTATGCTCCAGAATAGTTCTCCCTGTGTAGAGAAGGCATTTCCAAGTAGATGGAGGCTGTCCTTTAGTCATCGTCTTGTTTGTGCGCCCCCTGTTTGCTTTTTTGATACATAAGCTCAGTGGTGTCTTCCCTTGTGAAGACTTAATAGTACTGTAACTGGAACTTTGAAGCTTCAGTTAGAGCCCAGCCCTAAATGAACAAATCTGACTATGCATACAGCGAAGGATGAAATGGGTCCTTCCTTAGGATGAAGAATGAATGGCTCTAACCATTGTATCTGGCTGTTCCTGTTGTCATCTGCTTTATGAACTCCTGACATAAGAGTGTTGGGAAGGAGGGGTGGGACCAGGAATCCCACAGTTGTTACTTTAGAATAGGATTTCTATATATGTTAACTCTTCAGTTCAAAGGCGATCTTTCAAAATCAAGAATTATGTAGAGTGTTGGGAAGAAGACTTCACTAATCATTACTGTAGTATTAGCTTGTGATGTGCTGCATCATTCTTGTATTATAGCTGATGTACTTGGACTCATAACTGAGAAATGCCCTAAGTGTTTTAAGGTGACTGACAGAAAGTAGGACACTGAAAATTACACTTACCTTGTCTTTGCACTTCCTTGGAACTATAGGACTTGTCTTCTCTTAGCTGGGAACTTGATAGGGCTGTCAAAGTCAAGGAACAGACTTGTAATGACTTTCATCTAACTTACAAATAGTGTTTGAGCATTTTCTGTATCGGTTGTAAATTGAGGTTTGCTTATGATTTAGTCCACGTTATTCCTGCAGTTGGCCTAACATTGAGCGACTACATTGCAGTTATGTATGGTAGTATTGCCTTCTGAGTGAGAAACTGTGCTGCTTTACCAATTTAGTGTCCATAAAAAGACTGAAGTTTGTGTTGTACCCGAGACTTATCTTGGAAAAACTTAAGTACTGGTTGTTCTGAAGAGTAAGATATCTTACTTCCAGTATCGGTGTTAAACAGTAACTGTCCGAAATGAACAAGTGTTAATAATAAACACAACAGATGAAGTTATTGTAAGGTTTTATTCCGGGGGAGGAGTAAGTTTGAAGGTGGAGCCACTACATTTGCTTCGGCATCTAGAAACAAAAGATGAAGAATCCTGGTGTGCTTTTTCTTGTAACTGGAAAGAGATTCCATTTCTTTATTTTCAGAGCTTAGAGGTCATGAATGCCTTTGCAATAGAAGACATTAACTTGTTATATCCATGTTTAAGTTCTGTGATGTCTGTTCTTCTGATAGTCCTCTATAGAAAATAAAAACATTTCCTGTATCTTCAGTAGAGTAACTTGTTTTCCTTCAGCTAATTTTGTTGAAGACTGGCTCCTACATCCATAATTAATATATTACTGCTGTGTCCAGTAGTATGATCTTTAACAATGAATTGGTGATTCATTGCTAACAATTTAATCTGACAAATTAGCAGAATGGGTTCCCTTTTCAGATCATGTAAAATTTGACAATTAAATGCTTGGCAAGTGTTCCCACTTCCTTTATCAAGCTCTGTCATTGAGAATTATTTTTATTTTGAACCTTATATTAATGTGTATGTCAAATTGCAGCTCAAAAAACTGGGTGTGATGCCACCAGAACAGCCTTTGCCAGTGAAATGCAATAGGATCTACCAGATAATATGGGCGAACAATGGAGATGCCATAAGCCGGCAGTATGCTGGCACCGCAGCCTTAAAGGTAAAGGGTGAAGAGCGTTGTCAGTTCTGATTAGTATGTTATGTCACAGTATGTATTACACATTAGTATGTTATGTCCAATGAAGAACTCTCGTATGTGTAATGAAGCTAGCCAAATATTCGGCATGTTTTTTGTGTTGAACAGATGGAGAGGCATTTCAGTAGGAGAATGTTTGTCACACTTAGTGTGAATTGGAGAAGACTTGAGTGTCCAGGCGTCCTGTGGCATCGCTGGCTGGTTTTTAACTCCATTCTGTTAGTTTCATGTCTAGATACAAAGCATAGCTGAGCTAAGAGTTTAAGATCTATATTAAGCATTAATTCTATTTAAATGTAAGCACGATTATGGTACTTTTAAGCAGTTACAGCACTTACGCAACTCTGAAATATTCTTACATGCATGATTCGCATGTTCTGTGTAACAGGGTGACTTCACAAGGACTGGGGAAAGAAAGCTGGCAGGGGTGATGAAGGATGGAGTTAATTCTGCAAACAGATACTACCTGAATCGCTTCAGGGATGCTTACAGGCAAGCGGTCATAGGTAAGAATATAACTTCAACTAAGCTGAACTATGGTGTTCAGGAAAGTTTATTGAAATCGTCTTGGCTTTATCTCTTTGACTGATTCTTTTTTTTTTCTGAAGCTTGAAAGCACCTTGAGTGTATGTAATATTCATGTGTCTGTAGCGGACACCAGATGGAACAGTCAGTTCTTCATTTGGAGATTAAACAACATTCAATTAGGAGAGATTACATGCAGTGTAACTCATTGTAGACATTGCTCCTGACATCATTTCAGCAGTAACTTTCTTGTAACATCTCTTTATTAGACAAAGTTAAACTTATGCAGTGTGTGTTTGTTAAAATGGTGAATGAACTCTTACTTTCACTGAGGGGAAAATAGTGTTATACCTACTGAGTGTTCAATTTCAGGCAATGTTCTATTCGGAAAGAATAGCTAACCATTTTTTCCGGAGTTCCTTCAAGTATAAAATATTTGGAAGGAATTTACAAAATAATCTGACTATTGCTGTATGTCGCTCCTATTTGTTGGTTCCTTGTTTGATGTTTTGTGTGTTTTATTTAGATTTGATGCAGGGTATCCCTGTAACGGAGGATCTTTACTCCATATTTACAAAAGAGAAAGAGCATGAGGCCTTGCACAAGGAGAACCTGAGGAGCCATCAGGAACTGATCAGCCAGCTGTTGCAGAGCTACATGAAACTGCTCTTACCTGATGATGAAAAATTCCATGGAGGATGGGCACTTATTGACTGTGATCCAAGGTTTGTGTGATAAAGTCAGAATTGATCAGCTGCTACTGTGACACCTCTGTTAATTACTACTGCCTCTGTTGGTTACTATTGATATGAAATGCTTTTGATAGCTGATGTGTTAACAGAATAAAATTGGACAGGTCTGTAGAATGACAGGAGTCCTTGAAGGGATTGAATACTTGTAATTGTAAATGGAAAGGTCCTCTAAACGAGTGGCTTTCCCAATGTGGTGTAAAAATGGTGCATGCTGGAGTTAGCTTTGAGACACCACCTGGAAATACATGCATTCAGTTTATATTGCCAAAATGCGGTAGGCACCATGAAAAGAACTTCTAACCTTAGTTCTAGAAGGGGCTGCTTGAGGAGCCGTTGTTCCTTATTGCTTTATAGCGAAAGTGTAACTTGACTTCAAAGCTGTGTCTGATCAGATTAAATTCTTGTGTAATGAGTCAGCAGTAGGAAAACCTAGATTTCTCTTCATGAGAAGTAGTGAGCATAAACCATAACTTCTCCTTATCAAGTTCAGAGTTCACTATCTTGTAAAAGGAAAATAGTGGTTAGATCTTCTGCAGGTTAAACTTCAGCATCGAAAAATAGCAAAGCAGTATGTTACGGTACCTCTGCAAAGCACAGACCTTAACTGAGTCTGAAATATGTTTCCATTTCTCTGTTAGCATTTTTAGTAGCTTGTGGGTTTGCTATTTATTTTTGGACCTGCTGCTGACCTATTAGAGCTATTGGGTAACTCCAGGTTTAAAAGTGTTGGTCACATGGATCCACTTATTGTATTGTAGAGTCTAACGGCACGTCACCTTTTGGCTTGGGAAGTGTCACACCTAACTTGGTTTTTCAGTGGCTGTGAGGAGGCAGCAGCATCACATGAGATGGATGGAACACATTCCATAATTGAAACCTCTTGTTGTAATGTGCCTTCAGTTGTAAGAGTGTCCCTAAAATACACTGGGGATGTGTTACAGCTGTTCAAATAACACCACCTTCCCTGTATTCATTCTTCTTCCCCTTCCTTAGTCTCATCGATGCTACTCATAAGGACGTGGATGTTCTGCTGCTACTTTCTAATTCTGCCTACTATGTGGCCTAGTAAGTTACCACTTTCTCTTACTTTGTGTAGTTTATTTTTAGTGGCTTTGTTTTTGATCAGTAAGAAGCATTAAATTCTGATTCTCTTTTTCTAGCTATGATGATGAAATCGACAAGGTGAATCAATACCAAAGGTTAAGTCTTGAAGCTTTGGAAAAAATTGAAATAGGTAAGAATATAGTCAGCATGTATCTCTTGAATTGTCTTAAACAATTGCTTGAGCACTTATCAAAACATCCTACAAATATACAATACATTGAGGCCTCCTGTTTCAATATATATCCTGTGTAGTCCATCATAGCTAGAATGTGCTTTCTCTGATGACAGATGCCAGAATTGAGTCTGTTCTCGCTCTGTCCTCTCTTGCCACTGCTTGAAATGGAGACTTTGATTCTAAAATTTTTGCTCTTTCAGACTCCTAAAATATGGATTCATCAAAACAAATTTCATTATCAGTTGGCAGTAACAATTTGATCAATTTCTACAGTGAATCACAAGTTTGTGCATTTAGTGCACTCTTTTTCATCCAAATACAGCATCTGGTTATGAACTGTACTTTAAATCTGTTTCATGGCTTTTTAAAAACTCTTCTTTATTAATGTCTGATCAGAAACATGCTATTATGAAATCACCTTGTTATGCTGATCACATTATTTATTGACTAAAGAATGTAACATCTGCAGGCTAAATCCAGCACTTCCAGCTGCAAGTATTAAATATGTTATATCTTTGACTTTACAGATAGAAAAAGGTGTTCCAGTCAGAGAGAAGGGAGGGAAATTTTTGTGGGCCCCCCAGTAGAGTTTAATCCTCCATTGCACAATGCATAGTGATTTCATCGGCTCCTTACTGTAACTTTCACTATCTATGTGCAATTTCTAAGGGTTCAGTGGAAAGGTCTCCCTCAATTCTGTATTGTGGAGATTCATAATACATCCTGACATACAGAATACAGTTGAAACATCCAGACCAAATGCGTTATAAAAACAAAAAAACTACCCTGTTTAATGATACAGATAAGATGCGGTGCATTCACAAGTTGAAGTACTTGGTCTCAATCTTGAAAATTGCATTACTTCCACTTGCTAAAAATATATTCGCTTTCTCTTTAATCCTTGCAGGAGCATACTCTAAAACATGGGATGTAATAGGTGTAGAAGTTTTTTCTTCTATTTGAAGGCATGGTCTGTAATAAACAATCAGGCTGGATTATAATAGACATACCCAGAGTGTCTAATTGTTTTTTATAAGTAATTGATTATTTAGTTATTGTGGAAATCTATTTGAAATGTCTATCCTACTCTAAAGAAAACATGAAGCTTTTTATCCTGGAAAAAGACTGTCAACTCTTGCAAAGACCGTACCTTAACATATGTAATATCTCTTTTGGTGTTTGGTTAAAGACAACTTCTAATTGATTTCTAACTTATTTCTCAGGGCCTGAACCTACTCTCTTTGGCAAACCCAAGTTCTCTTGCATGAGGCTGCATTACAAATACAAAGAAATGAGTGGGTACTTTCACACGCTTAGAGCTGTGGTACGCAACCCAGAAGAAGATGGAAAAGGTTTGTTTCATATGTAAAAGTTTTATATGTTAAAGTATATTCAGTATACCAGTGTTTTGCTAGGAAACACTTTTTCCATTGCTCTTAGAATAACTTCTGAAGAAGGATAAATCTTAATATAATTGAAATGAGTGGGGAAGCAACAAAAAACCCTGTATGTGGTTTCTTGTGTCAACACTAGAATGTTACTGTTTTAATACAAAGAAAAATAATTTTCAGCATGGTTTTAAAGCAGCATGTTTCTCTAGAACTGAGACATTTCCATGTCCAGATCTTTACTGATCCAAAAACTGGTTGAGTGAATTTAAAATTAGCTCCTAAAGAGTGGAAGAAATTTATTTATTTAGTGAAATCAATGTCTAGAAATGTTCTTCCTTGCTTAAATTAAATGAATGCTAATAAGGGAAAAATATCACTTCTTACTGGAGCACTGAGTTTAATCAACAAGGATTAGAAGGAATATAATTCCTTCTCTTTCTTCGGCAAATGATGAATTGTGGCAGTGATTCACTTACACCCAGTGTTTAGGGCTTAAGGAGAGTCTATTCTTTAAGCTTATTTTGTAAGCTTTGTATCAGAATTGCAACTTGCAGGGCGCAACTATTCTGTAGGGTGAAATAAAAAAACAAAAACCAACAAAACCAAAGAAACGTCACAAGGAAATAAGTCTAATTTTAGATTTTGGAATATGGGATTTTTAGGGTTGTTTTTTTTAAAGGGTCTGACAGGCTGCTAATTGGATTTCAGATACTCTTCAGTGCATTGCAGAAATGCTGAGAATCACAAAGCAAGCGATGGGGTTAGATGTGCCCATTATTGAGAAGAAGCTGGAGAGGTGAGTACTTAAATGATGTGAACTTTCTGTGTCGCACTTCTGCTCTCTTCTCGGTGGCTGACAGCACATGCCAACAGTCATATATGTGATATCTAAAAGAAATATCAGTATCTGGCTAATTTGTCTGTATGCTGCTTCCAATAGTAACTGTCTGCAGGTGCTTATCTAAAAGTATAAGCGAGAGCACTGTTTTATACCTGTGTGCTTATAGACAATATACGCTACTGAATGTAAACAACATACTGCAAATCAGATGGTTCACAATTAGTTTGTCAAATTCAGTTTTTCCCTATCTGAGCTTAAAGTCTGCTTCTGTAATAAGAAGACAACCTGTGAAGTGCAAATCTGGTTTGGATTCCACTGGGGCTGAGTGCTTAACAACTCACAGATAACGTTACAGCTCTTGTGTGAAGAAATGTCTGAAGCTAAACTTCTGTGCCATTCTGACTAACACTTAGAATTCAGAAGTTCTTCCTTTTGCAAGCCCACTAAGAGGAGATGGCATGGGAAAGCATAGCTGATAATTAAAAGTACTTACTAGAATTTTTCAGGTAGTTTTCTCTAATTCAATTATCTATAATTAAACAGAAGTGACCTTTATCTACAAATATTGGTGAGGTGTTATCAGAGATGAAATAATTTACAAAGGACGGTGGTGTAGAGATAAGAGAGGATGGCTAGCTGGAGTTTAGCATGTTTTAGCAGTTCAAGTGTGATCTGTTGCTTTATTTTGGACCCTTCCGGTTCAGACTGCATGAACTACTAGAAGACGTGTTGTGTAGCACAATTGTAAATTGTCAAGCAAAAACTACTATGGCACATATTTCAATAACTTCATTATTGCTATTACTACTATTTCAGCTTCTTGTCCCAGCTGACTAGAAAGTGTAGCAAGAAAATCTTGTTCTCTTTTACAGGTACTGAAGATTGAATATTTGCTGAATCTGGCTACTGATACAGCATACACAAAGTCAGGGTTATAAATGCAGAGAGTTTAGAATCCAGTTACATCTAAAACTGAAAATGCCTGCAGAAGCTTGCTTTTCCCCTTGTTTGGCTACCAGTCTGTTTCAGCCCTCCTTTGTTTTTGTTGTTTTGAATTTGATTAGCTTATATGGGTACAATTATGTAAGGAAAGAATAAGTCAGTAAATGTCCATCTTTGTTATGGAAATAGACTGGAAGATGGTAAATAATTGGTGTTTACAAATGAGACTGCCTTGACTGTACACTAGAGACTTTTTCTTTTCCTTCCAGGAAGAGCAGTAAACCTCATGAAGACATCATTGGCATTCGGTCTCAGAACAGAGGGTCCCTGGCCCAAGGCAAGAATTATTTACTGAGCAAGTTCTCGTCTCTCAATCAGAAAGTGAAACAAACCAAATCCAATGTGAACATTAGCAATCTTCGGAAGTTGGGCAGCTTTACCAAGCCTGAAGTGAAAGTCAATTTTTTAAAGCCAAATTTGAAAGTGAATCTCTGGAAATCGGATAGTAGCCTTGAAACTTTAGAGAATCCGGTGGTAGATACTAAAGTCCGTACTGAATCTGATACAGAAGGATCAGATAATGATTCATTCCACTCCGATGACTACCTGACTAACTCTAAATCCGACGAGGACAACCAGCTGACTGACTCTCTGGAGAACATCGGGCAGGCAGACTACGTGCTGCCCAGCTGTGGCATCATTGCCTCCGCTCCACGGCTGGGCAGTCGCTCCCAGTCCATAAGCAGCACTGACATGAGCATCAGCATCCACGTTCCGTCTGAGATCCACGTCTCTCAGGCGAGCCAGTCTGACTGTGAAGACGTACCCTTACCTTCTGCTGACAATGTGGAGATGGAATTTGCTAAACCTATTGATGTGTACTGCCAGAGGTTTGTGCATGATGCTCAGAATCAGATGTCGGATGCTTTGGAGGCTGAGGCTGGCTCTCAAGAGCCCCATCACATAAATCAAACCAGCAATAATACACCTAAGGTGGCAGAAACCAAGGCTGAAGCCGTCAGAGACGTTCCTTCCAGGCCATCTAAGTTGGACGTACAGTCTTCTGAGCCAAATCCTCAGCTCTTGGCTGTTGGTGGGACTGACTTCACTAAACCTCATAAAAGCCCAGGATCTGTGTCTGGTAACCTTGAGACGGGACTCCACACGACTCCTTCTCCAGCTGACAGTAGCAGCAGCAGAGCTGTATCTCCTTTTGCTAAAATTCGCAGTTCCATGGTCCAGGTCGCTAACATCACGCAAGCAGGATTGACTCAAGGGATTAATTTTGCTGTGGCAAAGGTCCAGAAGAGCCCTGCGGAACCAGAAGCTATAAATGAAATCAAACAAAAAGAACTGAGAGAGATGTTTACGCAATGCCAGACGCGAATAATTCAAATCTAGTTGCTAATTTAGGAAGTGTTCTTCTAGTTGTGGCTTTTGATCCAATACAAAAAAAAAAAACTATATCAAGACTCATTGTTGTGGCATGAACTGCTACTGAATACTGGGATCAATACTATTGGTAACTTGTTTACAGGAAGTGAGAGATGCAAATGAATTTGGTTCTGACCAAGCTTCAGAATTCCCTCAGGCAGCTGAGACAAAAGAACGGTAAACCATATTTAAACAGGTAGCTTAGACACTGGGATTTAGTAAGCATGCTGTCTGTCTTCTATGTGTTGCACACTTCTTTTTGGAGACTAATTTTGTAGCTCTTCTGACTTATGTAGAAAGTATTTATACTAAAAAGGAGGTACTGCACTTCTGTGACCTTACTTACCTTGCACTGTACCAGCAAAATAACTTACCGGGAAACTACATTTTATTTATTTTTGAACTAGTATTTTTACTTGTTTCCATTGAAGTTTTAGATGCAGCTTTCTACTATGAATTGTGCCTCTACAATGGGAATTGATGCGGTTTTGTTGAATTTAATTATGTTAACCAGAAATTAAGACTTCTTTTTGCTGTCCTCTTTCTTTCCACACATCCTGGGACACTTTCAGTAAAGATAAAGTTTATAGATCCAATCTGAAACACCCACGATCCTGCAGTGCAAACTTAGTTTGTAATTATTGTTTTTTTCACTTGTTTTGAGGTGAGGGGAAAAAGAGCAAAGGTCCTCTAATTGTCTTGTGCATGCTAAAGCTATTCCTGTTTCATTTTCTTCCAAATGCTGGCAATTTTGCTCTAATTTTTTTGTCTCTGTGTAAAGCAAGACAAAGCAGTTACCTGACCTTCAGGCATTGTGTGTCTCTGCGCTAGGATTTCTTTTGTTTTAAACTATACTCTAACTATCCAGATGCAAAAGTCCAAATAATGTCTGAAACCGAAGGCAAGTGTACTCTTTCAGAAAATCCGTGTTGCATTAGAGCATAGCTGTCGGCATCTAATCAAAACCAAATTCATTACCAACTCAAGCTTTGCATACTTGCAGGATAAGGCTAAGCATCCACTCATGCTGGGAACTGGATAATAATAATAAAAAAAAACAAAACCAAAAACCAACAACAGCCCTTATCTATGTGTGTCAAATAATTAAATCTGAATTACTCTTTCCCAGCACTGCCTTGCCATCCATTCTAGCATAGGACATTATCCAAAAGCTACTGTAAAGCAGGATCTTACTACGCTGTGGTTTGTAACCGACCACCATTCTAGACCTGGTGCCTCTGTGTCCTCGTCCGTGTCCTGTAGATAGGCTGCACGTGGTGTTCCCAGAAAATAGTGTCACATGGGTAGGGTAGTCCAGTGTCTTAGGACTTCTAGTGTGTCTGAAATGAGTATCATCTAACCCCCATGGTCTGAAACTTTGATAAACAAATCTGATTTATTTATTTGTTTTATTGAAGTGATGTGGGTTTGGGTTTTTTGAGTGTCTATACTTGTGGCTATATTTAAAATCAAACTACTGCTGTATTTTAATGTGAGCAATATACATGAGATATTTTAATAAAAAAAAGTGGAATCAAAAGATGGTTTTTGGCATGTGATGTTACTCCAGGGCTGGGGAGTTTTAAGCTTCAGAGATGGGTGGGTTGTCTTGACTCCCTCTGGCTTCAGCATCAGAGAATCACAGAGTGGCTGAGGTTGGAAGGGGTGGCTGGAGGTCATCTGCTCAAGCAGGACCACCTGGAGCTGGTTGCCCAGAGCCATGCCCAGGTGGCCATTGAATGTCTTCACAGACAGAAACTTCTCCACCCCTCTGGGCACCCTCTTCTAGTGCTCAGTGTTTCCTGATGTTCAGCTGGAACTTCCCGTGTTCCAGTTTGTGCCTGTGGCCTCTTGTCCCATCCCTGGGCACCACTGGGTAGGGCCTGGCTCTGTCCTCTTTGCAGCCTCCCTTCAGGCAGCTGCAGCCATTAATAGGAGCCCCTGTCAGGCAGGGGACAGGTACGTGGCTGAAGTGCTTTATCCTTTTCTTCTGGCATTGCACTGCTACTATCCTGGCCTCAGGGGAGGGGAAAAAGATGTGTTTATGAGGATACTCCTTAAAAACTGCCTAAGCCTTGGTACTTGTAAAGGGTCTGGAGGAGGGAGAGGAAATTTCAAATACTTTGCCATTATTTTGGTAGGAGCAAGAGAAACTGATCTGTACAAATGCTTACGTAGTGACTTGTACAGTCTAAAAGAGGCCTGTAGGGCAAGGGTACTAATGGTTATTAAGTCACTCCTAAAATTAAAAAAATTTATGGCTTAGTCAACTGCCTGGGGTGTATCTTCCTGGAAATGGGTTCCTGATGTGCTGCACTGCTTGGTGACCCAAACATACCGTGTCCTTCCAGCTTAGAACTGTCCAATACTTACGACATACTGAAGATACAGTCTCACATAATCCATGGCACTACGCATAAAGCCATCCTCTAAGGCAGCTCTGCTTTCCAGCCAGGCTGCCTTTTGAAGAGAGACTTCATTATTGTCCTGTATTTGCTCAGTTGCTTAACTTTGCATTAATGTAGCACAAGTCAGCTGAAACCATGGATGTTCATTTTAGTGTTCAAAAAAAGAAATAATCTGTAAGTGATCTGAAAGGGCATCAAACTTGGCTCAAGTTTAAGATATGCAAAAATTGTTTATCATAATAAATATCTAATTATTATTAGTGTGCAGAGGCAGTGTCAGATTGGCAAAAACCAATGTCATGTTTGGAATAGGAAAAACGCAGTAAAAAAAAGGAGGGTCCCTGTTCACACAATCTCAATCATGAGAAAGCACTAAGTAAAGGTGGTATCAGCTTAATGTAGTTTGGCAGGAACATTTTTTTTTTTTTTCCTTGTTCAGAAAAGCATTAATTGAAGCAAAATCTAGAATTGGCTCCATCACTGCCTCTTGCAGGCTGGCTCCACGGGGGCAGCCCTACTTCCTACTACATAGTCCTTCTGGATTGCTCCAGGCTCCACATTGTTAATGTTTCACTACTTGAACCACCCTCGTTAAACTAGTTCTGCAAGTCATTAGGGGCAGTAGGGCCTCTGAAAACCAGCTCAAACTCCATGGCATGAATAAGATATGTAGAGACCATTCTTAATGCTTAATTGGTATTATTCAAACAATATAAGCACAGTGCATTACTGGTCATGTAGAAAGTCGGGTATGTTTTGCACAAGTACATGAGTATCAGGAATTCTCCAGTCAACACTTTTTTTTCAAAAAAGAAGTTGTGCCAGAGTAAAGCTCATTAGAGAGGTTTGAGAAGTCACGGCTTTCTCTGAGTACCATAAAGATGTATTTCATACTGGAACCTTGTCACAGATATGATCAAATCACTTCTTTATACTACACTGTCATCACTATGATGCTGCTGCTGCTGTGAGCACAACGTGCCTCGGCTCATGGGAACAACACTACACTATTCTGGCTACTACAGTCAATGTTCCAGCTGCAGCTGCTGCCTCGCTGAAACCTCTGCTCCTCAAAATTCAGCCTTTCAAGAACTACATCACAAACTTCTTCCAGAACAAAGACTACCGTCACTGTGTATGAAGGCATCTCACTGCATATTATTAAAGGAAATAAGTTTACGCAACTTCAGTATTAAAGTTTAATATCAAACAATTTGCTCATTGTTACCAATTTTCAATTACAAAACAGGCTCCAAAAAAATTCCATAAAATATGTTTAACTGGCTGAACAGAGTTAAGCGTGTTCAGACTGCAAGGGTAAATATCCATAGCTTTTTGGTATAAATTATCTACAAAAACTGGTATAAACAATATTCCAATCTTAGTATGGGTTCCATCTAGGATTAGACAAATTTTTATAGTGACATCCACAAAATATTAAAGTTCATTCCCATTAACACATTTTTCCTGCTGAAGTCTGGCTTTACGTAAGGCCTCCAGTTGTTTTGCTCTCAGCCACCTCTCTCTTGACAGCGTTGTCTGTCCCGCGCTGAGAGACAGGAACCTGGATGAGCAGAAACAGCAATTAAAGAAGAGCTTGTTCGCGTGTCAGGGTTGATAAGCTGATTCAGTACAAACCCAGTTTTCTGTCAGTATCCTGTGGACTAGAAAGCAGGGGAAGGAAGGGGGGAGGAAATACTTTGCCTAATCAGGACTCTGTGACGAGAGGAACAAAGGAAGAGGTGATTCCATCTCTAGATTGCTACCCCGCCTCACGCAACTGCAGTCGAACTGCAGACCATTCGTTCCTTACCACCTCGTAGAAAGTCTCCGGTTCGTACAAACGGCGCTACCCACCTCGCCACCAGCAGAGTTCGGTGCAGATCATCAGCTGTTATGCTCTCGGGGTCATTCTTGCGCATTTCTACAAAGTCTTCTTCTACTGCCTATAAACAATACAGCACGTAATTAAGTGGCAAAAAAAGAATCTTCACTATGAGATAAGCTTTTAAGGAGCTAAACACCATAACGACCCTTAGATGACAGGAGAAACATTTCAACTCGTTATTGCCAGTGAGCCTGAGTTAATGTAGGCTAGTTCTCATCTTTGAAAAACATTTTCACAATGAGTTTTTAGAAAGCAGGGTACGTGTAAAGTATATACCGAAATACCCAAGAACACAAATCCTTGAAGGCACGTTCAGGACAAGAAAATACTTTTGTTTGGTTTTTAGAAAACTTCAAGGAGAATGACTGACAGGGAGAGAAAAGGGAAAGTACAATAACTTTCTCTTAAGGTGCTTTCTGTCTGAATATACAGTTGAAAACATATTAGTGAAGTCTTCCATACCTTGGTCACTTCATCAGATATACTATAGTCCAGCAGCCTCAACAAACTTAGATAAATTCGGAATTTGTTCAACACAGAAGGGAGCACTGCTGTTAGGAGGCTGTTCATATACTCTTCCATGTTGGGTGGAATTATCTGTGGCTGTAAGTGGACTTGGCAATCTGACTGAAAAATAAAATTACATATCATCTCTTTCCACATCCTATTTTTGTCTATTCCAAGACTAATTTACTCTAAAGTGACAGAAGTCACTATGTCCCAGAATTAAGGAAAGACAAAATTCATTCTTTAAATATTTAACGGTTCCCTTTCTGAAAACCAGTGTGAAGTCCTTATTCAAGCAGGAGCCAGTTTCACTGAGAGGCGAGAGAACAAACACTCAGTTCATGGAACTGGAATGCAAGAGTTCGGATGTTTCTAAGCTTCGGCTACTCCGTTTTTCTAGGGTCAATGCCAGACCTGCTGCCCTTTATCCATGCGCCCACCACCTCAGAGAGTCTGTCCTAGAAGGCTCTGAGAGCAGCAGTGCGGCTGCAGGCTTCCCCATTGCTGGGATCTCCGTTAATAACTCGGGTCACTGCCGTGCCATCACTGTGCCGCTCAGCCAAGGAGGAGGGAAGGTCAACCTCTTGGTTCTCCTTTCAACAGGTTCTTGGCCTGGCTGCAGCCACCAGTGATAACTAATGCTAGTGTCGTGCCCAGCCCTGGTCACAAGACAGTTTTCCTGTCTCCGCTTGTTCCAGGAATGGCATGCTCTAAGTAAGAAGCTACCAACTGCAATTATTCCCCAAATTAAGGAAGACCATGCCATACCGGTAGGAGCGATCGGCCCTCTGAAGTGATAAGAACATTAATATTGCACGGGAATTCCATCTGGTGGTAATTGAAGTCATAATCCACCTTCTGCCAAGTTATCAGATTACCCAGCGCTGTCACATTATGTACACCTAGAAAAGCAAGAACAAATTCTCTGACAACTGGACCTAAACAAATGTCAGACCTGATTTTCCCCCCCCCCGTTTCTAATCTGTTTCTAATGAGCAGCTGGAAGAAAAATTCTTGCAAGCATCCTGTTTCTTCTTGTGTCTGTTGTGTCCTCCAGATAGAGACCACCCTTTCTTAAGACCAAAATTAAGAATTCTTGAAGGATTTCAAGCCTGAGTTTTATCTGACATAGTATGTGTGTTAATAGCTAATGTTTTTATTGGTCCTATAAAGTCAGATAACCATTAACAGAGGAAAAAAAATCTCTCCTCAAGAGGACAAAATTATCTGGCAGAAAGTGTAATTTAACAGTTTAAGGGAGAGAAAAAAAAAGTCTTGCTGGAAAAAGAACACATTAGATAAGCTACCAAGACTCGAACAGCTGAAAAACGGGCTTATTATCATTTTGCCAAATTTTTATAGAAGTCACTTGCCTTACCTGGAACTAAGTTATTTAAAATCTGGAAAGTTAAGATTGATGAATTAACTGGTTAACTCTTAGAATTCTCCCTTTGAAATACCAACACGTACCCAACAATTCTAATTTCCCTTCAGCAGTGTTACTGCATCAGATGACACATCTACTGCTATGTTTTTGCCTTTAATGAATTAGTATTAATTTACTATACTGTAAATAAAGGCCAAGTTAGTAAATAAAGGCAAATTTAATATTATTATTTACTTCTGGGACATTTTCCCATTTGAAATCTCTAAGCTGTAACTTCCAAGAGTTCCAAACTAACTACTACATCTGAAGATACTTGTTCTTCTCTAGGATTAAATTTTGTTCCCAACATTGTTACAAGAATTTAAAAATTCTTACTTTTCTATTCTAAATTCAGTAGAGAACATCATCACACCAACAGAAACAAAATAAAATGAACAAGCCTTTTTTATCTGCAACTGTTAATATATGAATTTTCATTAAATGTTGAGCTTTTTTAGACATTAAGGGCAAATATTTTAGAGAACTTAAACCAGCACAGCAAGATTTTTCTGTAAATGGGAGTTTTTCATGTTTTGACTTCTTTTTTTGGAACAGACAATGCAAAGATTTCTACTAGTTTTACTATTTTCTTTAGTGAAATTTTGTAACTTTACTAAAGCAGAGTAACAAAAAAGAATACTGAGGACTCAAAAACAAGCAAATACTTTCACTGAACAACTTTTAATAGCGTAATTAAAAAAGAAAAGAAAAAGTTTCTAAATAGAATCAACCTGAAATCTGAACCTCACTAGTTCTTCCAGACGAAGTGTTTGGATGGGGCAGAGCACTGATAGTCATTAGGGAGCCCCACAGGCTTACAGTGTCTCACAGTCTAGCAGGTTTCTCAAGATGTAGCATTTTTATTTTAAAAACAAAGTCCCTTCCAGTGATTTCCTATTCCTTTTTCCTTGAAATGACCACAGATATCCATACTATGTATTCTTCAGTTACTGAACTTTTAACAGGTATCACAACTCACCTCTTTTATGTAGATTATAATTCAATTAATTGTCTAAAGCTCTGTAGAAAGCAGACACAGCTCTACATCAGCTTACAAGTTAGAATCATCATTCTGTTCCACACAGTAATAGCAATTTTTTTTATCTCCCGTTTTTAGTTGGGTTTTCAGGTATGGTTTCCATACATACACTGAAAGTATAAAGCATAAGGCAGCAGCATACGCTTTCCCCACTTCTTCATTCATTATCACAGGAAGCAAAGGCTACTATAATGAATCAGAGGTATTTTGGTCTAAAGACTTACTCAAATCAGTGGCCTTTTCCACCAAGTGTCAAAGACACTGTCCAGAGTTCTCTGCAATGCAAAGCTTACTAAACAAGGAACTACCTTGTTTCACTACTGGTCATTTGGGGTCTGGGATAGAGATTTTGACTCAATGAAAACATTTCTGAGCAAAATACCAGGCAGTTCCAGAAAGTAAAACAGGGAAAAAACTCCAAGAGATGAAGCCGTAAGTTGACTGAGAAGGCTGCAGACTAGCAGGAAGCGAGCTCACGCAATGAAATACCATACGGAAACCACAAACAGTTTTGTACTATAAAGTCATCACTGTGACACAATTAGCATCAACTTTCAACCTTCCAGATGAGATTTTCTTTTTTTAAAAAACAAAAAATGTCTACCTGTTGTGTCAAGCTGTCCTTGCTCAAGCTGAGTCTCGTCTACCACAAGGGAGGTGTTGCTGGCAAGCTGCAAGACCCCACTCACTAAGCGATTAGCTGTGTAGTCTTTGTGTGGGATAAATCGTGAATGGTTCATGTTTTCAATGGTCATTTGTAGGCGATAGGACTGCAACGAGAAAAGACACTAATCAGCACATTTCCTCTCCTCCAGGTTCCCTAGTAAATACTGCTGCCTTTAGCAAGCGCTGTAACTGTGGACCTCCATAGCAAGTAAACCAAAACTTCTTACCACAATGTGGAATACACTTTATCCCAAATGTCCAAATGCTTAAAAAAAAAAAATAAATCCCAAAGGAAAATAATGCCGTTAAGAACTCCTATCACCTGTACTGCACATCTAGAATTAGCAAAAAAACCCCAAACAATTTATTGCAGCAATACAATTATTATGACTCCAAAACTGAATTACTATGAATTTTCTGCAGAAGAGTGTCCACAAACTTGGGGATAAAAACTAACAACATGATAATTCAATGACCGAAACGTCTAAACATCTCAGTCCAGAAAGACAAAATAAAGTAGATAGCACCTGTCTGTCAGTTTAATGCCTATGGGGATATGATTTTATTACACATTCATCCTAAATGACTAGGTAAATAGAGACTTCAACTGACAGAAAAGCCGTATCTCCATTTTTATCTGCTCTCTACATGGATAGCACAAGCCTTTGTTTAAGAAGCCTGTCTTTAACTAAAATGCTGGTTTTTTTGGTTGGAACAATTAGTCCAACGTCTACCACCAGACATATTAAAGCACTATAACGCTATTATTCTTACTGCTGGAACAAGCTGCTGGATAATGCGGTATATGTGCTCTGTGAAGATGCTATTTCTTGGACATCCGCTCAAGTTGACTGTGAATTTTCCCAGAGGAAGCACATCTCGTCTTGCATAACTAGACCAAAAATAACAAAAGTTAGGCAAACACCTGATTAACGTGGTGAATACAGGTATCAATCAGCATGAGTACTGTGCAGTGTCTCTGACAACTAGCAGAATTTCAATACCAATACATATAAATAAAAAGCAGCCATATTTTCTTCCTCCTCCAGTGTGCAAGGAGCTAAGTGAGGCTGAAGGCTGCTGTGGAAGGCTTTGCAGCGTTGCACAAAAGCAGCACCTTTATAGTGCTTCAGACCCTGCATGGTGCCTTCTAGACGTTCTGTTCTCCTTGTGCTCTATTGTTACTCAGTAAATACACTTCTTCATCCTTGTCCTTCTCATTGCCCAATCTCAGTTTCCCTGCTTATCATACTTGTTCATTTCCTTTACCTGCCCTCAGCTTTCCTCTCCCTCTTCTTACTGTATATCTTCTCCCCATTCTTGACAAATTTCAACTTTTTTGTGATAACAGCTAAGAGAGAAAACACATTCTAGTCTAAGTGTTAGAGCATTCACAGTCCCACTAGAAAGAAGTGTGCACAGAATAAAAAAAAAAACAAACAAAACCAAACCCCACATACTGATACTGAAGTACTTCTATTTACACGGGGACAAGGGTTCAGGGCAGACTGTAAACACAAATCCACCATAAATCTTGTTGGCTGATAATTAGGCAGCTGTGGCATTATGTCTGGATCTATTTTGACACCACCTGCCTCACTGAGGCCGAGAAATATCTTACGGCTTCTAACACACCAGTTGCAGGTATGAGAAAGGTAAGATGCTGAGTCCAGTTACAGCTCTGCAAACACTTCTGATAAACAAACATGCGCTGTACTATTCACTTCGTAGCAGAATGGAATTTTTGAAAACCATAAACAAGTGGTTTATTTACTAAGAAATTACTCTTTTTAAAAAAAAGGAATCCATTTTCATTTTGAAAAGACTAAAATTAAATTTGAGCCTGACAACTATACTTAATCTAATCAAAACATATTGTCTGAAGTTTCACACCTGAAATTTTAATGAGTCAAAGGATGCTGCTGCTTCCTCCAATGACAGTTTAAACCAGCATAAGAGAATGTTACACAAATCCACTTTAATCAGCCACGAAGACAGCTGAAGGTACCTGCATTGTTATCTACAGCATCAGCTGTAGTGGTGGTAAATTTCTATCACATGCTAAATGGGGGTCACTTGAACTTACCATTAAACATGTCTACATTTAATTAAACAAACTCCCAGAAAATACCTTTCAGTATCTTTTAATACCTAAAGAATAATTATTGCAGTTAGCAAATGCCATCTTTAAGAAGTCAGATGCATGTCCTATTCAGTAAAGGAAGCTAGAGATAAAAAGATGTTTTCATACCTCTGATTAAAAGCATATCTTGGCAGTTTTGTCCAACTCTCAAAGGAACACTGCAAGGACACGCTGCCACAAAACTGGCCTTTTAACAAAACTCACCGTTATTTCAGACTATGAAATCTGTTTACTCTGTCTATTATGACAGGACAACTCTAGCTGGACAAATTACTACTGGAATAAGTACTCTTTAAGCTATTTCTGCCATTTATTTGCCGAGCGGTGAAGAGCCCCATCAAAGGAGATTTCTTTTAAAGATTAATATATAAATTCTCAGCAAACATCTAAATACTTACACTGTAGAGATGAGATGCAATATAAGGTATTCAGCAGCCAAACTGTCTCCCAAGAGGGCGTGGGTGAGGAACCCAAGCAACTCTGCTCTCACTGGTGACAGCTCAGACATGAAATTAGAAACAACTAACAAAAAAGCAGAAGAAAACAAACGTCAGGAAATGTGCTGTTCCTCACTCTCTTCCCTCTACATCAACCTTACTTTGCATTACAGTTTGACGAAGAAAAATGTTTAACCCAAAGTAGTCTAAGAAAAATAAATAAACATTCATTGGTTTTCCAACTGAGTAATTACTAGCCTTAGATAACCAACATTTCCTTGGAAATGCCTTCCTTTTTTTAATAAGATATTGTGTAATGCATTTGCAGAAGGCTGAAAAGTCTGGAGCCAAATTTCTAAAATCAATAGTCTATCCATACTATACTAAAGGCAGAAAAAAAAAACCCCTTACACATAGCACAGCTCAATACAAGGCATGCAAGGAAGAAAACGATAAATATCAATTAGAGGTTTGCATGCAATAATTCAGTGACAAAAAATAACAGTCAAATAGGCCACAAGTAATAGAACAGTTGCTTAAAACCAGAATTGCCTTATTTTCTTCTTTATGTTGTCGGTATGTTTCTTATCGTCACTGTTATACTAAATTGGAAATCTAGTTTTCCAGCAATTCACTGCTCCATTTGAAAATAAATAAACTACTAGGGCTGAATAACTTGGTAAAATCCTTGGGCACACAGAATGCAAAACCAAGTTTCATATAAATCACATTTATTTCAGAAAAATAAACACACAAGCATGACAAACACAAACACTTGCATATTGTCCAGTTCTGTAGTGTTGAATGGTTCCTCCATTTAACAAGATTTAAATTCAAATCCTGCCATTGATGTGTTTGTCTCTGAGCAAAGAAGTATTTATTCAGATGAACTAGGAAACTGCAGATTTACACCTACACAGAGAGAGGTCAAGTTCGGATACTCACAGGTTTTACTCTCCTCTTCATTAAGGCAAGCAGGCAGTAACGGGTTAATGTGTTGCAATTTCTGTGCCAAAATCACATGGATTCTGGGGACTAATGAGGCTGGAGGACTGTGTACTCTCTGTTCTTCTGCTGTGTCCATACACTCCATAGGATCCAGGGCCGAGCTGTCCATAGGAAAGGGCACAGCACAATTGGACTTAGAAGCGTTCCACACAAATTTCTCGCCATCTGACTAAGAGCAGCTGGAACCAGGCCAAGAACAGAGCACATCGGAACAAACAACATCCGCTCCCAGCTCCGGGTAACTCCTCCCATATTCAAACTACCTTCTTTGTGATTTTTATAAACGCCATAAATACTGAATCACAGTTACATAATGATATAGAAATGCCCAAGCATGCTTGACCAAAAAAATTTGGATTCTATTATTTTCAGAAAATAATTAAATCTTACCTTTCTGAAAAAAAAACAATCCCAAACACCAAAAAAACAAACCCCAAAACCAAACACCCCCAAAACCCCCACATTTATTATTTGCTGCACCATTTAATGAGATGTAGCTTCAAACAAACTGTTACACTGTTCTATACAGCATGTACTGAATCAAGTCTAAATAGCAACTTTTAAGAAAATAATGTAATCATTTACTACATTTGTCAGTGTATGGACATGTAGGATTTTTATACTCCACCAGGTTCTAGAGCCTGACGATAAGATCTTCCAGACAGTCACACAACAGCTACATCAGTGGCCGAGTTAAAAAAACAAGTGAGTAAATAAATCCTAATGTACCTCAGCTCGAACTTGAAGGTACAACCTCTTCATTTACGAGTTCAGATACACAAGCTTTGCTCTCTCTGAGGAGGTCTTACAAAATTCCTTCCAGGTGGTTCTCATTTTTGAAATAGAAACTAAAATCCCTAAAGTGACTATATCAGATGATAGCAATTCAGTACAAATTTAATCGACTTGTATCAGTTTTAAAAGCTGAAAGGCTATATAACTTCAAAGCCTCTTCAGCAGTTCACTAACAGACTGCCCACTCTTTCCATTAAAAGAAACTTCTTTTGTTTGCATTCAAAACATTGTTAAATGCCACCATTTTGTCTATTTGTGATAGAATGACACGCAGGGAAAAAAACACCCAACCTATGACAGACCAACTGAGCTGTCAGTCTGGGATCAGCTGTCAGACAGATGATAACCAAAAGCAGCTGACCAGGCTGAGTTAACTTTTAAGAAGCTGGCACTATAAAGGATTCACACTGCACTCTCCATATTGTACTTATCAGAAAGATAAACCAAATCACCAACAGAAATAATTTAAAGCGCAATGGTTCAACACATCACTAGTACACGTGTTAGACTGGTAAACAGCTTCATTTTAAAAGTTGATTTCTTGCATCCTTGTCAGTCAGTTTGTGTTTTGTCAAGCAAGTAATTGCAGAACAGCAGGTGAAATGGGAAGTTTCAATCAGCGGTATAATGTGATGCTATACCTTAATTAAGAAAAAAAACGAAGCCCATTTTTACTCATTTTGGTCACTTTCACTCTCCATGCAGACAAGCAAACTTTTTATTTTGTAGTTTTCAGAATTGTTTATGGTAACAACTTTCAGGGACTTAGAAATTATTCCAAAAGGACATTTTATAATTTTAAAGCTTATTAGAAAGTTTTTTTCGTTATTCACTCGCTCATTGATAGTTTAATAGGCATGAAAGGGTACAAAACATCTAGCTATAGAAGCATTTTCTGCTTTATAGACTATACAACAACCTAAAAAAAGACATATCATGTATCCAAGGGTATGGATGTACCAGAGTACAACAGACTCCAGTTTACAGGACGGTGGATCTAACACTTTCCACATCAAGCTTTTTTTAAGCAACAAAATTCACCACTTAAGCATAACTGTTATGTATTTATACATTTCCATGTCTGTATCGAGGGGACAGCCAGAATATTTTGCTTATACAATAAATTTTCCTTCAATTCAGGATCATGCACCAGGGGAGTCTTACCTCTCTTCATTGTTTACTATGCTCAGCACTGGATCCACAGACAATATACCATATACCTCCAGAACGTCATTGACTTTGAAGCTCTCCCAGCTCTCGTAGACCTGCCACAAAAGAGAAAATAATAAAATACAGAGGCAGGTGGGCCAGATGCAGGACCGAACACAAACACAAGACAAAAGGAAAAATCTCAGGAGACTCAACTGTAGACTGAGAACAGTCTGTGTGAAGAGGTTTCTCCCAGTCCTTAGTGTCAGTAAGCTTACATTGGAAAATGAGTTTCTATGATTGCATGCTTTTTCCTATTGTCATTCTTTTGCTACAGAAATGTAAAAAAATTGTACCCTAATCTGACTGATCAAGATTTGCCGAATAACAGAGCATTCAACACAGCAGCAGCATAGAAATTTTGTGTCGCAAGTTTCATAGTCAATATAGCACAATAGTGAATCACAGACCATTTCAAATGCAATACAAAAATGCGTAGTGTAGTGTTTTGCTTCTTCCATCACAACTTTTTTTCCTTAAGAGGCCAATCCTAAAAGCAAAATACCAGGAGTCAGTATCAGCTACACCCTTGAGCATCTAATAATGGATTTTTTCATTTTGCTAACTGTAGTAAGAATATGCAAGCTCTAATAAATGCTGCTGAAGGAGTTCAGCAATCCACCTACAGGAGCAGTGAAGAGAAACAATGTAATAATGAAGAAAAACAATGTCATTATCTGTAGAAACAAAATTGTGGACTTGAAACTCAATTTCTGTGCCCATAAACTAATGCAAGACTTACTACTTTACAGATTCTGTCTGCCTCACTGAGGCCACAGCCACACTCATCACCTGTCCGCTTGTGTTACCTTGACGAGACATGCTGGTCCCTTCTCTCCTGGCAACGGAAAATTTAAGTCAAGTGGAGGGGAGCAGTTGGGAGAAATGAGATGATGACCAGCAGAAGCCTCCGTTTCTAATCTCTTTGGCTCCACGCATCCATGGATATTACCTCCGCTGCCTGAAAAATAAAGGATTCATAGGCTCTTCAAACAGAAATGCAAAAGCAAACAGCTTTCTTCATTGAGCAACACAGAATTAAACTAATTTAACAAGATGCCTGAGGCAAAAATATTTAATAAATGAATAGATTTGACACAAGATACTCTTACTCAGAATAGAGAAGTCTCACAAATGCATGTTTTATATCACCAAGATAAGCATGAGGAGGATCTACGTGTCTTCAAAACCCAAACACGGTCAACAATCTGATTTTCAAAATGTAATACTTAAACTGTGTGAATGAATTTTTTTCTAAATTTGGTTGGACTGCCAAGGTAATATTTTTCCGCACCTCATGGTCAAAAATCTATAGTTCTTAAAGGTAGGAGTATGCATCAATGTAACAGTTTACATTAAAAATCTCTGTAGATTTTCAGCAGTAATAAAACTAAAAATATCTACTCTACAATTGATCAGCCTGAGTATGAAGACAAAACAGTCTAAACTATCTAATAAAACATTTGCAAACTGGTAAGAATACAACTAGAAATACCTGAATTCAGCTAATGAACCTGACAGATACATAACACCGAACAAAAGAAAGCAATAGCTTCTGCAATTTTTAATAGCTTTCTTCAGGATGCTTCAAGTGTCTGGGATTAATCTAGTTCCTTTATGAAGTCCAATTAATAAGTCTCATGTTAGAACAAAAGGTAAGACTGGAAGATCTGAGATTTAGTTTGGCTTCGATTTACACAATAACATCCCCAAAGGGAGCACAAGAAAGACAGGATTTTTTCCCAGATTACCATGACATCTGAAACAGAGCGGGAAATTAAACAAGAACTCCAAAATTCAAGCCTGCTGCTATAAATTGTGTGTGCTGTTACATACAAGAGGCAATACACAAATGTTGCCGTAAAAAAAATCTTAATTTTAGGAATTAACTCTAGAAAGTAGTACCAACAAGTCATACAATACACATGCAACACTAGGCTCTCCCACACCGATGACTTCAACAAAGCTATCAAATTAGTTATGAAGGCTGCATTAACACTACTGATTCAAACAACTACAAATATTTCAATTTTTGAGAATGAAATTTCTGCAAATTCTGGGAAGATATCACAAAAGGTACTTATCAATAATGATTATTACCTATATGTTGCTCTTTCTGTTTAGATGGATGTAGATCCATATCCTCATCTTCCTCATAGCTCCTCTTGTGGCGACTCGGTGTGTAGGATGTTGAAGGACTAACTCGAGCTTGGCTTGCACTAATATATGCGTAAAATTGTGGATTAAGGACAACCACAGACTTAGTTGAGAAAATTCAAGGCAAGTTGTTCTGGGTTTGTTTTTTTTTTTTTTTTTAAACCAAATTCTATTGTCCTATTTTGAGCAAGACACTAAAATAATTATTTAAATTGTTATTTAGATGTCATCTCTTTAGCTACACAAATAACCTGCTTAAGCAGTGCACAAGAGTCATTGGCTTTGTTGAAAATAGAAACTAAAAAACACTGAGTGCTATTCCACTATCAGTCTCTAAAAAAAAGGTGAGGTTTTTTTAATGCCCAGAGAACACGCTTGTGGTCAGGTATAACTCAAAATCTCAAGAATTTTTTCTCTCCTACATTTCAACCCTAAAGAACAGACATTATAATAATATTTAAAGACTTGCTATCCGATATAATTATTATTACTTTAAAAAGAAACACACAGGAAGTGTTGACATACTTGTAAGATACTAGCAATACTACATTTTTAAATGAATTCTGAAAAAGCTAATACACTTTTTCTTAGCGTTATGAGCAAGCATTGAAATAGTGTTCACTATTTTCATAATAGTACGTCTCACTTTAAATTTCCATTGCTGCAGTACTTTGCTGCAAGCTTCATTCAAAGACTAATGCTTATCAATCATTTTATTACAAAAATTGTGCTAGATTAATTGTGAAGTCGCATTGGTATTCTGTGACAATGACAAATAGTAGTTTTCTTAAATTCTAAATTCCAAATATGAAATATCAAATCATTATAGATTTACCATCAAAATCCTATCTTTTCACAAAATGCAACTTACCTTAAGTTTTCTAGACCTCTCCCCCACTCCCTTGGAGAAGAGGATATAAAATTCCTAAAAGGTGTTAAAATAAACATCCTGTATCCATTTCACTCAGAAAATTCAACTTCCATTTACTAGGAGAAACTAAAGATGATTTCTTTCTCCCCAGAATGTTTCCTGTACTCATTGAGAAAATGACATACTGCGGTCAATTTTACAGGAATTATTCTCATAACATGCTCAGCTACAGGTGTTTTTACAGATTCTTGTAGGAGGCTCTCACTAGTTTAATCAGAAAATGTCAATGGGATACCCATGGCTCAACTGAAGTTTCTCTTTTTCTAAGAATTCGCAAGTAGAAATTGAAAGGAATTTTCAAGACCCTCCCAAGCAAACACAAAAATCTCATCTAAATCCCGACTAAATCAAAAAGCAGTGTTCCTAAATTCATTTGCATCCTCTTTGTGCATATATCACATCACCAATTTTCCTTTTTTTTTTTTAAACCTACCACCTCTTATGTCCTTAAACCTAATGAATTAGTTGGTGATCACTGTTTGTGTAACAGAGCACTAGCCCAGTCAAAAAAGATATTTCTTTCACCCATGCTGATTCGCCAGGCACTGGAACGCAGTAGAAAGTCTGTCTCTCCGAGGTGACTGTTTGCGAGGAGTTCAAATCAATTTCCTGCTGAGGCTAGAATACCAATAGAAACTTTGTTAAAAATCTGATTAGAGTTTGTTTTCTTTTTTTAAACTAACTCCACAGAGTCATTTACTCATCCAGAAGTTACAGCAAACACGCAAGACTATATACTCTCATGAAACAGTGAGTCCAGTCTGCATATATAATGTTTTTGGTTCTAATTGCACTGTGCTACCAAAAATAAATTGTTTTCCATAGCAGAAAGTTTCAAGAGCAAGAGCACTTCCCCCACCAAGCAAAACAAATTTTAAATACAACAGAAACGACTTGAAGCCTGCTGAAGTTAGAATGCTCATGAGCAGTTAAGAATACTCTGCTTTCCAAACCTGAGATTAATTTTGCATTTTAAGAGCAGTATCTCCAGGAAGCCACTGGCTTCCAAATAAGCCACCAAATAAGCGATACTACACTTACGAACTACATCTTTCTAATATGTCGTTTCAAAATTTGTATAACTTACCCCACATTCTGCCACATCTCTGTATTTACCAAAATGCAAAACCTGTCAAGAAAGAAAAGGCAATGCAATCATTATGTTTCTGAAGGCATCCTGAATACGAATTACTTATACCAAAATCACTGCGGTCTAAAGTTGTTCAAAGACATACTTTCGTTATTTTAGTAATTTTTATTCCTCAATGGAAAGGTAAGAAGTGATGTATTACTGACGCCATTTGAGACATATAAACAGAGTTCTATTAGACAGTGCCCAGACTCTACAGGTTTAATTCAGAAACTAGAGGAAATATAAAAACTAGAATGGAGAAAATGCTAAACATTTAGTAAAATAATAAATCAGTATTTCACTTACACGTGCATTTGTGTTTGGGTCAACTGTTTCATATACTCCCATGTAAAACTCAGGATCAAACATATCTTGAACCATGCAGCGAAATTTCACTAAACTGTTGGGCTTTAGGTAATGTACGGGAACATCATTCAGTGACGGCACCTATAAGAAAGAGCTTATTCTAAACAACTGCTATATAAATATTAAGAAATGCCCTGAAGTAAGTCAAAATCAGCACAAAATCTGTCACCAATTTACTCTCTGATCATCTAGTAATATCCTACTGTTACTTGCTTCAAACCCTGTATTGCTGTTGTCGCTACGATCAATTGCCTCTGATAACTCAGTGCCCCATCAGGTAACATACTGAATATTTTCTGAGTACTCTTCCCCCCACATTTACTCCCCTAATCCAAGCAGTAGCAAAGTGTGTATATCTCAACACTGGAACAGCTGGTACAGATAATAGTTACAATTATCAGACACTTAACAGTTCCCAAATTCTTCCAATTCCAGAGCCACCAGTCCTGTTCATTGCTCAATCCCAATACTAGACTACAAAGAAATGCATTTCGGTGACTGAAACTGTATGAGAACTCTACAACAACATTCAAAACTACCTCTTACACTGGCAATTATTGCAGCTGCAGTATTAAATAGAATTTATTGATTATTTTATTCCCATTTAACAACACTTTTACCACGTGTTATGTATCAGTGGTACCATAGCCATCGCATGCACAATTTCTTATAACAAAAGGCCGTGGAAAATCTGTATGTTAATTTCCAAGTCCACACTGGGGGGAGTCTTTTTCCCCATATGTTTACATGACAATGGAAAAACAGAAGGGGAAAAAAACCAATGCCTGGGCATGTAGTATAGCCTGAAATAATGAGAGTTGCAATAAGAATAGAGGTTTTTTGATTTGGAAGATAAACTCTCTGTTGAAAAAAACCCAAACCCACATCCAACATTAAAGTGCAACAAAACCCATAAGTGGCCCTATAAGAAACATCATTTTAATAAACAAACACATATTCCCTCGTGTTTCTCTTGAGTAAGAAAATGCACTTTCAATCCCTTCTAATGTTGTAAATTTAACACAATTTTGCCATCTACACTTCTATTTAAACTGTCATTGAAATATTAATTACAGAATACACTCAGTGGAAGGAAAAAAAAGAAAGCCAATTATTTTCACTTGTTTGTTTAGCCATAAGCAGAACAGATCTGATATGAAATTTTCTAATCCACTTAGCAGTGTTCCACAATGCCGTTTTTGCCACAGTCTTTTAGACAAATATCAGCTTTAGAACTCAAGTGTACATGCTTTATTTTTAAACCTAATGCGTAGCTTCCTTGCTAAGCTGCAAATCCCAGGCCTGATAAGGCAGTTTTAGCAAAAAGTGTTTTTTCCTAAAATCTGAAAGCCCCAGCAGCTATTTCTTCAACCCACACAAAATTTGCAGCATCGTGACAAAAGATCAGGAGAGAAGGGGTTTATAAACAGCAGTTCAGAGACTCGTGGTGTGCAAACACTGCAGGCTCACAGTAGACAGGGCAGGCACTAACACTTTCAAAAATGACAGTATTTGTCAGCTCCTGCCATCTACTGGATTGTACCACAAACAGGCAGCATTCAGCAGCTATGGCCCAGGGCAAAACAGTACACTGAAGTCAAGCGGATCGGCTTCTCCGGTTTCAGTCGGGATTTTACACATTTGCTTTACAAACAGATTAAAGCAACTGAGGTGTAAATAACGTATCACCAAGTCTAGGCCTGAAATTCGGAAGTGTACTCATCACGAAACAGAAGAACTTCTCAGAAACATGTAGGAAGTAAAAAGAATGAAGCTTAAGAATGGCATAACTCTAAAAGAATAAAACAATCTTACCCAATTAGTAGCATTATTTTCTTTTAATTTCTCCTTGAAGTATTCGGTTACCTTCTTTTCCCAATCAGAGTTTGGAACATTTTGGGCTACAAACAAAACACATTTATGTATGCATTAGCATCACATAACAGACTTCTATTCAGCGTTCCCCTAACATGGTAAACAATTTAAACGTTTCCTTCTGTTCTGGGCAAATGACTGCATTTTAGACTACTTTATGACTCTTACAATTGCACTGACTTCCTATCTTACACCCTTTCAGGCAAGCTAAGAAGAACGCGGCCTCTCCTGGAAGCGAGGAAAAGCCCTGAAACCCAGCTAGAGGCTGGAGGAGGTGTCGCTTTCTGCTTTATGTTCACTGCAGAAATTTTTATTCCCACACACCTTTACTTAAGATCAAGCCTAGCGCCCAGCTTCAGCTGGCGGCCCTGGCAATATCACCACCGATCGGTAACCCATATAGCCAGCACGTATGGCTCCCGAAACCCAAAATATGTTTTGGTTTCTTTCTGTTTTCCCCCCTCACCGGCCTGCCAAGCCGAGGCAGACCTCGCTGCCCGGCCGTGAGGCACCGGGACCGGACCCCCCGCCGCCGGCCATGGCCGCGCACCCCCTGTGAGGCCTCGGCGAGGCGGCGGCTCCCGGCGGGGAAGGAGGACGCGGCCACCCGCCCGCCCTGCTGATCCCACTTCCCCCGGCCGGGCCCGCCGCTCCCGCGCCGTGAGGGAAAGCCCGCTCAGGGCAGCCGCTGAGAGGATCCCGGCCCCGCCCGGCCCGCGCTCACCGAAGATGCCCTGCACGATGCTGAAGGGGTTGTTGAGCCAGTCGGCCACGCACGGCATGGCGGGGGCAGAGGGCAGGCAGGGGGCTGCTGGCGCCCTGCAGCCGCCAACTCCCGCTCGCAAGCCTCGCACGGGGGCTCCTCGCTTCCGCCCTCCTCCTCCTCCTTCTCCTCCTCTTCCTGCGGCAATGGCGGCGCCGCTAAGGCCGGGCCCGCCTTCTCCTCCTCCTCACCCGTAGGCAGAGAGGCCGTCAGGGCGCGTAGCCGCCATCTTAGGAGCGGGCAAAGCGCTGAGGGCGGAAAGGGCCGGGCAGCCACGGAGGAAGGGACGTGGCCGGAGGTGCAGCCATGGCGGCGGCGAAGCCTGGGGCTACCGGCGGCGGCACCAACTTGCTCTTCTCTTCCTCGGCTACCGAGTTCAACTTCACCGTGCCCTTCATCCCGGTCAGCCAGGCTCCGGCTGTGCCGCCGGGCCCCGCTCTGCTGGCAGCCGGTAGGGAGGGCGGCCGGGGGTGCTGAGGGGCCGCGGTGAGGGGAGCGGGAGGGCGCGGAGGGGTTGGGCGGGAGCCCGGCGGGGCAGGGCCGGTTAACGGTCGGTAGGAGCCCTGAGGAGCCGAGCCGAGGCCCACCATGGGGTGCGGCGGGCCGGGACGACGGCCAGACCCGCTATCTGTCGGGTAGACTAATCTCTGAGGGGGTTGTCACTGCCGGCTGTCGGGCGTTAGTCCTTCAGGAAAGACAAGCTGCTGGAGATGTGTGTGTTTCTCTTTTTTTTCCTGTGCTTAATGGTATTTAGCCCTGTGTTTAGGGAGAGGGAATCACAGATTCATAGAATGGTTTAGGTTGGAAGGGACATTAAAGATCATCCCGTTCCACCCCCCTGCCCTGGGCAGGGACACCTCCCACCAGACCAGGTTGCTCAAAGCCCCGTCCAGCCTGGCCTTGAACCCCTCCAGGGACGGGGCAGCCACAGCTTCTCTGGGCAACCTGGGCCACCATCCTCAGAGTGAAAAATTTCTTCCTGATATCTAATCTAAATCTCCTCCTCCAGTTTGAAGCCATTACTCCTCGTCCTGTCACCACATCCCCTTGTGGAAAGTCCCTCTCCAGCTTTCCTATAGGCCCCCTTTAGATACTGGAAGGGGCTCTAAGAGACCCCAGGCTGAACGACCCCAGCTCTCTCAGCCTGTCCTCACAGCAGAGGGGCTGCAGCTCTCTGAGCATCTTCCTGGCCTCTACTCTGGACCCGCTTCAACAAGTCCATGTCCTTCTTATGTTGGTGCCCCCAGAGCTGGACGCAGTGCTCACCAGAGCAGAGCAGAGGGGCAGAATCCCCTCCCTCACCCTGCTGGCCACTCTTCTTTTGATGCAGCCCAGGATTGCACTTGGCTTTCTGGGCTGCCAGCGCACATTGCCAGCTCATGTTGAGCTTCTCATTCACCAACACCCTCAAGTCCTCAGAGCTACTCTCAATCCATTCTCCACCCAGGCTGTATTGGTGCTTGGGATTGCCCCAGCCTAGGTGCAGGATGGTTATCTTGTTTTCCGTTCATGGATTAGCATATTTGTTTCGGCAATTAAAAGTTGTCAGTGCTCCCATTCAGGTGTGTATTTCATATTTTCACTTTTTTTAGGCTCCTCTTCCATGTTATCTTCTATTTTCCCTGCGTGAAAGAAGCATGTTAAGCAATCACCTTAAATTTCCTTATTAATTTAGCCGTGGTTTTAATATCCTTTCCTTCTAAAGCCTTGATGGTGTTCCAAACACATGCATTTGCAACTTAAAATCTGATGCTCAAACAGTTTCAGATCAAGGAATGGATTTTTCTGTAAATGCATTCAGTCTGATATTAAAGCCCTAAACAGTAGAAATGCACATAGAAATCAGATATTTTAAATTTTACTGCGTTAGTACGTGTTGAGTCTAAAATCCAAGACTTGATTTCAACACTTTTGTATCTTAGCTAAAATAAGTATTAATATATCTGGAAATCAGTGGAGTTCACCTCTAGATTTAATAAAATGTTTGCCAACATTTGGCAAACATATGGCTTTGAGGCATTTTTTTTAGATCGACTATATTTTTTTGTGTGGGAGGGTTAAAAGCATTAGAGTGTTATTCCTACTTGCTTCAGGTATCTAGGTAGCTGATATGTTTACTGCTTCCATTATGCAATCCTTATAGCTTTTATTTCTTGCAAATACACGTTGTTTTTAATTTTTAGTAAAGTAAGTTTTAAATGCTAGTCTGGCCAGTACCTTTGCTTGGGTGTCTTTCATGTGGTAATTTCCTGAAGACTTCGAAGCTAGACAGAGAGAAAATCTGATAGAATTTCATAAATGTTGTGAATCATATACTCTCCATCTCACTTAAAATTTGATTGAATGAAGATTTGTAGTTTTGCAACTGGGGTGAATTTCAGGGCCAGAGGTTGTGCCACGTTCCTTGTCTGCCCAAGTGAGGTCCACGTTCTATTTCTGTGGTCCGTTGCACTCGCCATTTGTCCAGCCAGGCCTCATAGGGATCTTGAATTGTAGTTTGAAGTAGGAAGGAACAAGCTCTTGAGTTTGCATTTTAAATTGTGTAAAATGTAATAAGAATTGATCTCAGGAATTGTTTGACATCTGACAGCCAATGTTAGGAAGCTGTGTGCAGTCATAAATTTGTTGTATCTCCAAGAGTGACTAATAAGTGTTTTGTGCTTTGCAGTTTGATGATAGAAGATAAATTCTCTGGCTCAGGTGTGGATGAAGTAACCAATATACTTACTGTAGATAGAAGGGGGTGTTCCCAATGAGGAAGTGGACTAATGTCACTTGTGGTTGTCAGGTGACAATCTGCGAAGTCAAGGTTCCACCTTATACAGGGAGGGATATACAGGAGGTTGTCACACAGTCACTGTTGAAGAAAGAGTGTTTTGTATATGGGAAAAATACTGCCCTTGTATGTCAAAGCTGTACATCATAGGAAATTTTTAAATTTGCATGAAGTGCTTCTTTTTCTGCCAGTCTGGGCTTGTGTTCCAGCGTAGTTTTTGCAAAATTAGAAAAAGGCAAAGTAGAAAGTAATGTGTTGGAAAGCTATGTCTATATATATACACACACATAAGTATAATTTTTGTTTTGGCAGAACTTTGGTCAACCTCATCTTGCAAGCAAAGACACAGACTAAATCTCTGAAACCTATTTGAAATTGGAAAATAGTAGGTGTTTTGTGAACAAGCATTTGGTAAAGACCTTGAAAACTCTCCAGCATGTTGCTAGATGTTTATCGTGATCTGACATGGTGAGGTGAATTGCCTGCTCTGCTACCAGTTATTTTAGAAAGCTGAGAATTGACAGCATGGTGTGCAGTATGCTTCTCTCTATTCCACAATGCTTATGAAAAGTGAAAGGAAGAACAATGTTATTGTTTAGAAGTTGAGATCTTTTATTTAGTGTAAATAGCGATTCTGCTTGTAGTTGGGAGATACTTCATAGGCCTGACTTCGTAGTGGGCATTGCTTATAACTGGTTTTAGTATTCCTCACACGATGGTTCGCGTTCGTAGGTTTTTGGTTTTGTTCCTCAAAGTGGAATGAAATGCTATAGGTGAAAGTAAGAGAAATTGATAAATGCAGGTGATGTTTGCCTCAAATTGACACTGTCTGAAAAGACTACTAAATAAAATCTGGTTAAAATAGTCCTTTTTAGTCATGGCAGCTGCTTCTTTTATGATTAATTAATTAGAACAGCAGCTTCCTCGGGAGACTTCTCTGTGGATTCCCCTGTGCTCCCTTGATACTCTGTCTTACAGTTATGTTGGCTGCAGATAAAGACATTTGTTATTGGCTTCTTGTAGCTGCAGGGATGCTTGCTCTCTCTCTTTGGCTGGTGACTGAGAGCAGAGAAGCAATGATAGCTCTGTGGTTTCTTCCCCATAGCATGGGGATTGTTTGGTTGTCAGAGCAGATGACAATGCTCTTGTGACTTCTGCAGATTGCATTGGCTGCATTGGACCTGGTTTATGTATTTTCTCAATGCAAAAGGGCAGTCATTGGCCTTGCACCTTTTTAAGACCTCCCTTGCAGTTATGCAGAATGAGGACTTAGTTTTCTGCACTAGAGATTTAGCTCTTGTGCTAGTCTAGAATAGGATTTTTAGGGAGAACTGGAATAAGTCTTGCTCATCAAGTGACTTGAAGTGATGAGTTGTGGCCACCTTGTGAGCCAAATGGGAAACCTTTTGAGGGCACTGCTGAAGGAGCAGGCGAGGATGGATTGTTTAGCCAATAGGTTTGATCTCTTTGGGAATGTCCTGAAGCTCTACTTTTGAATTTGATCTTGGAACTCTAAAAACTAGAGCATAAAGTCCTAAGCTTGGTAACTGGTTTCATGGTGAAAGGGAATGGACCAAGGCTGCTCTTGCATTTGATAGGCATAAGGGAAATTGGAATGGATTTTAGTGCCCTGTAAGCAGGGATCTTTGCCAAGCTGGCTTGGGAAGGCCCTGACTTCAGTCACACTTGGGTCTCTTATGTCAGATTTTTTATTTTTGTGGCTGTATCTGTTTACATTGAGTGACTTCTATGGTCCATTTTAAATGTTCTTGAAGACTTGGTATCTTTATTTCATTTTATGGTGTGTTTAATTGTCAAGGATGTGTAAGCTTTGTAATGCTTTTAGTTTTATGCCTGCCAACAGAGTTTTGGAAATAGATGATAATGTTACAGAACATTTTGACTACATACATTAACTGGTTTGAACCTTTCACAATATCTCTAGTGATCTTTTTGTTTTTGCAGATGATTCTGCAGACGTTGGTGAAGAGGACAGCTTCTTGGGTCAGACTTCTGCCAGCCCCAATCCACCACAGACTTTCAACTATTTCTCGCAAGTCCCTAGTAGCAGTGACCCATTTGGAAGTATTGGGCAGCCTCCCTTAACAACTGTTGCACCACCTGTTGGAGCACCAGCCTTCTCTCAGCCTCCAACTTCACTTCCACTTGTCTCTGGGTCACAGGATGGGCAAAATGTCTTTTCACCGCATATTCCCAAGTCACAGTCCTCTTATGGTGCACCACCTACTTCACAGGGTGGAATTGCAGCTTATCAGACTCCTCAGCAGAGCTGTCCCCCGCCTGCAAATGCGTCTACTCTTCCCCAAGGAACATCTCAGCAGGGGTATAACCCTTATCGGCACACCACCCTGAGCAGCAGAGCTAACCCATACCTTACTCCACCGCAGCTGCAGCAGAGCCAGGCACCTGCTCACCCACCATCCTCTGTGCCACCTGTCCAGATGTATCAGACACCTCCAGGGTCATTAACACAGGTATATAAATCATTCCTGATGTCCTGGTACCAGAAGAAAACTATTTAAGTCATCTGAAGATCTTTCTTTTCTCCTGAAAACCCCCCAGAAAAATTCTTGAACCATTTCTGATAGCAAAATCTTTTCACTAGAACTAGCCTGGAACTGTTGCTTTAGGAAAACTTCCTGATCTTTAAAGTCAGCATACTCTGAGGCTGTAGCTACATGAGCCTCTGTCATCAGAAACAAATCCAGGTTGTGAAGTTCTGTTCCTCTTTCCTGTCTGTTTCTGAGTTTGCTGCCATTTCAGCTGTGCTGATGCATTGTTTGTGCCTCTGCTGTAAGTCAGGTCATTCAGCCATTTGCAAGATACGGGCTAAAAATCTCTTTTCAAGCTGTTTTTGCTGGTGAAGCCAGCACTTTTTGAAATTATGATCTGAGTCACATAAATTGTTAGCAAACCCTTTGAAACACATCAGTTGAGGATTTTGTGTGATATGAAGCATTAATCTCCATTCTTCTTTTACCTTCACAAAAGCATTATTAAAATTATGTGAATGGGTTAGTAATAACCTGACAAGTTTTTTTTTTAAAACAACAAAAATTGTTTTTTTTTGCCTGAACTACTGCTATATTGTTGCTATTGTGAATAAAAATTAGAAAGATTATATAATGATAAAAAACATAGCAAAGGCAGTAGAACCTAAAATATCTGGAGTTTTAGATTAAAGGATTTCAGAGCTTCTGTTTGCTTGATTTTATATATTTCACCATACACTAGTGGTTTGGGTTTTTTCTCTAAATGTATCAGCCAAAGTAGTTGCTACTGCTGACATCGCTTGCTTTTATTTGTACTAACTGGGATCTTTGTACAATTTGTATGAAATGAGCTTTATGTAGGCTATAGTCCCTTTCAAAATCAGTTGCTTTTCTTGCGTCACTGAGGCTGCGTTTGAGTTTGAAATCTGCCTGTCCTGATCACTTTGCAGCAGAGCTATTATTGAAGTAGCCACTTGTTAAAATTGACAGTCTTTATGTAAAAATGTAATAATGTGTAAATGAATAATGAGAAGAATGCATTTTTGTTTTCATGCCAAATTTGGTGGCTGTAAGTAATAAGCTCAGCCTGAGTCTTGAAAATTTAGGAGAATATTTTAAGTCTTACTGGTTTTATGTAATCAAGGTGCTAGACTGTAAAACTTTTTAACAGTATTTATGGGAATGAAATTCACATCTGTATTTGAAAAGGTGTAAGTTTTCAAAAAAAAAATGATAAAGTGGACAACTTATCTTTAATTCTAAAAATGTTATAGACAATGTTCCTAGGGAGGAAAAATGTTAGAAGTAAAGGCCCAGAGTGTTCTCTATAGCAAAGTATAGATCAGTTCTGTAAAAACTATGTGAGATTGAGGTGATGAGCTCTTATGTATTTTCAGTTTCCACAGTCTCAGTCACAGCTGCGAGCTCCCAGACCTGCAGGTCCACTGGTCCCAGCACCTCCTGTTTTGCTGCAGAACCAATATGAGCCGGTTCAGCCACACTGGTTCTACTGTAAGGAGGTGGAGGACAAGCAAATATGGATGCCATTCAGCATTCTGGATTCTGCAAAACTAGAGGAAGTCTATAATTCTGGTAGGTGGTATCTTACTTGGAGGTGAATAGAAGGACTAGAAGGAAGATATTGGAGTAATGCTACTCACATATGAGAGGGTGATATGGCAGCAATAAGTAACGTTAATACATATCTTGAAGGTGTATTTTGTGCCACTTAATTTATTTCATTTACGTGATCTGTTGCTTGATGCTGTCAGTGTTAAGATGTACGTCCCTAGTGGATACTGCATTTTCACATAGAACTCCTAGTTATCTGTGCCTTGCTTTGCCTTTTTGTTAAATGCTGCCAGCTCTGGAATAACTATTCGCATCTGGGAGATGTTCAAAGCTTTTTTTGTTGTGTACAGAGCATTTAGAAACCTTTTAGGGGCAATAGAGTGGCTGTCTGATGTTATAATTCTTCTCTTCCATGGTATAACTATCTGTTTAATGGCCTAATATTCATCACAGAAGTGATTGGGGGTGGGGTGAGTCTGTAAAAATATTGCATGTGAAAATATTGCATGTGTTAGTATTGTAACCAAGTGTGACTTTTGTCTCATAGTCCAGCCTGATCCTGAGAGTGTGGTTCTGAGCACTGACGGGGGACGCTATGACGTGTACCTGTATGACAGAATAAGGAAAGCTGTTTACTGGGAAGAAGAGCCTTCTGAAGTGAGACGATGCATGTGGTTTTATAAGGGAGACAAGGATAGCCGGTTTATTCCTTACACTGAGGATTTTAGTGATAAGCTAGAGGTTAGTATTACCTTTACATAAACTTCACGAAGAATTTGATAGTTCTTTGTATTTATGATCTTAGAAATACTTTGTGTTTCATTACAGTGATTTCCACAATGTACTTTCTGGAACATAAGTAAACAAACTGTGGAATGGGGAGTGGCTGGAAGGCCACATTGCTCATGCGATAGGTCCTGCATCACTGTGACCTAAAATCAACTTGTATAGTGCTTCACATGGCACTTTTGTATAAATAAAGTTATGTAAATTATAACCTTGACATACAGATGATGCACAAGGCCAAAAAATAGTTTGTGTGAGAAGGCATATACTGATTTTGTGTAACTTGCTTACTGTTTCAGGCAGAATATAAAAGAGCTGTAACTACAAATCAATGGCATCGGAGACTTGAATTCCCAAATGGGGAGACAATTGTTATGCATAATCCTAAGGTAATAGATTTTGGCAATTGTTTCTTACAGAATTCATTAGGGGTGATTGAGCAGGCTGATGGAAGCATAAATTGAATGCAGTCTTAGTCTTGCTTGAAAAGTACTTCTTGATCTTTTTGGATATGTGTGCACTAAAGATGATAAAATTTATAGAACACTGAACTCCTGCTTGCTTCAATGTGCTGTCATGTGATTAAAAGACAATGCTTTCTGAAACTTAAGAAAAACAAGGGTTTGCATAGTAAATATTTTGACTAAGTGTAACTGGCAGCAAATGGGAGGCACTTTGAATTAGTGTAACCTCAGTCTGTAGCAAATGGAAGGTAATTTAAACTAAGAGCTTTCATGTGGAAAAGAGAATTAATTTAACAAAAGGTAATTAGTTTGTGTTTCTAAGCCATGAGAAGTCTTCCAGTGCAACTGTTTTTAGGCCATGAGTATGTATAGCAAAAAAAGCTTTAAAAGTTATTCTAAATACTCTGCTAGCAGTCTCATGTGATTAAAACATGGACTTCAGCCTTATTGAGGAATGCTGTTAACTGTTCGCTTATCACAGATGCAGTAATTAATAAACGAACAAAATAATTCAAGGGCCAGAAAGGATCATGGTTGCTCCTACTTTAAGCACTTATTAATGCTGGTTAAGGAGTTCTGTCCAGTAAAAACCTAGAGAAGGAGCGCTTAAACCACTTGGTGTCATAAATATGAGTTCAGACTACACTGAGTCAGTGTTAAGTCTTATAAACAGCTGTGCTACTGAATTCCTCACTTTCTGAGGTTTCTGGGCTACTTTGAATACTGTTGTCCTTCCCTGAAAAGAACTGTTCTTTCCCCCCTGCCTCCCTTGATGTTATAGTAATTGTAAATTGGGGTAGTGTTCAGTTTCCTCACAAAAACAGTAATCAGTTAAAGAGGAGCTGGTATGGGGGTCTAGGAAAGAGGAACTTGAATCATGCTTGTTTGAGGAGTTAAAATTGTTAAGAATGACTGAGTAGGCCAGCTTCTTCAACTAGTGGTTACTTTTGTTTAAGTTGTCTGGTTGCTTTTCAAGGTAATGAAAATTGTGTTATTTTGGAATCTAGTTTCAGTGAAGCTGTCGCTGCTACGAGGAATAGCCCTAGGGTTTTCTAAGGCTTTTTTTGCATATGTGCTAATTAAAGAAAACAGTTGTCTCAGATGCAAGGTAAAGCAATCAAACAAAAAGTGTGTTAAACCATGCAATGCTTTCAGACTGACAAATCGTAAGGGTTTTTTTGTGTTTATAATTGGACAATATATTTTTTTTCAGGTCATAGTTCAGTTCCAACCTTCTGCCACACCAGATGAATGGGGCACTACTCAAGATGGTCAGGCAAGACCAAGGGTAGTAAAACGGGGAATTGATGATGACCAGGATGAAATTCCTGATGGTACGTGATTCCTGTATGTAGGTCTGCAGCTTGAGCAGACAGTTCGTTTCTATGCAAAAGTTTGGCCCTAATGGGTGGAGTCGCAATGCACTGTTCGTGCCTAGAGTCTAAAGATTAAACTTGTTCCTTAGTCTAAGCTGCTTGAAAGAGTTTATCTGGTTTTGTTTTTTTTAATCAAAGGAGTGCTGTGAACTATATTATGTCCTGAACCGTGTTAAGTAGTAGGCTTTATAAAGCAAGTATATCTTAAGATTCCTTGACTCTAAACTTTAGAGTCAAGCAACCTGCAGTCTAAACTGAACTGCAGTACATATTGGTACTCTGAATTTTTTATTTTCTTTTTCTACAGGAGAAATGTCCCAAATTGACCATCTAGTATTTATGGTTCATGGCATAGGTCCTGTATGTGACTTGAGATTTAGAAGCATTGTTGAATGCGGTACGTTTTTGCTTGTTTAATAAGCAGTTGTATTCTTAATTGTTTAAATGTGGGTTTCTGTATCTCGTATTCAGATAAGCATGTCTTTAAAAAAAACCCAAACTCTCTAATGTTAAGAAGTTCAATTTCTGGTAGAATTTTTTCCTGATTATTTTCTAAAAGCAGAATCTGTGCTTTGTCAGACTTACAGCCTTAACTGTTATTATTAGTGCCCAATATTAGACTTGCAGAATAGTTTAGCTTCTGGGGCGTGTGGCGTGTTGTTTTTTGTAGTGTGGGTGGATGTGTTTGCTTTGTGTCGTTTTTGTGGGGTTGTTATTTGTTTGCTTTTTTGTTGTTTTTTGTTTGTTTTTCTTTTTGTTTTTGTTTTTTTAAATACACACAAGCACATTTGAGTAAATTAAGGCCATGTCTGGTCATGGAATAAAAATGCATTCATTGTGCGATAAATAGAAGCTTGCTAGAAAATCCACTTTAAAAAAAAAAAAAAAATTTCTTAGAGGAGTAATGCTAGAAAAGATGTTTCCACTTTCCAGTTTTGTTCATTTATGTTCTATGGCTAAAACCAGAAGTGGGGAGAAGGAAAGAATATTTGTAATTGTGTGTTACTTGAGTACTACTATAAGATTTTCATTCCTCTTCTTCTCTACAGTTGATGATTTTAGGACTGTTTCTCTGAAGTTGTTGCAGACTCACTTTAAGAAATCTTTGGAGGAACGTAAAGTGAGCAGGGTGGAATTCCTCCCAGTTCACTGGCATAGCTCTCTGCACGGAGATGCAACAGGTGTAGACAGGTGAGTATATTGTTTAATGTTGAGAATTTCATACCAGCTGCATCTTAATGTTTTTTGGAAAGTGGATAAAAAAAGAAGGTAATATGCTCTTTAGGCTAGATGCATAAATGACAGGGTTACAAAAGAGAATCACTGATTTTTTTTTAATTAACATTTTAATAAGGATTATAGAGGAAGTGGAAAGGCATGTGGAGTATTATTTTTTATTTTCATCACCCTAAGTGACATGATATGTATACACAGGCACACACATATTTTCAGTACTGCATTTTCATGAAAGTGGCTAATGCATTGATACGTGACGATGATTGAGTGCATAGAGATAGTGATCGGAAGTATGAGGTGGTGAACATGGAGTTATATTGTCCAGCAACAGGTATATACAATGCAGAGTGGAGAGTTTTCTCTCCTGTACCTTCTTCTAGTCTCATTGAGTCTGACCCTAGGAGATGTCGGTGCCCTCTTTCCCAGGAAGGCATTGAGCCCTCTGTCCAGTCCCAGAGTAGTACCCGAATTGTGGTTAGGCAGTTGAGCTAAGGTGGTGGGGTTTTCTTTGGTGTTTTTTTGTTTTTTTTTTAAAAAACAAAGTCTCTATATTTGGGTAGGAGTGTTACAGCATTTTAAAATCTATTTTAAAATTGCTTCTTGGTGCCTGTCCCTTTGCTGTCACTTGACATTTCAAGCTGTCATCTCTTGCTCAAAGATGGGGAAGTAGAAATTGTGAGGGTAGCAACCTGTACTGCTTAGAGCACGTGCTGGTATTCTTCAGACTGTTCTAGCTTGGTTAAGTCATTGCTTTCCTAGAACCTTAGTCTTCTATTCTTATTTGAACACTGCATTATCATGAGGAAAGTTCCTCATTCTGTTAATCAAACCAGGCAATGCTAACCAAGGCAGTCTCAGTTCTCACTGCAGCTGTCTTAACTCCAGGCAGGCAGGCAGGTGATGTCAAGCTTTTTCTCCAAAAAGAGAGCATTATGTTGCCTTTTACTTCAATTTCACCTTCAATTTTTATATGCGAGTTCTTTTTCTCTTCCACTTCTACCAATCTGCTCACAGAACTTCCCTGTTACTACAACAGAGCAGTGCTGGAACAGAGAAGAGATTATTTCAGGCATCCCTTCAGTCTGGAGAGAGAAAAGGGAGCCATACCTTTCTCAAATATGTACAATCAGTAGATAACACTAATGCATGAATATGCAATAAGGCCAGAAGGCTATATGTTTTTCTAACGTCTGTAGTATTTACACTGCAGTTCTGCTACTTTCAAAAGTTAACAAAGTTCTGCATTTTTTTAAAAGGCATTCATGCTTCTAATTAATGATTTTGTGTTACTAGGAACATAAAAAAAATCACTTTGCCGAGCATTGGACGCCTGCGCCACTTCACCAATGAAACACTCCTTGACATACTGTTTTACAACAGCCCCACCTACTGTCAGACGATTGTGGATAAAGTGGGGATGGAAATGAATCGTTTGTATGCACTTTTCATGAGTCGCAACCCAGACTTCAAAGGAGGAGTCTCCGTGGCTGGGCACAGTTTAGGTAATTACCTAAGGAATTGTTTTGGGATAAAAGCAGCACTCCTACACTAAGGGAAATGGAACCTTCATGAAGCATAAAGCGAAATTAGCTGATAGGGCATGGCTGTCTGAATGCTGCTGACTAAAAGTCAAACACCTCGATAGCTAAGTGTATAAAGCTTTGAGAGAAGGTTAGTACTTTGTGGATGTGTGCATTTCCCACTTCCTGCCCCCTTTAGTTTCCTTCAGGAAGACTTAGTATCTAATTTGTGTTTAAAAGTTGGCAGGTTATCTGGTGTCCTGTTAGGTGGGTAACTTCTGTGTCTCAGAACCCCCACTTAGTAAAAGTAGATAATTTTTTGGAACAGAATAAGTGTTATAGTGAATATGACATAATGGTTTGGGCTGGAACTTTTCCTCCAGTTTGCAATCAGTCTAAGATGGTTAAGGAAAGATAGCTTAATCCTGGCAACTGCACAAAGCATGAACTGGGCGGGGGGGGGGGGCAAAAAAGGTTTGCTTTTTGCTGAGAATGATGAGAATGATTGTGTTTGAGTTAATATATGGGTATTTTAGTTTTAATTCAGCCATCTTTTTTTGATAATCTATACATTGCTATTACTGTTCCATATAAATCATGCTTGGGATTCAGGGACAGGAAAATCTGACATTTTTCCCAAGGCAACTTTAATTCCTGTTTCCAGGTTCCTTAATTCTATTTGACATATTGTCTAACCAGAAGGACTTGGCTTCATCAGTAAGTAGTGGACCGTTCTCTGGTGTTAATGGAACTGTGAAGGACGTGGCTGTTCATGATAAACAGGTAATTTGCATGCTAGCCTTAGATCTGATATTTTCAGCAACTTTTTCTTAAGTTTTCAGAATTTATTAGCTGAAATGGGGTTGTGGGTTCTAATAGTACGTTTTAACGTGTTGATGGAAGTGTGCAGTTTTGTAAATATTTTTGGTTCTGAGGAAAATCTATTTGCATCTCTCTCAAGTTCCAACTAGGCCAGTAACAGGATTTGATCACGAGCATCAGTTTTGACCCTTGTAGACATGTAACTTGGTCTTAACAGAATCTGATGCATAAGAGGGAAAGAATCTATCTGTGTTCAGGCCAGAAACAGTGACCAGTTGTGACCAGTGACCAGTGATGATTAAAAGGAAATATTTCTGAGTGTTGGAAAGCTCAAGAAAACTTTTGCCTCTCTTTGTAATTTTTAAATATGTATTTTGCTGGCATATAGTTAGTGGAAAATCTGTATCCTGCTTTACTAAAAGGGGCATAAATTTATAAAGCTTACATAATAAAGATTTTAAGAGAAAGTAATTTAACTTGTTTTTACCTGCTGAATATTGGTTTTTCACCATTAGATGGTGTGATTCTGTTTCTGTACTGTTTTGTTAAGACGACTGAAGATACCAGTTCCTTGGGCTCCTCAATTACTACTTCTGGTGATGACCTTTGTGAGCCTGAAGTAGAGGATGATGTTCCTACTTTGCAGAAGACTCTGGAAATGCTTAGTTTGTCAGAGTACACAAGCACATTTGAAAAGGAGCGAATTGACATGGAGTCTCTGGTACAATAATGTTCACTTGACTTATGGGGATTGCCAGGGTATGGATGTTTATGTTTGGCAGGGAGGGGGTTGGGGTTGAAGGTCTCGTTGGGTTTTTTTGTTTTTTTTTCTTTGAGTTTAGTGTACCATGAGGCATGAAAGCAGTTGCAAAGGTAAGATGATTAATGCCTGACATGATGACTAAATGTTATGCAAAACTTTTGGTGTGTTGTCCTTCCCCTGCTTCCTCCCCCCCCCAACTACATTAAGGCACTTTGTATCATGTCTTTTTAATTTTTTGTAATTTCTGTAGCTTTATAAAATGTCTTCTCTAATTCATAAGTCATTGCCAATAAGAAATTATATATGTTACTAGAAAAGTTATAAATTATGCTTTGATGTGTGTGGTTTTTTGTTTTTTGGGATGTTTTTAGCTGATGTGTACAGTTGATGACCTGAAGGAGATGGGCATACCTCTTGGACCAAGAAAGAAAATAGCTAATTTTGTAAAAGACAGAGCAGCCAAACAGGTAAATACGTTTTTTGGGAATTAAATAAAAAGTTGTTAAGCAAATGTAACTGATTTCCTTGCTGTGGAGTAACTTCTATTCTTTGACACACTTGTTAACATCATGGATGTATTAAAGAAATATTGACATCTGTGAAATAAACTTTTTTTTTTTTTCCTGATTTTCAAACTTGTCTCAAAAGGAACAAAAGAAAGCAGTAGCAGAGAAGAAAGCGGTGCTGGCTGCCACGCTCCAAACTCAAGATGATGTCCAGAAAGCAAAAGAGACAGGTACTTCTGTCTCCTCTTCAGAGTCTGGTCAGCTGCACTCAAAGAGGAGGCTTCCAGTTGGTGCATCTGTTTCTTCTGTGAACATTGACTATGAGTATTTTGAAGTTGGAACTGGACAGGTGAGACTACATAGATTTAAATATTTATTTGGAGCAATGCTGTCCTTTTGCTTGGTTATGGGTTTTTTTTGGTTTGAGGTTTTTTTTTAATGTTGATGATTTTGTGCTGCTTCCCTTGGTTGTTGTACAAAAGTTAGGTTTATGTAGAACTTTACCCTTTGGCAGGAGGGATGGGAGAGTGGGTTAGATTACTGAAAACCAAAACTCACCATTACAAGGATGCCACTACAATTCATTTTTTCTTTCAGCAGTGAGCGAGTTGTAAATACAGTTCTGTTCCAGAAGCAGAACTGTGTGAATAACATAATATTGATTGGTTCTGTGAAGTTACATTTAACACGGTAGCCTAAACCGATACATTTATGCTGTTATATTTTTTTACCTGAAACTTAACTTAAAAACCAAACCTCAAAGACTTCCTGTTTAAAAAATATATATTTTTTAAATTTTTTGTACCTTTTGAATTTTTTTTTTTTAAAGAAAAGCATTTTAATATTACAGTATCTAAATGTTCTAGTGCCTATAGTATTAGTATGGAAGAGGGCAATGCAGCTGAAAATTCCTGTAAGTACTGTGAGCGTGCGGTTGATTTAATACACAACTTGTTTTTCCTTCCTAGCTAAGCATTCTGTTAACTAGCTGGCAGTTCTGAGAGATTATAGGTCTGATTTTTGTCTGGCAGGTTTCTGTGGTTTACAGTGCTTTGGACTTTGAACCAGATATTTTCTTTGCTCTCGGTTCTCCTATTGGTGTGTTCCTTACTGTGAGAGGTGTGGTGAAGATTGATGAAAACTACAGGCTTCCTACCTGCAAGGGATTCTTCAATATCTATCATCCAGTGAGTATGCAGTACTTTTGAGATTTGATTTTAGTCGATGCAGATGACAACAATGCAGAATACTAAGTTGTAACCTCTGAGCATTACACCTTCTGTTTCCCTATGTACATTACCCAAAACACCCTTTTAAAAAACAAATGACCCAACTCAAATATACATTCCGAATATTTATGGTCTTTTACTGCAAAAGTGAAGTAGAGCTGGCTATAGGTTCCATACCTAGCATTCTAGGTATGGGTTGGCTTGATGATATTTGCCCTGTTCATTTTCAGAGCTTAAAGAACTTCTTTTTTTTTTTTTTTAATCAATTTCAGGCCACTCTTGTCAACTCTTATAAAGTGTTTCTATTTGAGCCTTTTACAGGACCTTTCTGAGTTTCCAGTTTAGATTCTGGGAAATCCAGAAATTCTTAGAGGTTTTGCAGTGCATGCAGTACACTTGTCCTCTTCTGTCCCATCTTGTTTAACAATTAAACAGTGACATATTGGTAGAGATCACGAGAGTGCAAGAAAATTTTGCTGCTCTTTCACTGTTGTGTTTCCTCTTTAGAATCTCTGTCTGTAGGAGAACAAGATCTAACTAGTTAATGAACCTGTTTAATCTTATGATTAAACTCAGTGGTCATGAACTGAGTTTCTGTAAACCGAAATAGAACAGAATTAAAAAATGGTTCTCTATTAATCGTAAAAAGGAATTTTTTTTTCACTGAAATGTGATAATTAGAATAACTTTTAAGATAACTAAATGTCAATGTGTTGTTTCTTAACAGCTTGATCCAGTAGCTTACAGGTTAGAACCAATGATCGTTGAAGACACGGATTTAAAACCAGTTCTCATTCCACATCATAAAGGCAGAAAAAGACTTCATCTGGGTAAAAGGAAAACTTATTTCGTATATGGATCTCATTCCTAATTTACTCATTCGATTCATTAGCATATTGTAAAATTTCATGATACTAATGAATGTTCCTGGGTATCTGACTCCATGTTGTTCCTAAGCATCAGAGGGGATTCCTTCTAGCCCAATAAGTTGGGCATTCACAATTGCATTTAGATGTAATAATTGTAATTCCTCCCAATTTGAGCTTCTAATTACCAAAGTTCCATTTTAAAATTGCTCTATAGTGCTTGTTCATGTTAAATTCTAAGTAATTGCTAAGATGATATGAAATGGAAACTAAATTTACTGGTTTCTTCTACCTTGTCCCTAATGACCATCATAAAATGTTTAACCAGTGTCTGTTCAGTATTGGACATGTTGAGGAAAAAGGTGATTCCATAGCCAGTGGTGGGCAGGGGCTTGATTTTGTTGCTCACGAGTACGCACCACATCAAGGTGCTGTACTTAGTTTTTGCATACTTAATAAGGAAAGTAAGTTTTGCTGTACAGCTGACAGTATTACTGTTGTACAAGTTCACAGAGCTCTCCTGAAAGCCTGTCTTCAGGCACTTGGATGGAGAAATTCTACAGCGTCTATACTTTAGAATGATACATTAGAATGAGTCTGCTTTCCTAGACTAGACAAGGTGCTTGTTAAGGCATGTTTTAGGTTACAACTCTCAAAAGGTGTGTATATTAAAGGAGGAAAAAATAATGGTCTGTTGATCTTTTCTGGTGTTTCTTTGATGTAGGTGAATGTTCCGTGGTACAGTTGTGAGCCCTCATCTAACAGACCAATGTGGTTCTAACGAAACACTCATTCATGCCTTAGCTGGTCTGTTTCTCCTAATAATTAGGATGTTTTTTGAACAGGGTTTAATCATTCTTTTTTTAGTTTATAATTTTAAATCCTTCTCTTGTAATGATTTTTCAATTTTTTTCCTTTTCTTAGAGTTGAAAGACTCTCTCTCTCGTATGGGATCTGATCTGAAACAGGGTTTTATTAGCTCTTTGAAGAGTGCATGGCAGACCCTTAATGAATTTGCACGTGCTCATACATCTTCAACTCAGCTACAAGCGGAACTGGAGAAAGTAGCTAACCAAATTAAAGAGGAAGAAGAAAAGCAAGTCGTAGAAGGTATGTGGGCACATTGTTGGTTTTCTTATAACTTACTGATCTCAAATTAATAGAAACTTGAGCATCCTGATTACTGCTTGCTATTGATTTTCCTGACCCTGTTAAGGAGGCCTCTGCTTTTGGAATATTAACGTTAAATGTAAGATCTATTGATGCATTTTTTTGTCTTTTAGGAAAGGAAAAGTTAACTTTTATTGAAGGATATTTTAGGCTTGAGTTTGTATAACCTTTCCACTTTCTGTTAGAAGGGCAGATTTTTTAAATCCATTGTGTTCTCTTTCCTCTCAGGGCAAATTAGTACAAATAAATATTTTTGGGATGAGCTAAGAAACATTTAAGTATATGCTGTAACAGAAAAAAATGCTGCTGAGGAAAATAAACTTAAGTCAAATATAAATATTACCCCTGGTGATGCCAAGGGCAGGCTTCCCAGTTGTAAATTATCTGCTGGTGTTTAGTAATGCTGACTTTGTCTATACTTACAAAGACAAAACATTCCTACTAGTTTAAATTGAGGATAGTGATTGACTCTATGCAAACAAACTGTTTAAACTGTTATTAAAGAAATAAGCCTATAGTTCCAGTAAACTTTCTGAACTATGCAGTGGTGTGCTAGTCAGTTGAGGCTGTTATCACTGTTTTAGTGTAAGCACGTGGAAACTATAGCGGGGAAGAATGGTCATATTTCTTGATTATAGTCAATCAGGCTGTGCTTGAAAAGAGTTTAATTCTTAAACTCTTTAATTTTAGCTGAAAAGATCACTGAAAGTCCAGACCCTCCAAAAGATGAAGATTTTTTAGTGAAGGTTGGAATGCTAAATGGAGGACGTCGTATTGATTATGTTCTACAAGAAAAACCAATAGAAAGCTTCAATGAATACCTTTTTGCTTTACAGAGTCATTTGTGTTACTGGTAAGAGGAAGTATTTGTGATTCTATTTTTGACGTAACTGTATATCTTTAAATGTTGGTAATGACATGCATGCTATTCATCTTACTCCTATTATCTGTTATTTACCTGTGACCAATATGATAATTGCTAGAATCGTGTTTTCTGTCTTGAGTATTTATAATGAAAACTCAGGTGATCTCTGTCAAAAATCATGCCCTAGTGTTTCATTTCAGGTATGTTTTGACAAAAATAATGGGGTTTATATACACAGATCTATTTTTCAGGCTACTGCTGATTTGAGAAGTTAAATGTTGTAAAAGGACCAACCAATTATAAAGCTACCAGAGCAGGAGTTGTTCCTGTGGTCGATGTGTATGCCTGTGACTTAGGAGACCTGAGTTTTCTGGGTCTTTGTAATCTTTGAAATGTTTGGAAAAGGTGACTGTCGAGTTGGATACGAGATCCTCGTCACTTAATTCTGAAATGGCTTCTTGTTTGAAAAGATGTTGCCTTCCCACACGGGCATACTGTAAAGATAAATTTGTTATACTCTGGATGCTCAAGTGTTACAGGAATGAGATGTCTCAAGTATTAAGGTAAACAATACATATGACTGTCCAGGTATGTCAGTCTCAAGGTGTTGCACCTAGATGTCACTATTAGCTAATTTCATTTCAAAATAAAATTCTGTCTTAGCACAAAGTAAACAAATCTATCTTCCTCTTTGCATTAAAGACATTGCATACTCATCTCATGAACTTTGACACTCAAAACACACACCTTTTAGCTATAATAATTTTCAGAACAAGAAGAGCTCTATGAGCATTTTGACAACTGTAGTTTTTCAAATAAAACTATTCATGAAGGAATTGTATTCGACTACAATATGTAGCAAAACTTTATTACCTCTTCATGCTGGATATTGATGCTCTGCTATCAAAGTTTAACAAATAAAGGGAAGAAAGAAGGCACAGTGGATCTTCCTGTAAATTTGGATGGTTATAATTTACCACTTGTGTACAGTGGTTGCTCATATGCAGAACAATTTATAGAACAAGAAGCAGAGTTTGATGTCTTCATGTAATCAGAGCTGTGGTACACCATTGTCTTATCTGGATTTGGATTTACTTTTTTTTTTTTTAAGTGCTTACATGTTTCAAGTGGAGACAGATATAATTCCATTTATAGGAATAGCAGTAACTATTGACCTGTTGTATTTGCCCTTATGAGTTGCTCTATATTTTTTTTCTTTTTTTGATATGTCATCATATGCGTTTTATTACTGTCATAAAATTAGCACACATGAAAATACACAAGATGTGGAATGGTCAAGCAAACAATGTGTAAACTGTATTTGGCAACATGACAGCACGCCTTTATATGTAAGACAAACTGGGATGTCGGGTGCCGAGCTGTGCAAAATGCTATTGTGGGGGAGTGACTGTTTTTTATTATTCAGTAGGCAAAATACTAGTCTCTTGTTCTGAGTTTAGCAAGTGCTGGACAAGCGGTGCTCTACATTATTTTTGAAGGTTTTGATTTTCGATAGCTAATAATTTCTAGACGCAGGCATTTTTCCAGAGGTTAAAATAAGAAATTGAAAGCGTTACCTGAAGGATCTTATTAAAGTGGGTGTCCCTTACATTGTTAAAGATCAGCAGCTGCCGGAGAAGGGATTATCAAGGCTGCAGCGCTGATGTGTGCCAGGACTGTGGAGCCCTGAGCTCTGGCAGGGCTCCCCTAGCAATGGGTGACCCCACGGTGGCAGTGCCGTTTCACGGGTAGAGTTGAAGGAATGGGAGTTCTTTTCCACAAGGCGGCAGACGATCATTGCCAAGTTTTTAAAAGCTTGCTGCCTGTAGCTTTTTTTTTTTCCTCATTCAAATAAGGAAGATAAACATGATGATTAACGTGTGGTGGTTTTTTTTTGTTTTGTTTTTGTTTTTTGAGGAGGGTGGTGGGGATAGCCTTAAATGAAATGAGCTGTATGCTAGAGAGAATAGCGCTTCTGTGTTGATCCTTCTACTTGCTTGTTTGCTTGCTCATTTAATTGTAGAGACCATCAAGAAATGTGGTTACTTATCCCTGTGCTTAATTGTGGAAAATATCTGTAGTCTCTTAGCTTGCACATTTAACTCCGTCCTGGTGATCTGTAAATGATGTTCCTCACATCTGGAGGGTCACAGTTCTGACCATCTAAATCTCCTTGAAAACTGTCTCCCTATGTAATTTCTTCTAAAAAGCACAGGAAGCTACCCTTATGTAATAACTCCTGCAGTTTGGAACTTTGTTAAAAATTGCCTGTTTAACTTTGTTATTTCTTACAGTGATTGTTGCTCTTTTATATTGGTATTGTTTGTGTGTGTTTAAATAACAATTTATAGACAAGTAAGAAAATTAAGTCTTGTCCATGTTGAATTTAAATTCAGATAGCCTAAAGCTTTGATTTTTGCAAAGGAGAGGAAAAACACCAACTTGGAAACATGGCACATGAATTGCATTAATTCTAAATTATTTGAGAACTTCTTTACTTTTTAGTAGTAAGGAAGAGAGGAAGACTACGGATATTTACTATAGCCTATTTACAAGGAAGTGCCAACCAGTTAGGAGAGAAGAATTAGAATATTGCTGATAGAACTTGCAAGGCTGAGTTTTGATGCTGGGCTAATAGCTGCAGTGGAGCAAGTAAAGGAAGAAAGCCTTGACAAGTCGAATGTGTTCTTGGTGGAATATGTTCAGGAGCCCATCACAGACAAAAAGTGATAGATTATTAAGCCAAATGAGTAACATCAAAGAAGTGGATAGAGAAGGGAATTTCAAGTTGCAGCCATAGTAAGTCAGGGGGGATGGAGTCGGCGGGAAAAACGCAGTAGAAGAAGGTAAATGCGTAGGCTAGGGCTGATAACAGAAATAATGCAAAACTGTTGAAGAATTGTAGCCCAGTGGAATTTGGTGGAGGTAAGGCCATGTTTCCGAAAGATAAGTACTAGGGCAATAGGTTGTGCAAATTTTTTAGAGACCTGGAATGGGATGAAGCATGGTTTACAAGAATTAGAACATGGACCATACCAACATAACCCTTTCCTTTTTTTCTTTTTTTTTCCAAAATTCTTTGTAGGGGATCCGAAGACACTGCCTTGCTCTTTCTCAAAGAAATATACAGGACTATGAATATCAATCCTGAACAGCCGCAACATTGATGTATAGGTACATGAATTTGTAAGTTTGTTCTAATATGTCTTATGTACTCATATCAAATTCAGCTGCAACTTAGATGTCTTTACTTTTCCTTTTTCCTCTGAAGTTTAAATTATGAAGCAGGCAGCTGCAAAGTGTCGTTTTGATGGGAAAAACAATTTCTAGACTTTAGATGCAGGGGAAGTCTTCCAAGTTCTTGCCTCCTTTGGTCCCGAAAGATACCTGATATTAGAGATTTTGGTATGGTGTAATTATTGCCAGTATAAATATGCTAAAAAAATATGATCTCTCTTTATCGTGTTTCTTCCTCAGTTCAATTGTTTAGTGAACGTTCAAGTCTAGGAAAACTTGGTGATATGGGATATGATGAAATTTCCTTTGCAGTGCAGTACATTAAAGAACACCAACAGTGTTCCAGTGTTGTAATGTGCAAATTGTGGTATTGGTTGACCAATTGTGCACATCTGCCAGTCACTTCTCTCCTAAGAAAGTGTTAAACATTGATATCGATAAATTACTAAAAGAGAAATTACTATATCTGCCAGTATTTTGTTATCGTTGTATAGCTTAATAATTTCAGTAGAACGAGTGAAATGATACAGCATGGAAGTTGGTTCACTTTGAAAAGAAATCAAATACATAATATAATTGAGTATCTTAGATATGAAATACAACTTGCAGGTCTTTTTATTTTAAGAGGTGTGTGTCCTAGATGAGGATCTCTATTGTACCAGTTTGCCTCCCTGGATGTTATAGAAAAGGCTATGTTCTCTTTTGAGAGGCAAGGAGGAAGAAATACGCACCTTGCCTTTTTTGGAATCATACAACAAAATGTGTTTCTGATGTATTTCTCCATTTTTCAGAAGAACTGATAATGTAAAGGTACATAAATACCCAGTGTGAAGAGAAATACTTAACATTTTAGAGGAATATTGTAGATATCTTTAACTGCTACCATACGGTTTTAGTAGTCTTTTGTAACAGAATGCTTCTCATGGTCAGTTGATAAGATCTTTTTTTAAAAATGAAATGTCGTAGCTGATCAAATGCATTTTTTAAAGCTTGGCCAAATAATAGGAAAAAGGCACTGTTTGGCTGCACAGCACTGACAGTGGTGTATCAGTTATTGCAATGGCTTATTCAGAGTCTCAAGTCATATTTCCAGAATTTTTTCTCTGCTTTTATTTATGACCGCTTAGGGTGAAATCATACAAAGCTTATTGCTACAGAAATAACTTTCTGTCTTATTGTGGGGGTTGGGCCGTATTAAATTATCACCACAAAGCTAGAAGTGGGTTTGTTGCTTAGCTTCAGCAGACACTGGGATAATAGTATTTTTCATTGAGAACTACATAGTCGGAGGCTGGTTTAGCAGGATGTCATGCAACAAAGCACGGTCAAGGGTGTCTGTGTGGTTGTAATACCATTAGGAATTGCTCAGAACTTCTGTAAGCACTTCCTTGACTGAACAGCACTTGAGGCTAGGATTCAGGTCCCAGAGGCTTAAATGGGAGGGCAGTTAAGGCCCAGTGGGATGCACTTAATGACAAGTGGTATCTCGGGAAGGCTGCACGCTGCAAGACCAGGATTTTTTTTACATGAGAAGAAATGTCTCTACATACTCTGTGTGAAATATTGTGTAAGTCTTGCAGTAGGAAAAACGAAAACTCTCTCCCAGTGGTAGACAGTGGTCAGGTAAGGTTGGCTGTGGGTTTTTTCTTTTTTTTTTTTTTTTTTTTTTCTTTCTTCCTTTAAGACCCTCAGATGTGAAAGGTGGCAGTCTGAAGGTAGTGGGTTATCCAGCAGTGCCTATGAGAGCAACATCCATTTACCTACCCAGAAGTAGATTATCTGAAGAAACAGCCTCTCTCTATTTGTGGACTGCTCAAGGGAAAAAGTAAATGTCACAGGTAGCTCTGGGCTCCCTCTTCATATTTTTCATGTTAATTGATTTGGATGCTGAGACCTCACCACTTCCCTGCTTTCATGTGCAGAGCTACCTCTTGCTGTCCAGTTTAATTTCATGGTGTCTGCTGTCAGCAGAGGGAAAGAGACAGGATCTACTTACCTGCTTGCCTCTGCTCGGGAATTTTGATCTTTATGGTCCTGGTGGCCAGTGCAGATCCCTTTCACTTCTTGGGGACCGTAGTCATTTTGGAGCAGATAAAAAATTTAGCAGAGGCAAGCTAAGGGAGGACCTGGATGCTCAGTTTTATTTCTGGTCTGAATTAGCTGATTGTTTTCTTTTGGAGAGGTGGAGGGAGTTTGCCAAACAGTGTTCCTAAAAGCAGAAGAGGGACTAGGATTGTCACTGTGCTTCATCATATGGAGGATGGATTTTGAAAGCAAAGAAGGGGAGGGTTGATGCACAGCATATGCTATGTAGCCTGTTTGTGTAGTGTTCTGTCTTGGGAGTATTTATTGTTTTGACATCTCTGGGTAACTTAACTATCTTAGTTAAAATTACGTATGAGAAGAGTTGGTCGCACTTAAAATTGGTGAGTAGCTGCCAATATCTGTTTCCTTCTACTTACTGATAAAATAGTACCAATGATATTAAAAACTTTTGAGTTCTACTTTTATTTTGTATGAGTGATTTGAATTAGCTCTTCTACATCATCTTGAAGCTGTTTGTTGTGAAATGGTGGTACAGGGTTTCATGTGAACAATGTAAAGAAGTGCTCGGGACAACTTGCACACATAAATTGAAAATTTCATTTCCTGTATCTTTTTTGGTAACTTGTTTGAAAGGAATCTGAAAATTCCAAGATGTCTTTAGTTTACTCTTGCAAATGAGAATTTTGTCTTTCTGTAGTTAAGTGTGGCCACCACTAGAGTCTTATTTTTTTATTACATTCATAGGAATATCTATCACTGTGTCGGTTAGAAGATTTAAGTCACTATGCACTCTCTGTATATTATTCTTATTTTTACAGCTCTTTTTAGAGGGCCCCAGTAAGGGAGGAGAATGCACCAGCATATTAAAACTTGGTTGTATAAACTATGGCATCTTTATCTCTAAATAGAGTAGGATAATTTATTACCATAAGTTAAAGAATCTGGTAGCTAATTAAAATGTATAGTGAATGACATCCTATGTGCAGTTGTTGCGAGCTCTTTCTCTTTGTAATTGTAACTGCCAATTTGTGTCCACAAGAAGTATATTTCAGGAGCTTATTGTATTAAAAAATTAATGAAAAATGTGTATGGATTTTTAGATCCTTTTGAGTCCTCTTGAAATTGAATGTTGGCATATTTAATTTTATTAGTACTACTGCAGGAATAGAAAACTTGATATGTTTCATACTTCCCATATGTACATGTTCTGTTTTCTCTGCACAGCCATACCTGTTGCTCCGACAGACCTGGTGAAAAACACTTTGAAGAACATCTAGTATTTTCATAGTTACAGATGGCAGGATAAGCGTCAGACTCTTTTTCTGCCAGTCCAGAACTTGCTCAGATTCTACCTTCTTGTGTCACTTCAAGCAAACTTAAATTTTGAGATGATCAGCACTGTCATTCAAGAGATGGATGGAATGACACAATTTTGATCTTAAATCAGTTTAATTGTACAGTTGCCAAGTATAAAGTGATCCCTGAAGAAGGTGGTTTTGGCATGCAAATCATTACTTCTCTCCTTCAGCTCTCCTGTCTCAGCTGGCAGTCAAATATGCTTTGCCTATCAAAGCAGCATGTCCTTATTAAAAAGGACTTGTTGAGAAACAGCAATAATCTGCTTTTCTTGACACGTTTATGGGTCCACCTTTTAAAAATAAAATGTGAACTGTAGTTATAACCATCTTTAATACAGATTCCACAAACCAGTTCATATCTACTAGAGACTAGCAACCAGAATAATTTTCTTACTATTGTAAGTGTGATGGAGATTATTTTATAAAGACCTTTTTAAGCCTCTGTTAAGAGTTTTATTGTGGAGTTTTTTTAAGTAAAAATGAACCTTTGACTTTGAAAATGTTAGAAGTTTGTTACAGCTAGTTCAGTGTTCACATCTCCTGAAATGAAGAACAATTTAAAATAACATTCTGGTCTAGTAATTAAGGTAATTTTAGTGAAACTAGGCTGCGGTTGTGAGAACTAAAATACTTACCTTGACCTTGCATTTTAAAATCTCAAAACAGTAAATGTAAATAGATGAACCTGAAGCTTATGGGCGGTAGATAATAATCTAGGTCCAGACCTGCAACCCAGCCTCCATTTTCATGTAATGAAGTTGAGATGAATTGTGAGTATGAAATCCTTTGAATTTGTATCTCTGAATACTGAGCTTCTGTAGCTTTCTTCTGGCTTCAGCTTACGTGCAAATTGTGGCTTTTCTTAATATTAGTGACTTAACCTTACTACTGACTATTTGCCTGTTATTACAGTAAATGAATTTTGAAATGCAGTGTGGGTTTTTTTCTTGGTATATGTAAAATACACATTATTGTGCATATATTTTGGTTATTATAATTAAAAATACCTTACTTACAGTGGGTCTTTACAGCAAGGTTTTGTACTTCATCACAGAAAATAGGTTGGAAGGGACTTCTGGAGAGGTTACTTAGTGCAACTCCCCTGCTCAAGGCAGGAGCGGCTTAGGACCTTGTTCAAGGATGGAGATATATTTCACCTCTCTGGGCCCTGTTCTAATGTTTGACTACTGTGATTGCAATTTCTTTTTCTAATATACAATTGGAATTTCCCAGGTGGAGCTTCTGTCTGTTGCCTCTTGTCCTTTCTCTTCAAGAATAATGTCTCTGTCTTCTCTTGTGCTCCCACATGAAGTAGTTGAGGGCAACAGTAAGATTTTCCTACTTGGCTTCTCAAAACTGAACACTTTCCTTGACATCTTGCATGCCGTCTGCTGCCACCCTGTAGTCATCTTGGGACTTTCCACTGGACTTGCTTTAGTTTATCAAAGTCCATCTTGTTCTGGGAAGCAAATTTGCCAAAGGAAACTTTTTATTCAAAACAAACACGTCTGTATCTTTGTAAATTAACCTCTGAAGACCAAGTTTTCTAAGCTTTATGATCTGCTTTGGTAGCTAGAATACAAATACTACATTTAAAAAAAAAATAAATAAAAAAGGCAAACACCACAACAAAAACCTACAAACCACAACCACTGGCCTCATTTTCATCTAAAGTATCATAGAGTGGAAGTTATATATTTATCAACTCTGTGCAACACTGAATAATCTGATGAATATGCTTAAATAGTTCTGACGGTTGTCTTTTCTGTTCGCTTTCTTCTTTTACTGTAAAGCTGATGGACTGTGATACTGCTGGGAGGGAACAGCAGCGCCAAGGAACAGTAAAATTTTATGGGTGTGTGAGAAGTGTTGTTGCCTGGGTGATCCTGGCTGGCAAGGAGCTTCCTTTGCAATGGAAGGATGCACAGGAGGATATTGCAGGTGAATGAGGACCATCTGGAGCAGAGAAATTGTTCTGGGAATACAGCATTAAAATCAGTTCTAGTTATATAAATAAAAATTCAATTGCAACTACAGTAACTAGCACTTCTTATATCTTAAAAGCAAATGGAAGATCGGACATTAGCGAAGGAAAAATGACAGCGTAGCCAATGATTATATAAAACAAAGAAAAACTGTAAAACAAATGGAGTTTAAAGAGTGAATTTCTATCTGCTACAGATGTATCTATTACTTCCTCAGCACAAATCTTCCTAGCATGCTGCAACAACTTAATGGGCAGACCATATGCAGCACAGCCGCTGATATATGCTGCTATAGGTTTGTTGTTTTTTTATTTATTTTGACTTTTCTAAATAGGAGTAGTAGGCATTATAATCCATAATTAAATAGATAATGCTAATTAAACTTTAAATTTTTGCATACAGATTACCTAATTAAAGTTTTCCCTGCCATATTTTCATCTGTGCTGAAGTGATCATAAATATTTTTTTTAAAAAAATTAAGATTGTCCAGAAGATTTCTTTTTTTAATCAAAATATCTATGTAGCAGGGTATAATAGCACAGGGAAAGGAGGTAAAATTAGTTCACCTACCCCAAAGTGTTGAGAATTGCAACCATCCCACTGCCACTCTCATTCTGCCTTGGTCTTTCTTGTCATCTGCCCACATCCCAAAAAAAAAAAAGTGTACTGCTTCAGACTTGCATCCTGGCCCTGGGGCCTCTGCAGGAGAAAAGAGGATGGGTAAATACGGGCTGTGTCTGCAGCCCTGACCACATATCTACAGTCATGAGCTGTGCTAGGAGGCTTTGTGGAGGTGTTCAGAAATACTGGAAGCAGCATGATGTGAGGTACAAAGTGATACTAGCACCATCTGCCTAACCCGAGAGAGAGCTCGTACTATACAAGCTTAAAACATCCTTCAGACAGATCACCATGTAGTAGTTCATGCTAAAACAAAAGACTGCAAGTCACTCATAGTGGAAGGGTGAAAATGTGTGACTAACTCTTGCTGACAGAAGCCGCCCTGTAGAGTGCAAAGTAGAAGACTCATCTCACCCTGTGTAGCCCTGTGACTTTCTAAAGATGTTTTAGAATCATACAATAGTTTGGTTTGGAAGGGACCTTTAAAGGTCACCTAGTCCAACCACAATTTCAACTAGATCAGGTTGCTCAGAGCACCCCGTCCAACCTGACCTGGAATGTTTCCAGGGATGGGGCATCGACCACGTCTCTGGGCAACCTGGGCCAGGGTTTCACCATCCTCAGCATAAAAAATGTCTTCCTTATATCTAGTCTAAATCTACCCTTTCTCTCCCTTCCTACTCATGAAAACCTACAGTGTTATTTAGGGAGAGATTGTCATGAAAGTCTTAAGCAACAGCAAGCTGCTCTAGGAAATGCTCCATGCTCAGAAAATGGGCCACCTGTGCTATGAATGAGATGCTCTTAACTACTGTCACCTGTGTCCTGGCCTGCCGGTGGGAGACTGGCTCCCTCCATTCAGCAGCTGAGGTTGGCTGAGCAACCCAGATCAATATTTTCCTACAATTAACACATTCGTGCTAAGTGTTCTCCTGAGGATCTTCTGAACACAGTGCTCACTCCCTGTGCTGCTTTGGTGCAGCCTGACTTTCACGTTTATAACGGGAGACAGTCTCTGTGCCCTAATGTGGGAGTCTGAAGACATTTATGAAGATCTGAAGACTTTTGACAAGATACGGTGCTTTGTTTAGTGAAAGCGTTGAGGAGCAAATGCCTTCGCTCTCTGTCTGTGAAGAAACTGCTGTGTTGAATGGCATGCAGTGCTTCAGATAAGCACATATGTAACATTGTGTTGATCTCATATCTACAGATCTGTTAAGTTGCACATTCTTTTGAAAATAAGTCTATTGAAGGATGAAAGTGCTCTGACTGACTTTTCTTTTCCACTAGCACTTCATCCTCGTAGCATTACAACAGAGAACCAAAGATTGTTGGTGAGTTCCCCAAAGCCACAGAAGTAGTAAAGGGCACAGACAGAAAAATACATAGTGTGCAGAATAAATTGGGAAAAAAAATGCCAGAAAAGTGTGAAACTAACCAGTTTCAGCTAAAAGGTCATACCTTTTTGGATACTCCTTTCATATACTGATTCTGACTCCGATACAGTCCAGTTTTGCATTGAGGCCTCACGTGGAAAGTTAATTTTCAGGTGGAAATTTTTATGAATGAATTCCAAGGAAAAAATCAGAGCCTCGCTAAGAAATCCAGCACCTTTCCTAAAGATTCTCATTTGAATGAAACTGAATCTTTCATTGAAAACTTATTTCTTTTGAAAAACCTTTTGACCACAGCTCCTTTCCTGCCATTTCGGGAACTGTTGCCTCCGCTGGCACTGCCTGTTTCTGTCCTCTGGGAACACCTCCTCGCGCATCTCTTCGTAAAAGAAGCAAAGTCAAATAATTTCTCCTTGTGCTAGGAGATGTCTCGCGTAACACTGAAAAAGTTTCAGTAACTCTGTGCCTGGAGTTGTCCTGGTCTTTCCCAATGAATGTTACATTAATATTTATAACTTTGTGTCTGCAATATGACAAATGTGTTACAAACTCTGTCTAAAATGGTATTTCCATAATAATGTTCTCCCTGGTTCCTCCATGTATGTTGTTTTTTTTTTTTCTTGTGATGAATAATAAAATCTAGCATTTCATTTTTCCTTAAAAATGATCAGCAGTTGGTGCCAGTGCCAGGACACTCGTTGGCGGAGACCGAATGTTCCAATATAACAGGAGTGGGCATTGGAGAGCAGCCCTTTGCAGTGTTGCACTTCTCAGGCCGAGCTAAGTGTTCTTGGCCTTATTTTTAATCATCGCTTTGAATTAGGATGAGTTCCCCAGTGTTGAAATAAAAAATCCCATGAATTCTTCATGGGAAATATTATTTCAAATGCCCGTTCTCATTTCAATACTCTTGGCGTATCAGTATTTAACTGAAATGGTGTAAGTCATTGACAGCTTACTTTGATTTAATAGGAGCAGTCTGGTCGTTGTTTTCAGACTCTTGTAACAGCAACTCTTAAAATATGAGCTTGGCTCTAGATTTCTGTCTGATTTTTGTAGTTGTAAATCAGGATTAGCTTCCCAGAGGCTAGTGGAACAACTCCAGTGTAAATACGATTACAAACAGACCTGCTGGCGCTCAGCATTTTCACAGAGTCGGTGAGGGGTTTTTTATTTACTTTAGATGCAGATTGCTAGCGGTCCTTGTAAAGAATTACCATTTTCCCATGGTGATGGAAAGGAGGTGAAGGAAAGCAGAAGACAGGCTCTGGGTACCACACAGCTCTCCTGGGCACCACCTGGCCAGAGAGGGGAAGGAGGCTGAGGAGATGAGCATCACTACAGTTATCTGGGATTTGGTGCATCAAAACTGGAAGTCATTTAGAGCATCCCTGACCCTGCACGTGGGCTTTTGACCGGAGAACCTGGAAGTAGGTGAACCTTATGTTCTATTGCTGCATGATGCAAACAGTGGTGAAAAAAAGCAAGAATGTAGACGTTATTCACACAATCACCAGAACCCCTGGACCTTTTCTGCAAAGCTGCTTTCCAGCTGGTCAGGCCCCAGCCTATGTCGCTGCCTGGGGTTGGTCATCCCCAGGTGCAGGGCTTTGTAGTTGCCTTTGCTGAGCTTCACGAGACTCCTCTTTGCCCATTTCTCCAGCTTGTTGAGGTCCCTCTGACTGGCAGCACAACCGATGTTCCCATCATCCGCACTTCCTTATAGAGTTTATTCCTAACTACAAAAGCAACCTGCGCGCAGAAAAGCATAAACTTCTGTTTCCTTTGTTGCAAAGCCCAAAGGACTAAGTATTTGTCTTACTTCTGCAGTGAAAATTTTCAGTGACCGGAAGAGAGGTGATCATTGGTTCAGATTTTGCTCGCCGCAGCAGTGTTCAGCTGAGCTGCTTGGAGGGTACAAGAACCCTCTATAAATGCACCTCCTTGAAGTTAAAATGCAGCTCTCCAATATGCGTGAGGAATGGAGCTTTCAGCTCGATGACTTTTGAAAACCTAGGACTCTCCAGGCTTCCTTTACATATGGAGGCTATAAAAGAAGAAACGTCTTTTAATACATCAATAAAATAGCTCCAGATCCATACAAATTCAGTCAATCAAAAGTGAAGTGTGTCTATTTAAGAGATGGTAATAGAGAACAGAGGTCTGAGAGGAGAAGAAAGCGAGCAGTTGACCTTGTATCTCCCTTTCTGCCAAAAAAATGTTCAAATGACTGTTAATGTAATCTGGTTAAAATGGCCTCATGAATGCAACTGAAGCAATAATTATGCTCGAGACTGCTCTGAGTGCATTTGTAGGGAAAAGGGTTTATTCAGAAACGAGAAGGAACGTGCTCGAGTGTAGGCAGAAGTCAAGTTTTCCTAAGCGAAGGCTTGTTACGAGCATTGTGAAGGGTTTAGTTATTCATCTGTTTGTAGCTCAGGGGATTCATGACGTTTCTCTGCATTGCAGAATGTTCAGATATGATTGTCCTTTTCCCAGTTTTTCCGTCTGCACAAAGGACTAAGAAAACACGGCTCTGAATTTCTAAATAATAAGCTCTGGCCCTAGCAGCCCCCAGGGAGGGTCTCTTAAGCAGTGATGGAAGGGAGCTACGGAAGGGAATGGAGAGAGAAACAGATCTCAGATTTCTGCCAATATAAAACAGCTGGTGGCAGGGAAAGGGGAGCACAGCTATGTCATGACAAATACTTTCCCTCTGTTTTTTTCCCCTTAGCTTTTCAGTGGAAGCTACATGTGGAGAAAATAATGACAGTGCTGCAGAGTGAAAAACGGGAGTTGCAGCTGTAGAGTAGGAGCAAATAACCTCAAAACCTCCTTCATGAAGGTAGCGGTATTTCTGCAAAATACCTTGGCTACATGATTTGTTAAGAGACCATTTTTTCAGGACTGAACTCTGTCAATAAACAAGATTAGATTTGTTTTTCAGACCATCCTTTGCACAAATATATGTGGTTATAGCCTCTGGAAGATCCTTCGCTAATAGGATCGCAGTACAAGTTTATTGATTGAAATATAATGACATCTGGTATTGAGTGATTTGTGAAATCCTCTCAGGAGAGAGACCACTTCCCACTTAGAAAACAGTGATGCCTGAAAATAGTATAAAAAGAGCTATTAACAGAAACCAGTAACTGAACTGAGATAGTACTATATAGGACTAGCAGTTAGGTATAAATGCATATACACATAGATGTATATGTACGTTTTACCTGTATATATACGCACACACATTCATACATATGTATGTGTGTGCATGTGTAAATGATACATATATTCTGCGTATGTTAGTTTAGAAAATAGAAACAGCTCTAACTTCAATCCTAAAAGCTCATTAGCCTTGGTCCACGTGTTTGGTATTGAGAAGGAGGGATACTATAGCGCTTTAGCTCCTACAGATGTAGGAGTTCTTTCAGATAGTATGTTTTTTTCTTTATTGCTATCTTCTTAATAAACCAAGATGTGGAAAAAGGTTAAATTACTTTGAAATAACTTAAATGTGCATTTATTGAGCTTTGGTGGATTGGAAGCACAAAAGACCTGGTCCCCAGATACAATGGAGCATCATGGTACGTAGCTGGTAAGCACAGAAGCATAGGTAAACCACTCAGGAAAAAAATACATCAACCTGAAGTCTATGGTAAAATTCAAAGACATATTCTACCTACATCAGTACAGCTGACCTGAATTTTTGTGTGTTAAACTCTTCCAAGATGGTTTCTTGTTGCTACCAGTCTCACTTCATCATGTTGTTGTTTTTTAGAACATGGGTGAATTTGAAGAACAATTCAGATTATGCATGTATCAAAACTCACAGTGTGAGATCAGGCCAGATAAATTTTAATTGTATTTCCTGGAACACACTTCAAGAAGGAACCTAGATCCCACATAGCTTCCTCCATTGCGTGGTGGAACAGCTTAGGGAAGCAGCTTCCTTGATGACTGGAGCGAGGGCTTCACTTCATCTCCCATCAACCTGAGTAGGAGCGAAGTGTGGGGACTGAGGTGCACCATGGCAGGAGGAGATGCATGGGAGGACAGAGGACGGCAGCCTGCGTGCGTCTGGTTTCAATGCCTGCTTCCATCCCACCGCCTCTAAAAACAGCGCTCTGAAACAGCCCGTTTCCTTTTACAGACACGGAATCCTTGTTTTCTCAGCAGAGTATGCGGTACAGGGCTAGGGTCGCAAGGGTCAGTCTGAAAAGCCTCACTGCGGAGAAAGGAGTGGGAGGAATGGGAAAACACAGCAGCACTTAAAAGCAGAGCAAGCCGGGAAAAGGTGAACTTCAGGGTGAAAAGCTCGTCCAAGCAAAGAGGCAAAAACTAAGGCTGATTGTAAAAATGAGAGACATAGCCTATGGGCCACCTGGGCTGCAAAAGGGGCTTGAAGCTCTTAAGGAGAAGGAAGTTGTATGAAGGTTGAAGTATTATTAGCTAATGGTAATAAAGGCTGAAATACTGAAATATGGGTGTACATATACATAATATACTGAAATACCTTCTGGCTGTTGAATTGCCACTGTCAGGTGAACTGATACTCTTCAGAGGTGAAAACTAACACTGAATCTTGGCAGCCTTTGCTGTGGACATAGACAACTGTGTGCACCTGTTGTGCTTATTGCTAATTCCAAATGCTTAACATTATTTTTTTATATCTCAAGCACCACGAGGATGTGTTCTAGTGTCTACCTGAGCAGAGTTTTCTGGTTATAAAGAGGTACCACAGGCAGCTTCTGCGAAACTCCTGGCTAGCACAATGCAAGACCCACCAGGTAACTGAAGGTCATTGCATTTTACGTCCATACTAAGATGAGCTGCTGCTGAAATCAAGAGGCGTTTTCTCTGTTGACTCTAATAGGAGTTAGGTGAAAGGACATTGCCACACCAGGGTTAGCTTCCGCATGCACTGTGTATTCACTGGCAGTTTGAGACTGCATAAAGTTTTTCCTGCCTAGATTTCTCAGGCCTGAGTCTCGCAGTTTTGAGGTGATGTCCTGTTCAGCTGTATCTAAGCTAGGTACACGGTGAATGGAATCAAACTGAGGCACCTGGTTGAAAAGTACAGTTTTTTTGAGAAGAGATATCTTTCTTGTAACATCAGTGCTTGATTTTTGACTGCAATAATGTCTCTTCTTTTTTGCACTGAATGCCGCATAACGTTTGAAGCAGGAGCACACTGCAGCCTTGGTACCTAGACACTTGCAACTGCCCAAGGAAGAGCTGCAGTAAGCTGATTTGTTTTGGCTCTCAAGTCCTCCTAAGCTCAGCCGTCAGTGCAAAACTGCCCTACGCACCTGGGCGTTTTATTATTCAAAAACTGGAAGATGAAAAAATGAAGTGCCAAATACACGTGGAGACTGTGGGTTGCTTCTTCAGCCTTTCCTCCTTTGTTTTGAGAATAGATCCCAAGTCTAACCTTTCCTCCAAGAGAAATTACACAAGATTTAAACCCTTTAAGATAAATTGAATTGAAATATACTGAGTTATTTTAACATGTCCCCAAAATATTTTTAATATGACCTTGACACGGTGCCTTTCTTTTAAATTGCATTAAGTTCAAAATGCCAACAGCAACAGACCACTTACACAGCATAATTCAAGGTAGGGGTGAAAGCACAGTTGAGCTGCGTTCAAAGGGCTGGTTGTGCAGGGCTGGTTTTACGCTAGCGTGAATTTGACTTAACTCAGTGGATTCAATTTATTAATTAATTCTGCAACCACTCAGATGGTGTTTTGACAGATTTTAAGTAGTAACATCACTCTTGGGAACCTCTTCCCCTATTCTGACCACTCAACTGCCTACTTGGATGTATGTGTCTGTGCAGCTGTTTGTGAGGCCACTTGGTGAACTGGACGTGGGTTAAACTTAGCCCAGAAGAAAGAAAAAAAGGTTTTTTCACCTGGTTCAGCTCCTGGTTCTGGAGAACCGAACAACTTCTCAGCCACAACAGAGGAGGCAGCATGGGGATGGGGTACCTACACCAGCAATGCTGACAAAACAAAATGCTTGCCAAGCTGTTCCTTGTGAGGTTTATATGGTAACAGCTGATAGTCCTAAATCCCTGGATAAATATGTCCACACTTTGCAAAATATCCATTCTATCCTCCTATATTTATCAAAACATGCTGTATCTGTTAATGTACATCCAACACTGAAAAAATACAGGAACTGGGAATAACACATAGGGGTACTAGTAACCATCACTGAACATTTTGCCTGTGAAATGGCAGGATGCTCCCCCTCCGCTGGGAACCAGCTGCTGCTTTCCAGCACCACCCACCCCAAAATCCCAGGCTGACGGTGAGGAAGGGGAACGCCTCGCGCTCCTCCTCACCAGGGCACCAGAGGTTCTCTCAGACTCATGTCCCATATGAAGCTCTCCACACCTGCCTCTACAGCACTATGAGGCTGTTTGCCCTGAAGCGAAAGCAAATTATCCTATTCTTAGCTTTATTTATCCCGAATATGTACTTTAAATACTTCAGGTGTATCCAGTCCCAGGCTGGACAAGTTGTGTTCTTGCCCAAGATCAGGGATGGAGTGCTGGGAAGGAGGGAAAGGCAGCGCTTGAAACAGTCAGTTGTCTCATTCAATCTTACTGATATTTTCCTGCAGGAAAAAGAGGACAACCTAACTGGGATCCAGTTTACGGACCAGTCCTCTGTCCCTTCAGGTGCTCCTATGTCTCCTCTCAGCAAAGCTGAGAACCCAGCGAAGGGACATGGTGGCTTTCAGAGCCATGCAAAAGTCACTTCTGTTATTTTGGCTTTGCAACACAAAGTGGGTGATTTTTTTTAAGGGGGGAAAATGTATGCCTGTTCAATTCAAATTTCTTTAGTAGGAATTGTACGTAAGAGTCGAAGTCAGTGAGTAGCTTGGATGAAAATGGAGGACACACTATCAAAAGCAAACTGTTTGTCCTTTTCTGAAGGTGTGGCCACTAAGCGGGAGATGTTCTGAGCCAGTAGCATCTGCATGGGAAAAAGGCAAACCAAAAAGCATTACTATACTCCAGGGATGCTGATAATGTTTGAAATCAAGAAAAGAGGGTTTGGAAGTAAAAAGTTATGTCAAGCTATAGAAAATGTATATGGAAAATATATGTTGATGGTGGCAATCAAAATTGAAATGAACTAAATGAAACTCAGTAAAAATATTTACAAACTGCAACATTATACTCTTAAACATCCTTAAGGGAAAGGGACAACAGGGCACATCTGATGCAAGGGTAAAAAAGGAACTGAACACTTCGGAAAACACTGCAAACAAAAAGATTGTATCTGTAATTACAGGGAAACATATTGCAATGAAAAGGGTCCCTCACAGTTTTTAGATCAAAATGTCACAGCATTTTAGAACAAAAATTAAGGTCCGGTAGTCTTTCTTTTTTACTGGCTGTGCTAAGAAACATTCAGGAGAGAAACAGAGTGTATGATAACACTTGGGTGATAACTGTGAACGGGCTGAGTGGACTATTCTTTTTTAAATTATTCTAGGTAAAAACATGTAACAATTATTACCTGTAACAACAGCTAGTCAGGTATCATTTGACCAATATCTGTGGTGTCTGGTCTACTTATCAAATATCTTCTGCATTCTTTAATCAGATTTACTTCTTATTATGTATAAAGGATTTTTGTATGCTAAAATCCATGGGAGGTTTTCACCAGACAGTGTCCTGTTGACTACAAGCATTTATCCTTGGGAAAGTAACAGGTACCATTAGCACGCTGGTAAAAACCTTTCAGACCACATGTATGTGCTGAACTCACATTGTGCCTAATTTGCTGATAAATGTATCTTGTTAGGTACCATTTTCTCTAGATGTGCATTGACCTTTCCTTGGTTTTCAGCAGGAGGTTCATAGTTAAAGTACAAGATAATTAATGGCACAGCTAATCATATCAGATGTTGTACTGGAAGCACCGAGGGTAAAGCAATTAGGGCTCAGCTAAGTAGAAGTTAAAATAATCTGTAGGCTAACAACATTGCAGGGATTGTGCTTGGCCACCAGTGAAACTGTGAAAGTCGGTAGGAAGGACAGAAGCGTTTCGAAACAGGCATAAATGCAATGAGCTCAACAATGGTGCCACAGCGACCACAGCCCCGAGGAGAGCCTTGAAAGATCCTGTGCTTTTGCCTGCCAGGGGGTCAGAATTCTGAAGTTCACCAAGTTCGTTTCAAATTGAAGCTGATGGCAGGAGGGGGAAGGAAAGGAAAAGCTCATACAATCCTAACCTCTGAAAATTGTTAAGAAAAACATTATGAAGAATGAATTTGGGGATAAATTCACCTCACCACCCTCCTGTGGCTGAGAAGCTCCTGGCCTCCACCCAGCACAGTGACCTGGAGGCCACTGATGGATGTGCCTTTGGGCCTCCCTTTGAGGACGCTTTTGGTGGGAGAGCTGGGGTGCCCATGGCTGTCACCGCATTGTCCCTCCACCTGCTGCACCCTGAAAGGTGACAACAGCTCCAGAGGGGTCCCCCTGCAAGGAGCCCATTTCCACAGCTGCTTCTGCCGTCACTAAACGCAGCGTCCACAGAGGCTGCCAGAGGCGAAGGGCTGAGATGTGCTTTGCTCTCCCCGCCTCTTGCTGCCAAGAGTCCCCAACATTCTGGGCTCCTTATCCCCTTGTCCTGCCGATGCAAAACGCCTCATTTCAAAACGCCGGCCTTGCCTGCTGCAGAGCTACACCATCTTACTCAAACTCACTTCTTGGTCGCAGAGACACGCATCTGGTCTGCAGGATGGGCCCAGCTCTGCCCGCGCACGGTGTGTCTGCAGAGAAATGAAATAATATTTTCCTTTTACTGCTCTTCATTCCAGGTGTCCACATGTGCAACACAGACTCGCCAGTGCATTCTTGCAGCACTTTGCTAATCAAAGCAGTATTTTGCAACATTTTCTTTACACCGCCCGCGTTTACTATAATAGAAATTTCACCAGAAGAGAGCAGCCAATGCAGCAGAATGGTTACGGTAAATGATCGTGGATGTGGGTGAAACAAGCAGGAGTCCAGAACGTGGACTTGGTGGTGATATAATATACCATGCTACATTCAAATACTGGGGCAGTAACATGTGAGCCATTAGTGCTATGAAGAAGTAATTCCTATCAGCAAATGGTGATGGAAGAATCTTCACTGTCTGGCTTAAACTAGATTTGATCATTACAAATCTGCAATTTACAGGCCAAATTAGGCTTTTGAGTTGAAAACATTATTTCCACCTTAACATATGGATGTGGAAGCAGAGAAGACACCAGAAGTGGAGGCAGATGGCTTGTCATCCTTGAAAGCAGTTCCCTTAGGAATATACCAAGTTTCAAATGCAAGGAATGCATGCCACGTGCCAAGATTTGCTGAAGGGCTCCACAACTCCCTGCCTCCAGAGCCATGCAGACAGGGTCTATGAGCGGAGCGTAGCTCTCTGGATGAATGTGTTTTGAGGCACCTAAGAGAGGGATTGAAAAATCCCGTTGAAATACAGAGGGAAAGAAAGTCTGTTCTAGATGCCTGATAAACCACAGAAGTCATGCACAGCACTTCCTAGGACAAACAAGAATAGTCTAAGTTCCTTTGTGTCCCCTGCAACTTTTGGTTGTCTAGCCATGGTATGTCTAGCCATGTCTGGCTCAAAAATATGCTGTTAATGTTTTAACAAGGGCTTTCTACCGATAACAAGTGTTCCTGTCCAACCTTCCCCATTACCCAGTGGTAAACTTCGTGTACCAGTGTCAACCTGCAATGCAAAGGTAATAAATTTCTTATATCTTACTCTTTTCTGTGCACTTTAAAGCAACAATGAACCATCTTTTACCTTTCCGTGCTGAGCCTCAAGAAAAGAACTCTTTCAGAAAGAAAAGGACATAAGAATTTCTTAAAATTCTCCTTAATAAGGGAATTTCAGTGTAGATTATGTAGAACTTCACCTCCAGCACAGCAACGAGTTAAGGACTTCAGGCTAAGCTTGCTGCTGATACGTATTGCTGAACTCCAGCTATAACAATGGAGCTCCAGCAATGCCTGCCAGCAATAAAAGCAAACCTTGTGTTTATCTTGGCAAGACCCTTGCTTGCATTCTGTGCAAAGCTATAAAATGCTAGTATTAGCCCGGCATCCATTGCTTCTGAGCAATGAGTTTCCAGATTCAATTAGCGTGTCATTATTAATAGACACAAGAGACTGATTCTAAGTATCATTCTTAGTAAAAGATAATGACAATGCTTTTCACTCAAGCAAGGATTGTATTCATGAGATACCCTGCCCTCCAAAAAAGAGACCTTGATATTATGAATACATCCAGGGTGCAGACTGCAAAAATACCAATTAGCTTAAACATAGCTTAGCTGTGTGTTCAGCTCTGGACTCAAACACAGACGATGTGCTGCCTTTCACTGTATCTCTTGGCAGAAAAGCAGTACTCACTGCAGAACAAGTTGGTATGCAGTGGGCACCAAAATGATGTGACACTCATTTGGGTGGGTCTGTGCAGAAATGCCATCCATGGGTGCAGAAAGGCTCACTCCAGGAGCTCTGGGACAATGCTCACCAGCCAAGCTAGCCATGGCTTGATGGATTTCATGCTGAACAGGAAAAAAGTCATGTTTTCTTTGAATGTACTTTTTGATAAGCAGCAGCTGCACAGTTGGACTGGAATCACGCGTGTGAGCTGGAGTAAGGGATGGAGCGTGATGACTATCAGCGAGTTCCTCTGATGTTTGCATGGCAGTGACTCGTGTAACTAAGGTGAGTGAGGTGCCGGTTGCTCTGTGCGATCTCTATTATTGGCTTTCGATGGTTTCGCAGGACACATCACTCGCAAAACTCCAGTTTAGCAGCGAGCTTTTTTCAGAGTCCGTTTCCTCCAAGTCGTGAAGCAGGTGCTGGAGCTGGTAATAGCCTGCCTTAGCTCAGAGGCACGCGCCAGCACAAGGCTCCCACCGAGGGGCTCGGCCCCGCAGGCTCCGGGTGCTGTGGGCTGAGCTGCTCGGAAACGCAACACAGAGAGAAATCAAACAGCTTTAAAGCACTTCTGACCCTGAGCTGTTCCTGAGCCTCCGCATAGCTCAAACGGTCCTTAGGAGCTCAGTTAAAGTACAAGTGCCTCCTATGGCTCACGATACCATCTGGCCTGTCCGCAGCGCTGACAGCTCATCCCCTTCCTTCATCTCAACCCCACCAGATATCCACGCCTGGGAGAAGGGCATGGGAGCAATTTTACAAGTCTGGTATCTGCAGGGGAATAACGGCTTTTAGGAGCTCTACTGATGCTTTAGTGTAACATATTGACCATTAAATATATACTGCAGAACCTATTTCAGTTCTATCTTTCTGAGTGTGCCTGTGCAGAAATTCATTAGCTATTTTTCATGCCCAGTACTGAATGGGGGAAGTACTACATAAAATTATGATTAATTGTATCAGAAATGGAAAGGCAGTTGAAAGAGAATGATTTTTGCTGGCAGACAAGGTGGTTGAGGAGTTCATTAGTGCTTCAGTAGAACTTTAGATCTGACTTGGCATGCTTGTGGAGAGCCCGTCCTACCGACAACCTCCCGCCCCTCTCTCCATGGCCGGTTCAGGCCATCACCTCTTGGAACAGGCAGTTTACAAGCACGTAAAGAGAACTGAATGTCCAAAACTCCTGTTTGAAAGTGAAAATAACTGTAAGTGACAGGTCCTACCTTGTGGGATCCAAGATGTAAAGATGAACCAATATGTTTATTGGCTTTAAATAATCGGATACAGGAATAAAGGAGATCAAATGAAATAATCAAACCTGTGTCTTGCTTTGATACAGTCATTTGTTTTGCAGCATAAATCCAGTGTGCTCACGCAGATTTTTCCTGAGAAGATGTGTCACAGAGAGGGCACTTCATCAGGATTTTTATGCAGGAATAAGGAAATAGAGTTTTTAGTACCACTGTGGCAATGAATTAAAATTTCTTCTTTGACACAGGAAAATAAAAGACCAATCTCAAGATTTTCCAGAGACAAAAATGAACGTGTGCGAAAGATGCGTGGTTTGTGCCAGTCCCCCAGCAGACAGCAGCACCCTCCTGTTCGGAGGGATTCTTCCACAGGGAAATTTCACCTGTTAGCATCTGCCCTACCTTGGTTTTTGGAGAGTAAAATTTCCCAGTAGATCTATCCTGCTTTCCTCACGCACATTTGCACTGACAGCAGATCGTTTTTTGTGTTCCTGTCAAGAAGCAGAGAAATAAGCGAAGGAAAGAACCATGTTGAAATTCAATCCATTCATCCTTCTTGTCATCCCTGTGCAATCAAGCTCTCTCATATTTCTCGAGGAGACATGAGGGCCATTTAATCCCTTGGAAGGAAGAGGTGATGAGCCAGAAAATGAATGAATTATCAGCAAATGCAGACAATCCATGGGAGAACAATGCACGCAATGTTGACCTTGTAGTAAGATAATTTGTGTGTGAGATGTGAAACCAAAAGGTGACATATTTTTTTCCCTCCTTTAGTTTTAACTCTTAGGCAGTAAGGAAAGAACTACAAGCTGAAAGTCTACTGAAAAAGGATGAAAAAAGCCGACTTAAAAATAGCTCGATACAGTCCCTCCCCTGAGCAAACAGAGTAACATCCCTCATAATTTAAAGTAGATTCATATTTGCTGTCATCGCAGTGTTCATGGGGTTGGGTATTAAAACTCTCCCCCTCTTCTGCACGTATCTTACCTGATTGGGCGGCAGCCTCCGATGAATAAGTGCCTCCTGCCCTGCATTTCTGCTGTGCCACCAGCATCGCCCAGTGCTTTGTCCAGCCCAAGCATAAGCCACAGCTGGGATGGGGGTCCTGCTAAGCTGCCAAGAGCACAAAGCTGGCTGCCTCTAAAGTTCTTCAGTATCACTTGCCTGCAAATCCCCGTTTACATTTCTGAACAACAGCAATCCATACATCTTGCTTCCTCTTAAATGGCACTGATGTACATGCACAGTGTACAGTGCATCTCGCCATCTTGCTGAATATAGTTTGAAGTTGGGTTTTCCCGGACTATATCCTTCAACACACGTCGGGTCCTTATTCCATAACTGGAATCTTGAGCTTGGTACTTACGTGCCCACAGGTTATCAAGTATACACGAGTGTCTGCAGACGTACACATTTTCACCCAATATGCTGATAGCTTGGTCTGGTCTTCCACTTGAAAGAAGTGGAAGACTAGAAGAAAAAACAGGATAAGGTGGTCACAGCCCCTTTGCAGGCATCCCATAGGCATCTTGCTGTTCAGAGGATTACTGGGAGTTTACACAGACTTGGACTTAAACAAGTTGAATTTCCCTTTGCATTCACAGCCTTGTGCTGGGTGCTGGAACTCTGTGCTTGGACAGGTCTGTATTAATTATTCTGCCACGTTGGCCTCTAAAACCAAATTTCAAAAGTTTTCTCTCTGAAACACTTCACTTGTCTCTATTCGTGTTGTCAGATAATTTGTGGTTTTTGAGATGGCAAAATACGTTTAACAGGCTCTAATATTGATTAAAATCTCTTATTTTATTTTCATTTTGTTGAAACGGGATGAATGAAATGTTTGCCTACAAACCTCTCTCAGCACTTCAATGTTACAAAACGCTGTTAAAACCTGACATCCCAGAAAGCAAAGTAACTACAGATATCTTTATTGCCCAAGACATCTAATGTATAAATTACTGAAGAGTAAATAAGATTTTGAAAAAAGCTCTTCCAGATTTAATAACATGGAATATTATCAGCAGCACAGGTAGGGTTTTGTTTTAATGAGATTTTTCACGTGTCAATTTAAAAAAAAAAAATAAATCCATAATTTATAGGCAGGACAGCTGCCACAAAGTAAGATGCCAAGAAAAACAAAACCCTGTTTGAAATGAGAATGGTTATCCCTTTTCTTCTTTTCCATGCTTAGTAGCATTTAATTCCTGGTACTACTCTGGTCCTGATTACAATTTACATTTAATCATAAAATCATTCCCTTTGGAAACTTTGTATTTTGGCATGTTGTGTAAGTAACATTATTCGTGGAAATCCTAGCTCAGTTATGTGCCCATCAATCACGGCTTCTTTTGGTTGATTTTTTTGGAGTCTTTTTTCCTTCTTTCTTCTCTTGGTTTATTGGTTTCTTGTCAGAAATGGAATATTGCATGACAGCTCCATTTATATGTGATGCAGAACATGAAATTGTGACATTTCTATTATCTCATAAAACTTAAGATGTAGTTGCAATGTGTTCTTTCAGAAACTATAAAATTACATCCAAAGCATTTATATGAAATAAATGGAAGTGGTCCAGTTAACATAGCAAACTCAACACACATTAAAACTGAATTTCATTCAAAATACCTCATTAAAATATAACTAAAGAATTAGAATAAAATCCTCAAACTGTTCGGAAAAAAAAAATGTTACCCAAATACATTTACACTGGTGAGCAACGCACGGCTCCTACTATTATCAATCAGCACAGCATCATATTTTCTCTCCAGTACAGCTCAATCCTAAAACTGTAAACTCATCTATACGAAGTGGCTGGGACAGAACTGACAGTCTAAACTGTTTAGATCCAATCTTTGTATACAAGAAAGACTAAGGTAATTTTACCCTGCCATCAAGTTCCTTTATAACTGAAGCTCTGAGAAGTTCAGCCAAAAGTTATGTTTCAGTCATGCTGGTTATATAGGAGCAACATTTCCACCTTCAGACAGCAACTCAGGGCTTCCAGACAAGGGCAGTAGACGGGACGAATCCAGTTACGCTCAGCAATCTGATCCGCTCAGGAAGTTTCCTATATAAAGTAATTATGTTTATACAGAAGTTGGTAGGCTTGTGCCAACAACCAGCATTCTCTTACTGGACATTAGTCTGCTAAAATTGGAGCTATACTAATGTGTAGAATAGGATCAGTTTTCTCCTGCAAACCGAGTAGCCAAACAAGACAGCAAATAAATTTGCAGAAGTTGGTCTTTGCAAAATTATTAACTACCACTTTACTATCAGTAACCATTTTTTTTCCTCTCATTTTCTTTCCTATTAGCATCATGAAAATCTTGGAGGGCCATAGTGTATTTCGTTATGCTATGAAATTTTTTGAGCTAACAAAAATTTTCTCAACCATCTGAAGAAGTAAGTAAGGGATTTCCATCTTCCTTTTCCCAGCACCATTTTTGCAGTCTTTTCCTGTAATACAAACCATTACTAAAGCCATCATAGAGCTTCAGGGGCAATTGCGTCTTATATGGCTACCTTTATAAGCTGCAGCTGGGACTCATTGACTTCAAAGTAGGAAGATCAAAAAATATAACCCAAAGCAGCCTCACATCTCTCTTTTGACTGCCCTTGTCCTTCGTATAACTAGTGAGTGTGTGTGTAATTTCCACCGGTGCTCTGTGACACGTGCAGAACCTGCGGCACATGAATTAAAGCACCTCAGGACATGCAGAGTCTGTCTCAGTCCCTTCTCTCTTCCCTCTGCCTTTCACCTCCTGCAACAGAGCAGATTAATGCAACGGAAAAGAATTCAAAATGCTGAAGCCTTCATCACTCCTAAAACAGCACTGGAGCAACACCAATGTACGCCACCAGAGGACCTGACACTGCTTGTCTGCGGAAAGCTCCATCTCCTACACCATGCTCCCCTGGTCCTGAACATCGAGGGGCCAGCGATACACAGCTCACCGGTCAATGTAACACAGCTGCTCTGCTCTCTCTCGTCAACAGTAAACCAGATGGCTACGTTTGCACGTGGGCCCTCTTCTCCAAGCAAATAACAGACACAGCTTGAAGGAGAGTACCTCTCAGGGTTCTGAGGGCACTAACAAGCCTTAATGGCACCAAACAGCCTCACCTGGAGCCTCCACCCCAGCCCTGGGCTCAGGGACTCTATTTAAGCTCAGCCTGGGGCTATTGTCCTCTCTCTGAGCAACGTTGTAGGTTTGTAGCTGAGCTGTGGCATTTTAGCCATGGAGCTCCTTGATCTTGGCCTCAACTTACAGCCTCTTTTCTGCAATGATCTCTGACCTGTCTGGCAGTCACTGGACCTGATCCTGATCAGAGGATTGGCTTCCTAGCTGGACCTGAGACCTGCCTCATCACTGTTATGTTGTGTTGTGATAGAGGCTCTTGGTTGGCCACCATCTCTGGCACTGGTAGGTAAGGCCTATACCCTGCTGACCTGGAGATACCCTGTAGCTCCTTCTCCTTTAGGGACCATCCAGCCCTCACCATGTGCTGGTGTTATGTTCCCAGGTCTGCTTCTGATCTGATGTGCAGAAGGCTTTGGACAGGTCCCTTTCTTTCTCCTTGCCTTGTTTTCCCCAGCCTCAAAAGGTGGGGACTTGTATGAGAGCTAGTAATTTACTGTAATTAAGCAGAGCTTAAATGTGGGACACAAGCTGGGTGTGATGGTTGTTTGGAAGATACCTCTTGGGGACTTTTCAGTTGCTGAAAAGTTGTTAAACGTTGGACGCTTGTGACCACTAAGAACTTGCGTTTATGAGTAGCAATGCATACAATAACTAATTCTTAGTTAGAATTCACTGAAGTGTTTCCCTATTGACAAAGAAAGGCAAGAAATTGCATTACTGTTCCTTGTACCACCTTCTCCTGGTGAGTGAAGTTTAGGAGTTTGCTGGTTATGTAGGAAGGACCTCATCCAGCCACTTGAGGCTCACTCCTAAAGAGAAGGAAGTGTCCCAGTTGCAAAAATCCATTTAACAAGTAGTTTGTTTCTGCATGCTCCCTGTACAGGAAAACCCCTGTAAACTGAATCTAAACCTACATCTGAAAGCTTACTAGCGAAGGGGGGATGAGAATGCTGTCTCCTGCTAAAGAGTATTTGGCCTGTTGGAATCAAAGTAAGGCTGAAGTAAGAGGTACAGAGGTAACAGGTTATTTCTGAAGGCTGGAACGATACGCTAAGTAGCGGTGGAGATTATCCCCCAAGGGCAGCCAAAAAGTCAAGATCAGATGTCATCCTCGAAGGCAAGGTTTTAGTTTTAACTAACTAGAGGAGGCCTGTGATGATAATCCTTTCTGGCTTTACAGTCCATGGATATATAAATCCCAAGGATAACCAGAGCTCACATAACTATTGTGCACCTTCATCATTCTCCACGTGCCAGGCTGCTTTTGCTGGTCATAAGAAGCTCATTTATTCAGTGAACAGCCACCCTAATTTCTGTGGTCTGCTGCTGGTAAAGCGGATCCATCCGCACGGGGAGTACTTTGCTTTGCCTGGCAGCTGCCCAGATGGCAACCACAATCTGTCCCAGAAATGTTTGTTTAGTTCTCCAAAGTCAGCTGTGTTTCATCCTCTTCACTGCAAGAAAACACAAATAATTTCTTGCAAGAAAACATACAACCCCCCCACTGCAATGCATAATACTTGTTTGGTTTGGGCATTTTAATGTTTTCTGCTTCTCATGGCTTTTGACATGTTGACATGACTAGTACTCAAGATCTTAAATCTGTTACAGAAGGTTTAGATGTTTTGAGGCCCATAGTCTGTGGAATAACTTTTTTGGTGTTATCTGTCTGTGACATGGTTGACCCCAAGGTTGTATACGGGCTCGATAACTGTACACCAGGTGTTTCTTTTGGCTACAACAGCCCATACCTACTCCTGGGGAAGTCAGTGGCAAGACTGTCAATGAGGTTAGTGTGAATTGAATAGGAGAATTCCTTTGGGCGGCTCAGTTATCCCACTGAGGTGCTATGAATTTTGGTTAAATTTTCAGTACTAAAGAAAGCATTCTATAGCCCCTAACATCAAAAAGTGGGAAGCTACCCCAAAGCCCAGACAATATAAGAATATTAAAAGATATAAGGGATTAAAATGAAGCAGTTGCAGCAAAATCCTAGATAATTATGCTGATGTACCCCTGTGACATTAAAGCTCAGGGGGTGATATTTAGGGGACTAGTGAATTGCTATAATGAGTGTTTGTGGCACTCAGAGCAATGCACATGGCACTCATGATGGCTCATTTTAGTTCACTCTCTGAAATTCTCTCTAAATTCATCATATAATACATGTTCCGCTGCTGACATTTAAACCAGAGCAGCATACTAATGAATCCAGGAGTGGGGAGAAGTTTTCAGTAGTGGATTTACAGCTGCAGTGGACTTAGCAAGAGAAACAAGACTGAATTAATACCCTGCTGCTTCTCCAACCTGGATTCATGGGTGACTTTGGCAATTTGCATAGTGGCATGGAGGGTTTGGGATGCAGTTGGAGAATTAGAGAGTAATGGCTCACTTCCAAAATCATTTTGAGTTGCTTTCTTCTACTGCCCGCTTTACTGGAATTGCATGGGTTGTTATAGAAACTACACTCAATTGAAACAGGGATGGAGTCTCACCAGGAATCGATCTTTAGCTTGTCCTTCTGAAGTCAGACGACATATGAGTTTCCTAATCTTCAATTAGCTCCATCTTCAGGTCACTGTGGCTTATTTGCAAGCAATTCAGTGCATGTGAATTGATAAGGTCTCCCATGTGTCTGTGCCAATCCGTGTTCTGTGTTCTCTTCTTACAGTATCACAAAGACAACGTATGTTATTTACAATGAATAGCTACCCAGAGCAGATCTGGTATTCCTCAGTGGCCACAGACCACTGTCTACCTCTTGCCACGCTCTTTGACTGCATCTCAGTCCCCTGTGGTGCTGCTGGAGGGACGTGGAGCCTTGCTCTCTGCCCCCTCCCTTGGGATAGATGGAGGGAGAAATCCCTGCGCTTCCCCAAAGGACTTGAGGGAACGTGGCATGCTCGAGGATGAAATTGTCTTTATTTTCCAAAGAATGGCACTCCTACCTGCCTGTATATTCACCCTGCACTTTGGTGAGATCTCTGAGCGCATTCCAATGTCATTATTGCCACTGGGAGTTCAGTGTGGGGAAATATGAGCCCCATGTTGTCTTTCTTCAATGTGAAGTATTTGCTTATTTGCGAATACGACATTTAAAAAAAGAAGCAAAATAAGCGTGAAATTCTGTCTAATGATTCTTATCATGATTCAGATAAAAATCTGTCCTAGAAGACTGGTTAAATATGCTTTTTAGGGGGTCTAGAGCTTAACCTGTGATATAATATTTCCTAGGGTCCAGTGTCTTTTGTTAACATCAATAAAATTCCTACCAGGCTGATTTTCTCACCAACGTGCTAAATACTGATGTGTTTATTCTATGTGTTTCATCTCAGTCTGATGTAACTCAGCTGGAATCACTGCATTCGTCTTGATTTACTCTGGAATGAAGGAAAGGAATCATACTTTTCTTTTTTGTTCTAAATAGATACCAAATCAGTATAATTTTTGCAAACTTTGAGCTACATACTCTATCCTCTGAATGTATACAAAGAAAAGCTTATTCAGGCAAAGAATTTGATGAATAGTCACTGTGAGGCTTTGTTTAAATTAAGAATCATGGCAAGTACAGAGATTGGAACCCCATCAGCTGCTATGTTTTTAAGAATTTTTTAACTTGAGCAGTTTTCTTTCTATTAGCTAATGATAATAAATTGATGCCAGCAGCAATCCTACCACCTGTTGAGCTTCATTTCTCATACCTTACCACCGACAGCACCAACAGATCTAAGCAGTTGAAGGAAGAAAGAAGAAGGAGAAAAAAAAAAAAGGAAAAAAGGACGCCTGTGTCCGGCCCTGCTGTGACTAAAGCAAGAACAGAGGACTCCCATTTCACCACAGACCCAGTGTGCTCGGGCAAGAAGTGACCTTGGAAGACAACAGCAAAGCTAAACATTTCTAAGCAGAGTAGCAGGTATTCGGTACAACGAATACTGTTGTATTTTCTTTTCTTTTCAAACATCATCATTTCCTTATTAGCCACGGGAAAAGCAGAAAGTAAACTTCATTAAAGCGTCAGTGTGTACCAGGCGACTGAGTTGGGCTTAGTGCGATACCTGTAATAGTCTCTGTTCTCAGAATGGCAAATGCCCATTTGGCATATTTAGCCATTTAAAAGGAGTAATTATTAATACCTTTAGGCAGCACTTAAACCATGACACTAATACAATTTTGTGTATTTTTAAATGCAAGGTACATGTTTGTTTATAGAAATTCCTGGTCATTGCTTTACTAGGGCAGATGATTAAGGGTCAAAGATATAAATATGTTTTAATCTCTTTCCTGTATCCATATATAAAAAAAAAACAGTCTCTAGGATGGTGCAGTCTACGTAGGTTTCAGAAAAAGGACAAAATCAGCAAGTGGAACATTGATATATATCACTGTGACATCACTATAGCAGAAATGGTTAGATGTCCAAGTCCTAAATACTGACTTTAGTGAGTTTATATTCAAAAATATAGTATTTTATCTTTGTTTCCCCTCTAAAGATTAAAAAACCTGGTTTTGTACAGTTATATAAATTCATAGTTCCAAAGCTGACTCGTGTTATATTTCCAAGAAATCAAGATATTTTATTTTCGGGGAAATCACTTAGAAGTCCAATTTCCACTGTTATTTTAAAATTGTACGTAAAGAACTGTCTGTAACAGCTTTATTATTGCTGCCTGTCACTGCTATGATACGATATTGTTTTAAGGCCAGGGTAAGAACGTATTGAATATGCGAGTTACAGTAGGCATTGGGAGGCACTACGTCATGGTAAGTGTCTATATCCGATCACAGTGCAGTCGTTTGTTTCTGTAAGTCAAAGCCTTCATCCAAAACCTGCTCCCATTTTCCTATCAAAACAATGAGCCAAAACTGTCTGCTTTTATCATTAGTACCCAAACTAGGTACATTTAATAATAACAAAATAACTAAAGCCAAATTAAAATCCTATTGTTGAAGCTGAAAACAATTACAAAGCTAAAGGCCAACAGGATATAATGGCATTTACAACTCAGGGACTATCAAATCCCTCAGGGAGACAGCGTGATAGACTTGCTCTTTCATCTTTGTGTTAGTTCATGTGTTTTCTCTCATGCTGCTCATGTTGCTGCAATATTGTGCAAACCTACTCCTTCTGTGCATGCATTAAGGTTGACGTGGGACATCATGGCCACAACTGCATGGGGCATATCTACACTGTGCACCCCCCTCTTCAAAAGGTAAACGCACAGATCTTGCACAATTTGCAGGGACATAAATCAGTTGCGGGCTAAAAAATCTAACATCAGCAAGAAGTGTGATCTTCAGCGTTTGCTGTGGGATTTTTGAGTCTTTGAACCTTTTCAGTGTCAGGCTGCATCCAGTTCTCATTAGTGTGGGGAAAAGTTATTTGGTACCGAGGAGAACTTCATTAAGGTCTGTAGGATTTTGAAGGGAAGAGAGGTTGCTATTATGTGCTGCTTAATTTAGAGGCCAATAAAAAAATCCAGGAGTAAAAAATTTCACCTAAGGGAACGCAAACAGTGATTAAAATTTAGCAGAGCTTTTTCTACTAAGTTATTAGATAACACAAGGATTAAACCCACCGGATCATTAGCAATGCAGTATGTACGCTTCATAAGGAAAAGCAGAATTAAAGTGCAACTCCTCATTCTAAAGAAATAATTTGAACCTGATTGTTTCTTCTGAGATTTCTTCAGTTACATGGATGAGATGCAGAGACCGTTAGAAGATCCTGGAATTATGGATTATACTTCAGGTAGAGTTTGCTCCAAAGTACTGTCTTTCAAAAAAAGAGTGAATTCTGTTCATCTGGTTGATACTGGCCTCTATTAGTTTCTGACTTACTACATTTGGAGAGGAGGATACACGTGCCCTCAGTATGGAAAAAGCTGAAAGGTCCAATTACATAAAAACAGTACTTTGGCTCTTCTCTGGATACTTCTCTCTGTGTAGTTGTAATTCTTGCAGAATAGAAACAAATATACAGAGAAATGCCCATATGGGAAAGGTGGCCTAGCCTTAAACTATGTCCTCTTGGGGTTCCTGAGGAGACCAGACTAGAAATAGATGGCTAATGTTTAATGGTTCCAGGCTGCCTATTAACGTTGAAAACCATCTGTTCTTTGATATACTTTAAATAGAGACGTAATTAAAAGTTCTGAAGCAGAGTGATGCTCACAGAAGCTTTGATACCTTACAAAAGCCCTTTAATAGCCTGGACTTTTGTAATTACTGCCTTTTTAATCCCTTCATATTTGCTTACGTCCTTTAAGACTGATTCAAGTGGCCTGAAAGTTAAGTGTATTTTGGAAACTGTAAGATAATCTTTCACACTTCTGAGTGAAGGAATCGCTTAGCACTTCTACGTGAGGGAAGAAGAGGAAAAGAGTCAAGTTCATAGAACCATAGAATGGTTAGAGTTGGAAGGGGCATTAAAGATCATCTAGTTCATGGACAGGAACACCTCCCACCAGACCAGGTTGCTCCAAGCCCCGTCCAACCTGGCCTTGAACCCCTCCAGGGATGGGGCAGCCACAGCTGCTCTGGGCAACCTGTTCCAGTGTCTCACCACCCTCAGAGTAAAGAATCTCTTCCTAATATTTCATCTAAATTTCCTCTCTTTCAATTTGAAACCATTACCCTTCATCCTATTGCTATACTCCCTCATAAAGAGTCCCTCCCCATTTCTCCTATAGGTCCCCTTTAGGTACTGAAAGGCTGCTATTAGGTCTCCCTGGAGCCTTCTCTTTTCCAGGCTGATCAACCTCAACTCCAACTCTCTCAGCCTGTCTTCATAGGAGAAGTGCTCCAGCCCTCTGATCATCTTTGTGGCCCACTTCTGGACCAATTCCAACAGGTCCATGTCCTCCTTATGTTGGGGGCTCCAGAGCTGCGTGCAGTTCTGCAGGTGGTGTCTCCCCAGAGTGGAGCAGAGGGGCACAATCACTTCCCTTGCCCTGCTGGCCACACTGCTTTTGATGCAACCCAGGATGTGGTTGGCTTTCTGGGCTGCCAGCACATGTTGCCGGTTCATGTTGAGCTTCACAGAATCACAGAATCTTCATGGCTGGAAAGGACTCTTAAGATCATCAAGTCCAACCAAAAAACCTACAATCTCTGCCACTAGAGCATGCCCTGAAGTGCCACATCTAGACCTTTCTTCTTATCTACCAACACCCCCAAGTCCTTCTCCTCAGGGCTGATCTCAATCTATTCTCTGTCCAGCCTGTATTTGTGCCTGGGTTTGCCATGACCCATGTGCAGGACCTTGCACTTGCCCTTGTTGAACTTCATGAGGTTCGCATGGGCCCAACTCTCAAGCCTGTCCAGGTCCCTCTGGTTGGCATCCCTTCCCTCCAGTGTGTTGACCGCACCATGCAGCTTGATGTCATCGGCAAACTTGCTAAGGGTGCACTCAATCCCGCGTCCATGTTGCCAACAAAGTTCCTTCCAATCTAGATATTAACTATTTCATGGGGTACATACATGCAAATGTTAATGCTGTACTTTTTTGTATAGGCAGGTTGCATCGTTAGAGATGGATCTAATTCATCATAGCTCAGGCCTTGATCAAACTCTGAGGGGGCTCAGGTCTCAAGTTTGGATTTGGGACCTTCGCAATCTCTGGATGTTGTTATATTGGAAAGAGCATTTTCTTCAATCACAAGAATAGGTAACATAAACAACTGCTCCTATGTTTTTTTCTATGTGCAAATTCAGTCTGGGACTTTTTGACTTATTTCTGGAAATTGTAGTTGCCTAACTTCTGTAAGTTCCCCCGAACCATCGCTTGAGTCCTCTTATAAAATTGTTTTGTGTAGTTTAGAATTGTTTTATGATTTTCTGCAACTCTCTGAATGTATTGGTGGGAATCACTGTCTTGCCGATTCAGGCTGTCATAGCTTGAGATATGGAGTGAGGTTCTGGTCTACAGATTTACACATGGAGCAAGATCAGCACTGGGATCGCACCAGACAACCTGAAAAGAACAAAACCTCTTGAAGAGGCACACCATAACCCTTTGAAAGTTAATTGCCTCATTGTAGTATATACTAATTTATATTTATTTATACCAAATATATCACTAACAATAGAAACAATGGAGCCCCGAATAAATAAAAAACAGTAAAATTTCATGGTTCCATCAAACTCTTTTTGTAACAGAAGATACCACTCTTTCTTGCATGCACTGGTTTTTATTGCGTTCTTCTGTCATGGGATACACCACGACCTTCTAACTTTGCCCAGCTATAGGACTAAGAGGAACAAGAACAGAAAAACTCACATACTGTCAGAAGAAGAAGAATTATGAGAAACCCTGCAGGAAGGTGAAAGCAACTGCTGGCTGTGACAGAGCCCAGGAATGGTCAAATGGAGCAAGACTGTGCGAGAAGAAAAACTCTGCTAGTTTCAGCCTCCGTCAGTCATTTGCCTTGCACGGTTGAGGATGACACAGAATTAGGTGCAGTCTGTGTAGAAGTGCTATGTCTTCTAGATTCCAGCTTTTTCTGTTGCCATGGTAACATTTCACCTTTTTTCCCCCCATTAGTGGGAGACTGTGAATATTACTTTAGGATTTTTTGGAGTGATGCTCCCTTTACAGCAATAGCAGCTCTAAACTACCTGGTTGGGTAAGATAGAGAAACAGTAGCACCAATTCTCAGTTTTGTGTGACAGCAAATCCTATGAATTCAGTTTCTAAAAGCTGGTGTTATGTTTTGAGTGTCCTTAGAGCTTTAAAAGTATCTACTGTTACCAAAAGCATTTTCTTCAACTTGTTTTATCTTCTGCTGAGCTAGTGTTGGCCTCCTCTTCTGGGTTAGAAATTCTAGATGAGAAGTTGCTTGGTATTTATTGAATGGATGAGCTTAAAATCATAGAATGGTTTGGGTTGGAAGGGACCTTAAAGATCATTTAGTTCCAACCCCTCTGACATGGGTGGGGACATCTCCCACTAGACCAGGTTAAAATATTAAAGCTTATTTCACTGTCTAACTTTGAAAAGGCCTTTGTTTCAAGCTCTACAGAAATCATTTGACGCTCCCTGTCAAACCCTGCTAACTCTATGTCAGGTTCTTACGTAGGAGCCGTTCATTTCTATCATACCAGCTTCAAATTCACTTTAGTGACCTTCTGAGCATGAAAGGAAGTCAGATGTGTCTCTCAGCTGCTCAAGACTTCAAGGTTTTAATTGCCTCTGCAGTACATGTCACTAAACTCAGCTAGCAGTGGTTCCAATATGATTCTTCTCAAGACTTTTGGGTCTAGAAAAGCATGCAAGTAAGAAATCTTCTTGATACCAAAGGAATTAAAAAGCACACCTTAAATTTTTAAAACACATGCCTTTCAAGAGATCGTTTTTAGCCTGTTAAAATCAGTGGCAACTCATCCAACAGCTTTGATGAAGGCCAGGCCAGGCTCTTGTCTCCTAGGCGCTGTCTAAGCTAGCTAGACATAGTAAACAAAACTAATGGGCTGGAACTAAAATCGTGTTATTTAATATGGATTACTTGGCAGAGATATATTTTGCTTTCAAGTTAAAATATGGTTCTGTTCTGGAAAATCACTCTGTGAGTGGCACTGGGAAAAGGCATATTTATTTGTCACTTTACTCTTCCCAGAAGAGTCTGCTGAGTTCGTAAGCAAAAAAGAATTTCTTCTGCCTTACCACTCGCCCTGTAAATGGCATACTTGAAATGAAATTTAAGTCATGTCCTTCACTGCTTATGATTCATCATCACTGAACATGATAAAGCCCAGAGAGACCATAGCTGGGGTCAAAGACGCAAATGAAAGGTGCCTGTTGTAATCCTGATTTAAAGATATATCCGTGATTTGGAAGGCAGCTTTCTACATTGACTTCAATTATCTTTCCATCTGGTGTTTGGGCACTAATTCTGAAAGTGTTTATATATGTACTTAATCCTCATGCTGAAAATATCACTGTCAACAAGTGGAAGCCCATCTAGTCTGATTATGCCAACTCTTGCATCTTCCACTGATTTTGTAAACTTTAGCTGTAGAACTGATGTGGTGGTGGAAAAAAAAAAGAAAAAAAAAGAAAAACAAAAAAGAAAAACTTCTAATTCTGACATTGCATGTATCTCACATCCACCTGGTTGCTCAGTTGGCATTTCCTAATCACACGTGCTTGCTGAGGAACACAAATGTAGCCAAAGCAGCCGTACAAGGAGGCAGGTGCATTCAGGGCTGATGGAAGCACCTGCCCCTGGTCCCGGCGCTGCTGCGTGCATGAGCATCCTCATGGACTGCCTGACCTCAGACCTGAAAGAGCATGCTAAAATCTGGCTGACAAAAAGGTCACAAAAACATCACCAGAAGCAAGGAAATGTCACCAAGCGGATGTATTTCTGCTATGTCCTGCAGGGATTATTTCTTAGGTCTTTAATCAATAAAAATGAAAAGAAAATCATCAGTGACTGGTCCAGAGGTTGAACAGGAGTAGGTATTCACACAACGCCTCTGCTGCTGTATCATGGCTAGGATGGTTACCAAAGAGGTGGCGATGATGAAAATAAAAATTATTCATGGGTAATTTCAACCAGAGCAGGTAGCCAGAATCCATAGGGAGCTGATGAATGTGCAGCATGTGCTGAATGCCTGTACTATAACCCCCCTGCCGCTGCTCCCCCCCACTCCTGTGACCACCCAGCTTCTACTGTGACACGCAGATGCATGCCAAAATTGGGAAGGCAGCGAAGAGTGAAAAATGGATTAATTACTGTGAATTAAGTTGCACTTAAATACATGGTTGTGTTACTTTGGATCAAAGGCAGTTCTTTAAAACAAAAATCTAAGTTTAAGGCTAAATTTAAAATTGTTAATCCTTTATTTATACAAACTCAGTGGCAGGAAAAATGTTGCACTGTAGAGAGAGACATAACAAATACTTGAAATTATTTTAATTATCCATCACGCATCTGAGTATACATATCTGAGTCCTCTGGAGCACAGATTTTTGCTGACAGCTGCCTTCGCCATGGCCCGAGGTGAAACTGTTCCCATGTCACCACAACAGTTTTCAGGATCACTTCAGGGCTGCTGGAATTACATTGTAAAACTGTTCATTTAGAAAATTTAGAGACCCTCTCAGTCACCGTTCCTGCACAGTGACACAGTGACCTGGAGTTTAAAACTGGCTATCTGAATGAAAAAAAATAAATACAAGGAGGAGAAAGAACCTAAGGGCAGTTTGGCCGCTCTTGCCTACCAATAAAACACTAAACTACCGAGCGGCAGTGCAGGAGCAAGAAGGCAAACTGGGGGCGACAGGGATTAATTCCCCTTTTAATCTATCCGGTCTCCCTCCTGCCACTGGGCTTGCCTCTCACAGAGCCAGGAAAGGGACGTTCAGCATCCCTGAGCAATAAGTTTGGATAGGAAAGAGAGGATTTATTAGTTTGTCACACTCATAGTAGAGTTATTAAAAGCTTCCAAGCACGGCACCATCTAGCAGCCAGAGAGGACGGGTGATTTCCTCACCTCTGCCCCAGGATGGGTGAAGGGCTCCCTCCGGGCTCATCTCAGTGCCCAGGCATAAGCCCATGTCACCATCACCCACTGTCCCCGTGATTCAGGGCCACTCTGTCCCTCCCTGAACCGTGCAGAAGCCCCAAACTGCCCAGGAGGTCTGTGCACCCTGATAACAAGAGCAATGGACATTCATCCACCGTGTGCGTTAAAACTCCCTGTATCACTCATGTCCACAATATTCATAGAATCACAGAATGGTTCGGGTTGGAAGGGACCTTAAAGATCATCTCGTTCCACCCCCCTGCCCTGGGCAGGGACACCTCCCACCAGACCAGGCTGCTCCAAGCCCCGTCCAGCCTGGCCTTGAACCCCTCCAGGGATGGGGCAGCCACAGCTTCTCTGGGCAACCTGGGCCAGGGGCTCACCACCCCCACACCCCCACAGGAAAGAATTTCTTTCTGATATCTAATCTAAAACTCCCCTCTTCCAGTTTAAAACTGTTACTCCTTGTCCTATACGTCCCACTGTTTCTTTTTACGCTGCTAACAGCTACACATGGGGTGATGACTTTGACCCACTGTCACTGTGCGAGTGGGAGAAGAGCAATCAAAGGCATCTGTACAAGTGAATAATAGAATCATAGAATTGTCTAGGTTGGAAGGGACCTTCCGATTCAAGATTCATCTTTAGAACCTCCACTGAGTTGCTGTTTGCTGCTCAGCTGACGTTTGTTTGCATTTAGCAGTGTTTGCCTTTTCTGTGGAGCAAGATTTAAGTTGAAGCAGTCGTAATGTTCCCAGGACTCACAGCCCTGCTGTGTGTGCTAAAATTAACAAATAGCATTTGGAGCACTTTGCAAAAGAGGGACTAAATTATGTTTTATGTATACATCTGTGCAAATAAAGAAAAAAAAAAGCCAGATGAAGCAAGCATCTAAGCTCTCAGATGAAAAGACAAGTTCGAAAGTGACAGCATCTGTAGTAACTGCCTGGGAACACAGCCCTAGCAAATATGACATGATTTGAAATCGATCTCTTTTATTGATGACAAACACACGCTAACTCAAATCAGCTGCCATTCGCCTTCGGGTAGTCCCACGCACTCTACATTAACGCTGATTAGCTGCCCTTTGTGTAGTCTGTGCTCTCAGGTTGGGAGACAGGATTATGAGAGCTGCCTGTCAGAGCCTGGTGTGCTGTGTCTGTTCCCATGGAGCCTGAGGGTTTTCCTCCACATGTTGGAAGTCCACGTGCCGCTGTGCTTCAACGTCCTGCAAGGCAATGGGGGGAGAAGGAGGGAACTGGAAATGCGGAAGCAAATGCCTGGTTTATGAGAAATTATCAAGAATCTGGTTACAGCTACCTATGTACCCATTTTGTAACTGAACGCCATGCAGCGTTAGTCAGGTATGATGGAGCCTCCAGGTGGCTGTAGGCATGTGAAACAGATGGCTCTGGCGCATGTTTATTTTTGGACAAAAAGCTGATTTTTCTTCAAGTTCTATCATATTCTGATCTGAGTTGCACAATGAAATATTACACTCTTCATCAGGTGGCATTTTGCTCTGAGCAGCATACTTTATAACTTCCATTTTCCTTCTCTGAGAAAAGAGAGCAAAGCAACCCGCTGAATGGCAGCCGAGTGCTCTGGGGGAGCTGAAGATAACTGCGAGGCATCATCTGTTCGCTGGCATTGCTGCTACAAAAAAAAGCGGGAGGAAAACCAACTCTTCAGTCATATTTCCTAATCTGGAGGGACAGGTGGGTGTGGAAAGTAGTGACAGCCCGTAATAGCCTTGGCTAGCCATCTGGTAGGGTTTTTATTTGCTCTGTAAAATATAGTGAGTTTAATTCTGAGTTCAGAAAAAAAAAAATTGTGCTGTCTGAAAATTCAGTCAGGAAAATAGACTTCCAGGAGGAGAGAGAATTTCTTCCATCCCAAAATCATTTGTAGGCATGGAGGTACTCTGTGTGTGTGTGTGTATATATATATTTGCATGCACACATCTGCACGCGCATACATATGTAAATTCTTTAGAAAATTAAGAAAGATCTCAAGAGTATACTTGTTAGTAATGTTGGGATTTAATGGGTTAAAGAGCCAGTCACAGAATAATAGGAAACATGTGAAATGTATCCTTTTTACATACTGAGTAAATTAAAAGACAGATGGGGAGGAACTTAAACACAGTCTGTAATCATCAGCTTTAAAAGAACACTTGAGAAGCTGCAAAATCAAATATTCAACGTTTCAGAAATGGGTAGGTAGGACAAGTATACCTACATGGCGTTTTCGGGCAAAGTTGGTTCGTATGCACCTTTGAACATCAATTTCCTTTGAAGGCTGAGCTGCAGGAGGGCTCATTCTTTCAGCACTGCCGATCTGTTCAGGTCTCCATTAACCTGCAGATATGTTGTTTCTAGCTCAAAGCTGGAATAAACTCATTCGAGGAGTCTTCATGGAGCTGCTTTCATTTGGAAGTAAAGTAATCAGCGTATTATGACCCTACTGTTTTGTAGTGCAAAACAACCCAAGGCTTGCCAGCTCTCTCATCATGCTTCGTGACGCAAGCTTTGAGCCAGGGTTTAAAAACAATTTCTAGTGTATCAGAGGAAGAATAAATCAGGGAGAAATTTAATTGCTCTGATTAGTGTAGTCTTACCGTGGTCTCTGCTCCCAGGGAGGTGTTAGGCCAAGCATGGTCAGTGGGCTAGGCAGCCCCCGGAGTGGAATCAGATCACCCTACTCTGGAGTGGTTCCTGAGAAACTGGTAGATGGCAATCAGCAGAAATGCAGGTTTAAAGTGGAGAACTTCGTTGAAACTGGCTCTGTGTGAGCTGGGGCTGTGGCAACAATGGTACTTGCCTCATCTTGGTCAGCTCCAGATTAGAAACAGCATCCTTCTGGAGAAGGACAGAGGAAGGAGATGGCTTGCACAAGCAAAAAAGCCGAGCAAAATTTGTTGTTTCCCCCCCACCACCTTAATAATGTCAAGTGCCACTTGAGTGTTGTTCCCAATGGATCTTTAATGGCCCAATGGTCTTTAATGGATCTTTATGTTGTTGAGTGAGATTAAATTAATTAAAGTGAGATATGGGTTTCAGTTAAGGCCGGCAGATAAAGTTCTCCCACTTTGGCCCTTAATATATTTGTGACCAGCCGTTCCAGTCACTGCCCAATGCTCTGTAACTGCTGAGTATGGTCTACCCAATCTCACATGCTGGCCTGATGAAGGGGAAAATGTGGTCTTAGGGACCAACACAAGTGACACAGCAAATGGCTGGGTTTCAAAGAAATAATCAACAGTTGATGGTTTGGGTTTTGGTTTTGTTTTTTAAATTGTACTCATTATGACTTTATGAATAGTTACCCAGTAAGTGACATAGAACCTCTGCGCTAATGATGGCTGTCATGGGGAAGTAATTGCCCTGCCCGGGATAGAAAAGGGTGAGGAGAGGACTGCTCTGCTGTAACATTTGAACATTGACCGGTTTACAGACAGGCATTATCACGTTAACCTTTTGGACACCAACAACCACAAACCAGAGCGCTGCCAGGATTCAGCAACATGTGGAGGATGTACTTTGGTTGGAAAAAGGCTAACAGAGGAACAAGTGGACATATCGCAGGCAGCGGAATGAGCAAAACCTGCCATGCCCCAACCTCACTCCTGACTCTGCTACAAAGTGATAGGCACAACAATTACGCTAACGATGGCTCAGTAAACTGCTGCTGTTTCAGCTTTCCTGAAATGTCTATTATGCTAAATAATACTTTTTTTTTTTTTACTGATGGTTGTCATTTAATTGTTTGGTCTTACTAATAAGAAGTCTTGCCATCTGATTTTCTAACTGTTGCCTAATGGCATAAAAAGCTGCTGGCAGATTTCTCGTCACAGAAACTATTCTATCTTCAGTAGTAGCTTTGGTAGCAGAAGTTTGGGAAAGGCTGTTTCTATGCTTGGTTCAAGTTAATTGCATGTTTGGTCTTATATTGCAGGGAGTACTGAAGCTGTTTCTACTTTTAGAGAGTTCAAGTTGGAATTTTAAGGATAGTCTTTGCTTCTAATATGTTTTTATTTTCAGTACACAAGTGATAGAAAATAAACGATAAAATTTTAAATTAAAATTCTTCCTTCTTGGAAGGAAGATGCTATGTATAGTAGATTTTATCTGCACAGGTCAGTCTTAATCTAGAAGCCTGAGCAAAACCTCTCTGGTAGCAGTTATAGCCACAAAGATTAAGTGCTCAAAAAAGAAACATCCCAAAGATTAAGACGAGTGCTTAGGTTTTGTAGCTATTTAGTATTCACAGTACTGTGAATACACACTGCAAAACTAGCCTCTAACGGTAGACATTTTGTTCTTTGAGAGTGTCCTGGTTTGAGGCGGAACAGAACCAGCTTTCAGAACAAATCCTCATCTGAGGAACAGACTTTCCACATGCGCTGCAGAGCATTTTGGCATAATGGCTGAACTAAAATATGAGCTTAAGCTCAACAAGAATCCTGGATGTTGACTTGACATTGGCTTGAGGTACTGACTACCTCAAGAAATATAAAGTACTCATGTTAAGTAACTTGTTATACTTGATTTCGTCCTTTAACTTAAGGATGCTTAGAAAATGAGACAGGATTGAACATCCTAATGTGACTTTTCACTTTTCGAGTACTTATGCTTCTATTATTAAACACACTGATTTCAAATTGCAGCTTTAAACTATTCAAAACATATACTACATAAAAATCTTTTTGAATGATTGAAAAGTAAAATGCATTTATGCAGGGGAAAAAAAAAAAGGGGTGGTGGTGTCTGCGGTAGCTTCCCTACTCTGATTACTTGGGCGATTCCTCTGCATAATTGTTCCACTAAGACTTCAGCAGATGGAGTGCTAGGAAAGCTTAAAACCCTGATTACAAATTCCTGCACAAGTGTTTTTTTTAGTCTGGTTTGTCAATTCAGAGACCCTTCATAACAGTTCCCCAGAAGGCTCTTACGCTGAGCTTACCCAACAGACTGACCAGACCTGGTCACCCTATGCCCGGCTGGTGGCAGAGATCAGCCCTTACGTTCCTACTGGAAGCAGAGCTGCAGCAAGGGCTGGCCGTGACCCGGCTCTCGGCAGCAGCTGCTCGAGGATGCAAAGTCAACGTTCATTCAGCCTGCAGGAACAACCTGTATTCCTTAATTCAGGCTTCTCGTATCTCAACATTTTGCCAATATATTTTCTCACAATGTATGGAGATTTAAGCCCAATGTTGTTAATAATTGCTAGAAACTCAAGCAACTTCTTGTTTCCAATTGTAATATTTTGAAAGCATCCTGTACTGCCTAGTAGTCTCCTTTATCCCAATGTAAGAGGGCAGCACAAACCCTCTGTGTTTTTTCTCCTTTGAATAAAAGCCAGCAGGTGGCCACTCTAAATGCAGAAAATTCACTTATGAATTCAGTATTTATATCAAAGCAGTTCTCAATGTGTTCAGACCACAATGAGCACCCAAGTTGCTTAATAGGAGAGGCTGTTTTCAAGACATTTGTTAATAATTTAAAATACGAACGCTGATGTTGGTCCTTATTTCTTATTCTAGTAATACAGAACTATACTACAATCTGGCTTTTTGCTCATTAACGCTCCAGGAACAGAAGATATTAGATCAAAACCTGCATCAAGCAACAAATCAGTTTTCTAGATTGCGATGTTTATGGCACAGGACCTCATAAACTCAACCTTGAAGTATCTTGTCAGTGTTAGACACTATATAAAGATTTGGCTTTTTATACTTTCATTTCACAATCTGTCATTTGCCCCTTACAGGCTTGTTTTTACTGAATTCTCACTGCATTTCATTTCGTTTTAAAAACATTTTCTTATATACTCAACTGAAATGCCTTTATGTCTGCGTGCTGGGAACATCCATATTTCATCTCTCTTTGATGATCTTCTCTGTATTTAATTTGTGTGCTTTTCATATTCGATGCACTAATTGGCTTTTCACAGTCCGACTTTTCAACTCTGCATGATAGATCTTACTGCATTAAAACCATTTTTACCCTTGTTTCCTCTTCCTTTCTCCAGCTTAATATTATTCCTTTTTATTAGTTCTGTGCTGTCCTCTTTCCTGTCAGCAATGTGTATACACATAGATCAAACCTGCTTCAAATTAACATCTCGCCCAATGCTTTTCCTACTCAATGAAAGCTTATTTAAAGACTAATTGGCCGAGCCTTTTAGCTTATTTAAGTTTGCAATGTAGGCTCCTCTGCAGCCCTGGAGATTTACAGCACCCCTCAACCTGGTGCTCTGACCGAAGCTGGGGGCTAAAATCTGGAGTTTGGACAGTAGGTGTGGAGTCATCCATCACTCCCCTTGTGATGGTTGTTAGTGCTTGCTCACATATATCACCTGTCACGGGAGAAACGGCTTGCATCTGAAATAAGTCAGCTGCCGAACTACAAGTGGGTGACTCAGAGTTTCAGACACGGTTCTCTCTGTTAGGGACAGCTTTTGTCCCTTCAATGCTGTTAACTCTGTCGCGTGTGCATTTGAGCTGTCAGGATCATTGAGACTTCTCTGCACGAGAGCAGACCCCTTTCCTGCATATTCGCTAGCCACAATTCACGAAAGACTCTTTTCTCACCCTTATTTACTGAGTAAATTCTCATGCAATGCAAAGAAAACACTTCAGGGGACATAAATGCTGCTAAAAAAAGGAAGAAAGCACTAATGGTGCATGTGTTATAGTCAAGTGGCTATTCTCTCATTAAATAAAAGGAAAAAGAAGTGAAACATCTATGTTTCATGCAATATTTACTTCTCCAATCTGGTCTCTTACCATCCTTTTACTCTTAAACCACTTATTTCTTCAAATATGTTTTCCAAAGCCTTTATTATGAAAGCAATAACTCTTTTCTGAAAACTCTTCTCACCTGTGTTTGTCTGAGCCCCGCACAGATGATTCTCACTTGGCAAAGGCAAACTTGAGACGTACAGCGGGTAAAAGAGGGCATACGTGTCAAATGAAACTTTCCTAGGACAGCTAGCTGCAATCTTAACTGTAAAATTGTTACCAGTTTATGGTAATTGATGGCATAAACCATGGAGCGTACCTGCCACCCTCTCATCAGGGACACTTGCTTCTTGTATGTCACGGACACGACCGAAGGGACAGACTGGCCACGAGAGAGAGACTGGCCATGCCTTTCTCCTTATGGAGAAAGACACCCACGTCTTTGTCCCGCCATGGTCCCGTTGGTCTGTGCCACCCAAATGGTGCATAAACTTCTAGATTTAGGGTGTCCATTGGCCAGCCATTTGTAGAAGGAATCTACAATTGGGTCTCCAGCGGTCAGGCAGCGTTGAAAGGACCAAATCAGTTGTTGTTACTGTTGCTGCTGTTGAGGGAAGATCTGGTCTGGCACAAAATAAAACAAGATTTTTCGTGGAATGTTAACTCAGTTTCCATGCTATTAAATCTTTAACCTTCACCTAAAGATAAATACGTATCTCTTAAAAACTATTTGTTCCAAATAAAATAGCCTACTTACATGACATTTACTTGCACACACTATTTGGATAGAGTATCTCAGTGCATCCCTTTTGCACTTCACATCTAATACCTTGTTTATTTGAAATAAAAGCTTTAAAAAAATCCAAAACAACTAAAACCCACACTCTAAAAAAATTAAGTCCATCAACCGGCATGGGAGAGAAGGTAGCCAACATTAGCCCTGCAAGCCACCTTCCTCTCTGTGCGGTGGCTGTAACTAAACAAAACACTCAAATAACACGACGGGGGAAAAAAAGCACTGCGTGTGTGAAATCTATTTACTGACACAGGGAAGGCAGATCAGAGAAAGTATTAATGGGAAGCAGAGTAGGAAATATTAAGCCAGTTGAATATCGTCATCCCATGAGCCAGGTCCTTTTCTGAACACGTTTTCTGGTCTACATGCACCCATAACTTCAAATTTAAGAAAGACAAGAGCAAGGTTTTATACACAGGCCAATTAGTAACCATTTCCAGTGGTTAGCAGGACAACTGCCATAGGCATTTATTGCACTTTTTTGGTCTCCCTAGTTTTGAAACTAGACTCCAGCAGCCCAGAAGCAGGTGAGAGAGAACAATATTACCCCAGTGGAAGGACTCAGAAGGTACTTTGCACAGGAGTCACACCAGAGAGGTACAGAGGAAGAGATTAAACAGGTTTTGGAGCCTTATCCATGAGAAAAATCTGGATGAGACCTGACAGCACAGATAGATAGTTTCACACACATAGTGGGAAACAGCTTACTCTAACTAGAAATGGGACTCTCACTGTTTTTCCTCTAAATTCACGCATGTCATTTCTAAACATGCTTAAGAGTCTAATGCCGGTTTTGTTTCTTCTTCTTTATTTTTAACCAACATTTAAAAAGCAATCGGGATAGACTTTTATGAAACAAAATCTGTAAACACAATGAAGCACAAGTTCAGTAAGCACTTTCTGTTTCAGAAGGAAAATTGAGGAAAAGAAAGAAAAATAGAGAGAAAAAGAAAGAGAGAGAAAAGATTTATTAGTGTTGCCTTAAGAGTCTAGAAAAGCCTTAAGAGTCAGTAAATTATCAGAATTAGACCACATTAATCTGAGCCTTTTATCAGAATTAAGGTTGATATCTACTAAGGAAAAATGCAATATGTAAATTCAGGGAAGCCAAATGAAATTGTGGAGAATGGAAATAAACAGTTTCATCCACTCCCAGAGGAGTGTCGGAGTATTAAAACCTAACAGGCTGCCATCTTTTTCCTCACTATTTAAAATTGTTCCAATATTCGATGGTGGCTGACAGCAAAGTAGGGACTCATTAAAGATTGTGGAGGGGAGACAAGAGGGAAAGGAAATCCACTTGTACAGAAGTCAATGTTCCTTACTTGGCAATTTAAAGAAGATAATTTTGACACAATACAGCCATGAAATCAGTTTAGTCATGCGCTACGGCAAAATGATCTATATGCTCATAAAATGAGAGACTAGTGAAAGCAAAAAAGAAGTTCCAAATCTTATAGCTAAACTGGAATATATTTAATCTCTCAATATTAATGCTTACTTCAGTCCAATGCATTATTCTGTTTTTTTTTAAGTAGGCTAAAACTATTTCGACTACAAGCAACAGAGCCTGGATTTTACAGGGGAAGAAGACTTGGCAGTCTGTATCTGTTTCCTTAGAAAACACTTTGTTAAATGCAAAAAAATGAATTAATTAGAAAATGCAATAGAGAAATGCAAAGCTTTTCTGTTTATTAAGCTTACTAGATAGACTAGTTAATATTGTGAGATACCATACCAGGATTAGTGACTAAGTGGCCAACTCAACTGAAAGCTGATTGGAACAAAAAGGCAACTGGAACCTAAATCACCCCGATGGGATAAAGAGTGTGATGGAGGGTGTTCATAGAATCATAGAATGGTTTGGGTTGGAGAGATCTTAAAGATCATCTAGGCCTAACCCCCCTGCCAGGGGCAGGGACATCTTCCGTGGCGTGTGAGTTTGATAGTGTGATTATCCATATCACAGCTCTGGAAAGGTTAATTCAGGTCCTGGGCTCAGGAACAGCAGAACGCAGGCTCTGGACATGGCATCAGTCCTTCCTCCATGCGGCTGCTGTTTCTCTTTCAGCACCAACTTGGGAGTTTTGCCTCATTTGCAGTTTAGAAGATAAAAATAGACAAGAGAAAGAAAAATGATTTTGTAAAACAGGGAGGATTGCTTTTAGACCTCATTTGAAAATCTTGGAAGCCTGTGGAGAAAGAATAAAAAGCATACCGTTGTTCTTTGAAACACTTTGCTCATGTGCCATCACACCTTCACCAACACCGTGCAGATACCACTGCCCCTCAGCCCCTGCATGGACCTTCCTCCCCCAAACCTGCCTTCATCCCTGCTCCCCAAGTCCTTCCTGACCCACTCCCAGGGCACTATTCAGGGCACTCCTCTTGGTCGCACGTGCTGGTGACCAGCACATCCCGGGAAAGGACTTTTATTCTAGCTGCCGGCCCTGAGAACAGGGTTTGCAGATGAGGGAGAGAAGGGTGGAAACCACTTATGCTTTCCCTCCCTCTTTTCTGTGGGAGTAATTCCAGACGGGCATGGCTCAGGCTGCGCACCAGCACGTCCAGGGGCTGCACAATGGAGCATCGCCAGCGGAGCCGCGCGTTCAGCTCTGACTGGTTCCAGACGGTGCCGACTCCAGCCTGCTGTTTCAGCAGGGCTAATGGGATTAAAAAGCAAAAAAAAACCAAAAACCCAACTTTCCCCGCTGCAGTAAACGGAAATGACAGCTTGAATAATATGTAGCTTTTAAGGTTATGTTTTAGATGGTTCGGCTGACAGAAATTTTGCCCTGTTTATCTCAAGTCAGATTTTTTCCCACTTAAATGAAAATAACTGCTGATATATGCAATCAAGGCAAAAGCTGAAGTGAGTTACATGCTCTTATAAGGTAATCACTTAAAAATATCTAACATAAATCTAACTGCTTGCCTAAAATAGACAAAATACAATATATTCAGCAAAAAAATATAACCATCAGTATGCAAGTGCAAGGCAAGCTGTGCTTTCCACAGCACCTTCCGTTCGTTCAAGTGCAATATGAGATCTTCAATATAACACTTTTAGGAGTGTTTTCCCACTACATTTATTAGGTTTGCTATTACGTCTTCGTGGCAGCGCCACACACAACTGTTATTGTACATTCTCGTAAACCTTTACACCTTGCATTCTTTGATGCTTTACCCAACACTGGAAGTAAAATGGTCTGAGTGACAAACCTAAGCTTCTAAAACGGGTTGGGAAGCTTGTCTTTAATACTAACCGCCTTGGATTTTGCCAGGCACTGCGTCATGGCCAAGAAAACGCTCTACTAAAGGTCTTAAAAACTTTCTGGATGGCAAGGCTGGTGGGTTTTTTGTTGTTGTTTTTTGGCTCTGTTTGTTTGTTGGCTTTTTTTTTTTAATGTGCTATTCTAACGAATTTGGTACAGAAAAATTATTTTCCCAGAATATCTCACATAGAGTAATTTTAAATTTTTTCTTCTGTTGTTGTAAAACCTTGCTAGAAGTTATTTCTATTTCAGTGAAAAGTCTATTTCAGTGAAAAGCTATTTCAGTGAAAAGTTTGGCTTAAGAAGTCATTTTCTGTTCCAAGAAGTAGAAAATGGGACCCGCTTTGATTCTGTAAAATGAAAAGGCAAGGCCTACTGTAACTTCAGCGTTTTTATTGGGTTTTTTTTGGTTTTTTTTTTTTTTGTAACTGTAGAAGTGCTTAAAAAGTTATAATGAACCTTGTAACTCTGAACAATTTCAACCAAATGTCGTCTGCTTCGGGACAGGCTCTGCCCTCACTTACATCTCGGGAGGCGAGCTGTAGGCTCTCGGTGAAATTGTTTCTAATGATTTCAATTCCTAGTGATTGACGCTTGTAAAGGCTAACAGCTGATAGCGTGGCAAAAGAAATTGAAACCTAAATACAACCTTTGTTGTGAGTTTTTATTCGAGAAAGCACTATGCCTTTTTATGCCTGCTTCATTTTTTTAACAGACTCGTCTGTGTGGATGTCAAAACCAAATTAAAGCGGCAGTGTGTCTGCCATGACAAATACATTAACTCTTTTGAAACTGCTGTTCCAATGACGATGCTACTCTTTCTCTTCTTTTTTTTTTTTTCAGAAATGGCAATGATGTGTGTTAGCAACAACTTTGTGAATACTTATTACTTTAAGCAATAGTTGCTCCTGTTTATTGGTAAAAATAGAGAACAGCATTAGAATTTCATGAAGTTATTGCTCCTGCTGCCTCGGTGCAGCGCACCCACCCTTCAGTTTGTGGCATCAGACCCTGGCAGTTTCTTTCCCAGTCTAAAAGGTATAGTAAATATAATAAAATTAATTCAAACATATGGAATCGGTAAACATAAGGGACAAGACATCTGACAGAAGAAGACCTTTTAATCCAGAGAACAAAAGCCAAATCACAGTAATACAAAAAATATGCGTTCTCTGAGGCAGAAGACATTCTCCATTCAAACTTGGCACCCCAGCTTGTGTGCTGGACTTGCTGGCAAGGAGAAAGTCAGGAATCAGTAATTAGCCCTGATTCTCAGCAGCTGATTTAAAAGTCTTTTAGGACAGCAGAGAGGTAGCTGGCTGCCTGGAAGGAGCAGGAAGGTTGGAATTGCTCAGTTGGAGGAAGGTTAGTGGTGTTCTTACTTGTTAATATCTTCAGTTTTATGGAAAGAAAACAGTTTCTGAAGGGGTCCTTGGAAGTTGGTGTGGCATTTGCTGCCTTTCCGATGTGGATGTGACCGAGCTGCAGGCGTGCGTGTGCCCATGTCCCCTGCTGGGTTGAACATTGCATTTGTTTGGCTGCTGCTGGCCGGTCTCTGGGAGAGGCTCTGTGAAGTTTGGTGGTGTGAGTATGCAGGGACCAGGCTGTCCAGCTGTAGTCTGGCTTTAGACCCTGGAAAATAAATTGTATGTAAATATTTTACAGTTAAATTTGCTGCTGTCTTAGGAAAGGTGGAGCAACTCTATGGTTATAAACATTGGGCTGCTGCTGGGCACTTTCTTGAGGGCGAGGGCAGGTGGGGAAGGATCCGGAGTCGCAGTGCAGGTATGGTTTAATCCTCCGTGGGTTTTGCTCTGCCGTTTTATCCACTGTTTCTTTGCCTTTCCTCTCACCCCCTGAACTGAGCTGCTTTAGAAAATGTGGGCCCGACTGTCTTCCCTTTGTGAAGGTTTTGAGAAGTAATAAGTAAATAAAAGTTTAGGTAAAGAACCTAATTCTCTATCAGTGCCCAGGGTAATAAACCAGGTGGAGTGTCTGGTTCCCAGTTCAGCCCACTGACTGGTGTTACAGCTAAGGTGGGAGTTATGGGGGACTGGAACTTGCTCTGTAGGGGCAACTGCAAGGGAGGGCTGATGGCTGTGTAAGAAACATGTAATAACTATATCAGCCCTTTCCTTTATTGCTTTTTGTCCTATTAATTCATTCTGTGCTGTCCTTAGGGCATGGACCTGGATTCCCACCTCTGTGGAAGGTGTTTGGGCAGGCACAGCTCTCCCTCGTGCTGTGCTGGAGGGCGCAGGTGGCCCTGGGTGGGTTCCTCTGATGGGTTGATGGATTCCACCTGTGTTGGTTTCTGTTAAAAGCTCCAGACGTGCTAGCTTGTTGCCAGCTGCTGTGCCTTTCCACCTGAGTTACAGGTTGGCAGTTGAAGTATTGGATGCTTGGTGAGTAATGCAGTCTGTGAGAAATATTACCCACTTCCCCAGGGTTGATGGGGCTTGAAAGAAAACATTTATCAGAATGTTCCTTGTTTTCTGTCCTTTGCTTGGTCTTCCTTATGCAGCACCTTAAAATAAACAAGTGGTATGAGACGGAAGCGTGACAAATTTCTTTAATTGTGAGGCTCTCTAATAAACTCCCTGGGGGCCCATTACACACCAGGGCTGCTGTTCAGCAAATCTCCCCCTGGGTTCTGATCACCAGCACTTTTCCTTACGATGAGACCTTTCATCCTGAGCTCTGCTAGTCCTTTGCAAACACCCATTACATTTCATGACACTGTGACATTACTGCAATGTGATGACTGCCTCTTATCCAATTATAACTCGTGTAAAGGGAAAGCAAGGCACAGATAAGTAGAGGTCAGACGCTACTGTCACATGCATGTGTGGTGCACTCCTGCTGTGTCGTGTAACCAGCTAAACACCACCTCTTCCTCACGGAGCAGCCCATTCCCACCGGGTTCTAAAGCATATCTGCCATGTGGCTGATAAGGAAAGTCTCATTCTAGGCCCTTTCCTGCACCTGGTAAACACCAGTCTTTTAAGGAGCTGCTCATGCTTAGACTGGACTTTCTGATTTGGTGGTTTAAAGTATCTTGCTCAGCCCACTCCAGCTTCCATAATTCTCAGCAAGCAAAGAGAAGATGTAGATGTTATTTGCACGTAGTGCATAAAAATAAGATAACTTTATAATATATGATAGTAGGGAGAGGCAAAAGGGACGGAATACAACCGGCTGGCAGTTGGGCTCCCTTTTGTTAAAGCTTTGGAATAGCTGTTTGCTCTGTGTTTTCCGCTTGGCGCAGCAGGATGCAGCTGGCTACAAGGCAGGGAGGTTGTGCCCCAGACACTCACGTACGAGGAGCAGTCGGATCAATATCAATCTCTGCAGCCGCTGCTGTTACAAAGGCTCACAAGTGCATGTTGTTCGGCTGCGGTTGTGCCCGCAATGGAAATCAAAGTGAGCCGGGTGGTGCTGTAGCTCCTGGGATGCTGCACTAGAGATACAGAGGGCGGTTGAGACAACAGGCTGGGGAAGATGCAAACGAGAATGAGCGAGCTCTGGTATTTGCCACAATGAGTTAACTTAATTAAGGATGAAAACAGAAAGGAGACTGAAAAGTATCTCTAATGCTGATGAAACCAGTCTACTGTAGTGCAAGCAGTACGGTTGGGGCGCGCGTTGTCTGCTCCAGTTTATGGTGGAAGTGGGATGGGTTTGAGTGCTGTATGTCAAGGGAGGGAAGGATTCTGTGCTCTGCAGCAGGGGCTTTAACGTAAACTGGCAGCACATTTGCACTACAGAGCACTGTGAACCAAAGCTCCTTGGTCTGATACAACTGAAATAATCCTTATGGCATTTTTGAACTGTGGGTTGTTTGATTTTTTTTTTTTTCTATTACACTGTTTCGTCTGAAGAATTGCTTCTATCTCTGCTTACCTTCCTTTAATTTTGTCAAAAAAAACCCCAACAAACCACCCCAAAATCCCCCAAACTCCAAAAAACCACACAAACAAAAAAAAAAGTTGAGATTCCTGTAAACTAAACTTTTAAGTTTGTGATGGTGTATGATTGCTCTGTAATTACAATCCTTAAGTGCCTGTGACTGTACTGTTGTGTGATTATATCTCTACAAAGTAAAATAAGATAACTTATCTTTCAATGGCTGATCGCGAGGAGACGAAATCTCTGTTAAAGGCCCCTCTGTTAAAACGTGCGGGTATTTTCATGACCATAAATACAGCAGTTAAATTCTAAGAAACTTTATTGGGCCACAAAGGTGGTAAGAGAGGGAGAAGGAAATGAAGAGGAGCAGGTGAGGATGGTGGGAGGTTTTAGAAGCACAGATGGAAAATAACACAGAGGAACTTGCTAAGCCTATTTGAGAAGCCATGAGGGAATGGCTGCTCTTTGGTAGTGTGTAGGGACCAAAACAAGGACAGCAGAAGAAAAAGAAAGGAGTTAAGAGTCCAAGTTGTTGTTCCCAGACTGTTAAATCAATGCTCTGAGATTCTTTTGGGCAACTTCACACTGTCTTTTCCTTCCTTTTAAAAAAACCCAACACTTATATTAGTATCTCATTAGAAGGTATCTAAAAATCACTTCCTCCATCCCTTTCCGGGACAAGTTAAAGTTATTGTTGCTACACAGATATGAAAGTAATGAGTTGAAATGGGAAGAGAAATTGTCCGTGTGGGAACCTTTGTATTAATAGTGATGTTCTTTCTATCAACAAGTACCACTGCGATATGTTTCGTACGGTGACCAGGAGATCTGGCCTGGAGGCAGCAGTGATGGTGGGGTTGGTAGAAGTGACTGATTTCAGTGACAGGGAAGAGATAAAGATGTTGTGTGACAGAAGGGAGTTGTCGGAGGATGGATATGGCCTGGGAAATCTGCAGCCATGTGTCTGCCTGTTTTATTTTAGGAACAAACATTGATGCTGTATAAAGGAAGAGGGTGGCTGGCCTGGAGATGCAGGAGGGTGCAGAAAAGAAGGGGAAAAGAGGCTGTTCTGGGACTGAAGGGTGAGAATCAACGAGGATGGCTGAATTTTGCTGTGGGGAAGGGCCAGTCCTGCTGTTCCCTCACATGGCAGAAGGTAGCTGTAACCCTGCTGTGATTGTGTCATGGAGCAGTCTGGCTCCTGCAGACTTGCTGCTGGCACATCTGTGCCACAGCTGTTCCACAGCCCTCTCCGGTCCCTCCCTGGAGAAGCAGGACAGGGAGCTGAGTGGTGGAGTCATGCTTTGCAGGAGAAAATAAAGCCCTGGCATGGTGTTTCTAACAGTGTTTAAGGCTGGATGAACCTTGTTGAAGTCCACAAGAGTTTTTTGTAGAGCTGAGTGAGGTCAGCTGTGAATATCCTACTTCACAGCTGATAGAACTGGGGGATGTTCCCTGGGACCAACTGGCATGTCAAACAGGGCTTGGTTGATCTGTGATTCCTCTCCTCATCTGTGGCATGGCACTGGACTTCCATGAGTGCTTACAAAGGCTCCCCCGAGCAATTGTGGTCTGACCGCCCAGCACGTACATGTTCTACCAGGGGTCAGGTAAATGACAGTAGGAGTTGGCTTTAGAGCTGGGTCTGTGGTGGAAGTACCTTCACTCGGCCAGCCGGCTGGCTGTCTGGGCATCCATGCCTTGGACAAGCTATGGACACTTGGGACGGTCCCAAAACCCATTGGAAATAGCTTTGGGTTCGACAGAAGCTGGAGATACTTTGCAAATGCTCCACGAGATGTGGGTAGCTGCTCTTCCAGTGTGTTACTGGATAGACTTGTAGACTTTCAGCAGTTAACTACAGTGAAGTGCAGAGGAAAACCTCCAGAACTAAAAACGATATTAGCCAAAGCTGGCCTGAAACAAAGTTTTGAAGTTACAGAATGTATGAAAACGGTTATAAGCTTTAATATTTTTTATACTTTTTTTAATACGAATATAAAAATGGCAGTTTTATCATTTGATGGACTGTATGTGTATTTGGTTACCGTGAATCTAAGAGTAAATTTTATTTCCTCAGGGCTGTCTCTGAATGTGTCTGCGCCGTGCCTTGTTTCTGATTCAGCACGCAGTAACTTTGCTCCCCAGTAATATCACAAAAGCAGGTGCTGAATGCTTTTTGTATAACTCCATCTTTATACCACTTTTTTCCCCTGTTTAAGACCGTTTTTTTTTTTTTTTTTACTAGGTATAGTTCAGTGCTTAAGACAAATCAAAAGGGATCCAGCTATAACTTTCTTCCTGGTTTACTTGACCTATAGTCTTCATTTTTTGTCATACTAAATATTTCATACTAAAGCCTTCAAACTGTGCTACTCTCCCGTGAAACGTTATCTTGACTACAAGAAGCACAAACTCCAGTCCAGGGATCTGGTATTTCTTGTAACTTTGATGCTCTCTCGGGCAGCAGGTCTGTGTATGTTTCTGGCATCGATTATTTGTGAAGTAGCTAATGGACTCTCTGAACTCCAACGGGCAATTTTATGCTGCAGAAGACTTGCATTGATCATAGGCTAGTAAAGTGAGGGCAGTGGCATCAACTCTATAATTTCATGCATTTCATACTGTCTTTGCTTTTAATTTGAAAAGGATGTATTTTTGCCATTGTTATAGATGCACCTTCTTTGTTTTAAGAAAACTCTGATTGTGAAAACCCAGCTCTGAAAGAATGAACTCCCTCGTCGCCTCGGTGTGTGGTATTTTGCTGTTTCAAGCTTTAGCTTTAGAGTTTCTCCTTGGTAAAACAGAATTCACACTGAGATTTAATCTTGTTATTCTGGAGTTATTGGAAATATTGCCTCTGATTCAGCTCTCCATGGGACTGTGGCTTTTAGAGACGTTTTTAGTTTGCATGCTGGTCCTGTAGAAATGCTTGAACAGTGAGCCATATATTATTTTTTTTTTTTCTTTCCGAGCCACGTTGTGTGACATGGAGTTCACTGAATCGGTGTGTATTTAGGCATATTTCATAGTGTTAAATTGAAATAAAACTACTCTGGCACGTATTTAGAACGCAGTGTATTACATCAAAAAGGCCTATAAAAAAGAGTGAATAAGCCAAATGGTCCGTGTGAGCCCAAACTATAAATAAGAGTTGAGGGCGGAAATATGTTAGTTTTGAAATATTTCTTCAGGCAGCCCCATAAAGGGTTGTGAGAGACTTCTTCAGTTCATTCAATTACATCTGGAAAAACAAACAAAAGCCTCTCAACATCCTTCTTGTCACCCAAATGGCTATTCTGCCTTTGCAAGGTAATGTGCTTGTGGCTTTAGGGAGAATTCACGCCTGGAATTCTGCTGGGAGTGTTTCCAAATATTTCACGGCAGCCTCTTACAGTGAAAAGCAGACCTCATTATTTTACTTACAGGTGTTGCTTCTCCCTGAGAGAGGCAGTGCGGGATAAATTGTAGAATTAGTAGATTGGTTTAATTCTCACACCTAGCCACTATTAAATGTAAATGACTTTTTTTTTTTATTTTTATAAAATGTTCTGGAAACCTTTAGTCATGTTTTCTCAGTGCTTGTGTCTACCCTGTGTGAGATAAAAGACAGTTCACTACGACGTTCTGTTTTTTCTCAAGCTGTATCACTATAAAAGAATCTAATAAGGGATTGGTCTTGGGATGTTTCCTGTAATCAGTAAGGTTGTTTTCATTAGAAGGAAATTAAGATCTAATGGCAGAAGACGTGACCTAAATTCTGTAGAAACCGTGTGGTGATGTACTTGTGTGCAGGGACCGAAGCCTTTACTGGATCTAGTCTAGGTAATTGTCCACAATTAATTGTACTTTAGGATTGGATCATTGGTGATGAACACTTTCTGGAGGTTTGAAAAATAATAATCTCTTAAAATGAGTAACATTCTCCATGAGAGTGCCAACAACCCAAATAAGAAATATGCTTACCATTTTTGACAGGGGTCCAGACAAGGTTTGCTAGTTGAAGCTGGGGTGTGGTTTGAAATGATCAGTCTTGTTTACAGACAGATTGATCAATTCTATTACAGGCTCCAATTGAGTTTAGTGAACTTTATTAATTCCTGGAAAACAGTGATGTAAGGAGTTGCCTATACAAATAAGACTAGCATCTGTGCTTATACTAGTTAGGAAAAAAAATTATGAAGACTATTAATGCTTCAAATCACTGACTAGAATTAAAAAAAAAAAAAATCTTGCCCATAAAGGCACATCCATGCTATACATGCACTGCCCTTTCTCTCATTAAATGCACTTCAAGCTTATATTAAAAAAATAGTAATAAAAACCCACACAACAACAACCCACCCAAACCCCACACCTGTTTCTGGTTTATATACTGTTCAAACCATGTTCCTATAGACCTCTGGGGCAATTAGCAGCCCTATGCAATATGCCTCCATGCTTTATTTGGGGTGCAACGTTAAAAACACAGGTATTAATGAGTTAGATGGATTTCAAAGATGGTGCACCTTTTTTGATCTCTTCACGCTTCTGGAAATGTGAATAGCTGGTTCATTCTATGATTCTGCGCCTCCTTCAGGCTGCTGTATCCTATGCATCTACACTCCGTATGTCCTAAAGGATGATGGTATGGCGGTGCTCTGATGTTCTCTGGATGACCTTGCTTTGAGCTGAGATCTGGTTTGGAACTCCTCACTAACAAGGGTGAAACTATGTCATCTCCTTTCTCTATATCAAATACCCTGATCAAAAATTCAAGTTGTTGGGTTTGTGTGTGCTTGTTGTTGTGTGGGTTGTGTGTGTGTTGTATTTTAAGGTAACAGCCTTGCATTTAAGGTAACAGGCTTCTGAACATGAGACAAATATACTTTTATCACTTAAATTAATTACCAGGAGACTGTACAAACACTGAAAACAAATTTGATAAAGGAGGCACTCCAGATGGTTGAAGGTAGACCTACACATTCAGAACATTCCTCATTATAATTGCATACCATGCACAGAGATTCATACTGACGCTTTGGGGAATTTACAGATGAGATGCACTACAATCTGCTAGGAGGCATAATATTCACAGGGTTTTATTGTCACAGAAAAAACCTAATGACTATTGAAGAAAACTAATTGCTGATAGTTTTTGAGCTGGCTTTAGTGCACAATACATTTGTTCTGCCCTGTAGGTCCTTGTTTAAAAAAAAATAATATTTAAAGTACATGTGCAAATAGCAACATATTGCTCTAATCTCCATGGTATTTATGTACAGTTTGCCTTAAATGACTCCAAGCTTCCTTTGTCAATACAGGTGCTTAGTCGCCAATGTGATTCTTTCAAAGGTTCAATTTCAGTGCAGCTCCGGAGAGATACCCTAGATTGTACAGCTCAGGTCCCAAATAAACTGATGAGAAAGGCTTTAAATAACGTGCTTCAGCACATCCTTCTCTGCTCTCAGATGGCAAGAATAGAATGCACTGCTTCCCTTTCTCTGCAGGGGAAGATCTGGGAGCATAGGAAGAGCTATAGTTCAGAACTCTGACCCAAAAACACCTGCAAAAGAGAAGGGATTCCCCCCAAACATCTGTGTTTCTGATCTCCCTTGGCTACTGCAGCATGGCTTTATTCACGGTATTTCTCTGATTCTTGTTTTGTCCCCCTCTTGCTGAGAAAAATCCAGCAGGCAGTGTTCCACGGTTTGTTAACTTGCCAACATGCCTTTCAAAACTTCAAATATCCACTTCTAGCTGACTTAAAAAATAACCAAATAGCAACATAGCTGCAAAGGGCTCATCTGTATATTGAAAATGAGGGGGGTTGTGTCATAGACTAGTTCTCGGCATTGATGCTGCTGTAGGAGCTTAAAGGCACTCCCATGCAGAATTATGCAGAATAGCTACTAGCTGATGACTTAATATTAATTAGTAAGTGTGTTTTTTAAAGTCATCTATAGGTGTAGAAAAGTTTAGACTGGTGTTCAATATCTTCTCCAGGAAGCAAGTGAATTCTGTAAATTCCATGAGGTGCTTTTGAAAGTGTGCTTCAGAGGCACCTAACGTGTTTTAATTTTCTCACCTGTGCAGTCTTATTATTCATTCCTGGCACAGTGGAATGGTATCGCACGCCGAGCCATTTGTCAAACTTTCAGCCCCATTCTTGGAGGAGAACTGTGGTGACCAGCGAGGTGTGCCTGGTGAATGAAGGGCAGCTAAAGCGCCATAAGACTTGAAAGGTCATCAGTCTTGGAAGAGTTGTGAATGGGTGTCGAGGCTGCAAAAGAGAATTAAGCAGGTAGACAAAGAGGAAAAAGTATTTGTAGTAATTAATTAGTTCTACCTGTGTTGCTGGTTTTTGCTGATGAAAGATGGGGTCTTCTCTAGTCTGCAGTATCTCTGATTTGATTGCGTTGCCTTGGGACTGAAGCAAGTCATTGTTGCCCCTGGAATAACTTCATCAGTGTGCAGAAAGACTGTGAGTAGATAATTCTTGTATGCAACAGAGGCAGTTGTGCATGAATTGATTGGAATGGAGCCTGGGCAGTGGCTCCTGGGATTTGCAGAGTGCTGCCTGGGCTCAGGGAAGGGAAAATTTTGGTCCAACAGTGTTGAGAAGGGATAGGATTGTTCAGAGCTGGGAGATCGCACAGGTGTGACGACCAGTGGGATCAGAAATCTCTTCAGCTCAGTGAATTGAAATCCGGACTGTGTAACTGTGTATACCTGCTCCTCTAAGTAAAATAAAGCAAAAGTTGTAATAACAAGAAATTTAAACCTTAGAGAAATTATTTTTTTGCAATATTAGTGTAGAGGCCAGACAATGTATCAGGGGAGCACTTCCAAAACAAATTTGATGCGAGAATGAGTGTGGATTATAGGAACAGAACTATTCGACCTCCTCTTGGCTCCTGCTCTAATCCATCAGAGCATTGGGAAATTCAAATGTATAAGTAACTCCTGAAACAAAACAATCACTATTCCTTTAGCCCCTACTTTAAAATTGTCTGTGCCTAGTGCAGGGAAAAAATACAATAAAGGTCTGAAAACTGTTACAGACTTATCTACTGCCTTATTTATGCAACTCACGTCTATGAGATGGGACCATTTTAGTGCTGAAAATTGATTTCTGGACAAAACAGGGATCAAAGAGGTAGAAATTGGAACTCAACTCATGTTTTCTTCAGCAGCCAGATTTCAGACAACTGTGTGGTGGGAAGGCTTAGCAGTAGGTTGAGCTGTGGTTTGATGATGTGATAAACCTGGCTTTTCAGTCAGTGATGGAGGATCAAAAATGCTGTGACTGCATGACACAAAGCTGTGATCAGAAAGAACTTGCCATGAAGGTTGAAGTTTTGTTTAAAGAAATATTTATGGATTAACTTTGTAGCAGGAGCCTGTTATGCCATGTCAGAAGCTTTGTCAGCGGGCATAAATTCAATGGAAAGTAGTGTGAAATTCAGGCTGTGCTCTCTGACTAACCAGTAACGCAATTATGTGCCGGTGCTTGTGCAGTTGGTGATTCAGCAGTGCACTGGTGGTGGTATTAATCACTGTGGAGAAATGTCCTAAATTCAGGTCCATGAGAATCACGGATAAAGAATTCCTGCTTCCTGCACAGTATCACAAAGGCATCATGTTAAAGGTGTTTGCTGTTTTTTTTGGGCGATGCTTATTAAAGGTGTTTGGTTTTGTGATGGTTTTTTTTTTGGGTTATTTGATGTTTGGTTTGTTGTTTGTTTTTTTTTTTTAATAGAGATGTCTATTATTTTTGGGGGTGCTATTTATTTTTAGGGGGGAAGTTTTTTTTTTGAAGATGCTTCTGCCTTGACTTATAGCAAAGATACATTTATCTTCAAAAATCAAGTGACTTGATTATCTATTAAATGACGCCTAGGATTTCCAGAGAGGTTACACATGACCCTTGTGAAGATACCTTACGTATTGCCTAGACTCTGTTATGTCACACGTGATTTTCAAAGAAAGTTTTGGTGTACTCTTATAATAGTGGTCCACAACAACAGAGTGAACGTATGAACGAAACAATGAACTTAGTTTGGAAACAAAGCTTTATTTGACTTGCAGTTTTTGAGTTGTAATATTGTACTATCAACTTCGTTAAGCTAGTTATTTTATTAGTTGCATGCAGTACACTGGCACGCTCCCTTTTTTAACTGCCACTATTACAATATCTAGAAAGAAGGCTTGAAGAACAAAGACTAAGTATGCAGTAATCTTCATCGGAAGTGAATAAAATACTTTCTGCGCAAGTCTTATGGTTACACTTGTAGATATAGATCCTGGGAATAACGGTGTTAAGTATGGGGTTTTAATATTCATAATAAGAGTTTGCTAGTGGAGATAAGAAACCAATCTCCATAGAAAACTACAAGTAGGTGACTTTCAAAACCTTTAATCAAAACTGTCTTACTGGGTCTCGCAGGTTACTTTTACAAAACTGTTAATGAGTGTTACAGAACGCCCTTTTGGGAAGGTCGTAGTCTGCTCAAAACTAAAACATAACTATAAAGATAGTCTGAGAGCCTTCAGTAGGTTCACAGGCTGTGATCATTACAGCTGACCTTCAAAAAAAAAACCAAAGTGCAGAACACGTATTTTTTTTCTTTTATTATCTCTGGCTTTAAATTGTGCCTATAATTCAGCATTGAATTTGAGATTTTTTTTATAACAGAAAAACCCTGATCTTAATTTTATAACAGAAATCAGTGCAAAGAAAATATAAACAAACTCACATTATGAGTCTGCTTATATATCTGCTAGTTTTCCATATCTAGGGACATGGCGCAGTCATAGGCGTGAACCAGATACGAACATTCTTTTGTGCTGATAATATTTATCAAAGTTCCCTTCCCAATGCAACCAGCGTAAAGGAGAAGCCACCTGCTTTTTGCTGTTAGAAAACATATTGGTTACAGAAGGAAACCCAAGGCTGATAGACTAAAAAAATTACATGGCTTCACCAGCTGAATGAGGTAAGAGTAGTGAGATGTGTATCTAGCTTTTGGCCTGTTGATTCATCACCCTGAGTTATGGAATGGGCATAAGGAAAGATGTTAGGAGATTAAAAGAACTCTTTAATCCTAGGCTTTGTTGCTAATTTTTTTGAACAGGTGAATGAAATCTGGGGGTGGTGAAAAACAATCCACTATAGAAGGACAAGCAAGTCTAATGTTACTTGTTTGCCTCTTCCTCCTGTAAATCAACAAGTCAGTCTCAAATTAATCAGATTCTAGCAAAAACTCTTCCAAAATGGCAGAACCTTTCCTCCTTAGCTCTTGCAGCCGAGGAAATGTTTCTCTTATCCACTTTCCTGAACAAAAGACCTTACACCTAACATCATACATCGTTTTGCTCGTTTTGTTTTTTATTTTGCCTGTATCCAATTCTTGTTATTTCACATGATTGTATTAAAACAATGCGCTAATCAGACAGAGGCTGACCTCTGGTAAGCTTGTATGCATTTCATTTCCTCTGCCCTGTTTATGAGCTCTTTCTTACTAAAAGTCTGGAAAAATAACAAATCTGGAGGCTGGTGCATGCAAATACTCCAGGGCTGAAAGGATGCGCAGGGAGAGTGCTGTTCTGGCAGCCCCGCTGGGTTATCAAGTACTCCGCTCCGAGCACCCTGGCAGGAATTACAGCAGCGTTACACAGGCTGAGAAGCTGCTTCTCCAAAAAGTCAGCGTAACAAAGCATTTAGAACTTAGCTCAACTGCAGTTGGGCTGACTGCAGTTCTTGGCAATTTCCCACGGCCTGGAGTGTCTAAGAATCCACTTCTTAAACCCAGCTCTTAAGATAATTGTCAAATAAACATGGCAGAGCATCACTCTGTAGCTACCTGTTCTCTAACCTTGTATGCATCGAACCGGTGCTACCGCCTCAAACTTACATTGGTATTAGCAGAGGGTGGCTTTTTTTTTTTTTGTTTTCCCCTTACCCTTTCTGCTTTTATCCCCTTCAGATCTCAACTGCTGCCTCTGGGTCTTGCCTTCCAGGCAATGTTGATGGTTTGTAGGAGAAAATTGTCGTCTCTTTAGAACTTCAGAATAAACAAATACTGAGCTCGTATAAAGCTTAATGCTGGAAGATGGGATGTTTCCCACAAAATAATCAATTGCTCAATGTTCTTGCTTTTACCTTTTATATCATTAAAAGACTATTAATATTGAGAAGGGGTGGGGGGGAAAAGATGTGCTGCTCACAATTACTCAAATGAGCCATGACGGAACAGCGCCACCGGTCACTATCGCAGTGCTGCCGGAGCCCTTCTAGGGCTTTTTGCAGAATTTTGCAGTTTACTCCTGCTATGACTTTAAGAGAATTCTAGTATAATCTGTATGTGTGTGGGAAACTTATCTGCTTGTCAGTCCATTGTCTTGTTCAAGACACACAGGGTCATTGTATGAAGCACCAATTTTTACTTGTTAATTGAGTGAAGTTGGCAGGTTGCAGTACGTCTGGTTACAGCATAAAAAATATCAGAGTGTTATTAGAAACTGAAGATAACTCCCACCAGGGTAAAAGAGAAAGATGGCTTGTCAGAACAACGGGCTTCAGAGCTTTTTTTCTTATTGAAATGATTAGATTTCTTTTTCACTTTATGTTGTGTTACTACTTATGCATGGGGTCCAGACACGTGCCCATTTCATTGGTGCAAATGGTGTCCTACAGACGGTCAAGGGCTGGTCTTGGAGCACAATGATTTCCAATCTGAGGATACAATCACTTGAATTTGATTTAACGTGAGGTGCGTATCCCCAGATCTGATATCTTTTGAAATTTCTGTGTGATTTGACAGATTTGCGGGAAGTAAATGCCATCGACGCTAATGTTTAGTGGCTTCATCAGCCGAGCCTTTGAGGACATTAAGCCCTTGCACACGAGAAGTCCCAGTAACGCACCACTTCCTGGCTGTGTTTAATGTTTTTCTTGACTGTTATGATTCAAATACACTAGAAATGCATTTTTTTTAAAGGGTATGTTTTTCTCAAGGTATAATTTAGTCCTTCCTCTTTCTTCATTGCTGGATACCATGTTAGTTACCTGAAAGATTGTTTTTAGTGTGGTTAACAAAGAGGGAATACCAGTACTCCGAGTGTGGAGGGTATTTCTGCCTTTCTACAGAGAGGTTGGCTCCTCTGCTACCTCCCTGACTAATTTAGAGCTGGCAAGAATGTGAAAAGGCTCTCGAGGGGGGTGGGATGGGGAACAGTTCCTGTAAGAAATACTGGTTTTTCTTTTAAAGAAAAACTATTCAAAGGATTTTGAACTTAAAAGTAATCTCTCCTACTACAGTAAAAGTTGTAAAGACTGAAGACTTGCTATCCTTTTGGGTTTCCTCCTGTTTAAAACTTTCCAAGAAAGACGTGTGTGGGTGGTGTTGTGTTTTTTGTTGTGGTTTTGGGTTGGTTTTTTTTGTGGGTTGTTTGTTTTGTTTTGTTTTTTTTTTTTAAATCTCAGTAAGACATTAACAATTTCTTGAAGTGGGACAATGAAGCAAAGGTTGACACTTTACTGTTAATTACTCATGTTTTGCTCTTTTTGGTGTGTCCATTTGCTGAAACAACACTAACCATAATTCATTTCTCAGTCTTTCACAACGGTTACATACAAATAGATGTCAATAACCAAATAACTTGGTGGGATGCATAACTGCCGCGCTTTGGAACAACATGCTGAACTATCAGTTGAGACGTTTGAGCTCCCACCACAGTTGCTGTGGGAGCCAGGCAGCCTGACAAGATGCACAGACCGTGTCAGTTAAATGTTTTCTTGGGGAATTTCCAACAAAACAGTTGGTTACTCTCTACCCTCGCTAGTTTATCAATGCCTTTTTACAAGGAATATTGTTGCTCCAGCCAGATTGTTTCCAGACTTAGCATTCGTCTCTTACTATGTGTTAAATCCAGCATCTTGTAGAGAAAGGGTAAAAAAAAATAAAAGTTTTCTTATTTAGGGAATCCTTATATTTTAAGCAAGTTTAGGAAATAGTTTTTGTGTGTGGACCAAGATGCTGACACAGCTACCTCTGAAATGTTGGGCCACTGTGTTCAACCAGCACTTACATGTTGTTCTGAGAAATGTGATCAACTTTTTGGCCGTCCCTGCTCCTTATCAAAAAAACCCCACTGCCTTCTACGCCCACTGTGGAAAACCAGACCGTATGCTCTGGTATCTCGAGGTGTTAGCTATCAAACAGATTCTGGAGGACTGAGAGGGGAAACAATCTGGGACTTCCACGCTTGGCCTCCATTGTAGGTCACCCCAAAGCATAATCTATATGATCTGAGCTGAGTGGATTCATGTCGTGGAGGAAAATAAGTAGCTCATTGGTGCAAGCTAAAATGGGGAAAAAAAAAATGTTTTGTTTTTAACTAAAGCAGAACTTCTGATTACTTAAATTTTTGATTTTGATTGCAATTTTGATTGCAAATTAACTTGGAAAAAGAGGTTGTGTTCAAAGAAATAATAGTCTTAGGGTATACTTAGCAGTGAAACTTTTTCCAGCTACAGTTTAACTTCAAGGCAGATTTCAGATTTTAGGACTGAAAAGCGAATGGAACATTAAACAGCACTTTTCCTTTGAGCTGAATGCCTCTTCCTGGTCACTGTACCTTCACTTCAGGATTTTCTGGTCAATTCACATGATGATTCAAAGCATGCATGCATGTCCAAAATCCTTTTTTCTTCCACTTTTGTGTGACCTTTCTAATTTAGAGTGAAAATGTAAATGAGACATCTCTGACATTGAGGAGGTCACCCCTCAGCAGCAAAAGGAAGGTCTTCAAAATGTCAGTCCTTCTGTACATGCCTTGGGTTTGCTCAAAATTTGCATTGTGAAGTTCTCTGGGTGTCTATAGAATTTTGCTGTCATGTATCATGTATTTTATAGGGTTTACGCTCAAAACATTAATAAGGCATGTTTTGAACCCACGAACAAGGTTCTTGATTTAAGCTGTTTCCCGCTGTTCCTACAGAGTGTTGATTTCACATGTCATTGTGCCTTATTTATGTATTGTTAGTAGGTGGAATACAATATCATCTGCCTGTGGTACTGTGTAGGATGGATCCAAGGAATTATGAGACATTTTGGACCACGTCAAGCTGTTTCAGTGTTGGGAGTGTCACCTAATTCTGTTTTTAATCCCTCACCTATGATCTAGTCCTCTATATGATTCACCTTTCTGTTCGGTAACAGCATGAATCTTGATTTGATGTGAAGCTGTCTAAAAGCTGAAGTCCCTGATTCATCTGTGTATTAGTCTCCTTCTAAAGGCAAACAACTCAATTTAATTCTTATACTTAACTTCTGTAAAGTTTGAGTGGATAGTCTTAATCTGTGGAGTGGATAGTCTTAATCCACTGTATTTAGTAAGTGCATTATAACTCATATTAAGGTTAAGAATATTATCCTAGATCAAGAAGCTATAAATGAGATTTCTTTAAAAAAAAAATAATTATATATTGTGAAACACTACTTGTAATGCTATTTTTCCACTTGTCAGCCTATTCCTGTTGTCATTCATGGATTTACAGCAATGTCAAGTTTGCTCTGTATTCTGGTATGCAAAGGTGAATATAAACGTTGTTCCTTGTTATTGCCAAAGTTATACTGGAGAAACAAGTTTTAACTCACCTGATTTCAACTAAAGATACCTCCAAGCAGCTAAAGGAAAATGATGTATTTTCGTCAAGCCATTAAGAGAACGCTTTAGTAAAAAAGTTGCCCTTGAATAAGTCTTGTTTTTATAGAGCAATTATAATTAGTTTGTACTGTTCAAAGTGTCAGCCAGGAGTCAGTATGCTTCAGGGAAATAAGACCGACAAGTTTATTACTTCACAGTTTGGAGCGATGGCGTCCCTTAGCAAACTGCAGCATGCTAAAGAGTTTCTGATGTGATGAAAACACAAATTTGGTTACTTCTGAAGGTCATACCATATTATATGTATCACAAATATATATAAACAGCCATAAAATGCAAATTCACTTCCTCCATTAAGCAGAATTTCCTATAATATAATGCTAACTTCCTGTGATATAATGCTAGTGTGTGTTTTTTTTTTTTTTTACTTGGCTTCTGCTGAAAGCAAGTCTGTAAGATTTATTTTTCGAGTGACTGAATTGGTGTCCATGTTGGAGATATAATCTCAAATAATAGTTTCCATTTTTTTTTTAATCAAAGAGCTCAGGCTGACACCACTTACCTTCCCAATTTGCATACTTATTTATATCAGATAAAACATAGTGACTCTCTTTTTCCCATAGTGAGGAATAAAAGGATTTTTTAATGACAAAATACAGTCTGGTTTTTTACTGAAATCTACTTTGTCGTGATGGGTGGCTGAATCTTAAATAGTTGCAACAGCAGGACACGGGGCGCTATTTTCATTATGAGATTAGCAATTCAGATCTGCATGTGACAAATGGAAAAAATGATCAAATGTATTTGTGCTGTGTGCTGCATATATTAATGGACAAGTATTCAGTGCCATGTAGTCCTTCATGAACTGAAAGGACTCTGTTCAGAATATCTTTTATTTTAATACTAGTATTTCATCTTTCAGATTTGCAGACTTTCCGGAGAGTTCAATTAAGAGATTCCCTACAACCCCAGTGATATTTTTTTACTACTAATAAAAAAAAATAATCTTTTTCTCTCCCGGAAACCTAGTTTTTTCCCCAACATATTTTCATCTCTTTCACAGAAAGAAAAAAGTCTGAAAATAAGAGTTGCAGAGATCCTTGGAGATATAAATTGCATAATTATAAATTATAGAATCTTCATGGTTGGTAAGGACCTTTGAGATCATCAAGTCCAACCAACCAACCTACAATCTCTGCCACTAGAGCATGCCCTGAAGCGCCACATCTAGATGTTTCTTAAACACCCCTAGGGATGGTGACTCAACCCCCTCCCTGGGCAGGCTGTTCCAGTGCCTGACCACTCTTTCAGTAAAGTCATTCTTCCTAATATCTAATCTAAACCTCCCCTGCCGCAACTTCAGACCATTCCCTCTGGTCCTGTCATTATTCACCTGGGAGAGGAGGCCAACACCCACCTCTCCGCAGCCTCCTTTCAGGGAGTTGTAGAGGGCAATGAGGTCTCCCCTCAGCCTCCTCTTCTCCAAGCTAAACATGCCCAGCTCCCTCAGCCTCTCCTCATATGCCCTGGTCTCCAGACCCCTCACCAGCCTGGTAGCTCTCCTCTGGACAAGCTCCAGCACTTCAGGGTCCCTCTTGTCCAGAGGGGCCCGGAACTGAACACAGCACTCGAGGTGGGGCTTCACCAGTGCCGAGTACAGAGGCACCATCACTTCCCTGCTCCTGCTGGCCACACTATTCCTGATACAAGCCAGAATGCTGTTGGCCTTCTTGACCACCTGGGCAAGACCTTGGCTCAGGCCTTTTTGCCTGAAGATGTGTGATATGTTTTATGAGCATTTTATCTCTCAATAAAATGATTTTCAGCTGCCTGAATTCACATGACACGGCAGTCAAATATTTTTTTTCTATAAGTCCAGAATTCTGAGTTTAAACCAATAATCTCTTTTCATTCTCTCCTATGAACGAAAGCAGGTTGTCAAGCTTCATGTAGGTTTTTTTGTTTGAAGAGAATTAGAGAAATTTGTGTACTTGGAGAAATTTGTTACACTGTGTATCTCCCAGTTCCTAAACAAAACAGGTAGGCAATTCTATGCAAGAGTGGATGAATGTAAATTAAATGTTTCTATTCTGACCCAAGGCTTCTCCCAGAGCAGGAGCTGGCTCTGCAACTTCCCAGGGAGAGGAGGGCACCTCAAGTCTCTTGCTTTATAAAACGTGTAATGTGACATGAAGGTGAACTTGTGTTAATGATTTTGTGGCACTAGTGTGAATTCCATAAGAGTCTCTATCCGATTAATACTTAAAAAAAAAAAAAGTGAAGTTTGAAGCTGGTCTGAAGTGAATACAGCTTGCTTTGAAACAGCTGTATTAAAGTCAGGCTTCTAATCTAAGTCATCTCTACAGACAATGGCAAAAGTAGACCCTTGAGCAGTCAATTCATCCTATCCAGAGATAAGGTGGGCTGAATCGTCCTCTGGTTGTTCCTTTCTGCCTGGATTATTGGGGGGGTATGGGAGTGGGTGTCGGAGAGTGCATAGATCACTGCCTTCAGGTGCGTAAAACTAAGAGCAAGAGCTCTGCAGCCTTAAAGCGAGCAGTTGCAGCTTGATGACTTTAGCGTAAATTTTTCCTGTACCCATCACTCACAAGTTTGATGTGCAGGTAAGATATAATACTAAGTACGTAGTGACCAGCATCATAATATTTCTTCCTGGTTTTCTACTGCAGCTGTTATTGAATTACTGAATCTTTCTACCTCTGTTTCTGTCTGCTGTCGGGAGGGAGCAGTCTGCCTGCCATGATTGATGGCAGCTTTTCCCATCACTGACTGCTTCTGATTTCATTCTCCAGGCATGTCTACATCAAATTTTATTATGAAAGATTCTTGCTTTGTGATTTCATTATACAGCTATTGCAAGAAAGACAGACTAGAAGCATAAACACTTTTGTAATAAAGCAATATGTAGATTTACAGATTCATGTTCTGAAATGGTCACTGTCTGAGAGAAAAATACAATGCTTCAAGCAGAAAAAAGCAGCCAGGGAACTATAAGTTAAGGCACTGGAGAACCCAGCTGAGGCCTCTGCCAGTACAAACAGGCAGTCAGAAAAATATCTGCCCCAAAGGGTTTTAGATTTATAGACGAGACAGGCAAACTGCACATTAGGAAGTGTCGGGGGCAGAAAAAGCAGAGAAAAATGTCTGAGAGGATGTGACATGCTAGTGACAGAGCCATCCACAAGAAAGTGGTGGCACTTAGGCCCTCGTGCTGCTTGTTGCTGGGAAGATGGGAGCATCTGCTGTGTGTTTGGCAGGGCTGCTGGCCCTGACCTGGTCCCAGGTGCAGGCAGGCAGCACACATGGTGTCCCAAAGCCACCGCTTCTCAAAGCAAAAGAGCTTCTGGTGTGGGAAACGAACAGCCTGAAACGTCAGGACGGGGCTGCGATGTACTTGTCCCCGGAATGGCCAAGTCCTGCAAACTCACAGGCCGCAGCCTCTTAAAAGTGGTGCTTAAGCAAACGGTGGGAGATGACGAACTGTATTTTCATGCTGTGGTTTCTTATTATGTTTTGGAGAGTCTCACTTAAACGGAAGTACTTGGTGTTTATTATATGTTTGGTTCTCCCACCTGCCCCTCTCCATGCAGAAGCACCCCGGGCTTAGCCCTACGTGTGGGGTGTACCAGCTTTGCACGCTCAGCCTCCAGAGCTACGCTCCATGTAGTTTTTTCATAAGCCCCATGCAGTTGGATCAAAAATTCCAGCAAAGGATGGACTCAACGGAAAACAAAGCAGAGTTGTGGAAAGAAAGTAAAGTAAAGTGCAGCCTGGGATTTCTAAGGAGACTTAAAGGATAAACTTGGCCAACTTTCCGTGAAACCTGACTGGGATTTAGGGCTGTGTCTCCTTAAAGCTCTCTTGAAAGTCATAACTTAAAAGGAAAGAACAAGAAATTTTAGAAAGCAAGTGGTAAGAGTCCATTTCACACGTAACCCAACACAGATGGTGCAAGTCTGACCCTGTCAAAGATACCTGGCCTCTTGCCACAGGGCTCCAGGAGGGCTGGGGCTTGATCAAAGAGATTAAATATCCTGGCCTATGTTAAATGGCCACCCAAAAGCAGGGCCAGGAATGCTGTCTGCGCCATGCTGTGTTCAATACCTTGGATTTTGATTCCTGTCATCTGCCCAGCTCAGCCATGTGGAAAACCACTGATATAAATAAAAACAGGAATGTGTTTGGCATGCGCTCTCTGAGCCCTTGGGACCTGAGAAGGCCAATGCAGACCTACTGCCTCGCAGGAGAGAGGGGCTGATGAAGAGAGCCGTGGAAGGCTCCTAATGAAAGACTGAGCCTTGCAACAAGGCTACAGTTGAGGTGTTCAGCCCAGCTGCTGTTGTTTTGACTTTCAATGACCTTGCCAATATATCCAGAGGAGGCCACGAAGATGCTCAGGGAGCTGGAGCACCTCTGCTATGAAGACAAGCTGAGAAAGTTGGAATTGTTCAGCCTGGAGAAGAGAAGGCTCTGGGGAGACCTTATAGTGGCCTTCCAGTATCTAAAGGAGGCCTACAGGAAAGATGGGGAGGAACTGTTTACAAGGGCATGTAGTGATAGGATGAGGGGTAATGGCTTCAAACTGGAAGAGGGGAGATTTAGATTAGATATCAGGAAGAAATTTTTCACTCTGAGGGTGGTGAGCCCCTGGCCCAGGTTGCCCAGAGAAGCTGTGGCTGCCCCATCTCTGGAGGGGCTCAAGGCCAGGCTGGACGGGGCTTTGAGCAACCTGTTCTGGTGGGAGGTGTCCCTGCCCAGGGCAGGGGGGTGGAACTAAATGATCTTTAATGTCCCATCCAACCTAAACCATTCTATGATTCCATGATATTCAGTTCAGTGACAGCTATTTTTTCTGAAATAATAAAATACAATAATGTACATGCCCTTTTTTTTTTTTTTGCTTTCTATACCATGGGTAACAGAGTATAGGTGACTTAGATGTATGCACTGCAAACACATTAGTCCCAGTATGTTTATTGTCAGTAAACTGCATCCTCGTAGAAGAAGAATGATGATGAGTAAAAATTTTAGTTGACCCTGCATTGCTTAGCAAAAAATAAATAAAAGATATAGAGGAACTTTGGCTAAGATTCTGAATGCTCTTCCTCTGAGGTTTTAAGACCATATGAATAAGTCAGAGGAAATTATATAATTGTGCAAAGAAATAAGCTACAAAGCACTGATCTAGTTATGATACGGAAGGAGCGTATTCTTTTACTTATGAAACTGCCTCAGAATTGCCAGTTACATCAATTAAGTTGCCATTTGCTCAGTGTATGATAAAGATTTTGCTAACCTGAGCCAAAACAGTAATTTCTGCAGAAATTCAATATACACTTCCTGTGTATGTTTGTTATTTTTTTGGTAGTATTTCTTTTTTATTTTTTTCTGTTTGTAATTTTTTCCTTCCCAACCAGACTTCTACCCCTGATTTCACTTGACATTTTTAAGAGCATAATAACTTGACTTTACCCAGTCCTTCATGGTGTTGGTTGACCATCGGCCTAGAACAGCTAGAACAGGATCGTTGCCCTTATCTGTTAAGAAACTTCTTGTACAAAACCATAAGGAGCAGCCTCATGATAACGTAGTATGGTCTGATTTAGAGAAACTTTTAAAGCCAAATAAACCTGTGTTAAGTCTATTAATCATATGCCTCTGGGCATTGAGTCTTGCTGAGAGGCCCTGGAGTGCTTACGGTATGGTTAGTGTTAATCTGTTATCCTGAAAGTTGATTTGATCCTGTAAAGGGACACAACCTCGCAAATGGGCTAAAGACATCCAGTGCTTGGCCTATGAGTACCCATGGCGTTTCACTGAAGATGAGCAAATCTGTGGGAGCGCTGTTATGCTCCCAATAAACCAGCAGCCTTTAGAGCACGTTCTCAGGATGGAATCACAGTCATAAGCTCGTTCTGCCACATGAACGTCTCAGTGGTGAGAGACTGCCTCTATACTTTACTCCCGTAAACTGCTTGCAGTGATTACGGAAAACCTCCAAAATTTAAAGAAGTTATGATTAGTGCTTTTATGCATTAAAAGAAAATTTGTCTTTGTTCTACTCTTATATTTGCTTTTTGCTCCGCAGCCTGTAGGAATCAAGTTCTTTCTGAGAGTCCCAATGCTGAAATATTTCTTTCCTTAAAGAAATGTGGTCTGAAATAGTTGAGGGTTTTAATAAATAAATAAATACATTTGTTCCTTAATCTTGTGATATAGCTATCACGGCATTCAGCAACAGGCCGTTAATGACCTATTATGCCTCCACACTCTTAAACATTGAATGAGAAAGGTATCAATCCATTGGTCTGAAGTTTGGAGCTTCTGTACACCTATGACTGAATGCATTTTCAAACTAGATGATGACCTCATACGTTTGCAAGGTTTATTTCTGCAGCAAATGAGCTGTGAATTCAGCTTACCACTCAAAGAAAAGGGAGGGAAAAAATATAATCTAGCTTTTCTTCTTCATTTAAAGGAATCCTGGCTTGATGACCAAGATGCATATGGATTTCTTCCCAAATAGCAGTATTTAGGCATTGAGGTGTGACTGCCAGAATAATAGTATTCATCTGAATAAACTACTTGAGTTTATTCTATTTTATGGAGATAAAATACCCATATTCATTTTCTTAGCTTCAATTTGTATGAGTTAGTGTCTCGCTTCCATTGCCAATCAGCAAAGCATGCAAATAATGATATCAGTGCATGAAATTAGCCCTGACCAAGAAGAACAGTGCACAGTCTGTTGTATGAATAGTCAGACTGATTCCTTCCTTCCTATGTTGTTTTTTCAGTTCCCTTTAAAATGAAATTCTGTGAAGTATTAAACACACAGGGCTTATTCACTTGTTTGTGTTGGATAAGTGAATTCGGTGCTTGTGGGAGATGCCAGATGGGCTGCATGAGAGACAGAAGGTCTCTGTCTCTCCACCAAGCAGCAGCAGTGTGTGCTTCCCAAATTATGTTGCCAAAGTGCCTTAGACCTGACCCACAGGTAAGAGGCTGATCTTGATACCCCTCCAAACCATAGCATCTTTGACATTGAGAAAGCTTTAATGCCCGGAATACTCCATTTCTTCCTGGCGTGCTACTGCTCAGCATGTGTGCTTCGATACTCCTCAGCTTCAACCGTCCTTTGAGACAAACATACTCTGCTCCCCAGAAAACATACGTGAATGACTGCACTGCTAAAAAAACCCAAAACCCCACAGAAGGAAAGAAGCATAATTCATTCCCTTTCAACCATGGGTGGTTGAAAACAACATTCATAAAACAGTTTCTGCCAGCTCTTTCTGTTCATAATGCTTTCATTGGTAAGTAAAAAGATTAATATCATAAATGCGTTCCGTTAGAGCCAGGTGCAGTAGGAAAGTAAGAGTCCGTATTAATTTAGAACTGAAATTTCTCCTTGGCTTAATAAAAACTTTCCCCAAAAGAATATTCTTAATGACAGAGTTCTTTGTGGGCTATACAGAGTCATGGTAAAAGCCGATTTCACTTTAAGCTGTATGCTGGTTTAACTCGTTCTCCAGCTCTCATCAATTGAGAGAGCTTAATGAACGTTGGTATGACTGAGAGCTGCACCGTAGCTTCTTGAAAAATACATGCATAAGTATTTGCAGTGGTTCTGCTTTGTTGCTGCCTATTTTGTGCAGTCCATTTCACGAAGCTTAGCGTGGCGGATTTGGTGGTTTACGTTGAGATTTGCCAAATCCATCTTGAGAAAGAAATGCCAACGGGAACATTTCTCAGGTTCTGCTTTGCGGTGATCTTCATAATGTTTTTTTTAAGTTTGAAGGAAGATGATTAATTTGGATATTTGGGCAGGAAACAAAAGCTGCAAGGGAAACAAATTGGATTGCATAGGGAGACTGTAAGGGGGCTTTATTTCAGACAGAACAAAACTTGTAATTACATATTGCTTTATCTATTTCACAGTATAAGACTTTCTGAACAATCTCAATAGGACGTTAATCATTGCAAATATTACAGCCCAAACCAAAGTTAAAAGCTTTTCTGTCTGAAATACGCCTTTTTAGTGAGATAAATCCTTATATAAACCAAGTACAGGATGTTTACTAGAATTCCAAAAGGATTGGTCTGTGTATGTGCAGGAAGTTAGCTGAGTTTGCAGCAAATTCTTTGTTAATTCATACAAAGATTTTTTTATAATAACTATCCAGAAAACGTCAGTGCTCTTTATGGGAACGTCTGAGATAAATATATGAAATACCACATTATCTGTCTCTACTTTCTTCCTTCCTGTAAAAGGCTAATACCAAAATCTAAGTATATATATATTTTTTTTCAGCTGAAAAGAGTTTCAGTGAGTACTATCACCAAAACATGAAGTGAAACGTGAAAGTTTCAACCAAAATCCATTTTTAATTTTTGAATGGATGTTTTTGCTAAAACTAATTTGATTCCAGTTTCCAAAACATATCAGCCAAATGGAGCTTTCCAGCAGACCTTTGAAATAATAAAAATTACGTGATTATTGGATTTTTATTAAGCAAAAGCTATTTTGGGGAAAAAATGGCTCTACTTCTTACCTTGTCTTTAATGGCTCTAACTTGCTGGCATGCCATGCGTTTGGAGTTGGACTGGCACGCAGTTCTCCCTGCCGTATTACTGTGGTACCTAAATCAGGGCGATGTCCAATGGCCATATCCATCACTCCATGGAGCTGGCGCTGCCGCAAGGTTTTTGATTGCAGTGTTCCTTCACCCAAATTGGTCCCTTCACCTCTGTGCTCTAAGTGCCCTCCCAGAAAATGATGCCAGCCTCGGACAGGAGAGTTTAAGCATGTTTTACTGCTTGTTTGTTGCTGGTGGTTGAGTAACCGGGAGGTGAGGAATTAGAGCAATAGCTTATTACTATTGTTCTGTTAAGGTGCTTAAGAAGAGCAAAGAATTTACACTTTTTAATTAGATATTAGTGGAAAGGTGGGTTTAAAGTAAGTGAGGCAATTCTTAGTGCTAATGACAGAAGTCTGCCCTCTAATATCCTGGGGGGAAAAAAAAAAAAAAAGGAAATCCAAAGGTTTTATGTCTTTCCTTTTAAATTTTTCTCCTATGGCAAAGTAAATGTCTTATCAGTCTTGAACAGGCAGCTTCAGTGTCACAGATAAGACCTTTGAGTACTGCCAAAAAATATAGGACATGCAGATCCACAGTGGACAACAGAATAGCACATCGCAACTTTAACAAGAGGAGGATAAGCTTCCTCCACTGGTGTGTTATTGAAGATCATCTTCCATTGTGAAGCCAGATTCAGTGAATAAATCTGAAGCAGAGAAAAAATCTGAGAAGAAAATTGCTAACATAACCAGTACTGAGTTTTTCTCTCCTGTATAATTTGTTTTCTGTACCCCCAGTTGTATTCAGCACCCAAGCACGTAGTTTCCTTTGGTTTCAATCACCATATGCAGAATTTGGTGATAGTATTTTATTTCTTTATTTGTACCACTGTGCAATGCAATAAAACTCAGGCCTTCATACTGCGAGGAACGGACGTCCTCCATCTGGCATTTGCATGTTGTCTTCTGCAAACCTTTGTTTGTCCAGCGAGTATAGAAACTGGACTGAATTCAGAAGGGGTTAATCCTTTGCAGCCCACAGAGAATATTTTAGGTTTTTTTCTTTTTTTTTTCATTCAGTGCACAAGCCCATGTTAAATTATAGCAGCAAAGCAACGTATTGACTGCCCTTTGAATACACAGCTTTAAAACAAGCTTTTACACCCCGGTGGTTCAGCCGGCAGAATTCAAACGAGGGTGGCATCTTGCTCGGACTGTTAGATCAATGTCTCATACTAATGAAGTTACTTCATTGCAGTTCGAAATACCGAGGAGGTGAATCCTAAAAATCAATCTGTTTTCTTTAGACCAGAAGCAGATAGTGTTAAACAATCATCCTTTTTACTTCTTAGTTTGGTGCCTCAGTTCTTTGTGTTAATTATTGTTTCTGTCCTGTTAATTATTATTTCAGTCTTGCAAGGTCCTGAAATTGCTGTTGGTTTGGTTACATAGAGTAAAAGAAGGGAGGGAAAGAATCAGCCCTGAGATGCTCTTCCACTCCTGTCCCCAGAGCAGAAAAAAATTAAAAATTAAAGTGTGTGTGGGAATGAATGTGAATAGGCAGGAAAGGAGCAAGAGAGAGGAGAAGGAGAGGAGAAAGAAAGGAGAAAAGCATGAGCACTGTCTGTATCTTGAGGGGACCTGTTGACAATTCTTCCGACTAAGTCAAATTTCCTTCTAAAACGCATGTTTGAACTTGAAATGCTTTGTTTTGGGGCATTGTGATCTCAAATACAGCTTCAGATCCAAGGCAGAGGTCTGCTTTCCAACCTTTGGCAGACCTCAGGAGGAGCATGGTGCGTATCTCGGCATCTCTTCTTGGGGATCTGGATGGCTTAACAGAAATTCTGAAAGCGGGGGCGGGGAGGGGAGATAATTTTAACTTGGGTTATAATGAGACTTTAAAACCCCTGAAACTCCTGATTAACTGTGAGCCTGCTTCACCTGCCTCACCTTGCCACCTTAAGGCCCATGTCATTAACACTGTATTGTCTCAGTACCAATATAATGTACTGGAAAGGAAGATTTAAGGAATGTGTTTCTGACAAAGATGATCTGGCATATCACTCGTGCGATACTCCGTATGCAGATTAACTGAGCCGTCCCCACGAGATGGGGGTGAGCGGGCGAAGCCGTGCTGCCCTGGGTACTAGGCCATGGACTGTTCCCTTCCAGGCAGGCTCTGGGCACTCAGGCTTTGAGCCGGGCATTCATCCAAGGAACTAGCCAAAGACTGTTATACGGCTAGCTCAAACGTACACAAAATGGTACTGCAGGGCTCAAGGCTTTGCTGCATTAAAAGGAGCAGAGGCAAGAGAGTACAGCCTGCCATGGACATAGAATCATAGAATGATTTGGGTTGGAAGGGACCTTAAAGATCATCTTATTCCAACCCCCCTGCCCTGGGCAGGGACACCTCCCACCAGACCAGGCTGCTCAAAGCCCCGTCCAGCCTGGCCTTGAACCCCTCCAGGGACGGGGCAGCCACATCTTCTCTGAGCAACCTGGGCCAGGGGCTCACCACCCTCACAGTAAAGAATATCTTCCTAATATCCAATCTGAATCTACCCTCTCTCAGTTTGAAGCCATTACCCCTCGTCCTGTCATTACAGTCCCTGATAAAGAGTCCCTCCTCATCTTTCCTGTAAGCCCCCTTCAGGTACTGGAAGGCTGACGTGGAGATGTGGAGGTTGATGTGATGCGATTCCTGCTCCCAAACTGTGAACTGAATTTCGGCTGGCACTGACTAAGCCTGAAGAAAAAAAAAAACAACAAGAAAAAAACCCTCAAACCCACCTTATTTTGCCTTCCAGGCAGCCCAAGCGTGCATACAGACCACAGGTAATCCATCTGCAGGTCAATGCCCATGGGCTCTGACGGTTGACTTGGTAGGAAGCAGCAGCATGGCTGCACCTTGGGGCAGGATCTGTGTAGGTGCCGTTCACAGCTGCTGTTTGGCACAATGACCTTCGTGGAGCAGAGTTGGTCTGAGACACACGTCCAGTCTCCTCCCTTGCTGACAGCCCTGAGCCAAGACCAGCAAGAATAAAGTGCTGGCTTGGGGAGCTTTCTGAGAGGTGGAGGTTTAACTCTTTTCTCATCTCTTTTACACCAGCGTTGTTATTTCAGCCAGTGCAGATTTTTTGGATGTGGAAGGCAGTTTTTCCCTGGCATTAGTACAGAAGTAGCTGCAGTTGAAGTACCTGTGGAGCGGGTTTTTCCTCTGTGGTAACAGGGAAGAGGCTGTCTCATGAAGTGGGACGCGAAGAGGAGCACGGCTATGGGGTTGCACCATTGCATGGCCGCTCTGGGGCCCTAAATGAGACCAGCATTGAGTCAGTCGGCAGGTAAGCCTGCAAAAAAAACCCCCTCTCTATTCTCTTGGGGTGAAGTGGATGACTGTAATGAACTTTGCTCATAAGAGCGCTGCAAGCATTAACTGCTTTAATGTGCATGAAGTGCTTTGGAGATGAAAATGACTGTGTAAATCCTAAGGTTGTTGGTGATGCCAATAGTAGTTTAGAAGAGTTTTTTTAGTTACCCACTGCCTCTTTCAGAATTGAACAAAGACCAGAGAGAACTTTTTTATGTGGGATAATGGGCTCATTTTGCTTTATTGTTCTGTCACGTTTTACCCTTCAACACAGCGGCACTACAACCTTAACTAGAAGTACCACAACATGTAGAGCAATAACTCTTATTTACTCACTTCCCACTAGGTACCTCTGTAATAGCTTCTGGGCATAGTGTAGTAGCATCCCAAAGTGTAGATGCTACCAGGACACACAAAATTCGGTCCTCAGCACTGCAGAGCCTTCAGATTCTTGAAATACCATTTGAATGAAGTGATTTCGTAGATGAGAGATGAGAATTTAATAGCAGAGAACTTCTAGATTTCTCATTTTTTTACAATATTAATTGACTTAGAAGAGGCAATGCCAAATATTTAAGAAAAAAAGCGCCATTTTTTAACTTTTACCATTTCATTACTTTTGCCAGACCATGAAGCACATCCTTTCCTTATTCGTGTTTTGAAATCCTGCCATCTCTACAAAATCTTAGACCTGTAAATCAAGTTTGGGGAAGATGAAACAGGATGCCAGAAATCACCCTTCGCTGCAAATGGAATTTAGGGGAAAGAAGCAGGGGAAGAAGAAAACGTTAACTGTTCTTAATTAGAGATGACAAGGCAAGACTATGAGCTCCCCACCAGTGAGTACGGGAACCGAGTCACTGGTGTCCCTGGCTGTTTTGGAGTGCTGCTGGCAGGAGAGCAGAGCTCGAGGGCAGCACCTGGAGAAAACAAATGTGTCAGCAAGTTGTGCATCGTCTACTGGCTTCCTAGGGGAGAATAGGACAGGATTATCACAACAGGTCTTTTGCATAATTTTAGAGTTTAATTCACTTGAAGGAGTACGCTGAGTTTTGTACTGAGCTTTTGAATAGGCTGTTAAACCATACGGGGGCCCTATGACTCCCACAAATGCTGTGGAGGGCATGAAAGCCATCGGTATTTGGGCAGTGTACTTCAACTACCTGTATCTCCCCTCTTTAATCTATTTTTTAGAGTTAGGACAGAGGAATTTTAGTGAGTGCTTGACACTGTGCTAATGAAATTATAAGCTTATCTACTCATGTTAGTGGAACTGGATTATTTTTTGCTCTAAAAATTGATGCTTTTAAGCATGCTGGATAACAGTCCTACTAAACATCCCAGCATTGTGTAAAATAGAACCCCAAATTCTTTTATATTCCACCAAATTTCTTTATGCTTTAATTTACTAAAACCTTAGAAAAAATATAGTAGCTCTTATATTTCGAGGAATCAAAGAAATCCTCAGACTTCAGTACTTCAGCACACATCACTTAGTTCAATTTATAGTGAGAGCTGTGTATTTACCTAACAGGAAATACATTTTAAAGGTTTGGGGAAGAGCTTACAGAACTTTTTTTAAGCCATTCAAGAATTGTGCAAGAATTTTTTAATTTTTTTTTTTAAGGTCTCTGCTCAACAGAATTCCATGTTTTCTAGTGGGGCATGTTTGTTCGACAGTGACTAACAGTGTATCCAAGTTTATTTCCACCTGTGTTATACACAGTAATAAAATATTCACCAGGCTGATCTATCACCTGCCTTACTTTCTGTTCCCATGATTCAGTTTTGTTTTCCGTTTTTCTTCACTTGTCCTGCCAGTATATGACCAATAAGTTGCTTGATGCCTCTACTGGTCACAGATGAGTCACGCACTTGGGTCCTGGGTCTGAACACTCTCCAGGCTTAGGGGGAGCTTTGAACTCTGTGTTTCACGGGCCCCAGCAAAAATCAATTGCTCTCAAGAGCCCAGGCTCTGAAATAAGGCTGACTCTGTAGCCGTGGACAAGCTCTGCTTTGCTCTCTGCTTGCTCTCCTTTGTGACTTTGGAGACAGGCTTAGCATTGCTGACGCACTACTGTTCACAGTTTTCCCTTATTTTGTGCCTCTTCTGGGCTATTCACTTGACGTTATCTAACTGCCCAGCAGAGGAGGTCGGTGAGAGTAGCAGCACTCGGGCTACTTGTTCCAGGCAATTGCCATGCAATAGCGTTTATGAAGCTTGAATGTCAAGCATTTTAATAATCTCAGCTTGACTAAACAAGGTTTAATTATTTATAAGGAGAAATATGTTCTGTAACTGTAAGCCCACTGTGTGCATGAAGAGATATTGCTATTTTTACTCATTATCAATTCTGTTTAGCATTCTGGTGTTTAAAGGCCAATGAAGAGACTTGATCCCATTATGCCTGGCATAACATTTTAAGAAAACAGATATTCCCTGTCAGACGGTCTAAGGGGAAGTGCCTTGTGTCATGTTCTCAGTTGTTACACATAACCAAAATATGGGTATCTGTGTTACTGCAATACCAAACTTGAATTTGTTAATACTTCTCAGAGGTGCTTATGTCTGGTTTATAGGCATATTAATGTGATCGTGTAGTTTTCTGCCAGCTCAGGGTTGTTCTCTTATGCTTACAGAATATACAGAAGAGGGCAGCCCTGTCAGAGACATCAGTCAAGAGCCTAAGTCAATTTATTTATGACTTGACTTGTGACTATGGCAGGGACCATGCTAGAGATGTTCCATCAACAAAGCAAGTACACCCCCAAAGTGAAGCTTTGCCACGGTCAATGGAAGAAAAATACTCAGTGGATTAAGTTAAGCAGTGGGGACATGGTTTAGTGGTGGACTTGGCAGTGTTAGGTTAATGGTTGGACTCGATGATCTTAAAGGTCTTTTCCAACCTAAACGTTTCTATGATTCCATAAGACTTTTTATAGCTTATACAGAAGTTCCTTGGCTGTTCCTGGTGCTAGCTCCAAGACAGCACGTATTAGATTTCATCACAAGAATATGCTAGTGCAGCTTCTAAGAAGGAAGCGCTTTTAACTTCTTTTTGTACATAATAAATATGAAAATACAGAGAAGAACATGATGGCTGATGCAGGAACAAGAAAGTATGCCACAATATTATACACAGTCATTTCTAAAGACTACTTGTGACACGTTTGTTAGTGTTGTTTTCCAAAGTCTGCCCATAGTTAAAATTGTATATCTTAAGAGGACAAAGCTTTGCACATTGCCAACAACATATTGCTCCTTGTGGAAACAAGTAACAATTGAGTTCAAAAAGGCATGTTTTCGCTGCAGTCATTGATGCCTCAAACCGTGAAAATATAGCATGTTTTCAGTAGTTATCCACTACAGTTCGTAATTATCCATCGTGTGGGGTGGTGGGAATCTCCTTGCATTGCTCAGGAGAGTTCTAGCAGAGGCAACTCCATCATTTAAAAACCAGCAGGAGAGATGAAAAACAGACACAACACCTTCTCTGTCATGGTATTGGCCTGTTCTGTGGTGGACTTTGACTTGAATGCAAAATTTTGGGACTCCAGGAATTATATAGCCACAGGAATTGCGTAAGACACGGCTGTTTAAGTGAAGATAAAGTTTTTAATGCTTATCACTCCCTGCCCCCCCTCCAAAATCCATCATGCAACTTTCAAATTACGTTGTATGATGAAAGACAGTCAGAGTGCCTGTTCAAGAGCCATTGATCATCTCAATTGCTCATCTCCCGCTACCCTTGTGCTTAAATGAGACAACAGATTTTGGTTTTTTTTTTCCAAATTACAATACACAGATTTTTACTGAATCTCTTGTGCACGATGCCCGAATCAAAAGAGAATACCATATTTGTGCAGAGGGAGGAGTGGAACAGGGAAGACTGTGCATAAAACCACCTTAACAATATATTTGTCATAGCTATGCTCTTCAGTCATCTTGAAGTATTTACATCTACTTCTTTACCCAGCCATATCTTACTTTGGTATCTAAGCATTTTGCACCAGAAAAATCAAAGTGAAATGTTCTTGTGTTAAATAAAAGCAAGCTTATTGCCCTTACTGGGATTCTCAACACATACACGCTGGTGGGTAACACCAGTGAGCCTCTTGCTTTGTCTGAGGACCTTTCCCCCTCCTCTGCCTCTCCCTCCACGTGAGGAAGTTGCTGAGATGAAGGCTGAGCTCTAGAGCTGACTTCTCCTGGCGGCTCTCTTTTCACCGACTGGCAAGTATGACACTCTTGGTTTGGTTCTTCTGAGGCTCAGTACCATTTGGATACGCATCTTTTCTCCTGTTGCTAAATAGGTCTGTCTGCTGGTCCAATGTTGATGTGAGAAGTCATCACCGTAGACTGTCCATCTTAGGGGGAGGTCTGAAAAACAGCAAGCAGGGGTTTTGTAGGATGATCTTGAATCTGAAGGGAAACTTCTAAGTTAATGAGAGTGCAGGAGCTGGTACGTCAGCTGCCCAAAGAGATAGGTGACAAGATATGACAAAATACATTTTAATACGCATCCATGGTAGTACTAAACAGGACGTGAATTGTCCTATGAAGAGCATGAGTTATAACAAAACCCCTTTTTAACCAGTTGAAGTGGCTAAGGTATTGGCCACTGTGACTTACACCATGCTTGTTGGGCTAAAACCTTTTTAAACGCTCTTTCCTTCGATATTGCATTAAATGACTTCTCTATCCTGTCTGTAGTTTCAGCCTTGATCATCTATATTTTACAAGCTCAGCCAAATACCTTTATATATTTTCCCAAGGTTTCATCATTTTTCAGAGATCTTGTAAACGTCTACAGGTTGTTTATTGTGCTGTTTAAAACCTCTCTTCAAATCTCTCCTTTGTCCTGTTTTCTCATCTTTTTTTTTTTTTTTTTAATAACTTCTTGTAGAATTTAGCTTTGAGACTGATAGGTAGTGAAATAGACAGAAATAGGACCAAATAATAGAGCTGTTGACAGCTTTCCTAAGAGTTGCCCTAGTTTTACTGGTAAAAATGTTTAAGTTTCTCTCCGAACGGCAACATTTTTTAGAGAAGTAGCTGGATTCAGAATGCACGTGTTAAAAGCATATTTGCTGTACCGATGATTTGGTTATTTTTTTCTTTTAACCTTTGGACTTCTCGAATTGATCTTCATGATAACTTTTTTATCGTAACCTAAATTTCTAACTGTTGCAGTCTTACTGCGTCTAAAAGAAGAAGATCTTATGTCAGCAGCTGGACTCAGAATAGGTGTTTATTTTTTTTATTCCAGCAGTGGTTTAGTCCTTGGCATGCATTACCACTCTCGATGCTCATCACGCTCAGGGAGACAGCTTTAGGGAACTGCTCCTCAGCATTTAGGAAACATGAACTTCTTAAGCTTTTCTTTATCTGGAGGGTGGTTTGCAAAAAAGGTATGCATATTATTGTTTGAACTTAAAAATGAGATTCTGTGCATACCCTCTGGCTTAACATCATTTTATCGGTTTTCCTCTCCCTAGAAAATATGGCTATTATTACAGCGGATGTAGGACCAGGTGAGACAGCCGGTATGTGCCGGTGTGTTTAGCAGTAAATTGCAAGGCCTCTGCTCACAGCACCAGAGCTCTGGAGATGCTCGTGGCATGAGTTGGGAGCGTTTTTCCGGACCAGGTCTTCAGTGCTCCTGTGAGAATCAGGGTTGATGATATTTAGCGGAGATGAAATTTTTGGTGAGGCAGGTCCTCAAACACTATAAACCTGCTATAGCTCTGACAGTGAGGAGCTTAAACATGAAATGTCATTCGCTTTCCCTTTAAATATAGAAGTTAAATAAGAAATATAACTCAGAATTATTCCTGTTCTAGTTTATTACCTACTTTTATGTTTCTATAAAGAACCGTTTTTTAATACAGTCATTAATTGTGTCATTGTGGAACGAGGTGTACAACATTTACAATAAATCCCATGCAATCGGTGGGGGGAAATCAATGAATAAAGAAAAAAACAAAATCAACTTGTAGAAAGCTGTAGTGTCTCCTGAATTTTGTATGGAAATAATTTTTTTTCTTCTTTCTGATATTTGTGCTTCGATATTTTAGTAGCTACAAAGGAAGTTGAAGCTTGACCGTACAAAATGACTTACCTCCTTTCACTTAGTCCTTTAAACATTACAAAAAAGCTATTAGTATTAAATATTTTAGGGTCAATAGAATTAATTAGCACTAAGCATTTCAAGTGATCTCTTGCAGCAGAGCGTTGTCCAGATTGGGGATAGGGATAGTTTCTGAGGCCCAGGACTACTGTGCCGCTGCAGCTGGGAAGGTGGGGGACAGGGGGACATGGTTCCATGTTCTTTTGTTGCTTTAAACTTGGGGTCAATTTTTATTTTTATTTTTTTTTTCCCGGACAGCTGTGACTTTTTATATCGCTTTTCACAGCTGTGCAGATCTAGTCTGCCTTAGGGCAGCGATTTTCTGTGCTTCAGAGAAATCGTGGATAACTTAAATGAGGTGATAAATAAATACATTAGTTAGCCAGCCGAGATGAAGTGTAGGTCTGCTGTTACACAGTGTCTGGCTCCCTGTTTATAAAAATAAAGCAGGACCATTTCAAAACACTTTAGATTCCCTAGGGGAAGAAGATGAATTTTTTTGGGAAAGGCAAATGTTTCAAGAGAAAATGCCTTTTTCTTACCATTATCTAGATCATCATTTACAGCGGTGACTATAAGTAATAATTTCAGGTGTTCACTTTTAAGAGTTCTGTAGATCAAGTGCTCAGATGAAAACATGACAACAATCACTAAGATGGTATTTCTTGTCAGGATTTGGGTAATTCAGGATGCAATTTTCAAAAGTAGTTGAAGCCCTAGTCCTGCTGTATTTCAGTGCAAATGTTGCGGTGATATCAAAGCTGGATACCCAGCAAAAGACCAGACAGACGTCTAAATGCTTAAAAAGCCCAACTGCCAGACAGCAGGAAAATAGTTTGGGCTTGCAGTGGTATTAATCATCGCTACAGGTATCCAGGAGAGAAAACAGAAGTATTCAAGTGGGCTATTAGGCATGATGGCAGTGCATCTGTCACGTAAGTGTGCCCCTTGGAGAACAGGGTAGGCACACAGAACTCCAACTGCCTTCAAGCTTTGAAGACTTGGCAGCTTGCCCTACACCATACCCCAGCAGATATTTGTCTGTTAAGCCGTCTTCAGCTGGTTCTCTTCCACGAACCTGTCCATCTTTTTTCGTGAGCCTGTGTGCAATTTTTAATGTGAACAAAATCATGCGGCGTGGGGGTTGCTAGACTAGCTATAGGTTTTATAAAGAACCACCTCCCTATATTTGTCCTAAATCTGCCAGCTGCTACCTTAATTTGATGTCCCTAATTCTGATACTGTAGAGATCGTGCCATCCATTCTCCATCTCTGTGGAATTCCAGAATTTGCATCCTTTCATTATATTTCCGCTGAGCATCTCTACTCCAGGCTGAAAAGTCCTAGCCCGCTTAGCTGGTTCTTGTAAGGAAGCCTTGTCTTTCCATGCCTTGGCTGGTCCTTTTCTCCTTCTTTTTGACCTTTTACATTTTTACTAATGATAGGGAGGTGCAAAAAGATGCAGATATTTCTCTGAGATTAACATCTTAAATGATGCAACTTTTTTTTTTTTTTTTTTTCCTGGAAAATCTTACTCCTTTTGCTCATGCTTGGGGGCTCCTGCTACGTGTAATGCTGGCAGGTACTTTGTCAGCCTTGCATATGCACCTCTCTGCAACAGTCTTGTAGGATAATTGATTCCAAGGCAGAATATCCATTTATCTTCGTATTAGGTACTATGGTCATGTTGTCCAATTTCAGGGCCTCTATAGCCATTTCACAGCAAGCTGTTTTATGGATGACTGTTCATTAGGATCTGGAGAGGCATATCACTGTAGGACACTTTGTAATCCTGTATTTACAAAAATAGAACCGAACCATCTCAAACAGTGTTGGTACTTGGGGGTGTGTGTGAAAATCTTTGGAAAAGCAGAAGGGCTTTTAAAAAATGCAAAATATTTTTCGCACTATTCTGTTGAGGTGTGGGTAGGAGGTACACGTATAGGGTATAGTCCGCTCAGCTCCTAAAAACTTACTGCCTCCAGGTTACTTGAACCTTTTGCATTGTATTTACATTAGAGAAAGTGGAAAAAATGCAAATGGTGAAAAAAATGAAATGGTGAAAAAGCTGTTTGTAAAGTTTTGGAAAAGGTGCATTGACTTTGCCTCTATCTTTTTTGCACCACGAGCCCTTTTCTTTACAGTTTTGCTACTGAAAAAAGCCCAAAAGGGAAAAAGGAGCAGGGAAAATCTGACACCAAAACATCCTCCCTTTTTTTTTTTTTTTTGGTGATGAAAAAAAATGATTGTGAATTTTTAAAAGCAGCCTGCTTTTCTGTGCGGCGTTCTGATGAGCTTTTGTTTGTCTTTGGTACAGAACTTAAAATAATTGCGATCAGCCTTTGAACGTCCGCGCTGACCAGACACTGTGATCTGGGGAAGCACGAGGAGCTGAAGGACATGTCTGAGGGGGAACACTTAAGCTGTGTCTTAATTCTGCACCGTACTGGGTGGCTGTCTAACGCGGGAAGGAGCAGCAGTATATTTTCCGGCGCTCTCTTCATGCGGTTCTCAGGAATTGTTCCCGCTATTCTTCTTGATAGCACCCACAGGGAGCCTAAGAAATGATTGAGCGGCGAGCAGCCCTAGGGCAGTGCCAAGGATGATGGGGAGACGCCGGCTTTTAGCCGGGCAGCGTTTGCTCTGCCGACAATCAGTCCCTTTCACAGCCCCTCCGTTGCTTATTTTGAAGTGTCAGGCAGGGCACTCGCGGCTGAACTGTACAATTTGCGCTTCTAAAATGAGATTATCTTTTCCTCCTCTGCATCTTTATGGCCTTTGTGACTTGCTTTTAAACCAAAGGCCAGGTTAGTGCAAGATTCTGGCACTGAAAACCACTCATTTTGGGAAGTTTTGTTCAGAATTATTTTATCGGGACCACTGATTCTTCACAGTGGAAACTTTTCACAGAAATGCGTTAACTTTTGTCTGTCATTGGAAAAACATATTCCAGGTCTAAAATGACCCGATTTTAAAGTATGTGCACACCAATAAATGTGTTTTCATACACCAGGAAAGTAAAGGGAGGCTCTCCTTACCTTCTTGTATCTCCCACTGAACTTAAATATGTTAATTTTGCAGGGAATCCGAACTACGAGAAGTGGACGTATGATATTCCATCAGAAATTCCTATTTCCTGGACTGCTAAGTTTCAGTTGTTTTAGTCACTATACTTCCCTTTACGGGGTGTAGTGTGAATAAATTCCCTCAGGCCTTAATCCCGTCAGAGGTGGTGCTTGGGGATGTGAGATCCGAGGGTGCATCTGGACTGTTGCTGACTGGGAATCTCATTGCAACACCCTTCCAGTACCAACGTGTAACGGATCCAGTGTTGGCTTGTAACGACACCCCTCTACACTATCCAGCCATTTGTAAAAGCTCCGCATGCTGAGTATTTAGCAAGGCCTCATAGCTGAGTGCTTCTCTTACAACGGAGTTGGGAGTGTTTTTTTTTCTGAAAAGAGCAAATATTAGTGGTGTTTCAACAGTAAAACCTGTGGTTCTCTGCTATATCTAGTTAGAGGAAAAAAACAGAATTCCATGGTGCAGGCTAGCTGCTAAGTGCCTGACCTCAGGTTGTAGCTCAGGTTGTGTTTAACGTTTTCTTTGATGAACAATTGAGTTGATTGTGCAGGTAAGCAGGCAGGTGCCGAGCTTCCAGAGCACATCTCTTACACCACGCTCTTCTTTTTCTGTTGTGACGTAGGTAACGTCTCAGTTCCCACACTTATTAAATGAGCGACCACTCAGCAGGCACAAGAAAAGTACTGACCCCCTTTTCTTAAAACAGATTACCTTCAGCTTTGAGGTTGACTGCTGCTCACACTTTCTGTCCTGAGAGATATAAACCCTGTTTGCCAGACTGTAAACCCCACTGGTAAGTAAACATGAAGGATGAAGTTAGAGATCTGAAATCACCTTGAATAATGATGCTCCATAGAAATCACAGTCGGCGTTGCTCTTATGATAATAGAGTTGCATGCAGGGGTTGGGCTACAATGAAGTTTTGTGCTGTAGACCAGGGGATCTGATGTAATCAGACTGATGGAACAAAATCAGGTATTCAAGGGAGAGGCAATTAATCCTTCATTTAAGGACACTCAAATCAGCAAGACATGTAGTGGTAAGGATATAAATGAGTCTTTAATGTGGACTTCATGATAGGTAACTCCTGCAGAGGCATCTATCAGCTGTATATAATGGTAATTTGCAGCTCTCCGAGGAGTTAGAGACAACAGCTGACAATTTTTCAAGCTTTTGCTGCTAGTATTCACAGCGGGGTTAGTCTCTTGCTCAAGGAGTAGGCCTAGCACTTTAGAAGATTGGTATCACACTAATTTTTTTCTCTTCTGAAGAAGATAAAAGGTTGGCTTGAAGAAAGCAAAAAAAAATCCATAGGAAAGGATATGTTGGAAAACTCATTGTAGTGGTGTCCAGTGTGTAACCCAGTAGGCTACCTTCAGCGTCTGGGCTTGGGACCTTGGCATGAGATCCAAAACAAGTCACGTGGTGATCTGGGAGCTGTCTGAAGGCAGCTGTTTGGGAAAAGGTAACTCTAAGGGGGTGGTTTAAATCCTGCCCATCATCCAAACTTCCCTGTTGCACTCCGTGCTTCAGGAGAGGACCAAGGTCCTCTTCTGAGAGTAGTTGTCTGGCCTGCGCAACTAGTAGAATAGAACTAGAAAAAAGCTGGCATCAATTTTAAAGCATTTATTTTAACACATATCCAGGAAGCACATCTCCTGGGGGAACGCACTCATCACTGTGATTTTGGCTGGTTGGAGTACATTGGTGCACGTCCTCCTAGATCACAATCCCAGTTGAGACTCTTTTGTTCTGATATTTTTACCATTGAAAGAATCAAAGATTCAATGGGTCAGAGAGAGTGGTGCTGTAAATAGGAAGGTTGGGAGCATTTACGTGAGAGGGTCCTGAACCAAAAGGTCTCTCTCTGTCTTTTGCCTTGTGTCTGTTAGATAAAACATCCCTGTGTCAGATGCTAGAACTTTGGTTTGCCCCTCTAGCCTGCAAAGTGCCCTACTTCTCAGGTATGATACCTGACCTCAGAAACTCTCATCCCGCAGAACTGTGGGGGTCTGCAGTCTGGGTGCTCCTGTCCCAGATAAGTCTACATGACTGACCCCGCTTGAAGGTCTAGCCCAGGCTTCTGCCCTCTGTGAGGCCTGGGAGCTGGACTGAGATTTTTTTGAAAGCAAGTAGGGCTTCTTTACCTGGGATCATGCTTCTGCATCATGCCTTGAGGGACAGCAGTGCTGTCTGCATCGTTAAGGCAAGGTTGTTACTAGCAAGCGTGTGGGCCAAGGCTTGACCCAATAGCAGATCCTCATCAGGTTTCTGTTCCAGAGAAATATGGGGTGCTTAATGTACCGACCATAAGTGAGCAGGTGGGCAGGGTGCACAGCCTTTACGTGAGCATAATATTGCTTAGGAAGGTCTTGCAGTCTCCATCTCCCGTCTCCAACAAGAGGTAGCTACTGATATCCATTCATGGACAATTTTGCCAGTCTTTTTTGAGAAATTGCTTCCGGATGAATTCCATAATTCAGTCCCAAGTGCTGATCTTTTCCTTCCTGCTTGTTTCCCCACAGCAATTGCACTGAACAGAGAGGTTGCTCTGCCACTTTTGCCTCAGGCAGCCGATACCCACTTGGTCTGTAATGACCTGCAGGCAAGCAGAGCGCTAACCCTAACCCAGGCTCCAGAGCAGCATTTGAAGCAGGGGAAGTAATAGGAATTTCTCTCATCCGTCTTCATCTCTCCACTGGGAAACTCCTCAAGGGGCTCTGGAAATTGATTGCCAAAAATCTAATTTGGATAGAAAGTATAAGCGATTCTGTGGTGCTGATTAGCATGAAAAGGGGTTTATTAATGCTTTTCATGCACTGGTAAATCCAGTGGTAAATTCAGCCTTGAAGGTCATTAGTCATAGTGCTAAGAATCTAATTGAACTTATCCATTTCCCAGCAAAATATGTCGACAGCCATCTCCCTTCTTCTCTACCTGAGTTTTTGACGCTCCCCAGGAGGGAAGGTGCACTTTTGCTGCGTATGCGCGTGGCCCCAGGGACGCGGGCAGGTACACCTATGAGGGCTCCCACTGGATGTGCAAATCTGAGCACTTGAATGAACATTTCCAGAAATAAGGTTCCTGTGAGATCCCGCAACCGGCTGGTGCAGGTTTCTGAAAGTAAAGATCAAGATGAATTGCACTGACTCTCTCTCGCTTTGGAAGGCATTAAAGAGACGAGGCAATTTATTGTATCCTACTTGGACCAAATTTTTCCTCAGAAGACGACTGTTAAGTCAACTATGGAAACATGGATTTTGTAATGAATTTTACTTTTTTTTTTCTTTAAGTTAAACATATTAACTAAAGATTTTTACTTCTCCTTGCCCCCCCCCCCACCCCGAATAACAAACACGGATAAAGATTAAAAATTTTTCTCCATGTAGCTGGGAAAATCTCAACCTCCTTCACTTTCTTATTTACCTTGCTTACATCTAGGAAGACATCTTCTCATTATTGTAAAAGAAATGTCTCTTCTAATGCTGTCTCTGCTATTAGTTAGCTTTACAAAAGCTAAGTGTCTGATATTAGAACATTTGAACTAATGCATTAGCCTTGTAATTGCCTATCCCTGACCAACTTATCTCATAACTTTGATAATTAAGCAGTAGCATAACTAGTAAGGATGCAATTTTTCTTGGGTATTAAATGTGAGTGAAGATATATTTTTGGTGTAATTTTTGGCTTCAGTCTCTCTTAAGAAATAGATTTAACACTTGTTAAACCAAACCAGATAACCACTGGTAGAGTGGATTGAAAATAGTATTTGTTTTTCTTGATTTTTTTTTTTTAAAAAAGGAAAAAAAAAATAGAAAAATATAGTTTGCTGAAAGATTTTACCCTCATTTTGTTCTTGAGATTTAATCATTTTGTGTCCTTTGCTTATTTGTTAAAAATCTTGAAAAAAAAGAAACTATTTTTTGGAAGGTGTTTCAAATAGTGAGGCCCTCTTTGTTTCATCAGTACACATTTTTAACTTTACTAATACGAATATGGAGACAGGAGAAGTATTTTGTGAGGAAGTACTTACAAGGCTGAATGGATACACAGCTCCTACGGTGAACTCTGAAAAACGCTGTAGATAAAGATCAGATAGTAATGTCTTTGTAAAAGCTTTTTTTTTTTTTCAGACTTTCATGAATGATAATGGAAAGACAGTGAATTGTCATGGAATAAAACCCTGTGATTTTCATAAATAATCACTTAAATCTCTGCAAAAGTATTAATAGTCTTAGTTGTAAACCTGTTATTTCTAAGCTTACCAAAAAATTGACATCAGTCTTGTGGTTTAACCGTGCAAATAGAAGAAGGGATGGTCTATTGATTGCTTAACCAAAAGAAGAGAACCGCTGATGAAGGGAAGCAGGACTGCATTCAGCATACTCACGGATGCTTTGAGATAGCCCTTTAAAGAAAAAAAATTGCCTGAAAAGCATGGTCTCTTGTAATAGGTTTCACTATTGAATGGTGTGTAAGTTGTTTTTTTCTTTTTGGAAGGTCATTTATTTTTTTTTCTCTCTCTTAGTTTTACTGAGATTGGAATCTGTCATGTCCTTACTGACTTAACTAACCATTATAAAGTCTGTTTAACTAAAGAAAAAAAGTCAATTCCTGCTCTCGCTTAGACATTTTAAAAACTATTACCCTTGCTTATCTCTTTTAATGCTGAATTCTGTGCCGTATTGTAGGGGCAATGTTGCTGCCGTGAGCTTCCAAGCCCTGCTTCAGCTGCTGGAGTGCAGTGTGGAGCATGAAGGAGTCCTGGGCAGCCAGTTCACTCGGCAATGGGAGCCCCACATACAGCTCTGCCTCTTTGAGGACCAAACTGCCATCAGTTGGACCAATCTGTTGGCTGGTGGGTAGAGAGCCCATCTTAATGCCTCCAAGGGTCTTTGTGTCCAGGGAACAGAGCCTTTCAGCAAAGTCCACCCAAGCGTATACTCTTCATTGTCCCTTAAGCAGGCTGCACAAATTAAAGATTTCTTATGCCTTCTCTTTGGGCAAGCACCGTGGAGTGGCTAGTTGTTAGACAAGAAGTAGTAGGTTACCTTATGAGCAGCCTCAACAGTAATATGTTAAAAAACAAAGGAAAAAAGTGAGTTTTAAATGAAGTGTTGCAAGTGTGTAGACTCAGGCATATGTATGGATCTGTGCCAGGAATTTCCAAGGAGCCCTAAAGTATTTAGGGCATAATGTTATCCATGGAAGCGGGAAAGAGAGTCAGAGCAGTTCCACGCCGCCTCCACAATAAACACCAGACTCATGCAATGATTTTACAAGCGGTCACTGCAGGACCTCCGTCACTGCGGCCATTGCGGAATGCAAAAGATTGATCTACTGTCCTAGAAATGAATGAGTAAAACATGTAAATATAAATGTTCACCCCGACCCTTTCGTCACACTGTAGCGCAATTACAAATAAATGAGTGAAGTCAGAGGAGGAACTTTTGCCTACAGTGCGTTACTAAATCAAGTCTTTGAGACAAATTAAATGAAACACTTAGTATAGCTGCTTTATTCATAATGATTACACAGGCTTTCATAACTACTAAACATTGGTTAAATTTTATACCTTTTTAGTTCTTTCCTGACTATTACCTAATCAGATCAAAGTCATGTATCTAACTTCCTTATGAAAATCAGTTGATATATTCTACAAAAAACCAAACCCTCTTCTGCTTGGTGGGCAAAATGTAAGATGTCATGCTAAAGAAAAAAAAAAAAAGGAAAAACATTCTTACTATGGATCAATCTTTTTCTCTCGTTCCAGATTTCCCATACTGTCAGACTTCCTCTGCTTTTATTGGTAGCTTTCCATATTCGTGACTGAGATATAATCAGTGTTTTACCTTAGTTTACCTTGGTGATGTGCTAGGCATGTTCTGTGCAAAGGGTATTCACTCAAAAAAACCCCAAACCAAACAAACGCAAAAGTTTTCTGTGCTGTCAACAAAAATGCTGTCCTATTTCTTGTTCGTTATAAATATGGAGAGTAAATTATCCTGGTTTTCTTTACAGTGTGATTTAACGCACTCAAGAACTTTATGATATCTCTCTCAGTCTTTTCATCTCTAGATTAAGCCGTCCCAGTTCCTGAATAATTTGTTTCCACTGCAAAGGAATATGCAATAATGATATTGTATAATGATACCCACAGAATGTTTTTCTGGAAGTGTTTCTTAATATGTGTATGACAGACTATGAGATATGACAGACTATATGAATAAGAAAGTAAGTATTAAATGGAACAGGAGAGAATCTAAAAATCATACTGTAGGATATGAAGCAATGTATGTACTGACACTGTTTAGAAATAACAGTAAAAAAACAAAAAAGGGAGAGTGGGACTGGGATACCACCCTGTGCTTTCAGGAACCTTATCCCATCCGTCCGTAAAGGAAGGGGTTTGTGGTGTTCAGGAGGGTTATGGATAGTTACAAAGATGTCAAAGATTATATACACTAATATATATATATCTTTTATATATATATATAGAGAGAATATAATATATAATACTATATACAAAGATTACAAAATTACAAAGATGTCACAGTTGCTGAAGAGTGACCTGTAGATTGATAGGATGTATATCAGGGAGGCCCAGACACTTTAGTCAAGCAGATAAAATATAATTCAGCATTGAAGAAATTGTAAAGATTAAAGAAAGGGAACTAGGGAAAATCCTGCCTCCTAGGAGAGTGGGGATTGATAAGCAGTAACTCCGCCAAAAAAAGTAAAACAGAGAAATGCCAGTGGGCTAATGACAGGAACTGGCATGGGATTTGGAGAAAAGAACCCAGACTGTAGGAGGAGAAATCCTGGAGGAGGAAAGATGGATCAGGGGTACCTCCCTGGAAGGCTGCCTGCCGTTTCTCCTTAACGATAACTGCTTCCATTTAAGAACCGTGCAGGGCTCTGCTCTTTCTGCTCAGAAGTTTTCTCTGCCTTCTGTGACAGCTTTTGGACCCCTTCGGAGTCAGGAAGGTGTTCCTACCGTATTGGTTAGGGTCAAAAGGTATGAAACAACACTGGTAACTAATTAAGAATAGGATGTAACGGTGATTCACTAGTTTTGTCTTAACCCAACAAAGAAGGAAAATGGGCCGAGGTGAATGGTATGTGGGACCAAAATGAACCCAATAGATAGTCAGCATGAAGTGATAATGAAAGTTACACCCAGTGCAGTCCCCTAGAAAAAAGAAAAAAATTAGTTTCACGTTAATTTTGATCATTTTCCTGTAAACTCCAGTTCCTTTTCAGCAACTTAAAAGTTGATTATAAGAAAACAAGAAACGACAATTGCTTCTGAACGTTATTAAGAGAAGACTTCAACTTCCTAGGGAACAGATAAATGAAGCATCAAAGTATAGCAGCATGGCATTTCTTTTTATTTTTAATTCTTCATGTCACATTTTCATTGGACACATCAGAGAAAGCAGCAGGCAGGCTGTTTTGGCTTTAATGTTTGAGAAATAGAAATAGAAGAAATAGATACTTCAAATTCAAGGAGATGTAAGATCAGCATAAAAGATGCTGTTTTGGGGGAGCCAGTGACATTAGATAATCAAGCGTAGAAACCCCATATTTCTATTTAACTGCTTTTCTTTGCTAGATCTCTTGAGGCTGCCGGCAGCAATCACTTTGTAAACCAGAAAACAAAATGGTAATTGGAAATTCACTTAAAAATGCAACTTTCAGAATAAAGCCAGGTATACACACCCCAGAAAAAGAAGTTATGCAAACCTAATGGATTATGTTAAAAAGAAAGAGCTAGCGGGAGAGATTAACCAGAGTGAGAAGTGCTGAAGGAGCTTCATTGAATGTTTGAGGAATAAAGAATGCGTATTATTCAAATGAAAAAAAACAAACCCAAAACCAACAAACACAAACATATCCAAACCAAAACTGGTGCGGAGATCTAAAAGCTTTAAAATGTAAAGAGAGGGAGACAAAGTCCTGTGCTGGGGCTGATGGAGGAGCTGAGACCCTCTGCCCAGGAGGAGCTATTGCAGGGACTGCGCTTCCAGGGATCGCCTGGTGTGCGAAGGGAGAGCGTCACTGCTACGGACCTTGGAGGGCAAGAGGGGCACGAAGCACGGGCCATATGGAGCCAGCTTCTGGCGAGGATACAGTCTCGTCTCTTCCCACTCCCATAAACATGGAACGGCTTGTGTGTGATGCTGTGCAGGAGGCAGAAGAGGGAAAGGAAGAAACCTTCTTTTGTTAATCTGCAAAGTAAAACCAAAGAAACGCCAACCGTCCCCAACCCAACCCCGGCCAATCTCTATATTTCTACCACTCAGAAGTTAGTGTAAATGGTTAAAGCTCCAAATATTTAAACCAGATCAAAATAAAAGCATGAAGTTTCAGTAGTCCACGACAGTAGTGCCGCTATCATCAGAAGGAGAAGCGTTTCCATCAATGTTTCCTTTGCTTGGAGTTATCTTTGAAGCTGAATCTTTTCATGTGAGGTCTCAAAGACTTGTTTTTCCTCATTTTTAGCCTTTGAAAAAGAGAAGCCGCATCTGATGTACTGAGGCACCGGGTTTTTAGTACTTATGGCCTCACCGTGCAGCTCTGTTAGTGAAATAACGTGCAGGATACAGGGAGGAGAGAATGCAAGAGGTTGCCATGATGGTACTGCTACTGCACACTTATGAGGTGTGAATACATGACATCCAGGCTTTCTTTTTAAAAGTTTTATTTTTTTCAGGCTTCTAAGGAGGAAAGAGAAGCTTACAAATATAATCAAGTGTAGGAGCAGATATGGTGACTTTGTACTGTTACAAAACAGGCCAGTGTTTCAAATTATTAGGAAGGTGAGAAAATTCTCTCGATCTTTAAATAAGCTAATTATTTATTTTCTTTTAAAGAGTTAATTCTGAATTTAGACTCCTAATTTAATTTTCTAGGACCTGCACAAGACTTTAGATATCTAAACGATATTCTATATAGATATTCTGTCCGCACTGCTTTAGAGCAGGCGTTTTGTGGATGTGGTCCATCTTCCTAAGGATTAGTCCTAAGGTGGAAAAAAGCTCCATTTTCCACCTGGAATTTTAAAGTGATATTCTAAGATGATCCTTCTTTGGGCTCACCTGTGCGTCTGCTTGAGGGGCAAAGGGCTGAAGCCTCAACTTTGCAGGGCTGGAACGGTTGATTCCACAGTTCGGTCACGTAGCAGGAGCATTTTGCGTTCCTTCCTTCAGATGTCTTGTAAGATCCAGACATATTCTGTTACAAAGACCCCATGGCTCTTGAAAACCTCTCCTAACATTTGTATTCCACTGTGTGAAAGGAGAACCCATCCATTTAGCTATGATAATGGCAAAGTCCCCAAGTAGTGAATTCCCTTGACGCACTCTCAAAGTCTGAATACTAAGTAACTCATCCATTTTCAGAGTAGATTTTAATTCTGTTAATTAATTTGTAAAGCAATTAGGTACTCATGTAAAGTAAGCATGCTTTGAGGGAACAGCTAAAAAACCAAATGGATTTAAAAAAAATAGCTACAAGGCATAAGTATGTTAAATTTCCCATTTTTAAAACTAACTTCACAAACAAACGTTTTGTTAAATCATAGAGATCAAAATACAGATGTTAAACTGTTCATCTTTGTTTCTTTGGGAAGTTTACATAAAATAAATTCAACGACTATTTCTACAAACCAAAAGCCTCTTTGTTATATAGATTAGTAGACTCAATTCTCTGTTCATGCCACATTTCCTACTGTAAATCTGTCAATAGTGGCCTAATTACACCTGATTTATAGGTGACGTTGTGCCTTGTTGTGTAGACGCTGAGTTCCATAATGAATGGGTCAGTAGTAGATCAATTGTGATTAATTTTGAACGTTTCTCTTTTGGATCCTACTAGTCAAGGTGTAATTCTGACTATGCAGCAGGGCAGGGTCACGTCACTGGCAGATCAACCGACCTGTTTACTTTCCTCTCTGACTCCTACATGGGATGGGAACGTAGGGGAGCATTTGCAGTATAAAGCAATTTACGTACAGGCATTTTAGTTCCTTGAAGCCTTAATGGCAGCTGCTGCCTGTAAATCACTACCTGACTGCCATTTAATTGTAATATGTATATATTACATGTATACAATATAATATGTATATTGTAATATGTATATATACATATTAAATACATAATAATGAGTAAAAATTATTAAGATTTGATCTGTGGTATGTTCACGTGAGCAGTTTCATGGCCCTTGATAGAATTATTCATATGAATAAAGAAACAGATGATAACGTTCGTGGAATTGAGGTCTGCACTGCACATTCTTCAGGGGGATGCTTATTTGTTTAAATTCTGATTTCATTGGAATCGAAGACAAGAAAAACAGGTTCCACAAACATCATGAAGCCATTTCTTTAGGCTTAGCATTTATATAAAGCTTATTTCCGAAAATGTATAATGGGTAGTTAAGGCATAATTAGAACAAAGTACCACTGCTTTGTAGATATGGTAGAATTGGCTTTAGCAAGCTGGTGTGCAGAAGGCATTTTGTGCTTCAGTAAGTTAAATTCATTTTTACATTTAGGGAAATTAGCAGATGATTATGCAGATGTATAAGATCAACTTGTTGCAGGAGAAATCAGGCTGTTTTGCAAGCAGCTTTGGCTACCGAGCTGTGCAATTAGCTGTAGTCACCGCATTGGGTCATGAGGGAGCAGATCTGATCGGCGTCGTTAAGATACTGTGCATTTGCCTCAGTTTTAGTGTATGGATAATACATTAATATGGCCGGAAACAGACTTTCATGTAATTGTTTTGTCTCTACCCCAGCTTGCAAAGGGGCATTTGTCTCCGATCTGGAAGCCATGTGGCACCAAACGGACACTTGCGTACATCTGCCGGTATAAACCTAACCTCAGTCAGCCCCTGCCCCCCTCCCAATAGAATCTGGTTTCCTGCAGGTGAATTGTTAGCATCTTCTGAATATTCATCTTATTGGGAATTTGCCTGTCGGGGATGTGAAGATTCACTAGCGACTCAGTCACTAGGGAGGTGGGAAGTCTCAGCCCTTGGCTATAACCCTCAGCCCAGCTGTTCTCCCCTCTTGAGGAGGTCAGCGTTTAAACTGTACGGTTGAACGAGTGAGGTTTTCTGTCTTTTCCTATAAATGCTGTGGCAAATGTTAAAGACACCATTCTAGGAGATGAATACCCTTAGGAATTCGATCTGAAGCTTTTCTCATAACTCTTCATGAAGGCTCGGTGAAATATTTACCTCACCTCCTTGCCAATAATCCTAGTTCTGGCAACGTGCTCTAAAGGTGATGTAGAAGACACAGTAGCTTTGTCTGTTACCTGAAGAAAGGTAAAAATACATGAAAATAGATATTTTTAAATGGAAAGTGAGTGAGCTGTGGTGATTTTTAGGTGGTTCAGGGCCCTTTGCCTATTTAGTTTCTAACCAAGTAGGGGAGGCAGGTGGGGCAAGCGCTGTTCAACTCCAGCTCGGGCAGTACACCCATCATGGACTTTCTCTGGTTTCTCATTCTAGCTAACTTTCCTGGAAGCTAGAACATGAAGAAACAGATATTTTGATCTAGAGTAGGTATTCTTTGGTGTAAGTTATTTTATTTTTCTTGGTCATTGATATTACTGATAGATTTGAGGGAGATACCTAATTACGCACCTAACTACAAGGTGGGGCCTCATTGTTTTTCTTTTTCTTCCCTTTTATTATAATGGCCATCATAAAAAAGAAAAAGGCATGAAGCTGATTTTTTGAAAGTTAAATATGGGGGATTAATATTCATATTATGGATTGTTTCAAAGTAGAAATTGACCTCTTCATCCTCATTGGCGATGACAGGAAAAGACACTTTCATGAAAAGCTCCACTCTTCTTACAGTCCACATGGATATGAAGATTGATACCATCCTTCCTTAATGCAAAATAAATGTAAAGAATTTAAAGGATTAGAAATGTAATTATTTTCAGAAAATTATTTAATATGCCATTGGATCAAATTCTTTTGCTGCTCACAGCCCTGCCCTAGTATTTTGAATTTAATAATATTAAAAGCAATTAGTTTTGCTGTGGGTATTCCTTGTAAGTTAATTTTCACCCCAAATACAGTTTGCTTTTCTTAGGAAAAGGTTATTTTAAAATAAAACCATTGATAAATGGGTCTGACAATACAGCAGACTGCCCAATTTTTTTTCTCCCGAATTTCTATTTTGAATCTATTTAGGACTTCTGGGTTATAAAGATACATCTTTGATTGCAAAATATTTAAATGAAATATTTGACTTCTTAAGGGCCCGCAGGTTATATATAGCTAGGATTGTAAAAATATTCAGAGCACGAAAGAGTTGGAATAAGAAACAGTTTTACCTTATTGATGCAAAAAATGTAGCACAGGGGCCGAGTCTGTGAGGGAGTAAAATATACATATGAATCAAGCTGAGAAAGTGATTTTGAACAAGAATAAATTTGTAATTGTTTCATATAGCACCATTAAATTTTTTTTCCCCCAAATAAAAATGAAGAGGGTTTGAATCCACTTTGTTAAATATCATGTTAAACACAACTAAATAGTTCAAATTCGAGAAATCTTGGTTATTCAAAAGTGTTAGATTTGGGATATAAGGGTGTACATAGAAAAATGTGAATGGGTTATTATAATCTATGAGAAAAAACGTTTAATGAATTACAATTTGATTTTCACCCGAAGGAGCTAATTAATTAAAATGTGATATGTTCCATGCTTCCTGTTAATCTGAAGCTATATTTCTTTCCTGTTAAAAAACTCAAGGACAAGGAGTGCCCAGTTTGCCCTCAAATTGTTCTCCAATTTAGGCTTCAGCCTTCCTTTGCAGATTTATTTAGCATATTACGAAGTGTCCTTTCAGCGTATGTCTGTGTATGGGTAAACAGCTTGATAGAGGGAATGTAGACTTAGACTATCACTTGTATCCACAGATACCTATGCCATAGGTATAGTTATAGTAGGTGAAATAATGCTATCCGTCTGTAAATTAATTGGGTATATGCAGAGCAATTGCATATAACCTGGAGTTTGAAATATGATGCATATAAAATATAATTCTGGTGTCAGCGCAGACACCACCAAGTTGGTCACGAACACATCTGACAATGGATTTTATGGTCAGCGTTGGCATCTTTGCACAGGAAGAATTCCATCCTTTTTTTGATGTTTATTGATGTAATTCCATGTTCTTCTGTGACTGGTCTACATCATCTGAAACTTCGGAACCATTTGTGCAGACTTAGCCATCGGCGGATAAATTTGCTCATAAAATTGCTTTCCCAAAGGATTTTCTGTGACTAAGGTTTACAAAACTAATAGATTCATTCATTCATTTCATCCCGTAAGTTGGGATGGGCTGTTTCTTCTGGTCCTCGCGTGCAGAGATGCTGTGATATGTGGTGCTCTTGCATAGGGTGGCTTTTGCCAGGTGTTATCTGGTGACATCCAGCCGTTGTGGCCTCTCACTGCCCCACTCCTCGGGAGAGATTTCTGTTGTGTGAGGCCAGCAGGATCCTTCAAACCCCCAGCACAGACCGTGGCATTTCAAAATTTGGGAATGGTGGCTTTCCCCCTTGGAGTGCACTTGCCCAGGCAGGGTGACCGCAGAGTGAATAAGGTTGTGTCGGCCTGTGTTCTTCAGGAAAGCCAGGAGCTCTCAGTTTTCCTGTAGCCAAAAGTAACGACTTTAGATCCCAGCGCAATATTGCACGTGAATGATTTTGTGTTCAGCATTATGATGATGCAAGCCGTAGTAATGTGGAATATGGTGATAGACAGATGTAGGTGATTATTTAAACTGTTTTGTAATTAGATTGCCCAATCCCATTAGTTTATAAGTGTCTACTACTCAGCATAACTAATAGGAATTTTATGGGGAATCAATGAGGATGTGAAAGCATATTCCCTAGCTCTTATGATCTGGAAAGATAAGAATTCAGGAACAAAAATAAATGTATCTCAGAATTCAAGCACGTTATAAATCTGTTTCAGGGAGCCGACACGAGCCTTAATTTTTTCTAGCAGGGCTGTTTGGAAAAAACCCACACCAAACCAAAAAGCTTAAATCAACGAAACTACACATGAAATAACATGAAATGGCTTGGATAGGATGACCAGAAGAAATGAAATACATAGTTAGAATACTGGCAGGCTTGTGGCAGTGGCTGAGAATAAGCAAAGTGTTCACAGAAAGCTTCTTAGTGCTTGGATTAGAGTAATGGATGCCTTGAATTAGACTGGTTTGGTACTTAGGGTAGAAATGCAGGAAATAGGGTGCGGTTTTGTGGAATTACATAATCGCAATTTTTCTCTTATTGCCAACCAGATATTTTTGAAGCTTAGGACAGAAACGTAAGAGGATTTATATGTATCAATTAGGAACTGGGATCCCATAGCAGTAGGAGATTTGTGTGTAAATTGATGGTGACAGCAGGGAAAACCTGACCATGTAAAGCCCACCTTCTGGCAAGAAAACCATGTAGTCTGATATGGGGTTCACTCCCTTTTTCAGTCCAAATGAATTACGTGGAATGTTTCTGAGGTATAAAATTTAAGCTCAAACTGACAGAATCATGATTCTGAGGATCTGAGCAGCCTGTCTGAGCTCAGACTTTGGCCGTCTGAAATGGCAAGAGAGATTATTTCAAAATTCCTTAATTTGACTTCCACAGAGACTGGATTTTCTCAACATCAGGGAATATTGTGCAGAAAAGATCCCCATGCCATAACTTGTCTTACCTGTTGTAGCTTGCCTTTTTCTTATTTGTTGTATTAGTTATTTTCTCTCAGTTAAGATGTGCTGCTGCGAGACGTTTTCTTCCTTCGTTCGGTTTTGCACTGTAGGTACCCCTAATGTTGATTTGCCAGGTTTCGACTTGCTGACAAGATGTAGAATGCACAAAAAATGGAGAAATAAAACGCATTTCACTGAAGTACTTAACCTACCAGTGCCTCAAGTCAGGCCTTAAGTTATCTGGCATTGAATACGGCTAGTGACATTGCCTGGCGGGTTAGTGTTATTACACGTTACTTCTACCACAACAGGCTGTGTGAGAAAACGTGTTTTACATTGTAACTGTCTTTGATTTTTGTTACAGCAGTAGTAATAGGAATAACAACAAAAGTAATAACAGCAATAATAAAAAAGCCCCAAATGTTTGGGGTTTTTTTTGTTTGGTTTTTTTTTTTTTTTTTTTTTTTGTGAATGACATGTTCTCATTGCCTGCAGTAGCTTTAGTTACCTCACCGTCCAGATACTTTGGCTTGCTTCCTTTTATATTATTATCTGAAGAATGGTGCCAGGTCCTCATTGTTTAGACCTTTTAAGATCTTATAATTGAGTAACTGGAAGTAAGTTCGCAGCTGTCTGATCTGTTCTGCGTGTACAACATATACGCAGTACCGACGGTAAAAAAGCATTACTGTTACTTATAAAGCCAACCAAAAATTTCAAAAGAAGGTGGGATTTTTTTTTCTAAAGATCCTTCCAAAAGCCGCCAGAAGCAACCGAAGGAACAGGATGTATAGCTGAATTTTTGTGTTCGTTTTGTATCTCTGTAAAACTGTAAGTGAAAGGATCACTGTTCTCTCTAGGAAAAAAATATTATACAAGTGAGCAGAGCACTTTCGATAGTAACAAAACTTTATTCCCTCTGAAGGTTATATTATGTGCAAATATAAGGGTTTTTTTTTCATTTATTATAATGTAAAAAACCCAACTTGCTGCCACTCATTTTATACACCAGTGGATGAGGAGTTTTCTATTCATATGGTTGATCCAAAGATGACTTTTTCACACATCGACAGATGCTATGACCTGGAAAACAGCCAGAGCAGTCCCAAGATGACTCTAATTTTGCCTGATCCCAATCGCTCTCTGAGTGCTGTCAGACCTCAGGCTCCATCCGTGCCCTCCTTACCCCATGCTGCATACTCTGACTATATGTGGGAGCTGATGACCTTGAGATTTTGCAGTATCCAGGGAACACATTTAATTCTTATAGACTGGCTTACAAATTAATCAGGAGAGATTTTCACCTCTACTCTACATTTTAGGGCTACAACTGGGTTTCAGGTCCCATGGCCTCTTAGGTTCATATATAAATATGTACTGCAAAACACGGTAGTTCTGTCCTTGTACCTTAGGGAGGACTTTGGCCCCTCAGGGGGACATGCTACTGTGCTAGAGTGGAATGAAGCCTCCTGAGTCTGGTTCATTTCCACCAGTTTTGTCATTTCTAATTCATTCTCTTAACGAGAGTAGTCAATGGAGACAAGATCCTCAGAGCCAATTCCCAGTGAAGCATTCTTACAGGCTTATATGTTAAACCAAAGCCTTTGGTCATTTAATTTCAGTATTTCTCACTCAATCTAGGTATGTATTTCTCACTCAATCTAGGTATGTAGGGCATTAAACTTAAAAGAAAATCTTGGAAGACATGAATGTGTATGTGAGCTGCTGTGCTACAAGTCCTGCTGCAGTTTGTAATGTTCATTATCACTTTGCCATTCTGTTAAATCCCTTTAGACGTTTTTTTTTTTTTCTTCTTGAGTTTTTAAGGCTTTGTTAAATATGATTAAGGAATTATTAAGCCATTTATCTACAGGGCTTTGTTTGATCAGCTGTAATTTGCGGCACATGTTAGTAAGGAAATGAGTGTGCTCATTGATAGCGATGCACCTTGCAAGTTTTGTATGCAATGTGTGAGCAGGCTTGCTCCTCCGGCAGAGTCGTTGGCTTATTTATTCCTTATAAAGTCAAAAGAAATACTTCAGTTTAATTCTCTAGGCTTTGATTTAGGCTCTTAGAGCATCAGGTGTCAGATGCGCTACTTGTGTTAAATAAGTATTACAATTATGTGTTTGCTCAAAAGCTTTTCTAACTGGTGACTCCAGGCTTTCCACTGGGGGACCCGAGTAACAGCAAAAGTCACAAAACCACAGAATGGCCAAGGTTGAAAGGCACCGCTGCGGGTCACCCGCTCTGACTCCCCTGCTCAGAGCAGGGTCAGTGATAGCTGGTTGCTCAGGACCAAGTCAGGTTTTATCTGTCTCCATGGATGGAGACTCCACAACCTCTCTGGGCAATCTGTTCACCACCGTCACAGTGAAAATGTGTTTTCTTATGTTTAAGTGGAATTCCTGTATTTCAAATTGTGCCCATTGCCTCTTGTTTTCTCACTGGGCACCACTGAGAAGAGTCTGGCTTTGTCTCCTTTGCTCCTTTCTGTGGATAAAAATCACCCTGAGCCACCTCTTCTCCAGGCTGAACAGTCCCAGCTCTCTCAGCCTCCCCTCGGATCTGATGCTCCAATCCCTTCATGTTCGTGGCCCTTTGCTGGACTTGCTCCAGTCCATCCATGTCTGTCTTTCACTGGAGACCCCAGAACTGGACCCAGCGCTCCAGATGTGCCTCACCGGCGCTGAGTAGAGTGGAAGGGTCACTTCCCTCGACCTGCTGGCAGTGGTTTTTCTCATGCAGCCCAGGATGCTGTTGGCTGCCTTTGTGCAAGTGCACACTGCTGGGTCACATTCAAGTTATTGTCCGTCAGGACCCACCAGGTCCTTCTCCGAAGAGCTGCTTTCCAGCCAGTCTGTCCTGCCTGTACTGGTGCATGGGGTTATTCCCCCCAGCTGTAGGAGGCAATGATGGGCAGAACAATAGGTATGAATGCAGACACAAAGTAAAATACATTTTATCCATAAAAAGCCTTGTTTCAGCTACTATCTTCAAATCCATAGCAACACTTAGCCTTTAACTAATAACATGTCTGATTTTTCACATGGTGCATATTTTGTGTGCTTTTTGCCATCCTTGATTTTCCATTTCACACAGTGGCATCTGGCACTGTCTTCTTCCCAGACCCCCCAGTATGAAATGTGATTGCTTATTGCTTTCTACCAGACATCTCTTATCTAAAATATTATTGCTTTTTTTTCCTCTGTCTTTCTCTGCCCTTTAAAGTTTCCAGATTGCTATCAGTTTCTGTATTCTCTATTTTATGGTTACTGGCTGCTGTCACTTCTAATCTAGCGTTTCTGCTAAGGAGAACAACCATCTTCTTTCGTCACAAACATTTCCAAAAGGTTTAGTTCTTTCCCTTGCCTGACTTTTTTCTCTTACAGTTTTTTTTGTGACTCTGAAGTCAGAACTTTGTTCTGAAGTCAGGAGGAAAGTTGAGGTGTTTCGATGCCACATGGAGAAGCTAAGCTCTGGATGGGATTTTATTGGAGAAGGCAGAGAAATAGCATACCATCCAAAGGTGAGGAAGAGAGGGAGTCACACATGGAACACGGTTGCATTTCAGAGGCTTTTTGTACTTTGAGCCCATCACGCTGCCTTAATGAGCTCAGCGCTAGTGGTGCAGTGACTGGGTGCAAACAAGACATCAAATTGGTATTGGTTTACACGTCAGAATGTGTTTTATTGGGAGAAAGATGTATGAAGGCTTCAGGTGGGTGAGCAGCACGGAAAGAGTATAATGCCTTGCTGCAAGAGACTGACAACATCAAGGAAAGGTGGAGCAATTCACAGAGCCTTGCTTTCCACCTTCCCGCCCTCCGTTCATTTCCTCCCCCAGGGCCATGGGGGGTAAACACAAATTTACTGCTATTGGAGAACAAAAGTGCATCATAAATATCCAGCAGCGAGGGGGAAACAAGTGAAGCATTAGGGCTTGGAAAAAAGTGAACCATACTGACTCCTAGAACGATTTCTAGGTTGATAGACTTTCTATTCCATTAAATTCACATTCAACTTCTTTCTTGAGGCTTTTTCTACGCTCACCATCGGACATCAAAAATATTGGGCTGTAGAGTAGCAGATCTTCACAGGTTTTCTCTTTCCAAACCTTGAAGAGCAGCAACTGCTATTCAAAGGCTGTGGACTGCTTGCGTTCAGCCAGCCAGCTGGTATGGGAAAACATCGCTCCCCCCAATTTCTGAATCTTTTGACCTCACTTAACCAGAGAAATGCAAGTCAGCAGCTTGAGATGAAATTCTAAATTAATTAGCGCGAGGTAATTAATAAGCAAAAAATTACACATGCACCATATGTCTGGTTTGCAAGTCCGTGCGCCTGCAGTGCGCGGGCAGGAGGAGGTGGGCAGTTCTCGCGGCAAGTCAGAAGAATGAGCTCGGGCAGCTGGAGCCAAGGTCAGCGCTGGTGTCACAGGATCAGGCCCACTGGGGATGAAGCAGGGCCTTTTCAGTGCGGTGACAAGCTCTTAAGTTTCAATTATTTCACTTTGTTTCAAGATTAATTCTTTTGCTTTTGTCTTTTTTCTTTTTCTTGTTTTTCTTTTCTTTTTTTTTTTTTTTTACATCTTTTTTTATCTTGTCTTCCTTATTTTGGAATACAGAGACAAAAGGGTTTTTCAAAACATACGAAAAACTTAGTGGGAAACCACAAGCCAATTTTTTTACATTTCCTTGTTCTTGGGGGCAGGTTACAGACTTGGCTGTGTAGGGGAAATCCTAAAAATCCAGGAAATGACATGCACTTTGACAAAGTGAAATGAAAATTTTTTTGCACCTTCAAAATTGGAAATTAAAAAAAAAAATTGTCAATATTGACATTTTCTAGTAGGAAACTTCTATTGAAACAAAATATTGTCTTCTGAAATTATATTAGCTAATCAAAAGCTATCCTTCATGACGGGAGCTGAAGGAAACTTGGAAGTTTCTCTCCGTTCTGGGCGATGAACTTTTGTCTCGTATTTGCTGCAGCACCTTTTTTTTCAGTGCGATGGCATTACTTTTGTTAATTTTTTTTTAACAAGTGCTTTTTCAGGGTCTCGCTGCTTTTCATAAGACATTCCTTTTTGAGAGAAGGTAAAGACTGGTACCTTGCAACGACACCTGATACAATAGAAAGCTGATAATTTTGGTCAGAGGAGGTTATTTCTAACCTAAAGTGAAGGGGGTACATTAGGACCTGGTATGAATCGCGGAAGAGCTATTTGCTTAGGTGGCGTTCAACTGGGGGAAAAAGAACTTTGGAAAACTGTAGAGCATATCCATTTTCCTGGAATACTTTATGTGGGAATGACGAGCTCTAGACCTCAGCAATAGGAGGGTTAACCAACTGCAGGAGGTGGTGTAGGACGGGGGTGGGTCGGGGATGGAGAGGAAGCACCATCCTGTACGGAGCTCTCCTCGGCAGAACTCGGTTCTAGCTGTAAACGGAGGACAATAATTATTGCTCACCCAGCCCGACGCACTGTTCTTGTGTTCAGCACGTGTTTACAAGGCGCTGTGGAGATGAAAGCTATTATGAAAGTGCCGAGTTCAGTGATTAATTGTCATGACTAATTGGAGAGCTCAGTGGCGTTCGTGGTGCACATCCTGTTTTAGGAAGACGGGGGCGGGGACGGGAAGTGATGGCTGTTGCTGTTACAATGAAGGTGATGAACCACTGCAGAGAAGCAATTACTGTGTGTAAAGTGCTGTGACAAGGCAAGTGTAAATTGCTATTCCATCACATGATTGCTATTATTTTAGTGTATTTATCAAGCAAGAGACATTGTAGAATTTATGGAGCAGATCCTTCACTCTACTAACAGGTTTAATTACCCTGGTTTCACTCGTGTTAGACTGAGTTACACCAGCTGAAATTCATGTGTTTTTACGTGCAGAAAATTGCTATCTGTCTCTCTAGTATCATGCAAGGTCTAGTCCTTGTTTACAGAAAAGGAAAAAGAATCTTTTTTTCATCCCATTTGTACGTTTTGATGAGGAGGGAACATTCAGTATGAGAAGTCTATAACCTGGCACTAGCGTTAATTTGGCAATAGCCTAAGAGCAGTTACAATGGTGAGGTTAATGCATGGTATTTGGTGCTGTAGCTTCTGTTTCCAAACACTCAGACAGTGTACACAGACGGATAAGCTTAGAGTATTTTATAAAGTGAAGCTATATAAGAGCACATATGGAAACTACTGCGTGTAATTAATTGTGAGATGAATTAAGAAATGACAAAATTTATCGCTAGACCACTCTCCATTGTCTTTGCAAGGTCATGGGGAACAGGAGAGGTGCCTGAGGACTGGAGGAAGGCTGACATCACTCCAATCTTCAAAAAAGGCAAGAAGGAGGACCCAGGGAACTACAGGCCGGTTAGTCTCACCTCTGTCCCTGGGAAGGTAATGGAGCGACTCGTTCTGGATGTCGTCTCCAAACACATAGAGGAACAGGAAGTTATTGGAAGTGGTCAGCATGGATTTACCAAGGGCAAATCATGCCTGACCAATCTGATAGCTTTCTATGATGTTATAACGGGTTGGCTGGATGAGGGGAGAGCCGTAGATGTCATCTACCTTGACCTTAGCAAGGCTTTTGACACTGTCTCCCATAACATCCTCATTAGGAAGCTGAGGAAGTATGGGCTAGACGAGGTGACAGTGAGGTGGATCGAGAGCTGGCTGAGTGACAGAACTCAGAGGGTTGTGATCAGCGGCACAGAGTCCAGTTGGAGGCCTGTAACGAGTGGTATCCCTCAGGGGTCAATACTTGGACCAATTTTGTTCAATATATTCATTAATGACCTAGATGAGGGGACAGAGTGTATCCTCAGCAAGTTTGCTGATGATACCAAGCTGGGAGGGGTGGCCGACACTCCAGAGGGCCGTGCTGCCATCCAGCGTGACCTGGACAGGCTGGAGAGCTGGGCAGAGAAGAACCTAATGACGTTCAACAAAAGCAAGTGTAGGGTCCTGCACCTGGGAAGGAAGAATGCCAAACACCAGTATAGGTTAGGGGCGGACATGCTGGGAAGCAGCTCTGAGGAGAAGGACCTGGGGGTCCTGGTAGACAGCAAATTATCCATGAGCCAGCAGTGTGCCCTTGTCGCCAAGAAGGCCAATGGCATCCTGGGCTGCATAGGGAAGACTGTGGCCAGTAGGTCGAGGGAGGTCATTCTCCCCCTCTACTCTGCACTGGTGAGGCCACAACTGGAGTACTGTGTCCAGTTTTGGGCTCCCCAGTTCAAGAGGGACAGGGAACTACTGGAGCGAGTCCAGCGTAGGGCAACCAAGATGATTATGGGACTGGAGCACCTCCCTTATGCGGAAAGGCTGAAAGAGCTGGGACTCTTTAGCCTGGAGAAGAGAAGGTTGAGGGGGGACCTGATCAATGTTTACAAGTATCTAAAGGGTGGGTTTAAGGAGGACGGAGCCAGGCTCTTTTCAGTGGTTCCCGGCGACAGGACAAGGGGCAATGGGCACAAGCTAGAACATAGGAAGTTCCGTTCAAATACACGGAAAAACTTCTTTACGGTGAGGGTGACAGAGCACTGGAACAGGCTGCCCAGGGAGGTTGTGGAGTCCCCTTCTCCGGACATTTTCAAGACCCGCCTGGATGCAGTCCTGAGGGATGTGCTTTAGGCAATCCTGCTTTAGCAGGGGAGTTGGACTAGATGATCTCTAGAGGTCCCTTCCAACTCTGAAGATTCCGTGATTCCGTGAAAATGTTTGAACGATGTTTGAGCTACAGGATACTCACTAATAAAAAGGCACTCTGCGGTTCTAAGTTAGTAAGAGTTCATTTTAAATGTTAAAACAGCATTTTCCTTTTTCTATTGAGCTATAAAAAGTTTCTCAGTTCAGTAGGTGAAGAACGGTGATCCTCAGTTGGGCGTGTAGGAAGGACACGTCAGACTACATCACGGAACGCACTGTTTCTACCTTGTTTTTAATTAGGTTGGCACTGAACCTACACGCACGTACCCGAAAGAAGGTCTGTATCAAGTGACCCTGCTCTTTATTTTTCCCCTGCAAAATCAGCATTCAATTTATCACAGCTAGATAAAAAGTGAAAAGACCATTCTGTCACTTAAGAATTCCTAAATCATTTAAGAGCTACCTTGTGCTGTTAAACACATTATTTAAAAAATGTAATTAGATTGAATTATTGTTCTCTCTCCATCTTGAAGGTGGGAAAAGATGAGGTGATAGAATGAAGATTTGACTTTCTGATTGTTTAACGTTTTACAAGCTAAGTATATCCAGAAGGAAATTCAAACCAAAATACAAGTGTGTGGTCCTGAACTTTACTCCTTAAGTGAATTTCACTGTGTAACTTTTCAAATAGAAAGTTACGGAAATTTTATCCAATAAAGCCTTTATATAAGCATGGGAAAAAAAAGTACTTAGAGGGGTTTTGCTGAAGCAGTATCCATTCCTTAGTCAGGTCCCATGGCAGTGAAATAGTGCTGAATTCTAGAAGAGAATATAAATAAAAGGAGTTATTTGCATATTTTTATCGTTGCTTTAAAAATCAATGAATGCTGCTACCACAGATTCTGTGGGTGTGGTTGGATTTTTTGTTTTGTTTTGTTTTTTTATCATATTCCCCTTCCCCATTGGGAGGAGCCAATTTATTCAAGTGAGCAATCTCTGGGAGTGACATTGATAAATCATACTGTAGAAAAAAGTGGAAATACTCAATTTTCATTTTTTTTTTAATTTTTAGTGCTTCTTTTACGTTATCATTTATTTTGTTTTCATAAATTATAGAATAAGTAGAAACAGCCACAAAACATTTAGACCAAATCCAAAGCTTACTTATTAATCTTGAGGTTTAACACTAAATTTCAAACAAATATTTCCTTTTCCTTCAATTCTGACTGTGAAGACAAACTGAAATAAGGAATGCAGCTGTCAGACTGCATCCAGGAGTTCGGCAGTTCTGAAATTTCTGCTTTCAGTAGGAGTGGTAACAGCATCTGAATAATCCTTTCGATATGTTCTAGCAGTTTTTCTTCTGGCATTGAGGAAGTAGAGGATGAGATAAAGCAAACCCATTTGAATCTGATATTATACTGATATTAAAATACCCATCAAGTGTCACAGTACTAATATGTCTTTTTGGATGAGGAATCTATAGGGATAGAGGGCTACGCAGGAGGTTATAGTCAGGGTTTCTTCTCTCGCTTAACTCATCCTCTGTCACTGGAAGCTGAGTCTTACTTGTGGGAACCTGCTTTCAAGATGGAGATTGCGGTGGAAGACGTTGCTGGGAGCCTGCCCTTTCTCCACCCTGTCTTCAGGACTTCTGCTGCATCTCAGCTTCTTCCCCCTGCTCTTCTCCTCCAGCTCTGCAGATCCCCTCATCCTTCACCAGATGGGCAGGCGTATGGTGCGTGCCTTGCCCTGATGCTTTCCTGAGACAGGGAGGATGGCTGCTGGATGGAGAAGTGTGGTTTGCCTCCATCTCCTCTTCCTCTCAGCCCCTGGTATGGAGGAGATGTTGAATGAGCCCTGCACCAAGCCAAGGTAGAGACTGAGGGGCTGGAGATGGGACATGGATGCAGAGGAAAAGGGGTAGCTTGACAAACACCATACAGGACAGCATAGAGAAAGGGGCAAAAGCATTTTTGAAATATTGTGCTGTTACTGATATCTGGGAACGATGATGTCATAACCTGACAGACTGGTAAATTTCCATGAAAGAAATTTTGGAATCTCAGAAAACCTTGGGATCACTTGTTTGTTTTGGATGAATGTTTGCAATGGATATGTTTTCTTCCAGACTGATTTTACCTATCAAGAGATATTCTACACCTGAAACCGCAAAAGCAGCATTCACAGTCAGTTAATTTTGGTGTAGGTGGGTGAATATGATTAATCAGGTCTATCTTTGGCCAACCGCATTGGAACAAGTGGTGTGATTCTGCTTTGGGATGTCTTAAAATGCATCTGGAAGGTGATGATCTATATTCACATGTTCTCAAATTATATGTATGTGTAACTGAGATGTGGGGAAAACCAAACAAACAAACTCTCCATTTTTGGAGATGTTCAGAAGCCGTCTGCACATGGTGCTGGGCGAATGCCTCTAGGTGGCCCTGCTTGAGCAAGGGGGTTGGATGAAGATGTCGTCCAGAGGTCCCTTCCAACCTCCACCATTCTGTGATTCTGTGAAGACAGCCTGTTGGTATTAGATAAGGTACAGCTGCAGAGAGCTGAATTTAGCATAGCCAAAATCTGCTTTAACATACACAAAATCTGTTTCAACACCTTCTTGTTACTTATTGTTCTCGTACGAATGCAAATAAGACTCAAAGAAATGCAAATTATTACTGTAATGTCATATCCTAACAGTGTGTATTCAGTAGAATTATTTGGTTACACTTATACAAACTGATTTGAAAAAATTAAACTGCCCAGGAGCTTTTAAACAGAAGGATGACTTGAGGTCAACAACCTGCTTTTGGCAGTGGAAAATTTGATAATTGCAATTTGTCAAGTTCTGTTAATTGTAGTAAATCTGAATGCAGTTTTCTTAAAGGTTTTTAGAAATAGAATGTACGTTTTCTTCAGCTGACAGCATTGAGCATGACTGCCAGTGTACTTTTGCTTGTTTCCTGGTACTAATTCCTGTTAGCAATTTCTAATCCCTGTATTTCCTACTACTTTGTTATATATAATGTACATCATTCGCTTTTGGAAGTGGTTGGAATTACTCCTTGTAGAGTTGGCTATGATGTTCTATATATTTTCTAGGTTAGCTCTTCATGATATCTTCTGTGATGAAAGGTACAGATACAGCTTGAAAGAAACCTTGTCAGCTGGTCCTTAGCAGCAGCTTCTTGCTGTCTCTGTAGGGCTGACCTTGGGACGGCTGTATTGCAGGGATACAGAAGAATCACTTAGCTTGCAATTGTCTTTACCAGCCTCTGAATAGGATATTTTGTAAAGGCACCTCCAATCTGGAAGTTTTTGACGTTCACTTAGAACCCTTCCAGCTTCCACTTCAAATATATGCACTTAGGAAGGAGTTTAAGATCTCAAAAGATTAATAGTATGTTAATCAGTTGAACTGATGCAATCTATAGGGATGCATACAGCCACAGTATGAATATGCGGGGTGAAAAAACACTTAATTGATCTGACGTAATGAGATCTTGTGACCTTATGTGCTTATGTTGTGCCACTCACTTTCAGCAGGGAGACTACGGTCCCTGCCACCACTAGTAAATTTAAAACTGGTTTATTTGTGAGTGGATATTGTTACAGTTTGGGCTCCATCTGTCTGTTTGAAATGAGTGAATGGGTCTCAGCAGAATTCCTCACCGGCAAATATTAAAAATACTGACTCAATTCACAGTAATTATCCCCTGTTGATTGTCTAAATAGAACAGCACACAAGAAGAATTAACTGTCCTTTCCGTCTCTGAAGTAGTGCTTTTCAAAGGAAGCTAAAGCGAATTGGTTGGGTACGTAGGGAAAACGTGTCCTGCAATTGCTTGTGGTGCTTTGGAGATCCAAATTCTCCAAAATGGTTGAACCAGCAAGAAATAAATTCTCTCTGGCAGCAAAACAATAGTAGTGGGGGGAAAGAAGAACCACTCCCAAGCTGCATCTGGTCTTTATTAAACCAGGCTGCCAGTACCTTAACGCTGCCTACAGGGAAGCAGAGACCGAACACGCTGACCAAGAGAGGTGTGAGTGAGTGACTTGCCGCAAAGCTTGAATGCGCTCCGTTCTCTTTCCAAACATCTTTTGGGAATTCTCACTTGAAGAGTTACCAGGAGGAAACGTGACTCCTGAAAGCAAGCCAGTATTTCTATTGAGTATACAATTCAAAATTGTAATTTACAGTTGCTTCTAAATAGCCAATAATGTCAAGAGCTGCATCTAAAGTGAAGGGTGAGTTAGCTTGATATCACTCTCCATGTCTCTAATCCGGATGCTCGGAAGACCTATTGGAGCACACCACAGCTCCTTTCTTGCCTGTGGTTCCTCTCCATGGAAATGAAGGGCCAGGGATGGAGAAAGTTTGGTGCGTACCTGGATCTTGCCCTTCTGTTGCTCTTTTACTAAATACTAGATCTGTGAACCTTCCATATGTTTGAGGGATGTTGCTGGTTGCTTGTTATTTCTAATGAAGTAACGTGAGTAGGGTAAATATAGAGCTGACCTCAGAAATCTGCAGTCTAGAAGAGGAACATTGTTATAGTGAGATGAAATTCCTTGCTTTCTTTTAGGACAAGAGGTAGTGGACATAAACTTGAGCATAGGAAGTTCAACCTAAACATGAGGAGGAACTTCTTTACCCTGAGGGTGGTAGAGCCCTGGCACAGGCTGCCCAGAGAGGTGGTGGAGTCTCCGTCTCTGGAGACATTCCAAACCCACCTGGACAAGTTCCTGTGCAACCTGCTCTGAGTGACAGCTCAAAAAGACTAAAGTATGGCTGGGTTGTGGGGCAGTCTAGGTCCTCTTTTTGACGTAGCCGTTTATTTCCAAGTGACCTTAACTGAAGCACTTAAGGACAAACTGAGGCCAAAACATCTTAACTTACAGGAACCCTACTTAAAAATGCCTAGCTTCTTTATGCCATTTAACCCCATGTATTTATTTCCCAACAGTAAATGGGAATGAGAACATTTCCAACACTTCCCCCCCCCCCAATATTCTCTGCTTTGATTTTTGTTCTAAGTTCTTCACAGATGTGATTGTCTCTTATAGGTTGTGCACAGCCTGCCAACAACTTCACATACATGAGGCCTTTGACCATGATTAGTATTTCTAGGTGCTGCTATATATCATAATATAAAAATTACTGATGCTTATGCAAGGTTCCCTAATCCAGCAGGGATTTTTCTGCCACATGATACAGTGTTCACAAAAATATTGCAGATGTTTACTGCAGGACAAGATTCTAAGAGCAGAGATGGCAGTGTGGGAAAAGGGGGAAAGAGGAAAGAGATTATTTTTTTTTTAACTGAAACTCTTTCAAATTAATTCACATAAGCCTTCTTAAATCCTCTTTGTGTGTATCTTGTCCACGCATAATCCTGTCTGCGTAATTACTTGATTGAGAAAAATCAATGTTGTCTTATACTGTGCCTATAGAAGTAGGAAGTCATGCAGGATGTTTTCTTCTACGTGGCTGTAAGTCTCAGGGAAATCTGACCTTCAAAGATGCAACAGTTAGCACGCTCCTTTCTGCAAGCAAAATATTATTGTAACATATAACTTGAATTCATTTCCTTGACCTATGTAAAAAGCACTGGCAAATACATTTTATTAGGGAAGGAGACTGTGATTTCGGTTCCCCTTGGCTACTACCCCACATTTATCAGCTGTACGTCAAAGGCTAATAATTAAGAGAATATATATAGAATATTGATTTCTGTCAGGTTTTTGTAAGTTGCATGCAAGATGGAGATTTAACAGACGCTAAGTAAACTTTGAAATTTTTTTTTTTTTGAGTTATTACTGTGGGCAGATTTGGAAACTCCACTGCTTTTCATTACTGCAGAAGGGCAAAGAGCTTTGCCCCCAAGGGGTGATTATCTAGTCCATTAGAAAATGCTACAATTTTGCCTAACAGCATCACAAAAATGAATGAAAACATACATAATAATTTGGCTTCAGTAAATGGCCATCTGCACATCTAGGCAAGTAAGTGTCAACGTTTGCAGAGAGGCATTGCAGACCTTTGAAAGCTCTCCTGACACCCATCAGAGATGAATGAGATGCTGAAATGCAGAGTTTTAGAGAGGTACGTGGGACTGTAAAATATAGCAATTATTGATAGTGATCTACAGTAGGCAAATAAAAGTTGATGTTTACAGTCACTGTTGAATAAGTACCACCCATTATGTAGAAGCACTGTTTTGTTCCTTACAGATGTACCGTACAGGTCGGCCAGGCACTCTGGCAGCGTGCTGTAATACATTGGTAGGCATCTAAAATCTGCCACCTAATTTGGAGGGACTGTCAAGCTTAGCATTGCAAGTTCGGTATCAGAGACTTGGCTCGTGTGATGGATCAAGAAACCCCTACAAGTGGAAGAGGGCTCAGAAGAGATGGGCCAGGGAGATGTGTCCATAGACCTTGGAGTAACGTAGGGTGTGATTGACCATGGCTGTTGTAAAGAAACCTGACTTTATCTCAACAAAGGGAGCCAGACGGTGACCTTTGTTTTAGATAAACAGCTATGTCGGTTGAGTGGATCAACTGATTGTATCGCGGTTGAGTGGATCAACTGATGGTGTAAATGGATGCATGGCTCGGTCCAACACAGAGTATAACAAACTAACAAAACTAGCTAAAAACTAAACTAAAGAATTTTGAAGAGACGAAGGACTTAAGCTGGTTTAAACTCACGTATTCTTTCCTGAGGACACCCAGCATTGTGGTGGTGTGCATAAGAGAGAGACTGGTAATAGGGTTCACACTGGTGCTGTGGTTAAGCTGTGTGTTGCAATTGCTATATTTTGCTAAGTGTAACTTACACTTGTATCGTGATTTCAGTATATTGCAGTATCATTCAGCTAAATCAAAAATCCCACGTAACATCAAATATAATCAAATAAGTAAATTTAAAAAGAAACATTACAGCTTCACGCATGGAATATCTAAGCTGATCTGGTCAGAAAGTATTGAACTCTGGCAACTTGGAAAAATCATAACTCCAGTCTTAGTAGCTTATATTTAAAGACAAGTTTATACCAGAATGTGAATCTTACCACCTGTTTTCTAAACCTTGAGAAGTCTAGATCTGAATTTCATGGCTCAAAGCTGTTACTTCTTATATCAAATGCTCATCAGTCCACCTGCATTGAAACTGAATTAGCAAATGAAGTGGGCCAAAGGGACAAGCTAACCTTTGCAGACGTGTTGTCGAAGTGGAGGTTAATCGGCCTGTGGCACCGTAGCTGAATTGCAGCAGTTCAAGCATGGGTCCCTCGCTGCATGGGTCATTTATTTGATGCTGCGGCTGTGTGGATGTAGAGGATGCAGCCTGTTCTGAATCTGCAGCAGTGGGAGGAGGGAAGCCAATAGCCCAAGTACTAAAGACACTTGTCTTCTGTTGCTCTGGGATGTCGCTGTGTGCCCAGCTCACTAGCCCAATTGAATGCCGCCAACTGGACGAAAGCTTTTCCTGACCTTTTGGTTCGAGCCTTCCTCATTTGCAAACAAATTGGTCACCTTTGACAGTCCAGAAACTCCCTTAATGTAAACCTGTCCTCATGAAAGAAGAACCCCAGCAGTCTTGGACTCGATGAGCTTAAGTGTCTTTTCCAACTTAAAGGATGCTATGATTCTATTAGTTAAATAGTAGCCATTAGTTGAGCACGTTTTTCAATGTTCTATTCCTAAAATAAATTTACTTCTCCTTCCTGCTTTAACAATTCATAAATCCCAAAGAAAAACACGTGTTTCAGTAAAGTTGCATTGTAGGTTTGAATTCAATAATAAAGATTCTGTGGCATAGCTTTAAATACATACATGCATGTATAAAAATAAGTTTTAAAGATATATAGATTATTGTTGTGTTAAATATCTGAAAATATATCACTTAAGTGGTAGTCAGTCATTGGTCAGTGGCATATCTGGACCGTGGTAAGAAATTCAAAGGCATGAAAAGATTTTGTAAAGTGGTGTTACCCACTCAGAGAGACTTTTTAATAGAACCTGATCCAGAGTCCACTGTGTCTGTGGAAAAACTCCACCTCGCTTTAAGTGAGCTCTCGATAAATGTTCCAGTGTTCACACAAAAACAAATTGCTCAGATTTGCTCGTGCCTGGAGGACAAGAAGTTAATTAGATTGGGACGACTGGGATTGCCTGCAGCCCTTTCCCTCCGTGTCTCTAGATGTGAAAAAAATGTCAAGTACTTTCAGCCTTGCTATCAGGAGCACTTGCTTGGATCTTTCTTTCAGAGTGATAGGCTTGACATCAGCAGAGAGTGGATATTTTCCTTCCAAACATCTGCTCCCAATGATGTTATACATCTGCAAAGCTGCATGTTGATCAAGCCCTGATAACTTGGCAGAGCAATGTTATAAAATGCTGCTCAATCTGTGAAACTGGAATCTGGCCCTGGGAACTGACTCATCTATGGTGCTTGGAAAAGTTGCTCATAAACAGACTGATTTAAACTGATTTAACTTTCTGAAATGTTGGTGTTAAATCCTCATTGATGTGTATGCTTGTAGTTTTTATTGAGAGATGAGAACACAATAACCTCTCTGATGCTAATAATGTTTCCAAGTCATCCCTCCAAATTTTGAACTGTGGTTTTGCTACTTTAATAATTTTCATAGTCATGGCCATATTATTAAACACAACATGGTACAGAAAATTTGAATGATGTAATAAGCTTTCCTTAAGCTTCAATTCAGTGACCCGATGTACAGGATGGAAAACATTTTCAAGACATGTTTTTTCAGGAAAACAAGTTGGAAAAAGCTGGTTGATTCTTCCCATACAGAAGGAGAAATATAACAGTATACTCATCTTACGTTGTGTCTGTCAGATTTGGCAAGAAAAAGGTGGTGGTGTTCTGCCCAGGCCACAGTGATCTTACAAAGCAGAAAAGCCAAAGGAAACTAGGTCCTGAGGAGGGAAAGGGAGGTGCTGGAAAAGGTGCTGAAGGAAGAGGCTTATTCTACACCCTCTTCTTAGGAAGCACAAAAAATTCACTGCACACAATCTCTGTGGATTTACCCCAATAAAACTGCCAATTTACCTGAACTAACAATCTGGACCGATGAAGCTTGTATTGCCTTTCGCTGCTAGGCCGTCCTGAACGGGGTGGGAAAGACCTCGTGTCCTCAGGATCCAACTGGATGTTCTCCTGCCTTGGGGGTCACGCTCCCACAGCTATCCGGGGGGCACGCTCTGTGCATCCCAAAGTTTTTTAATGTTTTTTTTTTTCATTAAACATGGATTCACAAGGTGTCAGTCTCTGACTAGATAGTTTTCAAAAGAGGAGGGATCGGTTTAGGGCTGTGTCTGCTTCACAGGCTGGGGTTTTACCTGGTGACCCCTGCGTAAACCAGCCTGTGCCTAAGAGGAAGATGTTTCAGAAAGGTATCGGTGTCATAGTCTTTGGTCATTTGTTACAATGGTTAATGAAGGTCATTAGTAAAAATAGCTACAGCATAAAGTCCGTGTGCCTCCCAGCCATCAAGTCTTGCTTTGGATTTGTCTGTTACTTAAAAATTTTACTAGTTGACATTTCAATGGGAAGGTACTTAGGCACCGTGGTGAACTTACTCTTGATTTATCCTGGTATCAGTGACACAAATATTCCATCCTGCAGTACAGTCATTAGTTTTATAGCTATCAGTCCAGAACGTAACCAGAAATTTAGCTTCGAGCATATTTGATGGAGTCACACATGCTAAAAACAGAAAAGTGTGGGCACAGCTCAGTCATGTTCCAAAACATAAGCATGTGTTTCAGCTGCTGACTAACTTGAGGGCACAATATTGTTTATACATTGGACCTGGCATTTTTACGCTTCCATCGTATCAGACTACATCGATTATATAAGAATCACGTAAAGAATTTCCATATACTTTGAGGGCAACGATATTAATAGCTATTATTTCTTTCATTCCAAGTGATTCTTGAATTGTAATTCTGCTGTGTGCATGGTGCTGATATGAAAACAAATAAGCTAACATAGAGACTCATGAATTTATTGTCATATATCCCCAACGTACTGCTCGTGAAGAATATTAGATTTATATATAGAACTTTCAGCTGAATAGAAGCATCCACTTTGGAGGGGGTAACAATTTTAGATATAGTAATTGCGTTGTATTTTAAATCTGTTACAACTCTCGTCACATAAGAAAGGGGAGTGAATTAGAATATTTATTTTATTTTGGTGGAAAAACCAGAAAGGCTACTGGATATTCTTGAGCCAATTATGATTGCTATTTCTTATTCCCTTATAAATTTTTTTTTTAAATCTATTCAACAACTGGTGTACCTGGTTTGGCTTCTCTCTACCATCACAGGCTGACATAAAATCCTTGCTTGTGACTTTTTTCTTGAATATTAACTGAATTTTAGATTATTAGCGTTTATATTCAGACTGTCAAGTGCTGTCGTCACCCTGATGGCAGTAGATGAATACAGATAAACGGATTGTTAATTTAGATCATATAGAGTTTATCTACTTTTCATACATGTGGATTTATCTATGGGGTTTTTTTTGCATGAATACTCTCCTGAGATTGCACGCTATGATACCTAAAATGGACAAGCCCAAAGTTCTGAATTAAGCTTCAGTAGATCTTTTAAAACTCGGCCCTTTTAAAGTCAGAACTCCTGACCTTGAAGCTGTCTGAAATCTGCCAGGTTTGTTTTGAATGCCAGAACACCACGGCGTGCAGACATGACTCAATCTCATCTTTTGGCTAGTGGCTTAGAAGTTAGTGCACGCCTTAAGGAATAAGAATCCCCAACTGCCAAGCCCTTCAGGAGAGAATCTGCCTCTGTCTCTGTTATCAAGGAGGGTGCCTGGCTGCATACCACGTTGAGTTTGCCTCCGCTGTTTGAAGTAACTGATCACAAGGTTGTCTTAAAAGTCACAATTAGTTTGGAAGAAGGCTGACCTCTGCCTCCTTGCATAGATGAAAGAAAGTGGAATGAAGGCCCTCAGCTGTCTTCTCTGTGAAAACATTTGTAGAGGCATGCGTGGGATCTAGGCAGGCTTTGACCTGGGACTAACACTGAAACATTATAGCTCTTTCATTTTATAAAATGTCTACTTTCCAGTCCTGGTCAGTGCAGCTTGGAACATCTGCATCAGAGTTGCAGCAAAATGATCTTGTTCGGAGGGACAAAACCACATCTTAGAATCACAGAATGTTTAAAGTTGTAAGGGACCTTAAAGATCATCTAGTTCCAACCCCCCTGCCCTGGGCAGGGACACCTCCCACTAGACCAGGTTGCTCAAACCCCCATCCAGCCTGGCCTTGAACACCTCCAGGGATGGCATCCCTACCCTCCAGCGTGTCAACTGCACCACACAGCTTGGTGTTGTCAGCAAACTTGCTGAGGTGCACTCAGTCCCGTTGTCCGTGTCACTGACAAAGATCTTAAACAGCACTGGTCCCAGTACTGACCCCTGAGGATTGCCACTAGTTGCTGGTTCCCACTTGGGCATTGAAATGTTGACCACAACGTATGACTGTGTCCATCCAGCCAATTCCTTATCCACTGAGTGGCCCATCCATCAGATCCACATCTCTCCAATTTAGAGACAAGGATGTTGTCTGTGATGGTATCGAATGCTTTGCACAGTTCCGGGTAGATGATGTCAGTTTCTCTTCCCAGTCTATCCCAAGAGCGATGAACATGTTGCAGACCATGGGCAATCTCAGCAGCTGCAATTTCTAGTTTCCTTTGCATCCCTTCAGTCTTATCAAATAAATCCTGTCTCAGTTGATCTTCCCAACTCTGTCAGCAATTAACTGGTCCTTTAAATCTCTTTCAAATCTCTTTAAATCTCTTTCTCCATGTTATACTGCTTACCAGCACCTAAGCGTTTTACAGGGTCAAAATAAAGGAACCACAATAATTATCTCTTCTTTTTCCTTGCCACTTGCAAGAGTCAGACATAATGAGTAGGTTTTACATGCCTGAGTCTGTATGCAAAATTATAAAAATTAAGCTTTGCCACAAATAAATGAAAGAATGATTTTGTTACTGAAACCCTCTTGTGGAAGGGAGGTATCTGGAAGGGGAACCTGGTAGCTACTCTCTGTTATAAGGCCAGACGTCTCTCTCTACTTCTCTAAGCTCTTCTCTTAATGAGGAGTCAGTTTAGAAGCTAATGATTTTTGACCATATGGTACAGGAAACAACCGTAATGATGAAAGACCTGGGGCCACCCATACTTCACCTGGAGGTTCTGTTGCCTTGCGAAGGCTTTGTCTTTTTGTGCAAAAACTTCTTCTTAGTGACTAATGATGTTCTCACTGCTCCTGATATCACTGCTCCTTTTGTTGATGTCAAAGTATCTCCTGCAAATTAAGTACTTTCCTAATCATAATACCATACTATTTTTGATTTCTCTGAAAGTTTATTTTGTTGGGTTTTGTTTTGTTTTCACTTTTTTTGTTGGTCGTGTCCCACCCCATTCCGCACCTCCCTCCCTTTTTCCTGACTTGGTAGTCAGAAAATTGGGCTGTTGATAAATGTCTGCTATAAAAAAATAATTTAAACGTTACTAAAATTATTTCTGTCAGATACCTGTGACTTAAACTGAGCAGAAAGTGGCAGGTGGGGAGCAGAGAAGGACATTAGTTAGGTGAGGCAAATTATTGATAGGCCAAACTCTGAAAAAGCAAATTTTCAAACTTAGGTGCTCTGGGGACAGAAAATATCTTTTAAGAGCTTAGACTGGTGAACCAGCATTGTATTGCCAGGGAATTACTTTTTTGTCTGCTGAGATACAGAAGTTGAATGGATGACAGCATTTTAGGTAGCCCCCAAAGTGCAGTCTGTCATGTTCTATAGCCTGGCATGTGGACTCGTGTTGCTCTTGTGGCCATGGGCTAGTGGAAAAAATGAACTGGGTGCATTCCCTCTAAGCAAAGAAGTTATTTGCGGATCAAAAATATTTTTTTCTCTTTTTCTAATAAATGGAAAGCTTGTCCTTGGTATGTGGAAGGAAAAAGGCTCATGTGTTACAGAGAAGATGAACGTGGCGAGGGGGACTACCACAGAGTTTGCCGCAAGCTCCTTCTGCTCTTTTCACAGCATGATTTTATCAATTCTTTTGTGCAGGAAAAACATCAGATGCTCAAAGAAAGAACATCCACAAAAATAAAGCCTGTAAAAAAAATTACAGAGTAATTTTGTTTCACCGTGCTGAAGATTTCCTTGATGCATTAAACTGGGATTAATTCTGTGCTTTTATTGCAGTATGGGTAATTTCTGTCCTTCTGCCCAGAGTTGTTGCTCTTAATACATCACTTCAGTCACTAAATTAACAAGTAGTACTGTAATGGAAATTTCTTTTTGAAAAATAGTTTGAGCTCAGCCTAAGATTTAATGAAGCATGTGCTAGAACTGTTTATTTTCCTATCCGTTTTCCCATCCTATGCATGCTAAGGACATTATATTTCAAAACCGGAAATTTTAAGTAATTGTGTAATACCATTATTTAGCGTTGCAAAATACTCTTCTAATCCTTTGTGATTCTTAGACCCTAATTAGTCTTTTTCAAACCACAAATAAGGGAAATTATTAAAATACCTAGTTTAGGCTACTCACGTTTTCTTCTGTCTATTATTTGCTTTTCAAGGGGGGAAACTTACACTGGCACAGTCATTCTGAAGCTCCTACAAATAATGTCTTTAAAGAAAAGGGAGCTAAGCTGGAGGTTTGGGGCATGAAGGTATCAGTCCACAAAGATGGGTGTGATATCCGAGCAGTGCACTTAAAGTCCCTGTGCTTCAATTCTGCATCATTAAAGTGAGGACATATTACTCTATTTTCCTCTTTCTGCGTTGTTTCAATATGTGATTTTAAGCCCCAAAGGCACACTGTGTGTTTGTCATAATAACTAGAATCATTTGGCTATGATCCTGTCTGCAGTTTGAAGGTTCTACCGTAATTTGAACAGAGAAATAAGATTATTAAATCAGTGGAAATGTGCTGAGATATTCTTTCCTAAGTGTTGCCTTGAAGCATGGCTCTTCAAGACGGTTGATGCCACCTGTTTGCACTGACTTGGGGTTTTCAAAATACCAAAATCATTATCTTGGGCTGACTGCCTGTGGATAGAGCCTAGGGTGCCACCACAACCTCAGCAAGCTTGGGTTATGTCTCTCAACTACCAATATCCTGCTAAAATATAATAAACCAAAATATTGCAACAGCAAATGATCCCATTGAGTTCTCCAGTGACGTCTCACAAGTGCAGTTATTATTGCCCTGATAGTGAAGTGAAACATATCCTTGAGCCCAACACTAAAACCTTTAGATGTCCTGTTGAGAGAACTTTGGCTTAACTATAGTATTTCTGAATTTTCTATCATCATATAAAGCATATTTTATCCATATAATGAGATTTATAGCCAGTGGATTTTTTTTTTTTACTCAATGGTGCATGTGCAACATTTATTTAAGCTGCCTTGGATTCTGAACAAATGGTTCATAATAATTTTAAATTTAAAAGTTGTTAATTGTAGATTGGTAGTGTTTTAGGCAAAACATTAATGAGAATTTTTTTTTTCATCTACACACCTTTTTCTGAATTTAGGCTGCTCTCACTTCAGTAAAGAAATTTTATCAAATAGAAAGATTGTTTTATAAAATTTCACATTCAGTCTTCAGTGTCTGGAAAACAGTAAAGTAAAAACTCTTTGAAAAAACACAATCAAACAAACCCCAAATAAACTGGAACCACTTCTGTTGAATGATTACTGAAAGCGCGAATTTAGACCAAGCGGCTCGAGAGCTAGGAAGGCGCAGTTTGGCTCCTCTGACTCTGTGTTGATGTTCAGAATGCAGATTAGAGTTTTAAACCTCTGTTGTACATCAGACGCTTTGATATCTCGTGCTCCTTTGATCTCTAGAAAGCTTCTAACTTCAGGATAACTCATGGACTTGTCTACAAATGTTATGAGATAGACTCTCATGTTCTATTATTTTTTTAATGGGTGCAACCTTCTTCCCTATGCAGGGATGAGGACTCAGTTGTGCTATGTATTGTACGACGCATATTAAAGTTTCTGCTATGATATCATGCTCGGTAAATGCTAAAATACTGCAGACGGGAATATGTACAGTTATGATTTATGGTTTACAGTGACTCACAAAATTGTTGGTCTTAATCAGCTTCAGTTAAGTGTGAACGCATGTGTCTCCCTAAGGAAGTTGCTCAGTTGCTCACATCGTTAATACTCGAACTGTTCTAGTCTTAGATTGGGCTAGATTGGTCCTGTCTGTCTAAACAGTTAATGGAAAAAGTCTTTTTTTTTTGTTTGTCTTTAATATGTTTTAATATGTTTTTCAGGTTATACAGCAACTCTCCTGTTAATTTAATAGTTTACTAAGCTATACAGGACTCTCTGAGACACAGCTTTCATGGCTTTTCGAGGATATATTAAAGAAGAGGTTTTATCTATTTTGACATTTTATTTTGGCTCAAACCCCAATCTAATCTAGGAGGAGTACACCATTATTCAGCCAATAAAAACCCCAAGCGATGACTTGGAGTGAGAAACAACCTATGTTCTGCATAAATCTTAATAATCGACAAAGCATTACCCACGTAGAATCCACCCCATCGGCACAAGATAGCCCTAGATGCCAAAGGCTGAAAGCTGCTTTGCTTTCAAGCCAAGCCTATAGGGAGAAGATAATAGGCTTCATACTGCGGTCTCCTGCTTTTGTGGGTTTTATGATGGGTTTTATACTGCGGACCTTCTTAACTAGACAATGTCAAAGTACTTGAGAACTGCAGACCTTCAGGAGAGACTGAAGTGTAACTTTTAGCGGCTATAAGAGTCAGCTTTCTAAATACAGACTGTGATTTTGTGGCCCCAAACCACAACACCTATCAAAATGGAACTAAATTTAAATGTACTCAAGAATGACTCCTGCAATGTACTTCTCAGCCCCCTCCTCTCCATCTGTAGCTGGTGGGAGTTGAGCTTACAGAGAATTTTGCTGAGAACGCTTAACACCTTGCAGATGTTTAAGTTTGAGCACCATTTTTAATAGGATATAAATAAAGTAATACTGGTTGGCTGTAAATCACAGAATCACAGAATCTTAGTGGCTGGAAGGGACCTCTGAGATCATCAAGTCCAACCACAAAAAAAAAAAAAAAAAGCACCCACCTACTAAACTCCACACCCACAACCCCACACACAACACCCCACCACAAACAATAATCTTGGGCACTAGAGCATGCCCTGAAGAGCCACATCTAGACGTTTCTTAAATACCTCCAGGGATGGTGACTCCACCACCTCCCTGGGCAGGCTGTTCCAGTGCCTGACCACTCTTTCAGTAAAGTCATTCTTCCTAATATCTAATCTAAATCTCCCTTGCCGCAGCTTCATACCATTTCCTCTGGTCCTGTCGTTATTCCCTCGGGAGAAGAGGCCAACCCCTGCCTCTCTACACCCTCCTTTCAGGGAGTTGTAGAGGGCAGTGAGGTCTCCCCTCAGCCTCCTCTTCTCCAAGCTAAACATGCCCAGCTCCCTCAGCCTCTCCTCATAGGACTTGTTCTCCAGACCCCTCACCAGCTTGGTGGCTCTCCTCTGGACATGCTCCAGCACTTCAATGTCTTTCCTGTAGTGAGGGGCCCAAAACTGAACACAGCACTCGAGGTGAGGCCTCACCAGTGCCGAGTACAGAGGCACCATCACTTCCCTACTCCTGCTGGCCACGCTATTCCTGATACAAGCCAGGATGCTATTGGCCTTCTTGGCCACCTGGGCACACTGCTGGCTCATGTTGAGCCGGCTGTCCACTAACACTCCCAGGTCCTTTTCTGCATTCTGTAAATGTTGGAAGAGCTGTTTGAGACAAAATGTCGATGTTTTAAAATTTATTTCAGCTGCCTTTAAACTTCATCTTTAGATGAAGTTTCCAAGTCTGCACAGTTTCTTGCAACTTTTTTTTTGATAGTAGAGTGGGTGCAAACAAATCTTTTATTCTTTTTAAATCAGTGAAAGAAGTGTTTCAGAGACCACACGAGTAGAGAGCTGATCCTGAAGCCAGAACAAGTTGGTTGGAACGCCTGAGAGGTGGACGTGTCTCTACAGGCATGAGTCTGTAGTGTTAACAGCAGTGTGGTAGTGCCTGCGCCCTCCTCGAACGCTTCTCCAGCGAAACAGGGAGGAAAGGAGTGGGTGGACAAGGACCAACTGTAAGCGGATCCCCAGCTCTGCCTTCAGTATTTTAGGTAGCGCAAGAACAACCTCTGAGCACACTGTCCCTCTCAGAGGCAGCCCCTGTATCCTTCTTTCTCCTGCAATTCATCCCTCCTACTCTTGTGACATCATTCTGTCACTGTGCAAACTGACAGAATGTGCAAATTCCAGACAATCTTTTGTATTTTGTTATTTTCGCAGTGACAGCAGTAACAGCTTGAGAGATGCTGAATACAAACACTAGTTTTGCAAGGGGAGGTTTATAGAGATGATGGCTTGATTACATGTAGTGGCAATAGTAAATAGATCACTAATGGGAAGGCGTCCTCTTAGGAAAATAATTTTGCAGCAGTGTTGTATAGTGCAACCAAAATGCTGTAAAGCTTTGCCCTATGTTAACAATCGGGAATATTACTGAAGAACAACGGACATTTTTAAGGAAGATGGATGTTTGCTGTGAACAAGACATCATTTTATAGCTTGGAGACATGAGCAGTCCCTGAAGTATCTGCCTTGCAAATACGAACCTGCGTCAAGAGGAAAGAAATCAGAGAGACTACAGCGAGTGCTGTATAAGGCTGTTGCCCTGCCATAAATGCTTAGCGCTGTTACAAACTGTATTGTATTGCTTTCAAGCAAAGTGAGATATCAAGACCTTCTACTTGCCTGAAATTTGAAAGTAGTCTTTTTTTTTCTTTTTTTCTTTTCTTTTGTCCGATATCTGGTAGCGTAGGTGTGTAAATGCTTTGAAGTGTGCACTGTACTAAGATTTTAAGGTTGTGATGTGATAGATAGGGTTGCATCATATCTTCCAAGGTTAACCAGAGATTAAAGGTCTCCAATCCTCATCTATCAAAGCAAATCAAAATTATTCTGTTGACTTCATTGGGCCCATCTTACTGACACCCCCTCCGAGAAGGAAAACGGGTATCTAGCTTCTGTGCTTTATGAAGGTATTTCTAACGTTTTAATACAATCTCTTTTTGACACATCTAAAAGTCACCTTGTTCCATTAGGGTGAGTTACTGGAAAATAGAAACACGACCAAGAAAAAAGTGGATTTACAAATGCATTTAGAGAGAACAAGAAAACGCTGACGTTCACGGATCGCTCAAAGGGCCGGTCAAAGCAAACGCCTCAGAAGAGCTCATTATGCCACCAAAAATGTCTCTAATAATGCCTACAGTTTTATACTGAACTTGATTGAACCTATTGCTAATAATGCCTTCCACAGAGAACACCAAGACTTCAATTGTGTAAAGAATCTTTGACACAACTGCATTAAGTCAAAACCTAATCGAAACTGGGAAAATTATATCACCATCACAGAACACTGTAAGCCCCAGCTCCCCATTCAAGCTCCAGGGACCTGATTCAGCTGCATCACTCAAGCTCAGGTAATGTGATAATACAGATAGCAACAAAGGTGCTAGACGACTGCTGAAAAGTAAGCAGCTAATGAGCTCTTGGTACAGGGCAAAGAATGGGCAAGAACCCCACTTGTCCTACAAAGCAAACTGGGGTGGAGGTGTGAAAGACGTGCAAACCACTATATGATGGCACAGAGGACTTCTGTAGCGTTGCAGCTCTTCGTTCCACATACACCCTTGGCAGATTAGTGAGCAAACCTGTACAGCAGGCTGAGGTCTGACATTTTCGATGTGCCAGCATATGACACTCAAGCAAATGCTAAGGGGGAAGCAGCTTATAACAACTTTATTCTTGAAGAGCCTTTTGAGAAGGACAGTTTTGAACTTGCCTTCTCCTGGGATAATGCAACTCAATGGGCTCTCCCCATCTTTTTGGACCATAAAATTCACGTCTGGTTTATAATAACTATCTTTTTGCTTATTATGAGAAAAAGATGTAAAGGACCATGGAAGCAAAAGCTACATCAAAACTTATTTAGGTCTCAGGAATATTTTGTTGAAAAGTTATTTTCTTTGCCCTAAGGTCTAAAATTATTAGTAGGTTCTAGCAGTTAAAAGCAATCTCATTGTAGCATTTTTAATTTGATTTACAAAATGTGGAGGTACAGTTTCATGGCAATAAAGAAATCAACGTATAGTTGTTTCAAATCATGACATTTTCAAAAGTAATTCTATTTCTTCAATGTGAGATAATGTTATTTCATTGTCGTCTCTTCAAATCATCGCCCAGCACTGTGTCAGGCATGTGGGTGTCGAGATCACTGTTCTCTATTGAGTGTGAGAGATGAAAATACATCTTAGAAATCTTTTTCTACTGTCGTTTCCAAAAGTGATGATGGCCAGTGTATGTGGGCTGTATCTCATCATGCTGTCTCAACTCAATGTCGTGCTATTGAATGTCACAATGTCACAGTGCTCTCCTCCTTAGCACCTACTCCTGTTTTGGGACTATATTTAATAGAAAGAAGCTATTCTTCTCTTTATTCAAAGAGATTTGAGTCTCTCTTCTCTGCTGAGGGACATCAAATGCAGAAGCCCTTTTGTTAATCATGAAGGACATTAAAGGTAGGGTTGTGCAAAAACCAGAATAGCACTCAGTCCACATGGGCCGAAACTGGGACCTTGCATCATTTCAAAATTTCCACCATTTCCACCATTTCCCTGTTATTTCCAGACATGTCACTGCACTATTAGCTTTGTCTAATCTATTTGATTAGATTGTAGAAGCTAGGGCCAAGTTTCTGGACCGTTGCAGTAGCACGAATTATTATTAACTATCAAAAGCTCTATTTAATTGCAGTTACCATTAGGGCATGATGTTCCCATATAATGAAAAATTTCTGAGCATTTCTATGCTTGAGGGTATACAAATAAAGGCTAAAATGGAAAGATTTGTGCATGCCTTCCCATTGGTATCGCCTATAACGGGATCAGCAATGCTTTCATTTCCCTCTTTAGAAGGTACTTACTTACAGAAACTTGTTCTTTGTTATAAACCTTTAATATCATTCTCCTGTTCTTAGGCAGCAACTCCATTGACAGGGCTCACTGTCACAATATTCCATACATTTGTGAAATCGTCTTAACACAACTAAGCTCTCTGAAATCAAAATGATGGTGAGACACTCACAATAAGACTAATGTGCACCGAAAACACAAGGGATTGATAACTACCGTTAAAGAACAGTAGCCTGGAGCCAGGCTTTGCTGATGGCTCAGAATGGTTTTGATTCCCTGCACAGACTTGTACAAAACCATTTTTAATGAACACAAAGAAAAATGCCAAAAAAAAGATTTTAGAAGATTCAAAAAGATTTTATGATACTTGACGTGTCAATAACTTTTTCATCAAACCACCATAAAAATACAATTTCAAATACAGCTCAAAGTTCATATTCTAGATTTTGACTTTTTGCCATTTCAGTGGTATTTTTTTCAACAAGATAAAGGTTAAAGCTCTTATTAAATTTGAATTCCATAACAGGACTTTAATCATAGTGCTGCTACTTTGATACTGCAATATAAATAATCACCACTGTGATGAATTTCACATTGCTGCTCACTAAATGTTGCAGTTACTTATTCCTGCTATCGTCTTCTTAGTGTATCCTACTAACTTGTTATTGTCATAATCTGGTGTTACCTAGGCACAAGTCCCATTGATCTTATTGTATTTCACCGGGGTGTTCGAGGGCCATATAAATCTTTTTTTAATACATTAGGCTGGAGTTTAGGTGGCCCCCAGCACATATATTTTTGATCTATGGGCAACCACAAATCTCCTTAAAGACGATGACACACTAGATATCTGTCATTTACACTGAAGTAATGAACAATTAAATAGGTCATTCCTTAGCCAGAGATGAAAGAGGCCAAGGACTTGTCATCGTGTAAATGCTGAGATTGGAATTTAATAGTTTGCAATCTCCTCTTTCCTTCTTACCCTCCATTTCGACCCCTCAACGGAACAGGTTTCAGTGGTAAGTGGAGAAAAAGAATAGAAGCAGAAACACAAGTGGAATGCAACCAGAGGAATAATGAGAAATTCAATTTTTAACATGGCCTTAGGAGAAAATCAACAGACGGAATTTCTTTTTGCAGAGAATTTTTGGAAGAAAATTATGGTTGGAATCGCAGACAAGAAAACTGTGTTATGTTTCTTGGACCTCCTGTATTCAGCAAAATAAGTGTTTGTACTCGTAGATTTTAAGTCGACAGAAAGGGTTCAGATAAATAGTTTGCTTTAACAAAATATTTTCCAAACAAAAGCAACTTGCACATATTGTTTATAACTCAGCTAAGCCCTTGAGCTGAAATGTGTCTCCTCTTAGTGTGAAATTCCAGGCTCACTGACACAAACCCAGCTTTATTAAAATTTTTTATCTTGGTTTAATGTTTGAGTTCAACAGCTATCTCCCAGTGAACAGGCCTATCTAGATTTATTGTGTAAAATACAAATTTAAATTATTAACAGGTGGTCTTAAAAATGAAAAGAGTTTGTTTCACTTGCTTTGTGCTTCAATTCCCTAAAGAGATTTAATTCAAGGTTGGGAACCTTATTGATATGATATGACTTATTGATATGACTATTATATGACTATATTATATGAGTACGTGCTCTTTTTCATCTCTTAAGATAGGAGAAAACCTTTTCTAAGTTTTCCCTTTGCAAAAAGAGTGCTTATTCTTTCGTGCTGATTTAGTTTTAAGTTTACTTACTGTGATTGTCTCAAACCAGGCTCTTATCTCACAGGCAAGAAGGAGTAAAATTCTCTGCTCAGGGAGTCTGACTTTCGCAGTCTAACTTTGTATGTTTATTATATGGATGGTGTAAGGGCCACAGACAGCCCCTATTGTCTGTTCCCTCCTTTCCAAGTGCTTCAGTTAGTGTTATGATAGTACAGACAGTTTCGTCTCTTAGAAACTCTAGCTAGATACTTTTTATACAAAGATTTCTGTTTTCAGGACACTGATTGTTGGGTACTAACTTTATACTGGATTCTGTAAACAGGGAGCTCTCGTGCTTGCCCTACAGAGGGAGCTAACTTTTGCTTTAGATTTACTTCAGTATCAAAAAGATTATAACCTTCAATATTAGGAAGATAAATGGGGAAAAACTGCACCCAGTATTGCCTGGTTTTTAATATGTAATAGGCAAATAATAGTAAATAACAGGTTAATAATAATAATAACAGGCAGAGTTAGCATTCAGTAGATTTATACGTTACTCGTAATTGCGAGTGCTTCATTCTGTTTGTATTGACCTCAGTTGTAATGGGTGACTTTTATACGTAGAGAGCAAAATATGCACAATGTAATGGTTATTGCTGCTAATAGGATTTAAAGCACAAAAAAGGGAAAAGATAACTGACACACTGAGGTCAACGGGAAGATTAAAAGGGGATTTGGATCTTTTCTAAATTAAAAACCATTGGCAAGTGTTAGGCAGTAGTTACTAAGTGCCATGGTAAGCACCTGTTAAAAGATAGGGCAACATTCCTGAGATTTATTTTTTTTTTTTTGTATTAGACTCTTGCTGCTATTTTAAATTGGAAAAATTGGTTTCAGACAAATTCAGTTACGCCATGTTACCTTTCCAAATACAAAAGGGGATAAGTCTTTGTGATACATCATATGTGCCAGTGCTGATTATGGCGACTTGGTTGTCTGACTTTGATTGGTTTCCTCAGACAAAGTGGTTTCATTTTACAGAAGCATAGAATATTTTGGGTTGGAAGGGACCTTTAAGAGCCATCTAGTCAACCCCCCCTGCAATGAGCGGGGACATCTTCAATCAGACCAGGTTTCTCAGAGCACCATCCAACCTGACCTGGAATGTTTCCCCTGGGGCGTGGGGTTCTGGTTGCCAGAAAGTGGAGGCTTGATTTCTAAGACAACTCAGTATGAATGTGTCTGATAATTGATAATATAGTGGTTTGCAGCTCTAAATTAAACAAGTAGGCATCAGAGTTTGCAGCTACCCAAACACCCACCTGGTATTAAATAAAGGAGAAGTAGAGGCCAGATTCCTCTGTGGTTTGACTCTGGTCGTATCAGCTGCACTGACATAAGGGACAGATATTTTGGGTGATTTTTGCGGAGAGTATGGGAGCAGCCTGATGAACCCAGTGAAGTCAGTGCAGCGTTCCCAGCAGTTTCAGGGTAGATTTGTTTCTCCCAAAGTTTCTGATCCCTCGACCTTCAATTCCTTCCTCAGTCAGTGTGAAAAGGCAGCGACTGGGATGCCTTGTCCAAGATAAAATGAGATATGATGAGGCTGATCATAAGCGATGCTGACCTCGTGTTGGGCATCTGGAGCTATTTTTTATGTGTGTGTGAGCTAGGAATACGTGTGGCCTTATCAGGTTAAAACTTTAAAATCTTCCCCCTGGAGTGAGCTGTAATTTGGCACTGAGAGATGTTATTGGGTTTGGAAGCAAAATAAGGAGTCGCAGTACCCAAATTCACTGTCAGTCTGGGATATCTGGAGGAAAATTGTAATTCTGCTTATGTTTTGCCATGGTTCCACCATTGCTTCCTCCTCTTAAAGAGTAGAAACGAATTAGTTGATTTAAACCCATGCTTTTTCCTTTGCCTCTTGGGCCTGACAATTTTAAGCACCCAGGTGGTGTCTGACATCAATCAGGGCTCCTTCTGGAGCAGATTCCTGCATCAGGGGGAGTTCAAAAGCTCCTTTTGAAGGACATTTTCTTGTGGAGGTTCTTTGAAATTCTGAGGAATTAAAATGATGAGAGGTGGCTCTGGTCCATGAGAGGAGGCAGATGATTGTTTCAAGTGCCCTTATTTTTGTGATCTGTGGATTTTTCAGCTTCTGCATTGACTAGGTGTTGCTATAAAATGTATTTATTAAAAATGCGATACAAATAAAATTCTTTTTTCAAGCTATGAAATGCTGATAATAAAGCCTATTAAAGATCAGAAAAATAACGCTTTTCTGATCTATGTATATATTGTGGATGATGGGTTCATGTTCTAGTCAGTACTTTGTTATTGGAACGGAGGTATTTCCTGCGGGAAGAAAAGCCCCAAACCACAGATTTGTTAAACCGACTTTCTTGGTCGCAGTAAAAGCTGTTTACAGGCTACTTCTTATGAGGAGTTAAGGAAGGAGAGTAAGATTTTTCTTATTAGCTGGCAATAACTATCAATATCTCCTGTTTTCATGCAAAGTACTGTTTATGCAAAAAACTCAGTAAGGTGTCAAGGAAAAGGAAAAAAAGAGAAGTATAGTGTGTGTCTGGTGTCTTACAGACTTGCTATCTGAATTTAAGAAAGCACGCTGTGTTTAAATGAACAAGCATTGCTATGTGTTTTAAAAAAGCTTTTAGGAGCCTTTGAAGCAGATGTGAGTTTCATTACTGAAATTTCCTTCCCTGTCTGATACAGCTACTCTGCAAATACAAGGTCTTACAATGTGGCCGGTTTCATCCTATGAATGTTCATAACTCTCTAGCTCTGGGCCGCTGTGAGTGTTGTTATCTCTCAAGCCAATCACATATTTCTCAATATTTTATCCAAGCTGGCTATCCGATATTGCCAGTGCTCTGAAGGTTTTTGCCCTTAGCCCTGAGATATTTTCTCTCTGTGTGTTTACAGTCTCATTACTAGACTCATCTTGCTTTCTGTAGGTGGCAGCAAGTATGTTGTTCTGCCGATGCTCTTTCATCTCTCTAAAAATATTTGTTACGGATCTAACCCCAGGAATGTGCAAATAGGTGTTTTACTGCAGAGCAAATACTTAGCAAACACGTTGAGTTCTGGGTATGACAGGAACACACGACTTTTCGGAAATACATATTCAGAGAACAGAATAACAATAGATCTGTTGCCTGAGAGAATTCACTTCATCGGTTTAGTGGTTATGATGAGAGAGCGCTCTCTGTGGCGAGGGAGCTACATCCTACCCCAGAGTTCTGGGCTGAAGCTACCAGCACATCAGGGCCCTGGGGCACCTTGTTGCCTCTGTAATGGCTCATACTGGCTCCCTACGCAATCTCCAGGACAGCAAAGACAGGAGGAGAGAGGATGAGAAATAAGATGGGAGGAACAAAATGCAGAAAAGGTAGGTGTGGATAAGGAATAACACACACTTGGGCATTCTTTGCTGGTAAAATTGCTCTGAAGCAGCTGCTGTAACGTAGCGTGACGCTGAGCAGTCCTAAAGCAGCTCTAAATTTCAAGGAACCCAAGTTGCTCCCTGGGTTCAGCAATGTTCTGTATATTCTGTCCTATACGTGTTGCTCGCAGCATTTAAGAAGCAACAAATTCTCTTTCCTCATCTCTGACGGCGTCGAGCTACCTCCTGAGTGACGCGGTGAGAGATCTGCACGACAAACAGTCCGTTCCCACTACCGTCCAAACGGGCCCTCGAGTTTTTCAAAACATATTTATCCTCAAATGTCCTCTGCTGGAAGTTATGTCCTATTCAAGGGATCTTCTTATTCCACTGCATTTCATTTTGAAAAATATGAGGCCGGTTACCTTTCCTGAACCAAATCTCCTCCATTTTTCTCTGTCTTTGCACTCAGGATTGCGATCCCATGTATATGTCTAACTGTGTGCCAAGATCCAGGACCTTCTCACAGTGGTCTTCTGCAAAGCCTGTCCCATGGACACATGCTGTGACATGGCAGGTTTCCAAAGGTTTGTCCTAACAGCCAGCACTCTCCTTTTCATCTGCCTGATTCAACTGACCTCATGGTGTTACTCCTGTTTCTACTTCTATCAGTGAATGGAGGATCAACACTTGCCCCTGTGGTTTCATCGTGCAGGTTACTTTAAACTCAGTCAAGTGATGGCAATTATAAAGCAATCACAGCAATAGAAGAAATTGTTCCACTCTCAAGAATTAAATGAAAGATTAGATAGCGAAGCGTCCGTGCAAATCTGAGCTGCTGATATCGAGCTGGGAACGCGGTTCACGCAGGCTTGCAAAAGGTTACTGTGACACCAATCGAAACGGGAATTTTAACAAGTCTTCACATAGAAAGTAGGATTTTAATTTCAGAAGTAATCAAATCTGAATTGTTTTGACTCTGACCTAAAAAAGCTCACCCAAACTGGAACGAGTCCTACTGGGACTTGGTAACATTTCACGGCGAACGAGGATGTGAGTCAGGCTGTTCGTGAGGGCTGGATGGTGTCACCTGCAAGTCTCAGCTCTCTCGAGTCTCACTCCAGGCTCTCCTTCAGGCATGCACTACATAACAACACCAGAGCTGCTGTCTGAAGCAGGCAGTTTTTCTTATCTCTGTTCTCTCTCTTCCCTTGTTGTCTATATAACATCAGCGCTGCGGTGCCGCTGCGGTGTGCAGGGGAGGGAGGACGGAGGCTGTAAGTATGAACTGTGGTCCATTGTATTTAATGTGCAAGGCAGTAAGGACTGCTTAGAAGGAAAAAGGAGAAGAACAAGATCATATTTTTTTTTTTTAAAAAAGCTTCTACCTAGTGTCGAGCAATATCTTTTTTGTTCTCAGCTGCAGGCAGTGCCTCGGGAAGCAGAGCACTCAAGCTTTTAATTTACTTTCCCCTTGACTCTCTGGGCGTTGCAGTGGAAGCGCTCTACAGAGCCTCGCTGTTGGTCTGTCTTATAATTGTTCTTGTCTGAAGGAATTTACTGCTAACTGCAATATGCGGCTGCTTTGCTGTCTGTTATCCTCATGAATAAATGAGCAGGAAGAAGTTGAAAAGAGGCCTCATTTCCATCACGTGTCCATTCCTGCACCCTTCATGCAGTACATCAATTGACTGAACTCCTACCTTGCTGCCCGTGGGTAAGCAATTCCCTTGTTTTATTTTGCAGTGGAAAGAAAGGACAGGAAGAAATATAGGACAGCGTTGTGCAAAGTGGCAGAAAATGGCCAGCTTCTACCCATCGAGAATACAAATGCTTCTCTACATCCCCAGCACAAAATACTCATCCTGTAGCACACTTGCGATGGAGTGTGCCAACAGGAGCAGCTGCTTCTTCTCTCTGTCTATAACTGCTTTACTATCAGGACTACTTAAACCCTTTTCAGTTACCGAAAGAGAAAATCAGTGCAGAGGTAGTCTCACAAACAGATTTTAATCTTATTTTGCTGTGTATTATCTAAAACCCTACCTTCAGAAATGGTTTCCCAGAGAAAACCCAAAAACTTCTTTTCTTTGAGAGAAGCTTTGGGTTTATGGAGGGAGGGAATAAAGTTGCAGCCATCACGAAAGAGTTGGACCCACACCGGGCTATTGCGTATTCTGCTGGTGTTCTGCAAAACTTTCACTTGGGCTAGAAGAGGCAATTGTTTTACTTCCTTCATTTCTCTTTTCCCCGTATCTTAGTTTCAAATCAGCTGACCGGTCTGGACTTTGTAGTTTTTGGCTTCCAAACTTTCCAAACTTAGGCCTAAATGTTTTTGTTTTCTGCTGTACTTTTACTTCTTCTTTGGGCTTCTAGTATCTATGTATCTATATCTGTCTTTATCTATCTATCTAAAAAAAACCCCCGTTTGGAACTGATGGATAAGGGGCAGAGAGGGCTGTTAATTCCCTTCTCTCAGGAGAAACGCATTCTCTGTCCAATTCACAGGATGGTTTTCCTCTGCTCCTTGGAGCTAAGGCTGTAGCTTACTTGCATGCAGGTTTCCAGATCTTCCTTGTGAAAGGCTGCATCCCACCTGAACAGGAAAACGTCAGGGAGCATACCCTGAAATAAATCCTAAATGGCAGTGGTGTGTGTTCTTTCTTACACTGTGTGTGCGGGGAGGTCTCAAGTAACAGCAAATGGGCCTGAGAACATTTCATATGACAAAACCAGCATGTGTGAAACTTCCCTTCCTTAAGTCAATATCTTCGCAAAAATGATCTGAAAGACTAAAAATTATTGGTAAGACTTCAGGTAGAAATCATGTTCTTTATAGAGCAAGCTACACAAGCCTAGTTTGGTTCATTTTGGTGCCAAACCACGGTCATCTCAAGCTCTGCGTGCAGCAACATTTGTGTTGCAGTGAAACTTGGAGCTTTCAGAGCCAGGAAAATAAAACAAAAACTGTGCTGGGAGGGCAGAAAACAGTGTTTCAATGGTAAATCACATTTGGGTCCTCGGAGCCAACGAAAACAATAATTAACAAGGATGATCACTGTATTTATTCTATTAAAGTAATATTTATTGGAGTATCTGAGAATATTTTGTATTTGAACCATTCCCTGAGATGTTTAGCCTGAAAAGGAAAGAAAAACATGTTTATCATGAAATACAGATTTCTGCGCTGACAGCGATCCAGGATTCTACTGATAGCGTCAGGCTGGTAAGCACCTCCTGTTCGCTGCTGATTTTATAGCATTTTTCACACTTAACGCTAGTATAATGTACCTAGAGAGCCTGTTATCTATGAGCCTGCCTTCAGCACTTGTTCTGACACTACGCTCGGAAGACGCAGTGATAGCAATCATGTAGTCCATCATATTTATGGGACGTCTCCGGCACTAAATATTACCTGTAAATTCTACTACCAGGGGAAAGCACGCTGTGCAACGACTAAATCGCAAACGGATCATAAAATGTTAAAATCTTCTAGGGACAGAGTATGGTCACGTCATTCCTGGAGCGTGGGCATGTAAAGTAGCTCCCACCTGGAAAACAGCAATAACGGTGAACTGGGCTATACGCACGACAGAAAATATCAGTGGGAGCTGGGAGCGAGAAAGCCGGGCTGAGCAAACTACACTCAGGCAGTCCTGAAACTGTTGGTTTTAATTTTGTCGTTTCTGTGTGGTGGCATGAAGGGTCTGGCCCTCTGTAGAACGGAACACAAATTCTTAGGGATTTGGGTTGAGTTGAGAGGGCAGCTCTCCGAGATCAGAGCGTGCCACGTGCCGGTGTGTGAGGCTCAATTTGCATTTTTGTTGTGAATAGCTAGCTTCTGTGGATGTTTGCCGCAGTTAATCGCATTCATGCTTGCTTCATCCCGCTTATGCTAATTATTTATTGCTGAAAAGCTGTTAACGAATTTATACTTTTAAGGGATAGTAACGATCAGAGATAGAGATCAAGATCAGAAGATATTTAGGCAGCGAGGCTTCCCAGCGTTTGAACCCTGCTTCCTTCGCTTTTTGCTGTCATTTTGCTGCGTAACGTGATGAACACATTGGCTCACTTGCATGCTTTTCCAAAGCACACGAGAAGAGGGAGCTAACGTGAAGGACAGCACAAACAAATGACGGGAGAAGAAACCTAGGATCACAGGACCTAGGCTGGAAGGCACCTCCTGCTATCGTATCGAGTCAATGTACGCAGGGGTAGCGTCTCTTCAGAAATGGACCAGGATCCAGCTTTAAAATTTGTTAGGTTTTTTGTGCTGATTTATCTTGTAGAAGAGAGAAAAAAAAATTTGTCGTATTCAGAATAAATTCTTCAGTTTACTTTCGTGGCCGGTTTGTTTCTGTGAAAACCGTCGTCTTTTTCAACATCTTCCAATGCATTTTGCCAACGCGTTAGTCTATATGGCTCAACACATCTAACTCACGCTGTATTTAAAGAAGTTTTTTAGTTGCTTATCCATGCGTAAATTACCATCTCACACGTTTGTGTACTGGAACCACAACACATACACATAACCTGTGTCTGTGGTACCCGATCACGCACTGTTTCCTTCATAGTAGCCTGTCGCATTAATGCACGAGAAAGAATGAATTCAGTGGCTTCAGAGAAAATTAGGTATTATCTAATTTTTGAGTGCTTGACTTTGCAAGCCATATAACTCTAAAATGAAGTGACTTTTAATATATATGATTTATTGAAGTTCTTTGTGGTAACAAAGTAGCTCAGAATAAATTTGGGTAGATACCATATTCATTATGCACCATTACTATAAAATATGGGCATGCATTAGCTATAAAGGTTGAGATATTTTTATTTTCAAATCCATACCCTCTGAAGGTGACGATCCAACCTTCTTAATGGGAAAGCATTCATTTTAATGAGCCAAGAATAAGGTGAAAATGGAATCGTTACACACACTTTTTGAAAGCAGAAAATCAATGAACTTGTGACGGCTTAACGTCCTAGCAATTTGCCTATGCGTTATTGCTGGGGTTTGTTACTTTTCTGCAGTGCCAACGTGCTCATTAATTTGTCTTCTCTTTGCAGTCTCCTCTCTTGGACTGATAAAATTATCTCGTGCTTTGAGAAAAGACATATGGGTGACAACGTTATATTTTTAAGGGCAGAGATTGTTTGGAAGCAATAGGTAAGTACAATTTTGCTGTGCTCTTGTAGGTGCTAATAGAGGCGTATTTACCAATGCGTTGCAGATCCGTGCCGTCACGGGCAGAGTCCTGTGGAGGCCTCTTTCAGGATCTACTATAAGACGTATCCATGTTGTCCTCTAAACGAGTTAGCTGTGTTTTATTTCCTTTGCACCTAAGCAGTGCTAAGTTTCATCCCACTGGTTCAGTTTCTGAAACTTTAAGGGTCTTACACAATGTCTGTTACTTTACTTATAGCCTCTTGTGATTTGGTAGTATCGTCAGATTTGTTAAATATGAAAAGTATCGTTTTAGTGTCTATTCTCTTAGTTATTAAGATATTATACGGTTTTGTTCCCCAAAAAGCAGCTCTTGAAGCATCTGTCTTATCTTTTCAGCTTGAAAATTACGACTGTTTTTTGTCTGTGGACTTTTAACCTTGGTTGTGTATCTTCCATATATTTTATCCAAATTTCTTTTGCAAATGCATCTCAGCTATCATTTTACACTGCTGTTAATATTGCTGTGTGCCTAGGAGCTCAGAGGCTTTAATAAAACATATCGGTATTTGGCCTACTTCTTTCATCCTATACTGGCATTCATTTAAACAACTCCACTGGACTCTGAAGTGTTATTTCTGGTCTAAAACAAGAAAGCAAATTAAGCCAATACATTTGCTGCATCCCTTCACGTACTTTTCATTTTCCAAGTGCTCTGCAAATATAATCGAGCAATTTGAATAAATATGGGAATGCTTATAAAAGATGACTAGATGCGTGAAATTATCTGGTTTATATTTTTTTTCATGTAAAGACAGGATTTTGTGTAGGATTTGTTGCACACCCAGATTTTGCACAGGTTTGGAGCCACACTGGAGTGGCATTTTCTGTAACCTGTAATTAGGAGTCCTTTGGGCTCTAGTGAGACGTCCAGGGGAGTGTTGCAGGTAGAAATCGATAGCCAAGGCAACTCTTCACATCTGCCAACCTGAAATGCTGAATTTTTGCATCTAGCAAAGTGGAAAACACATATATGTCAACAACAGAGATTTCTGTTAACATCAATATTATTGCTCTCTTCAACTGCACATTAGGAACCGAGTAGGTTTACAATACCTTGATAGCAACGCAACTTAAACTGTTGAAGATTAACAGGGAGGTGGCCAGGCATGGGAGGAAATGCTCAATTTAGCCAACGCTCCGAAACTTGGCTAAATCATCTCTGAAAACCTGAAGAAAAAATAGCAGCAAAAGCTGACAAACATCTTGGCGCAGAGATGAGCAAGTTTTCGCAGCAGGTATTGTTGCCTGGTCTGTCCACGCTCAGAATAAAACCCTTTTTTTTCTGCCCTTGATTGCCGAGGCGCATGTGGGCACAGGACACAGAAAGGGCTGTGAAAATGCCCGAGTACCCCACAGGCGGCTCGTTATGGAAGCTCTTAATCATTTATCTGCATTAGAGAAGAGGATTAGATAACCAGAAACTAATTGGACAGTAGCCATTCAGCCTTATATAAGCTGCATATGGATGGACACAGCTTTTGCAGGCGCGAGAAATCACTGAGGAAATTTAGCTTTTGCTAGGGAGGTAGCTGGTGACTCACCTTTCTAAATCGGTGGACTCGAGGGAAACTTTCCAAAAGGAATGAGGAATGGCTCAGGCTCTTCCTATATTTCATCAGGAATTTAGGAATGGGCCCCGCGAGGCAGAAAATATCCCCGAACCCTGCATATTTCCTGCATGAAAAGATTTTTTTGAAGTTGAAATGGGTATTTCTTTTTTCCTATTTAAATGAGATTAATGTCAAAAAGCGTATGACGGTTTGAGTTTTGCCTGGCTTTCAAGTAGCTGTTTTGCAGACATCTCCAGAATGTCAGCTTGAGAAAGCTACAGATGAAAAATGAAAATTGCTATGTACAATTCCTCAGGATAAAAAGCAGAGATACTGCCTGAACCGTACGCCTCTATCAGTTTGAGAAAGCAAAATATGGACTTGGGGGAATGAGAGCTAGCAGAGCATTTCTGAAATGTTTACAAAAGCTTCCCTCGGAAAAGGTTTCACCATCTGATATCCAGGGTCAGACGCAACAGGAACCTCTGGAGAAGATGCTAGCGCTTGTCCTTTGATTGAAACGTGAATGAGCTTTGTGATTAAGACCCTCACACGTAACAGGGGTTAGTTCATCTTTTTCTGGCATTCCTTTGCACCCTTTGTTTATTAACACAGTTAATTAGCTGCAGAATATAGGACTTGGACCCTAAGTGTGCTGGATACCTGGTTCTCACTGACTCCGGGAGAGATCGGGGACCAAATAACTTTTGGGGGTTGAGTCCAAAAACCTGTTATTGGCAGCCAGCAATGTACTGCCTGTGTGGGGTGGAAATGCAGCCTCGTTAATATTGGGTTGTTACCAGGCCTAGAAAACCGATGGCATTCCCAAGCATCCCTGGGGAAAGGATAACTCAGCGTTTAGGAAACACTCTGCATTGCTGCTTAGTCTTGTCTATAAATGAATCTTGATAACGTCCTTTTGGGAGTCTGCATTTTAGGAAAGGTTTTGAGGTTGGTTTGTCATTTGTTAATATTCTGTCCTTCAGCAGAAATTATGACAGATGGAAAAGCAGTCGCAACAGAACTTGCCCTTGTATTTAAATATCGCTAATGTGTGCCAGAATCTTTATAATACAGGGTGTATTCGGAGACCTATTAGGCTTTGATTTATGAATTAGAAGTTAGAAAATAATCCATTTCAGCAACATTCAGTTTATAGACACGGATGGTTCATTACAGTGAACACTGTTACGTTCATTATGCATCACAAAGTAACGTCATTTATTTAGGACGGGTGGTTTTTTTAACCAACTAAAATAGTAAAATATTTTATTAACCTCTAAAACGCCTTGAAACTGGAGATGTAGTCAGATTTATTTCTGAAGGAGGAAGTAACCAAGTTAAGTTGAACTAGTTCAGTGCGGTGAGTAAACACACAGATGTGTATAAAACCTGAGTACACGTCACGCCTAGAAGCTGATCCCAGATGTTTTATTAGGGGCGGCTCTAGGTAAGCGTGAGGGAGTCAAAGTACATAAAAGAGTCTCATTAAACATATTGATGAATTTGAGCAAACCATAGGACTTCATCCTTGTCCCCCTATTTCCTAGCATTATTTTCTGTAGCAGAAACGGACTTTACTATGGGAAGTAAACTCGGATCAGAGAGTAAGCGACTGATGGATAGAGCTTGGCATGCCTTTTAAAAGTAAGTTCTAAATTGGAAAAAAATAGCTAATATTTCGCAGAGGGACAAAGAATGGTGATGTCTGAACCGCCTGCAGACCAAAAATTCAGAAAATAATTTTCATTTTGGGGCAACAGAGACTTTTTTTTTTTTTAAGGTTTCAAAATGTTTCATGTTGATTTTGACCACTTAAATTGCATGTAACAATAACAATAATAAAGAAAACTGTCCCAAAATGTCAAGAGGGAAGACAATTTCAAACCAGAGCAGAAAAATTTTTCATTTCCAAATGCCTAAATGGAAAATACATCTTTTAAACAGGCGTAGTTTTACTGAATATAGTGTTTTTTCCGATTTGGTTTTAACTTATAAATTGGGAAATAGATTTAAACCCTGGCTTTATATTCTGCAATAACAACTGCTATGTCAAAAAGTAAAGGTAAGCAAGACCTGCTGTGCCTTGGCTGTGATGTACCCGTTGAAACTACGGAATCCACGAATATGTTCGTGTGAGAGGAAAACAGGGAGACCTTGAGGCAGGCTGGTTTCTTTAGCAAATTCCTGGGAAAATATGCTTTGGCTTCAAGGTGCAAATGTATCATCCAGTATTAATGCGTATGCCCTGTTGTAATTGCTACAGGTCAAACCCACGCACGTTGTGGAGATAAGCACCATGCATTTCTACAGGGACATTGATCACGGTAGTTGCTGCTGCTATAAATTGGCATGAAATGTCATTGGATCGCAGAGATCGTTTGTCATTTTAATTCCTGAGTTTGCATCCCATGCATTGCAATCCTCTCCTGCCCCCGAGAACAGCAACCTGTAAGCAAACTGAGAGCAAATTCTGAATTGGATCTGTACATTCAACACCAAGAGCTACCATTTAAAACAGCCTTACCATTTTTACATGAATTCATGATACCTAACTTCAGGCTTGCAGCTTCAAGAGGTATCAGAGTCTAACCCCACCTCACAAATGACTTATCTGTGGGCATAGTTCTGGCCAAAGAATGAACAGCAGCAATCATTCCCAGATCAGAGTGGTCCATCCAAGAAGCTTCCTAAGCCAAAGCAGCAAGAGCAGAGAGATTTTTGATCCCATGGATGCTTCCCGATAAACCTTTTCTGGTGGAATGGGCTGTAGAGGTAGGACCGTTTTTTATGGTAGGTTCTATTTTGAATTGTTGAGCAGCACTTGTACAGCCTATAGCTATAGCAGCAGAGGTGGGCAACCTCCCCTCCTTTCATACCATGTGTATAGAGTGTTCCTTTTTCTTTTTTGTCTGTTTGAAGCTCTAGAGAGGGCAGATCTGTAACTTTATTCTTGTGTGAGCTGGAGATAGAAATGATAAGTGAAAATGGAAACATCTCTCTCCTGGAGTGCCAGCCTGGTGCTCTCTCTCGAGCAGAGCATCTCTGAGTGCTCCTTTGGGCACCATTGATGCTGCTTCTGGGGAACGTTTCAGTTTGCACAAGGTAACCCCGAGCAGTCAAACAATAAAATCTGCCTGAGCTCATTCTTTTTGTTTGCACTGCTAATGCTCCTGTGCAGCCAATTTCTTACCTTTCTCTTGGTGGGAAGAGATTCGGTTTCTCCTTGTTCCTGTTACCTGGAGTGACACAGATCACCTAGCGCCTCCCCACCTGGCTTTGGTAGGCTGTGTTCGCAATTACTGCTTCCACGCCTTTTGTCTGGCTGCTTTGGAAGGAAACTTTAAATCATTCTGTTTGTGAGGCAGAAACGTCAAAGCTGCATTTTGCCAACTTTATGTACTTTGTGTGCTTTCCTGTGTCGGAGTCTGACGGATATAACCTCACCTGTCATCTGCCCGGTGAGCTGCATGGAGGGAGGGATGGTCTGTCTCACCACTTTGTCTTTGTCTCAGACTCTCACGGATCAAGTGGAAAAGAAACACCTTATTTCTGTGATCCTTGAAGTTCTTGAATATCAATCAGCTGGAAAGATCAAAGCAAATTATAAGCACTCGCTCTGGCACAACTGTGTTGTGGATAAGGAGCGTATCCTTGGAGCTGCATTGCTCCAAGAGCTGACAGAGATCAGACCGTGACCACAAAAATACCAGAATGGTCTCCGATCCCCTTCTGGTACCATGGCGTGAGCAATCAGCTGGTGTTTTACTGCGCACAGATTGCTTCCCCTCACCGTGGCCTCGCTGCCCCGTTTACAAGCCTGGAGCAAACTTCATACTTGTGTGTATGAGCGTGGGCTGAATGCAGGATGCAGGCTTAATAACCCTGCTGAACCCTTTGCTTCGTCTGGTTCAACAGTGTAAGATAAAAAAAAAAAAGATAGTCTTAAACATCCTTATTCCTGTACAAGCACGTAGCTGAGTTGTAGCCGCCTCATCTCTCATATAAAAAAGGCTGTAGGAGTGTCATAGAGGGAAGCGGTCACTTTAACCATGAATACCTGAAAGATGGATGGCATTAAAAATATCGGTGGGAAGAGATGCTGTGCTATAGTGTAGGCTTTTAAAAGTTGGAACAACTTGTACAGCTGGGGCTAAGTACAAAGACGCGAAGTTTCAAGGGTTTAAAATTTTGCCGCAAGGATGGAACGCAGATCTGGGAATGCCGGTGAAAAAGAAAGTGATTTTTTTCACTGAAGGATGCACAAAGCGTTTCCTAGCCGCTTGGCCTGTGGGTGGGTACCAGGTTATCTCTAGACACATCAACTTTGCCATTACCTGAGTGGTTAATGTTCAGCAGCAGCCTGTGTCTCGGACTGCAGCACGGGGGAGAACCCGTGCGTGAGGACATGAGGGAGACGGTTAGATTCCATTAATGACTTGGTCATTAAAAAATTTGTAGCTTATGCACCATACCAGATTTTCCCTGGATTTAGTCTTTGCTGTCTCTTATTTAATCCTTGCAGAATAGTGTACTGATCCATTTCTTCCCTGTGAAAAAATGAAAATAAAAAAATTGCACTTTAATTTGCATAAATTGGTCTAGAAATCTAAATTAATCTAAAAAATGAGGTGATGAAGCAGCATGCGAGGAGGATACAGAGAAGATGTCTTTTTCCCCCCTTACGTCTGTGAGCAAAGTAACACAGTCTGCGTGTCTGCTACAAAATCCCCCAAAAGCCATTGAGACCACCTTCCTTCCCACTGCAGATGTCAAGGATATTTGTTTCAAGTGAGACTGATCTATAGTTTTTATAAGAGTGTGAAGTAATTGATTTTAATTAAACCCTGCTCTACTCGGAGCATGAATGAGCTCATTAGCAATTTTCCAATGAGTCCATCCTTTTCTAAATGTCTTATGCCATCAATAACAAGGAAATTGCTTGTTTTCAAATTATTGAACTAATTTACTACATACCTTTCTTAAAACTAAGACTCTTTATACTCCTGTCTGCATAGGCTGAAACATATTCAAGTGAATGTCTGCTCTGGCTGTTTTAAAATTATTTTTAAATGCCTAGTGGCCATATTTAAAATCCATAAGATGAAAATATATGACAAAAGATGCTTTATATGACGTCTCTGCTGGCACCGCTAACATATAGCTCACAGAAAAGCTTTAAGATAACAAGGTCATTTCTCAATGCAATGTTTTGTAAGGTTTTAAAGGCTGCAAGACTATTGCCAACTCTCTTTTTAAGAGAAAAAAAAAATCTGCTACACTTGATCGTTTTCAGAATTGTTTGCAGACACCATTTTTTTTTTCTTTTTCAAATGGTTTCTGTTGGCATTCACAAGATCAGATACAGATTAGCCCTAACTGGGTGGTTCTGCAGCAGCTCTTTCCTCAGCAGAATCCGTATCCTTGCAGAGAAAAGTGGGGAGGGCTGTTTCCAGTGGATGTTCTTGAGGTCCCTCTCCATCAAAAAAGAAGTTAACGTTTGCTGCTGATCAAGCAATGAACAGTGTGCATGAAAAGGATTAGGTCAAAATTCCTGAAGGAGAAAGTTTCAAAGGTTTAAACTGATTAATGCTTGAATTTAGTCCCCGGAGCTGTGTAAACATAACCTGTGAGCATAACCGAGCACCTGCGATTGTTGCAAGATTTGACAGAACAGGCGTGTGATTTTTCAATGCCTCGCACAAGCGTGATGCTCTTTTTAGTTGATTTTTCAGGTGGTCTTCAGGCTGCATTTTCCACAGCTGTTGTCATTCACTCACTAATTGTATTTTATTTTCTCTTGGGAGAAAGGTGACTTGTGTCTTTAGTTATCAGCTGATGGGGCAGCTCCACTATGCAACTCTCTGTATTGCCACAGTCCCGCCTGGGGCAATAATCCTGCCCCTATACAGGCAGCAGTGTATTTTTCTTTCAGTTCACTGCAAACGGGAACAGACCTGCTTTTACGGATAAAGTGTAATTCTACCAAACAAGATTTCATTTACCCCTGGGTTTCATCCCTATGATTTTGGGCTCAAAGGAATTACCTGTTACAAATCCAGTTTCAAACAGAAACGTCAAATACGCAGAAAACTGTTTCTTCACTTTTGTGTCCAGCGGGGGGTGATCTGATGCCTTTTCATATGAAAGATCATTGTTCTGTGGAAATGTACATCTTGGATATTGGATTATGTACCTGCCAGCTCCTGTCCAAAGAGGGTGGGGGAGAAGCAGAGTTTCCCTGGATGACATCTAAAGAGGAATGCAGGTGTCTAAACCCAGATGTAGGAGGTCTCTTTGGCTGAGAGTCACCTTACATGAATAAACCTAGCCCTCTGACAGGGAGGCATTTGGCCTGCCTCCATCTACGAGTACCCAGTAGATAATGACAAGGACTTTGAGAAGACAGTTCTCCCTATCCTAGAAAAGACTGCGGACACTGGTGGGTTATAATGCCCTCTGAGGATGTCCATCTCTCTTAACTGGTAAGAGATAGACTCCAGACAGTGAGACTGGACTGAAAGTGCCCCTTACAGATGACTAAATCTAATGGAAATCCTATTTTGGGAGGCCCAAACTGCAGTCTGGGAGCTCTCTGCTAAGTGAGGTAACTGTTTTCCCTATGGATTGGCAATTTAGGAAAGCCATGGGTTCACGGCTGTCCCACGGTAAGCAGGCAGGCAGGCACTGGTTGTGCTGCTCTGGGCAATGCTGGGGTTCACGTGGCACCGGTGTCTGAGTAGCTCTAGCCTGGCTCTACGCAACCCTGACATACTGATGCAACTGGCCCTTGTATAATAGACATCTTCATTTTGGAAACCCGGCTGTTGGGGTAAAGAGAAGGAGGGAAGAGGTTATCAGTACTTGCCCTATGTAAGATATTCTTATGGTTAAAGACCTTGTCAAAGCAATGCCTGACCTTCCTTGGCAGGGGAAGGAGTCAAACCCACGCTAATTTTCCAGGAGCATGCGCTAACCACCAGGCTAAGGCTTAATATCAGCTTTCCTGTGCCTTCCCTTTTCCATTGACCACCGAAATAACCCAAAGCGATTTCTGCTGAGATTATTAAAGAACAGCAGCAAACATTCAATACGTAGAGTTTGAGGCAACATAAGGGATTAACATGAACTTTTTGAAAGGTGAAGCTGTAATCATTATATTCCCTGCATTCAATTGATACTGCTGCTAGTAGCAATCTGAATTTTTTTAGCTCGTTGTAATTTTGTGTTCCTCTTTCAATTTTGCTGGTGGTAATTTTCTTAATGTATTGTATTCAGCTGAAGACTGTACTTGCACGGGGGAAAAAATTCTTTTCGAAAGTACACAACCTCGTATTCTTATTTAGTTTGGAGGCATCGTTAATTGGTTTGTTTTAAAGTGGTGTTTTTCAACAGATTTCAGTTAACATACTAACATTTTTGACTACTTTTCCTCCCCTTTGTTTTCTCTCATTCCTTTACGATCACTCGGTTTCATGATCAGTGACTCATTTCTCATGTTTCCAGGGGTCCATAATCACATCATGCAGCCCACCTTTTTTCTCACCTTGCTCTCTATTCTCTCAGAACTAACTTTATTCTTCTTCGTGATTCAAAGTATGGGTCTTCAAAAGATTTTTTTTTTAAAAAAAAGGGGCAGGGGAGAGGCGAGCTAAAGGAAAATGGTACATCCACAGGCAATTGTAGAGGAAGGTCTGGGGAATCTTTCAAATTTGCTTTTGCAGTTTTCTAAAGGTTGAAATTAAAGAAGTACTGGGCTAAGCATCAGGTAAAGGCTCGTAAGGCTTTGCTCTTTACGTGAATGTAGTTTTGAGCCTACTCACTGTAAGCTGCCAGTTTGTTCGCTTCCTAATGGACTTGTGAATTCCAGCCCCTCAGGCTGAAGGAATCCTCACCATGACATAGGGTACCCCGGCAGAACTGCCATTTTTCAGCACTTGTTATAACAAGCAGCGACTTGGAGGCAAATTTTTCCAACTCCCCGAAGTCCCAACATCAGCATTCTTTCCCCTCTTCCCTGTAGTCGCATCTGAAACGGGAAGTTTAATAATTGAGGCTCTTCACTTTCTGGTGGCTATGCTGCGGTTCCTAAGGGACAGCTGCGTGCTCAGCGGCACTTTCCCCTCAAATTCTGAAGAATAATTTATGGCTGTCAGCGTCTGGGGACTGAGGCATTTTTGATTCATGCCAGGATGACAGAAAAGCTGATACCTGTGTCTGACTCATTTCACAGCTCGGCGAGGCCACAGGTACCTATCCTGAAGGTTGCTATTCAAATCACGCCACAGAGCACTGGATTAGATGCCAAGGATGGTGCTTATTAAGGAAACCGCGAGATCCCTTCGCAAATAGAAGCTCAGGGTAAGCTGCAACAAAAGGTGTGAGAGAGAACAAGGAAAATTGCACGGACAGCCCCTTACAGCCTGTATGGGTCGCTTCCTTGTTAATCTGAAAGTACTAAACTAATTGCAAATTAAAGCTTAAACGCATTCCCTTTGTGGTGACACAAGTTCCATGAGCAGAAACGATGAAAGTTTCAGCAAACACTGTTTCTCTCTGTAGAAAAGAGCTTCATCTGTAATGAAATCTTGCCAGTAGGACAGGCCAACAGTTCGGTAGCTGACACTGGAGTCCAGACGCAAAAGCACTTTATTTCCTCTGGGGAGACGAGGTACATGATTTGTTCCTCTCATTTCTACAGATCATCGGTTGTGTATGCAATTAGATGCACTTGCCTAACTGTGTCTGATCTTGAGCAAAATTTGTGGAAGTTTCACTGTTGTTTAAAATGAATTTAAAATGGATGCTAAATCCCAGAGAAATCTTTGGTTTTGAAGCACTTTAGCTGTTTTCTCTGGAAACTGAAGGAACGTATTCTGTCATTTGGCATAATCTTTTCCAGTCATTTTGGAGTTTTTTGATAACATATTCTTGTCTGGTTTTCTCACAATGTAGTAAATCATGGGTGGCCCCGAAGTCAGGCTGTTGTTACAAAGAAATAAACACCTTTCTGCAGGAATGTTTAAAAAAAAAATGTATAGTTTTGCTGACCAATTCAGTGAATTTTGAGTAGACACTGTGGCCTGGGTGTATTTATATAAAGAAAACGTTGATAAGAGATGATTGCTGCATGCAGAACTGAAGCTGACTTAGAGATAGAAGTGAGACACTCCTCATGAAGAATATTGAAATTGGAGACAGATTCATGTTGTACAACAGGGAGTGTTTTTCTGTTCATTGTCATGGTGACTATGTTTTCAAATACATTGTATCTGAATTAGGGGTGTAGGTAATATTAAAACAATTTAAAGTACAAGGAACAATATACTTCCAGTAGCATCACACCCACATCATGAATGCATCTGGTCACGGAGGAGCACCAACTTTTAGAAGTCTGATGCAAAGACAGTTCATAGCTCCAAGGTTCATCTCAGGTTCTCTGCACATTCAGCTCGAATTTCAGTTTGGTTTGTGTTTGGTTTTGTTTGGTTTTTAATTTATTATTTTAAATTTAAGATTTACATAAAATCTAAATTCTTCACCTCACTGAGTGGTTCCACCAGACAAAGCTCTGATAATGTTTATGCACTAACCCACCTCTACGAACCTCTGAACTGAGGAAAAGTGGCAAACAGCCGTGCAAGTTTCATTGGTTCCAACTACATGTTTGCCTTCAGACTCATTCGCGGACTCAGGTGGACTGTGACTGCCTGTGAAATAAAGTTTAAGGAATTAACTTCAAGAGCAAGCAGTAGGGTCAGGAGAGAGAAAATTAATTGACACGGACCAATTGAGTTGGAAGAACTTAAAGACCCGGAGAAGAAACACCGATTCAGCCTGAGTAAAGCATGCTTTCTTGGGTTAAAATTGTTTTCTTATGAGCTTCATAAAAGAGGACAAACCAGAACACCCACAGCTGAATTCTGAAATAGTATAGTTCGTGCTGTGAAGCAGGGGTGGGAGGAGATGACGATGCTCATAGGCAGGTAATGACCAATATAGAAAATATAAGGAATGCACAAATAGCAGGTTAAAGAGCTCTTCAAATGGAAGTGTAACACTTTGGCTGGAAAAAGAATATTAATGCGTTGCCTTTGTTTAGTCTTTAAGGAAAGTTAAAATCATATGAAATCTAAGTTTAATAGCAAGTCTACTAATTAGAGCAACTGTGAAAATATCAGTTGGGAGAGCAGAAGGAAACAAAAACATGGATAAGTCACGAAACATAACAGCGAAGCTGAAATGTAAGAAGGTGTCCCAGATGGAGCATTGTTTCTTTCCCCGTGCGTTGCATCTGGTGCTGCAGACACACATCAAGATAAAATGTAGTGAATTGAAGTCAGGCATTTGTCTGGCAGTCTGCATGATCTGATTGCGAAGACTGATTAGGGATTAAATCCTTCTGACAACTGAACCACTTAATATCAGAGATTTCATAAGGTAGAAGGCTCAGGGCAACTGGACTGTGGAAAAATTAGTTTTTCTTTTGGTAGAAAAACAAAAATAAAAAAGCACTGAAAAGCCCCAGCGTGTTCATTGCAGGTAGCATATTTTTCTTTTGCTTAGTTGAAAACTTACCTTCCTTGCAGAATTAAGCATTGCCCCTAAAAATAAAGCATTTGGAGAGGAGGAAGGAAGCAGGCAGGCAGACGAGGAAGAGTGAATTGAGTTTTAACTGGCTTCAAAATGCCTTGAAATTATTTCTCTGAGAAAAGTTTTGCCACTTCTTAGCAATTATTGAAGCAGCTCAGAGGTAGATTTTATAACAGGTGATGCTTAGAAAAAGTTGACATCTACCAAACTCTGATGTGAAACTGGAACCAGTCTCTGGAGCTGAAAAACTTCTTGACACGACAGTTTGGGGTTCAGATTCATAGCTAGACCCTCTTTCTAGGTTTAACTAAGTGCGATAACTCACAATAATTTTTCATTTTTAAAGATTCCTTGAACTTCTTACTCTTCCTCTCAAAGTTACGCACAGAAAGCCAGAAGAAATGGAAGGAAATTGCTTTTCAAATGTGAAAGCATCAGTGATAGTAGAGGTCAATCTATATGATTAGCAAGTTTCCGAAAGTAAGGTCTACATTTCAAATCATCCTTGTTTGTCAGTGTGTTCTCAGTTTATTTTTCCCTTAGGTCCGATTAAGTCTGAGCTAATTCATCTAGAATTGCACCAGAATGACCAAAATAAGTGATTGTTTTGCATAACAAAGCTGGTAATTAGTATAATTCTAGAGATAATATTAGTATCAGCAGCAGTGAGTATCTCTGTGGGATGTACAGCCAAATTGGGACTATCTGGAGACACCTCCCTTCAGCAATGTTATCCTGACTAGCTCTATTGTCTTGAAGCTCTTCTGGTGGTAACTTCTCCCTCGGTCTTGAGCAGCCACAAGTTCTTCAGATCCATAACAGCGGCAGCTTTTCTTGAACAAGCTTGGCCAGCGGCAGGTAATCAGCCATTTGTGCTTCTCAGCAGTCAGACCGGTATCAATTGGGTAGCCTGAAGTTGCCGTCAAAACAGCTTGGTTATCTCTGTCCCCAGTGCGTTTGGTGTTCCACCTCCGTTATCGCTCTGGGTGCCGCGGTGGCACTTTGCTCCGTTTTCAGGCTCCCTTCTGCATGCAGCGGGGCGATGCTGAAAGTAACGCCTGGAGTTGTGTGCTGAGGTCACAGTCTCGCTAGTCATTTTAGAGATTAAAAACATATTTTCTAACTCACAGTGTCAAATAAAATGCGAGTCTAGAACCAGCTGTGCTGGGTAACCATCCGACTTGTTTCCAATGACCTGCTCGTTGCTGTTGGAGCAGACAGATCTGTGTCTTTTTTATTTTTATTTATTTTTTTTCAAGGTAACAACGCTGCCCACAGAAATTTGGAAACATTGACTTCCAGAGGCGAACTGCCCCAACGGCACCTTAAGAGCTACAGTGAAGGGGTGAAGCGATGGACGCCTTCTAGATCCTCTGCAGCCAAGGCCTTATTCTTCAGCAGCTTCACAGTGTCTTGACGGCACTGGTAGGACCAGGGTTGGGTCAGCAGACACAAAGTAGAGGTGGCAGATATTTTCTGGGCTGTGGAGCTGGGATGGGCAGGTGGTATTTGCACGTGTAAATTCCTTCAGATTCTACTCACGTCTCAAAGAACAGCTAAGAACCCAAACATTAATTATTGAACAGACTAACGTTTCCTTTGAATAAGCAGTTTAAAACAAATCACCCAAGAATCTCAGGGGGGTTGCTACAAGAGTCCTTTGAGGGTCACATACCTACTTTCTACATGTAAGGAAAACACAGGGACCAAAAACTTCATGCTTGCCAGCACTTATAATTTTTTTCTGGGTTCTCTGAATTGGCTGAGGTCTAATTTTACTTTCTCTCACTAGCTAGTATTTGAGTTTCTGGCTTTTTCAGTTTAGCATAATTTTTAGTTAGCAAATACATGACAAATTTCCTCGTGGACTGGCTGAAACTTGGCTTGACCTTGGTTAACTGTTCGCTATTTCCCAAGACATGGAATATAATTTAATCATGAATTTTATAATGAAAATTGCCAAGAGGATCTCATGTAATGAATTATTTACTAGTATAAATGTTTTCTGTGCAAATGAGAGAGGTGATTTAAAAAATTTAGTTCCTCTGACCCCTGCATCAGTTTAGAGTATTTGAGGGACCGACATAAGCAAACTCTTTTTTTGACATCTTCTTTCTTAGCAGACAAAGGATGCCATCATCTTCATCTCTTGCTGCAAGATTTCTGGGATCTCAGAGGGGAAATGAAAAATCTATTATAGTTTTCGTGTCATAGTTGGGTAGTGATAGACATTAGGAAAATTTTCTATGAGTAAGCGAGTGAAATTCTGCAACAGATTTCCCAGGGAAGTGGCGGAGTTTCTATTAGCTCAGGTGCATAAGAACAAGTTAGACAAACACCGGCAAATGCTTACAGTGCTCTCCGGGACTCTTTTCTTCTCCGTCCCTGCAGTGCTTTGTACAGTAGAGTCTTAGCCTGTAGACGGAATTCCCGAGTTTCACTGGAAATGATAAATATTAATTGCAGTGAGGACGATCTCTTGCTGTGCAAGTACACAGTAACAAGCGAAAGGCGTCCCATTAGGTTGAAGCACTGATAAAATGTAATCGCAATATTAACTGTTAGATATCCCATCCCCCAAAACAATATATTAAGTCAGCAGTAGGTTCAATCGGAGAAACATTCACACAAAACCGTGTCCCAGCCACGGTTTTTGTGTATGTGCTTTTGTAAAAGACTTGCTAAAGCCGAACTTCATTGGGGAAAATTATTTTCTTGCAAGTTGAAAGTATGACTGTCAGTGGACTCAATAAGAGAGTGCCAAGCAACCTGAGGGCACTGCAGTGCCTCTAGGTCTCATCAGATAAATTGGGGAAAGGGAGAATCTGGCTGGCTATCGTTAGCAGTTTCTCACTAGTAAAGCCTATTAATCTCTAAAGGACAACCGTAGCACTAGAGATACCCAGGTAGGGGTTGGGCAAATTAAGAGGAAAACGTGCTGTAAAGAATATTTTTTTACTGGAAGAGAGATGGCCAGGACAGTTCCCATTATCCTCGTGTAGTCTGTTTTTCTATATATTTCTGTAAATAAAAGGGATGGCTTTATCTATAATTTATATCTAACTATAGTACATAAAAATTACTTGTGTCTACTTTATAAGTACTGCGAGAATAATGCGCTGTTTTTCACTGCAGCTACTATCTTCTTGATATTTCTAGGGCAGACTGTGCCACCCAGCAAAATTTACTTATAACGCACTCAAACTAACCCAATAACATCAAACAAAACCTCACAAATCAGGCAACAACATCAAACAGAACCTCACAAATAACCAAAAAAGCACCAGCTTTAGAGTTTCAGTCAATAGCATAACTGGGTCGTTATCCAGTTCTTCCTATATGTAGGCTTGTGGACATGGCTTTAATATCATTAAGTGTTGTAGATAGAGGAAGAACGGTACTTTATAAAGCACGGGATGAGTGCACAGTATTGAATACACTTTCAAAATATACATATATTGCAAAATATTTACCATTCTGCCTTTCAGTTTTATTGCAGAAATTTTACAGCGGAAAGTTCAGCTGTTTTTTCTGGACCAGCAGCTGAATTCTGTTCTCTCAAGTTGGAATCAGTTTGATTTTTCCTGAATTTGTGGTATTATCAATGGGTACAGGTGTACCGACATAATTAGGTGTAATAATAACCCAACATAATAATCAAAATAATAATAGCCCCGGATCTAGCTGACAGACCCATGGAGCTGAGCTGGCCCCAGAACGATGAACTGAAATTTCTACCACGGATTGTGCTACAAATTCTAGGTGGGGACTAGCAATGTGTGGTAAGGCCAACTTCTGCTGTGGGACAATTTCAACAGGTGCAGTTCTGCAAAGATTTACTTCACGTAGCACTGCGTTTATTAGTGTAAGGGTTAAAGACTGAAATAAAAAATCAGAAGGAATATTTTGTTCTTGAAATTTGAAATGCCAACACCTTAAAAATAAGTTATTGCCCATTTTTGCCATCTCTCTTGCCAGTAGAACTGAAATAGTGGACTAGGTTGTTCTGATCATTTCTTTCAGTTTCTGAAAAGCCCATCCTCAGAGCTGCTTAAAGGTTCTTTTTCTCATGTAAAAAAAAAAAAAAAAAAGCTTCTTGCAAAAGAGAAAAGGTCTGATTTCCCAAGACATATCGCTTTAAAATCACTGCTCATGAAACATCACTTTTTTTTTTTTTTTCACATGAAAGAGCCAAAATTTTAAGGAAACTTTTGTGAATTTTGAGGCAATTGTGAGTGCCCCAGGGAACAGAGCCCCCAAAGCGAAGCAGCAGCAGCGAGCCAAATTCACGCCGTTGATATACTGAGAAATAGAGAAGCACCACTTATCTCTGTGCCAGGGTTCAAGCTGCAATATAAGAATCTGGAAGCTTCGACACATATTTTAGCAGGCAAAATGAAATATGAAATGGTTAGCACGGTTTCTCTTCCACGGATGCTCTGATCCGCAGCCCTGCACTGTGTTTCTGGGCAGCGCAGCGAGTCACTGCTTCCCACTTGTCGTCGTCTTTAAGATGCTGATCCAGCCTGGTGTCATGGAGGGCAATACTAAATAGATTATATTTCCAGGAAAGTACATTCAAATATCACGCACGTTAGCTGCATGCAAAAGCAAGGTGAAGACAACAACGAGCACTCCAGGTAATTAGAAACTGTGCACTGGAGAGGGGATGAAGTGATCAGCAGATGGCATTTTTCTTATTACTTCTTTCAGGCTGCGGCGTTGAGGTCAAAGATTTGACTTCGTGTTGGGTCCCCTTTGACTGTAGAGCCAAATCTGAATGAGAATCATTGCCAAGAAAGTTCCATGACAGGCAGTGTGGAAAAGTCCAGGGAATAAAGAAATACACTTTCCCCGTAACACTGCTCTTGTCCTCAGAGCTAATCACCTTGCTAAGAGCTAGTCAATGTGACAAAAATATTCTGCAGTAGATTCCTCCAGTGCCCTGTGGATGTAGGTAGCTCCTATATTTTTAATCACGTCTCTTGGCATGCATAAAATGGAAAGCTCTATCCTTGAAAAGGACAATAATTTAAACTGAATACTGGATGTGGAAAATTGAATTATTCATATGCATGTTTTACATTCCTAAAATAAATTAGCACAATTAAGGTATTTATTTTGTAAAAAACCACAAAACAACAAAAACCAAAAAACCAACCCATAATGCTTTCTTGAAGCAGTGGCTTTATGTTGTGTCAAAGTTACCAGGACATTCTTAATCCAGTGAAACTCTTCACCCTTGTTAGTGTCAGTGAGACTTTATGATGATTGCTTAGGGACTTTTTCTGCTTTAGCTGTCTTAAAGCCTTTCTGCCAATAGAACGGTTTGAAACAAATACATTTAACCTTGCATTAAATGGGTTTTCTTCAGAATAATGCTTTCTCTGATTAATCCCCCCTGCAAGCCACCCACCAAACCGGTATTGTATATGATGAGTTCCTATTTATTCTTAATAAATCCGTAATCAAGACTGGAGGCTATGAAGGAAGAAATGAATGTTATTGTTAACTAGTAGAATAGGGTTTGATATTGCGTGGGCTTGTTTTTAGTCTACGCATTTGGGCCGTACACAGATGTGTTATGGGCCAAAAAGCTTAGGGCTAAAATGAGAATTACCAAATATCAAGCTGGGATAGGCCTTGTGAAGGGTATGGAAATATATTGGAATACTTTCTGAAATAAATAGGAAGAAAGAAAGAAGGAGCTGGGCCACTGTGTGGCAGGGACGGGATGCACATGGCTCTTAACAACTTCCCTCGGTGCTGAGCAAGGTTGGTGACTCCGTAAAGATAAAGGCATCAAGCATATGGGCAAAGAGAAGCCAGGTGACGGGGATGAGGAAATCATCAGAAACTACCCTGGAAAAAAAATGCCAAGAATTCACTGCAATCAGATTTGGGGTTCTGCCCTCAAAATTACAACCTGTAATACTACGGAAGGTCCCCGTCCATTCGGGTTTTATAAATTGATAAATACACATAGATATAATACTAGATTAAATAAAACAGAGTAATGGGAAAAAAACCAACCCTGCAGATGGATGAATAGCTTTTTGTTCAACATCTCACTGACGAGCCCTCACTCACAAAAGAAAGAATTCCCTGTAACTTCCATGGGGTTTTTCTGTATTCACCTTGCCGGAACACACCTTTTCTTTTCAGCAGGTTTTGCTTCTGAATTTCTGAATTATAATACTATCAGCATACAGTTAACTATGTTTAAATGTCTGGCTTGTAGAGGGAATAAGGTAAGAGTAGTTTCTTTTTATTATAAACTCATGAAGTTCTGCCTGTGGTGCTTTGTCTCATTTGCTGGCAGTATCAATCACATCTTCATTTGATGTTTTTATGCAACTATTTACAGTATCTCATCACAAATAATCAGGTGTCTGATCCAGTGAGTGATCCAAAAGAAAGAAAGAATACAATATGGGGCGTGGATTTAAGTGCAGCTGAGACTATACGAACAAAATTGTATTACTTTGACTACCCTCAGGCCCAAGAAATTTCTATTTACTTGCAGAGAAGTTGGAGTTCTGGATAATTTTCATCCTAATATTCTGAAAACAGAAGCCTGGAGCAGGACTCTGCATTAAAGACACGAAATATTTTATTACGCTTCTGTTTAGGAGCGTGTATCGTAGCAGGAAAATAAAAAATGCAATATATGTATTTTAACGAAGTTGAGGGAGGAAGTGATAAGGCCCAAACCAGTCATTTGGTTTGAATTAGATGGAAGATAAAGATTTGGAAATAGATTTGTAGAAGAAAACGGCTTAAATATAGAAGTAAAATGGGAAAAAGAGAAAAAATGTAAGTCTAAAAAAAGTATAGTGTTAGAATAATCTCATATTTTTCTTTGATATTAACACTGGCATCCAAAAAAAGGAAATTGAAGAAATTGTAGTAAATTGAACTGGGTTTTGCTGTAGTAGTCGATACAGTATCACTTGTGAAACTATGTGTTAATTTGGGTAGGGTAGGATGCAGTACAAATCTTATAAAGTAGTAAGTAAGGAAGCGGCTGTGAGGAACCGGTAACAGGCAATATTCAAAAGGAAAGTCCTGGACTAGATAATATGATTACTTTATTTCCTCAATAAATATTTTTAGGTTTCTGGCAAAAGAAATGGGAATAGGCTAATAAATTCCTTCTTGGCCTGCAACAGAAGATGAAAAGAAACAGGCAAATTAAAATAAATCAAGTTTACTTAGAGCAAATGCTATGAAGAATAATTAACATGTAAAAGTGATACAGGTTGAGTTGCAAAGATACCAGGAAAGATTAAGAAATCGCTTCAGATGCACTTTTATAGTAAAAAGATGACCAAGAAAAATCTTGGTCTAGTCAATGAAAAACAAAAGCTATCAGTCCATGACACCAAAAAGGGCAGTATTTCAACACTCTTTCCACATCAGTTAACTGCAAGCAATTAAGATAATTACGTTTGAAAGGGTCTGGAGGATAGGAGTGTTTCAGGAGAGGAGAAATGCAAATATACTTTCTGTCTTTAAAAAGTATAGCAAGAGGAGAAAAGAATGATAGATTCTAAGAAAATAAATCCCAAGAACATATGATAAACTTCAATTTCTAGGACAGTCCGAAATATATGATCACATACTGGTTGTGAAATACCTGGCAGGTAACCACGTGTGTCATAGGCTGTGTGAACTTTCCAAGAACAAACTATGTCAGCCAAACCCTTGTATCTCTCTGGAAAGGCAATGGATATTATGAGGAGAGCAGAAACAGGAGATGTCATGAATTTTGACTTAAGAGTTTGCCAGTAATTTACATGACGTTTTCCTAAATATAGAAAATGTCCGCATGTAGGATGGATACAAAACAGGCTAACGGACCTTCCCTGGGTAGGTTTTATTCATTGGGCCAGCGTCAAAACATACCAAGCGGTGGCCTGCAGAAGCCAGATTTCAGCGTGTTCATTAATGATTTAAACGATGGGATAGTTCGCGTGCTTACTGAATTTACAGGCATTGCAGAGGAAAAGGGACTCAGACTGTACTAGAGAAGAGGATTAGTATTTAAAATCTTGATAGTCTGAAGTGGTTTGAACCAGATGGTTTGAATCAGATAGGACAGAGTGCAGCAAGAACGGTTCTATGTCCTACATACAGACAGGAATATCAACCGTAAAATTACAGAATGGGAACTAGTGGGAGGGCACGGAGCAAGAGCAAGTCACAGGCTGAACACAAGTTACTAGTAGCATATTTCTGCAAAAGGAGTCACTTGTAATGGGGGGTAAAAGCAAGAGAAAAGCCTGCAAGGTTGTTGGCTCTCCTTTCCAGTCTCTTAATCACAAACAAGATCCCACCTGGTCTGGTTTGGGCCAGTTCAGTTTAAGAAAGGTTGAGAAAGTCTACAGAAAAGTGAAGCGGTTGATCAGTAGTGTAGAAACTATGATCCATGAGAGGAAAAAAACCCAACAAAATCCACAAAAAACTAGCTCTGGCTAGCCTGAGGAAGAGAAAACTTGAAGCAAAGTGAGACATTTCCCAATATACAAAACCTCCCAAACCTATTTAAGAAATGACTTGTACAGTCCTCACACGGTAAGGTGTACAGGATGGTCTGTCCTCCCTGTTCATGCTGAACAGGATTAAATTCTAGCAAGAAAGACTGAAATTTGATGTTCAGGAAAACCGCCCTTTTAATGGTGAGGATTTAGCAGCTTTGGAATAGACTATATGGTCAAGATATGGTGGTGTCAGCGCTGCTGAGTTGGAGAAACATTTATCGCTAATGACAGTCATAACTGATCCTGTCTTGGTGCAGGGGCATGGGGTCTGCGACCACACATTTCTATGATTGTGTGACTCCATTTAAAGATTTGTGTCAGGTGAACATTTTCCATTTACTCTATTCTTTTGCCTCTCCGCTTGTCAAAATGAAAAATAGCCCATTCTGGCAGAGAACTGTTCCAGATGAAACTGTCAGCCAGAAAGCTCAATGCCATGGGAAAGCTGCTTTGCGCATACATCCTTCAGAAGATTAGTTGAGCAGCCAGCATGCCAACCCCAAAGCTTCCGAAAGTATGAAAAGGACTCATAGAAGACAGTCACAACTTCACTGAATAAAATATTCACCTTACCCTCAGCATCTCTCTAGCATTCTGTGGCCAGTAAAACCTGAATAAATGGGCTGTTATTATTCTACGTGTGTGTAGAATGCACCCAGGTTTCACTGTGCATAAAAATAGGGCCTCAGGTGCGTTCATTACAGATGTGGTGTTTGTTTTTCTGACATTGCCACTATATAGGCATAAAAGATTTCAAGGACCAAATATAAATACTTTACAGAAAGAAGAGTACATCAATTGCCAGAAAATGTTCCATTCTCCAAATCAACCAACCTCATGCAACAGATTGAAATATTTTCAAAAATAGAACCAGCAATGTAGTTTTGTCTATACCACTTAGAAAACAGCTTATTAAAATAGAAAAAAGCAAGAAGAAAATGTGTAAGTTCCTTGATATCTCAGGTTTCACTAAGCCTCAAAATTTTAGACAGTGTCATACTTGTGCCTATATGGTTTTTACAGTCCATGTAGCAGTATCCAATGATCAATCCATTCAAACCCCAAAATTTGTGATTCCAAAGTGAACATAATCCAACTTTCTTTCGCTTTCTCACCATTCTTCAATCTAATTTGTGAGGCTAAAAAGATTTTCCGATTTCTCTGACACTCTATGCCACATATTACCAGCACATTTGCCAGGTAGAAAATTTTGGTTTTGTCATGGGACTTGCAAAATTCCTTTGGAGGCTGCACATGCATGTGAATTGACTTTGGAATGAATACAACGCCTGCCTTCCTTATTTCACCATTGACTCGCAGCATTGTCTTTAAACAAATAATTAATTACTCTGCTTCTGTTCTCTATGGGCAAAGCTGAGATAGCGCTTCACCGATAGAGTTGGCTCAGTCACGTTATGGCATGTTATTCAATGAGTAAAAATTCTGCTACAGTTTTGTACAAGCTGCGCTGTTTGGATTCTAACTTAAATCACGGTTCACTCTGGCACCCGTTGCCAAACTTCTTCATAAAATTTCAGGCAAGATGAATGAGTTGGGAAATAATTACTATAATCCTAATTTGACTGCTGGAAGCAGGTTCTCAATTTGAGTTACAAAAATATGCAAGGATGAAATACCTCTGGAGAAAACTGACAAGTTTTTATTTCAAAAAAGCATTATATCAGTAATTTATGTCAATAGCTCACCTCAGAGTTTGAGTTTAGTATTTTGTTCCTGCCTTGTGAATATTGCTTTTGTCGTTAGAGGGAAGAAATATTTGAACATATATTTGTGGAACTGTCAAATGTAAAGTAGAAAATACCCCGAACAATTGTATCAGTTGAATTTATCTTACTGTCTGGCATAAGTCATGGATCATTCTTTACTGACTGGCTATCCAGAAGGACTGAATCCCAAATACAGATTTGAGTTTTGAGGATAACATATTTAACAACATATGCTTGCAGTAAAACATTACTCTTCATCTTTTTCTAATTACATTCTATTATGTCCTATGACTTAATGTAAAAATCTTTGCAAATGGGCACAGATTATTATCATAGAATCATAGAATTTCTGGGGTTGGAAGGGACCTTTAAGATCATCAAGTCCAACCTTTAACCTACCCTGACAAAAGCCACTTCTAAACCATGTCCCTAAGTGCCCCATCTACCCTTTTTTTAAACACCTCCAGGGATGGTGAATCCACCACCTCCCTGGGCAGCCTATTCCAATGTTTAATAACCCTTTCAGTGAAAAAATGTTTCCTAATATCCGATCTAAACCTCCCCTGATGTAACTTGAACCCGTTTCCCCTCGTCCTATCACTTGTCACCAGGGAGAAGAGGTCAGCCCCCATCTCTCTCCAACCTCCTTTCAGGTAGTTGTAGAGGGTGATGAGGTCTCCCCTCAGCCTCCTCTTCTCCAGGCTAAACAACCCCAGCTCCCTCAGTCGTTCTTCATAAGATTTGTCCTCCAGACCCCTCACCAGCTTTGTAGCCCTTCTCCAAATCCTCAACGTCCCTCTTGTAGCGAGGGGCCCAAAACTGAATGCAATAGTTCACGACCTGTTAAAAATTCTGTAATATTATATGATAGGCACGATGTGAGAATTAAATTATACCCTTAATATATACTTTTACATCAGCTCTGAAACGAAGACATGCCAGGAAGGAAAAATTGGTAGTAAAGAGGAAAAGGATCTAAGACAATAGCTTCTGTTCGTTTAGTATCGTTTTCAAGTTAACGGGGCATCTGTTTTTAGGACCTTGTTATGCCACAGTATGTTCATTTTATCTTCAGTATTATGCTGGAGCCCTCAGACACTTACATGGTTATGAAAGCAGCAGCCCACTTAGAAGGAAGAAATTTTCAAATAATCCGACGACTGCAGTACGGTGGGAGAAAGACGAAAAATGTTGGCACTTCATAAGGCAATGTCTCCACTTCAGCAGCCAGAGAACATATGTCCCTTTCCAGCGTTTGAGAACGTACCTGCCTGGCAGTGATTATTAGCAGGAGGCAGCCTCATGAAGTACGATTTCTTGTGATGACATTGAAATTTGAGGGCTGCGTTTTCCATAATCTTCGTATATCTTGTGGTGATCTGGCATTTTATAAACAGGAACAGCTCCAAGAATTATAAGAATTTTCTGATGTCATTCCCAAGATGATCTAGATTTTTTGAAAAGGGAAAGTTGAAAAACTTAATCTGGGAGTGAATGCTATAGTGTTCAAAACTGGTGATGATACGTCAAGCATCTCTAGTCCAGCTTCTGTAAATATACGAAGAATGGTTGATTAGAACTTCATTGGGCCACAGGATTTCCAAGGAAGCTTTCTGTGTTGATATAATGTTACAGTGGGGTTTGTTTGATTTAGTTTCCTTTACTGCAAAGCAAAATAGTAAAACACTATATAACATGAAAAGATGAGGCAGAATTTTGTACTTGGAGTGCAATCTTTCTCCAACTGCCCTATTAGCAGGTCAGGATAACAAGCGTATTGTGATTAATAACCACAAGAGAAGTTTCTGGGGATTAGGTACTTCACAAATAAATCTAAATAGCTCCATGCAGCAGGTTTCACACTAATACTATTTTGATCGCCATCTCTAGGAGCCATAAACTAGCTTCAGTCCATTGCCTTTTGTGAAATAACCCTGATTTATACTAGCTCAGAATACTTCCTTTGCATTGTCGGAATTGTTACTGCGTGGTTTCATTGCACTAGTTGTGAAAGAACAAGAAGAACCAGCCAAGGCTTATTTATAGCCGTGTTATGGCTGTAGCAGTGCGGTAATGCAATGCATTTTGGAATGAACCGAACTGCAGGCACTTACATTCAGTTTGCAGATGGGGCAGCATTTTGGGGCTCGGGGTGTTTAGCAAACAGAGACCCTGCTACTGCACATTCGTACCATCGTTCCTAGTGAACTTCCACTTCTCATTTTTCTCTGTTCATCAGGCGTTGATTTTCCTGAGGGAAAGAAGAAAATATATGTATAATAATAAGCAAACAGATTACTACTTCTTTCAGAGCTTTAGTCGGTTGCTAGAAGAAAGTGGCAGCACTTGTTTGGCCTTTGTTAGTAGCACCGCTCTTTTCAAAATGGATTTAATTCATTCAGACTTCTGCAGCCTTATATGATCCAGTGATAACCCATAAAAAGGGACACATGCATCCAAACTTTATGTTGTTTACCTTCTTGTAAAACTAGATCAATTAGCCTCCTCCAAAGCATCAAACTCAACTGTGTGTATAATGGTATGTAATGTGTAGTGACAGGACACGATTTACTGCAGCGAAGCCAAATGCAATTACCTGGCTAAAACTAGCGTGTGTTATTGCCCTGAACTGATGTATTGAGCTACACAAATTTCATTTACTAGACCCCTTCGCTATTTTATAAAACTCCTCCAAACCATAACAATTGTTAATAAAAACAACAACAGTGATCGAGCACTCAAAATATTTACAGGAGGATACCGTTCCTTGTCCTTTCCTAAAATAGCATCTGGTTACCTGTTAAATTCACTGACCTGTAGGCCTGTTCTCAGTGGTTTTAGTTCTCCCGTTCTGCTGTTGCCTTCTCCATGCTGCTTCTCACAGAGCCACAGTTTCCAGCCAGGGCAACCATCGAAGCACCCCTGGAGGTCTCAAGGACAAGAGGGAGGGTGTTCTCAGCAACCCTTGGTGTTCTCAAGCATGATCCACATGAGCGACACAGAATTATGTACAGGATGTATGTCCAAAGAGCCACCAAATTATTTTGCGTTTTCGCTGGGACGTAATAGGATCCTGCCACTGCTTCTAGGTTCCCCTCCTTCTCTTTAGACCTTTACTGCTATGCCAGGTAAAATGGGATCTCTTCTTGATATGCAAGGCTGCCTTGGTGGTTGTGCGTGGTCTCTCTTAGAGCTCCAGCCACTGGGCAGCATATTCATGCTTTGTTTCAACTGGGAAATTATTGTCACTTCTCAGTGTTAATTTGCTAAGGTTTAAGAACATCATTACAAGAAATCAAGACTAAAATGCTCTAAAACTCTTCCCCTTACTTCTTGGCCAGACTTAAGCATTCTTTGGCTATTAAGAATCATTCTCTAAGCAGTCCTGCACTTGATTCTCCTGAAACACTGTCTCTTGCGCAGTCAGCATTCTTATTCCTTTACCGATCCAATGCTAGAAATAAACGCACAAGACCTATACTTCTCTTCCAAGCTCTTCATGAACTTGAATCCTTCTGACTTTTTTTCTTAATCTGCCTTGACTGTGTTTCTCTGTGCCCAGTGTGACTTGTGACGCCTGCGAATCCCAGACAAGAGTCTCTGTAGGTAAACATAGGTCCCTCTACGCTAAGGCTTCTACCTGAATATCAGCCAGCGGTGACCCCTGTTATTCTGTCTCCAGGAGACATTGAGGGGTGGGTTCTACATTAACTTTTTTTTTTTTTCCCCATTGATATAGCACTGCCTTAGTTGCGTAAGAAAGGGCTATAAATGTCCCACGGATATGTTCTCAGTACAAAACACAGTAACCTTTTAATGTATTTGAATTAACACATGCCAAAAATTGAACTTTAGTAGCCAAACTGAATGAAAGGAATTGCAGATGAAATGAAATCTGTGTCATCTTCAGGTAATTATCAAGTATTAGTGAAGTCTCATAAATGTAGTTAAATCAAAGCTCCTAAGTTTTAAGAACTTCTTGAGAGACCTGAGATATGTGAGATGCTGCTTCTCAGTTTTTCTTTTAACTTACAACTCGTTGTGCATAATTTAGTCATATTCGAGTCTTTATTTTGATAGAGACACACAAATTTGAGATCTTTTCTGGGCTTTATGTTCATTGCCTCATTCTTGTGTATTACATTATGAGCCTCTTTCATAATTATAAGGATTTATGTACTCTCAGAATTCTTCCAAAACAGCTCTTCAGGCATGGTTCCAGCATAGGTTATACTAAATAGAAAAAAGACACTTTAAAGCTGAATTAGAGAGCCTAGCATGGTAATTATTCTTGACTAGCTATTTTGGTAAACTTCCAAATGCAGACAAATCCTAAGAGTTCAATTACATAAAACCACTGAATACGTTTATTGGAGTTGCTCCGTTACAGTAACCGCTGAACGCTTTTTTTTTTTGGAATTGCTCCATTAAAGTAATCATGGTAGTTGCTATTCAGGACTGTATCTGTCTTGTTTTATTTCTTATTTGTCAGCGAAACTTCACTCTGAATTAGGCCAGCCCTTCAGTATAGGAGGCAAGGCTGCGATAATGCCAGCCAGAAGCAGTATGAGACTTACCTAGTTTCAAACCAGGCAGTTTTGTGGCTGTATGGAGATAAAAAATGGGCATATCTGTGAGGTCTGGGGCACTGGCACAGGGCTCAGCTCCAGTGCCTACAGGTCAGTCACTGCTTTTGTCTTTTGCACCTGGGTTTCTCCTTGAGGATTCTTGTTCACCTGCCTTCCTAAGGATCAATCGCCCTGAAATCCTTGAGCAAGCAGCGTGTGAAACAGGCACAAGTACAAAAATCTGTATAGGATCAGTAAAATCATGCTAGAAATCTACTATGAATCTGAGAAAGGTTGTTACAAGTTAGAGAAACAATTTGCCGTTATATGGTTGGCTTATATTCAGAGGTACAAAAATCACACTCACAGAAAGCGTGATGAAATGAGAGATGGTAGAGGATACTACCATGGTTATAAAAGACCTTTCTGAGTCTTAGATGTCTCCTGGAACTTTGAATTGTGCTTTGATCAGCTTTCAGTTTGGGGTCATGACTGCATCTTTATCAATAGTAGACTTGCCCATTTGGGGATAATATTTTCCATTAAAAAAGCAAGAAATAGATTTTCAACTAAACAGACACTTCTACATTTTGACTCTTCATTTTATCAGTTTCTAAATTAAAACATAGCTTTAAACTGAAAATAATATTATTTCATCTAGAAGACACTGAAACAGAGATTTTAGAGTTTTTAGGTTTTATTACATTTTAATTTAATTATATGAGAAACTGAAAGAATGTCCTGAAACTTTTAGCTCCACACTTAATTTTGCAATATCTACCTTTCATACTAAAAAATCTTAACAAAATGTTCTAAAACTGTCACTCAATGGTGTCACTTTTTGGGCTTAACATTTGTTATGCCTACAGGCTGGGTACTGAGAGGGAATCTTGAGTCAGCTGTGATCATCCTGGCAGATGTGACTTGGATTCTGACTGCAAGACAATTCCCTCTGTAACAGTGACAAGGGTAAATAATACGCAAGGCAGAACAATGTATTGCAGCGTATTTAGAAAGTCATTGTTAGAAAAAATGTCACATGCCCTCTATAAATTTGTGGATGATACCGAAGGAGGAGGGATAATTGACATGCCAAATGGTTGAGCTTCAATTCAGAGGGGTCTTGAGGACCGGGACAATGAGAAACTTGGGAGATTCAACCCAAATATTTTGTATGTGGGGTGAAGTAAGCCCGTGCATCATTCTAGGATGGGAAGAGCCCTGCTGAAAAAGAGATGGGGTTTATGGTGGCCATGAAGATGGACATGGTCCACCAGTGTGCTCTCACTGTAAATACCACAAACTGCAGGTGTGACAATGCGAGGAGGAGCACGGCGAGAAGACTGTCAGAAGTTGTTATCCCTCACCTGACACTGGTGAAGCTACTGGTGAAATACTGTGGCCAGTTGAAGAAGGATTTCAAGAAGCCAGGAGGGGTGCAACTGAGGGCTAAAGGACTGTCAGGGGCCTAGAGCAAGTGTTTAACCTGAAGAGGAGAGTTTGTAACATAAGAGTTACAAACCTTCAACTGTTTGACAGGGAGTGCCAAAGGCAATAGAGCCAAACTCTTGTGCGGCGGGTGGTACAGCACAGGGCAATGGCAACTAGTTGCAGATTGGGAGTTTCAGAATGGACATGTTGTGACAAACCTTTTCACTAGTAAAGTAGTGCAGTACCACAACAAAATTTCCTAGAAATGTTGTGAAATCTCCCATTCATGGAGGTTTTTAAGACGTGGGTTGACAAAACCATGGTTGACACCATCTGTTCTTTGCAAGTGTCCCATTTCTAGGGGAAGTTTGGTCTAGATGATCTCGAGGGATCCTTTGTAATCAATATTTATGTGATCTTAAAAGTAGTAATAACTACTGCCTAACTGTCAGTGCATCTCATTCCACTGAAACCTTCTCCACAGACGCTGTTTAGTTTACTGAAATTATTTTAAAGGCTGTATGTTACTTAATTAGTAATGTACTAATTAACTTTAGTATGTTAATATACAGCCATCCTCCAGAATTCATAACCTCACCGCCAGCTCTGTCTCTGTCATAGATGCTATTCAGTTACAGCCATCCCTCCGATCACAGATTTAAATTTTTAGATTTTCATGGGTTTTTTTTAGGACCCACAGACCTTAAAAGGTTCTTAGAGGATATAATTTATTTCAATAAGAATTTGTCCAGAAAAAATGCCACTAAGGACACTGAAGGATCTGCCTTAGCAAGAAGTACAGGTTCCATCCTCAATAACAGCACAAACTGATTTTTAAAATTTGGCTATCCTGGCAGGGGTGTGCGACCACCTGTTGCAGAACACGGCAAAACAGTGGGACGCAGCTGGAATATCGTGTGAGAAACAAGTCTGTTGACTTCTTTTAAGGGCAAGGGCACCCCTTTTGTAGGATTTCTTCCCTGAATCTGTTGGCTGAAATAAAAGTTTCCTAAATTTGGTTCCTCTTTGCACTACAAAACAACAAGAGAAAAAGGAGAAAGAACTATATTTTGTTTTACTACTGTGGAAACCCCACTTTGAAGTAACAGCCCCTCTAAAACTCTTTAAAGCAGGTGCAATAAGACCTTGCCAAAGTAGACAGAGAATGTATTTCTTCAACTGCTGGCAGAAATGAAACTAGATCTATTATCCCATGAAGGATTGAAGAGAATCCACTGACTCTCAAGAGCAGCACCTGCAGGTAAATTAGACAGTAGAGTTCTATACATATAAAATGAAAATAGATGGCACAATGGCTTTTGGTTTGGAATCTGGCAGAGTAATTTCCCTAATGTGTACAATAAAACACATTAGTGTTTAGTAGTGTTTAATAAAACCATTAGTATGATGTAATATTAACCTAATTTGTGATTTTCAATGTAGTCTCCCAATATGACTTTGTGTTGTTCTAATTTAATTGATTTTGTCAACTTGAGAAGTTTATTTGAGCAATAGAAGATGAGGGGACAAAGAATTTGCCATATGTTAAACAAACTGTGACTCTGACAACTCAGCTCGTTTTATATGCAAGGGACAGAATTAATGATATTTCAGATGGGTCTGGAAAATTACATTTGCCAACCCTCTGACCCCATGGTGGAAAACCCATCATTGCTATTAAGTTCTAAAAATGTAACGTCTGGAGCTGGTATGCTAAGAATTCAGAAATTATATTACCTCTATTAAAATGAAGTTTTAATGTCCTTAAACAATTAAAGCTCAAATATTATACGTCTGTTAACGAACTTCATAAATATTTATAAGGTGTCATTAAAGCGTACAGTCTAAAATGAGTAAGGAAAGACTTCAGCTGTCTTTTGCTTAATTGGAAAGGATTGTGTCAGAACTTGGAGACTACCTATCTGTTTCATGCAATTCTATATACTTTTACCAGAGTAAATCAAAGGTAATTACATTAACGTCAGTGAAATTATACCAATGTGAAAGCAGTGAATATGAAATATCTTACTGTTACACAATGTTTTTATTGGCTCCACTCAGTCTGCATTTTGGGACCAGAAAAGCTGGTATGGGTGCAGCAAAGGTACAACAGGAGCAGAGATATCGCAGATTGTACGGGCAAGTTTAAATCACTACTTGTTCACGGATGGGCAGGAGGGTACTAGAATTTTCTAATTTTTATAGTCGTGGTGTAGTATTTAAGAGCTGCAATGAGAAATCTTTTCAATGAGGTCCATCTTATACTCCAAGAAACCCTTGTTGCACTTAAACAAGGTCCAGTGAAGTTAATGAAACTTTACTCATGTAAAACTGATATACCTGGGGGAAGGGATCTGGCAGAGTGGCTTTAGCTCCGGCTATAGCTTTAGACCCTGTTAAATGCTTCTCTTTGTTAAAAAGCCCTATTGTAATAACCCCCTCTCTGGCTGCAGTTGTGTAGCCATAAATAATTACAGTGGATAGCTGGGATACAGTTCCTCTCTCCTCTGTCAAGCCAATGAACCCAATTATATTAGGCATTTATTAGTATTCATGAGTATTGAGGTATTGCTGCTTTTAGGAAGCTGTGGAAGTTGCTGATTAAAGTAATTTGAACGAGTATACTTGTAACTTGTAAACAAGTTAGTTTAGCCACGGGCTCATCGCACACAAAGAAAAGTTTTAAAAAAGCTGCCCTTGTCCTCCTTGTTTCACCTCATCTGCATCTTAGTCTTTTCCTGTAAGTTTTAATAAATCCTTTTCAAGTCAATTCATTCTGACTCTTGAATTAAGACTGGAAGACAGAAAATAATTGCTGTGTTTGGGCTTCTGTAAAACACTCATCTCCAGCAGTTGCCAACTTGATGGCCCATCTCATTCCACTGCCTTAAAGTATTTGTTCTCCCTTTGATCTCTGTCTTGGGAAGCTCTTGGTTGGCATCACACAGCTGCATTCCCCATGTCCTAACATTAAGGACAACAAAAAAAGCTTTTACAAATACATCAACAAAAGAGAGCCAGGGAGAATCTCCATCCCTTACTGGATGTCGGGGGGAAAGTTGCAACCAATGACGAGGAGAAGGCTGAGATACTTAATGCCTTCTTTGCCTCCATCTTCAATAGTCAGACCAGCTATCCCCAGGGTACTCAGCCTCCTGAGCTGGAAGATAAGGATGGAGAGCAGAACAACCCACCCATAATCCAGGAGGAAGTAGGCAATGATCTGCTTCTGCACCTAGATGTACATATGTCTATGGGGCTGGATGGGATTCACCCAAGGGAGCTGGCGGGAGAGCTCACCAAGCCTCTCTCCATCATTTATCAACGATCTTGGTCAACAGGGGAGGTACCAGATGACTGGAGGGTGGCTAATGTGACACCCATCTACAAGATGGGTTGGAAGGAGGATCCGGGAAACTACAGGCCTGTCAGCCTGACCTCGGTACCAGGAAAGATCATGGAGAGGATCATCTTGAGTGAGCTCTCACGGCAAGTGCAGGGCAGCCACGGGATCAGGGCTAGCCAGCATGGGTTTAGGAAAGGGAGGTCCTGCTTAACCAACCTGATCTCTTTCTATGACCATGTGACCCACCTTCTGGATGTGGGGAAGGCTGTGGATGTTGTCTACCTGGACTTTGGTAAGGCCTTTGACACCGTCCCCCATAGCATTCTCCTGGAGAAGCTGGTGAATCATGGCATAGACAAGTGCACTCTTTGCTGGGTTAAAAACTGGCTGGATGGCCGTGCCCAGAGAGTTGTGATTAATGGGGTGAAATCCTCTTGGCGGCCGGTCACCAGTGGTGTCCCTCAGGGCTCAGTTTTGGGGCCAGATTTGTTTAATATCTTTATCAATGGTCTGGATGAGGGGATTGAGTGCGCCCTCAGTAAGTTTGCAGATGACACCAAACTAGGTGGGAGTGTTGATCTGCTTGAGGGTAGGAAGGCTCTACAGAGGGACCTGGACAGGCTGGATCGATGGGCCAAGGCCAACTGTATGAGGTTTAATGAGGCCAAGTGCCGGGTCCTGCATTTTGGTCACAACAACCCCAAGCAACGCTACAGGCTTGGGGAAGAGTGGCTGGAAAGCTGCCCAGCAGAAAAGGACCTGGGGGTGCTGGTGGACGGCCAGCTTAACATGAGTCAGCAGTGTGCCTCGGTGGCCAAGAAGGCCAATAGCATCCTGGCTTGTATCAGGAATAGTGTGGCCAGCAGGAGCAGGGAAGTGATGGTGCCTCTGTACTCGGCACTGGTGAGGCCTCACCTCGAGTGCTGTGTTCAGTTCCGGGCCCCTCTGGACAAGAGGGACCCTGAAGTGCTGGAACGTGTCCAGAGGAGAGCTACCAGGCTGGTGAGGGGTCTGGAGACCAGGGCATATGAGGAGAGGCTGAGGGAGCTGGGCATGTTTAGCTTGGAGGAGGCTGAGGGGAGACCTCATTGCCCTCTACACCTACCTGAAAGGAGGCTGGGGAGAGGTGGGTGTTGGCCTCCTCTCCCAGGTGAATAATGACAGGACCAGAGGGAATGGTCTGAAGTTGTGGCAGGGGAGGTTTAGATTAGATATTAGGAAGAATGACTTTACTGAAAGAGTGGTCAGGCACTGGAACAGCCTGCCCAGGGAGGTGGTTGAGTCACCATCCCTAGAGGTGTTTAAGAAACATCTAGATGTGGCGCTTCAGGGCATGCTCTAGTGGCAGAGATTGTAGGTTGTTTGGTTGGACTTGATGATCTCAAAGGTCCTTTCCAACCATGAAGATTCTACGATTCTATGATTAATGAGTTTTCATTGTATCTTTAAATACTATTGATATTCGCTCAAAACCTGTTTTATTATTTCTGCTTTTTTAAATTTCCCATTAGAAATACATGTTGGCTGCTTTGTCTTGAGTTTCCTTACCGTAGCTGCTGGATAGTAAAGGACTTGGCAGAGGAGTCTCTGTTTTTCTCTGTCAATAGCTCGCTGCATCGTTGCTGTTAGACAGCTGACCACAACGCATCAGTAATTGCTTCCCAGATGAAAGCGAAATGCTTATAGTAAGTGTTTGGAAACATTAGCAGATTAACATAAGCAGCACCCTTTCAGACAGCACTCTGGTGTTTTTCACAAATTACAAGTCCTCTTCCAGACTGATAACAGATGGAGTTTTCTGAGAAATAGATTTCCTCTTTGATTCCTTAGGTCTTGCTATAGCTGCCTGAGATGCACAAAATATTCCCTTACTGGAGAGAGCAGAACAGGGTTGCTGATGTGAGAGGGGTTCCACTTTGCTTCATTAGGTGAGAGATCAATAATGAGCCAATTTTATTTGTTTAATCAAAGTCACTGTTTTAGCTTCCTGGAGTATTTACACAAGCAGAGAAGTACATCACATGTTTTATGCCATTTACGGCCAATGAGCACTGCATCTTTAACAAAACTTGTGTACGAATTTCACATACTGTACCATAACTAAAACTCTACAGTCGCCGAGGTTTAAATAAGAGCTGACTGATCATGTTTAATTTAATTGTCTTAATGACTGTATTTTGAATAGAACATGGGTACCTTAGCTAATCTGGGTTTTCTTCATACAAAGAAGGATGTAAAAATCTCTGCAACTTGACTTTACTCCCCAAAAAGCATATAGACTCGCAGATTAATTCAGGCAACTAACAATTCCACTGAAGTCAGTGATACTATCACTTGCTTGAAGTTCTGTTTGCATTGAAAGGGTTGAGACATCAAGAGCTTAATCTTGCAGTAACTTTTTTCTTGCATCAGAAGAAAAACATTTTGATGGAACACGAATATTTCCCCAGCTTCTGACTCTCAGGGGACACAACAACGATCTGCCTTTTGCTTTTGCATCTGGCATAGTGTATTCAAAGATCCCAAAACACCTCCCAGGCTGTGTGGGAATTAATTCCGTCCAGAGCAAAGTAGGACATTACTTACACTACTGGGGATAATGAAATGACTGGATGTATTTAAATCATAGTAAATGACGGCAATTTTTGGCATTAATTTTGGATTTCGTCTAACAGAATTTACTTATTTCTTTACCCCACAGAGCAAAGAAGTGCCCAACTTTAACAGGGGCTTTTTGAAGGCATACAGTGAACACCAAACAGTTTTAGGGATAATTGTAAGAGAGGAATAATTGCAAAGTATTGTGACATGTGAAATTTTTCATCTCCCCTCTGTTTTGCCAAATCAGCATCTTTAAAGGGGAAAAAAATGTTGAAAAATTGTGAAAACGCTTTAGTTTGCAGTGTCTTGCCTGAGGTGGTCCTTTTCCTGTAATGACTCAGTGAATGGAAAACTGGAATGAGGTTTGCGAAATTGTTGGTGTGTAAAAACACATTTAAAGTTTGAGACCGTATCTAGTTTTCAAATCACCTTTAGATTCAAGAGTTCCTCTTCAATCATATTAGTACAGAGCTGCTACTGAAAAAGGTGATCATTGGGTAGGGATCTTTACATACGTATTTATGGCACCTCATTAAGCTGAGTTGTGATACACTGTTTCAATACCCACTGCGTTTTATGGCTAATTTTTAAATTCCTGACTAAACAAGATTTTTAATGGAGTTCTGACATATTTTTTGACAATCAGTACCAAACAGCAGCAATGGGTCTAGTCGACATAATGATTAGGGCTGTTAAATCCTAACTCATGTCTCCTTTCTGACTGGACTATAGTGACGATCGCGGGCATCAGTCATTTTGAAATGTAGCACAACTGAAGTACAGACAGAAAAATAGGTAAAGAATCCCTGTTAAATATATAGAAGAAGGAAAGTATGAAAATGAACTTGCTTTTATAAGCTCTAAGCCATATCTTTGGCTCCAGACCTCCCAAATAAGAAGGTAATAAATCCGCATGAAAACTGAACTTGCCACATCCGTGCTGCCGTTCAGCTGGGCTCATTACCTGTGCTTCCAGGCAGCTGCTCTCTTAGCTTCTTCTTCCTGAAGACATCTTAGAAATAGCCATTTACAAACACAGGGAAAAGCCGACCTTTCAAAATTTCTGTGTTTCCTGTGACTTCACAGCTGTCCCTAAACATAGAAGGGGAAGTAACTGCAGTTAATTTCTGTTATCTATCAGCAAATGTTGACTATATTAATGAGATTAATTAGTCATTTAGAGGTTAAGCAGATTAATTAGATGCTATCTTAATTTTCTGTATGCTAATGAATATTTTATATTATGCATTAATACACATATATTATAATTTTATGCACGCTCTCTTCTTGATGCTTCTGTTTAAAATAATACTAACAGCTCACTGACACACACTCCAGGCAATATTTCCTGCATTCAGTTCCCTATCATGTTATGAATGCCTATTAATCAACTGTTTTCGCATGGAGTCTTTTCTCCTCCCCCATCTGCTAAATAATATTCAGGCAAACTTTTTTCCAGACACCAAGCATTGTTCAGGGGCTCTGTCCACAGCTTTGCTCCAGTAAATTCAGTTTTATTTAGAAAGGCGTTCGCATTCATTCAGTTCTCATTCCCTGACCACAGGGGCCACGGACTCCTGCCATTTTTTTCTCAAACGAGCTTTGTTAGATCTTCATTTTGAAGAGGTCTCTCCTCTTCAAAACACTCAGTACCTCTGACTTTAAGTTGCATTCAAGCACAGCAAACATTCAAGAACGTGTTACTAGCCGAAAACATAAAAAACTTTATGGAATGTGACTAACCCCTGCAATATTTAGAGATGATCTTCTGAGAAACAGGGGAAAAGGGTGGCTGTGAAGTGAGAGTTTAAAGGCTATTATTGCATTTTCTCACTGTTAGGACACAAATTACAGAGCCGTCAGTGCTTTTACATTGAGGGAACTCCAGAGCCTTAATCTACAATTTACTAAATCTTACCAAGTCGACCCCTTCCAAGCAACGCGTGACACTCATTACCCGAGTCCTTCCACGGTATTTTTATTGTTATTACAGGACATTTACAAAATAGCTTAATTACTTGTTTTATAAATATATAAATTATTAAAGCGAATGCTAGCTCTTCCCAAAACATCAGCATGTTCTTCCCTCATGTTCCCCAAAGCAAGGAGTGATGATAAATGTGTTTCGTTATTCAGTGTATTGGTATGACAGAAGCACCCCCAGCATCTCGTCCTGGCACTAGCCTCAGACAGACCTTATACTCCTTTACTCCACTATGAATCTATTCCACTATTACTATGAATCTATATTGACCTCCCTCTTGTCCACTGGAACTTGTGGGGAAGTCCTCCTTTCTCAATGGTTATGAAGGGAGCGACAACTTCTTAATACAGGTCTGTGTCTTCTGATACCAAAAGAAAACTATTTAAGGTAATTAGAAGAATGTAATTTCCCATCAGCCTTTCATATGCAGATGGAAAAGCTTTCAATTTTCTCAATTTCAAAATTCTTTTGAACTCCAGATGACTACAGTAGGTGGAAAACTAGTGAGTACGGTGTATGGTTTCATCCTGAAGCTCTCCCATCATACACATTTTTCACTGCTCTCTCAAAAAAGTACATGAACAAATTTCAGGGCTATGCCTTTCCAAAATTATTTGAGTCATGATGCTTATGCAATTCTGAATCTCTTTTCTATTTATAACAGTGGCAACTGAGTTTTACTAACGAGGTTTTGAAACCCATAGTTTGAAAAACTATAACATCTCTGCATGTGACAAAAGCCACCAAAAATAAAATCCAGTGGCACATTTTTAACTTTTGTTTGGAAGTTCTGCATCATGGGTAATATGGATGAGGATACTCACAATCACACCGATTCTCCAAAAAGAGGAGTACCCAGAGCGAGACAAGTGAAGTCAGGTGGAAGTCCTGGTGAGGATCTCCAGCTGTGGGGTTCTCCCCTGCTCAGACCCTCAAGCTTGGGATTTATTTGCAGGCTCCACCGAGGCTTTCTATGGATTCAAGAGACCCCAGTGCAGGGACTTGCATTGATCTGAATGTGCTATTTATCATCAAATAAATCCCTCCCCATTGCAGTACTAGATTTTTGGACAGGTTTTTATAAGAAGTCATTAGAAGTCATTCTTGCTAGACTTGCACCTGCTTGTTGGAGGAAGAAGAAGGTCAGCAACAGTTCTGCTTAGTTCTAGTATCTAGAATAACTTGAGTTCTTTTGCCATGCCCAGCTGATGTAAAATCTCAGCCCTTCTTTTGTTTAGACCTAACCGTGGGAAGTTATATCACAATTTCATGTAGTGTTTGTGGACCTTCTCTTTCCACTTGACAGTCCTGTCTGAGGGGATCTCAGGATCTTCTCTTCCTGTGTGACAACCGACAGGCACAGGTCGTGCAGCAGCAGCCCTGATGCCTGCAGCACTACCTATAATCACACTGAAAGGACTTGCCTGAACACCTTGCCGCACGGTGTAGACAGTGATGTTACTGCACATAGCAAACTGGGGACTCGTCCTAGCGCTGTGGCTTTGGCAGCTGGGAGATGATGCTGGAGTACCCCTCCTCTGAGGACAGGCTGAGAGAGTTGGGGTTGTTCAGCCTGGAGAAGAGAAGGCTCCAGGGAGACCTTAGAGCCCCTTCCAGTATCTAAAGGGACTAAAGGAAAGCTGGGGAGGGACTCTTGATCAGGGAATGGAGCCATAGGATGAGGGGGAACAGTTTTAAACTGGAAGAGGGGAGATTTAGATGAGATATCAGGAAGAAATTCTTTCCTGTGGGGGTGGTGAGCCCTGGCCCAGGTTGCCCAGAGAAGCTGTGGCTGCCCCATCCCTGGAGGGGTTCAAGGCCAGGCTGGACGGGGCTTGGAGCAACCTGGTCTGGTGGGAGGTGTCCCTGCCCAGGGCAGGGGGTGGAACTGGATGATATTTTAGGTCCCTTCCAACCCAACCCATTCTGTGATTCTATGATTCCATGATACAATTCCTCTTTTTCCACTGGGACTGGCTAGACCACAAAAGATGCCAGATGAGAACGATATTTCTGGAATTTGTTTGGTTTTATCATTAGGTGTTTTCTAGCCATATAGGTGTGGTATTTTATTAATGAGTTAGGTGAGCATATACTACAGCAAAGCCTGATCCAGTCGCAATGCAGATGTAAGTTTGGTCTGCAGGTAAGAATTTGGTATAACTCAGTTCTCTCTTGTGACTCGGTGGCCCCAGGGAGTGGTAACAGGGAATGGCCCTTGATCGGCTGATTTTAGATGAATCCCTCCCTGAACAAGGGTGTTTACACCACGTCCATGCTTGGATTTCACTTAGGTCTTGACTTGCTTTCATGGGGAAAAAGCGCGTAAAATCGATTGTATTGAATTATTTAACTTTGTTTATAGGCTGCTGGAGCTACAGAAACAACAAACAAAGATAAGATAAATATGAAAAGAATTCTGAAGTTGTCTGTATTTGTGAGAGTTCTATTCTCTTTTCCATCAAATCTCTTGCAATATTTAATCAATATTTAATTGACTTTATTACCAGGTTTTCAAAATTGTCACTGGACTGGTTTTTTGCCTTTTTTTGTTTTTTTTAAAACTAAAAATCCCCATGGTTTTCAGTGCATGAAATATGTCTACTGAAAACTGGTTTAATTAACATTTCAGTATTAAGGAAAATTTTAGTTTTGACACATAAAGGCTCTGGTTTTGCTAGTAAGAAATTGCAAATCTTTCTTCCCGCGTTATCTGCAATACATTTCAACCTTTTCAATTGCATTTTAAATTATTATGATAAAACATCTCTGATTTATTAGAAAACACTGGTGAAGTTGACAATATAATTCTTAAAGAAGCTATATATATATGCCAGCTACTTCCAGTAATGGCACTTCTTTTTCTGAGTTGCTAATAGCTATTTCTACCTAAAAAAATCTCTTCAAATTTATTCAAAACATTTTGGGTTTAATGAACTCTTCCTGAATTCAAAACAGGGTCCAAAAGATTCATCATAAAATACCTCAGGGCACATTTTTAAGCCAGTCTGCAGTGGGAATGTTTTGTAGAAATCCCTGGAAATCCATTGCACATACCCAGTTAAAATAATGCTCTCAAATGTCAGGTTCACTGAGAAGCTGTGGGTCTTTGGACGTTTCTAATTCAAATTGTTGTTTTGGATTCTGGACAAAAATGTCAGTTTTGTTCTGGTAACAGAAATTTCTCTAAAGATGAAACGCTCTACTTTTTGGTCAGCTTAGCTCCTAATGTCAAACTGATGCTCCAGTAGAATTCCTTTTGCATAATTTAGACTAGATTAATAAGCAAGCAAAAAACCAAGAGTAATGAGTCTTGTGATTTTCCTGGCTGTGATCATAGCAATACACTAACACTAAAAACAGACAGACATAGAAAAACTGTACTGTGCAAGATGAACAATGAAGTCAGATGACTAGCCCACAGAAAAAGAAAATCCCGTTGTTTTATGTGTTCTAACATTTATAAATGGTATTGGTATTTTGTTCTCTGAAATTGCAATTAGTTCATTTGGGATTACAAGCAGTATTGTATCATATTATCACATTGTAGTGCTCTTGGCATTCAATTCCAATATAGTAACATCAGGATAAAATCGTCAGTATAGATTTTGCCAAGCCCAGTATGGACACCTGGGAAAAAGGAGAGCAGGTATAGCCACAGGCGAGAGGATTCAAGGGACTGAACAGGGTATTCACATTATTTCTGTTTCTTTTGCTTCCATCCCAGTATTGTGCTCTTTGTCTTTACTCATGCTTTGCTTTTACTTAATTGCTTTCTGTGATGAATATAAATTCAGTCACCTCTTAAGAGAGTCCTGCTGATCCAAAGCCAGAGATGCCCGTAAGTGGGTGTATCGCTAAGTAAAAGCTGAAAAACCTGAGGTGACCCAAGAGAGATGCAAATTACATTCAGATTCAACTGTACTTCTCAGAATTTTCAGAGCAAGGAAGACATCCAAATTTGTCTCTAGTTACAGAACTAGGATTTTTTTCTGTACGTTTTTGTAACCTGTCTTCCCCAGCGGAATTTGAAATGTCAGGTCATACTTAGGAGAGCTTGCTGTGAAAATTCCCCTTCCACAATCATTTTCAAATTTCAAAAGATACTTATGACCCGGTGTGGCATGAAGTTTCACTTTGTGCTGGATGCATAAATTATCAGGAAATTAAGGAGGCTTCTACTGGTAACCAGACAGATAGGAAAATTCTTCCAGAAGATTTCCACCCAGTCTGAAGGCAGTGGCTAGAACAGCACTTCACCAGGATGCCTCGGTCCTTTAAGGATGTGGACAGCTGATGGTGAAACAAAGAGGTGATGGAAATCAGCACAGGAGCTTGAGACTTGGCCAAAGGACTTAATAGGCCTCCCGTGGAAGAAGAGGAAAAGACCAGGGTGGAAGGGAAGGGAGGAATTAATTATTATCTCTTTTGAGAATAAAGGGCACTACTTTTCTGTTGCGAGAAATATGGTAGCATTTTTTGGTTATAATTGGGTCGGATTGTCTCATTCATTTGCCTGGTGAAGTAAAAAAAGCATTTTGAAATACACCTTGATTTGCTGAGGCTCATATTCACTCCCAGAGACAAAGGAGGAGACAGCACGTGCAGCTAAATCACCAGTTACAGCACGTGGGCTGATCAAGTCTCTCGCTACTTATCATCGTAATGGGTAAAAGGTTGTCACTGAATCTTCGTTGACAAGGTGGGAAGGGGTATAACTCGAGAGGAGGTACATTGCAAGGAGGATGGAGAATGATAGGGTAGGAGACAGGAAAATGCAGTACTGGATCCTGTTGCACTTCCTTGGAAAGGCAGCAAGATCCTGCTTGAGGATGGAAAAATCTGAGCTAAAGGGAGAGATGACATGCTCGGATGCGTCAAAAAAGAGGTGAGGATTGATGTGTAAGTTCAGGTGGTTTGTAGGGTTGATGTAAACCTATCTGTAGGATGCAAATTTCAGTAATTTTCTAGCATTCCTGTTCCAGATGTGTGCAGCATCTGGGAAAGAAGGGTAATTGAATGATAAGAGTTGGAGATACAACCGGTGGCATGAGAGTAAAGGATCAGAACATGGGGAGGCAGTGCAAAAATGATGTCCTGAAAGTCCTGGGTTCCTGAGTCCTAGGAATGACCCGAGTCCCAGAGGGATCCCTGGGCAATGGCTGAAGTGTATAATAGAAAGGTAAAAGCAAGAAATTTGAATGGGCAGCTGCCAATAAGTAGCTGGTATAGACCGTAACTAAAGGGAACATCATTGCTTTTAGTCTCTATCTCTTAGCATTCATGATTGTGAACATGAGAGTAATTTTTTCTGTGTAATTTGCTCATTAAGTAGTGTAAAGGGACACCGGACCCTTTGCTTACGTGGCATATTTGTTAAAACACCTCTTGGAGGTGTGAGAGAAAGTCTTCCTCTAAAACATGTGAAAATAAGGTCTAAACCACATTCCTTGCCTCCTAGGAAAGTGCTCTCAGGGGACTATAGGTAATCTTTGCAGAGGTCTTAATCTGCCATAGCTATAGGGTTTTGTAAAATTAAGTAAGTACTCGCTGGTTTGGAACGAAATAAAGATATCCACAATTGAATTTACAGCCTACAGGTTGGAGTGCTCTGAGGGCAGAGATTTGAGATGCATCTCAAAGATGCAGGGAATGTTGAATCAGATATGCTATGGAACAGCTGCAACAGAAAAGACTAGGATATACCTAAGTCACTCAACTCTTTAACTTTCCATTTCCTAATGTCAGAGAGTTTGGGTCAGATGAAGTAGAGGAGAAAACATGAGCCAAAGGATACTACTCATTTATTGCTGAAGCAATTGCAAAGACAGAGTCTTTGAAAACCCTGGCAGATACTACCTGTACACCCACTGCTGTATTGTGCATTGATTACATGCCACCAGCCACCAACGCTCAGGTTTGCTCGTGGAGCTGGATTTTGTACAAAGCCCGGAGTTAGCAGGCTAAGGGGCTACTATCTTCATTACAGGTGCTATTAATCTGATGAATTAACCTCAAGGCAAAACATAATAACATTCTCAGTCCAGTTTCCGATGGTAGGAGATTTGCCATTACAGAAAGCATCACAAAGGGAGACATATAAATGGCAATTTTGATGCCTGCTTCAAGAGAAAAGTGAGGGCTGACCACCCCCTGTCCCCCTCCTCATTTTCAGTCGCACCAGATTGTACAGATCTAGAGAGCAAAGACCATTCAGTTGAGAACAGAAAAATTTACCGTGGTCCAATCTGTATCATGGCCAAATGGAGACTTGACGGATGCCAGTCATGGATTCCTCAGGACCCTCATGGCACTGACCAAGAGGACTCTCCATCAGTCCAGGAGAAAGAAGTTCAAGAGGCCAGATTTACTTTCTGTTGAGGGTTATTTTCTTGTCCGTTTTCTACAGTTTGAATTCCTCCGGGCAGCAATGCACTCTTTCTTAAAGCAAAGGGTTTTTACTGCTAATGCTTGTCATCTCCCTATGCAGCCATATAGTTTTCAGGATTTTCTGCCCCGATGCACTCTCCTAAGTTGGATTTGCTCATCAAGGGGGAACAGAGCCCTTTTCCAAGGTGTTATGTTCAAAGGGAAGACACGGAAAAGAAAAATAAAGAGAGAACTGACTCTCCATAGACTGGAAATGTGTGCCTGTTTAAGAAAAAAAAAAACAGTCGCCCTCATATACCGCAAAAATAGTCAATCAGTCAGCTAAAGGGGCATATTAGCTGTTCCAAGTATTAGAAAATTTATACATTGACTCTGCCTATGTAATCAGGTATATACTGTCCTTACGATGGATGCAATGGAGTTAAGCATTGTTTTTATACGTGGTTGAATTTGTATGGATTATTATCAGCTAGTAGTAATATCACAAAGTTTAAAGAAACCAAATCCAGCCTGGAATTGATACACCACTGAATGCATTTCCTCCCACCTTCTACTTAAAATTACCGGACATACACTGAGTCTCCAAGTTGGGCTAGTTTACCTGTTTCAGCAGTTTTAAAAAAATGTCAGGTAATAAGACACTGATCAGATTCAAAACAGCCGCAGAACTGAAGCCATCTAAGAGCTATTTTAGAAAGCAGAGTTAGAAACATAATTACAAGAGAGACTAATGAAGTAACCTCCCCAATTTCCCTGTGGCCCTGGCTAAGAAATTAAATCAAGTTTGTACTGCATAAGCATGGCTGAACTGCTAGAAATGAGGGAAAGGAAAGATTAAAGTGTTATCTTCTAAACAATAAATACAAAATGAACAGCAAATAAAAAAGAAAGCCATTATAATGACAAGAAAAGAGAAATGTAATGGATTGTATAAGACCCAGCAGGTAGAACTGGTACTAGAAAGAGTCAGTCAAGAGTTTATTTCAAAGGAATTACTCCCAAATTTTGGAACTTGTGTGGGAATAAGTTTCCCTGATATTTCAAGAGTAGTAATGATGGATCTGTTTCTTGAGCCATCATCTGCCAGAAAAAGAAGACGAGATGTCTCTACGAATAGGTGGGAGATGCACTACAAAACCCATCAAAATCAAAACAAATCTTTCCATTGGTGCCATTAGGCTCTGCATGGGGCTTTAGCAAAACAAGGTCCCCTCTGATTTTGGGATGAATTTAATGAGAAATCTCACCTCGGATTTCTGGAAGCCACGGGAGAAGAGAGCTGTAAGGACAGCAATAGTACGTTTTGCACAGCTGGGATTCAAAATGCTAAACACCGCCAACCTTCATGGTCCACAATTGTCCTGCTTGCACAGGGACTGAAGAGGAGCCTAAGAGCTAAAAAGATAATACAGAAGTTCTGCCCATAAAGCAAGAATTATATGTTTTAATGTTTTAATAGAGAAAAGAAGAGAATCTGATTTTTGGAGAGTGAACAACTGATGAACAACTCAATTAATTATTGCCATTTGCCACAGCTGCTTGCAATGATATCAAAGCATTTAACATGAGGGTGCAAACACCTTCTGCCTTCATCAGGTTCTCTCTACTGCCTTGTTGCCTAAAAAGAGCAGGAACGTGAGCCAAGCTGAAGGGGTGTAGCTCAAGGTTTTATAGCTACTACCTAGTAAATCTTTCCTGTATATATTTTGGTGGGGCTTTACGTATTATCTGCAAGTTCTGCTAAAGAATAAATTTTCTTGCACAATAAAATGTTCATATTGGCTTGATCTTGCAAGATTCTTGCTGATTTTTCTTTTCATTTAATCCTTGAAAAAAAAAATTCAAAATTTTGAAAATGCATTCGTTTTTACAAAGGCAAAAGCTGAACAGCATAGACAAGCAGTTTATATCCTGAGGGGTATTTGTTCCTTGGTTTTGATGAGTAACTGATCACCTATTTCCCACGTTATTCTTTCTGATGTCTAACTGGGTAACTGAAACCCTTTAAATGATAAACATGAGAATGGAAAACAATAAGTAGTTAATTCTCCTGTCTGATTCTAAAATTTAAATTCACGTGAAAACATGCATATTTGTATCAATGTTTATTCCCTAACTGTTTTCTATAAAAAACACAAAGCAGCATAGAGATGTCTGAGCAAAGTAATGGAATGTAAGTCTTGAGGATATTTTTTTAGCATCATTTAGCATCAAGGTCCCAAGACCTTGTTTTCTTGCAGTTTCAATCTCACTCACTCTCTGTTATGTTTTGTTTCGCAAAATCAATTTACTTTCCAAGTACAGTGATTGTCAGCACTCAGGATATGTCTATTTCTGGAATAAAAAGAGAAATCAGCAATCAGTTTGAGGAACTGTTGCAAATACGCCTAGAGGGGCCTCTTTAAAAGAGTATGAATCTTTGGCCAACAACGTGGGTTTGGATTAATTAACGCTACAGACACATGTTACACAAACTCAGAGGGAAGAAAAGTCATAGTTGTAGCAGATATCTTTTTTTAACAGACTGGGTCCCATTATAATATGGGCTGCTGGAACTCCCCATACTTCAACTACTGAATCCATTTTCCTGTTACATCCTGTGCTTAATTTAGTAGTTTTAGAATAAATTACTTTTTTCCTACACAGCTTTTATAACCCTTTTATAATGGCATTGCTACAACTAACTCTCTTTTCTTCTCCCTCATGGGCAATTTTTAATTTTTTTTTTTCCTGAAAGCCTGAAGTTTTCTCTCTCTAGCTACTTCCCAGTTCCGGTTTTGGAATATGTTCTCTGTCTTCGGTAACAAGCTTATGATTATTAACAGTCCAACATTTATCACAAGTTAGGGAAGCAAAGCTCTTAATCAAAGACACTTGGGCATGTACGTGAAGGTTACCTGGTACATCGTGATAGACGGCCCTCCGTAGGTTCCATAGCTCACCTATTTTACCTATTTCACACCGTGATAAGCCTGCCCATCTTATAGATATCAATAATTTAACCTGCTCCATTACAGTTAATACCTCTCTGAGAGATGTGTCCATGGGGGAAAAATGATACGCTCATGAACTTTCTGAAACAATAAAATTGATCGGTTTTTGAGCCAGCTTTTCCTGTGAAGCTAATTCCCGAGTAATTTATTTTCACTGATTAAATATGCTGTCTGAAAGTCGGGGTTAGCAGATCTACACGAGGAAAGCACCATCAGCTGCATTTGCAGATGGAGCCCAAGCTCTCTGTAGAATCTATTGGAATTTGCATTGAATGAGATAAATGGTATATGTGTTTGTGTTTACTTACAGGAAAAGAGGGAATCAGTCTCATAGGGAGTTCTTTGCATTGATTGTCGCATTCTTCTGATGTTTCACAGAATGCAGCCTTTCATAATCACGAGAAGATGATAATTAGTGAAGTTGCAATTGTATTGATTTTACTGGTTTAGCTGGAGAAGGAAGAATGCTACTCTTTCCAGGATGAAAAAAGAAAATGTAGCATTTCTACTGCGAAAAGCAATTACACTCGGCATCAGCTCAGAGTCACTCTGTAGCTAACATTTGTCCAGTGCTGCGTAACTAACTCATTAAGAATTTGTAAATTAAAACTAAACATCTTAGATTCTACCAAGGAACAAAGGCAGATGAAAGAAATAGCTACAGCAATATACACACATGGAAATAGCGTGCCTGTAATTAGAAACACCACTTCTGGAATGATTTCAGGAATGGAGTCCTGATTCTGGAACCAGGAATGATTCTGGAATCAGAACGATTCTGGAATGGAGTCTGATCACAAAGGATGGACAGATCCTTTAGGACCAGAAGAAAAGGCACAGGCATGGAAATGGAAATCACCGAATAAATACTGGGCAGTAGAGAAACATTACCCAGACATACTTTGAAAGGAAGGGAATCTTCTCCCATAACATTGTTCTGGGCAGATGTATTCAAATTGTGTTCTGCCAGTCCCTGGCTGCCGGCACCAACTTTCAGAAAGGACAGTTGTCTGCTAGTTTTAGGGCAAATTTTTCAACTTAATTAATCAGTAATTACAGAAAAAAAAAAATCCACATTGGTTCCTGACCAGATCTAAGGATGGAAAATAGAATTTAAAGCTATTTTTGCACCTTGCTAGCTTCTCTGAATATAAGTTGTAAATCGTAACAGCATAGGACAGCACCTTGAGGTCTGCTAACGAAGTTCTGTTTTACTGACACAACCCTGAATAAGCCATTGAGGAAATAAAAGTTCTGAAGCTGACAGCATTTATGCGTGCAGTGATTTCTTGGGTACGGAGCCTGTGCTTTTGCTCATTCCCAACGCCCTTGGTGGACTGTGTGTTGAGAAGCAGTAACGTGTATTTCAGGCGCTCTACAAGCAGCAATCTCATTATCACAGGGTAGAAACATCACACATTACAGACCTTCAACATTTATACGTTGTTTTAAGGAGGCCCATTTACTTCTAGATCCATTTTCTCAGGAAAGTGTATTTCTGTAGGGAAGTATAATCAGCCTTCTTTCATCAAAGATGGATACAGGAACCCCAGAATATTTCCTGGGAGGTGGGAGCTGAGGTTTCTCATGCACTGCCACGACACTTCAGTCTCAGGCTCTCTACAGCACAAGAACAGACAACGAGCCTTCACTAAACTGGTATTCAGATTATTGCAAAATTAAGCAAATAATGTGAGGTATTTCCATCGCACATTTTTTTGACCTGGATTTGAATTCAAGCAAGGACTTAGGATGATGCCCCCTGAATCTACAAGCTATTTCTCTGTTTCTTCTCGTTAGCCTAACAAAATGCTATAGAACGCAAACTGAAAGCTAAAATATCGTTCAGCCCATATGCCTAATTTTTACACTGAAGATTTATGTGTGAGGTTAACTACATAATCATCCTGTTTAAGGGTGTCGCTGGGTTTGTGAATTAAGACTGATGGCACAGATGAACAAGTAAAGGTCATTCTTCGATGCATTAGTTCTTTGTTGATGGACAATTTAACACACAAATACTTTGTATTTTGCATGAAACCTCTTTCAGGAAAACCACATCCCACTGCCTGTCTTTATAAATATTAATTCACAAAATGCGTGTACTTTGTGTAGCTCCTGACAGCCTCTGTGGCAGAACTGACAAGTTAGTCAAAAAGAAAAGTAAAAAAAAAATTAAATAAAAGGGCTGTAAAGTTTACTCCAAGGTGTCAAAGGATGTTAAGATACGTATTTAAATATAGAATTCTACTGAGTTGCAAAGAATAAGGATCAAGTTGAAGATGCTGAGATAGATGAAGACGGAACAGTCAGCAGTATATTCAGATCATAAATTCACACTGTAGGTGTGAATCCTCCCAAAAAGGTTATGACAAAACAAAACTGCATCCAAGAAATTAAGGATAGAATCATCAAATCAAAACAAACAAACAAAAACCCCCAAAGCCAAAAGCAAACAATTGTTAGGCAGTTTCTGAAGAAAAGTGGGGACTACATACCAAACAATACAGTCTTTGAAGAGAGAAAGTACAAGAAATGGCAAAGGGGTACATCAAGAGACATTGCCAGATTAATGGAAACTGAGATAGGAAGAAGGCATACATACATAATCAAGGAAATCAAGAGGGATTTTTGAATAGTTGATCTGTTCTGTGAGGAGCTAAGCCAAAATTTTCCTCGCAAGTCAATAAATACTGAGCCAAATGGAATTCAAAGGGGGAAAGGTGCTAGGAAAGATGGACCGCAGCGCTGAAGGAATTGCCAGGGAAGTCTGAGGAAATAACTAAACGGATAAATAGAACCAGCCCTGCTTTTGGGCATAGTACACAATTCCTAGCCACACTGTGGTCCTGCAGACGTGAGGTCAGAGATTACCAGTGCACAGGAACTCACAAATCCTGCTGGTGAAGGATCAGCACAAGGAAATTTTGAACCTCAATAAAACATCGTCTTAGAGGGAAACTATTCCCTTAATTCCCATGAAAAGAGACGAGAATTTGCATTTACCCTGCTAGCAGCATGCTAAAAAGCTGACGTGCTTAGCAGTGTACCGGCCCCTTCTTTCCTACCTGCTTTGGTCATTGGTTACCCTTTTTATATGTAGACTTGAAACTGCATATGTTGTGAAGGGGCGGCAGAGGTTTCCTCTTCACATGAATATAATATATCGCTGTCTGCCCACTGGAGTCCAACACACTTGATCTTGAATTCCAGCCAAGCAACAAATAATTCAAATGAGAAATCTTTACTGAAATACTCCTTGTATAATCCCTTGTGTAACAAGGGAACTTACTGTGTATCACAGAGATAGTACCATCTCTTGAATTGTTGCCTTTTCTTAGGTGCTTTGCCTTTATACTGCAAAAAACAAACATGCAAATCTGCTTTCAGTGATTAGGTGATCTGCCCGCTCCGGTTAGCTACTATAAAGACCCAGATTCCTGCCACTTCTCAAAAGAATCTGCAGCTTGGAAACAGACGCTATAAAACATTTATCTTGATTCAGGGAGATCTATATCCACTGTACTAGCACTTGTTACAAGAAAATCTTTACAGATCTCGATCGTTAATTTCAACAAAAGAGAAAATATATCAGAAGGTATAGAGGGATTTTTCAAAACGGGAACAGGCAAATATCAGTACAATTACCAGAGGTCACGTATTTCAAGGACCTGGCTAAACTTTAAACAACGCTGGGATTTTTTGTCTGCCTCTGTTAAACAGTACAATGAGTTCCCATTTGTAAAGGGGTTTTAGTTAATGTATACTCTTAGAAATCTCTTTTATTGGTGCTCCACACGTTGTAGTGTGGCAGCACACTCCATATACAGAATATTCTGCTGGAATTTAATCAGTGAACTTTGGCTATGGGACTCACTTTCCATTTTGGTATTACTACAAAGGACCCTTTATATCTCTTCATCAAAATGGCGTATACACACTTTTGTCTTTTCTACATAATACTTAATCCACATCAGTTTGTTTATTATAGAGGTAACTACCTACGTTTGAAGAGCATTGACTTCCAGTAACTCAAAAACTAATTTCATTTTTGTGGGGCCCAAACAGGGCAGTGCAATTACTGAGGGCTAAGTTGGCTACATAAATTTACCTACTTTCATTTGAACAACAGAAAAGTGGACCGGCCTAGAACACTACGGCATGGAATTTATTAATCTTTTTTTTTAGATTCATCACTACACCATAGAAAGCAAGTTAATAACTTCATCATTTCATAAGTTAGAGACTTAAGAAAAGACAGCCGAAAAAACCGAAAGCTAACTTGTTATTAAAAACCAGGGGGGCAAGCATTTTGTGCTTACATTAACTAAATTACAAAGAAAAGTTACTTTAAACATTTTCTTTGGTAGTAGGAAAGTGAAATCTTGAGCATGCTGGAGCAACTATTGTATTTTTCTTTACCCACAGCATAGTTAAGGCTGGGAGGCCAAGATTTTACTTGAAATATTATTTGTACTTTTTCACCGCACTTCAGGAAATTGTATTGGTCCTTGCGTTTATTTATTTTGATCATCTTAAGGAGAGTCTACGCAGTCATCGCACAAACAAAATCAGCCAGTATGTCCATCAGACATTACCCATTTTCATAACATTTTTTAACAGTAATCAAGCTACATAAAAATTGAAACACTTCCTGAATTGGAATATGCAGCTCTATGTTTTATGGCTGGCTCTGATGTGAGGTGACACAGGGCAGGCTATCCTACCACTTCTTCAATGAAAAATGTAATGATTGAATCTCTGTGTTGAAACCTCATGTTCTTTAGAAATTATTTAGTTGAAATTTTCTGTGGATATGACATTGCTAGGTATTATGCACAATATTTCATAGCTTCACTATTCAGAATAAAGGAATTTTTGAGAATATCAGGGTGCATTTTCATAACTGGGTTCATCGTATCAAGGGGTTATCTAACTTGACCTCCTCCAGCTGCGAGTTTCCTCTTGCTCCTTTGAGCGAGCATTAGTATTCATGCAGTTCTGCATGAATTATCAGACCGAAAATGTAATCTCCAAAAATTAAATGGTTCATTTTCATTTGAATAGTGAAATGACTGGATTTACCCTGTGGGCCATATAACATTAACAATAACTTAAGGGTAATTATGTGGAAGCAGGATCAAGAGAAAGGATGGGATGGTCCCTTTTGGTAACGGAGCAGGCTTAGATTGGCTTGTCATTGTCTTCTGAGACAATTTTGGGACAGCCTTTGCATGCTGATTACTTTAGAAATGTGGACTTGTGGTTCAAAGATCTGTGGTGGTCACATCATGTGGCCTTCTTTGGACCTGAGTACGAGAAAGTGATTTAGAAGAATTTCTAGACTTCTTCAAAAGGCAAACTAACCTTTACAGGTCCTAGTCCAATCATAGAATCATAGAACCACAGAATGGTTAGAGTTGGAAGGGATCTTTAAAGATCATCTTGTCCATCCCTAGACATGGGCATGGACATCTTTCACTAGATCAGGTTGCTCAAAGCCCCATCTAACCTGACTTTGCCAACCAATGTATCAAGGACTGTTCAAATCTGCACTCTTGAGAAGTCTTGACTACCAACCATGGAACAGGAAAACCTCAGCTGGACTTCTCATGAGAATCCTCACTTTTATCATAGAGTAAACTAAGCCTCTTTGTTAACTCTGATTTTTTAAATTCCTTCAAATAAAAATGTTTACTTTTCTATTGTTGATGGAAACATAACCACTCTTTCCTGTTTTTAGATTACTACACTCCAGAAACACCTGTCTTAACTGGACCCAGGCTCTGTTATGTGCCAAACTGAAGTAGCTGAGAAGTTCCACAACAAGAACAACACCTTGCACCATCCCAGCCCTTCCTGTAACCAGACTGCTGTTCTAAGGAGAGACAATCACAGAGGTAGTGCATGGAATAATTTGATCATGGTCTGGTTTTCACCTTCTAGCCAACTACGAGATGTAGTAAATGTTCTCAAAAATAGAGGTTATAATGTCATTTGAAGGGAAAAATCTAATACAAATTTATATTCATATGTGACAACTTCTTCCTCGCTCTGCTGTACCAGCACATATGGGTCTAAAAATATGTTTCTTTATCTGCTGATTCAATACCTACATAATTTAGCTCCTTACCAAAATTTCTTTCCTGGGATCCTTGCCAAAAGTTCAAATCCAGAGTGATGGTAGTTTTTCTGAGAGGATTTTATCTCCATGAAGGGCCAAAAAGACTGCACTGGGGAGCCGTCACATAGTCATGCTGCTAGAGCTGTATACGACAAAGCAAAAAGCTTTAATGTCACTATTAACAAATGTACCATCACTCAGCCTTATCACCTCCTGACATCCTGGGACTCCCTCTTTCTAACGTCTTTTTATGTTCACACTGTCCTCAGGTACCTATCACTACAATAGCACCTGCTGCACACCAAAAAAGAATTTAGACCGACTGTCATCATTCCATTTCTTTTTACTTTTCAAATGTAAATTATCCAAACGTAATGTTTTTCAAATCCCCTCGGCCTAGAACTTTAGGGGTGTTTAAAACCCATCTCTGCTCCACCAGGAAAAATAATGACTCCTGCTACAGTGGGTTCCACGGAGCTGAAGTACCAAAAAAAAAAAAAAAGTGATTTAACATTCGGATTTGTGAAAATAATATTCAGTTGATCGTAATGTAGATTATATGAGTATAATTTCACATGCAGAGAGCAATGAGTCAAGTTACGAAAGAGGTTTCAAAAGTAATGAGACTTTGCCTCAACATATATTATTCATTCTGTAGATATTAATACTTGTCTTCAATAATTCATGACCTGCATTCACTTTTGTGGGATCCCAATGTTTTCTGACACATTCTCACCCCGTGGCAAGGGAGGGATGAACAGAACCGAAGCTCACATGTGGAAGATTACTTATTTTTGTAACATTGCAGACCCGAGCTGCCAGTTTCCTCTTCAGGAAGAAACCATTTGGAGCCTTTAGACGGTTCAATATGTATTGCTGGTAATACCATAGGGTCTTTTAGCACCAGTTTCTGTAATGATTTATCAGAGCTAAGAGATTATAGTTAATTATGGGCGTACTACAACTATTTTTCTTCAGAGCTATCACCTTAATTGCATTTTTACACAATGTGTTCTTGTTTTTTTTTCTAAGCGAAGCTGGTTTTTACTATGTGAACAGTTTGTCAGGGTGCAGCGGCTGCGGTGTGGCAGGAGCTGTAGATCAAGCCAGGCTCGAGCACCAGGCAGCTCCTGGGGACAGGGGCTGGCTGCAGCAGGCTTTGGGACCTCTCCCAGTGGGAAGGTCCCTGGACAACCTCTCCATGGAGCTCTCTCAGCAGGGAGGTCCCTGGAGGACCACTCCATGGAGCTCTCCCACCGGGAAGGTCCCTGGAGGGGAGAGGATGTGGTCGGGACCCTCTCACATTTCACCAGAAAATTTTCTCTTTTAATTAAAAGTCCAATACTGAGCATTAGGGTTTGGGAATTAATATTGCAGTATCAAGACAACTTCCGTTTCTCTTGCTCTTGCTCTTGTTCGTGTCCCTCGCTGCCCCCTCACTGCACCATGCTGGACCATCCCACACTAGGGCAGAGTCTGTAAACCCCCACTTGTAAGTAAGGATGCCTGTGGTGTGAATACAAAAGAATCCAAGCTTCTATGTTAAAAAATTCATAATTTTTAAACCAGCAGCATCATTTTTGAGTAGCTGTGGGACAGGATGGTGAATTTTCGCATTACTCTCGTGAAAGATGGATATGGTTCATTCTACCCATTCATCTTTTTGGACGTTGCTACATTGGCTCATTTTACCCATTTACTTTGACGCTGTCAGGACTAAGGGAAAATTTCTATTCCAGAGAAGCAGAATTGAAGGGAATTAGGTAACTTGTAGGCATTGCCAGGTTGGAATGAAGGGCTTTTGAAGGACCATCAACATATGAATAGGATTACCCTGGATGCACTGGTGACCAGACATATTTTTAGCCTTTGGCAGAAGAGAACGGAAGCTCTGAAAACAGCATGACTGCCACTCAGAATGAAAGAATTAATATGTCAGGAAACTAGGGAAATGTTCTGAACATTACAGAGGGGGAGTTGAAATTTTTGGAGAAAGGGACAAGGAGATAGGCAGTGTCAAAAGCAGAGATGTATTTTTAATTTTGTTTTTTCCTTCTGATTTAAGGATCCTAAAATAACACCTTCCAAATGAGTAATAAATGTCAGGTTGTTTGCAAAAGTCTGCCTGGTGCCGCTGCACGTTTGTGCTGTATTGATTTGGAAAGAAAGAGTTCCTAAATACAGGCTTATGTTCATTTGAAGCAAGCTGGGGCTCCTGGTGAGAAACAGGGGCTGTGAACCGAGCAACAAGTTATGAGAAGCAGTCAACGCCTAAGATTTAAAACTGAAACGATGTCCCTGCCAGCGAAAGGATTGGCTGATGTCAAAAAGAGCAACCTTCAAAAAGAATTTTAGCATGTTCTTAAAATTCTGCCTCCTTTTACAGCAGCATTCAACCATTACTGTTGACTTGTGAACTAACATCTGTATGCTTAAAATTAATAATGCCTGGGATCTGCTAAAATCTATGCTATAGCACAATTTTCTAGGCTTGACTGCGTTCTTTCTCAAGAGGTTGTAAGTCAGCTTGAAACACCTCTTTCAAACACAATGTCACTCTTAGTGCCAAGCTCATGAGACTAGGTAGCATACAATATCTCGTACATGTAAATAGGTGATTAGAGTTTAATGATCGTATGGTTTAAATAACTTCACTAAACAAAATCCATGCACATTTTTAAATATGTTTCACAGTGGAATTATTTTTAAGCCTTACTAACAATTTTGGTTAGACTAGCTTAAAACAAAGCAAAAGTGAAATCACCGAAAAAATGACAAAATTAGAAAGAATTTTAACCCTCATGAGAACAAAAGTCTTAAAATATTTTCACTAGCTTGTGTTCATCTATCTTTATTTTTGTATTCCTGAATACCATGATACTCAACCATATCACCATATATAGGTACCTCATAAAGCAATTTATCCCGTCGTAAAATCTGTACCAAAAATAGACAGGATGACATGACCTCCTCTCCGAAAATGGTATTCTCTTTACATTGACTGTAAAGGGGGTGTAAATGACCATCTTAAATTACTCAACACATGAGATGACAAATTGAGGTGATAAGCATACCATGTTGGATCCAGATTCTTGGATAAACATTCAGAGCTAGGGTTTTTTAGGACCGCAATTTCTAGCAAAGTCAACTGCGCTTAAATGAAAACTGCTTTTCAGATTGGCCCTTTTTATACCTGACATCAGTATATCAATCCTTCCCCATTTCTTCTCTGACCTGCCAATATAGATATAGATGTCCCTGCTGACTGCAGGGGGTTGGACTGGATGACCTTTAAAGGTCCCTTCCAACCCAACGCATTCTATGATTCTGTGATACAAACTTCCTGGACCAGTACTATTCCTTATTATAGAAACACCATGTAAGACAGCAGCACTGATTTAATTTTATTCTCTAAGAGCTGTTTGTAATAGGATTGATAAATAGTGCTAAGAATAGAATGTATTATGTATTTTCATGTTATAGTCATTAGCTTATTAGCTGCTCTACAATCTCCAGTCTGCCACAAGTGCAAAAGTGAAGTGTAAAAAAACTGAATGGAGACTTAAGACTGCGTTTAGTCTGGATTTTTGTAGCACAGAAAAGGAATAGGTATGTACAAAGATTATTTACAAATTAGAAAAATGTACTAGGGGAAGAGACTCCACAGAATTTCCTGTGAAAGTCACCTCGTAAAATAGCATAAAAGGAATATAATTTTCTGTTACATACCAGCCGGCTTTTCCACAAGGATCATTAAAATACATGTGGGATAGTGCACAAGGGGAAGAAAAGATAGAAACATTTTAGCAAGTGTTAAAGCATTTTAGGTAGGTTGCTTTGTTTACTGGTGCATTTTCGAACTTGTTAAAGGTTAGAAACACCGGGGAGAAAACGCCTACAAAACTTTTCCCCTCCCCTCTCACAGAGTCCCACGAACATGAAATGAAAGCGTTCTTCAGTCTATTTTTAAAACATATTCTTACTTGCAAAGTCAAAGGCCTTTTTTTAAATAGTAACAACATCTTAAGAAACCATTCATTGACACAGATCTGAGGGGTCTTAGCGAAGAATTAAGTTACAAATATGTGCAAGAGGCTTTGCTCTAAAAACACTAACAGCCCTGAGCCAAGATGCACGGAGTAAATACTGAAAATGCGCTTACTATAATCTGTAGCTTCTAATATGGCAAAAAACAGGCATTTCCTAGGTTTACTCTTGCAGCCACGCTAAGTATAAATCAGCAGAGTAACGTGGCTTGTTTGTGCTCCTTTTTGTAGCAGTGACTGGTGTTTTATATCCCACTGATCATTAAGTATAAGGTACCAGAGGTGGATCCCGTAAAAAGAAGTAATAAGGATGTGTTTTTCCTGTGTGGAACAAATCCAGATAATTTAAAACTCCAACGTGTTGCTTGCACCTGCCGTATGTAGTTTCATGACAGCAGAAGCAGCCACTTATAATTGGATTAGAACTCGTAAGAGCGGCATTTGTTCCCGTCTTCTTTCAGGGATTTGGACCCTGAATCCCAGGGCTTTAGTTAAACCTCTCTGAGAGATTCCCTCATGTCTCCTGAGCCACTTGTGACCTGCCACTTTAACCTCTCTGTACTCGAGCATTATTTTCCCTTTTGCAAAGGAGAGAATCTTGGTCATTGCTGCATATTCCGTTATCATACAGGCCCCTGACCATCATAGAATAAAGATTACTGGGATTTATTTTTATTTTTTTTACTAGATGATAAAAAGTTTGAGTTGCACACAGCATATTTGCTTCCCTTCTGGATTCCAGAACTGATGATTTGCAGCTGGCGTGACGGTAATGTGCTGTAGGATCTTCCAGGTCGGTTCCCCTTCATTCGATGGACCCTCGCCACTGTGTGCTACAAATTCCCATACCATATGGAAGTTCCTCTCAGCCAGAAGCATTTTGTTCAATATGCCTGGGTGTCTTCCGCTTTCCTTAGATTGTATAGGCCCTGCTTATCTGTAGTTACTAAATTCTAACTAGAATAGATATGTATTGATCAACAGGAGATATAAATAAATCCTTACAAACTTTCTCTTCTCTTACTCAGCCCAGTTTTTCCTGCAGTCACGGTGCTATACACTAACCAAGCTGTTTGCATAAGGTTAGATGGAAAATAGGAATTAACCTGCGCGTAGCACTGGAACTTGCTTGCATTTCCTGGTCTACTTCTTGGCTCTTCACTAGCGAAGGCATCCTCCTTTCAGACGTGAACCACTATAAAACCAGAACACAGGAAGCACAAATGTAAATGAAGAGAAACGTTTCTTTTTTTACGGACTTCAAATAGTCACACCAGCTGCCTCAGACATTTATTTTAGCATCCACACTCTCCTTTGGTCAACAGATAAATACAGGAAAAGGGATTCAGGGAAGCAGAATGTGAATGAATGACAGCTGTTAGCCTGGTGACTGGACAAACTTGTTGGACCACCTGTGGTAGCCCTTGCATGGTTTTGTGGAAGAGTGGATGGAGTCGGCAAAGGATCATGTCATAGCAAAAGGGTCTGAAATGTATCCGAGCCAGCCCCAGTGAGCCACCTGCTCCAGTGGAGTGATAAGCTGTTTCTGAGGTTTCGGAACCCGAAAGCCTGAATCGATACACAGGCGTTTACTGGTCTCAGTATTGCAGTCGGTGGCTGAAGATGCATCCTCACTCATATAGTAGCACTAGGAGCGTGCTCTTGGAGAGAATCTCCTGATCATTTCCATTTAGCACATTGTGGTTGATGTCGCCGTGTCTCAGAGTACAGAAACTGTTTTATTTGGATGAAACTAACTGGAAGATCCACCTAATCTGGAAACTGGAAACTGATCTAATGAGTTTTTTAGTAAAAACTCATTAATGAATGCCCTCACAAGCATTCAGTTCAGGGCAGTAGCCTAGATACAGTCTGGAACAATGCCCCCAAATATACCTAACAGACATCAAATGCTCAGCGCTGTCTCAAGCTACATCCCCACTCCCAGTATGCCGTGCTACCTGTTAACAGCTATACCCACGCAACACATACAAGGATGGATAAGAATATTGCCGTTTTCAAAACTTTCCCCCAGGGTGTTCCTCATGAAAAGAACTCCAGAACAGCTAAAAGATAAACACAGATGTTACGGTGAGATTTTGCTCTGCTGGGATCCCCTTTGTTTACCACAGAACTTGTTTTTCTTTTGCAGAGGCTCCACTGACATAATCACAGTGGAACGCACAGCACCTTAGCCCTAAGATTTTCCAGTTCTGCCTGATCCTGAAAGGGATAATTTGAGAGTTTCTGAGCTTCTCTTTTTTCGCTCAAGAAATGTTATAGGAAATATAAAATCATTTCAGCATCCCACCAAGTTCCCACCCCTCTTTCATTTTTGAAGTGACCCCTGCATTTAGCTACACAGTCTTGCTGAGGTAAAATGTAGCTTCTGCCAGCTCCTTCTCTCTTTGGGACATTATTCTACTCATTTGATGACAGCCTTCAGAGTTTTTATCACTATGCCGTGACTCAAAATCTGCTTGTTGCAGGGGCAGCCTCCCGTCTGCTTTGCTATTGGCACGCAAAGTCAACTTACTACTGAAGCAAAGGCTGGGGGATGTTGAAAAAAGAAAGGAAAGCTGAATGTTTCCCTGTAATAGCCCTTTCATTGGATGTGAGGTCATTTGCTGTGCAAGCAGTGAAACTGTGCCTATTCTCCGCGGGTATGCCAAGACCTGCCAACTTGGGAAGAAGCTGATAGTACATAGAGAGATCACTGTTTTGGTAACGCTGATCAGAAACTCTATGTTTCGGTGGAAAATAATTTCTTTTTCTTCTTTCTTTTTTTTTTTTTTTTTTTTTTCTGAGAAGCAAAATGTTTCTACTGTTTGGCATTGGAGAAAAAATAAAAATACATTTCCCAGAAATTAGATCCTTTCAATGAAGAAATTCATTGAATCTAAAACCTGCGTTTTCCAGCTTTAGTAGAGACTTTTCAACCTGCTCGTTTCAACTATTTTTTAAATATATAGGAATTTAAAAACAAAACATTAATGTTTACTGCAGTTGTATTTTGAACACCTATAAATGACAACTTCTGCTTTACATTTTTACATATCTATTAAATGCACCTTATCATCCTACATTTTATAAAAAATGACTTCCAGCTGTGACCCAAGCTCTAAGATTGCTTAGCACGTGTAAACACCTTGGAAATAAGGGGACATTTTTGTTCATGCTCCACAGTTCAACCTTCTGACTGGCGAAGGTCACCCAGAACTCAGCACCACGTTGGAGTTTCTCGACTCCCACTAAAGCTCATCGACTTGCCTGAAGACACACAGGTTACTGGGGAGAGAACCCAGATCTTTGGGACTTACGGAAGAGAACAAAGAACCCAGGTTTTTAATCAGAAGTTGAAATAACACCGAACGTCATTGCTGCCTTTGTCCTAATGATGGCATTGCAAAATGCAAGCTCTTGAGAGAAGGTATTACAGTGTTTACCATGACAGCTTGTATGACAAAAGCTATTTTACTACAGATGCGTTGCAGGAAATATATTTAGAATTATGCATTAAATAACAGTAAATGAAATAATAGATAGCTTTCCCACATGGCAGGGCAAGGTTTGATTAATTCAACAATTTGAGCTATTACTTTCATAATAAGTGTACAAGCAAAGTAGTGTGTATAATACATTCTGTAATATCAAGTATGTTGTTTAATATTTATGCAATTCTTTTAAGGATTACAAGTAATCCTTACACGGCTACGATCTCTAGAGGCTACGGTGCATTGGTTAGGAACTGGTAGCTTCTTCTCAATTTAGACTGTGATGCCTTTGTGGGCCTTTGAAATTGACGTTCTCTTCAAAGGAAAAAAGAGCTTTAAATGTGGCGTTTTGTTTTATCTTTATGCCTGGAGCTGTTTTGAAACAAACTCAATTTTGAGTAAAGAGAGTGTTCTAAATTTTAAAATGTTAATATAAATACTGCATGGTGTCAGTGTAAAACAGGTGCCCACTGCGCACAGGACTGTGGTTTTGTTTATGTCTGATCTCTTGAACATCAAAAGTTTCAAACTGTTGTGGAAGGGACTTTATAAAAGAGAGCTGGATTGACTCAATTAAAATTGCAAAGCATAATGGCAATATGCAATTACATCTGAGAAGCTGAACTTAAGTCTCTTTTCTCTCTCACTCTCTCGTTTTTAGCTACGTGTATCATTATCAGCTATATAGAGCTACATTTTTTTTGAAGAAATACCTGATTTTTGATGCCTCTGTTTTTTTTTTATTTCTTTATTCAAGGCACTTTACATTTCACAGAATGAATCAGGCACTTTAAACACCCAGACTGGCTGCTCATATGCTTTCTGAGCCTTATTTTCTGTCTCTAGATATAAAATAAGTTGCTGTAATAGGTTTATTGGCAAGAAGGAAAACTCACAAAGCTTTAGCCTCATTTTTCTATTCTCTTGACAACAGTTTAGCATTGCTCTGATTCCATGGAGAGCTTGAAAGACATGAAAAATTTAAAAGAAGCTGTGGCTCCATGCCACAATTAAGAAACACGGATTTCTCCCTTGCAGAAACTTGTGCTGAGGACTCTTTTCCATGATGTGTCTGATGCAAAGATGTACTCCTGTCTCGTGACTTACTGTTGGAGGACAAAAGGAGGACTCAGGTCCCCCACTGATACCTTCAGAGCTGGAAACCCATGAACTCTTCCTTTCTTTCAAAAACCCTGCTCTGCGTGACTTTTTGAAAGTGCTTTGGATATAAATTGAAACTGGGCTAATTTGGCTTACCGTTACTACAGTGTCTACTTAGACAGCAGGTAGCAGGGTCTCGGTTTTTCAAAGACTCAGTACTCCAGCACAGCACTTTCCCCTCAAATTATCCCTGGTAAACCAAAGTAACAAATTTCTCTTTCTGTCAGGTCTGTGAAGCTCACACAGTTGCAGAAAACTCTTGGGCCCTCGTTCACTGAAAGGAAAATGATGATCTAATATCCAGTGTTCGTGACCTACAAATACTTGCAGATGAAAAAATGCACCTTTTATACCTATAAAATGATCGTGTTCGTTTCACAATATTTGCCAAACCTTTCCAGGTTTACAGTAAACAGAGATTATGCTTTTTTTATCACTCTAGTCATGTAAATTTAAATTTAAACCTGATAAACATAAACTGTAATGCCCTTCTCAACAAGCCGCTAATCAGGTTATCACAATAATTAAATTATGCAATTGTTGTGATACAAAAACATGACAATAAATAAGTGGGAACATTGTCAGTGCTTTGGAGACCTCTGAAGATTCCCTGATTCGCCAATGAATAAATAGCTTGTCAAACTGCAGCTAATGCCTTCTTATTAAAAATATCTTTACACATACATTACAACAAATATACCATGAAATATTAACTTCATGGTATATTCAGATGCTTCCTTTAAAAGCAAAGAAATACCAAACCCAAACAACGTTTTCTGGGCTGGGATCTAAAGGACCTGGTCCTGAAAGAAGTGATGGGAATTTTCAGCCTAAATCCATGGTCTGCAAACAGCGCTGCAATAAATCACAACCTGATTCCCTTGTTCAAAAGTGGCCACCTCCACTACGCTGCTGAACCCTTTGTTTGCTACTGTAAACCTAAAGAACTTCTTGTTTCACTGCCTCTAGCAGGAATTAGAGACATGGCCTTTCAACTGCTCTTTACAGTTGCAGAAAATTACAAAGGAGGACAAGTCATAGTCACTTCAGAAATAATGAGAAATCGGGGTTATTTTTGGATTATATTGATGTGACAATGCTTTGACATTTTTGTACCACTCTCAATTCTAGTTCTTGAGCATGGAAAGGAGCGCTCCTATTAACTGTGTTAACACCGGCATTAAAACATCAGCTGGTAACTTATCCCCTCTCTCCATCAAGGCTTACACTGCAGTCCATAAGTATGTTTTGATTTTCTGGAGTGAGAAAATGGGGCTGGGAAAAGGTGTAACCCTTTGAAGGAGGAAAAGAAACCAAAAAGACTGGGGAAGGAGAAGAAAAGGGAAGAATCAGAAGAGACATGGAAAAAGAGAATCAGGAAATCACCGGGGGCTGAAAAGTAAAAGTAACTGAACTTGTTGTTTGACTCCAAGAATTCATTCATTCAATTTATTCCGCCCGGGTGTAGGAAACTGGGATGGAATGCCAGTATCCAAAAAAACTATCTCCAAATTTCAAGAATGTTGAGCAAAATAGGGACCTGCAGTTTTGGAACCACTTAAAAAAACAATGTGCATTTTTCATTATTATTACTAAAGTTAGCTTTCTATTTTGGTATACACAAGTAATGAATATTTCATGTCCGCTGTTTAGAAAATACTCAGTATTTTTTACTAGCAGAAAACAAGACAAGACGATATGAGTTCTAATAGTCAACTAGTAAGAAAATTACAAGATTGGAAGACAAAATGAGAAGATTGAGAATCCTGAGAAAGGGAAATTCTTTTAGGAATTTTAATAATGAGAAAGCAGTCCGATGCGTTCAAGTATTCTTTTTTGCCATATTCAACACAAATCTAGCATAACTGATTACTTATCACATTCATACATTATAATTAACAACACTGGGGACCAAAGAGGGATGAATTATTCAAGTAAAAATTGTATAACTAGACAGTTGAAGACATTGTTTTTTCATATCTTTCTCTAAAAGTAGCAATTCTCTGTCATTCTTAGTACTCTTTTAAATAAAAAAATTCTGTGTGAAAAGGAAAAAAAATCTCAGAATAATCAGTGAAGTCAACCTAAGGAAAAAAAAAGAGCTTTATTGCTTACACAGGAATTTACCAGTGTGCTTAATTAAACGCATTCCCAAAGATTATTTTAAAGGATTTTAGCTAATGTATAGCTAATGTATAACTTTACAGTGCCACCCTAGTGAAAGAGCCTCTAACTTAACCCCGGTAAGTACCTACTGCTTTCTTCCACCCCCCTTCCAATGAAGTTGAGTTCAATGTTCCCTCTAGAACAAACTAAGCGCACAGAACTTGTCAAGCCTTCCACTAAAAGCCTTGGAAACTTTAACAGAAAGCCTGTTATTTTTGTGGGCTGAATTGCTAACAACGATGCTCTGTTCTTTTTTGTTTGCAGACTCTAAACGTTCAGAGTAATATTAGGTTCTTTCCTAAAACCCAGCAATAAGTAGCTAATCATTATTTCTCCTGTGGTACCACACTGATTATGATAAATGCACAGAACTAATTTCAATGAATATGGAATTCTGTAGGAATCTCACAATTTCAATTAGTTCGAATCGATGTCCTTTTCAAAACTGTAATTTGTGGTTGAATGCACAATAAGGATCCTTTTGTGGGTACTTGCACAGCAGAAAGAGATCCTTTTGCCAAAAATAGTTCTACAGTTTAATATTTAGACATAGCAGTATTGGTATAGCGTAGTGTTAAAAAACTTAATTTCTAACATCAGACAGTATAAAAGCTTATCCTTTAAAACTAGTTGATTAAAATCTGTCTGCAATTGTAGAAAGTAAAATATATATGAACTGATTTTTCTCTAGTTTGCTCAATTATCATTATTTACGAATCAATACATAAAATTTCATAGTATGTTTTAAAAGCCAAATAAATATTTAATATTTGCCTTTGACCTTCCCAGAGAAAATTGCCCAGCGACAGAATTGCTTATTTCTACTTCTAAGAGGAGACACACGTGTGCCTCGTAAGATGAAACCTAAATATTGATTACGTACCTAAAGTGATATGTAAGATGCCCAGGACGGCACCAAGCTCAGTGAGGTTAATTTAAATCAGGTGGCTATCATTTTACTTCATCGTTATCAACAACTATTACTATTTTCCACTTACGTGTGGCAGTCAGTCTCTGGCTCACCTGGGAAGTGCATTTAGATTTGCCAGAGCTATAGGGTTATTACATAAATGGTGTATACTTTCCCTGCTAGGCAACATTAATGGCTGCTGATCGAACTGGCTTGGAACACAGAGCGCTTTATGTTGTAAGCTTGGATTCGGCCACCGTATTTAATTAATTAGTAGTCTTCGCTTTGAGGAATTATGGCAGAATATGCAAAATTAGCAGTAACACATGGATACGCACCCAATCGGGTCCTTAGCCTACTCAATTTACAGAGCTGCTGATTTTTAAAATATAGATAACATAGAAGGCAAAGAAAATGAAAGAAAGTGCTGAGGCTGTGACAGTGCGACTCAGGTAAAAATAAGCACCAAGTTCTCTCAGGCTTTCCCAGCCTACCTTGCAGGAAAGAATGAAATTATGAATACATTTTCTAGTCATCTAAAAGGTAATACTAGTCATCTAGAGATCATACGTGTGCCTTCTCCTCCCTCTTAGAATCATAGAATGGTTTGGGTTGGAAGGGACCTTTAAAGGCCACCTAGTCCAACCCCCCTGCGATGAGCAGGAACATCTTGAACTAGATCAGGTTGCTCAGAGCCCCGTCCAACCTGACCTGGAATGTTTCCAGGGATGGGGCATTGACCACCTCTCTGGGCAACCTGGACCAGTGTTTTGCCTCCCTCAGCATAAAAAATTTCTTCCTTTTATCTAGTCTAATTCTGCCCTCTTTTAGTTTAAAGGTCATTACCCCTGCTAGAAAGTCTGTCCGCATCTTTCCTGCAGGCCCCCGTTAAGTAGTGGAAGGCCACAATAAGGTCTCCCTGGAGCCTTCTCTTCTCCAGCCTGAACACCCCCAGCTCTCTCAGCCTGTCGTGGCCTCCTCTGGACCCATCCGACAGGTCCACGTCTGTTCTGTGCTGAGGCCCCAGAGCCGGAGGCAGCACTCCAGGTGGGGTCTCACCAGAGCGGAGCAGGGGGGCAGAATCCCCTCCCTGGCCCTGCTGGCCGCGCTGCTGGGGATGCAGCCCAGGGGATGTTCAAGCCAGGGAACAAAGTTTTGCCACCTCAGTCACAACTAGCATAAAGTGTTCAAATCTAATTTCAGTTTGCCTTCAGTGGCATTCACGGACACTGGTACTAAACCAGGATGTTTCTGCCCTCCTCTGACCTCTGTTGTGTGTCTGACGAAACATCGTTGATGTATCCTGATTAGCCATGGAATTAAGAGCATTTCTTCTACTTCTGCAGCTATTAACCAGATAGGTCAGCATTCAATGAGGTAAGACATTGATGTGAGGATAAAGTAAATTGCTCCCTTTGCTGCAATGTGGGTGAAGGCATGCAATCTCAGAACGCCACAGAATTTAAAGAGGAATGAAGTCTCTGTTGTTGTTTGCTAGTCCTAGGTGTAGAAATCGCTTTTGCAGTAGCTCACAGCTACAACTTAGAAACTGGTCTCATTCTCATCTAGCAGAAAATCCTGTTTCTCCTCCTACACACCACTGACATGATCGGTGGCTGAGGAAGCCTACAGAACAGCAATGAAACATCATTCCTGCTGGGAAACCCCTGACGCATTGTTTTTGAAGCTCTCGGATACCACTGCAGCGAGCACAGTCACCGGAACGCAGTGTTCTTCCAGCACCAGGAATGCAGATCCCTGGGCACTCGAGTCCGCCGTTACAGAGTCTGATTCCTAAGGCTGTGCAACAAATGGCATGTTTAAAGGGGAATGCAGAGTCTGAAGCTGTATTAATACTCCTTCTCATCCCATTTTGCTCTTCCCAAGGCTATTTCCAATAGAAATGGGTTAGAACAAAATCCCGCTCTGAGTAGCCGCAATATTCTGGCCTCCTTATTGCACAAAATCCAGATGAAATGGCTAGCAATTTCAAAAAATCCAAGCGAAACCTGAACAAATGGCCCTTTATTGTTACTGAATACTAAATCATCAGGTCATATTAAAACTTTGGAGTGTTTGTTTTGCAACTTCTGTCCAATCCCAGAAGTAGACATTTTATTTTGTTTTGCACCATTCACGTTGTTTGTTTTTGTTCTTCCATTTACCGCTTACATTTAAGTGCCCTGTTTCATTATGTTTCCTTTTTTGAAATGACTGTGGCAACTGTTGGCAAGTTTCTATTATGTTTACAAGAAAAAAAAAAAGCAAAACCCAATAGAAAAAAGTAATTAACACAACCATTTCATTGAAGTCGATAAGGCTATTCTTGGCATGAAGTGTGACTTAGGATTAAAGATAGATGTTTGCTTTAAGTCACAGTCTCCTATTAAATACTGTGCGAGAATACTAAATATTGTAAATGTTAAAGACTTGAATTTATCATAGGTTTATCATGGGAACATTATCACTTTTACAGCTGTAACCTCACAACAACACACAGAGTATACTGAGTTCTAAAGCCACAGTGCTGTAAATGTCAACTGGTTCATAAGTAATATATGAGTAATATACATGAATTTAATTATTTAGGCTTATCAAATTTCACCGAGATGCGGATAATTAGATGCAGTAGTGTGCCAGCTGAAAATATGTCCCTGTCCACAATGGTCAAGCAGTAATAAATGACATTTTGAAACGCGTAAGCCAGGGTTCGGTAGATAAATTCTGCTGAAAGCAGCTGAAGTGGGGTCGTCGGGGCTGGCTGCCCTGGTAGGGGGGATGCCCAGGTGCAGTGGGTGCCAGCCAGGTTCGCCCATGCCCCGGTACGGGCAGTAGCACATTTGTTGCAGTGTAGGTCTGGGCCACACGATGGCTCCAAGCACATACATTCAAAGCTAATAAATTTCCAGACCGTACACTCGACACAATTTCACTAGATAGCAACTACTGAAATACGCCGATACATGAGTGTTTAGAACAACTGTTTAATTAGGCGCAATCATGAGCCAATTGTAGGCACTTGTACAGTAACTAAACAGAAACGTCAACAATTTGCTTTTATAAATGTTTAAATATGATATCTAGGGCAACTAAGATGTGCATGGTTACATCATGCTGATTGAGGTTTGTAATTCCTTTGAGCTTTCTTCTCTGAAGTTTCTTCTGTCTATCAGAGTACCAATAGGTACTTCAGAAAGAAATCCTGAGCAGCGTGTATGGCATAGCAAACAAGTCCACCGATGATGGGAACTTCCCAGCTGCCATATGCACCTGTGCAGACGTGTACAGATCAAGTAAAATGTTCTCAGTCTTGACTCTGGTTTCCTTAAAAAAACCCTCCATGACTTTGGAGTTACTCTAGTGCTAAGTTTACAGCCAAGGGCTGTGCACCACGTCTGGGTGTGCAGCGTTGATCAAACTCTCCAAAGACCAGCTGTGCTACTTAGGTTTCTCTAATGGCCAGGACACTTCTTCCTCTGGTCAATCTTTGTGAATTTGTTGAAGGTTAGAACTAGAATAAAGTCAATTCTTTCATTGACTGAACCCTTGGCTCCCTGAAACATTTTTCCTATCCTAGGCAGAGATTGCTAAGGCTTATGAACGGGTTTTGTTGGTGCAGATTGAAATTCAATTTCAATTACATCTCATACAGAATTAACTTACCAAAAGTAGCAAGCTAACCTGGAATACACTGATAACATGTATCAGACAAAATCTCCTGAATTAAACTATTTAAACTATTTTGTGCCGGCAGTGTGCCGCTACTCCAAGAGGTCTAACCAATTCAGAAAGCCAAAATTCTTGACTGACAGAAAATGGCAAAAGACTGTTTAAAGTTCAAGTTCTTGGCTGCCACTCCCCTAGAAGAGACATCTGCCTGTACTTCAGTCTTGATTGCTCCAAATGTCCATCAGCACAAAGCAGTTACGTCAGGGTAACTTTGTGAGTGTGCGCAGGGAATCCAGATACGTGGTGTGCAGAAAAGGAAGATAAAATGAGGGCTTTTTCCCCATGGTGACCTAGACTTAATTAGTCAAGCAGACATGAAGAAGAATAGGAGAAGCAGTAAAAGAAAAAACACTGACAGAAATAAAGACAGTATAAGAAAAGAGCTAAAATAGCGTTTCATTTATGTCTTTGAAAGAATAAATAGATTTTTTAATAGATTGTAATTACTGTAGTATAAAAAGCTATTCAACTGTCACGCCAGGCATGATTTTAGTGATTTTAGTTGTATTTGCTTAATCGTCTGGTTGTCTACAGACTTAGGCAATGGGAAACTGGAAATTTTCTTCATCCAGACGTGTCTTCAGATCTGAATGGATCTGAACCCACGTCAGTTTTATGTCCTGTGACAAATCTGAGTGTAAATAACTCCAAAATGAAAGTTGACAAAATCATCAAGTTTTGGTCAACATCACTCGAATCATTCTTAAAATATACAAAATTATTTCACATATATGTGTTGGGGTGAGACCTTTGCCTGGTTTCAGGGCTGGTTCCAAACTCCTTACGTGGGTTTACAAAGAATCAATGCTCTGCCTCCCTTCTCCTATGTAAAGCCTATATTGCTTAGAGGTAGCACTAAATTTGAGCTGTGCAGTAAATCATATCTAATATTTGTGTAAGATGTTATTATATGCTGGAGGCATAATTCTTACTTTCTGAAAGGCTCCTCCTTAAAGTACACTTCATGCTGACTACAATAGCGGGATCATCGTGAAGGAATATAAACCACAGTTTTCTGCTCTCTTTATATAAAAAGTAATAATAACCAGTGATTTAATGGCTCCAACAGTGACGCATTTAATCATTAAAAAGCCTCAGTAAATTATAAAGGGTAAGAAAGATGGCGTTTGATCCATAGACAGCATGCTTGTTTCAGGTATTCTAGACAAATTTCTCTGTACGGTATCTTAAAATTCTAGGTTTGGCTTTCTTTTCTGGAGAAACTTTTAGATCTCAAGGAATCTTAATTTCATTAGTAATAAGAATAATTACTGGTAATAACTGTAAATTGGTAATAACACAAAATAATGGCCATTTTTCACTGTTAAGTAACATGGTTCTGAAGTATTTGTGTAGATCTGACCTACCCAACGTAGTGCAAACCTGTCACATAATCTCTCTCTGGGCAACCAGCTAAAGCATTCTGTAGATGTGCTTTTTACCACAGAAATTAGTAACAAAAAAATATAAGCTTGAATGAGCTCTATTAATTAAGAAATGACTTATGCAGATTTAAGAGTTTCCCATGAGGTACTCAAACATACACACAGAGATTTTCTCAGAAATAAATTACGTACTTATACGTGTTCCAGATTTCTTACTCTCTTCATTCCTCATCATTTCGGTTTAGGTTAAATAACCTAAAATAGCGAATGAAAGACAGGAGGGCTGTGGAACTACAAAATTTGGGAAAAAGTTCAAGGAAGAGAAAGAAAAAACTGTGGCTCTCGTTCACAGGCTTACGTGAACTGGTTGCACCAGTTCAACTTAATGGAAGAGTTTCACATGGTTAATAGTATCACCTCAGAATCAATGAGACTGACTTGGGCAGATGACTAAATGTATATAAATCTATAAAAAGGCACACAAAAGGGCCTGCCAGCACAGGATGAAGTCCTCAGGTTGTGTTTGTGTCCCCGGGTTGCACGCTGCCTTCAGTCCCACTGCCTCAGCGGGAGCGTGACATCCCTCTCGCTCACAGGGACAACGCTTCCAGTACATCAGTAGAGTAGCCCAGGGCCATCGATGCTGTCATTGCCCATGTGCTACCTCATTCGGGTAGAAGAGCTGACTGTACACATAATGCCACCTAACCCCATGAGTAAGGTATACTCGGAGTGCAGCTCCATCAACTTCCACTGCATTCTGCTAAGCCAGACGGCGTTAGGAAGTCTGAGAAAACTTTTACGTCAGAAATGGGCTAGTTTTACTGTGCAGGTGGGCCCCAAGCTCGCAAGTGCTGACCCTTCCGTATGTGACCCTTATGAAGAAAACTTGGACTTTTGAAAACTGCCTAAGTCCACAAAATTCACAAAATTCTTCTTTTGACCAAAAAAAAAAAAAAAAAAAAAAAAAAAGAAAAAGGTGACACAACTTAAAATAGAGGAGATATTTCATTTCGCTATTTTTTCAATCAACAGGTACACTTTGGGGAGCTAAATGGCTCTTCCATTTCACATTTATTTTAACTTCTGACATTATAATTTAACTTATAGGATTTTGCAAAAAAACCACCAAAGTATTTGTATTTCTATTCATAGCTTAGACACTAATGCTAAGCATTGAAAAAACAAAGACGACAAATGTTCTTTGCCCAAGAAAGTTTAAAAACAGAGTGAACATAAGCACTACTTTAAATGACTCAAGAATGAGCAAATGTAAAGCCCTAATAGTAAACAACCTTTGTTTGCTATTCACGATCACAATGAGCTATTTTGTGAAATTTGGTTTTAAGTGGAACTTTCTTGAGTGAGCACAATGATAGGAATTTTTCGGGCTAATTTTGCTATGTTTCACTTTGGAGATATAGGACGGACTTTAACATCCTGAACCAGCAGAAAGATTCCTATCAACATTAATGGGGCTTAAATATGACTTTCAATGCTCTACATTTTTGCAGTGATATAAAAAACAAAGGTTGTTTAAAAGTATTAATCTGAATTCTGAAATAATTGAACAGTCCTCTTTTTATATTTTTAAATTAATCCTGCTATCGCTTCCCCTCCTGAAACCTATGAACTCCCCAACTGGTGATGTAATCCTTAGGATCAAAATGTTTTTCTTCAACTTTTGAAACACTACCCGTGAATCTTCACAGATTAGCTATTCTTCACCTGCGCAGCCTCGGAATGCTTGATTTAGGAATTCTGATAGGTAGTACTTGTCTCTGATACAAAAACATAAAAAATATATAGATGGAGGTGCTGGAGCTGTCTAACAAATGTTTTAGGCTGGACCTGTGACTTTTCTTCGACTAATGAGTGCATGTAGCCACATAAGACGAAAAAAGTTAGACTTTCACGTAACCTTTTTAAGAATCCTTTATACAGAAGAAAAGCCATCATCAACCCCTGAAACTCCATGGACTTAAGAGCTTCCACAACTACAAGACCTAAGAATGAGCCAGACAACATTATTTCTAGTGAGGTTTTTTGTCCCAGGACAGTTACAAGCTCTTTGGGAACACTCAGAAAAAAAAAACAAACCAGCTTCTGCAGTTGCAGTTCTTAGTACCACTTAGGTTTTTGTCATTTTGGTAGGATAAAGTTTATATGCTTTGATGGCAAATTCAGTCTTTTTTAAACTCGGTTTACCATGAGCTGCAAGATCTTGCCACGAGGCAGGTAAGAAGCAGTCACCCATCCTGCTGCATTGGCAGAGCCGTAACCTCCAGGAAAGCAGTACCAGCTATGCAGCTCTTTCTGCCTGTCAACATCTCCTTGTGGACTAAAAGTAGGCTGCAGGCGGCTCAGCCTTCCCTCTAAGCACATAGTTGAAGAAAAGATTCAAGTAGCTTTCTCCTTTCTGCTCCCCAGCTGGAGTCAGTAAAAAATAAAGACTAATCCTTGCGAGAGAAAAATGCTGAGAAGCCTAGAGCTGCCTCCATCGGAGTGGGATCAGTTCTCACCTAGGAAAATGAGTAGCGTGGAGGGCATCTGCCGTGCCTGTTGTAGGGATGGGATGAATGGGGAATTGGGTTGTTGCCAGGGTCGTCGTGGTTTGCTCCGAGAATCTGCTGCAGCGCAGTGACTCTGCACTGCTCCTACTGCAGGGTTGTAGCTGAATACCACAACGTAGCCTTAAATCTCTTCCTTGCCAATTATCCCTGTAACTCATATTTGGTTTAAAAGTCAAAGCAAGTTTAGTTCAGCAGCCAGCTGCAAGCGGCGTCTAGTTTCATAAAAATCAATCATCTGAGGTATTTGTGCTTCATAAATCACCATCAGCTGATACGTACTGGAGAATCAGAACACTGCAAGCAGATAGCTGCAGCAGGACAAATTTTGTTAGATTTCTAATTTATAAGTAGCCTTGTTTGTTAGCTCTGCTGATAACAGTTGAATGATTCCAAACACTAATAGAAATCTGTGAGGAAAATCCCCTCTTCTGGAGCAGGATAGTAGCGAAGGTACAGTAGCAAAGTCAAAAGGCCTGAAGGATCCACAGGCAACACAGCTGAATGGATATCTACAGTTCCAGGACAAAAAATGAATAGGAGAAAAGATGTGTGACTGGTAACTGGTGTCAGTTTGCCCTCAAGCAGGGCAAACACAGTTTACCCACTTCTGTCACCTGCCTCCTTCCACGGTTTGTGTGTAACCGGTAACTGCAGCACAGATTGCCAGCACTATCTGATAGTCCCTGCAGCTCCTCGTTTCATGACTGGCTTGATTCACACAGATCATGAGGCTGTTTCGGTAAGGAAGGACTATTCTTGAAAACAAAGATTTTTCTTGTGCACACCTAGCAACAAGGTACATACATGTTCAGTCATTGGGGGGGGGCAAACTAGAGGAAGTACAAATATTTGACAATAGAAGACAAAGAAATTGAGAGTCCTCAAAGGAAGGGGACATGTCCTTTACCAACAACAGCAGCTTAACATAGAGATTTCACAATTTAGCTTTGTTTCCTGAAACAGAATCACATATTTTTTTAAAATCCAGACTATACAAAGTTGACCAAGCTCTGTCTTGAAAAGTAATGAAATAAGGCAGACAGAGGAGGTGGATGTCATTTAAGTAACGCTAACATTTTAAGTGCTCTCTCCAAGGCCAGTCACACGTCTTGTGTTTTCTGGGGTTCAGCCACCCTCCTTGCAACAAATCCAGCACTGGTGTAGTTACCTGTAGATGCTGTTAGCGTGGAAGCTTATGCCTCTGTTCTTCCACAAACACGGTCAGTAAAAGTTTTACTACATGGTAGTTAATTCAGAGTTCAAAGCTTCCATCTGATGCATAATGGATATGTTAAGCAGATAGGTTTAATAAAGACTCTCTGGCATTAATTCTCTAGCAATAATCATGTAGTAAAGCGAATTGGATCCCTACTGCAATACTGATGGTTGCTCTATACATAAGTGCAGTATTAATAGCTATGAACGCTCTCCTGAAGGACAGGCCTTCAAAGGCCACAAGAAAGCAGATAATTAAATACATTTAAAGATGAATTATTTTGCTGCGTTTTGTGGTTTAAGGATGAACTTCTCTTACAATAAAGATGTTCAGGATTCAATCCCTCTATGCAGAGAGGAAGTTAAATGAACTCTACCAAACTAGGCTCAGGCAATGCAAGGATTAGGGTGGCTCAGAGCTTGCTATTGGGAGGAATGGAGGATGGATCGGAGGAATCACAGGACTAAACCAAGGTTGTTTAGCTGCCTTTCTCCCATCCCAGCAATCTGCAGTTTTACATAGCTACCTCCTCTGCCTGTTTGCTGAGCTAGACCCAGCTCTGTGAACGAACTGACACTGAACTAAACACACATTTAGGCTGCAATATCCCATACTGGGCAGAATCTGACCAGGCGAAGCAGGAGTGTGACACGGCAGGTTAATCACACTAAGAAGTAGGGTTTAAAATGGCACGAATATCTAAATGGGCAGAAAGCCTGTTATATACATAACGCAGAAAGTATTCAAACGCCCTTAGACCTTTATGCAAAGGGTGTATGTAGCTGTGCCAAGCGGAGGGTCCGCATGGGTGGGCTGGGAGGCGGTTGCCCCTTGCACAAACGGCCAGCAGTTTAAGGCTCGATGAAGAGCCGCTGTTCCCTGTGCCTGGCGGTGCTACCCCCCCACCCCCACCCCGGTTTTCTCTTGCTCCATCATTTCGAGAGATCATTTCAGAGAGGAACGAGAGAGGAAGCCAGAAACGCCAGCCCAGCCCCTCACCCGAGCGGGGCCGTACCGGGGAGGTCTGAAATCCAGCGTGTTACCGGCTGTGCCGGGGGGGGAGTGAGCTCCGGGGGACGCCAACGCCGGCCCTGGGCACCGAGGGCCAAGGGGTTAACTCCCCTCCAGCCCAGCATGGGTGGAGTGCTGCGTTAAACCAGACGGGAGAAGCCCTTTCTCTATAGCCCTTCGCGCCCACACGGCACCGCCGGGCAACGGGGACCCCTCCCCAGCCGCGGGGGCGGGGAGGGGAGGGAGGGGAAATCCCCAGGATCCCCCGCCGTGGGGCGGGAGGAAAGGCACCGCATTAGTCACCGGGACCCTCCCCCGGTTGTGGGCGCTCGGCTCCGCCGCGGCGGTGGCCGCCGTCGTCGTCGTGGTGTGAGGCTGGCGGCAGCGCCGCTCCCCGCACAGCCCGGCCGGCAGCCGCGGAGGCTGAGGCGGGGCATGGAGGGGCCCGGGCTGAGCGTGGCGGGGCTCTGCGCGACGGCCGCCCTCCCCCGGGGCGGCGGGGCGGGCTGCCGGCGGGCGGCGTGAGGCGACCGAGCCCCCCCACCCTTCCCGCCCCGAGTGCCTCCGCCCCGCGCGGGGAATGAGAGGCTGCGCGGCCGGGGCTGCCGGAGCCCGCCGGGACGCACCATGCGGGAGCTGGCGATCGAGATCGGCATACGGGTCCTGCTCTTCGGGGTCTTCGTGTGAGTACCCGCCGGGCGGCAGGAGATGGCGGGATGGTGGTGGTGTGTTTGTGGGGGGGGGTGGCGGGGGGTGCCTCCGAAGCTGCCTCAAGTTTTCCTGCGGCGCCCGGGGACGCTCCGCCGCCTGACGCCCGAGCGCGGTGCGGGGTCGCCGGCCCAGGGGACCGCGGGGTGGGGTCGGGGTGCGGGGCTGGCCGGCCGGCCGCTGGTCGCCCCTCAGCCCCCGACGGAGAGTCACCCCCGCCCGCCGGTGGGAGCCCCGAGCGAGGGAGACCTGCCGCCGTTCCCCCGTCTGGGGTGCGGGGAGGGGAGGAATTTTCCCCCCGGGGTGAGTCGTTGCGGGAGCAGCGGGCACCCTTCTCTGCCGCCGCGATTTTGCCGAAGACCTGCGGGAAATTTTTTTTGTGGGAGAAACTACTGTTTGTGAGAGAAGTGTGCAAAAGCCAACGAAACAAACAAACAAAAAAAAAAAGACCAAAACCCCACCGACATACCCACGCTGGTCCTAGCTTTGGTTTGGGCGGTTGTAGTTTTTGCTGTAAGGTGTGATGTGCCAGGGCTGTCAGTGCTCCCCAGCGGGCGCTGGCAGCGGCGGGAGCCCGCAGAGCCAGCGGCGGGGCAGCACCCGAGCGCCGGCAGCGCGGGAAGGACCTCGGGCTTAAGGCGGGGTGTAACGTGTTGTAGAGGGCTCTGAGGTGCACATCCGCACGCTGGTACGGAGGGAGGAAAGTCATGAAAACCTGGTTGCTGAAAGAAGTGTAGCTATCGCTGCAGGAACACTCTTTTTGCCTTCTCTGAGGGGAAAGCAGTGCACATACTCTCTTTCACTGTGTACCTCAGGCAGGCTTCCCCCTTTCTCCTCAGGGCTGTAGCTGCTTCTCCTTTCGGGCAGTTCATGTTGTCCGTACATTTGAACAATGAAAAGTTATGCTTTTCATATAAGTTTGCATTTCAGTTGCCTTATGCTTAAAATGAGTAGCCACAGTCTTTGTGATCCACGAAGTAGCACAGAAACTGGATGAGATTCCACTACTGCTTGCTTGTTTGTCTACTTAAGGATGGATCCTGTTGGTCACAGGTGCAGGCAGTAATAGTGCAGGGCATCTATTAAGCTGTGATACTGACTTACAGCTGGTGATACTGGAACGCTTTGATGCAGTTCCTTTCTGAACCTCTCATGGTTAATGAACAGCTTGCCCAATTTACTGGGATTTGAGTTTTTCCTCAGTGCTCATTTCTCTTGAATATTGATGCAAATCTTTTGATTTGCAATGTATTCGGTAAGTGTCATCCTTTTCCTTTTTAGAATAAACTTTGATACCTTCAAAAACCTTTGATACCTTTCAGTTTGGTTGCATCTCAGTTTGAAAGTAGACCCGTTCCTTTCAACAGAACTCTATTCTGGAATATATGGAATTACAGGGTGAGCAGAGACCTCAGAAACTGATGCTACATCAGAACCTTTCCCTTCATTATGATTGCATGTGTAATTCATCACTTAAACCGTTTGGTAAGAGATGTCTTCATATAGCTTATTACCATGATATGTAAATCATGTCCCATCGTATGTAGTAATCTCTGGGTTACACTTGTCTTCTGTCCTCATTTCCTCTCTAAAACATTTTATAACTTTCACTATTCTTTATGCTGTGGCTCTAAAATCAACCAAGGGATGGCTAAAGGAAATACTTTTGGTAGTGCCACTGTAGTGCTATATGGCAAATGACTGCACAAGCACTTTTCACATTTTCACGTAGCTCAAGCTTCTTTCTTCTTGGAATTGCGGGAAATAATTCTGACATTGTAAGAGGTCATTTGAACCATTCGTTGTCATCTACAAGTACCGAACATGTAGCATTCTAAATTCACATCCAGGCTGGTGTTTAGTTTTATGAAGAACTGCACTTTTGTTTGTAGTGGCTGCAAAAATATAATCGCTAGCTAGATAGCTAGATGAGAAAAAATGGCTTAATATTCAGATAATCTTAACACCAGTGTAATCTTTTGCTATTTAAACAGTATTCAGTATTTCTCTCAGTTTGGAAAAGAGGCAGTTACTTGTGTTTTGGAACTTTTGTGCTATAAAGGTTTAAATACTGTGTTTTCTGTGGCTTTGTAGACAGCCAGGGCAAGGATTTTCACGGAGTGTTGAGTTCATTGAAATATCTCTTTCAAGTATGAAGAATTACTGGTGAATTTGGAAGTCCTAGGACTGGAATTGAGGCGGCAGCAATGCAAGCTCTACCGCAGAAGCTATTTCTAGGAATGCAAAGGCTGTACGGTTCCCACCTTCCTTCGAAAGGGATGCCATTAACATCGATGAGTTGAGGCTAGGTCTGAGATCATCTCTGCTGTGGATGCCAGCTGCGACACAGATATTTGTCCACCAGGAATGGTTTGAAGAGAATTAGTTCATTCTGAAAAGGTGTTGGTGACTGGGTCACCACCAACCTTTGTAGTGTTAGAAATCTGACCTTGAAGATAATGGTTCCATAGTTATTTGCCAATTGTGAACCATCTGTGCCTCCCAGATGTCTTTTCAGCTTCAACCTGCTGATTAATATAACTAAGAGTAATGTATTGGCGTATTTTGTACCATAAGATGCAAAAGAAAAAGGTTCATATTCCATGTTGTAGTTCTGCTTGGTGATAAATGTCATTTCATAAAAACGGAGGTGTGAAAACTTATGTTGATCATTGCTGAAATTGAATGTATTGCCAGTTTGAATGTATTTTACAGCAACAACAGCCATATTTTCTATACTTAAAAGGACTGGCAACACTTTCTTTCCCCCCCAGTTCCCATAATTATCAAATTTAGTCATTCCAACAAAGCAAAAATCTGTAACTGTTATTTCTCTTCTGTCATGCAAATGTACACTGTTCCAAGGAATACATGTTTTTGATGGTTGTGTATTGGTTTGGATGAATTCAACAGCCAATCAGTGAGGATAATGATAACAACTGACTCAGTTCTAGGTGTTGTGTTCTTAGCAACTGCTGAGTGTTCACTTGGCAATTAAAGACAGCTTTAGGTACTGAAATTAAGCCTGTGCCTTTACAAAGATCTGCGCTGAATGGCATTTTAGCCCTCAGGATTTACTGGTATTGAAGGAAGGATTACTTAGGAGAGATTTATTAGAAGAACTACAGCTGCCTGAAATTCAGAAGCAGGAATTTAAAAAAAAAAAAACAAAAAAAACCCCAAACAAAAAAAAAAAAACCCAACCCCCCCCAAAACAACAACCAAAGACAACTGTTTGTAGCCAAAAACATGCTTACACACTTTACTGGGAAGGTAAGTAGATGTTCTTTGAGTACCTTCAGCAAAATAGCCTTCAAGCCACAAGTTACAAACTCTAAGGAGAATAGTGGTATTTCTGTTCTGTCCTACAGTTTTTCCCTGTTCCTTAACATAAACATATTCACTTCTAGTTTTCAAAATATTTAGACTTGCATCTCTTGACTGAGCTGAACTGATCCTAATGAGCGTAGATGGTTTGCTCCTCACTAGGCAAAGAAAATTCTCACGCTATAATTTGACCATTACATTGTTACTGCATTGTACAGTTTCAAATATTTTTCAATTAAACCTTGACTTTAATCAAGTCTCACCTCATATTTTTGTTTGGTTTTTTATTTATTAGAAAAATCTGTGAGTACAGAACTGGATTTTTTTTTTAAAGCGAAATTTTTGATGTAAGGTCTCAGAAGTATAAATGGTCTATTGCTTAACATGACAACTGTGAGCATGTACTTTGTTTATAGAAAAAAATCAAACACTGATTTGAAGAATGATTGAATTAGGGTCTTGCATCTCTGTGTTCTTCATTTTGTACTTATTCCTATGACCTGGAGCATCTTAAGATGCCCGATTAATGCTAAAACATGTTAAATGTGGCTGGTCTTTCATCTGCTCCATGTAGACGGTGGCATTTGTCACTTACTGAATGCTTGATGAAAGCAAATTGTTTTGATTGACTTCATTTTATTCAGTTAAGGCAATTATAAAAAGATTTGTGAGCAAGTCTGATATTTTTACACGGAAGTGATGCTCTTAAAACAATGTTCTTCATCTGTGCTAAAAATAATCCATTGAGTGGTAGCTCAGAGTGAGCCTATAATTGCCAGTGGGGATGTCTTATTTTCTTAGAAAAATACATGTTGTTTTGTTTTAGGCATCTAGGAAAACTTTTTAATCTGTTTCAGAAGACCGCATCATTGTCTTGGTAGGAAGACGGAAGACTTTGCGTGTGGTGTAGTATATTTAGCCCAGTGACTTGTCAACAGCATATCGCTGATGTTTCTAGAGCTGTCTAATTGATTAAAAAGACAGTCTTTCAAGGATTGCTTCATCAAACCTCAAGCTCTTCAGTGAGTGTGATGTGATTAAAAGATAAATGTCATTCAGAGTAATTGGGTATCTTCCCTACAGCACGGTCTCATTAGCAGCCTCCCTTGGGAATAAATGTCTATCTGCTGGCTAACGTCTGTATGTGTTACACACATGTGAGCATGTAGTATTGACTAATGCTGACATCTTTCATGTGTGTGCACCATGGTCAGACTCTGAATCTGATTTCGTGCATGTTGGGTCTCTTACAAGTTTCCGGTATTAAGATTTTAATCAAGTTATGAATACGCACAAAATGATGTAGCGTGGAAAGCTCTTTCAAGTAGCTTTCTTTGTCATGGGTGGTGATCTCCTGGATATTCTGGCTATGTTGCCTTCCGAAATGATACTATGTGTTTTCTTGTTAACACAGACAGAAAATCAATTAGCTGAGGAGATTCCACAATGCTGCAGTTGGTGCTGTACGCTTCTCCCAGTTTGCGCTTAACCTGTTCTCTGTGATATCTACTGGATTTTTTGGAGGATAAACTGAGCTGACAGCCACAAGCAGTCGGAGATCTGTAGGTAATATAAGGAAAACAGTACTGAGAAGAGCTCACCAGTGTGAGACGTTATTTCCTCAACCTCACCCAAACGCTGCCAAATTAAACAAATCAGTTGGACCAAGATTTGAAAGCACCTTTTAAGCCTAGGCGCTCTAGATGAATCTTTCAAAGCGAAAGTAGGTGCTTGGCCACGTGAGCTTCTTGATTTCAGTATCCCATAATTCTGACTTTGTTTGGAATCTGATTTTTGGCTTCTGATCTTAAAAGTCTTGGACTTCATTTCTCTGTACCCTAACTTGTCATCAAGAAAGTGAGGGTAATACTTTTTTCTCACCCTTTGTTCATTTAATTGATACAATCTTTATTGTGAGGTATATGGACAGTAGCCAAACCCACTGAACAGTGAATATGCTTGGAGCTTTTTCGATGTTAGTTTCACCAATAGTAATGGTAGGGTAGTAGGAAGTAAGAACATCAACGTGCTTGATTAATTACCTGTTTAAAAATAATAATTTACTGTACTGTAATAATTTACAAATCATAATTTAGATGATACTAAAATGAGGAGAAGACTTAGTTTCGTGGCCCGGGTTGAAGTGTAGTTCACTGAGTAGGGTTAATGAACAGTTAAGGGAAAGACCTGCTATAAAAAAAGATTTTTAGCCTCTCTGGTGCTTAGCATCCGAGAACATATATCAAAGGTTGCATATTGAGCTCCAGTGGCAAGCAACGGACTTGTTCCAGTGCTCAGCGGAGCCTGTTATACCTTTGAAGTGATGGAAGAATTAGAGTGCCATGGAGCTTCTGTCACCGGCTGAATGCAGCTGATGTATTACGAAGTAACCCAAATTTTTAACTTTGCTCAGCTCTGCGTCCTTGAGAGGTTACTGTAAAAACAAAAGGCCATAAATACATATTATACCTAGTGTAATACGAAGCACACAACAAAATGACCGTGTGCTTGTCCCGATATCTATGAAATATCACCGAGCTAACAGAGACACTTGGTACTTGGCGTTCTACCGAGCTGAAGCTTCTGTTTCCCTTAATTTCTTATTTTATTTATTGAAGCTAGGGTAGGATTTTACTGACTTTGAAAACAGCTATTCAGGAGAAAGTGTCCCTGTCTTTCAGTGCAGAGCAGTCTTTGGTCTGTGCAAAAGATAAGACTGTTTCACAGGCTGTTGTGTCAATACTTTTAGGTCGTGGAACTGAGCTTATTTCATTTGTCTTCCCTGAGTCCCGGGGGGGCAGGGGCGAAGAGAAAAGGGGGATTTATTGGCAGGAATTCTAATTGTCCTGTTAATAGGATGGGATTTACAGTTGATGTCCATGGCTAAACTTGCAGCTGAATACATGCTAAAAAAGGATGTTATTGTAAATGCCAAAGCATCTGCTCCAGATTTTTGAGGAGTAAATGGTGACTTTGTGTCTCTTCTTGTTGAATCCTGTTTACTCACTGACTTTGGCACTCTGTATTTATTTGCTCCCAGCCCTGATTGAGGACGTTTTATAGCGAGAATGCTACTCAGACTGACAGGGTTTCTGTAAGGGAAATTTTTCTTTTAAAAAATTTGATTTTTGTACTTTGATCTAAGCCCAGTCAAGCTGTGGCACAACTGTGGTTCTTACAGCAAAGACTTTAATAAAAAGTACAGCCCTATTGCTGAGGACGCAGTTATACCTCACACAATAAATGAAGAGCTTTACAGTCTCCCACTCTCTTGGTGACTTTGAAAAGCAAGAACTTGTAAATAGTTGGCAGAATTATTGACGCTAAAAGGGGATTAAGGATTACATTTAGCGTGTCTTGTAACTTTTCTCTGTAGTAAGCACTATATGATACTGAACGGGGGAGGTTTGAGCGCTGCATCTATGTTGGCAAGGATTAGTGGACAAAGAGAGAAAGGTAGAGACAGTGCATGTGTTCCTGGTTAAAGTATTGGTTGTGATCCACTAATGAACACCGGGGACTGATGAATGATTAAGGAAAGCTTCACTGGTTTCTGAACCAGAATAACTGCTTTACAGATGGTCCAAGTAGACTGCCTTCACAGAAGGGACAAAGCTGTCATCAGGTGTGGCACTTGAACTAAGCTCTTCAGAACTATGTGGGCTTTAAGGTACTTTGCATTCATGTTTTTCCCTTGCCATGTAAATGGTAAATTTGTGATTGTTGGACTACAAGTCATTGCTATGCAAGAAACTCTCGGACTGATCTTTATGATTCTGCAGAAAACTGGATTTGGAATGTTTCTTTATTGTAAATCAGATTGTTACAGTCACTGTGTATTGTATTTGTTTATTTCTCTGCATTACAAAACACTTCTAGCTTTTACTAACCAAATAGCTAAATATTTTCCTTGTTAAAATACCACTGAATTTTAATTAAAATGGCATATAGATAAAATGCAATAAGTGGGAATCGTTTTACTGTAGGCTAAAATAGCAGGGTTTACAGCTTGTGTTTTCATATTAAGTGGCTGATTAAGGTTACTTATGCAGCCGAATTTCAGAGAATTGGGGAGGAGTGAGAAAGATGGTAAGAGGGGTATAGAAAACACCTTTTCTGAGAAAAGGTAGTAATAATGGAGCTGTTTAATCTAGAAATCTGAGGAGACACGGCAGCAATCTTCACATGTAAGCAGCTGCTGTAAAGATGTCTGAGGAAGACGATCTGCTCTTCATGTCCTTCGGGAATTGTACAGGAGGGAAAGATTTTAAACTTGCAGCAAGTGAAACTTAGGCTGAGTATGGGGAGATACAACCTGATTGTAAGGACTTTTGAGCACTGTGATAGGTTGCCTGAGGCATATGTAGAATACTCACCACTGGAAATCTTGAAAAAGCAAGTTACACTGAAGTATCTTGAGGGTATTTTACATGAAGCATTGCTTTGCTGCATGGCTGTGAGGAGACAGACGAGGTGGCCTTCTGAGCTGGCACGAGCCAACTCAGTGGACTGAGGTTTATACTGCCTGAGAGCGTCCCAGTGTGCGGGGAAAAGTTGAAAGACATCAAAGCAAAATTTCTTGTAAGAGATTTTTGGCTGACGTTGATGGGCGTAAAAGGGAACGGCGTTACTAATTTGAAGTCACTTGGAGAAGTGACTTTAGCAAAGGCTGAGCAGAAGGTGATGGTGCCTTGGCTGGAGGGCAGTGCCGTGCCAGAAATTGTCTTCTAAATATCCTGCGTTGACGAGATGGTGGGGAAAATGAAATCCTACACTAGGTCGAATGTTTCACTCAGCAATCTCGCGGTTCGACATTTTATTCGATTTTGAGTGAAAAGTTTTACTTCTTCTTTAGAATTTATAATGGAGGTGTAAATGTCAGCTCAGAAGTATTTCAGCTTTGAAGGACTTGTGGCACCCTGCCGAGTGTTGTGAAGCCTTGCAAATCGAAAACAGCAGAGGAGAGTATCATTTGACATAAACTGTTATATTTTCATTAGCTGCCAATTTTCCCTAATGGGAGAACAGATCTAATAGCCTGACTGTACTCTCGTAGCCCGCAGAGAGGCCATTAATAATTTCATTTGTCTGGTGTCTAAGGTGCTTTACAGGAGTGTAACTATTGCTATTGGACTTTAGCGACTGCTACAAAATGCTAAAAGGGATGTTCCTATTCCTCATTACTATATCTTTAGATTTTTTTTTTTTTAAATCATTATTAATGCTCTGGAATGTGTAGTTATTCACACAAGTGGTTTTGGATTGAGTGATTTTAATATAGTTGGATTTGATTGTGAATATCATTAGAGAGGTCTCTTTTTCCCAGGGAGAAATGTGAGGTCATTACATACAGCAACTGGGAAGGAAAAACTGGAACAAAATAACTTGTAAATTTGTATTGCATCTAGTGAATAATTTGGCCCCAAAAAGTTTCTCTTTATTAATACTGAAGTATTTTATTTTAAAATTCGCTTTTTTAAACACATTTTTTATTAAAAAGAGTTTAATGGATGCCTCCCCAAAATATTTCATTTCAGTTTGGGTTACAATGTTCCTGCTTGACCAAAAAATAATGTTTTAGTTACATATAAAGAAACTCTTGTTTGAGTGTTCTAGATTAATGGAATTATAGAATGTGTCGGGTTGGAAGGGACCTTTAAAGGTCATCTAGTATTTCTCCTCACTCTCACCTCCTTGCCAGCTCCTGAGGTTTTGGTCCGAAAAATGGTCTGAGAATGTGTTTTGGCTCTTCGCTCTAGTTGTGGACAATTTGTTTGATATGACTTGATCCTCACGTTTATTCAGCCTGTACCCCTCAGGTACAGCGTTATGTGGGGACAGGCTTCACTGCCATAGAGGTCCTCTTTCAAGGTCATGGCTCTGTCTGTCCATCCTGTGTTTAAAGGGAAGAGTGGTGCGGAGCAAACGGGATACAAATCATAAACATTCATATAATAGACGTATTGAAGACTAAAAATAACTTGGCAGCAAATTATGAAGTCAAGTTCATGTGATTAAAATTGAGGTTGTGGCGAAAAGCTAGGTGAACGAGAAAGAAACTTTCTTGTGTGGAAGTGGTGGTAGGTTTTTGATATGGGGCTTTTGAAGAGATTGGGTGGGGAGGCAGTGTCTGAACGGAGGTGAGATGCTGCAGCACAGAGGAACGTATTTGTGTGTTTCAGAGATTGCTCCTGAGTAAGCTGCCAGGGCCACGCTGTCCCTTCCAACTGACCAAACCTTGTTCTGAGCAAGATATTGAAGAGCCATCGCAGGAGGAAGACGACTGAGAAACACTGAAGTAACAGTGAGCTACAAAGGGAATTTGGAGGAGTGATGGAGGAACAGAAATAACTGAGAGGGAAAGCTTTGGTCACTAAGAGAACTCGGCATCTTTGTGAATTTAACCGCTGACTTTGATTTCAGTTCCAAACCTATCGTGAACCTATAGTCAATAGGAGTGTGGCACACAGGTATGAAAACACAAGAAACTTCTCAGCCTAGTCAGCTCTGTCGGATTGCTGTGAAGCTGGGATAGTTGTCCAAGGAACTGTTGAGAGTTGTTTGGCTGAAAATAGTTCAAGATGTAATAAAAACAAGCATTAAAAAACATCAAAAGCAAAATTTTGGCTGTCTACAGTGTGTTTTGGTTCCTTATTCAGATACATGCTTAGGTGATTTAAGCCTGTAACACGAATTCTGTTTTTCATTTTAGAATAACGTACAGTTGCCATCTTTGAAAGTTCTGATGGCTACATCAGTGTTCATATACGGATCATTTCCCTTCTCTCTATTCCCTTCTACCCAACCATGCACACTGAAATGGCTTTTGTGAAATACCTCACATCGTAGGGTATATTTAATAAAAATGGAGCATGAAGGCAAAAATTAATACTATAAATCATGCTTTTTAGTAGCTAAAATGAGAGAAAATGCAACGAAAACAGTAGCCCTTAGTTTTCCCTTTGTTGGTATCTGTTATTTCTGTTAGACTACCGCCGTTTATTGTCTCTGTTAGAGTAGTGCAGCTGTGCTGGGTTGCCTGAAGTGCTGTACGTTGACATAATAAGTAGCAGCCCTGCCCTGCATGCCTTGCGCCCGGAGCGCTGCTCCGGGACCACACCAACTAAACCGCTTTTTCACCTTGGGAGCAGCTAAATGCTGAAAGAAATACTTTTTCTTTTTTTTTTTTTGTTTTTTTTTGTTTCAGAACAGTTTATTTTATATTCTGCAGGCCAGAAAGCAAAAGATGCAAAGATTGCTTTCAGTATGAGGTCAAAGCAACTTTTAAAAATGTAAAACAAGCCAAAATATCTCAATTTGACTCATTTTGCAGTGTTGTTTTTCCTGTTTCAGTATAGCCACTCTTGTCTCCCGCTCTTCTGCTCAAAGCTGCAATGCAGTATGGCCAACTGTTCCCTCTTTCTTCCTTTCACTTTGCTCATTTCCAAATATTCCACTTCTGTAAGGAAGAAATGATGGTGAAAAGCTTGTGTCTAAGCTAGTTCAGTAGTTTAATGCCTGGATACCCATTTTTATTCCCATTGAATGGGAGTTTTCTAGATTCAGTCACTTCATATTGGCGATAATGATACTCAGCAATATTTAGTGCTACGTGCATTGAGTGCTCAGCCCGTGAGCAAGGAGAATGTATGCGAAGACTGGAAGTTCTTGGATTTTTTCAGGCTCACAAGAACAACTGGCTGCCTGTGTTAATTGCTTGTTCTTTTGCTGTTCATGCATGCTCAGATAATCCTTTCCCGTTCCTCTTAGGTTTAGTATGACTGGAGTAATATCACAGGAGGAAAATCGTTTACCAAGAGAGAGAGTTCAAATGCCAGGGATTAAGAAAGCTGTAGAGGTATAATTTAGGTACTAAGGAAATTAACTTTAGATTCTAAAACTCCAGGCTATTCTCTTTTTTTCAGCATTGTGAAAAGCTTAGCTGGTTCACTATTTTATATTAGATGTTCTAAGAAGACTTAGGTATCACTTATACATTATTTCATAAGCAGCAGGATTCCCGCTGTGAATCTATATTGTTGTTAGTTCAAGATTGGAGCTTTTAACTGAGCCGGGACTCCCCAGCTGTTGCCTCCTTGCTGATTCATTTAATTCATATTGTTGCTTGAATTTGGACCAAGCAAGGAAGAGAAAATTTGAGCAGAGGGGTTGGGTCTGGTTTTAACCTGTTTCTGTCCGAATATTCAGTATTGGTACATGTGGCTCAAGTCACGTGTTGTAGCAGATGACAGCTGATAAAGCCTTTATAAATACAGCTCCAGATGGTGTATCAGAGAAGGGTCCAGTGGCTCAGTAATCATTCAGAAGCACTGACTGGCACAGACTCCCATCATCTAGTTAGACACACTGGTTGAAGAACCTGTCTCGCGTCATGGTTGGCTTTGTTGGCCCAGTAACAGTACAGCTCACCCTGACTGGGGTGTGATGCTAGCTGGGAGGAGGAGGAGAGTGAAGAGGGTGGCCGTTCGTCCTTGGAAGAAGTCACACCTAGAGATACATCTGTGAAATCAGGGTATATATATGAGGCAAATCCAGGAAACCTGCTAGTGAGACTGAAGGAAGATACTGAATGGACAGTGGGGTGGATAGAAAACTGGTTGAAAGATAGAGCTCAGAGGGTTGTGATTAGGGGCACAGAGTCTAGTTGGAGACCAGTGATGAGTGGTGTTCCCCAGGGGTCAGTACTGGGTCCAGTCCTGTTCAATATATTCATCAATGACCTGGACGAGGGGATAGAGTGCACCCTCAGCAAGTTTGCTGATGACACCAAGCTGGGTGGGGTGGCTGACACACCGGAAGGCTGTGCCGCCATACAGAGAGACCTGGACAGGTTGGAGATCTGGGCAGAGAGAAACCTTATGAAGTTCAACAAGGGCAAGTGTAGGGTGCTGCACCTGGGGAGGAACAACCCCATGCACCAGTACAGGTTGGGTGCTGACCTGCTGGAGAGCAGCTCTGTGGAAAGAGACCTGGGAGTCCTGGTGGACAACAGGATGACCATGAGTCAGCAATGTGCCCTTGTGGCCAAGAAGGCCAATGGCATCCTGGGGTGCATCAAGAAGAGTGTGGCCAGCAGGTCAAGGGAGGTCATCCTCCCCCTCTACTCTGCCTTGGTGAGGCCGCACCTGGAGTACTGTGTCCAGTTCTGGGCTTCCCGGTTCAAGAGGGACAGGGAACTGCTGGAAAGGGTGCAGCAGAGAGCTACAAAGATGGTTAGGGGACTGGAACACCTCTCTTATGAGGAAAGGCTGAGGGATTTGGGTCTCTTCAGTCTGGAAAAAAGACGACTGAGGGGTGACCTTATCAACACTTATAAATACTTAAAGGGTGGGTGTCAGGAGGATGGGGCCAGGCTCTTTTCAGTGGTGCCCGGGGACAGGACAAGAGGCAATGGGCACAAACTTGAACATAGGAAGTTCCACCTAAACATGAGGAGGAACTTCTTTACCCTGAGGGTGGCAGAGCACTGGAACAGGCTGCCTAGAGAGGTGGTGGAGTCTCCAACTCTGGAGACATTCAAAACCCGCCTGGACATGTTCCTGTGTAACCTGCTCTAGGTGACCCTGCTCTGGCAGGGGGTTGAACTAGATGATCTCCAGAGGTCCCTTCCAACCCTATGATTCTATGATACTGGAAATTCTCTTTCAGCACATCTGGGAAATATGACTGCCCGGGTGATATGTGTATTTTTAAAACTGCATCAGAATTTATTTTCAATCCCTTCTTAATCAAAATGATTTCTCATATATCTGAAGGGCTAATGTGGGCATATGGGCTAATTAAATGTATCACTGCAATTGCTAGCTAATTTAAAATATTCAGAAATCTTTTACATCAAGTGACTCATCTGAAGCCAAACCTACCCTTGAGAACTAGCTCTCTATTTGCCAGTGACATTAAATAAAAAACCCCAAAATATTGCCCCTGGCCTTTGTCCTTATTAGTCCCAGGATCTAATTCCATTGACTTTTGACTCCTCCCTACGTAAAAGTGCACCCGTAGAATTAAAAGTGGGGAAAGCTGTCTACATTCAGATTAGAATATCAAATGCTATCAGGAGGTGGCATGAAGGCTTTGTTTCTAGCTTCTGAAAAGTAGAGAAGTTTAAAAAATGCTATCAACTTGCACTATTCCCAGAGCACTGAATAGGGACTGAATGAAAGAAGCATCTTGCAACATTTTTCTTATCATTTACTTTCTGCCAGTACTCCTCTCGGTCTTCGTAAATGCTTGCCTGGAAACAGAAGGTTACTGCAAATGGAGAAGAGGCATCAGATCTTCTAATTTCTCTAGCAATAAAAACAGCTTCTGAATTATCTTTGTAGGGTGTTCCTGGTGAATGTTAACTACCCGGTGTCCTGCAGGACACTCAAACCCAATAAAGCTCCATATTAGGATTATAGATTGTTAATCAGAAGTGGTGGGTGTATACACTGCATAGCATTATATTGGGAAATAAAAAGTTTTGGCTGTTAAAAAGGTAGAGATAATTTATTGATACAGCTGCTTCTGTATGTCTTAGTGTGAATGGAAATTACTTAATGAATTGCTTTTAGTGCAGTTACAAGATGTTGCTTATAATAACACATTTCTGTCAAAGCCTACGAAGAACCAATAAAACATTAATTTCTGTTCTCATGCACATGCTTCTTGTGCAAGCAATATCTACTGCAATATAAATTCTGATATATTTTAGAATTTAACTCTTTACTTTTGATTTCCAAGGAGAAATTGAAGCCATTGCTTTCCTACTCAAATGCTTGTCAGCAGTGCATACTTGGTGTATGTAAATACCAGTCCGGTTAATGAGCAAACTACAGCATTAGGAGTCTTGCTTTGATACTGGTATTGACACTTCTTACTGGAATGATCACTTCTATGCCTTGTGCTGTAAAACAGTGTCAGAAAACACGTAATCTCTTGATACCCGGTGTTGCGCCTTAACTAGAGGGAAAGTTTCTATTTCTAACAAAACTAGAGTTTATGTTATTGAAGTTACTTTTTTTTTTTTTTTTAATTCATGTCGGCTTCTTCCTTGGTGAAAGTGCAGTTCATCAATAGTAATTGGGCCTTGGTCATATTTTTTTTTGTGTCCTGATACATCATTTCGTTCTCGATGGCTGAGGAACTCTGGATTTTCCAAATTCTATAGAAATTAAATGGCTCGGATCTCTTTCCTTATGTTAACCTCTGCGCTAACACAAAGCTATCTCATCATGATAATACGCACAGACAGCAGCATTTCAGAAACTGAACACCTCCAGCATTCCTGTGGTGAGCAGAATGATGGTGATAAACCACAGGCATTGTTTCTTATCTCACCTTATCACAATCCTCTCTGCTTCCGTTCTGTTAATTTTGCATTCCAGCCACAGACTACTTAAAGCTTTTCGTATTTTGTCTGTCTTTGCAGGAGTTCCTAAAATAACCGCTAAAAAGTTATTTATTTTTTTCTTTGATATTACATATAGGGAATAAACAAGGCTAGGTTTTCTCATGGCATGAGAATAAGTTATCCTCTCCAGGAATACCAAATAACATGACACGAATGCTTTTCCCACTATTAGTGTGTTTCAGAGTGGATAAGTCAAATAGATTGACCAGGCTGGATGGGGTTTTGGGCAACCTGGTCTAGTGGGAGGTGTCCCTGCCCAGGGCAGGGGCGTTGGAACTAGATGATCTTTAAGGTCCCTTCCAACCCAAACCATTCTATGATTCAAATGTAAGCGACGGCGATGTGAATAAGCAGTGTTCAATGCAATGTACCCAGCCAGTGTAAACTCTGGGCTCTTTCTGTTTAGCCTAGGTCACTTGTTGGAAACCCCTCAAGCAAGTTCTGTCTTTCTGAATATAACTTCCTTATCTCCACAGCTGTTGTGCCCTATGATGTGGTCTGCTTTATGGCTCCTCATTCAAAATGTTGGGGCTGTGAATCTGTTGTGTGAGAATCTCTCATTTAGTTATGTATTGCGTATATGCCCTGTAATTAGGCCAACCTATACAAAGCCCTTACCGACTTCAGCCTCTGAACCTTATGAGCAGCAACTGATGCTGCTCATAATTATGCAGTTTTAGTGTTAGGACAACTGATTGCACAATTTAACACAGCAGGTACACTATAAAAGCTTTTACTACTAGATTTGAGACCTGGTTTGGGGAATACTTAAGGAATTATCCGTGTAAGAAAGTGCAGGATGGGGTTCCAATAGCACAGTCGCGGTTAACCTGTTTCTGTGGGAGAGGGAGGGGTGAGTTTGCTCACACGGAGTTCTGCAGTCAGGGAACGGTGGTCAGAGACAAGCATTTTTCCACAAGCCCTCAGAGGTGATTTATAGGAGGGGTTCATGAACACCTGCTATCTCTTCATTACTTGCTCCAATGAGGACTTGCATACAAAGCCATTTTAGGATCAGATCTGCTTATCAACAGATGAAGCTTAGGAAAGAAGACGGTCATTACGTGTCTGGTATGAAAGACTGAGTATCACAATCACAAGTTCATGTCCATTCTCTTCTGGTTCTTTGTCACGCCAAATGTACTTCTCTGTCTTCCCCTTTCTCAGTTATTGTCGCTTGAGACATCTATGTCTCCTACCTGCATCTATGAAGAAGAAATTTCTTCAGAGACAAGACAGAAGGACAAAAACCCCAACCCAACTCAAAAAACCAGACAAAACCCACCTTGTACATCCTTTAGTCAATGCTCAAAACCAGGAAGCAATCTCTAACCCTCCAGTGTGCCATCAACACTTCTCATGGAGCAGATATCTAGGTCCCCAAAATCACCAGGACAAAAGCCCCTGTGTCTTCTCCTGCGTGATTTCGTATCGTCGCTCTCTGAAAATTGAGCTGTTGGCCAACGCTGGTCCTTGTAATGCTAGTAGGTGCTTCTAAGGTGAATACTAGTCATGATTTCATTGCTGGTAGTTCGTGTCTTACACTAGCAGGACATGACGATACAATCCTAATGTTGGGCCCATCTATCCTATTCCTGTCCTGTTCTTGGTGTTAGATTTGGAACATACTTTTCTATTCTAACATTTAAAGGTTTCTACCTTATCAGCTTTGCCAATGCAGTACTGCTTATTGCTTTTTCTCTGATTTTTAGCGGCTTCCAAATGTCATTGCTTCTTCATGTCATAAAGTCAGGGGATGGTGGCTACTGTCAGCAGTGTTTGTAACAATAAAGTGAGATGCTAAACGACACCCTGCTGTTAATTATGAGAGGTGAAGACCATGGTGGAAGTACAGGTCAAAGACTCCATGAAGATACATATGCGATGCTTGATTCATTCTCTACCAGTGAATGGTTTAATAAAAAAAATTATTAGTCCATATTATCACAGAAGTACTGTGTACTTTTACCTTCATCAGTCTGTGATGTGGTGCTTGCATGGAAGTTATCTTAAAGGGCTACAGCTGTTCAATGGTAATGAAGCTACCTGGAAGTACTTGTGTCCTCAGAAAAGGACGTTTTTATTTAGAATAGTGTTGTAGGTAGTAATGTTGGGATGTCCAAAGCAACCTCAGGCGCTTGGGCGCCTGTTCCTCACTGATGGTTTTAATGGAATTAGGGTTCCTGTTTCTCTTAAATTGCTTTGAAAGTCACAGTTAAAGGCTCTTGAAGTTAATGGAAAGCCTTTTATGCCTTAAATGTGTGTTATCAGGCTGAAGTGTTCAAAGTCTTGCTTGTTAAACTGTTAAAAACAATGGATGAATATGTAGACATGCAGAAAGTGTAAGGCCAAAAAGCTAATACTAAAATTTCATGGACTAATATGAAGTAAGCTTCCTAAGTTGCCCACCTGCTACCGGGGATATTATATGATTGAGTTGAGTTTGTATTTTCAGCCATAATAGAAAATGTCTAGAAACCAGGTTTCTTTATCCAAGGATTACATTCATTTCTAATAACATCTAGTCATTTAAATAAGCTTGTGCTGGCTTATGAATAGTAATAGACTGTACTTTGGTTAGGACAAAGGAACATAAATCACTAAGTGTCAGGCAGCTTAGAAACCAGTATGTCCTCATGACTGTTTAATAGAGTACAAAGGGAATTGCCTTCAAGGTAGTGAAATCTCGTATCCAGTCGTCCATCGGTGGTGCTTCAAAAAAGAGGAGAATTGTTCTCTTATGAATCTTGGCATAAAAATTTAATTAGCAGCTGAGCTTTCATTCACACAGACAAGATCTGCTGCCTTCTACATGTATTTTTATTTTCCTCCTTCAGTAGTGATTTTACCAGGTTTCAGCAGTTTTTAAATTTTTTTTTTTTGGCATTATGTTTCAGTGTATTTGAACGCTGTTCTTGGAAGAACTCAGAACACAAGTCAGAGCAAGAAATGGATACGTAATCAGATTTAATATGTAGCGGATACAAAAGTGCTGTTATTAAATAAAATAATAATTATGGCTGTCATTGATACATTTGCTGAAATGAATCTTTCTTTAGAAGAGTTCAAAGATAATGACGAATCAGAAACTCAGTCCTCAATTGGAATCAGATACTATTCATGTTATTTATTACAATTTCATCTCTTTATCATGTGTTATTTTACTCTTAAAGGCATTAAATCTTATGACTTAGCATGTATTTGCAGTGTCATAGGATGATTCCTGTGAGAACTATGAATTTGATTTTTGTTAAATTTCTGAGATTTAAACAACTATACTTTATCTTAGCTTTCTTACTTAGCAAGGAGACAGGAAACAAAAGAACAAGAAGAGCCCCAAACCTTTAGCTCTGTTGGCATTTGCTCATAATGTCAAATGTCTTAATGTCAAACTAATTAAATCTCTGCTCTAATGTGACACATTTTCCAAAAGCGCACTGGTGCACGGATACTCTGTGATGACCTTGAAGCATAAATGTTTGCGTATTGTTTGTTTTTTGTGGTTAGTAGAGATGCTTCAAGGCCTAGATATGTTGAAGAACGTGTCTCTGCTTCAAGGCGTTCCTTGGCATATCCATCACTCCCAATGCTTTGAGAACTGCCTCAAAACAGTCATCAGAGCAGCAGATACCTGGGGGAATGTGTCGGAAAAGGTGTGACTGGCTGAAAGATGTAGTCATTGAAACTCAGCTGTCTTTAATTTCTTGTGTGCCCAGACATGCATGTGCTTGACTGTTTATTTATGTTTAGATGAGAGCGGTGAAGTACCTCCTGGCCACGGATCCTGTATTACATCTCCATAACAAATGTTAAGTCCTGGCCAGTAAAACTGTGAACTTTGCTGTTCCGCTCTCCCAGGTGACACGTGCTGGATGTCAGACCCAAGCCTGTGACCCGACTTGGCAACAGAATGCTTTCAACCAGCAGTTACTTGCTTCTAGCTGCCGTCAATGTCTTTAAGGACTGAAAGTAAAAAATAACTTGAGGACTCTCAGTTGAAATTTGGAAACAAAGTCGGTTGCATCGTCTAGGAATCAACCTTTATTTTTCTAGCTGAAGATAAAAATTGTAAAATGAATTTTTCATATATGAGGTGTTTTATTTCCTGGAAATGCTCGTCTTCAGAAACGTTTCCCTTTCATGTCTTGCACAAGCCATTGTTTTTTAAACTTAAACAAGATTTAAGTTTTCATTTTGAAAACATTGAAACAAAGTGTTTTGACGCTACTGAAATTCACCTTGCACCCTCTTTGGAGAGCAGGGTCAGACCCTGGATTTGAAGAAGCTGAGCATAATAGTAAATACTCTCCTTGGAATACTAGACTCCTTAAGTTTCCAGAAGAATCTAGTTGTCCATGTAGGTCAGCAAGGGAAACATATCTATCGGTACAAGTGACAAGACTGATTTGACTTGTTTCATCTTCAGATTTTGTTGTTTTCCTTTAGGAAGAAGAGGTGGGTTGGGCTCTTCGGAGTAGAGGGAGTTTTGGACCTTCTGTCTAGTGGGAGTCTGAGCGTGCTCGGGTAAAGGGGGTCAGTAGCAGAGTGTGCTGGGGACGTGGGAGACTGTAGCTAATGCAGAGATCGTAGACTGCAGTGAGAAAACACAGAACAGCTGGTCAGCCCTTAGGAGGGATCAAAATAAGTATTTTCTAAAATCCAGACGACTGGATAAGGTTTGCTGTGGTTTGGGAAATCACTGACCTGGCTAGATTTGAGGCCTCATCTTCACAGGGGGGAGCTGGTGTAATTTTACTCTGCTTTACAAATTGCTTTGAGCTTTTTCTATTTACAAAGTCGATTGTTGTAGCTGTTACTTGTATAAAACCTGGTTTTGGAGGGGTTTAAAGCCCTTGGCTTTGGGAAGTTTACAGTTAAAAATGCTTTGGGCCACTACACCTCTGTTCTGGCTCCATGGGCTTATTAGGTAAAACCAATCTGCAGAAAGCTGGTCCCTGTGTCTTCTCTCAGCAGATGTTCTTTGTGCCCTAGTAAACTAGCCCTGACATGAGTAATGTACAGGCAAAACTTCCCAGGAGGTCTGATACGACTTCAAAGCTAAGAAGAGTTAAAGGACAGTGAAGGACTCGGTGGAAAAAGGAGTGCGGTTTAAATGAAGAGAGGCAATTTATGTACTCCTAAAAAGCTTTTCAAACTACTTACTACAGTCAAAGATCACAATTCCTGCTTCCTCTTTTAGTGCTGGACAAAAGTTACCCACACAAATAATTTAATTTCTATGTAACAAGGTAACCTCAACATTTTATTTTGATGCTCTTATATATAATTACAAACTGTGGGGTTTTTTTTATTTGGTTTTTTTTAAGAGAGCTAAATGACACGAGAATGAAATTAAAACAGAATGAGACATTTCAGGTAGAGCTAGATTATTAAGTTTGACAGCTGTATCAAAACACTGAGAACCTGAAAAAAAGAAAAAAATGTGTTTCTATGAGCCCATCCTAGTTTAGGAGTAAGTCTCTTTTGGAGATATTCTCTAACGTTATCTGTTCTATAAGTAGAAGGAGTTGCCTGGGCTGCTGCTTTCTCCCTGCTTTGTGATCCTGCAAATACAACTTCAAAGTCTGGATCTTGACATTTGAAAGACACATTTTGTATTTGATGCCTGGTATATAATTTCTTCAGTGTAAAACATCCGCTACCTGTGACTTTTCTAATTCTGCAATATTCTTTGCACACTTTTCCCACAAAAATAAAATGGCAATTTATTCTCCACAGTAAAGTTTATGGAACGTTTATAAAGTTGTAGAATATAGGCTTTTAAAAAAATCATTTTCCTAAGCATATATTTTATGAAGGTTGCATTACTAAAAAGCAGTGAGGGAGGATAGCGATGTATTATAAGGATAATTCATGCATGCTCTACCATAATTCACTTTGGGGGAAGTTTTAAATCAGCAGGACTCTTCTAGGTTTTTTGGTCATAATTTCAAATTGTATAAAAAAAAAAAAAAAAAAAAAAAACAAACAAACAAAAAACAAACCAGGAAAAAAATATGTGTGTATATATATATTGTTATTTTCAGTTTTACAGAGTTTTTGGATCCATTCCAGCGGGTTATCCAGCCAGAAGAGATCTGGCTGTATAAAAATCCTTTGGTGCAATCAGACAACATACCTACACGTCTTATGTTTGTAAGTACTAAAGGTTTGTTGGTCATTTGACGGCTGTAAACAAAGTACACTTACATTTGATGAGCAGTAGGAAAACTTTCAGGAGTATAGAATGTTCCTTTTATTCTAATGACAATTGTTTTCCGAACCAGGGATGTCCAAAATGGCAAAACGTAGGAAATCATGGGGAGTTTCTAAAAAGCAGCATTACCTGGTGACGGAATTTATCAATGTTGATTTTACATTTTAAGATTTAAGCTAGTGTTAATGTAGAGGGTTGCTAGAGAAATGATTAGAGAAGCTTTTTAATTAGCTGGCGGGGTGACCTAATGAAACCTTGCCATGCTCTTATTAGGTTAAGTGCTTAAATTTTTAAATCCTGTTTGCTTTAGGCTTGTTACGCACTGAGATATTTGCCTCCAAATATTTTTTTTTTTTCCCCTCATGTAGACAAAAATCTTTGTTTATCTTCTGCCAACAAGCATACTAAATATATCCTAGAGCTGCTCTGCTGTCACCGTTCTTCTGGCTCTTCCCAGTACAGCTCACGTTGACACGCAGACAGGCTGTCAGATTTTGATGGTTTGTTGGGTTGTCAAAACTGCATGGTTTTGATAACTTTCACTACTTAACAATTGTAATAATCTACATATATAACTATAAGAATGGAGCATGATAGACTGCTACAGAAATGATAAGAAATTATGGGTATAGTTCAGGCTATTAAAACAGGCAGGTCAGTCCTTGCAAAAGCTTCCTCAGTCAAAGTGGAGATTCTGCAGGAGTGGGCATGGCAGATGAGGTCGAACCCTGGTACCCTTGTGTCAAAGCAACTTTTCCTGCGTCTTCCACGAAGCCAGGATTTTAACTTTTCCAGATTAAGGCTTGAATTCAGAGTAAGTGCAAATCAGCTATGTCATTTGTCTTCAGTGTTCGTTTTTGGTGGTTTTTTTAAAGGCTCAGGCCTTTGGTTATGGAAACTTTTTAATTAAGTAAGGAACAACTTGAAGACGCTTCCTATCTGTAAGGTGACAATATATCCCAGCCTTCTAAGACAGAGGCTGAAGGCTTGGTTTTAAATTCAACAATGTATTGTCTGTATTACATTAAGAAGCTCTATTAAGTACTTTTTCAGCCTGGATGAGTGAAAATATATGATTTTCCTGAAATGGAAGACAGCTGTGTAAAAACAAAATAACCCACAAACCCGAACATTAAACTGTTGTGCTAGGAAAGACCCTGAGTTTAATTCTTCCAGTTTTCCTTATGCTGAGCATTACCTTGCTACATGCTTTATCTGATCTGTGTTTATTACAGAAGAGTTGCAGGACCAGTAGTGAATCATTGTACGGGGCTTTGCTGCAGCGGTGAAACTACTTCTGAAACCGTTTGGGATAATCATTAGTCCTTCCTCTGTTGTCTAAGGCAGTACCCGCTGGGAAGCACAATTCGGGGATGTGTGTAGTGCATTTCCCTATTAACCGCTTCCCACAGAGCCGGCTTTTGGTGTACTTCATGGCAGGTGGAACTTCAGGCAGCTCCGAGTCAGTGACGTTTGTATCATCTGTGTTCTCTTCTTGGCTCAGACCATTGACAACTCAGTAACTCCATGAACAGCTTCTTAAATTAAGAAACACAGATAATTTCTAAATGCTTTTTTCTTATTTCATTTATTAAAAAGAAGAAAAATCCAACTCTAGCATTGATCACAAGCTTTCATAATATATAAAAGAATTTCTTGCCCGCTAGTGTCGTATGCTGAGACTGATACATATGGCTACGGCTGACTAGAAAGCGATCTCTGAGACTTTATGAACTGCTGGATTATTTTATGTACTGAGAGCTTTGAATTCAAGAGAAATGTTGTGAATACTCCAAATCGAGATCCAAATTAGGCAAAGCTGACCTCTGCATGGACAGCAAGCAGGCCACAAGGACCAGAAAGGCCTGAGCCTCCTTGTGTCTCTATCAGTAGATATTCCTCATCTTGCAAAGTGTAAGGTACTGTCAACTTCTTTTGAAGGCATGGAAATATGTGGGAGTCCCTATATCTTTAGTACATCTCTGGCTTGCCAGGATGAATAATGGATGAGAGAGATTTTGTCCATGTTTCACAAAAGCAAGGCAATGTTGGAATATTTCACTGCTGGAAAAGAAAACATCACCGAGATGCATCAGAGGAGAATATTGCTCATTAGGCTGTTGCAAAATCTGTTCTGGATATGAGCCATACAGAATCTTTTTGCAAAATAAAGAAAAAGCAGCCTTTAGCGAGCCAAACTTTCTTTATGTGTGCATTTTGCTGCAGAATAAAAAACACCTTCCAGTTAATGCTTTTGTGTAAGGAACAGCAATGTACTGCAAACACGAATAGTGCTTCATGTCTCTCAAAAATCCATATGCTTGCAGAATATGAGGAAATCTGCAGTTTTACCAGATTTCTAAAGATTGATTGTGAAGTGGCATGGAACAAGCTGACACTTGAATTCTATTCTTTATTGATATTTTCTGCTGTTCCTGCTTGTTCAAAAGGTTTCTGACTCCATCAAACCATCACTATAAGCCTGTCAGCCTGGCTGTATTTCTACATGTTCTTCAACAATGGAATGCAGATACCGTTCTGCTTTTCTGGTGGCAATCCTTACTTTTTACAATGAAACTAATAATTTTAGGTTTTGCTTTAACCATTTTTTATTTTTTTTTTTAATTTCACTCTCCATCTCTGAAAACAGAAATTAAACTATTGCTGAGGATAGATAACGTTTCTGGAGCAGGAGCATGGCACCGGCATCCTAACTGGAATCTCACCCGCTGTAGACAGGGGGGAGTTTTAAGTGGGAATGGTGCATCTTTTTGCACAAAACCTGGTGCCTGCCTTTCTAAAAGTAAAAAAGGGGAGCAGATTCCAGACTGTGTTTTTAATCTGCATGACTCACTGAGTTAGATAATATTTTGCAAATGCAGGTGAGGGGAATCTGGTCCAACATGCGCTACTGAAATAACACATACAGTGCATTTTCATGTTGTTTCCTACTCGGGTATTCTAAAAGCATAAAATGGGGACTGGCATTAATCTGTATTATAAAAAGAAGACAGTCACACTTTTTTTGTCACGACATGTCTGTCCCGTCTCTGGGGTTTTTTTGTTGGTGTTTTTTTTTTTATTTCAGTGGAGCTGATTAAGAAATAAGGCACTGTTCAGTCTCAGTAAAGGTATCATGATCTTTAATAAGCACTGGCACCCCTTGTGCCATATACAGCTTAATTTTCACCCTGTTTAAAAAAAAAAAAAAAAAAAAAAAAACAAACCAAAAACCAGTCGTTTTCACTTTTCTTCAAGAGAATAAATACTTTTGAAAAACGTTGATTTGTTTTTGAACACATGTGGTTGTGGAGAGCTTTGTAGATTCCAGGAAGGAAATGGTTACCGTAGACCGGAACCAGCAAGAAGCATAAGTGGACTACCTTGCCTACAAGTTGACTTTTACCTCTACAATTGAAGGTCTGAGACAGAAAGGGTGATGGAAGGACCAGTTGGGATAAAATCATATTTTCCATGGCAAGTTACTAATGATAAACTCCCTGGTATTGGGCTTGGGAGAAACTGATATGTCTCTGTGGAGAAAGACAAGTCTGGGAGGACGGACTGCAGTCACAGATTCACAGAATGGCAGGGGTTGGAAGGGACCTCTGGAGATCATCCAGTCCAACCCCCTGCCAGAGCAGGGTCACCCAGAGCAGGTGGCACAGGAACGTGTCCAGGTGGGTTTGGAATGTCTCCAGAGACGGAGACTCCACCACCTCTCTGGGCAGCCTGTGCCAGGGCTCTGCCACCCTCCCAGGAAAGAAGTTCCTCCTCGTGTTGAGATGGAATTTCTTGTGTTCAAGTTTGTGCCCGTTACCTCTTGTCCTGTCCCTGGGCACCGCTGAAAAGAGCCTGGCCCCATCCTCCTGACACCCACCCTTTCAGTATTTATAAGTGTTGGTAAGATCCCCCCTCAGCCGTCTTTTTTCCAGACGGAAAAGACCCAAATCCCTCAGCCTTTCTTCGTAAGAGAGGTGTTCCAGTCCCCTCATCATCTCCGTAGCCCTGTGCAGTAAGTAGGATGCTAGTGGGATAACTGACACATTTACAGTGAATCATCAGCCGTAGTCCAAATAGCTCTACGATAATGGAGATGCTGTTTGTGTAAATGAAGAGCGTGTGTTCAGGTGCAGATGACGTTTCAGGTTGCTTGTGGGAGGAATCCTGTCCTACAAGCGCTGACCATAAAAGAATATGGTCCTGCGTAACCAGTGACAAAATTGTAGATGTTGTTTTTTCTGGTTTTGAACAAAATCAAGCAGTGGGCTCCACAGCCAAACGCTTGTAAATGAAGGAATCATAAAGACATGTTCTTCTCGATGACTTCAAGAACGACAGTTAAAAAGAAAACAAAAAGTAAAATAAAGAGCGTTTTAAACTGTCAGACAGTCAGTGCTGGAGGCTGTTCCGATGAATGGGGTCTTACTGAGAGCGCAGCCTGGATGGGCTGCCTTCCGAACCATGCTCAGGGTGGAAAAAATCTATGGGATCTGTCTGGATCAGTGCATGAATTCTGTGGAATTTATAGACTGTTGCCTTTTCATTTATGAAGCTGACATTTTAAATGCAACTCCAGGCAATTACAAATCAATTATAACCCACAGTTGTATTACCATTTCAATGTATTCGTTGCCCTGTAGTTGCAAAGACAAATCATCCCACTTTGCTTAAGGTCAGGAGTTTGATAAAGATCATTCAGCCTTCCAGTTTAAATGGAGCTAACTGGAACTAATTATTAATCAGTTGGGCTGAAAAGGAATTGATGCTCTCACACATGGTATTTGTTATCTCTTACAGGCAATTTCGTTCCTCACGCCACTAGCAGTCATTTTTGTGGTGAAAATAATCCGGCGAACAGACAAGACCGAAATTAAAGAGGCTTTCTTAGGTAACGTATGTCATACTTCAGGATGGAAAATGTGTGATAGCTCTCAGAGATGGATTCCAATTGCAGTCTAAGCCTTGAAGAAAACCCGTCTCCATTCAGCCTATTGCAGTGGTTTTCAGGGCGGTTAGAGTTGCGAGCCATCTCATAAAAGCCTTTGTTTTTATGTATGTTTCTAAATGTACAAATTCTGTGCCTTAATTCCACAATCTAGCTAGCAAGGGCCAGAATTCGATCAACAAAGACAAGGCCATCTGAGAGACTGTTCAGATGTATATTTTTCTGTCACAGCCAGTCTATTTCTTACCTCTTATTTATACTTGCAGCTATTCTCAATTAAGGGTTTGACTGGAAAGTCCTGTGAGACTCGGCTGCTTAGTGTAGGAAATCACTCCTCTCATTGTTTTCTCTGACCTTCGCCTGGAGTTTACTCTTCCCCATTGCAAAATCTGTGCTCGGGGCTCAGCTTTTCTGATAACAATCTGATGTTGCGTTTTAAACTGCCGGTGGAGTTAGATGTGCACTTAATTCCGGGCTGTGGACAGCTGTGGCCGTGCCATGGGTGAGGTCGAATTACAGTTGTAGGCAGCGACTTGGAGCAGGGGAGCAGATAGACAATGGGGATGGTAAGTCTTAAACTGTTCCAGCTAATTCTGGCTGCGCCTATCTTTTGAAATCTTTCAGTGATATATGCCCAGATCCTTTTTACATAGATATTGCCAGAGACCAGAACTGACTGAAGCACTTTGACTGGCAGAGGATGCTTCGAAGCACTAAGAACTGCAAATGTTTTTGTTGGCAGTATGGTTGAAATATGCCTAATTCTGAAATTCTGTTTTACTGGCTAATTTACACCTTAATTTATTGGCTCTTAGGTTGTAAGGTCAAACCAATACTCGGCCTCGCCTCAGCTAGATTAGATTGGATAAATGCATCTGCCTTTGAAATTTTTTTTTAGCAAGGCTGGGTTCCTATAGCTTGTTCTCCAGTTGCTCGAACACAAGTGTGAAAAGATCCTAGTTTTGTTTTGGCTGCCGCCAGTCATTTGTAGTAAGTTCTGAAATGTCTTGTAGTGATATTTTACTGACACGCCCGTTCAGTAGAAATACCTCTTGATTCATAAAATGCATACAGTCACAGTTCCGAGTGACGCTTTCTCGTATGTTCATAATGAATGATAGCAAGTGCCCTAAAAGGTGAATTTCTTTAGGAATCGCACGTAGAATAGATCAAAGGATGGGAAAATGTTATGCCCCTCATATAACAATTAATATAACGAAGGTGATTCAGTGCATCTAGGGTGAGGAGTAGTTAGCTTCCTAATGTAGGTGCCCTTAATCCCTACCCTGGAAGTGCCTCCATCTCTCTACTGACTAGATTATATGACTTTTGGTCGGCAGTATGAGGGAACAAAATGAAAGCAAATGCAATTTGTTTATTAGCTTACGTTCACACTGTTATTATTTGGTATTTGGATTGCCGTTGTAAGGAATATGCAACTGTGAAAGCCTGGTTCAGTCAGGTATGCAATGAGCAATCACAACAAAGCTCAACGAACAGAGTGAAGTTTACCACATGGCTCAGAAAGCAGATATCTCTGCATTTCCCATTCCTTAAAAAGGAGAATGTGGTGCTGTGACATTGCTGGTCACAGGCATTTGACACTGTGGAAAATTTCAGTTCACCGTGCAATCGCCATAAATAACTGAGAGAAAACAATTGAGAAGATTTGGGATTGAGTGGTCACAGTGAAGATGGCTATTGAAAGTGGAAGACTTTTTTGAACAATATCAGTGTCTCTAGGATTGACTTTTTCCTTTATTTTTGTTGGCAGCTATTGCTATAGTCTGAGAAAACCCTTGTTTTTGCTTTGATGGAGGACCTCCATTTATTTTTTTTTAACTTAAAGAAAAATAGATCCTATAACACACACATTTTTATGATCTATAATATCCTCAGGCAAAGATTTTATGGAGACATGATGAGTGCTGCTGAAGTGCAGCATGTGGGGCAGCAGTCCAATGAGCAAATAGCTCGTGTAGCTGTCATAATCAAAAGTTGTATTACTGTACCTGTTCTGCTGGAAGTCAGAGATTTGCCTGATAGGTTTTTTTTTTTTTCTGACGGAAAATAAAATTCAGTGGCTCTTGTGTTGTAACGGGGAGCTACGGTGTGGACTGCAACATTAAATCAGTTTTAATCTAAAAGGAGAGTATGCACTGGATCTGCGTGCCACGCAAATCAAGGCAGAGATCTCCACAGGCTTTAGATGAGGTTCTTCGGAAAGTCTAGGGGCTCGGCATGCAACTACAAATAAAAAAGATGATTCAGTCATACCGAGCATGACAGTCCCTGTTTATTACTGCAATATTATTAGGAAAATTGGTTAATCCGCGGAGCAAGTGTAAGGGGAAAGTGTCAAGATTTTTAGTCAAAACATCCACATCCTTTTGAAAGAAAAAATGAAAAAATCATCTGATTCTAGTTTCAGCCAAAAGGCAGTTCTTTAGTCTGAGAGTGGACTGTTAAAATTGTGTCATACATAGACGTACATATACAAAGACACACACACATATGTGCCTGTATATACCTATCTTAGGTATAGGTCTATACAAGAATTCTCCTTGACCCAAAGAGTGTAAGATTTTCATCTAGTAAATTGCAAAACTGATAAACACAGGACTTGACCCATCTGATGATTTACGCCTGTGCAAATGGCATCATAGGAAAACTGGCTTTGCCTAAGGAAATAAGATTTCTCAAGAGTAGAAGCAGAAGAAAGCAAGTAATGTGATTATTATGATGCTCTGGGGTCTGTCCTTAGTCTGGGTAAGAAGAAAAACAGTAGGCTGCAAAGATCATTCATTTTTCAGTCCAGTAAAGGTTTCAGTCTCTAAAACAAATGCTGTAATGCTGCAATTTATAGCTTGGTATTTAGGTTATTATTGTTCTGTTTGTTCATTCTGTTTTGTAGCTGTTTCCTTGGCTCTAGCTCTGAATGGCGTCTGCACAAATACTATTAAATTAATAGTGGGAAGGTAAGTCTTGTCATGTTATAAATGATAGCTTTAACTGGTAAGAGAAATGAAGACAGATTGCCAAATGCAATACAACTTAATAAAAAGATAGCTGCTGCTGCAAAGCACGTTGAATTGGAACGGGCCCTTGGGAAGCTGTCCTTTCCCCGGTGCAGGTGGTGTACAACTTCATTATGTGACATCCAGCTGCGGTAGGAATCCGTGTTTTGTTATTTGTTTGACCGGTTGGTGGATCCAGACAAACGCGGAGTTTGAAAGGGAAGGTGTGAGCTGAAATCAGTTCATTAAATTGGCAGCACAGAAGAGTCGCAGCATGTGGGAGTTTAGGTGCCAGTGCCACTAGTCTGATTAAATAGGAATCAATTGAGTCTCGGTATAACCCAGTGCCTGCATTTTGTGTGAAGCGTATTTCTGAATGTGGTATTTCCAGGTAACGCCATGGCAGAACAAACCTTGGAGCTAAGCAGTAGGTGGAGTCGTAGGTAGGCTGTTTATTAGGGGAGCATAAATTTGAATGAAGGGCTCAGAAAAATACAAACAAACAAAACTCTCCGGAAAATAATTTTTTAAAGTATTTTTTTGGCTCTTCATCAAACATTTTCATAGAATCATAGAATGGTTCAGGTTGGAAGGGAACTTAAAGATCATCGAGTTCCAACACCCTGCTTTGGGCAGGGACACCTGCCGCTAGAATAATTTTGAATTATTTTGAATAATTCTGAGAATTTTGAATAATTTTAGCTGAAAAAAAATATTTGACTTGAATTCATACACTATTTAATAGAGACCAATGATCTGGTTTTTGTTTGATGTAACCTGTTTTGAGGAAGCTGTATTTGTGCTTGGTTTCTGATGAAACCCTCTCTGCTAAACTACTGATGCCCTGACAATAATGGTACTTGGCACTTTTATTTTAAGAGTGCCTTTGAAATATAATTAAGAATGTCTGCACCATCTTCTTCGGGCAGACGTGAGCTCATCTCGCCTGCACGCCAGGCCAACTAGTTGCTCTGTCAGCTTGTCTCTGAACCTGTGGTCGTTCGCCTTGCTTCTTTACGTGGTTTATTAGCTCAGGATCGGTATGACACCAGTCAAGCCTACGCGCTATTATTCAGCTCAGAGCAGGGTGGAAAGAAATTTGGAGGTTTGCTCAGTGCAGTTAGCGAGTCAGCATCAAGGCTGGCGTTAGAATTTGGTGGTTGTTTTGGTGCCAGTCCTGTAGCCTCAGCTGTAGTCCTGTTCTCAGCGAGGTTCTCAGCAAAACTTGTGCAACTTTCTGGGGTTGCTCCGCTACTTTGCTCTGTCCCTGGAAGTGCTGTGCAAGGTGGGTTGCTGTAGGCAAGAGTAGCCCTACATGTTCCTTTTCAGAGACAACTTCCATGCTGCGCTCGAAACTTCCCTGAGAGAGCCTGCCTGCAAAAAAAAGTGACCTTGAATTGGTTATTCAAGAAAAACAAAGCATTTCAGTTGCTGTGTTAAGGCAGGAGGGAATGAACTCTGTATATAATAAGCAGTAAATGTAATAATCGCTTTGAGGTTTATTTGTTACTACAGCTTTTGTATTTTTAATATCCATGGTGTTTTTTGTAGACCGCGTCCCGATTTCTTTTACCGCTGCTTTCCAGATGGAGTAATGAACTCTGAAATGCACTGCACAGGTGATCCAGATCTGGTGTCTGAAGGCAGAAAAAGCTTTCCGAGTATCCACTCTTCCTGTAAGTTCATTTAAATGCAGTGCCTCTTCTGTAAAAAGCTGTCTTATCTATGTTTTGGAATTGCTCTTTTTTTTGTTAGATCATCAACGTGATTTTTGCTGGAGGGTCTTGTGCTGCTGTCTTAGGTCACCACTGACAGAAGTTTCCTTCTGGAAATAAAGTTGTGAGCCTGCGACCCTTCCTTATCTTGGGAACCACCTGGCTAGGCTCCTAGCTAATGCTGTATCCTGACAGACATTTAGGTGGCTTTATGAAAACTTGTATGTCTGATTTAATTAGTTGTATTAACGCAAATGTTTACAGCAGTTCCTTTTACTGTCTTGAGGAGCTCCTTTCTAGCATGTTTTATGTCAGGTTTCTAATAAAACTTCCTTTCATCTGTAAAATAACTTGATTACTGTGAGCTTTTTTCGTTTGGTTTTGTGTTTGTGTATTTTTTGTTGCCTTGTGCTTTTCTGTTTCTGAGAACTGCCAGTTGAGTACCAGTAAGTCATATCTCTGGAATTTGTTTTTCGGATCTTCTTTTAAAGTAATAATTTCAGAGTGTCTAATTGTGCAGAATTATATATTGCAAACAAGTTGGGTAATGAGACGAATGAAATTCTGAGCTGCTTTTGCTCCCTTTTTCATGTTTGAGTCCCAGAAGCAGATAGGGAGTAGGAGATGTTTGCGGATATGTTGTAAAATTTATAGTTCTAAACAATAAACCAACTTAGCTGCCTCAAATTTTGTTTATAAACTTTGATTACATTAAAGAGACAATAGCACAATATTATCGTATGCCGTTTAGAACAAATGGCATTTGTTGCTATTTGCGGTCTATCTTCAGATGTGGTTGTCACACTTAATTGCAATCCTCTTGGTTAAGTATTTTGTCAGTGCATAACACAGGGTTAAAATAAGTACGTGTATACGCTGATGCACTAGAATTTACAGGTTAGCCCCCAGCAAGTGTTATAGTTGGTCACTGTCCTTTATTAAAATGCAGCGGTTTCCTCCAGGGCTGCAAAGTGGGAGTTGTAGAAGACACCCGATGTGGTTTTGTTTTTACACAGAGTAGAAACGCTCTACGTGTAGCGTGCTCTACTTAGCCCTGGCACGCATCCTAGTTCTCTTACCGAGGCTGCTTGTCACACAGCAAAGTGCTTTGTCCCCGTGCCAGTGGGGCAGCTGTAGAACGCATACTGGGGCTTTACTTTTGACTGGTATCGGTTTTATAAGCACCGAGTTCCATTACTGCAGCTCACACAGAACTCAGGTGGAGCAGAATGATGGCCCGGTGTATTTAGATCAAAGTTACGAGAACAGCTTTCTGCTTTACTGACGGATGCGGCTGAGTTGACTATATTTCCCACTACAAAGCCTTTTATTGCAATGTGGTAAGAATGAAAAGATATATATGCAGTTATTTTTATCTGTTGGTAAGTGTATGCTGGAGTGAGGCAATTCTGCAGCTGCTTGAAGCACTGAGCTGTTTGAAGCCTGATGTTGTAATATCCAAGTCTCTGACAAGACCATGTGTTTTGAAGCCTTAAAATCCATACGTATTTTAGTCCCATAATGGAGAAGGAAACCATTTTAATTTGGTAATCTTAAAATGCTAACCTCTGCTCCTTCAGCGTAGCAAAATGATTTAGGTAACCAGGATTGTCAGTATTATTTTATCAATAATAGAATAGAAGCATAGAATCATAGAATGTGTTGGGTTGGAAGGGACCTTTAAAGCTCACCTAGTCCAACCCCCCTGCAGTCAGCAGGGACTCCTTCAGCTAGATCTATAAACTAGAATAGTTTATAGTTGAGATAATAAATTTAGTTTCTTGCTGTTACTACATCCCCCATTAGACTGAAGAGTGAAAAGCAAAAAATATGATGGGAAACACAACATGGTACTGCCTTCCTGGACCTAGGAAGCAATGAGGATGTTGAAGACATAATAATTCACGTTCAGAAATTTTGCTGTAGTTTTACATTTTCAGTATTTTGTGTAATGTATGAACTGTACCTCCTCTACCTCCCACTCCTTGTGAAAAATTATTCTCTCGTCTTAGTTTTAAAAACTGTCCTTCCTGGTAGGTAATTGCAGGTAATTTTCCTTCCATATAGTCAGTCCAGGATTTTTTCTTGGCTCCTTTCTCTCTTCCTTCAGCATAAGAGTGCTGCTAGGTAAAATGAAGGAGTTCTGTTCTTCAGATTTCTGTCATGCTTTCTCTGCTTGTTGTGGAATTTGTGAGGCAGCACCAGAAAAAAGTTTTTTGTTTCTGTTACTGTTTGTGGTTTTGTTTTTTTTTTCTGTTTTCATGGCTGCAGAAACGTGAGTGGGGAGGATAAGAGTTGACATAAACTATGGTACCTCTCTTGGAATGATAGTTACAAGTAGCCCGCTACAGTTTGGCATTTTCTACTTCACTTGAGCACATGAAGAAAATAAATCAGAAGTAACAGCTGCCAGGGAGCTCATAGAGAGAGGTTAGAAGCTTCAGTCAAGAGCCATTTTCAGCTTCAAAACAGTATTTCTTAGAGCATTCCTTGGACAGGCTGTCAATCAAAAGCTTCGTTATACCAGGATCTAAAACCTCGTCCATGCAAAATGAGGCCTTTAACAAGAAGGTCTGTGGTGCTGTGAATGTTGTGCTCTAAGAATGTCGAGCAGGGATGTATAACAAGAGTGACAGTACTGACACCTCCAGATGGCCTGACCTGACCTTGCGTACTCAATAAAAATGTTGTGAACTACCTGTCTTCCACTTTGAGAGTCAACTTGTGCCCTGAAGGAGACCGTGTAATCCTTATTAGAGCACAGATGATTTTCTTGGCTGAAGTTACCATGTCTTTCATCTCCCTGTGCCAAGGAGTGCACGTGATACAAATAAGAAAAAATTACGGAGCACAAACTGTTTTGTAAAGGCAGAGAGTGACTTGCAAATAGAGGCAAACTGTACCTGCCTGAAAAAACGGAGGCATTTTGTACCAAATCAGAGGAGGAGGTTGACCCACATGAAGACAGTGGTGGTGTTACTACCTTCTGTGAACGAGGAGTAGAACTCTACCTGCAGAGGCTGCTGGAAATGAACTTTGAGTTGGCATACTCATTCAAGGCTGCTGTCTTCTAGCTCTGTCTTTTGTTGCCCTTTTCTAGAAAGACAGGAAAGAAAGGAGGAGTTAGGTAACTCCTTCTCTGGATAACTTTTTATAACAGCAGCTTGAGTTTAGAATCTACACGAGCACAACCCAGCATTCAATGACTCCATTGAAATTCACCCAGTAGTGCATGTTCTACTAGATCAAAGGAGACCTTCTGGGCTGTTTGGAGTGTATTTTATCTCTTCCAGTTGAACTACTAGTCTATCTTTTTTGAGGGAACCAACATTTGGGAGTAGGGACCCAGTAGTAGATTCCTGCCTGGGTCCAGTAGCTCGGAGGTGTTCCTGAGTCCCAGGTTTATATGTAGCTCCTTTTCCCATGTTTAGTATTTACATGCCTCTGTAATCCATTGACTATTTTAGGCGATTTAAAGCTACTGCCTGTGAAAATAAAATGCTTCTCTATGTCCATAGCTCATTGAAAGAATTGTGCAACTAAAGGAGCAAATTCTCTTTTCGCTTTATGGTCCTGGTAAGGTCACAAATATAAACTAGTTCTATCAAGTATTGTGTTTTGAGTTGGTTTTTTTTTCCCCCCCCCTCTATTTTGAACACTAGAGCTCTGTTAGGCTCTTGAACCCTTAATATGCAAACCGTGTTCAGAGTTTGCATATGAAGTTTGGGAATATCTGCTATCCTCTATCTGTTTTTGGGATATTTGTCCTGGAAGCCACGTATGCCAAAATCTTAGAGAATTCAGTCTGAAAACAGACTTTGTCTTTCAGATCCACACATAGATTCACAGACGCTGAAGATGGAGAAGCCTTCTTGTGTCACTTACAGTACATCGGTTCATTGCTATATACAGATGATGCCTGACAAATTAAAAAAGTTCTTTTCTTACATTAATTTTAAGTATCTTTCATAGCAGGGTTTTCCTGCAGCTTAAAATTAGGCTGGCTATTATACGGTTTGTGAGTTCACTCTAGGATAAATACCTCTCTCTGATCTAATCTTGAGCCACCTAATTGGACATTTCTTTTCTGAGCTTGGTGCCTCATTTCAGATTGCTCTGAATTCATCATATCAGTATGATTCTCCTCTATTAAGCTACATTTTAATACTACAATTTAGTGTGTGTTTCAATAATTTCCTGCATAATTTTTTTTTTTTTTTTGCTGTCATGTTCACTTCGTTTTCTGTACTTAGGTATATCATTGGTAGCACACTTGCGTGTTTTTCTCATCAAGTACACTAATAAGGAGTTCGGGAGATAATTCTTTGGGAATTTGTGGAACTATCCGGGTGTTGAAAACATTAGAAAGCATCTGATCATTTCTGAAAGAATTATGTGGTAGAACTCGATACGATGATGGGGAGGAGGGAGGGACGCGTGTTGTGCTGGAATGAGCAGCAGTAGGTGGGAAGTTACTGTCTCCCTTGATTCTTACACTACTGGTGGGGACTGGTGCAAAGAGAGGTGGCCGCCAGCTAATGTAAGGACCAAGATGGTGCTTTAGGACCGTCAGAGTATCACTGACATTCTCTTTTAAAGCCTGTTTAGATGTTTCCTGGCAAGTGATAGCGATCATCAGTGCGTGTTGTAACTGTTTATGCTGTAAGTTGCCTGTGGAAGAGTAAGCTTAGATGTGGGGTTCCTGTCGGATAGTATCACTTGTGGAACGTGCTATGAAGAACAAGTGTTTGAAGACAAATAGATGCCCTATAAAACAGATGCTATCATAATATATGCTCTAGTCTTCTGAAACTGCAGTAAGGCCACGCTATAATGCAAAGCAAGGAAATTAATTTCAGGATTTCTGGACATTTTAGAAGTGGAGCAAATGAACTGAAGCAGATTTCTGTTTCCTCGGTCTGAAATCTTTGAAAGGCCGGCCTTAGTATCCGATAGAGTTTTACTTTTTCTGATTTATTTTACAAAAGGGACTGCCAGTTACAAGGAATTTAATTACTACTGCCAAAAAAATAGTTTTATGTAAGATTCTTTGAAGGATCTTTGTGGAAAAAGCTACAGTTTTGCAGTGAACAGGAGGAGTCTTTGACCAAGAATGAACACCTATCTACTTTCATGGATATTGTTAGACTAATTTTATGCTAACTGGTAATTGATTTAAAACACCATTTACCAGGACCGCAGGTAAATTTCTGCAGGTGGAGAAGGAATTGAGAATACCCTGTGTGTGTGTTGATGGAAGACTAGTAGGCGATTTAGGGAATGAAGAAGCGGAAACTGAGGGATACTACAAAAGACAGGAAAAACAGCTATCTGGGAAAGCATGTTTCAGAAGCATAAATTCATAGAAATACAAGTCTTGGTGCAATTTCTGTCTGAAATTAAATTCCCTAAGCTTTTAGCTTTGAAGATTTTGGCTTAAAGTATGAATCCAGATCATCTTCCCAAGTTGATGATACCAAGTTTTGGGTATGGAGAGAGGGAGAAAGATCTGACCTGTGGCATTTTAACTGAGTCTGACCCAGAATTCGTCTGTATAAGTAGAGGATAGGCCTCCAACAGCAAGCAAAACAGTGCCGTGAAAGTATTATGTGTTTACGTTAATATAGCTTAATGAGTGAGTCTTGACCTGTTGCCAAAACTGGGTCCTGATTAGATCTGACCTCGAATGTTTGCTTATATTCATATGTTACTTACCAGAGTAAGTAACCAGTAAGTAGATAAATAAAGTAAAGGAACTAGAGACCACCGAGCTGGCAGTCAAATATCGCTGTACTGCATCCAGCCACAGATCAGTCTTGTGTTCCTGGGTCTGGTCATGAACATTGTGAACTGTGATTGCAGAGAGGGCTGAGGGCAGCGTGCCATAGTGATCTCAGGGTGGCGGGTCTTAACCTGCCTTCTCTTTCACGTTTGTTGACTGTTTATTGGGTAGTCGTAAGAAAATATATATTTTCTTAATATCAAACTGCTAAGGAAATGTCCAGAACTATATCCCGTACAAAGAGTGTCCCCAGGGACCTATTTCATATCTCAGCTGAACAAGCAATAGACCATTCTGATGTAAATACAACTTGGCAACAGCAGCAAACCCCATAGTTTCGTATTCTGATTTAGTTTCTAGGTAAATTATTTCTGAATAGATTATCTCCTAAAGCTTTCTTATAAAAAAGTAGCATCTCTGCAATACAGACTTGCTTTAAATGTTTAGTAATACAGGTTGTTTAGGTTACAAAAAAACCAAAAAGGTAAAAATTCCTAGACAGCCAGATATTTTATATGCTGACATGACTGTATTAATGAAGTCCTTGTACAAGCAAATGTGGGTAAATAATAGTAACGCAACACGTTTTATTTAGAAACACCAAAAATCCTGTGTGAATAATGCCAAATTCTTGACCTTGTTTGCTTTCTTAGAGGAAGTGATTAATTCATCGTGATATAACTCCCTTTAGGCTCTTACTCTACTGAAAACACTTACAAGCAGATTGCAGTTCCCAGAGTTTTGGCCTCAGCTTTATTTAGTGACTATTTTTAAATGTGTTATTTCTGAATTGGTCAGAACTATTTAAGCTATGTTCTTTCAGCTAAGGGAATGCCGATGTAGATTTGAGGGAGTTGCATGAAACTGGTTCTGATACCTTTGTGCTGATGGAAAGAAGAATGGCTTGGTGAGAGTTGCATTTAACCTCCTTGGAGCCTGTACCACTTAGTGTCGGTAGTCAGTGGCAGATCGAGCCCGTGATTGTCATAGATACCCACATACGCAGCTTGAAATTGATGTATCTGCTATGAAAAAATGAATAATCTCATGCTAGTCTGGTTTGTATCAGCTTGTAGTTTGATTCACAGAAGTGTTAGGCTTGAAGGTACCTCTGGAAATCAAGTCCCAGCCCGCTGCTCAAAGTGGGGTCAGGGAGAGTGGGTTCCTCAGGACCGGTTGAGTTTCGCAAGTCTTTAAATGTGGAGGTTCCACAACCTTTCTCGCTTTCTCACCTGTTCCAGTGCTTGACCACCCTCACAGTGAACGGTGGGGTTGAGGTTGGACTAGATGACATTTAAAGGTCCCTTCCAACCCAACGCGTTCTATGAGTCTATGATAAAATGTTGTTTGTTATCTTTAAATGCAATTTCCTGTACTTCAGTTTGTGCCCATTGCCTCTTCTCCTCCTACTGGGTAAAAGAGGAGTCTGACTTTACTCCCCCCGGTAAAGGGGGCACTTTGCACTTCCCTATGTTGAACTTCAGGAGGTTCATGTCAGCTGTTGATCTCAGATAGAAAGATCCCAATTGCTGCTAGTGGATTTCACAGCAACTGACTTAAAAAAAAAAAAAAAAAACTTGATAAAAATGAAAGTCAATTGAATAAGCCAGTAGCTGCAGAGATAATTAAACTTACAATTGCAATTAAAAAAAAAATAACTTTTTCTTCATAAAAGTGCTATACTAACAGCAACATAAATAAAATAATTATGTGATTTTATTTTTGTAGCTGCAATTTAGTTACTTAAATTTGTTTGAAAAGTTGACTTTTGGTTAAATTGTGCCATTGATTTATTATTTTCTTTTTTTAATAGAAATCTTTATTGATTCCAGAGGCTCCTTTTTGCAAGGAAAAATCAAGGTTTGAAGAAGTTATTTTGTGGTAACAACTCGATTTGTACAGCCTCCAGAGTGAGTGTTAACATGGCTGAAATAGAGTTGTAGTGATTGCTGTTCAATACAGCGGAAGAAATCGGAGAATTTCATTAGAAATCTGAAATGAAGTATGTGATCAGAGTATTTGGTTGTGGGGACAACAACAGCGACTGTTACGTCACGTGTTTTTTAATTACCTCCTTTACGAATGAAGGTGTCTCGATATGTTTGAGAGAATAACGGCCTTTTAGAAGTGAAGAAAATTATTTTCTCCACCTTTCAAGCTATAGCATACGCTGACCTCGCAGTTTTCAAAGACAAGATTGCAAATAATATGCAAATACTCAACTTTTATGTATTGGTTGACCCTGTTTTATAAGGAATTCTTGTTTTTAAAAGAAGCGGTTCCTTTCACTGTGTATTTTTAATAACTTGCACTTTTTATGCAAATAAGACCTAGGTAGCAATATGTCACTATTAATGTAACTAACATTAGCACTGGCCAGATTTGCAAGGCGGTAACTGGTTGTAACATCATAAAGAATTGATTTTTTCACAGTTTCATTATTCAGGATGAGCCTTTGCAGGTATAAATGGATCGCAAATTAAGATAAACATCCATTTCCGACACAGGGCATAGTCTTGCTCTGATCAAAATCAATGGCAGAACTGAATTGCCTGGAGAATTTTAATCTACTAATAGACATCATTACTACATCAAAGAAGTAATCAGCAAACAGGGTTAATGGGAGCAGTGACCAAGAAACGAGGATCTTAATACCTGCTGTGCACTTTAATATGGCTTTAAGAAAAAATTGCCAGTGGAGCATGTTATTCATAGTATATGTTAAAAGTAGGATATGCACACTATATCCTGCATAGGATATGAGGTCGTCTGTGCTTATGTTTGGAGAAAGAAGAGTGTCTCTAAGAAAGGAAGTACAAACAGAAATAGGAAAAAAGTAATTGGCTACCCTTTCCTGCTGGCATAAGAAATGAGATTACATCTTCAGACCGGTCCTGAGTAGTGATTTCCTACTTTAAGTAGACAGATTCCGTTATGAATGACAGCAGTAATTGCTCAATCTGTTGTAACAAGCTTAAGAATATATAGGAAAAATTCTTCTACAGAGATGCCCCAGCTCTGTCTTTGAATAAGGAGAGAAGAATCCCAGCTGACTTTTTTCACCGCATTACTTTTTCTTCCTTTGTTGGCAAGGTCAGCCCCTGCGTCCTGCAAATATTAGCAATGTGCATACCTTTCCCTCCGGCACTGACGTATTTCCCAGACGTGGAGTTCTTGTATTAGCTTCTGGGGATTGTAAGGCTCCTAAAGAGCAGAACGAAAGGGACTATACTGGAAAGGTAATGTAATTTGCATTTGGTGGTTGTCATTGAGCGTAGGTGACAGGAGGGAAAATGACCATGTGCATCACCAGCCTCATCCCTTACAGAGCGTCCCCTCTGGTCCAGGACTGGCGTCACGCACAGCTGTAGAGGCAGAACTCAGGAGAGAGTTCCCTTACCCAGAACAGAGACGGTGAACGCTGAATGTCTGTGCTCCCCCCTTTTCCAGGAAGAATTTCCACAAGCTGTCAAGATTTTGAGTATAAACTGGCTCAGGTGCCAATTTATCAAGCAGCAATAATTCGTATTATCGGGATAAAAAAGGTAGCTGTTTACCCGCCTATTTTCTTTATGAAAAGATATAGCTATGCAAGTATGCTATTCATCTTTGTCAATGCTTACCACTTAATGCTGACCCGTCTGAGAATATACCAAACTTGAGGTGAAAGGGCATGTCCTTATTTCTCCATCAGAGTCTCTGCAAACAGCAGGCCTGCTTCCAAGCCGCGTAAGAGGTCTTTGCTTCCCACTAGCACCCAGCCTTTTTCATTAAAATGGCTAAAAGAACGGAAGCATGAGGTGTTACATCTCTCTGCCGTCTAGCAAAATTCAGCAGACCTTCTTGAAGAAAAGCTGAAAGTAATGTGATTCTTCATGGTAACGTATTTTTTAGTGATACCAAGGACTGCATGAAAAATCCGAAATGGTACCAGATGAGCGTGTTGCTTTCTTGATGTCGGGGCTATGGTTTGCTGACTTGCAGTCCACTGTAATTTGTGATTCGCATAGGATGCTGAAGAGGGGCGTGGGGGGGGCTTTTTATTTGTTTTGCTTTTCCTAATCTGGAGACCACATCATGCAGGGAACTCAAGAGTAGAGCGAGACTTCAGAGGGGAGTAGCATGGAATCATCCTGGGTCATTAATGAGGAATAGAATGAATGACTGTGTAAGTCAGTGTGGCTCTTCCTCCAGTGCTGGAGAGCTGAAGTTAAAAAGTGAGCTGGAAGTATGAGTAAGGTTCTGAGTTTAGCTCCAGTAAGACAGTTTTCCCAGCAGCTGTTGCTGTTTCTTGATTATTATGGCCATTCAGTTTGCTTTCATCTGTGCAGAGGAGAAGCTTAATTACCTTTTTGTCTAATTCTCCCTTTTCTCTTGCTTAACTTTAACTTTTCAGGTAGCATTCGTAACATAAGATTATATGCTTGGTTTAACAGCCTGCAGAAGACTTCATTGTGATATCGTGGACTTTAGCTGTATGTAAAGCTAAGACCATTGTTCTTCAGACTGGTCTTTTCAGTTAAAAGGGCTTTGAGTTACACTAGAGATCTAAAGATCAATTTTCATCTGTGAACTGCGATGACAGCTCTTCTCTGGAGCAAAACGGGTCAGAAAGCTCAAGCCTAATTTGAAAACGGATGGCTATCAACTCGGCTCAGACAGAGGAGGCTGGCACAGCAATTTCTGACCATCTTGAAGAAAGAAGTCTTCGCTGGCAGATATTGAGATTCCTTGATTTGGCCATTGCAGCATAGCCCTGACATCACGCTCCGAAATCCATTTGGTATGGTTTTGTGTAGCGTTTCTCTGTGAGAACAAACCAAATGTAGAGATGTTTCTAAAACAGTTGTGTTTTTAGATCTTCCTTAGTAATATATCCTTCAGTGTGGAGTTTTCTTTAAGGTAGATAAGCTCAACAGTGGGCTGTTTCAGGCAGCACTTGGAAGGTAAGAGAAGCTTAGCTACTGCACTGGATATGAGGAGCAGATAAACAGACCAAGCGAAACCATGGCTTGGTTGCACGATCATTGTATTCGCTGCGTAAACGTTTTCCTTTCCTCAGTTCTAATTTAATTTCAGGTCGAACCCTGGTCTTATGAAGGATATCCCTTCATCCTCCTCCGCAAAGAGGAGAATAGAGAATCGTAGGTCTAGGCAGAATTCCTGTTTCGAGAACTGGAAGCTGATAGTGGTGAATTTGGCCCCCATCCCATCAGCTGTGAGACATGTTGATTAGGTTCAATCAGGAATGACTGCTAGAAGCAGACCTTGCTCTTAATCTTGATAGGGTAATTTTCTGGGTTTGTAGAGGCTAAGGGTAAGAGCTTCTGTGGCAGCATTTTCATTCTGATCAGGCGTACGCTGTTGAAGGCAGTGTTATGACAGTTCCCTCTTGTAGCACTGTGTTTTACATCACAGTGTGGTCTTGGAGCCCACGATAAGAATAAACCAGAATATGTATGAGAGCATTCTGCCTAGACCGGAGCTACTTGAATTAAACCCAACCATTCTGTTTCCATGGGGATTTTAAGTCTGTCTACAGGGTGGTCAGCTTCTTGAGTTGGGGTGTGTGTCTTCCCCTCTACGAGAGCTAGTTGTGATCAGTCTCTAAACGATACTGGTTGACTCAAACCCCTTTTGAGCTGCAAGAGTGATAGAGCTGACTCACGTAAGTACATGTTCTTCTAATACAAATAACCCTGAGTCAATCCACAATTATTTCAGTAAAAACAAGAGTATAAACTACGATTCTTCTGTAAGGAAAAAAAAAATTAAAAAATAATCAATAAACCCTTTGAAATTGAATTATAAAGTTAAAATTCTAGGCACCTTTCTTTACAGGTGGCTGACTGATTTATCAAATTGCAGAAATCTCGGTCATAAAGATTTCTGAAAACATTAATTTAGGTCTCTTGAAAAAACAAGGGGATATTAAAAGTCTCTTGAGATAAAAGCTATGAGATAAATGCAGGAAATCAAGCATATTATTTATGCCAGAAAGAGAAAAGTGCAGAACATCTGCAGAAAGCCTCATTTGGATTTTGCTATTACTGTCAGTTCTATGTAGAAAGCACCAGCTATTACAGATAAGTAAGTAGGTAATTTTGGTTTTCCCTCCCTTCTGCAGAGGACTGAGCAAATAATGAAGTCAGTGTTTTAACCAACAAAACCTACACAAAAAAGTTTGTGCGAAATATTTTTAAAACTACCAATCCTTTGTTGCAATCAACTGATTTATCTGGTGATTTTCTCTGGAGACTTTTAGTTTTTGCTTGTTTCAATCTGAACTAAGATAATGGTTTTAGAAGTCTCTCTGTCTGGGGTTCCTACGTTCTGTTTAAACAACCGGAAAATTTTGGAAAAATGATTGTTTTGGAAGATTCTGATCACGTTGGAAGGCAATGTAGGTTGGACTCATGGATGGAACTGCTGGTGGATAATAGCATAGGAGGTCTTATTTTACAAAAAATAAATCTCTTGCAGGGCAGGAGGGAGGCAGGAAAAATGGATGATTTTACTGAGGGAATTAATCAGAGAGTAGAAATCAGAATGGTTGACCAGGTGTTTTTGGTATAGTGGCATTACCACAGACACTTGGGACTAAATGTGGTTTGAACCGGGGAGGGGGTGCTCAGTGATGCAACAACTTCTCTATCGCATGATTAGCCATTTTTATTCTTCATTGTATTAGCCTGGCTTCTTTGCTGATCTCTTCCCCCTGGTATCCAGTGATAGGACACGTGGGAATGGTTCAAAGCTGCGCCAGTGGAGGTCTAGACTGGACATTAGGAAGCATTTCTTTGCTGAGAGGGGGGTCAAATTCTGGAAATGCTGGAGCAGGCTTCCTAGAGAGGTGGTCGCTGCCCTGAGCCTGGCAGCGTTTAAGAGGCATTTGGACAATGCCCTTAATAATTTGCTTGAACTTTTGGTCAGCCCTGAAGCGGTCAGGCAGTTGGACAAAATGGTCATTGTAGGTCCCTTCCAACGGAAAATATTCTCTGCTCTGCTCTGGCTGCCTTCCTTCATCATTCTTTGAAGTCAGTAAGTTTGTGTGGGTGAATACAGCAAGATTCTGTCTAGAAAAAATGGAACTAGTAGTTGCTGTAAATAACAAGAAAGTGTAAAGGCAAGGGTTAAAAAAGGTTTATGTTATCAAGCAATAGAATAGCGTATCACTTTCTGGCATCGTTTAGTGTGGCAAGGAGGCCGGAGTCTAAATGAAAAAGAGAATATTCCTGTATCCAGAGAATGGCCCTGGCAGTAGGGTAGGTAATGGGTAGGAGTTAAATATGAGGAGCAGGAGTATAATTCGGATGTGCTTATTCATGGGTGTGGCCTTCATTCTGATACTAAAAAGGTTAGATGGCATTCTTTGGAAATGCCTTTTTATCTCTAGCAACGACAGTCTCGATAACGGGTTCCCATACCAGTGTGTCTGCATTGGTTTGGATGTGTCCCGTTCCTCCTAGCTAAACTCTGCTTCTTTGAGCAGACAGCCTTCGCAAGATTACTCTTAAATTAGTTTTCTGCCCAGTCCACTCCTTTGTTTTGGGGGAAGGAGAGAGAAACCTCTTGAGGTTTTTTCCTTCTCTAAAACAGTTATAAAGCCTCTGACAGTCAGACTAGGAGTCTCCTCGGTGTGAGTCGTCATCTTCGACAGGAAAGGACTACTACTACAGTTCTTAAAAGAAATAGTGCCTTTGCTGTTGACTGACCGATTGGTTAATATTTTATTTTCTCGTATCCGCACAGTTAACTGTTCCACTCGGTGTTGTTTGTCACTGTATAGTGCATTGCCGTTGTATTACTCCCAAGGAGCTGCCTTCCCTGATGGTATCAAAGCTGATTACGCGGTTCATGCTCACACCAGACTTGCTTGATGAAGCGCTAATTAAATGAATGTAGTATTTGTGGTGTGTCTTGCTGTGTCACTAAAAGGAAAAAAGGAGACTGGAAAATATTATGTCTTTAGAGTGAAAGGACAACTAGCTCCCCCTCCCCTTTCTCGCTGAATAATTGAAATTAGTCAGTTATAAAAATGAAAAGATTTTCACATTTTAAAAGCCATTCATTTGTTTGAAAAATTAAAATGATTTATGTGCTTCAGAGTGAAGAAGTTACTGAATTTCAATAGAATTGTTTGCTATCCTATGATAATTTATATAAAATATTACTGCAGTACATGTAATTATAGTTGGGTATCTAAATTTGAACCGTTAATTATCTTTAGCTAGCAATTTCATGGAGGATAATCATATTTCCTTCAGTTGAAAGCGAACATTTTAAGTAACAGATGAGCTACAAGCCACAGGTTTTTGGCAGTAATTGCTGCTACTCCCCTATTTTCGAGATAAATCTCTTAATTAACAGCTGTATGGCAGTGTCTCTCTGAAATAATTCATCCTCTTAAAGAAGAATCCAGGGAAATAAGTAATGGATTTCTTAGATGTGCAAGGAAAAAAAAAATCTCCTGTGGGTTTTGTTGGCTTCTTAATTCAAACTGTAAGTATACTCAGGAATGGTTGTGTTTAATGCATTTACCTCTCCTCTGACTTATTTCCCTCTCGGTACTCAATAACAAAGTTTGAATTCATGAGGGGCTTGTGAGATGAACTCCTTAAAGTTTACTTTTCCAGCTCTAATAATAATTCAACTCCCGCTAGTCTGTTTGAGGTTCACATTATGTATACGTCTCCAGCATACCTCCAAAAGACTTTCTTTTTTTCCTGCATTTAAAAAAAATGTGGGTTTTTAATACGTGATATCAGATCGGTGTAAAATAGTGGTTCCTCGTTGGTATTTATCCTATCTAGCAACCGTGTTCTATGCATTGGTTTTTACACTGTAGCCTTTAATATAATAATTTAATTTTTTATCAGTAGTATACGGTAATATATTTGCTCCTTTTCTCTGCCTGATTAAAGAGATTAATCCCAGTTCTACTCTGTACTCCAGAATGGACAACTTTATTTTTGCTGTCTTCAGAGGATCTAGAATGAATTGGAAGTGAAGATACCGGCTTTCCAGTCCCTGATTTTCTCAAGAGAGTTATTTAAAAGTTTCTCTCAAGAGAATTTTTTACGAGTTTGGAGCCCAGCATTGAATTCGGTGCTGGTATAATGTGGCCGTGCAGCCATTCGCCTCCTGGTGTCCCGGTTCACTTTGCTACTGAAAGTGTGGTTGAAAAAGGCTTCAGATCACTTGCCTTTTTTTCCCCCCAAACTCTTTTTCTTTACATAAAACCCCCAATGATAAATTCATCTTGCAAATGGTGGGTAGATCAGGCTTCATTGTTTTGCGCTTTGTGTTGTAGCAGGAATAAATAACCTTTTCCTGGTCCTGCTGGGTCTCACAGCATGAAAAGAGAAGCAGAGGTCATCTATAAAACCCTTACTGCCGTAGCTGTGCATAGTCTTGGAGTTTCCCTAGTGTCTTTTTGAAGTATTTAGGGGGATTATTTGCAGGCAGTGCTAACACTGGTATAATCCAGCAAACTCCTTGGCACTGCCTACCATGCTGCGTCGTGTGTTTGACAGAAGCATTCTGATCCTCCACTGTAAAGAGTTTCTGCCCATCAAGATATTCTTCAAAATGTCTTCTAACTGTATGTTACACGCTAATCTGTATGCTTGTGCCAGTTCGCTTCAAAGAAGTTTTAAATTAAATGCACGTCCTTCTGAGATTGATAGAAATACTTGGCATGAAATGGGAGGACAAGTAGTTGAGCGGAATGTGATCCGCTATCAAGGATACTGCCAATGGTGTATGTATGGACAAGCAGGCAGCAAGAAGTTACCCTGATCCGCTGTGTGGGACTTGGTATATTCCAGTGTTGAACTGGAAATAATTAGGGTTGGAGAGCTGGTGTTCTAGAGCTTGTGGCTAGATACTGTATTTATGCTAAGGTCTAGCAGGTAGAGAAGTTTATTCTCTGGTTATTGATAATTGACAGGATGGCAGCTGTTTAATTACTATTGACCTGTTTGAATTAACCTCGCAACGCTTATCTCAGTTTTAACAATTTTTTTCCTCCAGAAACTAGAGGTATAGTTTCTTAATTTCATAAAGGGATGCATATCTGATCTAACCAAAAAAATGCAGTCAACGCTTGGTATCCCTGATGCCTGTAAGGAGAAGAGCGCACTAGCCTGGGACCGCACTAGAGCAGCACCATCACGGGTGTGTTCAGGGACCGGCTGCATCCTGATCTGTCCTAGGTTTAAATCTGATACAAGTTCATTAGTTGGACCTAATTACACCAAGTGGATTTGAGAAGCATGGAGATCTTGGCAATGAGTAAAGAGTAAAAAACGTACCTGGCAGAGAAAGATCTTTCTATGCGATACAGCTGTAAGATTAGGGCTCAGTTTACAAGACAGTCTCTTGTAGCTTATATTCATGCTAAGGCTGCTTTGATTAGCGCACGAGTGCTGGCCCCTGCTCTCCAGTAGTTCCAACAACCCTTTTAGGCTTGTCTTTACCGTGTTCTCAGAGAAAGAAGGTTTCGTCAAGGTTTCTGACAACAGAAATGGCAAAGCAGGCTATGGAACAGGTTCACTTTTATGACTTTTTGTAATTGGCATCAGTAACTGAAGAAATCGGAACTTAGTTCTCATTTTTTTGGTAGCGGTGAGATGCACCCTGAGACCACTTCGGGTGTCATGAGGTATCTTGAAAGGTGCATGAAAATAAAATGTCAGGGAAAAAAAAAAAGGGTTTATGAGAATTCACTGTTGACAGTCCTGCAAAAACAACCTAATAGCTAATACTCTAGTTACTTGCTTTTCAGATAATATAGGTTTATTTTTGTTCTAACATGTCTCTGTCTCTGATATATCTTTTTTGTTTCCCAAGTCCTGCATACATTTGTATTTTGTGATGTGCTTTTTATGTTGCTTCTGCTGAACTGTCATTCTTTGTGAAAAGAAATTAATAAAGCTAAGCCAAAGGGGAGGTGATTGACTGTCCCACTTGAAAAAAAAAATAAAAATATTTTGCTTGTGATAATAAGCTCAAGACGTTCTCTGGGAATTGTACTCCTATAAAATCCTCTTTCAATTGAATTTCAGGATTAAAATTTATGCAGCCATTTGGTATCATACTTTTTCCTTCGGGAGAGATAAATATTTCAGTCTTTGAACAGTGGGAAACTGAAGACATTCACCAGTAGCCCCAGCTAAAATTGCAGTAGGCTGCTGTGCAATCCCAGTGATGAATAGCATGTGTTTGCATTTGGAAAATATACAGTAAACACTGCGAGTATAAAGCATTACAGACAAAGAGATGGATCGTTTTCTCTGGTTGTTACATAGGCCCTTTGAATAGTTGTTTTGCAGTTTCATAATTTGTTGCCACTTAAATAAGTCAAGGATTTTTTCTTCAGCTCAAAAACCGCTTAGTGTGAGGAAGACACGTATTGCTTCTTTAGCAAAGCATCCATTAAAACATGAGAAGCTGAAGATCCTCATGGAGTAGTTTAATTTCCAGAAAACACCCACAAAAGCAATTACATATTTAATGAATAATTTATTTGGGGCGCTTTAGATCAGATTCTTGTTCACCGTTTCTCACTTCATGCATTTCAACTTGGTAATCGGTTTGGTTCGTACGGATAGGTTTTTAAACCCACCTAGATCTCCTGTCTGGAGAGAGTCAGAGGTCAGGATGGGGTCTGCTCTGTCTCTAGATGCTCTCATAGTGTTTATTTCCTCTGTGATTTTTTTATTTTTTTTTTTAAAGAAGGTGATAGAAACAAACTGAAAGATTGAGTCTAATGTAGAGTTATTTATTCCACTAATGATAATACCCAAGAGGAAGCTGTTTTTTGACATGCTTCACGTACCATTATGGTATAGTTTTAAAATGTACCTCCAACAGCAAATTCCAGATACCCCACCTACACAAAACAAGATGATAGGCACCCTCTTAAATTGGTAATTCCCAAACCATTAGGATGTGAAGGTCAAAGCACCACTTTCTCATCTTCACAGAGAAGTCTACAGCTATCCAGCTAGTTCTGAAAACCTGTTCAATTGGGCTTTTTTGACTCTTCCATTTTCTACCCTCTACTGGTTGCTCATTCGTCAGATCTGCAAGGCTTGGACCTGGTACCTTTACGGAGTGCCATTATCCCCTCAAGGTTTTGCACGGTGACGAGGTTCGGCACCCTTTCATCAATTGCAGGATGAGAGTTCAGTACATGAACTCCGTGGGCAGAAGGCATACCAGGTTTTCGGGTTTTTGTATGAAGTATTTTGCTTGTGTCATTGCTGTAAGAGTACATAAACATACTCCGGTACTTCCTTTCACTTATACCTCAATAGGTGCTTGTAGCAGAGTGTTTGCATCAATTCTGCATGTACTTGATTATTTTGAAGCGGGAGCAGCACTTCTCGTAGGCAGGCTGTTGGAAAGCCTTACTGATCTTTTGCCTACGTAGCGGTGTTTATATTTCTCTTCCTATTATAAGCGGTTTTTTGAATCGGGTCCTCAGATGAAGAGCGCTTGTCATGATGGTGGTTTGCAATTTGATCGTGGTTTTGTAAGAAAGAACTTCACCAAGTGATTGGTGTTACAAGTCCTCTTGCATCCGAGATAATTGTCTTCCTCTGTCTTCAGATTATTTCTCTGAAAATGATATTTTATCCAAACTCACATTCTGGGGCTAACTGCATCATACTTAGTGGTGTGATATATAGGAGGTCAGATGAGAAGTTCAGCTGGTCCCTTTGGGCTGCCAACTCTGTGAACTTTTGAATAGTCCTTATTCAGCGAGCAAAATAAGCAGCCAGAAAAAGCCCAGTACGTTTTGTGAGCTGGACCGACTTGAAGCGGTGACTTCAAGTTGATCTGCCTCATGTGTGACTGGTATTCAAAAGTCTCATTCTGAGAATGGGAATAGGGAATTCATTTGGATGAGGAGAGAGAGACAACCTGCTTGCCCTTGCGGCGTGGGTTGTATGTGACAGAGCTTGCAATACAGTCTCCGAACGGTTTATAGCCGGGTTGCAAACAAAATCAATTAGACACCTTTGACAGGCAGGTCTATGTAACCAGCAGGTCTACGTTATGAGAAAGCAAAACAGCTAGAAGAGGTATAAAAAGGAATGGAAATGGATTTAATTTTTCACAAACTGATGTTTATTCATGACTGAGAGACTATCTAAGTACCGCTAGTGTTATCTGGAAGGTGCATATGCATTATTAAAGATTCTTTGTAGGTAATAGTTTGAAATAAAACCATGTAAATACAGCAAAAACATAATACATGAGAATTCCAGTGATTCCTTTAAAGAAACTGAAAACATGAGTAACAGACACTATGAATCTCAGCTCTCTTCAGAATCTGTTCAGAAAGGTACAAATGCACCTTTTACACAGGTACAAAAGTCCAGGATTTTTCCTGGTGTTTAAATAGCCCCGTTGGCCCTAAACCAATTATCTGATGCTATCAGCAGATCCAGGAAATGGAAGTAAACAATAAGGGGACAAATCAAATATCGCCTGATGTGTTTCCCTCTCATTTCAAGTCTTTTATCCCCTTTAAGTTAGCTCTTAGCACCTATTCCTGTCAGGCGTAAATTTTCCCTTTCCATTCCAAAGTTCCCTTCACCTCCGATAATTCCTTGAGAAAGCATAGCTGCCTTATTTAAAGAGAACAGTTCAGTAACAGCTTTCAGAAGGCAGCGGGAGAAAAGCGAGGCAGCACAACCCTCTGGGTAGGGCACAGACCCCGACTCTCTCCGGGAGCCAGGTTTCATCCTTGGCTGAGCAAATCCCGCTTCTCTCCGCGCTTCGCCTTGCCCCCTCTGCCTTTGCGTCTTCAGTTGCTGAGCTTTGTGGGGCAGCGTCCTCTCCCTGTGATTGCACAGCACTTGGAATAATGGTAACCTTGTCGCGGCTGCAAGGCAAATATTCCGTTTTATGTCTTTCAATACGTTCAGAAAAATCTACAGCGTTTTATCAAGCCCTGACAGAACAGGTGCCATTGTCTCGGGAGGTTTTCCTGTGTTCAGCAGTTTGTAGCGTCAGGACTTGATTTAGCTACACCAATTGATTAAAATGGCGTTTCTTTATATTGTGTGTTCAGTTCATTCCTTTCTCCTCTTCTGACGCTTAAAATGAATTAAATATTTCTGTCTGGAACTTGCATCAGCATCTCTCTGGAGTTAACATTGGTTTAAACTAAATCAGATTGATTTTCTTATTTTCGTTTGTGTCCGTGTCTCCGAAGAGAGCTGGTTGGTATGTTATGTTACTCCTTGCCTTATTTATATAAACAGAGTATTAATTCTTACAGGGGAAGAAACTAACTTAGCGGGAGCATTTGTGTAGATGAGGAGCATTGCTTTGCTGATTCTTTGGAACCTGTTGTCTTTTATTATAACGTTTAGGCAGTACATAATACGTTAGGGCATGTGTGTGTTTGCATCTTCTTTGTGATACAGTGGGCTATTGACTCTAGCTGGTGCAGAAAAACAATTTGCTCAAATATATTCTACTGATTGACCAGTTCTTCAGTGTAAATATCACGCCCAGGATTCTTGAGGAGTGAATTGTTTTTCTTAATGTTGTTGACTGACGACATCTTCAAAATACAGCCGTCAAGCCAAGTTGCCTACATGGAGGATGCATCCAGAGGGCAGTGGTCAATGGCTTAGTGTCCGGCAATTGAGTTGTCTTGGAATATATAGTCACCTTTACAATGGATACTCCCACAGCCCAGAGCGTTCAGCTGTTAATTCCACGTTCTTTGCTGCTGACTCTGCGCACAGTGGAACCATTGGGTCAAACAGCAATTTCTGGATGTGCATGCCCCAGGGTAAGGGAAGTCAGTCCGACAGCGTTGCACTGTAAAGCTGTGTGCAGAATATTAGTTTCATAGCCACATCGTTATATTACTTTTCCATCTTCCATTGGGCATGAGTTCCCCTGGAGGAGTGTTTGCGAGTCTCTTTTCTTCCTGACCTTTAGTTTAGAGGAACACATCAGCCAGCTAAGGCAAAATCTGCCTTTGTGTCTAGCGCAAGTATAACTCCTGCTGAACTTCCATAGTCATTCGTGAGCCCCTCTTTCTGGAAATGTGGCAGATCCTGAAAAAAAAAACCAAATTCTGGGGAAATATTTTAAGAATATCCCAAGGTTTGCTCCAAAGCCCGTTTAGCTAAATCTGCTGCTGCTCTCCATCACACGTTTGAATTGCCTGACAAATGCTAGTAATCCTGACGCACGTCTGTGTGAGCTGAACAGCCACGCTACGGTTTGGGCAATATTTCTTTAAGCCCTCTAAATTGCTAGGTGTTGTAGATTCCCTGAAAATGAAGCCACAAAGTGCTTGACGCTTCTGCCTGGAAATACTGTCTTCAGATTTCAGTTTATCTACTCTTAAAGATCTGGAGAATAATAACCTGGGATGGAAAATAGAAATAGGAATATAAACCTAATTTTTGAGAGGAAGTATTTGAAAGTACTCATTCCACGATTGCAGTTGATACTGAATATCCAAGACAGATTTAGTTTTGCTCACCCCAGTTACTCAACTGGAAGATGGAAGGATGCAGACGAGTCCTGTCCTTGCAGTATCAGGCGTGTTTATACGCGTTTCCAGTTCTGAACGTCTGCAGAATGGACAACCCTACGTCCGCTCACACAGAGGTGAATGTGTGTTGTTAGCCATCAAAAAGAAAAACCCTATGAAGAGCCGCAGATCTTTGATACAAAAGACAATGCCACAAAAATAATCTAGTGCAAGAGGAAGAGCACAAGAGAGAGCAGTGTTGTCTTTTGTCATGTTCCAGTGGCTAATCTAGCAAAAGTGAGAGGCAGAAGAGAAAGGCTACACTGGAAAGAAGAAGAAGAAATGTTTATTTTTGTTTTAAGCGTGTCAGTCTATGCCGAGTGCTAAGAGTTGGAGAGGATGTTTGAAAAGGGAGGGAGGGTATTCAAACTTTCTGAAATATGTTCTCAGGATCATAGATTGATTTTTATTGTTCTTTTTCTCCCATGGTGGTTATAGCCTGGTGCTCTGACTACGATCTCACAGCCTGTTTCTGTGTAAGACATGCTGCTCTTAGAAAAAATAAATTCAGGACTGACATAGAAATGTCAGAAGAAATGATTTCTTCATATCCTGTAGGTAGTCTGAAAGGCAAAGTGAGTTTATATGACTCTCAAAGGTCTATACACAAGGAGGTAACCCAGTCTGCAAGAAGCCTTTTATTTATGCAGGATTGTTTGTTATGCTTTAAAGTTTTCCTCCCACTGTCTTCTGACAAGTACAGAATCAGCGCTGGTTGAAAAAGCTTCTAGGAAAGAATATATTTGGTGTACTGGTTTGATGACTGATCAGCAGTCTGTCCTGCTCCGCCACATCTAAAGATTTGTGTGTTTGAAGATGAAATGCAAATTGTCAGTAATTGCATTCAAACAGCCGTGTAGTGTGAACTTATAAAACCACTCCATTGTACCGTCGGCTAAAATTGACCATCCCATAGATTTATCAGCAGAACACAAAGTAATTGCTTTGTCACATCTAGCCTTTGGGAACGTGAGGAGAAGGGCGTTGGAAAATCTCCAGCAGGAGATCAGAAAAAAGATGCGTCTGACCCAGCACTGATGGTCATTTCACTATTAAGTTCACTGATAGCAGAGTCAGAACAGGATTTTGTATTATGAATATGGCATATTACCTCTTATATTTAGATTTTTAGGTACTTAGATATTACAAAGACGAAAAGTATAAAGGCAGTCAGAAAAAGGATTTCAAATGTTTGGATAAATATTTATAGTTCTGCTGTCTGTGCTTTACATGCTTATATTCTATTTTGATCTCTGCAGTCAGGAGCAAAACTGAGTATGGCATTTGTGGAGAAAATAGAAGAGCTACCTGTTCAGCCACAGCACTAATTTTCCTACAGCAAAAAAAAAAAATTAAATATTTTTAAAAATGCATATTTAAAAAAAAAAAAATTATCCGTCCAGCATCTCTCTGGAAAGTGACCAGCTGCCAGGGGAAAGAAGTTTAGTACAGAAACTTGGTGCCTGAGTTCTGTCGTCACTGCTGGTTGAGCATGTTCTATAGAAACAGGTTAATGGAACCTAAAAATATCGTTTAAATGTAATTCAATTGCAATACAAACTGACTAAACCCTTTTGTGCTTCGAACCTTAACTTTTTAGAATAGGTCTAATATCAGGAAAGACATGCTGAAGGTTAAGCATGAAAGAGCTTTTGTGACTCAAGTTAAAAATTTGCCTAAACGTTTAATTTAATGTGCAAATAAAATCAGGGATTCTTGCCGCAGCTGATGGTTCCCCCGGAGGAAAAAGGTAAATTGCTGAAGGGGAAAGAAAAAAAAAATAAATTCAGTTGCTATGGGATAGATGAATGCCTAGAGGTGCCGCAGTATTGGCAGACATGTCAGATATGTGAAAGCTGAGTATCTGTGAGAAGGAAGTGGATTTGTTTTGCAGTGTTTACCTGCCTGATTGCTTGCATTGCAACGTAGGTAACACCACTGCCGTGAAGAGCAAACGTACGTCATGGATCTTGTGGGAGACTACCTTTTCCCATTCAGCCCCCAAAGTACTGTTTGGTTTTTTTTTTTAAAGTCTGATCATGATTGCTTTATTTAAAAAAAAAAAACAAACAACAAACCAAACACGGAAAAGCTCTGTACCTAGGCAATTTGCTACGTCCCTTTAAAATACTAAGTTATAACAGCATCATTTATATGGTTACACAGGAATCACCATTCAAATTATGAAACTCCCTCAATTTTTTGCATATTAGGTCTTCACAACTTACCTTAGCTCCTAATATCACCCGAGAAAGTCCAAGACTTCTCTGCAGTAGAAGGATCTTGCTGTCAGATCTTAAAGGATCTCAAGGAATAGTATCACAGTGTTGGTGACAGAATACTGTAATTCTGTGTTTTTCTTTATCAGTTGCATTTTCAGGCCTTGGCTTTACCACCTTCTACTTAGCGGGAAAGTTACACTGCTTCACGGAAAACGGCCGGGGGAAGAGCTGGCGGCTTTGTGCAGCAATTCTCCCGCTCTACTGCGCCATGATGATTGCCCTGTCGCGTATGTGTGATTACAAACATCACTGGCAAGGTGAGCTATACAGATACCTTTTTTTTTTTTCCTACTTTTTTTTATAAGCCTTGTATTTCTTTGATTTTTTTCTTTTTTCCATTAAATTGCATGAGTCACAACACGATAGTAGGCTATAGATTCTCCTTGCTCCTGGATTGATGTTGAGGGTTTCAATGTCTGAAAATACTGCAGGGCCCTTTACTGTCCTGTATTTTTATAGACGCAACGTACGTCATCATATTTATAGACAAATCTACATCAGTGGGTTTTTTACAACATAGTTTTTTACAAATGTACATCAGTGCCATAGCCGGGGTGGATGGATCCAGCTGTAGGCCGGATCTGGCCCATCAGAGTAGCTTTGTTGTGTGGCTCGGTCCTTGCCCACTGCTTTTCCAGGTGCCTGCTAGGTACCTGTTGGATACGTGAGTGATTGCTAATCTGTGGTCGCATGTGCATTAGACTAGACTGAAGCATCTGTGCGTAGCTAGTCATTGCAAAGATGCCCTCGGTCATTTGTCTACATTCTGGTCATTTGATGCACGCGATGTCATACAGTTTTTCATTCAAATCAAAGTATATTGGGCATGAGGTGGCTTCGTGGCCCCTCCTGGAGAAGTATAAAGACATTGCATACGAAGCTACACAGGAGAGGTCGTAACATTCTGCCCACACTGAAAACCTTGCTGCAAAGTTTGATGTTTTCTGTTCTCTTAATTTTTTTGGCCAAGGTTGTAATTGCTCCCGTGGTGTCAATTCCATACTTTCCAAAGTCGGGTCCTACTTAAGGAAGATAAATGTTTCATTGTCTTATTATATCCTATTAAAAATTATTATCCATAGCTTTGGGCTGCAAATATTTCAATGCTAAGATTTTGTTGTACCGACTGGATGTTAGCGTGATGCATTCAGTATGGTACCATACCTGTGGTAACAATGCTTATTCATTAATTTGTAACTGCTAATAAGTGCTGAATGTATTCGATATGGATGAGTAGGTCATTGTAGCAGCGCGCAGTGTCTTTCTTGATCATAAAGTATATCCAAAAGCTAAAGAAACATGCCGCACAATCTTAAACCTTACCTTTGTGAGGGAACGACAGTTATGGACAGAAGGGGAGATGGCTCCTAAGACTCTTTTAACAGCAGCGTTTGGTATGTGGGCGAGTTGTATAAAATGTCTGCTCTTGGATGAACCTGCACCCTTCAAAGTCTTCATATCATGAACAACAGGGGATATTCTTAAGTGAAGCATCGACAGTCTGAAGGATGCTTAATCCTAATGTCTTTTTCATTTACTACTTACTGTTTCTAGTGGAAACTTTGGATCTTCATATTGTGTGAGCATTCTGGTGTAAATGAGGCGTTGTTATACTACAATGTAACTAGAGCAGATACCTTTCAGGAGGTTTCTTAGTGATGTTGAATTAACTAGCACTGACCTTCGTAGCTTCGGGGCTATGCCGCAGCATCCTCTCTTCCCTCACGGTAGGCACTTCTGGAGTGCGACACCAGTCAGACCAGATGCATCTGTCACAGGAAGGCTGTTGTCTCAGTCCTTTAAAGTTCAGGCGTGAGATGTAACTGATACGAAGGCTATGCTATTTATTAATTACACATTTATTTTACTAAGTTACAATTCTATGACTTCATTCTATTAAGTTGGAGTTATACCACACCTTACCCTCCCACACTGAGACTGTCAGACACGGACCTGGTAAAGAGCATGGCGTGTTGTCCACATGGCTTCCCTCCAGCATCCACAGATCAGTTTATGACTGTCCGTCAGCATCTACGCTTCCACTGTCAGAAAATCCTACCATCCATTATTTCTTTTACCATTTCTTGACCCTCTTTCTCATCGCCTTTGTACATGCCTTTCTCCACTCATGTCTCCTCCTCAGTGATTGTAATATTAACGTTCTGAGACCACTCAATGGCTTTTTAATGTAAGGATAGTCCTTACGTTATTACAGCCTGTAATTACTACTTCTCTATTTATCCCCATATTCCTATCAGAAATACCAGACTTGGTATTTCTAATACTGTTATGTAGGTCATCTTGGCTGTATGTGGTATTGCTGGTATGGTACTGGTGGCCTTGCGAATTATACTCCCCTCAAGGTCCTGAGCGCTCCTTTCAATTACCTGCTTCATACCAGTTGCATATTGTTTACGTTTTCTAAGACATATCATTGTGTTGGTTCCTCTACATAGTTTCAATTAAGTACAGCATATCTCTGTCCCACTGAGCGTTCCTTATCTCGTACTACAGTCAGCACACTAGAGCAAGACTCGTCCGTGCTTTTTCTTGCTCTGTTTTTTGTGTGCAGCATCCTGTTCTCCCATAGCTGCTTAATCACCAACCATTAGCCTTGACATGTTCTTTAAGGAGTCTACTGGTTTCCTGCAGAGCTCCTTGTCTTGTTACAGGGCTCATTACTCGTCTTTGCTCACCGACACTCTGGCGTCGGAGAGAGCCTCCCGCACAAAGCTGCTGAAGGTGGGGTGTGTGCCTGGCCGGGCTGGCAGGCAGGACAGACGGCGGAGTTACGAATCTCATGCTCAACGTGTGACACTTGGCTGGTTTGATCTCCCTCTTAGAGAGAGGGGAGTGTGAATGAACACCAATGGGAGCGCACGGGTTTACTCTCAAGTTTTGAACACGTTTGCAGTTTGTACTGTCTCTTGCCAAGAGTAAGAATTACTTATGTACTGAAACATGAGCCACAAAGCAGATTATTATGGTGTATTTCATATATGATAGAAGAAAACTACACCCAAGGGGCTGTGACTCTGTCCATTACAACCACTCATATTTTTGTCTTTGAAGTTTAAGGAGATGGAGCTGAAAGCTCAGCTCTTCCCAAGCTAAGAACAGGGCTGGCAGGCATTATCCTGCAGGTGGCCGATGCTTTTACCTGAAAGAACCGCATTCTCAAGGGAGAGACTGGTTCACTCCGTAATATACAGCACAGAGGCTCAGGCCTCATCTTTTATGTCCATCAGAGTCAACCGATTGTGTTAAATTACTTCTAGTGGCTTTGTGATAGAGTCTTAACTATGCTGTGGGGAATGAACAAGGACCATCAATGTGATGTCCAAGACTGAGCATACTGTAGGTTAAAGATGGAGTGGAGTATCCTTACATTAAAAAGCCATTGAGTGGTCTCAGAACGTTAATATTATAAGTACTTTACGAGCTCCCTTCAGTTTGGCTGGCAAACGTAGTGTTCAAGTTCTCAGCGTTGGTATTGGTGAATATTAGGATATTTCCCTATGAATCGTGAACGTGCTGACTGCTTTTAAGTCCCTAGATGTCTGTGTAGGCTTATAACTCTGAAAAATGTTAATTTACTCATGAAGTAAGTGGAAATTTTAGGAGAAAAGTAAAGATAAATACCGAGACTGAAAGAATACTCTTTTTCCTTTCTGAGTAAAGGGGGAAAAAAAAAAAAGAAAGAAAATAAAAAGCTGTGGCTACCATGAGCTCAAACAAAACACATAATTGTTGTCTTCAAAATCAAGAGTCAAAATAGCTGCCTCAGTACCCCCAGTCAAGGTCAGTAAGCTGGAAATCTTTGGCATAAGTCCTGTAGTGAATTTGTATTACTGTGGTGCCCAATCTGAGGCCCAGAGTTGCATGCAAGTGTTTTGAAAGAAATTATTTCGGCAAGTTTTCAGCAAGTCTTGAAATACTGGGGAGCTTGTAGAGGACTGGCAGAAATCTGGTGTTTCTCCATAATTAAAACTAGTAATCCTAGCCTTGACCTCATTGTTAAGCAAAATAAAAAGGCATCTGGAACAGGATTCAACCAACCGCTGTTAAAGGAGGGTAATCTGAGAATTGCAGCCAGGTTTATAGAAAATGAATCTTGTCACAATAACTGAATACTTTACAAAATGAGTCAGCTGCCAGCGTGGGTAGAATAAGCTTCTGTCTGCTTGCAAATACTGCGTACGCACAATCACCTTTTAAAATCTTACTTGATTCTCTATTGCATTTGCTTGTGATAGATTTGTGATGTCGTTTTGCGTGTAAGAAGAGAAGGTAGGATGAGAAGGGATCCTCTAGATCACCAATCTAGTCCTCTTCTTCAACAGACAACTGTGACTTGTAATCACATTTCTTAAATTTATCCATCTCAATCTTAAATTTTTCATGTTTTCTTGCCCTAGATATGCCTGTGAAAAGGCTCTTCAGAATCTCACTCCTCCAATGATTAAAAGCCATATATTTACCCGCTGAAAATTGAACGACGTGCCCTTTGTCCTAATATATACCAGACTGACAAACTAGGGCATTTAATCCATATTTAACTATTTTAGACAAAAATAATTTGTATTGATTAACACCTCTTTGTCACTAAACTCAACAATTTGCTTTTACACTGCGGTTTCTTTGTAACTCTAAGTAAAATAGAGAAACACAGGTATACACAGATGGTACGGCGCTTAGTAAGCCCTGTTACAATAAAACACGGTGTCGAGCCATATTCTAGCCAGTGCCTTTTGTCTCACTTTCGTTATTGTTTGTGTTCAAATCTGAGGCTTTCCAGGCCAGTGTGTGTTTTCGGTGAAGTTTTGCTCTGGTTGCTTGAAAACGAAACACAAGATCAGGCGAGTATATTAGCAGGAAGCCTGGAGAACCTGACAACAGGACAAATCCTCTTGCCCTGCAGGTGCTATGCGATTCGGATGGAAAACTTAAAATTGCCCGTGTGTGAGAGCTGCAAATATCTCATTCCATGTCCTTATTTTATTTTATCTTTTGTTTTCTGGTAGGAGTATGGGATAGTAAATAGCATCGAAGAAAGATATTAAAAAAGGATTACATCAGTTACAGGCATGCTTAGCCTTTGACCTTTCAGGTGCTTTTAAGAAGACTTCACCCAGGTTGAACTTGTTCTTGAGAGCTATCTTTCCCCGGGGCCTTCCAGGAGCTGCAAGTGAAATGAAGTGTTGTAGCTGCAATGCCTCACTTCCTGAAGGAAGATAATTTTCCATCCTACATCCTACCTGCTCCCAGTCTGCCCTGGAGACTGCCTTCTGGAATACAAACCAGTCAAAAGTAGATCTGGCGTTTTAGCTGGCACCTTCCCTGGGGGTATATAGGCAGAGACGAGGAGCAGACCGTAGGCAGTGCAATAGTTTGAGGTACCAGTCAGCGGGAGAGCTCTGGATGCTGTGAACAGCATAGTTCAACTGTGTTGTTCATAAATAGAAAATCTGGTGGTGGTCATTGTAAATCATGGCAAACTGAAAGAAGACATGTGGGTTGCCTACCTCGAAAGGCTGGTCAACAGTGGAACGGTGGAACATCGTGAATGTTTAATGCCCCATGGAAGCCATTCTAGTTCCCTTGTTCATCTCCTGAAACATAGCTAACCCTGAAACATACCCAACATTTTTGGTATGCAAAATGTTGAAGATGTCCCCCCCAAATACTGATTTATTTGTGTTCTACGTGATTGTGGTATTCGGCTCCAAATTCTATATGAAAATTTGAGGTTCACATTTTCTGGATGAAGCACTTCCAGGTAATTTTTATTAACAGTTGTCACTACTGGCTGTCCTTTCCATGCTAACAAACTTCTGATTTTGTCGCTTTTCTTCTCTAGATGCTTTCGTTGGAGGGATCATTGGCCTCATTTTTGCTTATATTTGCTACAGACAGCACTACCCTCCTTTGGGTAATACAGCTTGTCATAAATCTTACGTCAGCCTGCTAGATCAGAACTCTGTGAAGAAAGAAGAGAGACCTACAGCAGATAATGCTACTGGCCTGCCTCTAGAGGGAATAACTGAAGGTCCTGTATGACTCTAAGAAATGTGCAGAATGAACTTTTAGCCTTCTCACATTTCCTCCAAACTGGTCTCTTAACACAGTGTTTCTTACTGCCTGTGTTTTTTCATTTGTTTCTTTCCTTTTTATAAAGAAAAATTATTATTTTATTTTTAATGCCATAATATCATCATACTTTAAAATTTTCCGTTCATGTTGACTTACTGAATTATCTGTTTTCAGTCTACTGCAGACAGATAGATTGCTTGAGGGAAGGGGAAAGAACGTTAATAAAACCAACCCCACACAGACAATGGTTAAGAGAGTAATTTTAAGATGTGGTTGAGGATATAGTAGATCTGGAAACAGATTTTCTGAAGTACTGAGTGTCTCCTAGAAAGTTCTGGTCGTCTTCAGCACTCATTGATTTTGATGGGTGATGACTACACACAGCACTTCTCATCAGATGTTCAGCATCTGTTGCGGCCAGCCATTTCTTTATATAATTTGGTAAGTTGGGCATCATCCTTATGTTTATCTTGTTGCCTTCTAACATAAAAATCTCCATGTGCTGGTAGAACTTTGTATTAATTGTCAACTTTTGACAAGGTTATTCTGAGCTACTAATGATCAAGCAACCTAAAGGTACGAATGTGTAAGTGTAAGAGCCAAGCCTTGTGCATTAGTAGTTCCACAGGATGATGCTGACATTCAAGAAATTCCACGCTGTTAAAATTATCAGCTTGCAATAACATCTATGTTCATAGGATGGATTAGAAACCTGGTATTACATCATTAGCAATTTTTTGAGAGCTCTTGCAGTTATTACCATCAAAACAAAATGAAAAAGAACACCCGGGACATTCAACAAGCTGAAGTCTTTAAAACAAATTTTAAAAAATCCTGAAACTTTGAGGATAAAGAAACACAGTGTTTTCTGTGAATCTCGGTGTGCCATGTTCATTCTTGTGTAGTGACTCACTGCAGCATTGGTGATCTAAAGAAATGCAAAGATTTTCCTTTGTGACTTTGGGTGCGCAACCATGAATGCTTGTGGTGGTCTCCAGCACTGCAACATATCCAGAGGAATGCTGGAGACAATTTTCCGCCAGACCCATTCCACATTTTCAGCTCATCATGTTCTTGAGCATGGTGTTTGCGAAGGTTGGCTTGGTACCTGGATTGAAACTCGCCTGAATCAAAACACTGTTGGTATGGAGAAGTTTACTACATGTATGACTTTAGTTAATTTATTGTTGGTAGGATCCTGTTTTGTTAGGTATGCACTATGCAGTATACATCACATTCCTGTGAAACGATGTACCTTTGGATGGCAAAACGTCAGCTTCCAGAATTTTTTTTTTCTTAGATACCCTGTGAAAATGCAGGCAAATGTTCCCGACCACACCTTGGCGGTTGAACATTTCTTAGCCGGAGCTGCTGGTTACAGCGACCGAGATAGCATTGATCAACGACCATTATTACGGTGCTTTAGACTGGAGGAGACTGCTGCCATAATTATAATTTAGGTGTTCCTGTTGGAATTATGTATAGGCCTTGTAGGCATTTTGTGATTCAAACGGCCCGATGTCTTTATGTAAGGCTCATCATTTACTTTTCTCAAAGGTAAGCTTTGTAGATTTTTTTTGCGAAGAGCTACTTCCTGATTGACAACACTTGAATTTTTATAGAAAGCAAGTAAATTGGAATCCCTTCTAAAACAAATGTAATAATTGCATGTAAGAGGATGAAACCATACTGTATAAAAACTTATGTGATATTTGGAAATAACTATAAATAGGAAATAGCATTAAGAAACAGAATGTAATAGGCATGAACCCAGGAGGGTTCTGTAGAAATTAGGCCTGATCCGCTTCTAAAACTGACACCAGTTTGACTGCGTCAGTTAGAGGTAGGATTTTTTTACTGACAGTTACCATTATTCTGAGCTCTAGAATAGAGACAGTTACCCAAACATAACAGTGGTTTTGCTGGTATATATATGCTAGTTCACAAAACTAGCATTAGCAAAGCAAAATTATCCCGGCGTTGTGTTTGCACTGGATTTGACAGAACGCTTCTCTAGTGTAACTGAGATCTTATTCTAGAAATCCACCCAGTTTGATGGAGGCTTAATCTTTCTATAAAGTTTTTAAACCATCCTACAGAATTCTGTAGCAGGGATATCATTTTCTATTACTTCATACGGGAGGATTAATGAAAGCCCTGGAGTAAGGGTATCGTGTCTTCACATTGTATAGGGATTAACCATTAGCTTTTTCTTTCAGCAGGAACCCTAGTCTTCCAGGTTATGTGCAAATGTTAAAAAAAGAAAAAATCTTAAATCAAAATTAGAAGTTTAATACTGATGCATAGAGCATTTTGCATGTTTTTATATAGATCTGGCTTATTCTCAAAGATGAGTGGGGCCTCCTCACTGTGCTGTACACATTCCCAGTATTTTAATGGCTTTTGATACAAACAAGCTATCTTCTTTGGGATGGAGAAGGCTTATACAGCCCTCAAATGAGTAGTGGCTGTTAAAAGATTGGAATATGAAGTGTAATGCAGCATAAATACTTACGTCGCAAGAGTGATTGGTGAACTTTGCAAAGCAGTAACGAGTAACGTATTTTAATGGGATTAATTAAATTGAAAATCATAAAATGGACAATGTAAAAGCTTTAATTAAAATGTAATTAAAATTATGAAAGACTTAACGAAGTGAAATTTGTGGAGGGATCTGGGGGGGCTGTAATTACCAGTGCAAAGTCAGTGTAGCTAGGAAGGCATTTTTGTGGATCAATGTATTTTAATCTCATGCTTTCTCAACGTGAAGGAAATGTAATGTTGTAACGCACCAATAAAACAACACATGAATGTGGGTTTGTACATCTGTGTGTTATCATTATTTTGAGAAGAATAAAAGTTACAAAGTTAGTTTCATTAACAAACCACATGGGGTATTACAAAAAATCCCCGAGCTCTAATGGGGCTGCATTATTGATAAACAGCAGTTCCAGTACAATGGAACCACCTTCCTCCTTCAACCAAAATGTGCTGACTTTCATCCAAGAAAAAGCACAGTGTAAGTCTGCAAGGTTGAAATTTTTAAATATTCAGCCGGCTAAAATGCAACAGACCCCTTTCACCTGTCAACTTCCATATCTCAAATAATACCAGGAGTCCCCCAATAACAAATGGGATTGAGCTAGAAAAGAATAAAAAAAAAATCTAATAGAACATAACGGCAAGATCCTGAAACCAAGAGAAGCGTGAGATTGTGAACCTGTCAGCAAAACGCCCCCGCGGTGAATGCGTGTCTCAGGCGATGTGTTAGGAACAGAGCTGGAGTGTTTATGCTGATTCATTCTCAGATTTTGTTGTGTGCAATTTAGACCGATTTGGCCCTCTGTTCTTTCCCCGTGCATACAGCAAGTTCCTTCATCTTAATGGAAAAAACCCATCTTTTTCCTTCTTTCTTTCCATAACGAAAATATACTGTACTACGGATTTAAAAAATAAAAAACACACCTTATTTTTGTTTTATGGTAGTAAAATTCCATTGACTTCAGTGGAACTGCTGTGGGTCGCTAAGCACATCACATCCAGGAGGTGGAATAAAACCTTCACCCTGTTTTTGCTCAGACTCTTGTATTTCTAGGAGTATAATTAGCAAAATACTGCAACTAATTTGTCAGCAATTGTGGGGGTTTTTTGTGATAACATATCCCCCCTGAGTCAGAAAACTGTTGGGATGCTCTGACCTAACGGAAGGGGAAAGGTCTTGAACACAGCAAAGTTGGGATGACGGGACTGAGAAGGCTGGACACGTGTTTCTGTTGCTTTTGATGTTCGGAATGTCTTGAGAATTGCCACAAACAGTAGGTAACGATGATTATAAAATTTCTGAATTACCTGCTTGGCAGTGTTACAGCTTACAGTAGTGCTGTGCCAGCTGGGACAAATACAGTGCGGGTCCTGCGTTGAAGAGTTAGATAGATTTATGTTAATTCACGGAAAGAAAATAGAAATTCTGCTCTTTGTTACACTAGCATCAACCCTGCTGTGCTGCGTGGAGTTACTTCACAATAATACTCTTCTTTTCAAAGCAAAATTTGAGATTTCGGTCTTCTGTCACTGTCGTCTTGCTTCCGGTAAACGCTCATCAAGTTAAACATGGAAGAGGAGAGCCTATAGTTCCTTTCCAGACATACGTACCGTATTGCGGTAGGCATCCTCTTGTGGGTGTGCTCTAAACAAAGTAAAGTTTCAGGGCTTGTGTGCCTGAATATTTGTCTTGGGAAGGTGGGTCTAGAGACTCACAGTTACCATTTCAATAGGGCAGGAGAAAATCCACCACCCTGAAATACCATTGCTTCACCTTCAGGGTCCATCTGTATAACGGAGAACAGAGAGGTCCAACAGCTGCGTGAACATCTGTTCTTGATTCTATACATGCTCATAACAGATCATTTCTTTCCTGCAAGAGAAAACACTAAACACGTGTTATTTTTCTCCAGAATTCTCGTTGACCAAAGAGTCATAACCATCCTCTCCAGATGTCCCGGTGTTTTTCTCTAATGTGTTTCTCAATTCTTTTAGAAAGGCAATTATACATATAGGCAGCTCCCTTCATTAAGAACGCTTTGAAAAATTCAGAACAGTATAAATGAAATTAAAAAATTAAGCATATAAATCGAAATTAACAAAATTCTGTTTTACACAGAGAAAGCAAAAGTATCTCATGTTGATCAAATGTTATTTGTACCTACATGTTCAGTAGGATTGGTAATCTTTAGGTAATGACTTAAAATAAAGTTCAAGGCCGTGCTAATATGCATTAAGTCCAAAAAGAATAAAATTATATAAACAACAGGATAGCTATGGGATTAGACACAATGTAAAGATCAGAAATAGTTCTAAATTAGTTAATTGAATTTACTCTCTTTTAAATACAAAATTAAAGCATCCACCAGGGGTTTGTTCCCACAGTTTAAAACGTTTTTTAAAATTGCTAAGCAGGACCATATTGTTAAACGTGGGTTAACACCCACAGGCATAACCTATCGGCATTTTCCACGTTACTCTTCCCCATCTCTATAAGGTGTATGATCTCATTTACTCTCTTGGCATACACTCCATACCCATCTGGTAAGCAGAATTTGGACATTGCTCCCCTAAGAGGCTAAAACGAAATGAGAAGTTTCCAATAGGATACACCCCGTTCCATACAGTTTATTATATAGAGAACTCCTGTTCTGCAGGTGGGAAAATCATTCCCTGCTCAGGGACATGCTCTGAACAGAGCCAAAACATTACCATTTTGCCATTAAGGTAAAACTTGTTCAACATGTGTAGAATGTATAAAATTAAAATTGCAAGACTGCGGATAATTCCTGATATGCTGAAGTGAACTGAGATTCCTTTTACACTGGCACGTCGGCTGAGATCTATAGGATTTCTGCTTAAACTGGCAGAGATAGCCAAGAAACCATCATTCGGTCCATTCAGACCAGATTTGGATCACGTTTAAACCCAGATAACGATCCTAAAGGCATCTGAGCTGCAATAGATGTACACCGAAGTTGCAGAAGTAAAGATCTGCCTGTTACTAATTTGCTGCCAGCTTCTGGGAAAACTTTCCATAGGGAAAATCGAGAGGCATTTGGGGGTAGTCCCTGTTACGCAAACTGGGTAGCAAGGTACGAATGGGGCATGAAATAGAAAATCCTCGCTCAGTGCTTCGACTTGATAAAAACAACACAGGGATGCATTTGATCAGTCCCTCAGTATTGCAGAATGTCAAGCATAAAAAACCAATCCCGCCAGCTCTATAAACCTTAAACCTTTGGACTGAGTTTCTCTGTTAGTTCGCCAAAAAAGCTCTTAATTTCACTGGCAGCTTTACAGCTGTCATCTGGTATTCTGTCGACCTACTAGAATTTAACATTTGATACGAAGACTCAATTCACGTGGTCTGAAACACGTTTATTTCCAGGAGTAGACGGGGCTGGGCACGAGGAGGCTCTGTTTTTTTATTGCAATGTTTATATAGAGTTTCCTTTTACTTGGCCTCTTGTTCACAGGCGTAACCGTGCTTTTTAATCACCTGCCATGTCCTCTGAGCTCCTTCAGGTCCCTTCTTTTCGTCTCCAGAGCAGCTGCCCTACTGATGAAGGGAAGGGGAGGAGAAGTGCTTGCTGACATCTACAGATGCCTTCTCCTGGATGGGGTCTGTCTCCCTCCTCTCCCTCTTCCATCCTCTCTGCGTTAGAGGGCTTCCGAGTGGCTGCCTCTGTTGTTTGGCTGTCTATTCTCTTGTTCCTGTTTGCAAACTGCCTTTTCCTGAAGTCGCAGCTTTAATGAGCTTGACAGACACGACAGACACCCCTTCTTTGGGGCAGAGATTTAATTCATAGACTGGAACGGTTTGACCCAACATTTGCCACTGTTGTTTCCACGCTCAGGGAAAGCAGCCGGCAGTTACTTTGGGATCGACTGTTTGGGTTAACTTTCATGCCTGGGTGTAAATGAAACAAATAGGCTGCCGGTAAGGGATCTGCACACGTAGATCAACGGCAGGGAAGTAGCTCACAGGATCAGAAGTGCTGCCACCTGAAAGAGTTGGCCCTGCATTTCCCGGCCCCTCCTGGGTTAAGGAATGCGCTGCCGCGCTCCGGGGCCCGGCACGCAGAAAGGAAAGATCTGCCCAAGCCCCATGAAGCCCATTGCAGACCTGCTCTGCCAGCAGGCAAACAGTCTGTCCCCCTCCCCAGCCCTAAGCAAGCCCCTGTGAGGAAACACGATGTTTAAACCTGCAAGTTAGAAATCTCAGGAATGGAAAAACCTGGAATGCTCGCATATGAATAACAAATGGAGAAATTGAGACCTCGGAGTAACAGTAGTCATACTGGGGCTAAACATAAATTAACAATGGGAAAACACTGAAATAAAATAGCTTGGAATATTAAGAATTAAATATATATGTATAATAACCCGTCCCAGCTTAATCCTGGGATAAGGTTTATCCAGGATACCTTATCCCGGAGTGGAAGCTTTTGTCTTTGGGGTTAACAGAAGCATCAATCTCTGTAAGCTTCCAAGTCTAATTAATGCAGTTATAAACAACATCTACCCACAACACCAAACAGAGCTCTTGGGGACGGGCTATCACTACAGGCCGCCAGGAGGACGCGGGTTGCCACCGTCTGATACACAAAACCTCTCACTCTTAAGCCACGGGGGGCTTTTAAGAAGTGGCTTTTACAATCCTTAGCATTGCAGTGAGAAAGGGTAATAAGTAAAGACAAGTGTCCAAATGCACTTCCGCTCTCAAATTAAAGGGAGTTCTTATCCTGGTTCACAGTTGGAGCAGAAGCAGATTCCTGCTCTTCACATTTTTGACGTTACAGGTCGAGCAAAGGCACATCTGACCTGCGAGCTGCTATGAGCAACTGGTGAGGGCACTTTCACGTGCGGTTTGGAGACAACAATTCAGAAGAATTCTCACTTCCCCCGCGATGCCGTCAGAAGGCAGGCTGCCAGCGCGGCCACGCTCCCAGCAGGCTCATGTGTCACTTTTAAGAACCTTCTGAGGCACAAAAAGCTTCATCTGTCCTGTCGTCAAACATCCTCAGCCTGGCACAGGTATCAGTTTATCATCCGCTTTTGGACCTGATGTGGCCACTTTAAGAAGAGACAAAGCATATCTAATAAAGCTGCTCTTCTTCAGGCCACCGTCTAATGAAACTACGTTTCTGTGAAATACAAAAGCTTTGTAAAATAATTTGTTCCGATTCCCCTTGTTGGGCATTTCTGGCACGGTGATGCTGCCGCCGTTGGAAGCCTGTCTCTGTCCTCCACCTTTCTGACGAGTCACTGCAGCACAATGGAAACAACCCGGGAAATAAAGACGACACTGATCTGCCGTTACAGGAACCACTGGTGTGAGAACCACAGCTAAGGCCAATTTTGCCACTATTCCAGTTAGCATCACTCTCTCAAAGCGACTTTCTGACACCGGGCAGAAGATGAAGAGATGCTAATTAAGAAACATGCCCATTACGTAGTTCCTGGAAGAGATCTAAACAAAAGAATATTTGATTTATTAGTCCCAACAGCTTTACCCATCGCCCCTTGCTGGACACACAGAGTAGGTGACTTTCACTGAAGGCTCCCGGGAGTCATATTATTGTCAAAATTCTTGAGCTTTGTATTCAATTCCTTGTATAAGGGTCATTAGGGAAAAGGAGTCCCCACTTTATTGAGGGTGGTATTTACAAATGATTTATTTTTACTCAACAGGCCGTTGAATAACTATCTCCTTTACCAGACAGGCTGAATACACAATACCATTGTATTAGTCTCTATTCTCTGCACATCATCCTTATCAGCACAACGGAGCATTTGCGTATACAAAATTCCATTTCATCTCCGTTTCCAGCCCAACGGATTGAAGCCACAATAAAAGAATCAGATGCGAGTTCTTATTGAAACCGATATAACACTGTAAAAAAGGAAGGGGAAAAGAACATTACGGCACTGCCACAATTTCACTCTAATCTAAGCGGTGTAAACCCATCTATGGAGTGAACGTGCTGGAATTCCTACCTGCGGCATTGTCCGACAAAGATAAAGCAACTTAAAGTGTGAGCGTGAGAGAGGCTGGAGCTGGCCTCGTCAAACAAATCGGGTCATGAAACAAAGGGGTAGAAACCCGGTTTCCAAGGGTTGTTTGGAAAGCCAGGAATTCCATTTCACAAGCATGTGATTAAAAAAAAATAAAAAAAAAATCGAAAATAGTTTTTATTCCCCATTTTAATAAAACTCAGAATTTTAGGAATATTTTAATGGAAAAAGCTTATGATCTCTCCATACAGCTCAGCGTATCAAGCCCTCTGCCAGCACACGGAGAGAATGATTTCCACCCTTGCTCTTTCAAAGCTTCCAACCCACTTGTGTCAAGCCAACGCCCACGGTAACAGGGTTACTCTCAAGTGGCTGATTTGTTCCTTCCTAATTCGACCATAAATTTTATTCCGGGCTGAGAAACCTCCCCCAAAATGTCGGTGCAACTATTCTGTTCCTGTGAATTGTCCTGATGGGAAATAGTTCCATTTTAATTTTTGACCAATTTATTTTTAGCATCGGCTAGAGTCCCCTCTGCTTTAATACTAAAAGAAAACACCTGGTAACCCCAGAGAGGCGAGCACAGCTGATCCGAGTGCTCAGTTCAAGCTAACGGAGAACAAGCACAACCAGAGAGAAACCCAGCTGCCTGCAGCAATATTTTAAGTAAGAGTTGGCAAGGTCAGGGAAAAGAAAGGGCACTGGCTCGCGGTGTGAGAGGAGGTGCTCCAGGAACTCATCGCTAGTAAGTGGATTTACATTTTCCACGAGGAGATGAAAACAGCCTCTATTCTATTTGGGATTTCCTGAGGTGAAGGGAAATATATTAGTTGTGAGTGCGTTTCAGCTGGGGATTCGTGCAGTTTAACCACGGCGTGGTTTAAGGTAGTACAACTGCGGAACAGCTTCTCGTTGTGGACAAAGAAGGGGCAGAAGAATTGACCTGTTTTCCCGATGGTCCTTAGTTTGTGGAAGGTTTTTGCAGCAGGGAGAATTGGAACTGATCACCTAGTGAACTTTTTCAGCTTCATAGGGAGTTTTTTTGCTAACCCTTAATAAATGGAGAAGCACCAGGTTTTGTGTCCTTAAGCATGTTCTCTTCTGCTGTTAAATAGAGCCTGGCTTCTAACTTGAAGTGTATTGACTTATAACCAATCAAGACTATGTATCTCTTCCAGCTTTACTTTTATGGAAGGATTATTCTGGAGAAGTTGACTGGTTTTATGAACTTCTATCTATTTAATGTGTATAGTAGTTTCTAAGGAGTTAGGCAAGTAAGTACATATTTTGCTGTTATGTTGCCCATACTAAAAATAAGAGGAAAACTTAACGTTACTTCTACTGCTACCTTTGTGTAAAACCATAGTTGTGACGGGATAGTTTGAGTTCAACGGCACTGGTAATGGCTATACAACAAGAAGCGTTTATAACGCACTTAATGCAGCTATGAAGTAAGGTGCTTGTAAGTTAAATCATAGAAAGACTGCCTCGTTATGTTGTGATAATCCACTAAATAACTGGAGTCACTGCCGTAATTAGTACTGATGTTCAGAATTGTACGTGAGCTGTAACACCCTCGGAAGCTAGTGAAGTAAATCGTCCCCTGAGGACTGTAAGCTTGCTTCTCCCCTGCTAAATCTTTGCTGGTAGTGCTGCTGACGTTCACCTGGTGCATCAAGATTGTGAGGAATTTGCTTAAACACCGGAACTAACAGGCACAATATGACCTAAACCACTCCTGTGACCTGAATGTCAATGGTTTTGCTAGGAGATACTGGGACAAAAATACATCTTCTTGTCAGCTGAACTCGGCTAAAAGCTTTTCTGTCACTTCCCCATCACGCTGAATTTTCACTTAATTTCAAAGGAGTTCACTCAGTTTCGAAGGCGGGCAAGAGGTATAATTTTCTCGGCGTGTTAAAGGAATAAAGGTTAGATTCAAAGGGGGAAGCTAATCATGCAGTGTTCAGGTAAGTAGAAAAAGATTTGCAGATACTTTCCTCTTCTCGCCCTGCCCTTGGCGTAGCACCACAGCTGATGGTTTATGGTCCAGTGGTGTGGACACACCACGTCTCTCTTCAGGCTAGATTGCACGTTTATGTTTTGGGTCGTTTCTAAATGCTTACATTAGTCCTCCCACTGTCTTTTGTGAGCTAATGCTAGCACAGTTAGAAATGGCTAAAAGCTGAGGTTTTAGTTCTAGTAGTGGGTTGTTTTTTTTTTTTTTTAATGGGCTCTTGGTATCTTTTGTGTGCAGTGATTGCTCGCTATTGTTAAACAGTGATTCCCAAAGGTGACTACTGAGATTCTCCTGTAAAGCACAGGCTCTTACTACTTCAGTTAAATGATGGATTTTTTTTTTTTATTTTTTTTTTGCTTTCAGCAGTGCCAGGTATGTAGCTGAGCAGTTGAGATTCTAATCAGAGGAGCCAGAATTGGCTCATATAAATGGGCGAGGCTCCACCTGATGTTGGGTGGAGGCTTTGTGGCTCTGGGTTTTCTCTGTAGTCAACAGACCATTCAGTACTTAGGCTGCTCTAGAGAAGGTTTAAACCTGCAGCTGAATCCCTGACTCTATTTAGGATAAATACAGACATCTGTCTATGTGCTTGGTAAGGAAAAGAGGCCAAATCTACTTGGGGAATAGTAGCATTATACTGTGCGTTATTTTCTATAAATTTGTCTGTGATTAAGGTGAGCTGGCAGGCGCGCTTATGCTCTTAAGCAACTCGTCATAAACTCAAATAAGTTCTTTACATGGGATAAACTTCCCTGAGATTTAAAAACGGGTCAGTCAAGCTGTTCCATTTCAACAAATTTTAGTATCAGTTATTCACACTGATACCCCAGCTCCGTTACAATCTTTCACTCTTTCCTACTACAAATGCAGAGCAGATTGCAGCCTACAGCAAACACAGAGAGTGGGATGGATAGCTGTCTGGGGTACACGTGGGTTGAATCACTTCTAATCACGTGTAATGTTTTTTTGGGTTTTTTTTTCATCCAACGAAGGACACGAAAGGGCTTGAGGGATAAAAGTAGCTCTCCTCTTTCCTTCTACTCTTCTGCCGGTAAACTCCACTAGAGAGGTGCTGTTTTCCCTTTTGTTCAGTGCGCGTTACGAGGAAGGTCTTTGGTGCTACAGAAGTAGGTTGTCATCTTGGTACTCTGAGGTCCCTCATGGCTTTGTAGTATCTTGGCCTCAACTCCTCATCTGCAGGAGTGTAATTGCCAAAGCAAACGAATCTCACCAGTTAACCCTTTCCAGGGTCCCAGTAACCAGATGTCAGAAGACTCATTCGAAACTTAATATTGAAGTTACCGACTTGGTAGGTTTTTGTTCAATGAAATGTGAACCCATTTTGACAGACGTGGGGTGGTTGTGGTTTTAGACAACAATTCTATTTAGAGGCCGCAATTAACATCAGCAAAAGTTTCCTCACTGACGGAGTCTGACAGAAATAATTTCTAATGTTTAGATCTGCTCATCCCCACAGAAGCGGTGCCCAAGAAGGAATTGGATTGATGACACTTCTTTTCTATTTCTTTATGATTAAATAAGCCCAGTGAAAACGTGGTGTGTCCCATAGACTTATGTGCGTCTAGGTGCAGAAGCAGATTGTTGACTACTTCCTCCTGGATTATGGGTGGGTTGTTCTGCTCTCCATCCTTATCTTCCAGCTCAGGAGGCTGAGTACCCTGGGGATAGCTGGTCTGACTAATGAAGACGGAGGCAAAGAAGGCATTAAGTATCTCAGCCTTCTCCTCGTCATTGGTTGCAACTTTCCCCCCTGCATCCAGTAAGGGATGGAGATTCTCCCTTGCTTTCTTATTGTTGATGTTTTTATAAAAGCTTTTTTTGTTGTCCTTAGTGTTAGTGGCCAAGTTGAGCTCCAGCTGGGCTTTTGCCTTCCTAATTTTCTCTCTGTATAACCTAATGAGATCTCTGTACTCCTCCTGAGTTGCCTGTCCCTTCTTCCAAAGGTGGTAAACCCTCCTTTTATTCCTAAGTCCCATCAGAAGTTCCTTATTCATCCACACTGGCCATTTTCCCCGCCCTTTAGACCTGTGACACTTGGGCACAGCCTGCTCCTGGGCCTTTAAGATTTCCTTCTTGAAGAGCATCCAGCCTTCCTGGACCCCTTTGCCCTTCAGGACTGTCTCCCAAGGGACCCTCTCAACCAGTGTCCTGAACAAGCCAAAGTCCACCCTCCGGAAGTCCAAGTTGGAGGTTTTGCTAACCCCCCTCCTTACATCGCTACAAATTGAAAAACTTGACCATTTCATGATTGCTAAACCCAAGACGACCTCTGACCACCACATCTCCCACTAGTCCTTCTCTGTTTGTCAACAGTAGGTCTAGCGAGGCACTTCATGCATATCCCTTCCCACACGTTGACTTTAATACTTTCTATATGATCATGTCTTCTAAGAATATGCAGTTTTGCTAACCTTTTCCTGAAGCTTCAACATGGATTGGATCCTGCTGGTACTGACAGCTATTAACTTAAAAAAAATTAAAAAAAATTACCTACTTTTCAAGTCTGTGGCTGCTGTCCACAATCAAGCTTTGCCTCTGGTGTGGGACAACGTGGTTGAAGTGCCCCTTCCAGAGCTTCCCCAGGATGCATTTCAGTGTGGTTTTGGTGGTAGCCACGCTAGTAACTCCTTGAGCAGGGAAAATGAATGTGATGAGTAAACTTAAAGACATTCTAACTCACCACCACAATGATCAAAATTACACTGCAGCCTTGGAAAGCTGTAAAGCTTGTTTGACAGCCCCCCCTATTTATATAGGCTGTAAGTCTGGGAAATTTCAAGTCATTAAGTATTTATGCCTACTTCTAGTTAATATCATCCGAATTTTTATTAAGGGCTAGGTGTTAAATAAACCTTCCTTTCAGGTACTTAAAATCAAGTAGGTTAATTATTGATCTTACATATTATGCTTTTATTTTCTTCAGGTTTTGTGCTAAGTGAAAATCCTGATTAGGATTTGGACGTGGGGTTACTCCCTGCTTGGTTTGGTGGATTGTTTTATCCATGGGCTGTGTTGTGGTTTTTTGGAGGGCTTTTTGAGTGTTTTTTTCCTCTTCTTTTTCTTATTATTTTGTTGGACAACCAAGGGCTTGTCATTGTTAGATGACTGCGTGCCATGACCCTACTCTTACCTAAGTGTGCCAGGCTTCAGGGTCACTTCTTATTGAAATGGGATCACAACAGAGGTCTGAGCTAGAGAAACAAAGTCAGCAGCTGGCTGAGATGCTTTGAGTGGAAAACTTTGTTTTTGCGCAGGCAGAAAGCGGTAGCTGGCTTCATTTTGACTCCCTTATTGCCTGAATCTCCCTTTTCTGCTTTTCTGCTTAGCAATCTTTCAAGGCAAATGTTTGGTTGTGTGGTTTTTTTTTTTTGAAAGTTTAATCTGGGGAATGGCTGAGGTGAGCCCCTCAACGAAGGGCTATTTTATCCCTTGTGTGAGGGCACACTCCAACAGCTCTCCCTGAAGCAGGTGGAGATTAGTACCATTCACCTGGCAGGACATGGACAATTTCTTCTGGATACAGCTAGGCATAAACAGTTTGCCTCAACTCTTTCGTTCATTCCAATTCTTGTGACCCACGAGACCGTGATGTGGAAGGAGGTCTGGTTCTCCTTCTCAATCTCAGTGACCAACCTTTGCTTGCCAAGTAGCTATTTGTCATAGACTTTGCATGGTTATATTCAATCCCTCATCTCTATTTTAAGGAGGGAAGCCATGGAGTATCGAAAAGAGTGATGTGCTGTGCACTGTCAACATTCAGCCTGGGACTACAAAACAGATGTTCCTCAGGAGGAAAAGGAACAAAGGCAACTTGCACTTGAGGATGCATGCTATACAAGAAATGACTGGAAACACTTCCACTTCCTTCACGGCAATCGCTAATGACCTACTGCATTTCTGTACAGTCCAAATTAATGTCAGCTAATTGTTTTACGACTTAGCAAGTCAGGAAACTTGTTACCTGTGAACAAAGGAGAAAACTGATTTGCCAGAGGACTACAAGGAACTCTAGAGGCTGCTTGCTTGGATTTGGCAATTCCATAGGCTGTGTTTTAAGTGTAAGATTAGATTGTTCCATCTAGCGCTGCGAATTACCTGTGAAATCCACAGAAATGTGGCTTTGTCCACAAGTATTGCAAGTGTTAGTGACCCATAGAAGAGATCACCGGTGTCTCAGCTGGGGTGGCATGCCCTGGGTGGTGCGTGTCCATGGAGTGCAAGTTCATTAAATGGGTGAAGGACAAGAGTGACAGCATGATTAGTCATTATTAAACAAAGTCCTTGTTAAAACCGTTATTAAACAAAGTCATAGAATCGTTAGGGTTGGAAGGGACCTTAAAGATCATCTAGTTCCAACCCCCTGCCATGGGTAGGGATGCCTCCCACTAGATCAGGTTGCTCCAAGCCCCGTCCAACCTCGCCTTAAAAACTTCCAGGGATGGGGCTTCCACCACGTCTCTGGGCAACCTGTTCCAGTGTCTCACCACCCTCATGGTGAAGAACTTCTTCCTAACGTCCAGTCTGAATCGACCCATCTCTAGTTTTAATCCATTCCCTCTAGTCCTACCATTACCCGACATCCTAAAAAGTCCCTCACCAGCTTTCTTGTAGGCCCCCTTAAGATACTGTGAATGGAAGCCTGTCAGACAATGTGTTATCAACATGGTGTGTGTGACTGGGAAATGGGTGTCTTCCCTGGGATACCATTCAGGAAGGTATCCCTCTTCCCACGGGGAAAGCTTCTATAATCTTCTTTACGTGAATAGTGATTAGAGACCCACTCTACCTTGATATAAGCAGTAAGGACTGCAGTGGTATTTTTTCCCTGCCTCTGGCCTCGATCCAAATTCATTAATTAACTTAAGTCACTTTTGGAGAACATCTTTAATTCTTCAGGCTTTGTGCCTCCTAGTAGAAAAATGTCTCAAAGCCATACAATTGATATATTTGGGATCTTCTCCTTTGTGTATGTTCCAGGACAAGAACATCTGGAAAGCTGCAGACAAATGACGCTAATAAATTATCCTGCAAACTTTTTCACACCCTCAAACCATGCAGTCTGAATTTGGGTCGCTCGTTTGCAAATGAATCTGTCTGTCCTTGGTTAGATAGATGTGCTGTAATGACTCCCTGGCACCTAGCTGCAGGCCATTTAGGATATGGTTAAGCTGGCTTCTTTTTGTGTCTCTAGCTGTTGGCCAAAATTAAAATCAGAGCAGCGTGTGAAGTGCAGGAGTGTTATACAATGCGACTGCAGCAAGAGATCAGACCCCGGACCTTTAGAATATTTGGAAAGTCTGAAATGGAGAGGAAAATATAAAACCAGGAAAGAAGGCAGGGCAGCGTGGACTACCCGTCAGAGTCCATCTGCACAAGGAAAGTGGTGGTTTCCTTTGAAACCCTGGTGTAATTTTCTAAAAACAGCCTAAAATTTACATGTTCTACTCATATAAAAATAAAAACACATACGGCGGGGAGGGGGAGGGGGGGAAGCAGTGAGGATTACTTCCATCACATGTGACGCAAAAGAAAGTATTTCAAGGACTTCCACTAATACAGGTTTTAATTTTCAGCAGAACGAAAATGGATGTGTGGGATTAGTTACATTTATTCTGAGCAGAACTTCAAGATCATAAAGATTGTGAAGAATCACTGTAGAATACTTTATTCCCGAAACAGTATGGCAAATGCCTCGTTATTGTATGACCTTTTGATTCCTAAACAAGCCAGGATTTTTACCCCCGAATACAGTATTGCTTTGGTTTTCTGTTGGGGGGGACGACTCTGTCACATTCCTGGGTGTCAAGAAACTGCACACCATTTCTAATGCTCTGGAAGGGCAGCGTGGGGTGCGATGGTGATGATGATCAGTTTATTCTTCACTGCAAAATCAAAACTCAGGACTTCAAGCAACCTACCACTGACTGTAGTAGAGATGGGGGCTTCAGAATCATCCATATTCTGGAGATCTGAAGCAGTTTAAGGCCAGGGTTTTGGGCGACAACCGTCCTCAAATCCGGAGCTTTGCTTCAGGTTAGCACGAGCTCTTAAACAACCAGTGACCGGGAGTTTTGCAAGGACCCGAGCTCTTTTGTTGTGCCTTGTTACAGCTGAGTAAATGAATTCTCTTTAGTCCTGTATCCAAAGACTCAAAACAATGTTTAGGGCTTTTGGAAGATGCCATTGTGCATCTTGAAAGCAAAAGTCCACTGCAATTCAGCAGTGAATTTGCCATCCTTGGGTGACCATCTAATTTGCTACTAATTTATTCTGGCAAGTTATCTATAACTCTGACTTTCTATGATGGCTATCTGTAATAACCTTATATATGCATGTTTATCCTACATCTATATCCTATTATGTCCTATTAAAAATTACATTAACCTATATTTTTGCATGATAGAAAACACTGCATAGACTTGTAAGCCACATAATTTTGCCAGGTCAAACTGCTGTTTACCTTGTGTTTCGGGGGGAGAAGCTTTGCCAGTACATAAGCAAATAACTATTAAAGGTGAGAACATCTATCAGCTAATATTAATCACAAAACAGGGATTGGATTGCCTGGAAAGAAGCATTTGCTGCCCCAGCTCAGTCAGTTGTGCCTTTGATATTCCATTCTGGAAATTTCTCTTTTGTTATTTTTATTAGCACAGCTACTTTTATAAAGGATCCGCTGTTTGTAACGTTCATCTCTAATTTATTTTTCAGCTTGTATATTGAATTGCATAGAACATAGCAGGTTCCCTTTCTCCAGTTAACCCTCCCAGTTAACATCAACAGTGCTTTGCACATCAGAACAGGATATTTTAAAGAGAATTTTGCTTCATTTAAAAAAAAAAAAAAAAATTAATTGTTCAAGGCCAGACATTCGTGTGGCAGCAAATTTTGTAGCTCGCTTGTGTAAGCTCTAATATTCAGTGAGAGCCTTAAGGATGCTATTAAAATAGCTCATTCGCACGTCTCTGGAGAAGGAAGGTTTTGCAAAAGTGAAGACCCCTGAAGGAGGCGGGATGGGGTCAGGCATATTCCTGCACCCCCAGCGCTCCGCGGTGCAGACTGGCTGCACTCACATCCTCTCCTGGCAAGGGCTCTGGCAAGGATTCTGCCTCTCGCTCAGCAAACAGCATCAGAGGAGTTTTGGCAGGAGGTCTAAACTTTGGCTTCCTGAATGGTACTTCCATACCTCTTGAGTTTTTACCGGCAGTTTATGTCTGAACGGCTTTTATTTCCTCTACATTAATTTGTCATGAATTAACCATTATAAATGATATACTTAATTTTAAATCCACCAAGGGATATGTCTGGAAATACCCAAGAAAGAGTGTGGATCAATTACATGGAAAGTTGGCCAAATAACCTGCATTTATCTTTACTAATGCATTTTACTCGCTGATGGCGTACCGCTCACTGTAATAGTGCAGCTCTTACGTTCCAGAGCAGGTTCAGCAACAGCTTAGCTGCACTTATGTCCTGACACAGAAAACTGGCAGGGAAAGCTTTCCGACCGGGGACAGCACACACTTGACACACCACACTGAGACACCTACCTCAGTGCTATGAGGGATAGGCTTACATGGCCACAGGATTAAAAAAAAAAAATATATATAAAATGAGGTCATTATATATATATGAGTCAGTATTTAACCCCTGGCTGAAGGTGCTACAACCCGTTATTACACTGAAGGTAGGATCTCTAAAGTAAAAAATCAAAGCTCGGAACAAACAACGGCGGTAGAAAGCCTCAGACAGAAATAAGCAAACTGGAAATAAGATACCACTTTTCTAAGGGATGTATTTCTAATCCTTGCCGATATTACTACTAGCTATAACTAACAACTTGAAGGCCGTGCATCAGATCTGTGTATCTCTCTAAAAGATGTGCTCTCATTAAATCTCAGGTTAATGGGAAGTCAGACTAAAGAAAAAGCATCATATTTTTTTTCTGGCTTAAAACCCATCGATCTATGTAAGTGAGTGATTACATTTGCAACTAGGGGAAAAAAAATAAAAAATTTCTGTCTTTAAAATTTGGACTCTGGCTGTGACATGTAAAAAAGATCCAAAGGAAAAATTTCAGAGATGTTCCTTAGGGTGGAATTATTTCCTTTTCATCGTTTTGCAAGGGAAGTTAGGTCAGGTCTTCAGGATTTACTAGAAGAACAAGGACCCTAAATACATATCATAAATTTGTTTTAGCAGTTTTAAACTTTTTTTCACCTCTCTTCTCCCCCTTGCCTTACAGTTGGGTTTTTTTTTTTTTAAACTGAGAAATACACATTTAATTTTCCAAATGTCTATTGCCAAAAGCTGTCAGGAAGAGTTTTTACTGTATTTCTTTCCTACTCAGGAGGTAAGGTTTTTCAATTTGGGGATCTTTCTCATTTTATAATTCAGCAATATTAACGTGGTCATGCACACAAGCAAATAGGCGTGTATTTTATGTAATCATTGTTCCAGTGCAAGAAATGAATTGGGTTTTGGCTCTGGATGCATGGGCCCCCAGTGGAGATCTACCCACTACATTGGAGACTTAACATGCTCTCCGAGCCTATCTTCAAATTGTGGAGCAAGAATGAACCAAATTATTAGATTTATATTAGGTTAGACTTGATGCTATTAAAAATACCTCACCACCTGGCATCAGAGAATCATAGAATCATAGAATTGCTGAGGTTGGAAGGGACCTTTAAGATCATCGAGTCCAACCTTTAGCCTACCCTGACAAGAGCCACTTCTAAACCGTGTCCCTCAGTGCCCCATCTACCCTTTTTTTAAACACCTCCAGGGATGGGGAATCCACCACCTCCCTGGGCAGCCTATTCCAATGTTTAATAACCCTTTCAGTGAAAAAATGTTTCCTAATATCTAATCTAAACCTCCCCTGACATCACTTGAACCCGTTTCCCCTTGTCCTATCACTTGTCACCAGGGAGAAGAGGTCAGCCCCCATCTCTCTCCAACCTCCTTTCAGGTAGTTGTAGAGGGTGATGAGGTCTCCCCTCAGCCTCCTCTTCTCCAGGCTAAACAACCCCAGCTCCCTCAGTCGTTCTTCATAAGGTTTGTCCTCCAGACCCCTCACCAGCTTTGTAGCCCTTCTCTGGACACGCTCCAACACCTCAATGTCCCTCTTGTAGCGAGGGGCCCAAAACTGAACGCAGTACTCGAGGTGGGGCCTCACCAGTGCCGAGTACAGGGGGATGATCACTCCCCTAGTCCGGCTCACCACACTATTCCTGATACAGGCCAGGATGCTGTTGGCCTTCTTGGCCACCTGGGCACACTGCTGGCTCATATTCAGCCGGCTGTCAACCAACACTCCCAAGTCCTTTTCTGTCGAGCTGCTTTCAAGCCATTCTGCCCCAATCCTGTAGCGCTGCATGGGGTTGTTGTGTCCCAAGTGCAGGACCCGGCATTTGGCCTTGTTGAACCTCATACCATTGGTCTCAGCCCATCGGTCCAGCCTGTCCAGATCCCTCTGCAGAGCCAACCTACCCTCAAGCAGATCAACACGCCCGCCCAGTTTAGTGTCATCTGCGAACTTACTGAGGGTGCATTCGATCCCTTCATCCAGATCATTGATAAAGATATTAAAGAGAACCGGCCCCAGCACCGAACCCTGGGGGACACCACTTGTGACTGGACACCAACTGGATTTAACTCCATTTACCACCACTCTCTGGGCACGGCCATCCAGCCAGTTTTTTACCCAGCGAAGAGTACACCTGTCCAGGCCATGAGCAGCCAGTTTCTCCAGGAGAATGCTGTGGGAAACAGTGTCAAAAGCTTTGCAAAAATCCAAGTAGATAACATCCACAGCTTTTCCCTCATCCACTAAGTGGGTCACCTTATCATAGAAGGATATTAGGTTTGATAGGCATGACCTGCCCTTCACAAACCCATGCTGACTGGGCCTGACCACCCTGTTCTCCTGCATGTGCCGTGTAATGGCACTGAGGAGGATCTGTTCCATGACCTTCCCAGGCACCGAGGTCAGACTGACTGGCCTGTAGTTCCCCGGATCCTCCTTCCGGCCCTTCTTGTGGATGGGTGTCACATTTGCTAACCTCCAGTCAGCTGGGACCTCCCCGGTTGTCCAGGACTGCTCATAAATGATACCAAGTGGCCTGGCGAGAACCTCCGCCAGCTCTTTCAATACCCTTGGGTGGATCCCATCCGGCCCCATAGATTTGTGCACCTCCAGGTGCTGAAGCAGGTCCCTCACCATTTCCCTTTGGATTAGAGGGGCTTCATTCTACTCCCCATCCCTGTCTTCTAGTTCAGGGGTCTGGGTGCTCAGGGAACAACTGGTCCTACTGCTGAAGACTGAGGCAAAGACTTCATTAAGTACCTCAGCCTTTTCCTCATCCTTGGTCACTATGTTGCCGGCCCTATCTACTAGAGGACAGAGATAATCCTTAGTCCTCTTCCTATTGCTAATATATTTATAGAAGCTTTTTTTGTTGTCCTTGACAACAGAAGCCAGGTTTAGCTCCAGCTGGGCTTTGGCCCTCCTGATTTTTTCCCTACATAGCTTAACTACCTCTTTGTAGTCGTCTTGAGTGGCCTGCCCTTCCTTCCAGAGGCCATAGATCCTCTTTTTTTCCCTAAGTTGCAACACTAGCTCCCTGTTTAGCCAGGCCGGCCTTTTTCCCCGACGGCTTGTCTTCTGGCACATGGGGACAGCCTGCTCCTGTGCCTTTAAGACTTCCTTCTTGAAAATCATCCAGGCTTCCTGGGCTCCTTTGCCCAGGAGGACTGCCTCCCAGGGGACTTTGTCAACCAGGCTCCTGAAAAGCCCAAAGTCCGCCCTCCGGAAGTCCAAGGTAGCAGTTCTGCTGACCCCTCTCCTTGCTTCTCGCAGAATTGAAAACTCTATCATTTCATGGTCACTGTTCCCAAGACAGCCTCCAACCTTCACATGCCCCACAAGACCTTCCCTGTTTACAAACAACAGATCCAGCAGGGCACCTTCCCTAGTTGGCTCTCTCACTAGCTGTGTCAGGAAGTTATCCCCAGCACATTCCAGGAACCTTCTAGACTGTTCCCTCCCTGCTGTATTGTATTCCCAGCAGATGTCCGGCAAATTGAAGTCCCCCACGAGGACAAGAGCTCGCGATCTTGAGACTTCTCCCAGCCGTTTATAGAATATTTCATCTGCCTCCTCATCCTGATTGGGCGGTCTGTAACAGACTCCTACTACGATATCCGCCTTGTTAGCCCTGCCCCTGATTCTTACCCATAAACGTTCAGTCTCATTATCACCATCATTTAGTTCAAAGCATTCATAGCACTCCTTAACATACAGGGCCACACCCCCGCCTCTCCTTGCTTGCCTATCCTTCCTGAAGAGCCTATAGGCATCCATGGCAGCACTATAGCTATGTGAGTCATCCCACCACGTTTCTGTGATGGCGACTACATCATAATTATCCTGCTGCACAATGGCTTCCAGCTCCTCCTGTTTGTTACCCATGCTACGTGCATTAGTGTATAAGCACTTCAGCTGGGCTACAGGTCCTTTCTCCTTTTTACTGGCGGGAGCCGAAATTCTGCCACCCCCAGACTTATTCCTAAGGAGCCTGGTTATGCCCCCTCTCTTTTCCAAGTCTAGTGCCAGCATGCCACCTTCAGGCTTTTTGCTAGCTGATGATTTTTGCATCATTAAGGTTCTCGTTACAGTTTTCTAATTAAATGAATTTTATAGGTTTTTAAACCCCCAAAAGTAGGAATTTGTGGTAGTGATGCGTCTGGTTTGGGTGAGGACGTTGATGTACCCCGAGCTCCTGCTGGCTGGCAGTTGGACAAGGTGTTCTCGCTCCTGCACCGTCCTGGTAGCTCACCGTGCTCTTGGAAAGGGTGATACACCCTCTCCCGCAGGGGACAGCGGTTATCAGCTGTTCCTGCGCCGATATGGATGCTTTTGCAGGAAGCTTTTTCCTTTCAAAGGAGGTTTTAATGCTTCACGTACCGGATACCTAAAGACTTGCATAGTCTGCCATATATTTATATTCACCCCTACTTATACTTTCAAACGTGGTTATGCTGTTTTAAGAGGATTTTGACAACTGTCAAGAAAGTTTTCCATTGCTGTTTTAGCTTAACAGTTCAGGCCTTCTCCAAAGCTGCTCTTCCCAACCTTGTGTTATTGGCATACCTGTCTCCTTGCAACCGTTACACTTCTTGCCATGCTTCTTTCTGGGGTGCCAAGTGTAGCTTGAATAGCTACTACATATTTGATATTTCAAAAAAAAAAAAATATTTTTAGAGATACCGTCCATAACCCCAGCGATGTGCGACATTTAAATATTTTAATTCTCATTCAGAATTTCCGCCTTTGTAGGCAGCAAGGGGAGATGGTTCATGGACCACATGGATTCTTTCTGCTCTGATCTCTACCTGCTCTAGGAATCCATCCTTACTCTCTGAATGGGATGTTTTATTCCCCTGCTTGTCTAATGAACTCGCCCTTTTCATCCACATAGCAGCCAACATATCTTACTACTTATCAGCCTGGAGAAGCGAAGGCTCCAGGGAGACCTAAGAGCCCCTTCCAGTCCCTAATGGGGGCCTACAAGAAAGCTGGGGAGGGGCTGTTTGCAAGGGCATGTAGCGACAGGATGAGGGGCAATGGTTTAAACTAGAGCAGGGCAGGTTTAGATTAGACATTAGGAAGAAGTTCTTTACACTGAGGGTGGTGAGACACTGTCCCAGGTTGCCCAGAGAGGTGGTGGCGGCCCCATCCCTGGAGTCATTCAAGGCCAGGCTGGATGAGGCTCTGAGCAACCTGCTCTAGTTGAAGATGTCCCTGCTGACTGCAGGGGGTTTGGGCTAGATGGCCTTTAGAGGTCCCTTCCAACCTGATGCATTCTATGATTCTATATGCATTTGGGTCCCATGTGTTAGTGAGAGCTCTCTCTCTCCGTGCTCCAGCTCTTTGCTTTCTACTGCCTGAGGCATCCAGCACCATCCTGGCACGTGCACCAACATCGTCACACAGACAGAGCACTTCTCTTCTCCAGCTGATAATCACTTGTACGAACAGTTTGCTGCTTTTCACCAAAAATGTCACATTCATTACAGAGCAGTATCTCTGTTTTATTGATTTCCTCTAAAATAAGTGCCCCCAATCTCACTTTCTGCAATTTAGCTAACTGTTGCTCCATCTCCTGCTTTACAACATATTATAGCAGATGCTTTTTGCCTTGAAGCTTTGCAAAAGCTGGTGGAAGAGGTTAGTCTTTATATTAACCCTTTTGATAGCCAGTTATGCAGCATTTTTTTCAGTTTCAGGGATTTGTGCTTTGTCTGACTTGGCAAGTTCTTGGATTTCTGCATTTCTAATGCTGTCAGATGCTGCCTCTTTTTTGTTGTTGTTCCTTCTGCTGTTATTAATGAGCTCTTTCCCCTGCGGGCCTGTTCAGCTTAGACCTCTTCACTGAGTAATTTTGATTTTTTTATTTTTTTTTCTGTTGCATTTATAGTCCCCAATCTGCTGAGACTGGCTGGGTCGCTTTGCCTTGCAGTGCTAATTGCCTTGTCAGGGGCTAATTCTGGGCCAGTTGCATTTCTGTGTGGCTTTTCTCATTTCCCATACCAGTCACAGTAAGGTCCCAGGAAGGACTTGCTTAGCTGAAGTTGTAAGATTATTTTTTTTTTTTCCCCATTCAGTTTAATTGGTGAAACTGAAGAAAATATCAGCACTCTTTCAGCTCCCTTTAAAGCACGTGGGTGTGTGTCTTCTCAGACTCCTGGAACAGAATTTGATTATTTAAACTTATCTTCCTGAGTTAACTGAACACCATTAAAACAGCAAGTGTCTCAAAACCAGATATTGTCAGAAACGAGTTGTCTTCTGACTAGATTTGTGGGGCAGATACTTGCATCTTCTGCTATTTACTGCTCTTTCCTTCCATTCTTCTGAGGCTTTAACTACCGTCCTGCTGCTTCTACTATCTTCTGCTCAAGGTGTTTTTGTTAATTTGCTTTGCTTCGGCTAGCTGTGTTATTTGGGAATCACCAAAGGACACTGACACATGTTTCCATGCTAAAAGCCTGAATTCTGGCTGCTGGGCTGGGGTGAGGTGAATAAGGGGCTTTGCATAAGGCAGTTGCAGTTTCTCTCTCACTTGCTTGACGAGGTCGTTCTCCAGAGCAACCAGGACTTTTTGCCTGAGGATTGACCGACTGATCTTATTACCAATAAAAAAAAAATGAAGGATTAGATAAATCCCTATGAAAAAAAAAAAATCCTTATGTGGACATCATACCTCAGAGAACTCTACTCCAGCAAGAGACAACTTGGTCCTTTATTAGAGTCCCTTTTCTTCCTGATTAATACCAACTTGAGGTTGCTAATTGTCTCTGAAAATTTATGTTCTGCAGCTATAGCGTGCCTGGCCTGACTGTATCCAACTGCAAGAATACGTTTGTATTACCTGATGGTTGAGTGAAATTTAATAGGTATCATTACCGTGCCAGTCAATAGAGAAATGAGCAGAACGGCTTACTGCAAATCATGTGCTTGAGAATAATGAGTTGACTCTCCTCATTATCTACAAGCTCTCTAAAAATGTCTTATCGACTGTGGTTGTTGAAGCATCAACTCAAATACAAGGAATTGCACAGCACTGAGATGCCAAAACCCCTTTCCATTCAGTGGATCCCGGTTGCAAATTCCCATTCTCATGGTGAAACAGTGCTGAGGAAGGGGAATGTGCTGCCCCTTGCTGCTCTGTGCGTGAACACAACAGCAGTGCACAGTAATGTGTTGCTGATGCAGGTGACGAATGATAACTGGATTAAAAAAAAAAAAAGCATCCACCCCAAAGGAAAGCTATTTTTGTTTAACAGCCTGTCTGTAAAATGTCTGCTGATACTGTTAGCCTAATACAGTCAATTGTGAAGCCTACGCTGGCTATCAAGCGTTGCGTGTGTGGCTTTATCTTGCTACGATATAAAATTCTAGGTAAGAAAGCAAATAGCAGGGCCTGTTGTGATAGAACAAGGGGTAATGGTTTTAAACTGGAAGAGGGGAGATTCGGAGTAGATGTAAGGAAGAAATTTTTTTACAATGATGGTGATGAAACACTGGCCCAGGTTGCCCAGAGAAGTGGTTGATGCTCCATCCCTGGAAACATTCCAGGTCGGGTTGGACAGGGCTCTGAGCAACATGGTCCAGTTGAAGATGTCCCTGCCCATGGCAGGGAGTTGGACTAGATGGCCTTTAAAGGTCCCTTCCAACCCAAACTATTCTAGATTCTACATGGGACTTTGCTTCAGATTGGATGGGGCAACCTTAAGGCCTGTAAGGTAAGCCTACTGGCTGTTAACTACAAAGTTGTCCAGATACCAGGCTCCCTCCACAGTTTGTGTTGTCCTTTTTGGAGGAGTAACAGTGTCTCTCAGGGCAGACAAGTGACCTTTACTCTAAGGATTAAGGCTGGAGAAGCTCCTCAGGAAAAACAGGCACCAGCCAATGTTTGATTTCAATCACCTTAAAACCTAGCTTTCAGCTTGACAAAAATGCCTGACACTTCTGCCTCTAGGCCCGTGCGTAGCTGACAAAGAGCCAGAGCACAAACCCCGTTGGGAGGTGCGTTGGGTTTACTGGCAGACGGGCTGATTGCTCGGCACTCGGGAGGCTCCTTTGAAGCGAGTTGTGCTGATGTTTTCAGCAGGGCTCGATAAAGAGTTGCCACAGAACAGCCCAATAAATCAGTAGCCCACGCGAAAATGTGGGCTTTTCAGTATTAGGTTTTAAAAGTAACTCCAAGAAGGATGGATGTCTTTTTTTTTTTTTTTTTTTCTTCTAGAGAAGAAAACACAAAAGGTTATTAGCTTACTGGGAAATTTATAAAAGCAACAAAACACAGAGGAACATGAAATTAAAATTTTATATAAACGGACTGGATAATTTTTTTTATAATGGCTGAATTGGAACAAAACCTTTCCCCTTGCCAATAATAGTAATTATAAAGATCTTGATGCTTTAATAAATACACTGGATAGGAGAAGTTGGACTTAAGGAATATTGAACTATTATCATAAAAAGAGGAAACAGTTGTATGGGGAAAACGGCCCTGGGGAGAGCCCTAAACCACCATAGTGTAGTTCATGGAAGTGTCATCAAGTGAGCTATGATGACTTGCCCAGCAAGTCCAAGAGTATCTCAAGCTAATGTGCTTAGCCCAAAATAAACACAGACTTAAATATTAAGTATCTTTAATATTCTACAAGAACGTATTTAAAATCTGAAAAGGGGAAAGACAAAGTGCTAAAGGCCTTTTTCATAATGGTGGTTTAAAAATACACCTGAAGTTCCTGTGAGTGCGTGAGTTAGGCCCTTGTAACGCTTTGCTTACACGTACCAAATGGACAATTTTACCTCTAATGGCATACCCATATTCAAACAGACAGTTAAATCCTTCTCAGCTCTTTGGGACTTGCAGATATGGACACAAAATAAAACAAACAGATGAAACTGCAATTTTCAGGCTATTGAAAATTTTAACTTAAAGTAGTAAGGTTTTTTTACCTCTAATTTCTTACAGTCTATAAAAGTTTTGCATTAAATAGTTAACTTTGTCCATCCTGCTAACAGCACAGACACTGTACTGCTTTTCTTTGACAGATATCAGAATTAGGAATATTTGCTAATATTTTATTGGAAATTAAAACTTAGAGAATTTTTTATTTAAAAAAAAAATTGTCTCACAGAATAACTTGTTCAGTTCAGATCTCAGTTCTCATTCTTTTGCTGTCTTGGATATACAGAAATTGAAAACTGTTCTCTCATCTAAAGGACGTGTAGTTCTTGTACAGTTAAATCTAACAACATATTTTTTTTAAATCCATTATTTAGGAAGGCAAAATCATTTCATGTTGTCAGTAGTGTGATGTGAATTCCTGTAGTTGGATGTGAACAGCTGGGGTTTTTTTTAACAGCTTCTATAGTTTGTCTCCTATTGCCTAATCCTAGTAGCCTGTGCCGTACAGAACTATGCACGTTAGCCCTTTTACTACCTTTTAAATAAGGATCTGACTAACGTGGCACAAAGCCTTGCATCTACACGTTTGTCTTGAAAGAAGTGACAAGCAACAGCCAAATTCTCAAATTTCCTATTGACTTCAACAGGAATTTCGAGTGGCTTAGCATAGCTCAAAATATCGGGGTGAGCAACTTTGTGTTGCAAACGCAGATTTGATTTTCACTTATGTTGAAAGACTGAACCAACCTTACCCTCTGCCGTCTTAAAATAAGCTGTAGCTTTGTATCAGGTAATTTGATTAACAATTTAAAACCCGTGAGATGGACAAATGGTTACTTGCAAAACCAAGTTTGGTGTTATGAACAGTACATTCACCAGCACAAATGAAATGAGATCTCAGGAATTTACTCAAATATGTCAATAAGTCCAGAAATGGGAGTATCATTCTGATTTTTCCAACTTCCAGAGGCTGTGCTACTTCTGTGTAAGGGAGATAAGGAGAACTCGCAGCGCTTTAATCCAGACACCAATGCAATGAGAGTAGTTCTCCAAGTGATTTTCAAGGACACGCGTGCCATGGTCCAGACCCTGCACTTAACATCTCTGTGTGCTGCCGGATCCATTATTAAAGGCAGCGAGCTGATGCCGACTGGCATTTTTAATGTGCGCGATCTGTGCTGTCCTAAAAGACAGACCATAACAAGAAGTCTGAGATCAAGACCTCATGGCCAGGGCTTTTATTCAAACTATGCTGACCTTTTCAAAGATGTTTGGGCTTGTCGTTTTTCCACCCAGTTCATGGCAGTTGCTACAGGTCTACCAAAAGCAATATTCACCAGGTCTGTCATGGACTGACTTGGTAAACTTGTTACCTGAAACTAGAAAAAAAGGAGTTGTAGGTAGTTAACACCAAATTCACGCAGAAGACTGAGGACTGTTGTCGCTGGCTACCACAGCATTGACCACAGGTTCAGTTTTGGCATCCCAGCAGGGTTAATGGGAACATCCCTGGCCTGGTCCTTCTGCCAGCGTTAAATTTCTGCAGCAAATGTCCCCCCACAAACACCTCCTAACACTGAAAGACACTTGGGCACACAGGCATACTTGTCAGGATACTAGTACTTCCTTCTGAAAACACGGATATAGTCTCTTTCCAAGTGATTGGTAAAGAGTGCATTTCTGTCTCACCAGTAAATCACACAAAATGACTTAGCGGCAGTTTTGTACCGCAGAAGGTTAATGAAAGGGAAAATGGGAAGCGTTTGGATAATAACACCACATCATTTTGCTCTGAAAGTGCTTGTGTTTATACTGTCGTTATCCTGGTTTTTAAACAGACTAAGGGGGGAAAAAAAAATATTGAAACAAGTTTATGGAATAGGAAGATAACCAGCGAATGGGGAACAGTTGTCGTGAGTGTTTGTATGATGAGTAATGAAGGCTACAAGGGAGAAAGGACTTCATTGATCTAGATTGGGGAGGGGAGACAAGGGCCTCTTGTTTAATAATATACTAATGTGACAAGACAAAAGTTGAAATTTAGGTACGGAAAAGCGGACAGACTCACCTGAGGCCATACAGCGAGTCGGTGGTTAAATATGGAATACACCCCCTGGCTCCTCAGCCTGTAGGTGCTTTGTACTCTATAAAGGATCTCCATAGGCAGAAACTGCTCAGCAAATTCACAGGCAGCTACATGCTCCAGGCTGGGATTCCTCGGATCATTTACATCCCTCGCTTGCAATTTGTCGTGCTAATTCCACCAGCTCAGCACAAAACCTTGAGATTTATCACAGGACTGATGCTATCGTTCATCTCATGATCTCTCCAGTCAGAGCTGCCACCAACTTAATTGCGCTGTAAGGAGCTGCTGATGAAAAATTACATTCTGCAGAGAAGGGGCAAGTTAATACCAAAACTTGGAGTTATTTCATTTTGTATAAATATAGGTCTATTTGCTTATATGGAACCTTTTGAGTCTGAACAGCTGCAAGACAATAGAAACAAATGTTCTTCGATCCCTGTAGGGTTTTTGGCATAAACCTTTAGATGCCACAGTGTGGAGAGGAGAGAGCAAGAGCCGCGGATCTCTCAATCACCCTGTCATGTAGTTGTATTTCATTCCTCCGTTAGATGGGGTCAACTGAGTCCAGTTCTGTCATATTTTTTTCAGTATTTTCTGAAATCTAGCCATGCCCAAAGACCTGCAAATCAGCTTCCAAACAATGATTTTTACTTTTTATTTCCTTTTTGATAATTGTTCGGCTGCTTTCAAAGTTTTACAGTGCTAGATTCTTTAACTTAGGTCTGCATCTTCCCTTGTGTACGTGACAAGTATATCTTAAAATCTGCATGTCAATGAATTTCAGGTGTTATTTAAATGTACTACTAGTAATTTTGTAATTACAGTCAAGCTTTGAGGGAGCTGACAGAAGTAGGTAGACATCTCAAGTAAGGACTAATTTTATTCTCTTTGCAGGTAGGGGGAGGTGGCTGTGGTCTCTGCTTGCTTTGCTGAGAGCCCTCCTTCCTGGTCCTCTCCAGGCGTTGAGCAACGTGGCTTTTGAGAGGACAAAGAGGGTAGATTTAGATTGGATATCAGGAAAAAATTCTTTCCTGTGAGGGTGGTGAGCCCCTGGCCCAGGTTGCCCAGAGCAGCTGTGGCTGCCCCATCCCTGGAGGGGTTCAAGGCCAGGCTGGACGGGGCTTGGAGCAACCTGGTCTGGTGGGAGGTGTCTCCGCCCAGGACAGGGGGTTGGAACCAGGTGATCTTTAAGGTCCCTTCCAGCCCGAACCGTTCTGTGATTCTGTGACAAAGTTGGAATTCTGTTACTGAATTCCGAGCCCTGTCGGGTTGCCAGCTGTACTGGCTTTATTTGCCCACAGCACGGGGGTGCCTCAGCTGTCTCTCTGCCAGCGCACCCTTCTGGTTCAATCTTGCGTGGTTACCCATCTCTGCGAATGGCTTCTCACAAGTTATGTTGTGTTTTCACAGTGTTTTACTTCACCTGGGCTTCAGTAATTAATTAAATTCGTTGATTTCCTTTTGGTATTAGCAAAGTACTCCTGGGTTTTGAGACTTTACGTCTCTATAGCGCTTATGTCAAATTTCTCTGCAATGCATGCCAGGTGAAAAAAAGCCTGCAAAGAAATTTCTATCAGGATGGCTTTTGAACAAAAAGATTTTTCAACTAAAATATTTCAATTTTCATTAAAATATTCACAGGGGTTATAGACTAAAAGCTACACATTTAAAAAATGAACATGTTTTCAATCTTGGTTATATTGTTCATAGGAGAAATATAACTCTCAGCAATGACGCACAGATCGAAAATGCTCTTCCACTTGAATTTAAAAGCCTTGAAGCCCCGAAGTGTCACACGACCTAAACTCCCATCTAATTTGCCTTACCAAGTCTCCCTACAGTGAAACCTTGGGACCATTTATAACTTAGATAATTAACAGAACAGAATTAACTTTGGACTTACCTCCTGCTCAGCACCTCCTATGACGGAACTTACGCTGTGTCTATTCCTCCTTCCCATTGAATGTCATTATTCTCTCCGATGGCTAATAAATGAACTTTTTGGTAAATGGCAATAAGGAGAATATCCTTTTCTGTACCTTTTTTTTTTAATCGTTTAGTAAAATCTACTGTGTTGTTCTGTGCTTTTCTTGTTGAATGCTGCACATTTTTTTTTTAAAGTTTCTCAGCGTATTCTGTCCTCATATGGCAAACATTCCCGCACTTACATTAAATATAGGGGGTTCTTCTGATATGCACAGTTAAATGCTGAAAGTGAAGGCTTACGTGAGCTGACAAGAGAGGGAATTGCTGCTTTGATTTAACGGATACTGATTAGCCTAAAAATATTCACTAAGGATCAAACTAAAAGTAAATGGGAGGAAAATTAGGTAATCATGATCTCATAATACTGCGGGGTGTGCATGGGCTGAATAACAAGTTTGATAGTCTCTGCAAGCACGGAGAAAAATTGACACAGGTTACTCAGTGAACGGTTATTAATTAATAATTAGGGGCGATAATATATTTAGCCTGTACAGTACAGAAAGTGGAGACAATCTATTTCTAGAGGTTAGGGCTAAAATATGTAACTTTTATTAAATCATTATTTGTGAAGGGTCCAATTTCCTTGTACGTTTCTGTGCTTTTAAAAAGTATTTTCTTTAGCTATTTCCCATTTTAAACAGTAACTCCCGGAATAGCTGGACACAAGCACTTCAGATAGGCTATTTGAAAAGATAAAAAGTGTTTTACAAGTCAAAAGAGGGACGCAAATGATTGGGAGGGGGAAAGTTGTTTTACAGTCCAATAATTTAAACGTGACAGAAATGCGTAGACCAGAGAAAGGCATCGGAAGGAGAAGTGTTTCTATAGTAATCTGTGCTCTACAATAAAAACAGTACCCTTCTACCTATTTTGTTTTATGGACGTTTAATTCTCTTTCCTTCCTTGGAAGACGCTCAAGATTGCTAATAATGAAACTTCATTTTATTCTCAAGAGCTTTTATATTATTAAGCTGTGTATGGGTAAAATTCCTGTTTTTTTTTTTTTTCATGTGGGTTTGAACTACATATTCTCCTAACAAGCAGGATTCTGGGGGGATGAGGCAGTGCTTCACGACAAAGCTGTGTCATGTCTTCCAATGAAAATTAGCTTAGCTTTAAATACGGGAAATGAAAGAGGATTTATTGTTGGAAAAGTTGTTCAAGATTCATCATCTTGGAATCTAACCTTGTTTAAGTTCCTCTGCTATTCCCAGTTTCTGATGGATCTATTCTGAATGTTCTTCTCCATTACTCGTTTCTAGAAAAAAAAGCACACGTAACGCAAAGGGACTGTTCTTCCTCGGTTCATCCTTACAGTATCTCACCTTTCACTTTAAAACCAAGTATAACCAACCGCTGGACCCACGTTGTTGTCTTCAGGCTGAATGGCATCACTTTAATTTGTGAGCAGGGCTGTGGGGTTCTGCAAGGGTGTAACGAAGCCGGGGTAGGAACCGGAGAGTAGCATGTATGTATTAATTAATGCATGCGTAGTCCTGAGAATGGCAAATTAATGAAGTAGAGGGACCTTTATGGTGCAGAGGGTGCTGATAACTCGTCTTCCTATTTGTGTTTTTGTTTCTGAAGTGTTTGTGTGTTCATTAAATGGCACAGACTGCGCAGCCCCAGGACAGAGAAGAAAAATGCATGGGGAAACCACTGACAGATGTTAAAAGCAGAACAAGATGAATGGGACATGCTAGCAAGATTTGGGTGTACTTATGTTACTATTGCTTTCGTAGCTGTGTCTCCTACATCCCGGGACCTCCTGGTACGCCCTTAGATAGAGGGCTGTGACCTACTGAAACAGTGGAGACCCGGGGAACGCTTTGTCCTTACCCCAAACCTGAATGTCACTTTCACAATCACATGCTTTCATTTCATCTTTACCCTTATTGTTTTTCCACCCGAAGGCTGCTCTGCAACCTCCACCCCTTCACCCAAACCTGATCACAATTGCGTTGAGTTCCCAGAGTTCAGGTGATTACTTCTAGAGGTTGCTTCTCTAGGCTGCCATAGCTGTCCATTAATTCTTCTTTTTCTTCCATTTTGGTCCTAACATTGTGTTCATCAGCTCATCAGTGTCTTTCCTTTCATCTGCCCCTATCTTCTGTTCCAAAGTTAAAGCTAAAAGCTTTGATAAATCCCTGATTACTCTTGCAAAGGCTCCCTATAGCACAGTTAGCTCTTTGAGACATATTTTTTACTTAGAGAAGCAGAAGTTAGTGTCTTTATATTGCTGATGTTCCTCTTCCTTTTTTTTTTTTTTGTTTTTAACAAGTTAATTCTGGGCCTATCAGTCTTGGTGCTAATTACAGTCCTTCTCTTCCAAATTATTCATGGCAGTTTCTTTCCTCCCAGTCAGGATCTGGTTGCCACAGAGGAAAAGTATGTGTGTTTTTAGGCCTTAAACTTCCTCCAGCCGCGTACGCTCTCTTGCTCATATATGACAGTATGTGTAAGCTAGTGATGTTTGAATACAAGATAAATCCATGGCCGACTTCAGCATCCACATAGGTGAAATGATGGGGAATCCAGGGATACGTTGAAGGGTGGAGCTATGTCCTGTGTGAATTTAGGTAGAAAGGTTTCACCCTCTCTGAACTGACGGGTGTGTTCACCTCTGGGCGGACTGTCATGCCAAAAAGGTACAGGGAAGGGGCCCATCCAATTAGGCCACTGTTGAGTGGTAATCGTTTTCTTTTAAGTACAATAAAAATTGCTTTCTCTTATCCCTGAATTATAGCCTGGTCTCTGGGTCAAACTTACTTTAAATGGTTTTGTGGTTTGCGAAGTCAAAGAAGTAAATCTGGTGCGTGAGGAAAATAGATGACTGCTGTTACGTGAGCCATATGTTGAAGAAAAGATACCAGGAAAGAAGCAAGTTACTCCCTGAAGCTCACGGATTAATCTTTGGTGATGGAATACAAGGTGTAACCAGCAGGTGCATCCAGCCATCTCAAAGAGGCTCATGAAGCCTCTTTCAGGAGTAAGCTCCCATAAGGTAAGTTCATGAAATGAAGTACTCTCTTGACTGAAGCTATTAAGGAAATACAGTGCTTTGAAGGTACGCCCATTTTTTTTTTTATTGCCGCATAGCACATTAAGTGTACTTGCACCCCAAAGTTTAAAAGCATCCCATTGGGAGTGAAGGTGTTTATTGTTATTGGAGGAGAGGGTGAAATGTCTTTTGATTACGACAATGAATTATCACAAAAATATGGAAAGAATTGATTTTGGTGTACAAACGCTGAATTGTACTTTGCAATTATAGGTTGGGTCATGTCCAGAACACAAGAAGGAAGGCTGGACAACTGCTTGTGACAGTTGCATCTAGAAATAGAGTAAGAAATACTCTATTAGAAGTGCTGTGAATTTGAATCCTTGTAAAAAGCCTACCTGAATGCCCTGGATTCCCCTCAGAGCTGTTCGCTGCCTCTGCAGCAGTCAACAGGTGTATTTGCAACACGAAGGTCATAACCTGCAGGTGATGGCTGTAATGGTGGCAGTGTTGTGGTATCGCGTTTGCCCTCTATTAATATACTGGAGAGCCAGACTTGCCTCTGGGTTAGAGCAGATCTGCCACGTCCTCATCACGGAGGATGCCGAAAGTCTTGTTCCAACTTGGCCACCCGGTTGCTCTGTCAGCCTTTGAAACACTGGATAGGAAATACTGCCTTGCTCAACTTGATCTGTTTGATTCGTATCTGACAAACATTAGGCCTTTGTATTCGTCAGTTTTAATCGCTTCTGCTTTATAGCATCTGATTCCACGACAGCATGGATTTTAGTTCACGCAAAGACAGCTGAGAAGCAGGGCAGCCTTGCGTGATTTCAGACTGTACGTGGCAAGTGAGCTCCTATTATACTATTTTTTGTATAAGCAGATAATGAGCCAAAGACCACAGGAAAATCTATTTGATCCTACTTCCATTTTAAAAAGAAGATACTTAAAATTCTCATTGAGTTTCTCTGCATCTTGGATACATGTCCATTGATTTATGCATGACAATTATTCTTTCAAGAAAGTCTGTGTCACCGTGTGCAAATGTGTTTTATATAAACCCTTTCATGCGTACTTCAACTCAGAATACTCGATAGAATTGAACAATATAATTGAAGAGCAATAATAATTGCTTTTTTCCTTCTGTTGTTTTTGTGCATGTACAAGAAAGAGATGGCAACTTACATCTGTGCATTAAAAAAGGAAAAAAAATAAAGGGGAGGGAGGGGGAATTAAGTGAGTTGAAGAGATTCTAGAGGGATTCCCTGGAGTCCAGTCTCTCTGATGTAAGAAAACTCTTCTTCCAACTGCCGGGGCTGCTTGCCATGGAAGGCAATGGGAAATGAGCAGGCTGGGTGCTGCCCCTGGGATAGAGGGAGAAGAAACTTCAGGGAAGGAGGGGCAAAGTCCAGAAATGGCTTTGCAAGACGTGCACTTGTACGTGGTAGCAGTGCCCTTTCCCTGCCGCAGAAAGCTGGCTTCTGGAGCTTTCATAAAATCCTAGTTGCGCTGATACATAATTTCTAGGAGCCTGGAAAAGTGTGAAAATTCAGTGGCATGATTCTAATATATATCTTACTGTTATATTTTAAGGTAAACTTCTTTCCTTTAAGCAAACTAACCAAGTGAGCCTCAGCTGTTACTTGCTTTTTTTTATAAATCACTTTGAACTCTACTGCTGCAAAACATTGCATAAGAGCTATGTATTATGATTATTCATGAAAGCAAAAGTCCGTATTCGGGACTCGGGCACAAGGTATTACACAGTAGTGGTATTGTTTAGAGCTAGCCCTGTTTTATTTCTGAACTACCAGTTATTGCCCTTCTGGATCCTGCTTAAAGATTGAGAAAATGAGGCGTTGGGGGGTTAAAGCCAAATGAGCCAAACTTCTTACTCTGCTCAAACCCCACGGAGCTGGATTTATGGGAACAATAGCAGAATATTTGCTTTCTATACTAGGTATCCTTTATTAATAACAGCCGTATTATTTAGAAAGGTGGTGCCGAAACTTCAGAAGGTGGATGCTGGGTTAAAGGCAGACCTTCTGCTTAGGAGGCAGGGGCAACGCTCCACAGAAAATGAAACACAGAGGATGGAGGGAATGCAGAGAAACATCTGAAATCAGGCAGCTCCTCATTTTGAGACACGTAAGGCATAGGAATAAAGACAACTCGATTCTGTATCAATAGATTCCCTGGATCTAGCAAGGAAAGCCACGAACAATGCTGTTAAAATGATCTCTGACAATGTGTTAAAGATCTGGGTAGGTTCTAGAGGGACCTGGGACACAAAGGAGAAAGAAGTTGCAAAGTATTAAGCTGGTAATTAGAGCTCTGTAAGGAAACAACCAAAGGTAGTCTGGGAGGGAGTTCTGCTCGATGCACAGTCCATTTAGGTAGCTGGTCAAAGGACATCATCTAGAAGCTTGAGTTGGGTTTTTTGTTTGTTTTGAGTGTTTTTTGTTTTTTTTTCTTTTACTACAGCAGTGTTTGGATTAATTCTTTTTGAGTGGAAAAAAAAATTCTGCACTTCATGGAAATCTGGAGTTTTCATTCCATAAATAGTGCGATCTTCTCCAAAACTGGAGAGACAGGTGCTTTTAAGACAGAACATAAGATCTTCAAAGTGTTACTCGCTTTTACTTAAGACAACAAGGCTGAACTTTCCTATGTTTTAATCCAATAATAAACTTTCATTGGCTGTCCTTGAGTGACACAGAAGAGATCCAATTTTGCTGTCTTCTCTTAATTGACTTTGAGAAAAAAAACGTACATGAAATCTTGCTGGGCTTAAGGGGACAATATTACTTTTATTTATAATCTTGACATCTCAGGAACGGAGGAGGAAAAAGATAAAATGATGCAAACTAGGTGGGGAAAATGTATGAATTATTAGAAAAGAATCTCAATAAATTTAATTCGGTTTTCCATTGTATTATCTGTAGGTAACAACTTGATATTTCTTACAGCCCCCTTACCCAGTGCTGACTAATTCTGTTCAGCCTGGAGAAAAGGAGGCTGAGGGGAGACCTTATGGGTCTCCACAACTCCCTGAAAGGAGGGGGTAGAGAGGTGGGGGTTGGCCTCTTCTCCCAAGTAACAGGTGATAGCACAAGAGGAAATGGTCTCAAGTTGCGCCAGGGAGGTTTAGGATGGATATTAAGAAAAATTTCTTCACCCAAAGGGTTATCAAGCATTGGAACAGGCTGCCCAGGGAAGTCGTTGAATCACCATCCTTGGAGGCATTTAAAAGACAGGTGGACGTGGTGCTGAGGGACATGGTTTAATGGTGGACTTGGCAGTGCTGGGGTAGCAGTTGGACTCAATCTCCAAGGTCTTTTCCAACTTAAGTGATTCTGCGATTCTATAAAGTAGCGAACGATCTGCTATGTCTAAACAAAGTACAGATATTTCCAAAGGTCTTAATCTTTCTTTATAAACATTATATGAAAAGGGATTAATCTAAGCAGAAGTATTTTCTAATACAGAATTAATTTGCTATTTCATACTGTGACCCAAAGTATCAACCAAGGATGCATTAATGCCTCCTTCGAAAATGTCTGGGAAATAGATTTTATTTTTCTTATTCCACTGGAAACGACTGCACGCTTTTTTCTATGAAACCGTAACATGATTTTAACGTCTGGAGGCTTTGACCCCTTGTGGAAAATGATGGGGCTGGTATAAACTACAGAATACAGGAAATTGTTAGGACTAAACCATTTTCTAATGCTGGTCTGGGAGACAGAATTTGAGATTTCCAGTCCATAATGAGTCAAGGGAAGTCATGGAACAGTTTTCCTCTTCCTGTCCTTGTTATTTGAGGAGAGATGCAATTTGCTTCTCCTTCATCCGAGCTGTTTTGGCAAGGGGAAGGAATGAGTCAGTGAAGAGCATCTGCTGCTTTGCCTCAGGACCTAAAGTGAGCTGGATGTGGAAAAACAAGGACAGAGGTGTCATTTTTCCACCCTTTCCTTTCTTTTATGATTTGCAATCCATTTGCCCCAGTCATTCTCTAGGTCCCCGATTCTCCCTGTGTGCAAATCAGGGGGCAGAAATACAGTAATTTAGGGTGGAAAAAAGGGATTATAAAGTCTGAGGTGCATAGGGAAGTGCAATCTGTGCATCTGTAACACTGGATAAAGTGGTGGTGGTGTTAGGACAGCCTGGAAAAGGGAAGTCTGATACTGATGCAGCTGAAGAGGGTTGTTTGGTGTTTTTAACCTGAAGCTTTGGAAAGCCATTGTAACAGCATACAGGTGTTACGGATTTATGATGCAACTTTTGATCCAAGGTGTATGGTTACAAATGAATGTTCTCCAGGTCAGACGAAAGTAAACTCCTGCAGCTTCTTTTCTGAAAGCTTTAACTTTTTGTTCATGGAGTGCTGGCGGGAAAAGGTGAGGTCTCCTCTGGTCATAAACCCCCCTGGTAAGAGGGATTCTCCTCACATCCCGAGTTTACCATTTGAGGGGCAGCTTGGACCCCAGCTTGGTTGACTTAGATGAATCCTCGCTCAAAGCGTTGGCTCTGCAACCTCTAGCACCTAAATTTTTTTGGGGCGCTGTAAACCGAGGTCAAAGCAGCTAATTTGGGATTACAGATTCCTCTCTGCAGCAGGTACGGAAAATTAGGGTTTGCGGTACTTGATGTAAAGCCCAATTCTGTTCAGCCCCTTGAAAGGTAAGGTTAAGGTGTGAAGTGTTTCTATACATTCCAGTGCAAGTAAACTTGAGCTTTGATGTACCTGTGCCACCAGCCGACACAAGTAAGCTGTGATACGAAGCTGAGTTTCTGCTTTAGTAACACTAAGCCTGGCCTTAGTGCCTCCTTAACTCATACCGAGTTTATTGGGTTTGAGTGCAGGCAGAGCAGGTTCATATTCTTCTGAGAATAAACCACGTAGATGTATCTTGTATCTCAGTTCTCCATTAACAAGTTGTTTAATATCATGAACCTCATAGTAGGGGTACGGTGAAGAAACCTGTAATGAAATACCAAGACAGGCCAGCATACGACGTTAATGAAGTCAGATATCTAATCTGCTTCACAGGAGATAAATAACCAGAGAGACGGTATTTTGGGTAAGCTTTTTTTACTTTACTTGGTGCTTCAGAACAACAGACTGCTGGAATAGTATCTACGTTTCACCCTCAGAATAAACTTATTTATTCTTCATTAAAAATAAGAAGAAATACTGATTTCCTCTGCAATGGCTCAGAATGCCTGATAATCGATAGCAACGGATAAAAGACGTACAATTTGTCTAACTGGTAAATAAAGAGCGGAAAGGAGTGTTGTATAGCCTTAATTATTGATAGAACCTCACGTGGGCTCAGCCACAGACCTTAGCCAGAGATAAGCGCGGAAAGCCTAGATCTGTCCATCCGTATTTGGGAAAATAGCCCTTATCCCTGTTACTGCACTGTATTAGTACAAACTCCCGCCAGAGATGATCATCCTGTAGAAAGAAGGACAGGCCTTAATGCGAAACCCCTGTGCTTACAGATGGGACTCAGATAAACGGTCACGTTACTGAAGCTTAAATTCTCTCTCATCATTCGAGACACGCTAGCTCTTGGCGCGAAGTTTTGTAGCCTGTGATAAGCGACTCGGCTCGCCTTTCATCTGCTTCTGGACAGTTACCACAGTTCACCCGATATATGTAACTCATTAAACTTCAGCTGGTTCTATGTGCCCAAGACCTCCAAACAATTTTGTTACTAAGTGAATTAAATTCTCTCTTGGGGTGTCTGAGTGTCAGAAATCTAAAAAAAAAAAAACCAAGAAAAAAAACCCCCAACATACCTTGCACAGTAATACAGCTAGCTGGAAATCAGAATAAAAAGTTTCTAACTTTACTGGCAGTGCTGATATAGATACTTCTAAGCAAGTTTCTCTCTTACGCTCCCTTTGAAATAATGGATTCTGCGTCCTCTTACACGCAGTCATGAGCTATTACAGGAGGGGGATATTAGTTTATGAGCACTTCCCAAATCATTAAAAATACATATATTGGGCTACCCAGTGCTATAAAACATAGATCAATGAATCACCGTGCAGCTCATGAAAATACCTCTGAAGGCTATAAAAAGTACCACTTTTTACATTTTTAATTAGTTTCTTTTTTGCTTAAGTGGCTATTACAATGAGGAGGCAAGTACATTTTTTTGTATGCAGGCAGAATGCAACATACGGCCTTGATAAGACAGAGCCTATTCCCTAATGAGACAGTCTTTAGTCTGTATTACAGAAGTCTCTTTAAGCTGTCTGTGTGCTTATGCAAAACAAACTCACTCCTGAGCCTCTGTTGTTAAAGGTGAAATGCGAATTAGAATGTAAAAGACAACTTTAACTGATTGTTGGAGGCCCAAGTAAAATTGTTTTCTGAAGAAAAAAATTGTAAGACGCTTTTCTCTTCCTCATCGTGTCACAGAAGAAGGAAAGATAAATCACCACAATTCTCACAGCAGAATCAGTTGCAGATCCCCAAGCACAGACGTAATCATGAGAAGAATACAGAATTAGCATCCAAGAGAGCAGAAACCAATAAAAATAGTGATGACAGAATGCTGTAGTGTATCACTTGTTTTGATAAATTTGAGAACAATCTATTATTTTAAAGCTCGGATGAAGGCTCCAAACAAAATACCACATCCATTCCTGCATTTAAGTAGTTTATTGAAAAAGTATTTCTAAGACAAGTGGAAAAAATCAGAAACTGTTTAAGAGTTTAATGGATCTTTTAATTACAAATGGACCGGTTCTATCTGGCCAGCCAGGCCAACTAAATTCTCTCGTGTACATCTGATAAATATTCTTTCTGAAGAAATGCAATATAAATAGAAATGAAACCAGTCCATTTCAGTAGCTTGTAAATGATAATGTTCCTCTGGGATGTCAGAGGACTTGGGACATAGTGCATCAGTTTTGTAACCAATATTGGTTGACCCGACCATGCAGTACTGTAGGAAAATAAAAAAATTCCCCCAGAATACTTGGGCCAAGGCTAATCATAAGCAGTGACGGTGTGACTCTACAGGGTGTTTAACAATTCCTGTGCCTGCTGCTTCTACCTTGCTGCCTGGATTTTGGAAGCAAGCAATTAGTGACTCTGGTGTTATTTTCTAGTTCTAACTTTCTCCGCCCTGTTCATGCCACTGTTTGTCTCTCCTTTAGAAATATAATGTTTGGTGTAGTTTTTGCAGGAAACATTCGTGTTAGAATGTCAAACATTATAAGCTGATGGGCTTTCCTGAGGACTTCTGCATGCACCAGTAAATATTAAGCATCTATTGGTGAATATAATCTCTCTAGCAAATATTTGCCTGCCCATTTCTAAGCACTACAAAATGTTATTGCCAAGTTATTGTCAGGCCAATTAACTTTGCTTCAAGCATTTACTGAGGAAAATAACGAGACTATAACCCTCCAGGTTATTTTAAATTTCATGTGCTCTCAAAGGATTTCCATACCACAACGTATCCCATATGGTGATTTTTATATCTCCACTCAAGCTTTCCCATTTTCAATAGATTTGGCATGGCGACAGAATGGAGGGAAGTAGATTTGGTCCATTATCAAAAGTTCACCACATCGAAGCGTATGGTGCAGAGGGGTTAAATTAGGTTCTTTCTGATATTAGTCAGTAAAGGCAAAAAATACGCAATGAAAGGAAGTGGGTGCAGTACTACCTGCTACAAGCTTTGAAGTATTGGGATTTAGAGGTATGTTGTTCTGGCACGTCTCCCTTTCTCAAGGGTTGTGTGGTTACCCCAAACGAGATGGCCCAGATTGTGGAGAGAACTGCCTGATCTTCATCGTTGCCAGCGACAATATATTCGGTTCCAGCAAAGCTGGGCTCTGTACTTTAGTGGAAGATGCAGGTGAGCTCAGACTTGGCACTGGGCATCCCTTGCAATTACTGGCCAACAGATGCAGTGTGTTAATGCCTTGGTCCTGAGCATCTTATTAAAAGGCATTGGGAAATAACTGACAATCAGAGTAGCTGGTAGGGGAACCTGTTCAAAGAGTGGCTAAGCAGGCATCCAGCTACTCCTGCATAGCACCAAGCGCACGGTAAAGGTATAGCTAGGAGCTTTGTTAGCACGTGGATAGCATATACATTTCTTGCTAATGTTACGCACCTAGTCATTCTGGTCTTGAGAGTAAAGGAGCTGGAACATAAGATGTTTGACCGTGAATTTTAGTAAGTTTAACGAAAGTCTCTCACTTAATTGCATTTGCCATTTTTCCTTTCCACCACTCGGTGGCAAGCAAAAGGTTTATGCATATGCGTGGACTGAAATTCAAGCTCCCAATATGTAGCAACACATTTGTGATGGAGTCTGAAGAACCCACGCTTCATACTTTGATTAGTGCATGGGGGCTCCGGTGCCTTTGTAATGGTCCTGCATCAAATTCCCCCATTGAAACGCTATAACCTCTGCTAGGCTGATGTGCATCGGGAATCCCACTGAACATTCGCAAAACCCCACTTATTTTAAGTAATCAACTATGGATGTATCAATACATCTGACTTATGAGCCCTCTGTATGTAGCTATGATATGATGCTTTCCTTCACATTATATGTGTTTTAAACAACCATGCCTTTGGACCATGATAAGTAATGTCTGAAGACACATCCTGCTCTTTCTTTGCCGCAGACTGGGTTTCCTCAGACTCATCTCCATGCATACTATGGCCAGTACTTATGTGCCCATAACATATTAATACTGTAATTAAGTGATATATTTGTTCCCTCTTTTCATTTCCTGGTATTTTCACTGAGAGCTGGAAAAAAGATGTTGGGAGCAAGTATTTTCTGTGGAGGCAACAACCCATTGAGTTGACAGATGTCAGTTTACTTCTAGATTGTGGTGAGGTCCCCTGCCTTGGTACAAAGCCAGAGGAGCAGGTTAGCCCCATCTCCGGGAGCAGCAGAGACAAATCTGAAGAGCAATCACGTAATAAGAGACCTTATAAGATAGAAAAGTTTCATGCCAGTTGAGAATATCAGAATATCAGTCTCTTGGAAATCCCACGGTGTTGCTTTTCTTTTCTAAATGCTTATTATAGAAGTATGGCTAAGTGGAGCTCTTTAAGAAAGAAAAACGTCTAAACAAACATATTTAGAAAAAAAAATAAATTTTGGATTGTAAAAACTGGAGGGGAAAAAAAAAAAAGGGCTGCAAACTTCATTTAACTTAATATTGACCAAGGCAGGTGGCTAAAATAATTAAGATCAGGGATAAGAAATTGATTTGGAGTGAAAACACTTCCATTTTGCTTATTTTACTCTCACTGATGCTGGTGAGAAAATCTGGGCAAGATACTGGCATCAGTGGAGCTGCTGTTTGTTATACTTTTTTACAGAATATCACTTCTATGCAATGGTGAGTCAGGATGTACCTGTAAATAAAACCTGGTCCTGGAAATCAGTGCCTAAGATAGGTGTACGCACCTTCCTAACTTTTTTTTTTTTCCAACTCTGCCTGGTCTTTTAATCTCACTCTGAACATTTTATTCAGCTCTAATTTTAACTTCTTTCCCTTTTAATGTTTCTGAGAGAAGCCCTTTAAAATACATCTCTGGAGGTTCTTTCCCTGGTGACATTATTCCATTTTGTTCTTCACAGAAATCAGGTTATATCCTTCCTAATTAGATTTTGGTAACTTTTTCTCTTTTTCTTTTTTTTTTTTTTTCTACTTGAATATAAAATTTTGAAAGGTTAGACTTTTGCTAAAAGCCTATTTTGAGAAACAGTCCCTCTGAAGCCATCATAAAACCTAATCTCCCAGTTTGTTATCTTTCTGGCTTTGTCCTTCTCCTCCTCTGCCTCCTTACCGTGGTTATCAATCCATCAGGGTACAATACAAAAAAGTAAAAATTTTCCACACATCCCACTGTTTAAAGAAATCAACTGAAGAGCCAGAATTCTGGGATTGTTTTCTTGACTCTTGTGAACAGAAGTTTTATTTTTTGGTGGGATGAAAAAGCATGAGATAAGTGAACCAGTGAAGTTGTATGGCTGTATTGTCCGCACCTCTACTCGCTCTTTCTCGCAGCTCTCCTTCCATTTCAGCTGCTTTCGTTAATTTTGGAGAGAACAGACATTTCTGTCATGCGCTGTGTGAGCTTTCCAACACCAATAAATCCAATTGGATTTCAGGGATCTTAACGGAGCATATCTGGTGCTGAAGATACAGCTTACCTCTAAAAACTTGTCACATTAAGCCAATATCGTGTCTCAGCCTAGCTTTGAGCTGCTTCCTTCCGCTTCGGCTTTCGTTTCTTTATAGTTCAATCAGTGACTTTGTCATTAGTCAGACATTTCTCATTTGTACTCAGTTCTTCAAAACATGTTGACGCATCCCCCAGCTTCAATGGAGCAATTTCAGACCTATATCCCAGAATCAGAGAAAAATTTAGGTTGGAATGAACATCCAGAGGACATCTGCTCCAGTCTCCCCGCTCCCCCAGGACAGAGCCAACTTTGAAGTTAGATCCATTTTCAAGCTTGATCCGGTAGCTCAGGTCCTTGTCCAGCCAAGGTTTCAGTATTTCAAAGGCTGGAGATTTCACAGCCTCTTGGCTCCCTTCCGATGCTAAACCGTGTGCATTCTTTACCCACGCTGTGAAGAACTTTATCCCGATGTCTAAAGCAATTTTCCTTGCTTCAACCTGTGTCCGTTGACTCCATTGTAACCTCTGAGAACAGTCTGGCTCAGTTTTCCTACATAAATTTTCTCTTGACCCCATTGCTCCATTTCTTTTCAAGCTTTGGTGTCCATCCCCCCCAGACCTTGTGTAAGGCACTCCTCGTTACCTTAGCAGCCACGTTGGCAATGGTGGTCTAGCCCCACTTTGTCAGATCTTCTGTTCTCTATCTAGTTATTTATAATTTCTTTACTCCCTCCTCTTCCTAGGAGATACCCGAACATCATTTTCCAATTTTCCTTCCATTAGGGAGATGAACAGATTGATTCCTCGTATTATATGGCAATAGGGCCTGCATGAGAATAAAAACCACTGTTCTCCAGGTGCTCCCAGGTGAAACCTGGGACAAGCCTAGGACCCAATTTCCCAGTTCAGTATAGGATGACTCCTCTTTCTACCTCCTACTGCGTTGTGCCTACAATCACCTGCATACAGGCACAGGTCAGTCAGGGAATCTTACCCTGCAGACTTTGCCCAGGCAGAAGAAAGCTTTACGAAGCAGCAGAATTCTTTTTTAGAGCACAGTTATTCCTTGTGGATTGGTAGAGTAATAAAACATGATTAATCATGGGTCCTTACCAACAAAATATTTGTTGTTAAAGTTCAGAGACACCGCACATCTCTTTTAGTCAGTTGTTTTCCCTCATGTCTCTTCTCCTGTGTTTTAATAACTTGTACTATTTTTATTCAGCATGAACATCTAGTCTCAGATTAATTTAAACAAAGCGCTAGGACCTTAATTTGCCAAGCATTACCTAGGGTTTTTTGTTTAATTAAAAATACTTGAAAGAGTCTAACTAAAAAGGCCAGAGAATATTAATCAAAAGCAATGCTATCTAAAAAAGTAATTGCTCGTTTGATGTGGGCAGCTCAGGTTAAATATCTCAGAGGGATAGCCACATTTTGAAATCTTGACATTTCAGCTAAACTGCTGATTCTAAAAGGAAGAAGGATTTTTCAGTGATTGGATTCAGTAGGATGTAATATATTATGCACGTTGCTTTACCTGAGGTGCAATTACGAACTACCTTTTTTATTTATACAAGCTGTTACCTAAGTATGCTTTAAGCCAAAGACTACACACAAATGTTTCCGGATTTATTTTTTTCAGTTACGAATTTAGTCCGCTAATGATTAGAATTAATATCTGAAGGAAAGTCTGAATGTTCTGAAGCTGTAGTTTATAAAGTGACAAGGAAGTAAAATGGTTTATATCTACATTTATATATCAAACCTTCTCCCAAAAGTTTCCAAAATACGTAAGAAAATATTTAAATATGTGTATAAGGATTTTGTGTATAACAATTATTACAGCTCTCAATAAAATATAACCATCCTTGGTGTTGAATACGTTGCCTGTTTAACAAGGCATTTAACACTGTGCTGCAGTTTAGGGTGGAAAGTAAAGGAGGCTGTCGGTTCATCTGAAACTCCAGGGAAAGGGAGGAAGAAGAGAGGTCATTCTCTGAACAGAAATCAAAAGCGAGAAGGATATTGACATGGACTTTTTTTTGCCAAGGAAGTTCCGTGATTCCAAAGGGTTTGCCTTTTTCGTTGTTTTTAACCTCTTTCAAAACGAAAGCATCTCTACTAACTTAAAGCCTCAAACTATCAGATGGTGACACCAGTGTCATCTAGGAGGGACTCAAAGGGATGACCTGGCAACAACTGAAGTTAAAAATCTGTCTGTCTTGTGGACAGTACATCATACGTATCCTCAAAAAAGCAAACTTCTAAGTGCTCCAGATCTGTTACCTAATACTCGGACTGTTTATATTTTTTATTTGTCGTGTCCACACACCTATCGCTTTTTAATATGTCACGAGTGAAAAAGCTCAGGGAATAGCACTCACGGCATAAACAGGCATTCCCTGGCCTTATGCTTTTGCCTATATGCACCTTTCATAGCAAGAAGTGCAAGCTTAACAAATAGCATAAAAACATTGAGATCATCATCACCCCATGCCCTGACCCTACTGGCCAAGATCAAACACCCAGACTCCCTGCAGTGATTATTCCCGTTTTAGAACCAGCAGATAAATCGCGTGACGTCCCTTCTGTGAAGGTCTGCCTGTAGGACGAGCAAACACACAGATATACTGTTACAAGGAAGAAATGAAGTCCAGGCGGGTGATGAGATTGGCTTTCAATATAGGCAATGTTTCTGCTTTATTTACTTCCAAAATGCTTACCTCTTAATTAAGCTATTAATAGTTGTGGTGAAAAGTCAAGGATCCACAGCAGATGAGACGAACAATTTCCAAAGCAGAGCATTTAGCTGTAACATGGCCTGCTCAACAATGATGTTTTTAGAAAGAAAAGCTACTTTCAGAGTAGCTAAATACCTTAATTATATAATTGGTTATCCATTCACCATGTTATATACTGTCGTGCCTCACTGGAGGCCCTCGCTTCCATAAATTACTGCGGTGACCAAAACCTAACTTACAATAGAACTGGGCAAAAGTTGTCCTTTATATAAATACCTTTTGCAATTGTAGCTTTATTCAAAAGTGCAGTCTAAATGAAGTTATTGTAGTTACAAATGCAGGGTGATTTATTGTTTTGGATAAATTAATTGTGGACAGGAGTAGAAAATTCAGAATGTTTTATCATCCAGTTTTATTTTAATCTCTGTTTAGTCTCTGCCGTTATCTTTTGATTTATAACCCATCAGATATAAATTCATTTTTAATGACAAAAAAAATTCAATAAAACCCAATTTTAGCTGCAGATCTGAAAACTGATATAAATAAGTGCAAACAGATATGATGCGCTGTATAAGTTATTACCATTTACTTTCTCAGTCTTTATGGAAAAACCCCAGAAGGATTATAGTTTCTTACAACTTCTTAAGAGATTCTGACCTTGTTTTTTGCACTCATGTTCAGGATTCGAAAATTGTTCCACATGATGGTGATTGCAGTATGATGTAAGTCGTGAAATTCCGCGGGCTACGGCTGCTGTTATGGTGCAGACCGTAGCTGCCCTCTGCAATTGCTCGTTGTGCTCACAGAAGTGGCAGCGTTTTTGCAAACCTCATGTCCTAGGAAGCGTGTCAGCCGCCCCAGATGAGACCAGCCACTGAAGTCAGGGAATGCAGGAGGGGCTCTGGGTGAACAGCTCGGTGACGCTGCGGTACTGACTGGGGCTACCAGGGGTTTCAGCGCTGGTCCACGTGGCAACACCTGATCTCCTCTGAAGTACTGTGTCTTCAGCTCTTAAAACTGGGAGCCACACTGACTGTATTACAGTCACAGCAGATGTTCATCTGAGAGCTGCTGGCCCAGATCTTGGCTCCTGAGGCAGAACTGACTGTTATGTAAACGTCTCCTGAGACACCGTCATCTTCTTGGAAACCCTCAGTGACAAAGACACCACAGCCTCCTCTGGTACTCTCTTCCCATGCTCCATTATTATCAGTCTTCTCCTTTTACCCTACCTGAACTTCCTCATCACAATTTAAAGTTACTGCCTCTTGTCTTAGAATCATAGAATGTGTTGGGTGGGAAGGGACCTTTAGAGGTCATCTAGTCCAACCCCCTGCAGGAAGCAAGGGACATCTTTAACTAGATGGGGTCTTATAGGGTGCTAAGGGAGAATCACCTCTTCTTCTTTCAGTAACGTTTTACACATTTGAAGATCTATCCTGTTTATCCTCACTGAACTAAAAAAATGAAAAGTAATTCCAGTTTGACAGCCAGCGAGTTAAAAAAATGATGCAATTGGTTATCAGAGGCTTCAGAGGAAAATTACCCATAGCTGAGAATGTGAACGCCTCTGAGTTTTATAGACAATTATGCCAGGTTCAAATTCCCATATGGAATTCTTGAATCACATTCTGCAGAAACCTTCAGTATGTCCTAAATCTGATATTCAACAGTCTAAAATAGAGTTTCGAAATAATGAAAGCTTCTGTGGTGCCTGTAGAGCTTTTCCTTTAGTTTCACAAGCACAGTGCCATGATATCTCAATCCATAGTCTTGATACCAAGGGAAAGTAGAGAACACGTGGTGAAACCTCAGGCAGTGTGGGGTTTGCGTTTGGGAACAAGTGGAGCCCTTTCATCCATTGCTTGGCCACACTAGTTTGGTCTTACATGTTACTGGATATGACGTGTTGCTGTGAGAAGGGACTCTTTTTTTTTTTTTTTTTTTTTGGCACTTTCCTACTTCTGTGTGTCTGTGTGTCCGTTAAAGCCAAAGGTTTTGATAGTTTCCTGACAGGTCAACGTAGTACACTGCGATGTGACACTCTCCAGCTAAGGTTAAAGTAACGATATCAAAACAGGACTATGAGCCCTGGGCGCTAGACTTCACAATAGATTTCACAGTTGTCATACTGGCATGTGACAGACTTTAAAAGTCAAAGATAAATGATTATTGAGTGGAAACTGAAAACGGCTCAAATGTGATACTACCTCAGCAGTGCACAGAGCTAAGCTCGGTTTAAAACCGCCGCGCAACTGCATCTGTTCAACAAACTGGTACCGAGGAACCCGTTTTGTTTGGCAAAGTAAATGAGAAAAAGATAAACTACAGAGAAGATTATTCCCCCGTAGATTAGGTTTGATAAATCATAGTATATTTAAGTAGGATAGAAGAAATAATACTTCAATTGTAGGAAGTGAATGGAGGAATCCAGCTTTCCCATCTATATCTCCTCTGATCCACCTCTACCGCCCCGCCTTGGCGAGCACGAAATCTCTCAGCAAACATTGCAGGATTGCTTCTCTGCCATGTTAGGGGCTGACTCAACGGCCTTTTTGTTCTGCTTCTGCCTTCTCGCAACGCCAGACTTATAATACTATATATATTCAATGAAAAAGAATAACGGCAGAGAAAGGAGACTGCACCACCCCAGGTGAGCCAGGGTGACTATGAACACTTACTTCATCAGCTTGCCCGAACTGTTAACCTGGAATAACAGGTTAACGCTACCATTCTGGCAGCGATAAAAGGTGCAGACTTATTTACTAGACACTAAGAGCAGTGATTCATTTTACACAGGTCTTCAAATAGATGTCAGAGAGTTTAGGTCACTAAAGGTGTGTCTAGCAGCGATGTATGATGCTGTGTATAAGTACCAATTACTTGAGCTGTCAGGGCCAGAGAGAAAGATCAGCAGAAGGGCCTGCGGGGGAAGCTGAGGAGTAGGCGGAAAACAGGAATAAAAAGGAAATGATACTAAAACACAACCAGCCCTAGGCTGGTGACACCCTGGAAGAGCAGTTCGTGGTGGGGATGGAGCTCACGGTCCCCATAGCTCCCTTCCCCAGGGGCACTTCTGCACTGCTACCTCCACCCTGCCTTCTGCAGCCCCTGCTCCCTCAGCGCCCTTCAATCTGGCAGTTTCCCGTATCTGCAGACCTAGATAAGAAGAACCAGGCTGTTGACTCGGTGAGTGTTTACCATGTTAAAAAAATAATTAGACTGTGTGATTAATGCTCTTTGATTTTTCTGGCTCCTTGTCAGTGCCTTTTAAACAATTATCATATTAATAAAGAATCAACGATATGTCAGTGACTAAAATAGCGTTTGAAGAAATGAGGGCAACGCACTAATCAGAACTCCATTACATTGACAGCGAAAAATTATGACCAGATATAGGCCTTGGACACTTGACTTTTTCTTCTGGTTTACTTTAATTGGAAATTTTAAAAGATGGTTTTGCCTTTAGATAACATGGCTCAGATTATTTTCAGCTCTGTTTTGAGTGCCAGATTATTATTATTTATCCGTAAGAGCCAAAAGATACCTGACAATTACAGGAAACGAGGGTCTGACCAGTTTCTTTGAAGTCTACTTCGTCGGACTAATGATAGTATACGTAAAACTCTTGGATGGGGAACAGTATAAAAATTTGGGACAACAGACAGAATGCACATAAACCAGAAAAAAACCTCCCACTTCTCGGAGCTACTAACTCTTCTCAAAGAAGAATCTCCTAAATATGCTTCTGTTAATACTGTGTTATCTTGAAACCATCGTCAAAGGTCACTATTATTCAAAGAATTAGATGTTTTTTTAATTTATAATTCTTTTCAAGTTGTGTGCAAATAGTCACTTTTTAAAATACCTTTAAACAGCAGCAGTGGCAGAGGCTGATGCTTTACAAGGCAGTTGAGCAGCGGAGTGATGGGTGTTACATGAAACGCTGCTGGCTAGGAAACTAGACCTGCTATCGTGGTGAGCCTGATTTTCTCTTACTTAGGTCCCTCTTTCATTTTTATTTTTTTTTATTGTGTAATGGATCACCAGGCAATTATGCTTGTTACCTCCGCCACCTGTTTCTCGGGAACGTTGTTTCGGAAAGTTGATCTTACCCTGTCCACACGTAGCAACTACCGCTCCTTATGAAAATACTCGTGTGCCATGATACACATGGAGAGAAAAGGCCAGCGGCGTCTTTGAGTACTCCTATAGCCAACGTACACGAGGATTTGGTACCTGGGGGTGTGACAGTTGTGCAAAGAGAAGCACACGGAGGCAAGCAGAGATTCCCATTGCCATCTTGAAAAGCAGTTGGCGTACTGTCTGACACATCATTTAAAAATTGATAGAAGGCATCCTAAGGGGTCATCCAATTTATCTTCCTATCTTCTTCTATCTAAACTACCTGACCATTTTTTGATTCATCTTCTGTGGGCGACTTCCAACAATACAGATCCTGCCTTCACTTATTTTGCTCTTTTTATTTCCACCTACCACCGCCTCCCGCCGCCCCAAGCAGTGTGTTTTATACCTCACCTTTGGCATACCGGGGAATTGAAGGCTGAAAGAGGTCCTTAGGTCAGCTCAGCCGATCTCCTTGCATATCATATATTAGAAATTACAGCACCACTTTACTCTGCAGCTGCGCAACAAATCTGGGCCTGAAACCATACCAGATCCCATCACAAACCTGAGGGGAAAGGTGATGTTCAGTTTGGCAGCTGGACACTAATTTTTGCAAAATGCATTAAAATGTAGCCGAGTCATTGCTTTTATTTCTCTTTAGAGCATTAAACATTTTAAATATGCTAAAGTGCTATTGTGAGGAAAACATTTAGAACCTATATTCTTTCAGCACAGCGATACAGACGTTTCAAGTATGGTCTGTGAGCTGGCGTACCGCCTGGGAGAACAGTTTATAACTGCTCTCGCAATGAGTTTTGTTCACAACATAAGTCTTTATACGGGTTTTCAGGAAATGTCCAGCGTCAGTATAGGCAGCCCGGGTAAATAATTTCTGATTAATCACTGTTCCCCCCACTCCATTCCTTGCCTCTCTCCCTGAACTCTTTCCTTGAAATTTTAGTGTTTACTTCATCAGTGGACTTGATAGGATGCCGTTTGTATTTCTAACTGGAACCTATTAAGCAGAAGTGCTTAACAGCTGCTGTAATAATTTAGAAGGTAGACAGGAAGGCAGGGAGCGGCGACAAGACTTCCTGAGCAAGTGCAATATTAAACCAAGCAAAGGTTTCACCTAGAGAAAAATGTACCACGGCTCTGAGCTGACGCAGACTTTGGTGTCGTTTCAGGTCAACATCAGTTTTTTTCCAGCAGAGTCATGTGCAGTATGTAACTTATTTTGGAGAACTTGGTGAAATTGGACCGTAGAGTATTCTTCCCGTTGCAAGCATATCGTTGCTTTTTGTATGCAGGGAAAACACCACCCACCTCTTTGTGCATCCAATAAGGTCAAGTAAGGTTAATTTAAATTATGAATTAATACTATGCAAAAGTGAAATCTATTTGCATTTGCATGCATTAATTGCACTAATATCCAAATGCGCAGCTCAAAGTGTTATCAAACACATGTTAATGTCTCAGTCACTCAAATGTCTATTTTACATCAGATGGTAAAACTTCCTGTTGCACTTTAGCCTTGCAAAACCAAATGTTTATGCAAAGATAAGCTTGCTTATTTTCCTATCCTGTGTAGCTTCGGTAAAAGTATCAACTAAGTTCTTATTACAGAATCTTTAGTGAATAATAGGAAAAATGTTACCACCATTTACGATACTGTCCACAAAGATGGCAATTAAAAAAACCAAACCAAAACCAAACCCAAGATTTTTTTGCACCAAAAACTGAAGAAATGCAACTGAAAAACAAATGCATTAAAAAAATGATCTCTCTGCTGTTTTATACTTATTCATTAACTTCCAATATCTTTATATGGTGGCTATTATGGATACTTTTAAAATTTCAGCAACCTTTATAAGAGATTGTTTTTACAGCCAAGGTGTTATTTGATTTGACAGAGTTGTGTCAGTCAGACGGGAAGGATTGACAGGTGCCACCTCAAAACTCGGCTTTGCCAAAAACTTGGGGGTGAGTACTTTTTGTTTGGAAGGAAATGAGCACTTCATTTTTAGCCACTTGGTAGTCAAAACCACTTGTTACTTGCCGATTTTGTAATGTTCCCTGTTATTCCATATAACTGAGGATCCCGGAATTTGCTGAAAATCATGCATTTATAAGAGCTGAGCGTTGCTTTTCTTCATATTTGGTAAATTGCCTGTGCAATTCTCAGGTTGACTTTTTATTAGTGATGTCTGGAGGCTGTTTTTTAACAAGATGTGAAAGTACAAGCTTTGATAGTACCAGATAGTACTGGCTGAATTCATTCAACAGGATTAACGTTCAAATCTACCATAATGCACCCACCAAAATGAGGATTGTGGCCAGAGCTGCTGCGTTCTTCCATCCTACGTAGTTTCCTTCTTGCTCAGTTCTTGCGTGTCTGATGGTAACGGTGGGTCAGAGGCCGCTTTTGTAGGACAAGCTGTGTATGAAAGGGATTGTGAGAAGGTCTTCGCTGGCCACCGATGTGGCAGAACAGCCTGGGAGCAAAAGGCTCCCTGGTTTGTTTTTTTTTTGGAAACAAAGAAGAATCTTTCTCACCCCTCAAATTGAATTCTTTTAAAAATGACTCTTTTGTTCTTTCTCAGCGTAAGGAATAAATTCTTCCTCTAGGTCTTTGCATGGCTGCTGTGGCTCTAATGCAAGGGTAAACTGGCCACTGGTCTGTAGCCACCTTCCCTCCCTTTATCTTTGTGGTCCAATATTTTGCCGTCTCTCCTGCATCGGCGCGGTACAGTTGTGTCACTGCACGCTTAGCAATGCCTGGAAAGGCTGTGAGAGACGCCTCATCCTGCTTCTAAAACTTCGACAAGCAAGAAATAGTTACGATGAACCCGGAACCTCTCCTCTTCATCCCAGACCAGAGCAGGGCCTGGATTTGCTACTCCCACAGATTAGCTACAAAAATGGGGTGTTTAGTGAGGGGTTTTTGCTGAGTCCGCAGCTAAGGAGTAGAAAACAATTTTGCAACTGGGTTAGCTGAGTTAGAATAGATTTGTTAAAGACGTCGGAACGCTCAGAGAATTTGATAGACTTTCCTGAAGCTATGGCTTATGTGGAATAAAGGCACATCCTTTCTCCAACATCTAAAGCTCCGGAATAAGTAAAGTAAAACTCAGACTCATTTGTATGTAGAGATTTGTTCATCTGTGAATCCCCTAAACTCCTTCTCTAATAAAACGCAGTCATGTGGCTGTTTGCAGATACCAGCAAACAAATACAAGTTGCAAGAGGGGGTCAGACCAGGATTTGGAATTTTGCAACACAATCATGCATAATTTTTCCTCAATTGATTGAGGCAGCTGATTAGCCTTGAATAAAGCCCTTTCCCGGAATTGAAATTATACCCTGCTTACATTATTAGCTATTTCAGCTATTGGCCGTGCCATATTGTAATTGTTCACCCCCCAATTAGACGTGGCTTTGTTTTCTCCTTTGTGCTGTCGCCTCGCTGCAGATGCAGCCTTACAATGAGCTAGTCGGGGGTGCTCTCCGAGTTCTTGCTTCTGCTTAACATCTTGGAAAACTAAACAAACAAAATCTGTCCCCGCAAATCCCTCAAGGCTGACAGGCGAGCTGAGTACGGAATTTGCTGCCTCCTAGCAGTTGTGCTGTCTAGCGGTGAGGAATGCTGGCTGTCAGCTTTCCTTCGCAGCTAATTTCTTAAAAATCATCCCCACGCTGCAAGGAGGAGGTAAGGAAGCTTATACCAAATAAAAAGAAAAAGCTGGAAAAAACCCCAAAAAGCCTCACTGGAAAATAAGCCGCCATTCTTGCTTTTGTTCTATTTCACCTGTAAAAAAATAAAAGCACCCCAACTCTGAAAGAAGTGGGGAAATAACCATGAGCGGGCATCAAATCTGCCCCGTGCTCATAAGAGTATCACTTTTCTTCCCTTTCTGTGCTTTATTGAAGCACTTAAAAAAACATAGCATCTCCTGAAACTACAAAGACGACTCACTGACAAGTGTAATACAGCAATTTTCGGTAGACACTGTCTCCTTTTTATCTGTTTCTGTTTAGAACAAGAACAGAACAGCACAATCTGACCCTTCTTCTTCAGCCCTTTCCATGCCCTTAGTTATCTTTGGGTAAGTTTGCGGCATTGATTTAAAAATTCATTTTCATCACAGTACTTGCAACCCTTTGGAACAGTTATTGAGAAGCTAAAAATGGGGATGAGCTTCCAGATGTCCGTCTCGACTTGGCAGACACCAGGGAAACATCCCGGTGGGCAATGGGCAGCCCACTCCTGGAATGGCCCATGGCTGGGGGCAGAAGGCAAGTCCTGGTCACACGGAGCCACGTGGATCCTGGCTTTACAGCAAACTGTTGCTCCCAGGTTTATGGTAACTACTGTCTCTGGCTTCTTCACGCAGCGCAGCAGCTTTTTCGACCAGAAAATTCAGTGCACAGTGCTTTTGTTTGCCAAGGCTGATTTCACAGTGAATATAAAGCCTCTAGCAAGTTAGGAAAAAAAAAAAAAAAGAAAAAAAATATAAGATAATGGGAATAGGTTAGCGAAGTCCAGGAATCGTAACATAAAAAATTTCTTTTTGCATGAGAAAAAAAAAAAAGCAAACAGAAAATGGTAATGTGTATTTTGACCTTAGGAGACCCCTGCATAAATTGCGAAAACAGAAGAATTCCTCACTGTATTCAGAGTTTTCTTAATCAAAGTGATTCTTTGGGCAAGGAGTGCTCTTTAATGATTAGATGAGGGTAAGGAGGACGTAGAGGCTCCGGAGAATTTTGTATCTTCATCCGTATGTTTTTCTGTTATTGATGTTTGCTGTTACCATGGGATGCCTGGTTTAAACACAGATTAGCGAGGCTGTACTCTGTGCAGCTAAAGCACCTCACGGAACAACATTTTCCAGATCAAAGTGTACCGTCAGGTCATTCTTCTCATCACTTCCCCATCTCTTGACCTCGTACCATCATTTATGCTGCCCTCTGCATGCTACCTTTTCTTCCAGTGTTGAAAACGAGTGGGATGTGATAGGCACCCCTCCTTTAGTCCCCATCCACCTCTGTACATGCATTATCCTTGGACCTCACTGGAGAGTCTTGAATTTATCCAGTTAGGCTGCCACTTATCCCTTTCCCTCTTCAATTGATGAGCTTCCATTATACGTGCAATCTCTGTTTTTATTACCAAACTGTGGTATTTTACATTGTCACGTTTGGAGTGATTATACATCTTGACTATGTGCTTTCCTGATCACAAGCTTCCCTTTTGAAGAGCTCCATCAGCACCTTGATTTTCTTCTGATTTTTTTTCTAACCATCTCAAAATCCTAGCACATTACTGGGGTTTTGTTACAAGTGAACTTAATTCTTGAGATGGTACTCTGATATGAGCTTAGAGTTTCTTTTAGGTATACATCAGCTGCTCAGTAGTCTACATTTTTCACCAGTAGAAAATAAAATACTTTGATTGAAGTCAAAGGAAGAAACTACAGAGCAGACAGAATGTTTTAAAACTGAATTCAAAAGCGGTTTTTCCAGTTAATTCAGTACTCCCTGTCTTTCCTGACTTCCGCCACTGGAGGAAGACTGCTTCTAATTAGATTCTGACTCCAGAACTGAAGGCTTTATTTTTCATCGCTGTTCCCAGGCAATGTAGATATAATCTGCCTTTTGAGGTGGCAGTTTTGAACAGTCTGGACTCCAGCAAGTCTATACCAGCTGGCCCAGGAGGGTGATATATCCAAATACATTGATGTTGCAGAAAAGATCCAGGTTGGGGAGGGGAGACCCTGCATCTTAAGAAAACACAGAGATCCCAGGGATTGGAATGTATTTCTCATTGGGCTGTGAGAGCCTGTTTAGGTCTTAGTGTCCTCACGGAGTCGTTTCCCAGCACTCCTTTGAGAAGGGGCAACCAGGGAATAAAACACACATACAGCAAAGTCATTTTACTCAATAGATTGTTGTGGGAAAACATGATTTCAGAGTGAGAGGTATTTGTTGCAAATTCATGCTAGTGTAGACAATAGCTTCAGCAAAAGATGAGAGTGGAAATATCCTTTACAAGTTAAGATACTTTCAGTTTTAATCTTTAAAGTAAGAAATTTAACAAAAAAAATAAAATATATGAGGGTTAAAACAGTTGCTCTAAACCAAGGCAATATGGTTTTGCTCAGCTTTTGTACCGTGTGATAGTGCCCATCTTTCAGACGCAGGTCAAGGAACGGTTGGCATTTTTCATTTCTTGGACAACTGCAGTAGGTGTGCCTACGGATTTTTGCTTTGATTGCTGGCAGTCCCAGCACAGAGATTCTCTAATGCACTTCAAGCACGTAATTATTCTGGGGAACCCACTGAGTCTAGAAATGGAAAAGCCTAAGGTGGGGAGGACCTGCTGGGCTGACATTACATGCCCAGCATGCGACCAGCGTCGGGGAGGCTGTGGCATTGTGGCCAGCGCAGAGAGCCCTGTGGCTGCTGGCTGGAGCTCGTACATGTGCATCAGGAAAGGAACAGCTGCTGCTCAGAGAAGAAAATTATTTCGAGGGCTGCCTTATAGGGTGTCAGCTTATAAAGTCCGTGTTTATTCAGCCCCGCTTGTAAAGTCTGTGCTGGTTGTACTGGCTGCGATGGGAAATGAATGAGGACTGGCAAGGAACGCCTTGATCGGGGGAAGTGACAGTGTTAAACGAAGCTATCAATATTAATGTCATTCGTGGCAAATGTCCTGCTCTTCTCCAAGCATTGGGAATGACTTTGGGATATGGGATTTTAAAACCTTTTTCTCAAAACCTGGTAATACAATTAGTTAAAAAAACCCCAACGCTAGTGAAAATAATAATAATAAAAAAATAATTCCTTTTTTTTTTTTAACGATATTTGCATTTCCTTGTACTATTGCTCACAAATGGCTTCTGTTCTATTTGTCGTGGATTTATAAAGGCATATATTATCCATAGGCAAAGGCAAAGATTCAGTGTTTACTTATGGAGGAAACTGTATCGTCCATTTATATCAGTTTAAATCCTCCCAGTCCCACCTGGTATTAGAAGCACTTCCTTGGTGGTCAGATGATGTTTCCCTGGGGCATTATGCACTGCCCAAGTAGATACACTCCCACATCCAGAGCCGCTTTCTTTCCCAGCTCAGCTGAGTCACTTTAAACTAGATTTCATAATGTTTCAGCAGCTGGGGATAACTGGAATAGGACAATAAGTCCACCTTTCCAACGGGCCGGTTCCTGTGCTATGTGATTGCTGAAGGAAAAACACGAGGCTGTGGAATTCCTTCTTCCCATGTCTGCAGTTGTTCATGATCTCAGCATCTCAGATTTTAATTACTAGATTACCAAAGGCACTTCATGATGTTTTTTTTTTCTTGTTGTTCAACGGATGAAGAAGCCTGTTTGGTCACAACAACTCCAAGCAACGCTACAGGCTTGGGGAAGAGTGGCTGGAAAGCTGCCCAGCAGAAAAGGACCTGGGGGTGCTGGTGGACGGCCAGCTTAACATGAGCCAGCAGTGTGCCCAGGTGGCCAAGAAGGCCAACAGCATTCTGGCTTGTATCAGGAATAGTGTGGCCAGCAGGAGCAGGGAAGTGATGGTGCCTCTGTACTCGGCACTGGTGAGGCCTCACCTCGAGTACTGTGTTCAGTTCTGGGCCCCTCTGTACAAGAGGGACATTGAGGTGCTGGAGCGTGTCCAGAGGAGAGCTACCAGGCTGGTGAGGGGTCTGGAGACCAGGTCATATGAGGAGAGGCTGAGGGAGCTGGGCATGTTTAGCTTGGAGAAGAGGAGGCTGAGGGGAGACCTCATTGCCCTCTACAACTACCTGAAAGGAGGCTGGGGAGAGGTGGGTGTTGGCCTCTTGTCACAGGTGAATAATGACAGGACCAGAGGGAATGGTCTGAAGTTGTGGCAGGGGAGGTTTAGATTAGATATTAGGAAGAATGACTTTACTGAAAGAGTGGTCAGGCACTGGAACAGCCTGCCCAGGGAGGGGGTTGAGTCATCATCCCTAGGGGTGTTTAAGAAACATCTAGATGTGGCGCTTCAGGGCATGCTCTAGTGGCAGAGATTGTAGGGGTTTGTTTGGTTTTGGGGTTTTTTTTTTTGTGTGTGTATGGTTGGACTCGATGATCTCAAAGGTCCTTTCCAACCATGAAGATTCTATGATTCTATGTATCCAGCCATGTAACGCATAAAGGTGAGGAGTTCCTGACGGCTTATGGCAGGCAGAGGTGAAGCCTCCTTTGGAGTCCCCTGTGCAAATCTGGGCATACAAACGAGCAAAGCAAGATGAATGGGAGCTGAAACAGGAGCGGGAATTAGGAGCTTGATTTATGGAGGAAGCTTAAAAGAGCTTTCCCTTTTGAATGTAACAAAATATATTTTTGTGAGGGAAATCCACTCCTCTCTCTAAGCACATCTAGGTAGGATGAAACCAGTACAGAAAGCATGGGACCAGCGCATTCATGCCAGGGCACTAGAACAGGTCGGAAACACCATGCCTGAATATGAAGGACTACAAGACTACTGTTTTCATCCAGCCTCTCCAGCAGGGAGGCTCGAACTAGATGATCTTTAAGGTCCCTTCCAACCTAAACCATTCTATGACTATTTGTGCAGGTAAAGGGGCAGCCTGGCACCAGTCAGCTGGTGTTGGAACCTGCTTCTCCAGGAACGGAACTTGGCAGCTCCCTCTTATCATAGCCCCTGCTGCTGAGAGGCACTGGCTGCAGCCTTGAGCAGAGATCCGGAGGGCTGGTCAGGATTTTTCCGTTTGTAAGCCATGACTCCAGAGAGCTGAAATTGGGAAGTGCTGGTAATAAACACATTGAAGCTCCCAGTTGCAGATTTTTGTTAGGCAAGAGCCAAGAAAAAGGGGATAAGAGTGATCACAAGCAAGGGAATCCTGTTGTGAGAGGAAAGATGCTGTCATATCCCATTGACTGCTACATGCCTAGTCCTGTTAACGTGTTTCCATTGCCTTCAGAGATAAAAGTAATCATTACAGGGACTGGAGCAGAAAAATATTTAGCAAGACCTTATCTATACACTACTGTTATGGCCATGATGTGCGGCAAAGTCATGCCTGCACACAAGTGTGTTTTTAGCAATGCATTTTGGGAAAATCCAGGTAGCTTTCCCATATTGCTTCAGTGAGAAAGTGGGAAAGAAAATTGCGCGTATCCAGAGAATGAGGGAATAGAGCATCAGCACCCAGGGGGTCCCTGCGACAGGCTCCACGCCGGTTTTGTGGGAGCGTTATGGGTTATTCGGTGAGTTTTCTGAAAGTGAAAAATCTCAGCCAACCGTATTATAAAGAAACATTTCAATGATCCCTGCCAGGCTACAGAGAAGCATGTTACAACCTAGCTGGGAAGACGGCATCCAAGATAGGCAGGATGATTTGTGATTAGCTGCCATGTTTATTCACATACACCATGTTGTGCATAAGCTTAAACTGTCTTGGTCCTGCTCTCTCAACGGGAGGTTACAGGTGGAAATTGGCTTCCTTATTGTTTGTGGATACGGACAGGGACATCCATCAGTTAACTTCAGGCTTCACAATTCACAGACCTCTCCTAGCACTTGAGCCTTCTCCGGTGAACAAAAGCTCTTCTTCTAGAAGGAGAGGGCCAGCAGACGCTTTGTCAGGTTAATTAAATCCAACAGTGCTGCCAGTGTTGCAGCTGTCAGAAATTACAAAAGACCCACATTTGTGTAAGCCTAGGAAATGAGTGAAGTATTTTATGGCTTACACAAACCTTTGTAAGCAGCAAGAAAAAAAAAAACAAAAAACCCACCCACAAAGAAATATCAAAGCAGGAGGGGCAAAATGTCTAAATCAAAGAACTTTTTCTGGCTGAATCTTTCTGACATCTTGGATGTGAACCTGGTAGATACTCCCCAGCAAAGTTGTACTGAATGTAATGAAATATCTTACGCTACTTAGGAACAGACTGTGAAAAATTCATAGAAAACTGAAAATTCACAATCTCCTCGATGAGGTGATGCTCAATACACTTAATGATGCTAGCGTCGAGTAGCAGAACCCTTTACTATCCTGAGGCCAGTGTTGCCTTAATAAAGGAGAGAGGAGAGGCAAAAGATGTTGAGCTGTGTCTCTCCTGTCAGCCTGTCTATTTAATTAACGCTGAATATTAACTAAAATGTTAAGTAATCATCTCCAGCAAGTGATATGGAAGTAAGCATGTTTCAGCTAGACAAAATTCATTGACATACATTAATATATTCACATTACACAGTAATGCTCTGGTGGCTTCATGTTTTCAAGTTTCTTTCTTTTTCTGTTCATACTGACAAAATCCTATTCCTGAGCATCAAGTCTAGGTTCATCATTACAATAGCTCTAATCCTAATAAACGTCCTAAAAAATTCACCCTGCGTTAGAGGTAGGTATTTTTTTGATAAAATATCTTTCTATTATTGAGCTTGCCCTTTGTCATTTATGTTATTACTTACTTTGCGTTTAAAAAATCATCTCGAGAAATATTTTGACAATAGAATTTTGTTGGTTTCAACCCAAAACCTCACATTAGAGGTGTTTTAATTTTGGAGTTGTATCTAAATGTTCCAATCATAAATAATATTTACCCACTTTTGTGAGGCAAGGTGACCAACTCATACAAAATGCTTCTTTGACTTTTGGTATATGTTAAAAAGTTTCAATATTTTAGATGCAATTAAATGCATTTGTACTTAATTTAATTAGAAACAAATGAATTTAATTCACAAAATTTTATTTCTTGAGTAAACACACAGAATTAATCTGTAATGAGTTGTTATTTAGAGTTGTGGAGCTGAAGCTGGACTTCCATCCTATGAAACTTTGCCATTCAATGATACTGGGCCATTTTGGAGGGAGAGTGGTGCAGTTTTTTTTTTAGGTTTTATTGAAAAACAGCAAGCATATTAACCCAAGATGAATGTGTCCACTTTCATCCATGCTTTGATATCCATGACCAGGAATTTGCAAGTCTGCCTGGTTTTGATGTGAATTGCATATTCTCAGAAATGCCTGAGAGGAGGAGACTGTTCCAGAGAATATTCATGTTATCTCTTTTCCCCAGGTGTCTGATTTTTAACGTCTGTAGAAGAAACAAGAATACAGTTTTTTGGGGATAGACATGGGGCTTCAAAAAGTCTTAATGTCTATATTTGTCATCAATGGCATTTCTGTCCGATTATTCCTGTAGACTTGAGGGAGGATGTTACAAGGGGAAGCACTGGAAATCCCCCAGGATGACAAAATGATGAAAGATAGATGCAGTATGGGGCTACCTTTCTTTCTTTCTATCCTGGAATTTCACATCAAAAGGCAAGAGAGCAGTGACTGTAGTTACAACAGGGCAGAAAGAGAAGCCAAGCATGAAAAATCCAAGCTCTTTTTGAGCTGAATGTAGGAAAATAATAGAAAAGACAAGTGAAACGTTTAAAAAAATCAAGGGCATAACAACTTGATCTTCAAATAGGAATGATTTAATCAGAATCTCCAGGAAATCCCTATACGGCTCCTAGGCAGATGAGGAGAAATTTTTTCATAGCTAGAGTCAGGTTGATGGTTGGACTAGATGAAAGGTCCTTCCCAACCTAGGTGATTTTATGATTCTAGGTAATGTTTTACTGTCCTGCCTTGTACCTACCCTTTCTCCATTCAGAACCGTGTGGCAACAGCCTCCTTAAGACTCTGCTCCACATAAATGAAAAAGAGATATATAAATAGATATTTGAAACCCAGATCGCTGGAAATCACTTGAATCCATGGCCATAACATCTACAGTCCTGTATTGCATTTTCAGCATAAACAAAGCAGTTCCAGGGCAGGAGTTAACTCGATGTAGATACGCGTCTTTCAGAATGATCGGCAATAAATGCCCAGCTAATAGGTTAAAAATAAGCATTTGCCGCTGCGGTGTTATAGCCATGCCTTTGACCGAATTGAGCTCCGTTCAGTTGGGTGCGTACGTTGCCAGCAGGCTCCTGAAAAACCTTCAAGTGCCTTTATCTCCCTGTCAGTTCAGCGGGAAATAAAAAAGTGCTCAGACCTTTGCAAGATCAACCCTTGGCAGACCAATTAAACTGACTCTCTGCCTGGATGCGAGGACTACAGGCCATTGAAAAATGTTTGCTGCAATTTCTTTTTATTGCATAAAAAATGATGAATTTTCAAAAGTCATTATCTTCATCAAAAACAACCTGTTCTAATTAGACTTACTTCACTTCAAGAATAGTTGATGTTCATTTGTTTCTTCTGCCATCTGCTTTTACTGCTACAATAGACATTTCTGGGAAATTGAATATGGTAATGCTCTTTTTTTACCTCTTGTGTAACAAGAAGTTTTTTAACGTCTCTATCCGAAAAGCAGACCAAAATAAAGGAGAAAACAAACACAGGAAACATTTGTCTAGCTTTCACTGATAACTGGCTACTCTAAGCAGTTTTAACTTGTTTTGTATTTTATTTCCCAAGTGTTTTGTAGCAGCCAAAAATCTAAGAAAAAGATCAAGTTATCCATTTTTATTACTTCTAGCGGGTAAAGGCTCTGCTATCTGTGTACGCTGACAGCTTTCCTCTTTAGACTGATGAGGATCGAATGGCCTTTATGAGAATGCAATTTAAGAGTGAAACTCTTCTTGTCTGCTTCCACTTAAATTCAAGCTGTTCCAGCTGAACATCAAAAATTTTATTGTAAACTTTCATTTGGATTATTATAATGGGGAATCTGTATTTAAAAGTACCATAACGAAGCGGCACAGCCTATTCAGTACAGCTGAACTGTGCTGCCTTCCTGTAGCCAAGGTGGTCAGAAGAATAATCTAATCCTTAATTACTAGCATTTTCCTTTTGCTTGCTGGGTACATTTTGTGCTGTCTTCTCTAATGAGAGCGGGCTCTTTTGAACCTTTGTGGCCACACTATTTTCCCTGTTTTTATCGCTGTTCTCATTCTCGTGTAAAAAACTGAACAAAGGCAAAATGTCATTGGTTTAATATACTGTGGTGTCAAAAGTGATGATCAATAACAGAGAAGAGGGCAGACTGATTATTTTGGAAACAGTTTCCTGTATTCTAAGGGGCAAGGTGAATAATGCAAACTAAATAATTGTCTATGAAAGCCTGAAAGAGACTGTCTCACTTTCTGTCTGTGGTGCAGCAAAATGATTATATCTGAAAATTAACTTAGTTTTAAGAGAGGACTCAGCTGCTAGACACTATGTTAAGCTAAACTACAGCTCGGCTCAACCAGGCTTAGGGACTTGGAAAAATAGCTTCTCAATCCTTGTCCACTTCAGGTCAATGGGTGCAGCAGATATCTGCAGATGGTGATCATCGACTAACAGCCCAATCTAACGTCCTCTCGAGTCAAAGGTAGCCCATATAGCCGGTCAGGATCCATATGTACTTGTTTGGAAATTACCTTAGTGAGGTGAATGCTTCTGTCACAATAGCCACATTCACTTTTAGAGCTAGCATTAGGTGCCAAAAGACTGGAAGTCACAGATGAATAAACTAGTCTTTCATTCTCTCATGAAGGTGTTCCTCACAGGTCTACATCAAGGTGATCTAATCAATGGGGATAATGACTTGGTGTTGATTTTACCCTACTGAAGATAGATGTAGAGTATCACTACCCCCAGCTACCATCAGGTATTTGTCAGCAATTCCATAAACTTCTATAAAATATTATATTTCTGTTAACTTTACCTGTCTGATAACGAACATTTAAATACGCATAGCTTAAAACCTGATGATACAGAATGAAAATAACATGAAAGGACCATCTTTTTTCTGCTTTGTAACAGCATCCTTGAAAAGATGAAAATATACATAGCCGTGCCAAACATCAAGTTCTTTCTTTGCTCAAAGACCCATTAAAGTTCAGTGTATGATAGTAACTTTACTACATTAATGAATTCCTTTGAGGAATGTACTTTTATCTCTCTTAATAAATACAGTCATTTAAAAATTTGACTTTAGGGAGGTTTTTGTTCATCACAGTAAACTTATAAAAAAAGATCTTGGGATGTTTGTTAGAATTAGAGGTTTAGCTTTATTAGGTTCCTCTTAAAAATGGAAGCCAAAATTGCCCATCAGTTGTTTTTTTTAAATACCATGTAGACTTCGAAATTGAGAGATATCGACGTGCTGGAGCGAGTGCAGAGGAGGGCAACAAAGCTGGTGAAGGGCTTGGAAAATAAATCTTATGAGGAGCGATTGAAGGAGCTGGGACTGTTTAGCTTGAGGAAGAGGAGGCTGAGGGGAGACCTCATCACTCTCTACAACTACTTGAAAAGCCATTGTAGAGAGGTTGGTGCTGGTCTCTTCTCACAGGTAATTAGTGATAGAACAAGAGGGAATGGGTTCAAGCTGCAGCAGGGTAGGTTTAGGCTGGACATAAGGAAAAAATTCTTCACAGAAAGAGTGGTCAGACACTGGAACAGGCTGCCCAGGGAGGTGGTGGAGTTACCATTTGGTGGTGGATGTATTTAAGACTCGTTTAGATGTGGTGTCAAGGGATATGGTATAGGGGAGAACTTTGTAGAGTGGGGTTGATGGTTGGACTCAATGATCCCAAGGGTCTTTTCCAACCTAAATGATTCTATGATTCTATGAAATCCATGCTTAGACACATAAATGGCTTGGTTTCAAAGATGATTCCAGTAGACAGCTGTGGCACTATGTTTTAGAATATAATGACTTTTACTTAGATTACCAAAAATGCAATTAGTTTTGGAAACATTACCCAAGCCGTTTCAAGAGATTTGCCTGTAGTATGCATGTGACTATGTCTGATTTTTTCCAGTTGCTTTCCACAAATCATAGAATGGTTCTGGTTGGAAGAGACCTTCAAGGTCATCAAGTCCAACCATTAACCTAGCACTGCCGAGTCACAACTAAACCATGTCCCTCGGCACCATGTCTATCCGTCTTTTAAATCCCTCCAGGGATGGTGACTCAACCACTTCCCTGGGCAGCCTGTTCCAATGCTTGAATGTCTTATTTTTCTCTAAAACACCCCATAATTTAAAACAACCAGAGACAAACTCTCAGATCTCCTGAAATTGCATAGGTTTTGAAATCTCTGCGACTCCTCTCTCTAATTCTTGAGATCCAGAACCAAGGTTCAGAGCAGCTGTGTCCTGTTCTGAAGGAACTGCAGTGATTTCTACTTTTGTTTTTTTTTTTTCTCGAAGAAATAATTTTTCTGTATTTTTGGCGTAGCTGGTTCTGGGGCTGAATACGATGGCATGTTCTCAGCTGTGCCGGGGTTAGGATCCTCTCCCCCCTCATTCCCTTGTGCCGGTGCATCTTTTGAGAAAGTACCATCTTTCTATCTCCCCCTCCTCCTCACCACGGGAGCAGAGTTGTTTTTTTAAGCAAATAGCGGCAAGACAATTTTCTTTTTCTAGTTGGTAGAGCAAGGTTTAGCAAGCTCAAGTTGCAAATTAATTCTTCTTGCTGTCAATTGCTGCCAAATCTTTTTGTCTTTCAAACACTTTGTAGCAACTCAGGACGCACAGTCAATTACAACCCATTTCTGACTCCATCTATACTTCTCTTTTTTCTCTGGTAGTCAAGCTTGGCAGTGACGGGATTTACTAATGCTGATGAACATGCTTTGCACTCTTTTCTTAGCGTGCCTGACTTTTTAGTGCAAACATTAACATCATCTTGAAATCCTCCCTGTCTCTTCCATCAGTTTCATCTTCTGACACAGATATCTACTAAAAGTAATTAACGTTAGTGTGTAGAGAAGAGAGGTGTCTTAAACATATGCACACGGCCAAAAATTACATGTCTTTATCCAAGAAAGACCTTGTCACCAAGAGGTTGAATCGTTTTAGAGGAATTTAATTTAATTTGTCCGTATCTCAGTTTCACAGCTGCAAAATGGGAATCAATTCCTTGCTTTGTCTACGCCACTAACATACAGCCATGCAAACTTTATGTTTGTATATCTAGATGCTGTCTTCCTACAAATTCTTCTCCTGCAGCTAGAACAACATATCAGGATTCCCATGTTCTTTTGATGTTGAGCTTTATGAGCAGAAAACCAATTATGCGGGTGCTCTGGAGTCATTCAGAACAGAATCTCTGCCACTGAAAGAAAAAATATAAGGTCAGAGTCTTTCAGCTGAATTGCAATCATTAAGAAAATGCCTACGCGCATATTTTTATTTCAGGAAATAGAGGTTCTTGATAGTCATCCTTTTAGCGACTAGTAATTTTCCTGAAACTCACAGCTAATTATTACAAATCATAAGGTTTTGTCCAGGTTCTGGGCTGCCTCATGAGGAAGGGAAGCTGAATGGTAGCTAAAGGGTATCTTGTGTATTGTAGTACTAATAAGGATGATGTACTGTGCTAAAACCTAAGAATCCCAGCCATGGATTGGGGCACATTTGTACTAAGTACTCTCAAAAACTGAAAGGTAACAAGTTAGATGAGTTCCAGAGCTGCAAAACACAAAGTCAAATATCTATTTCTTACTTTGTCTAAGCTGCTGTGGCTTTATTATTATGTAGTTGTGTAACCAGATGCTGCCTTCATACAACAACAAAAAGAGTTAAAAGGTAACCAGGAAGATCTTCTGAGTGTTAGATTCCATTTCCCTTGAGCAGTTCTTGAACTCAGTGCACGGAGTTGCGTGTAACAGCTCAGGAGGGCAGTAGAATAGGTGAAGTACACTAAATATGGGATTAAAATCACTACATCAGAATACTTCCTCCAGTAAAACCCCTTTTTGCTTTACTACTTGTACTAAAAGGTTTTATTCACTCTATTTTGTTTATTTGAGAAAATCAGCTCAGTCAGGGGAGTTTTCCAGCAACTGATAATCTTACACCTTTATAGTTAACGAAATGTTGTGGGCTTTGCTTCAGCCTCAGTTTTCACCAAGAGTGAGGAAGAAAGACAACGACATTACACCACCATCTCTGCCAAAGGAAAACAACCCAACAACAGTCTTTTGTTGGTGGCACCTGTTACCCGTACGTGCTTGTGTTTCTGGCCGTTTTATGAAAGGCCACCCTGAACACCTCAAGGGTGATGACGAGGTTGTCAAGGTGCAATGAAGCTTCAGCCTGAGCTCCCAGAGCCGTGCGGAACATCTTGGGAAGCGCTCGGTGATTCAGGGCACGCAGGAGCCCGTGATGATGATATCTGGGTGGAGTACTACCAGCATTGTTAATTATTGCTTGGCAGAGCAGCGCCGCTAGATCAAGCCAAGGGAGCTTTCTGGCTTGGACTACGGATTTGAATTTGGCATTGGATGGTATTAACCAGCTCTTGCTGCTGAAGTCTGGAAGGTTTTTTGGTTTGTTTATTTTTTGTCTTTTTTCCTCTGCCCTCTTTCATACATAAAACTTTACTTTTGTCTCTGCGTTAATTTAACCACTGGCAGCTCCTTGCATTAGGCGTGTTTTTGATCTTCCCAAAAGTCGCGCGTAACTTTTAAGACTTTGCAAAAGACCACGTTATTTTCAATAGCTTCTGTTGAATGCAGAGGGCAACACTGCCATATTTTTGCTGACCTTACAGTGAAACTTCATAATAAAAATTCATTGGCATAAATTTGTTATAACCTAGTGAGGAAACCACCAGCCAGACTGACTGTCTATAAGATGCGTTGCTGGTAGTTTTACTTTCAGGTTAGGTTTATTATTCAAAGGTGACTTGGATGCTTCTAATATAGGCTCCTGAGGAAACCATAATTCAAATTAAGAATAAACACAGTCTGATTTCCCAGCAAAAGATACCGAAGAGGTTTTGGGATCAGACCACAAAGGAGACAGGCATTCATTTACCAACTGTTTACTGTTCAGCTCCACTGCCATCTCTCCACATCGATTTTCTTTCGCAATAACACACTCCTCGTCATTGACAAGTCAATTCCAAATAGCAAATCCTCCCTTCCAAGTGTTCAGCCCGTGAGCCTCTTGGGCTTCAGAAACGCCTGCTCTGGTTTAATATGAGGAACTCAGAATTTCTCCCTGACAGACCTGTCTGATTTGCTGATTATCTGGGATGCTTTCTTAATCACCAGCAGAAAAATTAACTCCCCATTTTCACATGAAATAAATGTAAGCTAAAATTAAATAGTTAGCTCTAAGATTTCCTGTTTCATGGTCAATCATGAAAAAACTGATTTTCTTGCACTGCCAAGGGCAGTGTAAATCCTTCCAAATTTTTTTTTGGCTAGGTTTTTCGATTCCATATCCAAACAAAATGACAAAAATGCAAAAAATAATAAATACATAGTTTGTGTCAGGTGGGAAATTTTGAAATACTTTTTTTTCTGAAGACCACGCCTGAATCTTGAATATTAAGTCATAATATCCAGATTTTAGATGTGGAGGAGGTTTTGCTTATTTCTGTTTAAATAGGATTGTTGGCAAACAAATTACGTGTTTCTGGTGATCATTTTTACGCCTGAGTTCTTCACATAAATGTGGCTCCAGTTCAGGAAACCTCTAAAGCATGGCTCTACTGGATCCGGCTTTGATGCGATAGCTGCAATGGATTTTGAGATGCCCATTTCACTTCAACATGTCCTTAGGTGTGGAAACGTTTCATTTTCTTGACCTGCAGCTCCGGTTTGCAGTCTCTAGGCTAGCTCTGTGTAGAGCCACATCTGAGCCACCAGCGTCTGAGACAGATGTGGATTGCTGAATGACTCGCTCCCACCCTAGCACACCTGTTTTTAGGAAACAAAGCTTCCGAATCTGAAGCATAAAGATGGTGTGATGTGTTTTGTTTAAATAAGGACACTAGATTGTGTCCTTAAGGTGTATTTTGTGACCAGCGAGTCACTAGAACGTGGAATTACATATTTCCCAAGGTGTATTCAGGGCTATCCTCAGATTAAATCACCATGTGGCTTCAGTTGGGCATACAGCAGGAGGATGGGTAGGGAATGAACGTGAGACCGCCCAGATCCCCCTTCCTTAATAAAAAGCTGTGGTTTCTCATCGTATGAAAAAGCAGTGCAGTGCTTTTCTCAGCAAATCTGTGAGAGATTCTCATGAATTCTCATGCCTTCTCATGAACGCACTCCTTCCTTTGTTAATATCATGAGAGCTTCTCTTCCCATTCTGGTTTACCCTGTAAACTCAAAGAGGTGGCTCTTGGAATCGTGGGGGAAGACCAGCAAGAAACAGCAGGGCTTGGTGCTGGTGGCTGGGGGAAGAGCCATCCGCTTCCCACACCATTCAACTGAGGAGCTGTCAGGAGCTTTCACAAGTGCAGCACCAACCCCGGTAGGGTGGTCACTGACCATCACAGGCATTTTCTTTCCACTGGATGAGCTGCGGCTCGTCTCCAGTAGCTAGGACAATTTGGGTAATTGTTTCCACATCCCAAATATCTAAGTTGGATTTTCAGTGTTACAAAGTGATTGTCACACTGAAAGCCCTTGATGACTGTTATTAGGGGACTTTTGAATAAGAAGACCATCTCGGACCTAAGCCTTGTTAAAGGCTGGGAATGCCAAGCGCTCTTTCCAGCTCAAAAAAAAGAGCAATCAAGGCCCATTCTGTAGGAAAAACAGCTGGGGATTGCAAGAGTGGGTCAAAGTTAAATGCTGGATCTTCACAAATCACACTTTTGGTGTTTAAAGTGGGCAAGAAGCAACCGTGTAGGGCCTGACCCACCAAGCTGCATAGCAACTAGTGTCAGAGGACAGGTCGTGGCTGCTATTTGCTTTACCTAACATGGTTGCAATCATAAGGCGTGTGAGAACACCTTCAGTTGTCCAGCCGGGAGATCTAGTGGTGGTTTTCGGTGGGCTGGAAGGTGGTAGAGCACTTGGTGATGCAGCTGGGAGCATGCTGTGGGTGGAAGGATGGGTCTCCTGGTACCAAACGTATTGGAGCACTTCGGGGGTTTTAAGATAGGATTTTAATTCCTACTGTGTTCAAGGTCAGAGGACTTTGTGAAGGGGAAGAGAATTGCTTAAACTTACGCGGCATTGACTCTCAACTTAGAAAAATGTCACAATACTGTATGTGTTTTGAGGACTCAAAAATTATTAGTAGAACTGTACAATGGGGAAAAAAAAAAATCTTAATTTTCCTGAAGATGACAATGCCTTAAAAGAAGGAATTAGTTTCTATATAAATTTAGGTTTTGGAAACTTAATCCCAAGCAAACAAGCAGGACTAAAATGTTCTGGCAATGATTTATGGCCACAGAACAACTTCATCTGTGGTTAAAATCAGAAAAAAAAGCACTGTTTCTCAGTTCTCTATAGCTGCTACTGGAAGATATGACTTGTTCATTTGTCATGATTTCGCCCTGACTAATGGAGAAAAGCATGGCATTGCCGAGATTTACACCAGAAATGTTCAAATGGGTCTGGATAAAAGAATGAATGGAAACGTGCATGTGCGAGAGCTCCAGAACAAACAATAGAGCGGGTTTAAAAGATCGGTACATATTGATAAACCTTGCTCTCTGTGTTGCGCACCAGTGACACCAGTCAGACAGTTTTGGGGCACACGTTTTGGTGTTTGTGAATACGTGCATACAAGAGGAGTGTGACAGCTGAGTTTGAATTAAACTTAAACACCACCTTCAGTTTGATAAAGTTTTGCAGGGAATTTTGTTATAGCAGTTTCCTACAGCACATAACAAATTAGCAAGTTGTGGTTTAAAACAAAGTAGGTGCTTTGCTCCTATTAAATGTTTGCGTGTTAACAGTTAAATCCTGTTTGACCAGGCATCAATAGTCTTGGCTTTTCTGGGGTCAGATTATTTTACCTTTTTAATTTGCCTTTCCTATAAACTCTATCCTGCATCCGGAAAACCTTAATGAAAAAAAAAGGTTCATCAAAACTGGTTTAATCTCTAGGGAAAAAAGTTCTGTCCGGTTCTAGTGCAAAATGTGACAAAAATCAAAACCTACTTCTTGCTGCTCTGCTTTTACAAGCAGAAGTCATTCATTATCTGTGCCAGCAAAAACCATTTCTGATGGCAATCTGGAGCCGTCTGAAGAAGCAGCAAGAGAGAAGACATGATCTTCCAAACCATTGTGGCTGGAGGTGTCTGAGAAGCCAACGTTCACCTCAGGTACCCCCATGGAGCCAGAAGCAACGCGGCTTCCACAGGAGCATCTGCCAAAGGTTTATCATTGCGGAAAGCCCAAGATGACAGCCCTGAGTATATTCTCCACTTTCTGTATCTATTTCAGAAGAAATGGGGATTCACAGCCTTCAAACTCTGAAAGATGGGACGGGGGTTGCACTGGAGCAAGCAGCGTTAAGTTGTCACCGCTGTAAGAATAAAGGAACTTGGCGGGAACAAGTTGTTTAATTCCCAGCCTCCTGCAAGGCAGAGGGAAATGTGGCATGCAATTTTCTTGAATATGCCTCAGGAGCTTAGGAGAATCAGTTCACATAAATGAAACAAAATAGTGCAACTTTGGAGGTATCTGCTGTGGTCATAAACAGAACAAATAGGCATTAAAGAATTGCTGACGTGACTTAAGATCTGCCAGTGAGCTGACTGATGGAGGTCAGTCTGCACCGGTGGGGACCAGGGAACTCCACTGGGGGAAAATTCCTGAATATTCTGAAAGCATTGACATGCCAGTAACGAAACACCATTAACAACAAAATATTACTGCCAGCAGGTGACTTTCATTTCAGGCAGGCTACAAAAGAGACTGGAAGCAAATAAATAGGATGGGAACACAATCCTTTCAGAAACCTATTTTTTTCCCCCCCAATTAATCTTTTTCAAACCACCATGGCTATAAAAATATCTCTGTATGTTGGGAGTGAGAGGAAGTGCTTTTAGCCTAGGACCACAGCTTGCAGCAATATCTGACTCTCACAGAGCAGGGGAATTGCGTGAAAAGCCGAGGAAGCGGTGGCGAACTGTTCTTACCTGGCAGAGAACTGAGGAAAGTGGGTCTTTCAAAGCACATATTCCTTCTGCTGGCTTATGAGGGAATCACAGGCCCTTAATGAGCTGGAAGGATTCTATGAATACGAGCTAAGTGCCCCGGACATTTAAAGAGCTGATGAAATGAAATATCACGGAGTGAGCTGCGTGCCTTGCCTTTCCTCTCCAGCCCTAAAGGTTTATTGCACTCAAAGGTATGGGCTGTAGCCCTCCGTGATGAGTGGTACAGTGCTGAAAGACAAAAACCACATCCTGGAAAATTAAAAAGTCCCAGAGGCAGGCAGACAGTCAGAAGAAAATTAAATCAGATAGCAGTGGCTGAGAGGGCATATTTGTTAAATACAAAAGCCTCCCAGAGATACTGGCTGTGCCCCGGAGGAGCAGCCGCATGTGTGTTAAGCACGAGCTGTACATGTGACAACTGGCCAGTGATCTTTTTAGAATCATAGGATGGTTTGGGTTGGAAGGGACCTTAAAGCTCATCTCGTTCCACCCCTCTGCCCTGGGCAGGGACACCTCCCACCAGACCAGGTTGCTCCAAGCCCCGTCCAGCCTGGTCTTTTTTATGGGGGTGACAATTTTGCCGTGTTCAGTGGAAGGTCTTCTAGACAATTAGCTTCAAAATCAATTTTGTCGGTTCTTTCTAGATAAATTGGTGCACTGACCCACGGATTTCCATCAGTAAACAGCTGCCAATCTTGGTGTGTCGTTAAATAAACAGCCACAAAAGTTGTGGTAAGCACACTACACCTTTGCGCTACCCTTCATAGCAAATATTTACTAAAACAAATCTAGTCGGAGTAAAAAGTGAACTCCTTGTGACCCACACATGCACTGGAGGACTCCAGATAACCTACTAACGTACATCTAAAGCTATATGGCTTTGACTGATTTCTTTTTAAAAAATTTGTAATACTGTCTCTCATTCTCCTAATCCATCCACACTGAATGCTTCTGATTCCTTTGGAAAAGTAGGAAGCACAGGGAAAACTTATACCTGTATTTATGCAAGCTGGAAAGTTTTCTGCATTAAGGCAAGGGCTTTTGGGTTCTGGCTACACAGCGCAATGTGTGCCTAGAAAGCTACCTTTTAAGAAACCCCTCAGGGTTTCTTAAAAATGTCTCTGTATTTACCATAAACAAACATTTTCTCAGTAGAGTACCTAACCCTGAAATAGGATGCCATTTGCAGTCCTTGGCAGGAGTCTTCACGCCGCTGTTTTGAGGCATCGACTAAAAGGAACTTGCTCTCTGCTGCAGCAAAAGCAGAATTTCAGCCACAGACCCCCCCGCGGACCACAGACCGGGCAATGCTGAAGGTCAGTGTCTGATTTAAACCCCATCTGCAGTGAGTTAAGGCTTTGCCAGAGAGCGTTTCTGACCACCTCCCTTCTTTCCTCACTGCAGCCCCAGACACCCCAGCACAGATATTTGCCTTACGCCATGGCTGAGCTCACAGACCACGGCCAGGAAGGGGGGATAAACCCCAAAGCAGGGGCACACAGGCAATGCAGAGTGCTGGGGAAACAGGCACCTGAAGTCAATAAGAACCCACCTGTGCCCAAGAGCACGTTGAACGGGGATTTAAAGAGCTCTTCAGCAGGTATTGCTCTTACTTCAAAGAGGTGGCTTAGACAGAAGAAGTTCTTGGCTTCATTAATTTGTCTGGTTAGGATTTTTGTGTGTGTGCTCTTTTTCTTTTAATCAGAACATTTTAGGCTTTTTTTTTTTTTAATATGTTCTTTTCAATAGCTTTAGTACTGTTCTTGTTTATTTTAAACCCAGAACAATAGCATATCCTCCTGCTTCCTTTAAGACCACATCAAACAACCCAACATCAACAACCCCATGCGGCAGTAGAAAAAAATGTAAGTTCATTTTAATTCCATATATACATAATCTGAAATCAACAGGGGTGGTGTTTGTTTTTTCTACTGAGCTCTGTACGTGTTAAAAAAATATTTTTTTCTTTTTTAATATAGGAAAAAAATTATCTCAGTGGTTTTAATACTGTGTGTGTTGATGCTAGCTTAAAATTACCGCCTTCCTGCAGTTCACTTTACAAACTTGTGCGTTTTCTGGGGGAAAGAAAAGTTCTGTCAGGGGCAAAGGGAATTAAATTTTATAAGCTAGTTATTAATTTTTAAATGTTATACTTGTGTAAAACTGAACAGAAAAAAGGAAATAGTTTATTTTTTCTTTATATAAATTCTACAGACTTGTGAAGAAATAAGCTTGTCCTGCTTTTCCCCGAGCTCTTCACCTCCCCACTTCTATCCCCGGCGCCCACTGAGTCTTTATTTTCTTCAAATCAAGAAATTCTGACTTACTCTATAACTTTTGGGTTGCTCATCATGTGTATCGGTGTCAGCAGGCACCGAATGTGATTTAAGTCTGCAGCACTTGTGACCGATAAGATCAGAAGCTGTGGAGCAAAAATGGGGAAAAGCTAAAGTGAAAACCTGAGCTTGCTCAATGATGAATGGAGCTCTTCTAAGAATCTTCAGGAATGGAAAGCAGTAGAAAATTTAATCTTCTACTTGGAAAACTAGCCCTAGTTAAGCTTTTTTTTTTTTAATTTTTGTTTCTCTGCATATTTTTTTCCTTGGAATAAAGTTAATGTTTGGTTGCAGATGCTTCACATCTCCAGGGTTTTAAGGGTTTTGAGTAAATTTAACCTTAACTGTTCTGTGTGTATGTGAATGTTTTAAAGTTCTTGAGATGTAGTATCTGTGGCCTATCTCTTGCTGTAAGATATTGTGAAGTTCCCCCATCAATATACAGACAGCAGATTTTTGCCTCATGCTGTGCCTTCTGTGTTGGGTGCGAGAGTAAGATCCCACCACGGAGTGTTGTGTCCTGAGCTACCTCTTCTATGTGTGTCTCTAACCTGTTCTCACCCACAAATTGGAGGTTAAGGGAATATCCCTGCTTGCTTCTGTATTCCTTGAACACTCAGGAGTCGGATGCTTCCCAACGTTTGTTCTGGGATGCTGCATCCTCCTTCTGAAAGGTGATCTGCTCCTGCCCCTCGACGGTAGAGCATTCTTGAGCAGAGCTCATAGGAACATCTGCACACAGCGGAGATCTGAGCCCGGAGCTTGCTGCTTCTCTGTGATAAGCAATTTTCGTTTGATTAATGTTTGCTGGCAATGGCTAGTGAGACTATTGAATATAGCCGAGGTCTTCTGTGGCATGTTAAATGAGAGACTGGCAAGTGAAATAAATATTTTTAATTAGTAGTTGATGACTGCGAGCTGCAGCAGCGGGAGTAAGCTTGTGTACAATGAAAGAGCTACGTAGGGCCTGGTGAAAACATAGTGGCACCAGTGCCACGACCTGCCTCAACTCTCTTATTTCTAGTTTCAGAATCTGTAAAACACCAGTGCACTTCAGGGGATTATTCTGAATAGCAAAATAGAATAGAATCATAGAATGTGTTGGGTTGGAAGGGACCTTTAAAGGCCATCTAGCCCAACCCCCCTGCAGTCAGCAGGGACATCTTCAACTAGATCAGGTTGCTCAGAGCCTCATCCAGCCTGGCCTCGAATGTCTCCAGGGATGGGGCCTCCACCACCTCTCTGGGCAACCTGGGCCAGTGTCTCACCACCCTCAGTGTAAAGAACTTCTTCCTAATGTCTAAACACTCTATTTCTTGGTCCTAGATGTCTTTCTAATGCCTCAGAGCTCAGTGGGATTACTGGGGACAGATTCAAAATTCCGCCCCTCGGTGGCTGGGGTTTTTTTGTTTTTTTATTTTTTGGTTTGTTTGTTTTGGCTGTGTTTGTGTGGGTTTGGGGATTTTTTTTTTTTTGTTTTGGAGGTTGTTTGTTTTTTTTTTTTACTCCTGAACATACACTTTCTGCAATTTCTTTGCCATTGCAGTTTTACCATATTGGGACGGGGAGAACAATCATAGCTATCTCACTCATCAGCCTTTGCTCACCCTGGACTTTCTGTGACTTAAAAAAGGATGAAAACCCGCTACCAGGCTCGTGATGGACATATCTATAGCTGGATGCAGTATGAGCAGAGCTTCATCACTTTTCTTGCAGGGGAGGTAGAGAGAGACTGCCGCTTGTCCTTCTTGGAGGACTCTGCTGCTGTCCCTTGTGGTGGGATCCCTCCCCACTAGGAGGGGGACCAGTGTCTGAGAGGATATCCGAGGATATCCATGCTGTTCTTGACAGAGGCCGTTTGGCTTCAGCTAGGCAAATAAATACCGGGTCTTCAGCTGCCACGCTCAGCGTTCTGTGCCCAAGAGCGTGCGTGTTTCTTTTGGATGTACCAGTTGGTGTAAAAACAGTTATTGCATTTCCCTACAAACCGTGCTTTGCTTTTGTGTTCTAAGGACATCTGAAGAGGAAAGTAATAATTAAAAAAGAAAAAAGTTGGCTCCATATGTCTTTAATTAACGCACATCTTCAGGCACTACACCAAGAAATCCAGCCTCCTCTTGCTTTATTCTTGAGATGCCTGTTTGAATAGAAATTACTGTAATTAACTCCAGATTTCAAAATATCAACATGTAGAAGAGTTTGTGTACCCGCTAAGTGAGCGTCGCTGGAAGAACACAGACATTACAGGATGCTGAGATAATCCCCATTCACTAGGCAAAGGGAAATATTAAGGAACTGAAAATAAATGGAAAACCAGATCTGTAAAATTATCTTAAATGGGGGAAATCTTAAAGTAAAATGAAACCATTACACTGAAATGCAAACAATTCAGCATAATGGGGACAGCCTTATTCGATTAAAAAAAACAAGCCAAGCCCCGTTATTCATTATTGTGTATGCTGTTACGGTAGCAGTTGAGTGCAGGCAAAGTAATAGAGCCAAGAAACTGGCCAGGTCCAAAGGATCGTTGTGCTCACCTCAGTGGAAATATGTGACTCTCTATCTGCTGTAGATTTGGCTGTGATGAATCAACAAGTAGTCCGACAGTACTACGGCAGGGGGAATAGGCAGAGATCCCAACATCTTGCAAAACCATCAGCCAACTCGGGCTGGTCAGGAAGGGGCTCACGTTTAATGGCTTCAATTCATTTTCTTTTCTTTCTCTTCTCTCTACCCTGTCTAGACTTGTCTTATAGGATTCTGAAAATTTGACCCTATGATCTCTCGCCCTATTGGCTGGCCCCAGCTCTTCAGTGTCTCCTACCTCATATAAAACTGTAGGTGCAGAGGCTTGTACAGAAATCTCACCATCTGAGTACAGCTCACTGTCTTGGACACCAAAATCCTGAATCCTGGCTGTGGCAGTCAGCAATAATTATAGTAGAAAATGCAATAATAGCTATTACATAGTTGTTTTGACTCCAATCAAAATATTAGCACAGATGAAATGAAAAACTGAAGGAGAAATGGTGGGCTGAGACAACACAGTTGGCTTCCATCATTGGACTTAATGGCTAACATATCTTATTAGAAACAAAATAAAGTTAAAGCTGTCTAACATTATCTGTGCTACTCCTGATTGGGCATAAGGATTCCTCTGGTGTAAAGCCAAGCATCAGTTAGAGGAGCACACAGACAGCTCTGCTGTTAATGATCTGGCTTAGAGCCACTGGCACGGGAGAGCTGGGGAGCTCCGTACCTGGAAGGCAGCAGATGATGGCTGGATTAGCCACCGCTTGGAAGGAAAATAAAATAACACAACTGAGCTACAAAAAGGATCCATTCTGTTTTGACATCGCGTTCCCTTTTGGAAGGGTAAAACTCAGCACATAGAGCTGTTTTACCAACAGAAGTATCTCAAATCTTTGTAACGGCAAGCAGACCAGTTCAGGTAAAATACTGGAATGAAGGATGGAAAGCAAACACTCCATGCCCTCATGCCTCTGCTTCCCGTGGCTTACTTTTGGGCCTGCCTACTGGTTCAGGAGACATTCTCACCAGTTTCCTTCTCGTGCTCATTTTCAGTATTGTCCTACCAGACGCTTCCGTTTCCTTTCTCATTGGAAAGTTTCTTTCTTTCCTGTGCGCGCTGACTATCTAATCCAGCTAATCTGCCAGGCTAATTAGGAGGAGTGCCATGCCAGTCTGAGGCCACCTGATCTCATGGTGTAGTGCCCCAGATGGGAACCGATTTATCAACTGAGCCACCACTGGCAGCTACCGAATTCTCACCAGCCACCTCTGAGATGAGCATACGGAAATTCGATGCTTAAGGAGGAGATTTTTGGATGCAATACGAGGGAATTACACAATTTTTACCTTGCTTCAGTTGTAGCGGGCAGCACGTGGCTGCAACGCTTGCACTGCGTTGCACGGAAAGTTCAACCTGTGTGCCCTTTCTGCTGAGGATTGTCTAATGTAATGACGGTGGAACCCAAGGGACAGCTGGGTCCAAGGAGCAGGAAGCCCGCGTGTCTGTGTGACAGGGGATGGAGTCACCTGATTGTCCTGCCAGTGTCTTCGGGGCGCGTCAGAGAGACCGGGGAATGCCATACAGGAACTGCAGATCTGAATCCTTGCTCTGCCACTGGAATGCCATGGCACCTTAACAGCTTGCTCCTGGACACAGAAAATAGAACCACCTTAATAATACTGTCATGGGTTAAACGCGTTAAGTGATATGAAGGACTTTGCCGTGCAAAGCAATAAACTGAAAACCTGTGAGTACCTAGGTTGCACTTTGATATCTTCATAAATAATGGCCTTGGCTGCTTTTTCTTGATACAAACCAAACATAAAGGTAAAGCAAAGTGGCTTATGTTTTATGATAAGGAGGAAGATCCAGCAGATAGGCCACAGTGTTTCAGTCCTCCTGTGAAAATGATGAGAAAGAATTTACTAAAGAAATTCCCAGCCAAAACTGGGGGATCACAGACATGTGCCATTACAGCTCAATGTCGCTGTCTGAAGTACACGTGAGAAAGAATGACCAGGATGTTTGTTTAATTGATAGTATTAAGCACACAAGACAGTAAGTACATTTACTGCATGATAACCTTTATACCTTTACAAGAAATAAAAGAAAAGCTTTACTGTTGCATATTCCTTTTCCAGCAGCTGTTGCTTCTCAATAGGGCAGGTTGAAGGAGCCCTGGCTGTGACTCAGGTTGGGTTCCCACAAATCCTCCAGGAAACTTTGTATGGAATGAGCGATGGCATCTCCTCAAATTTTGCTCCCAAGCTGAGAACCGACAAAATGAGGAGTGGGCAGTGAAAATGTGTGTGTGATTTGCCCAGCTTAACCTGGGAACCCAGGTGGAATAGCAGAGGTGGAATCTGAAAATAGAACAAGTTGGGGAGGAAACAGGTCTTCATAACTTATTTAAATGTTTTGGGCAGTGTTTGTCATGGTAAGCTACTCGGAATGCAAAGGGGGAAAATATTGTTCTTCTAGCCATGTTAAAGAGATTAAGTTTTAGCGTATGAAAATGCAGACCAAACACTTCTAGCCTCTTAAATGAAGCTGTGCTAACACGATTTTTTGGAGACTAAGGGTTTGTGTGCCATCTGCCCAGCTATTATCAACAGGCAGTGTTCTACATGCATCAAGAAAGAACTGAGTATTAAAGAATGAGACTTAGCCTGGGTAATCCTATTTGACCTTCTTTTGAAGTCTTATTGTTCGGTTCACTTGCATAAGTTTGGGAAAATTTCAGGGTTTTAACATCCACACAAACTAAAACAATCCTGAAAAAGAAAGATGCAGAGTTTATTGTTGTTTACAGCTCTACGTCTAATCTTCTTAATTAACAGATAGCTCAGAAAATTAAATTTCTTCAGTGGCTTTCTGGTTTTAATGAGTTTTCTTTTCCTTGCTACAAGTGTCTCTATTGCTGTAGATGTTGTAGATGCTCAATTAGACCATCTAAAAGTCATGGTCTAATTAGGACAACTGCATTTGAAAATGTTGGCACAAGTGGCGGGCTCAAGGGCACATGGAAAGCTCATGGCAGAAGAGGGAAATGAGTACAGATTTCCACGCACTTTGCCTCCTGCTTTTCGGACAGAGAATCCGTCCCTTCTGGAAATAAAAATGAATGGTTTGTATCCAAACTACTCACAGCCTTTCAGCTGCCAGCCAAGTCTTGGTCAGTGTTTTTCACCAGCTATTTTTTGTCTAAACCATTTTACCCTATCTTATTCTTCTCCATTTTAACGTCGAATCTTTTTTCCATCCTTTTTCACCATGCCAAAAAGTCATCTTTAGCTTTCAGTGGAGCACTTGGCTGTTGTCTCGTACCCATCTCTACAGTTAAAACACTGGACTCTTCCGTTATCCAAGTTCTTCAATTGCTGTTCCGATCTTTTCTTCTCCCGCACCAGCTCTTCCCTAAACTCAGTATTAATTTTCTAAATCTCCGGTATTTACCACTAGAGCTCTAAAAGGACAAGCTTTAATTCCACCTGCTGCCGCTTTCCTCAATTAAATTTCATTTTCAGTGATGACGAGGAAAGATGCCAAGTTTTATGGTAATTCATGTCAACTACTAATTTGAACCTGTCAGTACAGCACCACATGTCGACATAGATGTACCCCTGGGAAAATCTTTGCCTGCTTATGTGCCGAAGACAAGAGATGACGAACAATAATGAAATGTATTCTGTTGTCAAGAGCAGTCATGGAAGATCATCTGTTAATTGTTTCTTTCCAGTACCTTCTGGAAAGCATTTTTATTTTTTTGTCAGGCAAAACACCTGATTCTAATTGGCTGCTGGATGGAAACAGCAGCCTGATATCTGTACAGAAAGACCCTGATAAGAAAACTTAATATTTAGATATGAATATATCGAGGACAACCAGGCGAATGGAAAGTGCAATGAAGTATAAAAAAAGGGAGCAAGATTATATTCTATTCTGTTTTTTGACCTCTTCAACTGGCCGAAAGGTTCCTTATATTCCTTATATTAACTTTTCCAATAACATTGCTTAAAATAGACGTGAGCTGTGGTGGGAGATATAGGTGGGCAAGACGAAAGAAGGGAATGGCAGGGCAGCTTTCCTTCCCCGCTGAAGTGCTTCTCCTGCAACATGACGGCAATCGCGAGCTGTGGGACTTGGTCCAGCAAATCTGAAGGTTCAGAGCAGCTGTAGAGGAAAAGCTATAAAATACCCGACTGTACCAAGGGCTGCAACAAAGGTTTCCTTTTCAATCAAAATCATTAGTAGCAAAAGAAAAGCCCCAAACCGCTGCAGCGCAAAGTTTTTCATCTGCCTTAATTACTTTCCATAGGGAAGACATTAAAAATCCAAATGGTCCCTGTCAGAGGGTTACAAAATGATGGCACAAGAGCCCCCGGCAGGGATATGTGAACGGTTTTTCAAACGCACACAGACTGTTACGATGAGATGGGGCTCTCTGTCTCAAGCATTTTTCTTTTTGCAGTAGGTAGGTGTGTGCTGTTGGACTTCATCCACGAACCGCCTCAGCGTTAGCTTTCTGTGGCAGGCTGCCGCTAACGAATTGCATTGGTACCTGAAGCTCTCACTTTTTTTAAAGTGCAAGCCCATCATCATTAACAAAAGCTATAGCTGGGAGAAAAAGAACCATAGAAATACATACTCCGATGAGGAGCAATCAAACAACATGCTGAAAATCTCCGAGGTGGTTATGAGCGCTATCTATGAAACACTGAATTTGGCTTGTTCGCTGCTGTTCAAAAAGGGAAAAGCTCTTTGTCAGCGATTCCCAGTGATCCAGACGAACGTGCCTTTTTCTGAAAAGCATATTTTACTGCATAATGACAAGGGGCAAGTAAATGCATTAATTAGCCATTGGAATGGCTTCACTGCCACAGTCAGAGCGCGCTGGAAGGGAAATCTTCCAAATGCAATTAAAATATCAAAGCTACTTAGAGTGAGTTTACAGCTTTCCGGAGACAAGTAACTAGGGGACGGCAGGGTGGGGGTAGGTTTAAACTTTGTTGTGTTGCATCTAAATTGGGGAAGTGTGGCTGTTTGAAGCAGAGGGGGGGCAATGAAGACTGCAGGATAGTAAGACACTGGCAGCTAACTCAGAGAAAGTAGCTTTACACGAATTTTGGAAAAAATGTCTGTGGTGGCATCCTTCTCGTGGGGCTACCTGAGAGCGAAGCAAAAGCCAGAGGCAACCCTTGTGCTCCCACCCCCAATATTTCCATGATGATGGAAAAATGATGCCCAAAGGCCAGGGAGGGGATATTTGCTAGTCCGTTCTGTCTCGCTGGAAAAGTGGGGTTACAGTACGGAGAAAATGCTGCTTCTTATCCATTTTAAATTGTAGAAGTAGTTAAGACTACAGAACCACGCACCACTAAAACCACTTTACTGTTGAATTCCTTCCCGTGTTCCCCACCATGAGCTGTGAACGTTGGGTTGGAATCTGTGAAGTCCGGGAGAGAATTCTCCTAGAGTAAATGACCCATCACAGGAAAAGCTGTGATACCTAGAGAATAAACAAACTAAAGCCCTAACCACACATCTTAAATAATAATTTTTTAAAAAATGGATGGCTGCAGGAGATTCAGGAGAGACTAAAAGCTTGAACTGTACCATTAAACCCAGCTATGATGCCCCTCTTTTACTTATTTTTTTTTTCCTGATAAATAATCAAGTAAATCATATTTCCTATGAGCAATGTTTTAGGCACATTCATCAGTTTATTGGCTTCGATGGATTTCGACTAAGTTAACAAAAAAAAAATAAAAAAAACCCAGAAACCCTATTCATAATGAGCCTACAATAATCTGTGGGTTACTTCTGTATGTGTTGCTAACGATTCCACTTATCCAGTAGTCCAAACTATCTCCTTGCAGCTGTGTGTGTGTGTGTCTCAGGACTGTGAAGATGGCAAACAACTTCTTTGACACAAGATGCTATGCGAACTTGAACATAAAATAGGGCTCTGGCTTATATCCCTTATTGGATCCATTGCGTGTTGCAGCCATAAAGCAACTCGTGCATTCTTTTGGTGTCAATTTTAACAAGTAAATGAGTTATGAAATACTTACATTTACAGTTCTGAGTTATGTACACCAGATTATAAAATCCCTCAGCAGAGCACTCCTATACCTGCTTGTGTCAATTTTGGCTTCCGTCAGACTTCAGCATGGTTAAATTCAAGATATGCTGAAAATCTTCTCTATTCGAGGAAATACAAATGTTAAACGGCTAATGACCAATGATTGCTAATTAAAACACAGCTTCTTCCTTGTCTTGGTACTTCTATGACTGTCCTACTATTTGATCACCTCAGGGGTAACATCTCTGCACTTTATCGCTCCGTGAAAGAACAGGCTGCTCTTTCTATTTTCTTGAAGAATAGAAGTAAACAGTGAAAAAGAATATTTGAAATAAGCAAAGACATTCCTTTAAAAATAAATAAAGTACCTTTTTAAAACCTGAAGGCAAATTATTTTCACATGTCCTTGGCACTGTGTGTGGTAGTCAAGAACAAATTGCGTTGTGATTTTTGCTTCCAGTTACTATCTGATGTTGGAATAACAGCACTGCAGCTACACCTCATTCTTATTAGCACCAGTGAAGGCTGAAACTTGAGGGGTTTTAATTTTATTTATTGCTTAATTACAGTGACTCCACGCATTAATTTTAAAATAAAATCATGCGTACGCTTTATTGCTTAAAGGGCAGAAACCTAATTGAAAAGAAGAGATCTGCGGCAAGTGGTGCTGGGATTCAGGCAAGAAATAGATACTCTTCTAACAACGCTATTTTGGCTATATTTCATCTTTGCTGTTGCTCACAAAGAAAGATGCTGTGAACAGGAGCAGATGTTAGGAAGTCAGCTGCTTTGGGATTATCAGGGAGCTGGTTTTCACGTAATGGAAAGAGGGAATATCTGAAAACAGAAAGACAAATGGGAGAAGTAACATCCTTGTAAAACAGGAGTCCATGATCAGACTCCAGGGAACTGCTTGTATTGAGTTTGGTTTAAATCTTTTTCAGACTAAGGAAGTGGGAAACCTTGAAAGTGGTAAGTGTGCTCCATCCTTTCATAAAATACAGCACAACACACTCTGTTCTCCCCGTCTGTGTTTTTGATCTTTTTTTCTCTGCTTGAACACTTTCTGTTGTTTTACTTTCCAGTTCTCTTTTTCAGTCTAATTTCCCCCTCAGGCTATTTTTGGTCTTATGTGCATTCTGTTATTTCATCATCTCTTTTCACAATCTTTCAAGAACACATGATTTCTCTTGTGATTTTCATCTCCTTTTAGCAGCTATTTTTCCTTTCATGTATTTCCTCTTCCTTCTTTAATAAGTATTTTTTTTTTTTTAACGGTCACTTTTAGGCTTCCAGTCTAGATCCCTTCCCTTTTCCCCTCTGCGCTCTACTAAGCATGCTTTTGTCCACGTAACGTATATTTCTCTCACCCTCTAACTCTAGCATCTCCCTTTTGTCCTTCTCTTCAACGCCCCGCCATGTGATTAATTTTGTTTTGTCTACACCTAATTTATCTCCTTTCGCTGCACCCAGGTAACTCCCATGTTCTTTCATTATGCATCATGGTCATCTTAGATGGAAATTGCATTCAAGAACCTAAAAGTTATTTTGGATTCCACCTCCCCTTTCTATTCTCTGTCCTTATATTTATCCTGTGCTATGACTAACAAGGAAGATAACTATTTTCTAGCTAAAGGATACTAAAGTATCCTTATAATCTAAAGTATGCTTCATCTCTGTCTCTCTCAGCCTCAAACCCAAACACGGGTCGTGTAGCACCTAGAATCATAGAATCATTTAGGTTGGAAAAGACCCTTGGGATCATTGAGTCCAACCATCAACCCCACTCTACAAAGTTCTCCCTTACACCATATCCCTTAACACCACATCTAAACGACTCTTAAACACATCCAGGGATGGCGACTCCACCACCTCCCTGGGCAGCCTATTCCAGTGTCTGACCACTCTTTCTGTGAAGAATTTTTTCCTTATGTCCAGCCTAAACCTACCCTGCTGCAGCTTGAAGCCATTCCCTCTTGTTCTATCGCTAATTACCTGTGAGAAGAGACCAGCACCAACCTCTCTACAATGGCCTTTCAAGTAGTTGTAGAGAGCGATGAGGTCTCCCCTCAGCCTCCTCTTCCTCAGACTAAACAGTCCCAGCTCCTTCAATCGCTCCTCATAAGATTTATTCTCCAGGCCCTTCACCAGCTTTGTTGCCCTCCTCTGCACTCGCTCCAGCACCTCGATATCTCTCTCGTATTGAGGTGCCCAGAACTGGACACAATACTCAAGGTGTGGCCTCACCAGTGCTGAGTAGAGGGGGACAATCACCTCCCTCCTTCTGCTGGTCATACTATTTCTAATACAAGCCAGGGTGCCACTGGCTTTCCTGGCCACCTGGGCACACTGCTGGCTCATGTTCAGCCGCTTGTCAGTTAGAAGCCCCAGGTCCTTTTCTGCCAGGCAGCTCTCCAGCCACACTTCCCCAAGCCTGTAGTGATGCATGGGGTTGTTGTGGCCCAAGTGCAGGACCTGGCACTTGGCCTTGTTGAAGCTCATACCGTTAGCATTGGCCCATCGATCCAATCTATCCAAGTCTCTCTGTAGAGCCTCCCTATCCTCATGTAGATCAACACTCCCACTTAGCTTCGTGTCATCTGCAAACTTGCTGATGATACACTCTATGTCCTTATCAAGGTCATCAATAAAGATGTTGAACAGAAATGGCCCCAACAATGAGCCCTGAGGTACACCACTTGTGACCGGCCACCAGCTGGGTTTAACTCCATTAACCACCACTCTTTGGGACCGCCCATCCAGCCAGTGCTTGATCCAGACCTATTTCAGGTCACTTGTGATACCAAGGCCTTTGAGAATCTAAATTATCCTGGAGGGTGGGGAAAAAAAAGAAAAGGAAAGGGAAAAACAAACTGTGGAAACTGTAGACAAATGAGAATTGTCTGGTTTTTTGTGAACCAGTGAAGGATTGGTCAGCCAACAGCCTGAAGCGTAATGTTGCAGGTGCAGAGTGTTGGAGAAGAAATCTCTTGCATTCAATGTGGTGGCCTTAATTGTAAAAAGAACGGTGTGTCTGTCTTAGAGCTAAATCCAGATTTCTCCTGGATGCTGTAAAATGGGGCAGATGAACGAGGGTGGTTTGATATATAACAAAGGGAGAGTTTGATATATAACAAAATGCAGACTTGATACCGTAAAATCAAAGCAGCAGTTTTGGTCTGATCTCTAAGAAGTGATGACAGGATTATTTTGGTTTTCGTTCAACGTATCAATATCTGATCAAAGTTCTGATCTTGGCTTTACTGAAAACAATGGAAAAGTGCCTCTGAGCAAGTTTCCAAGATGGAGCATCTCAGGACTGGTTCCTTGTGATATGGCATGAGTCGGTGATGTGAGTACATCTAGTAGATGCCAGTTTGTGGTGTGTGGTGGTTTTTTGTTTGATTTGTGTTTTGGGTTTGGTTGTTTTGTTGTTTTTTTTTTTCCCCTCTGAAAATGTCACCATCAGATTCTTCCTTTGGAGTGCTCTAGCTGCTTTATAAATGCCATCTTAGGCCGAGAGACATCTGTGGTGATCAATTTTCCTTAGTTACTTTGTGTGGATATTCCTGTGAGATGAGAAAAGCCATTCCAGCTTGTTCTTTCTCTTTAATATATGTAATTTGGGCATCAGTCAGCCTGTCCTTCACTGCGGTATTTGAAATTTGACGTGGTTGTCATCTTTGATGTGGCTGGTCTGTGGTGTTTGACAAAATGCCATGGATATTCCCTGCTTAGTCCACAGGTGAACCCACATCTTAAACCTACAGAGGTTGATGAGATCCGAAGCTTATGGCTGTCTGTGTGACAAACTTTATCCTCAAGCATCTTGACGCCTTCTGCAAGTCCAAATTAAGCCACACTATCACAAGCATCATCAGGTTGTTTTCTGTGGGGATTTCTTGTGACAAAAAAAATACCTCTTTCAAGTGTATTCCTCATGATTGTTTTTTATGATCAAAGGAAAAATGATGATAAAGTGGCTATGCTGCTCCCTACTGAAGAACCACCCATATGTTGTCCGTATGGGAAGTACCCCCTTCTGAAAGGTTTGATGCTGGGGGAAGGCTGTCACAGAAATAGCTCCAACTTTTTTTTTTTACATGGGAAGGGCAACACCCACACTTTTGACTTTAGTTACCAGTAAAGGAAGAAGGATTCTCATCTGCTGGCAGACAGGCAATCTGTGTTGGCTTGTTGTGCACTGTACAGGAGTCAAGGATTTGTCAAGGAGAGCAAGTACGGCAGTTCTCATCGCTGTATAGTTGGAGCACAAGATTCTTGATTTGAGTCAGAGCTGAACAATGCAGAGTTGTACTTCCCATTAGGAGGTTCACTGCCGTGTTGAATGTAATGGGACTGAAATGAGGATTGAGTATATTTTTTGCGTAAAAGTCCATTTACAATCAGGTAAACATGAAGGTGCCCTATTATACGGCTTTTTTTTTTTTTCCCCCACTACTTCAGTGAAAATTACTGAAAACATCTTGAGGATTTAACTTGCAGGAACATTAAAATTGTCTGGTTCTGTCAATGAAATGTGCTGGGATCTGAAAGTCCTCCATCCCAATCTGCTATGAAGCTCTTCCGAACCGCAATTTCTTCTTCGATTATTGTTTGCTATATAGCAACAATTTCAGCACTTTTGGTAATTACTCTTCTGTGCCAATGGTGAAAGCGTAGCTTTTATATTACCTTGTGATTCTTCTTTAATATTCCTATCCCTGTGATATCTGCTTGTGAAGGCTTTTAGCAGAAAGCAAAGGCTGTAGTTAGATAAGTATTATTACCACTTTTTTAAAAGGAGAGAAAATAAACATACAGTTAGCATTGTTTTCTCCAAGGTCAGGGAGAAAGTGAGTGTATGGGGGGTGGGGAAGTATTTAAGAGATTTAAAAAAAACTAAAAAAAAAAAAAATCACTACAGCTGGAGTTAGATTGTCCTGGTAAAATTACAAATCTGCAGCATTGCTCAAACCATTGTGCCCGTATGAAAAAGGCCACTAATGGCATCACTCACTGAAAGCTGGCAGTTACCCTTTGAGGCTGACCTTTTGTTAAACCAATTCTCCCTGACTTGGTCCGTAATGCATCAACATTTCCCATTTCAGAGAGGTTGATGTAAAGTAAATAGTCCAGAAAATTAGAAGAAGTGGAAGAATCTCCACTAGCAAAAGGAGAATGTTCTATAGTTGCTGCTCAATTTTTTTACAGGCAGGCCAACATTATCATTTTGGTTCAGGCCAGGAGTGGGCTTTGGGGGCAAGTCAGACTTATCTCCCCTCACCGCTTTTATGTTTGTGTTGTGGAGTGGTCTTGGAGTTCACAGATGGATCCTTTTTGAAGAAGAAAAATCAGAAGATGCATTCCTACCACTAACGGGTGTCCGGTCTGCTGGACCAGACCAGTCCAAAGCCTATAATGAAGTATGGAGAGTGAGAACGTCAGATCCTCAGACCAAACATTCTGCTCTGGTGACCATTTCCCACTTCATTATACGCTCTTTGCTAATGAAATGAACACTAATGAGTTGGGGTTGTTCAGCCTGGAGAAGAGAAGGCTCCAAGGAGACCTCACAGCGGCCTTCCAGTATCTAAAGGGAGACTACAGGAAGGATGGGGAGGGACTCTGGATCAGGGAGTGTAATGATAGGACACAGGGTAACAGCCTCAAGCTGAAAGAGGATAGATTTAGATTGGATATTCAGGAAGAAGTTCTTTCCTGTGAGGGTGGTGAGCCCCTGGCCCAGGTTGCCCAGGGAAGCTGTGGCTGCCCCATCCCTGGAGGGGTTCAAGGCCAGGCTGGATGGGGCTTGGAGCAACCTGGGCTGGTGGGAGGTGTCCCTGCCCAGGGCAGGGGGGTGGAACCAGATGATCTTTAAGGTCCCTTCCAATCTGAACCATTCTGTGAAAACACAGACTTTATGCAAAAAGAAAACACCTGACCTGAATCAGATTTTGAGTTTACAGGTGAATGGTGTTCCTCGAGCTTCCTGCTTCAGTCTGATCTGAATTTGAACATCGTCAATGTCTTACACAGATTGTTGGGCTCCATGGATAGAGCAGTTTCCAGCAGAAGTGATTTTCTTAGCAACACATTTTTCTGTACAAAATAGTGGCTGCAAACCCTCATAGGCTGGCCTTGAAGTCTCCAAACTGTTAAGGAGAAGCCAGCTCAGGATGTCTATTAGATTCAAGGCTTTGCACCTATCCGTCATCTGGCCTGTCCAGAGAGTGTGTCCAGAGAGTGTGCAGCTGCCCCAAGAGACTGCAAACATTTCCCTTCTAGTAACCTAGAAGGTAGGAGGTGTTTAAAAGATGGGTAGACATAGTGCTTAGAGATATAGTTTAGTGATGGTTTTTGTCAGTTAGGTCGATGGTTGGACTAGATGATCTGAAAGGTCCCTTCTAACCCAGGCAATTCTATGATTCTGTGATTCTAAGCTTGAAGGCTCAGTCTGTCTTGTGTATTTACTATATCTGATGCAGGTAACGAGTAGTATTTGCCTCAAGAAAGGGCTTAAACTTCCATTTAAATGATTGCAGACATTCTCTTATTAAACACTCTCCAGTGAAGGCATTAAGTAAAGTTGGAATGCAGGAATGTTTTGATCCAAAGAAGAGGAGATCCATATGAGGAGAGGCTGAGGGAGCTGGGCATGTTTAGTTTGGAGAAGAGAAGGCTGAGGGGAGACCTCATTGCCCTCTACAACTACCTGAAAGGAGGCTGGGGAGAGGTGGGTGTTGGCCTCTTCTCCCAGGTGAATAATGACAGGACCAGAGGAAATGGTCTGAAGTTGCAGCAGGGGAGGTTTAGATTAGATATTAGGAAGAATGACTTTACTGAAAGAGTGGTCAGGCACTGGAACAGCCTGCCCAGGGAGGTGGTTGAGTCATCATCCCTAGAGGTGTTTAAGAAATGTCTAGATGTGGCACTTCAGGGCATGCTCTAGTGGCAGAGATTGTAGGGGTTTTTTGTGTGTGTATGGTTGGACTCGATGATATCAAAGGTCCTTTCCAACCATGAAGATTCTATGATTCTAAGACAGAAATAGAGGAGCCTGCAAGTATTATTGTGACACTTCTGTAAATCATTATTCACCCTTTGGGCTATATCTTTGAAAAACTAACCTGACATATCTATAAGAGTTAGGCGAGAAGGACTGGTGGGGCCATCTGCTTGCCCTTTCGCAGCAAACTACAACAAACCTCCCTGCTGGGGCTCTTCTGTCTCTGAACCCTGCTGCCAGGAAGGTCATCTGGCCATTAGGAATTAGCCACAGCTTTGCAGTCCTGACTGAAATAACAACACATACAGGGCATTGAGGTTGTGAGCCGGTTGGTAACTTTAAGTTCTCATCATCTGGAGTTTTAAGAGTTATTACCTGAAAAAGCCATTCTATCTGGAAACTGCTTTACAGCCACATAATCCCCCGTGAATCTGTACTTCAGGGAACTGTATTACAAAAATACTAGATTTCATAATGATCTGATAAAGTAGAAAGCTTAAGTACTAAATTCCTATGGGTAACCTGTTTTACATTCAGTACTTCAAAGCACAGAATATTAAAAAATGTCTTGGGTGCTATTGGGAACTGCATAAATAATAGCAATAATAGGGATTAAAGGATACTGTAGTAGTAAAGTGCACCCTCAGCCAGTTTGCAGATGACACCAAGTTGGGTGGGAGTGTCAACCTGCTTGAGGGCAGGAAGGCTCTACAGAGGGATCTGGAGAGGCTGGATCAATGGGCCGACACCATTGGTATGAGGTTCTACAAGGCCAAGTGCCAGGTCCTGCTCTTGGGTCACAACAACCCCATGCAGCACTACAGGCTTGGGGAAGAGTGGCTGGAGAGCTGCCTGGTGGAAAAGGAACAGGGAGTGTTGGTCAACGGTCAGCTGAACATGAGCCAGCAGTGTGCCCAGGGGGCCAAGGCAGCCAACAGCATACTGGCACGTATCAGGAATAGCGCAGCCAGCAGGACTAGAGAAGTGATTGTCCCCCTGTACTTGGCACTGGTGAAGCCCCACTTCAAGTGTCCAGTTTTTGGGTCCCTCACCGCAAAAAAGACATTGAGGTGCTGGAGCGTGTCCAGAGAAAGGCAACGGAGCTAGTGAGGGGTCTGGAGCACAAGTCTTGTGAGGAGCAGCTGAGGGAGCTGGGGTTGTTTAGCCTGGAGAAAAGGAGGCTGAGGGGAGACCTTCTCGCTATCTACAGCTCCCTGAAAGGAGGGTGTAGAAAGGTGGGATCGGTCTCTTCTCCCAGGTAACAGGTGATAGAACAAGAGGAAACAGCCTCAAGTTGCACCAGGGGAGGTTTAGATTGGGTGTTAGGAAAAATTTCTTCACAAAAGTGTTATCAAGCATTGGAACAGGCTGCCCAGGGAAGTGGTGGAGTCACCATCCCTGGAGGTATTTAAAAGATGGGTAGACATGGTGCTGAGGGACATGGTTTAGTGGTGGACTTGTCGGTATTAGGTTAATAGCTGCACTTGATGATCTTAAAGGTCTTTTCCAACCTAAATGATTCTATAAAGGTCATGTATATCTGAAATTACAAGGTAATACATCAGCCTGCAGAGCAAGACAATGTTTTAAGTTTGAAAGAACACCTTGTTTTGAGCAAATTGCCCCGGAGGAAATGACAAAAATATATAATTTATGAATAACTGGTGGTATTTATATTAAATGTATGTAAGAGAGCTGTAGCATGCTAAAATATTACAACAATCACAAAGCTTGAGACTGATAGAGTAAGGATGCTTGTAGCCAGCATTCTGTTGTGTGGGTCCTCGTTTCTGGATGCAGATGTCTATTTTTAATTTTTTTCCTGTTTACTAAATAAGGATTTCTCAGCCCTTTTATGTATATTTACAAGCTGACCTAAAACACTCTAGAGTCAATGGAAGTATTCAGTAGGCATCAGATGAGACTGGAGACGGATCCTCAGCTAATACCTTTTGGGGATGGAAAGTCTAATACTTTTTTGTGTTTGATTCTAAGTGGGGCTTACTCTACAAGCCAGATTTGGGAAATCAGCCTTCTTTAAAACACCACTTAAAAACTGCTTAACTCTCAACTGAGATTTGAAAATCCAAAACTATACGCTTACATTGTTTGAGGAGGGCAACTGCAAGGTCCATACAGCCAGCAAGGCTGAGTCCAGCCATGGCCAATGGCTGTTCTCACACACAGTCTGGGCTTCCAAGTGCTCATACATCAAGAACTTAATAGGCTTTTAGATACTGGGCACAACTACACCTACAGCTAGTTTGCCAGTGCTGTCAAAGACGCGTGAAAAATCAGCTCTGCAGTGAGGACGCAGATGAACTGCGGAGCACTTTAAAGCCCACTCATCAGTACAGTGTCATTGGCACCCACCACCCAGCAGACGTGAAAGTACTTTTGTGAAAAGGTATAGCTGCACGGGCAAGGTTAATCATTTCAGTGAAGCGTCATGCTAATAGATATTAAAACGGACAGAGGAGAGGTGGGAATGTATGTGTTTTCTCCCATTCTGCTACATAATTCAATACTTAATTTCTGCCAGTTCTCAGATGTCATATGTTGAGTCCTTGCTGTCTGTAGTAATCCTGAATGCAAACATTTTTACATGCATGTCTTCCAAGTTTGATTGTGTTGAAAGTGTCAGAATTTCTTCCCTCTCTCGGTCAAAAGAAATGTGTTGGTCAGCGTTTACCTCCGCAGTGGCTACATACTCAATATTCTGTTAAGCAGAATTCCAACAAAGATATTATTGGCGCGAGCTGTGTTAATTAGAAAATGCATTAAATGTTGACCTGGGTGACAAATGATATCGACTTCTAATGTTGTTGGAAGCAAGAAATTTCACTAAGTACTAACAGTTAATGATTTGAATAATTGGCTTGAGAGAGGAAAAGAAAGATCAGTGTTGATACACAGAGAATCGCGCTGGTGTTGGCCCTGTAAAAATGACAGCAAGGAAAGCAAGTCTTTGAGGAAAAAGTCTGACCAAAGCAGGCGGTGGGGATGGTTCCTAGGTAACAGAAAATGTCCCTGTCTGACTGAAACATGAAAATATTTTGGAATATTCTGATCGGTTTAGTTTTAAATACCAAATTTTGTCCAAACAGACAGGTCGGGAAGGCACGTCAGGAAATCCCAATGCTGTCACGGATATTCTTTTCCTTTTCTTTAACTATCTATGGCTGTAACTCACATCAGTGAAGTTTTTAAATACAAATTTTAGTTAAAATTACTTATATGACTACAAGTGAAGGCGGTAGATAATTTTCCCAGGTTACCATAGACTACCAGTAGTTAGTACGACTCCTACCATAAAAACAGTTCTGCCCCAGTATCATGGCTTTATCCCTGCAGGCCTTGTCCTGATGTAAAACTGAAGTTGTGCAGATCATCCAGCTCGCAGACAGGTCTGTCTACTGCATGACCTGCACTTGCCCAGTGTTCGTTCTCCTGCCGAATTCTCCAAAGATGTCTCGTGCTGCAGCGTGGTCCTCATGCCAGAAAGGCCACCACACAGCAGGCCATCCTCAGCCTCCAAGCTCTAAGGAGAAACTAGGGCTGAACACGGCAGTGTCTAGTCCAGAGCAAGGTGCCGTGCAGGGGGATAGCTTCAGGGTTAGTGAGCTTCCAGAGAGGTCCTGCTTGTTCATGGAGAACCATAACCGGTTATGACTTGGGAAATGTCACTGGTGAGAAAGCACAGATCGATAGCTGAGATTGTACCCACCATTTCATCAAAACCTGCCACAGACCACTTCTTACCTTCACCAAAGTGACGTGTAGCAAAATTAATGACACCACTGTTATGGGGATAAAGTAAAGCAGACCTTTCGTGGGCTTGAGCTGTGCTAGCTAACCAACGCTCAGCTTCTGACCCCTCGTTATTAGACACGCGCACAGACACAGGTAAAATAAATCAGCAGCACTCTGGAGAAATCACCACAGAGAACTTCCAGCACTGGAAGCAGAATTTTACGTAGTCCCTTTACACGATAGCTGAAGCGTATCAGACGGAAAAAGGGATGGGTTTCACTATTAGTGGCTGTTCTGTACTTGTCTCATAGCTACCAAGTTCTTACTTCAAAACTCACAGTCCAGTGCCTTTTACTAGTGATACCTCTGTGTAGTTACTTCCTAATACAAGAGACGTTCTGGAGAACTGAGACCTATTACAATCTCTGAGTAATATCTCCTGCGTGAATAACTTTGTGTAATTTATTATAGTCACATGGATATTGCTAAGAACTGGTCAGGAACTTCACAAGCTTTTACTTCTCCCTATTAAACACTTGCATACTGAGCAGTGAGCATTGATTTTGCCATAACACCTCATTTTAGATTGTTCATCATATTACAAAATGTAATACTCTGCTTATCAGAATCCCTTAACCTCTATTTTTCACTGTCTTTGTCTAGTTTGTCATTCTTTATAATGTTTTTATATTGCTGTTTCGCAGTCCCTGCGTACTTAGAAATATATGTCTGAAGAACGCTTATATTCTTTTAATCGGCCAAGCATAAGCAGTTGATTTAAAAAATCTTGTTTATTACAGTCCAAAAAGTCTTATCAATTATTAAATCTTTCCAAACCTCTCTGCTTCACAATGAAATCAACAGAGTTCAAGTTACGCTTTTATAACACTATTAAATTGGAGGCTATAATTCTTGTGAAAAAAGCTATTAACTAAGGCAATTTATTACGGAGTCTAAGAAGTAACTGACTTCTCTGTGAGTAGCTATAAATATAGATTTTTCAGACTGTGTAAAAAGGCAGCCAGTTTGGAAACATTAAAAAAACTAGGGAGGAAAGGGCACGCATCAAGAGGCGCCCAGGAGGTCACGTAGGCACCAGGTTCAGCTTCGTCGTGCTGTTCTGCAGTGGGTCTCTCTCTGCATAGGACTTTCTTCCTGAACAGAGAAGAGACATCCAGCCAGTTTCTGTAAACGGAGAGAGGATGGACTAACAAAGCATACAGATATGCATATGGATTTCCCACTAAAATAGGGAACAAAGCTCACCAGCTTCCTCTTTTCCAAAAGCTGTCTCAATTTTTCTTCACGCTATTCACTGTCCTTTTAGATTGCGCGGCAGGAAAGATTCCGCCTTCTTCCAACATCTCCTTTCCCTGCTCCCCAGTATCCCTGGTTCCCTCCCTTGCTTGGCTGGTTTAGAGCTTCGTCTTTGCCCAGCTGCCTCCCTGCCTCTTGGGACACAAGGGCTGAGCTCCACCTTCCTTATCTCCGTGGGGCTCTAACAAGGTCTCTGTTCTCCCCAGCTGCTGGATTTGCTGCCGTTTGTCCTGGCATCTCTTTAGACTTGAGTTCCCTGCCCTTTTGTCGCAAGCAACAGGAAAGACAACTGACCAAGAGTACATCAGCTGGTTTGGATGCCTTGGCTTTTTGCAGACAGAGAGATATTAAAAGGGCCTGAAGATGCAGAAAAGTCAATCTCTGCAAATCAGGCTTTTCAAGTAACTTCAGGCTGGATAACCAGAAATGTCTTCGGCAATTTGGAGGGCTTGGGTACAGCCCTGCCCTGAGTCCTTACAGCTGTAAATGAACAGATCTGTGTTCTGGCTTTTTCTGGGCTGGAAAGGGAAAAGCAGTCGCGTCCCAGTGCACCTCACAAAGATGTAAGTCTCCTGCGCTTTGCCAGCCCTACAGCTCTCCTCCTGCAGCTGCTGCTGCTCCAGGGGGTTCTCCTGCCCCTCCAAGTCTTTCTGCAACTCTTCCGCATGACTCTTACCTGTGGTACTTCATTTCCTCCGCACCTCTGCTCTTCGCTTCGTTATGTCTCCTGATCAACAACGAGGAGTGCGGAACTTTTCATTAACTGGATCACACTTCATCAGCGTCCACGTTTCCAACGCCAAAGACATCCCAGGGCAGGCTCTGAATCGTACGACGAACTGCGGCTGACTTTAAAAACTCCTTGCCAAGCAAAATTCTTAGCACCTCTTATTTACTCTACAGATAGATATTAATCTTTAAGATGCGTTTTTGTTGGACTCAGCTTCCCGTCATAGGTGGATACCATCAAAGAGGGGCTATTTAGAAAAAACATCCAGGCAGCAAGGGCTCGTATTTAGTGTGGCTCACAGCAGAGAAAACCCAGTGTTTAGAGTAATGTGTGATTTCAGCTACTTAGGTTATTTTCTGTTTTCCTATTCTGCAGTGTATTTTTGTTTGGTTGAGATGTTATATTTTATTTCATACTCCAGCATGGTCAGAGCTAACAATATACATCTTTATTCCATTCTGTCCTTTGCATTTTCAGCCTTAATTCTGAAAAATTGGCTTCTGAGCTTCAAGACAGCTAAAGATTCCCCAAGATCAAAGAGGTGGTAGCAGATGAAAGGGAACTGGTGAATGCCTTTAGGGATTAACAAGGAGTATTGAGGAAAAGGCACCAAAGACCCAGTCAGTCTCACCACCAAAGTGTGGAGAAAAATCTTCTCTGTGAAAAAAAGAATTATATGAGGATGGATGATTTCTGTTATTTAGGCAAAAGCCGAATTTCTGATGGTGGTGTAAGAGAGAGAGAGAAGACATGGGAAGAAAAATGGTTTTTTCCATCATCCTAGAGTGAAAAGCAGAAATAGCAGTGACCCTATGTTAGAGGATTCATTATTTATAACTCTCTTGAGACAAAATGTAAAATAGTTCATGTTCTTCACTCACCCCTGTGATTTGAAGCATAGGGAATGAGCTTCTTTTTCCGATATGTTCAGGCTCTGCTAAGAAAATGTAATATTTCTGTAAGAAATCAGTAGTTGCATGATCATATGTTTCACTTAAGTATGGAAGTAAAAAACCATGCTGCAAATACATAATAAGCAAATGCTCACCTGCAATAAATCATCTTTCCAAATAGTACATTTAGATAACGAGCATATGAAAATTATAATACGGAGCCTATTACTTAACGGAAATCTTCCCTGCTGAATTTAGTTAGCTTTTGTACAGGCTATGGAAGAGGAATAAATATCTGCTACCAAATTCTAGGTCATAATTGCATCTTTTTCTGACATATAATTAGAGAAACTACCCAGAGGAGTCAATGGCAATAACCTGTTTTGCTTTGCTGGAAATGTGGAGTCAAACAATTTTGCCACGTGGCAGCTGAGAGCGTCCTTTGGCTCATTGAACGCACCGAGTCAAAAAAAGCTGAGTAAGAGCCAAAATTGGCTCACATTGCATGAACGACTTTGACTGCCTTAAACTGTTCATATTGATGTTCATTCTCTCCCTGATCCATCCCAGAACTTTCATGTCTGGATTACTCAGTTACTTTTTAAAATCTAAGTTAGTTCGTGCAATTAAGGACTCTTTTCAAACGGGGAATGCACTCAAAGTACTCAGCCTACCTAAAAAAAAAAATGCAGCTGCTATTTTTAAGTTTACTTAATTATTTGTTATGTTCAGTGTCCTGTGACCTTTGTGAAGGGTGTAAGAATAAGTCATTGTTGCATATGCTTTGAATCATGGAAAAAGTTTACTTGTTTTACTCTATCTAGCTCTAATAACTAACTGTTACCTGCAGCTCAGAGTCAGGACATCCAAGGGAAGGATCTTTACCTAAGTCTGTGAATGAAGTATTTGACAGAAAACTGCCCTGAAGCAAGCCAAGCCTGAAGCCAGTCAGACTTGGGTATGTGAAAAGCTTCAGCCTGGGCCAGGCCATTCTGCTAAGCGGGGATGGGAAAATGATGGGAGGGAGTTATAGTGACCCTGTCTGTCTACGTTTTGTCTGGTTTGATAAGGAAGGGATGGGTAGAGGATTGTTGAAGAGCAGAAAAGCTGAATGGAAGCACTGGCAGAGAGTATTACGAGGCTGGTAGTTGGGAGACTTGCAGAAACCGAAGGTGAGGTCGGTTACTCCTTGCCCAGCTGGAGGCTTGGTGGAGATTTAGAGAACGTGCCCTGTCTCAGTCCCTGCAGCTCAGGTTGCTTCTCTCCTGGGCTCTCCTTTACTTCAGAGGGTGTCAGGAAAGACTTAGGCTTAGCATCAGTGGAGCACATCCAGCTTCTGGAAGGGCTGAGGAAAGGTAAGGATGACGGTAGGGTTAATTTCTCACGTTTCTGGAGTGCACTAGGATTTTTCCATCCCTATCCATGGTCCCAGGATGCTGCAAAAGCTTCGTGTCACCTTGTCTCTAATGGCTCAGGAAACTGCTGACCCTCAGCAGCTCACAGGGTCCAGTTCTACTGCAGCTTGTAAAGTCCGCACGTAAGTGGCGTGGGAAGGTCCCTTCAAGCCTCAGGCTTCTGAAAAACGGATGAGGTTTACTACCATAAATGTCACCGCAAGCAGCTATTTATCAAAGCGCAATGCAGTGCACACCGGAAAGGCAACACGCTACGGTATCCGCTTTCCCTGGGCATTCTGAGAGAGGGAAATAGCCTAGCAAAAATCAAAGAGTTTTCGAAATTATTTAAAGGAAATAACAAAGTGATCCAAAATATGCTCCTCTTGGGTTATTAAATTACAGTAAAAGCATTAGCCCTGCACAGATCATTATTTTATCATTAGCTTAATGTCATCAGTTAATGAAGACTTTCGAGAAACATTCATGCAGCCATTGCATACGGTTTGTTAAGCCACACACACCCATGGATAACAGCTGCAATTGAAATGCTGCCAAAGTCATCATCTTTGCGACAAAGCTTTGTAAGTGCCTATTAGTGTTCCAACAGCATGTTTGTTTGGTCATGAAAAATAGTTTTAATTTTCCCCATCCGGATGTTTGTTTCCCACTAACCCTAATTTTGCCTATAGCAAGGTAGGAAGTTTTCTGTTATAGAAGATTTGCTGTTCTTGCAACACCATGCAGGAAGGTGTGAGTTTAACGCATGTCACTCATAAGGAGGAAATGAAACAGTTGGAAAAGGAATAAGCATCCAAATGATGATAGCCCTCTAGCAAAATTATCATGCTCATTTTTAATTTTTTTTTTTTTTTTCACTTTGTAACCTCCTGGGACGACAACTTGTTTCAACAGCAGCTGTATCAGGTTTAGCATCTTTCTACCAACGCTATATGTTTTTAGCAAAGAATTAAGGCATGGTTTAATCTTATTACACTTTATTATAGGGAGGTTAAAACTCACAGTGGAAAAGATACAAATTAATTAAGCAGAGCTGTCTGTATTTGCTCCTTGGGATTGCTTCAGTAGATATAAAAGAGCTCCTTTCATTATTTAAAGGGCAATCCCATTGAACCGGTTAACATATACTCTCCTTGTTAATAGCCCAGTATGGCATTGTTACGGCGCACCTGGAAAACACCGTACATTACCTGCAGCTTCTAGATATCTGCTACCACTTCAGCCACCATGAAGTCTCCTGAGGGGGAAGAAATGTAGAAAGAAATGGTAGCTGTAGTAAATCCCCCCGCCGCCCCTGCCTTCCTGCCCACCCCATGGATCCCTGCCTAGCTAGTAGAAGAAAAAAATGCTTAAGCATAAAAAAAGTTGCAACTCGGTTACAATCTGAATTGCTTCAGAAATCTAAACCTGCCATTTGGCTTTCAAACTGGATTCATCTTGAATGCTCAGACTGAGATGAAATTACAGTGGATACAAGTTCAAGATATCTGTACATCACCCGTGAGTTTTAGCCTGGTTTTTGAATGGTATTTTCACCTGTTAATCTTTTTCCTGATGTTGTCCCTTCTGCAAGGAAGTTCATGATTACGCATTCACGTTGGTGGATGATATCCTACAAATAGGTCATTCTACCTTTTAAAAGCATTTGCAAATGTTTTCAGAAAATTTCCTGGAGACCATTTAGGACTGGATATCACGGAATGAAATTTGATGTTCAAATTCATACTCCTTATACGTAAATTATTCTGAGTCACCATTTTAAAACCGAATCCTTGATCATTGTTTAGCAAAAAAACTAGCGCTAAGCGCTCCAAGTATGTGTTGTCTTCAGCTTGTTGAGATTAAACGGAAGACCTCTCCCATCCCAGCTAGTGCTTCCAGCACAAAGCTGAGACAGGGCAGAGCATGGGAACTCACAAGGTCACCAGCCAGATTGTTGGTGCAGCACCTTTACAAGGAATAAATTGATTTTTTTTGAAAAATCAACCAAAAAATTTAATAAAGAAGCCTGTGCTGCTTAGGGAGGTACAACTGTTCTTCTGTGGAAAGGTTATGAAGCGTTTCTAGAGAACTTAAAGATTGATTTCGCACATTGTTACTGATCTATTCTAAAACAAAATGCTGGGCTATGGAGCTGTCGGTTTAGAGAGCTGGAGGTGAACTCTGCCATCTATTTGCAGGAGAGGAAACGGAGAGAGATGGGGCCTTCATACACCCACCCCTATGCAGAGCGTGCGTTACTGTTCACAGATAATTGATCAGCATCATCTCTTCCTCCTGCGTTCCCTGTTCGCACAGACCTTGAGTCAGGGGAAACTGTAGGCTGTCGCTGTTCCCTCTGCCATTGCCTTTTCAATATCTCCTGCCCCCAGCGCAGAAGTGGGGTCCTGGAGAGCGAGGCCACGGATTGCTTTGATCATCACAAGTGGCAGAAGACGAACTGCAGAGGCAGCCAGCCGGGAGTGGCTGTCATTCATCCTCCCAGCCGGCTGGGAATCTGCCGTCTGGTAGTGACAGAGAGAGGAAATCTCGGCCAGCTCACCTGAATTACCTTCTGTGTCTCACAAATAGGCAGCTCGTCTCAGAAAGAAAAAGAGAGGATTTTTCTTGAAATCCTTGTTATAATTAAATAACTCGTTCTTCCTAATTAAAATTGTCGGATTTTATGTCTTCAGTGCCACGTGGCCAGGACTACAGAATTGTGCTCTCAGGATTGGCAGATGCTTCTCACAACTAACCCAGTTCTCAGCCAAAGAAGGAAGCCAGCATTTCTCAGACTTGTGTATCGCAGACCTATAAATACACACCATGTCAGGACGGTGTGTTTTCCAAAGGCACTAAGCAAACTCGGTATCTTTTTAACGCGTGGGAAAAAATCAGGTCATTTGAAGCTGGGAATCAGGTCTGGATTTGAGCACTTAACTAGGCAAGCCAGCCTGACCAGCCGCTGTTTCAGGTGGTAGCGAAGGGCAGAGGAAAAGCTAAACACAGGAACAAAATCACCCGGGTCAGTGGGACCGCGGTCATCCCCGTCTGCGAGGTTGGCTCAGGCTGCAACGGGTGTCGGGGCTGACAGTCCTGAGCTGTACAAAATTATGGAGGTTTTACAGGAGACCTTTCCTGAAATGAAAAGCAGCAGTTCTGAACACGGTTTCTTCCTCCAAATTTTAAATTCTGCAAATTACATGGACGAGGAACTAATATGCTGTTAGGAAGTTTATGCTTGAGCTTGTTTGAAAATCACAACAACAAAAAAGGATTGTGCCCCAGCTGAATTTCTATTGGCATATCAAAACAAACTTGATGAAATAGAACAATGACCTAATTTAGGTCAGCTTACTTTCTTAACCGAAATTCTGTATTCTCCAAGGGGATTTTTATTGAGGGATTGCAACTGGGGAGCAACTACTCCTCAGGAATAGTAGTAGATGCAAATGCAGCACAAAACGTCTCCAAGAATCTTGAAATGAGGTAGTTTTCTGAGATGACTAAAATCTGTCCAGGATTCTTGTTTTTATTTATTGTTTTGGAGGAGTTTCAGATCTTCAGCTGTAAGAGAAGCTTGTGAGGTTTTGGTGCTGGTTGTTGGCAGTTCTTAGCACTTCCTATAATTTATTCCTCAACGTAATACAGTCTCAGCAGTCTGAGCAGAGAAGTTCTTGGAAGGAAACCGGGATGTTTTAACTGGATTTGCCAGAGAGACATGTTGAGTTGTTTTTCGGCTCGGTGGTGAAAGTTAAAATATTTTGCACAACGTAAGTGAGATAACGGCAGTGTTGCACTGGTGAGCATACTCGTACGCCCGAAGAGAGCCAGTAAGGAAGGACATTTTAATAAGCTAATTTATAACTTGGAGTAAACATTGGGATTTAGGTAAGGCTTATCTAAAAAGAAACTCCAATTGACGTCTATCCTCGTTACAGGTGTTTAAGAAATGCCAAATACAAACATGAGTGCCAAGGCTGCTCTTTCACAGGGGATTCTTTAAGGCAAATAAGGAATTTTGGGGACACTTGGAAAGCAAAAGGAAAATTTCCATTCTGTTCCACTCAAGGGGGGAACGATGCAAGTTTCCGGTTTATAAGACACTATTCGGTGATTCTGGATCTCACAACAGTGGGAAATTCAGGTATTTTCCCACAGGGGTTAGAGGGTTGGCTGTCGCCCTCATTAGCACCATGAGCTCTGCCTGCAGAGGAGAAGAGGATGCAAGCAGAGATGATGTCTCACTGAGCAAATGTCCTTGAAAGGGCTTTGCTTTCTAGGCAAAAAAATGTGTTTTTTAAAGACATCCTGAGCTTCCTAAGCTTGTATTTCTTACAGGTCTCCAGTAGCGCCCAGTGACCCCTGACTGAGAAGGCTATAAACATTCCTACTTAAAGACGGTTTCAACCCCAAAAGTGCTGTTTGCCTGGCAGACTGAGGCATTTGCAGCCACTTTCTGAAGTGAAAATGGGATGGGTGACTTCTGGGGAAATACACTGTAATTAATCCTGGGGTCAGCTCTGGGGCAGCACCCTTCCCTCTCCTCTCTCTGAGGGAATGATTTAACCTGATTTAGCAAGTGCCTTCATTTGTGGCAGGCATCAGTCAAGTTCACGGGGTGGGGGCTGTGGTTAAGAAAGATTGGGTTTCGCTTTTTTGCACGTGCTGGAATCTTAAATTTAGCATCCCTAAAATCTGAGCAATTTCCGTCTGCCCAAAATGCCACTGTCATTTCTCTTTCCCGCTTTCACAAGAATCAGTTAATTCACACTTCACGTATGAGTCAGCATAGCTGCATTCATTTCAGTAGAGGAGCATCATTTTACACTGTGTAAGCATCAGTTCATCAAATTCTCTCTGGCTGAGAAGATTTATTGTACGTTATTATTACAACAGTAATATTAATAACGAAATTGCAGGGTACTGCCACAGTGAGCTGCAGGTTGTTTCCTCTGCCTGATCATTTTGGCGAGAAGACAGTAATTTCTTCCTACAATTTCATTTCTTGCACCCTTTCGGGTCTGTAGAACTAAGGCATTTTCTCTTACTGACAGTGAGAATAAGTATGTTCTGTATCTTTCTCACAATAGGTAGTATTATAATAAGTAATGTGTTTTCCTCACTCTCCTTAAAAGCCAATTGGTTCTATTAGTCCAAACTGACAGAGAACCAAACTACTCAGTAAACCTCTGGAATCTGCAATACATTACTAAATGTGCTGCCTATGATCTGAAAGACGGATTGCCCTCTGATTGCTTAATCCTATCAGTTATAGCTTTATACCGTTGATCAGTTTAGATGCATGTGCCATCCTCACAGTATCATTGTTTGATATCACTGTATCATTGATTGATTCATTCCCATGACCTGCTTCTGGAAATGCTACCCCACTATTAGGCAATAGGAGATGTATATGGATGGGCCAAGAAAGGAATGCACGTTTGCCGCACTATGGACGAGGAGCCTGAGCTCCTCTGGCCCTGAAGCCCACGGAGACATTTTGAGAACTGCCCGAGACCTGCCATTAAGTCATTGATTACATTCCATTAGAAATTAGTAGGTCACGCTTTGGTTAGTATCTTTCGTGCAACCAACTAAATACATGAAATCATGCTAAGGCAAAAGAACATAAAGTCCCGCTTCATGCTGATTGCATCCTTCTTTTACAGCAGGACTAGAAATTTTTATTAAACCTAGCGCTTTTGCATCTCTCTCAGATATCAAGTTAATTGTCAGAAGTTTGAAATTACTGGCACAGTTTTTGACTTCTGGGAAACTAACGATAATGCTAGGTGCCAATCTAAAGGTTATATTTTTCAGTGTAATGAAATGGAAAAATTTGTTAAAATTAATCAAAGATACACTTTAATCCAGAGGGGAGCCTTTACCGTTAGTGCTTTGGGCAATATTAGAATAAGACTTTCTAAAATAGTTTGTGCCTTGAGGCTTTCCTGGCTACTTTTCCATCATTTCAAAGACGGGTCTCTTCTGAGGTGCTAAGAAAGGAGATGTTTAGCCTGCATTCAAAACAAAGTCTGGAGTCTCCATCGTCCTGACTTGTGACTATCCAGACTTTAGCTTTAGGGCTAAAAAGTCCCGTGGCTTGAGACTGTGACAAAGCAGATTCTCTTGCCCCTAATGGACCTTAAACATGAGCTAGAAACAGGAGAATTTTGGGGGATCTGCTACTTGCCCTTTAAAAAAGCAACTGTTTCAAAAAGCAGGTTAAAAAGGACGTTACCGAAAGAGTTACCTATGGAACACAGAAGACGAATTAAAAATTATGAATAGAAAAGTAACATTTTGCAGCATGTGTTACCAAATAGATAAGTAGAATATATATTTAAACTCAACAAAAAGAAGAGACTTCTAATATCCAAACTTTTTAACTCTCAGGTGTTAAGACATAGTAACAGATGGCTAATCCACAAAATAGGACTGTTACCCAAACGATTTACACTGATTACACTGAAAAATAGTCAGCTACTTGCTGACTTCATGGGTAAAATACAGCAGGGGAAAACAACAGCCATATTCGACCCAGCTTTTTAGAAACCTTTGATTTATCGCTACTAGATGTGACTGAAATCTCATTCTCTAGGCCTTTCTTTGTTCTTTTTCTTTCCATTTCTACTTTGCTTCCAATTTCTGGTCTGTCTTTCCTTATTCTTTGACTTTTGGAAAATACCTGCTATATAACAACACAAGAGCAATAAAGCACAACAAAAACGACGTCAAGCTAACTTCTAAATCTGTTTTTTTTTTTTTTTCTCTACCATGAACTTGAGGGAATACATTTTAATATGCTCGGAGCCGTTTGTTAATTAGATGTCATTACCTTTGAGGACTCCAGGTGATACAATCAAAATTCCAAAAGTCTTTGCGTACTTTTAGACAGCTTTGAAAACGTATCCCTACAGTGACCCGATGGATCAAAATATGTAAAAATAGAAAAGCTACGAGGGGCTTCAATTGTTTAATCAAAGAGATGGATAGGAATTGCAAATGTACGAGCAATTTCCTTTGGGAAAGGCTACAGTAAATATGGCAGAGTATTTATTGCATGTAAATATGCTGACAAAATCCGCTTTCCTGTTAGAGACAGGTCATCTCACTGGTGCAATCAGTTATCTTTATGACGGCGGTAGGGTTGATTTTTATTTTACATTGTTCTTTTCCAAAATTAAATCTACATTTTAAATCTTAACGCATGCCATCTTAGTAATTAGTTCCACCATCTATGTGTGCCAGTCACTGCCACCGTCACTTTTGTTAATTAAAACTAGTCATGACCTGGGAAAATTAAAAATGTAAATGCCTCAAGTTTCATACGAATTGCTGTTGGAAGCTTTGTTGAAAAGGCAGAATTTTTTTCACTGAAACAATTAATTTGCTGCTGTTGTGCTTTTTCAGCAGCATACCAAGGCTGAGGTTAGTTACTATGAGGAATATTAAGGTGTAGGCTGCATTTCGGTAAGCCAGGAGCAAACGGATCAAATACCGTTTCCAGGCAACATCCCTTTTGCCGGGAGAGCGACTGGCCAAACGTGCATGGCAAGAGCGTTCCCATCCCAGTCTGGGCACAGCATTGGCTCCTCTTCCAGGATCTGTGCAACAAACCACAAGAGCTCAAACAGCTTGTTTGCTTTCACGTGTCTTTTGCAACTCTTTCTTCTCATCGCACCTGCTTTCTTCGTTGCCATTAAGAGAGAAAAGAAAAGAATGGATCAAATCCACCCTTGCAGTAAATCCGCTGATGTGAGCTCACGTTAGAAAACTTCATCCTTTTCAAAGGCAAAATCATCACAAGCAGTGAGAAGGGGGTTTGTGTCACATTAAGGCTTTGTAAAAGAGCCAGAATTCTTGTACTTTATTAATGAGGATCTTCTTTTGACAGATGTGCTTTGTATCCCAGTAGCTGCAAGTGGCTTCAGTGTGAGAAGGTACTTTTATGGGTAACGCCTGGGTTACTTGCAGCTAAACAGTGATTTTCAAAGAAGAGTTGATGAGAAATCCACAATGCATCAGTTAATGAGGAGGTTTTGCTATGCAGCCTCCTGCTGTTTGTGAATCCTTTTATTTCAGGGAACACGGATAGGGCATCAGACTGGGACACAAGACGCGTTTTGCCTAGCTGTGCCACCAGTTTGTTGGATGACCTGGATGAGCCTCTTCATCTTCCGGTGAGACAGCTTCTCCTACGGCAAAATAAGCATGGTGATACTTCTTTCTGTTAGTAGGGGTATGGTGAGGAATGTTAAGTGCAGTACGACACGTAAATATTCTTATTTCAATTGTAAGAAGGTAAATAAACCTTTTCTTTTTAAAGCAGATGTCCATTGTTGATCCCTCCCTGTGAATGCCTTTGCCAGGCCACGAACACCGAGGAAATCAGCAGCAAACAGTCAACAGGACTAATTGCCACTGCAGATACCTCTTCACGTCATGCGAGGAATCACGATTAACCAAAAGCAAACTTCTGTCTGGGTTACTGCTGAGTTTAGATCCGTAAAGGCTTCCTTTATGTAACTGAAAAACACAATATATGGGTAGCACAGTTTTTCTATTCCTGCTTCAGACCTACTTACAAAAAAATTCCATCATTCGCCCCCCTCCTCCATTTACCAGTATTTTGTGACCTCTCTGCAATCTGGCGCTATGGCTTATTACTAAATCTTGTTGTATGCTAAGGTGTCTCAGACAGTGACTCACCCAACTGAATAGAACGGATATTGAAAAATTGCAAATCAGATTGTTTTCAACCTAATCAAAGATGCAAGAACTCATTTTGCCCGGTAGCCCTTCTGAGGATTGAGGAGATCAACATGAAAATTGGAGGGGGGAAAAAAAAAAAGAAAAAGGTTGCTGATTGTTAAAATGATGATGCAGTTATACTTTTCACTGAACTTTGTAATGAAATGAGGAATGCACTTAATTATACGATCCCAACGGTAATATCTGAAATAATCAGGTTTCTATTTGGTTCTCTTCTTATTCTTCCCTGCCACCATCCTTGTGTAATTTCTAATCTTGCCAAAATAATTGTCAAATTGCTGCCCAACATTTAATGCAGAAATACGGATATGAAGAGCGCTAGAACACTGTAAATATTTGCAGTGGCAGCATAATTAGTCTCATCTGTTGCAAAAATACTTCCTTGAGTCGCGTAACTAGTTCTTCCAAGTTTTAAAAACATGGAAAATAAAGCAAAAATTGGAGAAAAGTGATATCATTCAGAGGGGAAAAAAATGGATGAGGTTTTTTGTGTTTTTTCTTTTTTTCTCTGTAAATGAGCAATTATCCCTTAGTAAATTGTAGCATAATGGATTAGACATGCTTGTCGATACCATGTAAAAATCAAGCCCTTGACATTACTTGTGTTTAAATTACTTTACAAAGGACTACAAAATACAAGATTATGTTTCAAAACTGGTTTTCTTCCTTCAAATTGTGCAAGAAGTCATGACTGTTGGCCACGCAAATCACCTACATCTATCCAATTTGTTGACTTTTACATGCCAATCAGCATTTTGACACCCTGGAAAGTCAGGGGACTTAAAATCTTCTGGAATTTAAGACTTCATACTTAAAGCAATTTTGAAAGATGCAAAACTTTATCGATCTATGTCTGCCTAATTTCTATAGCACGCTTTGAGTGCTCAATAATATTGCACGTAGAGTGTGCACGAAAGGTTCTTATATTCAAGTAAGAGAAAGATTAACTTGTGGTAGCGCGTTCTCTCTTTCTGGAAGGTTTCTCCTCCTTTCCTGGAGCTGGAATGCAACTTACCTTGGCTGCCTTTCCTCTTGCAGAGAGAAAGCAATTCTTGCTCTACTGAAGACAGAATGGAGAAAAAGGTCTTCGCACCCGAGCTCTCTGAAGGGAAACCTCAGTTGGGTAAGTAAGCACCGAGGGGTTTATTACTAGAGACAGGAGGATTTGGACTCCCACTAGGCTGACAATGGCCCTGCAAGGGCTATCAGTATTATATTTGATATAATAAAAAAAAAAAAAGGTTTATTATTAGAAAGCCTTAAAAAGTCAGAATACTCATATCTATGAAGCAAAAGAAATTTAAATGTAAGATGTCCTTTTCACCTGTCCAAATGCAAGTCAGAACTTTTGAGTGGTACATATTAAAATCTCAGAGAGGCTTTCTACAAAAAGTTAGAAAGTTAGATATAGGAACTTCTGGTTTTATTTGAGAAATTATTTGTTAACAGGTTAAACATTTTTTGGTATAAAAATCGAGAAAGCTTCGTAAATATCACCACTCTGACTTCAAATCTCCTTTGGTTTTAATATTGTATAACTCATGCTAAATATTTATTATTTTTTAAAATATTTTTCTGCTCTGAAGATTGCACATCTGGGATGTGATTCAGATTGATCATCCCGTCTTCAAATCAAGGATATTTTATTTAAAATTCTGTGGAGAGTAGGGAGCTAGAGAACTGTTTTATTATGGAAAACTCATCTACAATAAGCCACTATATGAAAAAATCTATATTCCTCAGTACGTGCAAAATGTAGCAAAGAGGGACAAAGAGAATGAACATGAAAATACAAGGATGAAGATGGAACAGAATCGATAAGCAGGGAAAAGGTGCTTTGGGCTCACAGTTTTAAATCTATTGATCTCGTCAGTGAAAAACTGGCTGTTTAATTTGTATTAAAACTGAATATCAGATCTCTTCTCATTGCAGAAATTCCAAAATTGCTGGAAGAAACAGCTTGCAGGGGAACAGGAAACAAAATGAAGGAAGCCTTTCAAGAGTAGCTGAAGACTTAGCCTGTGAAAATTATATTTACCACAGACCCATGTTTCCACTGGTTTGATAGCAGCTGAGCTCTTAGTCACATTGATCAGCATCGATTCATTGTCTTCTTGCAGTCCTTCACCTTTTGAATTTCCTTGCTGTCCCTGGTCTGATACTTCTGTAGCTTCTCAGGCGCCTGGGTTGTGGAGCTTGGCTTGTTGAGTTCCAAGTGCAAAATTCTAACCATGGACCATGACGTCAGCCTCTTTGGGTGATGAAATGATGATCGAAGGGAAATGTTGAGCTCTAGGGAACTAGCTGCCTCTTGAAATGAGAATGATGGATTCCTTGGGAGAGAGAGGGCATGAGCGTTTCTCCAGACTCAGGAAACATATCCTCATTCTGATACTGCAATAATCTTTTTCCTTTGTAAAAAAAAACAGAAAAAAACAAACAAAAAAAACCCCCAAAACCCAACCAAAACCCCCCAAAATCCAAAACCATACAACTGATCTTTGCTTAAAACAGGGTTGATGCCATTTGTGTGTCCAGGAGTACATTCCAAGAGGGATGCAGGCCTTTGACTTGGAAGAGTTAGGGCACTCCATGAATCCCAAACATTATTGTGTGAACAAACCTCATCCCAGGACTGGAGAGAACTGATCATCTTCCCACGGTATGTAGGAGGCACTAACATTCTGATATGCATGGTGTTTACTACAATTTATCAAATATTGCTTTGATTGTTAAAGTGTGATAATGTGAGCACTTTTTTTTTTTTTCATTTGACTGCTCTGCAGATTGGGGCTTCTCAAATCCATTGAGCTTCCTTTCTTTTATGCTTTGTACACATTGACAGAGAGGAGAAGGGACTGAGATGGTCTCTGCTTCTTAAAAGTATGCGAGAAGTGCTTGATGTGTTGAGCATTGCATCCCAGGCAGCATGCAGAAACGTAACTCTCTCCATTGCTACCACAAGCAGCCACCTGTTGTTTACATTGGCTGCACGTTAAATTCTTGAAGCTGGGAATTACGTGACATTAAATACTGTGCTTTTAGTACAGACATATAAGCCTTGAAACTCACTGTTTTTTCCCAAAGTGAGTTCATAAAATATTCTTCTTCCAACAACCATCACGAGCACTAACAGTCTTAGAAAAATCATTTCTCCCATACTGAAAGCCTCAAGTATACTGATGCCACGTGGTCATCAGTACAGATACTTATCAAATGATACACAGTAAGAATTAAGGAATAGATAGTCCTTAAACTACGCAAATTTTGGCAGTAGTAATTTTTTCAATTACTTCCTTCTCAAGGGGAGATGAATACAGGTCATTGGCCTAGGAAAAGGATATTCTTGCTTCCCATATTGGAGATACTGTGAAAATCCTATTATAAGGGATCCAGGGGGTTTTAGCATAATGAAGTACAGAAATATTTTATCAAAACTTGCCAGGTCTGGTAAAGTTTGCAGACAAACGCATCTCAAAATGAGATGACAAGGGCATAAGTGAACTGCCTGTTGGTTGAATGAGGGAAAGTATCCCATTAATCCAAGGAAGAGAAACAGTTTTGCTTTGTATTCAACCTACCGTTAGCACTTCCACAATTTAGGAAAACAAACTGGAAGCTGGATGGGCAGGCTCCAGTGGCAGGCACCTCAGGAGGGATGCCCCTTTGTGCCAGCCCACGCACGCAGCACAAAGAGCACTTTCTCCAGGACGTAGGTACAGAAATGATCAATGCAGCAGCAAAAGTTCACCTGTAATTTTAAGCGAAATGAGTACTTTCTGTAACACTCAGCACTGTCAGAATTGATGACTTGACTTAGAGCGAAATTTGGTTTATTGTTTTATGGGGGGGAGGAAAAGAAATAGTTCCATATAACTATATTTGGAAATAAAGCTTTCTTACTCTCACAATTTATGTCCCATTAAGAATGCCAGTCATCAAGTATATTATTGTAAATACGGCCTGAGAGAACTGGCTTCAAACTGAATATATTCCTTCCTTCCTTCCTTCCTGATCTCATGGGAGTCCTACTTTGGAGAGGAGAAACAACAGAAAACTGAAATCATCCCTGGTATTTGCAGTAGAGGAATACAGTGACTCCTTTATGGCAGAGTTTCAGGGCAACAATCTGAAAATCTTTTGCAAGAGAGAGATAGAGGTACATTTTCACAAGTAACAAAATCTCACTTAATGCCGTAGACTTTAAATTCCTCAACCACCTCCCACTCTGGAAAAATCTGACTCCTTAAATTACCTTATGCAGTGTTGCTTTTAAAGGTTATTTCCACGTAAGTTTGTCTTGAAAAAGCAGTTGTCAGATGCTTCCAAATGTTACTCGTGTGAAAAAATCACTACACATTTGTGCATTCCTATATAAATTGCCCTGTAAATTTAGTTCCCACGTGCATTTCTTATAGCTCTGCTTTATGACCCTACAATGAGTCAAGTTAAACAAAAATAAAAATTCTCAAGTAGTTTATCCGTTCTGAACTTTTTCAACACTGATTGGGTCGTTTCAGGCAAGCTTAATGAGGCACGGAAGAACACTGTGTATCCTTGTAGAAGTCCTAGATTTGAGAGATTTCTTAGTCCTGCATTTCATCCCAATTCCCACTTGAACAGAGATCATACTTCTGAGGCATGAGATATCTTTAACTGATAAAACTCCTAAAAAGAATTTCATGCCAACCTCTGAAGGCCTGGGGTTTTTTGTTTTGTTTTGTTTTGGTTTTTTTTGGTGTGTGGTTTTGGGTTTTTTTGTGTGTGTTTGGTTTTGTGGTTTTTTTGTTTGGTTTTTTTTTTTTTTTAATCTGCCTTTGTTTTTCTTCTGTGCTGAAGAGAGAAAAGTCAGAAATGGAAAAGTAAATGAAATTAGGTATGGGAATATCGCTACAGGACGGAAGGCCTTAAAGTCAATTTATCACACGGCTGAAGCCAGTCGAAACTGTCTTGCATACAGGAGAATGAACTAAACCAACAGCTATTATTATTTCTCTGACATCCACTGCATGTTGGGAGAAGAATTTTACATTTTAAAGAATCTCCTTTAAAGAAGAGGATGTGACCGTTTTAAAAAAAAACACCAATAAAGCAAAGACACAACTCTCTTACTTTCGCTGAGAGGGAAAAATAGATGAATACTGCTGATGCTGCAGAATATAAACCAACGTATATCGCTTAAACAGGATGGAAGGAATATATTTTATTCATAGCTGGTGAGGCAGGGGTCTGGTCTCTACTCCAGTGTCAGTATTTTTTTAAATGGACTCTTCAGAGGATGATTTTCATGTATGGATACTCAATATTTGTCTATGAATAGATGCAGTATTTCAGCCAAGTCATTTCCTACCCGGCAGACATTTATAAGATCAGGACACTTTATATGTCAAATGTGATGAGTCTTGTGAGGATTTTTACCTCTACATTACCTTTATCAGCGATCATAAAACTTGCTTTTTCAGCAGTATTTCAAAGTCAGATCAAATAATTATTGTACTTATGGGAAACATTTACATAAGCTCTTTAAAATCTGAAATCTGAACAGTAACCCACCACCACAGAAAAAGCACTAAGAATCAATCCATTTCTTTCATTAACATAATGGCACATGAGAAAGCAGTTTAAAGTGTGAAAAACAGTCGTGGCCGGAGTCAGCCTTATTGAAGAAAAAGCCCTTGTGACCTGCCTTCACTCCTCTACCATGTATTTTTCCCTTTCCCATGGTTCCCAGGCTCTAATCTAAATTAATTGCCATCGACTTCCAGTTCTTTCCACCTCTCAGACGTGTGATGATCCTGCAGAGCTGCCTTCTACCTGCTCTGGCCAGTCTGTCCCACAGGCCGCCGCGTTCCCCTCTGATGAGGTGAAGGCCATCCAAACCCACAGCGTCCCATCACCGGCAACCCGCGTTTCCAGGCTGTTCACCGCCCTGCTTGGCTTTCAGAGCCTTTTCCGGAGTCCTCTTTCATCCTTAAAGCAAACCTCAAAGGGCATTTGCTATTCCTTCCTCCAGGACCCATCACTGTCCTTCCCCTGCACGACCGAGAGCCACAACCCGCGAAGCCGCCTGTAAAGCGTCATCAGAACCAACTTCATGAGCTGATTTTTTTAAAAACATATTTATTTAATATTTGGATTCCAGCAGCTGTGTAGAATCACTCTCTCTCTGACTGTCACAAATCTGGGTATGTTTTTTCTGCTGCCAATACACGGATTGCATAGAATATAACTTTGTTCTGCCAGATTTTCTGATTCTTACAGACTGGTTCCTAGGTGATCATTCTTTGCTCTACTTAAGCTGAAAAAGTGACAAATCCCGAATCATGCTGACCAGGAACTCTGGTGCGCTTACACCTTGTGTTCCAAACCCGGCACATTTTCTTTCTGCCTGTGATGAATTTATAATTACTCCAGAGGAAAAAGAAATCATGGCACAGCCAGAGAGAAGTCACAGGTCAGCACTGTGCTGAGTAAGAAGGAAAACAAGCTTTGTGCATCATATTTCCAGAATTTCCCTGGAACTTCTATTTTTTTACTTCTGCTTACCTGTAAGGCTTGGGTCCTCCACCTAATATATATCAGTATACCAAAGAGATCAGAGCAATTTTCAGGACATTTTTTCAAAAAAGAGCAGTAAGGTTCAACAAAGAACCCCGATCTCACAGCACAACATTGTGTAACACTCTTAAAAGCTATTTTATTAGAAAAAAATGAGATTGAATATTTAATGCCTTATCAGAAACTAGTACCTAAAGCTGCTGGTACCTCTCAGAGGAACCAGTGGGAATACATCCATAACCTGTAATAGTCATCCATGGTATCAGCTGACAGCTGAGTAATTGCCACGAGGACTGGAGGCCCATCAGATGTGGTGAGCAAAATCTTACCTTAAATAATGTCACTGTCTGCTTGCTAATGCTATTTGTGTTTAAACAGGGACGTTATCTTTCACAGGCCATCTTAGCCTTTTATTTGATTCTATTATATTCTCTTACCAAACTTTAAACACCCTTTGAGCTTCTAAGAGTTGAGAGGCTCAGACTCCACAGCATGACTTAGTCATAAACCAGGCCAGACCACCGAATTCACATCCTGGTTTGTGCAGGAGTGACGGGGCTGCAGGGATCATCACGGTTCAAGTGGCTGTTTGTTTCCTTGCCCCATGCAGATTGCACTGCTGCAGCTTGAATCATCCACGGTCGCTTTGCACCACATTGAGATTTTCCATGGATGTCCTCCATCTAAACCATTGAAGCAGGGCCATACTTTGACATCAACTGCCAAACTTCACTGGACATTGGAATTGGACAAGTCCTAATATATAATTTTCCAAAGAACGTGAAGACCATTTAATGAAAATGTTATACATTATGAAATAAGAATAACTGAAGCTTTATGCTCCCTTAAGAATCATTTGTGGGCTGTATCTAATGGAAATACTGATATGTAGGATATATTACACGCAGCAATTAATAACGCTTTAGAGGATATACACCGTTACCGTGGTTTCTGGACATATGAATTTCTGAATTTAGTTTAAAAAAACCCACACAACCCAAAACATTAATAACACGAATTAAAATTCCATCCATTTAATACGCAATATACATGAGGACACTTTTATTTCTCAATATACACTTTGTCAAATTCAGTAAATTACTACATTCACATTTTCATTAGCTGTAGTCATAGAGTTGCAGATGGCTCTTAAAATCAGTCTTTACTTCATTTTCCATGATTTTTTCATGAAGCACATCTTCGAGATTTCTTCTTCCTTAAACATTTATGTCATGGAACATCGGTTTGTCAGAAACACTGATTGATTTATCAGTCTGGAGTATACTGCATTGTTTCGCATAGATTTCAAATCCCAGCTTCCCATTGCTAGGCATTTGTCACTCTTATCCTCTAAAAGTATAATGCACTGGTGCTGATAAATTGCTTATTAGCTACAAAAAATACTACTTTATGTACAAACCTAATAAAATAGTAAACAAACGCTTTCTCAGATTGCTAGGATATTTCCAAAGCTCTGATATACTCTAAGCTTCTCTCCTTTTACCCACTTGCTGGATCATTTAGTGGCGTGGATATCCACTGCACGGTGCCTAGCATCTTAGGCACAAAACTCCCAATCTTACTCACAGCAGATATGTGGGGACAAGAGCCAGTGTCTGAACTTTAGCAACAGTCACCACCAAAAAAGCTCACGTTTACGTTAGTGGAAACTTTGATTTCCCTTCTTAGGAAAAAACCCCTAATTTTTGAAGTTTAAATCGATCAAATGGGCATTGAGTGTGGATATCTAGGATTAGAATCCTCATTCCCTCATTGTGTCCGTGAGTGATTACACCCATATTTCAGATATATGACTGTTTACCTGACGTATTTCTCAGGAGATTTTTCACGTTGTCAGTGTACAGGATATTACAGGACTGATGGGAACACCATTGTTCTTTGCCTTACTATTTTCACGTAGGGCCTCTACGTTGCAATTTAACTTGGAACTTTCCATGAGTTCCAAGCACACGAGGCGCTGTACAAATGCGGAGTGACAGGGAAACCCTGCCTCAAGGCCTCATAAACCAAACACACAAGAGGAATGCGGAAGAAAAAAAGTGCTTCCTTATCTTGTACCGGGTGGGAAATGAGACAGAGAAATGTAGATTCTGATAAACTCTCTTTCCCTGGGTACCGTTCAATGCATAGGACTGCATTGGTCAGCATTAGATAAGGTGGCGTGATGTAGAGATCGGCAAGTTCGTGGTAGAACTAGACTGAGCTCTCTGTCCTATTCATTAGCCCTCTCTTTGTTTTATTTATGACTTCTCTGATGCTGTGTTTCAAAGTATTTAACAAACTATTATGACAGTCAAGGTTGACGCAGCAGTAATTTACCTGTTCAAGAGTATTTCAGTTAATTATTTCATAGCACCAACACTTGGAAGAGGTGTTGCCTGGGTAACGCAATAATCCTCTCTTCTTTTTACAAAAGCTTGAAATCTTCTGTGATTCATTTCACCCCTCATTCAGAGGATCAAGCCATCCCAATATCGTGGCCCAGCATCATTATGCTGAATGGTTCCAACTCCTAAATAGTTCTTGAGTTCCCTTCACAGAAGTCTGCCAAAGGCAGAGAGAAGAGGAAAATTCACACGTCCGCATTTAAAAGAGACAGAGGACACAATTTGTTTCTTACACACAGGATCTCCAACAACTACAGGCAGCGTGAGTCATGCAGAACCACCAGCAATACCGCAGTAGGAAGCTCATCCTGTCCTCTGCTCTTCTCATGTCCTCATGCTCTTCTCATGTTGACTACATTCTGGCTCTTGTTCCAGGTCTCCCCACACACATACCGAGCTGCACACTAAGAACAGACACCAGTGAGGTGAGATTTCTGCCCGCAAAAGAGCTAAACAGCCTTGGCAGAGGCTGCCAGCATCACTCTTACCAGGCACAAGAGGAGCATCACTGGTCTATCACTGGGCTATTCTCTTAATAGTTGTCCCTAAATGAGATTTCCTGAAATCACACCTGAAACCCAAACAGTTAAATTTAATGAAAATTCTCCTTAACAACAAATTGCAAATCTACCCCAGCTGTGAACTCAGTTACAGCAATATATTTCAGGGAGGTGGGCAAATGTTCATCAGCAGAAGCATTCAAAGAAAGGACACAAAAGGAAAGAGAAGGGCCAGAGCGCTCAGTGACTGCGTTAGAGCAGTCACAGATACTTGAGGCTAGGATGGAATCAGAAAGAAATGGAACAAAACCAGCATATAAAAATGAAGTTTAATTTGTAAATAAAATAATCATTTGTTCTACATGTCCTCATCTTTTTGGACCCTTAGAAAAAGTGAAATGCTTAAGGCTAAGGAAAATATTTTTGGGGAAAAGCATTTGACCACTTGGTCGGTTTTTCCTTTGATGACACCTAGTCAAAACAAAGCGAGACTGCAGGCAGTCATTAGAGTTCTCTTCGTAGTTTGCTCCTTTGAAAATTTACACTTACATGCCCAGCAAGTTCAGTGGAACTGGATTAAACCACACGTGCTCACTTGGAGGAGAGCTTCTGGATAATTTTGGAGCTTTCGAGTTGAAAGCATTTGGTAAGGGAAACAAGTATTTGAGCCTTTGCTCAAAAACATCTGGTTTTGCATAAAGCTGATAGGGTTCTAGGTGCCAATTATTTCACACTCTGAAATTTATATATTGATTTTATTTTTATGTTAATCTTAGCATGACTCTGAAGTCCCAGAAATAGAATATCTTTCATCAGTTAACATGAAAGACAAATATCTCTATTTAAGATTAAAAAGTTAGGCTGTGATTAAATGAATCTCAACTTGTTACATTCCCTTTGCAAAAAAACTCCACTTGCTTGATTTTAAATAATAGTTGTCCACATTAACACTCAAAACAAGGCAGGACACACTGAATTCCACCGGTGTTTAGGGATGCCTTGAGATGCTTCCATCCCCTTTCTTTAGTGCAGCTTTAGAAATACCTGAAGTGTTTCGTCGTACCGCGTGCTTTGCTGCATAAGGATGTGATTGCTCAGGCTTCTTTGTTGGAGAGGAGTGCTTTGCTGAAAGAGGACCTAATTCTCCACTGACTCTGAATGCAGACCTCTCAGTTGCCTTCTTGAGAAAAGACGGTGTCATGTCAGGTCAAGTGATGGAGAGCATGTCTTCTCAAGGGAACTACCTTCCTGCATGGCTTTCTTGAACGCAGAGTCTGTGATGTGATGCGGCTGTACCATACCTGCCTTTACACTCGGTGACCTCGAGGTGCAGAGGGGCAGCTTATGTCTGATGACCGTTTGAGGAGGTTCCAGTTATGGGTGCACAGGACATGGCACAATACTGGGGCTAGGTGAGGTGTCCACACAGCTGTGGAGCTGCATAAGGCAAAGGACAACTGTGCAAATCTTGTGCTTTTTGGATGAGCCCCAATAGAATAGCATCAGTTCTGTGTACAGTCTTCACTGTTGGCTCCCATTTAACAAGGGACACTTAATTAGGAGAGAACTTAAGAAGCCTTAAATGCATGGAGTAGAAATGATAACACTAAGGCAACAGCAACATAGTTTGTAAGGCAAATATAACCCTGCCCCATAGCATATATGAATTAGTTACATGGCCTGATTTCAAACTGGGTTTTGTATAATGGCATGCAACAGCGCAGTCTCTAACCATGGTGGTTCAGTGGTGGATCCTAGGAGCTCCTGGAGCTCTACCTTAAGGACATGGAAATTAAAGAAGTCCCAGAAGCTTTCACAGGATTATTCCTGCAGTAATTATTATAATATAAAAGAGAAACCTAAAAGGTTTCTGTGCACATATCTCTACCTTGGTCCCACTTCTTCATGTTCAAACTCACAGAAGAATTATTCAGAATCATGAGCCGAAAGCTACATAAAATCATAGTTCTCATTATTTATTTAACTGGAAGGTTTTTTTCTCTGTCGGTTTTTATGATCACCCACAACCTCATTCTCCATACACACTTTGTGAGGACAACTGGAGCTGAAGCCCTCTGGAATGAAGTCTCTCCCTCTGGGTATCACATCTTGGACATTTGCTAGTCCCATAGGTTTTATCAGATCCAATGATCCAATGATAATAACTGATGATGCAGTTAAACAGCTTAAAGTTTGATATTTATTGTTTGTACAGCAATCAAAAGCGCATCATTGTCTGTACAGATGAATGAAAGGACTCAGTGCCTTGACGTGAGTATTTTGCATTTTGGCTTAGCAACGGTTTAAATGACAAAGAAGATATTAAAGAGGATGGATCCCAGGAGCCACACGTAGTTCATCCAGTGCACGCCTCTTCTTCCCCTCTAACATCTCACAACATTCTTATTCCTTGCAGCTCTTCCGGTGATCCTTATCATTGTTCACAAACCTCTTCCTCTACTCCTCTCTATCCCTCTGACAAATCTTCAGTATGTATTCCTCTGACTGATGCACCCTGATTTTCATCCCACTGACCCTGAAAACCATTCTTAATTTTTCAACCTATCATTTGGTGACAATGACAAGCCCTCACTTCCTCCTTTTTACCCATTCTTCTGGTACCTTTGTCCTTATTTTCAACTGCCTTAAAGTACCTATTTCTTTTAAGCATTTCATTTATCCCTTGGTTTTCTGATGTCAAGAAAATGGATGGAAAATTCTCAAGAAGAGCCTCTGTCTGATGTGCAAAAGAAGTTCCAAAGCTTTCTCACAAAACCGTAATCCAACAAACCAAGAAACCAGCCAAAGCCCTCTCAAAACATGAGCACCAGCAGGATGTCCAAGGACACAGAGGAAAAACCCAGAATTAGCAAAAAGTAGCTAAAATTAACGAGGCTAGTGGCTGCTTAGGCACCCACAAAATTGATTTCTGGAGGTGTAGATCATGTCACCCTCAAATGGTAACAAAGGAAAAAAATATTGCTGCAGTTCTTGAAAAAAATATTTTTCGGCTTTTAAGGGTAAGGAGAGAAATTTTGGGAGAAGGAGGTTTTGAGAAATTAGTTCTAATATTAAAGTGACCCGAAAATGGTATGGAGCAATGTACTCTGTTTCACGAGCAGATTTCTTTAGAAGAGAGATGGAAGGACATCAGCTGCAGTTTGTTTCTTGAGTTCCCACTTGCACAAATTCAATTGTGATTAAAAAGAAAAGAAAAAGAAACAAGAGGAGCAGCACTTATTGCATCTTCTGTGACAAAGTGACACTGCGGCACTGCAAAAACGTGTCTGGCATTATGATCTTGCCAACTTTGGCCATCTAGTGGCATCTTTTTCACGACAAAAAATAACAAATAAACCATTACAAGCCATCTCTATTTCGAAGAGAAACAAACCCCCAAACAGTGGCCGTATGTCAGGAAATGTGCCTGGAGCCACGTGATTCTGGCCACCTTATTGATGTTGTGGCAGAGAAAAAAAGCTCTGGATGTTTCAAAGCTCTGCAGCCTGGTGTGCTCCAGCGCAAACGTGCAGCGTCCTTGCCCGCAGATGTGTCAGCCTCTGTGGCTTTGCCCAGCATGAGCGGCAGCTTGGGGACAGGTTGGAAGACTGGTTGCATTAGGTATGGCACCAAGAAATGGTGAATGACTATGGTGAAAGAAATTTGCTGGATTTAGTCCTGCAACACGGAGATCTGGCAGGGAGCCCTTTGCATGCTGAGGTAACTTCAGGCAGCCCAGTCACCACAGAATCATGGTTTGGGTTGGAAGGGACCTTAAAGATCACCTGGTTCCACCCCCCTGCCCTGGGCAGGGACACCTCCCACCAGACCAGGTTGCTCAGAGCCTCATCCAGCCTGGCCTTGAACCCCTCCAGGGATGGGGCAGCCACAGCTTCTCTGGGCAACCTGGGCCAGGGGCTCACCACCCCCACAGTAAAGAATTTCTTTCTGATATCTAATCTAAAATTCCCCTCTTGCAGTTTGAAGCCGTTACCTCTCATGCTATCAAGTCCCAGACTGACAACAAGCTCAGCTTTCTCTGCAGCCCTTCAGCCGAGGCAGACGGGGCCTCCGGCGACCCCGCGGCGCGTTTTCCTCCCAGGCTATATCATTTCAAGCCAGCGAGGAAGCACCGTGTCCCCAGGCCCGGGTGGCTGCTCTGGGGTTACCCAGAGGCACCGCGGGGCGGGCTGGAAACCTGAGATGGTGGGAGGCGATCAGCCGCCGCACTGACGGGCCCGGCGCAGCCCTTCCAAGCGGGGGGCGGCCGGCGGCGGAACTGCTGTTCCCGAGCCGCGGGGCCCCGGCGGACCCCGGCGGCACGGACCGGCGGCACCGCCGAGGCAGCGCTTCCTGGGCAGGGCCGCGGAGCGCTCGGCTACCGGCTCCCCGGGCTCGGGCCGCCCCGCCGGTCCCGGCGATCCCCGGCCTCGCCATGCAGCGCTTCACGGTGAACATCAATCTGCCGGCGCGGACGCTGACGGGCGCCCTCAGCGCCCCGAACAGGGGGGCGGCGGACTGGTGAGGGGCCGGGCCGCGGGCGGGCTCTGGGGGAGGGAGAGGGGCGGCTGGGGGGTCGCGAGCCTCTCCCCGCGGAGCCCCCCGGGCTGAGGGGAAGGAGCCGCGGAGTGGGCCCGGCTCCCCGCTGCCTGCCCCCGGTGTGCCTCCGCCCGCTCCCCCGCAGGCACGCGGGTTTAAGCGGGACGTTCGTACGTGTCCAGGTGCCGAGGCTCAGCCCGCGGCGGCAGGTGGATCCCTGCGGAGGGTCGGCTGTGCCCGCCTGCCGGGGTGCCGTGCCCTGCCGTCACCGCAAATACGCGGGCCCTTTTTTTGTCCCTGCAAGCGGTAGTGCTGGTGTGTCCCAGGCGAGCCTCCTCCTGCCGGGCCCCGTTCCTGGGCGGGGAGGCGGGCAGGGAGCCCGGTGGAGGTGCCACTGTCCATCTGTCCAGCCAGAACAAAGCCATGGCCATGGATGAGTGAGGGCCGGTCCCTTCTAGCAATGGCATTGGCTTCTGCAGGCAGAGGTCTCGTTGGTGCAACAAGCTGCTGAGATCAGAGCAGCTTCTTCTGGTTTCTGTTTCTGTTATAGTTTGAGAGGTGATGTACCAAGCCAGCAAGCATATTGCTTTTTGTATTAATTTTTCTGAGCAGTGACTTCACCCAGCTGTGCTGAGAAGCTTTAACCTAATACTGCTGAATCTTAGGGACAGAAATAAAACAAAATAGCTGCTGAACCAAGTAATTTTTGAAAACCGTGGTGTTTACATTTGTCAGCTCACAGAGCAGTGACCATTGCAGTTCTCTGGAGTTCTTAGTTTGAAACTTTGTTTTTCTCCTTTGACTGTTCCCGCTTGCTTGGTGTTCACCACAGCTCTGTAATTGTCATCGGTGGCTGCATTAACCCCTCCTAAACTCAGACAAGCCTCAGCAGATTTGCACTATAACTGTAATCGTTGTTGACATGCTCCTTTTTTGTCTAAATAAATAAATAAAATGCAATTAATTATATAATTGCAAATATATTGCTTACCTGTGTGCTTATATATAAAATTTGGGAATGCTCTTTGTGAATTCCTATGTGATGTCTTAAATTTACAGAAGGGGATTGTTATAGGTGGACACAATGGGGCGCTTTGCGGTGGCTTAGGGTTCCATCAGCGAATGCTTTAGCAGACAGGGCAGCAACAGCGTTTTAGAATGCTTTTGAGTTTTATGTTATTAAATAGTTTTTACTATTGTGATGATTGTGTCTAGTAGCATGCACTCAACTTACAAAAAAAAAAAAGCCTTATTCTTGATGGGAAGTTCTTTTTGTTCTTTTTTCTTGTTTGATGATGATGTGTGCTTTTCTAGGGGCTGGCAAGGTTTGATTGCATATGGATGTCATTCTCTTGTGCTGATAGTTGATGCCAATACTGCTCAGACTTTACAGGTTTTGGAAAGACACAAAGCTAGTGTTGTCAAGGTGAGACATACATGTTTTAAGGTATATTACTTGATTCTGGTGTATATATTATTTTTCTAAATAACTGTAAATACTTGATGTTATTTCTCTGCTACAGAGCCCAATTAAGTGCACTTTTTTTAATAATAATAAATAAATTGTTCAAATCCTGGGTGAAAATATTGGGTAGGGCAAAACCAATACAGATCCCTACAAGATCTTTGTCAAGAGCCTTACAGATAATGACGTTGCAGCTTTTAAAAATGTTTGTAAGGTTTAGGAATTAGTTTTGCTTGATTAGAGAGAATTTTGAAACTGACTGGAAAAAAGGAAGGTGGAAGGGTTAGGTTTCAAAAGAGATACTTTACATTGTTTTTTGAGACTGTGTGCTGTGATGTGTTAAAAATAATAGTGTTAAAATGTCACAAAGGACCAAAAACTGATTTCTTCCAGCATGTTTGTATATTTGCCCAAATCTTTCAGTGAATTTTGAGCATTCTCAGGGTTGCCCAGGCATTGCTGTCAACTTAGAACTTGTGCCGCTGTTATGAATAGTCTCTCTGGTGACAGCTGCGGGGCAACTTAGGTGACTCTCAGTAAGGAGGGTTATTTCTCAGTTATCTCAGAGCAGAGGTGTGTCCGTGACAGCAACCATGGAGTAAGCAGCACTCTGTGAGTCAATACCTTTGCTTGCCTTTTGGCAACTTATTTGGGTAAGCGTCCCCTCAGCCTCAGTTGACTTCAAGCTGCCCTTTAACATGACCAAATCTATTCCAGTGTCTATAATTGTGTAAAAAATAGAAAATGTAAGTGGTACGGAAGTAGCAGCTATAACGATGACTCTGCTTTAAAATTTACACTTAGCTTAGATAATAAGTTGTAGCAAAATTAGGTTTTGATCCATGTAATGATAACATTTCAGTGCACTTTGGTGACATTCACTAGCTTTGAGAAGTAACGTTATTTCAATAGGAAACCAAATGCTGAAGTCCAAATGGTTTTTATATAATTTATAAGATGATTTTTCAAAACTACTATCTAGTGCTTTATTAACAGAAATAGACTGTAAGAAAATGACTTATTTATGAGGAGGAAGAACGAAGAGAAGTAGGCTTTATATGAGAAATTATTGTGAGACTATGATACCTTTATGTACATTTGTATGACATTTCCTTTGATCCCTAACTGATTTCTTTTTTTTTTTTTTGTAAATGCTGAAAGTGTAAATAAGCTGGAGGGGATCTGTAAGAAATCTGCTGTACGTCTGACTTAAACTCTTTGTAGTAGAGGTTCACAGCAGCAAACTCAGCCTACAGGGTATCTTCTCCCCCAAACCCCATGTTTCAGATTTGAAAATTTTCAAAATGCACCATTATCTGCAACAAAAAAGCAAAGAGAAAAGCAGTTGTTTCATAATCCTTCTGCAGTCTGTTTAACTGTTTTTCTTTAAATGCTTCCTGGCCTTTGGCTCTCATAACTGTGTCAGGTAATGGTTTCAGTGAAAATGGATCCATGTTAGTGGTCTGTAGGTCGATACGGTGTTTGTGGGATACTGATAACTTAGCACGGATTGGATTATGTCTGATTTTGTTTTGTTGGAGCAGTGTGACTACAATGAGAAAAGAGGGCTTATGGTGATAGAGCTGCATGAGCTCTGGGTGAGACTGATCGCGTTAAAGATCTCCTTTTTGTTGGTCATAGCTTGGTGACAACTCCTCCTGTGGGAAGTGATGTTTTTCAGACTTGAAATTTGCTTCAAAGTAACATATATTTACCTGAGGAAGAAATAGCTTTGCAGATTTCTATAATTACTTTTTTTAATAGCTACATAGCTACATGCAGGTAACCTCATGGGTAATTTTTTTGGAACAGCGGGGAATCGGGAATTGCAAAATTGGAATTTGCAGGTAGAGGAGATTCTCCTAAGAATTCTTTGTTATTCTGGTAGAAACACACTTTGGCTTTATAGCTAGAGCTCTTTGAAGATTGCTTGCTGTGCATGTGCAATGTTTGTTTAATTTATTCAGCTAGGCTTTTGAGAAGCATCCTGGTCACACCTCTGAGAGGGGTAGCACAAAGGTGGCTACGGTGCTCTGAATGCCGTTATAAATCTAATTCATGTTGCAAAATTAGCGGTGCCTAATGATAATTCTGTTTCTATTTTTTTAATGTCACGCCTTCAATATCTGCAAAAAGTGTTGTGTTTGGCCTCAGGTACTTTCTCCGTCAGGTACTGTGACAGCACACAGCCAGCTAGATACAGCATCATTTTTGTAGTAGGTAAACTCCTAATAGTTTAGCATTAAGATTTCTTTATGCTGCTAGTGTCTTCCGTCTCTTGTAGGGGCAGAAGTTCACTTTTAAAGCAGATAGCAAAACAAGTCTATGTTGAATAGATAAGGAAGGAGTCAGTATTATCTCCTTATAATCTTGGGAGACTTGTAGGCAGAATGTTTCACATTTCAAGACACACAGTTTTCATAAGTATTGCCGACTTGCAAGCCCATGCAGCTTGAAATCCCAAACCAGAAAGAAGTATGTGGAAATCAATCGTGACAATATGGTGAAAAGAACCTAAAAGATAGCAAATGTCAGCAATAGCTTGACATGAGACAACATATAGATGAAAGACTAAACTTCCTTTCTCCCCAATACCATAATATACTTGTATTTGACAGATGAGGAAAAGAACATGTTTTAGGATGTGTATAAAAGTTGGATGGTGAATTCTCAACTTTCATTTGTTTGGAAATCAGTGGGTATAAGGTTGCAGATGCCCGCAGAACCTTAAATATTGCCATTTAGTTTCTTCTAAATATTTGAGTAAACTTTTTATATTCATAGCATATACTTATGGATTGTTGTAATTGCCTTCAGGAACAAGGGTTGTTGATTTATGTAGTTTGAAAGTACCAACCATGCAGTCATGCAGCACAGTTGCCACATACCTTAAAATTGCATGACTGATGGTAGCTTAAAAGTATGGTTATGCAGATGTTATTAATGTTAACTATTACTATGCTTTTTTGTTAAGTAGTTTATTATTTGTTTATCCATATGAAAAATATGAAGTATAGTGTCTTTGTTATATGTATGTTTGCCTCCTTTGACCAATTTTCATCTGTATCTTCAGGTTAAGTGGGCTAAAGAAAATTACCATCACAATATTGGTTCTCCATATTCTTTACGTTTAGCTTCTGCTGATGTTTCTGGAAAAATAATTGTATGGGACGTGGCAACAGGAACAGCTCGTTGTGAAATACAAGAACACGCAAAACCAATTCAAGGTAATGATACTGCATGATGTTTGTATGGAACTTATTTTATGGAGCATTGTGTACAAACCCATCGCCTAGGTTTAACAACCTATGCTCAGTTCTGCTGTTGGATTTTACTGTTGGGATTACTAGCCTTTCTATGTTTGTCTACTGATTTTCTGTGTAAACAGTAAGTAAAGACTTACTGTCTCCCAGAGGGATGCTGTGAGATTTAATTCATTATGGTAATATTTTCCAAGATCTGAAAAAAAGTTACAGTCTATTAATGTTATTGATTGAAATAATAACATTTATGGCGTCAAGTTCCTGCTTTTGAATTGGGGATGTAGTGCAGTTTGCATTGCACCTGAATGTTGATGTCATCTATAGTGGTGTAGTACTTTTAACAGTGTTACATTGCTGTAAGTTAAGAGTTTTGATTGTGCACATATACTTTGACAATTATTTAGTTAGTTTGTTATGTAGCTACTTCTGGTCAAATATACTAGCATGGTAATATATATTTGCAGTGCAACTGGAGAGCGAAGGTTTTTTTGAGCACCTATGGTGTTGTCTGATTCATAGGAACAGGGAGGCTTTTTTATGCATAGATAGCAATATTAAAAATGGAAAGTGAAATGGAGAAAGGACAAGTTATTGTGTAAATTTTAGCATAGAAGACAGTTGTAAATAAGGCAGGTTTCGCATAAAGTTGGAGTTAGCGGTGGGAAGTCTTGAAACTGAGTATGCCACGTTTTAATTAGATTGCAAGCGTAATTCGGTGGGCATAATGGTAACAACACAAACAGTCAAGAGAAAGAGAAAATTTTGAGATCGTATAAATAACTGGTTGTGGCTTTCATTTGAGCAGACAGTTTAGTGGTGGTATTTGCTGCTTTTGATTCTGTTCTGTGGGTGGTAGCTCAGTGCAGCTGGGAAGGTCTGAAAAATACCTGATAAACTCTACCCGAACAGTTCTGGGCAGCTGCATGTTTCCATGTTTCAAGATTCCTTATCCCATTACCAGAAAAAAAAAAAAAAAATCATCTTGTTCAGGGATCTCACAAGTCTCTGGGGGAAGTAAAAAACAAAAGCAAAACACAACCACGCAACCAAAATCCCTCAAAAAAACCCAAAGGAAAAAAAAAAGCCTGGAGAAAGGAGCTATGCATTTATGATGATATAAGTTATAGAAGACTTATGTTTGCTTATGCTAGAGGCAGAAATATCTAGAAGCCTGGCCTGGAGGTCAGTACTATCTTAATTGGTCTGATGAAGGATAGAGAACAGAAAATGTAGCCACTGGCCAGGTATAAGACAATTAAGAGAATATATTGGAAAGGAATAATTAAGTGTCTTTCTCCTTGCTTCTTTTTGTGCTCATCTATTAGTAAGGTGTCATCCATCAAATGCTCCCTTTCATTAGGTAGCATCTTGTACTTCATGAATGAAAAAGTTAAGGTAGCGGTTAGAACTCAGACAAGGGAATCAAAAGATCTAGACTTCATTCCTTGTTGCATCACGCACTCAATATCATTTTTACTGTTGCTTTGATTGGTGCAGTTTGTAGTTGATAGTAGTACTCTCCTACTATTGTAAAACTTAGTTTTTTGGTTCTAATTACTCGTGTTAGGCACTTTTCTTTCTATTGGCACCGCTCTTAACAGAGCTGACCAGGAGCTGGCTGGAGCGCTGGAATCTGCTTAGCTTTGTGGCTGCGCTACTGTGGCTGGTCTGCGTCCAGTCCCTGAGCTGGTGCTGGGAGCGGGCTGCTTCCAGCATCAGCCTGGCTCTTACGCAGTTAGCTGGGAGGGATAACTCGGCAAGTACACAACATCTACGTGCTCTGCTGTGTGCTCTGGATTTCTCTTTATTGCTACTACAGTCCACACTAGCAATATGTCTACAAATTATTTCTAAAGCTAAATTGAGAACGCTTCCCCCCCCCCCCCCGCCCAAGAATAACTTATAGTTTATTTGGACTATTTTAAAAACTTGTCATGATGCTTGCGTGGCACTTGCTTTTTATTTTGAATTCTATTATTTGAAAACCCACTTATGAAATTAGGTTAGGGTGGTTTTTTGTTATATTTCTGTTTTTATAAAGCCTGTGCAAGTAAATGCAATATTGTAAGTCTGATAGTGGGACATTGAAAATGTATTCTATTGACTGCGGTTGATTTTATTAGTTTTATTTTTTTTTGTATGTTATAAGTTACATTTTATTTACTCCTGACACCTATTCACTGAATGTTTGATGGAGTTTTGACCATGCCATTTGAAGATTTCTCCAGGTTTTCAGCCCCAGTGAAGGCTTTCCAATCTTCTGGGTGAGAAAAAAATAAGCAAGAGAATTAAAATTCTGTTCTTTCCTAAGTCCCTGGTTTGATATAGTAGTAGCCTCTAACAAAAGCAGCTTCTTTTCCTTTCCATCTGTTTCTGAGGCCTCTGGCTGTTATTATGAGACTGTAGAAAATGGTGCAAACAGAGAGATTGAGCACCAGGGTGATCTGCTGGTTCTCTGTGTGTTATCTGCGAGAGCTTTGAAGGATAACAGCTGGAGCCTCACTGTTTCAATGAGGAGAAAAGCAGTGCATCAGTGTAAGGCACTCTTCTTTATTTAATCCAAACTCTGCATTCAGCTGAGAAGGAGTTAATTAACCTTTTGTATACTTACAGTGTTACTGATTAGGACACACGTGGCTGGATTGTTATTTTTTTCCCTGAAATTCAGTGGGGAGCGCTTACTAGCTCTGAAAAAGCTGAATTGATAAAACATAAGAATGGCTGAGGAAGGGAGTTTTTTTGACATCTTAATACATGTGACCATGCTGTAGAGAAGCTCTGCCTCGGTGGGGCCATGCAGTGAGCAGTAGGAGCTGGACTTGGGGGTGATTTTGTCCACTGCCTGTGTGACCCGTTCTGTTGTCTAAAACACTGCCCCATGGAGCATGTTGGTAGCTCTAACACAGCTGCTGTCAAGTAACTGAAGTGTCTCTCTGTTCTCATTTGCAGAAAACGTAGTCTTTTATGCCTGTTTATCTTGAATGTTTAAATGATGCCCAGCCATGATGATTGGCACCCATACCTCTTCAGACTGACCCTAGCATTTAGGCATTGTACTTGTATTCTTGATTGTGTGTTACACTCAGTTTCATTTTCCTCTTAAACTTAAGACTGGCTGTTAAAAGGTATTTGAAGTGGAGAAGACGTTTGTTTCCAAATACTGGTCCAATACTGATACCAGCTCAAATATTAATTTAGGAGGGTGTATGGTTCATGGTGTCATCCCAAATATTAAGTGGGATGCTCTATGATTCTTTTCATTTTGACTCTGCAGGGATTCTGTACAACACAGTATGTTGTTTCAGGTAGGAATTCAGGGATGAAAAGTTATGACTTCTTCAGATCAGATGTGTGTTGTGTGCATGTGCGTGGACATGTGTAACCCAGTGTATTGCTGCTTGTTAAAACCATAAATTCAGATTGTAAAAGGGACTTGTTTTTTAGAATTGTGGAATAGAAACATCTTGTTACTAACAAGTCACTACACATTTCTTTAAAGATGAGGTATTGCAGAAGAAAAATAGTTTTTAAATAGAACAAACTTTTTAAAAAAAAGTTAATTTCACTGTTGTTTCTTCTTTCTTTTGACAGACATGCAGTGGTTGTGGAATCAAGATGCCTCTAGAGATTTACTGCTTGCTGTTCATCCACCTAACTATATCGTACTGTGGAATGCAGACACAGGCACCAAACTTTGGAAGAAAAGTTACGCGGAAAATATTCTGTCTTTTTCATTTGACCCCTTTGATCCATCACACTTAGCTTGTAAGTTTGCATGTATAAAATGAGTGTTGTGAATATGTGTGACCAAGAAAAATGTTTAAGTAAAATGTTAATATTGAGATTAAAGTAATGAATTGGAGAGAATAATGTCATTAATGCCAAGAAGAAGTCTCAAAAAGACAGGGGAGTCTTTGGCCAAAATGTGGAATCTTCTAAAATAAGATGCTATTCAGTGAGAGGAGGGGAAAAGTACGCATGGGAAGTTAGAGATGTGAAAATAAACGTTTGAGACTTTATAAAGAAGGTGGAGAGCATGTAGATAGGGAGCCAGAGGAAGCCAAGTATAGAAAGCCCTGTTAAACTGACATAAAAAGCTACAAAAGGATGGATGCTGAGGGAGAATCCAGTGAGATGAATAGACCAAGAATAAATGGTATTTTCAACAGAAAGGTTTTTTTTTTTAAAGGAATGGAGTGTGAGCTTCAGTTTTGAAGCAACTCAGGTGTCAAAGGGGACCTAGTGCAGATTTACTGACATTTTAGCAGAAAGAAACTAAGAGAAATAAGAGAGTTAACATTTTATTCTTTAATTTAGCTTGATCATTCCTGTTCTATAATGAGACAGTGCAGTTTCCAGTCTTTTTAGTTGTCTTTTTTTTATCTGCCATACTATTCAACCTAAAATTGTATAAACATGTAGTAAAATCTTAGCTACATCTTTACAGCTTAGCTGAATCTTTATGCTGCAACATAAATAATGTGAGTTAACAATTCTTTGAGCCGTGCTCTGCGTGAGAATAAAAACTGGGGATATAGCCAATGTAGGCAACCCTGCCTTCTATTTGCATTGAGAAGCTTAAAGAAAAATCATAGAATCATAGAATCGTAGAATTGTTGAGGTTGGAAGGGACCTTTAAGATCATCGAGTCCAACCTTTAGCCTACCCTGACAAGAGCCACTTCTAAACCATGTCCCTCAGTGCCCCATCTACCCTTTTTTTAAACACCTCCAGAGATGGTGAATCCACCACCTCCCTGGGCAGCCTATTCCAATGTTTAATAACCCTTTCAGTGAAAAAATGTCTCCTAATATCTAATCTAAACCTCCCCTGACGTAACTTGAACCCGTTTCCCCTCGTCCTATCACTTGTCACCAGGGAGAAGAGGTCAGCCCCCATCTCTCTACAACCTCCTTTCAGGTAGTTGTAGAGGGTGATAAGGTCTCCCCTCAGCCTCCTCTTCTCCAGGCTAAACAACCCCAGCTCCCTCAGTCGTTCTTCATAAGGTTTGTCCTCCAGGCCCCTCACCAGCTTTGTAGCCCTTCTCTGGACACGCTCCAACACCTCAATGTCCCTCTTGTAGCGAGGGGCCCAAAACTGAACGCAGTACTCGAGGTGGGGCCTCACCAGTGCCGAGTACAGGGGGATGATCACTTCCCTAGTCCGGCTCACCACACTATTCCTGATACAGGCTAGGATGCTGTTGGCCTTCTTGGCCACCTGGGCACACTGCTGGCTCATATTCAGCCGACAGTCAACCAACACTCCCAAGTCCTTTTCTGTCGAGCTGCTTTCAAGCCATTCTGCCCCAATCCTGTAGCACTGCATGGGGTTGTTGTGACCCAAGTGCAGGACCCGGCGCTTGGCCTTGTTGAACCTCATACCATTGGTCTCAGCCCATCGGTCCAGCCTGTCCAGATCCCTCTGCAGAGCCAACCTACCCTCAAGCAGATCAACACGCCCGCCCAGTTTAGTGTCATCTGCGAACTTACTGAGGGTGCATTCGATCCCTTCATCCAGATCATTGATAAAGATATTAAAGAGAACCGGCCCCAGCACCGAACCCTGGGGGACACCACTTGTGACTGGACACCAACTGGATTTAACTCCATTTACCACCACTCTCTGGGCACGGCCATCCAGCCAGTTTTTTACCCAGCGAAGAGTACACCCGTCCAGGCCATGAGCAGCCAGTTTCTCCAGGAAATAGTTGAGAGAGAATAACTGTAAGGAAGAAAGAAGAGATTTCCGCCAGTAATCTGCACAGTAATTTTTTAGTATAGACTTAGTTTTGAAAAACTGAGTTTTGTGGATCTACTTAATTGTTGCACTAGGTGATCTGAAAGGTCCCTTCCAACCTAGGCAATTCTGTGATTCTATGATCTGCAGTTCTTTCAGTAGAAGCTGCATGTTGTCTAGAATTATGAGTTTTCTGCCTAATACAGTACTATTAAAGTTATTAGCATTTCTCCCCACCAAAATTTCATTAAAATGGAACACAAGAATCAAATTGCAGGTTGTATTTTGCTATACTAAAAATTGTTTTTCTTGGTACAGTGCTCACCAGTGAAGGAATAGTGTTCATCTCCGACTTCTCTCCTTCCAAAGCTCCTGCCAGCTCTGGGAAGAAAGTTTACATCTCTAGTCCCCATTCCAGCCCTTCGCACAACAAGCTGGCTGCTGCCACGGGGGCCAAAAAAGCCCTTGACAAAGTAAAAATCTTAATCAGTAATGAAAAGCCAAGGTAGGTTGCAAGTATTTATTCTCAGATAAGGTTTTGTATACCTGTATGTTTTATAGATGGAATTACATTAAAGTCTGTGAGATAATTAATTTTAAAAGAGAAAATTTACTGGGGTAGGCAGATTGTTGGATGTCCTGTGTTGAGGACATTGTGTAAGGATATAACATTGACAGTCATTCATCCCGTTCTGTCCATAAAAAGCCGTATCATCCCAGCATGTTTTACATAAGTTAATGACATAATGTTCTCCCTTCGCTAAGAGATTTGCATGCAAGTGTAGATTCAGAAACATCTTTCTTAAGGGGGGGGGAAAAAGTGAAAATGGGTTAACGGAATTCATTTCAATTGCGGAATGAGAAGGGGTATAATAAGAGAATAAAAATTCTGTGAGAATAAAAATACCTGAGAAGAGTTGTCATTCTGATGTTACACATGATACTGCAGTAGGAGGCATTTTTTAAGTGAATAGTGTGTAAATAAAATTAGATTTTATACATTTGTCTTTTTTCTGACCTTTTAAACCTAAAGTTGTTACATTTTGATGTGTTTTTTTTTTGTTGTTAGAAATTCTCTAGAGCACTTTCTTTTCTTTGGTGTAATTCTTTTTTCATTTTGTACTTTCCATTTGAGTAATAAAAGTATTCCTTGAGCATCCAGCGAATTTCAGAACAAACTAATCAACTAATCACACTATTTTCAGATAGCACTTGACACCAAAATTTAATGCAGATATGAAATCTATACTCTGTTTTGATAAGGTGTTTAAATTGAAAACTTGATGATGCTCCCTCAGGTAATCATTTAAGAAACTGTAATTTTTGTATGAAGTTAAAGGGCATGGTGTTGTCATTTTGTGTTCTGTAATGCCTAATTTGCGCTGCATCGGACAGAATACTTGGTTTGCAAATACTGAGACAGTACCTATGCTGCGGCTGTCTTATGTATCCTCTGTAATAACAGAAAATCAGCAAAGATACCATTTTTTTTTTTTCTTCTCCTGATTGTATTTTAATTTTTATATGAATATTGCTAAAGATACGACGGTCATCTCTTTTCTCCCTCCTTTTCCATCCAGAACACCTGAAAAGAATAGAATTGGAAAAGAGGGAGAAAAAAATTGTAGCAGCGATGGTTTATCTGGTGTTATATTAGTTTAGGGAAAACTTTGAGGAAGGAGGAGCAGGAGACTGTCAGCAAAGTGATTGCAGACAAAAGGTGAATAATGCTCCTGAAGCAAGGAATGAGATGCAAGAAGAGTGTAAGGAGGGTTTAGCGCGTGGTAGGATGAGGAGATTAAAATAAAATAAACCCCTGCAAAGGGATGATACATTAGATCAGTTAAGAGACCTTCAAACCTAGGCCCAGTATGAGGATCTTTTTCTTCAATGTGACTTAGAGTTCATTGGGTTGCATGTGCCTAATGAACCTCTCTACTTTGCAGCCAGTCTCCTGTTGGCAATCAACAAAATGACGAACAGTCCTGCTCTTGGCTACTTTCTTTGAGTCTGTAGACTGGTATTCTTGATAGGCTAGTTCTGTTCATTTCAAAATAAAGTAATATGCATAATAATATAAAAATTGAAGTAAGCAGTATGTTTAAGGGTAATTTCCCATGAATACCACTAAATGTCATGGCAGCTAGCACTGATTGTAATTGAATTGCTTTGTATTTCAGATGTGCAAGAATTACACTTGTTCCATTTGGATTACATACTATTTTAAAAATTACTCTATAATCTTATTTAGACAAAAGTCAACAGCGTGTGTGTCTTTTAAAGGTCAGTGATGCTTTGCACTGCTGTAGCAATTAAATGGAAATCTGCGGTTCCCTAGTGATGAAAACAGGGAATAATGGAAAAAACGCAGCTGCAGGAAAATTTATACTGCTAATTTTAGTTTGAACTTGAAGTATTTGTTGATACTGAACTTGTTCGTATCCGATGTTTTACAGTGCTGAATCTGTAACGCTCAACGATTGTCTTCAGTTGTCATATTTGCCTTCCAAAAGAAACTACATGCTGTTATTGTATCCCAGAGAAATTTTGATTCTTGACTTGGAAGTGAATCAAACAGTGGGTGTGATTGCAATTGAAAGAACAGGCGTGCCTTTCCTACAGGTAATGAAAACATTGATTGGTTTCGAACATTGTAATAGTTTATTAAGGTCATATATAAGTTCATTACTCAGCGATAGCTGTGTTTTGGTTCTAGAGGATGAAAAGAAGTTAGCTCACCAGGGGGGAGAAATGTCCTCTGAAACAAACCTTGTTTAATTTAGTTTTCTGAAGTCTGTAGCAAACCCACCTCATTTTGTGGTGTTAGAAAAGTTACCAGTATGGAAACAGTGCTGTGGAAAAAGGACACTTCAGTCTCTGATGGTTAAGCTGCTCACACACATCTTAATACCAGTTCTCTGAGCATCTGCCTTTGCTTAATTAGACAGCTAAGTCTAGTTAGAGGTCTTATTAAAGTATCTTTATTCTCTTGGAATGGTGAATTCCAATACCAAAAAAGAAAGCTTTTTTGTTTTTAAAAAAAGTGGTAGCTAAAAAGAATATATATGAGTGCATTCATGTTTAAAAAAGAAAAACCCCAAACCAGCAAACAATTCAAACAACCTTCAATGAATTTCTCAAATTAATTGACTTCCATAGTCAAATGTACTATAGCTGAAGAAATTCATTGGAAAGAATTTCTTGAAGTTTCTTCGTGAAAGAAATTCATGAAGAAATTAATCCCATTAATGGTAACATTTTTAGTGACTCGCTTATACATCAGGATACATCAGTGTACTTTGCAAAGGATAAAATTTTGACAACCCAATGTAATGTGGTATGTCTTTACCTAGGTAATTCCTTGTTTTCAACGTGATGGGTTATTTTGCCTACATGAAAATGGCTGTATAACTTTAAGAGTTCGCAGACCTAACTGCAGCATCACTGGAACTCCAAATGAAGAGCCAGGTAAGTTTTGTGTCAAAAATGTCCAGAAATAAACTTTGAGGCATTTTAATTATTACTTTAACACCAATATTAACCATCATGCCTCATACAGGGTGGTGAATTACAGGCCTTCTAGTGTTGTTTTTTTTTTCTTATACATTAAATTTAAATTTAATTTTATGCTGCATTCTCCCAGAATTGTTCTTGACTTTGCTGAAATTTAGTGTAAAATAAGATATCCTGGAAATCCTCTTATGACTAAATAACACTTTATTTATGAAGTGGCTTAACAGTCACATATACAAGAAAGTTTTAAATAAAAGATTATTAGTTTGTTCTTTTTATCTTTAAGAAAAAACATATTTTTCAGGCAAACATAAGGTTTTGGAAGCCATTTGGCCACTTGGAAGAATTGATTTTTAAAGCTAAGACATGGGCTTAAATTTACATTAAAATCTAAATTATTAAACCTTTATCTCTTTTATGAAACATTACTAAGAATGGCTTTTTAAATGTAATGGAGGAGACTGGAAAAAAAGAAGGGAAAACAGTTCTGTAAATGTATATAAGTGATTTATATATTATTTATTTTCTTGGATTTTTGGTTGGTTGGTTTCATTCTGGCAGTTTGGTAATTCCTAGTGAGCTAGTAATTTCTAGTGAGCTACATTACTTGCTTCCAGGTTTACCAATAAATGAAATGAGTTTTGGATTGTGGAGAGCAGATGCGCTTTCTCCTCAGATATGAAACTGTAATTTTTTAGATTTTGCAAGATTCAAGTAGAATAAGATGTTTTAAAGACAAAGTTACATTTTGGAGAACTGTTCAGTGCTGTGTTGTATACAGCAAGATCAATGGTATATAGTTTTGGATCATTTTTCCTAATTGCTGCACAGGAAGTGTGTGGATTTTAACCAAAGAGCTCAGCCATTCCTAAATTTACCTCTGTTGATTGATCGTATCATGTTTTTTCTGTTCTAATTGTTTGTCTTCTGTGGGACATTGATGTTGCAGATCCAGACCCAGTTCAGGAGCTGATTTATGATTTAAGAAGTCAGTGCGATGCAATCAGGGTAACAAAAACAGTTCGACCCTTCAGTATGGTGTGTTGCCCAGTAAATGAGAATTCTGCAGCTCTCATAGTCAGTGATGGCAGGGTAATGATCTGGGAATTAAAATCCAGTATTTCTGGCAGAAATGTGCGTAACAGGTAATAGGATTTATTTTTCTTATTGAAGTTTTGATCTGTTACATTTACAAGTGGCGTGTAGTATTTAATTATATTCTAAAAGCAACAGTGATGTCCTTGTGTGTATGGTAGTGTTACGTGCGGTACGTGTGTATGGATGAAAGGAAGAGGAACAAAATATATCATCCACCTAGATTAGTTCCCTGGCTTTGGGGAAGTGAAGGAACTCTATTTACTCTTCTTTCTTTAAAAAAATAATTCCATACTTAGTGGTTGGAATAAGGAAACAAAAGATAAGAACGAATATTCACATTATTTTGGGGGAACATTTTATTCTTATTTGGCTTTCTTCAGACTATATAATTTCCTTCAGGAATGAGTTTCTCTTTCAATCACCTGAAAGGACTGCAAAATGAGTCCGGAAAGGACTACATTTTTAGTAGGGGAAAGGTTTTTTGTTTTTTTTTTCTTCTGCATTAGTGTGAATTTGACACAGAGCAATATGAGGCTGCACAGCAGGTGGCTGGAATATGGTGGTATAAATAATATTTTTATGTACAAAGCCTTTAGAGTTTTAGATTTTGAGCAGTCTCTAAAAATATCGTATGAAGTAGTATAGTTCTTTAAACATTCAGTGTATTAAGGTCGTTCTGCTGCAATAAACCTTTGAAGTGCTATTGAATGAAATAAATAACTTACTGCTATGAAAGAAATTCAGAATTCTTAGTACACTTTTAGATGTTGAAAGTACCAGATTTTCAACATAGATCCTTTTGTTGCTTATCAGTGATTTAATGTTTTTATTCTTTGGGATCTCAAAAATACTGTTAGGTGTATTTTTTGTGATGCATATCCAAGAGAGCTGTTTAGGATCCGCATGTTGCTGGGTTTTACTTCTTGGATTCTTAGGGTCATTTCTAAAACATTGATTTTTGTCGTGATTTTATAACCAGGAAAAATGTAATAATAATACGTAATAATAATATTAGAACCACTGAGCGTGGAGGATTCTGGACAGGGTTGGATTGTTCTGGAAACTAAAGCATATTTCTAGTTGGCACAGAGTCTTTAATGGATTTTGAAGGAGTCTTCTTCCATTAGCTCTTGATTTTGCTGGATTTTATGGTCTTAATTAAAATTTGAATTCGAAGTCTGTTAAAGTGAGATTTTTAAAGAAAAAAGGCTTTGTACGTGCCTTAAATCACGTTTTTGCATACAGCTAAGTGCATCCAGTAGTCATTGGTCTTTGCTTATGACATAGACCTGTCCTCAGCCCAGCCAGAAACGATTGCTCAGGCTGCAGGGTCCCTTTTAGATGGAGGTTGCTCTGGTGCCCAGTAACAGTCGTTGGGGAAAAAATAACACCAAAACCTGATGCAGAGATACCTCCCGAGACTGTAAACGTAGGTATTGCTCTGAGTTTCTGTTGTAGCTTTGTATACGCAGAAGCGATCCTGTTTCATATGTTTGTGCTTCGGTTACGGGTTTTGTCATCTGGAAGCTATATAAGAAGTTTATATTCCCAAGTTTGGGAATCCGTTCTTAAATGTCAAAATATTTACAACTGATCCTTAGCTGTATTCATTAACACAGCTCTACATATTAATACACAATGTATTTAAAAGCTTCCATTCGATGCTGAGGTAGACTTCAGAACAAGGGATGCATTTGTCACTTTTTCTGTTATGTACAAACATCTTTGTAAGGAAGCTAAAGGTTATTTTAAATTTTGTACATTTTTCTGTGCATTATCTCCCGGTACCGTTGTTCATGGAAGTCGATGTCGGGAATAATCTCAAAATATTCTGCAAGTAATACGTGGTAGGAATACTGAAAAAGCAACCTGGGGAAAAAGCAAAATCAAGGACCTAAGTCAACAGGTGAGCCAGTTTGTATTAAGAACTTGTTTTCATTTCTTTTACAGCAGTTCAAGTGCATCACCTTTGTATTCCCCAGTCTCGTTCTGTGGAATTCCAGTAGGAGCATTCCAAAATAAACTTCCAGACCTCTCATTAGACAACATGATTGGTAAGAATTTCTTTCACTAGTATTATTACTGCTACTCATTTCTAGAATTTTTGAATCATCGTACATCTTAGCTTATTTGAGAACTACATGTGTTAGAATTATTTTCTATGCAATTTAATTAGTAATTCTGAAAGAAAATAATTTTCTTTGCTAAAGAAATTATCAAATTAATCTTTTCGAGGATTTTATGTTGAGGACCAATGTTCAAAGTCCATTGTCACTGAGGAAAAAAAAAAAATATTTTTAAAATAGAATTTGGCCAAAACCCCTCCATTTTTTAAAAGTAGTCTTAAGCAGATGGAGACAATTTAAACTACCTTGAATTCTGGAAGCAGACTGAAGTGGTTGCACTTACTTTTTTTCCCCTATTTCTTCCCTTCCTTTTTTTTTTTTCCTTCTTAGCATTAGGAAAAAAAAGCTAGTATTGGACAAATTACCAGTTTTCTGGTAAACCAGTGCAGTCTTCTAAAAAGTTTTATCATACAGAGTTCAGCAGGAAGCAATGCCTCTTTAAATACACATTGCTAATACATGTGATAGTTTATTTCTGATTTTTATTTTATAAACTCCTGTGTCTGATAACTTTCCGTAACATCTCAAGCAAACAAGAGCTTTAATTTTTAGCAGGGCAAGGCACAGTTGCTGGAGAAGAGCAATTAAAAGGTTCTTTCCTGCAAGAAGTGCACCTCAAATTTCTGCTGACTGGACTTCTTTCAGGACTTCCTTTGCCTCCATTTGTTATCCGCATGTGCCCACCTCTTACAACAAAAAATATTAATCAGTATGAGCCAATCCTTGCTGTTGGTAAGTATCTTGAATAGTTTATTGGTTGCTCTGAAAAGAATATGTTCTAGATTAAATACAAATATAGTTACTAATAGAGAAAAAATTCTATTTTTTGATCCTGTGTTACTAATCACAAATAGTGACCTTTGTATTAGTTTGCATCCATAATACTGTTTGGATTCTTTTTTTCCTGCTTTGGGTTTAAGTCATTCTACCTGAAAAATTGCCATGTATTGGCAAGTTTATATTTATCCTTTCATTTCCTATGATGTTGGTCCATTGATACACTCAGCATTTTACATGCTGTTCTTCTAAGTATCAATAAATATGAACTTCTGCAGCAACCACATTTCTAAAATAAGTAAACGAACTTAACAGGGATTGTACTTTTGTTCTCACGTAAGCACCTAAAAAATACACTGAAGCACATTATTTTTCCAGAATCTATTCTGTCATATTATAAATGTGGTTAAACTCATCTAGATATTAGAATAGTTGCCAGTGAGCACCTGAGTTATTAACTCCGAGTTCTCCCGGTTTAAGTCTGATTTTTCTGGCATGCTTTTTCAGACCACATCAGGGATTTCACAGTGTACCCAGACAGGCTGCTCTCTTTCTCTGCAGCCAACGGACTGGAACAGTAGACACAGAGATGCTGTAATTTAAAGACTGTAGTAGGTTGTAAAATTAGACCTCCTAATTTGGGTTGTTCAAACGTGCTCTTGGTATATTTAAGATAGCAGTTGATTGTGGGCTGCTCTGTCAAGGCTGGGCCTGTCGCAAGTCAGACTTGGGAGATTTTTGTTATTCTTAAGGTTGCCTGTGCTGTAGAGCCATCTTAGGTTTTTGGATGGGACGAGGGACTATTGTCCCTCGTCAGGTGGATGGTGAATGTTACGCAGGAGGAGCCTACAAAGAGAATCTCGCTCTAGTAATGAAAACACCATAACAACATATGTATGTATGTGTGCAGTTCTCTTGGTACTCCTATTATTACTGAGCTAAAAGTACCATCAATAGTTCTGCTCTAAAATGTAGGCGAGCTGTCATTACATGATGTGATGCTACTAAATGTAACTTTTGATTTTATATAATCTGTAGCTGTTAAATAGGTGAAATGTCAAAATTAGGAAACCGATAGGTAGGTACAAAGTGCATTTACAGCAAGGTCTGCACCGTTCGAGGCTTAAGCTACCTGAATGGCTGTTTAGGTATCCATTGTTGTATTTGATAAAGTATAAAGGAAAAAGAGAAGAAAAAGTAAGTCTTCCCAGTGTCTAATAGAAAATTGTAACTTTCAGTGTTTCAGAAGGTGTTTGATCTAATTGAAGCTAATAGCCACTAAGTTATTGATTTGTAGTTTGAAAGAGGTCATTATTTCAGGGATGAGAAAGCAGAATTGCTTTAATGATTTGGTAAAATCTACCCATGATTCTCCCATGGGGTTATTGGTGGGTAACAGTTAATACTCTTCCTTGAGGCATTTACTCATCTTGAGTAATCAAAACAAAAAGAAACATTCCTTTCTCCTGCAACTGGGTATGTTGTGGAAATGCAAGAAGAATGAACAGATTTTCTGCAGGGTCTGCAAATAGGTTCAGGAAAATGTCTTGATCCAGATGGATTTCACTGGTTGCAGAGAACCTCGGAGGGTTTAATATTCAGGATTTAAGCACTAGAAATCAAAATACCTTTTCTAAAATTATAAAATAAAATAGTTACAGATGGAAAAAAGAAAAAAAAAAAAAGAGAGAGAAATAAATCCTGAATTTCCCTAAAGTGTGGAAGAGAAGAATAAAACTGATCTATGTATTTTTTTTTAATCACTTTTTATAGGTACAAGTAATGGCTCTGTCCTGGTGTTTCATCTTACAAGTGGACTCTTACACAAAGAGTTAAGCATCCATTCCTGTGAAGTCAAGTAAGATTTTAATTTTAATTCCTACTATAAACCTTCTGGGAGATAAATACTAAAACATCTAACTAACGTTGTACCAGCAGTGTGGGTGTCTTGTTTCATTGTTAATGACACTCAAGAAAATTGCCTGCTGAGCAGTCTGCCCTAACCATGTTTTTGCTACGTAGAAACAGTAACACACTGACAAAATTAGAATGAAACTTCTGTTGAACTAAATATTTGAATTTTATCCATGCCTGCTAATATAGGATGTGTATCAACTACTTCCAGGTTTTTTAGTGTATTATAGTACGAAGAAGTCATTTTAGTACAAAAAATCTTTATTACGGTGTCTTATTTATATAACTGTTGTGACTCGCAGATTTTATCCTTTGAAATAGTTCTGTCTTGTATGCCAGGTTGTATTTCCTTTGCTCCCTTGGGGCTGAAATTGCTAATGAGACAGTTCTAGACTTCAGTGAAGTCAAAATTTTTAATTTTATCTTTAAAAGATTTTATAGACTGAATAGAGGACTCAGTATTTATCCATCCTAAGTAAGGAACAGAGTAAGTTTTAAAGTTGTTACTGTGTGTTTGTGTGTCCACAATGGCATAACTTTTTGCATAACTAATGGCAAAGATACTCAAAATGGTGCTTGCTGGATATTCCAGACAGATGGAAAATAAAGCATGGAAAATGAAACATTTACTTTTAGCAGTAATAGTAGTGAAAATTTATATCAGCGTTGTGGCATGAAGCCCCAGGCTAAGATCTTAGTCTTACTGTTCATTCAAAAAAAGGTAAGAAAAGTACAGGTGGCTGAGAATAGGTAGCTCTAAGAATTCATTATGTAAACCTGCTTTGAATCTAACACCAAAATCACATAAGTATATTTACATTTGTGCTATGATTAGTAGGCACTATAAGATTAGAATTCCCCTTTCTGTTCTAAACTATTTGAGTTTTTTATTTCATACCATTAACTACTTACAAAATTATTTTCATTTTATGTTCTGTTATGCAGCACAAGAAAATAATGTGTTTTTTTTCTTATTAAGGTGATTATAGAATTCAAAATACAAACCACTGCTAACATTTCACAAATTAAAGAAACTAGAAAAATGAAGGTGGGTAGACAGGAGGAAATACGCTTTTGAAAAAAAATATTTCTTTAGCTTTTATTCAGGCTTCCTGTGTTATCAGAAGTACTGTTACTTTGGGCTTTTCACTTTGCAAAGGTTTTGACACTTTTTAAAAACTTCAAGAATACATTGCTTTGCTAGGAACTGTCCTTGCACAAATGGTATTTTTAGAACAAAAAATGATTGTGAATTTTGTTTAGTCATGAGCTGTTCTCTAGGTAAGTCTTTTAAATATTTGTTTTAATTTCCTCAGTCCCACTCTTAATGGTCTGAGTGACTTTCTACATAATTTTTAGAAGTTCAAGGGAATGCTTTAAGCAATGTAGAATAAGCCACAGGGATATTTTTTTTTTTTTGTTAATTAATGTTGATGGAATGTAACAGTTTTTCTTTCGGTGGGAGTTCTTGCTTTACCTCTAAAATGTAGGTAGATTGGATAATGCCCCTATTTCAGTTTTATCTGAAAATACACCTTCAGGGAACACCATTATTTAAGTACGTAATTGAGATACTCTGAAATTGTAACTCAAGGCGAGCAGAGTTTTCAGTGCCAGTTTGAGAAGCAAATGTAATAAAACTAATGTCTTAGGAATGGCAACTGTCCTTTACAATCAACTGTGCTAAAATAACGGCCACTGAGTTGTCTAGGTGCTAGCAACTGACTTCTTTTTTTTTTTTTGAGATTAAAGTGTCGTTTTATAGAAGCTACATATGTAGTCACATGCTGATTTATTTTTTTTTTAAATATTATTGTTAAACTTTGCAGTTCTGTATTGTGATAAGTAGGGTGAATTGTTTTTCTGTCCTCCATTTAAGGTAGTTCATACTCCTGAGCAACCTTGAATATTCATTTTTTCCATGATTATTAGTTAGCTGTTTCACTATTTGTTTAGAATTATGTGAGTAAATACCTTTCCTTTGAGTTTAATTTGGTGTTTGTTAGGAGACCAAGGCAAGAAGCAGCAGAAATGCTTCAGAGCACAGAAAGGAAAAGTCAATCAGGCTACTGGTAGGAGCGTAAGTGAGGGAAAAAACAGCGGGAGAGCAGAGCATGTGTGCTGGCTGAAAGCACCTGTGAGCGGGAAGTCAGACTTCCTTCCTTCAGGGTACAGAGAAATAAAATTACTTCTTAGTGCTAAGAAATAACTAAGCCTGATACCTCTTCCATCTTCTAAGCGGAGCAATCTAAGCTGGTAAGGTAGGAAATGATAATACATCTTCAAGGCAGAAGAGAATGTATTCAAGGCATGTAAATAAAATGCCTGTGATGTAACTTCTAGTTCAGTGAAAGTGGCGCGATGCCTTTTGCTGCTGCTGTTGCTTATTCTGGTAGATACGTGTGGCTGGAGCTCTGCTTCTCATTCGTTTTTGCTGAAGTTTAGCAAGTTCAAGGTTGCAACAGCTTTAATTTTTAAAATTAAAATCTCACTGACTGTAACAAGAATGTGTATGGCCTGCAGGCAAAACTGGGAAATTACTGCATTACATCCAAGTTTTAGCAGCTGAATTTAAGCTGACTCCCCTTTGGGAAGCTGCTTTGCAAACATTCATCACCTCCTTCAAACAAACTTTCCTCGCGTAGAGGAAGATGAATGAAAAACACCTTCTGCTTCTGTCATGCAGGTGTTGGTGTGCTAGATTTATTTCTGTGCGTTAGTAAATACGCGTTGCCTGACAAGCGTAAGCAGTCTTGCAATGAAATCCTGTGTCTTTGGAATTGAATTCTGAAGTCTCCATTATAGGATGTACAATTATCTTGGATGTCCCATGTTCGGCACTCAATTCTAATTTCTTTTTCTTAACCTTCCCCTTCTTAAAAAGAAAAAACTTGTTCCGTTACTAACGTTCACTTTGGACATGTAGACCATACAAATACTTTTGAAGTACAAGGAAAATTCTTTTTAAATATTAAAATTTAAAGCTGAGATTGTGTTTTGATAATATGGTTGAGACTTTAATAGTCTTCTTTAAGATATGGTTTTATTTCCAATCTCTCCTTTTCTTATAATTCTTATAATTAGTTTTAGTAGCAGCTGCCTTGTCATAAAGTCACAACAATCCATTCCCAACTGGAAAAGTAATTTGTGGTTTTTTTCCACTTCAGTACTCTCTGTAATTTGTTTGCATTGGAAACATTAATCAAAACAACTGAATCTTACCCCTGAGACAAGTTGGATGTATAGGATCCCTGAATTTCATATTTTAAAAGAATGGATGTAGTCTAACAAATAGTTTACAGCTGAATGGAACCCTTAATTCTAGTAGACAAAGTTGTCTTTTATTAGGAAATTGTGCAAATGGAGGTATTTCAGTAGGGAAGACATTACTTGTTTCCTTCATTAAATCTTGAACCACTGTCTTCAGATTCTCAATTTCCATGTATGACAATAACAAAAAAATGTATTGTTTCAGGTGCAAGCAGTTAGTAAGCTAAGGTTCCCTTTTGATTATGAGTGTCTTGTGATTCTGTAGATTTTTATTGGTATTGACAGACGGCCAGCCGGCAGCGAAGTAAAAGGGCTTGTCCTGTTAAATCTGAGCTGATGAAAGAAGTATAGGAAATGCCTCAGGTCTTTGGACGAGAATGGTGAATAATTGCTGGCAATAACAATGCATTATGAAAATTCTGGACTTTTTCCAAAAAACACAGTAGAATAATAGATAAAAATTAGAAAGGTGTCAGAACTCGTATTTCTTCCATTTCAGAAAGCTCCCTGCATTTATGACCCTTCGGAGACTTGCAATGTTGCACGTTATTACAATTGTAGGTTTCTATTCAATCATTCCTGTAATGTTTCAATTAATAATTGAATACTATGCATTTTGATTGAAGTTATTGGTTGAACTTTCGTAGGTCCTGGTGGGAAAAGCTCTGGGTCCTGAATTTTTAACTTTACTTGAGGACATAAGAATAAAGTTTCCCATTCTTTTTAAAGGTTGAACTAAAAAATAAAGCTGGTAGTAACTTGCATGTGCAGAACATTATGGGAGTGCTTTTTGCTTTCAGCCATCTACGTTGCATTTAGGAAACTTGTACTTGATACAACGTGAGTTGGATTTACTGACAGTAAATCATAAATGCTGTTATTTGTCTTTCTCGTATTTCGCATATGTCCTTGTAAGACAGGCCATGATTTTACAGTTGATGTAACAGGAGACTTAGTTGTGCTGGGAATAGTTCTTAATTAATCTGTGTTTGAAGGATTTGAGGAAAATCTAAATTCTTTTATCCGTGTTAAAATGAACTTGGGCATATGTATGTATTAGAACAGTCTCAATTTTCTTTTAGATTAGTTCTTAGATTTATTTCACAGATAAAGCACACCGCTATTTTTGCTGGCACAAAGTCTGTGTGGGAAATGGGGCCGGGGAGGACTATCTCATTTTGGAACAGTACCACCTAGTGCTGCTTTCTCTCCTCTTGTGGCCTGTGGTATAGCTCAGGAGTTTGCTTAGAATCCATGGGTGCTGACTGTATGTTATATATACTGTAACTTTCCATCCTTGCAATGTTTCAAGATGTGGTTTGTGGCTGCCTTGGCGTGATCTAAAAGAGCAAAAAATAAATAAATTGGGTTTTTGGTTCTTTTATCGTAGGTTTTGAAATCTCTTCAGGGCCTCTCTTATTTTATCATCTTTGTTTCTCATCTCTCTGGACTGAAAGAATCATGTCTCCCCACCTTGCTATCCATACAAATATTTTTCTCTTTCTTTATGCTGGCAAATTTGAGTTATTTGATTGCTCTTCCCATCTGGTAAATCACTGATTTAATGAGAGCAGTGATTTTAGTCCACTGTAGTGCTGAATATCCGTGAGGGATTTTTGCAGAAGTTACCAGCGTTTCTAATTGAAATTTTTGTTTTAACCAAACAAGAACTGGTGCAGTCTGAAAAGAAAGCTGTTCTTCAATTTAATTTGGTAACTTTATATTTACATTATAGTTGTAAATGCGTAGCTTTTTTTTATGCTTAAATATAGTGTTTCCATGAGATGTAGAAAATGACTTCTGTGCTTTTTTCAAATTGAAGAATATGCATGAAAAAAAATTATTGTGCTTCAGTCCAGCCTGTTTTCTAGCCATTTGAATATTTCAGCCTAATGCGCTCCATGTCCTCCCTTCCGATGCCAGGGGAATTGAATGGATAAGCTTGACTGGGTTTATTTCCTTTGCCACATCAACGCCTAACAATCTGGGGCTGGTGAGGAATGAGCTGCAGCTGGTGGACCTACCAACAGGTTAGTATTTCCTGGGAAACTTCTACGAGCGGCTGACAGATTTGCTGGGGAGCGACAGACATAAGTTCAAGTTCTTACTACTACTTTTTTTTCCTTCTGTTGTCATGATAAAGTAAAATAAGAAGTAGGAATTTTAACTGGTTCTGTTCTTCCGTCCTTGTGAAGCCGCATGTTTTCCATCTGGTGCTCTACAGACTTGAAACACCGCCTTTGCAAAGGTGTCTGTGGCTTGGACTTCTTAAAAGAGTGAATATGTGTCAGCAGGAGGTTTAGAAGCATTCACGCAGCATGGGTAGTAGTGCTGTATTTTGGTCAAAAAATGAATATATTTCCAAATGTGTTTTGTCATAGCCTATAGTTCCATGTGCACCTGAAACAGTGTTGAACCATTTATTGTGGTTTCTATCAGCAGCAGGTAATATTTCAAGGTAGGCCAGGCGCGTGGCCGGAATTTGAGTGTATGAATGTAAAAAGCATATTTTAATAAAAAAAGGATATTTTTATGAAGAATTGGAAGGGTAAAAAAATAAATAACTTTTAAAAATGTACAGTTGATAGCAAAACAGTCAGATTGTCTTTTTCAAGCACCAGCCTTATAATGGATGACAAATATATTTGTGATTGAGTTCTATATTTGCACAATACCAGGAGGTACAATTTGGAAGACTAGACAGCCCAAAATAGGAAGCACTTCAATAATTTTAAATTATTTTAGAATGGGAAAACCTGGAGCCATTTAGTTTCTAATTGAAGAGCCTAGGTCTCTTAACACGTGGCTAATTCTGAATTGCTTTATGGAGCATAAAGTGATTTATTTTTTTTTAGTTATTTTTATTAAGCTTATGGAAAAGATTCAATTTTTGTATTTGCAGGTGCTGCATAAAGAGGCTGTTCTTTTAACATAAAAATATCTTAATTTTTTTCCTGATAATGTCTTTTGTTCGTTTGTTTAAAATCAAAACAGAAGATACATGCTTTGTAAAATTAATTTCATGTAAAGTGGTATTTTGATTTTTCGTTCAGCTTGTAAATCAGCATTGAAACATTTATAAATGTAAGTGATAAAAGGTTTAGTATTTCTGCAGCCAACTGCATTCCAAGTAAATGTGAATACCTGACACCTTAGCATATGTTTTGCTTAAAAAAAAGTTACTTTTCCCCTTCTAAAACTTACAAGAAAGGCACAGCTACTGCACTGATCGTTGGGTCTTCCATCGCTAATTAGCCCAACTTTCTATCTTAGTTTTAGGAAGGCTGTGCTGATTTGTATTTACTTCATGAACACTTTGACAGAATTCTCATTTATGTTTCTGAACAACAAGAAGAAAGAAAATTCCTGTGGTGTTTGATCACTAGTGAAGAAAATAGAGCTGGAAGGTTTTCTGCAGGGTGGCCTCTGACATGAGAGCTCTAAATAGTATTGTTGATAACTAGATTTATTCACATAATTGGCATAAGATGAGTAATTTAGAAGTCTGAAAACTTTGAATTTTCCTTGAAAGGTAAGGAGAATGAAATTTGCATGGGAGATGGTATGATACCCTGATGTTTTTTATTATTTATTTTAGTGATATGTATAATGCCTTTAATTCTGCAACACTTCCTACAGGTGAGTCAAAATTTTGTTGGGGATAAGATTATAAATTCTTAGGACTTTTCAGCAGTGTCCATTCTTTTAGACAGAGAGAAAGAATGGCTCTGCGAAATGCAGAATGAGTTAGTCCTTCAGCATGGAAATGCTTTCAGTTTATGGCAGAGTTAATTTAACTTACAAAACCTGAAATCTACTCATTGATTTCTTCCTTGGGGAATTGAGTATATCTCATTGGCTTTCAGTGGAAAATAATAACTCTTTGAACTCTCTCTATATATTTACATAATGCTGATTATGCATCAGTTTCAGTAGTTGTGCTCTGGAAGCCAGTCAGGTATTACATTAGACAATGAAGTTTACATTATATTTAGTCCCTTGAAACGCATTAAAACTGCGACAGTGACAAGAGTAATGTACGATAGGCCAGATTACTTGGAAGTGTTCTATTTTAGTTTGTAAACTAAACTGTTTGTTTCTATCTTTGTACTTAGTATAGTAACTATTTCTGGTTTCGCCCATGTCGTTTTTGTGTTCCAGGCAGGAGCATCGCATTTCGTGGGGAGCGAGGCAATGACGAGCCAGCTATTGAAATGATAAAGGTGTCTCATTTGAAGTGAGTAGATTAGCCTTGGGAAGTGTATAAATTTTACTGTACTGCGTGAAGATCCTCATGACTTAATAAAAATAACAGAAATTGCAGGCAAAAACACTCCAGAGAGTATAGAAAAATGTGCAACAGCAACAGGGGAAAAAAATACTCTAGAATATTAGTTCAAAGTACAAAAGCTGGGGATGTTTCTGTCGTTGACTTTGTCACTTCAGGATCCAAACACATCACAAGGTCAGTCATTAATATTTCAGTTCTTTTAAGGATTGTGTTCACTGATTGGACATTTTGATAATATTAGGGAGAATAAAAGTGCTGAACAATTTTTCTCAACTTTGATTTTGTTATGAGTTAATCCCTGTTCTGAAACTTAAACCTCATTTAAAACTAGAGGATTGGCATTAAAGGTGGGATGATTTTTCACATGTTTATTACTTTTTCTAAGTATGTATTTCACACCTTTATAATAATTATCTACTGGAAGACCAGATGTGAGGTATAGTTTGAGAATCTTAGAATCATAGGATGGTTTGGGCTGGAAGGGACCTTAAAAGTCATCTAGTTCCAGACCCCTGCCATGGGCAGGAGACACCTCCCACTGGACCAGGTTGCCCAAAGCCTCATCCAGCCTGGCCTTGAACACCCTCAGAGTAAAGAATTTCTTGCTAATATCTAATCTAAATCTCCCCTCTTTCAGTTTAAAACTGTTACCCCTCATTGCTCCACTCCCCAGTAGAGAGCCCCTCCCCATCTTTCCTGTAGGCTCCCATTGAGTACTGGAAGGAGCTATAAGAAGTCGGCTGATAAACGATGAAATTGTTTTACCATCAAATCCTGCTTATTTTGAGATCAGGCCTGTGACAGGAAACCCTGGTCTTCATAGTATCAAGAATAATAACAGTAGTACTGTGTGAGATCACTTTGCTTTCCTGGGTAAATGAAATTAACGTAGTGTTGAACTTAATAAGGCATTGTCTCTAAATTTTAAAAGTTTTTTTCTTTACAGTGGAGGATAAAAGTTAATGTTCTCTAGCTCGCATAGGAATATTTTCGGAAGTATGTATGTGTTCCAGAGAATTTGGAAGAGTTCAAGCACGTAATGGTCTTATTAATACATTAAAAATTAAGAACAGCCGTAGGCTTAGATGAAGAGACTAGAATGTTACGTGAGAACAAGAATGGATAGTTCATTTGAATAGAGATTAATGCAGGTGAAGAGCGCATAGAGCTGCAGAGCCTCTCTGGATTTGCAAGTAACCTGTGAAAAGTGAGGGACTGAAGGTATTTTATTCCTCTAGCTCCACAGATGAAAGGTCTGAAGACATGAGTGACAAGTGCTTTAGCGTAAGAGGATTTTATGTTCATTTATCACTGGATTAGGGAAGTGGCATGCGTCTGGAGTAAATAAAGAAAAAATCTATCCAGCCTACAGTCTTGGTGTGTCTTTCTGCTATCTTGTGCAGTCATCGACATGGGCTGAATATGGCTAAATTAGAGGTACTGCTGCTTTCGCTGAACTCCTTCCCTTGTCTCCTTTACAGTAATTGAGCAGTACCACCTGACAGAAATTTCTAATTCTTTTAGCTTTGAAGGAGGACTCTTTTTCAGGCTCTCTTTTGTACCTCAACGACTCAAGGAAATCACAAGCTTCAGAGTGGGATTTGAGCCAAATCAATTTACTCCACTTCCTCTTAGTTTTTGAGGGTTTCCAGAGCACTGATATGGACATCACATGTGAATTAAAATGCTCAAATTAAAATTGAGTGATTACTTTTGATGTAGTAAATTCTTATTTGTTTTAGGCAGTATCTAGCTGTAGTATTTAAAGACAAACCACTGGAGATCTGGGATGTCAGAACATGCACTCTGCTCAGAGAAATGTCTAAAAACTTCCCTACAGCAACTGCTTTGGTAAGGAATAAAATCTATTACTTACTGTTTATTAAATGTAATATGTTGAGACAGTATAAAAATCTATGAACAATTTTGTGGCAAAACGTTACTGAATCTGTAGGGTACAGATAAGTGCTTTCGCTCTTCTGTTTTCATCTGTCATCAAATAGAAGCAAGTAAAAAGGAGGTAGCGGTGTAAAGATCTGGTTGGCTCCTTGGGTGATGGAGGGAGGCGTCGTAGAAAGCAATCTTCATTGAAATCATTATAACTAACAGAAAAGTCCCCAGTAAATTCGGGGAGTAAACATTTGTCTCTTCCATTTTTCCTGGACAATTTTTCACAGGAGTGGTCACCTTCTCATAACTTAAAAAGCCTGAGGAAGAAGCAGTTGGCAGCCCGGGAGGCCATGGCCCGACAGACGGTTGCGTCAGATACTGAAGTCAGCAGCGTAGAGTCTTCTGTTATCAGGTATTTCTCATTCTGATTTAATGCTGTTCTGCATCAGCTGATGTTTTTCCACCATGCGCCATTTTGTTCTATAGAACAGGGTATTTTGGACCTGATTCTTGAGTATATACCAGGAAAACAACTTTCTGGGCCTCCCTTTAGGTTTTAGGTGTGGATCTTTGATTGACTGCTGAAGGAAAGACGCAGTATACCTCTTTCTCTCAGGTGTGTCTGTAGCAGTCCATTAGTTACCTGCTTCTTGAAGTAAAACTCTTATTTGCCCCCGAACGATTCCACAAGTATATAAATGATTTAAACGTTGTTTCTGGTAAATTGTTTTGAAGGAAGTACACATTTTTGTGCTGCCTCTGTGCATTAGTTAGGGAAAATTAGCTTCACGATTCTAATTTCAAGAAAGAAATACTTGTGTCTCACTGTGTTCTCTTTAAAGCTTGTTACAGGAAGCTGAAAGCAAATCGGAGCTGAGCCAGAACATTTCTGCCAGAGAGCACTTTGTGTTTACAGGTGCTGATGGGCAGGTTTATCATCTCACAGTAGAAGGAAACACAGTAAAAGACAGTGCAAGAATTCCTCCTGATGTGAGTTCCAGTTTTCTATATCATAGAATCATAGGGTTGGAAGGAACCTCTGGAGATCATCTAGTCCAACCACCCTGCCAAAGCAGGGTCATTAAAGCTTTCATTTTTTTTCTAAGCTACGAATGCCAGAAAAGAAAATCAGGGATATGCATTGTAGTGGCAAGTGGTCATTAACGCAGTAGTTTGAAATTCGAAATAAAAGTTCCAACTTCAAAAACGGTAGCAATTTTCTTTTCACATTCTTATAGTTTTTATACTGAAAACAGTGTTGAAATAAATTATCTTTTTACAAGTTAGAATCTTCATGGGCCCTGACTTGCTCTCTGAATAAATTACATGAAATACTCTTAAGAATTTTAGTAAAGAGTATACAAAAAGCTTGAACGACAAAGAGGGTGCTATTGAAACAAGTTTATGCGCTGTTAATGGATTTTATCTTATCATAAGGAGGACTTGAGTGGGCCAGAGCACTCTTTTGTCAGTTTTAAGTTTGGTTTTTTTCCAGTTACTCGGAAGAGCAATCTTTCTTTTTTTAGTTATTCTTGAAGGCTTTGATAAATCGAACTTACAAAGAGGAATTCTTCTATTTTTTTGTTTCCTACGTTAGTATATGCTAGCATTGTGTTTAACGAGGTGTGGCATGTTGGTATTTTCCTTGCAACAAGAGACAGAGAAGTGATTTCCGTTGCCTTAAACCCAAAATTTCTTACAAGGAGATTTCTTTTGAAGCGTCTTGAAGCAAATATGACTGACTTGATAAATGCTTATATTCAATAGAATTGGTTTTGTTTTGACTGAGCAGAATTTGGTCTATCGTCTCATACAATAGTTAAATTAAATACTAATGGTGAAATGTTTGTTCCTGTGTTGGCTCTATTAATCACAAAATTTTATTCCGCTTCTTACATATTTCCAGGGAAGTATGGGTAGCATTACATGTATTGCCTGGAAAGGGGATATCCTGGTTCTTGGAGATGTTGATGGAAATTTAAACTTCTGGGATTTGAAAGCTAGAGTATCCAGGTATGAATGCAAATGAAGTCAGAGATAACGAGTGTTAGAATGTTTTTCCCCGCCTTCATTTTTGTTCATCTTTGTAGGAGTTTGGGGAGAAAAATGGATGTATGTTGAAGTAAAACTTAAGAAAATGCCTACTGTATTACAGTCCTCTACGTTTCATTTTTTGTGTTTCTGCAATGTTCATGGAAAGAATTTAACTACCCACAGTATTAGATATAGAAGGATTAATATTAATCTTGTACTTTTCTTAGGGGGATTCCTACACACCGAAGCTGGGTGAAAAAGATACGTTTTGCCCCAGGGAAAGGAAATCAAAAACTTCTTGCAATGTACAATGATGGAGCAGAAATTTGGGATTCAAAAGAGGTCAGTGTCTGTTGTTTTGATATTGTGCTTCTTTGCAAAATACACATATTACTTCTGAAAATCAGCACGAGTCAGGCATTAAGTTTTACTTAGTCATGATTTCTTTCTGACAGTTGTATAATAAAATTATATGTCTTTTTTCAGAAGGCTTTTAGTTCCTATAAAGCATTTTTAAGCTGTCGTCAATGAAAAGTACCTTTCGCTCATAAAGCTGACAGTGTCTCTGAGATGCTCTTTGTCATTCTCTTGTAATGTTTTTGAGGCAGATGCTGAAAATTTAAGGGGGAATCTTCAATCTTGGAATTTAATCTGTGGACAAGAGAATATTTTTACTACAAGTTTCTTAACATCTGTGCATATTCAAGAGCGTGTATTCTTCAGTGCATGGATTTAATTTGTTAGGGAATATCCAAAATCTAGACACTTGTTAATTAACGTTGTCTAGCTTCTCATCTTATTCAAAAATTCTGTAGTAATGTTCACAAATCATCTGGGGCTTGCTTCACAGGTCTTTCAGGGGATTATAGTACCATGGGGAAGGAAAGATAATTGTACTGGTTTAACTTAGCCCCCAGAGGAAGTTCAGGTTATGAGGGTATGGAACAAGAATTTTATTTTTTTTTCCTGTGTAGTTTGTAGTGAGCACCGGTTCTAAACTCAGACGGTTAATTTGAGCAATGTGAAACTCTCCATTGATGGTAAGAGTTGGACAGCAGATACGACCAACAACCATGAATTATGTAGGCAGAGTAGAATATTATACCATGAATCCTGTTATCTGTATAATCCGTTCCTTAGAACTTCACCTTTGCCTACAACCAGTTATCCAGTATCTCCGCATTTTTCTCTAACTCTCCCAGTGCTAAGAGTAATCGTGCTCTCGAGCTGTTGCATCTTACATCTCTCTAACTCCATGCTTTGCTCTAGAACAAGTGAAAGGAGACAGCGGAATGTTGATTGCAGTGGAGGTTTTGTTAATATTTCCATATATTAACAATTGTAATGTTCTGTGATGCTACAGAAGGGTTACGAAATGTCTAACTACTGACCTGTGGTTAAATGTGCGGTTTAGAAGGGTTTGTTTATCTGTGTGTCCCATAATGTTACGGTAATAGTGTGTCTAAATGTATTTCTAGACAAGTTCAGTATTTATCAAGATAGTATGTGTTGATGAAGAGCATGAGTTAATTAATGAGAACCTCACTTCTGCCTTGAGGCTCGTATGATAGATCAGGGATTGGAATTAAAGAGGGAATGTAAATTTCCACCAGTTTACTATGGAAATTTTATGTCAGAAAAGGTAACAAAAAGACAGCTGTACAGCTGTGCTCAGAAGGATCTTTTCTCAGCTCTCAATGGGGAAAAACTATTGTTTCAGAGCAACCATGTGCCCTACTCCAAGGTTTCTAAATTCCCTACTCTCCAGAAAAGACCATCATTAAAATGATTTACGGTTAACTTACTTCACCTTTTATTGCAAATTTTCTGGTATGCCTCATGGGCGTGTGACAGAGTCTTACGCCATGTGATGGAGAGCCTACTAAAAATGAAAAATAACTCAACTTTTCAAGGTACAAATGGTGAGCAGTTTAAGAAGTGGAAGAAACGTCAACTTCCGAATCCTGGATGTGGACTGGTGCACTTCAGACAAAGTGGTCTTGGCGTCAGATGATGGGTGCATTAGAGTTCTAGAGTTGTCCATGAAACCATCGTGTTTTAGAATGGATGAACAGGACTTAATAGGTACGTTGTTTTCCTTTTTGCGATTGACTGCTAGATACTTCATTTTGAAAGTGGACCATAAAAATGTTCAGCACTTCTATTAGAACAGAGGATTGTCCTATGTGGGGGATTTGGTGTCCCTAGAGTGATTTTCATAGATGCACATGAATTTTCTAGGCTTAGGGCATATGGGTAGGTTTTTTTATACAAGCTTAACCTTATAAATAAACTATACTTTTTACTATCTTAATTGGAATATAAATTAGCAAAATAAGAGCTTTTTGTACAGATGTCTAGCGAGTTGGCCTAAAAAGCGTCAGCACATCAGTTGGGTATCAGTACCTATACCACTGAAATTCATTACATGATTTTGAAACGTTTATTAATGGATGAAAATGTCTTTTCTGGTATTTCCAGATATCAAAGGCAGTTTGTAGACCAATTCATTGCTCTTGAAAGTAGATTTCCCACTGAACTCTAAAATAGCAATGTTGATGTTCTTTGACTTTTTTTTGCTGTATGTTTAAGAAGGGAATTTAAATATTTAACTATTTCAATAGTTAACTAAGCTTTTTTTTATTATTATTTTTATTTCATTACAAGTGTTCCCAATGTAGCTACTTTTGTTTTGATCTCTTTGGTCAATCCTCCCTTTACTCATACAGTTCCCTTAAAAATGTAGATTCTAACTAAGACATATTTAATAAACAACATGGGGATGTCAGGAGCTGTGGTGTGGGCCGTTTAAGGAAAAACATATTTTATTGCAGCTATTTTTACTATCAAATGAATGTTCCAAAGCCAAGCAGACTGAAATTAGGATACGCCAGGGTTAAGGTGGCTGTGATTTAGCTGTCCTTCTGCCTCTACGCTGTGATAATCTTGGAATTACAAAATCACGTTTACAAGATTCCTACATCATTCAGTGCAGGGAATTGCTGAATATTTAATGATGTAGCTGGCTGGTGCTTGTTTTGCTCCTAAGCCACTGGGTAGCATGTACTGCCTGTCATCCAAACCTTGTACTGAATGCAGACTTACTGACTTTTAAATTTGTATAACAGGTAGTACTATAATTTTCATCTTATTTCTTTGCAGATGTAGGCGTGTATTAAACTTCACAACATCCTTTTGGGGTGAGGGATATTAATCCTTGTATTATACTGTAGAAACTATGATTGCAAAGGAAAACTAAAACATCCGTTGTGGTACATTTTGGTATAGCTGTACCTATTTCCCAGTATGTCCTTGTAGTAGCAATAATCATCATATACAGCTCTACTTAATGCCACTGTAGTGTATTCCAGGAGCCTATGGCTAAATTCAATATAGAATGTCCTGAAATTCTCATTTGGGCATGGTTGATAACCCTGTACCTTCTATGAAATGTTTTTGCTTGAGTGTAAAGATAAGCTTTTATGTCGAGTAACCCATGCTGTGTATATGAAAAGACCGTGATTTATGATTTTTCTTCTGGTGCTTGCAAACAAGGTGATACATTTTATGGTTACTGAGCAGAGCATTATTGCACATTAGCTACTCACAATGAATCTTTTCCTTTTGTTTCAGAACCTGCATGGTGTCCCTATCTGCTTGCTCCAAGGGCTTCATTAGCTTTAAAAGCATTCTTGTTGCATCAGCCGTGGAATGAGAAATATTCTCTAGATATTATAAACACGTAAGGAGAAATATATATCTTTATATAAAATTATTTTTTTTTAATTCCTACACCTTTTATTAGTCTGTGCAAGTAACTGTTAGATATATAAGTTTCCTCAGTCTTTGGGACAGCCGAAAAGATAATAGCTTCACTATTTATTACTAAAAGTAACAAATAGAAAAAGCTTTAAGGTGAAGTATTTTATTTCTTTTGACTTTCTGTAGCTCCTGGCTATTGAAAACCCCTGTTTACTTTAAGGTACTGGCAATATTTTTATGTCATTTACAGGTTATATTACTTCAGAGGACAACTCTGTGTGTTCTCTTTGTTCAAGAAGTTAAAGTAAGAATAGTCAGAGTTGATTCCTAAATTTTAATTGAAATTGATCTTCTAATGATAGCCTAATGGGTATGTCTTTACTTCTAGTGAGCCATACTTCACATCACACTGGGAGCACCTTTCTGTATCCTTTATTGTGTTTGCGTACTGTTGGTGATCACGTGATAATGGGCTAGGCATTGTCATTTTTTATTCATTTCAAGGTTAATGAATAAAAGAAAAATGCGATAAGAAGGATTGGTGGCAATGACTGAGGTTGAGAGAAAGCAAAACCAGTCTTTCATTACTATTTCGGAACTAGTAACTGGACAAAGAATTTTGTATGAATGGCTTACCATAGGAAAGATTGTTTCTATATATGTTGTTGAGTTTTTCTACTACCAGTAATACTCTTCCATTTCAGGGAATTCTGTCATTTTGCTAATATACAAAACAGTTTCCTTTTTTTTTTTTCTTTTTTTTTTAAATCCAGTGATTATCCAGAGAATGAAAATATTAAAAACCTTCTTCAAGAGCAGTTGAATTCATTGTCCAAGTAAGAGTTTTCCTACTGATATTTGAGTAAGCTAATGAATTCAGAGAAAGCAAAAATCCTGAAATTTGTGTCAGTTCACAACTTAATGAAGAAAGAATTCTTTTTGCCTCTCTAAAGATAGGCTTGAGTAGTGACAGCTTTTATTTTAAACACAGTTAATTTTTATTTTTATGCAATTCCTAAGGGTGATGCTTTATTCATTTTATTGAAGATTTTACATCTTTATTTCTATTTTTTCAAATTAAAAATTAACCATGATGCAATCTCAAAAATATGTTTTTAAATAAGCAAACTGTCTCAAAGTAGTTGGTTAAATACTGACTCTTCAGTCAAAATGTACTGTTCTGACCATATAAAGTCTGATGGAAGTCAGTATTGAATTTTTAACGTTGACTTAATAGTGACTAACAACTAGAGATTTAAAGATATTAGGTTAGTATATAATTTGTAATGGAGCAGTGAGCATTCATAATTTTTTTGGTCAATACTTGTCAGTGATATATGGTTCTTTCATGTTCATCCAGATTTTGATGTTCCATTTAAACTATGAAAATTATATTTGAAGCTAGTAAACAGAAGTTTTTCCATTTTCCATCTTTCATTTAGTAGGATGGAAGAGAGAACAGAGTATTTTTATCCAGTCTGAAACATATGTAGAAAACCTAAATTTATGCATGTGGACCTCTTTGCTATGACACTACGTAGTTGCAAAATTATTTGTAATTGAATTAATCTTGTAATTTGTAGAATCACTACAGACTAATTTATAGCTTGGTCTACACCCTTGTGGTTGTTGCCTTTATTACAAGAAGAAGGAGTTCTTGACAGACGCGCTGCTTGTATTTAAACTGGTAGGGTGACGTGCTCCTTGAGATCAATTATATTTGAAATTATGTATACTTCCTGTTGTAATTGTTTTGATAGATGCATTTTTTTTCAGTTCAGAAGAGAAACTGTGTATTTCTTGTTTTGATTGTTTTTAATTTGTAGGTGACATATCCTATTTGTGTTCAAAAACAAACCAAAAAAATTTGCACAGTATTTTACAAATTATTTATGGCTTTCTCTTTTTGCAGTGACATAAAGAAACTTTTGCTTGATCCGGATTTTACTCTCTTGCAAAGATGTCTCCTGGTTGCCAGGTAGTAGAGATTCAGATAACTATATCAAAGGTTTCCTAATAAAATCTTGATCCTGTTAATGCATTCGAATGTGTTGAATTTTAAGTACTCAACTAATTGTCCTTTAACTCAGCACAATTCCTAAGGTACTTTGTTATCAGAGTGTTTTCAGGACTGAGAATGGAAATGTCACCTTACTGAAACAGTTTTGTTTGTTTGGTGGGTATAGAGAACTTTCTTCAGTCTTGGTGGTACCTGCATAAATGCAGTTCTGCTAACTACATTGTATTTGGTTGCCCAATGCCCAAAAACGTAATTCAGAACTTCAAGCACACAATAGATTACATGCAAACAAGGGAGGGCTTGTTTTTTATTTCAAACATATTTGTTCTGGGGTGGTAGTCTACCTAAACTGTAGCTAATTTTAGTCTCTCTATATTCAGAGGTGCTTTTCAACTTAGTAACTTCCTTGTAGTTGAAAGAGGATATTAGTGATTAAGTGTAAAATAATAATGAAATCAATTTCCACATATTTATATGTTGAACAGTTACTGAGTTTAATTGCTGTTGTTACAATCTTCTGGCCAATTTGTTTAGCTTGCTTATTGCCATTCCTTGATCTTTTCTTGTAGGTTGTCCCACTGATAACTGAAAGTACTTGTGGTGCCCGCAATAATGTGTGGTCTTTGTAAAAAGATATTTTAAATGTGCGCTATTTTCATGTGACGTGAAAAAATACAAACATATTTCACATCCCGCTTTGTGTCTTCTCAGACTGTATGGGGATGAATCAGAACTGCATTTCTGGACTATTGCTGCCCATTATTTGCACAGCTTATCCCAGGAAAAGCCTGCAAAACCAACAGACACGGCTATCCTTCAAGAACAGTTGGTTAATCCCTTGGATATATGCTATGACATACTGTGTGAAAATTATTACTTCCAGGTATTTCAAGGAGTTCAAAAATATATTTAATAAGAATGTCCTCAGCACAATAAACGCTCAGCGTAACCTTATTATCTTATAGCTTTTCACTAGACTTATTTCACTTTTATTAGTAATATACCACTCTGGATTAAATCACTCCCTATTACTTAAAAATAGGGGGTGTTCCAAAAACTCTCAAAATACTTCCATATCTTTTAAAGGCTTTGGTTTATTTCTTATGGTTCATCTTACATTTAGAATATTTTTCCTTCTTCGTGCAGAAATTCCAACTTGAAAGGGTAAATCTCCAGGAAGTGAAGAGATCAACGTATGATCATACCAGGAAATGTGCTGATCAGCTTCTTCTCTTGGGCCAGGTTTGTGGGTAATATTTGAATTTTTTATTCTTCTTCCCTGTCCGTTTTATGTATATATCCTAGTCAAGTAAAGTTTTGCTTAACTCATACGTGTTGTTTCATACTTTTGTTCACCCAGGGGATAGTTTTTGCTGTGTTTGTATGTTATTACACTGCAGGCTCCGTGTAATGACATGGTATACGGTAATGTTTGGTATTACCTGCTTCAGACTATTTCATTTTCGTAGGAACCCTATAAAAACCTTTCTTTCTATCTTGTGATTAGAAAAGAAAAATTACATTTTGAGTTTCACAGAAATAACTAAAACTTAACATCTTTGGGATAACTCAGTCTGCACCTAGTGCTCTCATTTTAGGTAACAAAGGATGTACCTAAGCTTCTGGCAGATCTGTTCTGAGCAGTGAGACACTGTACAGAGCTGCTCACTGAGACCCTGATAAGAATATTGTTACATTTGTACGGTACATATCACGAGCAGTTCCATACTAATGCGGTTGTGCTGCATTTCCAAAAATAGCTTTGGTGTTACTAGCTCGAACTTCGGTGATTTCTATGCTACCGTGCATTTGGGCATGTCAACAAATGTTATCAGTAAAAGATGCCAGAAATGTTTATTCTTAAGATGGTCTGAGTAAAATGCCAGTTTATAGAAGTTCAAAGATACTAGTTTATTGAATTGCTGTATTTTAATATGTATTTAATGTGGCTTTTCATTATTTTCAGTAATTATCTAAGCCATCAGCTTGATCGACCACACTACGTTGACCTCTCTAAAAGTTAGGCACCTCATTTTAGTAAGAGGCAGCGATGATGTGCCTGCAGTCATTCATTCAATTCGGAGACAGGTGTCTGCAGCCAGTGTAATGAGCCCCACTGGTTAGGTGCTCAGCTGTAGCTAACATTTTAAATGGGTGAATTCTACCTTTGTTTTAAAATATCAAGTATTAAATCAGTCCTTGACATCCTGGCCAGTTTCTGCATCTTCACAATTTTGTTTCTTCTCTGCTTATTTTAAATTAGCATAGAATCATAAAAATGCTTCTCTTCATTTTATAACTCCGCAAAAGATTGTGTAAACAAGGAAATGAATATTCTGAATTAAATTTTTCATTGGCCTCTTCTGGAATGTTAGTCTGTGATTAAACATTATAGTCATGATGTGCGTTGAAATGCCAGCCTTACTAAGGATGTTTTATTGAAATAGAATCTTAATTATTACTATGCTGGTAAATATCATTGTGGTCTGCTTTAGCATAACTTTCATTGTTATTTGTTCCATGTCTTAAAAAGGGTAAAAATATAAAGACTTTTGTTTAAAAGTGAGTATGTTGTGGTCAAAGTTGTGCTGTTTTTTTGTCTCTTGCCAGACTGACAGAGCAGTGCAGCTATTGTTAGAAACAAGTTCAGAGAACGCCCATTATTACTGCGATTCCCTCAAAGCTTGCTTGGTCACAACTGTCACCTCATCAGGTCCGTCTCAAAGTACCATTAAACTGGTAGCAACCAACATGATAGCCAATGGAAAGCTCGCAGGTACAATGTGACTTGAATTTTCCGTTTGCTTGTAAACTAGTAATTCTAATCATTATTAAGGCTGCTGATGGAGATAGGAGAGGAGAAAGTCCTCTTGTAACAGATCTTACATGTTGCATATGTTATAGTGTGCACTACCTAGTGTAGTTAACACAAAAATTATCGGTAACTCAGTTATAAAGTTTAACTTGTTTAGACTAACTTTCATTGGAAAATGTATTTCTGGAGCAATTCTCTAGCCATTGTTTGCATGAAAAGAGGCCAAGCACATAAAGCTATGTATTTCCCACTTTTCTAACTACAGAATTAATTAAAAAATGGTTTCTTATAACTCAAGCTGAAATATGGACTTTCCTTTTCATTTCATAGCTTGTTTCTAAAAGTGTGTTTTCTTACACGTACAGGTTAATTTTGCTTAATGCAAGAGATAGATAGTCACGATATGATTGACTAAAGTATTCAATGGCATGCAGAGAAAGTACAAATGTCTGTAATTGCCTGAAAAAAAGATACTTTCCACTCTGTGGAGAATTAACACTTCACTGTTAATAATTACACTACGGATAGCATTAAATTAAAATAAAGGCTTATTTTTGAAATCTGTTTATTTGACCTAGAAAGATCACTCTCTCTTTATGACGAGAAGTCAAGTGAACTCCTTGTCATTTATATTCAGGACAATGATAAATGAGAGCTGTGTTAGGTCCTTCTAAGCTCTGTAGCCGAAGAAAAAGATATGATAACTGACACCCTGGTTATGTGGAGAGCCAGGTGGTAGAAATTAGGGTGTTTCAACATCTTAATATGCTAAGAAGGATATGAGAGAGATCCTTTTTCTGGGATTGAAGGTCCTGGGCGCACTTACGTAGCAACTCTTTTTTTTCCCTTAACTTATTATATTGTGTGGGTTTTATTTTCCAGAGGGTGTACAGTTACTGTGTCTGATCGATAAGGCTGCTGATGCCTGTCGCTACTTGCAAACCTATGGCGAATGGAATCGTGCAGCATGGCTTGCAAAGGTATGTAATTTCTCAGTTTTCAGTTTCCTAGCATAAATTACCTACTTAGTATATGTAGGTACGAAGGCCGATGCGGGCGCTGAAGTTCTCCAAAGTTTAAAAAACTGAAACATCGGTTTGAAATATCATCATCAGTTCTTTCCATGTGTTCATCTATAACAAGCCAATCCATTCAATCAGTGTTGACAGGTTCTTCTTCAGCCTTTTGAATTACAAAAGTCTGCTCTGGTCATCAAAAGACAAGACTGCGGCCTAAAAATGGTTGGAATCATCAATTTTTTAATTTTTGAGCAGTGGTTTGTAAAGTTGCATGTAGCTGCAGCGGTACAGAGTTCATCATAAACTACAAAAAACCACTCCTGGAAGTGGATAAATAATTAGGCAGTGACTTTGCTGAGCTCCATGTAGCATGCATGCCGATTTTAAAGTTATCACCAACCACATAAAGTTGCATCAACTTCTGGTTTGGTATGCAGACGTAATTCCAGTAAAAGCAAAGCATTAGCCTAGACAAAGCAAAGCAGTCATTCTCCAAATTTATAATGGACAGGAGTCAGTCAGGGTGATCTTTCAGTGTCTCCGAGTAAAGTCTCTGTTGTGCTTCCTGCAGAAAGTATGGAAAAAGTCATGCTCAGATTTTCTAAATGAGTGAATCCCACTCATAAGAAAAATGAAGTTGCTTTGTTCTTAAGTTTTCAGTAAAGGATAAAGATTTCTAGCCTCTTGATACTTTAGGTTTTAACAAAGCCATATGGTAAAAATAATGTTAATCAGATGTAAATATCAAGTGTCCAGAGTGGAGTTTTTAATGTCTATAGATTTCTTCTGTATGTATTGTATTCATACATTCATTGTATTCATTCAAGGGGTTGGTGTACTTTTTATAAAGAAATTGGTAATTTGAGATGCTTTTACTTCTGCCCAAAGTGTTTCACTGAAAAGAATGAACGAGAGGCAGAGTGCTGTCTTTAGTTAGCAGCTGAGAATTCATAACTGACTTTCCCCTCTCTTAAAGGTTCGCTTGAACTCAGAGGAGTGTGCTGATGTGTTAAAGCGTTGGGTAGATCACCTTTGCTCGCCACAAGTCAACCAGAAGTCCAAAGCCATTCTTGTCCTCTTGTCACTTGGATGCTTTACGAAAGTTGCAGAGATGTTGCACAGGTAAAGAAGAAACAGCACAATCCGTATTTTATCTTGTCCAAAAATGTTATTTAAGCATTTGTGACTCAGAATTCAAGGGGGTGGGAGGGGGCCTGCAGTTTGATTTCTGACACTTGTTTCTATTTTAGCATTTTTTCTTTAATTGACCTCAACAACGTGTCATTTCTGTGTGCTGGAATTGATGTTTTTGTTGCAATTTCAGAAAGTATATTGGCATTTAAATTTACTGCAGGCTTTAAGATTGTTAGCACCCATTGTAACGGGTGCCAGAGGAGCAGGAGGCGGTACGTGGGAAGGGTATGACCTGTTCTCTGTCCTGCCTGGGAGCAGGATACGGCGTTCACTGCCGTCCGGAAAGCTGCCCTGTCCTGATTAGTGAATCCTCAAGGCCTACAAAGCATGAAGGCGCAGAGAGCAAGGCAGAGCAACGTTGGAAACGGAGAGCAGTGTGTGATTTGGGGCTGCAAATATGTGCCATGGTGGCACTGTTTAACCTTGGCGGCGATCAGAAGCCTTGTTCAGCCCTCCGCGCAGAAGAGATTTGCCCCTCCAGACCTAGGTGCAAAATCTTAGAAGGCTTATCTGCAAGTGTTTTGGTGCAATGTCCTGCCGTACTTTGCTGTTTTCCTGTCCTAACAAATTATTCTAATTTTGTTTTTTTTTTTTCCCATTTAACAGTATGAGGTACTTCGATAGAGCGGCTTTATTTGTTGAAGCTTGTCTGAAGTATGGGGCATTTGAAGTTAATGATGACACAAATATCCTTTTCCTGAAATCCTGGTTTTGCATCTGTGTGCTCATATACAGTGAGCCAATGTTAGATGAACTAGTCTGCGCAGGAATAGAGTTCCTATTTTCATTTTCCAGGTTGTATAGTTTGAAGGAAGTATGAGGAAACAAGTGAAAGGGAGCCATTTGCATAAATCCGTAACATTACCTCCTCCTGATCTCTGTGAGGCCAGTGGAACTGGAAAACAAACTAAAAGTGGGGTGAAAAAAAAACAAAACCAAAAAAACCAAAAAAAACCCCCAAAAAACATAGGAGAGAAAATAACAGATGATAAAATATTCTTTGCAGAACTTGGAAATTATTACCGCAGACTGTGTAACGAAATCTGTGGTTCTGTCTTTTAAACACTGTATCTCAGGAAGAAAAATCCCCGCGTTGAACCCTTCTGTCCACCAACATACTGTTTTAGTGATTGAAGTGCTTTATGAAGGAGTCACTTCTGAGACAGTGGAAACAGAGAAAATTAAAGGTCAAGATCAGATGAGCTGAAAATGCAGTAAGTGTTTTAAAAGGTGTCTAAAGTATTGGACGGTACGGACTGCACATCTGACCTGCTGTTCTGGAAACTCTGAATAGTTGCTCTAACATTTACATTTAGGTATCTGCAATAAGCAATAACGCATATTTAAATAATACCTGCTTGTTTTTTATGGAGTCATTACTGATGTCGGTTTGTAAATTATAAAAAGCCACTAATAAGTCATATAGACAACTCCAGATACATTTAATTAACAACCAAATCCTGTAGTATGACCTTACAGTTTCTTAATTTCTTTTGCTAGTTATGATGTGGTATTATGGTAGGTACTTATGCTTATCTGAAATCTGTCTGGTTTAGTTTCTAGAACTCGGCATATTGCATGAGAAATGCTAATGCGCATTCAGTAGTAGAATTTAAAGCAACTTTTTTATCTTTATTTGTGCTGAAAAATACTGGGTTAGCACAATTGACAGCAATGTTCAGCGTTTTCAGCTTGGGAGAGCTAAGAAGCGAGGAGAGAAAAAAAACCCAAAAGTCTGAGTTTTTCCAGTTTGCTATTCATTTGTGTTTTCCTTAATGCTTCGTTTACATAAACTGATCCACGCTGTATATGCAGATTATGCCAGAAGCTTGAAGCTGCTGGGCTTTAAACAGGGAGCTATTCTCTTTGCCTCAAAAGCCGGAGAAACTGGTAAAGAGTTACTGATGGAGCTCAAACAGCCTAAAGAGGAAGTGACCCAAGAGTAAGAATTTTGGGTTTATGAGGAGATTTGGGTTGTCTTTCAGACTGAGATTCCACTGTGTGAAAACACATTTTTCTCTTGAATCACTGTAATAGCGGATATGTGCGATTTGAGCAAATGTTAAACGTGTGTGTGGAGGCAAGATTAAGACCTGTTTTATGTTTGTTTTTATGTTAAAATTGTCTTTGCTTTCACAAGAGGGGAAAGAAGCCTATGGTAAAATTATACAAGAATATTTCCAACCTTTTCGACTACAGCAGAAATCAAGTTTAAAAATGTGCTGAAAGAGTTCGGTACCTGTGTAAAAGTCTACTCCATTTACTTCTAAAAATCAGATCTTTATAGTTCTTCACTACTGTTGTATTTATATGTATAAATGATTCAATCTGTACTATAAAAATATAAATATATTTAAAGAATAAATATAGATGTCAAAACACACAGTTCTTTCCTGGAACATCATGTTTTCTCAATCCAATTTTTCTCTTTAAAATTACTGTTATTTTAAATCGGTTTTCTGTATTGTTATTTTCATAACTGTCTGGAAGAGAATCTTTAACAGGTTTACTTACAAAAGTCTCCTGACATTCCAAAAATCCACAAAACGTCCCTTTTTTTCAATTAAGGTATTGTTATGCTCCGTGTTATTCTCAGGTGAGCAGGGAGTGGACACTTTAGGGACTAAATTCTGCCTTGTGTTGGCTGGTTCGTGGGATCAAAGGAGGGGAGAAGATCCTACCTCAAAAGCAGCAAGGTAGGCTCCTGCAGAATGCTCAGGAGACTGCTAACGCTGTCTCCAGTTAATGTTTTCTTTGTTATTTGTATGTGTGATTAACAACAGGTTAAAAAAAAAAAGCATTGTGCAAAGCCAAAATGCTGGCTTTTTAATTAGATAGTTTTTGCGCTAACACATCTTATGGGCCAGATAATAAAGGATGCCACCAATAACATCTTTTCTCATTTTTGTGCCAGTATTTCAGTATTTAAGTACTTTTTTGCATTGTCAGATGTATCTTTTCTATTTATTACTGATTGAGAAATTCCACAGCTGAGAGTGGATACTGATGTTAAATTACCCTTGCAAATTGAAGACTGTGGCATGTGAAAATCAGTTTAGGCTAAAAAATAAAATTCTTCTTTTTACCAAGTTGTTGGAGCTACTGAAGTTTAGTACGCAGTTGTGAAAAGAATCGTATTCTGTAAAAGGTCTCTTATTTGAATGTAAGTCATGGCTTGTTTACTTCAAATAATAGTGCATTGGATTCTCCTTATGTTCAAGTATTTGTCTATAAGTCTTCTACACTCCTTCCTAAAGGAGCACCAGCTACCAGACATCTCTTTAACTCCATAAAACTTTTAGTTCAAATCTAAAATAGCATTTATGATTAAATTTGAAACGTTAGTCTTTTCAGTAATGATGGTTTTTTATACAAATTGAAAATGTGAGTTTCAGTGCTCTGAATAGAAGTGTTTAACTGCAAAGTAGCTTATTTCTTCTTGCCAGATTTTACATGCACCATAAAATACTTCCTGTTCGTTGTATTACAAACAATGCTTATATAGTTACTTGAGCTTGGGAAAATAAGTATACAATGGCATTTGCCTTAAGTATTAACTGGTGAGCAACAGAGTTGAGCAAAATTAATGGTCATTACCGGTGGGGTAAATTCTGGCTCGCGTTGACGACTACAACACTCCTCAACACTCCTGGTTTTGGTCGCGGTACTCGCGGACAAGGTTGCTACAGAGTTAATGTAAGCACACGCAAACTTGTTCTTTGACAGATCACATAGAATTGTTTGTCAATGGGTGTCTGGAAAAAAAATCTGCTTTAATATACACTTGGATTTATAAACCTGATGTTTTTAAAAGAAACGCATTGCAAAGGCCTTTTAATACTGAATGTTTCTATATACTTCGAAGTGTGAAGGTTGGAGAACACTGTGTGGCGTTCCGTGTTGAAACCTTTATGATGAAAATACACTGTAAAAGGGATTGAAAAGTTTATTTAGATAAGAATGCAGTCACACTACAATAATAAAACCAAACTTTTAAAAATCTCTGTGTGTCTTTATTTAATACAAAGATGTCATCTGTAGCACTGGGGTTGAACGCTGATGGTGTATTTGTTGTTGTTTTTTATTCTGGGCTGGCACAATGCTTAGGGCTGGTTTTAGTAGAGGTTATCCTTTGTACAGATTAGTCACGTCTTCCATATTATTACTAATGAAGTGTTGGCTTTGAGTAATATTAATTCCCAGCCTTTACTAGCAAACATAAAATTTGCACAGGTTAAATTAGAGCGGGACGTTGCCTGCGCTTTATGATTTTTTAAAAGCATGGAAATAAGTGGTGAAAGAAAACCACTTCCTTTCCGTTGTCGTGCTACCCCGCAGACTGCTGATAGAAAACTTTTTGACTCTTCCTTGCTTCTCAGCTGCGGCCAACAAGCATTGCGCGTCTGGGATTTGTCTAGGAGGCAGGTACACTTACGTCAATGTGGATAATCAACTTCTCAAAATATGAAATGCGTTCAGCTGTGCTGAGACCCATGTCAGTGAAGTCTTGTTTTCTCCTTCCTAGTTCACATACCTTTCCTCTTGGCTCATAGGATGCTTCTCCTACGTTGGCTTAGAAGTTGTTTAAGGAAATACAGATAAACATCTGATGGATAATTGGCTCATACAGAATGAAACGTGAGAAGTTTCTCACTTGTATGTTTGAAGGACAAGCCTGAGAGTTTGGAACATACAAAGAAGGTGAACAGAATGAATTTTTAGAAGTTTCCGATAAATATGATTTTAACTCCTTTAAATCCCTTTGAGAATTCCTTCCTCAAACAATTATGAATAGTTCAAGTAGCAGATGAAGTGTATAATCTGTATTTTCCAGGTTTGGCATTTTGAGGCTTCTGTCAACAGTGAAGTCTGTAACGCAGCCGTAATTCTGGAGCCTGTGTTTGTCCGTTCTTGGCAATGAAGAACCGGTAGAGGATTTGGGTTCGCCACCCAATGTATAGAGGTTCTTTATTCATCTGTCTTTGAACAGGTGTCTTATATTAAGCGTGATGTTTGATTATCAGAGGAGATTATTCAGTATTTTAGGATTCATTTGCAAAAGGCCAGGACCGTTGTCCATAAATAAGGTGGGTTTTGGACATTTGGCTTGTCTAGATGGAGAACTTCTAGATGCAGAACACCTTACAGCATGGCTAGTGGCGGTTACCCCTGTCGTGACATCTGTATCATTTTGGACTTGTCGGACGAACAGAAAGCCATGGGTAGACTGAGCCTACAGGGATGTATAAGTTGTCTCCGTTTCAGTGCAGCATTCTGAAATTTGTACATTTGCCGTGTGAAGCTCATTCGGTCCTGCAGATCTGTGCCCTCAACTCGTGGTTTTACAACCTGGGAGAAGCTTATGGGAAATATTATCATGGGACTCTTGTGGTAGTGCTCAACTGTAAAAATGGGGTTACTTTTTTCAATTCCTGGTGAGATTCTTAAAGTAAGTCCAAATTATTTCAGTTTCATGATAATGGATGTACTTTTTCTAGCTGTAAGTAAAGTCTAGAAAATAGTCTAGCGGCTTAGTTTCAGTGTAAGAAAGCCCTGATTAGAGTTTTAATTGGAGCATGGTGTGCCTCACAATAAAGACAGTCTCTGTAAATTAGTCATATTGATTGACAGTGTATAAAATTGCCTAATTTCGGTCAGTTTCTGAAGTACTTCTCCAAAAATTTAGTTATATATTGTGTGTGTGTGTGTATACACACACACATTACGTGTATGTATATGCATATACGTATATTTGATTCAGGGGGAATAATCTATGGAAAATGACAAAATGAAGTATTTTATTGCAGGGTAAAAATGATTAGTACTATATTGCAAATTATTTATCGTTTACTTTCATTAAAATGCAAACGGTCTGCCAACGTGGAGACTTTGCAGCCAGAGAGGGGAATATATTATACATCAAGGAAACCTGGTCCGGAATGTTGATGTGCTCAGTGTCTGAGTAAATAATCTGAGAGATGATGTTTTGCAGCAGTTGGCCCTAGAGACAGAAAACAAGGACGATCACAGATTCTTTAATGGGAAATGGGTTTGGTTTGGGTGATCGTTAGCTGCCCAAAATTGTATTCTAAAAGCTCCACTAAAAGTTTAATTGCTGGTGAGCAGCGGAGTAACAACAGCTTGGCAAAGAGTAAGGGCTTTTTTTCTTTCTTTCTTTAGCAATTATTTTATTCGTTACTTTCTCAGAAGAATTCAGCACAACTCTGATGTTAATGTGAACCTGGTAAAAGAATTAATTAAGGCGTTCAGGGTGAAAACTTTGTAGCCATAGATCTAAGTAGCGGCATAAATGAGCCTTTATGAGCTTTATGAGGCTGATACTGACCCGTTACTATTTTTGAATTGGTACTTCTTGATGGTAAGTTGTTCAGTTTCTACTTAAACACTGAAGATATGAGACAAATCTGTGCTTGTTTCCAAGTCTCCCGTCTGGTTCTGTTGGAAGGCAGCAATGTTAAGCAGAATTAAAAAGGCAAGAGCTAAGATTAGAAAGTGTTGACGGGTAATGTAGTTTCCTTCAGGTGCCACGGCTTACTGTATGAGGGGTAGGGAAAGCTGGCACTTAAAATTTCTGTATTAAGTCAGAAAAATCAGAGAGGAGAAAAAGAAATAGGCTTGAATTGGTTGTGCTTGGGCCTTATCAAAATTTTTCACATATTGAGCTGTATTCGTAAGTGAGAGAGTATCGCTGCGATTTAGTGCGCGGAGACGGAAGAACAGTCTCTGCCTCCTTGTTCAATAAAGGCAGGTGGCGACAGATGTCAAAACTCAGCGTAAGTTTCCAAGACCAATGAGAAAAAGTAACAGAAACTGGGAAGGGAGGAGAACTTGACAGTTCTTAAATTGAACTGGAGAGGAAAAGTCTTTGAAAATCCTTTTGCTTAATGGCTGGGGAAAAGACTGTGTTAAAAGTCTTCTATTAAAACGTAGGAATAGGAGAATGGCAAAACAAAATCGGGGGATGGACACCGACGATGGATTTGCAGATATGCAAGGCATAAACATTTTGCTTAAAAGTGACAAGTTTAATACAGGATTATTCATAAAGGGTTTTGGTGGGGGTTGTGTGCTCACCTCTCCAAAGGTTGCAGTACTAAAAAAAATAAATAGCAAATCAGTATGTACTCATTTACAAAAGGAAGCTGCAAAAATAATTCAGAATCTTTTTCCGACGTCATGCCCACTTGCAGGAGTTGCTGGCACGTCCTGTGTTGCTTTGGGTAGGCGTAGAAATCTGTATTTGTAGAAATTGTTAAGTTACTGCACGGGCAAAATGTGTTTTGTCCACACCTGTTGGTTCAAAGGGAGAGGAGGGACCACAAGAAGATCTGAAATTATTTTTTTTATTTTAAGCAGACGGGTGGATTGGTGCAGACTGAAGTTATTTTCTGTGGAACCCGTGTACAAACTTTCTTTGCAAGTCTGAAAGCTGCCTCCCCTGAAGGATGGGCAGGGGTTGGCAGTACATACAGTTAAACTTTGCTCTCCATGTGCAAAATATTGTATTTTTGTCCTTTGCTCAAAAGACAAGGTCGACCTTTTTAAAAAAGCCTGGCTCCCGACAAGTATTTATTATGTGTGGTGAATTAAGGGATCCTACAAAAGTACGTGCTGACAAATGACATGGAAGACACTCATTTGCTTCCTGCAGATTTTAACAATAACAAACAATGAAGAGAGACTATAAATGCAGAGATAATGGTCAGTTTTAGAGAATCACGAGGCTTCCAACCTCCTCTACTAGAGAACAGTGGCCTTTTCGGAGCTCTCGGTTATTTTGCTGTCTCCTCGGTCCATCTGAACACATGAAGGTGTAATGAGTTGGGAGCGGAACGACCAGACAACCAGAATGTGAAATACTGAAAAGGGTAAAACGTGAAATACTGAAGAGGGTAAAATTTAACGCATTGGCGTAGGTTGTTGTTACACCTTATGAGGGATTACAACTCATAATCCATCTGATTCTGTCAGCTCTGGCAGAATGATAATAGAAAACATGCAAAAGTGTCTGAATTAGAGCATCTAAACTTTTCAATTTTTACAAAAAATCTAGACTTTCTTTTTGTTTAACTTACTCTTAACTTATTTGGGTTTTTTTAAAGATTTAAATGGTTTTCTAGGTTGGACATAAGAATTCTGGAAGAAAAGGAAAAACGCGTATGCTCCGAGAAGGGAACTAACGTATTCAGAATGCAATTGCAGAAGGTAAGTGGTGCCCCCCTATGCCTGCGGGAGAAAGGGAAGCTTACATTTGGTTTCAGGCTTGAAAATCTTAGATAAGCCATTACATGATACTAGGTTTATTTCCATGGTAGGCATTGAAATTTGTTTGTCCCCTTTCACAGGTTAAACTTCCCCCTCCACCTTCCTGATTTCTCCCCCGTACCTGTTAAGGCAGGAGCGGGAGGAGGAACGGTGGGGGACGGGAGGGGAGTGCAACCCCCCGCGGTACGAGCGGCTCCTGAGCCGGGCGCCAGGTGCCGGAGGTAAAGCAAGGGCTGTCTGTTAGGCTGCAAACCCCGCAGGTGGGAAAGGCAAGGACATTGAAATACTTCTTCAGAGTGCCTATATTGGCCCAATTCCATGGTTTTCTTCCTGGGATTCAGGTCCATAAGTTGAAAATACTTCCCCCCGCCCCTGCCATGTCATTGTCGCCCCTACTTCGTTTGGCAAACGATGACTGTAGTTCCGTGTGGTTCCCACCGACAAACTCCATCTCGGTGACTGCTTTCCAGAGGGTTACAGAGTGAGAGCATTATATATTGTTCAAACCAGATGCCAACAGGTGCTTTAAAAAAAAAAGGCAGTGTTTTGTCAGTACTTTTCACCTTCCAGTAGCAGGAGATAATGGAGTTATATTAGACTTGTCTGGCTCCTATTTCACTTGCTGTAGCTAATGAAAAGCTACAGGCAACGTATTTCAGTTGCAAAAAGGAGGTCACCTTTGCGCTTGGTTTGGGAGTGGTCGTTTTTTTCCAACACTCGTTTCATAGTTGTGGTCATATTGAGCCAATCTCTCATTGCTGCGAGGCCTGCTCTTGGAATCCAACCACGGAGTCAGGAATAACATTATTTTGATGTCCCTTTGAAAATATTTTTTTATTGTTTGCGAATGAAATTTTACAGCAGCTTGTAACAAGCAGTCTCAGATCTTGACTCAATAAAACGCGCGCAGCGTTATGTCTTCACGGTTCACTGTTTGTTGGTCGTATAATGCATAATATCCATAATCCCCTCTCGGTGAAGCTGCTCGCCTTTTCCCAGCGATACTCCCTCGTCACTGATGATTGCAGGGACACTGACATAAAGGCAAACGTTCCCGGGTTTCTGCGTACCTGTCTCTTCGGAGCGTATCTTTCCGTTGTCTTCACGGTTGTCCCAGTACGCTGGGCTATTAAGACTTTGGGATTCTCTTCTTCATGCTGGTATGGCACCTCAAACCTCAGTCAGTACAGAGGCTGGGAGTTGTCTCTCCAGCACATCGACTGGATCTCTCGGAGAATCCACATAACGTGATCGTTGCATCATCTGGGACTCAGAACAAGTTTCCAAACGTTTTTTCACTGCAAAGTGCATGTCAACACATGCAGGTTTGGAAGCGTAATGCTTAGATAGAAATAAAATGTTAACTCATTTCAGCACATTTCCAAATACTCAGGTTTTTCTAGAACTGAGATCTATTTTTTTAACATGCCAGATAACAGTGATTCTCAAGTACCTGTGTTCTCTCTCTCTGGGTTTGTACATCTGCCACTTATTTAGACACATCTCATTTCACCCTTTTTGGTTTCTGTCTGTAGTAAAGCTTTATATGAGCAGTAAATTAATCCAGTGTTTCATGTTGCTTGCAGGACTAGTATCTAGTCTTTATATCCAAGCGGTGTCAGAAAGTTTCGTTGATGGTTTCCACATAATGGCATCTTCTCCAGGCTCTGTATCTCTTGTCTGCATTTACTGCGTAATTCTTTTCTCTCGCTTCAGCCCTAGCGTTATCTTGTGTTGTGGAAAACGAGCAAGATGATTGCTGCTGCAGGTGTCGTTTTCCAAGACCACAGCTTTGATCGCGTCACTGTGCTCTTGTACTCCTTATCCACCATGCCAAAAAGTTGGTCTTATCTTCCCGTTGCAGTTCTCAGGACTCCACCTCTGAACACTTGTTTCGATTTCCGTGGGTTTTGGTGTTGTTTTCTTATGTTTGGTTATGGACAGATGAACGGCAGCAGAATGGCTCTGGGAACTGACTGGTCTGTCTTCGCTCTGCCTCTGTGCTCCCCTCCCGTTTTTCCTTGCTTTCCTGCTACGAAGCCATAACAGAGAAGCACAGAAATGGCAGAAGTAAATGGAACAAAGCAACCACCTCCTAAGCCAAGTTGGAGTCATGGCACGGTGCTATGACAATAAGAGCTCCAGTCTTATGCTGGGGAAATGGAGGGGGAGAGGAGGAGGAGATGCAAACCTGGATCTGCCCAGGAGCACCATGGGCTTCCTTGTTTCTTGTGAGGAAGCTGCTCTGCCCTTACCACAGTGTTTAATTTTGTACATCCAAGAGAGGGCGGTTCAGGACTCTACCCTCCAGCTATAAAATACAAAAGACTTCTTAAAACACACTGACTTACTCCATCAGTCAAGTTCCACACTTCCATTGCACTGTAGGTTTGCAAGTTTTCATAAAATTCATAATCTGGGCTAAAAGAAAGTCTTTTCATCCCTTCTTTTTTTTTTTTTTGTCAGAACAGATTTTACACAGCCTTGATCAAATTTCTTCTCCTGTGGCTTCTAGATGAACTTCTTTGTGTACTACTTGGTGGTTTGGTGACCAGCCACCTTTCTGTTGCTGAAGAAAATGGCCCTGGGAGCAAGAGGACACATATTAAAGCAATGAACACAAGATTTGGAGAACAGCTAGGGATGGAAAGTACAGTTTATTAAATAAGAAGTTATTTGTCCACTTTAATAGAATTCCATTTGCCTGAGAAAAGACTTGTGAGGAAGTGGTTTCAAATTCATCGCTGGGTGATAAGGACGTCCAGGGCACTGGTACGCACGATTTGAGTGAATACAGCAGCTTTACACTCCCTTTTGCACGGGATTTCCACTCCTCCTGCCGCCAGAGGAAGTCGCTTTGAAACCAGAGAATTACGCGTGTCGAGAGTCATATGAACGTAAGTTCATATTTTAAGAATAACTTGATCTTTGCCCGTAATCAGAAGCACCCTTACAACTTCTGAATTATTTTTGGCCTTTGCTGACTGAAAACAAAATCAGAAAGTCTTTTCTTGGCCTTTCAGGATGACAAGGCAGGGTTTTTCTAATTAAAGAGGTCAGCGGCTTTTGACACTTCTCTTGCTGCGTATCTGTTGCTGTGCTCCCCAGTTTGGGGCCGAGGACAAAGAGGGATGAGCTGTGCTGTTAGAACATGCTTTTTGGCTGGAAAGAGAGAGACTTGGCAGCCTTGGCTGGAAGGGTTTCAACCTGGAGCCGGAGCCACGTGCTGAAGGAAGGTTTCTCCGAGCATCCACGTCTCCGCTGAGCCAAGGACACCCTGTCATTACTCTGCAAGTTTCTCCTGAACAAGTTGAGATAAGCCAGTGCGCTTGGCTATAAACGGTATTAATTAGTCTTTTCCCTTTGACTGGTAGGAGAATTGCCCCAAACGCCTTTTCTGTTCTTAATCCTTTGAAAAATCTGGCTTATTTTATATAGCGTTTTGGCCATACCTAATGTCTTTTTCAGGAATACAGGAGCGTGCACTGTCCATCCTCTTGGCTGGGAACTACAGACTCGCACAAGCACAGGGCGAAGCCCGTCCCTGGTGAGCTGGATCAGAGAACGATGTGCTCGGGTGCCCGTGTCCCCTTCCCTCGCACCCACACTCCTCCCCGCGTCTTCTCGCTCACGTCGCGCTGGTGCTCCTGTGGCCGGGTCACGAGAGAGGTCTGAAGGCTGAACTGCCTGGGAAATAATGCGGTTTGGGTTTTTTTTAAGGTCTCTGTGGGTTCTTTAGATTAACATTTAGCTGGATCAGTTCCCTGGCCGGGTTCACCGTACTCTTACTAAGGCCCAAGAGGTGAATGCCAAGGCGAGGGTTTGGGGTTAGCGCAACCTGACCTTGGGTTGTCTGTGCAGACGTGAAAACTCTTGATTCGAAACCTCTGGGGAGAGAAAGATACGTACAAGGTTTGGTTTTTAGTTTGGATTACAAAATTTGACTTGCAACGTCTGTATTTGAAGTTACCAACACAATGATTTGCATCGGAGGCAGCGTGCATCACATCTTCATGGTGTGTACCAGCAGTGGCGGGAAATCGTTAAAAGACAAAAAAAACCCACCTACAAACAAAAAACAAGGTATGAAGTTGGAAATATCTGAGTCTCTCTTACCTTACCATGTTCTTATTTCGGTAATTTCTTGCATCTGAAATTTTAACTGGTACCTGCAGTAATTGACCTACTGTATCACGACTTCTGGTTTCTTGTGCACAATCCCTCTCTAGCACAAGAACAACCGACTACTTTGGAGTACTTGTTTGCTTGGTTTTTAACTCCTGACAACCTCAAAATTTTATTTCCCCAATCTTAGGACTGTTTTGCACATTATCCCCATAGGTTTTTTGCTTTTTGAACGTTACACAACTAAATAAGAGTTGCCGCATGCAAAATACTGTACGAACCAGCTCATTCTTACATTTGGGAAAAAAAGGCAGGCGTAGACGTTTTTCCAAACTGGAACAAAATGGAGTATTTTCTTTCTCCCTTCCCTCTAGAAAAATAGCTCTTACATACTTATCAAGCCAAAATGACTTTGCTTTCTGACTGTTTCTTCTAGTTCTATTCTGTGGTTTACCTCAGCATCTGCTTTCTTTTCCAACTCTGCGAAGTTAAGCCTGGTTTTGATTAAAAGCAAGCTGAAAGGCAGATTAATGCGTTGCAAGAAAAAGCAGCCTTGGTAATATGAAAAAAAAAGAGCAGGAAGGTAATTTGTCAGTGATCGCCTGGTCCTGGATGCGATGTTTTCTGGTAGCAGCTTTTTCTCCCAGTAGGACTAAGCCAATGCGTAGGGGGTTTTGTTTTTATTTTATGCCGCAACTGGCGCATCAAAAAGCCAAGACACATTCTCTGAAATGAACTGAAATCATCTGTTTGTCCTTTCTGACTGCTTTGCAGGCAAATTCCTCAGCCACAAAATTATTTGCAAAGTACGTTTTACCTCTTTCCCATTCCATCGCCTTTTCATTTTTGACGAACTTTTGAAATATTTGTGTTCCTGTGAAATTCCAGCGCTTTGTGGTAATATCTTCGGTGGCTTCAGCTTTCAAGCCCAAGAGGTAGTGTGAAATCAGAGCCTTAGAAATTATTATCTCAAGCAGATCCCATGGGCAATCTCATCCTTGGTGTTCCTCAGCTTTTATTCAAAGAAAAGCTGAACGAGTTAAATAATAACTGAAAAGGCAACAAAATTTAAAAAAAAAAAAAAAAAAAGAAAAAAAAAAAGAAACCAAACCCACAGTATGCAGAGTGCAGGTCAGTGAATGATGAAATGCTGAGACTGGAGGGGGAAAATAAAGGAGAGGAGAGATGTATGCAGATCCTGTATGCAGAATAAGGTGGACGTTTTTTCTACAAACTGAAGGAGCCCCAGAACTCATGTTCCACCACCTGAAGGCAGCATGAAGACTGGGATGCTCCATTTTGAGACGTAGCTGGAGGATCTCGGAGGCGGTGGCTGACGGACTGGGCGCACAGCAGAGCGGAGCATCCCACTCCCAAAGCACCGGGCTGCCGTGGCAGGCCAGGGGTCGGCACCAGTGCGTGCTTCAGCCTGGTTCTGTGGCTGCAGGAGACAGTCAAAGCAGAGAAACAGCTGCTCTGCTTCTCACGTGAGCGACAGAGCATTCACCTCCTTATATACACATAATTAAATTTTCTAGTCTCTTGCTGGATCACTCCCTAGCAGACCCTTCAAATACACATATTTGACAGGCTTGAGAGGTGGGCCCGTGCAAACCTCATGAAGTTCAACCAGGCCAAGTGCAGGGTCCTGCACCTGGGTCATGGCAGTCGCAGGCACAAATACAGGCTGGGTGGAGAATGGCTTGAGAGCAGCCCTGGGGAGAAGGGCTTGGGGGTGCTGGTGGATGAGAAACTCAACATGAGCTGACAATGTGCTTCAAAGCCCAGAAAACCAACTGCATCCTCAGGTGCATCAAAAGCAGTGTGGGCAGAAGGGCCAGTGGAGGATTCTGCCCCTCTGCTCCACTCTGGGGAGACCCCACCTGGAGTGCTGCCTCCAGCTCTGGGGCCTCAGCACAAGAAGGACATGGACCTGTTGGAGCGGGTGCAGCAGAGGGCCACAAAGATGATTGAGGGCTGGAGCCCCTCTGCTGTGAGAACAGGCTGAGAGAGTTGGGGTTGATCAGCCTGGAGAAGAGAAGGCTCCGGGGAGACCTTATAGCAGCCTTCCAGTACCTAGAGGGGGCCTACAGGAGAGATGGGGAGGGACTCTGGATCAGGGAGTGGAGCCATAGGATGAGGGGTAACAGTTTCAAACTGAAAGAGGGGAGATTCAGATTGGATATCAGGAAGAAATTCTTTCCTGTGGGGGTGGTGAGCCCCTGGCCCAGGTTGCCCAGAGAAGCTGTGGCTGCCCCATCCCTGGAGGGGTTCAAGGCCAGGCTGGACGGGGCTTGGAGCAGCCTGGTCTGGTGGGAGGTGTCCCTGCCCAGGGCAGGGGGTTGGAACGAGATGATCTTTAAGGTCCCTTCCAACCCGAACCATTCTGTTATTCTATTTATTATTATTATTTTACCCCTTACTCCATTCAGTAAGTTGTCATGAGCACTTTCCCTTTTCAGCTTCAGTTTTCCCTCATCCCAAAACTCCTGCCCCCTCCCCTCGGGCTTTAAACAAGTCACCGTTAACTGCCTTGATAACGTGTTATTTCACGAAAATCCTGGGAGGCGAGTTCCCAGCTCCTGCAGGAGAGGGCAGCAGAGATCAGGAGATGCGGCGGCCGGGGGACAGTCACCGCACGGCGCCGCGGCGTGAACCTCGGGGTTGGGGACTCTTCTTTCCTTGTATTCGGTTTTAAAGAGCGGCCGCTCCAAGGCGCCAGCCAAGCAGGAGCAATCTCAGTTATGGATTTTAGTGTCGTTTAGAAATCGCTGCAGGCTGTTTGGAAGGAAGGACATTGAGATTATTCAGTTTTCTTATAAAGAATAAGAAGTAGGAGCTAGGGTTGTTATTAAACACGGGGCCACACCTTGCTTGAAATCTGTTTTGATTTGGCAAGTAAGAAATGCTTGAAAATGCATTAATAAGTGCGATTTACAACATTATTTTGCATCTAATGCAGGCAGGGCAGGGTTTGTTTCCAAACTTGGTGGCTGCTTGTGCTCAGGTCTAGTCCAGTTTGTTTCCGTGTTGAAGGATCGCCTCCTAATTATTGACAATAACGGGGAGATTTGCTTTCTAGAGAATACTTAGAGCAGATCTGATGCACAAAGAAATTGCAGCGAGCGTATCCTATGTTTAAGTGACAAAAGTAAACGCTTTCTGCATTTACCTGGAGGATCAGAGGACGCTTGTGCCAATAATGACAGTAAACCGCTGGCAGCGTTCCTGCCTACCAGCAGAGATCACAGTAGCTTATTTTATGCGCGTGTGTGTAGGAAGAAGAAAGGAGCAGAGAAAATTTACGACAGGAAAAGTTCTCTCTGATGGTTTTTGAAGATACGTACCTCAGCACTTGTTGGTATGGGTGTTTCTGGGGAGCAGCGAATTGTTGTCTGTGAATTTTAGTATGATTTTAGCATATTGCAGTGAACTAAAAAGTACTGGGAGCACAACCGACCAGAGGCACCGGTGTGTTTTGGACAACAGATATGCTGAAATGATCTTTTATTGTTGTTGTTAAAGTTTATCAACTTTTGCATCGTGCACTTAACACTCCTGTCGGCTTCACGGCATCCCCTCTGAAGGGAAACGGAACCGAACTATTTCTCTTTCAATGTGCAAACTTGTCATGGTGCTGCGCGAGATGATTCTGAGCCCAGAGCAGGTTTAGTTCATCAGGAAGCAATCCCTGCATTTTCAGTTGGAAAACCGACACAGAAATGGGTTTATTACTTGGTAGAAGCGTATAATATTCATACCTGGTGATGGGAGTCCATGTTGGTGTTGATTCTTGAGGCTCAGCTCCACCAAGGACATAGTTTTGTTTGAACCGTGTGTGTATCCCCTTGGAGCTTTAGCTGGATGACAGGGACGGGGAGGTTTGCTCTTGCGCTTAAAGCAAAGCATCTCACTTGCTAGATAGAGTTCTTCAGGTAGCATGGTCAAAACTGGCAGGAAAACAAGGGCAGCGATGAATCTGATATTGAGAAGACTCTCCTTTACCCTGAGAGCATCTCTGAGGAGCTTGTGCCACCCTCCAGCCTCTCTAAATCCCCTTCATTTCCTTGTCCTTTTTGTATTGCAGGCTCAGGAATTGTATGGGTTGGGACCAAGGGAGGTACATTTGTACCTTGCGTGTCATTCACACCATTTCTCCGACAAGAGCAGAGCTTATCACGAAGGAAATGCACCAAAAATCCTGAAGACACCTACTGTGCAACGTCTTTAGACAAGAGGGTTTGCGGTGAACGTGAAGGTAAGTATTGGCTAATGCTTTCTTTGAATACAGATGATTTATTTTATGAAGGCAGCAATTCTATTTTAAGGCACGCTCATCCTCGCCTTGCGGATCTAGGGATTTAAGAAATGATTATATAGACAGAGCTTGTAGCCCTTATTGAATTGGCCTCTTCCCGGCTTTTAACTCACGCTGGGGTCCTGTTTGGTGTCTGCCCGAGGGACGGGGGGGACGGCAGTGTGCGGGAGCATCACTTCTCTGCGGGGGGCTGGAGCTGCCCCCACCGCAGGGAGGGAAGGTGCCCCCTTTGCCCCACGGGTTTGGGGGCTGCTTTCTCTTGGCTCTTGGGAGCTGTGCGCAATTTGGGCTTGCTCGCCCGGGAGTTTGAGGAGGTCATGAGATGCTCTGAGTAATGCGCGTTACTGAATCTTTCACTTGCAGGTCTAGTTGGAAGCTAGCTCAGACTGACAGCAGTTGCACCCCAGGAGAGTGATAAATTACTTACATAAATAGAGATGATGTAAACGCTGGCGATGGCAGGGGAACTCCCTCCCAAAAGCAATTCTGGGCTCGCTGGTGCAGCCGGTGCTTAGCTCTCCCCTTCAACGTGATCTGAGAAACTAATTTCCCTCTCTCAGCCCAGCAGCAAAGTTGGGGTGCTGCTGGCAGGGCGCCATCGATTCCCCGGACCTGTGCTTATGGAATCGTCTAGGGTTGGAAGGGACCTTTCAGATCATCGAGTCCAACCATCAACCTAATGCTGGCAAAACCACCACTAAACCATGTCCCTCAGCACCACGCCTACCCAGGTTTTAAATATAGGTCTGGCTGTTTCCGGGGTTTTGTTATTTATCCTCATGTGAATCAGAAGTATTTGCTCTGAAACATTCTGTTTCATTTTCTTTTTAAAACGTATATTTCTGATAGCTTCTTGCTCTGCGGCTGAGAACTTCTAAAGAGGCGTTTCATAGATACGTTCACAGCTAAGTATGGGAGTCGCAATTCATCTTTGACGGCCTGAAAGGCCAGGATGCCCATGAAGACAAGCAGCGTGATTAAAAAGGAGTTTACTCAGACTTCCACAAAAATAATTACACCAAACTTGAACGCTGTATGTAATGCTTGGTGCACGGACACTTGAACGCTGTGTCTATACGTGCCCACGTTGAATGGAGCTGCAATTTGTCTCTCTGCAGTACAGCCCGGACCGAGAAATCCGAGCCCCTGGGGAGCTGCGGGTAGCGGAAGCCGGAGTGTCTGGAGAGTGGGAATTAGAGCAATTCCCCGGCACCAGCAGCAGTGAGAAATGAACATCAGGGAATGGTTTTCCTCCTGACTTTGCCTGCTCAGTCTCTGCGTCTCTGAGCCTGTGGCAGAGGAAGCTGAAGCGATTTTTCTCAAGGGCTCAAATTAACTTTTGCCTTTGTTCTCCAACCCTAATCGCGATGGGTACTCAGAGCAATGCTGGTAGCCAAACATCTTGTCTCTCCAGGTAGACTTCTGAAAGGGCCTATGCATGTAAGAGCTATGCAATTATTTTTTTTTTTGCTATAATATGCAGTGCAGCTATGTCATGCTTTGCATTAAATTTATGGGAATGACTACCAAATTCTGGACCTGCCCATATAACTTGGCTTAATATTCAGAATACTGGGAGTCGGCAAAATGAATAAATGAAAAAAAAAAAAAAATAAAAATCAGCTGCTAACATTTTATATACTATATGTATTTTTTGGCCTTACTAGAGCAAGAACATTTTTCACAGCAACAAAATGTAACTTTTAGAGGGCTGCCTCTCTGTGTATCAAGTATATATGTGTCTTCCAAAATACAAAATTAAACTTTATGGGGAAAAAAGGGAATATGGACCAAGAGTTTAAAATTTCAACAATTACATTTGTTTATAGAGATGTTTGAGCATTGAGATGTTAAAAACTTTAAAAAAACATATTGACAAAACTATCCGTGATGAGTAAAGCCCTTTGGCATATAGAATTTTCAGTAAAAACTGATGTCAAAGCCACCTTTATCTGAACGTGCATAGGAGCAAGTGATCGGTAGGAAAGAACCACAGCCATGGGCTGGAGCGTGTTCCTGGGGCAGCTGCTGGCACAACATGCAGTAGCGATGGGCATCGCTCTTCGGGAGCTTGTAGCGACATTGCTACTGGGATGTAGAAAAGAGAGAAGAGCAAAGAAAAGAGCACCTTGGAGATCTCTGCAAGCGTATTTATTTGTCAGTCTAAAGCTTCTTAGCCACTACGTAGAGAGTGAGCAAGTGATTTAAGTTATTGGCCAACCTCGTGTATATTGAAAAGCACGTGTCGTTGTCCCACTAGCACAAACCCAACCCAACGTTTATGAAGCGCGGCCGTGGCAGGGAATGAACATCGTTTTGCTCCAAGAGTTGCTGTCAGCCTTGGGTAAGTGCCAAAGCAAGCACGACTGGAGCAAAGGACAGTGACAGTCGTTATGTCGTTACGTGCATCGCGGAAACTATTGTAGCTGGAAAGAATGGGGGAATCCAATTAGCAGAAGACCTTCCTTTTTTTTTTTTTTTTTTTTTAGGTTATGGCACCTCATGCACCATGAGTAAGAAATTGCACGATTTCTGTTTTAATCACCTGTATTGCTGATAGTTGACTCAACTGTTTTTCAAGACCCAGTTTGGTGCCCTTCCTTTCTTTTTACCCACTGATTTCTTATTTATCAGAGGAACTGGCTTTCTGCTAGCAGATCTTCCCCACGCTTTTCCTGTTGCAGAGCCTGCTAAATGATAACATATTTTCACAGAGGAATGACTTATGCCGAAAGGCTCGATTCCCTCCAAAATCTTTCCTTCTTTTCATGGCTCTGTAGAGTTTCATCCTTGCCAACTCTTCTCTCAAGTTCCATGCTGCTTACGTATGTAACTTCTGAAGACGGTTTTCTTGTCAGTGTCTCTGTGGCAGAGGATTTTGTGGCAGTAATTATCTCAGAATGAGTACTTTGTTGCGATTAAAGCTTTTGGTTAATGTCCTTTTGGTTTTATGGTTTTTGAAATTTTTCCACGTGCAGATCCTGGGCTGCTGTTTAATTTTGCCTTACAGACTTTTAATTATTTAAAACTTTGCTGTTTTTTTTTTTTCATTCAGTAACAGTGTTACAGGTTCTCTGTGGGAGTCCAGTTCAGGATTCAGGAATAAAAACGAGTGAAGTGTTAATTGCTTGGGCTCAATCCCATGCTATTGTTCTGTCCTCTGACTCAGAAGCTGGAATCCTTAAAATGAGATAGCCGATGGGAACGCTTGCATTCACATGAGGTGAATAATGTCCAAGAGAGCTTTTCAAATTCACTGTGATGCATCTTCAGGATGTAACGGAGTGTGGCTTTTCTGAAGCCGATTGTATACCAGCTGAGGGTCTGCCCAAAGAGTTCTCGCGTACCACACCTTCGCTGAGTTCATTCATGCTAAGTTATTCAAGAGAAGCAAATGACAGTGCATGTAAAAATAGAAAAAAAAAAGGGGGGGGGGCGGGGGGGAAGAAAAAGACCGGCAAAGCAAATTTATATTTGCTTTGAAAGCTTGTAGAAAAGGGTTGGATTCCTTTCTGCAACTTTGGCAGGTTCTGATTCAGCTCTGGCAGTAATTATTCAGAGCAAAGATGGATTTTGTGTGTGTGAGAGAGAAAGAATAAATACACATAATCCCAGGGAGCCTTGACAGTCTATGCAATTAAACTGGTTTCTGACATCTCTGGACAGTGGGAAAGGATAAAAATGAAGTTCATATTTGAAATGCATGAATTCTTAAGGTAGAAAAGCCAACTTGTCTCCCAAGGTGCCACCTGATTCTGCAGCTGCCCCACGGTTGCTGGTTAGGGAGGAGGTCATCTCTTGGATGCCCACTCCAGATTTAGAGTCTCATTTAAAATTACAGCTTCTGCTAAAAAAAACCAAACCCAACTATACCCGTGTGCTGTATTTCCACATTGAATGAGTCTAGCCCCAGCTTCTCGCCATTCATCACGAAGAGGGCGTTTCTGTACGTCAAAGCGGGAGAGCGGCGGGATGCCGGCCGGCTCCGACCCCCTTCCTCAGACGTCGTGTCGCCCTGTCAGCGTCCCTCAGCGCCCGACGCGGGGTGGGATGGAGTTCTGGATGTACACGTACCCCAGGGTTTTCACTGCAATCTCCTCCGGTTTACAGAGTTTAATCATTGTCCGCTACACTTCTTCTCCAAATACAAAGGGCTGTTTTCTAAGACAATGCGCACAGTGAAATTCAGCATTTCTGGTGCCTTTTGTGTAACGGAGTTATCCCGTTTCTTTCGAAGACCCCCCACTGAAACGCTGCCTGTGAGTTTTGCCAAATGTTTTTCCCACTGTCTGTCTGAGAGCTGAACGCAGATTTTATTGCGATCGGATTTCGGTTTCGGAAAATCATTTCTGAACTTCCCAGCAGTAGGGATTCCTGCAGTAAAGACTTTCATCAAGCAGTCTTTTGTAATACCAGGCAAGTTACCTACCCAAAGCAGAAAAATCCAGGCATGGATACACTCAAAATACTTCCCATGCTGCTAATTGAGAGAGAGTGATGGCTCTGATGTGTCCTTGGTTGCACATTCTGGTGACATTTTTAGACTTAAATAATAGCTTGATCTGAGTTTTTTGGTTTGTTTGGTTTTTGTTTTTTTTTTTTTTTCTTTTTAAAGGAGATCAGTGGTTAAAACGAAAGCTAAATTCATGTCCATAATGTTTCTCCCCATTTCTGCGTGGTCTCCTGGCACGATGGTCAGAAGCAGGAAACCTTCACTGCTCCCTTCTATGGGGCAGCAAATGACTTGCGCGTTGCAAGGGCTGGCTTTATCCCGTGCTATCAAGTGAAATCCAGAGCTTGAATTCAAATTGAATGGAAACATTGTGGAATCATTAGTGTTTGTTGATGGATTTCGTTGGTTGTTTCGGTTTTTCCTTAAAGCAGAAGATGTCATCTCTTCTTGCTGGTAAATCAGCATCTTTTATTACCTATCATATTTTCACATTATGTACCTGGCAGAATCCTTTTACCGTGACCATCTTCCAAATTAAACTTTGAGTTTCCAGGAAAATTGTAAGAAATGTTTTAAGTCAGTCAGACGCGAAGCTGAAGGAAAAGGCTGGAGGAGCGCTCCTGGTGTGGCTCGTAGTTTCTGCCTGCAGCACAGAGCAGTTTCGGCTGAAAGGCTGGGCTAACTTGTCTCGGTTACGTGTGACAGGAGAGGAGTTTAAGTAAGGTAAAGTTGAGCAAATATCAATAAACTATTCACCATAGGAAGGTTTCTCCTCAGGACGGTTGACCGCACAGTCTCAAAAGCAATGCCCCAGCCTTTCCTGGGAGGAGCAGGAGGAAGCGGAGGTTTGGGTTCTACACCTTGCGCTGCCCCTGAGCAGCTGCTCTGGGGGCAAAGCACTTGCTTTTTTTTCCTCTTGTGCTTACCTGTCTGTAAAGTGAGGGTGATTTCTGTCTTTCTATAGCAAATTCTCTGAAATCGGTAGGTTAAAAAAATGCTACGTAACAGACTGTGATTTTACAGGAGACTAGTGGCAGGTTCAGCACGGAAAAGACAAACGAAGTAGATGGAAAACCATGTAATGTACTTTAGTGTATAAATGGTTGTTACTCTTACAAAATCATGAGATGATAAAATACTGTCGTGGCCGTATTTACTGAACCTTTACTGTACCCTGTGGTGGGCATCTCCTGTGAACGTGACGTGTTTGCCAACGTTGATTCACGCACAGGTTGTGGTGCAGAAACCTGAATGCTACCTAAAACATCCCATTAGGTTCCATAGCAAACTAGTAACATAAGAAAGCAATGTCAACAGCCTCCAAACGTACGAGCTGGTCCTGATCTGTCAGTTCTTGTGGCTGAACCGCCCAAAGCTGCTCAGATGAGTTTTCCAAAGCAGGACAGGTCTTCTGAGAAGACCGGTCAGGCTCTTCCAAACAGACATAAAGTAGGTTGGCTTCCGGAAAAACAGGAAAATTTCACTAAAAATAAACAGGGATCATCTTAGGGCAAGGCAAATTATTAAGTAATTGGAAGAATTTGTACGCATAAAACTGTCCTTGACGACTCTTCCAGTGTTGTCTGGCTCAACTTTGATGACAAAAATACACAAAATTCACCAAAATTAACTGTGCAGTAACAGCAGCAAGACAGCTTTCCAGTAACAACTTTCAGGTAGACGAGTTAGCGGGGCCTGGTGAGTTTTTTGGTGCATACGATTTTGAATCATGCTGAATACTTTCTCCGTATTTTGCAGTTCAGAGGTTATCTACCCCTCTCAAGCCTTTGAGGCTTTGGTTTAAATGCAAGAAGTTGACCTGTGTTCATCATCATTAATTCTGATGAACACAAATGCACAACAGGTTAGTGATTTTTTTTTTTTTCCTCTGAAAAATAGATTTTCTATGAAAATCTATTCATACAAACAAAGTGTGAGTGCAATATACTACAATTGTCATGGGTGATCTTTATAGATTTGACTTTATCGGGAGTTGCTGCTTATACCAACCGCAAACCAAACCATGAACTACTTGACAACTGCTTTAGATTTTCTTTGATCCTGCTGAAGACCCAGGCCTAATTTAGAAAATCTGTTCATGCATTTTAATTTTTTCACTAAAAAGGTAACAAATCAGAATCTCAATTTTAAAAAAATATAAATAAGGGGGAAAAAAAAGAAGCCATGCTACTATTTTTTTCCCTTATAAGTCCATTTGGATATACAGGCTGAGGGAGTTGGGGTTGTTCAGCCTGGAGAAGAGAAGGCTCCAGGGAGACCTTATAGCGGCCTCCCAGTACCTAAAGGGGGCCTACAGGAGAGGTGGGGAGGGACTCTGGATCAGGGAGTGTTATGGTAGGACATGGGGTAATGGCGTCAAGTTGAGACAGGGTAGATTCAGATTGGATATCAGGAAAAAATTCTTTGCTGTGAGGGTGGTGAGCCCCTGGCCCAGGTTGCCCAGAGAAGCTGTGGCTGCCCCATCCCTGGAGGGGTCAAGGCCAGGCTGGACGGGGCTTGGAGTGACCTGGTCTGGTGGGAGGTGTCCCTGCCCAGGGCAGGGGGGTGGAACTGGATGATCTTTAAGGTCCCTTCCAACCCAAACCATTCTGTGATTCTGTGAGATTCTGTGATATACAGAAGCAGTATCAAAAAATTAACCAGCATAAATAGATGAGTTTGTCCTTATTTCAGGAATTTGACAATCTCAACTAAAGTCCATGAAACTTCATTGTATGACAGCAGGGAAAGAAATTGTAAGAGCTGCTCTTTACTAAGCCTTCACTCCAATATCTTACCCTATCACATGAGGAAGAAGAAATAAACTCTCCTGTCAGGGATGTCCATACTGTACTCTGAGGTTTCCCATTGATTATGGTAGCTGCAATACTGAGGAATGTAATATGTTTGTCATCCACAGGTGTTTGATTTACAGGGCTGTTTTATACTTCCTCTTCTAAGTTCAGGTAGGACAGAAGTTGTGTGACCTTCGGACAGCTTCTGGCCCACAGCACACTAAGAGTTTTGTAGAGGTCTGGTTTTTCAAAAGGGGACTCTTCCATTTCTGTTTGCTAAAGTCCCACATATTTCTTTACCATTTTCTGAAAACAAGTTATTACCTCTTACATTATGCCCTGGAAAGTAATCATAACTTCTGATCGGTCCATGAGCCTGCATTTCTGTTGACAGATGTTTGTTTGACCCATTGGCCCGCATAAAGAAGTCATCTTTCCTGTAACCAGGCTTCACCTGGAGCAGGTCAGAAGGTGAAAGCTGAATAAAAGGTTTTCCGTTTGCTAGAAACTGTAATTTGTTTGTACCGAAATTTTTCTAGAAATCCATCTGATTCCAAAAGCAGATCTTATGGCTAGTATTGTCATGACTAGGATGGAACTCGGTCAAATGAGGACATCAGAGTCAAGTCAGCAGCTTGGAGGTCGCACGTACCTGTGAACACCTGACCATGAAGTGAGTAGCTGACCACAAAGCTGTTAAATACCCAGAAGTATTTGCTTTCCCACTGCACTTTTTTAGGGGCAGAAGTCCGTGGACAACCTTTTGCTTTTACAAACTATTGAAGAACTAATTCCTATTGTCTTGTCACTCCTAATTCAAAACCCTCTCCGTGACCTCTCTCTCCCCTGCAGTTTCCCCAACAGCATCTCTGTATCTGGGGTGGAGACTCAGGCTTAAACCCTGCTACATCTTTTCTGACTCAGTATCTCACCAAAGACCTTCTCAACACCTGCTTATAGTCATGCAACAAGGAAACCAGATCAACAGACTTTGAGCCAGCAGCGGGACATGAAGTTAAGGTAGGGACTACACAGCATTAGCCAGTATTATCCTCATCATCTCCAGAAAAGTTTTCTCTGAAGTGGTTTATCCATATTCCAAATTGGATGAAGCCAAAAAGGGAGCGCTAGCTTTAAGGCATACAGAGCGTATACTTAATAAAAGGAGGCTTTCAAGAGAGGAATGTATGAGCTAATGCAGTCCTAGAGCAAGAGTAACTCATGCTTCAACAAGTTACATGCATTTTTGTGTCTGTGGCTGATAACTTGCCCCTACTTGTCAATGCTAATTATCTCCTTCTAAATGAATGTTCACCTCTTAGTGGTCGAGAGATTCAATGCCTAAATGAACAACTCCTAAGCTGTCAGAGAATAGGTTTCCTCACACGTGTGGGTTAGTGAGGTACCACCTGAACATGTCTATTTAGCACAAGGTCAGTTGGTGCACAAGCTCCAGTAGGATGATATATGCATGACAAAGAAAAAAAAAAATCAGACTGAAAACAAGACACGTTTCACTTAACAATGAAAGCCAAAAACATCAGAGCATGTTATAATATCCTTGTCGTTTAGCATCTTGAAGTAAAAATAGCTAGGGGAGATTTTGGAATCTGTACCAGAGGGGGTTTGTTTGTAAGGAAACCAAGGCACATATATGCTAGGAACAGCACGGGTTCGTTGTCCAAGGGCAGAAGATTAAATGACTGGCTTCTTATGGTCTCTTACACTCTAGTTTTCTGTCTGCATAAAATATATTGCTGTCTATATAAAATACATTCTCTAGTTTAGCCTAAAAGATGTTGCTTCTTGAGTTTCAATTATTATCCAGGTATTCCAGTGTGTTCAGCCATAACTCCTCCACACAGATTACACATCTGAACTATTAAAAGCTTTTGTGAAGTGGGAAAAAAGTGTGCTCCTGAGCTATTGGAAAGTTCAGGAGGTGAAAAACATTTCCTGCTTCTATAAATGACATGTTTGAAAATAAAGCGTTTCATTACAACGGTCGTTTGGAAGCTGCAGCTGGCAGCTCTCACTTTGGGGGGGAAAATGGTTGTGGCTTTGACAGTAGCAAAATAACAGTGTATGTATGAGATAGCTAACAGTGTTCATAAAGGTGTAATTCTGTCTTAAACTGGCCTTTCCGTTGGTGTCAGCAGACTTTCTGAAGAAAACGTTCAGGCACAAGTGTAAATATTCCTAGAGAAAGCTTAATTTTGGGGGCCCAGGGAGGACGAAGGAGGGAGGGAGAATGAATTCTTAGCGCTCCAGGATAATTCAGGCTGGAAGGGGCCTCGGGAGGGCTCTAGTCTAACCTCCTGCTCTGGGCAGGGTCAGCTCCAGGGATCACACCCAGTTGTACAGGGCTTCCTGCAGTCCAGTCTTGGAAACCTCTAAGGATGGAGACCTCAGAGCCTCTTGGAGCAACCAGCTTCACCAGCCTTATGAGGGACAGTTTTTCTACCAGCATGTGAAGCCGCTTGACTCGAGATATTTGGAATTATGAGACAAACGTGACCATTAGTAGCCTCTGAGAGACTTCTGTTTCTGTGAGAAGATGGGAATGTACGCCATTGGTCTTTGGAGGCAGAGATTTGTCACTAGAACAATCTGTTTTGTGAGAGTATTTATCCAATCTGTCCTGATGGAGCTATTCCAACTAATATAAGATATTTCTGGGAGGTAAAGCAAGTAGGAGTCTGTTGGTTGGACCCTTGTTGAAGAGAGGAGACAGGAATTCTCACTGATGTTTTGCTTTGCTATATTTCCCGCGCAGTCTCACCTGCAGGGCTGCTCTGCTGCCGCCTGTTAGATGGAGTCCATCAGGTAGGGCAGGAAGAATCATAGAATGTGTTGGGTTGGAAAGGACCTGTAAAGGTCATCAAGGTCCTTGATGGCACTCCAAGAGGAGTCCCACTCCAAGAAAAGAGAAGCTGATTCATAGTGCCAGGTGGAGGTTTTGCAGTCTAGAGTCAAAAACTCATGTAGAGTCTACACATTGTCTAGACTCAAGGAGCTTTCCTAGGGGCTTCAGGTGCCTTCACCATCGCTGAACAGTTGATGAGGGTTTCAGAGGCTTCAAGCCTGTGCTTTCCGTGAGCTGCCAGCTGTGACTCTTCAGGCCAGGTTGTGGTCCTCACTCTCTGGTCTGCACGAGGGACGGCAGAGGGGAGTTTTGCTGTTTGTTTCACTTCCCAGGCTGCAAAGATGCAGCAAAGGACAGGAACTGCACTCAAATTAAGTTTTAACTTCAAAGACTGAAAATAGCTGAAGAGCAGCAGTCCATGGAGCCGAAGTGTTTGGCACCAGTTCCAGGATGTTTCAGTAGGACTCCACACAATCTCCAGCTTAAGCATCCATTTAACTGTTTGGCTGACCAAAGCCAAGAGCTCCGACTATTGTATAATCACATCTCATGGTGATACCTCTTAAAGTATGTATGTATGGTCGATACTGGGTGTCTGGAAGTAATCTAAGCTCTGTTGATAAGTCCCCAGGGTTTTCTTTATTCTTTATTTATTTATTTATTTATTTATTTATTCTTCTTTTGGAATTTAGCTTAGTAGATTGTATACAAATATCCGTGTTTATTTGTCGGTGGGAATGTAGGAGGTAGGAATTTTGAGTTTGTTTTCTTGTTGCTACTGACCTCTTTTGTGGCTTTAGAAATGGCATGCACGTATCCAAAATACGATTTTCTTTTTAACATCCACCAGCCATTAGGCTCTGTGACTACTGATTAATAAATTCTTTGAGGAGGAGACATGTTTCATCTAAAGAGCCGTAATGCGATGGTATATTTTGATGCTCTTTTCTGTTCGTAGCAGATACAGATTTTTACTATTGTCTACATGTAAAATCTAAATTAATTGCTTTGTTTTCTGACACCTGGAGAAAGGCTATTGACAAATCTAAATCTTTACCAAGGTAACAGCTGTGTTTACGACTGATTTTAGCTGTAAAGTTTGACCAGCTTTGAGTGGAGACTGATGTTTTAAAAACTGGTTTCAATATCAAATGCTATTGTAAATGGAAAATTTTAATTTTAAAGCTTTTAAGGCAATAACAGCAGGCTCTGAAAAGTGTGTACTCAAGTGAGTGGTCTTTACCTTCGCAACCCTGTTACTGTGGATGAGACTACTCATATGACTGAAGGTTGCAAGACTGGATCCAGGTTAAATACTTGATTTAGTGGGGTAATATTCTGAGTGCTTTGAAATGTTATTCAGGATACTTTAAAGCATATTAATAATTTACTCGAAATGTTTGCTGTTCCCAAATTATTTTTCTTTCTCTGTTGGTAGTATTTGATGTATACTTTACCTTGTAATAGCCCAGTGTATAACAGATATTTTCCAATCATTTTGAACACTTTCTGCTTAAGTAGCCATAGGTTAGAACACATTCTTTTTTTCCTTTTTTTAAAATTAAAACAAACCCCAAACCTTTTCAGTTTTTTTCATCATGAAGAAATGGCTACGATCTACAGATAAAAAGTAAAATAAAAACACTGAAGTTTAATCTGACCCATGAAACGGATTCTGAGATGTTTACATCAGTATTTCCAGAAAAGAAAGCTTGAAGGCACTTATGGCAAAATCTAGGGGAAAAATATACATACTTAACATGGCATTTTACCAGAGGTTAGAGACCGAATCCCAAGAAAGTGACCTGGACAGTTTGTTTTTCTCTCTTGTGTCTTGCCCAGGTTTTGAAATGAAGTGCCCAGCGCCTGGCCGAGCTGCTTCCGTGGAGCTCCTGCCGCCTCCCGGGATGGCACCGCGTCTGCTGTAGCTGTGGGCAGTGTCACTAAGGGTCACCTTTTCCATGGCTGCTCATGACCACTGCATCAGCTCAGAGGTAGGTGAACTGCTCTTTCTTGCCTCCACAGTTCCTAGTTCTCCCAAAATTGTGCAAATCACTCCAAGCTCTTGACTATTCAGTGACGAATCATCTATCGCCCATCTCTCTTGTTGCAGCTGAATGATTGTGCAGCCAGGAATACAAACCTCATGGAGCTAAAGGGAAAGAGGGAGGCAGTGAGACGGGTGGTGAGGAGATTTGGGGGATGCCCATTTGGTCCCCGTCACTGTTGTTTCTGTCAGGTGGAGTCAACTCTCTTAGGGCGCTTCCAAAAGATACAACCATTGTGAGTTAGGTGATTTTGGCAACAACAGTTTAGATATGATACAGAGGTCTCCGTGCTGTGCAATCCATCATTAACTGAGGACCTAATTTCTGCACGTGTGTCTCCTAAATGTGCTTGCTGTCCCACTGAAAGATCTTACTAGTGAGTATAGCATAAATATATATATATGTATTTTCTAATAGCCTATTAGCACAAGCTACTTGCTGCTTGGCCTCTTAAAAAAAAGTTTAAGAAACCCATTGTCTACAAATACATTTCAGAACACTTCACTTAACTGTTTGCTTCTTCAGTTGTATTTAACTTTCTGTCTAAAGGGCATTAGTTCTTGAGAGAGCTGCTTAACAATCGGCACTGCATCGCTGCGTCCACGCGTGGATGCAAACACGAGTGCCCAGCCAGCACTTTCGTATGTGTGTATACGTGTAATTAATGTGCATGGGATTTTTCCACTCTTAACTAGACTGAACCTGACCTGACATACCTTTTAAGCAGAGTTCTCAAAAAAACAAAACAAAACAAAACAAAAAAAAACAACAAAAGAGCATGGGGGAGAAGGCACAGCACCCTTTACCTTCATCGCACTTATAGAAGCCTCCAGAGATTTATTTTATTTTGACTGTGATGGTGAAAACAAATTCACCGCTCATGCAGGTTGAGATCTTATCAGGCAAACCTTAGCACAAAGCACGTTCTACGTTCGTGCTATGAACCCTTGAAAACAGGCTTATAAGGACATTGCTGACAAAGTTTAGCGTTGCAGTTGGGTTGATGCCAGCATGGTTGGCTAAAATGCTCTTGTTTTTAAGGTAAAGGCTTAGATCTGTTTTTACACAGAAACGTCTTGAAAATAGAGGGAAAACATTGCTTAGGATGACTCATAAAAATGCTTTAAAAATGCTATTAAGATTTAAGGCATAATGTAGATCCTATAAATCTACTCTGCATTCTTTCACTGGGAATGACTGACTTTTATGAAAACTAGGGACTGTAAATCAAGAACTTAAATAAGGGCTTTTTTTGACATGTAAATATAGATTATGCATTAGCTGAGCCCTGACTTGACTGCCCCATGGTTCCACGGGGGGCACACAAAGCAGGTGTTTATTCTCAACAGTTTTGCCTTGTAAAAGCTGGTAAGCAAAAATATAGTTTATCGTTCCTCTAGGGAGAAAGCTTTTTTTTTTTTTTTTCCTGGTGATTCGGGAAGGGGATTTGCTTGCTCTCTCACTCACTCCTGCTTTTCTGCCTCCCTGGTCGTTCGTCTCCTGTTTGGCACTGCGGGGGTGTGTTTTTGAGGAGACGGCGTTCCTGCTGAAAGCACTCCTGACGCTCTCTAAACACAAAAGTTAACTAGAAATTAACTAGAAAAGTTAACAAAAGTTAACTAGAAGGATAACCCAATCCCCCCCCCAGCCCACCCCGTGCAAGCAGGCGCATACGCGCGCCCCCCCTTCAGTGTTCATGGTCGCTCTGTTTGTAAAGCTGGTTTTAGAAGGCCTTAGGAAACGCCAGCAGCCTTCCACCGTGGCATCACGGATATATTTGACCATTGGCATCTTTGGCCTCAGCTTAATTTGTTTTCGCCTCGTACCCTTGTCTCCAGGCCGGAGCTCGCCGGGCGCAATCTTGCAGAGTGAGAACCTCCCCCCCAGCCCCTCCAGCCGCTTATCGGCGCAGAGAGCAGCCCCGGCGCGCTCCCAGCAGCCAGATTACTCAGCCTTATCTGCTGTACGCTTCTATATTTAAACAAGGAGGGCTCTTTGTCGCTGAACTAATATAAAACATAACTCGACTAGATGCCTGGCTTTATAAAGAAAGGGCATCTATCACTTTTATGTGGCATTTCAAAGAAGAAGGCATTTAATAACGCTGAAAGACAAAGAAGGGAGTCTGTCTTAATGTACAACTGGCTGTCTAATGATTAACTTCTCTTAATCGGTTTACGGTAGAAAAAGACCCTGGTGCCATGGCCTGGTTCACCATCGTGTTAAGGAGTTTGCTGCACTGTCTGAAGTGATACAAAAACTTCATACAGCTGGTGTGCAGGAGTATATGATTCAAATAAATACATACAAGTAAATATTTCAAAAAACGCATGCCAGCAATACTCAAAAGAATTTAGAACAGGAGGATGAGGAGGGCGGCAGCGAGCCTCCACCCTGCAACAGAGAGCACTGGATGTGGGCCATGATGTCCTTGTGCACCTGAGATGGTTGCACCAGGCCGCGCCACCTCCTCGGCATGTCCCAAGGCCAGTGTCCCGCTTGCCCCAGCCCTGCTGCAGACATGTGGGAGAGCTCCTGCTCGGCAGAATAGGGACAGTCAGGCAGCTGCCACCCGTTTGGGAAAGGAAAAGGCCTGCTTTTGCCCCCTCCCCGGTGGCATGAGGCTCTACCTGTGTTGGGAACTTCCAACTTGAGAGTATGATGGGAATTCCATACCTTTTCAACATGAGTCTGTAAGCCAGCGTTATTGCAGATACTTCCTTGCATGTATGTTGATTTGTAGCAGGTAATAGTGTCTTTTCATGCCTACTTCCTGGAGAACCGAGAAGTTTGTCTTCTCTCTAACTGCTACAGAAGTTGCGAATAAACCCATCTTCACCCATCTAAGGGTGGTTTGGGTAATTCCTGTCTAATAAGAAGTAAAAAAGTCCTGTCCAAGATTTTTACATAATACAAAAACATTTTGCAAATACAGGCTTAACGTACGTTAGACAAAACTAGGGAAAAAAAACCCTAGAAAATTGTTACAGTGGGTGCGACTTTCAATGAAGGTGATTTATCCTTTTCTTCTTCTAAGAATTAGAAGCAAGCTCTCCCATTGCCTCTATTTACATAAAATACAAATATAAATAATCTTTTCCTTTATTTTGGCAAAAATAGTGTAATAGCATGGAATATGGTGTCCCTTTCGTTGCTGTCCCACTGGACTAGAGCTCTGCTTTTGTCTGGATTTGTGAGAAGAACCTGCTGAATCTGTTCCACCCTCAGCTTAAGAGAGAGAGAGAGAAAGTCTTCATCCTTGTGCCTTCATATGTCTAGTTTCTTTTTATGAGAGCATACTGCAAATGAGGATTTGGGGTATTTTGACTAGCCAAGGCATTTCCAGTTCTAAGACACTATGCTGATTGCTCATGAGGGTGGCCGTTATATGTATTTTCAGCTGAACTTATTTAAAAGTGAGGTAGTTGTGATAAAAAGTATTTTTTGTCAACTATAAGCAACTGCACACAGTAACTTTGTGCCTGCAGTTTGTCATGGCAGCAATACTCAGCGTACACCTTACGATGTAGTCATGACCCTGGAAATTCAGCATGCACCCTCCTTTCAAAACGAAATGAAAACCTCGAGATCGCTCGGTGGTGGTTTGAACGGGTGTTGCTCTGGGTTGAGGGCATTGTGCACCTTCTGGGATCTGCTCCCCTCTCAAGTGCATTGTGTGGGTCACCCCAAAGGGCAGTTTGGACACAGCTGCTGTGTTTTTCCGGGGAGGGAGTCCCGGCAATGTGCAGTCCCTGCTGCCATCTGAAATCCCACCTTGACTCTGGCCTGCTTACTTTTTGGCCTAAACTTCTTAAGAGGTGTGTGAACTTTCGTGAACCCAGCCTGCGCTCAGGACATGGGGCTCTGATTATTAAACACTTTTTCAGTGTCTGTAACAGCTTTCACCCGAAGACCTTAGGACACTTGAATGCACTCATGATTAACTGCACACTCTGCGCTCCGTCCCAGTAGAAAACACCTGGGAAAGCCATGTCGGCTCTGAATGTACTTTCCCAACATGAGGACATAGTGGAGAGCGACCTGGACCGAAATCTTGTTACAAATACCTCAGAGGCCTCAGTAGTTCTGCTTTCCAGCTCTACATTTTGAGCGACCCTTTTCTATTGCATGATTTAAATCATACTACAGAACAACCGCTTCCAAAATCCAGAAAAGTACAGGTGCCATATACATATATACAATATACAACCAAATCTGTTTGATGATTATACAGTGAGATGAAGGACAGACCCAGGTTTAGAGTACTGGTGTGTATGATTTGAAGTCCTGGTTTTCAGCATTTTCTTTTCCCATTACAGGATTTTTGAGGGGGAGAAGAAATAAGTTCCGCCTCTCATATTTTTACATACATATTTTTTGCCATGCATATTTTTATTGCTTTATTAAACCGTCCCCGTGCTTGAAACAAAGAAACTTTCCTACTGCAGCATATTATGCAGAAAAATGTACTGAAAATGAGATCTGACCCAGTGTTAGGGGAGCGGTGGCCAGGTAGGTGTCATGGTTAGCCCGTGTTCAATCACTGCCATTGACTTACGCAGCCACGTCTCAGTGCAGAGCCAGCAGAGGGTACGGTGTCTGTGTTAGCCCCTTTGCCTTGCTCTAGGGGCTTCCTGCAACACAGAGAAGTCCTTGCCAACCTTTTGAACACCAAAGCAGTATCAGTCTCTCCTCCGTACAGGTGGTGTTTAGAGGGAGTTTGCTTTATTTTTCGTTTTCCTTTATTGTTTTTTCAAAATTGCATCTGTCCTACAGCCCAAACTGCAGGTGAGTTTGTTGTCTATGTAACTGGGTTTTCTGTCTTTGAATATATGAAGGCAACTGTCAACACTGATCCTTAAAGTCTTCTAATATGAAGGCAACTGTCAACACTGATCCTTAAAGTCTTCTACCTCCTTTCAGTCTTTCGGACACAGCTAAGCATGAAACCACAGAGCTGCTCAGCCAAAGACTTCTGCCAGCTTTCTTACGTGGCTGGGATTTTACAGCAATATCAAACTTAGGTGTGACTGACAATTCATAAAACCCCAGCAGTTAGAGGTGGAAAAGACTGTTAGGTCACCCGCTCCGTCTCCCTGCCAGGGTGGGATATGCCGCAGGTGTTTCTGCTCTAAGACTTACGGAAGTGCTGTGCCAGTGGTGGCTGTCATTCATTACTGTAGTTGCGATCCCAAGACTAAATCCTGGTGCTTCTGAGCCACCACCTTACAGCAAGTGGGAGTCCCAATAGCTCAGTTCTTCCCAGGCTTGGGAGATCATGGTTTGAAACATGATCTCCTGTGATCTTTTGTCCAGAAGAGCAGAGGACAATAAAACACATGGATGAACTGAGTTATTCATGCAGGGCAGAGTTTCTCCAGCTGGTCAGAGTCAAACAGCTAGCTGTACCTGCTCGGGGGATACCTCAGCCTGGTCTTGCCTTTTTTTAAGTTAGGGAGGCATTTCCTTTTGCTACAAGGTGGTTCATTCACAGTTGTGTGCGCTCTTCCCCTCCTTAATAGTTTAGTACTGTGCAAATCACTGCAGTCTTTTATTATGGTATTTTCTGCAAAGGATGTTTCAACCTATTCATTACTAGCTACATATTACATTTTGCTTGAACTTGTAGAAGTAGGTACTTTTTTTTTTTCTGTTTTGTTTTGTTTTTTTTTTTTCAAGTAAGAATGAAATTCTTTTACTATTTTACGAGGTTCTTAATGCATCTGACACAAAGAAAATAGAATTAAAGCAAATAGTAACTCGGTTTTTACCGCAATATGAAATCCTCTTTGCTCTCTGATTGCGCATCAAATGTTGACATTAACTAGCAGATATGCCACCTCCATGCCAGGGTCTCATTCTTGGAACATGAGATCAGGCTGACTCTGTGAAAATAAATATTAAAGAAAACATGCTCAGTGAAGTGCTCAGCTCATAAAGGCCCAGTGCGAAGAAATCTGGGCAGCTGCCGCCACCCCCACGGAGGCTTGCTCGGCTCGCAGCTCTCGCTTGCCGAGATTTGCATTACAGTTGTGTTTTTTTGCAGGTAGCCAACATGATCGCATTTCTATTTAGAGTTACATGACTTCAGTTTCCAGTTTCCCCCTTAACGCTGTATTTTGAATGAGCTCTTTTGTCGATACTGCAAATATCAGTTCTATTACTCTTTTTCAGCTGCTTCCGTTTCACGATAACCTGGCACTTCCTCAGCCTGTTTTGTTACAGAGCAGGAGACTTGGTTTTTTTAGTGTTATTTCCTTCTCTTTTCGTGCTTCCTCAAGTTCCAGAAATGACCCTACAGGCAGACCCAGTAAGCTGCGTGCCTACTTTTCCTTCTCAGTTGTACAGAAGTTAAATGTGGCACATGCTCTCCTTGCCTGATCCTCAGAAGATGTTAGGAGCTAAGAAACTAATGTACTGCGTCCAGTTCTGGAGCCCCCAACATAAGAAAGACATGGACCTGTTGGAGCAGGGCCAGAGGAGGCAACAAAGGTGATCAGCGGGCTGGAGCCCCTCTGCTGTGAGGACAGGCTGAGAGAGTTGGGGTTGTTCAACCTGGAGGAGAGAAGGCTCCGGGGAGACCTTAGAGCCCCTTATGGTACTTAAAGAAGCCTACAGGAAAGATGGGGAGGGACTCTGTCAGGGGCTGTAGTGATAGGATGAGGGGGAATGGTTTCAAACTGAAGGAGGGGAGATTGAGATTAGGTATCAGGAAGAAATTCTTTCCAGTGAGGGCAGTGAGCCCCTGGCCCAGGTTGCCCAGAGAAGCTGTGGCTGCCCCATCCCTGGAGGGGTTCAAGGCCAGGCTGGACGGGGCTTGGAGCAGCCTGGTCTGGTGGGAGGTGTCCCTGCCCAGGGCAGGGGGGTGGAACCAGATGATCTTTAAGGTCCCTTCCAACCCAAACCATTCTGTGATTCTATGATGATTTTAATAGTACATGGTCAGCGTTTCCTCTAAACTGACACTCTTGGCTATGGAGCAAAGACTGGCTCTAGATGAGGAAAGTGGTAACCAAATGCAGCTTTTGGTTCTACGTGGGGACAGTAAAAGCTGAGTTCATTCAGCCTTTGGTTATCACCTTTGAACAGGTGCAGTCTGAGTGGACCCACTTTGTATTGCCCCCTTCTCTTCTCTCCAACCCCTCCCCAAAGAGGCAGAAAAAGCCACAAAGCTATAGAGAACTGAGAAGTTTAGGGGAGCCGGAGCAGTAACTGAGGACTTCTGCCCCATGGCCATGTAGTAAAGACTATATAACAAGTTTAAAAATTTATATTCTTATAGCAGCAAGATGCACTGAACAGGCAGAAGCTCCATAACGCCAGTGTGCTATATGTGTGTGTATCCACTCCATCGTTTCTTTGAAGAGTTCCCAAATGCAGACCTACCCTTCAAGGAGCTTTCCCGCAGGTAGACCCTCCTCCCTTTCAGTGGTGCTCCAAGACTGTCCTGGGAACCAACTCCTTTGAGGACCAGGGTCTGAGGAAAGACTAGATGAAAACAGGGGAGTAAATATCCAACATGAAGAAAAAGGAGAGAAAAATCCTTTTCCCTAGGGTTACATTTAAAACCGAATAGGGAATTCTGGGTTGAAAGGTTAGGGAGAGAAATTATTTTTGCTTCGGGTGGAGGTCTTGTTGGAGGGAAGTGTTGAAATGAGAGAGCTTTGGGGTTAAGAAAGTTTCTATGCTCAAGTAAGTGGTAGCTGCGAATTTGCTTTAAATAATTTCAGTAAAACCAGTGAGTAGGGAAATTAATTTCCTTGCAAAATGATGTGGTGGAAAGGCAAAGCCTTGGGTTACAGCTCGGATAAAAGAAAAAGGTAAATGCTTTGCAGTAAATTCCTCGTGCATTTCATGCTTTTACAGCCATCTTTGAAATTTATTGTGTAGATGCACTGGTTTGAAGTACAAGCTCACCGTGCCTGACCTCCCCCATAACACAGGCCTTTGAATCTGGCCCTGTAATTTCTGCATCAGGCACCTCTCTCTCTGTTTGAGCTATAGCATGTCTCTGAGATATCCATCTAGTCCTGACTGGAAGACTGCAAATAAAGGAATCCATCACATCCTTAGGTAGCCGTGTTTAAATCACTAAGATAAGCCTGTACATCTAAGGCTTTTCCTGAAGACAAGACAGCGAAAAGAATTTGCTGAAGAGGCCAGCACTCGTGGGAGGGTAAGAGCCTGCAGACCCAGCCATTATTTTCATAAAGCTCGGAAATGGGGAAAAAGCAGAGTGTTGCTCCAGTTCCAATACAACACAAGTGTAACGTCATTCCGCAGAGGACTTAATGGATTCTTCACAAAGTTAAAGGCTTTGAAAGACCAATGGACTTATTAATTATTTGCTTTTCAAGGCTGATGGTTGGGTGACTAGGCGATAATGCTATAGTGAGATCAAATTAAAAACTCTTTGAGAAAAGGGGGGGTGGTGCTACCTGTGAAGACAATTCTATTTGGTTTTGTACTATCTCTTCTTCTTTTGTACTATCATCTTCTTCCGTCCCAACTGTTTCAAACATTGTTTTGAAAATATTTCACTTATGTTTTTGGCATCTGTGGAGCCAAATTTGGTGTCTATACCAAAGACTTAGGTGATATTTAAGCCCAATTATAAATGAACTAAGTTGTCTGAGGTAGCACTAGGTGGACTATTTTTATTTCATGCTGATGACCTCTGAGTGATGTTACTCTCTACTAATGGCAAACATCAACCTAGATTTCAGTTTTTGGTTTTCTTTCTATCAGTATTTGTCAAAAACTATATTCACGGTTTCTCAACCCTGAGCATGGAGCTTCAGCTGGACTGATTTCAACAGCATTAGACAATTACTTTCTATATTGTTGAAGTGATACAGTTCTTAACCAAAGTTTGAACAAAGGTTCAAACCTTTGTTTGATTTCAACCATCTGATGGCTCTATATCCTTTTATATAGATCTTTTGTTTTAACATATCGAGGAATTTTCTTGTCTTTCTGCGTTTTCCTGCCCCACCCCCCCCCGCCTTGTCTACTAAATCTTTACTGTAAGCCTCTAATGTTCTTACATTTCTGTTTCATTCCTTTTCTGTCTCCCACTTTCGTTAATGCAGCCCTCTGGTTCCTAGCACCCATCAATCAAAAATCCCAGACAAAAATAATCAGTGTGGGTGGCTCCTGGGTGCAGGTGGAGCTGGGTGGCAGCAGCCTGGAGCTGAAGATGCCTCGTGCAGGGTGGACCTCAGCTGGCATCCATCAGCCCTCCTTTGGTGGAGCACGTTGCTCTATTTTCATTGCATTTCACTGGGAATGGTTTCTGTAAGGTACGTGCCCATTCTGTGAAATGAGTCCTGGGTGAGTCACTCAGAAATAACAATAGGATGTCCTCTGAGGTGACATGTCTGTAAAAGTGCCCTTTTCGATGACACCGCCACCTTTGGACGCCTGATTTCACTTTGTATTCAAACAGCATTAACTCATATATTTCCCATTCAATTTTTTTCATCTCTTTTATTTGTTGTTCCACCAGTGAGATCTGGGGAGTTTAAAGCAGAAGATTTAAATCATCTGGCTTTACAATGAAGTCAATTCCATCTTCTCCTATTAGATTTGTTTTTACCTGGGTTAGCCTCCGAACCGATAGTTCTTTGGTTTCTTTGTCTTCTGCTCTTTTTCCAATTACAGACATCCAAAAGAGATTTTGCAGTGTTTAAAATGAGTGAGGTAACCCCCGGGTTATATTGTTCCACGTGTTTCTCTGTTCGTCTAGACCGCTTCAGTATTACGTTTGCTTTCATGCTAAAGAAAAAGCCATTCCACGTTTTCAGTGCATCTTAGGACAGAATGACCGGTATTGTTGATAAATGACTGCACAGGCATCTGAAAGCTATTCTGGTTAATTTAACTAGACCAGTATAATGAATCTGAAAAATATGAGGGAGCCTTTCTTAGATTCAGGAAAATCTCTTTCAAGGTTAACGAGATTCCTTCTGCCTCTCCTCAGTAAACTACCCAAACAAGCACTCTAGTGTTTTCTTTCCTCATAGAAGTCCCTTAAGAAAGGGAGCAAGGGGGTCATCATCAGGTCAAGAGCCTTTGGTTATGAACGCTACCTTTCATTTGCTTAAATAGGTAATCACACGGCCCTGCATTGCGCTTGGTACAGCCTTGTGTCACCGGTTGTTGGAAATGAGGTAACGTGTTTACAGATGGAGGCGTCAAGCATGTCGTTCTGTAGCTCAAAATTTTATGCAGCGCGTTATTTCTCCCTGCCCATCCAAAATTTCATTAACAATGACGCAGAACGACTTTGTTAAGCAAATAGAACATGCTGGATTTGTTTAAGAGCAATTATTTCAAATCCAGTTGACCTGTACTTTGTGGGGAAAGGGACATTTAAATAAGCTTCTAATAAGGGACTGGGACGGTGTATCTTACCACATAAACGCTTACTGTGTCCAAGGTAAGAAAACAGAAGAAAGATGAAAACTGCTTGGTTCCCTGTGGCATGAAGACCATAGTATCTAGGGGGAAAAGATGAATAAGAGAGATTGGAAAGTGCAGTGTCGTTCACTAATCTATTGCCATACATCAAGTGTTTTCCTTAAGAGCAGTTATATAGGAGGGTACGGAAAGTACTAAAATGCTTAAGAAAGTTCGCATTTCAGGCACGTAATGTAAAGAAATACATTGAGTGAGCAGCCTAGTTTCAGGAATATGGACTAGACCCACTAGTCCGTGGTAGCTGCCTGCACCAACTTAGTACAACCAGAAGAATTTCTTCGGCTTAGAATTGCTCATATGGAACTCTTCTGAAACTTCTATTATTACTGCTAGGACACTGGAAATCATAAAAGACTTAGGGAATTCAGGACTCCTATGCACAACATAGCAGTACGTTAAAAGTCATCATTCTTAAGCCTTACTGCTGCTTAGAATTAACCAAACTGCAAGCAAAGAAATATAATTTTTGCACAGAATAGCAGGAATGTGCTGTACAGAGCATTTGGCTACAAAGATGTGCACTTCAAGGAATCTATTGTACCAAGAATATAAAGAGTTTCCTTTTTTTAGCAAGCAAAGTGCTATGGAAACTTTAAAGAATTGGTCTTCAAGGTCAGGAGCATGCTGGTAGACTTCTACGGTTACAAGTGCTGTTTTCTGTGCAAAACTTTTCCGAGAAAAAAACTTTTCCAACTTCACAGTAGAGATGGGATTTATTGCACTAGCCATTAACTGTTCAAATGTTCGGATCCTATACCAAACTAACCGTCTAGTTTCGGCAGAGGAAAGGTGTAGGCACCAGGTAGCAACTCTTCCCTATTTGTGGATGGCTGACTGAGGAGGAGGTGGGTACTAAAGTCCTCATTAATCTCTCTTCATGCTTGAGAAGCAGAGGACCTACCATGTTGTTAGGCAGAACATTGGAAATATGAGGTAAAATGTTTATTTTCCAAAAGCAATTAGGTGCGAGTGAGGTCCTGCCTGTTTTGGGCACTACTTCTAAAGGAACTGGCTAGAATTTGGCAAGTTCTGGCCCATCCAGTGAATGACGATATTAAAAAATAAAAGCATTGAGTTTGGAAGGCAGCATCCAAATAACTCCCAGTGGTTTCTAAACCGTATCTTGAAAAATAAAAAAGATCTTATGCTGCTCTTATAATAAAATTACCAGAACAAAGTAGATTATTACTCTCCAATATAACCTCCTGACTTCCAGGTCCCTTCCAGACCACTCTGCAAGTCCAACTTCGCTCATGTTAAGAGTTCAGAAGCAAATTGTGTACAGCCTCCGTCTGCATTAGGCTAGATATATTTTTGGGTCTGTTTTCCTCTGCCCTACTTTGATCGCTTGTTTTATTTTGATTGCTTCACAGGATATCAGTAATTATTATGGAAGCAAAGTGAAATTAAATCCAAGTTTTTTCCAAAAGGTTAAGGGAAGCATGGACTCATAGCCCAGGAAATCTTACTAAATTCAAGTAAACTATACAGTCTGTGACCGCAGAAGTGTTTTAGGAAATTTTCTTTCATTTGCCTTAATTTTAGGTATCAGGAGGTGCTTAATAAGATGCCATGTGTAATGCTGAAGTGACCTGCTTCTACTTTACAAGTGCAATTACCTAAAGACAAGCTGGGTTTTGTGAGGTTTTCTGCTGGGACATTGAGGAGGCGGCAGGTGGTAAAGCAGCCGGTGCCAACTATTACAGCGCTGCCCTTCTGGAAAATGAAGTCGAGGTGAAAAACGTTACCACATCTCTGGGTCACCTTTCCCCTCCGAGCCTCCCACTCTGGAGGGAAGCCTCGCTCTTCAAAGGTTCGCATTGTACCCGTGGCCTTTCTAAATAACATAAAACGCGCTCTGGTTCAGTGTGGGTGGGCAGTTAAAGCTAAGGTAAACAACCCGCGTTGCCAAGCAATATTTTTGTAAGCAGTAGGCAAGATGCATTTCAACAGATGCGTTTCAAAAGGAATAACCACAAAGAGATGGGAAACACCTGCGAGCCTTTGTTGTATGGGACTCTCTACAGCGGGACCCGATGGGAGCGCAAAACCCACCTGGACCTTCTCCGCAAAGATGTTGCAACAACATCTGCGAGGCAGGGGGAAAAAAATGCACCTATTGATCGGGAACGTTTTGTTTGTGAAAATGAGCACGGGTGCACACAACGGTCACTTTAAACGTGAATGCAAATTTCCCCCCTGTTATTAGTGGGGTAGAGGAAGGGCCAAAGGGGGTTGTTGTCCCCTCCAGACCAGCCCAGGATGACACACCTGCAGCCAGTTGTGTGACACAGCACCAGCTGTTGACCTAGTGTGTTTTAGGATCTCAGCCTCAAGATTTACTTAATAACATCCCCAGAGGTACAGCTGTGATTCACAGATGTCAAGCTAACAGCACGTTTTCATCAAACACACCATGTCTCTGCTCATCTCATTTGATGTCTTGAAAATAACATCACCTTGAATAGGGAGAAGACAAGCATATAGGAACACGTAAATTTATATAGCAAGTTTATAATCATTTGTAGATTAAGGCCAGAAGGGAATATTTGATGTCCTACATAGTACAGGGCAGACAACATTACTGCACAAACGGATATATTTTTAGAAAGATATCCATTTTTGTTTAAAAAAAATACTAAGTGATGGGGAAACCATGCATGAGAAGTTCTTGCAGTGATTGACTGATATTGAGTAAAAATTGTCACCTTTTTTCCAATTTGAATTTATGTAGTTTCAGCTTCCAGTCCCTCAATCTTAGTATGGCTTTGTCTAACATGTTTTAAAAATATCCTTTAATATCAGATATTACTTTTTTTTTATCCATTTCTCTCTAGATTAGGGGTCTAGATAGTGGCAGGTCATCTTTGGAATTTTAAATAAATCTAGCTTCTAAAATTATTCATGATTTTGCAAATGTTGTGTTATTCTTTTATCTGTCTTTTAGCCTGTCTCCAGAGTTTCCATAACAGAGGCACTCCTCCTGGAGTGGGTACAGCAAAGAGCTACCAAGATGATGAGGGGACTGGAACACCTCTCTGATGAAGAAAGGCTGAAGGATTTGGGTCTCTTCAGTCTGGAAAAAAGGGTGCCTGAGGGGGGATCTTATCAACGCTTATAAATACTTCAAGGGTGGGTGTCAGGAAGATGGGGCCAGGCTCTTTTCAGTGGTGCCCAGCGACAGGACAAGAGGTAACGGGCACAAACTTGAACATAGGAAGTTCCACCTAAACATGAGGAGGAACTTCTTGACTTTGAGGGTGGCAGAGCCCTGACACAGGCTGCCCAGGGAGGTGGTGGAGTCTCCGTCTCTGGAGACATTCCAAACTCGCCTGGACGCGTTCCTGTGCCACCTGCTCTGGGTGACCCTGCCCTGGCAAGGGGTTGGACTAGATGATCTCCAGAGGTCCCTTCCAACCCCTGCCATTCTGTGATTCTGTGTAATTCTGCGAATACACACAATTCTTCCAGATTAGGTCTTTTAATTTCTTATTCTCTCTACATTGCTTTATAAACTTGCCCCGTGGTTGTAACAAGGTTGATGCCTTCCCAGCTGATGAGCTGCCATGAGGAGCAAGGCAGAGCAGCTTCTGCCGCAGCCCCAGGTTGAAGGAGAAATTAAAGGAAAACAGGGCTCCCTGAGCCCCTGGGTGTCCCGATCCTCATGAACACAGCCAAAAGTACAGTAGATTAGAATAAATGGGATCACACCGAAGGAGCCTCATGCCCACAAAGCGCTGTGCTATGCAGAGGTTTGACTAAACTTGTCTACATCTGTAACAATTTAGGAAAATACCATGGTTATGTACAATCCTAGTTAATGTCATTGCGTCCCTATAAAACCCATCACAGCAGTGATCTAAAGTGATGGCAGTAATACGGCTTGGAACTATAGAGGTCTTGGACCACATGGTGTGTTTGTTTTGTCAAAAGCCTTTTCCTGGACTCTATTTGCAGGCTCTAGCATGTAGTTGCATCATGTTTTACAGGCGCACATGGCTTGTCTCTCCCCCTAACCCAAGCAAACTGGAGGTTGTGTAGCCATGATTGGTATGGGAATAATTCTAAGGGGAAAAAAAACCACAGAGAGACTGGGATAGGGCTTGAATTGGGTTATATTTGTAGTCACGCCTCCCCAACAATAAGATTCTAGGGTATACAAAAATACGTGATTGTCCTGTGTTGCCTGAAGCTAATCTACATCTTTACAGGCTTAAACCAACACTCGGTGGAAAGACTCTTGTTGGATGAGACCCGTCTTGGGCCTCTTGTCAAAAGTTACTGTACAGATTTCGCCATCACGATACACTGATCTCTTTCCTGCATCTGCTTAGACTCAGATGTATTTACTTTGGTCTTTAAATAACCTATTGCTCCTCTTTAGGGGCTTTTCTCAGTCCTGTAGAAGTGGAAGGTAACCGGGGTTCTGGCTCACATATTATGAGGGAGTTTTTTCAACATTCTCATTCTAAGATCTTTTCGGAGAGTATGACCCAGAAAAATATCAGTCTTTACCTTTGTTGAGCTCTCAGTGACAGGCAGTAGCAAACCCATCCTTTCAGTGCTAAACTGGATAGGTTTGATCGAGAAATAATTGCAAGGTAATAAATAGGGAACCCCGGGATGCAATTTTTACGAGTTTGCTTTTCACAGAAGCCCACTGTAACACACATCATTGAGCTTCTACTGTTTTACGTATGTTTTCTCAGCAAAAGAAAGATCACCTCCCTTTATTGGAATAATATGGAAAAAAAAAAAACAGACTTGAAAAACCTGCAGAGATCAGCTGAGGCTGAGGCGATATTTACAAACCCTGGGATTTTACGGAGATTAAATGTCTAACCATTGGAAGTTTTCTTCCATGGGTTGTTTTCGTAGGGAAAAGTCACATATGGCTCTGTATTGATATTTCATTGTAAGAAAGAAGAGAGAAGACAGCGTGTATGCCTGTATCCCATGCTAGGAAATGGGTTCAAGTCACATATTGTGATTAGTTCAAATATTTTCACTGTCCTACAAGAATCGGAGAATTTTTCTTCTCAAAGTGTTCCATCTCAGGTAGCCTCCCCACTTCTGTTGTATTGCGGAAAGAAGAGATGTGCAGCGCTAGGCATCTGTGTCCCGTAAAACACTGCTGAATTTGCAGTCCAGAGACTAATCTCTCAGATGGCGGCGGTGTGTTAACTGTCCCCGCACTAATGGAGCTCTTCTTGCTCTCGCTCCTGGGATGATGTGACCATAGGCAACGTTACAGTTGGAGCTGTACGCCACAACAAAGGCAAATCAGAAAAGAATAATAATTCTAAAAGCAGGATGAAAAGGAAATAAGAGGATTAGACAATTTCTTCGTCTCTTTACCTTCGGCAGATTGTTCTCAAATTGTAGTCAGTGACACGATAACCATCCACTCTGTCGGGGAGAAGAAAGAGTTACAGGGGACACTGCTGGGGGAAAGCGTTGTTTTGCCTAAGGAGCACTAATGTTTTATTACAAAAATCCCAAAAGTTTAATGACTGCTCTCCTGCTTTAAAAGCAGTTTGGTTTAGAAGACTGCAGAAAACGGCAGATTTGTGCTCATTATGCTATTGATAAGCAGAGAAGCTATTTAAAATGTTTTCAAAATTCTTTTCGTCTGACAGTTTACTGATGACTCTTTTTGGATTAATGGACCATTAAGACAGGCTGTCCCCGCAGGCTCAGGTTCTGTTCCTTTCCTGCTGGCAAGTTATAGCATGATACAAGTATGCAAGTGCCAAAAGCATCTTTTCCATCTTTCTTGGTGTCACACAGTAAAGTACTGGAATGCCAAACAAACAAAACATGTTCCGTTGGTATCAAAAGCCTGCCATACTGGTACTAAAAGCTGGAACTATGAAAGGACAGGTCATTTCTAGCTCTTTGCACAGAAACTGATGTTTTGGTTATGCTTATCAAATGCATGAAAGGCTCCCGATCTGTAACTCGAGCTGAAATACAAAAGAAAATACTGAAGATGACAGCGGCACTGATGTAAAATAGCCAGCTACCTTCAGACCGTATTTTGAATCCTGCTTGGTGAAGGTCTAGTTTTCTAAAAACCCGTGTCTGGGGCTCGTTGGAAGTCACGCATGGAGACCACTTGCCTTTTTCCCTACCAGCAATACTTCTCTTCTTTCAAGGCTGACAGGCCAATAGCATCCCAGGGCGCGCTGAGCTAATGCCAGCAGTATTTCTCCTTTGTGGATCAAATAGCAGGAATTGGAATGAACCTTCCTCAAATTCTCTTTCAGGATCTCCTCCAGGCAAAACTTTGAGGTTTGCATAACTCTGAAAAATAATCTGACTTTACTTTGGCAATGAAAAATAAGCTGCTTATTTGTGCCAAGCAAAAATATATTTCTTCTTAGTAGCATTTTTTTCATTACTAATATGTCATTTCTATTTTCCCTTCTTTTTTTCTTTTTTTTTCTTTTCCCCCTCATGTTGTGATTTTCCCCTTTTTTAAGGACACTTTTCCATATACTGTTTCAGGCATGCTGAGACAAGAGTGAGATATTTGCAGTAGTCTATCAGAATGCGTGAATTTGATGTGGTCAAACAAAACATTTCAGTTAGTGGTCTGAATGTGTTGTTGAAAACTGAAGGATGATATGAATAAATGGAAAAATCAATATTCCTTTGTTTCTTGAAGTACTCCCAGAAGCCTCAATAAGGACGATCCAATCCAAAAAAGAAAATAAGCATGTCACTTTGCAATTAATGGATAGAAATGTGGTTTTAATACAAGGTAATAATTGCCAGAACAAAAGTAAAGTTTTTTTATGATCGGCGTCATTTTTGATCAAGGCAGGGAACTTCTGTGATGCTTTTCATTTTCTCCTGTGAATTATTATTTTTAGTTTGGAGCCGACTACAACCACAGAGATGTCAAGACGTACAGAGATGTCAGACGTAGGACTTTCTGCTAGCAGTTACGAGAAAGCTTAGGACCTACAAGATCCTTTGGGCAGTTTCAGGAGACGGCTTGTGTGTCCAAATTGGATATTTATTTATTAAAAAAAAAAAAAAAAAGATAAAAAAGATACTTCTCAATGATACAGCTGTGGCTGCTTCTTGCAGCAGTTCTTGTGGTGAGTTCTTTTGAAATTCTTGAATGTAGAAAGCTCCATAATGACAATCTCCAATTCCTGGTGATTTTCTAACGTTCTGGTGTGTTTCGAAATATCACAGATATGCCCTGACTTTAAACGCTCACGCTCCCCTTGTTCATGCTTTAATCTTTTTGGAAGAGAAAACAGCCTGGCTGCGCATTATGCTTTTAAATCAAGAAATGTCAGAGGGGCCATACAAAGAGGGGAGCTGCTAAGACAGGTTGGGAAGAGGTCAGGCCGGGCCACATCGATCACTAGTTACAGCTTTAACCATAGAGAGGAAAAATCACTAAGGCACAACATCAGCAATGCGCGGCTTTCATCGCACCTTTGTCAGCTCCACGGGTGATGGAGTACAGGTTGTAAGTCCTTGGTGTTAAATACGGTAATGCCCCGTGGAGTTGAAGTTAATAATAAAGAGAGGAACAAGGGAACGCGCTGTTGAACAAAAGGGGCAGGTTGGAGTGATTTATTGGGAGGGCTGAATTTCTCATTACTATGTAATAGGGAAAAAGTCTTTAAAACACTAAAAATTTTTAGGCTCTCTATGGCTAGAGATGAGTGCTTTGCCGTAAGATGAGTAGGCAGAGGATGTCCTTGTCTTACACCGCACAATGACTCTGTTGTGAAAAGCACCTATTCTCGTCTGTGTACTCTCTTCAAGCATTTACTCTCTAATCCTTCTCATAAATTAAGAGACAGTAATCACCTACTGCTTTTCAAAGTTTCCTGTCCCTGTTCGATGTCATTGTGCTTAATTCATCCTTTACACCAGGGTTAAGCCTGGCTTGCTTCTTTTAGTTCTGCCCCTATTTAATCTTCTTAATTTATGTGATGTGCTGATATTTGTTCAGAACTTTAAAATAGATATAAATAGTAAAATGGAGACATCACTGAAACAAAGAGAACCTCTGTTAGTAAGAACTGGCAAGTAATCTTTCTGTGTTCTCCAAGGAGATCACATTCGTGAAAAGGAACTGTATAAAGAGGAAAGGGTTCACTTTTTGTGTTAGATTGGTTTTTGAAGAGAAAATGGAACCCAGGAACAAGGTTTTTGGTATCTTTGCTTGGTTTTACATCACAAATACAAAGCATAAAACTCCGCACAAAGAGATGACATGATCTAAAGCATCCCTCTACTATTAGATTTCATTAATATTTTTTTTTATTAAAAAAAGTATGTTTTCAGAAGCAAAAGATGCATCATTTATTGACCACACAACACAAAAAAATCATCTCTTCGTTTTAACGCTCCGACTCATGACAGCGTTAACTGAATTAAAGACACCACTTAAAAAACATCTTCTCTATATTTCCCTGCAACCTGGCAAACCTTAGGATCGGCAGCTGCATCCATTTTTGAGAAGATGATGGCAGAAGGGACATTGACAACTCACTCAAAGGTCAATCTTGTTAACTCTCATTGCCGATCAAACTAAAATGCTCATTTACATAGCAGGTAGTGTGATCCAAGCTTGTGACAGGCCCAGCAGGGCTCCTCCAGGATCTAATTTAAGTATAACATTACAGAATGGTGACAATGGAAGATGGTGTAACAGGGTTGACCTTGGCCATGAAATGGATTTCTGCTGGTGTGTAGGAACTTCCAGCTTAGTCTTCTGATTTAAATGACCCTCTTCTCTACCAGACGCAAGCTGTTGTTGGTTGCACCGGTGGCTCTTTGTCTTGCAGTCCCCGTGTGGTTGCTGTAGAGGAACGTGCCTGCATTCCTGAAATTAATTCAATTTCGCTTACTCAGTGTCAGTTAATGAGACCAAAGGAGCTGTTTTGTCACCTCCCTAGCGTCACCACAGCTGGATTTACAGTCAGTCTGGTGGAGAAGCCGTGGGTAAGATTTGTCATTTGCCATTTCTCAAGGTCATTTTATGGGAGTTACAAAACTTTATCCCTGTAAAGCAGGCTAATTCTTACATCTCTTCTAGACCATAATTGCCAACTAAGTCTATTGTAACTGTTCAGATTAAGGAGATGTTATTTAGATTAACACTGTATGAGATTTTTTTATTGGAAGGAATGTTCACTGTTGTGCCTTCACATAACAATAAATGAGAAAGGATATATCGATTAAGCTTTGCAGCAACATTATTGGGAGGAACGGAACTTAAAATGGCAAAATAATATCTCTCTGTACAGGATCCTCAAAGGAAATAAATTAAACTGTCAAAAGTGTGGGGTTTGCTGCAATGATTATACTGATTTTAGGTTGTTGGTCAGCTGAGCTTTGCTGGTTAGGCAGGGATTTCTTTTCTGTCTTCCTAATGAGTAAAATTATACCAGCAAAACTTTTAGGTTTTTGACAGAAGGTAAGTAAGTGACATATTTCAATAGAACGATCTCAAAATGATTTGTGTGTCTCAGTCTCATGAATGTCCTTTTCAACACCAATTTACCAAAGCTGGTTTTGTAAGTGCATTAGATGTTCGGTTGCTTTTACATGTAATCTTGTAAAACAATATCAGCATAACGTACAAGGGGAACCTTATTCCTCTAAGTAACTCTTTGTGCCTTGAGAAACTCAGCGTTCCTCAAATAATCCTCAAACGCTTCATATTTCTCAAATGACCATTCTTACTTGTAATAATTAGTTCTGGAAAACATCAAGAATTACAGACTTCCAGGTTCAAGTCCTGTGCAGCGGAAATGGAATTTTTAGAGATCAGCAAAAAGGCAGAATCGTGGGGTCTTCAGAAAATAATCGGATGGTTGGTTGATGATGGTTTGCTGAGGTGATTTAATTTTGACAAATCTGAGGAGTCATTAGAAAAAGAGATGCCCATTGTTTGTCTTAGTGGATCTGGTTTTTTTGGCTGGCATTTTCTGCTTTCTGTATTCCTCGGGTCCAAACTTTACATGCTTTTTCATGTGATTGATTACACATGAAAGCAGGCACTGAAGTTTCTTTGGATGCTTAGTTACCTTGAATTTTCCTAGAAAAGAATTTAAAACTTTTGCATGTTCTAAGTCACATTTAAATAATCCAGGACCCTGATTCAGCTGTTTCAGGTCCGTTGCACACCCCAAGTGGAAGAGCCTCACACAGCCTTCTGTCGAAAACATATGGAGATAATATGGTGGGAAGTGGAACAATTAGCAGTAATCAGCCCATTTCAGCTCCTCTGAGAGCGATAGCAGATTCCTCCCCCGCTGGGGCTACTCAGATCTCGATAGACAGAGCGTCTGACTCTCAAAGTGCGATCCCATTGACTCACTTGGAAACGTAAATCTTCAGCTGTCCTGAAATCCACTACGTTTTCCAGTTATTTGGATGCTAAATTCCTCATGCATGACTTATGTGCATGGCATTGTTCTCTATAAGAGGCCGCTCTTTTGGACGTCAGAGACTCAGGTCTGTACTCATGCAGCATGAGCTACCCTGTCCATTAACCCACCTTCATTTGTTTGGAAGAATCTTCCCTTTCCTGTGATCCCAGTAGATTTTTCTCTTGTCTCCTCATTATCAGATTTCCCACATTCAACCAGAGCACATTAGGACCTTCTTTCCTCTCCTAACACTAAAAATGAGGTGTCACTCCCAAACCTTTCCCACTTCATTCATGTTTTCCTAAAGTTCTCCATCTGTGAACCTCCCTTTGCACTTGAATTTGGTCAAAGCTTGGGAACCTCTTACCTGGGCACTGCATCTCTGTCACTTACATGAGGAACAGAAATTTGTGCTTTGGAACAGAGATTTATCCTGGGCATGGAAAAACACATCAGGGCCTGAAGAGAAAGCCTCTTCTGCTGGTTGGCGCCGGAAAAGCCTGGCTGAGCTGGTGTCCCCAGGCCTGGTCACCTTGGTACAATGATATTTCTAGGCAGACCATGACCTTGTGTCTGCTCCTCCCCTGTCTTACGTGCAGGGACCATTGCCAGGGTCAGAGGGGCTGGTCAGGTCCTGGCTCATCCCTGGTGTGATCCCCTCAGGGCTGCTGAAACAGGACGATACTGGGCTGGGTTCACTGTGACCTTCACCGTGATCTTCACCGTGAGCCCGTCAGCCACCGCCAGCGGCTCTGATTGCTTCCTCTGGGCATTTTGTGCTTAACATTTTGTTATAGTGACCCCTCAAGAAAGGCTTAAATTAGCATGTCTAGTGTTAGACTGAGTGTATTTATCTTAGGCTAACATGACCACAGTTAATAATCGTGCTGTAATTGAAATTTGCCTTTGACATCACCTCCCGACTGACTAATTGGATTGTGTCTAGTTATTCTCTCTCACTAATTTTTTCTGTCTCTCCTGATCAGCCTGAAAGGTAACTGCCCAGCAGTATTAAACTAAAACCGAACGGGCCTGGCACAGAAACCAAGGCACGAGCCCATTTTTTAATCCAGAGACCTTGCTGAAGAAGTTAAGCGAATGAGGTGAACGTTTGTGCTTTGGTGCGTGGTGGAGCTCAGTGGCTTCTTGTGTCACCCAGCATTTTGGAAGCCAGTTTTGCTGTCGCTTTGCTTTCATCATAATTATTTCCATCAGGACAATATGGGTTTTAGAGGCTTCCAAATCCGAATGTTAACATTACACTCTCTCACCATCTGTAAATGAACATATGAATTGTGGAATATTAGAATTATGTTCTTGGGGTAGTTGAGAGCATATAACACACCCTTCGTAATGCTATTTATAAACACGGAGAGAGAAGTGAACGTCTCAGTTAAAACAGCCAGCTGACTATGTGGCCTACAACATAGAAAGCACTTCCCTCGTAATGTTTGCATTTGTGGGAATATTTCTTTTTCCTACACTATGTCATGCACTGATTTTAAAAGACTGATGTCTTGCACGATAGCCTGTGTGGCTGTGATGCAGCTGGCAGGCAAGCTAACGCATTCTTTAATTTTTTAATAAATAAGTTAAAATAACAGTGATTGAAACTGTGTCTATATTAAACTTGATATAAATAACCCGACATACATAAAGACAGCGATAACTTCATAACTTGAATTCACCTACAGGTTCTGTGTCACTTCATCCGTTATTCTAAAAATGTTTCTAGGGAAAAACATAGTAGCTGACTACCCGTGATTTTTCTTGGAGGGACAGAGGGGAATTTTTGTCCTTGAAGACACCTGTTAATTTCTTAGAACTGTAAAGAGCAACAGGACATCGCGTTACTCTGTGTACATACAGACTGCCTGAATAACGCAGAGATCATTTTCAATGCTGAGTTTATTTGTTCCACTACGAGAAGCCTGTGGTATTGCCACTAAATGCCTGCGTGAATTTACAGCTGGTGCAAATCAGCAAAACTCTATTGACTCCTTTCCTTAGGAGTACCTGGCGTCGTTACCAAAAGGGAAAACAACAAGAGATCAGCCGGGATCCTCAGACACAACCAGCTCCCTGTGACTTCAGCGCGGCAGCATCACACAGAAATTTTGTGTGAATTTGTCTTAAACAAGTCAAAGTGTGGGGTTTTTGCCTTACTCCAGAAATAGTATAGCCATGTCACACATGCTAGAGAAAAAAAAATATTTATAATTTAAAAGTAACATACATTACTTAACACAAGTGCTATTCCAAACATGCTGCATAAATGCATGCTCCTTGTCCTAGCAGCTGAAGCAATCCCAGTCCTCTTGGGAGAAATGGAAGTCTTGGCTAACCCTACTGTGTCCTTCACCTCCCACTCCCACCCCTGGAGTGGGGTGAAGGGATTTAGGAGAGATTTACTGTGGCAACAAGCCTAAACCCATCTATTCAATTCCAGAGCCATTTTCCCTTTTTGCAAAAGGAAAGCACACAGCCTTTCTTTGTGCACCACTTCGTGGTGTAAAACTTCTCTTGATTAAAGCACTGTATAAACGCAAGACTTTTGTACCCATGTCATTGACTGGTTATGCTGTTGGTCCATCTGCTTTATCTGCTACTTTTCATGCTGTGATCTTAAAAGCTTTCCATCATGTGATATATTTGGGTGCCGTTAGATTTATATCTGAGTTCGTTTCAGGTTGGGATTTTTTTCATATTGTTTAAGGGAGTAGGTTGCCAAATTCCCACCGCACCAATGAGAAAGTAACCTTTCCCATTCAAAAGGGGTTCTTGTGTCTCAGCTGAAGGATTTCACTCACACTAGCTAAAAACTTTCCAGTACAGAGACTATTAACATATTTACAGGCAATGGTTACAGATCAGATGCCGCTCTCGCAGGTGAATGGGATAAAAACAGGTGATAAAACTCCTTTCATTAAAATCAATATGGGAGGAACGGCTTGATTTGCAACTTTTGAGACGGAATGATAGATTCCTTTGAGTCCTGTAGTGCCCATCCTAGCCAGCTGCCATGGTAAGAAGCTATACCATAAAGGTCCATGGGCTCTATCTTGTAAATCATATTGATTTCTGTCTCCTAAACCAAGCCTAATACTTGGCTGAAAAATCACCTCTGTTAATAATATTCTTTGTCAAAAACCAGCTGGGCTTACATGTATGCTCTCTTGTTTGAGTGGAAAACTACAAAGATGGTCTGACTGATTTTCTTTCCATAAAAGTTATTTATTTCCTCTCTCCTCCATGTTTTCATGCAGTTTTTGGAATCCCTAAAGATGCCGTATCTAACTGCAGCAGGCAAATACAGTTTCTTCCCTTAATCCCCGAAGCTCAGCAACGATGTTGTTTCAAGCACCTGGAAGGCAAGAACAGGTATTGTCATTTTTCTTCAGCACAATTTAATCTTTTCGGAGTTATTAATAACTAGAGCGGTAGATTTCTATCCTGGTGTTCTGGTTTCTTTCAGAGCTTCCAAAAGGTCCCAGATTATGTAAAGTTTCAGGAGGGACTCTTGTCTCTTCCACAAAGGCAGTGCTGGAGTGTGATTTACTGATCTCATTGTCAGAACCTGCACTAACTTTTGCTCCTGTATAGCAGAACTAATGTGTGCGTAAACAATGCAGCTACTTTCATCATCGAACAAGAATAATTTATAGATTAGGACCTGTGGAGGACTTTGTTATAGTCACTGGCTTCATGAAGTAGAACCTGCTTTGAATAACCATGGTCGTTACACAGAGACGTCTCACAGAGCGATCATTAAAACTCCTGGTCACTTGCCAGGTGCCATAACAGTTCTTTGTCACCCAGTAGGACGATGGTGCAGTGTAACTAAGCAGCCCAAGATTTGTTTTCTATATTATTTTCCCTGTTTTGTTGCCTCTGGCAAGCACCTTGCTGTTGACTGCACACCTACACTCTTCGGTAGAACTTGATATGCTGAATCTGTCTCATGTTCATCCAATCTCTGCCATGATTAGTATTTGCAAGAACCGTACGTGCCAGGAGTGAGTTAGTGTTTGCATAAACGATATAAGTTAATCAGAACTAGGAAAGCTCAAGGCTACCAAACTGACTTGGCTTAGCGACAGCCTATTAATGTAAAATGCAGACCACGTTAATTGTTAAATATGCTGGTTATTCTTTCCAGTTCTCATCACACTAAACCCAGCTTTAGAGTAAAGGAATGAATTCAACTTCATCTTTAAATGGCGATACTCCTATTTTAACGTGCGGGTATTCCTAATCTTCCTGTCTCCCTTCTTATCGTTTGTGTATACTCTCCCATTCTTCTTGAGACAGTAAATGCTGTATGAAGCACTGTAACAGAACGCAGTGGTTGCTTCTCCTGCGTTGCTCTAGGCGGGTTCTGTGACCTTAGCATGTTTCCCTACAGCTGCACAGAGCTATCCCTTTTCTGCAATACTTCTGAGAAGTCGTTCTCTAATTTTTGTCGTTTTTTGGAATTTAATACTTAAGGGAACGCACAGTTTGTTGCGCTGAACATGGCAGTTAAAAATTCTGTGAACTTCACAATAGTATCAGACCCAGTTGAATGTTTGGATGCCTTACAACTTGCTACATCCAAGTCTAGGACATGTTCTTTGGTGCAAATCCATTAATATAATGGTAGAAACTTATTTAGTTATAGGTACCTAGAGCTATTTCCTTTTTGGAGTACAGATGTTAATAGGGATTGCAAAAAAAAAACTAAGTCATGTCTTTAATTTGTTGTAAAAATAAAACGCTCCTCCCTACCTTTTCATAACACGATACCCTGTGCTCTTTCCAAAGTTCTATAAATGGTCTTAAAAAGAAAAGCCTGAATCCGTGAAATGTGGCGGGTTCGTTTAACATCTGGAAGTACTCTCATGGCTGTCTTCACTTGCTTTCAAGACAGTGAAAAACCAGGCTGTAGGATTTCTTGATGTTCAGTCAAGGAGCACCTAGTAGCATCATTGCTAGTAAATAGAAGATTAAATTTTCTACACTGGAGATTGATGTTTTAAAGTTTGGGTTTGGGCATTTCCTGAGGGCCTGTTACTAATGCATAATGTTAGGAGCTATTTGTTTTTACTTTGTAACCAGAGGAGGCAATCTAATGCTCATTAGGTAATCTTTATTGGACCATCTCCGCTGTATTTATACTGCATAGTACCCTTATTACATGCTTAGTTCCGTTTATTTCATCTGTTAAAATTAGATATTTCCACTGTATTCAAAAAGCATCCATGTTCTTGGCGAGCAGGCACAGATTTTGAAGCTAACCGTTAGAAACTGTTTCTAAAGCAACTTTTTATACAGTTCACTATTCCCATGTCTTCTGCTCAGGAGCCAGAGCTCGCCATGCTGGTGGTACCAGTGACCCAAATGGAAAATCAAGGGAAAAAAACCACAGTGACAACAGTGATTTTAAATAAAGTTAAAAAACCCCACAAAAACCAACCAAACAAAACCAGGTAAGAAAGTAAGCATTCGAACATTTCATTTTATATAACAAAATATGAAGATATTAAAAGCTCCACATTCAAAGGGCCCTTTGCATGTTCCTTTTAATAGTGTTGGGGTATGGGCTCTGGCTGCTTTTTGGTTCTGATTTTCAAAAAAAAAAAAAAAAAAAGAAAGAAAGAGAAAAGGTGAGAGAAAGAAAAAGAAAGGAAGAAGTTCTGGGCATTTTTAACAGTTTAATCCCCTCTTTTGACATTTGCCACGTACTGCCTGGATTTGCAGTCCATTCGGAGCGCTGTAGTGAAATACCAGCTATACAGAAGAAATAGGTCGTTAGTGTGCTCACAGCTAGCTGACTTGAAGAAATGGCTGGAAAAAACAAAGCTTTCAAGTAAATACGTGAAAAAAAACAAATAATTTTTCAGACACTTTGTATAGAAAATGTCCAGAGGTTTACACAGAAGGCACTGAAAGACACCGCTTGAGTCCTTTTTGTTATATTCAGGTTTTAAATGTCTTTTTTTTGCATTTTTTCAGCTAAACCAATAAATGCAGAGTAAAAGTGAAGACATTCTTCCTCTGCGGGTATTTCAAGGGAAAAAAAAATCTCGTCTACGTTTCAATAGGTTTGCTGCGTTCACACAGCACCGAGCCTACAGTGTTGGCACTGGCACCGCGGCCGTGACTGGCGTCTTCTAGAAGCTCCTTTTCACATACGCCATCCATATAGATATCAACTTTACTCATCGCAGATAAAAGGTTGGTAGAAAACTCTGGGTTTGTGCAAGATCCTGCTGGGACAAATTCAAGAGTACGCTGTTTAATAATTACGTGCTCTTGGATAAAGCACCAAGATTAAATCAGTGAACTAGAGGATATTGAAGCATAGGAAAAAATACCATGGGCATAAAGCAAGCTGCCAGATGGACTTGACCTTCACAGCTGTGTGCTGAACCTCCTGCTGCGGCAGGCTGCTGGACACGTTAGACCCAGGGCGATGACCCTCAGTCGATTTCACAACGGCCATCAGATCCAGCCGATGCTCTTGTCTTATAATAGTTTAACTAGTGACCTGAAGATGGCAGTCTCCATGTTGCACGGCCGATATCTAAAATAACAGAGACTTCCTGTTTATCTGTGAAGAGTTCCAGCTTTCCATGCTGAGCTTGTTTTCTCCTGAAGAAACTAATATAAGCAGATACGGTGGTGGTGTGTTAATCCTATAGTCAGCTGGAGGCCTTGCCATACTGACAAATACAACAGACTTCACCAGAGTTATGAGGAATTTCTTCCAGGAATTCCTCCCGAAATGGAAGTAATGGTTCAGGATCTCATGACCTACGCTGTGAACTCAACTCATATCATTACTGAAAGAAGTTTGTTTGTGGAGATTTTCTTTGTATTTACTATTCCAAACAAAGGAAATTCTTTGCCGTTTTCTTTCATTGCAATATTTTCTTGGGAGATTCATTTGTATATTTTTACTTTCTTTTTGTTTGTCTGTTCTCTAGGAGGCACGGAAGAAATTTAAAACAATGTATGAACCAGGCTTTTCCTTCTCAATGTGACATGCTAGTCTTCAAAGGACGCTCACGTACGTGCACTTGGGACTCCACTGTTAAGCCAGAATTCTCAGGAAGCAGTCACAGATTCAGGGCTGGTGAGTTTTGGGGTGTCCCATTGGAGACAAAAGGCTTGGGTTATCAGATGATACAGCGACTACTCACGTCCTTAGCATTTTCTTTGCGAAAACCTTCTGAAGACAACTCTTTCAAATTGAAAAGTCTTAATAAACGCATCACTTGACAATACTGATTTACCAGTATAGTTTTGTCCTTTCCAGCTGCAATATGCTATATGGTCTCAAAAGTGAGTGATTTATTAGTTATTTTGATATGTTCTCATGGCTGTTCTATATTTTTATATTCTGGTGAGGGCTTATGGTGTGGAACTGTCAGAAGCTTTTCTACACATTCAGAAAAAAGCCCGGCAAGGGATTCCCTAGTGACTGCTCTATTCGTTCTTGAATAGGATGATACAAATACAGCATTTCATAGCAGTGCGTGGCACAGCGACGTGATAAGACAGTTCTTCCCGAGGCTCCCAGTTCACCATAAGTGGTGGTATGGAAGGGATTTGGATCCTTTCTCACAGGCAGCCACTGGCGGGTTTTGTAAAGCGGTTCAACTTTGTGGACGTAAATGTTCCCCCCAAATTCTTTTTTAAATGAAGATTTTGGACAGAAATTAGATGAGCTAATCCTTATAAGTTATAACATATGCCATACCAAGTAGAAAGTAACATATTAAAACTTTGGAAGCCCGTTAAGATCCATGACATTTAACCCAGTTTAATTTTTTGAAACAGGATTCCTCTTTTATGAAATAACAGTCAATTCAGCTTTTCCAGCGTTATGCCTGTGTGTAATGGAATCATCCATCAGCGTGACTGATGATCGTCCAGGGCTTAACGAAGGAGGTTCTAGCAATTATAAATCCCGATTTGTGAGCAAACCGGCAGACTTCAGGAGAGCCCAGCTCTAGCTTTGTACCACGTCAGGTATCCCTACACACAGAGATGTAATTTAACAACCCAGAGCCAGAGGCTTTGGTGCAGAGATACCCGAGATGACACTAGTCAGATGGATCCTTTTGTCCGGCTTCTAAGGCTTCATGTCTCGTGGGAGCATTACCTTAGGTCTCACTGCACACTTCTCAGCTGCAGAGCGTGGATGGGCCTCGTTAATTCCTGGAAATAATATCAGCCAGAGAGCAGAACTTAAAGAAACCTTTTTTCTAGGTTTCGGAGACTGAATTCAGTCTGGATTTGTGGCAGCAGTAGCAGCAGAATAGCAAGATTTTGATTCAGTCTAGAAAAGCGGTTGTTCTTAATCAGTGCCCTCCTGCTGTGTTTAGGGCCTATGTCATTATGGCAGCGTAACAGGGATTTCTGCTCCATTTTATTCCACACTGGCCTGCTAATTAAAGGTGTTCAGCTGAAAAAGAAACTAGAAATCTTTTGTGAAGACAGGGGGTGGGTAATTCTTAAAGGTGTTCTTTTTTAAAAAAACCCAAGCTCTTAGGTGGTAAAATGGAAGGGTGCTGTACACTGGAAAGGGGACGTGGACAAAGGATCCTGGAAAGACACAGCCCCAAACTGAAAAGCAGAATTTGGGTAGAAGGAACTTGACTGTGCTACTGTTTTGCTATATCTATACATCCCTTATGTAGATATAAGTAGAACGTAATCGACTGTGGAGCCTTCCCGCAGCTGGTGTCTCTGAAGGGCTGAACGAGAGCTGTCAAACAGGACACCACAATAGGAAGAAATACGGGAGAAGGTTCTTAGGTTCTTTGATGTAATAGTGGCATCTTGGCTTTGGTTATTCTTTTTTTTTTTTTTTTTTTTATTTACCCCCCCAGTCCTGAAGCCCTACAATGTCAGGGTGAGATCTCTGAGGAAAGGATACTGAACAGAGGAGGATGGTTGCAAAGGAGTAGGACTGCAAGTGTGTGCCAGAGAAATGGAAGAGCGAGAGTGCTGGAGTCTACAGGTGTTCAGGAAGATGAAAGCAGAAGAGCCTGCCATGGAGGACCACAGACACAGCAGCCTGGTGCATGACATTCGGTTCCGGGTATAATGCCACCTCCTGTTTTCCCTGATATTGCCGTCTACCAAGTGAACAGGGTAGAGCAGCTTTTTGAGGGGTGTGTGGCAGCGTGGTAGAGTCAGGCACAAGTGAAACCAGTCTCAGCTCACGCTCTGATCTGGCTTGGTGACCCGAGGCTCAGTTGCTGTCCACTCGCTGGGCTGTGAACAGGTTTAAACTCACCCGTGTAAGACTTTGAATTTATCAAGTAGAATCCTCCAAATTAACAGATGTGTTCATTGTAAGTGTAGCCTGTTTAGCTGAATTATTAGCAATTCATTATTTATTTGGCAGCACCACTCAGGAATACCAATACGCCCTCTTTTACTGAATTTTTCCTTGTGGTGGAAGCAGGACCGGCTTACCCCTAGATAGTCTTGACAGGTCCAGAGTGACCTTCCAGAGGGACGAACCGTGACCCGCTTTGCCTGCTGAGGCGCCATCACAAAATCCCTGGCCATTTCCCACCTGCTGTAAATGACACTAAAGGCAGAGCTGACACAACAGTTTACTAGAAGACATAATTACAGGTCCATTTTTCTTCATTAGATTAACGTTAAACATAATCTATTACAGAGGTTCCATTCAAGGAACCAGATGGTAAATGCAAGGTAATACAGATACAGATTAAACAATAGTGGCAACAGCTGCTTCACACAAAGCACAAAACTTGTAGGTGCTAAATGTTCTTTAAAACTTTGCTTAAATCACAGAAAACAAAATCTTTTCTTAGATGTGTCTCTAAATTTGTTCAGATGCAAGGTACTTCATTGAAGCTACAGGGGGAAGGGCTCCCAAGATGTCCTTCTATAAAACTTCAAACTCCGCTCTACTAAATGTTTTGAAGATTTTTCTTGTAATTTCTGGTTTTACTGAGTTACAAGATCAAACAAATAAATTGCTTGCGCGGGGAAGCCAAGTGGTTAGATCGCAAGAGTTGAAGCTGAGGGGTCTGGGCTTTTCCAGTGGGAGGAACTGCTGTCTTAAGAATAGTACAGCAAGTTTTGTTTTCCTAAGAGAAACCCAGAGAATTCAGCTTCCACATGACAGGGTGTGAACTGCTGTGTGAAGCAACATATTCCCCCCCCACCCCCAGCTAAACTTCTAAACGCAGCCTGCATCAAAAATCCTTTCTTCTTCACGTTGCTGATATCTGAATAGCCATTTAGTTCCTTATGGTACTCATAGCCTCCATCACAGGAAGATCAACCAAAACTCTTGTACCTGTATGACTGTTTCTTTCCCATGGGGCTGTCCCTGGCAAAATGGGCAAACTTGGTTTAGGACCATATGGGCAAACTGTTTCGGAGCAGCCAGCGAGAGAATTTCTAGAAAAAAGGGCAGCAGAAGGGCATCCCCCCTTCCTTGTTTGGCTCGATAAGCAAGTGATAAAATACTCTTGTTAAAAACTTGACTTTTCCTTTATATTGAAACAATATCCAAGGGAATTTCCACATTTATTTACTGTAAAAAGAAAAAACCCAGATTCAGCCAACCTGTGCCCTGGAAGACCCAGGCTGTGGCCAGGTGGGAGAGACAGAGGGAGACAGGCTCTGGGACTAGACCATGATGTCTGCAAAAATCATCTGCTAGATAGTTGGATCTTCCCAAGTATTATGTGCAAATCATGACCCCAAGCTCCCTTGAAAATATTACAAATGTAAGTCAAGGAGCAGCTCGAACAGGGAGAGCTTGTCTTTTCTGTTTGTTTCCTTTTTAGTCCGCTCCCCTCATTTTCTCTTTGCTTTCTCACCTCCCCGTCTTCCTTTTTGAGGTATGTAAATTCATACAAGTGTATTTATACTTAAGCAAACAAAACCTCTTGCTTTGAAAATATTAAATATTCAAATATCTGGGGAAGAAAAGCCAGTGAGTGGATGTTATGTGCTGAAACAAAATAAAGCAAGACAAAGAAACTCTAGATTTATTACAAAACTAAAAGCCCAGAGCAATGCCTGCAAAACAATTTGCTTTAAGTACAGTAATAATTCCTGGAGGCAGATTTTATGAGCCCTTTACACATGAGTTGCACTTCAATAGCGAAATGGAGCTCAGTCTAGCGAGGAGGTGCAGCTCCAATGTTTAGAGCCAGTAGGATCTGGCTAGAAAACGGGCCTTTCTGAGTCACTGCAGAATCTAGCAGTATTACTCTGCAACTTTTCAAACACACAAGAGCATGGAGTTTTCAGTTACATATTTTTGGAGTTAACAATGAGACACCACGTTCTTGGAGGAATAAGAGAGATGGAGTTGTTCAGCCTGGAGAAGAGAAGGCTCCAGGGAGACCTTAGAGCCCCTTCCAGTCCCTAAAGGGGGCCTACAGGAAGGATGGGGAGGGACTCTGGATCAGGGAGTGTGATGATAGGACCTGGGGTAATGGTTTCAAACTGAAGGAGGGGAGATTTAGATTAAGAATCAGAAGAAATTCTTTCCTGTGAGGGTGGTGAGCCCCTGGCCCAGGTTGCCCAGAGAAGCTGTGGCTGCCCCATCCCTGGAGGGGTTCAAGGCCAGGCTGGACGGGGCTTGGAGCAGCCTGGTCTGGTGGGAGGTGTCCCTGCCCAGGGCAGGGGGGTGAAACCAGATGATCTTTAAGGTCCATTCCAACCTGAACCATTCTATGATTTTATAGATATTATTTTCAAAACACCTGCAAACTTGCTGTCCATTGATTCAGGGAGCTCACCTGGGTGAAGTCTAACTCATAAGAAAAAAATAATTGGCATTTAGCTAGGTTGGGTCTGTGATTCCTGTGGCACAGCATGACCACAGGGGGGCAAGGACGGAGGTGCCCGTAGTGCTGGAAAGAAAGGGAAGGTGGGATGGCAGCGTAGCCTCCGTGGGAGCACACCCCACTGTAGTGCCCGATTGCTGGTTCACACCGAATCACTCTTGAGTTTCTCTGAAGAAAGAGTCCAACTCCAAGTATTTTCCTACCCCCCCCCACCTTGTTTTTCTTCTCCCCTATTCCTTCTCCAGTTTGTGAAAGCCCTGCTTGAAATTTCTTATAATCCATTTTTCTTAGGTGGGTGTTTTTCATATATATAACATTGCACTGTTACAAATAATAAATTCTTTCCCTTCCTTAACAGCCTCTAGCACATATAATTTTGGCTAGCAGCTTGAATAAACACGTCCCTTCCCATCAAGGCTGCATAAACATATTGGGTGCTGCCTGATCCAAGACACCTTTACTCTCTCTTAGGCATTTGTACAGTCTACTGCAAGATGCCTTGGAAACTTTGGCGTTTCCATCATAACTGAGAGTGCTAACTCCAGATATTTAAAGTATAAGCACTCTTTCTTTCGCAATGTCTCTCATATTCCACTTGGAAAGCAATCTCATCACTATTTATTTTATGTAAGCCCCACTTCAAAATGAAATAGGACTATGCATTCTCCTCGTTTATTTTTTCCTGACTTGCTTTTGTTTTCTGTGCTGTTTGTCCTGTTTTTTCACTTGGCATGGATTCAGTAATTTTTTATTTATTTATTTATTTTTTTAATTTACCCCCAAAGCTACAATGCTAAAAGGCCCCAGAGGATGTGGGTACTTGGCTGGAAAGACACCGGCGATGTGGAAGCCCTACTCTTCTTTGTTAGAGAGTTAGCAGAAATACGTTTTGCTGGGATTTTCAAAGGAAACTACAGGGCTGTAGGCACCAGCTTCCTATGAGCTACCTCCAATCCCTTCGCTTCCTTTGAAAACCCTAACATATGCATTCAGCGCATGTAGATTTTGCCATAAGTACTTCATGACTAATCGTAAAGGTCTAAAAGGCATCTTGTGCTAGAACTTTGCTCGTAAGACGTGATGCTGCTCACTAGTCCCACTGTGCTCACGAGCAGTGGGAATAGGGACACTTGGCATTGCCAGGTCTCTTCTAACAACCACCAGCGGGAACGTGCAGCGTTGCTCTGGGAAATACTTGCAGCGTTGCTCTGGGAAATAGAGTCTCGAATGGAAGAACTGTTATTATTTAAATTGTTCTGGAATTAACCAAATAAATGTTTTATCCAGTCTAGACTCTTCGTGCCATAGGTGGTGCAGTTTACAAATGTTATAGTAAATTACCTGAAAATTATTTCTGGATTTCAAAGGTGGTTTGAAATTTTCTCGTTGCTAGGTTTAAGTCAAAAATTTTGGGAATGAAAAATAAGTTTTTGAAAACCTTTTTTGAGGAAAACGTGTTCAGCTCGGGGTGGAGATTTTGCTAGTGGTAAGAGACCAGACTAACCAATACCACTCCTGGCTTGGTCATGATGGTGAGGGACCCAGATTTTGTCCCTTAAGTATTTATAGAAAGCAGAACAGATCCAAAAAAAGAAAGTACCAATCCAATAATCTAATGGTAGAGTACCACAATAGTAGTCAAAGAACTTGAACCCATCTCATTTACAAGAACAATCTAACAATGGGGCAATCATCATCCCTGTTTGTTATTTTCAACCATTAAACTATCTCAGTTTAATCCCAGAAGCTCCTCTGTCCCCGCAGAGGAACCCAGTGACTGCTTCTTTTTGGCCATCCTACGCTGAGGACAGCGGAGATGGGACCCAGACACATCTAATACTTCACATGCGAACAGGTCAGATGAAATGAGTTAAACGAGGAGACCATTTAAAATGCCTTATCAATGCATTGCCTTTGAAGTGTAAAGAAACCAAAACTAGAATTTAAGGCATAATTGCTTAAGAAATTAGCCAGCAACTCATTTGTGTTATTATTAATGGCACCTTTGAAAGGACAGTCACACCCAAAACGAGCTTTGCACTGCACACGCATGTAGAAAGACAAAGTCCCTGCTCAAATAGCAAACAAGTGAAAAGTGTTTATTTCCTTGTCTCTTTATTTTAGACAATGAATGTTTCAAATGGAGACAGTGAGGATTTAATTCCAGTCTCCAGTGCTACCTACAATATTGAGATGTACTTTTCTGTATAATTCTGCATTCCTGGAACACAAGGAGCATTTTAGATTTATAGTTGCCTGAAAAACTCCTGATGGCTCATTGCCACAAATGATTCATTTTACTATCTGTCCTAATAAATTTTTTCTTTTTTTTTTTCTGTCACTAATTTTCTTTCTGGTTGCACCATTATTTGAACTTATATGTTGCAGTGATTAATTAGTATGTGTTTTGTTCGGTTTGAGCCATGAACAGTTCTGGCTACATGGAAGCTCTTCCCATTGTCCTCATTTTAATTAAACTACTCCAGTTTGTACATTTCAGTAGATTTTATTAAAACAAAATCTCATATTGGAGATGATATTTTTCCTGTCAGACAAGGAGAATCTGACTTTCTTAGATATTCCAAGAATAGAGGAAATCTTTAAATTCTAGTCATCTCGGATCATCACATCAGCTCGGCCAAACCCACTCAAGACACCCACATGGGATTTTGGCAGAGTTGAGGTGCTTACTTCCGAGAATAGTTTGCTCCTCCTCTTGCATGGACTCCCAGGTGTCCAGAATTATTTACACTTCAGCAACTGTCCCATCACTTTGGTCCTACTGTTGTCTTGTGAAAATGAAGAGTAGAGCTCTGCCCTGCTCGGAAGCACAGATGCGACGGTAGAGCTCCAAGAACATCCCAAAAGGTCCTATTTTAGCAGACAGCAGGGTCAAAAGCTGTGCTGGGTAGGACTGGTGTAAACTGTGAACTTCTCCAGTTGAACTCCAGTTATGGCTCTGACCAAGTTCTTCGGACCAAAACGTTCCAGTGTTCACTAATTTTGTGGTATGTCAGATTTCTGACCAATGGCCCTAAGTTTGAGTTACAGAAGTAAAAAAAAAAAATAAAAATCTACAGCTTCACCTGAAGGTGGCAAGAGCTGCAGTTCCCTGCTTCATAGCCCCAGAGCTGTTGCCAGCTGTTGAGAGTACCTTAACTGCCTCCTGCCTCTGGGGCACAGTTTCTTCCAAGGCTTTGGCTGGATTATGTTTATGTTATTGTTTGTAAGATCGAAACGTTGATTATATCAAGTATTAGAAAAAAATCTTAATGAGGTTACAAATCCCTTCTAGCTAAGGACAACTATGTAGAGCCCGTGAGCATATTTCTCCAGGAAACTTCTTCTTACTTTGAAATACACTGGTGTCTTTTAAAGTACAACTTCTACAGGAGATATTTCTTCCATGGTATTTTTTTTTTAATCCACAGCTTCTGAGTGTTCTGCTCGTTTTTTGCGTTCAGCCTTTCCTGCCAGCCGAAAGCAGGAGCAGCATCAGGAGCAGCCCTATTTGGAGCAGTCGTGTGCTCTTGCATACGCGAGGAGTGAGCGGCGCTGGGCGAAGGCCGCAGCCTCCGACGTGCTCCCCATCCTGGTGAGCTTTGTTGACTCAGGAGCACGTGCACAGTAGTTCTGTGGCAGGTCCACAAGTCGGTGCAGAGACAAATTGCCTTGCCCAGTCAGCTCCCCAAATTAAAAACTGAGACTGGCAGTACATCAAGTACCAGAATTTGTTCCAGATTTAAGCAAATGCATAATGGCAGGTGTACAATGGAATTTAGGTCAGGCAGGCAAGAGAGATCAACAGCGCAGAGCCACAGGCTCTAATTCGAACTAATCAAGAGACCGGCCAGAGTTTTAGTCCTGGCAATTGAAGTGGCAAACTGAGAATAATTACATGTTTGGAAAAACATCCCCTTGGGCGTTCACAGTCAGCCCAGATCACCAGAAATGATTGTGATAAAAAACGTAATGAAATAACCAGGTTGGCTGGTAGCGGCTAGAACATCTATTGCAACAATCATAAACCAGGCTCTGCAGAGAGATTTCGGGGGAAGACTAGAGGATTAGTGAAGACCTAGCGTGTGTGTTGAAGCGCAGCCATTTAGATATTTGGGAAACTAGAAATTTTGAAAAAATCCTATATAAGAAAAAAAAAAAAAGAATCTCTCACATTAGATTTAACAGAGCACTCAGAGAAAAAATATCTTCATTTCTATGACTGATGTCAAATATTTAAAAGTAGTTGTTTGGAAAACTACCGTTTATTTCAGGCAGGTGTTCAGCGATGTCTTCGCAGGAACATGAAGATGTCTGCAGAAATCTAAAGCACATAAATTAAAGGAAATACCCTTGGGGTTAAGAAGTAGGATGTAATGTAAATTATTCATAGTTGGAAATTAGTAATTAGTCACTCGGTGACAGAGGAGACAGGAAGCCTAGACAAAGTGTTCATTAAGAGGTTGTAGGCCCTTTTTCAGGCAGGCTGCAAAGTGATAACTAGAGTTATCGGCCAAAGAAAAGCCCACAACACACCCAGTTAAGAAGAGGTTATCTTGCAGGAGCAGATTGTAAGTCAGAGAGTCTCATAGCTGTGTGAATGAAGCTGCGTTCTCCATGGACCCAGACGGAAGTTAACTGAAGAGATGGAGATATTGCCCATAGGTGAGCTGCCAAACCACTGATCAATGAACGGGGAGTCACGGAATCACAGAATCACAGAATGGTTTGGGTTGGAAGGGACCTTAAAGCCCACACAGTCCCACCCCCCTGCCCTGGGCAGGGACACCTCCCACCAGACCAGGTTGCTCCAAGCCCTGTCCAGCCTGGCCTTGAACCCCTCCAGGGATGGGGCAGCCACAGCGTCTCTGGGCAACCTGGGCCAGGGGCTCACCACCCTCACAGCAAAGAATTTCTTCTGATACCTAATCTAAATCTCCCTTCCTTCAGTTTGAAGCCGTTACCCCGTGTCCTATCATTACACTCCCTGATCCAGAGTCCCTCCCCATCCTTCCTGTAGGCCCCAAAGTCATCTGCTCCTTGAAAGATGTCCCTTAGCTCATGGAAGTCATCTAAGTCCATGGCGTCACTCATTTAGGAGCCTGTGAAGCACACAGACACCTAGCACTGGGGTGCCACTGGTTAATATTGTACTATTATTCACTTTGAGCACTTTGGGGCAGGGGCCATAGTGACCTAAGGACTTACACGGTGAGTACTTACTACTTATGGGGCCCACGTGCTCACTGGGGACTGTAGATATCTGCTCCTGGAAAGGAAACAGAATGAAAATATTCAACTAAATCAGGAAACTGGGAACGTGTGACGATCCAATCGATACAATTTATGGTAAGAAATGTAATGAACAGAGCTGGACAAAAAGAAACCCCAATTATTTCACACATTAATCTTGATGTTTTAACATGCTTAGAGGAGTTTTGTTATTTAACTATTTTTTTGGGAACTGCTTCGGTAAAGATTTTGTTTTAAAATAGAAAAACTAGAAAAATGCAACAAAACTAAAAACCTTTACTAAAATAAATAAATACATTTAAATAAAGAAATGTATTGCCCAATAGAAAGTTACAAAAAATTTTTAACTTTTGTGGCTAAGCTTTAGGAAAAAAGTAACTTTGAAAAAATGGCTTTAAAAAATCTGCAAATTTTTCATTTTAACCTGAAAATGCACTTTTATTAAAGGAGATTATTAGTTACATGTATATCATATGTAAGTTCATTTAAGCTGTTAAATTATTGCAGCAACTTAGTTTCATAGGTTCAATCTCTGCAATAGATTTAGGGAAATATGACAGAGAACTACTTCCTAGGGGACGGGGACCGTTTGAACTCTCCCACAAAGGATCCTAACAGATCAGAGAACTGTATTTTCGGGTTTGGTTTTTTTTTCAGTAGAAGAGAAGCTGTACCCACTCTGAGAGTGGCTCGAAAGCAGCCCAGCAGAAAAGGACCTGGGGGTGTTGGTGGACAGCCGGCTGAATATGAGCCAGCAGTGTGCCCAGGTGGCCAAGAAGGCCAACAGCATCCTGGCCTGTATCAGGAATAGTGTGGTGAGCTGGACTAGGGAAGTGATCATCCCCCTGTACTCGGCACTGGTGAGGCCCCACCTCGAGTACTGCGTTCAGTTTTGGGCCCCTCGCTACAAGAGGGACATTGAGGTGTTGGAGGGTGTCCAGAGAAGGGCTACAAAGCTGGTGAGGGGTCTGGAGGACAAACCTTATGAAGAACGACTGAGGGAGCTGGGGTTGTTTAGCCTGGAGAAGAGGAGGCTGAGGGGAGACCTTATCACCCTCTACAACTACCTGAAAGGAGGTTGTAGAGAGATGGGGGCTGACCTCTTCTCCCTGGTGACAAGTGATAGGACGAGAGGAAACGGGTTCAAGTGATGTCAGGGGAGGTTTAGATTGGGTATTAGGAAACATTTTTTCACTGAAAGGGTTATTAAACATTGGAATAGGCTGCCCAGGGAGGTGGTGGATTCACCATCTCTGGAGGTGTTTAAAAAAAGGGTAGATGGGGCACTTAGGGACATGGTTTAGAAGTGGCTTTTGTCAGGGTAGGTTAAAGGTTGGACTCGATGATCTTAAAGGTCCCTTCCAACCTCAGCAATTCTATGATTCTATGATTCTATGACTTTATTCTGTGTGCATTACATTATCATGGGTTTCACCCATGGCTGTTATTCCTCGTGCTGGGAGAAGCAGGAAAACGGAATGAGTGTTGGCGGTACGGTTCTTAGTGCTGGAGTAAGTTTAACAACCGTGTGTATTTGTTACCTGAAAATTCTCTGAGGGCTTGTTCCATTTAAGGTGGGGGTTTTTTTGGGGGGTATATACACGTGAGAAGACTACTCAAAGCCCAAAAGCATTTGAATGATGTGTGTGTCAGAGAGATGGTGTCAACCATTGACGAGCTCTGCTTCCTTAAACTTCAGCCTTTACCCCTAGAAAAGCCCAAGGCAAAGCACTGCAGAAGATGGTTGAGGGCATTTTTATGCTATGGGACTTAATTAGCGGCTTGTGTTGCAATTTGTGTTTATTTTGTGGAAAGGCAAGCCATAAGGCTCCTTCTTAGCACGCTGTGTGTAGACTGTCTACATCTTATACAGAAGAAAAAAAAATGTATACAAGATTGAGGGCAACTACAGTACACAAGGAAACTGTGTTAAATTAGGGCACATATCCAGGTCCAGAAAGGGTTTCAATGGAGTGGAAAAAAGCAGGAAAGAAGATTAAGGAGACATAAATAATTATCAAGCGAATTTTTGGCATGTGGACGCTCTCGGGACAGAGTCAGTCAAACAGCTTATTTGAACTAAAGTTGGCCAGTTTTTGCTATACGAGGAGCATAGCAGTGAGGATCATTTTTACAGGCCAGAGGGAGGAAATGAGAAGATTACACAGAAATCAACAGAATTGGAAAAATGTAATAATATAGAATTCTGACAAATGCTGTTTTAAAATGCATTCACTGATTTAAAGGCCCTTACCAAAGCTGCGTATGAATTCATAAGCTACCAAGCATTTGAATAAGAGACCCTGGGGTTTTACTCATAAAAATGTGCTGACATGGTTGGGTCAAATTTTTTTCCATTAAGTTTAACGATAGAATCAGAATGTACATCCATGCATGGCTTGAAAAGAAAAATGTCCAATTTGGGAAGTCTGGTACCAGCCAGTGAATGAGATGAAGAAAATAAGAACTTAACATAGGGAAAAGCTCCTGGTTTTCTCCCATAAAAATGAGTGATCATACCGTCAGCAGCAAACGTGATGCTATTCTAGTGGATGCTAGAAGTATTGCGTTGCATTTACTATGGGAATGCAAAGTTGTTGACAAAGCTACACATATTTCCTTCCTCCTGAATGTATTTTTTTTACTGTGTTTATTTTTTAAACAAAGATATCACTTGCAGATAGCAAAGAAGAAATGGAGTCAAAGAAGTAATTGCGGTCAGGCACCTCAAATTAGCCATTTTCTACCTTTTTTTAAGGTAAATGGACCTGATCGCAAAATGCTAATTTGATTTTAGTTACCCTAAAGGCTTGCGGATACACAGAGTGCTGGTTCTGACCCGTCATGCCCTTTTACTTCGTGATCCCTTGAAAGCACGTAGGCACGTCTAAGCAACAAGCGCAGACAACCGTGTTTGCTCCACCTGAGACCAACCTGGCTAGACATAAGCCTGCTTTAGACCAAAAACTGGGCAGCCACATTAGAGCTATCATAATCCCTTGGGTTTGTATTAGTGCATCTACGTTGTTGCCAAAGACGATGTGGTTTATGGCTGGCTAGGCCAGAAGATAGGCCAAACCATGACTGTCTGCACCAGTTTGTGTAGACTCATTTTTAAGAGAACATATTGATGGGAGCTCTTATTTGTGGTGCCACCAGTTTTACAGCCGTTGGTTTCTTCATAGCCTTGTGCTAGTTTAAAATTGCTTTTATTCTCTTCAAAGGAGAAGGAACACAATAGCAAATTTTATAGGAAACATGTAAGACTGTACACGCTACCGTAAGGACAGGCATTTATTTAGCTACTATAGTGACCGCAATTAAAATAAACCTGCAGCCCAGCTTTAAACCTGGGAGTATAATTATGATATTCAAAGTCCTCAGTAAGATAATCGAAATACCATTTAGTTGTGTAAATAATGGTCATGTGAAGTGCAAATGAGCACTTGAGCATTTAAATACCCAGTATCTCTACAGAACGGCAGATGGTCAAGGGGGCAGAACCATTATCTGCGCCAGCAACTCATACTTTCTTTAATCGATTTGTTCCAGAACGCAGTTATGCTAGTACTACGCCTTACAATCTCTTATCAGAACTATGGTATCAAGTAGATATTATTCTCTGAGAATGAGCCCTCTATTGGGTCCAATAACCAGAAACCCGTTAAAACACTTGGACTGCAAAAAATAATTTTCCAGAACTTACCTTTTCTCAAACCTGTAAACATTGTACAGACCAAAATGTACCATTCCTCTGATGTTCTGAGACATTCATGTAATGGCAATTTAAAGTTCAATACCCTTGGTCTAATCATTATATCATGAAGGAGGTAGAAATCTTGATGAGAAGTTGCTTCAGGATTTTTATTAATTGATCGTATCCATGTAAGATAACCATGTATCTCCCATTTTCCAGCATAGAATATTTCACATGAGAAAACTGCTAGATGAACTACCATTCTGGTCACCTGTGACATTTCTTCTTTATGTAACTGGAAATGATCTGAAGAATGACAATGTGGCAATCATTTTCAGCTCCCACATGGGAAACCATCAAATCAACTAGGACTCTTCCAGAAAAGAGGCAGCCGACAGTGGTAATGACAAGGTCTATAAAATCATGAATGACGATATTGTAGATGCTGAAGGTTTGCACTGGTTTAAGAGGAAACTGGGCCAGCTCACGGGGTAGAAATCCACTGAGGGTTATTAAATCACGGAAACCACATCTGAAGCTGAGAGCGGTCAGAAGCTGGGAGAGCTTGAGCGGGGAAAACTTCTGTGCTTGTTCTGTTTTTGCTCTTTGCCAATGGATGCCATCAGAGAGAGTGGACTGAGGGAGTCAGAGCTTCGGTGTGACCACTATCCTTATATTTTTTTGTAATGAAACCTGTGGCAGCTGCCATCTATTCCAGTCTACATGACTGGTATGACTCCTCTGTACAGAAAGTGATATAAAGACCCTTCTTGTGTGTTTGATATATCGTACCTGAATGGGTGTCTGAAGAAATAAGTAAATAGCAAAGCTTTTATTTTTAATGCCCAAAGTTGCAATTTTATTGGAACTGTTTTTCAAGGCACAAAAGAGATGATAGAAAATATTTCAGTGAGTTTGCCTGCCTAAATGATGACAGGGCTGAGCTTCGCATATTTTGCTGTCTGAAGAGTTTCATATCTCTCCTTCTTTGGCCCCTGAAGAGGTTCAACCATTTGCCTATTCAGAACTGGGACAACGGGAAAAGCTGGTTTTGTGGTAATCCAGTTATGTCCTTAGCAGTTCTAAATATCCTTGGACAAGTCATTGGAGATGCTTGAATGTTCAGATGGTAAAACAATGGAAACGCTCCCTCTAGAAACACTGCCCGGTGATATCAAAACCAAAGCAGACCCCGTTGCATGTTATGCAATGCAGGTTTGCTCCAGCTCTCACCATGATCGGTGGTATCACCGCCTTCAGAGGCGCACATCGCTGTCTCTGTGCAAATGCCTTGGCAAGGGTGAGGTGACTGAATACCCCCAGGGCACCGCAGGCATAAGGAGGAGAGCTGATTTTAACCTCTGACTCGACCATTTAGCCCCATCCCTGGAGGTGTTCAAGGCCAGGCTGGACGGGGCTTTGAGCAGCCTGGTCCCTGGAGGTGTCCCTGCCCATGGCAGGGGGTTGGAATGAGATGATCTTTAAGGTCCCTTCCAACCCGAACCATTCCGTGATTCTGTGAATTACATTGGAGAAGTTACTTTCACTACAAACACAATAGCAGATAAGACAAGATGAAAGTTAATCGTTCACCAGGGACGGAAGCTAATGAATTAAACCACCTGATAACACCAAGAAGATGTTGGCTGCAGGAAAACCCGATCGGTGAGCCAGCTGCTTACCAATGCCAAAATTAAGCACAAATATTTAAAAACAATATAATCTGGAAGTTACAGGGATAGAGATAAAACAACTACTAAAAAGAGACAGTATGTACCAAGATAGTGACAGAGGTGGAAAAGCCTTCATTTTCTTGACTGTTCTCATCAGAGCCATAAAATGCAAATGTTGTGCACACATGTGTGTGCCATCTGCAGGGCCTGGCAGCCTGCAGGCTGGCTGTGTGGGCAATCAGACTTCCACATTATGAATGATAAGAAAGCAATACGGTGGCAGCGGTGGCTCATGATGTGCTCCACCACGCAGGTGGTGTTTACAGATAAGCGCCTTTTTGGAATGAACGCTTGAGGTCAAAATAATCCAGGGAGTTGTTTGCACAGAGGAGCAAACAATATTAAAATGAATATGAGCTCATTGTAACCCTTACTGCTAAGGCCGTTGTGTTTATGGCAGATTTCCCAAACAGCACAGTTTCCCTTTGTGGTCATGCGATGCACCTGCCACTTTTACAGTGCGAACTCACGCCTCTGTTTTCGCATCGACAATCTATCCGCATGCCCTCATCGTGGCTACAGGTTGCGTAGTCAAAGAAACAAGCATCCAGATTTGCCCCTTAATAATGCTTTAATGAATTGCATCGTGCAGAAGTAGATTGGAAAAGGCACCTTGTTCCAGCGAAAACCAGGTCTATTTAAAAGAAGTTAAAAAATAATAAAAAAAAAAGCGCCGCGTCTTCGACAAAGAGTAACGTGCATTGAACCGTTCATAGATGTTACTATCAGAATGATAAAAAATAAGTTTCATATTCACTCTCAGCTTTCAGCCACGGTTATGTTCAAAGATGTGGCGTTCGCTAAGATTTAAAGTAGACGTTCACCACAAAGATGAATTAGGTCACACCAAGTTTGGTGAGATCAACTCTGCAATGTTGTAACTCAATCTAAATACGTGAACAATCTCTAGAGTGGAAACAAATCATACCAGCTAAAGAGCTGCCTAAGCGAAAGGTCTTCGACTCTGACTGTGTGATTTAACGCTGGTTTGGAAGTGATGTGCAGTGGTACCCGAGGCTGGTCCCAGGTCCATTAATAATCATCAGAAACTAGTCCTTCTAATACCAGATTATTTAGTGAGAGCATCTTCTTCTGTTTTGTTCTGTGCAGGGCTGCAATAAGCAATAACTTGTTGTGTTACCACTTTTAGTGCAGGCAGAAGGCATTGCTGGCTCTTACGTCTTCTGAAATGCATCTTCTTCCCAGTTAATTATTTAATTTTATTGTGGGTTTTGATATCTTAACCAAACTCAGCCCTACAGTGCTGCTTCGCTCTTCAAGCTGTGTCTACAAAGCTCTCCGAGCAAAGAAGCCTTGTAGAAAGGATTTATTTGGGAAAACTACTTCTTGTGTTCTGAATCTGACAGGAAAATGAAAAGTGAAAACCTAGAAATTTCAAGCTTTCATCATTATTTTTAAAGAGCCAAATGCTCAGTACTGGGAGGGACTCTTACTCTGTTCGCTGTAATTGAGGGCAAAGACCTGACTCAGCAAAACATAGAGGTCAGTAAGGGAATAGCTTATCTGCTCATATCTTATCTTATCTGCTCATAAATACTGTTAAAAATACAGTGGCAAGACCACGCTGAATATATTCAAATACTTACTATAAAAAATAAGTGCACAGGAAAGATGTACAGGAAATGATAAGGAGGACATTTAGGTCATCATCTTACGGAGCCAAAAGCAGAATTGTGTGTAGCTGACGGTCGCTTTTGGTAAACACATTCGATTGCTCAGTATCGGGGAACTTTTACTAATTTTCTGAGATAAGCAAAATGCAGCTTTTTTAGTGATGCTAGATCCTTAAAGCTGCTTTTTTAAGACAGCTGGTACAGAGGTGGAATAGGGTCTTGTATTTCTTTCTAATAATAGCTATCATTCCTAGGGAATTATATTTCCCAGGGTACTTGTCTACCTCTCATATACACGCATTTACATATATATGGACATATATAAAAAAATGTGTCTATGTATATAAAAAAGACCATTCGAGACAGAGAGTTCGGTACCTCCTTTAGCAGGCTTCCTGGGGGATGCATGCCGCGCTTCAGGACAGAGCATGTGGTGCACCGCCTCGGGGATTTATTTCAACTTGCATGGCAATCTACTGTGAAATTATGATTTTTCAGTGCTGAGTGGCTGTTCCTGGCAGGAAATGAGTTTTATGAATGCTAGTGATATATGATCGGAGCCCACCACGCAGCTCTTTTCCCTCCGCTGCAGAAGCAGGTTCATCTGTGCCAGCACCGTATGTCTCCTTCCCCGCTCCGCACCACAGTTTTTCGAGAAAATCCCGGTGCCTGTGCAGGATTAGCCATCTATGGAGCCTTCTGGGACAGAAATTGCCTTCTCCACCCCAAATACATCAGCGCAGCCAGGGGGTCTGCAACAGCAAGTGGAATGAATATGAATGCATCAGGAGGGAAGGGGGAGCAGTCAACCTGGGTTTGTGGTTCCTCGTTGTAGGAAAGCATGATGGCAGCGAGCAAAGCTGCTGGAAGTCTCCTCACCTTCCCCAGGACGGCTGCCACAGGCAGACACGCATGCAGGAAGGATCCTGTATTAGCACTGCACGTCTGTGTATGTACACGGTGTGTGCAAGGTATGTACATGGTGCTGCGCCGCTCGCCTCTGGCCAGGAGAAGCCTGGGCTGCTAAGTCAAACCTTAGGAGAAGGGCTCAGCACCAAATGAAGCTGAGTAAAGGGAATCTAATCATCTCTGCTTCCACCCCAGACAGAAAACCTGTCTCAATGTACAGAGATCCTGGACCATTAAGATCCTACCTGAAAAGGGATGGGTGCTGGATTCAAGTGAAAGCACCAAGATACCAAGTTTGTCTAGTTTTCCACCCCAGAGCCTCTTATCTGCAGTCAAAGTGATGCCAGCAGATATACAGCAAGTCCACACAAATATACACCAGGTGAACACAAATATACACCAGGTGAACAGGTGAAAAATTTGGGATTAAGATAGGAAGACCTTGACCTTAGATGCCAATGATGCTACACTCAGCTGGGATCAGCTGTCACCTGCCATGCCCCGGCACTTGTGAGCACACCCTCAGGGGAGAAAAGAAAAAGCAGCACTTGTGAATTGAGCCATGGAGGAGGGAAATGTAGGGGGAAAAAAATCAAACCTTGGCAGCATCCTTTGGGTAGAGCTGTGTTCAGTCTAGTGCTGTTGATCTTTCATAAGTGTGTCATAGACTTATTAACCTTATCTTACGAAGTTCACCTGGGTTTTGACTGTATACTTGTTAAGTCTTGCATATAAAGAGCAGAGATAGCTAATTTTCTTTCCCTTGCCTTTTTTTTTTTTTTTTTTTTAACTAGATTGTTAAAACAGGTTTCACCCTCAGGAAATACTCGTGGGAAAAGCAATTCCTGTTGAAGCAAATCACCTCTGCAGTTCTTCTCAGGGAACATTAAGATTCCGTTTGGTGATCCCTTTTTTTTTTTTTTTTTTCTTGCAAGCGGTTTTGGAAACGAGCGGGAAAGATTGATCAGTGGCACAAGCACCATGCCTGCTGCACTGCTGCGGGAAGATCAGAAATTAGGGTGCCACAGTATTGGAAAGGCAAGTGTGTCATGTAGCCTTCAGCACAGACAGAGGAAGGTGGGTCTGTGCTACATCCTGCGCTCCCTCATCCTCAGGGCTGGTACCCCGTCCCGAAGGCGCTATAGAGCAATCTCTCGACTTCCCTCTGGACTCGTAACGATACCTAAAAGCATTAAGTGAATCACCGGAGCGTTGCACTTCCCAGGTACCTCTGCCTGGAACGTCCCTCCTCCTCGCCCTGAGACGTGAGTTATCGCAGTGGTGGCATCCAGCCAGTGTCCCACGGGGACATCACAGCACGGCTTGGTGTGCCCAGCTGAGCACACGGATCTCCCCTAGGGCTGTAAGGTGCCGGGCACACTTTCTGGCATGTCACAATTAATAATAAATAGTCATGTAGACAAATATTATGCTTGCCCTTTTATCATGGGGAATAGAGGATGCAGAGAGAGCCTAAATAACTCATCGAAGCAGTCAGGAGCCTGTGACAAAACTGATAAGGGCACCCTGTGTGCCCTGACTCCCAGGTCAGCACACGGAGCGAAAGGATTTCTTCCCTCCCCGGTGTTAGTGTCCAAGCTGCCAGCAAAAGAGCAGCGTCCCTTTTTAAAAGCCCTCATGGGAACAGTGTGAAGGAATGCCTCAGCAGTAAAATAAGACAGAAAACTCTGGACTGCTGCTGCACTAAGCCCCTCTTGGTTTGCTTGATGATGAAGAGTGGTATCACCTTCCGAGGGGAGCTGAGATACCCCTTAAAGATTCCTTTTTCCACAATACTGTTAAAAGAAACACTGAATCGGTTGACCGCATTTTAGGAGCCTCTGTGTCTGTTTCGTGGGCAACTCTTCCTGCAATGAGTCTCACACAGGCTGAAAACATCCACACAGTAGGTAGTGACAGCAAGTGGTCCCGTCAGACCATGGGAGCATGATTCTCTTCTCATTTAAGCCATCAAAGCTGTAAGCACCTTTACAAAGCTAATGCTTATCCTGGACTGTATGAGACCGTCTCCGTTGCACAGACTGACAAATGGTGAGAGACCCCTCACTGGAGAATGAGAAGTGGAGAAGAGGAAAGTGTTATTCCCGCTGAAGGAGACAAAGAGGTTTTGTGTTTTGGAGACCAAGTTTGAGGGAGGAGGCTGGCATCAGCTCAGAGATGTTACATTTCACTCCAATATTCACTCCTTTCTTCCAAGCGAGTTCGCCTTTTAGCTACTTCTGTGTAGCATTTTTTGATTTATGACTTTACACGTGCTCCTCAGCTTTCAGAGCAGTGATCTGGACCAGTGATGCTGTGACTCCCTGACCCACTGGCCTAGTTGTGACAAGGGCCTGTCCCTTTCATCATCAAAACAGGATCAATTCCACAGTCCATCTTTGCCTTCCTATCACCACTACACACGTAATGAGAGAGGATAAATATCACTTCGCTTTATACGTATGTATATGGTTGTGTACAGGAGACATTTCTAAGCTCTCCCGCTGGTCGCCTGGGGCTCCTGCGCTGTGAGTCCTGTCCCAAATGCAGGACGTGCTGCTGTGACAGTGAGCAGCAGGGCTGGTACGTGGTGTGACGTTCCCTGTTAGCACGTGCGGCAAAAATACCAGGTTCTACTTTCAGCTGGTCTGGTAATCATCTCATCTGCTTTTATACACACCGACCTCAGAGATACGTCAGCTTGAATTGTGATTTGTGCCTCTGAGAGCAACAGTGGCAAATACACGAAATTCTCACATGGCAACAAGTTTTTCCCTTATTATGCACAAATCCTCTTAGACCAATAGACTCTAATAGCTGGAATTTATCTTCTGGAAAACAACAGGGTTTAATGACTTTCTTTCTAGGCTTTTGTATGTCACTGGAGTTTTGACAAATTTAACATCTCTGTGACAGCCGGGTACGAAGGGTACATTTCTCTGTCAAAGTCTGCCAGGGTTAGAAGACAGCTATCACCGACTTAAATAAGACAGAATTGGGGATTACATTGCTCACATTTTTTGAAAGTATCTCCGGTTCAGACTCAAAAGATTCTGGACCACTGTATAAAAACTGTATGTTTTCTTTGTCTGATACTGATTTTAATTGCAGCTAATTAGTATTAGATTGTTTATGTATGCCGTCTGGTCGGAGGATGAGACTGATGATCTCTGGTAGAAGATACATATTCCAGCTGTTGGAATGGTGCAGTGTTTGAAAGTTAATTAAAAAATAAATAGAACCAAAAAAAAAAAAAAGAAAAGAAATAGTAACAAATTACTTAGTTTAAAATGCTGTTAAAATGTCACAGTCATTAAGTTCAAACTGCACCGATCGAAAACGTAATTTTATCATGTTCCTTCTCACCATCTGTACAAAAACCTTAGAACACAAATCTTATCCTTTTATTGTTAAATGACACTTTTTGAACCAGCCCTGACTACAGAGTGGTTTAACTTTGAATTGTCATGCCTATTTGTTAAGTTGAGAGTACTAAGCAAAGTTTAAGCCCCCTGTAATTGAAAACATCAAATTATATAGCCATGAAAATGGGACTTACAATGGAAATGGCAGCTGATGCTCAACTGAAATAGATCTGTTGGAGTAACAATTATATACCTGACTTTTAATTCTTCAGATGATTCATTTAGGCAGGAGCTGCCAGTGCTGTAATTCTGCAAAAGGTAAAGGTCAAATAGCTTATTTACAAAACCACGTTCCTTGGTTATTGAATATATATCTCTCAAATCAGCTTTAAGTGTAAGTAATAAACCTGAAAAATATTTTAGGGCTGATTAAATTAAAGGGAATTTCATATTAAAACATGCTAAAACACGCCTACAGAATAAATAACAAGCCCCTGAAGGAAATTTAAATATAAAGTGATTAATACCCTCAGCTGATGAATGACAGTTTTATAAAAAGCACGCTCATAAGTCAGGCACCTATGCTTGCAATCAATCCACGTGGGTGGGCCTTGCAGCTGGAAAGCACTCTGGGTCTCCACAGGGGTGTAAAGGTCCATACGCACCCACGTACGGATGGGACTGCAGAACAGGGACTAACCTTTTAGCCCTCTTTAGTCATTCGCATCGTAGCTGGAAAATGCCAAAGAAGGTCAAATATCATTGACCTCAGTGTTTGCGAAGAGTTTCCGCCAAGTACAAGACAAATCTATAAACAATAAATACGACCTTACTCATGTTCTTGGTCACTCCGTTAGCGGAACCAAGTAGTAACTATGACTTGCAACTATACTGTTATTCTGAGCACATTTTATTTACCAAGCATGTGGTTTGTCACTTCTTTTAATTACACATTTTTGTAAGGAATATTGGGAAAACTGGAAAGGTCAAAACAAGGATCTTGGAGGATAAACTGTTGTCCTTGAAAGCAATTCCTACTGGAAGAAAATAGGATGATTGAGAGGTCAGTTGTGCTAGGGTAAGCACAAGATAAGTCACAAGCTATTTGAAGTAAAGTTTCCTTTGATCTGCCAGGCCTTTTCATACATAAGGAAATCCAGTGGGGTGCTAAAGGCTTTGCTAATCTTCCTAATGATATGCTGAGGATGCTTAAGGTTGAGGTTAAAGAGGCCTTTCAGTGCAGCTTGACTTGTGAACTTTTGAAATACAGAACTGACCTTTCTCTCAAAGATGTTGTCAAAGCATCTGGTCACATTAGCAAATGTGTGGGCAACTGTATGTATGAGCTTGGGCCAGAAAAGTCACGTTAAAAAGAGAACCTTTAGATTAGCTCTGCCATTTATATTGTAGGGTTCCCACAGGGCTTTATAACAAAGTGTATTAAGAACAAGGATGGTTTAAAAGCCTTGAAGAAAATTGGAAATCAAAGAGCTGAGTTGGTCAAAATCTTTGACAAGTATTTTCAGGCAGGTCAGTGGGCATAGAACAAATATTCTAGCAAAAATACTAGCTCGTATAGCACAAATACTCAAGCTCCACATTCTAACATCTGATTTTTAGGTCAACCTTTAACATTACCATGGCATTCACTTGAAATCACAACCAAAGCCAGGCATGAGAGCAGAATCAACATTAACTAAAGAGCCTGAAAGTAAACTTGGGAGGCATTAGTCGTGAAAGTTCAAGAATCATCCAGGGAAAAAGAAAACAAACAAACAAAAGAGAGAGAGAGATAGGTGTAATCCATATTGGCACCACTGAAGTCTGAGGCAATTGGTTTTGTCTGATGTTCAGTGCTCTGCTCCTGGACATGCCCCAGGGCCTGAACAGAGAGCAAAGAGAGCAGGTCTGTATCCTTCAATCCATTTGAGGTTCAGAAACAAAGACATCTACCAATCTAGTCCTGTAAGGTGACTGGTTAGTTAGATGTGTTCAGACTGTGCTCAATACATATAAACACCGCACTTTGTTTGGCAGTCGTGGCAACTTTCTTTCCAAAAAGAAGACATCATCATTTGCCTTGCCACACAGGCAGGGCTCTTCACTAGCAGCCCACAGAGAATATGCAGCTCCCAAAGGATAACTAAGGGGCCTTTAAAGTGTCATAGACTCTCCCACATACAAGGTGACGCTGTTAGCACACAGATACAGATGAGTCCTGGGTCAACAGTTGCCTGGGATGTGCAATAGTGCGATGCTTTCATGCCAGCGTGGTATCAGAGATGGCCAGAGTACCGACAGAGGGAGCACAAGCCAGGGTGGAACCAGGGCATGGCCTGCAACGGGAATGAGACACTGCTGGTGGCCACAGAAACCAAAGAGGCAAAACGATCCAGGTGGTTGGTAAGAACGACTCAGATGCGGTGACTGAGAGCCGGAGAGGGGCATCATACAGGTTTATTACTACAGCAAGAGGGTTGGGGGGAGTTCCCCCGCAGCTGGCTGAAGCCAGAGCAAACTCGCTTCTTCACACAAGCTGGCTGGGGCAGCTCACTTACTCCCAACTTTCCTCCAAGCAGGCTTTCTTAATCAGCCAATTAAAAAGCCCAATATGGGGCTTGTGGCTCAAATACTTCGTCAAGAAATAGAAAAGCACCTTCCTCTGTTGGCAACACCTGCAACCTACCTGCTAGCCTATGCTGTATGGGACAGCCACATCCCTCCGAGGAAGATTAATATCCTTAAACACAGGCTAAAGCATAATTTTGAAGTACTCTCAGTTGACCAAGAACTATTTAGTTGTTCCATGCAAAGTGAAATACCTTTAACATGAGAAATTCCCCACTTCAGAAAACCATACGTTCTAGGGGTTAGGGTCTGTGGGAGGTAAGGGTTGAGTCACCTCAACCACAGGAAAGAAGTATTCCTGGGGTTTTACATTACAGGTAAGTACTTTAACCAGTGGGCAATGACTTCAATACAAGTTTTGAAGCACTGCTTTGGAATTCAGGTGTCTTGGGCTTGTTATTGTTATTATTTATTTGGTTTTGTTTATTTAGGGACGTGAGTCATTACATTCCTGAGGAAAGCGCCAGCATTTTCAGTTGAAATGACAGTGTGACTTTCAACTGGCCTATTTTTATATCTGATTGCACATGAAAGGAAGCATTTCTTCTTCTGAAAAATGGGTAAGTTTTGAGAAAATCTGCCTGGGACTGACAGGCAAGGAGTCCTGTGAAGCCCAATATGGCTGAAGGGTGAGAGAGGTACCAGCCTTCTCGACGTTAGGCTCAGTTTCTGTGCAGAAGCAGGGATGGAGGTGTTCTGAAAACTTCATTGTCAGAAACCAAATGCTTGGAAAAATTAGACAACTGAAAATCTTACTTGGGTTTTGAGGGTCCAGACTTTGGATATGTAAATCAGTAAGTCCCTACCGTGAATTTGGTAAATTCACCTAAGTGAAATTTGACAAATCCAGATCCAGAGTTTATTCCGCCAAGATTTTGAGTATGTATGCTAGTCAAAATACGTACCTGGGAGTTTTAGCGCAAAGAGAAAAAATAAAATCGCTGCTTGCTGCTTAGGGGAACCCCTCCTCATGAGCAAACCTTTGTCTACAGTCAGTAAAATGACATCTCTTGAAACCATGGTGTAAGCTGGTGAAGGGGAAATATCCTTCCCTTTTCAGGCGTCAGGGCTGGTGGCTTTACCTTTTGCTGGTATAGTCTACTGGATAAAACAGAGGAGAGGAAGTTCAGTGAGAGCCCCAAAAGCATTTTCAAAAGACATAAAAGACCAGTTCTTATTCAGGGCACACACTTTTTGCCTCGCATTGAGCAGGTTTCTAAGGGCTAGCTCCATGTAAACAGTCACAGAGGCTAAACAGGGCAGCAAAGTCAAAAGGTGAGATCATGGAAACCACTAATCATTTATTGCCTCACCTCAGGGGCCTCTCAACTACACGCGGCTGTCACTTTCTGGCTTTAAAGTTTCCCCTGGTTTTGAGCCCTTCTGCAAACCCAGGATTGCCTCAGCCCTGATCCTGCCAACCAGCCTGGCACGTCATCTGCTCCGCCAAGTCCCCAAAGGTACACACTCCCCACCTCATCCCAGGAGGCCTCCAGGAGGCAAACGTTCCCAGATTATGTCTAGCACACACTGAAACATTAGTCTGCTTATAAAAAAGCCTGGTGGCTGCCACTGTCTTTCAAAAATTAATCAGAAAAAAAAAAAAGTTAGATTGGTATCTAAAAAAATAGAGCATCGGAGTTCTTCTGCTTGTGGTAGATGAAACTTAGACCATATCTCTTGGCTCTAAGCCATGACCAGCGGCCATGCTGGAGATCGTTCTGGGGTGCAGTTCCTCCCCAGCCACCTCGCTGAAGCCGTGAGTGTCAGACAGCGCTCACCTTTCTGTGTGTCTGAAAGGAGTGGAAGGCAGAGACCTGGATATGTAAAATCATGACATTGCAAGTAGATAGAAGGAGCGATTTGAGTTCTTTAGTGCCTAACACTAAATGTCTAACATCAAGGAGACTTAGGCGCATAAATACCTCGGAGGATGATAATCCGTCAGAGTGAACCTGTACCCACAGACATACGTGGGTTGGAAGGTCAGAAAATCCCTTTTAATTTCTGAGTCCCAGCCAGCCAGCGCTTCTTTTGTGATACTGGGAAGGCCCTAAGAAGCTCTTTTCCAAGCTCCAGCACTTCACATCGCTGCTAAATGCTACTGCAAGATCTCTAACGGTGCTCAGCATCTAGCAGCTCACTTTGTCTTGGGAGTGGAGTATCTGTATAAAACAGATCCTGAGCATTTCAGTTCCTCTATTTTCGTGCACTGAACTGACAACACGTTGAAAAATGAAACAAGACCTGCAGCAGCTAAATTTTACATTTGTAAAATGTTAATATTAAAGCTTATTAACACTTGAACTTCCCGGTCTTTGTTCTCTGAGGCGCCTTTTGTGGACCACAACATTTCAAAATAAGAAATGCCACCCAAGTGGTGGTACCAGAAATAGGATTTTATTATTTACTTAAACCAAAAGTAATCCTCAGAAATATATCTTCCTGCTGCGTATGTCGAAAACTAAGTGAGGAATATGGTCATAATTCAGGGTCCACAGGCAGACCAATGACATTAACCTGCAAATTCTCTCAATGGTAGATCGCTGTCTTCCTCATGGCAGTTTCTGGTACTGAGTGTCCATGTTTGATAGTCAACTTCTGCTGGGTCCCACTTCCTCTGATGAGCGCGTGGAGGTTGGTATTGTCCATACGCCTGTTTCTCAGAGAAAGCAGTTCGCCACCACCCAGAAATGTTTGGAAATGTTTATTTGTGTAGATGTGCATGAACACAGAGATAAGTGTGTGGGTGCATGTTTATATATTTAACTGTGCAGGAGTAAACTTTCTGGGGGGAAGCTGATAAGGGTCAGATGAAAGTAAGCACTGAAATGATTGCTAAAATAATAAAAAGTCCTTTTCGTGTCCTCGCAAAACAGTGCCTCACTGACGCTATTAAATATCAACGTTAAAACACGTAACTAGGGAATGGATATAAAGAGAATTATACTAGATACCCTAAGTACTGGATAAAACAAAGAACGTGAATTGGGCCAAATCTTGATGCTGTTTGCATGAAGAAAAACATTCAGTTGAATTTAAAGAGGGGCCGGTTTCATCCAGCGAGAAAAGAACAAAGAAAGAAACAGAGCTGGAACAACACAGGTTATGTGCATTATCATAATGTAATGTGTAAGGCGGAACAACCATGGCCTATGCATGCAGAAAATTGAACAAAGCAGAAAAATCCAGAGTTTTATACTTATGAGGATATGTGGTTATGTGGTCAGATGGGAGGATGGAGTGCCAGGAGGCTGCCGGCATCTATCACCAGATGAGGATCTGAATCACCCTGGGCCAGTCACATGAGCTCTTTGTGTTTCATGGAAACCAAAATGAGCCAGGCAGAACCTCGCTGGAAACCAACACTGCGTCTAAGAAATGTTTTCCAAGTCAGGTCATGAACATAAGGATTCCTCTGGAAAGTACCTAATTTAGCATGAAGACACGCTTTCAAAAAACCTCCAAAGAAAGAGTTTCTGCAAAAGTAGTCCAATGCTGCTGTGAGCAGTTTGAGGGCTGCCCCCCCACAAACTCGCTGTCCCCGGTAACCTTAAGCTTCCAAATTCCCATGAGACTGACCCCTTAGAGATACTGGAAATAAAGTGGCTATTTTCTGAGCTTCTCTGCATTTTGCTAAGCCTTGGACTTCAGTGGAGACCCAAAGAGGAAAGAAAATCCTGTGGGTGAACATTTAGTTCTGCAGAAATCAATGGCCAATCAAGTTCTGTGGGGCAAGGTTTCTTCCTGTACTTTTAGATTTATAAAATTGCACGGATGAAATTAGAAATGACTTCACTGAGTTCTGGTAATAATAATAGCAATCTGATATATGTTTGAGAAGAATCAAACTTGAATGATTCATAGCTTCAATATTGATCTTCCCCATTAGTAGTTGGCCTGCGATCATGTGCAGTTGCTTAATTCTTTGTGTATTTATGGTAGTTGCATTGGCTGTTTTTTAAGTGCTGTGTGTTTTCATGCTCATTAATGTAGACTCACAGTTTATTTACACTGGGAAGTTTTGGGGAGTATGTAAATCTAAGCTGTGTAATGCGGAACAACTGTTGTGCAACCACTGTGTTGAGTACACAATTTCTTGTTAAGCTTCTTCCAGCTGAAACCCTCTGCCTATGCATTTAGGGATTTTTCTTGCTGTAGAGTACAAAATATCTGCCAAATCTGCTTGAATTCTGTGTCTTTGGGGTCACATTGAAAAAAAGCTCCCATCTCTCTACTCCATCCATATGGTTTTTTTGCAAGTCAGCGCTGTTTTGTAGCACTGGGTCAGTAGAGTGGAGAAAGCGGTTGAGTGCTGTGAGCCAAACAGCTGCCACACAAAAGACAGTGCTGCAGAGCCGGGCTGGTAAGCAGCGGTGGACGCCAAAGGTAACCCTTCTCATAGGGAGGCCACCACTGGAACACAGATGGGGAGACCTCTTCCTGAGGCCAAAGGATGCACTTCCCAAGGACAAACAGGAGCTGGTGTTGCTCGTAGGGTTGATGCAGCAAACACAACAAACAAAGGGGCTGTAGGTACAAAGGAAAATGGCACTTCCCAAAGGAGCAGATAGAAAAAGAAACACAAGTGAAAAAGCCCTTGAAACGGTGAAAGACATTAATGGAACGCGATGGAAAAGTGGAGGTCGTATGCACATGGCAGTTGACAGGTGAAACCTGGTTTCCTTTTGGGTTTCTGCTGAGTAACAGATGTGGTAGGAAGTTCCAGTAGAATAAAAAAATCACAGAAACCACACCAGGAGCGTTGAGAGGTGTGGGCAAGACGGTGTCTGTCACAGAAACAAAGGCAATATTTGTATGCTTTGAAACCGTTGACATACATGACAAGAAATGTAAAACGGTCCTTTGATTTGAGCCACAGCCAGCTTGACAGGCTTCGAAGCATACAAGACTGGATCAGATCCTTTTTTGATATGAGGGGTCTCCTAAGTGAAAACAAATCTAGTTTGTGGTGTCTAAGCCAAGGAGTGCTCCAGGCAGAGGGGAGCCAAGGGGCTCCTTCACCCTAGCCGGCAGCTGCAGAGGCAGGTCGGGACGTCTGCACGCTAGTATTGTGCGTGAGGATGGCTTACAGCACCAACAGCAATGTTGAATGTCACCAGCCCAAAACCTGAGAATAAACCAACTGAAACACAACACACTTTGAAACAGAGGGAGATTAAGAGGAGCATGGTGGGCCTCTAGGCCCCTTTCCTCACCCAAAACCCCTTTACCTGACAGCAGGATGGCCAAGGCTGGTACAAAACTGAACTAGGGGTGCTGGTGGCTGAAAGCCAGCAAAATGGCCTAGTTCTTGGGCTATGCCATGATCAGTCTTGTATGCTGCTACTCAGTCTGTAGAAAAGAAGGCTCCGAGGAGACCTTATAGTGGCCTACCAGTGTCTTAAGAGGGCCTACAAGAAAGCTGGTAAGGGACTTTTTAGGATGTTGGGTAATGGTAGGACTAGAGGGAATGGATTAAAACTAGAGATGGGTCGATTCAGACTGGACGTTAGGAAGAAGTTCTTCACCATGAGGGTGGTGAGACACTGGAACAGGTTGCCCAGAGAGGTGGTGGAAGCCCCATCCCTGGAAGTTTTTAAGGCCAGGCTGGATGGGGCTCTGAGCAACCTGATCTAATGGGAGGTGTCCCTGCCATCTCCCTCCCTGCCACCATAGGGTCCCTTCCAACCCTAACGATTCTATGATTCTATGATCAGTTGTGAAAACAGCAGAAGCATTAGTAGTGTCTAGCACTGGGGGAAACAGCAAGCCGGTTTTAATTGCCCAGGGTGACATATGGTTATATTTAAACATTGCAAGGGACTCTGGCTGGGTGTTCCTCACCACTGTGACGTGTCTGCAGTCTCTGGCTTCAGGGCTACAATCATCTCGTTTATATTTCTGCTGGTCAGACCTAAGCCTGAGTGTGTGCCCTAGCATCATGCGCCAGAGAGGGACAGGCATAAACACAGAGATAGAAATTTCCCAAGCATGTTTGTCATAAGGTCAAATAAGTGGAGAGAAGCTTGATCCAGTTAATAATTAATAGCAGATTTTTAAAGTAGGAAAACTCATCTTGTTTGTTATAATTCATTGTTACAAAATGTGATTATGTTCTGCTGAATTTATGAGGGAAATCCTCAAAGCTCTGCTTATTTTTTTGGTGCCAGATGACTCAATTTTGTTATCCTTAGCAATAATCTGTGATATAATGAAGAATTTGGTATGATTTATACAAAAGAGATTATGCCTTCATTGTAAATAAACACTCTTTATTTTGCGATATTAAGTCTTGAAAGTTAACCAAGAAATGCGTGGGTTACGATGCAGTTTAAAAGCTAGTGAAGATCAAAAATGATAAACAGCATGACAATCTTTTTGGAAAGGATGTAAGTCTTCATGCTTCCAGGACGTAAGATAACCTCTAATTAATGGGGGATAGTAAGAATTTTTTCCTGTCAGCAAGTTATTTCATAATTGCCTTCTGTAAGGCTTCCTGCACTTTTCTCTGAAGCAGCTGGTATGCTTCTGCAGGAACAGTACGATAAAATCGATAAATCCCCGACCCAGTCCTATATCTCTGTGAAAGTCTTTTTTATGGGAACTTTTCACCCGCCCAAGACCCAGGCTCAGCTTGCTTTGTTTGTAAGGTAAAAACTGCTAAATCCCAAGGCAGAAGAAACGACTTGCCATCTTTAGTGATGTTTGCACTTGTGACAGGAAAAACAAAACCCAAATCCTTCAACTCATGCGTTGGCATGTAGGAAGGAAGGTAAAAGCATTTTTTTCAATAAGTTTGTCTTGAAAAGCAGCTATTTGTCTTGTTAATATGGACCCACAATACACAGTATCCTTCTAATAGGGTGAAATAAGTAGCTTGTGTCTTGTGAGGGTGTCTGGGTAAAAGAAATCCAACCCCAACCACCACCTGAGCTTTGGAGCTGTGTGTAGCAAGCCTTCCCCTTTCCCCTCACCATCAACTCTTGTTGCTTATCATTTTCCCCTAGTGTTTCCACTTGCCTTCATCAAAACTGCTGTCGGGCTAAAATCTCATTTTTGCTAAATAATAGATAGGCCTCCAAAATAACCTAGAGATTGCAGTCGCTGAGTTCAAAGATAAATTGGAAGAATTGCCCTTTGGAAGTAACTTTGCCCTTCTATCTCCTATGCAAAGAAGCTGAGGGAGTGGCATAGGCTTAGACTGGCTTAGCTTAACTTTAAGCTAGTTGAGAGTTTGTGCAATGAATCACATTTTACGTATCTAAATGTCTCATTGGAAAGGAGATTTTTTGATCTCTTGTTGATAAAGTAGTCTAAGATAATACCTCCACTTTTTGAAATACAGAAGGTAGGCACGGGAAAGGGAACATTTCTCATGAGGGATAAAACTGTGCATCTACACACCTTGTTTTGGAAGACGGTCCCTCGTGTAACTCAGAGTCTGAGCCAAATAAAAGGAGACTTCAGTGGACATGAATGAACGGTTGCTGGTCCTTGAGGCAATCCAAAAGTGGGACACTTTACTGAGGTATATTTGCAATTCCCTCCCTCCCCTCCTTCTTCCATCAGTGTCAAAGCGTGAATTATATTGTCTTTTTTTTTTCCTGTTTGGACACGCACCAGGAAAAATGAATCTATTCATGCTTCAGATGCCTATGACTTCTAGAGTTTGCGCTGATCATCAGGTCCTAGCTGTGAATAAAGCCTTCAAACCTTATTCTAACCATTTCAGCACTAATTATAGTTTCCTTAAGTAAAACGCTCCTAAACTATAATTACCCATAAGATTGTATGTTGGCACTTACACAAGAAATTGTATTACAGGACTCTACCAGGGGGCTGAGCTCACCCTACTCTCCCAGTCAATCCCATCTGTTGAGAAGAAAAGATGCAGTAGTCAGGGTTAACGCTGGAAAACCAGCTATGTATTCCCTCCAGCCCCAATATCTGCAGAAACTCATTTCATATTCAGTACGCACCGTTCAGTTCACAGTGCAATTCTCAGTTCTCAGCTGATGTAAACAAATGTGGATCTGCTGAATATTGATTTCCATCACTTCAGGTTTTGGCTCACAGTACGGAGTTCTCCTCCCTTTGTATTTAATGTGAGGTGCACTGCTAACTGCCACCAAAAAGGAAATCAACTCTAATGCATTTTAAATTTTTTTTAAAGAAAGCACAAGGAATTTTGGAGGACAGCTCCAGTAAAAAAGACGCTATTGCCTTTGCCCTTATGAATGTTCACAGTTCCATTTGTATGCATGAAATACGCATAGTTCAGGGCTGTATCACAGCTTGCCTGAAATAAACATGCGTTGGAGAGAAGATGATGTCTCGGCTTTGTAGTGTGCACCCCTGTATTAATTTCCTGTGTCTGGTAGTCAACGATGCTGACACTTAACGGGAGAAAGTGATCCCTGGTGCAACTCCAGTGACCCCTGTGGAATTACCCCATGACAACTCTCATCTACTGAGTAGCAAGAGATAAATTAAACAGGACTGGAAATTTGGAACAAGTTCAGACTTTAGAATATACGGAGGATTGGGGCTAAAGCAGACGTTTTCTTATCATCCTCTGTAAATCCACACTCCCTTCCTGTACACAATCAGGTAGTTTCTTGCAATACAAAATACACGAGCAACATAAAACCTCTTATTCCTGCTTATGTGAATATGATTTTATGTGACGCAAGCCATTGGTCTTTGAATTGAATTTTGTTATTTGCCTGTAGAATCTAGTGGTTTGGCTGCATGGTATTGACTTCCAGCTAAAACAATTTACTCCCCAATTGCTTTAACAGACAACCTTTCAAGCAATTAAGAGAATTAATAATGTATTTTCATACCGTTAAAAAATACATCTGTGAGGAGCTTTAGAAAAGTGCTGCATAAGATGATTGTAAAAGTCACTTTGCTTCTCCTTACATATTAGCTGGGAAAATTATCAGAAAGTTCCATTAAATGTTTTAAGCTCCTCCACTTACATACATAACACAGCTACCAGCATTGCAAATGCATTTAAATGGAAGACTACCTGCTTTTCTGCCACAAGACCGTATTGTGGGATACTTTTTTTCTGTTAAATAATCCACTTTGCTCCACTGCTTTGATGAAAAAAATATATATCTATTCCATGCAGATTCCTGTTGGATTCCACGTGCCTGATGATGCTGCAATAGCACGGGGGATATGTGTTTAGCCATGCCTTCCCTCCGCTCTGCACAGCACATCCCCTTGTTCCTTTGGGCAGAAATCAGAACTAAAACTGCACATGCTGAGGGGTTGCTTGGAATTAAAATGCACTTTGCATATGCATGGGACAGGGGTGGAAAAGGGCACGGTTATGTGGAAGTAGATGCAATTACATGGGAATGGGGCACACTAGAGCTCTGAAGCTGTAAGCCAGGATCAGTAATTAGTGTGCACTATACAATCCTGCCGTAAGAGGTGCTTCAATTTAAGAGCAAATTAAAAAGTTTGAGAAGAGTGCCTTGAAATTACTAAAGCATTTCATGATTGCTAGGAGGACTTTAGGAGACAATTACTGGTATTCTCACATTCCTGCATATGGAGAACCTGAAGGCATTATAATTTTTTGTCTACGTGTGCCCCTATTGTGCTTTTTAATAAGACCAAGCTCTGGATTCCAAACTTCAACCTTTGCTCTTGTTTTACAAAGTCTTTCTCTCTACTTGTGGCTTAAATAGTTCTTATTACTTCCTAATTTTCATGGATTATATAAGAGGAATTAAAAAGAGCAGTAATGAACTCAGCCGTAGGATCTCAGAGACGTTGCCGTGACCTTGGTTGCATCCATTTAAAGCAAATATTTGGGTTCTGGGGGATTCTGAAGAAGTGTATATTTTACTTCTAACTACACAGTAGATGCAATGTTGAGACCAGTTTTACACAGGCACAAGCTCTTCAGTTTTGATAAAGTTTCTACAGGTTCATCATCAGAGGGAGTGAATAACTACACTGCAGTGTGAAAACATAGCTACAAAAGGAATTCACAGAGAGCGAGTCTTTTCTCATTGAAAACGGAGTCTAAAAATGAATTAAAAATGTATTTTTAGATATCTATACATACACACATATGAAAAGAAAGACAGGAAGAAAGAGAATATTCTTTGTTGTGGAGTCAAATTTCCCTCTGCAACCATGACAGTTATTAATTAGTATTAATCCTGCAATTACAACAGTCATCACTTTTGCTCTCACATTAGGACTGAAGCGAGGATACTACGGAGCTGTCAGCCTGGGCTTCTCTTGGTAGACATAAAGCTCAGTGCCTGGAGCGGTGAAGAGTCACATCACCTGTAGAATGAGCGAGGAAGGGGCACGGCAAGAGCTGAACTTGATGACCACAGGGTTAGCTCTTGGGAAGCTTTACACATAAGTAGCGAGACAGCATCACCATGAGCCCAGAACCAATTTTCAAAAAGCATCAAACAAGATCTCTAAATACTTCAGAAAATCTAGTCACTTGACTGCATAAAATCTCCCAGAAATCAGTGAGGTGCGTTCATTTACATCACTTTGTCGCATGCCAATCCCTCTTCTCCAAAGATTTTCACAAACATTGAGGAGATTAATATCCACATATGAAAAAATGAGAACAAACTCAGCATTGAACGGGACTGAGAGAAAAGGAAATACCTGATTTAATTAGGTCTTAAAGGATGATTCAGACCGACATAAATCTCAATGAGAGGACAAAAATAATTACAGGTAATTAATGCCAAACTATCTAAAGCTAAGGAATTTAGTTAGCCTTGAGCACAGTACATAACACACCCAGTTCTTCCTTTTGTAGATAATACTGTGCATCCACTAATTTGGATCATGGACTTTCTTTTACACTTGTAATTATTTTTAATGCTGACATTTCTGTTGCCGTTAGGGAAACAGTGCCGATAGCATAACCAAGCAAATCTGTCTAAAACATAGAAGCTTTTCTATTTTGTTATTCCTGGAGCTAAAATGGCATCAGTCAAAAAAAAAATAAATAATGGCATCAATCATCCTGCCACTGGATAGAACAGTAGAAAATTAACAAGATGCAAACAGGGCTAGATTCCATATTTTTTCTATCTCTATCTGTGACTCAGTAGCGTTCCTCAGCCATGGCTTTATTTATGACGGTGTCAAAAGCCTTGCTTTTAAGTGCCCGTTTCTTATATCAGTGTTACGACCAAAGTGAAGCTCTGATTTCAAAGGTTTAATTCTTTACGAAGATCTGTTTCACACCCCTGCCTTCCAGAGTAGTTTAAAAGACATTTCTTTCTTTTCAGTGATTCCATTGAACATGCTAATACAAGCGTTGGAAAGATAAATAAAACAATTTGCCATTGACAGGACCTGCAGGCCCACCATCTGGATGGACTGGACCGAGAGTATGCATTTTGTTAAATGACGCGTTTTGGTAGTTCAGAAAGAAAAGCACCGTTTCTTGGGTCAGATCCCACTCCATATATTGCAGTTTCTTTGGATTACAGGAGGTGAAAGCTAATGTCCATAGGTAGGCTTCCCCCTCACCATTTAGGGGGTTTTATAAGCCCTATTTTACAGGAAACAAGTGATGGAAGTATGAATTAGATAACCTGCATTTATATTATATTTAGTTATCCTCATAGTGAAGTTATGTATCTTTAGTAAAGTCAAATCCAATCTCGAGAAATGATACCAGCGAAACATCTTCTCTGTCTTACCATGAAAAAAACCAACCCAACAATGAGCATGCCAGCTCTTGGAGATATTCAACCACAGTGGAGCAAAATGAGCCCCAGTAGCGACGAAAGGTAGATCCCATTTAATTGTGAATTAATCCTAAAGTGAAGTTTTACTGGGAAAGGGACAAAGTCAGTCTTAAGTTTCTGAGGAGTGCTAGTTGTGGAAGTATTTGCTTCTATATTCCTCAAAATGAATGGACAAACTTCTGGTACCTGGAGCGGTGGGGTTACAAGAATATCCCTGTGTCCAAATGACAGGTGGCACAGACAGTGAATTGCCTAAAACCAAGAAACGGGGATATAGTTTTCCCACTTAAAAACATGCATGGTGCTCCAGCTTAGTTTTTACGGATGGAAAGGTCTCGTGGCAGTCAGGCAAGCCCCAGCCTGTTTGGCATTTACAGGTGTGCTCCGCTGTTCTCCTTTATCGCCCGGCCCCTGCTCCAGCCCCCCGGCATCAAATGGAGCCAGAGCTTTCTATCCTGAGCTAGAGGAGGCTTTTGAGAAGCTCCAAAGGGAGGCAGGAGCATGATTGCCATTGGCAACCGACAGAATTAGCCCTGGCACATCTGAAAGGCCACCCTAAACCATGCTGTGCGTTGCACCGGGACACAGCGGGAAGAGCCTCCCGTGTTCAGGCGCTCATCGAATTCCCAGCTTTGCGATGTGGCCAATACTCACCATGCCGCTGGGAGAGGTGGTGGAGGTTTGTTCCCAATTCCCAGTGAAGAAAAACACTATGAGAATGCCCTAATACATCATTCTTTCAGACCAGAAGCTACATAATTAAGCGTATCAATTAGGCTGGCCACTAAATATTAAATAATGAACTCCATTTCTCTAAAGACCAGTACTTCACACCGTAAAGTTAATGGGACTGTGAGAGCAGCCATTGCCCGACAGGAGCAGCCATTCTACAGATGTGCGTTGGGCAATTAGGAAAGCAGTTACTGATCTTTTCCTTCAACCTGCGGAAATGAATGGAGAAACTTGTGTTTTGGGCAAATAAAAGTCAATGTCTACTTTTAAAATTTACTCTTCACCTTAGAAAATGGAAGTTAAATAAAGATGTTTCTCTCGCTTTGCTATGAATATGCTTTTTTAAAGCCTGCCCGCATCAGAATTTAGGCACAAGCTGAGCAAAATACAAAACCTCAGAACGTGCAAATAAATCAATCGTTCCTGTGTTATATGTCTCACTAAATATGATCCAAAAATAATTTTGGGTGTAGTTTTCAAACTTCAGCATTGCATAAACTAAATACCCTGCAGCACAATTGGACTGACTTGAGTTACAAAGTAAAATAAATACACACTGGGATGTGTCTTTTGTTGCTGTTATTTTGCTTTTCCTTTTGCCTTTAAAAAGTTGCATTATAGCTCATAATACTTGATAAGTGAAAATTAGAAATGTCATTCGCAAGAGTGAAATAATTTAATGTTGTGCTGTAGATTTCTAACATATGTCTGTGGAAATGTTCTTGCCTACCCCGGTTACTTTCCCCCCCTCAAATATTTGAGCAAGGGTCGGGCATGCCTAAGAGATGCACGTGAGAGCTTTTTTAAAAAAAAAGAATTTAACCTCTGACTTTTACAAGCAGAGACTCGATTTCTAAATATGAGTTCTTTGCCTGCTTTTCAGTAAATTTTACTTTACAGTCATTTGGAAAACTGTACCCAAGTCTTTATTGTGCATGACACTTGGAGTTCGTTTTTATTGACTTAGGCTGTTTCTTGCCAAAGTCAAAATGTTGGAAGCAAGGTCGCTGGCATGTGGAGAAATGTATAAAGAATAAAATTACTTTGGGTGGAAATAAAAGAAATGTTTACTTCACAGACGGTAATAACAGAACCAAACGGAGCTCACTGTCATGGGAAGATGCAGGTATTTCCGTGCATCCAACGCTTCCATTAGCTATAAGAGTCTTGTGATTCAGACACATACTCCTGGAAGTGGACAATGCTTTATCACAGCACCCCTTATTTCTCAGACCTCTCTTCTCTACCTTTAATTCCTCACAGTTTTTTCCTTTCCCTTCATGAACTTCCACCTTTTCATTTCCCTTTGCCTCTTTTCTGTTGGCTATCTGAAAGTATGAATTTTCTGAGGACTTGAATTATTATAGGATTATCTTTGTTCACCAGTACTTTTAAAGGGCTATTTTTACTTCTCTATGTGAAAATACAATAAGTTTGTACCCGCTTCGTTCTACCTAGGCAGGAAAACACACAACAACTTTTCAGGAGATTTGCTTTTACCAGCTGCCATTCTTTCCTTATGTAGACAAACATGGGGAATTTCAAGAAACAGGTTGGTCATCCGCCCTCCGATTTTTATGCTGCATTTGTCTGAACTCGGAGTTTCAGCAAGGGCGAGAGGGACTTCTCTACGGGTCGTGCACCATCTCCGGATTACCTGGAGCGCTGAAGCTTTAGCTCTGCGCTCACCCCGGTCTGGTCCCCAATATGTAACGTTTTACACCCTCTGTCAGTAGGAGGAAGCGCCCAGGAGATGAGCTGATGAGATGCTTTGCAGCAATGTGCTTTTCTTAGATGGGGACAATCCCCACAGGCAGACGAAGGCTGCGCTCTGCCACAGAGCTCCGTCTGCTTGACACAAGCTGCTGAAGTAAAACCGAAATATTTTAGTGATTACTATTTCTGCTAAAACAAATTGTTGGGTTTTTTTTCACTAGGATTTTGACCCCTGTTGTAGGGGAACATGAGTGTAGGAGTTTAACCTTTTGTTCTCAAATCCAACCATCGACTCCTAGGTAAAAGTGTCCTTACATTTAAAGCTGCCCTGCGCTTCCTACCGCTCCCGTGCAAACATGCCCTCAGGAGGCTCGGGCTTCGCGAGGGAGGAAGGAAGGGGGCCAGCTGAGATGAGGGAGATCTGATGACTTCCCAGCAATGCCAACAATCTCAGCCTGTGTTTGCTGAATTTTTCCTAGCATGGCCTGAGGTTTGCAAATGCACCAAACTGTAAACCCACAGCTCAGTTTGCAAAGGCCAGAGCCCAAGATTTAATATTTACAGTCACAGAAACAAATATTTTACACATTTCTACTATGCCTTCACTTGGCATAGGAAAAAAAAAAACAAGCCACCAGCTTTCAAGGCAAAATTGAGTCAAATCCATCAAGGCTCACCTGTGTTCATACTGAAATCAAATTAGACTATGAGTTTCACATTGGTTTAAAGCAAAATCAGAAGAATCTTTGGTTCATTAGCTAAGAAGCATGAATTCACCTGAGGTTCTGGGGTTACAGAGTGGAGCCAGTTCAGTGGTTGTCCACTCCTGTGTCCGTGCTGCTAGCAGTAACCCAGCTAGCTGGGTCAAAGCTCACAGGGGCAGCCTAGTCCAGCTTACACCATCAAGGTATGTGCTGCTTTAGAATCACACAGATAAAAAGGTGGGGTTAGTTCTCAGATGTATGTAAGATAACCCATCTGTGTAAGTCCATCTTCATGGTTTTCATCACCTTAGAATATACTCAGTCTAGTAAACATAAAAAGAAACAACATAAACAGAAATACAGATGATTTTTGTTTTCAAATTATTACCATCTGTGTCTTGAGAGTGTTTCCTATCTATAGAAACACCTGTACATTCTTAGAAATAAGTGTACCTGGACCAATTATTCCAGGTGGAGCTGCACGTCTCTACGGTTGGTAGGTCTCCCAAGTACCTCCGCACTAAACTATCCAGTGTAGCCACAGCCTGCCAGAGTTAATTTTAAGAGGGCAAAATAAAGATCATTTTTGACACTGACCACCTCTCTCCTGGGAAAGCCTCACCCGCTGTTCAGAATGGCATTTTCTTTGGGCCAACAACTCAGGAGCAGTCTCTGTTTGCCCTCCCCTCATACGCAGGCTTCTTGGGGGCAGCAGGCAAAGCAGAAATAGTTGCTGTGAAGCTTGAAAGCATCCTGATGGCACTTATACATTTAAAATGATGACATGTCCTTCTCAGGCTGTGCAAGGAAAGATGCTCATCAACCTGTCAAATAGCCCTGCGTAGGAAGGCAGGGCCCATTCATCTGAGCAAAGACCTGGTACAGAGCTAAGAAAACCTATGGCTCAGCGGTGGACACAGAACGTTGAGAACAAGGTCAGAAGTGGCCACAGGAACATCAGATAGCAGACCAAAGCACCTTACAGGGAACTAATTAGGCTGGCTTCTGAAGTGAAATACTTGTGACCAGCAGATAAAAACACAATTGCATTTCCTGGATGAAAAATAAGTGGTTTAGAGAGAGTCATATTCTTTAGCTGAGTAACGCCAGGTGCTTTAGCTGGGTACTTACTGTTATCATAGAATGTGTTGGGTTGGAAGGGACCTTTAAAGGTCATCTAGTCCAATCCCCCTGCAGTCAGCAGGGACATCTTTAACTCGATCAGGTTGCTCAGAGCCTCATCCAGCCTGGCCTTGAATGTCTCCAGGGATGGGGCCTCCACCACCTCTCCGGGCAACCTGGGCCAGTGTCTCACCACCCTCAGTGTAAAGAACTTCTTCCTAATGTCTAATCTAAACCTGCCCTGCTCTAGTTTAAACCATTGCCCCTCGTCCTGTCGCTACATGCCCTTGCAAACAGCCCCTCCCCGGCTTTCCTGTAGGCCCCCTTCAGGGACTGAAAGGTTGCTGTAAGGTCTCCCTGGAGCCTGCTCTTCTCCAGGCTGAACAACCCCAACTCTCTCAGCCTGTCCTCACAGCAGAGGGGGTCCAGCCCTCAGGTCATCTTTCCAGCCCTCCTCTGGACCTGCTCCAACAGGTCCATGTCCTTCCCGTGCTGAGGGCTCCAGAGCTGGACACAGTACTCCAGGTGGGGTCTCACGAGAGCAGAGTAGAGGGGGAGCTGCTTCTTGCTTACTGAGAATGAGAGCCAGCAGCCTGGCAGTGCTACCGGAGCAGAGCTGCTGGGCAACGAAGAGAGGGCATCAGGGCACTGCATGCTCCGATGGCTCTGCAGGACCTCTCCTGGGCGCTGCTGGTGCACTGAGACCAGATGACCCTTCCCTCAGGACAGGACGAAGATGACAGCATGCTATCCGAGATAAACGCTGGGGAGAAAGTCTGCCCAAATGCATACAAAGATACAAAGATAAGTTTTCTTGTCGTTTTGTAGCGGTTGAGGGTAAGAATGGATGTCGTGTCTCGTATCAGGAAATATTAGCACGTGTCATTTCAGCTTTTTAAGCTGCATAGGGTAAGAAAAATAATAAGGCAGTGAAAAAGGACAAAATCACAGTGAGAAAAGAAGAAATCCAATGGGATGAAATCTAATGGGAATTCTGCCTAACAGAAGTCTTTCCAATGCTCTCATGGGGGATTTCGTGCTTCAGCAATGTGGCACTGTCTGCACTGGCTTCTTCTACGCTACGTTATGCAGTGATCGTGAGTGTTCATCCAGGAGTGAATCCTTGACTAGCGAGGTCTAAAAAGTAATACAAAAGTTTATTCGATCATAAATAACACTGCAAGGTCTAAATCTAAAGGGTTTATAGCCAGCAGAAATCAGAACTCCTCTGTCAGACAGTTTGGACTGGTAAAACTAAAAATAACACCTCACAAAGAGCTACTCTGTTTTTACTTTTTTTTTTCCCCCAAAATGAAAACATTCAGTTTAAAATTAACTTGTTTTGACTGAGCAATACAAAGGCAAAACATGAAAACAAAATAGTCCACATTTGGCGCCATGTTTCTAGCCAAAACTCCTGTAAATATTGCCCGAGCTTATGTGCTCATTCTTCCTGGATTTGGGAGGCCAGCTCCAAGAGGTTTGTCTTTGCGAGCTCTGAGCGAGCTCCCGCAGCAGTGGTGGCTGCTGGAAAAACAAACTGGACGTACTGTACGCAGGCACCCAGCCAACAGTACCTGGAAAACGAAAATAATATTTTAAAGGGGAAATACAGGCAATCCACGTGCACAGGACTAATTCATTCTGCAAGCAACCCTCATTAAAGGTTAGACGGTAAAATGTGTGTGGAAGAGAGAGGAAAAAAATAGTGTTTGCTGTTAAGTACATAGTTTGGAATATACTGAAGAATAACGTCCACCACCACCACCAGTCTCTCACAGAAGCTTTTGGAGTAAAAAAATTCCTTTAGTGAGTCATGAAGTTCATGGTGTACCTGATGCTATTTTTGACTGCTGGTACTGTGCCAGCCTCCTGACAGGTTCATATGCAACTGGGCCACGTTCAACACTGTGTGGATCCTACTGATCTTCCACGCAGCAGGAGAGGAGCACCTAGGTGATGGTCCTAAGGGGAGCTGCAATGAATAGGAAGGTGCTCGTGCTAAACTGATAGTGGAGTTATGGGGATATTGGGTCATTTGCTCTTCAGAACATGAACGATATGTCCTTGCTTCCGAAGCATTTACTGTCTCACTCTGCAAAAACTCAAGACAAAGAAAAGGGGGCAGAGGAAATGAGGTCTGCTGCCTTTTGCATAACCATTATGGACCTGAGTGAAGTCCTGCTAAAGACAGTGAGCTGAGATACCTCCATGGATTTCAGAGCAGCCATGTGTCTGTACCTTCTTTATGTTGCTGAAGCCTGCTATTCTGCGGGATCACCATGGAGATATATGGATTTCCTCTACAAACTACTTTTGTTTTATGGGCAGCAGTTAAAAAATGATGTCAGGCCACTAGAGTCATGTCTATATAAACCTCACATCCCACACCAGGACCCTTCCTGTGAGTATACACAATCGCCCTGCTGCTGGTAAGCATGGTGAAAAAAAAAAAAGAACAATTTGCACATTCTTATTTGGTGCATACTGATTTGTCTCTTTACCCAAAGTACTCCTTTTCCTTCCTTCCTTCCATCCTTCCTTCTCTTGCTTGTCTTCTTTTCTTCACTTCCTTCCCACTTGCTTTTTCTTTCTTTCCTTTTCTCTCCTCCTGCCCTTACTCCCTCCTTCCTTCCCTCCCTCTCTGCCTCTTCCTCTTTCCTTCATATAGACCAGATTTGATTCCCCGAGGCTTTAAGAGGTGGAGACTGGTTCATGCCATCCTCATGCAGTAATAGAGGAGTAATATCGCTATTTAACTACAGTGAAGAGCTTCACCCTGAAAGGTCTGTGGTGCCATAAGATATGATTAATATTAATATGATTAAGGAAGATCCGTGTCTTTCAAGATTGGAATTCATGCCCTTACAACTATAGCTTTAGGATTTTGATAGAAAAATGAAGGACTGAAAGTATGACTTATGTGAAGACTCTTTTGTTCAAGCCAGTGACATCTAATAGCCCAAGGAAGAATGAAATCTACTTAATAATGAGAAATTATTTATCACATAAGACAGCGGAAAAGAGGAAATAAACCTTTAAGAAAAAGAACCATGGAAATAAAAAAATAAAAAATTAAATGCATGTGATTTCCTGGAAGAAAATCAAACTGTGTTTGCTTTTTTGTTTGCTTGGATGTTTCGATTTTAAAAATGAGGGTTAATAGCATAATTTTACATTTTAACATGGATTAGTTCTCCGTGTCTCAAGCAAATGGTTCTATTACTGCGTGGTTAATTCCTGTAACATGACTGAAATGAAAGGGTGCATTCTCACAGAGACGCAGTTGTATGGGTTTATTGGGTGGTTTTGGTTTTGTTTTTTTTTGCTAAAGGAGTGATAAAAACTAAAGTGAATATGCAAAGAATAAATGAAAGTGAAGAAAGGTCTTTTGTTCCTTTGACTAATCTCTACATTAAATCTTTTTTTCCAAGAAGCGGATGTAGCATCAGTTACAGCTCTATCTGAATATTCTCACATTTTTGTAGAAGAGCCAAAGAATATAGAGTTTATAGAAATCTCGAGAACTGCTTCAGGTGAGATGACAGATACAGCAACAACTTCCTACCCCTAGTTCCCCCTCTGCCTGACAGCCAAACCAAGCAATGCAGCATGTGAAACAAAATAAAACAAACCAAACCAACAGATGTATTCACAGCTGCACTTTGTATTCAAGAAAATAGTATGGCAAGAAATGCTGGCTAGTCAATGCTAAAACTCCCACTACATTAAATTGAAACACAATTTCACCCACTATGTCAAGCGTAGTCTAAGCTTTCATACTGTAGTAACAAAAACATTTATTATTGGTTCAAAAATTCTAAAAAAAAGAGAAATCTTTCTTTAGAAAGGGTAGACGTTTATTCTAAATGCCAAATTTAGACCTATAATTCTTTCAGACAGCAGTATAGTTAGGCTCCAGATTTCGACTTGGTCCACTTTAGCTGCTGGCCAGGCGAGCTTCCACTTTTGCCTTTCTCCTTGTGGAGATATAGCAGTGACTTTACCTCCACTATCAAACCAGTCATTTTTCATGCTATATGGAAATTTTCTAGCTTGGAGATTTCTAGTCTCGTGTCAAGTTTTGTGATGATCGGGCAATGGTTTGAAAAATTATTGGGTAGATTGATGGATGAAGAGATATACAGGCACGGGACTGTATAAACTGGGTTTTAGGGAGTTGGGTTAGATTTCCTTAAGCAAACATTCATCCAGAGACTGGAATCCAAAGCTCCTTTCTCCCTGCTGAGTGGTTCTTTGCCTGTAGCAAATATTTTTTTTCCAGGCATGAATCTGGAAACTACAAACATCACAGTTTATGTTGTATTCATGGCAGCGTTATTCAATTCAGGACACTCCAATGCATAAAAAGAAATACTGCCTTCTAATTTTAGTCTCAGCATAAAATTCAGGTGTAGGTAGCGTGATTGAACCCCTCCTGAAAAGTACCAAGACTTTTTGCAAGAAGCCAAGACAGGGAGCTATGAGACAGCTCTACAATGAATGGTGAATTAGATGAGAACCTTTAAAGATTCTCTCATTTCCATATAAACCTGCTTTTTTTGGCCCAACTGCTGCACAGCAGTTAAAGCATGTGGTTGAATAAGAGCACACAAGCAGCCTAGCTGAATTGTTTACCTGCCTCCAAGGAGGAAAGATCTACAGGAACTGGAACCGTTAAATTTAACAATATGAATGTTTTCTTATGAGAAAAATATGAGTTTGTTTCTAAATGAAACGGTGTATGGGATTGGCAATAATAATCTAGTTTACAGAAAGAATAGCATTGTAAATAGCTATAAGGAACTTGTTTTCCTGGCATAACTTTACTTACTCACATAAGTAAACAGCAGACAACACCTTCAGAACATTTCAGGTTTCTCTTCTTTGATTTCAAATCAGTTCTGTGGAAATTGGATAAAAAGTAGCTAATTGTTTCTGAAAATTTGAGGGTTCCATGGAGAAGTGCTGCACAATGCTATCAGTACTGACGTAAATAAACCTTTAGTGCTTTCCAAGGAGGGACAAAAAGTCACTTTTCAGCTACAGTTTGCAATCTGTGTAAGGTGAACGTTGCAGCAGTGGGAGCAGCCTACCACTGCCATGATCCAGCTACTGAAAATGATTCAAAGTCTTCAATCCAGTTAAGATGCCCACCCAGAAGATATATTTAATCCAAGCTTAAGTGAGCAGGCTCCGTGAAGGTAGAAGGGGTACGTTTATTTTACGGAATGGGTTAAACAAGACAATCCAGGCAACAAGACAGTCTCCTCTGCGAGCTGGGGTATAAAAGACCCCTTGTCTCACTGTCATTTTATGTGCCTGCTGGCTTAATTTCTCTCTGACTGGTATAAAAGACCACCCACCATGTGGCACACGGCCACTATTTTTGTGGAAACTATGATAATATCGATGTATTGTGGTTCTGTCACTGGCTTCGCAGCAGGAGTGAAGAACTGTCTTGTTCTCATGGGGCTTGATCCAAAGCCTACTGAAGATGGTGGGAATAGCTTTGTTGACTTCAGCAGGTTTTGGAGCAAGCCGTTAAGAAAAATACGGGATGGTGGTGAGGAACAAGCTTACCGAGGCCTTGACTTGCAGCACAGATAGGTTGAAGGTTTTTGCTAAACCAAACAACCATTTTAATTTAATCTCCACTAGAAAAATAGGAAAAATTAAATGCTTGCCATATGGTGAAAATATGTTAAGCTTCAAAGAAGCAGAAATAATTAAATACGACTACGAAAAGTTTTTTTAGGTTTGAATAGTATGCCAGTTTCAATATTATAAAATATACATATATAATCCTATTAAAGCTCATTTGGAAAAAAAAAAAGGAGCCCTTTGAATAATGCAAACTCTTAGGTCACATTTTTCACCTGTGTATTTATTTTCATTTTAATCAAGACTGCTATAATCCAAAAACTTGGTAAGACGTTGCGTAGCTTTCAATGCACATCAACTACTTCAATTTCTTCTACAGGTAACATCAACATGAACCAGCCTTTGAGGATAAAGGAATGAAAAGTGAAAAACAAATAAATATCCTCAGAAACTGTGGGTTACTCTATAATCAAAAGGAATATTAAAACCAAAGCTGCGCCAAGGACCTCAGGAAGAAAATATCCTCATCTAGAAGCTCATCCCTGTGCTGCGCTAGGTAGGGTCTGACAGAAGTGATGGACTCAGATGTTTTTCCCACCAGGTTTCAAGCACAGCAGTTTCTGAAAGCATGAGCCACATTTTCTCAACCTCTGTGTACTTCTCTGTCCCTGAGGGTGGCACAGGGATTTGGGGTTAAAAGAGGCAGCTTTAGGCTTCCCTTAATCTCTGCTCCTTTGCCCTGCCATGGAGAACTCATGCGTTTTTCAGCGTGGCGCTGACACCACAGAGGGACGCGCAGGCTGGCAAACCCAGAAAGCCCAAATGCAGAAAGGTTTTAGATGCAGGAGAGAGCCCGGAGCGGCTGCTGTGCAGTGGGCACTGCTGCCTCGCAGCCTGAGGCTGTCCCAGCGCACACCGGGGTTGTGTCTAATTCTTTTGCTACAGCTCTGAATCAGGTAACGTCAAGCTGGTGCATGCCACCTTTACTTGCCTTATTTTCCACATTTACACTGTACAAAATAGCAATTGCTGAAATCAAAGCAACTAAAAGAGAAAACCCAAGCCTCTCACTCCCTTTCCAGTTCTACCTGTTTCACAAAGAAAACTGATAATCCAGATCAAGGATCTTTATGAATAAATCTGGTATAAATACTGTAAATGGCTTACCAAAGTGCAGTCACACGCTTTAAATACCCACGTTCCCACGCTTACAATCTACCTCCTAAAATCTCTCTTTAATAAGGAGTCGTCAGACATGTGAATGAGCATTCATATGTCTGACGACTGCTTTTTACACATGGAAAACCTAACCCAAAGAGCAAGGAAAACAGCTACATGAATTTCCTCACAGATGTTCTTCCCCAGACACAAAGAGCTGTCATACAGTCCTAGATCTTTCAGTAACTGCTTGCCCAGCAGAAGATCCACTATCACTTTAGGTCCCAGGGTGGATGGAGGGTCACATCTGATGGCAGAGAGGGATTGTAGCACCGCGCAACACTTTGAATGTTTTCTTACACGGTCCCTTTCAGTGCAGGGCCTTTTTAGGCCTGCATTCATATTTTTTCCAGCAGTAAAACCCCAAAAGAATGCTTACCATTTACCTTTTCTCCTTGATTATTCCTGGTTTTTATTTCCATGGGGTGAGGAGAGACCTCAAACAGAACACCATTGCCCTAATAGGTCTCACCAAGACAAAAAATGTCAGTTCTGTCCCAAATAGTTTGTAAACTAATTTCTCATTTGCATTGAAGGATTCAGCTTTCCTTTACATTATCTGCAGAAATGGACAACATGGCAAGTGTTCAAACTGCTAGATAGGTTACTGTCTATGGAATTTCAAAGCCTTCCCCTTTTTCAATGTTTATCCCATAATAAACATAATAAATAGACCTTAAGATCAAGCTGTCCCTTCCTTTTTTATTCCTATCAGCTCTGTCAGTAATTCCATAACTAAGGCCACATTCCTGCCGCTGCTTTTCCTTGGGTTCGGGTCTCTGTTGATTTTAGTTAAGACATTTGCACAGAAGTACATCCTCTCTGCTGAGGGCAATGGACTCAGTCCAGCTTGTCCTAGTTGGGGAAAACCTGCCCTTTGCAGCTTTTTCTAGAGGAATCTCTTTGAGCACATTTGGTGCTCTTTGGATTAAAGTGACTGCAGAAGTGCAAAATGTTATCATTTATTATTGCTGTTAAATAACAGCACTGACAGTTAAGAAAAATCCTTCAGGAAAGAGCATCTGTGCATCTCTCCCTCAGCACGCACCAAACAAAGAGCCGCACTGTTTTTCCCAGCAGCACAAAAAGTCAAGTTCATAAAAGCTCAGTCAAAATTTTGGCTTTCCAAAGGGATTTTCAAATGTGTCTCTCAAATATTCATTTGGGTGGTCTACCTCCCACAGGATGTGCAGTGCTAGCTGGTTTGTTTATATGAGCAAATGCAATCACAAAGCTTGCGTACATGCTGTTGTTTTGGGGTTGGCGGTTTGGGTTTTTTTTGATGGGGGAAAAATGAACTATAACTGGAAATTTCTTTCCTTGTGAAAACAGGTCAATTCATCATATAAAAATTATTATTTCAAAGTACTCAGGACATTTCCTCTAGTAAAGAAAACAGTAACTTACTCTTTGAAAACTCTTCGAATAAATATGGGGTCAATATATTCTCCTCTTTGACAATATTAAACACATACATTTACATGGTAAGCTGCATCAACTTCAGTAGGAGAAATACAAACTAATGTGGAAGAGCACGTAAGCTTCTAAGACTGAATTAAGTACGATCTTTTGATCTACTGGCTGCTCACAAGTAAATACCAACAGCCAAACACTGCTCTACATCAATGACCTGATGAGACGTAAATATAGAAAGCTCAAGTCTGAGAGGCTTTGCAGTTTATGTCACTATTGACAGCAAAGTCGAGAGAATTTTACACTTGCTATTCTAGCAGTCTAGATAGATAGCTACAAAGATTACAAAACCATCCACAAGCTTTAGCATTTTAAAAAAAATCTTGCATTCTATTATCATCTTACATCAATATAGAATCATAGAATGGTTTAGATTGGAAGGGACTTTAAAGACCAACCAGTTCCACCCCCTGCCCTGGGCAGGGACACCTCCCACCAGACCAGGCTGCTCCAAGCCCCGTCCAGCCTGGCCTTGAACCCCTCCAGGGACGGGGCAGCCACAGCTTCTCTGGGCAACCTGGGCCAGGGGCTCACCACCCTCAGAGTAACAAATTTCTTCCTAATATCTAATCTAAATCTCCCCTCTTCCAGTTTAAAAATGTTACCCCTCATCCTATCACTTCAATCCCTGATCAAGAGTCCCACCCCAGCTTTCTTTCCTGTAGGCCACTGTTTAAACTCTTTGCTGACACGTGCCTTCACGCACAACAATTTCCTTTGATCAATTTGGAGCTGAGCATTTTGCACAAGAACTAATGCTTTTGTCTGTGTTTGGTACTCTGAGCGTCATTTTAACCAGACAGGGGAAAGACTGAATATCCACAGCTGATGGAGGTATCTAAAAGGTGAACTTAATCAGGAACGGTTGGATAAATATTAGCTGAGCGTCACAACCATACTCCTATGTGTTTCATACCGTTGGGTTTTCTTATTCAAAGAAACCTTAAAATTGTAAATTCTCCATAGGCAGTGCGTAGGGTCATGTTTTCCAGAACAGGTGAAAAAAGCTCTCCTTTTCTATATTGTCCTTTGTGATTAATAACCTTAAGCTGTAATCACTGAAGAATACTTAATCTTCATAAATGTAGTTAGTAAAGTCCCCGGAAAAAAAAGTCAATATTCACTTGGATGGAGAAATGCATACAAAAATGTCAGTCAGTGACCACAATTGTACTGAACAACAGTTTTCCCACAAGGGTTAAAGAAGCTATAACAAGCACTGGTTAAACCTTATGACACTCTATTAATTTGTTCCTTCTGTCAGCACAGGTCATATGAATTTTTTAAGGTCATACAACAAATAAGGATGAAAACTCAAAGAGTTTCAGCTAGCGAGGTCATTGTGATTTACTCGCTAGCAAAGCAGAAAATCAGTGGAGTTTGCTTTTTGGGGAAGTTCACGTGTGTCTGCTCCAGTTCCCATTTTGCTTCACTAGCGGTTTAGAATAAGGAAAGAACACCATGAGTTTCTAGATAAAGTATGTAAACTACTGAGCTAACTATATGAAACAATCTCTCAGGGAATTAGCAGATTAGAGGAAAAAAATAGCCAGAAATTAACATTAGCAGCCAAACGTGGGTGGCAATTAGTGGTAAAGACTAAATAAAGCTAAGTAAGAAGAAGGAACTGTGCTGATATTCTGGACTACTACTTTTGTTTCCTACAGACTCCACTGTTGGTGGGAAACTCCTGCATTTGCTTATAAATGCGCTCTCCGGTAACCTTGATAATACAGACAGTAAACACTGAAATCCATTGTTTCTTTGAGGATCAAAACTTCTAAGAAAAGGCCTAAAATGTGCCTTATTTTTTCCTTCCTTTTAAAAGACTGTGAATTATTTAACTTCACTTTTTGGGGAAAAAAGAGGAAAGTTTTGAAAACTTGTTCTTAAATGAACGGTTAATTTCAGAGACGGTCTATAAACAAAGACTCCTGGTAACGTCCCAAGTTTCACATGCTGCTAAGAAGATTCTCTCCATAGCTGGAGTGATTAGCTGGACCTCCAACAAGGAACAGGACCCGTAACCCTTGTGCAGCTGGGCTGCGCTGAGGCAACCAGAAATCGGGGACAGATACAGATCGAATCTTGGTTTATAATGGAAAACAGACATAGAAATAAACTAGAAGCCAAGATGGCTAACTTCAACTAGGGGTTTGGAGGCTGAGTTAGGGCTGTCTCTCTTAATGGAGGAGGGAAAAGTGTACACTCATGCTCAAGAGCAGCTTCTGTTAATGGTAAGGGACACTGGAAATACTTTCTACTAAAATACAGCCTACGACTACCTCAAAAAAAAGTCTTAAGTAGTGGGCTTGAGGCCATTCAAGAATGAGATTTGGAGATCAGAATAGAAAGTTCTATGAAAATAGCTCAGTACTCAGCAGCTCTTGAAAAAAAAGAAAACTGAATGTTAGAATGTTAGCAAGGGAATAGAGAACAAAACAAAGAAAGAACATCTTTATGTCAACTTATCAATCTGCAGTGTGCGTGAATCTTGAATGCTATCTGTAGTTTTAGCGTCCCCCTGCCGCAACAGAAGATAAGAGGTCCTTATACGTGTAGCAAGGATAATCAAGGCAAGGCTGGATTCTGCACAGACAGATCAGGATGATTCAGCCTAGAAAGTAGATGGCTGAAGAGCGGCACGAGAGAGTACACCTGCAGCAGGCTGGATACTCTTTGTCGTTCTCTGTTCATGACATTAAACAAGCAGGCAGCGTCAAAAGGAAATGCTTCTCCATGCAGGGTGCAAGGCGGCTGTGGAAGCCCTTGCACCAGGACGTCAAAAGTCTTCCTGTGATAAAAAAAGTGGCTGCTTGAATTCAGAGAAGAAAAATCAGAGGAGAGCTTAGGAAGCCCAGAGGAACTAGATCTGATTTCTGGGAAGTCCCTAGGCATCAAATTGTTGGAAGTTAGGAAAGTACTTCTAAGAAGTACCACCACAGTCTTGCTCTGCTCTTTAAGTCTTTTCATTCAGCCATAGTTGGAGACAAGGTACTGGGTTAACCGGACCCCTAACCTGCTGCAGCTGTTCTCGTGTTACGTTAGATTCCCTTCAGTCCTGTAACAACCACCTCAACTGCTTACGTAAAGAAGTAACATTAAAATAATTTGACATAGCATATATTTTTAAACTGAAATTTAGCAGCTGTAAATATGGGGCACCATAAACCGATACTCTGGGGTTTACTGTCCGATATTCTTCATGCAGTAATGATCACAGAATTAATGGCAAAAATGTGTTATGAGAGAAGGGCTGTAATATCCAGGCGTAGGAATACAGTTTGGAAAATGAGCTGCAGAGATCATCAATTTCAGTCCCCTTAATATTCTAAGGACCATGTCATATAATCCCTTTTATAAACTATTCAGGCTTCATTATGGTTAAATTTATTGGCCTCCATTTTTCCTGGAAGGCTGTTCCAGAACTTCACTGCTCTGCTGATTAGAAATCTTTTAATTTCCAAGTGAAATTTAATATGACAAATTTATACCGTTCTGGAGAAGTGTTACAGTTGCTCTCCACACATACATCATAGAGCAAATACCAACAAGGGAAAAGAGCAATTCAAGTTAAAAACAATAATAGCACCAAAGCGTTTCTGGCCAAGCAGTTTCCTCCAATTTTAGATGCAGATCCCACTGCAACCTTTAATTCTTTGGTAATAAGCTACTACTGAGGGAACTCAATCTGTTCTGATCAGCTCTGGTTTATATCTACAAATGCATATTAACCTCTTTCCAACTAATGAATCACTCGGCCTGTCATAACTCTAATGAGCAGATTTCTTTCTGAGCGTGTTGATAATCTAACAGTGCTTATTTGTTTTTCCTGCCTTGAATTACACTGTAAGCGCATCTCCAGAGAGTTTATCCATAGAGACTGAACCGGAGACCTCTGGATCTGCAAAGCTTGAGCCTTTCCATTGGCAGCCTAAGGAGCGTCTGTGTTAGCTCAAAGGGAGAACGTGCTCACACGCTCCTGGGTTTGTGACCTGCTGGAGAGCTTCAGCCTGCACATTTGTTGGTGAGGGTTGCCCCAAGGCACGGCTGCTGGGCCATGGTTGTGCCACTTCTATTTTGTGTCTGACTCAAGTCAACCACATTTTGTGGGACAAGGACGGTGCCGCCCTTGTACGGCACATAGCCTGGTAGGGTGGTGGTCTTGACCGAAACTTTTGGTCACTACAAAAATATAAATGTAAGTGGTGCTTGCAGGTCATTTGCCTGGATTTAAAAAAATACGTCTTTATTGTAGGCACTTTTGATGTTCTCACAGCAATTACATTTGTTGCTTCACCTGCTTTCCAATCTCGTTTTCTATCATTTGTACTTCATTTGTGTCCCACAGCTCTATCAGCCCTCCAAACTCATTCGTCTTTGGTTACTGTCTTGCAGATGGTGGCCGAACTCAGTCCTACAGGACATTCAAGCAGGCTATGAGAGATTCTCCTAAAGACAGTTCTTTCTGATGGTGATACACTGAAATAACATCACCTAAGTCATCCCTCTCCCAGCTATCAGTGCATGGAGAGAGGGTGATCAGGGCCAATGATAAATCTCTCTCACCTCCTCAGCTGTGTTGAAAACTGTTCAGTCACCACTGAAGCTCTGGCACGTCATTTCTGTGGTGTCACAGGGATGGTGACCAGGTATCCTGCACCTTTCATCTCCCTGACACATCACAAACCCCTGTTCCATAGGGGGAGTCTTCCCTTTTATTGGTGTGTAAAAGCAGCACATTGTTTTACAGCTTCACCCAACAGAGGAGGCTACAAGCCTCCTTGTTTCCTATTTTGATACCCAAAAAAATGGTACCTACAGTAATGGTAGTTGCAGGCGACTTTCCACCTCCTTCTAGAGAGAGGTTTTCTAGGCTCAGACCCTGATCCTGAGAGAAGTAGATTATAGCAGTGTCTTTCATTAGCTAAGCTAAGGGAATAAGAATAGGCAAGTGCTACCAATTATATTTCAACACAAAGCAGTACCCACTTAAGCATAAGCTAAAGGCCACAACTCCATTGTTAACAGGGGTGTTCTCACGGAAAAGCTTTGAACACACTGGGAACATTAAAGAGAAGATGTCTCGCATGTGCAATTACTCAACACATCTTTAAAACTGCAAACACTTGTTCACATGTGGTGAAAATTAGAGCTGTGAGCACTTGGGAAAAAAAATCCCACCTGGCAGGCACGCTCTTTTTTACTTTAGAGTTTTATAGGAGCTCTCAGAGCTTGTTGGTCCAGCGAGAGCTGAACCAAAGTCAATGGAGGAAACTGTGAGAGAAGAAAAAGAAAATGCAGAGAAATGTGCTATTTTTGTTCTAAGCTCAACATGGTTTCGACTCTCCTAGTCTGCTTCCCCCTCATAAAAAAAAAAAAAAAAAAAGCATCTCTAGGTCTAAACATAAATATTGACAGCTCCTTGGCTTCTTCCTCTACTGGCTTGAAATGACAAGGAGTTTGCAAGCTTTTCCACCCTGTCCTACAGGTGGGTTTGCTCAGCAGCATTCAGCAGGCCTGAGCTACTCTAGGAAAAATGGAGCAGGATCCAAGAATTCTCTGAGAATTCACTTCTTCTGTGTCACGTAAGGAATAAACATTGGTCATGAACTCCAATAGCTGCAAAGAGCTAATATCCACCTTGGACAAGCACCATAGCGGCTACCAAACAGCACCTATATGTCACATTCAGAATATTATTTCCACAGGAAAATAATTTAACAAATTAACCAAGGAGCTCAGACAAGATGACAGCTTTGTAATAGATCCTCCAGACCATCTTTAAATACACCAAGAACCGGAGACATCTAGCAATCTCTTAGGACACTATGCCAAGCCTAACAGCTATCGCTGTAACTTTTCCGAATTTCGTTGCAGTGTTCCCCACTATACATCTCCTGCTACCATCTCAGAGAACACTTATTTCCTTATTTTATATCACATATTGATATTCAATATTTTGTATGTTACTAATACTATCCTGGCTCTCTATGTCTTAATTTAAGTGCTGGGAGTAACATAAGGACACCAAACAGCATGGAAAAAAACAAATGGACAGTTGGACAGTGCAGTTGTCCTTTTCCCAAGTCAGCTCTAGAAACTTGGGCTTAGATGTCTCAGCAGACCCCTAAAAGAACACACCTAGAACAGGAAACCATCTTTATTCCATCAAAGGGCGAGATCTTTATTTCATTGACTAGTCGAACTGGAAAATATTTTGGGGCTGGAGACAGAGTTATTTAAATAGTCACGAAAATGAAGACTTCCATTTTCCTGTAGCAAAATAAAAAGCAAAACTGTCCATGATGAAATCATACATTTGATCCCTTTTTCTAGCTGTTGTTCAATATTCATCGCCTTAAACGAAGGACCCATTTCTAGTATTAGCAGTCGGATATTTTCTGTAGAAAGGCATTAGTCAGGTAGAAACACCAAGCTCTCGGTTTTGGCTGATACTTCCGCATTAGAGATGCACAGATTACAGTGTGAACTTTTTCCCCATATCTCTTCCATATAAATACCCTGACAAATTCATTAGTGCATTCGGTTCAGCTGGATTTACCACCACATACAAAATGACACTTTTAAGAAGCCTCTTAAGCTTTTTGAAAACTTTGTAAGGAAGTAAAAAGCTACACGGAGCTTAGCTGAGATGAAGACAGGCATTTTGAGCCAAACAGCATGGAAAGTGTTGACAGTTTAAAGAAAGAAGGAAGTTGGAGAACAGACGAGATTTGACTAATATTTTTTTGGTCCATCCAGAGGCTTGTTACAATTACCCCTTAAATTTTCCTTAGGGACTCATTACAGTCTAGATAGTAATATCTGTCTGCCATTGGTCTTCCTTTCTCTCCTCTAATGACAAAATGCTGATAGCCAGACATCATTCCAAACACATTTACTTGTAATATAATAATGTTGGAATAGCGTCTGTGGCAGATAGAGGTAATTTGACGGGCTATGTTAGCCAGAGAAACTAAAAGCACTGTTCCTGTTTAGTATTTCCAGTCTGGAGTGGCAATAACCACAGTGATAGGAGAGCTCTAACAGCTACCATCAACCTACACGACTTGTATATTGGGACTAATTAAGTGACAGAAAAGTTAAGGTTTGTGCTGTTACTTCTCCACAGTCTGCCGCTATTTAATATATGGTATAGCACACTTAGCTGTATAAAAGGCAGATACAGAGGCTTTTTTGCAAGGCAACAAGGCACGAATGCTTGTCCCATGTGAAATTGCACTTGTAGTAGTAAAACAAGGCTATACCAGGTCCTTGGGAAATAGCAAGTCCCAACTATAAGGTTTTTTATCTGAGATGTCCATATAGAAAGAAGAGCTTTAAGCCCTGATTCTTTACTGTGGAAATTTCAAAAGCGATGACATACAGAGGGAGTCATGTTACTTCCACCGAGACTTGTTTGTAATGCCAACTTACCAAATAATGTGGCCATTACATTGAGTTCGGTCACATACAAGACTTGTTCTTGAATGCGGGTATATTGCTAACATCTGTTGTTAGTATTAAGAAAAATTCGCATTGCTGAAAACTAAATCCCAGTTAAAACTGAACACTCACAGTCTTTAAAAATTAAATAAGAAAATCAGGGCAATTCAGAAATTCTGCAAACAGACAAGGAGCCTCTGTGTCGGTTCATTCATTAATTTTACAAGTTTTAAATGTAAATAGATCACAAGACTTGATATTATGCAATGCCAGGAGAAATCCCATGCCTAACCAGCAACAATTTTTTTTTCCATGTGACATTTGAAGATTTTGTCTCAGAACCTAATATCAGGCATGCTGAAAGGTTTTGGAATCATATCTCTGCAAAATAAATTGCCCCACAAAATATTTGTTCCTCTGTCTTTGTAAAAACCTTAGAAATGGATCTTTTCAGATAAAAAAACAGGGAAATCTCTGCATCAGCAGTGGTCACATTTCATTGCTTTTATTTCTCTTCTGTTTTTTTTTTCACGTGTTCCACTCTGTTCTTCTACATTACTCTTTGCAAACAGCATCTCTTCAATCACAGAATCACAGAATCACACACACAATCACAGACTGGCAGGGGTTGGAAGGGACCTCTGGAGATGATCCAGTCCAACCCCCTGCCAGAGCAGGGTCACCCAGAGCAGGTGGCACAGGAACGCATCCAGGCAGGTTTGGAATGTCTCCAGAGACGGAGACTCCACCACCTCTCTTTTGTAACCGATCGAATTAAGTTCTGGAATGTCGCATTACAGATATTCCTTCTAACTGTGGCAATTAACTTTTTGGTCACCTAACTTGTCTTTTAGTTGTCCTTAGCTTCCAAACAAATTCTGAAAAAAGCGGCACGGTACGGTTCACCGAACACAGGATGGGCCTGGCATCCTAACTGTCACTACAAGAGCGGGGCACGGCAGGAGTGGGTGTATGTCGTGCAGGGGAGGACGATGCTGGTTGCATCGGCCACTCTGTGTCCTGCAATCCTTCCTCTCTTCCCCAGGACATGAGCTGCTGCACAATACCCCTTACAACAAGCAGGATGGGTTAAGGAAAGCTAGGCTAAGGCTTGCCATGTGGTTTTATCCCTACCTTGGTTATGCCTATCAGGAAGCCACTCTTGGCACACTATAAATTTTCTGCTTCTGGATACTACATGATCCCTGGCATTCATAAACTTAAATGAGAGGATTATCATCATTTGCTGCCAAAGAACAGAGCACTCCTGATACTTCATGTTGGTTCAGGACAATTATAGCAGGAAGCGATAGCTGTTTTTCTAACACCGATAGCAGTCTCCCCGATGGGCCAGGGAGCCCAAATCACGGCTACTATTGCACAATTACTATTGTGCAAACCTTTGGAATACCTTTGACAAAACATTTAATCGTTTAAATGCATTGTAAAAAGGTTTTGAATTATACTTTCACAAATTTTTAAATTTCTTCACTCAAGCATTTATTCAAACCCCGCTGGAATAACTGAGTTCAGAATTGCTGCCAGCATCCCATCTGGGTACCAACTCCTACCGCTGTGCTGGTGCATTTCATTCAGGCTGTTCATCCTGAGCCAGCAAAATGATTGTCTGTCTCCCTAAACCACATCCCTGCAAAGGTACAGCTCCCAGTTTGAAATGCACACCGCTCCGGAGCTGCGAGGCAACCACACAGGTTATTACGACAGCACAAAATGGAATCTGGAGCAAGGAGAGACACACCAGTGGCAGGAAAAAGACCCGCTGTGCAAATTTTGTTCATGAAGTCAAAGAGAAATGAATCATTCTCAAACAGTAGACATCTAAAGGTTGGATGGAACAATTTCTAAATATTAGTCAGACCAAAAACAACACACTGCTGAAATAATGAGGGCATATAAGAAACCAACAAAAGCCAGGAAATTCAAAGCTGAGGCTAAAATTCCACTCTTAATTTGGGACTGTTTTCTTTTTTAAAGAATACTGTTCAACTCAGTTGGGGCCTTATAAGGTTGTTTTCTTAAGGTTTTACAAAATACACACAGGTTGAAACTTTTTGCCCTTTATTTTAATTGTTTTTTTTTTATTCCTCTGCAAATGAGAAAGGAATAAACTACTAGGGTTTTGGTTTTTAGATGTGTTACTTGTATAACTCCAAGTTTCAGACACAGACCAAACCTGCATTATGTCGGGTTGCAAAACACAGACCAAAGTCTGCTGTCCCTGAAGTTTATAATGGGAATGACAAAAGGCGGCTGATGAAAGCAGACCAGGGAGAACCAGAGCTGGTGGTGTTGCAGTAATGATGCATCGGCAATAGAGTTGCCTGCACGGGGGATTTAAATGCCAGCAGTGATTCTCAAGAGGGGCAGGAAGAAATGCAGGTTATAGCAGCAGGCATGTAACCTTTCTTTGAAGAAAGATAAGGGCTTTCTTGCTAGTACAGATCCAGGGTTTAGTAGAAATAGCCGCTATATAATACACTGTAAACTCCAGAGGGGTACTTATATGTTAGCTGAGAGGGGGGAAAGAAAACAGTTGAACCATTCTCCATTCCTCTTTTTGCTCCTGGGCTGGAGTGAAGGAATTTTGTTTGTATTTACTTTACAGTCTCCAGGCTGATTTGTATATATATAAGGCCAGACACGGGCATGTTTACTCATGTTGAGCAGTACATTAGTTTGCAAACAGTCCAAATGAATTCAGCAGGGCTGTTTGTGAACAGCATGAATTACACCAGCAGAACCTGACTCCAGCAGGATATTGCAGAGATCTAACAAGAAAAAAAGTGATTTCTCTTTCTTTTTCTTCTTCCCAGACATAATCGCCACTTGGTATGGCCGTACCAGTTACAGAAGCTGGGGTTTTGCTGAAGCACGAGGATGCTTTTCACCCAGCAGCTTTACAAGATCAAATCCCTGAATGCCAGAGAATGACTGTGGGGGACCACAGCAAGCTCTGAGCATCCCCTCGGCAGCCCTCTCCTCCCTGGAGAGCATCTCTCTGCTCGGAGGGGCTACAAAACCCTGCAAGAAGGAGTCCCTTCCCTTCTGGGCACAGTCACTGCCCCAGCCTGGTCCCTCAGAGCTTTATTCTTCTTTATTCTGCTTCTTTTCTGCTCCCGCCTGGCTGCTGCCGCTGGCTGGGGCTGTTTGCTTTCTTCGAGCACGGAGGGCGGTGCTGGAGAGCTGTCAGCCGCCTGCCCCAGGGAAAAGATTTAGGAGAAGGAGAAAAGTTTGTCATCCAGCTCTGTATTTTTGCAGTGGGGCAACTAACAACACCAGGAAAGCCGCGATGAAAGCCATTAAGATAGAAAGGCTAGTATGTCAGATTTACCCATCTTTAATGTTGCCTGTTTTCTTCTTTCTTTTTTTTTTTTTTCCTTCCCAAATAGAAAGTTGTTGAAGCGTAAATTTTGTTAAGAGAATAAATTTTGCATCACTGACATTGTTATTGGGCTGAATTGACAATGACATTGAAAAACATCAAATCTTGGACATTTTAGAAAAAGAAACAATTTAGAAAAAGAATGGGGAGTTTGCAATTAGGTTTCATTTTTAATTACAGAAAGGTTTTGGAATAAAAGAACATATGATGTGTCCTGAGGCTACCTGCATATTTTACTATCAAGTTACCTCTAATTTAGCCATTGAAATGCAAGAGGAGAGCTCTTGCATATAACAACATGAAATGTCTGTCTTAGTCTATCATTCATTTGGCTCTGCCCCACAGAACAAGAAGTACTTTTCATTCAGGTGTGTTTATGATGAGTAAACTTGACCAGATGTTAAGTCTCCTTTGTATTATAAAGTGTTTTATGGAGCACATTAGTCAGCTGGAAAAGGGCAGATCATTTATATTCCCTCGTACTTTTTTTCAGGTTCAAGCTTCCCCAAAGGACTATGGGACTATATGAAAACATATAGAAGGAAGAAATGAAATATTGCAAATGTAACAATGGATAGCACAGAACCGAATAAATTGCCCTGATTTACAGGAGGAATTCTGTAAATATGGAATGTCATGAGACTACAGGTCCAACGGTTTATGTGTAAAAGCAAACTTCTCCCACTCTCTTGCTCACAAGGGAGATTAGAGCAATAATTGAAAGCATATTCTCTTCCTTGTAGAAACGGCTCTGAGGATGCACATAAGTGAGAAAAGAGCCATTGGTTTCTCACACACACTAACACACCAATATTGCCATATTTGAAGGTTCAGCTCTCTAGATGTCACTGTTAAAGAATATTACAATACACATCTCTAAGGGATTCATCTCTTTTTCCCCTACAGAATAAATCATTGATATTACAAAAGTAGTTTGGGAACGGCTGGGCAATACAAAAATTTGAGCTACAGTTTTCAGAGGAGTTTTGATACCCAGATGCTCTAAAAATTATTGGTGGCCCTGAAATTTCGTCCTTACTTCTGAGCTCGAACGCTTCGTTGCTCTGGGAGCACTGGCACAATGGAGCTCGGAGCGTGCCCTACATCTTACCTCCGTGAGACCTTAAACCGCGAGACCTTGTTGTGCCCATGCTGCAAGCTGTCCAAAGCCCGTGAGGATGCTCGCGCAGTGCCAAGCAGAGGCAAGGTGCTTCCCCTCCCCCCGCGGCGTCAGCGCGGGCTCAGCACCACACTAACCATAGTTACGTGGCACTTGGTCAGCTCAGACCGTGGGTAAAGTGAGTGCACCCCTGCTCACAACGTGCCGAGTGAGCACGTCCTGCGACTCGGTTCCACAATACACAAAATGTCCCACTGCCAGTAAGTTTACCATGTGGCTGTGGGACATGGAGACCCTCATAGCCACACTTACTGGGAAGGTCTAAGGCCTCAGTCCCATGAAACTTTAGAGATTTCTATCGTGCAAAGCAGAGGTCCACCGTGCGGAGGCAAGGAACTAGGTATTTTTCTGTATTGCTGTGAAAATTATGCCAGCAATATAGTATTTAAAATATTTTTCTCATTACAACTGTCAGGACCTATGACTAACTCAGATCCCTTTGTACCTTAGTGCTTGAGAAATCAGCACAATTAATGGGATTATTACTTAATTATTGCTAGTGGAATTTCTTCGGTGCTGTGGCTGGAGAGACACCTTCGAGTCTCCAAACAATTTGCATTTTAGACACTTCATTGTTACAAGAAGTTGTTGAGGGTAGAAAGACTCCCTCTGAAGTTAAAGGCAATCTTTTTCTCACACTATGTATACAAACTACTGTAAAAACAGTCTTAAAAAGAACTTGAATGGTTGTAGGCAAACCTTTCCTCGAGGTCATTTTAGAGAGTTTTGTTTTGCTGGTGTCTTTTCTAGCCACTGGCCTCTTAGAAACACAAATTGGTTTACCTCTCACCTCAGCTGGGACCAGGAACACCCCAAGAAAAAGCAGGTGTCCACAACAATATGTTGGAAGGACCTTTACCTACATCCTAACCACATGGATCAATCAATAAATAAAGAATAATGTAATACAAATAAGGAATAATGGATTATAAATTAATTTACACAGATTAAATAACTATGGAAAGAGAAATTAAATGAAAGGAATACTAATCTGTATCTAAGGCAATAATAACAGGTGTTCCATCTATTAGGGGGAAATCTGATTTAGCTTACGTAAATTGCAGAAACGAAATTATTTGCAAGCATCTCTGGGTATCTAAAACGCAGCATGACTTTGTTGAGGTAAGACATGGATGTTCTATTGTTCTAGTACGTATGATACCCTAAGTGCTACATCAGCTAAAACTTACAGCTTCTTTTTTTTATTATTATTTAGCATCTTAAAGATCATAGGACTGATGTATCCCCAAGGGCTAGAATTTTCAGATTCACTCTAGTATTTTATCTTTTTCTATTCCTAAAATTATTTAATTAGCAGTAAAGCAATAGAGAGAAAAAAATTTCTAGGGAAGAAGGCATCAGATTGCTGCAAATTGTATTATTGACAACAAGTAACCTTAGGGGATATTTTATCCAGTAAATAAATAAACCCAATTCTGGTACAGCAACCCAAACACTCCCAGAAAAATTTCCACCCTGGCAGTAGTACAGGTGATGATACATAGAAAGATGAAAGAAGATTAAGTTTTAACTTGAAGTATTGCAATAGTTACCCATTCGGCAGCAACATTTTGACAATTTAATCATATAGTTTCTTTTTCCTTTAATCTTAGAAAGGTTGACTCTCAAATTAGGGCTTTATTGTTCTCTTTTTGTCTGCTGTTGAAGAAAAGTTATGCAAATGACAGGGTCTTAAAAGCTCGGTAGATCCGAGGTTATTACTTGACAAAACGCAAAATTAGCATCCCTAGTTGCTCTCATGCAGGCGTCAAGAACTTTTGAACCTGAGGAGAGTGAGAACAAAGAATTAAGAAATGATGAGCTAATCCCTGAAAACATCTCAAGGAGAGAATAAAACGCAGTTGTCTAATAACCCCACATTTCTCTGGGGGTTTTAAGACGGTTCTAAAAGGCCTTTAGCTGTTTCCTCATGCAGAGGAATCCTTTCTGGAAAGGTCTCCTGGCGAGAAGCTGCTGCAAATGTCCCTTCCTGTGTCGGGTGCTCTAAGGCAGGCTCTGTAAAGAGTTGTTTCGAATCCATCAGAAAAGTAGTAGCAAAGATCAAGGACTAGAGAAAAACAGTGTACTTTCTCATCCGATTCAGACGCCTAGAGAAGCATTTAGAAGTTATTTCACTACGTCTTACGTCAACGGCCAGGGGTTTGAGCAATCTTAAAATTGCCTGCATTAACACTGCAGACATTTGGGAGCTGCTCAGTCACGAGCTGGCACTGCTGTCACCCACAGCAAACACGGTGCCACTACCTTGCTCAGAAATGCGGTAGAATTCCCTGGGGCATTGTATGAGAAAAACAGCACCGTTTTCCAGCCTGCCACCTTTGAATCCCAAACTCAGGCCTCATGACTTTGGTAAACATGTTGCAACATTCTTCTTATTTGTTTCTTCTGTTTATTCCATGAGGGATTAAATCTCTTCAAAGGAAACGAAAACTAATAAATACCATCAAATTAGAATTTACTGGTCTTACTGCTCTTAATTTTCTACAGTTTGCATGAGGTTTAGAGATCTATGATTGCTATTAAATGTAACAAAGGTGACCTGGCAGAAGGTCTGCCCACCAATCTGCACAATAGAGCTATAACACCGAGAATACGTTATTATTTTCTTTTAATATTATAATTCTATTAACTTACAGAACATGCTTTGAAATGATGCCAGGAATTTGCATTAAATCCCTAAAATGAATAAAATGAGCAAGAGGGAGATGCAGCTCTTAAGTAGTTCTGTGTTGCCTCAAGATGAAAGCATTGAAACCTTGGACCCTTTGGAGACTGCTTGCCTCCAGCCTGTATGCGAGGGATTATGGGAGAAAAGTGCTTTGCTTATTCCCACTGGTCTATAAGTTGTTGGAAAGGGAGAATAACTTGTGATGTGGTTCAGCACAAATGCTTATGAGATGACTCCGGGTCATTTCTAGGTCATGGACTTGCTGAGGTAGTTTCACGTTCGTTAGAAGGCTAACTCAGAGATACAGACATTATAAGAATAGAGTGAAGCTCATAGATGGAATTTATTAGAGGTATTCGCATAAAACCAATACCAAGGGAAGCTACTGGATCCAGCAAATTCAGATGTGAGTAAGATTAATATGCCCTGTTAGAAATATAAAACCTGCGTGTGACTGAGTGAATATCCACGTAAGGTAAAAGTAACCCCAGTGTAGATGTGAAGGATGCAGAAGATGCACTAGAATACCCTGGATCAAGACACGCTTTCCAGCTATCTATTATTGGTCAGAAAGGTGGGGAACATCTGCTAGATTAAAGCCATTCTGCTCAAAGGGAGATCAACTATGCAAGTTTCACATAAATTCCTCTTGCTGCGGCTGGTATAACAGCGCTTCGTGCACAGTCCATACTTTATAATGTGTTATAAGTATTGCTGTCAACATTGTGTAACATAGACTTTGTCTGTGCTGAGTATTGAGGGCGCGCTGACATGTTCTCCTCATGAAGACTTGTTCTTCAATAGGTCAGGCTGGGACTTGGTCAGATCATACTGTGGTTCAGTTATAAGACACATCCTGGGGCTTCCTTTTCGTGGAACCCAACATATTGTGAAAAAACTGGTCTCTACCCAGGTTTGCCTCTGGCATGAAGTCAGGACGCATCAGGATGCTGTAGGGTCTACTGATCTTAGCAGCGAGAAGAATTCTTCTACTCAAGAACAGATCAAATATGCAGCAAACTAAATTAATTAATAAATTCCCAAATCAATCAAAGTAGCAAATCAGATGAGAAAACAATTTCTTAGACTGGAATGTGCACTTCAACATGTAGATACTAGTTCACCGACATTTCCACAGTGTTCGGTACTTCAAGCTCCACGAAACCTGAAACCATCCAAGTTTGCACTGCTCTTTCCACTTCTCATCAGACAAGGCCTAAACTAGGTCACTTTGTATTCATTTGCAGTATAACACAGATACTATGACATCTGTCATGAACGCAAAATACATCTTTTACTCCTATTAGATATTTAAACTTGTACAAGGCTGATATTGTGAGAGCAAGAGTGATAATAATTTGTGATGTAAACTGATATGAATGTTAACATACGTGCAAAACCCCAAATCCTTAACAGTAACACCTATATTAATGGCTCAAAACAGAAAAGAGAACAAAATGGTCTGACTGATTCCCCTGAAATGTGGCTAACATGGAATTACTGACTCGTCTGTCCTGGGACATCGCTGTCTCACAGGAGGCACCACGAATGGAACAGCCATAAACAAGTAATGACTGTGTGTCTGTCAATTCAGCTATTTTTTTCCCCAGTAGCTTCTTCTGGAAAATGTTTACAGAAAGGGAAAATATATTTATTATTTACAGATTATGAATATATGATTTGGTAAAAGCACAAATTATTTAACTTGTAGTCCAGTGTAGTGATTTTCCCCTGTTTTGCACACATATCATGGGTTGGTATCTGGGCAGGCAATACCAACCTGATTCCCATTACATATATTTTCCAAACATTGAGCGTACTAGGTTCTAAACATTTGGTCATACTTTCTAGGAAAAGTAGGGACAAAATGGGAGGTTGTCAGTAGCTACACTGGCTCCAGTGTTTTATTCCGACAGGAATGCAACTCGAATCTCTTCCTTTGAAGCCTACAAGAATGAAAAGCAGAGCTGACATTTTTATGGAACTTACTTTTGTGGTTGATCTGCAATATTATTTCTCTAGTAACATTATGGAAAGATAAACTTCTAGTAATTGTCTGTAGGACTGAATTCTGTAAATCTACTATTGAACTCAGGAGAAAATCTAAACAGTTTGAGTTGACTTTTGCATTACTATGATTTTGCCACCAGTTTTAACCACTGTCCATGTGCCATCCTTTTGGAGTGTAAATAAAACTCATATCCTAAAAAACCTATTTGTATTCTATTCTTTTACAGCAGACTTTAAAATTGTGCGATCATTAATTTTTAAGTGTTCATTAATGAAATACATCCTTGTCCAAAGTTAATAAACGGATTAATAGCCGGGATAATGAGAATTCTGGCAAGACAAGAAAATATCAGGAGGGAGAAATGAGAAGGGGGAACTTGACAAGTTAATGATCCATTAAAGTAAATCCTGGGTCGGTTTAGATCCTGCATGGTTCATTACGGCATAATAAATTTAATTGATAGCCATAAAAACCTAGGAGGAAGCAAGAGAGCTTTTTGGTTAAATTTACTGGGTAGACATTTAAGATGTTTCTTAAAGGTTTTCAGTTGTACCTTATTGGAATGGAAGTTTCTAGTTAAAAGAATTTAAGTACACAAATGAAAGCAAAGCACCATCTTTTAAGCTAGTGTGTGGCTGGGTGTGTCACAAGCAGCCGACTATTCACATTCAAGATCCCAAGAAAAGAAAAGTAAGAAATGGGAATCAAAAGTGCCATTATGCCACTGATTATGTTTAAAACAATAGCATGGTAAGAATTGATGCACAAAATAAAATTGCATGTTGGGAAAATAAATGGTGGTGTTAGGGGTGGAGAGAAAAGGCGGGGCACTTCTCTAGGTGAGATCTTGGCTGGAAGGTTGCTGAACGCTTTACAAACCTGCAGCACAGATTGCTGCCGATGTCGTTCACAGGCTGAATGTGCAGGTCAGGCTGGGACCTAGATTTGGTCATGTAGCTTTTCCCACGGGTACCTCTACCGGAGAATGTGTTTGTCTCCAAATAACATTTCCACAGCACAGAGATTGCTGAGTAACCACCAACAATGTCTTTCTAGAAATGACAGTAGCACAGCCGAACTGCGCATCGCACGAGATGGGCGTACCGCACCAACCCCAGTGCTCACCGATGAAGCGCACTCCGCAGATGCACTGGGCTGTGTACCGAACACTAAAGCCAGCTCACGCGTGTCTAGCCTGACAGGAACAGAGACACAATCGCATTGAGATCTCCTGACCTTGCATCCATTTTCAAATTCTCCTCTTTTATCCAAAGCTCCAAGTTTTGGAGATGTTTTCCAGGTCCAGGACTCAGACAGGTCCGGAGTTGCCAACAACAGGCATCCACTATAGGTCTGTTGCTGACACAGTGAAGTTTAATCAAAAATATACTCCCAAACACCACGAGTTAAACAACACTAAAGAAGCCAGATTTTTTTTATAGCTGCAGATTGTTCTCGTGGACATTTAGCTAGCATTATTAAAGCCATACTTGGTTAAATTCCTTTTCTTTCCATAACCACATTAAATTATTTATGTATTTACAAATAAAGATGCTTTTCCTTTGTTGCAGATGCAAGTCTTATCCAACAACAGACTACGTAATTAGAAAAGAGCTAACGAACATGACCTTGAATACGTGGAGCACATATTTGTTTAACATAATGGTTTTGTTACACAGACATCCAGCAGGACTGAAAGACAGCTAAGGGTACGGTAATGAGGACCTATTTTTAAGCATCCAATTTTGTTTTAAGAGATGCTGCTTGGCATGAATTGTGGGACTAACTAAAAAGAGTCAGTTCAGAAGAGGGACCCGATAAAGTGAGCTCTGAATAACAGGAAAGGATGGGATAAGATTTTAAGGACTTCATCCCCATGTACTCCAGGCAGGCAGACTGGTACAAAAACAGCCTGTGGAAGGGTAGGATTGCAAGTCACTTCAGCAAGGAATAGTAAGACACCAGAGAAAATAGCCTTGGTCAAAGAGAAGGGAGGAAAATCAGCGGTCACGTCTTACACCCACATAATTGCTTAGGAAATGATCGAGGAACTTGTGAAGCTGGGGACTAAAACTGGCCCACAGCTCCATTCATCTACCCCATGTCCTCATGATTATTTTTTCCTCTTGGTACACGTGTGTATTACTGTGAGGTCCGCCAAGAGTGTCTGAAAGGCTCATTCAGCCCTTAGCAAGGAAACCTTGGCTCCGGGCCACGTGGATGGTTTTGCAGGAAAGGAAAAGCATAAGCTCTGCTGGAAGGCTGCAGTAGACCTGTAGACAGCTCAAACTGAAATTTCAGATCTGAGCCCCAAAACCCATGTCCTGAACTCAGACAGAGAACATCCCACTCCCAACTAATTTTAATGCACCTAATTAGGAGGGAAGATGAATTAAATTCTGATTTTTACAGTTTATGAAAAAAAACTTATTTATTATACATAGGGTCAATTACAAATCACGTCTGCTAGTTGACTGAGGATCGGAACAAAAATTCTCTCTCTGCTCCCCAAAGCTTACCTACCCCCTGCACAACGCATTATGTTGAAGGTGGGAGAGGTCTAAGTAGAAAATGAGTGGAAGTTTAGTTCTGCCTCCCAGTGTACCAGGAAGCACATCCGAGCTGGTGGAAGAGCTGCTGCAGGGTTCTGCTATTACAGGATCCAAACCAAACTGAAATGAAATGGGACTTTCTACACCAGGATGTTCTTGGGGTTTTGCTCATACCTGGACCTAACACCACAGTCTCAAGTGGTTGTACCGAAATACAATCCCAAGGAAGATAAAGTGTATGATTTTTCAGTCTTTAAATAAAACTGCTCAGATTGATACTCTCAGAATACACTCTCATCCAAAAATCATTCATATTTCAAGTTCAAAATTATAGGAAATACTAGTGTTTAATAATGAATAATCACAGTGCTTAAAAGTACTAGGTATGATAATAAGTTTTACATTTTGATGAACAAAAATATTACTCGTGACACATAACACTCAGCAATTCGGTGTGTTTTCTTGTACTGTTTCTCCTCATAAAGAAGTGGCAAAAGCTATTTTTAGCATAAGTATACAGATAAAATATGATTTTGACACATATTGAGAGATTTTGTAAGACATATTTCAAAATTTTATATGTATATAACAGGGTTGCTTTCCTGCTCATATCCTGATTGATCCGGGCACATGATCCCACAACACAGCCTTTGTTATATTTTCAGCAAGGGCTTTTTATATCCCAGACACCTCACTAAGTAGCACTTTCTTTGTGACTCTTTCCCCAACTTCTTGTGAAGCGCTACATACTTCGCAAATTCGGTATAACATCCTTACCTATATATACACACACTATATGTTTTATAGATGCATATAAATTTGCAAGTGCGTATATATTCTATCAGTATAGATTATTGTGACACCCTTATGGTCACTCTGCAATGAATATTTTGCATTAAACTCAGCAACAAAAGTTCAGAATAAAGCCCAAAGTAATGAAGAGGTTTTATATTGATCTCAATACCACCAGAATTTTACTGAATGTCTACCTTTTTTTGTTGGTGTAGGTCAGATCAGCTTTGACCCTTTTTTTTTTTTTTTTCCCTTTTCAATAATTTGTATTCAGTACAGGCTGTGCTAAAATAAACCCAAAAAGTACAATGATTGCTTTAATACATTATTTCCAAAGCTGGCATTTGGGGAAAAGAAAATGAGCCAACGAGCAAACAACTTTTTCCTGTTTTTTTTTGTTCTACTACATAACGTGCATTAACTTAACTGGCCTGAGTTAAATATAACCTACTGCAGTTCCAACGCACTGAATCAGCCTGTTGATTTTTAACAATCAGCTTTTTGCATGGTTTCTTCCCTTAGAATGGTGGGATCAGTATTCAGAAATCAAGGTGGAGGAAACACTAATTGCCATAAGCAATTCTAGCAAAATCCATTACAGTCATAACTCTGTATTCAAACATTCCATTACCAATTAGAATGCTACATTTGAAAAAAAAAATGTGAATAGCTAAAGATAATTATAGGTTTAATACCACTTTCATTACCTCCCATTAATTTCTTCTGAATATGACTAGTATATAGTAAGTTTAACCTTTTACACTCTCTTACTCTTAAGATAATTCAAGCCTCTCCCCAAGCCAGAATATCTCTACAAAGGATGATGAACAGGTGAGGAGATGTGTGGTGATGGAGTCCTTCATCTCTCCCCCTCTCATGCTCCATCACTGTTCAGGTTTAAGAACTCTTGGCTGGCACAACCCAACCACTCTGCTCCTCTGTCACATCCACGACAAGCATGGGAAGACCCTGATCTTGGTGTCTCTGTAGTGCACAGGGGACCCTACTCTTGGTTTCTCCCTTTCCAGCCCATGCCAGTCCCGCTTTGGGAACTACCTGCCCAGGTGGAATCAGGGGATGCCTTTCCTGCTCTTTCCACACCTGCTATGAGAAGCACAGGTACCTAATTCAGAACCAACTGGAAGGGGTTTTTAATTTTAATTTATCCTTTGTTGCTGCGCAAATGGGATAAAGATTTCTAACTGCTTTATTTCCCATGGGTACTTTCATGGTAAATACGTTACAGATAGTGACACATTCAGATACTACAGCAAGAGGAACAATAAAAGAATTTACGTTAACATTTCTATCTGTGTAACTAGAATTCATGTGGAGGGTTCATACACATGAAGAAACCTGGTAAGGAAGAAATTATTTAGGAAAAATGATCTTATTTTTTCCCAAATGAAGCGTGCATTGAAAGTACACGATGGTTGCATCGTTATGGTACCACATGTGCACACAGTGTTTGCACTAGTGAAGTCTTGGAAGTGTCTCCAGAGCGTAAGATCACTGTTCATTACGCAGTCAAGTTCTAGCTGTGCTGCCAGAATTCCGTTTCACAACAATTTACCAAATTCTGGGGGCCTAAGAAAGAAAATCAAAAGCAAATTCAGATCTTCCCTGAACTGAAACTTGCTTTAAATAAAGTGGTAGTATAAGTATTCACAGACATCACCAAGCAATGCAGAACCTAAACTAATGGGGAGATTGCAATATGATAAAATGTTTGATCATATCTGCTGCATCTTATCCCAAAGGCTGTTTCCAGGAGATAATCTGTAACATCTCCTCAGGTATTTGGTACAATTGTCCTTAATGTGCATTGAAGTCCATTTCCAGTACGTTAAAAAAATTTGGTTGGCTCTTTTGTTCTTTGTTGAAAGAATGTCTCATTACTTTCCTCCTTCAACAGAGTGTATTAAGCACAGGGAAATTGCGCAGGCCTACAGCACTTTTCATTTAGTTCAGGTATCAGAGGTTTAATGAACTGGTGAACCCACCAGTGTTCCTGCTGGCCCGTGACAAGGACCTGTCCTGCCGGTCAGCCTTAGCCCTGGGCTGGCCCATACACTCATACATCCTACAGGACTAAACTTCTCCAAGGATGTATGGAAGGATGCAGAATACCCTTCTTTTATCAAACATTCAGCCTGTTGTATCCCTGGAGCAGGCAACCTCACCTTGGCTTGTAAGATCCACTCTTTATATCCCTTGACTTTAATGAAATAAGAAGGCTCGTTGTATAAAATAGTGTTAAACATTCCTTTCTTTCCAACTACGCTTCTATGAAAGATGAAAAGAAGTACTGCCAGCTCTTAGATAATTGCCCAAGTTATGAGCCTTCAGCCCCCTTTTAAACAGGAATTTCACCATTATCAAAGGTCAGCTTTCAGTCTTTCCACTGAGAAGTTTATAAAATACCTATAAAGCCAAATTTTAGTTTGTGCTAAATCTATGTTAGGCAAATTTAATAAGAAACATTTTGAACAGCCATGTACTGCTGGGTCCCAGATGATTTTCTTATGGGACTAATGCAAAAAAATGATTGCCTCTTAAAATCCTGCTTGGGCACGTCATTCTTGCTGGTATTTAAGTCATTTATTGAGAAAAGGTTAATGTTAATCATTTATCAAATGTGGATCATGGTTTTTTTCACTCTATCACCGTTCTTTTATTAGAAAAATACCACACTAGACTATAGCTAGATGTGTACATCATTGCTGTACAACGTGAGGAAGAATAACTCCAAACAGAAGATTATTACATCGCCATAAACAACATCAGGATGGAACTGTGAGGCCGAAGGACGTAGAACAACTATTCATTTTAATGGTATTTGGGTGCCTAATGTCCCAAGCTGGCGTTAAAAACCTGAAGCCAGGAAGCTGCAGAGAGATCAAACTAGTACATGGCTTGTAACAGGGAGACGTTTGAGCAGCCTGATCTGATCTGAGCTTCTCTGAAGTCTGCTGTTCAAATTCAGTTTGAAGGTTTTCACTTCTGTCCTTTTATAGGGTTTTTATTTTTGCATTTAGTTACCTTTGCTGTCAATATATTGCAATCTGTGCAGGCTTTGCAGCTCTCTGGTATGTACAAGCTAGCCAACTATATTGTTGTGTTGCTGTGGGTGTTGCTATGATGCAACAATAATTTTGAAATTATTTTTATTAAAACTTCCACTCAGTGAAATATAACATGGATGAAAATTACTCTGAATTATGGCAATATAGGCAGTATCCAAAGGGATAAATAATAGCTGTTTCCTAGAAACTGGATAACCCTGGCTCCACTGGAACAGCAGTATAAACACACTAAACTGGGAATTAATGAGCGGGTATGAATCCAGACCAATACATGTGACAACAATCAAAAGTAACAAGGCTCGCAGGAGCACTGAGAAGGGCAGTGGGCAGAACAAAGTGCCGGAAGAGCACCCAGTCGCGATGCCAAAGCCCCAAAAGCCCAGCAGATACAGCCACGGTTGTGTGGAGAGGAAAAACAGGAAAATCCATAGAATAGGTTGTGGATACACAGTGTGCTGAGAAAGCATTTTCAACATACTTTCCATGCAAGGAGTATTAATTGAAAATATTCTACATAGCTGTAGAGGTGGAGTGAACAGGTCTGGAAAATTTCCAGGACCTCTAACCATGGAGTGCCCATAAACACAGAGGTCTTTGGAGACCCTGGATGTGGCTGCTGTTCTGCTGACTGTGCCCTTCCTGAGTACCTCATTTTAAAAAGTTGAGGCTGTAATTATCCCCCATCCTCTTTCCTCCTAATAGTGTAAATTCTGGCTGTACGGTTGGGAAGTAATATTATTTCACATTTTTATATGGCATTTTAACATGTCTCAGGCACTGAGAAGACGTTGATTCAGCCTGACAGGACCGCAGGGAAGTAGGTGGGTAATTATTACTCTTATCCCCTTGCAAAATACCAGAGAATTGAGGAGACTTGTCCTCAGAGAGTATCCAAGCAGGAATGAGGACTCTGGGCTGTGGGGAACCACCTATGTTCGTCCAGGCAAACCAGTTCTCGGACTGAGCAGGGAAGGAGAGGGGCTGCAGAGAGCGAAAGCTCTGCTGGAAGGGCTGAAATATTTTTCTTACAGCAATTTAAGGATAATTTTTCAAACTTCTATTTTCTTTTTTCTCACATTTATGACTCACGCAAGGCTAATTGCATGGTGATGTTCTGTTATTATACAGTTATTGGACTGTTTAGTGTGTCTTTTTTAAAAAAAATAAATCATAAATGTGTGTTGAACCTGGAAAACCCTGTAAGCTATAAAGTTCACAAAACTACTCCTTTATGTGAGAGGGGTCTGCCCATAACTTGATGAATGTATTGCCAGATTGAAAAGGAAAAAATCTTTAGTATGGCAAAAACTATGAAGGTTCATATGATTTGAATTAAATTCAGATAATAACCATACTTGGCTCACTGGTGTTTGGAAAGAGAGTTTGAAATTCTCCTCAGAGACATTTCTTAGCTTAACTTTAAATGAGAGCTATGACTGACTACTCCTTTCAAAGAGGAAGAAAAAGAGTTCAACATATTTAAATCCTTTACTAGAGCCCCTTGCCTCTTTCGAAGTCTATTTCCTTTTAAAATGATATTTATAGATAAAAGGAGGAGATGAGAGCAAGGGAGATATACATCTGCACAGAAATGCTCATCTCTCTGTGTATCACACTCTATAAATATACACATTATAAATAAAGATATATTACTCTGTGTGTGTCTGTGGAGAAGGCTTTTCATTTTGTCTGTATTTACCCAACCATTTGAGCAGGCAAATTCCTGAGCATGTACAAAGGCACTGTATTATTGCAATTGGGCTACTTGCACTTCCTCAGATAATAAAAATCTTTCTAAATCCATAGGAAAATATTAAAATCTGATTTCAAACAGTATCAGTTGTTAGTCAATACATGTGAACACATTTCATTGCAGTGGTAGCAATATTAATTGTTTTCTGTAATTAAGGTCTGGCAGCTGAGAAAAGCACAGTGGGAAGGAAGAGCCAAACCAATGTGATGCTGTAAACACACTCCCCACCACCCCAGTATAACTTAGAGCCGCCTCCAGAAGCTGTAATTTATGTTGCCAACAACAATTTTGGATCAGAGACGTGCCACGTGCTTGATCAGCCCCTTCCACCATTGATATTCCCTCTTTTCTTGAAGTTCTCCACAAGAAGTTGGTCTATCCAAGGGTTTGCAAGTGAAGAAAATCTTCAGCTCTCCTCTTTGACAGCCTCAAAGCTGGTTTGTGGTAGAGGCAAGCTATTGAGATTTGCTTCTAACATTAAAATGCACCACTGGCACTAAATTGGTCACAGATCACAATGCCTGTTGTAGTTACAAAGGCTCTAGAAACAGTGAGAAAAACAAACTACTTATAATGGAAGACATTGTTTGTCCACAATCACGCTATTTTCCTGTTTTACATGCGTGGAAATGCATAGTTTCCCTTACTACATTTCACCAGACCCTGCCAAAATAATTTACAAGCAAGTAAGTTAAAACAAACCATGAATAAGAATATAATTCCTTTAAAAACAAAGGCAATTGTGTTAGAATTTTTATAGTTATTTGTGTGTGTGCATGCGTACCTCTCATACAATACATCCAGTGTTAAATAAACAGCTTGTACTGCTGGTGTTTTGAAGTGCTAAGTTATGAACACAAAACCAACCCCTCAAATTTGTGCACATTTTTCTTCTCTTTTTATTTTTACTAGATAACCCTTCCTCAACCCCCAAATGGTCCAGATGTGTTTCAGCAGCTGTCCTTGCTTCCTCTGTAGTGTGAGTTTAATGGATGAGCATGCATATGAATGTCCTATCATCAACTCATTAAACAGTACCTTCCAGATTACTGAAACACACTTAAAAATTATGATCTGCCCTTAATACCTGGGTGCAACACCACTGAGCAATGTGTTTCCTTTTCAGAAGATGTTTTCTGATGTGTTACTAACCATTTAGTGACATTACTGATTAGATTACCCGTTAGAAATAAACCAGTTCCATATTTGTCCTGTCAGGAGGCAGAATATGTTCTCTTTATCCAATGAATTTGAGTTTTCTTGTCATATTTTTTTCCTAAAACACCATTTTATCAGCGATTCATCTTGCATTATTCAGCCTAAGGTTGGAGGAAGGAAGAAATAAAGGACATGTGCCAACATGATGGAGGTAATAAGGGACACATGCAAGCAAAACACGTTTGAGTTGTGCTGAAACAAAACTCACTGTGGATATGGGACTAATTCTTCCTCCAGATGCGCTTGGAAGCAGCAGGACCTGTATGTGTGTGCTTGAGGGTAGGCTTTAGTCACAACGACCAGAAACCACCGAAGGGCAGTGGCAGTGGGACACGGCGGTTTTGGAATTTACGGAGCCCAGATCCAAAATTTACATCTTCAGAGAACTCGAGTAGTGATGGACTCAAATCATCCTGCTCTGACTGCCCCATGTTCAGGAATGCCTTATATCAGCTATAACTGATGATAGTACATACATGTGAATGACACGACAAATGTAAAACTGAGGGAAACTAGTAAACCACACCTTAAGGGCACCCTGGAGAGACGCTGTGACAGCAGACCATCATGGCTTTCTCCAGCTGGAGCTGAATGAAATGCCTGAGTAAATTGTTTATGTCCGTACGTTAAAGCCAAAACCACCTCACAGGGATCTGCAACCCTCAGAAATAATAAAACCAGCAGCACGCTGTGATATGGTACAAAAGAAGTAGGAAGGGGCAAAGATCTGTGAAAGAACAGTGGTTGTAGAAGGCTGCGTTTAGAAAAGAAGAAAGGATGGCGTCATCAGAGAAGCACGACTGTGTTAAGCACGGAAGCCGGGTAGAAACGGGACTGAGGGAAGGTGGAGGAAAGGGAGATTATTTGAAAGAAAAAGTGGTATAAACCTGGAACGCCACCGCAGGCGAGATAAAAGGAACTTGGGGCTTGGGGAGGCACAAGGAAAGGAAAGTGTCTGACAGTGCAGAGCTTCCCAGGGGAGAGGACAGAGCGAGCCCCGAGTGCCGCAATGCTGCTCTCAGCGTCATTGCTGGGCCTCCTTCATCTTCAAACGGTTCCTCACACACTTTCCTTGAATTCTTACACTAAGTTTCCCAAAATATGACTGAACTGCCCTGTTTCTCCTAAAAATAAAGCCTTTGTCTCAGGTATTACGTGCGTGGTCTGGTTCAATTACAAGTCCCTTTACACGACAGCTTCTTTGTGCTTTATCTATTGCGCTGAAGAGTCTATGAAAAAAGCGATGCGTGTGTGCAATACTGCTGCCATTCTGAAAGGCTTACACCCCTAATTTTGCCTTTTCTCCGCTGAGTTTCTTCTGCCTCTTGCTAAATGTACTCTTGGGGTAATTAAGTTAATATTTATAAGTCTTAACAGAGCAAACAGCTTAATTTTAGTTCCAATAAGATTTAAACACGTTTGATGCTCCACAGGAATAGATTCAAGCACCTGCTTCAGTCTGCTCTACTGAAGTGAAAGGACACAAGGGTGAAAGGGCCCTTTATGGGCTCACCAGGCATTTTTTTGTTACTCTCCAGAAAACATTATTCTTGAGAAATATCCCAGACACACATTACCGGTCCCTGGCTGGGTGTACTTTGTTATTCTAGAGGAAGTAGAAATACAACAGAATACAGATAATGGCATTCAAAATGAAGAGAAAGTAGCTTATGTAGTGCTGATACAAAAAACCCCAACTGAAATCAAAGAAAAAAATAAACGAGGAATACACTAGGCCTGCAGTTTATCCAAATCTGTGAATAGGATTCTACATTTCCCATCTTCTTTGCTAAGAAAGCTACTCAAGGTGTCTCAGGTCTGCAGTGAGAAACCCTAGCGGTAGCATTACCAGTAGAGAAGACAGCAGTCTGCTTCCTTGCCGGCAACGAAAACAAAACCAATCCTACAGTTTTGTTGTGGAAAAGGCTTGTCTGAGACAAATGCCCCATCACACAGCGGGTGTAACAGGGACTGAACCACTGCTGAGCAGGCACTGCTCTCTGGGTCTAGCAACACGGAAAAATTCACTTCTGCACTAAATGGAAGAACCATAACGAAGTTGAACATGTGCTGAATCCAAGCAAACTGTTCCTATTTCCTTTGTGGGCACTAGCAATATTTCATTTCAACTGTTGTTATGCCTCGCACAATTTGAATTTTACGTGATATATACTGGTTCCCATTATGGTGACTCAGACTTGTGGGTGGGTTAGGACCCTGTGTAGGACCAGAAGCAGCTTTAGGTTACCTGCCGTCCCGCTAGAAGCCTACAAACCTCCCAGTGAAAGTTAGAGCAGTCTCACAGCTGGCCGGAGTCCTTCCCGCATTTTCTCCTTGCCTGCTATAGTTCCCCAAAAGAATATAATAGTTCTTAAATATCAGCTTGGCTCCCTTTCCCCTACCCTAGTGCAGATTAGAAATAAGTCTAATATAATGGTCTTGCACAAGCCAGGGTTGTCTCTTAAGCCATATCTCCATGGGTTATTTTGGATTTCAAGAACCGCTCTGAGAGCTGTAAGTAACACAGAAAAGGGCCCACTGCACTTTGTAATTAACTACGTGGTTCTGTGTTTGAGTTCTTCAAAACGTTTCTCACCTTACAGGTTCATTAGAATATACTACGAGGTTTTCACTTGCACATTGAAGGCATAACAAGCCCTTTCTTGGAAACAGGGCAGGCAGTCCTTTCCATCCTCCAGCTACAACGCCTAGTGAGGTGTTGGGCAGATCTGGAAAAGGCCCAAAAGACCCTTTTCCTCAAATGAATGAAACGTTAGCTCACAACCAAGAGCAGCAATTGGCAACCTCTGCAGCCATCCTTAGACTGATGCTTTGCTAGCATTAGAAGCAACATAAATCCTAATAGATTAGAATTCCTATTTTTACCCCATATTATTTCCTTTTAATATTCAGAATTACACTGTTCACACTATGTCCTGGTTTGAGGTAAAAGAGAACCAACTTTCTGTTCAGTAATTTTATTTCTTAGCTAGGCCTCTTCTAACTCTCTGGAATTAACAGCATGTTGTGTCTAAAATGGTTCGTTCAGAGTGATAAGACAGTTTGTGCCAAGGAATGGTATGCACTGAGGCTCTTGCTTTTACTCATTGCTATAACAACCAAGGTCAGCAAATTTTGTTATTTGCCCCGTTAGAGGGTCAGAAGCAGAAAAGCGTAGAGGGGTCCCACCTGCAGGGAGCAGCGAACAGGACAGGTGACCCAAAATTGACCAACAGGGTATTCCATCCCATCTGCCCCATGCTCAGTATAAAAGCTGAGGGATCAAAGGGTCAACGATCTTCCCTCAATGGCTGACGTTCGAGGAGGACCCTGTCTGTTCATCTGACTTTGATCCCGATTGGTGTGTTCCTGATTCCAACTCTGGAACCCAGTTCCCACCCATCACTGAGTCCAGCCTGGGACCTCCCCAGTGCTTGCTGGTGACATCAGCCTGGGAGCTTAATACGGTTTTGCATATACTGTATCTATTTTATTATTTTCCTTTTTATCTTATTATTAATATTTCATTAAAGTAGCTTAGTTTCTTCTAAACTCATAAATCTCTTTATCTCTCCTCCTCCTCTCCGTGCACGAGAGGTTGGGGGGGAGCATCTGTCACTGGCCATTGGCCAATTTGCCCAAAACCACGACACACAACTTTCTATGTCCAACCTTATCTAATATTCTTTAACCCTCTTGAAAAATTTAAATCAAATCTGACAAAAGGGGCATATGTTCTCAAAATTTATGAGATGATGTCTAGCGGGGGGGGGAAGAAAGAGACATTGCATTACAAAGGCATGTAGCGATAGGATGAGGGGTAACGTCTTTAAACTGGAAGAGGGGAGATTTAGATTAGATATTAGGAAGAAATTCTTTACTGCGAGGGTGGTGAGCCCCTGGCCCAGGTTGCCCAGAGAAGCTGTTGCCAGGCTGCCCCATCCCTGGAGGGATTCAAGCCAGGCTGGACGGGGCTCGGAGCAACCTGGTCTGGTGGGAGGTGTCCCTGCCCAGGGCAGGGGGGTTGGAACTGGGTGAGCTTTAAGGTCCCTTCTAACCCAAACCATTTTATGATTCCATGATTGATGTCTCCGATGGGAAGGGGGCCAGACCAAAATGTAAAGCTATGTAAGTCAAGAGTCAAGAGTGAGATCCCTAGTGCTGTCGCTTTAGGGATAATAAGTCAGGTACGTGGATGTGCACGTGTATAGCAGGAGTTTTGCTGTGCAAGACGGAGCAACTCATCTCTGAAAATCTGCTTAGTTGCTCAGCTGGAGCACACAGAGCCGTTGGATACCACTGGCTGCTTTCAGTGGCTGTGCTGCCACTTTTGTGCTTTTTTTGGTTGGCTGGTTTAATTAGGAGTCTTATTCACAAGAGACAAGGACCATCCACATGCACATGTGGATACAATCTGGCAGGAGTATTGATTTTTCTATTAGCTGTCCAGCAGACTAGTTGTTTTAGGCAAATTTGTAGAACATCTTCCAGTTAATTTTGACAGGTTTTGTAACATGCAACGACAAGAGACTAGACCAGAGCAAAAAATACAAAGGGAAACGAAGTATATTTTGTTCCTAACACATGATGCTTCCATTTGAAAGAATTTTTCCTACCTGCGTTACCAAGACCCTGGCTTCCATAAATAATATGCCATAATTTTGCACTGAAAAGTTAATTTTACAGACCTAAAAGGGCAAACGTATCACCAACTATTACATTCTTTCTTCTTTGTATATTTTTACATCTTCCATAAATTAACGTAATGTTTCTTTGTGTATGAAATCTACCATAAGGCTATGTTTAAAGATTCTTCCAACTATTTGTGAAATTTAACACTCAAAAATATTACAATAGGCGGAATCACACTGCTCTGATAAACAGTATTACACGTTTAGTTTTGTGTCCGAAGACGATTTAGCATTTTGGAACATCCCACTTTAGTTCAACAGACATTGAAATCTTACAAAACTCATCTAATAATAGTTTGAGCTCTTGTTTGGTCAAAAAATGAGGCTTATTGCAGAGTATTTCTGTAACTATATTGCTACCTAGAAGCTGAAATGACAAAAAAGCAATTCTTTTGGATATTTGAAAAGATACAAAACGTATTGAGAAACACGCTGTATTTTCTATAGTTGGGTTCTCCTCTACCTAACAACAACTTTCAAGAGAACCTTGAAAAATCAATTTAAAGCATATTTATTTAAACAGACCCCAATTTGCCATTTTGATGAGTGTATTATTAATGCTATAGGTTACATCAGAAAAGATTTGGCAGTTGCTTCCTATTGCAAATCAGTATATTTTCCCTGGAATAAGATTTTTTTTTTCCCTTCCTGTTTATAATCACACATACACATACAGAAGGTTCCCTTGTTTCCAGTGATTTCCAGTAGTACTGATGGTGCACGTGTGTGCATAATGAGAGGAAAAAGACAAATTATGGCAGGCTTTAAAGGTTTTATTGTCTTTGATACACACACGCTGCTCCTATTGAGGTAGCTAACGGAGGCTTTGCGGGAATATCTACAGTAGAACAGACCCTGCAGCTGTTAACCTGAAATTATTCTCATTTATCATATGAAGAAAGGAAAAAGAGACCTATTTAACTTTCTCATGGTAAAAATACTATAAAAGTTTTTACTGTGTATATGTAAGCAATCATTACCTGTTTCCACCTACCACCATTCTCACTGAGAACCTTATAATTTTTCTTCATAAACTCTTTCCAGTTCAGGGTGGGCACTACAAGATCAGTCTGATCTGATTTGGGGAGCAGATCACAAATATTGTCCTGGGGGTCCAGAGGCAGAATTGCCCCCTCCAAGATTTTCCTGCTGATTCTGAGTCCATTTTAGGGAATTATAGTGTCCACATCTATCAGAGACGTGGATGGGATATGGGCTGTGCTGAAGAAACGGGCTGAAAGAAGAATGTCAGCAAGAGAGAAGTGACTTCTGGTCAAAGAAAGCAAACACCTGTGCTACACAGTATGGTCAGATCCAAAATCTGAGAGGGAATAATGCACTGTTGTCTTTTCATGATCCATTAATGTGACTGGGTATGGCACATTGAAGGAGCTGTATAGAAACGCAGATATGCAGATACTTCATACCTTGCCACGGACCTCTTGTGCAGCCATCACCTTTCAGGTGGTAAGTTCAAAAGCTTTAGCAAGATAAGTACTACCAGTGCAGCGTTACAATATAAAGGCAATTTAAGTAATTAAGGAAGAAGTTTTCTAGATAACTGATTTGATTATCATAAGATGAACTTTAATACACTTTAATAAAGCCGACAGCTCCATACGCTGCTGAAGCTTGACGAATTGGACGGTACGATGGCAGACAGAGCTCAGCTGAAAGCATCTGCCTGGTGGGCAATGACCAATTCATTCAGGAGGAAGAGTCCATCAGACTCATTATCTTTTCCATCTCCATCTAATGGAGATGAAGAGGATGTGCAGGGGTAGAAGAACACCAGCACATGCCTACAAGGCATGGCCTCCAAGGTTTGCATGAGACCCTCAAAACTGTTTCCCACCACTGACAACCTGTCCCTACCAATGAACCTGTTCCCTGGTTTGTTAGCAAAATGGGAAGGGAAGTCTTTGAACAATAAGAAAATACAGGCTTGTGCTCCGTCTCTAAAACAGAACATAAAAAGTATATTCTCTGGTACAAATGGATTTGTTTTATGAACCTACCCACCCACACCCAGAGCAAAAGCAGAACCTGCATGAGAATTAATACCTTGTGTTTGTAATCAGACATTATTTTCTTCTGCATAAACCACAAACAAGTGTTAACTGGAAAGCCTTAATGAAGCGTAATGATTTGGTTGAGGGGAGAAGTCAGCAGGGGCCAGGCACACAGCCCCAGCACACACACACAGAGGTCTAACGGTTCCCAGCGCTTGATTGGTTTTGTTCCTCCTGCTTTTATCCCCCTCCTCTCTTCCATTTCTCCCAGCAGCAAAAAGATGTATAAAGTCAACGCGCCACGCTACATCCTGAGTGGGTGAATGTGTGAAATTCCCAGGCTCTGTGCAGTCACCGATCTTGACAACTCTTCCCCTTCTGCACAACTACAGTCTGAAGCAGCTGCTGGCTGGGACCTTGTGCACGGTGACAGACCTGAGCAGGCAGGCAGAGAGCTGCTTTCCTTTACTTGCCCTAAGGGGTGGCACAGCGCTTTAGCTTCTAAAGGAAGTCACAAGAAAATATTTTTTTGTGATTTATCAGTTTCAGAATGCCTGTCTCATCAAAGTTTTTTTGCCACCGTGTTGAGAGATTTAAAAATCGTTTTAAAGAGAGACATCACAACTTGTTTTAAAACTTGAGACTGACTCAACAATATATATATTTTTTTAAATAAACACATGTTTGCTAGAGCTGATCGAGTGAAAATTAAGGAGTACGCTTTCTTTTGCAGGACTAAGAATAGGCAGGCTTGGGAAAATTAAGTTCTGTATTTCATTTAGCCTAAGTCAAACTAAATGATCATCAAGGCAAGATTATGGATAGCTAGCTTGTATTCTTTAACGCAGATATATCTCACTTCAAGCTCTGAAGAATGTTAAAAACACATTAAGTAGAAAATTACTAAGATGGCTAATTAAGTGTTATCGAAGAACACATCTGCAAGTATACATGCACTGGCAGCTCTTCCATCATAAATTGCTCTTATTACAAAAAGTAGAAACTAGTCCTTGTGGGGAAAATCAGGCAGTTACTTCAAGAAGAAAATATTTATACATTATTAAAGGACTGATTTTTCAAATACCTGACGTTAATTTAATGAAGATGGAAATCATGCCTATATTCACCCATCTGTTTGATGAAGGCTCTGCTGAATATTTCAGAAAGGAGAAATTGGCTTCTTTCAACACCATTAGCAAGACTTAGTCAAAAGCAGGTGCTGCAGAAAATTATTTTAGTGGATTACTATCCCCCATTTTCCCCTTAGATTCAAATAACATAGGATGAAAGAAACGCAGCTTTCAGTTCACCTCACAAAATGCCTGTAGCACAAAGAAGGTTCATTTGTCCTTTGAGCCAGAGGTTGAAATCCAGGTTCCTCTTTTCCCCTGCATTTCTGAATGAGCTTTAACCAATCTCTTGAACTCTTCTGGCTATACTAACCAAACCCTGGGGTTTGCGGACACCTACAGAAGCATTACAGTCTGGGAAGAGCTGTCTCATATACATTATAGAAGATTCTGAGTTCTCTATTGGTGTTGTTGTTACGATTACTGTTATTATTATTATCACCTGCCGCTTTTCCATGGGATTAGCTAGGACAAGGAGCAGCCCCAGTCTCACGGGAGAGACTGTGTATCTGTAACCACTGCTGTTCACACGACGCATCCGCAGCACATGTGTGTTCCCTGCGGTCGACGCCAAGGTCAGATCCTCTGCCTCACATCCAACATGGGAACCTCACCTTTCACACGGGGGTTGAGAGCTGTGAGGATTAACTTGCGCTCTTTCATACCGACCATTGCTCTGAACGATACAGCCAGGATTTGCAAAACCTTTCAAGGCTTATTTGAGAGAGGAATTATCTGCATTTAGCTAGCTGGAAAGTACCAGTGACTGGAATTCCTCCAAGAATTCTTTTTACAAAGTAAAATATTTGGAAAGTACATTTGCAATCAATTTAAAGGAAAGGCGCATTTTATATTAAAACCCTCATACTCCGGTTAAAACACTCACTTTGACTATTATTTTCTAAAATGGAGTGTTACAAGATCCAAGCACAATATACTGTGGCTTGCAGAGCAGAGTTAATAAACAGGATAAAGTTTCACCAATGCAAGTTGAGATTCTGCTTCTCTTTGATTATTCCCCTTTTCATCCTGACCCATGCCACTACGAAGTAAAAAGAGCATGCATCACAGTAAATTTTGAAGATGAAAGTTAGGGTCATAGTTATGAAAAACAGAAACTGAGACTGATTTTTCCCAAAGCAGGTCTAGATTTCTTAAAAAAAAAAAAAAAAAAAACACGGAGATAATTTCCAAAGCTGTTTATCAGACTAGTATTTGAAAACTACTGGGCATGTAGCCTTTCATAAATTTCTGGCTATTTAGGAGGTTAATGCCTATGAGGACACATCCCACAGTGAAAAACTCCTCCCCTAAATCACATAATTTCTTTAAAAATGTACCACTTCTTAGGCTTCTTGGACTAGATCAACTCAGTGGCAGGTTTCAGTGAAAAAGCACTGGCTAATGGCGATGCCTGACCCAAGTATCGCTTTCAGCGATGCTTCTTGTGCAGGGCTGACAGTTTCAAATGAAACCATAACTTTACCCCTTATGACAGAGGGCAGAAACTGTTACCGCTGGAGTTATAAATCCAGAAAAGGCTTTACGTATTTTTAAAAGCAAGTAAAATGAATCTGATTGTTTATTTTACCCTTTCTTGTTTTACATATGCTGTACTGGATCTATCTGAAACATAAGAGAAGAAAATAAACCATGCCAGGCTTTGGCAGTGCTAAGCCTGGTGTGTTATGGTTTTCTGAAGTTAAGTGTGCTACATTAAACGTGCTAAGCGAAGGGAAGATACAGCATTGTTATTGTAGAGGACATTTTGATTCTTTGAAATGGCAAAGGGTAGATAGAAATAATAAGACCTCCTTACGTCTCACATCATGGAGGATCTTAACGCACTTTAAAAATTGCTCTCAAGAGAATGACCTCACCCAGCACTGGTACATGCTGATCCAACGGGTGCTAACACAGCCCTTATTAACCGCAGCACTGTGTTTGTAAAGAGTAGAACAAGAAATAACATATCCAGTTGAAAATGCAGTGGGAATTTAGACAAAGGCACTGGGGACTCCAGCCAGAACACAGGGACTAACACCCAAACTCTTGCAAAACGTGCTTGTGGGGTCTTTTAATGGCCTCAAGCAGTTGTAGCAGAACAGTAGCTCTATATTTGAGCACAGCCAGAAACACAGCACCATCCAGTTATTAGTTGAGTCATGACTCAAAAAACTAGTCCATTCACAGGTTATTCACTGGCAGAGAACACCGGGTCTGGAGTCAGACCTGCACAGCCAGCCCCCGAGCTTTTACCTTGTGTACCGAGAACATTTCAGTCCATTTAATCTCCATACTCCTTTCAGCTACTGATGTACTTGCAAGACTGCCAGCAAGACTAAAAATTAGTTCCAGTGTCTGTGGCAAGGTACCAGACATTTCTTACATAGCATGGGCTGAATCCTTCCAGACTTAGTGGTGACTGAGGTATGTCTAGGTGAGTGGCACACCTAACACGCAGGGTAACCTCCTTTCTGGCTTGCTTGGCTTCCAAACTTGTGGCTGAGACAGACACTACCTGTTAGAGCCCAGCTCTTCTCAAGACAAGTCCGTTTACAGAAAACACTCTGCTGCTCGCCACCACCTGCACCACATCATTAAAGTCAATGCGTTTTTCAAAACAGCTTTCCAAAGTGAAATATTACAAGGTATGAAAAGTACAATTTGGCTTGGCAGGCCCTGGTGCCATCTCGCAGTGCCACAAAGCCTGCAGTGTCTTGGTCCAGAACGTACGATCCCTCATGTTAATTCCCTGCTTTGTTCTTTTATTGGTTATACCAGAGCTTTCACATTGAAATCCGCTCAGAGGGGTGTGAAATCATCGGTGACACGCGAGAGGAGAGCCAAAAACCTTGGGTCTGCTTGTTCCTCTCTCTATGCCAGCCTTCTTTGGAAAGATATGCTTGCTCTTGGCAAAGTCACCAGGGCAAATATGTATAGCCCTTTCCTGGAACAAGTGCAATCAGTCCTGGGAAGACTTAGAAAAAGTAGTAGCTACTTGTCCTGCCTTTTCCAGTATATCTTGCTCAATTTCTTCTGAAAAGATCCAGCATAAACTCTTTTATCATGAGAATTGCCGCTAAGGGGTATGGTCCCGTTTAGAGATAAGACTGGGAATAACTTAGGTAGAGATACAAAGGAAAAAGGAGGTTAATTTCTAAGTTCCAGAGAGCTAGAAAATCAAACGTGATCATGGGTTTTCTACAGAGATAAATCGGGATTTGGGGAGCAAGAAAGCTTGGTAGAAAGACCCTATGTGTGGAGGACACACAGAGAGGACAGCTGTCCATCATTCTGAGGTATGTCGAGCTATGAACACTGGGAGGTCTCAGGTGAGCAGATCTTTTTATCCAGAGGAGGAACCTCCTCTTTCCACATTGCCATGCTCTGACAGAGAGCTTTCCCTTGGGAGACTTGGGGGAAGACAAGTTGATTTTGTAGCCCAAGCCTGCAGCCTTCTCCCACTGCAAACCTAAAATTTCCTGATCACTGAAGCTGGCAGTTCCAGGTAGACCATCAGTTTAGATCCCTGCAATCAAGAAATAACGCCCCAAAAGTTTTGTCTGTATGGTAGAGCTGCTGTAGGGCTGGGAGTTAATCCTGAATGAAGGCAGAGATGCAGATCAAACTGTCTCTAGCATTCCCACAGCCCTTACGGTGGTGCTGGTCCATGCCCCAGGCATCACCTACTGCCGAAGGGCGCTGAAGCCCAGCCAGGAGTAGTCAGACCCCCCTGCCAGACACGCAGGCAGCCCCCAGGCCAGCCACAGAAGCCCCATCTAACAGCAAAATATTGCTCCCCAAGCCCAAGGCAAGCAGAAGTCAGTTTTTGGCGCATGTAATGTGATCCAGACCCCACCTTGTCTAGGACAAGGAACAAGCAGAGGCAGAGCCTCAAAAGAGCCAAGCTGGCTTCAAGCCCAGAGAGGTAAATGTGCCTGCCAGGAACCCAGCAAATCCTGTGCTCCCAAAGCATCCACCATGCTCCCCTGCCTTAGATGCCTGTAATGAGAATAAAAATGCAGATGCATATTCAAACAAACTCAGGTTAGATCAAGATAAAATTTACATGAACTCTGCACCATTAGTATTACCAGGTATACAGGCAGCTTTGAGAAGATACGATAAAACCTTTAATTGTGGAGAACCTGAGAGTAAACCGAAATAACTTCTGTGTTGTCAGTACTGGTAGATGCCGTAGATGATAATAGGAACTTTGTAGGAGTATTTATGATCACCTTGATTAAAACCAACAGAGTTGCACTAAGGATCAGCCAGGACAATTTTGCCCTTAAAAACAGTGTAAGTGGCTTCCAAACTAGAGGAACTGTAGAAATGAAAATCTGAGTTCAGGTTCGATCTTTAACACTTTAAGTCTTTGTGGCGTCTCACTCGCCACATTTCTTGCACCCTTACACAGTAGGATGTGAAACTCCAGGAGCCACTGCAGGCAGACAAGATTGTAAATGATAATAGCATATATGCATATTCTAGATATGTATGTATTCCCACATGCCTATCTCTGAAACTCTGTATTGATATCCAAGCTCTTCATCAATGAAGAAATTGGTAAGGATACCTTCTTTCTCTCTTTCTCTGCCATTAACAATGTTTTTCTCGGATAACATACAGAAAAGTATGCTATCTTTGCCATGAAAATGGCAAAGCCCCCAAGATGGCAAAGCCTCCAATCCCCCAGTGAGCACTGAGGACACACAGAACCTGCAGGACATGCTGAGCGATTAACCGAAGGGCAAAAAGCCACTGCATAAAACTGAAGACAAAGCCCAGCTTGCACCCGGGGACCCTGCCAGGCCAGGCTGACGCTGACGTTTGCAGTGAGCGCTGAACCCAAGCTAAGTCTGAGCTGGTTCAGGGTTCACTGTGAACATCTCACACAGCTACATAAACAACCCAATACAGGCAGAACCTCGCATTCAGTTTAGAAAGTCTGCGGAGCTCCAAGAAAAGCAATTTATGCTTTGCCAACAATGTCTTAAATGGAGCTAACAATTAGCAAGGTTTGAAATTCTTTTATTTCCCTTAAACATCAGAATTAGTGCTGCAATGGAGATTCAAACACCTTAACAGCACAGCAGTTAAGAACAACAGCTATGAAATAGTCACTGTAATTTAAATCATTGGCTAATAATACCAGGTTTGTAACATGTTGCCTTTTTATAAAATCAGAATATTCAGTAGTGTCTTAATGTTTTAAGGAAAGTTTTGGCCACGTTTGGTTTTCCTTTTACAAATGCTCCCAGTCATCAGAAATGTATGACTGTTTACTTCTTAATGTTTTTTGGGGTTTTATGTCAAACTGTCAAAACAATTACCTCATTGGAAGCCACGTCTTGGCATAGAGAGAGTGGAATGAAGAGTGATTCTCCTCTATGGACAACAAAGCGAGCCGTTCAAGCTGGCTACCCTTGGAGAGCAGCTTGCTCCAAGATAATGTGGGAGATAAGTGATTGCACCGACTCTTTTTCATGTTACAAAACAGTTCGATGCTTGTGAAGGGATCAACCTGCTCTTTTGAATTAGACACAACAGAAGGGAGAGGGTAACGTCTGGGAATAGCAGCGAACTGGGAAAACACGTCTGCAAGGTTTTTATTTCCTCCCACTGGTGTCCTTGAAACAGAGAAAAGTGAATTTTAACACCTATGCCAAAATTCGTGATTTTATAAGAGGCACACGTTACCTTGGAGCGCATGAGGTACGAGTCCAAGCTCATTTCAGTGTGAACCAGGCAACAGATTTGATGAAGAGTGCCCTTGAGCACGTACCCGTCTTTCACACCATTTCTGTGGGATCTTTTTTCCCCCAGTCTTGTGAAAGTATTGTACAAGCAGCTTATAGGTGAATTAACCCTTTGATGAAATTTAAAAGCTCGCAACCTCTCTCTTCCTCTCCTCACAGGAGGAAGTAAAGCAATTGCTTTACCATACTTAATTGCTGCAAAACTCTCAGATTAGTGAAATGGCAAGGTCACACAAGAATAATGCCCAGGGCCTGATTCTGCAGGCCAGAGGCACAGCGACTGTCCCAGCCTCCATCTATACTGTGTGTGCTCCAGGCGTGAGCGCTGGCATTAGCCCAGTCGAGCCTCCTGTCTCACCGCAGCTATGACCAAATTAGGATGCAGACAGATGTATGTCTCAGCTGGGAGGTGGCAAACACTGGAGTCACGTCTTGGTTTAATTGATAGATCTCTGACAGACAAGATCCCTGACAGCTGCTTAAGGCTTCTCCTAAATTCCGCTCCAACCTATAGTCAAGCAGGCAGGTGTAAAGTCACACACGGTTTAAGTTAACCTGTTATACATTGAGTTGGAATGGAGAAGCGCCCATAAAATCAGCACTAGTCTCTGCCTGAATGTGATCTCTAATAGCACAGCTGCAACAAGGGTCTGCCTGTGCAAGCACTTTTTCACCACCCCTCTCCCCTGACGGGGTTAAGCTGTCCCGTCTTCCCTCCAGCTGGTGGGGAAGATGTAGCAGAAGTTGAGGTAGGTGTTGGTCTCTACCGATACCTTTACTAGCAGTTGCTTTCCTGGCCACATCTGTCTGAATGCTTTTCTTCCTGTGAAGCAGTTCAAAGACATGTACGCCAGGATGATAGCTAATGCAACGTGAGATTACAAGATATGAGCAATAGGTCTACATAAATACTTCGTCTAAGCTTGGATTGCAGTTAGCTGTCGCTGAATACCTGTGTAGAGCTACATCAGATGGAAAACATCTTTTAAAAGTCTTATTGAAGAGAACTTCAGTATTTGCCTTGAGGGAAGTGGCTCTTCAGGGTATTTACATGAGGCCAAATCCTGTCACAGAGCCATTCGCCTCTTGGCACAAACGTCACCAAGGTTATGTTTAAGGAAATGCAACCGTAAAGAGGAAAGCTTGAACAGTATGACTCAGCAACATTAAAGTGGCCCCATGAAAGAAAAGCTTGCAAACCATAATTAATGGACTGGAAATTGTTTTGAAACAACATTAGATGAAGCAGAATGTTTTTAGATGTATTTTACATGATTGCATGGTAGGTAACTCAAGCGTGCCCACAAAGGTCAACAAAAACATTTCCACTGACCTCCAAGAGACAGCATCTGATGGCAAATAGACCAGGAGTCCCAAAGAAATGCATACCGGAAACAACATTTTATGCATACATATTTGAACTTCCTACCACAGTTGTTCATGATCCATATTAAGTACAAGCGTTTCATCTTCAGAAGTGCCAGGCGCTGAGGAAATGTGAGGATCCCTCACAGGATTTAGTGAGCTGTGCTCCTGGCAGCTTAGGTTGAAAATGTTGGTCTTAATCATTCAAACACATGCATAGATAGCCTTCATCAGAGCAAATGCCTGCTCATCTGTACACAAACACAGGTGTATACATAAAGAGATCGTGTAACAGAAAGGTGAGCAGTCATTTTTTGCAGTGGTTAAAAGGCTTCAATTCTGTCTGTCCTTAGGTAAATCCACATTTCTGGTGTTTTTTAGCAAGTTTCCAGAAAAAGCCACATTGATGTTCCTTGTTTCATATGGGCTTGTTCCATATTCTTTCTACAGAATGAAATAAATGTGGACTTTGCCTTAGAAAACCGCATCACTAGCATTGTTTACCAATAAACTTTATTATTGAAGTGCCTTTAGAAAAGAACCAATGCCGGGCAGGCTAACCCATCACTTCTAATGTTTGTCTTGGATTTCTCATATCCTAAAGCCAAGCATTCTGGGATATTGGAGGTAAACACCTATCAAAGTCAACACCATCAAAAGCACCTAAGAGCTGAGCTCAGCCCTCGAAAAAGTAAATTGTCGCTATGCTTTCATCTCCCTTGAGACACTGGAAACATTCCAGGTCAAGTTGGATGGGGCTCTGAGCAACCTGATCTAGTTGAAGATGTGCCTGCTTATTACAGGGGAGGTTGGACTCGGTGACCTTTAAAGGTCCTTCCGACTCAAACTGTTATATGTTTCTATGACTCTATACTCGGGGGGTGAAGAAATTAAGAAGACAAGTGAAGAGTCTCCCGATGAGTGCTGCATCCTCTTGTGACCAAGGGCTGCTCCGGGTGTGGACAGCAGTAGTGATCTGGTGCTCAGAGAAAAAATACATGGCAAGGGCACCGTCATGGTTCACAGTATCCAGAAGGACCTTTACCAGCTACAGTTGACACCTATATTACAGTCACCATCTGGGAAGGTTTTTAAAGTGTTTTCCAACTCAGGAAAAGCTTGGACAGACTCAAGCTTGAGGCTCCCTGTGAATTGTTGTGTCTCCCGCTATCAGTCCCCAGAATTTTGATCACCACCTTGTCCACAGGACACAAGCCTCTTCCAGAAATTAAACATTACATTTCTTTTTCTTTTCCAGGTGATCCAAAGACCAACAGTTTGGAATTACTGAAGATAAAATAGAAACCTTCTTTGCAGACAGAAACTATTACAAATTGTATAAAAATGAATCTTTATCTGCAAAAAGCTGTATTTCCACAGTTCTCATGGTAATTTTTTCTAGTTCAAAGGCAAAGCATGTGTTTGTAAATATGTAGTTTCAGTTGTATGTGTTGCTAGAAAGTAAATCAGCCTGAAGAGATGACACTGAAACAGCTGCCAGTCCTGCTAGAATATGTAGTGACCATGATGTCCTATGATTGGAACAAATTCAAGATACAATAGATAATTTTTAACCTAAAGTACAGAACTGTCCAATTAGGAACAACCCTTAAATCAAGCATTGGCAATTATTTTGAATGTTATAGAACATCAGCGTTTCTGACCAGAAGTGTAAATACTATCCTTTAAATGGGGGGGGAGGGGGAAGGGCGCATGTTTGTTAAAGCTATCTTAATTAAATGTGGCATCCGGCAAGGAAGATATTTACATAGACTGAATTTCACTGCAAAATATAATAATTCTTTATCCCTTCTTCAGCTACAGAACTGTCCTTCCCTATCATGCCACATACCATCAGTTTTTTCCTTCCTGTCTCTGAATACTGTACACAAGATATTTTTGGCTATGTAATTAGAGGATTTCATCATTTTGCGTTGCCTTTTTTTTCTTTACACACAGACCCTAATCGGGTTCAGAACCCGGGAAAGACCCTTAAGAACCTAGGGTCATTTGTTAAAAAAAAATCACCCTTTATAGTTTCAGCTCTTTTATATCTTCTTTATTATCCAAATTCTTTTCATGTTTTATATAGCAAATTACTATAGATTAGGGCAATTGCTGGTTTATATTAAACCTAGCCTGACAGAGAAGTGAAATCTTCCTGAAAAACTTCCTGAAGGTGGATTAAAGGCCTCTCTAAAAAGACACAGGATCTCAGCTTGCGTTACCATCCTATCTTAGAGCCTTAGATCATCATCTAAATGGACAAGATAGCTGGTCAATTTTTAGAAAGGAAGTCATGGCATGAAGGGAAATTGGGTTAGCGATTCAGTAGGAGGCACTCTTAACCCTGAAGAAGCATTGATCTAGTGCCCTGGTAACGTATTGCTAAACGGAAGCGTGCCGTTGGAAAGTTTGACTGTTGGCTGGGGTGGAAAACCTCATGATCACTTGTGGTGATTAATGGAAATGGAATGGAAAAATTAAAGATCTTATTCCACTTTTCACAAGAGCAGGGCTGTTAAGCTGAGTCCTGTGGCCAAATTCCAGGTAGCTACATTCAGCCTACCTAAATACTCCTAAAAGTTATATTTGAATATACTGTATTATTCTTAACTTCCTACCCTCCACTGGTATGTAGCATTTCTACATGCAGCTGAACAACAGCTTCATTGTACCTTTGAGCAGCACTGTGACTACACGGGGTGAAGAGGTTTTGGTGTACTTAAAGTGCTCTGAGATCCTTGAAGGTGAAAGACTGTATGCACACAGTGTATTTTATTCTTAGTTTTAACTGACATGGCCCACACTTAGCTAAAATTAAACACACAGTATTATTTGCACATAGTTTCCTCCCCCTTTCCTGAATGTAACAGGGAAATAATATCCTCCACCTAGCCTACTTTTTATGATTTTCGTCTTAAATGAAAGAATAGAGGTGTTTTTTAAAAATTAATCTAGTGAATTAAACTGTTGCAAATGTGGCAGCAATATCCTACCTAGGAATATATTTCTGAACTCTCTATATATCTACTTATAGGTTTTATATATGGAAGACAAAGAATGTAGTGGTATTCTTGGACATATGTTTTCAGTCTCTCATTCAGTGTAGCTAAAGGTAGGACTTCCTTTGTTTAACTTCCACAAAACAGAGAGGACAGTACCTTGAACAGTGACCCAAAGAAATGAGGTGATGATTAAAGCTGTCCAGGAAGCAATACAAGCTGATGGTCTTTAAATTAAATTTAAGCCAAAGAAATCTGTATTTTGACCCAATTCTAAATTTTGCCATACCTCACCTATTCTATATTATAACCCAGTATGGGGGAGACTCGATGTACACATAATTTCTGATTCTCGATCTATTTCCAGAGCTCAGAGTAGTGTTGTTATTTTTCTGTTTTTGAGATAACTTGATTTCAAAGCATGCAAACACTAAGCAGTGGTTGGAAAGGTTAAAAAAAACAGGACTAAATGTATTAATTAATTGTTGGGAACATACGATTTGTCTGTGTGGGCCTCCCACAGCTTTCGGCCTCCACCTTTGTCTTAGTCTCCCACACCTTTTGGAAATCCACCTCTCTCTGGGTCTCCCACACATTTGTGGCCTCAACTTCTGTCAGGGCCTCCCACATTTTTTTTTAGCTTTCCACACCTTTTTGGCCTCCCACCTCTGTCAGGGCCTCACATAACTTTTTGGGGTCCCACAACTTTTTGGCCCTTACCTCTGTTTGGGCCTCCTACATCTTTTCGGCCTCCACCTCCGCCTGGGCCTCCCACACCTTTTTGTCTTCCGCCACTGTCTGGACCTCACCCCCCTTTTTGGCCTCCTCACACCTTTTGACCTCCACTTCTGCCGGCGCATCCCGTACATTTTGGGCCTCCCACACCTTTTTACCTGTACCTCTGACAGGGCCTCCCATACCTATTTGGCTTCGTGGACCTTTTGTGCCTCCCAGACCTTTTGGGCTTTACACCGCTTTCTTGGCCATCCTCCTCTGTCTTGGCCTCCCTGTTAATTCCTTCCATCAGAGACACTGGAATGCCTTTGTAATGCTACAGCTCTGAGCTCAGATGGTTTGTATCAACTCCTGAGACCCTTCTTAAATCTGTAATGACACCATACTTCAGAAAATTAGCAGATTTGGCCCAAGGCTAGGCCATACTAATACTCCTTTTGTGTTATTTAAAAACGCTAGGATTTTAACACAGCTACTGCCACTTCTGTTTATTGGTTTTGGCAAAATCTTCTACTGAACCCTATTTGTTCCTCATTTGGAAAAGACCACACGGACATTTTGTTTCTTTGGAGGAGAGGAGAACAAAGAGAATCAAATAAGGGTGATTAGAGGATAAAAAGAAAGTATGTTTGGAATGAGTCCACACTTACTTGTGTTAGGCTTGTCTCTATCTCCTACTTCTTGAGGTACTGTTTGTAAAGTACCTTATCTCTTCCGGGGCCTCAGGTTTTGTCATCTGAGATAATGACGGCACTGAGACCAGGCGTCATTTTCACTACTGATGTGTTCTTCCTGAGCAGGCAGAGCCACTGTGAATAGGTCCAACTAGTCAAAAACGAAGACGAACACATGAGAATGCTGGCCATTATCAAGACACCAGCGATGCCAGAATAAATTTTATCTCGTAATTGTGCTCCTTTTGAAACGTGGCTTTGCAAAATACATCAACAGAACAGAAAAATACAGGATACGGAGTAAGGAGACCGAATGTCAAACCTCTTGGGATTTCTACAACCTGCCCTTCTATGCACTGCATTCAGTAAAATTAAGCGCACTGCCTTGTTACCACAAAGAAGGTAATTTTATTGTGAAATTTAACTAGTGCTTAACCATTTTGTTATTATTTTATTACATTTCTAATATGTATATGATACAAAATTGCATTTACTCTCCTGATCATGTTTCTTTTCATGCACAAAATATTAAGACATGCCAAGCATTTCAAAAGACTCCATTTTAATGGAGTCTAATTGTTTTGGTAATTTATTTATTTTATTTTTTTTTAATGCCAAGTACTTTACATGTCATAGTAACCCAGTGCAATTTAAACAGTGGATGTCCAAAACCACAACCACTATTTTTTCCAGTCAAATACTGGAACATTTATTTGGACGCTGCATTTGATCTTGCTAGCTCCTTATACTAACTTCAATATTGCCAATCAAAGCAGCTATGGGGACGAGGAGTGTTTCCTACAACTATCAGTCCAGTGCACAGTATATCAATCGTTTGTTCCAGCTGCACAGTAATGCTTTCTTTTACTTTAATCATTTCATTGTGTTCACAGTTACCATATATCTTCTCCCCCCCCCCGCCCTTCCTACAGCAGCTCATGCTCTCTGTTTTTCATGAAACTTTTATCAGCACCCTTGGAAAATGGGAGGATACAATCAATCAAAAATTTGGTAATATAATTAATTCTTTTTTTCTTGATCTTCCGTGTTTTCTACATCCAGGAGGTTTAGAACTTTCCTTAAAATAATGGTAATCTCAAAACAGGGCAGGTTATATGAAGGAAGATACCCCCCCAAGGTTTCTACGCTATGAAACTTTTAGTCAAATTTTTCACATTTTAATTAAACATGTTTGGTCTGATAGAAAGAAATTAAAAGAGTTTCGTTTGACACAGGAAATTTTAAAAAGCTAACAAAGGGATTTTCAATGGCAGGCAGCCAGCAAGGAAACTTGATCTTGGTCAGTTTTATTAAAGTAACTTTACACTTTTGACATTTGCCTTTTCCCAATAAAACTTCTTGGAACACTTGCAAGGATGAGGAAGTTAATATACATAAGCACAAGGGCAGATGGGCAAAAGCCTTGCTCATTAGTCAAATATCAACCTTCATTCAAAATAGAGAAAACCTACATTAGCTGCATCAGGCAAGTAATAAATTACAACACACTTGAAGTTCATAGGCAAAGCCTGGGCTTGAAATCCTAACTTCTGTGACACAGCCTGACAAATCAGGTCTCCCTTTACAATATGGAAACCTGACCCTCTAAATAGTATTATGATCGCTCTAATGGCTAAGCCTGGTCAGAGATTACCTCCTAGAGTTTTATAAATTATTTAGATGTACTAAAGCTGGCAGGCTGCACACAAATATTCTTTCACAAAAGCTTTCTCTCCAGCAGAAACTAGGAGAACCGGGTGTAAAATGACTGCAGTCCAAACTTTCTCCAGTCTTTGCTGAGTTTCCTAGAAATCACATGCATGTTGCTGCATGCTGTGCTTTTCCATTTCTGAAAACATATGTCGTGCAGTGGAACTAATTCTGGAATCCTGTATAGCTTGTGCCTAATTCTGTCCAGCTTAACAGCAGAGCACTTTGTTTGCAGCATATAAAGGAGACAATCAGTGGAACGTTATTAAACAAAGTATTTCAGATGGTCAGAATATGATTTCTTGAAACATTTAGAGTCATTTTAGTAAAAAATCTGCACAGTTTAATAAGCAATTAAAAAGCTTTAAGCAGCTTTTGATTTAAAGCTGACTCCTGCTGTTTCAGATAACAAACAAGTGTTAAAATGTAAAATAATTTCAGTTACTGTTTAGAACTTTTTAGGAATCTCACTGGCCTTTTTTTTACCTTTGGCCTCTGTGTTGCCCTTCAAAGTAACTGCTGCTTACAGTGTTATTCTTCAATAATAAAAAATGGTTTTATTTATAAGGTCTTTATAATAAAGGGATTATAACTGAGACTTTTTGATACCATGATTATTGAGCACTGCTGTCACAATAAATATAGTAATAACATTGCCAGTTGCACTCAGGAGCGTAGCAGTAAATTCTGTTGTACTTTCTGGAAATGAAATGCGAAGCCATGAAAACAGAGTATAAAAGAATGTTAATTTTTTTGTTTGTGAATTTTTCTATTAGCTACTTTAAGCCCTTACGTTGCAAAGAAGCTGCGATTGAAAAGATTTTTCTGTGGGGGTAAGAAATAAGAAGAAAACCTAGGCCCAGGGACTAGTTCGGGAAAGAAAGACCATGGTACTATGCTTGTGGCTGTCAACTGAAAGGATGGTTTCTCAGATAAATTATGTCTCTCATTATTTGTGGATATCCACTGAAACTTTCTGCTTTTACATATGGACCTTCAAACAACCAAATGTGTTCTTTTTTCAGTTAACTGCAGTCCTGCTTTCCCTCCATCAGTTTTCACTTAACTCTCTCTGTTAGGATCATCATAATTCAAAAAAGGTCAGCTCTGGTAGCCCTCATCCGTTTTACATCCAGCCCAAGTTCAAAGTATTCCTCTACCTTATGTCTAATGGGACTTATCTCACAAAAAGCTCTGCTTCCCCATCACTGAGCAATTCATTTTAACGGCAAATTCTCACTTCTTGCACCTTGTGATTGGCTCTTTTTCCAGTTTCTAAACATTATTTTCCCAGCTTCATTCATCGCCTGGCAGGAGGAGGAAGGTGGGAGCAACCCTCTTGGAAAACAGGGCTGCGCAACACGTCAATGTGTTTGAGATCATTTCTGCGTTTTGCACCTAAAAGAGAACATGCCACTAACGACTTTCTAAGCGTGCATCAGAAACAGAGGGGGGAAAGGAAATTAGTTATAGCTGGCAGTCCTGTGAGACTGAAGACCAGTGAAATCTGGTCAAAACTTGGAAAAACTTTTTTGTTCAACAATTTGGAAGTTTTTTTCCCTATGCAGGACTCTAGAAAAATTCATCTTGGGGTTGGAGGGCAGAAAAGGGGGAAGAGAAGACAGAAATAATGTTCATTTATTTATTGCCATGTTGATTCTTTTTTATTTTCTCTTTTTACCTCTAGCTATAAAGAATAAAAGTTTCATTTTTAAAATAACTAGGCAAAAGGAATGGAGGTGAATATCTGATGTTCTGAAAACAAGGCACTTACTATGAAAAAGCATCTTATTTTAAAACGTTGAGAAAATCTAAAAGCTGCTTTTGATATGTTTATGGGATTAATAGAATGATGCACATGAATTTCTTCCCAGAAATATTAGAATACGGGGGGGGGGTTAAAATGTTAGAGCGGTGAGAAACTGAGGCTAATGACTGACTATGATGAATTTTTCCTATATTTATCCCTTATTGTCACATTGGGAATTGCATATTTGTAATTGAGGGAAGAACTGGATTCAGCGTTGGTAGTGTTAGTTAAATAATATGTCCTGTTACTACGTTTTTAGAATCTATTACTCTTTTTGTGTGCATGTGTTATATAATCCCTGCTATAATGAATGTTCATTTAATAAAGGTGGAACAAGTTACTAAATACTGTTACTTTTTCCATGTCTGGATTTGTAACTTTCCACAATAAAAGGGTGAAGAATTGAGGAGTATGTAGTTACACAAACCTCAAAAATGCAGAGTCAGGGGAAAAAAATATGCTTTGTTCTTTGCTAAATGCTGATTGCTACACAGTCAGAAAATGAAATCACTTTTGCGGCACAAGGTAGCAGTCAGGGAAAAAATTGTACAAGATGACATCAGCATTAATTTCTCTCCAACCCCCAACAACGTTCATCGCTCATCTTTTTCCGAACGTCTTTAGGTTTATTTTCACAAATGCTGTTTTGCATGAGAGTTCATAAACTGATTAGTTGGCTGGGTTTTAGCCGAATAGATTTCCTGCTCGTTGGAGCTATTTGGGGTGGTTCTCGAATGAAGGCTTAGAGCTCTGTCAGCGTTAAAATTAGAACGTATGACAGCCTCAGAGACAGCTATATATCACAAAGGCAGCGCAGCTCTGCAGTAGACAGCCTTTGAACTCTGAGGGGGAAAAAAAACTACATAGAATGAGAACAGATGGAAATTTGTCAAAAGCGTATAAATCACCACTCCTAATTTCTGAAGCTTCAGTATAGAAGAAACTTATATGAACCCAGATTTGACTCCATACCAACTCCAGAGTGCATTCCCCTTGATCCTGCTGTCGCCATCCCTATGCCAGTTAAGACAATTGATCTAACATGAAATCCTAAATTGTCTTTTTTGTTTACAGATGTTGGTATCTGACAAAAAAAGAAAGAAAAGCGTCCCAGGAACAAAACAACCATCTATACCATTAATCTCAAACAGTGCCTGTACAGACCCTCACAAGTTTGCATGAACAGTCGTGCTGTCAAAAATTACGTTTGAAAAAGTCTGTTTGAAATATATAAATAATAAGTTATTACAAAGCAATGATAAGGCTCATGTTGATAGCCATGCTGTCAGGGAGGAGCAAAACAGAGTAATTTATATGCAAAGGTTTCAAAAATATTGCATTGTAAGTTTTTAAATGTAACTGAATTGACTTCTTGAAAGAAGAGGTAAATGAAAGCCAGGGTATTTGAGGTCCTACTTTAGTCATCAGAGAAGTTTATTTTTAAAAAGTATGAAAATATTTAGCTTACAGTCTTGCAAATACTGAGCAGCGAGAGGTCAGGTCACTACATACAGAGACCAAAAAATTGCAGACAAATAGGAAGAGTCTGTCCTTGAAACTGCACAGGCAACCACAGAAACCCCAAAGATATCCTTTGATACTTCCTTTGCATCCTTTGGCTGTTTACATAAAACAAGAAAATAAACAAGAAGCTGAAAACAGCATGAATAGCTCTGAAGCATCGTTCTGTCAAGGCGAGTGCTGTCTAGAGCATGGCCTTGGGTTTAGCACTAGGCAAGGAAATCCTGCACGCATTTCTTTTGGGAAATAACCTCTAGAGGTACCTGTAGAGGTTCCTATTAGCTGTAACATCTAGAAATGCCAGCTGCTGGGTGGAGACTTTCAGGAGAGATAAATTCTCATGGTCAGCTTTCCCCGGGAAACTTTGGACTCTCTGGGGCATCACAGCCTTCTAAGACCTTTTGCTTTGACAGCCAGAAGGACAAGAAAATAGCAAGCCCGTAAACTGACTGCCAGCACTTACTTGCGTTCCCCTTTCCTTCTTCCTTCTCTTCCTGCGTGTTTACTGCAGGAAGGAAATGTTTGGTCCCCAGTTTAAAAATAACCTCTGGGTCACGCCAGCACTATTCTGCTTGCCCGCTATATTTGTAATACTCCACTTCTGTTCCTGGATCGCATCTATAGCTCTCCTCACCTCTATGCCTTAATATTTCAATTATTCACTGTCATTCTGAAGCACTTGTTATTTTTCTCCTGCATCGTGTACAATAACAAGTCCAAGATATGGTTCATTACTATTGTTAGCAGCAACTGTGTTTCTGCAAGTGTTAACTGCTCCTGGCTTCCTCTCCTGATGGTTAGCAGACTAGCAGGTCATTAACTGCTAGAAGTGACCGGTGTTTTAGGGATTAGGTTTTAACCTTTTGAATTCACACAGTCCACACAGGAGTCATTCTCATGAGCATTTTGCTTTTGTCCCTCTTATCACTCTTGGGCTTCTCTCATGGTGTTCTAGCCTTTGGTGTATCACAAGGAGGGGTTTTCTCTCTGTCTATTTTTGGTGAAGACCTATTTGGTCAGTGGAAGGGGTGTGTGGGTAGCACAGACCAAGGGGAAGAAAGCGTGCATGGATATTCAGTTAACGCTTTTCATACTAGTGTTGCCTTGTGGACATTTCCAAGCCAGATACCAAACTTTTGGAGATGGCTTTTTTTTTGCAAGTTGTAGTATAGAGTAGCTTTATTTGTCTGTTTTTAGAGAAAGAGAGATAATCAGGACTTGTTTCAACTATTGTTAAAAGTGGAAGTCACCTTTCTAGCCCAGGTATGGAGGAGGCTGCCCTCACCCAGAAGCTCGGTTGGTGCATCAGCTTCTGGGCAGGGAGAAGACAAATCTTTGCCACCTGCCTGCTTTCCCCCAGCCAGCCAAGAGGTGACCTGCTGCTATAGCTCAACAAAAGGTAGATTAAGGCTTACCTGGCCCTCTCCTCCCCTTTTCTTGCATATCTGAGGAGGAGGAACAGCCTCAGCTTTGCTCCTCCCTCCACCACCCTTGGTTCCCTCTAAATTGGGAAATGACACAAAAAATGCTGAGTCCAGAGAAAATATCCTCTGCTGATCGAGTCACCATTCAGCAAATAGCATCCTTTATCAACCACTGCCCACCGCAGCCCTTGTGATACTTGCAGGTTTTTGTAATTAAGAGATTGCTCGAATAACAACCCAGGCAATTTCCACTTATAATTTTCATTATAAAAGTAAGCCTTGACACTTGACACAACTCAACAATGTGAAGCACAAGCGCCAAGTTCAGAAAAGAAGGCAAAGTAACAGAGCCCAACGTACATAATTTTTTTAAAAAATCTCAAAAGTTTTAAATCGCTCATGATTTTTTTTCAGGCCTAATTCAGGAGTTTTAAATGCTTGAGGGTGACAACACAGAGATACAATTGGGATTTTATGACACTACTGGATTGTCACTTCATACGTCGCATACTATAATCACATTTGATGACCCTTCCATGCAATTTTCTTCCTGCTTATCACTTACAGCAATAGCTTTTAATGGTGTGGAACAGAAATATGTCAGTAAAATGGATATGGTACCTCAAAGGTAGAGGATGTATTGTGACGTTGAGCATATACGTGAGATTAACAAATTTATAAAGGTTTTAGTTAAATGTGAGATAAAGTGAGTAACGTTAAGCAGAGAGAAGATTAATTTCTAGTAGAGAAATTCTGCAGTCTGAACCTTTCAGCACATTACTAAAATCTGTGGATTGATTTTTACTTTTAAGCACCAGTCGCGTGGGAGATCTAGCTGATAGCACTGGAGAGTTGGACTTTGGGACAACTCCAAAATGGGACTCACCATTAAGTTTACACAGAATCTACAAAGAATACGGGCTCTTAAATCCTAACCTATGATCCTGTAATCAATTGATCTTGGGGGAATATGACCTCCAGAAGTGCCTTCCTTTCCCAACGCAGTGTTTGCTGTATACCAGGAGGCGTTTCTGGGCAAGCCCTGCACTGAGTTTTGCATTAAATTGAGACTGAACAGAATACAGAAACATTTCTTGGCCTATCCAAGCTCAAAACTGGGCACAGTTTCACTTAAAACTTTAGTGGACTTCAGCGAGCTTTCCAATAAATTTGTGATGATATTAATATCCATAACAAGTCCCCATGGGATATTCACACGTCTTTCTGCTCAGCGGCATTTGGGATAACTGGCAGAGTGATCCCAGAGGGTGCTGCATAAAACTGGTACATCAAGAGAGGAACAGAAAACTAGATGCAAATCTCAACCCAGACTAGACACAGAAAGCTGAAAATACACACGAGCATACCAGATTTCCAATGGAGCCAGGGCACCTTGGACAACTTCCAGAACCACAATTTAGGCATGTCCATTACTTTTTTCCAGTCCAATACACCTAATAAATATTTTGGTGATATTAGAGTGCTTAGTAACTGCTTGTGAATTCATTTTCACCTCATGCCTCCTCCACACTGATCCTTGATTTATTCACATACAGCTCTGCTACATGATTTGTGGAGTAACATCTCACTCTTATTGCAAGCTGATTAAGGCAGAAACCCTCACATGGCTCCATACTTGTTTTGAAGAATAGGCTGAAGCACCATTCTAAAAATATTTGCTTTTCTGATATCCAAAGACAGCTTTCGTTTGATTAGACACGCAGTCTGGCTGTATCTGCTATACAAACTCTTCTGGGCAGATGAAGTGAACGCATATATCACCATTAGAAGTATTTCAAATATCCTTCAGCATATCATTGATCTACAGTTTTCATAATTAACTGGCATGGAGCTGGGTTTACTTTTCTGCTTAAGTGTTTATGTTTAGTTTTCTTCTTTCTCCTCGGAGGGGGAAGAACTTCTTGGGGAAAAGGAAAGGGAAAGCTTTTCTTCAGAGCTAATCAAGACATCAGCCACCACATAATGTTCTGACGTTTGGGAGTACCACATAGTGGTACCCTCAAAATACTCTTACACATCACTGTGCCTCCCTTTCAAAGCAACACATCTCAGATGACAAAAGAAACACGCCGCAGAAAGGGCTATTTTGTGTGCCAGCAAAACACCAAGGGGTCTATCCAATCCATCCTGCTGCACTTTGCCTGACAGCAGATCACAAAGTCTGTCTGCTCCTCTGCATATGCTCCTTGCTTCAAAAAAAAAAAAAAAAAAACAAAAAAACCAAAACAAAACAAAAACAATGTCAGAGTCCTTTACACGCAAGCAAATTCTCTTCATGGTCCTAAAGTTTTTCACGACATAAAAACCCCACCATGGCTGCCCAGCAAGGAGATGGTCGGGAAACTCAGCTCAGCACTGAAGGACAGCCCTGTGCTACACTGTGTATCTGCAGCAGAAGGGTGAGGTTTCAGAAGAAGATTGGGCAGGACTGTGGAGTCCCATGGAGATGTTTTACTGGAAATTATTGGAGAAATTATGGGGCTGAAATAGATTTTTAAGAGACAAAGTATGCAGAGAGACAGAAGAATTAAATTATGAGGGTTTGGGGTTTTTTTTCAGAACTTCTTAGGTGTCAAAAAGTCCTGAATCAATGACAAAAGCCTGAATTAGTGCCCATGACACATATAATTCCTTTTCTCTAACTAGGTCCAGTGGTGCAGTCCTTTTGTCGCCCACAACCATTTCCATGGATATAAGGTGAGGATTTACCTCCATCCAGCAAAACTAGATGTTCAAAGCCCTGCTCCAAGCCCATACATCCACACGCCCAAGCTTGGGCCTCTCTCCCCTTTACTTCTGAATAGTAAGAGAAATAGAGCTGTAGAGCACACTGAAGAACTTAAAATGAGTCACTCTTAAGGTTACCAAAAACAAAATTAAGAGTAGTTTGATTACAGTGTACATTTATACAAGAAAATACTGTTTTGGGAAGGAAAAATAAGAAGCGATGGCAGGATGATGAAGCCAAACAAAGGGAAAATGACAGAGAGTAACATGTTTGATACATTGAGGATGACTAACAGTCGGAACATGTTAGTGAAGGAAGTCTTAACCTTCAAATCAAGATAACATAGCCTTCTTGTAGATGTTCTTTAGCCAAAGATTAATTTATTGCTTGTGGGAAATCTCACAAAACTGTCCTGTACAGACGGTCAGACTATACGTACTAATACTTCCTTCTGGCTTTAAGCATTATTGATCAAATGCTTAAGAACTTGTTTAAATAGTATTGATTTTAGTGGGGCTGGGGTGTGGCTTTAAAGTGAATGGGCAAATGTTTTTATGAATCAGAATGGGCCAGTGTCTTTACTGCACAGGAAAAAAGCTGTTATTTTTTAAAGTTACCAAATCAGTATAATAGTAAGCAGTGTGGAGTTGCACAACTCTGAACAGTCCTACAGCTTTCTGTTTTAAAAGGACCAAAGCAGGCAATATTTTTGTGTGAACAATTTTCTGTTTGCTAGCATATTCCTTAAAAATATTACCTCTTCTCCTCTGTACCTGTACCTTTATAGTTTAAGTGATATTTTCAAGGTGTCAACCACCAGGGATTAGCAAAGATAGAAAATTCTCAAATCAAAGCTAAGTTACTCTCAAAGAAAGATGATTTTGGTATATGATATAACATAGTCATCTCTTATCTCAAAGTTGTTTTTTCAAGTACTATAACAAAGGCATTAAGTGTGAACATCAACCTCTTGACACAGTCAGCAATTTGTAGCTCTTACACTGTCCAGATTATTTTTTTAATGATAGCATTGAATTGAATGATAACAATTTCTTTTTATTTATTTACCATATTTCTATAGCATTTTCTAGAAAACAATAAAGAGTTTTCTTAGGTTGAGTGAGAGACCAGTTATTGCACAACTATTTTTATGGCTGCAGAAGAAGCTATCTGGCACTATGCACACGATATGCTGTGCAATAGAATAGGTAAAAACTAAACATGGGATTTACAGTTTTAGGCTCTTTGCTTTAGAAATTAACTTCTAGTCATAAAAGTAGCAGTTGCCGAGCCAGAGCCCTGCTAATGACTGGTTGATTTTGCTATTTTAGCAGAATTCAGGTTGAAGAGATGGATGGGAAGCTTATGGTTTTGAAAGATGCAGAGCTTCAAAAACACGCAAATGAAATCTGAACATGAAAGTATTATTTGATACAAGTCCCAAAACGCTTGGACTTTGTCAGTGTCTACCACCATGTAACCACTTTAATTTAACCAGGGAGAAAAAATAAAATAAATTTAAAAAGTAACTTCTTTTTAATGGCAAAGGCTGCCATGACAGAATGTTTCCACTACTTTTACAATAACTGACAGGCTTTATACAAAGCCTGCTGGTCACTGACCGTGCTGCTGTTGACTTCAAGGGGCTCGTACACACACAGCTCTGAACAGCTTTGAGGAGGCAACTTGACACAGAGGACTTTTTTGCTGCCTCAGTGGTCTGGCTCCTCTCATGGTGAAGCACCTCCCTTGCCCAACTCTATGAGGCCAAAACTGCTTTGAGCTGGGTATACTTTCTAGCTTCTGACTGAAACGGTGGGACGTAGCTCTTCATATCACATCTCAAGAACAGACACTTGGATTTGATGAATAGGAGCTCAGTTCGAGCTGGCAGCAACTTCAGCATATCTAAGACCTGCTGACACCTCTAAGCCACCTTCAGTTTCCCACAACTCAATGTCCCAAGAAGGGCAAGATTAATTCAAAGTCCAGTCAACCAATGTTCTTACACATCAAGAAAAGTGCTATTGCTGTAAACAGCATATACAACTCTGAAATAAGCAATCACACCTCTGTTTGGCCTACAAAGTCTTGCTTCCTTTGACAGCACATCAATTTCCAATAGCTATTAAAAAAACAACAAAAAAAAAATCAATATTTTTGTATTGCAATTCAAGGGCCTTTTTGTTTTCTTTTATAAAAAGGTTTGTAGCAAATGGAAAACCTGGCTTTCCAGTAGCTGTCCCCAAGCTACAAGTTGATCTATCATTCATCTGTGCAACAAATGACCTAGCACACTTCTGTATGTTTGTGAGAGGTAGCCAGGAGGTGTGAAGACCCAGGGATGCATCATCTTAGAGCTGTGGCTGAGGATCTGAGCACTGCATGTACCTGCCGCATGGTCACCCTGAAAACCTGACATAGTAACCTCTGCAGATGGACGGGTCAGCTTTGTGCCGTGCACACAGCAAGTCCAGCGAACCTTAACTTCAACCTCCTTTAATGCAACCAGGAAACTTCCTTTAAATTGCTGTTTCTGGCATTTTTCTTTAGGAAGTGCAGTTATCTGGGGAGAGGCTTTCAAAGGAATTTAGAAGTGTGTTTCGCAGGGTAGAGTTAGCGCTGTTTATTAGGAATAGGAATGGAAGACTATGACCTTGCCTCCCAGTCTCCCCACTGCCCTCTTACAGTTTCAAAACCACGCAGGATCATCTGATTCATTAGACTTCTCTGAAATCATTCGCCAATGACCCCACAGACACAACCACCAGGTGAGTGCACTCAACTGCGTGTCCTGTACCAGTTGTTCCCTGACTGCCAGAGTGGGCTACAGCAGATATATCCCATAGTGTCTATAAGTTTTGTTTCTTTCCAAATGTAGGCAGGAGTAACCTACCCAAACTCAACAGTGAGGACCCAGATCATGTTCCTGCCCTACACTGAAGACAGAAATGTCCTGCACCCATGCTTGCAAAGGGGTCCCTTGCCATAGGCTGCTCCAGCACCCACACTACAGGCAGCCTTCGGCCACGGACACTCCCATCCAAGTTTCCTGCTTGATCTGAAAGAGCCTTTTTAGAAAGGGATGAGGAAAGGTCTGTGTGGTATAACTATACCTACACAAAAGTAATAAGAGAGAGAGCAGATGTAGACAGAAAGACATTAGCTAGTTGTCCAGGGCCACAGCATAAATCAAGAGAAAATGCTCAACTAGGAATCCAGAGGCTGACTCAATCACTCATTGAGTCACAATCCATTGCTTCAACTAGTAGATAGGCTTCCACCCAGAACAGCATTTGTTTATGTACAATATGCCAAAAATACATTCTTGATCTATGGGGGGAAAAAAAAAAAAAAAAAGGAAAATGATACAAAGCAGGTTGCCTAGTAAAATGAGATTTAACCCAATGCCCTTCATCTGTGCTTCAAGGACTCTCTCGGGAGCCACAAATCGGAGCTGTGAGATTATGCGAAGGGGAACAGCATCACAAGTATAACTCCGATGTATCATAAAAATAATAGAAAAGCCCCTTGGGAATGAAGACTTCTGACAGAATCCAATTGAACCCTTTCAAATCAGGAGCTGCTGTAGCCGTGTGGCCAAGCTACTGCACAGTGCCCTGTCAGTGTCCTCGGGGGAATCTGAGAAGACAGGAAAACAAGCACTTTCTAAATATTTGAATGGGGAGGGAAAAAAACTCGACAGTAAATTCACATTTATACACTTTTAAATTCTTTCTTTAAACTTAGCTCTGCTGGGATGGCTCTGTATTACTCCTGTTGAGCTTTGATTAGGAGAATAGCTAGCCCAAGCATCTGCTTTCCTGTTAAATTCTGTGCGTTACAGCATTAATTCATCTGCCAGCTTTCTCCGCACTGCATACCTCTCATCCACCTGTTTGACTTTACCTGACACCTAGATTATGAGATTTCAGAGAGCATTTCTATTTTAAGCACCTCTGTTTTGCCTCACCCATGCAGCCTAGGATTTCACTAAGATTCCTCAGGGCTCCTGTAAAATTATATCATCACGGCTATCAAACTCTGCGCTTTCTTAATCTCTATGCTGCATGTTTATTCTAGCCCCATAGATGTGAAAAGGTCTGTTGGCCAGATTCTGCTCTCCTTTATGCCAGTATAGAACACAGAAACATTTAAACTCCACCTTATGTTTTTAAATTCAGCATCAGTATTCTTGTATTAAAAAAATAAATAGTCACATCGCTGCCACTCTAATAAAATATCTAACTCTTTTTCGTATGGAAAAAAAAAAGAAAGACAACCCAGTATATTGCTGCCTCTAGCCGAATTCAGGAAAAAATGTTCCTCTCCATCTAGAGACTTGGATAATAAAATAGGTTATTTATTGGCAGTGGGTGATGTGTGGATGATTACAGTCTGGTAGGTATTTAAGGGTAAAGTCCAAAATTGCAGAACAAAAGCTGTTTTCTATTCACATTTGGCTCAAAATACCTCAAATGAAATGGACCACCCACAATCTGACACTTCAAGCTGCAGAGCACTGAATCTGCTGAGAGCCAGTTACGAAAAGTGATACAGTAAGATCATGCTAAACACAAAAGGAAAAAATGACCCAAGGAGTGTATTAAAAGAATAAGTACATCGAACTTACAAGAATACGTGCACATTAGAATTGGACCTTTTGGCCAAACTTGCCCACGATGAAAGGACAAATAAAGGCCCTTGTCACTTCAAGAATAAAATCTCTTCCAGGTAGAAAGAGCACCATGAAGCAGCTTGTTTTATGATAGGCCAAGGCTGGGGATAAAGCAAACACCCCACCGCCTTAATTATTAACCTAAGTGTTAAATTTGGGCGTCCTGACACATTCTACTGTATTGCAGTTACAACAAAACTGTAATTCCCACCAGGGTGAGGTCACTAGTTAACATACATTACTCTTTCTCCTAGTGTTCAAGGGAAGGCTGCTAAAAAAAGACCAAACAAAACCAACCTGGCCTGGAGGAGTATGGAGGTAAAGGAATTTGCTTTCCATCATAACACCAAGTTGTTTTGGAAGACTGTGAATGCAATTTGAAAGTGTTATAAAAAATGCAAGCAACAGAGCTAAAATTCCTTAGTTATCACCAGCCCAAACAAGCTAGAGTGTATTTTTCAGGCAGCAATTGATAACATAGCTGCTGCTCCCAAAATCTTTTTTTTTTTCTTTTTACTGTGTGTGCACCTGTGATTAGCCTTATTAGCTTAATCTTGCCTGCTGCTGAATGCCCTGATATGTGCTTACCTTTGGCAAGAAAACCACTTATGAGCTTGAAGTTGAGCCTGTGCTGAGTTGTACTGTTAGATTAAGACTCTCAATCAAAACTTCTGCATATGCATCTCTAATTTGCCTTTCGAATCTCCTCTAACCATTGTTAACCCAGAAATTAAAAAAAAATACATTATTAAATATCTCTCCTTCACTATAAACCAAACCTTGAAAATTGCCGTACACTAGCCTCACGCAACTGTGCTACAGCAAAATTAATTTCTTACACCCTGGTTGTAGCAAGATCTGTGCACTTTTTCTCCTGTTTCTCCAAGAGATTTCCAGGAAGTCGCCAGGAAGCCACTGATGTGCAAACAGCTGTTGGGCACGTGCACAGCTCAGCACGTGGGACCCAAGGAGAGAATTCCTGGATGTTCCAGATTGACCGTGCATGAACTTTTGAGCCCGTATATGCTAACGCACTTGGCACGTCCAGATCTCCAGATGTCCAGCAACCCTGTCAGAGCAGTAGGGCTACTAGATGTCTGACTGTCTTTGATGAATGCACAAAACCTGCACTGAAAGAAAAACGTCTAAGGAAAAAGGAGGGCTTGCTAAGAGAATTACGGGCCCGTCATTGCTCTCAGTCTATTTGCCGTATAAATCCTCTATAAATATTGACTAGTATTTTCATCATACTAGAGTGCAACCATGCAGTCGTTTATTGGCCTTTCATGGCCATTAAAAATCATTCATTCGTCTTATCAAAATGAAAAAAGGGTAAGAAAAAGAAAGTGTTCAAGCCTCCTACCTTAAGATACATACCAAATATTCACTTTTTACTCTCCATGGATGTGCACACATTTGGTTGTGGTTTCCTGCTATAGACCCTTTTCCAATACTTTCAAGGTTTTTTGCTGTTCTTTATTAAAAGCCTTGCATCACTATGTGATGTCTGAATTTTCCTGTAATATTCATTTTTGTAAACAGAAACACAAAATTAAGCCAACAGTTGCAAGTAGACACCACCTTCAGTCACGTGAAACCTGTCCTAAAATTTAGCCATCTGGACAATTCCCATGAACTGTTGGTTTTACGACCCTGAAATAGTTGGACTCCTCTCAAAGTCTGTTTACTGCCCTGAGTCCTTTAACAACACAGCCCAGAGGGAAAACAATCCATCCCTTCTTTTTGGTAGGGATCCACCAGCCTAACTGGTTGGTCCCCGTCACATTGGTTAATCCTTTCCCCCAACTCCAGCTATTGGGATGCTTCTTTTGAACAGAACAGACTTTGTATGGGAGTCTAAAACACTATTGCACTTTGTCTGTCAACACAAAAGATACACGACAAAGATAACAGGCCCTACATGCACTTCCTGGATGCTTTAGACTTTTACACTTGACATTTGGAGTAGCCCACAATCCTCCTTCAACTCAAGTAATTTCTTTCTGTCTTTCTGCCATAGAGAATCATGCTTAGCCTGGAGTTAAACTAGACCCTATACTCATCTCCCATGTGTATGTGAGGGTACATATAAAGCACAAATGGGTCACCAGACTTTTCCCACCCCAAATGTCCATCACATGGATGTTTTTAAAAAGCACGGTTTACCATCTTTGTCCCCGCTGGGTTTTCTGCTTCCCCTTAGAGAGAGAAAGATGGGAGAGAAGTGGCCTGTCTAGCAACCCCCTCATAGCAATTCCCCTTGTACCACAGAGTTAAAGGTTCCTCGGTGTCCCCGGTCTGCTGGACACATCGCAAACCTTGTCAGCAAACGAAGCATTCCACACACCTTAAGCAAGCCCAGGCTTTGAACATTTTTAGCAACTACTTCCAGATACGAAGCAGAACGAATAAATTACAACTAGACAGATTCCCTAAATAACCGCCACATTTCCTATGTATTATTCTTACTCCTGTCAAGAGCTTAAGACACTCCTTTACTTACACACTGCTGATACAAGAGAAAACACGCTGAATTCGGCATGTATGTGAAAACCGTTTCCTCGGGCAAGTGATTATGGTCTCTGTTGCTTCTCTTGAGTGGTAATGGAGTCCCTAATTGCTCTCCTGACTGATTATGCTGTTCCTGGTGTTTCATTTTCAAAGTACTTAAAGTTCAGGTAAATCACACTTAGCACATGACCTTTCCTATTTTATGACTCTCTTTGCCATGGAAAGGAAAAGTCATGCATGTTTCCTCCGTGTTATTTATTTTTACATTAGCTACGGATTTCTAAGTGGAAAAGCACAAGAAATTATTACTGTGAAGCTATTATTTTATTCTTATATTAATCTTTTGTGCAAGTACTTTGCTGGTTAGTGACATCCATAAGCATGTGTTTACAATTAAGCCGGTGCTTAAAACTTTTGTGAAAGTGAAGGCCTAATGCTTGTCAGCCTTTGGACATTCATTCAACTTGCTAAAATTGCTTTACAGTATTTCTGGTGAAATCTTAATTTCCTTCTGGGTTTCTTCTCTCTGCTCTGGAAAATGTATGTCTGTTTACAGCATCTGTCGCTATAACCTCTCTGGTAAACAACCTGGCAAAGTATTCGGATACACACAAAGCCCTGGTGCTCGCTCTCCAAAGCATAGGTAGACTTTCTCAAACAACAAATACAAATCCTAGCAAGTGTTTGTTGCTTCAAATAAGATTTTGGCAGAAGTACAGAGAGATGGTTTATCCAACTGCTCTTCCTGCACAGAAAAAATCCTAAGGCATTTAATAATAAATACCTTAATTTCAATAATTTTGCATGACCCTACAAGAGGAAACGTTATCCCAGTGCATGATTCTAAACTTCTACTGAAAAGATGATCCCTCTCTAATAAATCCTGAGGGCTTAGAGAGCAATGTGCACACAACCCTATTAACTATCTCTATAGTCTTCTTGATTTAAAGTGTGTTTATTAAGAACTTTCCATTTGAGGACAAACTGCATGTAAATCTGAGCGTGCCATTTGAGCGCATACGGCCATTACAACATCTCAGCCTCTACGGAAACTTTGGTTTCATTTCTAAACCATTGCAGACGTTCCTGTACTAAGTTCACTGGAGAGCTCACCCCTTGCGGCAGCGCAGGTCACGGGGGATCCGGCTCTGCTTGCGGTCATGTATGAAACCCTTTCCCAGGACAGAGCTTTGCAGTGAGCTCTGCTGTGCAGATGATGCGAGAAGGGAGAGGAGCCCGCTCTGGTGGTGCCAACGGTCTTGGGTGCGTGATGGTGGCTGCCACCCAGGTGTGGATGCTCGCTACCCTCCTTGTCCATCATTTATCAGCAGACTCGGAGAATTCCGCAGATTTTTGTCCAGATGAGGGCTGCCCTGAAAGCCCAATGAGGCACAAAGTATTGCTACAGCTCCAGAGTCCAAATTTTCCTTCCTGACCAACTTCTAACACAAAGACCTCATGTAAGGATCAGACAGAACAGGAGGAATTTGTGAAGGGACAGGAGCAGGACGGGGCAGGTGAAAGGTCTTCCATAACTGTCTCCTGACACAGGTGAGAAGCCTGAAGGACACAATCACCCCTCTGTGTAGAAGATAATCTCTTTGGGGCACAATCACCCCCTGGCTATGTTTATTCAGCTTCTGGCACAATGAGGCTAGGAAACTAATATAAACCCGGTAAATATAAAGTAAATAAGAGCTTTAAAGTAGCAGCAGGCATTGCTGCAGGAGTTAAAATTCCCTTCTTTTTTTTTTTTTTTTTCTCCCCAGTTGCAATTTTTCACCAACTTCTAATCATTACTGCAGTGCGGTATCTTTTATACTCAACTAAGGAATAAAACGCAATTCACGATACAAGACAGGGAACAGACATTAGCAAGGAGTATTAGAATACAAAAAAGGTACACGCTTAGGTCTGGAGCTAAGTGAATAAATTCAGAGTCCAGGGATTTTTTTAAAGCCTAAGGAAAGGGCTGGAAAAATTCCTTTGGAATTGAACGTCTAAATCTATTTTAAAATCACTTTGAAATTTTTAATCATTACCCCAATTTTACAGCTGGGAAATCTGAGTGAGTGATATTCACATAAGGTAAGATAATAATTTCCCAGCCCAATCTTTGCAATCGGTCTTAAAAATTCTTATATATTTATTCATTATGCAAAATTACAACAACTTTCTCAAGCCTGCAGACCATCTGAAAACGCTTCTTTGTCAGTATCAGAAGCAAGGAAAATTACATGCACGTTGCGTTAATTAAACTGCTCATCTGCCTATTTTTTGGGTCCCCGATTGGATAAACAGCAAAGTCACAATAATACACATTTTAAACTATATATTTGTCAAAATTTAAAATTTTCAGTAATTTTTGAGTTCATGTTATTAACTGCAGTTGATTGCATCCAACTCCTGTGCTGACACCATTTAAAAAAAGAACAGAAACCTCTTATGCTCTAACAAACTCCAGAAAAAGACATGCCACATCAACGTGGAAGCACAAGAAAATAAAAGATTCGCTGCAGAACTATTGTGATTACATGCAGAATTTTAATGTTACTTAGGCAAGAAATTTCCCTGAAAAAAAAAATAAGAGAAATAGGAAGATTAATGCTCTGTTACTTGCTTTAAAGCACATCCAAGCTGTTTCAGTCCAAACAGAAATAGCATACCTTGGAAACTTAATGACCCATTCACTTATTTTTCTGTAAGCAATAAAAGAGCAGCACGTATGCAGTGTAGGTTCTGTCACTGAGTCATCAGCAACTTTTGCTTCAGCAAAAGAGGTTTGACTACCGTTTACACAGAGGCTAGAGAGTAGCTGCCCGCTAACGTGGAGAAATTCTCTGAACTGCTTCAGCGTGGATTCGTAGTGGGGTTTTAGTGATACACAACACAAAAGCTGAACATTTTCACGTGCATTCGGTACATATGGCATTCATTTACTCTAAGACGATCCATTTCCTTATCATTACAAGAAACAATAAAAAGAGCAGCCAAAGACAAAATGACAGGGAACTTGGTACTTGCAAATGAACAGATACCATATGTATATCATATATACCAAACTGAGTTTAGTTCTGAAACACAACCCAATTTTTTCATAAACCCACATTCCAGCTCTATGTAAACGTTTGCTTCTACACAACCTTTCTGTTCTTAACTACCTGGCACCACTGTACTACTGGAATTAAAGGGTAAAAACACAGTAGGAGCCTGTTTTTCAACATGTTATCAAATTTCTCGAATCTAGCCCTACCCCATCTACTCTTACACCAACATGAGTGCCGTGCAGGCCGTGACCAAAGCTCTGATCCTGTTCCTCCTTATCCACACAAAGTAGCATATTTTCCAGTGGCTCTACAACAAGAAGTTAACTATGCGTCACAATTTTATCTAACGTGTCCAATGTTTTTAAGAGAACAGGTTCTTAGTATACAGGCAGTCTGGTGAGGTCTAGAGATTCACTGAAGCGTGAAGACTTTGCTTGGACCAACTCCAAACGTGAGCCTCAGCCCAGAAGTGCATGGAAGGGCTCAAACCCAGCACGGTCACCAACCCTCCTCTAATCAGATCGAGTTCAGTTCATCGCACTGGTGTGCCAGAACTGCACTGCAGATCCTACATCAAAGGTGTAGATTGAGAAGTACATTTGTGCCTCTGTATTTCAAAGCGCCCAAAGTCTTTGTTCGCAGCAATTTCTGCAGTTTGTTTTGTCCATATTTTTTTTTTAACTTGTGCTGTTGTGAACATGCTACAAAAGACAAAATACTTTCAGGAAAAAGGGAAGTTTCAAACACAGAATGGCACCACAAACATGTCACATCATGTTAGCAACAACACAAAGGCCTCTCGGAACCAGTATAGCCTAAGTTTGTTTTTCCTCTGTCTCTCTTTTGATGACCTTCTCTGTAACCTGTGAATATCACCAATATCTATCCTGTTTAAACTTGACTACAACGTCACTCTTTCTATCTCTTAGTCAGAACAAAGGATAAATAACTAAATGTTTCCTACTTATTTTTTTGTGAGAAAGAAAAAAATATCTCTGCAGACAGTAAAAAAAATATCAATAAAAGGCAGGGTAGTGTTTCTGCAGCAACAAGATTCCCATCCCAGTGAGTAGTCAGGCATCAGGACTTTCACTTCTTTAAGTATAAAAACTGTCTAACTTTCAGCAGCCAAACTCAAAGTTAATGTGTCCAGTGACCCGTTGGATTTCTCCAGCCAGTGGGTAGCACCCTTACAGGGCAATGTTCTTCCTTGCCAAAATAACAGAGCTGAACAAAAGGAGGACTCAGAGGATACAGAAAGCTAGAAATTAAAAAACCTTGTGTGTTCAGGGGTAAATCACAGAACGATTCAGGGCACAGACACCGCTTGGCTCCACACCCGCTGCAGAGACGGGAGCCTCGCTGTTGGCTTGGTGCAGGATCAGATCCTGCAGCAGGAGGGAAGGATGTTCTGGTTCCACCTTTCTGCTGGGTGAACACGGAGGGGGACACAAGCCACATCCTTTGCAGGCTGGCAGAGCTCGGGTCCCCAGGGGACCAGGGGCTCCTTCCTCAGACCAGGAATGTGCCTGAAAATCACCATACACGTCCGCACGTCCAAGCTCTTCTTTCCTCCCCCAGTGATGCTCTCCCTACCTGCCTACTAAGCCATGATATTTCCAGCTGCTAGGATTATGACAATTTATCTCCAAGGCTAACCAGAGGTATGCACAGATATTAAGGGCTTGAAAGTCACAGAGGTGGTTCCGTAATAACATTTCGTTCCTACTTTTCCATCTCTACAGGAAGATTTAAAAAGTTATAGCAGTTCAGAAACGTGTCGTGAATTTAAGTTGAAATGGCAGCAGAGCTTACCTGGGCAAATAAGACAAATGACTGCAATTTTTTATACAAAAATCTGCAAGATTTCCGAATTAATTGACAGCATGGTAAGACCAGGTCAAAAAAAACTGAAGAGAAAGAAGTTTCAATTAAATCATTTTTAATGAGGTGCTATGGTGATTCAGCTATATGCAAACACCACGCAGTTTATCAAAGACCTATAGCACAGTTGGATAGCAAAGTTACGGGGAAATGCAGGGTCTCAATTACGTATTCACAGTAGACACTCGCTGTCTAGGGATACTATTCTGATCTCAAAGCCATGCTTTTTTACATATAAAATTTAAGCTATTTGTTTTCACAATGGAGCATTTTCATTTGAGGATATTTTCTCCCAAACTGGAATAAAACAAGGGTTGAAATATCAGAACGCAAATTCTCAGCTCTGCCTCAAAGAGTGCTCAGTACTATTGAAAACTCTTTCCATTTCCTTAAGTGTCGGTCTAATACCTATTATCAGATAAATATTAAGAAATAAGAAGCTCCGACTAAGGCGAATCCAGTCTTTAATTACCAATTAACTGTCTACCAAATTATATCACAGTCAAAGTCATGGTTTTCCCCTTTAATTTCTGCTTTATTTAATGGCCTCTTTTTAGGATGTAAGAAACAAAAGTGTCATGCGGACAAAGCCAGAACTTCTATTTAAATGAGCTAAAAATGTTTATACAAACCATGCACACTCAAACAAATGTGTAGCACATCTATAATATGCTCATTGTTCCTAAACATAGGATTTGTCATTGTACTTTGACAGATCAGATTGTTCTCTTTTTTAATGCTCCACTTAATCTGTTCACACTTTCCATTCCTAAATAATTCTAGTGTCAGTTTTTGTGCTGCTGTAATTTAAAGGCCATGTTATAATTGTTCCAACGAGGGCAGGCTGAAAAGAGCAAGAAGGAGCGGAGATGTAGAGGAAATCCCTCTCTAATGCCAGGGGAGAAGCAGCCAGGATACGACAGTCTGCAGCCCTCGGCGGGTCGGGGAGAGGCATCCAGGAGTCTGGTGGGGCTGACCTCCTGAGGGGTTACTGGTGAAAGGACTGGGACCCCGGCCAGGCCTTTGCCATCCAACGGAGCTTGCTCCCATTTGAAGTGATTTTCTGTTCTAGTAACTCACTGAACTCTGATTCAATTTTCTATTTCAATAAGGGGTCTACGAGCAGAGCCGTCTTCTGACCTTCAAATAAAGAGATCGGTGAATAGCGGCAGACAAAAAAAATGCTCATTTATCTTTACCCTAAAAGAAATACTGGCTTTTAATGAACTGTGCTTGCTTTTTTCAAATATTTGCGATTTCTGGTTGGAAGATTCCCTTATGACTTAAACACACTTTGAGTTGTTTAGTTGTTTGCTTGCTTTTTTAGCTGACATATCAGCATAAAACCAAACTTCCTTTTTTTCTTTTTTTTTTTTTTTTTTTGGTTATTATTTCACAGAAGTTTTGACTAATTATTATTCTTCTTTTATCCACTTTTCTTTCAGGGAAAGAAAAATCACTTTTGCTCAATGTTCTCTTTGAAACTTTGATTTAAATGCAAAGATGAGCAGTCTACTGCGACCACCAGAACTGTACCACTGCAACTCTAAGGCGGCTAAAAAAATTCTAGAGGACAACACTTATTCCCACCCATTCACTTGGTGTTTATTTTCTGTAATAGTAAATGTTTAAACCGGATCGGGAAGAAAGGAGCGATCACTGATATTCAACAAACTAATGTAGATACAGAACATCTGAAGCAACACTGAGAATCTTGATAAGCCGCATTATTAATCTTCAATGACAATATAAAACTTCATATCTCGGCAAGGGCAGAACGTTATTATGGAAAGCAGAGAGAGAGCAGAAACATCAACAGAGGCTAAAATTTCTACATGCGCATAGAATTTCCTCAAGAAAAGTTTCAGACAAGTATTTATCACTTCAAGAAATTATCGCGTAGACAATATCACACCTTTAAGGGACTAGAGGAAAGCTACTTGGTCTTGGCAACTCCTTCTTTCAGCACGAGATAATTTCCCAGCAACGTCTTTTCCTAGGAACAATTTACACGAATTAGACAGCATTCTGCTTTCACAAGGAGGGCACATCTACAGGTCATCTGCATGAGAAACTCAATTCCTGGTAAAGCGGGTGTGACTTTGCAGCACCGCAGCTGTCCCAGAGGGACAACTCAGGGTGTGATCCCCCATGAGGCACCCAGCCTACACTCACCATTGAAGTTCCTTTCAGTGAATCAATTGCAGAGGACAACTCCCTATACCCCTTCTACGCAGTTTAGCAGAGAATGAGTAGCTACACGGAGACCCTTATCGCTACTGAACGTACAAGAGGGCACCCAGCTCTTAGGCAGTCAAACCTGGGTGAGATGGAAAACCCAGCAGTGCTGGTCCATGAGGGTTCTTTCAATGAGAGCTCTGTGAGGACTTCACGCGGTGCCCTGGGGAGACAGCAGAAGACGACCTTAAACACCAGCATTTTCTTAGGTATTTTCGTTCTTAACACCACTTTCTGTACAGAGCAAGTAGTCCTGCAAGAGTTTCCTACGGTGCTGTAAAACTACATTTCTGCAGTCACATTTGTCCTTTTGCCCCAGGGGCTCACTTGGCACAAAGCACCCGGTTCCTCTGCCCATCTGATTAGATCGAATTACATGCTTTTACTACTCCTACAAGCTAATGCAGCAGACCTACAATTAAGTGTGGGATGGTTTAGGGTCTAAATAGAACTAATGTCTAGCCCTAGCAAATGCCCCAGGTTCTATTTTTTTTTTTTTTTTTTTACTCCTTTAAATTGATATTTTTTTAGGCTGTTTTCCAAAACTTAAGCCCCTGAAACAAGTCAGAACAGTGAACCCACTCACCCTATTCACAATTATTGTTGCTCCCCAGCCGTTTTTAGTATCTCTGACAAATTACTCACCATACAATATTGCCCTTGTAAGGGAAGAATGAACTGGAAGCCGCAACGTGATGTCATTCAACCTTGTATTATATCAGTATTTACAGGAAATACATCTGTTAGTGTGACCATGGGCACAGGCGAAACACTACAGCCTTATTTTTCTCCACCTTGAGAATGGAATACAAGAAAATATTACAGGGTAAGAAAAAAAAGCTCAGAAAAACAACCAACCCTAGAAGCCCCTCCTTCCCTGGCAGGAAAGCGAGAAATACCAGAGGTGTTAGAAGCCCTCTGGCACCGCAATTCCTGAAATTATGACAGAGCCTTCGAATTTGTTCTGGCTAGTTAGTCTGAAAACTTCCTAGAGGGAAACAGATAAATGGATAACAACATGATTATTGCCCACAGGCCCCATATGGAAAAGGAGTGTAATTTCAGTGCACCGATATGATTATATTTAATTTGCTTGCTATAGGTTGCAGCATGCCGTCTGCTGAGGAGGACAATCAGATAACCCTCTGAACAGTGCTCATGGAATTCGGAGCTTTTGGCACCAGCGCTGAAACAAGATTAATGGCAACGTGTTCCACTTTGCCTTGAAGCAGGTTTGTTGTTCTCAATATCATTATTAAATAAATAAAAAAAAAATTAAAATTGAGGATCCAGAAACCTGGCAATATGAGGAACTGAGGTCTTATTTGCATACATTTCTTCATTGATAGCTGATTTTTATTAACTGAACACTCTGTGGATTTTCTTCAGTTCAGCTTTTAATGGAGCAAGAGAAAAATCTTCTATAACCTACTCCAGGACCCTCAAATTTGGCAACAATTTAGCCTGTCCATTGAACCTTCCAGGCAAACAAACACCTGAATTTTCTCATTTGGAATAAACTCCCAGATAACCTGATTCACACTGTGCTCACTTGCTTTTCCCTTGCTCCCTTTGCTCAATGCTTTATACGCCACACTTGATAACTAGCTTAAAAGATCTATCCAAATCGAGGTACTTTTTAAAGTTTGTGCTACTGGGAAGTTTGTTTTTTCCAAAAGAGTCATGTTTTAATTCCTCCTGCTACCCATTAAACACCTCTATCTACTGTATAATAATAAAATAAATGTAATTGTCATTTCTTGTGCACCATATGAAAGTGCCTACAAATACTCTCCAATTAAATAACAACTGATTGATTGTTGAAACCATGAAGAGTTAATATAAGCCCTCGTCTCTCCCTCTCTTTCTTTACCCTGGAGACCTGTCAGTATGTAATTATTTTCCACACCGATGAATTTAAATTGTTGGATCTTTTCCAGCTATGTTCAACCTTCAGACTACATTCTCCTACTTATTCATTTGTGACAGACAGAGCCCCTTGGGTAACCAGCCAGCCCAGCCTTTTCCAGTCTTGCTTTTTGGGAACTCCACCCTCGGTAAGATCTGTACCCCTGAGCTATTTCACTCAACAGGAAAACATCTTTTATTGTGTAACGCGCCTTGTTGCCCATTGCAAAGGGCTTGAAGCTTTCTTAAGGTCTGATCTTGTCCCACGTCTCTCAGACACAGCACACAAATCAGAAAAAAAAAAAAACAACAAACAAACAAACAAAACCAAACAAAACTTTCCCTCAACTTCCAATGCACTACCTTGAGACACTAAGATCTATCATTTTTTTTCCCCTCCCCCTTTTCAAGCAAACTTTTATAGTGGAATAAGCTTAAGTACCCACAAGGAATTGAGGTTATTTTTATTAAACGTGTCATTTCTCTGGACATGTAGGATACTCTCAGAGTAAGGCAAAACAAATGTGGTCTCGTGTAAGCTTATTTTTTTAAGCTGAAACGGGATTTTATTCTTTATTTACTTTTCATTCGTTCATTCATGGCGTATATGATGTTTCACTTCCATTTCCAGACTGTACAACTTTAGATACAAAAGTGCGGTGGTCCGATGGAAGACGTTGGAAATTAAATGTGGTTAGATTTTTCCAGAAAAAATTACCATGGCATTTCCCACTAATTTCAATTGTGTGCAAGGCAGGCTGGACCGCTGCGAAACCTTCACTATTTGAATACAGAATTCTATTTTCGCTTTTCTTTGAAGGGATTATTTTTTAACTGTCTGTCATTGAAGGCATGCAAGACATAAGCCATTCAGCATTAATTTGGGGTACTCTTTCCTTTTGCATTCCTTCTTGCTAGTAAAATTCGGATGCCTGCAATCTTATTCATATATATTTTTTGTAGTCCTAAGCTCTTAAGGCCCCTCCTACAAGCCCTTTTCAGCAAGGGGAAAATGAACCATGGGCACACATCTGGTCTGATTCTATTTGACCATTTTGACAGTTTCGTAGAGGTTTTCTGAATCATACGTTCATGGAACGCGTTGCACAGAGCAAGTTTACCTTCACGTTTGCTACAAACTCTATTCAGATTTTCACAAAATTCAGAGAATGTACAGTTCTGTGCCCATCAAAATTAACATTACATGGCCAAAATTATTCAGCTGCCTTCTTCAGCCCATAGAGCATATCACTCATTCTTTGGGGAACACAACACTGTTATCTCTGTCCAAATAAATGATCACTAGAAAAATAAACCTGAACTGTAAACAGACTGTTGGACAGAGGTGTACATGCGGGACCCGAAAGCCATCTGTTAAAGTCTGGTCTTTTTTGTTTGATTTCTCCTGGTCTATTAATACACACTTGATTGCAATAGCAGAATAATTCCAAAAATCTTAAGAGATACGTGGTTTATCTGAAGAAATCATCTTGCCCAGAGGCTACTGAAACAGCCAATTTGAGTTCCTTTTTATTTTACTTTTAAGAATATGATGATGATGTAGGTATATTTTAAGATAGTTTTTGATATACTGTTAGCTCACTATCAGAATAACAGACTGTAAAACACAATTCAGCAAAAAAAAAAATTAGGGAAAACTTTAATTAGGAAAATATTAAGGTCTGGTGTGTTGGAACCACTGCAGAACACAAAACAGGAGGAACAAGGACTAGGTCATTCACAACATAGAGTCACTTCTGATATCAGAGACGTGTTGCTGTGTGCAGAAGTTGTCACACTATACAGTTGTGTGGTGTCTTAGTGCCCTGGCAGCGTGTTGGTGTCACCATTGTCTGGTCTTGGCTAATATTTAGGCTGGAGCACCTCTCCTGTGAGGACAGGCTGAGAGACTTGAGGTTGTTCAGCCTGGAGAAGAGAAGGCTCAAGAGAGACCTCAGAGCCCCCTCCAGTATCTGAAGGGGCCTACAAGAAAGCCGGAGAGGGACTTTTTACAAGGGCATGTAGTGATAGGATGAGGGGTAATGGCTTCAGACTGGAAGAGGGGAGATTTAGATGAGATATCAGGAAGAAATTCTTTACTGTGAGGGTGGTGAGCCCCTGGCCCAAGTTGCCCAGAGAAGCTGTGGCTGCCCCATCCCTGGCGGGGTTCCAGGCCAGTCTGTACGGGGCTTTGAGCAACCTGGGCTGGTGGGAGGTGTCCCTGCCCAAGGTCAGGGGAGTGGAACTAGATGAGCTTTAAGGTCCCTTCCATCCTAAACCATTCTATGATTTTGCTGCCACTTCTCTCTCTTCCTGATGAATACTAAAACTCTTAGAATCCTCCCACTGGGGTGTGGTAGGAACAAGTTCAAAGACTGACCACAACTTCAGGTGACCAGCCAGCATAAGCCGTGCGCTGACCCATGGGGAGGGCTGGCTGCAAGGACAGATGTGAGCAGAGCACCATGGAGTCACACGTTCTACCCCATCAACATACAGTTCTGCTCCCAACTGCCCAGCACAAAAGGGTCCCCAGTACAGAGGGAGAAGCAAGAAGGAAGGAAGGGGATCACCATAACAGATAGTTTGGAGCAATTAAGTTGAATGCAAATTGAAAAGAAAGATACATAGTTTCCCTTCCCCGAGGCTGGGTGAAATATGGAAGATCTGAAGTAAAGATAACTTCTCTGTTTTGATTTATAAAGCAGGCAGAGAATAACAGACAACTGTGCTGTTTTGTGCAGCTGGTGATGTCGTATGTCAATAGTAATTGAAAAAGAGGTTCAGTTTTACTCATTTTTACGATGTGTTGTCTTTCCCTGACTCAGTGGTGTTGGTGATGTGATTTGGTTCCTTTCGTATCTTCCTGGATTTCAAATCCTCTGGCTCAGAAAAAGATCCTCTATGAATACCAGAATTTATCCAGACTCTTGCACACTTACGTCTGCCACAAAAAAATATAGTCTATCTTGCCCTTCATTTATCATTATACTTGATTGTCCTTATGAGAAAAGACACGATGCACATTCAAAGGGAGACGGTTTGAGACATTATCACTGGTTTTGTTTTCTTTGGCACCGGAGTGTTTGTGTTTAGTGGGATGTTCTCCTGCCAGGTCTGGCACATTTGGAGTGATAACACTAACATCACAGGAGACAGAGCAGAATAGATTGGTAAGGATAGTCATATGACATTTTTGTATATCATATAAACTTAAAAAAGCAATAGTAAAGAGAAAGAAAGAGAGAGGTCTACAGAGATGCTAAAAAAAAGAAAAACCACAATACTAAAATAAATCCAATCAACTGAAAATTTTGTTATGGCCTAGGAAGAAGCATAGAGTCTGGCTGCAGTGTCTGCCATCAATGCCATGTAGGCAAGCAATTCATCTAGCAGCCTGACTGACAAAAACAGTGTACTTTATTTGCTCCTAAGGAAAGAGGCAATTTTGGAACACATTTCACCCTTTATCTGAGCAACAGAACTGTGGTTGGTCAAGAATTTCCTAGGAAACGTGTATATATGGTTTTTGGCAAATTAACATTTTGTCTCTTGAAATGCAGATTATTTCAACTTTTTTTTTTTTTTTTCCAATTCCTTATTCAGATAAACGGACTGTTTCTTCCTGGGTAAATGCAACCAAAATCAAAATATTACACTCCATGTACTGCATGATAATTTTATTTTCAAGACAGCTCATTAGCAAACTGTGTCTGCCATGCTGCTTCGCAGAACATGCGGTTCAGGTGATTTATGTCCTCTCTTTATAAGCAGATCCTATCTTGGGTAGAACACGATACACTGGCAGAGCTGTATGATGGAGCAGATGAGTCACATTATTGCCTCGCTGAAGCTGCGGCCTATCTCCCAGGGACTCCTTGCATGAGGTACTCTAACATCTACTGCGCTGGGAATACTGGTTCTTTGTAAACCATCACAAGGGATTAGGGGCTGGGGGGAATTTATTCCTACATCCCCCACTAATGAACCTTGCTGTTTCCCAGGTGATCTCCTCCCTCCATCACAGAGCAGCCTACATAGACTCTCACTAAACCCTTAGCAAGGGGAAATCCGGCAGCCCAGGAAATTCCCCCAGCATTCCTGTGTAGAAATGGTGGCAGCATTCGTCAAACCATTGATGATGCATCCAACGTTCATCAACGCATTTCCGTAAAGAGTCTCCAAGCCTATTTTCTTAGCTTTCTAGAGCCATTGTCCAAAATTAATAAAACGAACACCAAAATTAATAAATAAATGTTTATCTCTGAGCAATGAACTGTAATTTACAAGTCTCTGAATTTTAGAAAGCTACTCAGTTGTGGCAGGCAAAGGTGTTATTAGGTAAAAAGCGTGGATGGGACATTCACAAACAAAGGAAATAACACAAATAAACCGGTTTACCTTATATTTTCTGTCTGTCACCTAAAGGCTGACTTCCTTGGGTAGTACCTTTGGGTTTTGCCTTGCTCCTTTATCCCTTCCCTGATTGCAATGTGGGGATAATTACTACCGCTTTACTTTGTGAGAGAGGAAAGCCTTGAAAGAGCTAACGCCTCCACCCCTCAAATATTTTCACACGGATTATCTACGCATATAATTCCATATAATCCAGACCCTAAATTTTACTATTTTTCATGCAGTCACAGATACGTTGGCTGGAAGGGACTGATGAAGGCCTTCAGTCCAGTTTCCCCACTCGAAGCAGAGCTGTTGCTGGCACTAGCTCAGGCTGTGGGTGGCTGTCCGGAATGACTCCAGGCTGCCCGAGGAACCAGGGCTCACAGGATTAAGCCGCACTTACACGCGTACTAACACAAGGCCTGCCTGCTCGCATCCCTTTTCCCTTTTAAACAGGTGGCGCTTTCCTCAGGCCGTCCCTTTAAAAGCGATTTGGTGCCAAATATCAGTAAAAGGATGCTGGCAACACTTTTTAATAAAAGGCAAATCCCACTTACCACTTTTGATATTCGTTTCAGTAACATGAATCACGATGAATTCATTCGGCATGTCGCATGACTGCTGTGTGTAATTTCTTAGGAATTCCATTTTCATTTAACATTAATTAAAGAGCACTTATTATAGTGTTACCAAAATTAATTCCCGGTCTGCAGCCCTGTCTGCCAAGTTTCAACCTTCAGCAAATTATTATGGGTGAGTTATAGACCCTGGGAAAATGAGGTCTATAATGGGATATTAACGATAGCGATGCATTCATCACTATATTACAGAGTAAGGGCAATGTTCGGGGAGATGGTGATCTTCCAAAATAATGCACTCCGTGAGCCCGCTTCTGTCTAGCCCTTTAAAGACCGTTATTGAAGCCCACAGAAATTATGGATAGTTAGCAAGCTTGTTTAATCCAATATGGTTCATGAGACACTCCATCCTTCTTGCTTAGAGTCTGTTTGATTATGATACACTGATCAGACTCAGGATATTACCTCTTCGGCAATTCAGCTTCCTGCTGCTGAAGCTGCACAGACACCGCGGCAATGTTTTTGATACAGCCCAGCAGAGCTGAGTGTCATTCATTGAAAGAAGATTTATTCACTTGCATCTGTCTTGAATCTGTCATATTCTCCCTAAAGGGACTCAGGCATTTAATATGTCTTTTTTTTTTTTTTTCCTTCCTTTCCATCTATGACATTCACCATGGAGTATATAATTTTAGTTTTCCCATATTTTCAGCACCAAAATAGCGGTTTTGTATATCTTAAAGGATTTTGCTATATCCTGTTTTTGCAAGAAACCCTAGCGAGGCCATGAATTATATAACAGACCTTCCAGGAGGAGAGAAGTTTGGGCATTACTTTTCTACTTGTTTTATACAAGTTCACACACCATTAGTTGGTCCCTTGCTCTGGCATCTTTCCTACAAAATTCTGAGCAGCTCCAAAGCCTTCCTGCTGAGCAAATAAAAAAAAAAAAAATCAAGGCAAACAGAGTGATTTTTGCCAAGATTGGGACAGCTTTTTTTTTTTTTTTTTTTTAAACCAAATAAACACAAAAAAACACAGGGGAAAGCCATACAAGGGACCAGCATGAGAAGACTCTGTGTGCCTTTCCAGTCACTTATTTAATATTTGTCTTTGGGAAAGTTGTTCCCTAAAGTGACACCTACGGAATTTCATCCCCTGAAACAATGCTGAACTTTGCAGGTGTTTAAGACCAAAGGAGACCTGAGGTATGTCTGCAACGACAAGTGACAGAGGAGAGGCTTGTGCTGCCCATGGGTCAGATGGGCCCATTATAACCCAATTGAGAAGGTGTACAGCTGGGACTAAGGCATCTGCCTTGCTTCTAGTCCAGAGCTGCCTCAAGTCCCAAAGGCTCTGGGCAAAGTTAGAGGAGCTCTGATTATCTGCACACAAGCAGGAATGCAGATCCCATCGTTCCCACCAATAAAGTCATATCGCTACCGACATTCTGCTTCCAGACATGAGGGGGAAAAAAAAAGGAAAGAAAAAAACCAAACACAAACCAAAAAAACAAACCACAACACCAAAATCACAACAAACATTGACTTCTGTCTCGTGTATCAGCTTCCTGGGATTCAAAACTGGATGAGTCCCCATCTATTGCATTGGTGACATATCCCCACAGCTCATCACCCTGTTTCCTGAGGCCAGAGGAACATCTCCCATTCAGCTACTGACAACACGCTCAATGACCAGCCAGTTTCAGATCCTGCCTTTGCCTGACAGTATTTGATCCTGCACCTTCTCCAACCCGGGACCCAGTGCTCTGCCCAGGGGGGTGACCAAGGATGTAGGGAGCCCAGGTTCCTAACCTGATGTTATTTTTATCAGGAAATTATCATTACAGGACTGTAATGCCGAACCTAAGCCATTCTTTTGGTCCTAACGCTTCAGGTCTCAACATTCGAGACCCTTATTTGAGATACAGATATCACACAATTAGACTCAATAGTGAAACCACAGCTCTGCATTTTCTTAGTGAAAAGGATGCTCTTGAGGCTATTAGTGGCAGACTGGTATAACCTTCGGTTTACAATAACTACTTGAAAAAGCACCTTTCCCAAGCACTGGGCTCTCTTCCCAAACTTCAAAAATAATTCACCACACACAACTCTGCAAAGCTTCTAACGGCAGCTTCCCTGGGATCACGAGCGCTCTTCTGCTGCCCAAGGCCTCACAACCACCCAGCCAGGGAACAGCAGTATTACACCAGTAACTACTCCTGCATGATCACAGCCTGAGATTTTAAATTTATGAAGATTAGTCTGGCCATGTCTACAGAGCTGGAACGAGGAGTGTCAGTGCCAGGAAGACCTCTCCCTTTTTAGCACCACTGCCCTCTGGGTGTTTCAATGTTTACGCTCAAAAGACGACCCGGCTCTGATGGAGACGTGAGCCCTCCCTTCCTTGCTGACACAGCTCACCGGGGAGAGAGGAGGGAGGAGAAGGCAGTGCTTCCCCTCCGCATCCAGGGGGAAGGAAATCCAGGTACAGACCCCACGAGACCACCCCAAGCACCAATCCAGCAAGGGCCAGCTGTGGTCTTTGGGCCTATGGCACACGGTTTATTCCGAGGGAACAACAGCAATATACCTAATATGAAACGGAGATCTCCACTGATGAGACTCTGGCAGATCTCATTGCCTCCAAGACTTCTCCCAGGCATCCCTCCAGAGTACCCGAGCTGCCCTTCCCACTGCTTGGCTCCTGTAGATCACACACCAGCATGCTTTTTGTACTTAGCCAGGAATCGGCAAAACACAATCTCCTGAGAACAACCTACTGTCTAAAAATCACTCCTTGAAAACTTTCAGCAATAGTTTACAAAGAAACAGCAGTTCTTAAACCTCTGCAGGAGAAGCCGCCATCCTTGTGACATGAACTGCTCAAAACTACGAGCTCTAATGGCATGCAATGGTCTACATAAAAAAGGTTTAGGGTTGAGACTGTGATTATCAGACTGAACTGACTGAAAACTGCCATGACCTTAGTCAGAAATCAATGATTAACTCCTAAACTATTACCTCCTTGATACATGTTTACCTTTTCCACTTAAAAAAATTGAAGAGAAAGTTTAAGCAAGACACAAAGAAACAGCTCCTCAGATACAAACCCAGCTTCTGCCAAACCTTAATAGTACGAAGTGTTGAGCCACGCGGGTGCTAACATTTAACATTCTGCCAGAATACGTGAGAACAACATACATTAAGGGATTTTTTTTTTTTTTTGTCCTTTCTTGCAAGGTGACATCCATCACATTCAAGCAGTGACTTGCAACAGTTTGCTGTAAAATACACTTTGTGAGTAAGCGTGCAGGTGAAGTTCAAAGCACACATCAGCGGGTTCTGGGTCATGCACAGGCACACATCCGCAAGGAGGGAGAGGTCTCCCTGACATTTGCAGGTAAGAGTTTCTTATGTGTTTTTCACAGACTTCCTCTAAGCCCTGCCAAACTCTGCCAACACATGCCCTTGGTATGAATAAAAGACTCAACTAAGAAAACTTATCTGTCACTAGCAGGAAGTGTGCTACTACCTGGTGACTCATTCAAATAACATTTTCGGCAAGGATGTGAGTTTCACCTCATTGATGACAATAATTCTGTGGACATATTTCACTCCACTATTCAATTGTAGTCCACTTCAGGCCTCCAAGTAATTTGACAAGCACCTAATAAAGGTTATCACAAACCACCCCCTTCAAATAGATGCCTGGTTGGTCACAGTATCACCCAAAAAAAACCCCAAACGTGTTCACAGCAAGGTTACTGAAACAATGAATAATAAAATAAAATGCCATGGTGTCTCATGGTACTAAAACAAATACATAACACAGAGGCAAAAGGTCACACGCACACACACACAAAAAAAAATCAATGGGGAAATAAATAGGAGAGAAACCAAAGTATCCATCTTCTCTCTGTTGCATCAATATTTTCTCATCTCATCGTGAACTCCCTTAATTTCATTATTTGCATGGTAGAGGGGAAAAAAAAAAATAAATAAATCAAAGACCAGACTGGTATTATGCAAAACTTCAAACCTGATTGCAAGAGCTGAGGTCAAGCAGGCAAAGGGCCTAGATTTCGCTTCGGGATATGCAGAGAGTGCCTGGACTTCCCCACCACCTCCGTAGCTTGCAGTGAATGAGCAGCACTAGATTCAAGTGGCATTGCTGCTCTTACAAAACTCAAACTCGGTCCCGCAGGCTGCTTGCGCAAAGTGAAATATATTTCAGCAGACACTTTTTCCTCTGGTTGAGCTTTTTCTGTTGGTTCTGTCTCTGTTTGTTTGGGGCTTTGTTGTTGGTGGTTGGTTTATTTTGGGTTTTTTTTTTTTTGGTTTGTTTGTTTCTTTGTTGGGAAGGAGGCTAGGTTATCAGAAGCCACTGAAGCAAATGACAAGCAAGTAGGTGTGCCTGCACTGATACATTTTCCACACTTTAACTTTTGCCTGGTCAGAAAACTCCATTTTAAAAGATCATTTTGGGTTAGTTTCCCAGGCTTTGGAAAGAGAAAGGAGAAGTGGCTTAGCAGGTCATTCTGTCCACACCCAGCCAATTCTGCAGATAATGCTGAACTCCTACAAGAACGTTACTAAAGAAATATCACTACAGCTTCCGATTTTCCTCCTTTTTCCCAGCTCCCTATTGAAAAGAGGCTTCAACTCACTTCTGACAGTCAACAGTGCCTTTTGGTGTGTCCTTCAGCAGGCTTAATTCAAATCCATCGGGCCTCACACCCAGGCTGCGCAGAGGCTTTACAAAGCTTTTAGTGACCATTTAAGCTTTGCCCACCCCTTCCAGAGGCGCCACTGCAGGGAGTGCGACACTGAAGCACGTGAGTAGATTGAATTTATAATTCATTCATCTCAAATGGTGTCTGCATGCCTCTTAGGACATGGATCGGTTTTTCCTTTTCAGAAATATCCTTCATTGAAGAAAGGATATGCTAACGTTATGCATTTATTTAAGCCTTCATTGCATATAGCTCTTTGTAAAATCTCACTGTTGAAACATAGTTCTATTTCTAAGACAAGTGCCAGAATAGTTGAAGCTTATAACGTTTAAGGTCTATCTACAAAATACAGCATGATACCTTGAGGTTGCAACTTAGTGAAAACAATTGCCCCGTTGCTCAATTTTATACGAAATATACAGAAATAATTATCTATAATTACTTGGGAACACCGTCATTTTATAAGGTTTTAGACCCTAGAATATTTCAATGAACTCAGTAGGTGTATCAGGCAACAGCTGTTTAATAGGTTAAACTCCCATTTAACTCACCAAAAAAAAGGAAACACAAATGAATAAAGTGACAATTGGCTGTAAATCACACCAACGCAGATGCTACTGTGCAGTGAAAACACGTAAATTTAGCTCTTTTTTCTTTGAAGCTGAGAGCTTTTCCACAGGAGCTGAAGAAAATTTAGTGTCTAATGAACACTGAATTTCCCTTTCTCTGACATTTCACTATAAGCATTAACTTGTGGAGACATTTGTTAATTTCCTCTGAAAATCCTTGTTCCTGATTCTACAGAGCCAAAAGTCCCCTTTTTGGATGAAGAACAGAGCAGTCTGAAGCATCATATCTCCCCTGGGTTGCCTAAAAGACACGCTCTTTGTTAGTTCAGACTTGGTGCCAAACCAAGACCTCCCGAGCTGGGTCCTTCAGTTTGTGTAAGCTCTTCAGAGCCCAGGCTCCTTCCTCTGCAGGGGGCTGGTGAGGACTGGTTGTACCGGGAAAAGGATGCCAGGGCATTGTTAGAAATGAGTCAAAATTGCCAGTGAGGTGACAAAACAGGAGTACTGAAGGTTGGGAGAGGCAAAACTTAATTTTTTTTCTCTCCCCATAGTTCAGAACTGCTTTTACAAGCTGCACATGTCTAAGCTTCAACTTGAAGATAGAGTCATTCTGGTTTGCCTGCTCTGACTGATGTCTGCTGACCTGTCCACTTTACAGTTGTGCAGGAGCTGCTACTAATTCCAGAGTATAGAAGCCTTTTCTTTCTTCTCATGCCCTCAGACATAACAACTGCTGAATGCATGAAGGATGGACCCTGTAAGTAATGGGCTTTCCAAAATAGAGCTGGACAAAGTCTATCGGGTGTAGATCTGGTCAGACTGAGCTTTTTTGTGAGGAAGGTGGGTTTTCACAAAACTTCCATTATGAAGCTTTCTTTGGTCTGAGGTGGGTTTTCCAGTCCAAACTCATGAGAAAGAATCCACTCTAAAAAAATGCCTCATTAGAATTACGTTCCTCTCTGGACATACCTATAGATCTAAATTCCATTGCAATATGTCTTTGGGAAAAAAAGGTGAAGATTACAGAAGAGTTATCTACCTCCCATTTAGGATTTTGGCCTCTATTGCTCTTCACGTAATGAAGGTGGCTCTGCAACAAGCTTACTTAACCCAACAGACATCCTCAGGCATCGATCTTCCAGCCGCTATCAAAGGAAAAGAAGGGAATCTTCTGGGCCTGTGTATTGAATTGGCTTGATTCAATATCATGGAGGTCTGGGAAGCTCCGACTTACAACCTCTCCCTTCAGCTGTGAGGAATGGGAGCGATTTTCTTGCATGGAGTCAAGCCTAAGTGAATAAGATGTAATATTTGGAAATTTGCTCTAACTGGTGTAGTTGGCACCACAGTGGTATTTTTCCAGAGGTAAACATCGCTATCTTTTAACCAGTTACTGAGGACTTTGTTGTGCTAAAACTGTTTATCTTCAACAAAAGTTCTACAGCTATTTCTGCTTCTTAGGATTCCCCAAAATAATTTTTTTTTCAGAATTTCAATCGCATATATAAAAGCGCTTTTCTTCTGTCTGCCTTGGCATTCGCTGTAAGGTTTTGTAGTTCCCACCTCTTCCCATATGGCCCCCTTAATAAAATACATTTTGCGTGTTATGAAGAAGAGATGACTTGGGAATTGTGGTTGTTTGAGAATTGTCTGTCTCAACCATACCACGCTATTTGCTGACACAGCACTGGCAGTATCACATCGCTAATTTCACCCCTCCATCATCTGTTAGCTTGGTTTTCATTTCGCTTTAAAACACAGAGTTTGTTGCAGTAAAAGATGAAAATGAGGAGCTCTCTTCCATAACAATTTTTTTAAAAAACTTGAGCGTTATGAAGCGTCACTCAGCTGAAATTCTGCTAAGATATCCAAAATGACTACTTTTCCTTGCATTAATCTTTCAAAAGGGCGTTCAGCGTCTATCAAAACTCCTTCTATAAACAGGCTTCACTTTTTTTCCTTTTTAATATTATTTTTTCTTACCATTTCAGGTAATGACACTTGACTTGCTCCGTAACATGGGGGGAAGCCTGGTGAATGTTACGGTTGTTTGGCAGAGAGGAAGTGACTGCATCATTAACACTATCCAGAAGTGAGTGGTGATAAACCCTGGCACGGCAACAAAAAGAATAGCCAGGCAGAGTGACACGAGAACTTGTAGAGTACATTCTGCAGTTGAAGGCAGAAACCCACATGAACTCAAAACACAACCAGTTCAAATAAACCTTGTCCCTTGCAAGCTGTAAACAGAGTAAGTTCAAGAGTGAATGGATTGGGTATGGCATGGGAGTGAAGTGAGATAAGACGTTTTCTCCTACTACTTCTTTTAACAAAAAATTAAGTATATTTCAGCTTTACTGTAATTACATTCCACAATAGAACTACAACTGCAATCAGTTCAGAGAAGTCCAATTGTAGCTACCATCTTGAATTTATCTTGCAAGAATTTCCTGTTGTTATTATCTTACAGCTCTGGCAGTTTAATTGAGCCTGAACGGCAGCTCACTCTGTTAACAAAGTACGATATCAGAATTACAGTTTGGAAAGAAACACAAATGCACCAGATATTTCCTCGGATTCTGATGTGCTGCTCATGTTTTAACTTTAAGCTCCATAAGCTACATGACTTTCTACATGGTGTTCACGCTCCTATATGCTGAATTATTGCTGTCATTCCCCTTTTAGTGTGAAATATGAGCCAGTTAATGGATTTACCTTATTTCCATTCACGATGAAAACTCAGAAAGGACCAAAAGAAAAAAATTCTACCTATAAGTGATGAAATATCAAACAAAATATTTGTATCTAAGAATGTGCTCATAAATTAAGCCATTTTTGAGCTTTCAGTAATGAAGCATTGAGTTCCAATGGATACTGACCCGCTTTAGCATGAATTCCATCCATCCTAATCTATCCATCTATTCCATTCTGGAGTAATTGCTCACATCCCATCACATCTAAAATAAACTTTTGCTAATGAGTTCAAGGGAATTGGAATATTTGTTTTGGCATCCTGGATATTTGTATTTCACAGACTTAGCCCATTCTGACGTAATCAGCAACAGGAGAACACATTAACCTTTCCTCAGTGTCCCTAACTCAGCAAGTTTGATAGCCAACCACAAAGTCAGGTAGTCCAGATAATTATTTAGGAAAACAAGAATCAAAGTCTTGAGAGAATAATATGAGATTCTAACCTATGCAGAGAAAGGTTAAATACAGACAATATTTGAACTAGAAATGCACTGGCCTAGGTTGAATTCTTTCTTCTATCTCAATAGTTATCGTATTTGTTTGTCCAAGAAATGGCTGATTAAGTTCTCATGCCAGCACATTAAAACATAAAATCAGAATGGGAAAGACGGCTTTAATTGATGGCAAATATATGACTCAGGCACTGATGGTACCAATAACGCAGAAGAGTTTGTATGTCAGCTTACAGTATACGCCCTACTGCATATTTTGGAAGCTCAAACACAGCTTTCTAGCAGCTGTTGATGACTGGAAGAAAGAATGAGTTAAGTGAAAAGCCTTAATCTTTTAGAGTAAAATTATCAGAAACATCTGACTTATGTGGCTCAGCTCCTCAGCAGCATCCTAACTCCCCATGAATTGGATCTTGGGTCTCCTTAGGTCTCTAGGCATGTGACACGGTAGTGCAATCCAGCTATCAAGTGCTTTAATGAAGGCTTATTAAGCGTCCCATTAAGGGTACTAAAACTTACCGCAGTGCAGCCTCAGTACAGCTATACACTTTTCTGTTCTTTTACAAGTTCAGCTGGGGACAGATGAAAGTTTTCTGCATTTCATTGCCCTGGGATCTTTGGACATCCTCTTGGGTGTCCATCATTTACTAACAGACGCCTGCCATGCTTCTGTACTTTTGTGAGTCCCACCCTTTGCATTCAGCATCTTTTCATGACGTAACTGCACATCCCGCTTTTCTTCAGTTCTTTGTTGCTCATTTTCTTTGCCTGGGTGAAATCAGCGGCTTGAAGTCGGTGAAATCTAGGCATGCCTAAGAAAGGCGCAAGAGTTTTTCAGGTTGGATACGTAGGTTTGATTGCTTTTGGACCTAGATTGGGGTCCCACACAGAACTATGCACACAACTGATTTTTTGAGTTCTAAAAACACCCAACAAACCAGTCCATCATGATGCTTTTCTAATGAATCAAAAGCATGAGAAGAAAATTGTTTGTGGTCGAATGCAAAGATTAATTTCACCTCAGACGAAACACGAACTTACATTTCAAGTGGAATCTAATGTATTTCATTTTGGACATACATAATACTAAAACTAGTTAAAGTACAAGCGTGCAAAGTTTAGTAACAGATGAAGTTAGTATTTCTAAAGCAATCAAGGCTCTTGTATTGATGTTTTAGCACTTTACTCCAACTAGATCTCAAAAAATCTGTTGCAGAACTTGACATTACTGGTTTCCAAACTAGCACCATCAACATTCTGATGAAGGATTTCTAGTAATATAAAAAATTCTGATGACCCTACTAAGCAGAAGAAATCTTTAAAGTCCTTCTGTCTTCTGTCACTGCAGGGACATAATTTGAAATGTGATCTTAATAATCAGTCTTTTCTTTCTCTGTTTTACAAACTAAAGATGACCAGGTCCAACCCACTGGTGAGCTAATCCTGTGTACTCACATTCTGTTCTGAAAAGGTTAAATGGACGGTGTGTTCATGCTCAGCAATCACAGAAACTTCAGAGTTGGAAGGGACCTCTAGAGATCATCTAGTCCAACTCCCCTGCTAAAGCCGGATTGCCTAGAGCACATCCCTCAGGGCTGCATCCAGGCGGGTCTTGAAAATCTCCAGAGAAGGGGACTCCACAACCTCCCTGGGCAGCCTGTTCCCGTGCTCTGTCACCCTCACCGTAAAGAAGTTTTTCCGTGTATTTTAACAGAACTTCCTATGTTCTAGCTTGTGCCCGTTGCCCCTCATCCTGTCACTGGGAACCATTGAAAAGAGTCTGGCACCATCCTCCTTCAACCCACCCTTTAGATATGACCAAGCTGATAAAAGCATAGGCTATCAAGTGAGTTGGAGTATGTGTGGAATATCTGTATAGAGATATCTAGTCACAGACAAACGGCTGGCGACAGTGTGTTGACCTCTTTGCTGGCTTATGAACCACTAACACTCAGGAACACGGAAGCACCTGTGAAACTGCATAATAAGAGCCAGGAAAAATTCTTGCTCACAGGAGCTAATACCACTGCCAAGCCCAGCCGGGTACCTTATACCACAGACAGACCTGTTCAAGATAAATCCCTCTAGCCCCCACCCCGGTTGGTGAGACATAGTCCAAACCTGACAGTGAAATAAACACAGACACTCAAACTTGGCTCCACCTTTCTTGCCCGGGCCCGTGGATGTGTCAGCTCTCTCTCACGTGTCAGATCTACACAGTGCAACACACAATCACAGAATGGTCAGGGTTGGAAGGGACCTCTGGAGATCATCTAGTCCAATGCCCCTGCCAAAGCAGGTTCACCTAGAGCAGGCTGCACAGGAACACGTCCAGGCGGGTTTTGAATGTCTCCAGAGACACTTCTTCTCCATCCACTGCAAAGAGTACATAGCTAACCCCATTACTAAGAGGTCTGTGCTATAATACAGCCATGGAAACAAATTGCCTGGTGGTGAGATCCAAGTAAGTCTTACCAGAGTTGCTCAACACAGCTTTAGCCTTTGCCATAAAGGGTAGGTTCACCGCAGGTTTATAATTGTAGTGTTTGTCAACCTGAATATCTTTTTCTCCTGAAAAAGTATCCAACAGCTTTGTTTTTCCAGGTGGTCTGCTGTTCTCACTCATCAACTCTCAAATGGGCCCAATGTAAGGTTGCTGTACTGCTGCTCAGAAGAGTCATGATCTCAAGGGCTGCTCTTGGTGACGGTGGATGCACCCTCAGGATGTACATCAAGGTTGCAGCAGATGGATATTCAGGACAACTTTTGGCTAACTAGTTTCTCTCCAGAATACCGCTGTTCATCTACCCATTGCAGCATAGCACTCGCCAAGGACTTGCTCAATCCTCACAAGAAATTGAACAAATATTTGAGCTTTCGCTGGTGTCACGCTCTAACTATTTTGACTATATTCCTAGAGGCAACCTCACCAGCTTTTTTAAAGCTGTCTAATTCAAATATGCCCGACAGTCAAGTGAAAATTCTCTTCCTGATTATGGCTCTTTTCCAGAAAAAAAATCTGAAAGTTCAATCCATAACTTAGCACAGTGGTCAGTTGCCTAAATGTAAGCACCCCATGCTATTTAAGATGTTCCAGAACATCTGAGATGCCTTCATAGGAATTGTAAATAAGATGTAAGACCTCTGGGAGAGAAGGCTCTTTGGGGTATTCTGGCTTTGAGCTCTTAAAGCTTCTTGAAGGGCAGAAACATCTTTTTTTTAAGCAACTGAATCTCCACTCAGTCTGACAGAATACCAAGATGGAATCATTTCCTAAAATTTTTCTTTTTTAATAGTTATTGGTCAAGTAACCTTTATAAAAATTCAAGGACAGCATCACTGAATCTAATACCACCTTTGGTAGCACCTGACGAAGTATTTCTCTTTTGCGACACCTCCTTTCTCTTTTTGTCTTGTTTCAACTTTTTAAAGACTTTACCAAAGAAATACCTATCACACATGGAAATACTGTATTTGTGTCTCTTTAAAATCCCTTCTTCTTTGCACAGGCCTCATCCCGGGTTTGTCTCAAATTGAAAAAAAGTATTTCACACTCAAATCTCTGCTGTAGGTTTAAATAGATATAAAATAACAAGTATATAAAGCGTCAAGACGGCTCCCTTAGATCATCAAAAGAAATTATTCCGCAAAGAGGACAGCATTAATCTGAGCCGAGATAGTCTCCAGCTATTCCTTCTTTACTTTTTTGTGTGAATTAGTCTTGGGGATTTTTTTTTTTTTTTTACTGCTGGTTTTCACTGGGGGTTTTCTGCAGCTATTTTCAGCAGCTGGTTGTCGAAACTTTTTCTGGGAAGCACTGTCGAGATAAACAATCTGCTGATCTAATCTTGTAGTAGCCCTGTGTTTAGTTAAAGTCACAGTGTGTCTTCATATTAAGGAATTGGAGGAAATAAGGAAACCTACATATAAAGCCCAACTCTTGGTTTGTTGGAAATGCTTTTTTGGGAAAAAGGAGATGATTCAAAAAGCCATATTTCAAAGAGTTGCCACACAAGTAAATAAAGAGCTTACCTCCTCTGGGAAATACCATATAATGGATTTAAAAGATGAACAAAATCCCACTGTTTATTCAGTCTAATGGATAAAAAGGACAAAGTCACTGACTTACCACAATGGTCAATTGTACAAGAAGCTGAAACAGGCCATTTCTGACAGCCAGTGAAAAATAACATTTGTGCCCATAAAAAACAAAACAAAACAAAAACTCATGTTGTATTTCATATGGAAAAGCCAATAGAAGTCCCCAGCCAAGCTTTTTTATCACTAAACTATCTTGATCTATGCTTTGTTTGAAGTTCTCAAAATGAAACTTTCGGTCTCTCACTCGCTAAAAATAGACTTGCCATAGCTGCTTAGGAGGCAGCTGGCGCAGCAAAGTTTGAGCATTTAGCCCTGATGAGAACAACTGAGGGACTACTCTTCCGTTCTGTAGATAGGAAGCATGACTTCTATATATTTAACATTCAAGTCTGCAAATTCATAGTAATAAATGGTCCAGCTGAAGCTGATATGCAAAATGGATTTGCAGAACCTGCCCATTCTCTGAGAAAACTCAACGAAAAACGCCCACTTCCTCCATACATTTAGGTTCATATATCTCTAGTTACCTATTAACAGTTGAATCACTGGCAGATGCTGCGCATCCCTTATAACAAAACATTCCCTATAAACATTTCTTCTTCAGATTTAAATTGCAAGTTGTGAGGATTTGGCTGTTGCTAGTCAGTCAATGCCGTTCCACCTTTCTCGTCAACACTTCTCTAGGGCTGACATATCCATGCATGAGGAGCACAGCATGGGGTGTGAAGTCTAACTGCAGCCTCACCAGGAGAGAATATTAAGTATCTTTTTTCCTCACCTTCTATTTTTTTTTTCTTTAAAAAAAAAAAAAAAGAAATTAGGCAAAACTCTGTCAAGAAGAGTTTGCAGTAGCAGACTGCTTTGGGACTAGATGACCTCTCCAGGTTTCCACTTACCCTATTAAGATTCTAAGAATTTTGACACCGGAAAAATCTGTTCCTTATATAGGTAATACAGCATTGCTAATTCAAACATGATTTATGTAGTTGGTACCGAACTCGGACTAGGCCAACAAACACTCTCAGACCTAGACATTAGTTCCTGAGCTACCCATAAAGACATATCCTAACCTCTGTGCAGAAAGGCAGTCGACGTACTGAATCAATGACCTGCAGGACAGAGGACCCAGATTATTTCAGACCAAAAGGAAGGGAAGTGGTTCAGAGGACTCTTCATAATAGAAGACACTAAGTGCCTCCTTCCCACCTTATCCCTCCTTTCTTATATTGGAATGACCACACTTGAATAACTACACGGACTTGACTCTGGACGGTACAGACAGTCTGCTCTACATCAAAACCAAGTCATCATTATGCCTCGTAACTATAACTATCCTTTCCCTCCCCAAAATTAGTTCTTTTCATATTTCTTTTCCTACCATTTACATTTTCCCTTTTTTTTTTTAAACTTAGATCTTATCACAAACATAAAAATATGGAAAGCAAACCCTTAATCTTGCAGATGCTGTTCATGAATTTCTTTGGATTTACTGTAGCTTCATAGTAGTGTTATACAGAGATCAGTCCTGTGGGGCTGCATGGTCGCCAGCTCTAATATGTAATAGATGTATTCTTTGTCCTCACCATTTCTGCGCAGAGCTTCATAATCTTTGAAAGAAGCCCACAGGGATATTTCACTCAGAATTTCACACTGCAGACCACGAGAAGGAAAGAGGATAGAGACATCAGAATTAAAGACTGAAGGTTTACGGGATTCTGTTCGGCAACAGTTTGTTTTAAGCCTTAGCACAGACATTGTTAAACTTTCCAAAAAAAAATAATTGACAACTGCTGAAAGTTCTTTAAGTCTCAGAACTGGGATAGAAGGCATTTATGCTACGTTACAAACTGCTTCAGAAAAGGTGGAAGTTGTCTTGCTTTGAAAGCGTTCTAAATTAAAAAAACTTAAGGAAAATAACATGCCTGCATTCTGTAGAACAAAGTACATGTTGTAGAGTGTATTCCTCAATAATTCAAACTTTAAGAGGTATGGCATTTCAAGCCTTAAAATAACAAAGCTACACTCTTGCAGAGGTTAGACCACATGGGGGTGTTCATTTCCCTTTGTCTTAGTTGCATAAACTCAAAATCAACCCTATACAGTAAATGATGTCTGCCCTATTGTCTTATATAAACACTCTTGTGTTTTTCTTCAGTGAAAAGCTGTGTTTAAAGAAAGCTCTGTACGAATTCCAATAAAGAAACTAGTGTAAGAAAACTGGATTCATAAAATGAATTAGAACAGCTCTACTGTTACATGGGCTGGTGCTGGAAAGCCAGCAAAAGTCAGATAATATTTTATTTGGAGCTGAAATGAACTGTTGTGAACTCTGACAAACCAGCACTTCAAAGCATTCTGAACATACTGCCACTAGCATAAGGAAATTTATCGCGACTAAGAGCCTGACTCTGAGCCTATTTCCACCATCTTTACTCCGCTGAATTCAGCTGGATGGAAGAGCAGAATTAAGTCATTCACAGCTATCTCTGTCACCTGTGATTTACAGAAACCTGGAAAAAAATATATAGAGGCATCATACTTGATACACCTATTCTACCCCCAACAAAAAGCAGCTCAGAAAAGCCTCAGACAAAATTCTGCACAACATTTGGGCAACTTCATGGGTGGCCCATGCAGGAATCAAGAGAACTGATGAAAAGTTAAGATGTCAGATCTAGTGATATTGCTGAATCTTTAGTAATTCATACTTTCTGGGGATGGGATCCAGCCCACGTCGTTACATTATTTTTATTGAACCTTAGAAATACATCAATGTGGCTAAATTAAAATACAAACCACAGTAAAAGTATTTTAAGACTTTAAGAAAGGATAGATATTTTTACAACCTGAAGCCCATTACGGATTTCATGGAGACTAGCGTGTAGCAACTTGACATTATTACAATGATAATTTATTAATGATTTGTACATTTCAGTACCCCTCTGGTTCTCCTGAGACAACATCAAGACTTATCTGTGCTGTGCATTTCACAGACATAAAGAATGGACTTTTTTTGTCCTCATAAATCATCAGAATAATGCAATTGCTGAATGCACATAAAAGCCAGAACACAAGAGGATTGTTATACAGCAGGGTATAAATTGTACTGTTAGTTATCCCTAAATGTTCCCTTTTTGGATCTTTCCAGTTTTTTTTTAACCTATCCTGTGCATAGATGTCCTCAGACATGGAAAACAGTTGAAAACTTGTTAAATTCCTTGATCGCATAGAAGGGAGTTAGTAGTAAATATAGCATAGCCACCAAGAAGAATTCAAAGAGCTTTGAACCTTTAGATCTGATGCGTAATTCAGCTGACACATGGCACGTGAAACTTAACATAAAGTAATGCAAATTGGTTACAGAAATGCAGTTCAGAAGTAAGAAGTGAAAGGGGAAAAAACACAGAGAGGCTTAATAACACTGGACACCCAATAAAACAATCGTAGGAACTGGCCCACTGCCAGTACAGTACAAATATACATGTCCACGAAGCTGACAGAACAAAAATCCCACCAACACCCCACAGGGGAGCAGTTTTAATCTTAGCCACAGCTATGATGTCACCAAAAGCTATTATTTCATTCCCATTTTCCCCTCCCCCCCCACCCCCCCCAAAAAAAAAAATAAAAAATAAGATGAGCACCGCCAAGACAAATTGCACGATGAGATTGCTTTCTCTACGCTAACGGATGCCGATTACGCGGTGGTGGGTGGAACACAGATTTAGGTGAAAATTGGATGCATTTTTTAGGAATTTATCAGCCTTGGGGACTTTTCAGCAGTATCACCCATTATAGTTTCGGGGTGACCTGTCAAGGCTAGGGGGACCATCTTTACAGCGTATTATCACATATCACCCCTGTATAGAGGGCCACCACAAAGCCTCCGTACCATTTCTATATGTTGATGTATTTGCTTTAGCCACTGGTACCTCTCCAGCCCACAAACCAGTAGGATTAGGCAAATATGTGACATTTTGTTTCTGCAAATAGTAAATTGCTGGAGTTATTCATTCATTTACAATACCTTTTTTTAAAGGTCCTTTGAGATTTTTTTTTTTTTTTTAACACACTTTTTTTAATCACTTCCATGTCCCTTCAAATTCCACCAGATAGTATTTCTCTAATGGGATTTCATAAAATACTATTGTCTCTCTGCCACTTTTTTGAACTTTCTTAGACAAAACACTCTTATTTCTTGTTACCCCACTACCTCTAAACATTTGGAAACACAGATTGCGATGCCAAAGCCAGAAAAGAATCTTACATTTGTACACGCAGGATGAGATAAGTGCTTAACCCTGCCTCTTTGCAATTAGAGCTTTGTAATACGACATTGCCTTGATAGTTTACAAGTTCCTTTCATTGACCACTGTAATGCACTTTCGCAAATCTCTTGATGAATCCCAGGTTGGTTGAACTGTTCAATTATAGCTTTATCCTAATCCTACTAGCTAAGCATTAATGCTAGCAACCTCCCACATCCTAATCCTGCCCCACTTGACACTGACCCACATTCAGTCCCAAATGATGTGTGTGTTAGCGTAAAGCCATGCAAACAACATATTAATCAGGAATGCAACGAGAAAGTGAAGGATATATAACAGACCAGCCGTGAGCGTTTCAGCAAAAAAGACACTTCTCTGTCCAAACATCGGCTTGGCACATACAGGTCTCAATACATCTTAAAAAACCCCAACATAAATACATACACAAACGTGTTGAATTGTTACAAATCTTGTAACTAAGCCATTAGAAGGTGTCTTGAGCATGATTTAAAACAAGAGGGAAATCCAGTCTGAGGTCAGATTGAAACTATTAGAATTAGATACAGACTTAGAAAATGGAAAGACTTTTATGTGTGATAGACTCCTATTCTCTATAATTCACTGCAGATTGGGAAAATGATTCCTTCAGATCTGCTGTTGACAGCTTAATATTCCCAATGATAATGTTGTCAGGTGATAACACAGAGCCAGTCTATGCACTTTGATCTGAATGGAAAGTTTGCATTGACTGCAACGTTTGGAGAGAGATTCTGTTTGGGGAAAAAAAAAAAAAAAAAAATCTCAACTAAACTGAAACATTACCTGAAGAGCATTTGATTGTGGTCAGGATAGAAATGCAGCAACTTCAGAAAGGTCCGGGTTGCCTTCCCTGAACAGTGACTGAAATTCTCTCTCCAAAAATATTACCGACGCAGCCAAAGGCACACAAGAACATGCCAAAAGAACCTCCGATCCAGTTTTTAAAATGAGTGCTATTGTCAAGCATATTCTCTCAAATTTCAGGAATATGAATATATGGCTTGTAGAAACTCTTGGTTTAAACGTCCCTCCACTTCTTTCCTTAGCTAACCACAAGACCAACGAAATTCCTCTAGGTTTCTACATCCATACAGCTAAATATGCTTTCAATTAGTTTCCTGGCATGGTTAAAGAAGAATTTTGATAGTCTAAGGCCTTTATGTCAGGACAGTAAAACTGTGTCTTTTAGAATGATATTGATACTGTTCTGTTAGTGTCTGATACAGTAATTTCAATAGTGAAAGGCTGGATTGTCCCTGCGGGTACTTAAGGAGAAGGGAGGAGCCGAGCAGCATTCCCCACCACGCATAGACATTAAGGACGATTGCTCCCTGTCCACAGGCAAATGGTAGAAAAAGGAGACAGCAAAGAGTAAGGGCGCATGATTTTTCTCCTCAACTGCATATCAACCTTTGGATGCGCAGAAACACGCAGCACGGATGGTAGGAAAGATACAATTTCTCCATCTACCGGGGAACCCCACATTTTAGAAGGAGAGGCCAAATACAAGCTCTGCACTGGACTCAAGACCAGCCCGTTCACACGTTCAGCAGTTCTCTTGTCATGAAACAAAGCCTTAAAGGCTTTCAGTCCAGTGAAGCTGATTTAATCTGAAACAGCAGCCAGAAGCCTTGGCTAACAGAAAAGTAAGAAACAAAGATGGAGTGTTTCTTGTCTCCTAGCAGTCAAGGGTTGATGCAACTTCTGTGCTGGAGACCGCTACCAAACATCATGTTTAATAGACACCAATGCACCTGTCCGGAGACACATAGTGTTTTTAAAATCCTGGGTGCTTTTGGCTTCACAATACCCTGCGTATGTCTGAAGTTTGTTGTCATATTTTTTTGTAAATCTGCTAGGCAGCAGTTTACTTAGGTACCTCTAACTTCTCCTAGTGTAAGATGCAGCCAATAATACGTCCCTAACTGTCTCCTCTGCACAACATGCGGATCTAAAAACAGGCGTATCCCAGTCTTAAGCTAGATATGAATATTTGCCATAATCGATCTGTCACATCCCCCTTTTCCACATCACGTTTCTATTCCCAGCGTAAGGTGCAATCTGACAGCTTGCTCAGAAAATTATAACCTCCTCACTGCAACACAGCTGAACATCTCATGCTGGAACTGAGGGACGTGAGGCGGTAAGCAGCGCGGCAGTAATGGTTAAAAACCACCAACGCAAACTGGAAACTGGATTTGAAAAATAACCCGACTGTTTTGGGGATTACTATGCATTAGGACCCAGGGATTAATTCGAAAATTGCTTTCAGGTATTATGTTTACTAAAATTGCTTTCCTACCTTGACGGAACTGCAGAGTTGTTATCACCTACCACACAGAACAGATAAGCCGTAGCATTTGTAACTTGAGTATTATTCATATCATAAGGGTTTCATTAAGAGCTTCCATACGATACTCTGATGTTTATACGTGCACACACGTGCCCCATTGGTCTGAGTGTGCATCATCAAATTACTTTCCTTTTAATTGCAAAATTAAAGTTGGCTTTGTGTTTAATACATTCTGGAGCTATCACTGCTGGGGGATGAAGAACAGTGTAAGAGGAACTAGATCTCCTGGAATTCGAAGTACTACTGTCAGTGACACTTAGAGTGGTCAATTAATTGGAAAAAAAGAGCAAGCAGTCCCTTTAAAAAAAAAAATAAATTGAGGACATCACATCAAGCATAATAAACCATTTAATAACATAGGAGCTTCGACTTCTGCAAGGACAAAGACGACTGCAGCCATTTCAGTTATCAGGATCAGCTTTTGAGAGTGTAACAGAAATGATGGACCTTGGATCCATTCCTCGTTAGGCTGTGTACTTTTAATTTGAACCCTAACGCACAAAGTTCCTGTTTTGTATCAGAAATTTGGAACTGAAAAAAAAAAAAGAAAAGTGTTGTCAAAGAACTGAAGCTTCATTCCTCCAGGTAGAAGGGGTAAAGTCTCGGCGCAGCTGAAGTCAAGGTGCAATTTTTGCAGAATAGGGTGGCACCAGGACCTTCTGCTCATTGACCTCACGGGACTCATCTCTAGGGCAGATTCAGAATTAAACTAGCAGAGTTTCATATACTCTTCTTACAAGTGAGGTTTTAAAGTTTATGACTTGGACCTTCTTGGGCAGCAAGGCTTCTCTCTGAGAGTGCAGAATACCACCAAGAGCAGAAAAAGTGCAAGCTGTCAACAAGTCTCTGTGGACACCATATTTGAAAGAGGCGTTCCATCCCCCTCAGATTGCCACTGAAACTGCTGCTTATCTCCAGCTGTTTTGCCTGGACTTATACTTTATTTCTCTTGTCACCTACACAGGGTTTCTTAGTTTTGGAAACTACTATATTTTGTCTGATTTGACCAGACAATGGCCTAAAGGTGGTTGACTACATATTACTATCAGCCCTTTGGGGAGTCCTGTGTAAAAAGCTGCAAAGACAGAGCTATCAAGTCCCCATGAACTTGGCTAAAACATGTTTCTTTCATGTACAGATGATAAAAGGCCTGTGGAGTAAGGGTAGGTCACGCTTCACCAAAGAGAACACATGAAAGTTGTCCCTTGCACAGTTCTCCCTTTTGGCAGTCCATTATTTATTGTAAATACACCTTATGTCACTACCCATGTCACTGCCACTAGCCTATTTGTGTTAATAAAAAACAGACTGACAAAATACAGTTCTCATATTCACGAGGGAAACATCCACTGATTTCAGAGATGTCCAAGGCTACTAAAACCCTGTGTTTGGTTTAAATATTTACCTATGCACGTGCTGTGCTGCTTCAGGGTTTCTAGAAACTTTTTAAAGGAATTTTTCCGCGTGGTCTTCTCTTAAGTTGCCTGGTGTACAACGCACTTTTCCAAACCCATATTAAAATCCCATCTGACTCGCCAAATACGATGGTATCTGTGTCTTCTGAGCGCTATCAAATATCACTCACTGTTACTGGGTGCTAGAAGCGCAGTGAAAGAGAAAAATCAAACAATAAACCACTCTAGATAGTAAGGAAAAAAAAAAAAAAAAAAGGTTTCCTGCCTTCCCTCTTCTTTACTTCCCTTGTTTTATCCTATGGATGCTATATTGCTAAAAAAAAAAACCCAAAACAACAGAGAAGGTATGTGTTTCCACTTGTGCAGGTATAACATATATACATATGTTAAATGAATGATAAAAGTGGTGGGAGATTCACTACTTCACATTGTTCTCGGTATATTTAATTATCTGTATTTGTGTTGTATTGTTTATTAGTCCATTCTTCTTACTTCTATAGTTCTATTATTAGCATTACTGGCTGAGCCAGCGAGTGGCTGCTGTGACTCAATACGCTTTAAAACCGCAGTACCTGTAATCCCACGCTTGAAGACACACACACACGCGTGCTACGCATGTATGCCCGCATCACGTGCGCGTAATACTCAGGCACTCTCATAGATTAAATAAAACATAACATAAGAAAACAAACAAGATCTTTCCAATTTCAAGCAAGCTGGACTACTTCCTAGGTCACCCGGGTAAGAATGGCAAACACGGGGAGGAAAATAATTACCCCCAAATCAATTTTGCAGTCTCTTCCATGATGTAAAGCTGACAGCTCCTCCTGTCACTCTTTCCTTTTATTTTTTTTTCCCCTTTAAACTTTCAAACCTATGGTTTGCCTTCTTTCCCTCCAAAGCTTATCCACGGGAGTTTTGGAAATGTTTTTTTTCCTGGCAGGGCTGCCAGTATCTGGTGGCAACCTCTGCATGGTCAGAAGTTCCCCGCAGAGAAACGGCAATGTTTCTCTTTTCCCAGAATATTTTGTACCCTTTGCTGTTCCGCTCAGTGTGTGGTTCCTGGCCAGAGGAGCGTTTTGTCCTATGTGTCATATGCTTGAGCCCTCCCGTCTTCCTGCTTATAATCATAAGATTACTGTTAACAATAATAATGTCAACATTCTGAATTTACAAAACAAAAGGCACAGAGATTAAATCTTTTAATTAATCCACTGAAGGGATAATCCAGACATTGCTACCTGAGATACCAATTTTTATTCGGGGGCGGGGGGAAGGAAACAAACCCAACTTTATTTAAATTAATTTCCAGAATATCGCAAATGACTAAAAACTGCGTGGCAACAAAACCCCACAGTGCTTTTCATCGGACATATTGGGGCATTCAGAAGCATCAGCTGCTCAGAGCACCCTCAAAACCAGCTTATTGGCTCAGGTCATACCGGTCCACCCTGATGTAGGGAGATGGACTGTCTCACCACAAAAGACGAGGGCTGTCGCAGATACGATAAGCACCCTCCCAAACGCAGAAGGAGAAGGCATGTTATCTGAGATGATTCAAGCACTAGGGATATTTCACAGTACAGTCTCATTTAGGCACGATCTTGAATGAGCTCGGTGCTCTCAGTGGCTATGGACATAAAATCTCATAGAATCATAGAATTGTCTAGGTTGGAAGGGACCTTTCAGACCATTGAGTCCAACCATGAACCCACCACTGACAAACCCACCACTAAACCATGTCTCTAAGCACTATGTCTACCTGTCTTTTAAATACCTCCAGGGATGGCAACTCCACCACTTCCCTGGGCAGCCCATTCCAATGCTTGACAACCCTTTCAGTCTAAAATTTTTCCCAATGTCCATCCTAAACCTCCCCTGGCACGACTTGAGGCCATTTCCTCTTGTCCCATTGCCTGTTCCTTGGAAGAAGAGACTGACCCCACCCTGGCGGCCCCCTCCTTTCAGGGAGCTGTAGAGAGCGAGAAGGTCTCCCCTCAGCCCCCTTTTCTCCAGGCTGAACATCCCCAGCTCCCTCAGCCGCTCCTCACAAGACTTGTGCTCCAGACCCCTCGCCAGCTCCGTGGTACCCCAGCTAACCCTCCTGCCCAGGTCATGCTGCCCAGTGTTTCCTCAGAAGGCACAGACCAGCTTTCTCCCTAGTGGGCAGAAGTCTTTCTCCTGGCCTTTAATGAGGGCTGGACTGGGTCTTTTTTCACACAGTTCAATGACTTGCTATGAGTAAGAACATTACATCTTCTTTTGAGAGTATTTAGTCACTGTTGATTTTTCCAGTATTGGTGCCAGCATTTCTCATCTTGTTGGAAAAAAAAAAAGACAAACCCAAACCCATAGTGAAGACCCTGGCAGTGCTAGAATGGAGGTTTCATGGTTGTAGAAATCCTAAAACTATTGTGTATTCTTCTGACACGTGTGTTCAGGAGTGCTAAAACAAGGGCTTTGCCCACAAGTAGTTCAGCATTTTATAAAGTTCCACTTCCCTGCCCTCAAGAGCTTCCTATTTGAAATGGCAAAAAACCTAAAAAAATCAGAGCAGAACTGAGAAATATTTTTTCAAAGGACCGTGGTCCTTTGTTTCATCATTTTTGTTAATGATTGCAAACAACTTTTATTGTGACTGTAAATTAATTAGTAGGTCTATGAAAGAGTACTGGAGAACTATATGTAATAATCTAATTTAGCACCTACATTGTTTTACTTTGCAGTACTTAAGTCTTTTTTCTGCCCTTCAGCAAGTGTTGAAAATGCCCAGGAATTGCTTTACAGCCTCATAGAGGAGGCAGTCCAACTTCCATGAACTCCAGCGGGAGCGGGTTCAGACCCCTAGTTTTATCCTGTGAAACAAATGGAATCTCTTCCCGGAAAGACGGCAGCCTCCAGCCTTTGATTCACGAAAACTAATTGCAGGATTAAATAGGAATGTAAGGGTGTTTAAAATCATACCTCAACAAGACTGGGGAGCGCTTCTCACCCTATAGCCGTTGTGCATTACTACACTGAAAAAAAATCTTTTATTCTTATTCTGTCAATAAATGTTAACACTAGCCCTGATCCTGCTAACATTAAGAAAAACAATCTTGCTAAATGAAATGTATGGAAACACTCGGGACCTGGCATTTCTTCATTAAAATAAGTACATTTAGGAGCGTCAGTATTAAAATAAGGAATGTCTTATTGCTACTGAAGTACCAGGAATAGCAGTTTTGCTTAGGGACCGCTGCCGATAAGTTTGAAAAGAAATGATCCAAGAGTTCTGAAGACATCCCTAGGTCCGCAATAGGAAGTACAGCACCTACAAACCTCCATTCCCGAGAGGAGACGGCAATTCAGACAGCTAAACTAGTACTGGGGAGACATGAGAATGAATAAATATAAATGCTGCAGTGGACCAGGCAGGGGTCCCGGCGTGGTTTGTTTTTTTGCTCTCCAACTCAGAACAGTAGGATTTGAAAGCATTTTTTTCATTAAAAAAAAATACACAAAATGACAACAGTGAGGCCCAGCTTCCAAGTCTACTTATAAACATCAGTGCTTGGTTTTGAAGCTTGTGGTCCTTAAAACCCTTATATTTTATTTCCAAACAGCATACCCCCTGCCAAGAAGTTACATTTCTATTCCCCCCGCCCCCCCCGCTTTAAATAAGCAGCGAGGGTAATGGCACGATGAACAAATTTCATTTCTTTCTGTTCAGTTTTTTCCATCTTTAGCGCAGCCTCCAGCAGGCCAGATGGCACCAATGCAATTGCTAGTAAGTCAATACATCTGGCCGCATTCCTGAAATGACAGATCTGATGGATAGAGCCCCAGCTCCTATACAAAGCCCCTTTTCAGAACGCTCTCCCTGGTACTTGTCCGCTTTAAGCAAAACCTAATGTGTGAAAACAAAATAAAATTGAGCTCTTTCACCACCCCGCGCTAACGTTTCGTTTGCAGTGTTTTTATTAAGGCTGCTCCCTCGCTGCCCTGCTTCTGTACCTCAACCCCGCGCCGCCCAGCGCTCGCGCTTTGGCACAAGACGGGCTCTGTTCGAAGACCTCCCTCCTCCGGAGCTGCTAACGGTTCAAAGCAGGCTACAATAAACACTCCGGGCTTTTCTCGTTAAGAGCAGCAAGATTGTTTAGGAAATCGTCCTCAAGGAGAGAACAATCTGAGAAGAGCAGAAGTGAAGCAATCGCTTCTTTCAACCTCAATAGTCTCTCAACGAGGAGTTACAAAGACGCGCGGCCTCTCGCCATCATCGGAGTGGCGCTCTGTCAGCAAAGCGCTGCTCTAACGTCGATGCCGCAGTGCCATCCATAGAAGGCGCGAGGGACTCTACAGCCTCGCACAGCATCCCTGGATTATTTACAAATCCATAATTATCTGGAGGCGGTTGGTCGGACCAACAGAAGGGTGTGTAGCAGAAAACTACGGACCAGAGCACGTCAGGTGTTAACCATCTTAGACAACATTAGTCTTTGTCTATTTTTTTTATATGTACATATATAATTTTGGAAAGCAACTATCACTAGAAAAAAAACGCAAAGGTGAAAAAAGGTGCCACTCCAAACAAAGAAATTCACTCTATCCCTTTGGCTATTTGCAAAAGAAAGCACCATGTGAGGTGTTGTCCTCCTGATGGGCATTGTGCCATGTTTATTCATCGCTGACAGGCTCATGACAAGGAAGAAGTTATTTCTGCGTTAACTGCAGTCACTGCGAACACCAGAGTTTTGAGTTACAAAACCCGAGTTACTTAAACAAGAAGTGGCTCGGTCCGTGAAACTTTCACCCTGAAATATTAGTACTTTGCCTCCTGGGTAAACCTGCTGAGGTCATTGAGATAGCTCGAGAAGTAACAAGGTACAAAGAAACCAAAGTATAAATAAAGAAACTAATATTTATAAATACTAATCAAGAAGTAACAAGGTACAAAGAAACCAAAGTATAAATAAAGAAACTAATATTTATAAATACTAATCACAATAATGAGCAACTAGTGAGAAATGTGCTACATCCAAGCGGGTGAAAGCTGAAATCGTTTCATCCCAAAGACAAGTCATGCTTAGGAATCTCAGCAACCCCATCGCAAGGCATTTCTGTCTGCAACCTGAGCTGAATGCAGTCTCCATCCAGAAAGTTAAGAGTTCAGCAGACAAAAATTTCTGATTTATTTGGTACAGCCTTTGGGCATAAGAACACTAATGACGACAGCAAAGCTTTCCCAACCTCTCTACTGTGCACCCAGGCTATGATTCCTTCAGAACTAGATTTTCTTCTTAAAGGGGCAAAACGATGCAGGTTGAGCATTTCAAACGTGCCTTCTGCAGCTCAGTGCTCATCTCTAGACAAAGAGCATGGGGTGTTCAGGGGTAGATCGTCTCTAAACCCCCCTGCCCCATTCACTACGGCAGAAGGCTTGCAGGATTTATTCTGTTTTAATTATATCTCACGCGGACAATGAAGTTACTTGCATAGGGGCTTTTTGCATCGTTAAATAGTATCAAATTTACATCTCTGATTAAGTTGGTTCTGTTGTGTTAATTTTTTTTTTATGACTAATAAAAATGAAAGTGCTTAAAGCCACAGCTAGCGCTCAGGGTCAAGGATGTACAACACAAATAGAGCACCCATCCGTTCAACCCTCTGCCCACAGAGAGCAACGTGTATCACAGCGTCCTTGGTCTGTTACTCATATGTGGGTGAGAAGATTTTTTTTTTTTTAATCTCTTACTAGATAACATGAGTAGTCCTGATAGTCAGATTCACATTTTTTACATTTTTCAGTCAGCAGAGAAAATAAAATCCCTGGCCTTATCAGTAACTTATGTGTAAACAATTTGAGCATTATTTTAAAAATGGTAGTGCAAGAAATACTTCAAATACCTCAATAAAACCAGCAATAAGAAAAACCCAAACATATTTCTTTACCATATAAGCCAGAATATAGATATCTATACACAAAATTACACATGTAAACACACAGCCAATGGTTTGTTAAAGGATATCCCTAGGTTTTATGATACGAAGCCAGGAGTCTGCACAGACGTGTTTCCAGTAGTGAAGATGTTCAAAGACTCACATGCGCATCTTCTCAGGCTCCAGCCCCTGAATCTGAAGGGGTTCATTCTCGGGTAACACCACCATATCCTTGCACTGAGCTCTTAGCTCTTTAGTAGAACTAGGTAAGAGAAATTATTGGGATCTTCCCCTGCTTCCGAAATATCTAATGTGGTATAATATCTAATAACAAAGCCATGCCTGCATCACCGTCCCATCTTCTGAGGAATGAACGTGCTTGTGCCTAGACAATATAGTACTGAGCTACTATTATTTTAAATATCAGCCAGCATGGGAGAGGTCTATAGGATTATTCGCTAAATATTTTAGCCTAAAAGTTTAAAATGAAAAAAACAGCTATCATTATGAGGAGAGCGTTTAGAAGCAGAGAATTTAGAATAGGAGAGTATCCCATCAAGTATAAGGGGCTCTAGGAACGGAAGAATGAATCCAGAGAGGAAAGGGCCTTATTCTCCACAGCTTTCCATCATATTTCTCTCACTGTCTTGCTGTTTGAGGTTCTCATTTTTTAATCATTATTTCGCTTTGTAGTCTACTGTAGCCATTAATTATTTGGCTTTTAGAGTGTTTTAATCTCCCCAGGTTACTTCTCCAGTTGTCCTTTGAGAAGAAGATATTATACGTGGATAAATATTTTCTATTTCCCCATTATTTCTTATCAAATGACACGTTTTAAATTGCCTCATTCTTCCAGGCAATTTTTGCCTACCAATGTAATTGCTTCACGGACGTAAATCATGTAACACTAGAACATTCTAAAATAGCACTAATGATTTGTAAAGCTAAAAATAGGGAACACTTTTGAATGAGCTTTCAGTTATGGAGAATCCAAATTATTCCAATTTGGAAATGTATTTAAGTAAATTATGGAGTCTGCGCAGTTTTTCACCACCTTCATTTTGCACACCATTCCATTTTGATCTTCTGAAGTCGAAACTCCAGTCAGTTAACCAAGCTAACTTAGTGAAAAAACCACTGAGAAATTGCCCTGTTTTTGAATATTTATCTGTTGAGTCATGTATTGAAGCTTAAAGCACAACGATTGAGAGGGACTCTCAACAGATTAAGTCACCTTTCAGGATTTGGCAGAGACCAGGGAGAAAAGGGTAGCACACTAGCTGCGTTCTGGAAGAGGTTGGAAAAAAAAGAACAGGATCAAAGCAACCACCTTGGATGTGTTAATGTTAAGATGAGCGTGAAAATCCATGCTTTATAGGCACTTAAATCCCATTTGAGCTTTTTTTTGTTTTTTTAATCTGCCCTTAGATATTAAGGTGATAGAAACTCTGGAAAACAGATGGTATCCAGCCCCAGGGTTTCTAATTAGTAGAAAGTTAGTATAGCCGAAAATGACATAATCCAGGTGAGCAGCTATTGTGTACATTAAAGCTTGAGCATTATTCAAAATAACAAACAATATACTGAAAAAAAGATTGTCTTCTGATGAAGTAACGGGACAGAGACCCCGGAGATCACTGCTGCTCTTCCCAGATTTGATAGAATCACGGAATCATAGAATCGCCTGGGTTGGAAGGGACCCTTCAGATCATCTAATCCAACCATCAACCTAACTCTGACCGTACCCTACCAAGAGCGGTGCAGCCCCAGTCACAGTCATTAATATGACATTATCGTTAATAGAAGAGAAATCGGTCCCAGCTATATTAGCAATGAAAACGCATCTGGACTTTGGCTAGTTGCATCAGGATCTGACGCCAGTGTGGAGAAAGCCAATAATCCCACTGTAACCTATTCCTAGGAAGTTTAATTAGTTCGATGTGGGCGCTGTTACTTAGTGATTAGTATGTCACAGGGATTCCACGTCATTAGCAAAGGTAATGACTGTTTATCTTATCCCACAAGATCGCCTTCCAGCTCCTAGAGCTTCACCTCTCTCCTTTTCTAGCCTGAGTTGAGTTAGGCAGGAGTGAGAGAGGCTGTGGGATCTGAAAGATTGCTCCTTAGAAAAAAAATTGTAACTGCTCTCTGTAAGCAGATGCACAGACATAACCGATACAGTTTTTGTCTGAAGTCTGACCCACAAGGTTTTATTCAATATAAGAAAAGTTGCTGGAATGACAGTTTGGGTCTTTGCCTGCTTGGGCTGATTTTCTTCAAGCACTGGGTCCTAGACACTTTTATCCCTGGTGTTCAGCAGATAACGCATGGCAGATAATCAGTTTTCACTCACACAGGCTGACGTTTTGAAGGCTTCTGAGCTCTTTGTGCAGCAAAATGCAGCGAGTACAAGAATGCTATCTTTTGCTCTCACTGCACCTCCTCGGATGCAGAATAAACGTCCTGGATTCAGATGTCCTCCCTCGTGAAAAGTGCTTCTTGGCACCTGATACCCTGGTGGATCTGTGTAATAGATACGGCGTTATTAGTACTGCCCAGCATAAAGACGTCCATTGTTTTTGGTGTAAAAGAAGTTAGTTTTATATATATGTGTGTGTATAGAAATTAAACCATTCACTAAAGAAGGTGGTTCTGAAAAAAGTGTAGTATATATGAACACAGAGAACTATGAACATAATAACCAAGTAGGTGTCCCACTATTTTGGGTTTCATTCAAAAAGAAACCAGAAAACTGGAGATCATATCTAGACAAGAGCAACCTGCGGCCATTATAAATAAAGGTGCTTTTCAAGGTCCATTAAGCGCTAATCATACCTTAGATTAAGGGGAGAAGGGGGAACCACAGGTCTGAGACTGTTTAAAGGCTGTATTTCATACTATTAAAGAAATTTAAGACAGAGACAGGTCAGGCTGAGTTCTGTTTAATTTAAAAGATACTCATCTCAAGCGTTAGTCAGAGCTCTCAGGATACTGGACGTCTTTCTTATAACAGTGCACACAGGAAAGAGTGAGGAGAAAATTTCAGAAGAGGAATCACAGTTCTGATTTGAGCCTGGTTTCCTCCACTTCCCTCAAAAAAACACAGTTTGAAGGTCAATTCTAGTACTACTCTTGTAAATTTGCAAGTTGCTCATCTAAAACACACATCAAAGATACATTTATCCTCCCCTAATTTTTCAGTTGACTTGTATCAAGGCGCACTACGTAACACCATTCTGGGCAAGTTCTGCCGGTCTGCGGGAGTGTTTTTCTTCAACCGCTTCAGCATTTGCGTAGCTCACCCGCGCAGGGAGAGCCTGCACAGATAACTGCAGCCCTGCGCGCGTACACCCCTATGACCCGCTCTGACGCCAGCTACATCCCTGCGCTGTCGAACAGAAGCGTTGCCTCCCGCTGAAAGCAGCCCCTCCAACTACAGTACACAGTTTGCAGCAATAACAATTTGAAATATTGTACAGCGATGAGGTTCTTTGATCAAGTGTTGTTGATGGAGATACGCAATAAGCATTTTAGCCTTAGCCTAACGGAGAGGATTTAGCGTAAGAGACTGCCAGCCTCTTTGGAGGAACAGGTAGGTTATCCAAGAGCTACCCGTCGCCCAAGCCAACTGGCACCCTTCGTCCCTTCCAACCCCAGCACAAAGCAATCACTCAATCGGTCACCCGATTTGGATAACGGCCCACGCCACCTCTCCTGGCAAAGTATTCGAGGGCCAGATCTGAACCCCGCTCAGACCCAGCGTCTCTTCTGCTCGGCTGGCTTTGGCTGTCGCAGCCCACACCAAACCCCCTGTTCCCTGCAAAGACCTGACCAACAGGCGCCGGTGCCCAGGCAACTCCAGATCTCTGCTCCGTTGGCTGGGTGAATTCATCTCAAAACAAGGTCAGAGAGGAAAATGTCACCTTTGAAATGGAAGGAGGTTTCTGTAGCACATTATCGCCTAACATAAACATCAGTGACACCAGAGACAGCAAAAGTTTGCAGCTGTATTATAAACTTTCTTCCATCCCCCCTGCCTAGGAATAAGTCATCCAAACAAGCCCTGGCAGTTTTGACTGCACAAGAAACTTTATGGCCGAGAGCTGCACCGATGATTTACTGCTAGGTCCCCTTTTCCCCCCTCAAGCTTGCACTAAACTAGAAATTCACAATTGTTTAACGGAGGAGGGCATACTCGCCTTTTCCTTTTTTTTTTTCTTCTCATGAGAAAACTTGTTTTATAGTTCTTGTGAAAGAATTTGTGATGTCTGATTACAGCATGGAGCTATAAATCCAAGTCTTAAAAAAAAAAAAAAACAGTGTCTCTCTTTTTTTTTTTTTTTTTTGTGCTCAGCAATAACACACTTGTTTTAATGAGCCAACCGTCTAGGTATGAGAACACACGACTGCCGAGAGAGAGAAGATAAGACAAAACACCCCGCTGCATCCTTGACGTTGTCATGATGGATGCTGTTCTAACCAAGCACGTAGCTGACTCTCAAAGCTGCTCATAAGCTTTAGGCCAGACAGTTTCTGCCTGTGAAAGAGCCCGGAAAATGAAGTCAAAACCAGGCCCCAGTGCCATAAGGTACTTCAAAAGATCAGCAATTACAAGTGCATTGCCTTCATTGGGCAGAAATTTAATTATGGAAATATTACAAGACTCTCTGCTATTTAATGATTCGCTTACTATATGAAAATAATACAGGAAAAATAATCGTTTCTGTACCAACTTAAGAAGACGACAACATCAAAGGAAATGCAACCACTATTTTTAGAGGAACAGGTATAAAGATAAGTAAAATCTATGTGAGTAAATAAATCTAACCCATCTGGTCTCACAACCTTTTAAACCTAATGATAGACTTAAAACCATTGATTGGGGTGTTCCTGAAGTCAACCTACATACAGTCCTTCATCTGAACAAGTCATCCCACAGCCTACATCTCTCGTGGTCTACTCCTCAGGCTCTTCGCCAACACAAGCACCAGATTCCCTGAGCGAGGCACAAGTAGCGGCTGCACCGGTCTCTCCGAGGTCACGGCGGGAGGGGGATGCACTCAGGACATCCCACTCGTCCCTCCTCAGCCTTGGATTTGCCAGGCAGGTTGGGAGAACTACAGCTCTCTCCCACGCAGCTTTGGGCGTCTCCCACAGCAGGTCCCAGAGCTTTTGCCCCAGGAGGGTGCTCTGAGCACCACTGCTCAGCATGGACCAGGCTCCTCTCCCTTCTCCAACTGCTGGGACTGCACCAGCTGGGTCCAGCTGCAAGCATGTGGGGCTGTTTATCAAATCCGCATTTTTGCAGTGGCTGCAACTACGGGTCTAGGTCAACTGCCATTGACATCTCAAGGCAATCCAAAATTGAAGAATATTTGCTTAAGATATGCGTTTGCTGTCTGCTGGGTTGTTTTGAAGTGTCACATTTTTCATCGTGTTCTGCCTCCCTAGTTGATGAGCTATAGCGAGAATCAACATGTTACGGGAGGTATTTAACTACTGTTCAAACGCAAGTCTACAGGCTACACGCCAGCAGCAGCAGGTACGGACCCTTCTGCCACACAGGCAACCTTTTCTGGTGAGTACATTTTCACAGAGACCAACAAGACCCAGTAAGTGACTAAGGGAATGGGGCCAATATTTAAACACAATCCAGTATTATGCCCGTTGTTTCTGTTTTGTCCAATATGCTTCTTTCTTAGCTGCCAAAATAAGACTCAGCAAGAATGGACTTGAAAAAAAAAATAAAATCAATCCCTTCCTACATTAAGTTATCCAAAAAGAAGTCTGAAAAGTGAACGTAAGTGCTGTAGCTGTGATGATGGAAGGACGAAAGGCAGGAGGGCAACGCCTACCAACTATATCACTTAAAAAAAATCAGCCAAGGGAATTGTTGAAACAGAGAAAGACAAGAACACCACTTTGAAACCTTCTTTTTGAAGATGTTCTAGACACCAGTCCATCAAACTTTCCCATTATCCCCACACTGGAAGAGAGGTTGCCCTAACTGGGGGTGTATGTGATACTGCACACCGGGTCTGCCTTGCAGCCTTCCTCTTCCTCCCCGCAACATTGCCATTTTTGTTAAATTATTAGAGATTTATGAATACTATTTACAGCAAATTATTCTTCTGAAGGTGTATGACCAAAGGACACAGATTAAAAAAAAAGAAGCTAAAAAACTGTGATGGAAAGACTTGTCACACCACATATTTCTAATAGTGGAATATTTTTTTTCTTCCTTCATTTTTTCCAAAGAGGTGCAGCAGGAATGTCAGAGGGAGATCTGGTCAAATGAAAGTTTCATGTCTTGCAAAATACTTTTCTGTACCAAGAGAGAAAGAAAAGAAAAGAGTACTACTGTCCATAGCAGGCAGGACTACAAAAGGAAGATGTTGGCCAACACCTACAGATCTGTTTTCGGGGTGGTGTTTTTCCCCCTTCATTTTTCACTGAATAAAATGCTTCAATTTTGGTTTAAAATATTTCAGCTTGGCTTCTGAAAACTGAAAAGTGTCTGTTTTCCATTTTCTGGTTTCAGGTTTTTCCTCTTCTCTCCTCTGTTATTACTTTTCTTCTCCAGAAAGGACAAAGTAGTATGAGATACTAGAAATACAGGGAAGTCCTTTTTTTTTTTTTTTTTTTTTTACACCCGTAAGATTTTTAAGTTAGAAAAAATTAAAAATCTTAAAATGGTATAAAACTGGGATTGAAAAAACCTGCTTTTGATGCTTAATCTCTAATTTAGAGCATTTTTAGAAGTACTTTATGCATAAATGCTCAAGGAAGATATGCTCTTCAAATAGCATTCACAGAACAATAAAAAAATTCAAACATTTATTTAAAAGTATTCAAACTGATTATTTTATTCAATTATGTTTCCATTCAGCTCCAAATAGCACAGAGGTCTCGGGTGAGGTCTTAGGGGAACAACTTGTTTATTTTTCTATTCATTGTGACAAATGCTTGACTACATCATAGTTTTCGCTGTTGATACTAACGATTTATGTTTCAGATTCATATACTACTGCTTTAGAAACAATGGGGCTGACTTTTTCCGTTTAAAAACTATCAATGAAATTGTAACGCTTATTCAGTTAATAGAAAAAGCAGCCTTGTCTCAAGCTTGCTTTGCTCAAGAGAGCGCGAGACGACAGCAGGGGTTCGCAAACTGCATTTCAATTACAAACTCTGAGCTCTTCCAAGATCAGCTTTTAAACTGAGTTTTCAGCAGCCTCTGAATAGCGCTCCGAGGATGTTTACCTGTGCTCCGAATTAAAATCGCAAATGACTTCACAATTTCAGCGTTTGAGATTGGATCCTGACGAAATTTGAAGGGATTCTAAAGTGAAGTCTCATATCTGGCGTCTGCCTAAAATTCAACCTCCTTTTAAAAACAAAAGCAGCAGCAAGGGGACACAAAATATATGCGTGATTGTATTCGGAATTCAGTCATTTTTTAAATCGCATTTTCTTTGATACCCGGGGACCATATTGAGATCACAACAGAAAACGATGCCAAATGTCGCACGCCAAAACCAAGCAGAGCCCGAGATCGCAGGTATGAATAACAGGGCTTCGGAGAGCAGCGAGGTGTTCGGAACGGAGATTCGGCACCTTGAAAAGAGAGCGACTCTAGTCCGTAATACAGCAGGAGGCTGCTATCCTCTCACAATGAGCCGTTACCGGGGGCATGCACGTATACACGCGAGTTTGGATCCACATCCGGGTCAGGCCTTTGGCTGTGGTACCAGCACCCCTGCGCAGGAGTGGCTAATGATACGCACAATGATGCTGTGCCTCACACCTGAACAATCAGAATCCTTAAACATTATGTTTTGCTCTTACCTGCCCACACACACCAGATATGTATATATATATGGCTACCTAAATAGTCCAGATCTAGTGTGTACATAAATATATATAGCGTACACACTAGATGTGGACTACTTAGGTAGCCTCCCAAGCCAGTCACATATGAAGTTAAGCCTTCTGTAGTAATAGATTTAGCATTAGCTGAAATAAAAATCTAGGACTTTTAAGACTCAGTATTCAAAAAAAAAAAATATCAGAGTTAATCATCCAAGGACCCAGGGATGGTGTCAGTTTTGGAGCTGCTATAAAGAAAGAAGAAACATTGCAGGCTGGGGAAAAAAACCAGCACGCCTGCTAGGAAAGGAAACCGTTAAAGTAAACAAGATTGTCTCATTACAAAAGTATTTGAACTATGGTTAGTTTCAGTTTAGCTGCTGAACTTTTAAAAGACTGGGTGTGCTCATAACACAAGGTGTACCAGCTTTGAAAAGCCATCCGTCAAGCTCAGTGTTTTTTGCATTTGCTGGTTGAGCTTTTTGACTTCGGCCACACCATTTCGAATCAGAAAGTGCCATAACTCTGGTTTTAGCCTGGATCTGCAACCTTTAAAGTCAAGTATAATTTCCTGCATCCCACCGCTACCATCCCCCGCACCTTTCATAATATAAACTTCACTTTTACTTGCAAGTGCCTAAATGCGCTGCAGCACACATTTCTGGCTCCCAAGGAAAACATTAGGGAGTGGGTGTGCTTCCTTAAGATTGTATTGTGCTTAAAGATAAGCCAAACAGAAAACAAAGAGCGCATTATAAGCAACTGGAATAGCAGCTTCTGCTGTTTCCAACACTTAAGTTTAAAGCCAAGTGGATATTAATGACAAAGACCTACTTTCTTGATTAACAACCGCACTGTTGCTTTTGACTGGATGAATCGGGAGAGGACAGACCTTATTGATAAGGATGCATTTGGCCATGGCTGTGCCTGTGGTGATAAGCAGTGAGGTGGGAGTCGGTAATGGTGTAGCGCATGCATGCCCACTGTAGGAAATACTACCTGGGATGCGGATACACGGGTAGATTTCCCTGGATGAGTGGCACACCAGGTTTGTTACTTTTCGATGCGTATCAGAGCTCCACAAAGCCTTCCGAGAAGCTGGCCCGCTGGAGTGGAACACCAGCTAGGCGAGATGTGTTAGGCAGGACACGATCTGAATGGGAGCATACAATGCATTTACTTGTGTCGCATAAAGTCTTCCATTAAAAGGAGTCTAACAAGCTTTCCTCAGAAAAAAAAAAAAGAAAAAACACACCACAAAAAACCACACACACCCTCTCCCACCTCTGATGTTTGCAAAAAGCTTCTGACACTTGGCAAGCAGGGCATCTTTGAGTGAGAAAGATTTGTCTCATCAAATTCTTTTCGGTTCACGTTGATATGAAGTTGTTAGAAATCTCCAGTTCCTTTCTCTAGCCTGCCAAAATAGCAATTAAACGCGAAAGGTGGCTGATTAAAGTCTCACAGCAACACAGAGTTTGGCATGATTTTAGCTTTAAGTGATAGTCTCTGCAAGTTAAACCATTTGTTTTAAATTCTGTTATCTGGAACGTACCACCGAAGAACAGCTTGTAACGCACAGGGTAGATGGAAAGTAATAGTTTTAGAAGAGAACCATGCACCTATGAAGACTACATTCAGATTATTTATTTTTTTTTTAAAGGAAGAGGAAAGTACCATAAAGAAGTTCTCAGAACCTTATTTTGAGGACATGCAGAATAACTTGCCATCAGTTGAATACTTCCTTGTTGAGACAGCATCGAAATTAAGGGTAGTACAGCTCTATGGGGCTACTAGCCTTAACAGAAAGGGCAGGGTTTGACAGCATCATTCCTTTTGCCCAATATAAAAGTCTGGGCAAGGCTAGAAATGCCACTCCGAACCATCTACAGGCTTCTGAAGGTGAAAAATCCCAGCACTGAGCTCTGGAGAGATTCTATCAAAACCATCCCCTAGCCAATGTTAACACCACAAATGATGTAGCATTTGTCTAGTGACAGCAACAAATCAAGAAAGGATAGATGTAGGGGTTTCTAGAGTTACTACAGACATACTTCCCCTGAAGCCCTTATCTAGTGGGTAACAGCTCCAGAATTTTCGAGTCTCTGGATCCACACACGAGTTCCACCTCTTCTGGGAGCTCAAAACTCATTTGTAAATTTAGATCCACACGCCTCCATAGATCAGGAGCAATAAGACCATGAACATCTCTTTGCGTGAACCAGGTGTAAGAAATTATAGAAAAGTCAGGAAAGTCATTCATTGGCCATCGTTTTAAAAAACTTCACGCATATTTGCAGGCACAAGGTATGAAAACCCCACAGTCGTATGCTCCAGAGCAACTGTGCTGCCCTGGGTTCAAATACAATGTGGGAAAGGATGAGAAGCAAAGCTGGCCCACAAATTGACTCTTACATTTATGTTACGTGCTATCTTAATCCAAACCAGCATAGAAACATAAATCTCTTGGTTTGGGCCTGGCTTTATTTAAATAACAGTTCACAAATGCAAACCATGAAGGAGGACAAAGTGGTGAAGAACACAAAAGCAGTCAAATAATTTGGTTATATACCTTACGAATGTTGAAAATACATCTTATATCTTGCAATTCAGGTAATTAAGCATCAGATAATCCACACAGACTCTGCTTTGGCCATATTACAGGGATAATATTGTCACAGGAATGATTGAGAACAACTGGCACAGTGTAATACATGGCTCTTTGCAGCCTGCCAACACCCAAAAGTGGGGAAAAGACCCAAAAAAGCACATTTAAAACTAATGGTATAGGAAATCTAGAATGGCATGGATTTAACCACATTAGAAGGAACAACATTTCGTATAATCTACGTTTCAAAGGTCTGCTAAACTGAGACAAAAACTGACTTTCATAAGCAAGATATCACAGGGAATACAGAAAGGAAAGTACTAGGATTAGAAACAAACCCCTTTATCCTCACTCTACAAAAACTGGTTAGTGTCCAAACATTTATCACGGGCAACCTGGGAAGAACCCTTCTTGCCACTGTACACCAATTCTCCTACAAAGTTAAAATCACTGACTTGATAAAGACTGTTGGATCTATCATTTTTAGCAGGAAATCCTAAAGAAAATACACCTATGTAAAACTCAGCATTTAGATTCGGTTGGGTTTTGAGCTTCTTATGGCATAACCAACTTGGTCCTTTCACATCTGGAAAGCTTCCTTAATTTCATCCTTTTAGATGACCTCCCATATTCTTAATTCTAAGTGTTTGGTATTTTTGCCTTAAAGCATCAACGTTTAGAGTGATCTTATAAGAACTTCAGGCTTCATTAGAAGAAAAGGTTACTGCTCATTGCTACAAAAAGCCTTGTAAACATAAGCTCTAACGGTCCAAATCCCAGAAGTTTAATAAAGATCTCAGATTTTAGCTGGTCTAGCATCTGGCTAAACATTAGAGAAAGGGAGGACAGACAATGTGTTATATGTATTTGGGTTCAACAATATTGAGCTGCAGGCTGAATTTTTATTCTCAGAGCAGGTAACATTTTAGTTTTAACTTTGACACATCATACTTTAGATCCCCATTATGCCATAATACAGTGCCCTTGCAAAATAAATAGCTCCCTTCCAATAAGTTCTCCTGCTGAAAGTATGTATGAATAAGAAATGACATTATTATAAAGCAATTAAATATTTAAATCTAGTGTTCCGGGGTTGTTTTGGCATTGGACTTGCATCAGCAAGAGCTGCTCCGAGTTACTGAAAAATCTAAATTAAAAATCAGATGTGGAAGAAAACTCTGGTTTGCAAGAAAAGCCACACTGGGATTTGCCACAGCTTGAAACTGGCTAAGAAAAATGTCTAAAACTCACTTTGAAAGACAACGGAGATCTCTCTGGCATAGAAAAAGACTGAAAACCATTGGTCAGCTTGCTAAATGCAGCTCGTCCAACTCTCACTCTGCTTCCCTTTATATTTTCACGCACCACAAGCATCAGTCCAGACCCCAGAAACACTGTTTTGAACCTTCCCAGTTCCCCCGAGGGATAGTTAGAGCCCCATCTACTCCAGGACATCCATGGACAAGTTCCAATCAATTCCCCTAACGAGTCTGGCCAGATTTGGCAGAAATTTTTAAAGGCATGGCATACGTGCACATCTTCTGCGGAGAAAAGGTTCTTTGTTCAAAACTTGTGCCTCCTCTTCCTCTCTTAATTATCTTCACATAGCTTTAACTTACAGTAGATGTGCTCTTCGCATGCTTCCTCTGCTTAAAAAAAAAAACCAGAACAAAACCCAAAACCTCCACACCCAACAAAACCACCACTTTTATGGCCATAAACCAGGTCTTAAACTAATAACGAGACTTGTATTAAAAGCAGCAGTCTGGTACTTAGATTCCTAGTTTTTAGGGTCCTATGATGCATAGTATAGCCATAAGCTGCATTTGGGTTGTAGTATTGTCTTTTTTCACAGGATAAAGACTGAATATCCCTTCTGTGTCTTAATCCAGGGGTTTCATTTTGCTATGTATTTATTTCACGTCCCACTATAGCACAGAAACAGTGAAAAGTAGATACAAAGATTCAGCTCACAGTATGGAAGGGGAAGTTTGAAGCAAGACCAACTCAGGAGAGACTTTCAGGAAGCTTAAAGGAATGATCAAAGTATGTAACTTCCTCAAGGCTCGGTTTGTTAATGCTGTCACGGGTTGGTGAACACAAGGTATTAAAAACAAACAGATCTTTTAGGCATGTGAATCAATTCCAGGCAAAAAGATCCAGGCTCCGCACATGGCAGGCGTCACAGCTCCACATTGCCGCTTCTCCCAATGGAGAACTCCACTCTGTCTTTATAACCTCCTCTTCAATTGTCATTCCAAATGTTTTAAGGCTTTGTGGGAGTAGGGTGGCATCGCTTATTTTAACTGCGTCCACAGCAAGGATCAGACTTTTGGACATGGAAAACAGCAAGTTTTAGACTTTAAGTGTCAACGTCTTTCGGGAAAAGCCACCGAGAATGGGGTCGAGACAGACAGTGGCAGTGATTTCTGCCCATAAACCTGAGCAGCTTACGCTTTCTCTTCTCGGCTTCCCTCAGATGCATGCCTGAAGAAGTCCCCATCCCTGTGCTCAGCTTTTCAAGGAGCTATGAGAAGGAAAGGAGACACAATCACAATTTCAAATCCCCTTTGCAGATGAATTTTAAGAATTTAGGCAAATATTCAGCAGAAACAAGCCAGAGGGTTTAATTTGCCTCAACCTTTGGGAAGGGGAAGGAGAAAGGTCCCCAGACCCTTGTGAGGTTTCAACAGTTCCTGAAATCTAAAAAAAAAAAAAAAAAAAAAAAAAAAAGAAAAAGTACCTGAAAGACAGAGGTTTCAGAAATAGCTCACATATTTTTTCTATTTGCCTATAGTAAGCACAAACCACAGGAGCAAGTTGAAACCCTGCTTTTTCTTTGCCCATTGATTCAAGCGAGGCAAAAATTCTCTCCCTCCAAGGTGAATAAACTTAAACCATAAGTAAAGTCCTGCTTAAATATTGACACAGAACAGTATATTCTCTACTACCCACTGTTTTGTTAGCAATTAAAGTATTAGATAACAGGGCACATGTACACAGCTGGATGAAGAAACCTCAAATTTCTGAGCAGTGTCCCGGTTTCAAGAATCGGCATGGAGTCAAAATGACCTTTATCTTGCCAGTGTTAACAAATTTAGATTAAGTACACAGATACCAAATTCCTCGCATGATTTATCGACTATGTAATGCTACTTTTTGTACCCATACAATTTGTACAGTCTCATTTTACTGGGTACTGTATGAGGTAACGTGTCAAGCATATGACAATATTGAAGATGAATAGGGTTGTTGGGGTTTTTTTTCTTGGATGCTGCATCTCCGACTCATTTCTCTGATGGCTCAGAATAATTATTTTTAAAATCAACCAAACACAGGTTTGTATAAAAGAAGCCGCTGAAGCACACCGTTCCCTGACTACGGCTGCGAGGTGGGGCACGTGCCCCCCTCACCGTCCCAGCCAGATAGTGAAATATCGTTAGCAAATTACACAGTGAAAGGAACACGTATGATGGCTTTATAATTGTCAGCTGAGCATTTCACCAGAATTAGAATTGTTGGCTTTAAGAGTTCTACTCAAACCCAAGGATAGGATGAGAAGCTCAGAGTGTTGCTTAGCACACTTGTGGGGTGCGCGTAGCTCTAACGCCGGCGATGGGGCTTCGGCAGCAGGACGACTTACTGCGTGGGCTTTGCTGCCTGCAGCAGAAACGCCCGGTCCTCCAGGGAACATAAATTTGCCGTTCCTGTTTTCCTACCCGTTTGTCACAGCGTGGAAAAAGCGCCCGCTCCTCCCAGTGCGGTTCAAAGTCACCTGGTCCAACTGGGGTAGCTACAATAAATTTGGAAGCATTCATTTAATGTTCCAAACACTTAAAAAAAAGTGTAATTTGTGAGAAAGATCCACCACAAAGCAGGCACTTACAGTTTACAGTCCTATTTAACGGCAAGCTTTCCTTAACCTAGCCTGTGTGTCACAAGGCAGCAGAACACACACGAAGAAGCTTCAAAAGGATCAAACCCAGGTTTGTTCAGGACATCACAATACAACATGCTCTGCTCATACACGATGTTACATGACCGTGGCTGTAAAAAGCTGAGCTCAGCCTTCGTCCTCTGTCCCAGCAGGGCTAAATTGGAGCCTGCACTGGCACAGTGAATGCTGAATTTTCCCCCCCACCCTTCCCCCAAAAGATGCTGTGTAAACGGAAACACTCAATATGAAGATTTTGACTCCACTCTCACTCTTCCCAGTGTGAATCAATAGTAATTTCATCAGAATATAACGAGCCATTAAAGTCAGGATGGCAGGATATACGCAAGAGAAATAAAGCATAACACAACTCTCAAAATTAAATACTGGCTAGCATTTATAATTGGGTGACAGCTCATCTTCTGATTGCTTGTTGAGCTCTAGGCACCCTAACCTGCGAAAATAAATATTTGTACGTATTCCTAGAAAGCAGGTCACAGCATTAGGTGTAAGCTTATAACAAAACGCAGCCATGAATTTAAAAAAAAAAAAAGTGATAAAAATCTAACTCAGCAAAGAAACAGGTCCAAACAATTCCTGATTAGCTGTAAATTCTGAATAGGTTGAATGATGCAAGCCTGGTAACATCAACAATTACAAACCCATCCTGTAGAAACAGATCAGATGAACTGCTCTCCGAGATAATTTGCTGCCTGTGCATCACGGTGTCAGAGAACAACAACTTGGTGACTAAACTGCAGCTATTGCTGTCCCGGGTGTACACGAACTGCCACACAAGCCGCAGTGTCCAGCCATCAGTGACTACCACAAATCAAAATTCAATTTTTCTTCAGCAGCTGCTAAAGGAACAAACTGATAGGAGCTTTGAAACATAATATTGCTGCTACACAAGGAGAAGAGACCACCTTATTTACAGCTTTCTTAAGAAAATAAGTATTTACATAGCTGGCTTAAGTTCTTGTTAAAGAGAAATACTGTGGAGGAGAGGGTTTGGTCACTTCGCCAATATGAATACATAAGGTTATTAGACATTACAATTTTTGCTGTTCATCTCCCAAAGTACATATTTTCCAACCCTGGGCCTCAGAAACATCTCTTATTTTATAGAAATAGATACATTCCTGCAATTATAGAGTTGTTTTGGTTGGAAGAGACCTTTAAAATCATCAAGTCCAATGCTTCAAAGATCCTTTCCCGAGAGGCACCACAACACCCAGCTACTTGGTCCCAAGAGCAAGCCCTGGGCCAGGCACCTACTTCACGCTGACAAAGCGAGGAGGGACAGAGACTTCACGGCGCTGGGCCAGCAGCCCGGTGGAAGAGACACCCTACACAACCTCTGAAGACCTAAGACAACCTTCCCGAGGACGCGGAGACACGCAGCATGCTCACACAAGGCTCTGGGGAGCACCAGGTGCGCTTACCTTGGGAGAAGGCTGGATGTGGCCACGGTGCAGAGCAGATCCCTTCCCAGGGCAGGTGTGACCACAGGGGTCACAGCAGAGAGGTTGGAGGGACCCCCAGGAAACAGGGGTCCTTGCTGTAAGCAGGGAACCAACCGCCAATGAGCCATGGCAGGTCGCACTCTTGCTCAGTTGGCCTTTCCTTCACTTTCCCCAGAGCAACATAGCTTCATCAAGCAGGTGGAGAGGCCCCGCATACACACTACTATGTCCTCCTCAGGGTGAGGGAACACAAACATGCACCCACCCAGTCCACAGACAGGCCACCAGCTCTCCTACAAGGCAGCCCCACCAGAGGGACACTCCTAAACAAGGAGGCACCAGCTGCAGCACTTTTACAAGTACCTCGTCACACAACTCCATCCACCTGCTGGGGGTTACAGCCAAACCCCCCCCGGGAGGTGCACGCAATCACCCAACTGCAATTCTGCTGGAGCACCTCAGCCTCAAGGTCCTGCTTTGGGCATCTCATAGTCATTTGGGATGTGAAATATCAAATAATTGGGGTTACTGTAAGGTTAGATGGAACGTGAGATCTACCGACTGTTAATTATCCTAGAATTACAGTAATTACTGTGACAGTTCTAATAATACATTGCAACAAAACTTAAAATAGCTTTTATTCATTCTTTGTTTTATAATTTATGAGAAAGCAGTAAAGTGCTTCTTCTGAATAATAAACAGAGCAAAAGAGTAGATTTCTCTGCTGCTTTCTGTCATTTCAAATTTATCTTTCAGGACAACAGTAAAGTTTCAGCAAAGTAGCCCAGAAAAATGAAAGACTCCTCAACACCTAAATATTCCTAATTTTACAACAGCTGATACTAAAGATACTATTAACGAGCATTCATTCTCAAAGCCACATCATTTTGCTTTCAGCAAACACTTTTAGTATTTAGGTTGCTCTGGAGCAGCATGCTGGGCAGGTGTTTCTCATTCGACTAATTGTAATTAAGGTAGCAACAGCTTTAGCATGGGAAAGACATACGCAAATGGGAGAAAAATCTAATAACGAGGTGAACTAAAGGGGTGTGGCGAAGAGTTCACAAAATTGCTTGTAACAGGGGTTTAAAGCTCATATGGGGATTATCATACCCTACAACATGGCAACTGCAGCCCCTTAACACAGAGATTGCTTCCAAGAGCCTTAGCTCAGAGTGGCACTGGGCCCTGATGATACCGCCTGGAAGACATCAGTAGATGGGCAGTTTGGAGCTTTTTTTCTTTTTTTTTTTCCCCCTATATAGCAACTTCCAGGAAGGACACCAACATAATTTTGCTCTCGGGACCATGGATGCAAAAAAGACTTTACACATAGTCCAGCGTCAGTAGGTGTTGAACTGTTTCTCGAACCCTGGGCTTTTAAAAGCTAGCTTAAAAATGACTCTAAAAACAATAATCTCACCTCCTCTGAACTATTGCACAATGTACAGCCTCCTGCTAGGCTGTGCTCCAACAGCAAAATGTTAGAGCGGATTTTTTAAATCCATTACGCTCAAGAGTATATTGAAAATCGTGAAGAAAACGTTTGCATATTACTTGATATCTTCACAGCACATGAAAATCCTGAACACTAAATACATGATTTGTATTGAGACAGCTTTTTTTTTAAATGGTGAAATTATTTTGTAATCAAATGGCCACAACCAGAAACCATGACAGCAACTTAGTGACGTGGGAGCTTGCTCTTGGCACGAGATAAAGTACAGCTCACAAACTCAGGCTGTTTAAATTGATGCAACTTCCTCAGTTATTCATTTATATTCTTTTATTCATTTATACTTGCTGATGCTCTCGTTTACTTTGGTAATTCAGAAACTTAATTTAAGATTTAATATGATCTCAGGAAAGAATCCATAACCCTCAAACATCTGCAGCAATAGTCAACTGATCAATACAACGACGGCATTCACACGAGTTTCAGCAGAGTGTGCTTGGGGGCTTGGGCTTGGCTCTGGGATATGTGTGATAAAATAATTTTTTTAAAATCACTCTCTTCTGAAATGTAAACCTAATCTAGCAATTTGGGATTCTGGCTACTCCAGAAGGATAAAGGAAAATCACAGATTTACCAGACCGCAATTGGGAATCTCAGCTTTCAGCCTTATGACAGCTGGCTATTCTTGAAACTTCTGTTTACCTGTCGGTTTATACGCTTATTTAGGAGCTGAATGAACTCCTTGATTGCTCAAATGAATGTTCAAGGTAATAAAGTATTCGACAGGCTTAACTTCCCTGAGTGCAGAGACTCCGTGAACAGATTCAACCTGTTCCAATGTTCTCATTATTAAAATTGCACCAGGATTTCTTTTCTTATATTCTTTATTTCCCTTCTTTCATCAATTGTTCGATAAATGCTCAGTGCTAAAGCCATTTTACCTGATACTGAGCTACAAATACTCAGCTTCTCTCCCACCCCCATCTCCCCAGCTACACTTTCCAGCCACTGCTGCCGCTTTGTTCTGCCCCACTGTTAGACCAATACCTACGTTAACTTCCCCCCTCAAGACAACGTGGGGGACAAACATTCAACACAGCTTGAACACAAGCACACAAAGGTCATCCACAACAACGGAAACTTTCTTCGGTGGCAGCACAACTGCTGTAGAGTCCCAGGTCCCCTTTTCCACTTCACCTGACATCTCCCCCTCCTTTGGTACCACCTGCCGATACAAGAATTGATGGGACTACTCTCTGGGTGAGACGTAACCTTCAGCAAAAGGCAGGAAGAAATATATTTTCTTATACTTCTGTTCCCACAAAATTAATCTTCTGCTTTATAAGGCAAAAATTATCAACATTAACACCCTCCTCGTTATCACTTCAGTGGTTGTTGTGATCAACCAGAAGTGCTGCGCTCCTTTTTGGAGAGCTGCGCAAGTATCTGTGATGCAAACGTGGCAAATAATACAAAACTTAACTTCTGCTGGAGAAAATGATTTTAAAGGTTTTACTACATGGTCAGAGATGGTAACTGCAGTGCTCTTAGCGTGTGAGCTCCACAGAAAGGGGAAAAAGGCCAAAGTGAATTCAGTTCAAAACCCAAATAAATATTCACAGAATACTTTGGCAAATATTCACCAGGTCTAGTCTGCATCACATTTTTAATCTGTCACCATTTCACATTGCCAAACTGATGAGAGACTCCTGCTGTCTACAGCGTTGTCCAGAAAGGCATCTTCATAATACAGAATTTGGAAGGTGATTAAACAAACAAGAAAAAAACCCCATCCAGAATTAGTTGCCAACTGCTGAAAGTGATTTGTTTATGTTTGCTATGAACCTTCTCCTCCTCAGGACAACTGTGGCTCATGGAGGGGGACCCAGAAAAGTAATCCAGAACTGTGGAATGTCCTGGTTACGCTGAGCTGCTCCTGTACCCAAGGAGATACCTGCTCCGTGGCCCTGTGCCTGGGTCTTGCTTGACACGGGGTAGCCAAGGCCCCTAAAAACCCTTTCCCACAGGCCACTTCCACCTCATTTTCACAGAAGGCCCGATTCTAGCGTGTAAGCACATGAGCTACGCTCAGCTTGATTTCAGGGGTAATGAAGGACGTGCATGGGGCAAGTAGTCGAGCGGTTTGTTGACTTAATGCCGGGGTTTTACAGCAGTGCTCTAAGGGAGAGGGAACCTCTCTGTGTAGGGGTTTCAGAAAGAGCACATTTAAATGGACACGGCAGATACCCCTCTGGTCACATCTCGCAGGTTTTTTTCCCACAAAGTCCATTAGGAAAAAGTGAAGGCTGCAGTTCCGACTGCACTAACGAGTTTCAGCCTCACCTCACCTGCAGGCACGCAGGGTCCATGCACTGCATCAAACACTTGATGAAGGAATTAAAAAAAACAGCAACGATTAGTTTTGTCTTAAATACCTGAAGCACAAAACAAGTTGCTTATAGCCACCGAAATAATGCTGCTGAGAAAGAATAAGCAAAATACGTATCTGGAGTGCATTTTATCCACTAATAAATGATTTACAGTATGGTCAGGGTGGAGTGAATTAGAGCAACAGGAGATAGTTCCTCCCCTTCTGCATCAAAACATGCTTGCTCCCTCTCTCCTCATTCTCACAGCTGCGATTACCTTGGGATAATCAGATTGTTCAGTAGGAGTTAAAACAAGGGCAACTCCTTCAAGCTGGAAGTCTGGTTTATATCCTTAACCGTTTACTTTTGCAACTACGCTCGGCTGTTAGTGCCTCCTGATCCCGGTTTGCATGCCAGGTTATCAAACAAAAAAGAAATAAAACAAAACAAAAAGCCCGTCAATATTGTTAAGATCGCAGTCATGGCTAAATCGCCTTGGATGCCTTTTTAAACTTCCAAAAGTCCTCACCCGAGTTCCCGTATTGCTGCTGACAGAGAGCGGGATGCCTCATCCCGGAGAATGCGCTGGCTCCTTTTAGGCTTCTGAGGTTGCTGACGTTCTCGTTGCTTTATGTGCCAAGTTTGTATTATAATATCTGTAACGCTAAAAAATGTTTTAGACGTCCAGATATCCTGCTGGTCATGAGCGTAATTTGAAAGTAAACATCCAATGAGAAGAATTTATCTAAAGGCTGCTCCAACAAGTTTGCATGAATTTCGGTTTGGTTTTTTTTTCCGTGTATGTAGCTCTTACAGCCCCAATGTGCAAATTACATTTTTTTCATACATTCATTTTACTCTTTATCTAAAACAAAAGGTTCTACACCGATCAAATGGCGGAGCCAGTCTTTTTGGATACAAACAGGAAGCTGCTACGCTGTGTGTGGAGATTACCTCTGCCCTGAGAAGGCAATTTCTCCAGGCAATTAATTCCACCCTTATCAATTAGCTCTTGTGCTGGAAGGAATTTTATCGAGTAGGAACTGGACACAGAACTGGTCTGAAAAGTTACAACACTTTGCCACCTGAACTCTTAGTAGGGACGCTACTGTGCATACCCAAGGTCTCAAACTATTGGAATCCTAACAACTTCTCTGAGAAAGTATAAATAAAACACAACAAAAGTCATCTGGCAAGTTCACGAATGCTTGCATTAGTTTAATCAGATCCCTGGCTTATGACAAGTTAAGAGCCAGACTCAACGCAGAGGAAGGAGTAAGCCCCCATCCAGTGAACAAGTCATCCAAAATCTTTCTTTACAGCCTGTTTTTCAGCGGGTCTCATTAGAGGAGCTGAGAAGAAATTAATTTCTCTCCCAGAGCAAGTCATTATTCAGATACGGCAGTAATGGCGATGATGTTTTGGCAACACGTCCAGCTCCTCAGAGCCCTTCGTAAAAGTTAGGAGCGGAGAGAGCCGTGTTTGTGCTCTCCGGCTATCTGCAAAGCGCAGCGAGGATGTAACGGCCGCATACGGTGTTGGTCAGAGAAGGCTAAACTCAAGTGGGGCCTTTTCATTGCCTGCCAAAATACAGCAGCCTTGAAACGTTCCTGTAGGAAAAGGCCGGTTTTGAAGTGTCTCTCTGAATCCCCCTGTTCCAGCTGCTTCTCAGGCTCATGGCTTCAAACTGCAATCCAGCTGCTGGTATTTTCATTCCAATTAAGTTCTGAGTGTTTTTTAAACAAAATATTTTCATAGAGCGACTATTAAGAGATTTCATCATGATCTGATTTCAAACAACAAATGCTGACTGAATTGCAGAGACCGAGTCCGAGAGATGAAGAAACGTGTGTTTGGAGATTATAAAAACGCTAATAGGATTTGACTTGGCAAGCAGAAGCCTGAGAGCTCAATTTGACTCAAGAGATGCCAAAGTATTGAGGGCTGTGGTAAACAGTAACCCAGACCTCCTCTGTAAGCTGTCCATTAATAAGGGACCTGAGGGACACATTATAAAATTAACAATTGGAAAATTTAAAACAAATCCAAAATCCAGCAGAGTGCGTGCAGTGTCCAGGCTATACGGTCAATGCAGTAGCTGTCTTTAGAATATCGTACTGCAGAGGCACTGGAACTGGTTATTTGCTCTAAAACAAAATGGAGATTCGTTATTTAGGAGGTGAAGTGGCAGCCCAGTGAGGCCAGGATGAAAGCCGCTTGCTCCTGTAGCCAGGAGTGTTGATGTGGGTCAGGCACGTGTGGCCTGGGGGGCTTTAACAAGGATGAGGGTCCCTTTTGGGGGAAAAGCAAATGTGGGAGAACACAACTTCCACCCCCGTCAGCTGCTTCTTCCCCTGATACTGCCGCTGTAGGCAGAGAAGCGGTGGGTGGTTGGTGCTGCACCAGGGAGCAGAGGAGGTCTTCACAGAGAGATGAACCTTATGAGCAACGTTCCTCTCAAGGGCTTGGTTTTGGAGTCACGGTGCCTTTCTCCAAAGCCTCCCAGCAGCCCTTCTGGAGACAGCAAACAGCAGCTAACTGTTCCAGGCACTGAGCACCCGTAGCAGCAAGCTGTCGGTCTCAGTGGTCCAAAAATCTGATCCAGAATTGCAACCAGTAAACTTTCTGTCACAGCAAATTTAGGATACATCATATGTGAATGCTTACCATATCACACCAGCTACAAGATTCCAGAGAAACCAACACTTTTCTATTAATTATGGGAAATGAAAATTGCTGCAGTGGGGCGACTCCTTTCTGTAACTCCTGACTGCCTGATTATGAGCGGCAACGGCTTCAAACTGCAAGAGGGGAGATTTAGATTGGATGTCAGGAAGAAATTTTTCGCTCTGAGGGTGGTGAGCCCCTGGCCCAGGTCGCCCGGAGAAGCTGTGGCTGCCCCATCCCTGGAGGGGTTCAAGGCCAGGCTGGACGGGGCTTGGAGCAACCTGGTCTGGTGGGAGGTGTCCCTGCCCAGGGCAGTGGGTGGAACCAGATGGTCTTTAAGGTCCCTTCCAACCCAAACCATTCTGTGATTCTATGATCTTCTGCACAGCTGGGGCACCATGTTTCTGGTGGGTGGCTGCATGTTTAAAAGCAGTCAACACATTCCTTTCATCCGGACCTTCTCCGTAACTACTCATTATCACGAAATGGCCAAGTACGTGGGGGATAAGCACACAGTGATAATTTCCTACAGACTCACGACCCCAGCATTTGAAATGCTCACAGCTACCTAGATGTCTATGGCCATTCCACCATTAGAAGAAAGTTACTAGTGCGCGATGCTCATTTTCCAAAACGGTGTGCTAAAAGCCAAGAATTGCACCCTTCAAATATCCTTTGCCTTTCGAAGAACGGCATGAAGTGGGGATTTAGAGATGGAGACAACTTCCTCACCACGTTGCTCTGGCACCATAAGAAACTTTATCATGTGGCTACTGGCAAAAGGCCTACTTTTAATGGCATCAGATGTACCTGGATTGTGCTGAGAGAGATCCTTGTTACTTTTTTGTGGTACTGGATCCATAGCAGATTCAAAACAGAAATTCAGATGAAGATGGGATTGTAATGAAAACTAAACAAAATGACTACTGGCCTTCATCGACAAACACAGAATTAGGTGCCAGAAACACCAGAAGTGACATAACTCGCAGATTAAGCGAAAAGACAAAGGCTTATTTTTTTAGAACTTTGTTTGTTTATTTCTGCAAAAGTTAAGTCCCATCTTCTTTCCTTGTCGGAAAACTGACAGGTTTTTTCCATTGGGTTAAAAAGCTCTTGGGACATCCCTCCCCCAGTGTGTATTGGAAGATATTCTTGATCTCCTATATAGGAATCAACTCACTATGCGGCCTGCATAAGGAGCACAGGCACTAATCTCTGAGTATCTTCCCCTTTTCACGCCATACGAACAGCATATACTAATTTACACCTGCTTCTAGCTGCAACAGGTACAACAACAATATCGACGCTGCATTTCTAATGTGAATAACCTCCAGGAATACGAAGCATTTGTTCTCAAAGGATATACAACGAAAAATGAAACCTCAAAATATTTTGGACTCGCTACATGAATTTCAGCTGCTTTGAGGAAAAAAAGAATTGCATTCCATAGCAAATAAATAAACAAATAAATAAGCTACTTCTGCTTGATGGTAGTTTTCTGGAAGTCAGTTGCTGGGGTATGGGTGTATATAGAAACACTGCAGGCATTAAGAACACAAAAACTACTTAAGAAAGTGTTTAAGATCCAGCATGCGACTTCGCCACGTTTGCATCGTATCTTTGCTATTAATTAATGAAGTGGGAATGTTCCCCCCGACCGGGAACATACCGTTCGTGACTGCTGCGCCACTCCGAGGGAAAGCAGACACTGCGGCTGCAGAAACCATACAGACTTAGTGACTTACCGCTTCCTCACCTGATGCTCCTTTCACCCCCACTCCTACCCTAGGTTCTTGTCTCCCTCTTGACTCTTTATTTCTTAAAAAATACCTTTAGACCTTTGGAGGTGTGCTTTGAGAGACTGAATATACCCTGGAAAAACCACCATCCTTTCTTTGTTTTCACTCCACACTTCTCAAAGCCCCAACTCTAATTACGTTTGAAAAGGGTTTCACGAGGAGTATCTGGAAACTTCAGCTGAACTGATTGATTGTGTTTAATTGCATTTTGGTTTCATCAACGCAGCACCATAAATCTACCGCTTGTCAAACAGAGGCCGTTGATTAATGGAGCAACGGCTGTCTGTAGTCGAGTTACAAAGAAATCTCAACAAAATATGAAAGTCTTTGAGGATGTATGTTTTTTAACTACCGATGTGGCGTGCGCTCTGGCCTGTGGGTGCGAGGGCAGGAGGCGGAGGAGGCTCCAGCAAGAAAGAGGACGAACGCGGCGCTCGGAAAGGCAAGGGACTGCTGCCCCTTCGCTTCTCCTCTGCCTGCAAGGAGCGAAGCAAAGCCTAAAGAAAAAACCGCAGCAGATTTTCCCTCCTCGTTTATTGCAACACCAAGAATAAAGGGAGCTCAGCACACATACTACGCAACTGCGAAGCCAGCTTACATACGTGGAAAAATAGAGATTACAAGATCCAAGTGATATCCTTCGTATTTAGGGCAGCCGGTATCGGAAGAGAGACCAGGCGTGAAATTCTGTGGTGATTTTAAGGCTTGTTGGAACCATCCTGAATGTAACTGTTGTTTCCGAACTATTAAGTCAGATGAGGATCCACAGGGTATTTGTGAACAATGAAGCAAAAAGTCAAATGAGGAGCATGCAAATCACTGCCAAATTCTAAGGGGAAAAAAAAAACCAAAACACTTTTAACTCACAATAAAAACATTTCTCCTTCAGAATTTTTATCTGGTTAGTAACATTTTTATTGACTTCTCCAGAACCCTTTCACAATGACGTCTGTTACGTGACTACTTAATATTTATATGGCATTAGCTTCATGATTTAGCAACTTGTAGGGCTGAATCTACGAAAATTCTTGTTCAGGTTTAGTTTATATACATAATTAGAAATAAATACAATATTTTTACTGAAAAATACCAAAAAAAGGCTGCTGAACATTAAAAAACAATCACACTTCATTGACCAACTGATAAATAAATATTACATCTCCTCTGACATGAGTGAAGTCTTGGATTACATCAGCTGAAGAAGTCCACCATTTGTTATAACAGCTGTCAGGGAACAAGTCTTGGAAATTTTAAATGAGAGGGAAAATATGAATTTAGAAAAATACATAGGCGAATTTTTATTACTTACAATTGCCTAGCAGAAACCCTTGGTTGTTTTTCTTTTTTCCCAAATCTGCGACCTGAAAAACGCAAATACTTTTTTAAAAAAAATCTTATTTATAAGTAAATGAAATATAGCCAAGGAAACCGGTAAGAAGAGGGACCATTCACGAAAGAAAATGCTCCAGAAAAGCTGGATGTACCAGGCGAGTTACGCGCTGGCAGTTTCGTTTCAACCCCGTTGGCAGCTCCACAGGAGACGCGCACACAGGCATTCGGGTTGGCGGCTTCCTGGGGCTGATGAGGAGAAAATGAGCAGTTTCATAAGGAAACACTTTGAATTCAGAGCCAGTGCCAACGGCGCAAGTTTTCTTCTCTCTCCTCCCTTCTCGCAGCGTATGGCTCGCTTGCGGCAGACCATCGCTCTCCCGTCAGCTGTAGGCCTCTGCGGGCATCTTCTGCACCACCGGTACAAAGGTTGCACCAAAAAGGTCCCTCATCTCCGAACTAATTTTGCACCAGCAGAAACTGCAAACGGTGGGCTCTGTCCCATCCTCTCCAAAACCAGCTGGTGGAGCAAAGAACAAAGGCGTCCTTCTGCCACAGTGCTTTATGGCTCTCCTCAGGAAACCTCACTGCAGGCCAGCTGCAGGTACGCGTGGTCAGAGTTTCCTCAGGAGCACTGGCATCAACCTTTCATGGTGGCAAACGCTTCTCAAGTGCTCTTGGCACTTAGGACTTAACACGGAACGCCTGAAATTCAGGCATGATGTAAGAAGATGCAACTCCGTTTTCCCCAGTGGCGTCACACCCAGTCTTTCCAGACCTGGATGTAGCTTGCTCTTCTGAATACCCAAACCGTCATCCCCGTGGCACATCCCTCACTTACTGAACTTAACAATACAGCAGTACTCAGCCGTCAGTTTGTGCATCTCTGTGGCAACAAACTTTTGGAAAAGAAAGTGCTGTACGCTGCTGAATAGCCCTGAAGAAAATTACAGCTGTGTCAGGGAAACGCGTCTAGACAAAATATTGCACCTTGGCTACCTTCTCTGAGATATCTTTAAAACAGTCCTTGACTGTATTGATCTTTTTTCCATAAATTGTAATTCACTTTGGTTCCAGTATAATGGGCCATAGATTTCTCCAGACAGCAGTGACACCAGGGCTTTCGTGTGCTGCCCTATTTCTCCACTCTCTCCTTATTGCCTCAGACCATTCAAAGGCACGATGCCATTGCAGAAGAGAGGAGTTGCTCCTCTGCCACAAGGAAATATTGGTCCTCCCTGGAAATCCTTCGAGGCTTTGGAAAAGCTTGCCCAGACATTCACTATTTCAGGGGAGATAACCTGGTCGCAGCACATGGTGCTGGTCAGTGGAAATGGTACCAGGCTCCTCACAAACCCTCCTGAGATATACTGGCTCCAGACCATGCTCACAGTGCTCTGGTTTTAGGGACCGATAGATGGTGCATCAGAAAAAAGCCTGTCAAAACAACACTGATAGGTGCTCTGAGCAATATAAACATCATTGATACTTAGAAGCATATTCCTCAAGAAATTCTGGTACTTGGAGAAAAACGCAGCAGCAGCCCAAACTGGAAATAAAACATTTTAAAAGTGCAATTATTTGCAGTGCATGTGTGTCACTTCGAGTTAGTCGAACCATTCTGTTTTGATAAAATCAAAATACTCAATTCTTACTTTGACTTTATATATTATTGTCTACTACTAAATAGTTGCAACACAAAATGACTTCATTTCCTTATGACAAGATGACTCTGATACGGTCATGTCATCCTGATAAGGTCAAAATACTTTATCTTCTGCAAGACACTCATGCTTCAGAAAGCCTTTGACGAAACAGTGTTTTCCACTGCATAGCAACTCAATCAGAAAATTTTTGGCCAGCTGTGATAATCAGCAGCAAGCCAGGACTTGACTTTTAAAATCCAAATGACTTAATAGAGAGGGATCTCTCCTGCTAAATGCATCGGTTACTGATTTTACTGAACAATACGTCCCACTGACAACCGCAACATGAGCCAGCGCAGCTTTCCAGAACTCCTCTGTGGACCTGGGTTACCTTTGGCCGATAACGCAGATTTACAAAATCACAGAAAAGTTTCAGCTGGAAGGGACGCCGGAGATCATCTTGGCCAACCTTGTGTTGAAAGCAGGGTCTGAGATCAGGCTATCCACGGCCCTGCCAAGCCAAGCCTTGAATATCGACGGCCAGGGCAGATTCCACTGCTTCTCTAGGCAGCTTATCCCGGTGTCCAAGCGGTCTCAGAGCGAAGAAGTTGTTTCTAAAATCCAGACAGAAATACCCTGAAGCAACTGGTGCCTCTTGCCCCTTGTTCCGTCTCCGTGCACCCTTGTGAAGAGAATGACTGCCTCCATCCTTTGGGAGTTTTATGGAAAATCTGGTTAACAGGAGTTACGCAGAGGTAAAGGGGGATAAAAAAGACGACTTGCTCCACAGAATCTGCTGCATTTAAGCTGCTTGTAACATTCAGGACTCACAGCGACAAAAGCTCAGAAGTACACAGCCGTATTTACAGGTGCAGAAGGAGTGACAGTGTTTCCAAGCACAAGTTGTTGGAGGTAACTTATGCTTCATCACAACAAACTCATTACATTTACTGTGGAAAAATCAATGAAATATTTTTCTAATAATTAGATCAAACTATGCAGATACAGAACTTCCTGATTACAGAATGGACAGATGACCTTTCAAAACCAGGTGTTGGTTGGCTTTTTTTTTCCCCTTCTATGAATAGCAACTTTTTTGCCTCAGTTTTTCCCTCAGGCATGTTAGGCTACTTAAAAAAATCCAAATGAAACTAAAGCATATGAAGGTTTCTGTAAGGTTTGCTGAAGGACTTGTCTTCTAACAGTTCTTTACCTTCCCTTAACAATAACCATCAGACACCAAATCGAGCAGCCACACTCTGCACATACTTGAAATTTCCTGGACTACGGAAAGTCTCCCGAACTTGCCCTTCAGGATCTGCACGACACGAGCTTGGCCACCACAGACGTGGAGGAGAGGAGGAAACGTTACCACCAGCTCACCTGACTGCTGGTTTTGCTCACTGTTCAGCCCCAGCAGATCACGTTTGCTCCAGCTGGGGAAGGTCAATGGCACCCATCGGTACGCTGCTCCTACCACCGCTTACTTCCACCACCCGAAAGGCACGGCTTTCCACCTAGCCAGGATGGGTCTGGCTCCACCTTTCAGCCACTGGATCTAGAGCTTTTATGGAAGAGACCTTTATCACTAAAACAGTATTTTACTCTAAGAGCAGCTTATATACCCTTATCAAGGCAGCTCTCAACCTTCTCTTGGATTTATTAATTACCTTGAGATCGCTGAATCTTTCACTAAAAAGACCGTCTCCAGACCTCAGGTTTTTTTAGTGCTTTTCTCAATGTCCTTTCAATGGATAGACATAAAAATTACTAGATTTTTTACAAAGATGTGCTCATTTTACTTGCGGAGATAAAACCATACTTATTCGTCTTTTAACAAATTTGAAACTCAGAAGACAGTTCAACTCTTGCTTTTGTAAAAGCAGAACAAAACAGATACTGATATCAAACCAACAGGAACAGTGACAGAATAGAATCGATCTTTCTTCTCTGATGTATGTAGCCCATGCTACTTGTTATATTACAGTAAAAAAAGTGAAACAAAACCAAAACAGGAAATGTGAACTTCTTTAGTTACTTGAGCCATAATAAATTTGGGTTCTATATCCATATGTTCTCATACATTACACAAAGTTGATTTGGATCCATACTTAAAGGAGAGACAAGAAACAATTACATGCTGCAGGAAACTGATTATCCACAGAACTTAATCCTCATTATCCACATCAATATAAATTCATTTCCTGACATAATGCTGCTCTTCATTATCGCTCCTGTTATTAATGGAAACTTGATTTTTAGATGAGATACACAGCAATCCAAATTCCTAACCCCTTCTTCTCATGAAAGAGCCAAAGGTAGGCACGGCAATAAAGAATACGTCCCCTTCAGACAAATTTCAGTGCTGGGTTTTATGTTCTGCTGCCCCATCTCCTCTTGCAACTCCACACGCAGAGGATGTTCTGCCTCTCCCCCAGAAACTGAGTTTGTGAACTTGTGGTCTGTCTCCAAGGTGCAGATCTCAGTCTTTGAGAGCCAAAATAAAAATGAACAAAGGGAAAGCAAATAAACTATTTTAAACAGAACAAAGTTAACCAAATCTGTTTACATTATTTAATAGCTCCTTTCCATCATGTTTCTGGTTGTTTGCGTACTTTTCTTTTAAAAAGGTACCAAAGTAGATGCTTTTAAATTCATTTCAACACAAGCAGAGCAAGATTCAAGATCTTCTGATACCCCTTAAGAGAATCTTAAAACCAGACGCCTGTAATTAAGAATACTGTGGTTTCTGTCAGACAGTAGCTACCATTGCTGCTAATAGTAGTAGATGTCGTGGGGAAAGGGAATTGTTATTTTTTGGTAGAGCCAGTGGGAATTTTTCAATCAGATAATTCTTAGTTGGAAAACAACAGTTTTTAAGAGCCTTTTTTTTTTTTAGAAAGTTTCTTGGGATTGGAACGGGCTTTCTGGTCAAAGTAGAAAGAGACGAAAAGAAACCAAAGAATAGTCTGGTGTCTGCAGCACTTTTACAGCATGTGGTGAAGATCAGGTTCAAGAACCCTTTTCTGGCTAACCTGCAACAGTAATGTGACCATAAAGTTCCCATTTCTGTCTCAAGCACTAGCTATTTTGGTGCATCTTCCTTATGTTTCAAAAGAAGCTTTTATTGTCTTTCCATGATGACTGTCTTTCCATCTGTTACGGCTTTTTTTAAATCTCCTATACAAATGGTCCTCCAGCCTCTCTAGTATGAATGAAAAACCTCATTAATTAAAGAATACAGCCTGACTAAATAAAAAAAGACTGTATTTTACGTCTACACTATGAACACTTCAAACCATTTTCCGGCAAACAGTGTCCCACCCCACAAACACCAAAGATGGTACCTATGTTTACTCAAATAACCCACATAATTCATCAGCAGGCATTTTATAAGAGAGAGGCAAAAGTATAATTCCTGAAAGAATTGCTTTGTAATATAGGATCTACGATAAGGTCAAAAGGAAGCGTTTCTGGACGTGTTCCATCACTTGATGTTCAGGAAACCATTTTGTATGACACAAAGGATTAGGAAAAATAAGCTGCATGACATTTATTTTGTAATTTTAACATTAATATCTGTAGAAACATTTTATTGTCAGTACAAAAGTTAACAGATTTCAATACTTCTTTTGCCCAATTTAAAAAACAAAAAAAAAAACAACCCAAAAAACAACCACCACATAAAACAGTGTAATTTGCATTCATATTGCATGGCCATATCAGTGTGAGCGTTCTGAAAGTAAAAACACAAGACTTCCGCAAAAAGATACAAACAACAGTGATATTTTAGCCGAGGCCAGTGCTATACCTACTGTTATGGAATGGATTAGAAGGAAATACTGGAGTCAGCATGAATTAATCCTTTAAAAAGATGCTGATATTCCTATGGCAAATTGTCATTATAAACAACTTCTCTCTTTTTAACTTAAATTACAATAGAGGAATAGTCTAAGAGGCAAAAGATCCAGGCCAAAGATCTGGAACCCATTATCCAACTCGGGGAAGAGAACTGTAGTTAATTTGATGCATGTGCAACTCAGGGTAGAAGCTCAGCTCCTTTTAGAGCAGTACGTTCTGCTGCGGTTATAGACAAAGTAATGTCTTTCCTTACTTCAGGAACCTTCTTTGATAAAGTGGAATGATCCTGCTTTTTGTCCATGGGAAACACCGCTGAAGAGGTAAATGGTTAAAGTGACAGCTATTGAGAATAAAAGACTTTCTTGTTAAAGGATTTGGTTTCGATAAGAATAATCAACTGACACTGCAGTTTTCAACACAAATAAATCAAAAGTTTAATTCCCCAAAATTAGTTATATACTGTAAATATTTCTTTTTTTAAAGATCTGAAAACTAGTAAAGTCTGAGCAATATATCTACTAGTTCTCTGTGCTGCCTGCATAGAAATGCCATTTAAATTACAAAAACACAACAACCCTATAAACGATTAACTGTTTTGTACATTACCAATTAGTTAATAAATTAATGATATACCATTTTCCCTGAAAGCAAAGTATTTTCCACCTTTGGATGGTGAAAATTAAGAAATTCTGTGTAAGAACAGCATTTAGCAAATAGCTGTTAAAAAAGAGACTAATTTGCTAGGTGGATTGGGACATCCATTTTTAAATCAATACAAAAAATAATTCATTGTAAATATATATAATATATATTTATACATATTTTGAATATATTTACATACATCCAGCACCTATATACTGCATTTGTGCTCTGTAAGTGTGTGCCAACATATATTTTCTCCAAATATTACAAAATAAACAAGAAAGGCAGACCCAGAGCTTGCCTCAAGTCCAACTGGTCCATTGTACAAACAAAGTCTGGTGCAGCTTGCAGGAAGCCAGAAAATTCATAGCGATGGGTATCTAGACACAGCTCATAAACATTCTTCTTTGTTGGGAATATTTAGAAGTTGCAAATTATGAGACTCTTTATGTACGTTCTGACTGCTTTCCTCCAAGTTTTCCTTTTTTTTTTTTCTTTTCTCTTTTTTTTTTTTTTTCCATATTTCATATGTACAAGCAGAAACACTAAGGTCCTGGAGAAAAGATTTTGTTTTGTATACGGTAGGTAGCTTGATGTTCTTGTCTCTTTATTCCTCTGGCTGATTTCTTTTCATGTTTTAACACTTCCATTCATGTGTTGGTACTTGGGAAGACACGGTTCATAAGGCATTGGATCGGGAGAAAAAACAGAGTCATCGCCTGAAGAACACGAACTCCTCGTGTCAGGGTAACTAGGTGAATACTGTTCGAGAGGTCCACTGAGGTCCAGATACTCCTGTGACAAAAGAAATACATTGCATTGTTGGAGAGTGAGTAAAACTGACAATAACACATTACCACTGCTCTGATCTGGCATGATTATATCGTGGGTTTAAAAATGACACTCATTCCCGTAACGCAATTCCATTCAAAACTGCCTGTTGCTTAAATAGCTCATAAAACAAGGGGCTTGAATAGAGAAAGAAAAACCAAACCAATAACACGGCACTTTTGTGACGTCCAACATCACCAGCATTCGCCGCGTCAGTGGAAATAAACATGCCAACCACATCAAAAGAGGGCTTTTCACTTGCAATGATAAAAACGAAATTTCATCCTAAATAGAACCATTTTTCTTTAGCACATGGTAATGATTTGGAGAGGGAAAGATACTTCCAACTTTATATTCCTTTGGTCACTCTGAATATCTGTTTTACATTTTGTGATATTAAATTTGTGTTTAAACATGCAGTGGCTTACGTGCAAAAAAGAACTGAAAGGAAAACAAAATGAAATCCACTGGATTTGAGCTTTTACACTACACATTCGTGTGTGTGTGTGTGTGTGAATGTGTGTCCCAGAGTAGCCATGACCAAAGCAGTCATTAAAAAAGGAAATAATATCTGCTGAATCCAAGTTTTGGGTTAAGGCTCTTTTGCTAGAAACAACAGTTTTGGCAGGAGAATAAAGTTATTTTTCCCCTTGAAATGTTCCTTCTCTTTCAACTTCTAAAGGCAGCTGCATTCATTTAAATGCAATCTCTTCATTTGCTAAACCACAAGTATGATAGTACTGACGAGACAAGTCTTCCACCTCAGTCACTATTCTATGCTGCTGTGCTTAGGTTTGGGGTAATTTAGTTCTTCGGTTAACATATTTTTTTTAAGTCAGAAATTTTATCATTACCATATAATAGTTAAAAAATGGTCAACATTTTAAAAGAGGGGGGAATGTAAGTTTTAAAATGCTGGCAAATACAGCAGGCAGCAGGAGAAGGCAGTTTGGATCTATGATTATCGCCTGTCTCGCTGCCTGGGCTTTTAAAAGAGCCACGAGGACAATTTTGTCCCTTATTTACATATTAGCAAACCAGTTCTATGTGACCAGAAATTCTAGGCAGACAGAAGAAGAAAGCAGTCCGGTATTTGAAGAAACTGGGCTTTCTCATGGGATATCAGGCACGGCTCATCGTATCAAAAGGCTCGATACAATTCAGTTATGAGTTCTGTATTGAAGGTGGGATCCTTATCCCCTCTCCAGCCTCCTGGTCCCGTGTCGAGGGCCAGAGGCACAGAAAGGGACATAAGAGGTTTCCAGTATCAGGACGGTTGTTGCGGCAGGGGAGGTTTAGATTAGATATTAGGAAGAATGACTTTACTGAAAGAGTGGTCAGGCACTGAACAGCCTGCCCAGGGAGGTGGTGGAGTCACCATCCCTAGAGGTGTTTAAGAAACGTCTAGATGTGGCACTTCAGGGCATGCTCTAGTGGCAGAGATTGTAGGGGTTTGGATGGACTCGATGATCTCAAAGGTCCTTTCCAACCATGAAGATTCTATGGTTCCTGGTAGTGATATAATGACACAGCCATGTGCCACTCTTGGTGACTTCTGCTCATGTGGATTGGAGAAACATTGCATGCTGCTCTGGGAAACTGGGGAAATAGGGTCTTTTGGGGGGGGAAAAAAAACAACCAAAAAAACCCCAAAACACAGAACACCAACAAAAATAAACCCCAACCAATAGGTTGTGATCTTCAGCACGGAGAAGAGCAAGACATGACCATTTAAGCAGAAATAATTACTTGCACAAATGCAGAAGAAGGTATTATTGGCTGCAATTTTTTGAGTTGTTGGGTAAACCAGGGTGACCCTGTATCAAACAGTCTCATTCTGCAGGGAAAGGGCCGCTGCGCAGAGGATAAGCAGAAATATTGTCAGATTGATGCCTGAATGACCTGCGCTTCAGGAAAACTGACAGATTACACAAAATCAGAGGTCTCAAAAGCTATGGAGGAAAATGGGACACACTGGAGTTCTCAGGAGACACTGAGTGAGAACATGACGAGTTTTCAGGAACATACAATGTGCTGCAAAGACAAGTGAAATAATTTGCTTGCTTTGTCCAGGGTAAATAGGACAAAAGCATTATCTTATGTTGAAAGATTATAGAGATTAGGAAAAACTTTCCAGAAGTAAGGCTAATGAAACAAAGCAACAGACTGTCGAGGGGCGATGGGGAAATACAGCAGTGGAGATCTCTAAGGACAAGCTACATAAACATCTGTCAGGAACGACAAACGTATAGTGGATCCTGCCGTAGGCCGATCAGACGGACTGGATGTGTTCCTGAGCTTTTTCCAGCCGTTTTTCCTATGATTCTAGTCTAAAGAAATTTACATAATCTTAAAGGCCTTTTCAGGTTACCTTTGAGATCATTCCAGGTCCATGAGCAGTACAGAACTGGGAAGGCAAGATGGTTAAACACACACACAAAAAAGAAAGCAACATCCTTTCCCAGGCTCAGAATCGCAGCCCAGAACCCCGCTCTTGAACTCGCAAACGCGTATCCAGTCCAAGCCACCCAGCACTCCGCCGTGGCAGCCAGCCCACCTCCAACCGGTCTTGTGAAATCATATATAAATTAGGCAGGAAAAGATGCAGTCAGGGCTGGACGAGGGGAAAATGGTAACGGTACGCAGAGCCGTGACACCGACTCCGTAGGGAGCGCGTATTCCCGCCCCATCTCTGAAGGCACCACTTTTTAGACTAAGCCTTAAAACCAGAATCCAGAAAATTTATAGCTGCTACTGAAGCCAAAGAATCTTTTTCAACAGGCTCTACTGAGCACATGACGATCACAAAAAACGGCAACTCTTTACGCAGGTTCTCCTGCCGCCTCTACTGCGCACAGCCTTTCCTAATGCTGCTTCATAATCCATTCTTTATTTCTCCGACACTTTTGAAAAATTAGAAAGTAGTGTTGAGGACCAATATAACGCGATCCAAATCTTTTTTTTCTACCTTCCCCCTCTCCCCCCCCCGGCCCTTATAAAGAAGTGCTATAATTATAGTAAATACGGAAAATTTATTTTGAAATGGTCAAAACAAGTTGTTGAAACTTTTCGCTGCAAGGGTTTTGTTCTTTTTTTCCCCCCTCCCATTATACATGTATTTTCTCAGACATGATAGGAATTTGTAAAATATTTCTGTGACACCAAGCGTTTTCTCTCAAAAGAAGTTTCCACCAAAAGAACCAACATTTCCATCACTTGTGATCTTCCTCAAAGGTGCATGTGATTCAGCGATAAGAGAACCGATCCCTGTGTGAATACCCTAATCAGTGTGTTCCTTGCTAAAACTAATAATATCTCAGACCTCTAAAAGAATGCACTTCAAATAAAGCCTTTTGCATTCACATATCCCAACCTGAAGCAGTGTTAGGCAGGACCTTTGGATAATTGGATGGCTGTTTGCATGTTCCCCGTGGGTCCTCGTTCCCTCCACAGAGAGCTATTTCAGTGAACCTAATTCACTCTCAGACATATAATCTGAAATCTGCCATTGACGATTTCTCCTCTTCTGACCTAGATATCATGGCTGGGAATCAAACCGAGTCGATAAATGAAGAACACCACGAATCTCTCCTTCACACGAAACTCATGTTGAAACATAAACATTGCCTCTCAACCTGCCACGTGTAGTCCCTTGATACCGCTATGCTAAAACCATCAAAAGATGCAATGAGAAATAAACAAAAACACTTTAAAGATGTGTTTCTGTTTAGTTACAGAAATGGCAAGAAAGCAAGGATTTCACAGGATACATAGTTTAGCTGCGTGTAACCTCAGAGGACAACAACAAACAGAACAAGAAGAGAACTTGAGCAGGATTTCACAGCTGAATAAATTCCATCTGTCTCCTGAACCAGTTGTCCCGATCAGCAGCTTATGGAGGGAAACAATTTACCTACCTCATTAGTTGTGAGAGTGAGAATCCGATCCAAGTCTTCTACCAACTGTTTAAAAGTCGGTCTCTGTGAAGGCACAGCATGCCAGCAATCTCTCATCATCATATAGCTGCAAGAAATACACATTTTCTTGGCTTAATTAAAATCACGCGTCCTTCTCGCAAACCTTTTCATACACAATGTTCTTCATCACAAGCAAAGCAGCGAGCACCCACAGCCCTACACACGGACCACTGACTTTACCCAAATTGTGCAATTCTCCCTTCAAAGGTGAACTTCTCCTCCTGGATCTCTCTTGCCCAGCGTCTAAATTACCTTTTTGTGGACCCAGTTCTGTAGCCTTCTGTCCCAGGAATGTCAATGGCATTAAATTACACGTGCTTAAATATTTTTGCATGTTAGGGATTGCAGTCTTTGTGAAGTGAAGAAATTAAAATGGGACAAAAAATTAAAAATAGTAAAGAGTTACAATGAAGTATCAGAAAGGGAAAACCCTCTCCCCTCCTCACCAGGAGATAATGCTGTGCTAATGCAGAAGTTACCGGCTGTATTTTGTTGTGTACAAAACCAGCCTGATGTACCTTACATGTAATTAGTGGTATGTCTGTCATTTAGGAATTTTCATGTTAATGAAATCAAAATAAAAAAACTATGGGTGTAAAAACACTGACGAAGACTGGCTTGTAGATGATCTCTTCTTTTTTCCATGGGATCACAGCAGGACGTGTAAAGGAGTATCCTCTGCCAAACACTTCCTGAAGACCTTTTCATACCCTTTCTTTACATATCTATACGCACACGTATATCCACGATTTTTAGACTCAAGCAATTCTAGAAAATGTTTGATTCTGCTGGGGGTAGCATTAACCACGTGAATTCAGTACAGTTTGTGCCCTTCCAGCCTGGCAAATAAGGGTCCTTACAGTTCATTGGTGCAGTTGGCAGGTTTATCCATTCGGTGCCCTTCTTTAAGCAGCTTAAAAAGTTCCTCCACTGGGATTCCTGGGTAAGGCGATCCTCCTAACGTGAAGATCTCCCACATTAACACACCAAATGACCAACTACAAAGCAAAGAGAAAACTCCATTAGAAGATCTGCCTTACTGCTGAAAACAGAGATGTGTCTGCGGCAGATGCAATGATCGCAAATCATTGCATAAAGGGGGCCTACAGGAAGGATGGGGAGGACTCTTGATCAGGGAGTGTAATGATAGGACACGGGGTAACGGCCTCAAACTGAAGGAAGGGAGATTTAGACTGGATGTCAGGAAGAAATTCTTTCCTGCGAGGGTGGTGAGCCCCTGGCCCAGGTTGCCCAGAGAAGCTGTGGCTGCCCCATCCCTGGAGGGGTTCAAGGCCAGGCTGGACGGGGCTTGGAGCAACCTGGTCTGGTGGGAGGTGTCCCTGCCCAGGGCAGGGGGGTGGAATGAGATGATCTTTAAGGTCCCTTCCAACCCGAACCATTCCGTGATTCTGTGAAATCCCTCTTAGGAGATGCTTAAACCAGCATCTGCCCAACTCCCACATCAATCTGTGAAGTGCACCAGATGCACGGGCAGCGTATAGAACCAGGACTGAGCTCGGCACGTTCTCGAACACACTCTTTGCCTTTGGCTGGGGTGCTCCGAGGACCCAAGTTTCCAGGGCTACTGCAAAGAACTACGTCTTCACAGCTTAATTATTTATAGAACGCTCACAGCCGAGCTGACAGCAATTATGTGGCAGGGTATTTTGGAAAAAGCAGAAAAAATATTTTGCATGGTTCAGTTCCGCTATTTTTTTTTATTATTATTATTATTATTATTATTATTATTATTATTATTATTATTATTATTATTATTATTATTATTATTATTATTAATTTTTGTTAGGAAATGGAGGAGGACAATTTTAAGCCAGTTTTTCCTGCCTGCTTGCCACCTCCTCCAGAGCCTGCCTCATCACGTCTTGTTAGCAACCCAGGGCTCTTTGGCAGGCGGCTTTGCCAGGTGAGCAACAGCACGCAGCCTGCCCTGGCTCCCAAGCCTCCCTGCAGCTCTCCGAGCTTCATAGCAGTGTATTTTAGTAAACTGTTTGCACAAACTTACAATAATATTGTCTTTAAGCCACCTTCAAAGCCACCACGGGGCCAAGAGCCTCCAAGCTCCAGCGCCGAAACCCTCGTGCCCCGTGGCTGCTGAGGAGCTCGGCCTGACTTTCAGTCCTGAACCAGCGAAGCAGTTTACTTCACATTCGCTTAAATATTTCGCCGAGATGTTATTTGAAAACGAAAGTTTGATCCACCCTTAACCTACGTATATAGCTTCCTTTTTAAATAATGTAAAGATTGCAGGAAAAACCTCAGTAAATGTTTTTCTTAAGGAGAGAGCGGCTCGGGAAGCACACCCAGGTTAAAGAATGAGGAGACACCTCTGATTTTCTCCACCCTGCCCTTTTTCTTTTTAACCCTGCACTGACACGCATAACCTTTTACACCTGTGCTGGGAAGCATCCAGCCCTTTACAGTTAACAGCTTCTCTCGGAGAAATAAAAACCATAAGATATTCATCTGCACTGCATAAAATATACACGTCTGCTTCAAGCGGGATGCACGCGAGGGCCTAGGAAACTGTAATGGGAAGCAGGATAAATCCTGAGCAGTTGCATCAGCCAGCAACTCTGCGCACACATTAAAAGATTCTGAAGTGTCAGAGTCCGATGATTTCCTACTACATGTGAAGCACTGCTGGGAAGCAACAACGCTTCTAAAAATCAGAGACAACTTTTCCAGTATACCCAGCCCGTGTTTTATTATACCTAATCTTAGCACTAATTTTTATAAGCAGTTTTCAGGAGCTTCCTTTTCTTTCTCTCGTTTCTCCCTCTCTTTCCATTTTTTTTTTTTTTTTTAAAACCTGAAGGAAGTCCAGAGTATGTCAAAAGCCAAGCAAATTAGATAGACTCTTTGTAGCTGCACATCCGTAAATAAGTTCAAGGGGGGAAACTTCCGCACTGACAGAAGGAGGTTAGCATTTTCCACCTTTCATGTGCTTTGAAGCTGGGCAGATTAGTAACAGAGCACTGGTTAGCAGTCTACCATAAAATCCTCACTTTCTAAGGGCAAGTCCTGTTCCCTCTATTAATACGTGAAACAGAATGAAAACACTTAAAGGTAAAGGACAACAGCAAAATACAGTTAAAAATCCCAAACTTTTTACCAAAATAACCCTCCTTCCCACTCCCTCATAAAAAACCATTCAAATAAGGCCACTTACACATCGCTTTGGTGCGTGTAAACTCTGTCAAACAGAGCTTCTGGAGCCATCCACTTAACTGGAAGCCGTCCCTGGAAGTTTGGAGGGGAAGGGAAGGAAAATTAAGACGGTGGCCATTTACAGGATGATTTCAACACCGATTTTTCTAAGAAGATTAATCAATTCTCAAAGCACAGTCTGCTAACGCAAACCAGCACATAATTTACCTTTAAAATTTACAGGGGAAAAAATAGTAAAATGGGCTAAAGCAGGGAGACCGTTAAGAAAAATGGAAATAAACATTGAAGATAAAATTCAAAGCATTGAGGGCTCCCAGAAAGAAGTTCCCAGACTGCTTGCTAGGAGAACGATAGCATAAGCCGATCAAAATTAAAAAGATCATTCCACTATGGCTCTTCAAAGTCAAAAAAAAACCCAAACCAATCAGTAATCCTCTGAAAAATAGGCCTGCCTGCAAAACTAAACCCAAGAATTTTGTTTTCCTGTTCCACCTTTCGCAGTGACCCAAAGCTCCCGGTCCCAACTGCCTGTTGCTTTGCACACAAAATCTGCTCTGCTCAGAGCCCCGGAATGGCACGATTCAATTCGTGCCTGGGGCTGGATGAGGCTTGGAGCAGCCTGGGCTGGCGGGAGGTGTCCCTGCCCAGGGCAGGGGGGTGGCACTGGATGAGCTTTAAGGTCCCTTCCAACCCAAACCAGTCTGTGATTCTATGATAACTCCTTCCAGTGCTGACATACCCATACCCAGTTACTCTGTCTTCTTGCGATGTTACCGTTAAAATGCCATTAATCACTCAGTGCTTTATTTTCATGGATAAGCCACTTAACATGGTTGTTAATCGTAACCAGTATTTACACAAAATATGAAAGGCTGTAGAACTGAACGAGTTCTACAAAGTCCCCATCAAACCCCGAGGGTGGTTCGTCAGGATCTGAAGGGATCCCCTGAGAAGGAGGCACGAGCTGTTCAAGCCAGGCATCAATAACTCCATCCGAAACATTTTGTCTTCTTGATTTGGTACAGGTTAAACAGCAAAACGGTGACAGAGTGGGGAGTAAAAAAATCCATTTTCTCAACGTCTAGGCCCACTTTGATACTACTGCCATAACCTGTACGGAACAAGGTAAGTACAGGCAAAAGGCACAAAGCTCTATGTGGCGTTACCACACATAACCAGGATTTTTATTGTGGTTATTGCTAGCACTGCTTATACAGTGTTTTTCAACACCCTAGGCTGGAATCAACAGGACTATTTCCACTATTTCAAGTGACTGGAGTCAGGGACACACACAAAACCCCAATTCTTGTATTTTAGCTTTTCTAATAAATCAGAAAATATACAGCCTCTCTGGTTATCTTTTTAACTGTCACTGTAAGTGGGCACAGAAATTCTTGTGTCCTTGATCCCTGTTTTCTATCTGCGATGAAAAGTGAGTGCTCGAGAAGCCCGTTAAGTTTATAATCATAGTTTTGAAGTGAATCATTGCAAGAAATACTTTGTTTCCAGAGGAAAGAACACCATCCACTTACATTAGTAGTCTTTTTATAATAATCTATATTGTTGATGTCTCTGGCTAAACCAAAGTCTGCTATTTTCATGACATTATTTTCAGTTACCAAAACATTTCTTGCAGCCAAGTCTCGATGGATACACTGGAAGGAAAAGAAAAGAAAAAAAATAAAGGAACGCTGAAATAAGCTGCTGTAAAAGTGAAATTATTTCTATGCCATAACAGCCTCTTTTACGGATTTTAATCTAAATCACAAGGTGGGAAAGCCACACATTTACTACAAGCCTGTGAAATATGATTGTCTTAATTACTGCAATCCATCCCCTCAGCTGGTGTTTCCAAGGTGAACAACAGCCCTAAGAAGCCTCTTAGAAAAGCCTGGTTTATTTAAGACTTATATTTTATTAAGGCTGAAAGCTTGGGTGGTGACCCAAACTGTGCCACGCTGTTTGTGATTCACTCTCCGTTACACGCACCCAGGTACAGGGATTGCAGCACTTCCATTACAGATACTCTTAATGAGCGTTTAATTAAGTTGTTTCTCTTAAGCTGTATCACCTCAGCAGAGCTAAAACCTGACAGTCTGGATCAGTGCAACCATTTTTAATATAAAAGATCTTAATATGAGATATATTCACAGTATATAATTTTAAACTAGATGTCTAGGGTGTCTGTATTTACTTAAACCATGAGACTATAATGATTTAATTTATAAAAAAAAAAAATAGAAAAAAAAACCCAAACCAAAACAAACCAACACAATCTGGGCTGGGCTGTTTGCTTTTTAAACGGCTTTGATACTGAAACTAAAAATGTTACCCCCTCGGAGATTTTCTTCCTTCATGTCAGCATTATCCTGAAAACTTGCAACTGATTCTTGACACTGAAAGGACGTTGTGACTGCTCTGGATATTATTCCTGTGTTTGAGCAGCCTTATTAGGGTTGATGGCAGCAGGGGCATGGTAAGAAACATTGCATTTGGAATCCGCCCAGGATATTCTCCTTTTCAAGTTAAATATCCTCCCCCCCCCTCCCCCCCCGCCTTAATTTTGGATTACTCTTTATGTTGTCCTCTTTATTTCAGCATGTGCATAGACATGCTGGACTGAACCACCACAAAAAAACTGTACAACAGCCAATTTCTTTCTTGCATTATAACTTGCCCCAGCAATTTTCTGAGATCTCTTATCCTGCAAGGGCAAAATGAGCCCACAAAGCTTTTGCTCCTCACTGGGTTAGTCATGGGGAACTGCCAGGAAAAACCTGCTCCAGCAACGCCTTCATGTGCGCAGGACCAGACAGCAGCACATGCTCCCAGCATCAAATCAGTCTTCTAATTCGGCATCAGCAAAGCTACGGCAGCAGAAAACACACAGGCCAGCCTTCCTACTTCCCTGTTCTCAAACCCTACCAGAACATCCTCTGAGACAGCAGGAACTCAATTCAGTTGCCCAAACAGAAGTACGCATTGTCATCCGAGATGCCCTGCGATATCCAAGGTACCTTGATAAGACTACCAGAGAGGACACAGGACCTACAGCAGACCCGTGTGCCTTTCCGGAGCGACAGGCTGGGGGTACCACAGGGCATCTCAAATGGCATGTAACATCTCTGAGTGAATGCACCAAATGATTCAGACCCTGGTACCTTCTGTCAGCATATTTCTGCTTTCTCACACCCTACAGTTTTACAACTGAGACTCTTCCCATCTTCAAAATGGTGCCGTTATCGATTTCCATATCTGACAGGTTCCATAGCCTACCCTCTGGCCCTAATGATTTGCTCTCTCTGGGCCAGTCCCTATATCTGCAGTTCCCCTGAGGTTCTTGCAGAGTACTGGAAGGATGGAGGGGATACGTCAACAGAATTTTTAAAAGCATCCCTCCAACTCAGAAACAACATCCCATTTCCAACGTACAGCTGCTTGTAAGGCAAAACCATTTTGTAAAGCAGAAGTAGGCACCCACAAATCTTCTTTACACATTTCTGTTTGACTTTTTTTTTTTTTTTTGGGCTTTTTTGAGGTCTCAGTGAGCGATTTATTGGACTGAAACAACAAGAACGCTGGCCTTCTCACAGCTCCTGCATGATGGAAATACCGTGAGAAGACCAGCTCTCTTATTATTCCAGCTCAACAAATGGATCCCTAAGGGGAAAAGAAGTAGTGAAATACAAACAGAAATGGTGGGATATCTGAAGAACCGGAATGCGCAGTTTTACTATGTGCTGCCTTTGTTTTCCCTCTGCCTTGTGCAATGCCCCACATTCTGTCAAGTTCGGCGCAGCGCTGAACGAGTGTTTTTGCAAAGGAACTGGATCAAGGATGAAACGGTTCTGCCGTGTTGTGCGAGCGCACACACCTTCTTGGCAGCGTCCTGCAACAGCACTTCAGAGCTTCTCCGGCGGACGCTTGTTCTCAAGATTTGCCAATCAAAAGATTTCTTTTTTTTTCCCTTCACAACAGTTCTGTTTTTCTGGGACATGGCTTCGTGCCAGGCAAATGCTTCATTAATCTTAGAAAGAGATATCCTAAGGTGCTTTACCTAATACAATACTCATGCGTGCTCCATTAGGAAGATCTTGTCTTGCTGTCATGCATGTCACCCTGTCTACTCTACTATGCTAAGAATTACTATTTCAAAACAAAAGAATAAAAGCAAAATTAGACCTCGATTTCCATCCCCCTAAGCTCTACAAGTGCAGAAAAGCTATAAAAAAATCACGACTCTACGCAACCGGACTGGAGGACTACCCTCAGCTCTGCTCTTTGGTTAAAAACAGCTCATACTTGGGAGTGGACACGACTGGAAATGGGTATAAATCCCACTAACCACTCCACACCTCGCAGGAAGTGCTTATCATCAATATCGGGTGCTCTGGCTTAGCCACCGGGGCCAAACACCACCCAGGGTATTCACGATTGCTTTTCCACCAAGCCACAATGTGTTTACTGAGTTAGTTATACGGGCTATTTAAGGTTTCATAACTATAATTTAATCAAATTGCTGGTTTAAAAAAAAAAAAAAGTTTGAAGAAAAGTTGAAGTAGTAAGTGTCCAGGGACAGGACAGGATAAATAAATTCTTTCAAGAAGCTTGGTCTCCTGACAAACGCCATTTCTAAGTAAAGCGCGTGATTTTACAGTGACTAATTCACTCCACTTATTTTTGCCTTTTCTGTTTGAAATTTTTGCCCTGGCATCTTGTGGTCTTCTCCACTCTGCCTGTTGTCATTCTGTAAATCCTCTCCCTAACTGAATTCATTTATTTTGCATCACTACGTGAGCTGATTTGGTCGATTTGACTGGAAACAGAAGGCCTGCTGTCTCATGGGTGGAGTAATGTGACTTGTGTAATCAAGTGACCACCTGTGCTTATGAATTCAAACTGCAGATATGTACGCAATATTTACTTTAAACGATCCATTCTGGGCCTCATTTGAGCAATGTCATTAAACGGCGATTAAAAACTTTAGGAATTTTCCCACTGATTTGAAAATCAGAGTACGGATTATGCAACTCGCGTGAGAAAGGTCCTTCTCCCAGCAAACTCCTGAACACAAACGAAATGAGAACAAGACTAAACTAAAAAAAAAAGTGCCGAACAAACACGCACCACGTGCTTTGTGAAGTATTTGCTGAGTTCTACCTACTTTTTGTGAAGCCAGGTACTCCATGCCTCTTGCCAGCTGGTACGTGCATGACACTAAGTCCTTGAATGTCATCTGCTCTTCTGGTACCCTGTTAATATCAAAGGAATACTCCATCCCCGGGGGGCGGCGTGCTCGCAGGTACTCACGCAGGTTTCCTTTGGAAGCGTATTCTACTATCACATACAACGGACCTTTGGATAAACAGAACCGCGTGAAAACTGGAGTAAGATCGAAGGGTAAAACGTTTTGATGTTAAGAAGCTTTTAGCATTCTTTGATACATGAACTGAATTAACAAATGTTTAACTGTGAAAGCAGCAAGCACAACTGGGAAGAAAAGGAGGTCTGGATTGGCAAAGTGACTCCCAAAGCTCCACGGTGGCAGAGCTACAATTAGCGGCTGAAAGTACCCAAGCCCCGACTCAGTGCCTATTCCTTCCATGCCATGTACTGAAAAAGCAAGCATTTTCCATCAAAAAATGCCGTACAATCTCAAACAAGGGGAAAGTGCTTCTTAGGATTTTTAATTTCCAGAGTTTTAGGCCATTCTGCATCACCTTACATGACAAATTAGCTTTTAATAAAAACACTGTGGTCTTTGGAGAGTAGAATTGCTCGTTTCAGTTTCACGGGACACAAGTTCCACTAAAGCAGGACTGACAACTGAGAACAGGAGGCGTGGGTAAAGCCCCTGTAAAATGTCTTTTTTTCTCTACAGCAAGAGATTAGAGAGTTTTCTTATTATATAGTGCCCTTCCTCATATTAAAGCTGCAAGTATAATGAGAGACAGAAGTTAAAATATTGCTGCTAAGCTAGGGAAATATCTAAAAATCCCATCACAGCATGACAGCTTCCTTAAAAACTCTTGAAAAATTATGATTAATGAGACTTTCGCAGACCTGTTGGAAAGGCCTGGTTTACTTTCTTTTCTCTACTCACCATCCTGGGTACACGCTCCAAGGAGATTGATAATATTTTTATGCTTCCCAATCATCTTCATCATCTCCATCTCCGACACCAGGTCAGATAGATCTTTTTCTGTAGCGTCATCTGTACAAGACACAAGTTCAGTTCATACTTTCTAGCGTGCCAGCCCAAACTTCACTAAGGCTCACCAGCTGGTGTAAAACACGTGTGCTTCAAAATGCAGAACGCGGGATTTGTTTTCCAGGATACACTGTACGTTATACAAAGCCATATGTTATGTCCTAACAAAAAATAGTCTCCAACCTCTTTGATAGACTGACCATCGCTTCAGTGTTAAATGTTAAGAGGCAACACAGTAATATTTTACATAAAAATGCTGTCGTTAGCTATCAAACCTCCAATAACTATGCCGTTGCTGCAAACTACCCTTACAATTCAATTCAAAATAAATAGGCACCAACCACCTGGACTGAATGGGCTAGGATCTACGCATGGGACAGCCTCTGACATGAACTAAACTAAAAGCAGAGAGACCCGCACGATGCTAATACATCTCCTGGCCCCTAAATACTCACTGCTCAAGATAAACAGGCTGTCAAGGGCGCAGATTTACACCCCAAACTGCTGAAGGCTGAGGTCAGCTATGTGCTCTTTGACCCCCCCCACGATGACAGAGTTCAGATGCCACAAAAGAAACTTCTCATGGATGAGAACTGCCGTATCGCCCATTCTGATCCCTAATCACCCCATTTTCTTACCTTTCAACATCTTCACCGCCACCGTCACCGCTTCTTTTGGCCTGTCTTTGTCAATCCCCAGCGCTTCGGCCATGACGACTTGCCCAAAGCAACCTTCTCCCAGGGGTTTACCCAGCGTCAGCCTAGGGGTGTAAACAGGAGATTAACACCCAGCATCTGGCGAAGGGATGGATGCAGCCAGCGAAATTCCAGGGCTAAATATAAAAAGCTTTCAACAACTTGCTGTAGCATGAAGCGTTTATCACATGGAACTAATGAGACGCATCGGTTTTCACGTGCGCTGCAGCGTGTTTTCTTAGGGATGGTATAGCGAGCATCTCGGAAGGGCAGATCAGTTGCTAAACCCAGCTTTTAAGCTCTCCCTGCTCCTTGTGATAAGAGGCCATACTCGATCGCCAGCGGCGAGACACAGCGTGGAGGGGCAGAGCTCTCAAAAAGCATCCGAGCGCGGTTGAAATCCAGGAGCAGCCAGCAACACGCAAGCTTCTCCTGTCATTGGAACGCGGCCAGTCGCCGTCGTCTTTTTTCACGTTGACTGCGAGGGGATGAAAGAAAAGTTTCTTTGTGCGTGTGTCGCCATGTGGTCACTTTCAGGCAGCTGATGATTTGCGTGGTAAAGGGTGGTATCAAGAACAGGGGGATGTTTTAGATATTATTAACTCCTGTGATATAACGGCACAGTGCAAACAGAAAGGAAAATCAAATGTGCTCTCAGACAGATTAATTATTAGCTCAAAATTCATATTCTTGCTTTCTGCTTGGGTACGCGGGCTGTGAACGTTTGCCTAATGATCTCTTGCGCTGAAGGGATTAGACAGGACAGAGCCAGCAAGTCAGCAGACGTCGTGTTTGGGTGCAGCTGTGGGTAATTATCACACCCATTTCTCTTTTTGCGTGGCTGATGAGGTGGCCAGACAGCCGCCTTCTTGGGGGGGAGAGGAGGAAGGATGAAGGTGAGAGAGGGGGAAGGGAAAAGAGGGTTTACTGCTGCAGGAGCCTGGGCGAAGGCACCCGGGATGCTCAGGCACCCAGAATGGTGGCCATGTGCCACCTCAGCCATCAGTCCCTGTCCCGGTGGGGCTCAGCCGAGGTGATGCTGGCCCTGCCCGCCTGCCCCAGTGGTGGCACAAAGGCGGCACCTCCGTGGGACACAGCACTTGGCGGGTCTCCGCGTCCCCTGCCAGCTGTCTTCTCCATGGCCTCCCCTCCTCGCTCTTCTAACATCCCTGCGCGTTCCCCGGTGCTTTGATCCCTTAAGGGGCGAGACGGGACGCTTTATTTACCCCCAGCTGGGTCTAGCTCAGAGGCTGATCCTTGGCTACGGACCCTTTGCTGCCGCAAGTGTCATGTGTGAGGGTCACAGCAGATGCCTCCCGTCTGCAGCACCCGGGGCTCCGCTCAGAGAGCTGGGGGGGGCTGAAACTCGGTTATAGTCACAGCACCCATGTAAGAAACCTTTGAAAAAGAGCAGTCATTAAGCGGGCAATGAAAAGTGCATTTTGTGGAGCATATGCCTGGGCGCAAAACCTGCTCGGCTATAACAGATGGACACTGAGATGTCGATCTCAATTTTAGGAGGATAAAGTGATAAAATAAAAAAGAAACTTCAAAGCCTCTGGGCAAAACCTTTTGGGCTCCAGCCTTAGTGTGCTTAAGGGCCAGATTCGGGCTCCTTTATTGGCAGGGAATATCAACTAACATCCAGAAGCAGTACCATGACAGAAACCAGGGAGGATGCTCGGCGAGTTTGATACTGCTAATGTAATCCAGTGTAGGGGCCAGATTCGGATAAGCATTTTCATGGGCAAATTCTTTAGGTTTTGGCTTTCCATGGTCAAAAAGCAGGATTCACAGATCTGATATCGGTAGGGACTCATTCTTCAAAGCATGGCCTTCTGTCTTCCCCCGTGAAATACAGGGAGAGGTTGTCATACCATCAACAGAAGAGCGTCAGACCAGGGCTACGCGGTTTGAAAGCCTCGCTTATCTGCTCCGCCCAGGCACGGGACAGAAGCGAGAGGTGGTTCCTCCCGAGGGCAGCCCGCAGACTCCTCGTCAAACGCGGTCGGTGCCTCGGTGAGAATTCCTCTGGCTGTTTGGGATTGGTTTCTAAAGCAAACGCGAGTTTAAAAAGGTGCAAAGACTGAAGGGCAGCGTATGCTATGCTGAGGTCATCCTGCGTTTTCTCCAGAACTAAAATTGAATTTAGGATCTTGGCAGAGAACAAACATTTGCATTGGAAGCTGGTTAATTTATGTGCTATTGCCCTGCTAGGACTAAAGTAACAAACCCCTCATTGTGTGCCTCCTGCCCCCCAACCTAATAAACCGCCTCTAAATAGCCTCCTTTCATTGCAAATCTGCTCCACCTACATTTGTGCTGAATGCTGGTTTTAAATGTTTAGCGCACTAAAATTTTCCGCATTTAGTGTATCCCCCCAGGGTACAGGCTGACAGAAGTACATATAGAGGCCCCCACTGTTGACTAGAATACTGCAGGTGGCAATTACAGCATTTTGCACTAGTTTTCAGCTGCATCATTAAAATAATTTCCAGAACAGTTGTCAGAAGGTTCAAAATTACAGCTCTTCTATCCAAAAGTTACAACGCTGAACTTTGGGAGAGAGCTGTTCATGACAAAAGGTGTTATTTTCTCAAAGCCACCTAAAGACTTCTTAAGGTTAGTACTAACTTTAATATATAATCATCGTTCTACCTGTGTTAATATTCTCTTTTACGTGACTTTTTTATATTAAGAAATATGGTTACAGCTTTAATCAGATTATTCAGGAGCTCATTTTGCATGTTAGTCAACAGACTTTGAAGAAAATATTATGTAGCCATATGAATTTGCATATATCAAGATTCAGTACGCTCTGCTTGAAACCTAACACTTTTAAGCCACAGAAGTTGTGTATATACATGTACACAATATGCAAACGATACCACTAAGGCAAAAACCATCGTCTCCATTAATACAGGCTACTACAAAATCAACACAAAATCCTACCCAGAAGGTCCTGCCAGAAAAGATTGCCTAATACCGTATTCTAGACTTTATCTCCTGCATGGTATTTTATTACCTATTTTATAAATATTAAACAATTAAGTTTAATATTTCAACTAAGAAAGGTGGTTTAACGTTCAGAGGTATTGCTTGGGGAAATCTCAAATGCCCTTCAACAATGTTTGTATGCGGACATCTCTCCCAGTCTAAATCATATATATTTTGAAAGAACGTTTCAGATTCGCTCCTTTCGTAACGGAGGAGTTACATTTCAGCAGGGTATCTGAAAAGCTACCGGAAATCTGAAAATAAAATCAGAATGACAGGCAGAGAAAATTCAGAGAAATACTTAAAAAAAGACTGATTTCAGATAATTGAATTGGATCTTGATCTTCAGAGGAGGTTCAGGTAATTGAGATTTTCTTTCAACTAAAGAAACCCTGGGAGACACTGGGAAAGATGCTTCCCCTCATACTGTGTCAGGTTTTTCAGACATGTGTAGGCAGCATTAAGAGAAACAGGCTACATACTTATCTCTTGGGAATTCCCATTTTGGGTCTTCCGGCAATTCATACTCGGAGACTCCTGCCAGCATGGGGGCATCGGCAGTGGAGGAGAGGCGAGTAGTTATCCTCACCAGCGGCGTGTTGGAATTCATGGAGGAGCTGGAGTCGGCTGACACCTGTTGTTGCAATGCAAGATGCAAAAAGAAAAAAAAAAAAGGCGGAGATGTAATCTTGACCCAATAACTGAAAAACAGCAGGACCTGATACCCAAGCCAGCTCAGAACAGTGGTATTAGGAAAAAGTGGCTGAATCCACCGCCTTGTTTCTAGCGCGCTGTTCTCACACCTTTACCCTCCCTTGCGAGCGCAATACCGACTCTAATCGCTGCCAAGGCTGCAAGTCTCCCCATAGGTGAAAAACCATTTAAGGTTTAAATACCTTCACTCAGAAGATAAATTAAATAAACTTCTCCCTCTTTTTGTTTATCAAATCAATATTTTTTAATCAACTGAGAGTATTTATATCGCCACCCTCAGATACCCAGGTGGGCAGCTTATACTGCAAGCAGAGGTTACCAATAAGCTCTCTTCTTCCACTCACTTCTAGTTTCCCGTGTCACCATTTCTTTTCCTGAATCAGCACACAATTTACTATTTTTTGGTGTTGCTATTAAATTGAAATTTTCGATTTTTAATTGAAAACTGGTAATTTTGCAAAGGCTTACGTACTTTTCATCAGCGCCAATGATCAAGAACACATGCCTATTACTGTGTAGGAAATGCTGGATCCTCTCATATGTTTTCTAAGCATTCGATATTGAAAGCATCAAAAAGCCATCACAATAATTGGGGGATATTTAAGTTTTCAGTTAAATACATTCTTAATTAAAGATTCTGCAGGCAATGTGGAGAAGAGCTCATAAAATAACTTAATGTCCAATGCTTTGAAACGTAATCACTTTGGAGTACGATTTCTCATCAGCCTCAACAACAAAATATATTCCACCCATGTAACAAAACTTGTCTTGGTGTGAATGGTGTATCTTCCATAAGGCTCTTTCCTCAAACCAGCAAGCAGCAGCCTGCTTCTCTGCTGACCTCAGGGTTTTAAGTGAATACAAACACAAAACAAAACCGCTTCTATTGCCGTTTTGTCCCCTCCTTTAAGTGTGAATCCTCCTTTTCTCTTCAGGCCATGACAGTCTTGGCCAAGCCCAAATCTGGTGGCCAAGGCGCGATGAAGGTTGTTTCGCAATGCCATTGCTGGTACCTGTCCTCACATCAGGCAGCAGGAGGTGCTTCTTGGCCAGCACTGTTGGGACCATCCCCAAGCTGGAAGCCTAGAGCATCAGAATAGCTACCACTCTTGACCTTCATCCTCATCACCTGGAGTTAACTTTGACACCAGGTTTGCTTATGTAAAGTGCCCACAGGGTACAATTTTGTTCCAGAGGTCTTACAACTAGATAAAAAAAGCAATTATAAGCAAACAGATCCTAATAGCATTAGAGTGCAAATCAGCGACACACAGGGATATGAACACAAAATCCTCTTGTCTCTATGACACCTGATAAGCGCAACTTAGTGCTCCCTTATTTCAAGTTCAATTAACAATTACGGTGTCTCAGCCCACGGAATTACTCGAGCTCCTTAGAATGGGGCTGAAAGGCTTTTGCAACCATGTCATGCTCTTACACAATGTATTTTGACAAGACAATGCCAAGGTGCTCAAACGAATTTCTCATCATGACTCTGACAATCTGTTTTGTTTGAGAGGTCTTTTTGCAGGTCGACATCCTCAAACCCATCTCATGAAATGGGGTTGGCGTCTTGACACATTTTTCTGCAACCAGAGATTAAGACTGGAAAGAGGTTTCATAATGAAGAAGGTGTTAAGGACTGCTATCAAAAATTAAACCTTGGTAATCGGTTTTGCAGCTGACAGACCTTTCTCGATACCAGAAGCCCCAGCTTCTGCATGCGAGACGTGGTATGTGTGGAACAAGAGAGTATAACTGCACAAATAAGGTTACTCACTCAAGTAAGAGAGGTGGACTGTTTTCACTCTTCTCCATCCAACCATCGTTAATGTTAATATTTACCTTCAGCACATATAAGTACCAGCACATTTCTCTAGCCTAATAAATATGGTGACCACTTGGGATACAATCAGAAAACTACTATTAAGACAGACTACATAGCTCTAAATAAATCAGTAAGTGAACACTGAACAGAGTCCTTCAAGAGGGAGGACTGGGGAGGTCTCAGTTGCCTGAAGGTTAGCAACCGTGATGCCCATCTACAAGAAGGGACGGAAGGAGGATCTGGGGAACTGCAGGCCTGTCAGTCTGACCTCGGTGCCAAGGAAGGGTATGGAGTAGATCATGTGCCATCTTGCGGCACGTACAGGACAACCAGGTGATCAGGCCCGGTCACCATGGGTTTATGAAAGGCTGCTTGACTAACTTGACAAGGTCCCGCTTGACTAACTTGATCTCTTTCTATGACAAGGTGACCTGCTTAGTGGCTGGGGGAAAGGCTGTGGATGTTGTCTACCTAGACTTTAGTAAAGCCTTCAACACCGTTTCCCATAGCATTCTCCTGGAGAAATTGGCTGCCCATGGCTTGGCAGGCACATTCTTCGCTGGGTGAAAAACTGGCTGAAGGGCCAGACCCAAAGAGTTGTGGTGAACGGAGCTAAATCTAGTTGGTGGCCAATCACAAGTAGTGTTCCCCAGGGCTTAGTACTGGGGTCAGTTCTGTTTAATATCTTTACCAACGACCTGGATGAGGGGATCACGCACACCCTCAGTCAGTTTGCAGATCACACCAAGTTGGGTGGGAGTGTTGATCTGCTCAAGGGCAGGAAGGCTCGGCAGAGGGACCTGGACAGGCTGGATCAATGGGCTGAGGCCAACTGCGTGAGGTTCAACAAAGCCAAGTGCCAGGTCCTGCACTTGGGTCACAACAACTCCACGCAGCGCTACAGGCTTGGGGAAGAGTGGCTGGAAAGCTGCCCAGTGGAAAAGGACCTGGGGGTGTTGGTCGACAGTCAGCTGAATATGAGCCAGCAGTGTGCCCAGGGGGCCAAGGCGGCCAATAACGTCCTGGCTTACATCAGAAATAGTACAGCCAGTAGGACTAAGAAAGTGATTGTCCCCCTGTACTCGGCCCCGGTGAGGCCGCACCTCAAATACTGTGTTCAGTTTTGGGCCCCTCACCACAAGAAGGACATTGAGGTGCTGAAGCGGGTTTAGAGAAGGGCAATGAAGCAGGTGAGGGGTCTGGAGAACACGTCTTGTGAGGAGCGGCTGAGGGAGCTGGGGATGTTCAGCCTGGAGAAAAGGAGGCTGAGGGGAGACCTTATCGCTCTCTACAACTCCCTGAAAGGAGGCCGTAGCAAGGGGGAGTCGGGTCTCTTCTCCCAAGTAACAAGCCATAGGACAAGAGGAAACAGCCTCAAGTAGTGCCAGGAGAGGTTTAGGATGGATATTAGGAAAAATTTCTTCACCAAAAGGGTTGTCAAGTATTGGAACAGGCTGCCCAGGGAGTGGTGGAATCACCATCCCTGGAGGTATTTAAAAGACACATAGACATGGTGCTTAAGAACATCATTTAGTGGTGGACTTGGCAGTGCTAGGTTAATGGTTGGACTTGATGATCTTAAACATCTTTTAAAAAATCCACACACCAGCCATTCTACTAAGATCTTTATTCAAGTCTTGATTTATTTATCAATTTATTTGTTAACGTTGCCTTTACTGTCTCACTTGCCTTTGTCATTATAGTCATTGTTTTCATGGGACATGGAAGGTTTGGAAGTGAAGCTGCAAAATTTAGATGATATCCCTTATGGATGAGAAATAGCCCAAGATGTTCCGGGGTCTATTTTTTTTTTCCCATGAATACAATATTTGTATTAGATACTGCTCAGATCTCTGCCAGAGTTTCATGTTCTCACTAGCTCTTACACTTAGAGTTCAGCAGTCTTAGCGTGGTTAAAACCTATAAATGTAAACTTGCAATAAACTGAAATACTCTGGTGATGCATTTCAAACACAGAAGTTAAATAGTAATAACACATACTAAAAACAGATGAAAGACTCTGCCAATTTCTCTTTTAACACAATTGCACGTGTTTACTTCACACGATAACTTGGACAATTGGCCAAAGATGCTGTAGGTAACCAAAGTGTATTAACGTGGACAGGAATGACGAGAAAACCAGAGGAACTACTCAGTGTCTGTGAGAAGAAAAATGGTCTGTACTCCTAGGGAGCACCAATTCTTCTGATTGATTAACTGGAGCAGTACAAGGAGTTACAGGAGCTGAAGGGCTATAAAAATCTGCTCCAGAAAAGATGAAGCCAACCCAGGCTGGCCTGTGGTTGGAGGAGATTTTCTGTTTCAAAATGGCCTTTCACCTTTTCTGCAATAATAAAGAATTAACCTTTGAACTCATCCTTTATGCATCTTTTTTTTATTGCCTTAGAGCGCACTATAAAACAATGAGGAAAACCCTACCTACTCCAAGGTCAGCAGACATGGTCAACTTTAATCTACATGTATACATTTAACTAACAGCATATAGAAAGCCTTTTTCCAGCTTGCTACTTGCAGCCCTGCACTCCCCAACCCCTTACCATGCAGGTTCAAGAACCAGTGACACTCCTGCCATGAACCCCACGTTTCAGCACGTGGAGTTGCTTTCAAGTATGCGGATGCTCTGTTTGCTTTCAATTATGCAAAGATTCAAGAGACACAGGACATGGGCATAATAGAGACCATACTGAATTTTTGCAGCAAAATTGTAATTGCACATGGCCAATATATGGACTCCAGCGCCACTTTGGGGGGTCTACCAGGTGCCAAGAAGCAGCAGCTGGACACTTAGTCAAAATGCATGAACTTCTTGGGCAATCACCCAGCTCACCAACATGGGCTTCTCCAAGATAAAGGAACAAAGCAGAGCCAGGGCAGAGAAGGAAGGGCACCTGATGTAGGTAAATTAGACATCTTCAAGGTCTTCTTACTCTGCTGATGATGCCTGTTTTCAATGATGACACTAAACTAAGGAGGTGTTTTGAGGGTTTAATTAAAGCAAGGAAGGCAGAAGCCGGCTTGACTTGAGCAGAAGACTGAAAGGACTGTTGTGGTACATGTTAACCTCAACGGGAAGGTAGACCTCCACCACAAAATATTCTTTTGTGTGCTTCCTTTCTGCTTTTAGGAGGCCATAACCAAGAAAAGTACCAGCCTCAGGCAGATCTTTCGCTCCATATTTGCCCTTGAGAAGCAGAAAAGCCCACTGTGTCCAAACCTCACGCACCAATGCATTATTATATCCCCATTTTAACAAGATATTTTTCCTTCGGCCAACACGCTGTATTTAATCAGCTCTGAGATAATGCTTTACAAGCATTTCTAAGCAGCGAAGCATCTAAAGCAAACAAATCTTTGCTGGAATCTTTAAATGCCGTGTGGCAAAATCAGCTGCAGAGCAGTGTGTAATTGTCTGTAATTGATTATGAAGGGTGTTTTCCTCCACTGATGATTTATACCATATCCCAAAGCCTAGATCTGTCAGTTCTGGCACTCATGCTGTGAGATTTTAGCAGCCATGCAGTGATTTGTCAAGTCTTTTTGAAGGCTGTGCTATAAAAGTTAATTTGAAGTCATATGCATATATGTACATAAATATAACTACTAAGTAATGCTATTAGCTGCTGATAGAAACGGTCCATCTGAGTGACTGGATCTAGGAAAATATAAGGTTAAATGCATGAAACATGGTTAAATACGTGAAACTGAGGATTCCTAATGTAAGTACTGGCATTTAAAACACAGGCACACCAGCACAACTCCTTCGAGAAAAGCACTCCTTTTGAAACACTTACACAACAAAATAGCAAATGAGTCCTACTAGGCAAGTCACCAGTTTCCATATACAGAAATGCAAGGATAACACAAGAAACTAAAATATGTACTAAAGTAAATGCCTTGCAACACATCCTACTGCAAGTTGTGTATTAATCTTTGTATTTCGGAGCCTATTCCTTAAAATTAATGACATTTTTACAGCTCAATACTACCTGAGGTACTATGTTACATTACTTTTTCCAGATTACTACTTTTTCTTTTTTTCCAGGTTCCGGCTCCCATCATCATTTTCAATTAGCTATTTTGCTCAGTGAGCTTAAGTCTTACTTTAAACCAACCAGTCTTTGCTCATCACAAACGTCCTCACTATATCTTTATGAAGGGTTAGAATCAACAACCACAGTAGATATAAATTAATGGGAATATATTTAAAATACTAAGCGTAGGAAATCAGTCCTCCCCTATTTAAGACACGTACATACACCCAAATTGAGGGGGTCCAAATTCGACAGATTAACTGCGTGTCCTGGGTTGAGGACTGTGATAGCGCTTCATGAAATGCTCTTGTGATGACAAACACCTGTACTTGACTTTGGGCAAATCACAAGAGATAAGACCTTCTATAGATACTAGGGCAGCCCTGTCTTCTTTGTCTGTTTTAATTATAATTTACTTGTCAAAAGAAAAACAAAAGTTGGGATCCCGTAAAGGCTACTCTTTACCTTTTGGTTCAGTGAACCTGTCACCTAAAGCCTATACTGCAAATCGGCTCGTGATGGTCAATCCTACAAACACTTCTTCCCCCTCCCTTGCGAGCTGGGACTGCTACGCAGAACACGGCTAATACCGACGGAGCACTGCAGAGCTCTGCTTTTATATAAAGATGAGGAACTGCTTGCTGGATTTCCCTGTAAGCAGTTTCCATTTCCAAAACCCAGTACCAGATCCCAGTGAGGCTGAGGATTGTAGGGGGAGGGAACTGATAATTCCTGACTTCATCATGACCCTTCCTACGAATGTGAAAAGAACCGCATTTTGGCAGGAAAAAAAAATGCCTGCATGTGGGGAATGATAAAATCCTGTAGTAGCTCAGACTAAACAGTGTAGGAGAATCCAGGCCTGCAAACCAAACCATATGTTACTCAGCAAGACTCTTATCCCGCTTAGACAAGATGGCATCACAGTCATGCGAACGCCTCTTCGTGAACCAGGATTATTTTCAACTCCAGATCCTCAGGGAGCTTGACCCAGCAGCAGAGAGCTTCGAAAACAATATCAAGAATCCCCCAATCTATGGCCTCATTTCTCTGGAATTCCAGCAAATCCCACCACCCATCCCGGATCCCAGCCCGGCTCACACAGCCTATACCTGCCACGAGCATCTCCCCTGCCCGCTCTCACCCATCCTCTCCACAACCCGGCCACTGGCTTTATTCCTCCCACACACAGCACAAAGGCAAGGAAGAACCTTCCTTCAACAGATAAATAGAGCTTTAGTGACAAAACCCCACCGAGCTTTAAATACAATCCTCTGCCATACAAATAAACTGCAACACAAAAGTAAACCTGGTGGTAGAACAAAACAAACCGAGTTGAATAATCCAGAAACACACACCCATTAAATAAAACACCTCCTGGCTTATTTTTTAATTCTTGATTCATGACAACGATTCTGAAATCCAAAACCAGCTTTAAAAGATGCAGAAACTAAACAACTGCTGCAGCCTTAGAGACCAAGGAGATGCCAACTGAAAAATTAAGGAATCTTCACTGTTGATGAGCAAGTCTTTAGAGACTGCTCGTCTCATCCTGCCTCTGCAAGCTACTGCAATTAGTGAAATGACCAGTGAAATCATCAAACCAGAAATACACATTTCTTTTAACACTTACAGTGGTTATATTTTCCTCTATGAAGATAGGAAAGCAGGGAGCCCTTCTATGAGAAAATCCCGTTAATAAAAAAGCACTCGGGAGAACAGAGAGCAGTGAAATTTTTGCTTAGGGGTTGAAATAGGATTCACACTTTCAAACATATATTGTTTTTCAAAAAATCATTCCCACTTCTAAAAGCAAAAATGCTGATTTTGCAAAGAAAATCTAGAAAACCAAAATAAGCCAATAAAACCCAATCTGACAAGCATGTTATAAGACAGAGATTTTTTTTTTTTTCCTCTGTGAAAACAATAGCTTTGGAGAAGGTCCATATTGCATCATTTAATGATAAATAACTAAACTGAGGGCAGCGGTTGGCACTGCTGTCACACGCAATGAAATAACACTCTCCCCCCAAGGAGCCATTTCCAACTGACACAACTGAGCTCACACCAAACCTTAGGTATTTTTTATGCCGTCAACTTATCTCTGAGTCATTGTGATGCTTTTATATTCAGGCAGAAATCTAATAAATGTCTTTTATCTAAGCGGCTGATACGTATCTCTCTCTGGTTTAGTACACAACATTTGAAAAGCCTTTTCTTTGTCTGGAACGCTACGCAGAATTTTAGCTATAGGGATGTTTAAATTGAGCTGAGGGCTTCTCATCAATTTCTCATCTACTCAGAAGCAAAAGTCCCTCTCCTTCCCAGTGATCCTCAAGCAAATGCATAAAATCATAAAATGACAACAACAACAAAAAAAAAATTAGCCAAGTCAGACAAATTAACATTTTTGCTCATAAAACAAACCAAGCATTTTTCAGATCCGACAAAGTCTCCGTCCCCCACCTCAAGATTTTGTAAAATACTGCACTTTAGAGGAAGGTGGCTAACGCATTACTAGAGGGATTTCTCTGTAGTCTTTCTAACGAAGGAGATTCAGAAACCCTGAAAACAGGATTCAGAAAAAAGCAATAATATCCAAAATCCCAAGGCCAAGCTCTGCCCTAACTCTGGTGGACTGCATCTCTAAAATATCACTTACACTGAAGAACTGTTTTTAAGGTACATGTATTACTGGTAGTTATAATATTCTGGACAGGCTGTAGAAACAAAACTGCGGAAATTCCGCGCTACCTCTTCATGGTGCAGATGGACCTGAGCTAAACCCTTGGATCCAAACCCCTGACCAGAGCCTAGATCCAACTCTGCAGTAGATGGTCCCAATTTTGGATAACGAGGTGAATCAAAGCCTCAGATGCCAACACCCCTCCCGTCTCTCAGGGCTGAAACCTGCAAGTGGATTTGGTGGGTTTAGAGTTCTATCCTGAAGAACTACTGCAAGAAAAAAACTAAAATCACAACGTATTGAACTCCAGCTTCAAAAGAAACAAGTCTTTCAGGAGAGGACAGTATGTGGGGATAGAGGCTGTTTGGCAAGTGATGGCCTCTGACAAAGCTAAAGGCCTGTTACTCGTTCAACTGCTTTGTTGCTCACAGTACTGCCCTCTCCAGAAACACCCATTGCCAGCCACAAGCAACTGTAAAACAGATTTTCTGTGATGCTGTTGTGTGCATTTTAAATCTGACTCTTGCTTTTGTTCCTCACTCAAAAGCATCAGCATCTTAATCAAACTCTCAGAGATCTGATATAGCATCTCCCCTATTTTTACTTTATTACAGTCTTTTTTCTATTTTGGGGTGGTTTCTGGATGCCTGGCTATGAAATTCCCTCCCCTCAGTCTTCAACATTCTCCCTGAAAAATACCTCTCTGTATCTGGTACCTAAGTTACTGCAATAATAGTCACCTTAGATACGTTATAAATACACAATTAAATAGGATTCTGTTCCAAAGTCCATTAAGTCAGTACAAATTTTTCCATTGACTTAAATGAGCTGTGGGATCAGGCCCCAAAATACTTTAAATACATTTTTTGCCATCTATAGACTGCTAATACAGACCATATTCCATTTTTCATGTCTCTCCTCTAACATCCCTGCCCTGATTCTCAGGGAAGCTGTGGCTGCCCCATCCCTGGAAGGGTTCAAGGCCAGGCTGGACGGGGCTTGGAGCAACCTGGGCTGGTGGGAGGTGTCCCTGCCCAGGGCAGGGGGGCGGGACTGGATGGTCTTTAAGGTCCCTTCCATCCTAAACCATTCTATGTTTCTACGATTCCCTCGCCTTGAGGCACACATTGCTCTGTAAACCCGCACTTTCTTCCCTTGCCAGTCTCCCACGTGCCACGTTAAATCCCCCCTCTACTGCAATTCGGTTTAATGCTTATTTATTCCCCTTCCCAAAGTGTTCATCGGGAGGACTGGCTGGCTTAGTTGTTTTTGGTAAAAGTTTTTTTAAACTCTTTATCTACTTTCTGTTACCTGTCTGCGCAGAGGGATGCGCTTTGTCAGCTTATGGACAGCGGGCTGGCTGCTGAAATCGGGCTTCTTGGTGGTGTTCTTCATGCGGCACAGGATGACAGTCAGCACCATGCAGATAATTAAGAAGACCCCTATGCAGTAAATTGCTATTTCCAGGTAGTCCGGAGATGCCGGATATTCTTTTTCTTTTTCAGGAGCTGGATTGGAAGTTTTTAGGAGGGAACAATCATGCCACAGAGTTAGCACATGGTACATAGTACAGTTCAGTACTACAGCGCTTGGAACAACATGAAATGGTAACATATCAGCAATTCTCGCAGGGACTGTGTGACGTACAGAATACTGTGGGTGGCTAGGCCATCTTGCAATCTGAGAGTAATTCCCCTCTCTAGATCACTGCTTTGACTTCTCAATTCGCCCCTGAGTGTGAGCTTGTGCATGCACGTGTATATACACAGACACATACATGTGGCTGCCTACATAGGTAGATACATATACCTTGAAATGTTGCATGATCAAGCATAGTTTGGGGGGAAAAGAAAAAAACTTAATTGTTCAAACTAGCCTCAGGTTCATTTTGTTGCTCAAGTCAAACTTCAAAAGCACTGTAATTCTTTTTAACCACATAAAGACACATCTGAAAATAAAATATTGAATTAGCTAGCCTAAAAGAAAAGTGTCTAAATTCGCAAATAGATGTTTGGGCTTCAGTCTGCATTGCCTGTTTATCCAAAATTGTCACTGGGGTCTCAAAATATGGAGGGAAAGCAGGATGAATCATTCCCTCATCACATTTCTAAATACAGGTTAGGGATTTGAAGTGTTTGGAGGACGCGGCTGCCCAGCTGCTTAACTCGCTGTGGTTCACGCTGGGTGCCCAACTCCCCTGAGGTCCTTTGAAGAGCCCGGATTAAAATGCGTAACACAAGCAAAAATTGAATTGCTAGCATTACGTTAATTAATGAGTCCTCTTTTGTGAGGACTGTCTATTTCACGTAACCTCACCGGTGGTTACCAGTCTACGAGATTAGATTTTAGTGGGAGTGGTTCTCCATAGCTGTTGCTCTGATTGAAACCATTTTGAAATTATCTTCAAGACAGTTAACATGTGCAAACACTGTCCCTAATCCCTTATCTGGGATTCAGCGCCTGGGATAAACAGCATTCCACAGCAATCAGCGGTCACTCCGCAAGCAATGCACGTTCAAGCCGAAATTTTCTTGTGCCTCATTTTGGGCTGGTAAAAATATCTCATTCAAGAAAATGGGTTAAAAAAAAAAAAAAAATAAAAATGCTGTTCAAGCACTTGCAAAATGCAAACAGTCTAGCAGAAGCAAGCTCTACACAAGTACCGCTTCGCCTACTTGGTGCCAGACCACGCGAGCTCGGTGTGCACCTAAGAGTGAGGAGTAATACCGTTGCCTCATTCGATATTTTTTAATGAAGGGTAAGATATTATCTGCAGAAAGCGGGAACGTTTCACTCCCGTAATACGAACCTCAGCAATATGCACATGCAGGTTTTGTACCTTCTACTTAGGATTAACAATTAATAAATGGTAAGCACAAGATGACCCGGCAAACCTCAGGTGGTTCATGTTTTGTTTTTTTTTTCAAAGGAACTCCTGAGGCAGCTGCCAACAGTTATAAACGAGAAAATTTGACTAGTGTCAAAACCAACTACAGTTACATCATCTAACAGCTGATAACAATTTTCAGGCAATAAAGCACATTGATGTTTGTTTCTTTTAAGGACAGAAACATCATCAACCCCAGAACAGCAAGACATGCGTTGCAGTAAAAGCAAATGACTACTTGTTTTCTTAGAGCATGCAATGTTTAAAGATGCACGGAGCCGATTCCCAAGATATGGAAGGCACTGCTTCTGTACACGATCCGTTGCCATTACAATTAGAATTTCCGTAAGAGATTTGGATGATAGGTAAAAGTGAATTTAAGCTACGCTAAATAGCTCAGGTATTTTGATGAGCCAGTACATGATTGTGGCCAAATTAGTCCCAAAGCTTCATAAGAAACTTTGAATTTCCTCCTCTTGAAACAATTTTACAATGATTATTGTGCTGTTTTTTTCAGTTTTCTCACTGAAGTGCTAAGGAAATGCAGCTCCTTAGCATTTCTGATGAACGTTTAACAGATGTAAAAAATATTTCAATTGAGTGCAATAGACACACACCCCCCCGCCGCCTTTTTTTGTTATTGTTGTTACGTTTTTGGAGTTGCAAATACATGGCAAGACAATTCATTGGCTTGAGACAAGAGTGTTTTAAAAAACCCAAATCATTGTAAAAGTCCTTTTCTGAGACAGAAGCCGTGCTAATTCTGCAGCAACCAACAAGGGGAAATAAAAAAGAGGAAAAACCACAGAAAGAGAGCAGTGTATACCTGGCAGAACTGTCAACCATGCAGTGTGAAAGGATATCCCAATAGAATTACCCGCCAAGCATGTATACTCCCCAGCATCCTCAAAAGTTACATTCCGTATATAGAGAACCTCAATTTCTTTGTCCGTGGTGTTAACACCGGCAGCCTAGAAAAAAACAAAAGAGGGAAGCAAGAGAAAAAGCTAGACACTGAGAGAATTCTTGTGGATAGGGAGATGGAGCCACAGGGCTTTGCACTTTGTAAAGGCAGAGGTGTAGAGATGCAAAGCTCCTTCCCCATCCACAATCCCTCATCCAAAAGGCGTTTACCAACAGGTCCCAGCTCACCTCAGAAAGTAATCGACACCCTTCACCAGACCTAAACTCACCACCTAAACATGCATGCAATCAAATGACATGGAAAAATTAACCCACAAGGCTTGGTGGTTTTTTTTCCCCTCCTTCTTTTTTAATAAAAGGAAGTCGAAAGAAAAACAAAGAGAAGACAAAGTAGGACAGAACGCGGGCTCCTTCACATGTAGTTACCTGTTTCAGAGGGAAGAATTTACTATAAAAATATGCTCTGAAAGGATAAAAAAAAGGGCAAATCCTGCTCCAAAAGGCACAACATAGTAGCTGTCTTAAGCAGCGCATGGTCCTTGCATCAGGCACTGCACTACACTTAAATATTGTACGTTGTGCAGTGTTGCCAAACCTCAGCTTAATCTGAAGTCTAGTAACGTTTGGTGCCTTGCCTAGAAGCAGAGTGGGGAGAGCAGGATGGTAGCTCGGGACTTGCTCAAAAAAGATCAGTCGTGGCTCAGAGATGTGGAGAAAAACTGGACGCCAAAGGTTCGAAAACCAGGAGATGGAAATAAAATATATTTTTTCTAAATCTTAGAGAGTTTAAAACAAATAATAATACTCTGGAAGAGTTTTTTTCTGGTCTCCTTATAGACTTGATAAATCTGGGGCTTGACAAGTCATTATGCACCAAACCAATCAGCGTATTAGTGGTTATCTAAACTCGTACAAATAGAGTAAATCTTAGAGCCGGAACTTTCCAGCTGTCCCCAGACGGGCGCAGCAGGGCACCAATGTCAAGGTTTCTGTGATGGAAGACTTAGAGAAATTATTGTTTGCTGCTTTTTGTCTCTGTTCCATTCAAAAATGTTACTTTGAAATTCATGATGAGGGAATAAACACATTTCTTTACCAGATCATTTCAAAGTAAATTTAGTTGTGAGCCATAGTCACGTTGTTGCCAGTCTTTATTGCTATCGATGGGTTATTATCCAGTTATTAACGAGTGAATAACAACAGAAAAAGCTCCCACCCTGCACAGTGGCAGGTGACGTGGGAAGTTATAAGTGACTAAACTGACCTGACCTTATGTTTCAGTAGGTGCTTATGTGAACATTTCATATATATATACAAATGTATATATATAAATATACACTAATTAGGTTGTAATTACATTATTCAACGAGTACTCTGCATGTGAACTGCAAAGTATGCGGAATTAACAACAAAACTAGACATAAACACACAGACACAAAGACAGCAAACACGAGAGAGAATAAAGATTAGCCTCAGAAACCAGTGCTTATGGTACACAGGGAATATTGTGGGAATTTTTCCATGGCTGCTGGTGTAATACCAGTTGCATCACCGAAGGAAGATTATACATATACCACAAGGCCAAAGAGTTATCCTACAAGCTGCCTGCAGTCTCCCAAAGCACCATTTTTTCCAGCTTCTACATCCAGCTTGCTTTAAAAAACAGTGTTACCTGGTTTACTTGGCAGAACAGAGAGCCAGGCAGACTGGTTGGCCTCCCCTATATAATTGGAGACCTTACAAATATATTCTCCAGCGTCCGCCTCTGTCACATTGTACAGTGTCAGCACTTCAGCATTGGAACTATTTATCCCCGAATGCTAGAATAGACCAATAACACAGGAGAACAATGTCACTGCTGCCCAAAACGGACACCGATCTGTCTACGGTCCCACCACCAACACGACATGAGAATATGCCTTCCACTTCACACAGGTATCACCATCAAAACATTGAGGGTTTGGGGGTTGTTTGGGTTTTTTGTTGTTTGGTTTTTTTTTAAATACGAAGCATCACATGAGGAGTTAGAAAACAGCGGCATCAAGGGAAAGAGCAACTGGGCTGGTACACCGGCTGCGTGGAAGATGATGGTACAGAGCTGGCCGTCCTGCCTGCCAACACGCCGAGTTTGGACAATGCCACCCAGCTTGGAAAACTTTGGAGTTTCCTTGGTCAGGCTCGCTCGAAAGGCCTGCCAGCAGGAATGACACCACCAATAGGCCACCACATGCCAGCAAAAAAAGGACATCTCTCCAGGCTCAGCATCCAGCAAACCGAACCTTGCCAACAGGCTCTTGGCAGCAGGTGCCACGTTACTTTGAAATAAAGAGGCTGAAGAAACGTGAAAGAAATGGAGTAGGTTCTCCCATGTATGTTTTGGATGCGCTCTACCAAAACATAAACGTCAATGATGTTCTTTAAGAGGGTTTTCATTTTTTCCGAATAAGTCATGCCTGAAACATTCAGAGATAAAGGACTTCACGGAAGTGAAAAAAGAGCAAAGGTGTCTATAAGCTGCACAATTAGCATTTAGACTATCAAAGGTTTATCTAACTCGTTATTTCATTTGTAACATAAACAGTTCCATTCTCAAAAGAAGTTCAGATCTCAAAATTCTTGGATGTACATCAAATAAACTCAACGCTTTAAAGAAGTCATCACCATCGCCGGCATCTGTAAAGCCTCACCTTTAGAACCTGAAGATAGGGCAGTCCATCTGGTCCGTATTTACTGCCATTCTTCTCTACATGTTTTATCCACTGGATGTGAGGCTGAGCATCACTGTAGACTTTGCAGACAAACTCGACGTCACCTCCGACGACCGCAGAGGCGTTTGCTGGGAGGCCAGCTTGGAGAATGGGTCTGTGCGGTGATCGCTCTGGTCGGGTAGGGAGGGGGAGCGAAAAGGAGCGAGAGAGCGAGAGCGAGAGCGAGAGAGAGAGAGAGAGAGAGAGAGAAATAAAGATGCATAAATAAGCAGAGCTGCCAAGAAAACTGTAAGTGAACTCGAGCCAAAAAGCCCTGTAAGCCTGCTGGCTGACTCCTCCGAAATAACACTGCAGCCAAAACGTATAACAAAAACTACAGTTCAAAGGAGACAACTTGAGCACTACACTTGTAATATAAAGAATAGCTATTTGGGGGAGGGGAGAAACCATGCCTAAAAACCTTAAGCATTTTTCATAGTTCAACTCAGCAAGAATTAAGTAAAATATCTTTCTTTTTGTTTCTTTTTAGCTATTGTAATAAGTACCTCTGGGTTTCGAAACATTCTGATTGGGCTAAACCTCCACAAATTAGGAAGAAAGACTAGTGAATCATTTTTCAAACCGATCAACATATTGAAATAAACCAAAAGGGATTTTTTTTTTTTTCAAAACGAGCGGCAGAAGCCTCAGCACTGAACCCCCTCGTGCAGGATGCACACACCAGACGGCTCCACTTGTCAAAACGCTGTGACCAGCACTGCCACGGTGGCTGCTCTCTGCTTCACCCAGACGCAGCAGCAGAAACACCACTTCTTTCTTATCCTGAGCAGGACCCAGGGAAATAGAGAGTTCTCTGGAAAACTTGCAGCGTATTTAATGTGAACCAATGGACTTGCTTCAGCCTTTATCAAATGTTCTTGGTCAAGCTTACTTCACTGAAAATATCGAGTGCACCCTGCACCATCTGGGTACCCAAAGAGACAAATTTTCTGCGTTCCCAGCCCCATTTTGCAGCTGCGATATGCAGAGCCTTCGGGCAGAGCATCCATGGGGGCCTTGCCCTCAGCTGCGAGAGCAGGGCAGCTCTCCACCACCCTCGCTGAGCCTGATCTAGAAGCTGCTGACATCTTCTGGGCGGTGGGCAGGGCACGAGCCCAGCTCCCCAGCCGCCCGGGCCACCAACAGCCTTTTTGTGCTGGAAAAGGCAAGTGGGCAAAGCATACACACTTTTTCATTCCAACATCGCATAAGAGAAAGTCCTCAAAATGACAGCCCTGCGTACCAAATTTCTTTATTATCCAGTGAGCGGCGTGGACAATACCACCCTCCCCAGAAACACTTCAGAGAGCTGCAGTTTCATCAGCCTCGCTGGGAACTCACCGCCTTCTTCCTGCCAACTTAACTCTGCCCCTTCCTTTTTATAAGAATGTAAAGTTAATACAGACCTACGTATGCTTTCAACATAGGAATTAGAAGTGAAAAGCCCATCCCCAGCCCAAGCTGTCCATTCTCCCCTGCTCCAGGAATTCTTTTGAAGATAAGTCAAAAAACAGCAGACCTAAATATTTATTTTTAGAGGCTGTACACCGTCAAAGCTTTGACGTTATGAGCCAAATCAACCGAATTTCAAATCAAGCGTCCCTTCTTAAACATACTAGTTTCCAATAAATGGTTTCACAAGCAAACATTGCGAGTGTAATAGCAAATAATGCTGCCCAAGGAACAATGGGATCTTTTATACAGTCCAATATATTTGGCATGCAGCAAACATCTACTGGGAATTTATTCACTGAGGCTACGCTGGCAGCATGCTACAAAGCAGCAGTCTTATTTTACTTGTGGCAAAAGTGCATTTGCGTTGCAGTTATTAAATGATTCCATGGCTATGTGTGTCATTTTCAAAGATCTAGGAACAGTTTAATATTTTTTAATTTGTAAATTACAGTAGAACATATAAATTACCATTTTACAGTCCTGGAGAGAACTTTTAGTTTCTCGCCTTATACTAAATAAGTTCTAATTCCATCTCCCTCACTCCTTCATTTGGGTACAAAAACAGCAAGCAAAAGTCTCTCTTTAATAGAAACCTTACACCATCTTCCAAAACTTATTACAGCTGCCTTCAGTATAAAATGAAACCTTAGAGAATGTTATTTAAAATGGTTTTTAGAAGTCAGTAGGCCTCATGTTTCATTTCTCCACATCAGGGTTTGATTTCCTTTGTGACCTTATTCTCTGCCCTTAAACAAACCAGAGAATGAGGCCTGAAACATCTTGGAAAAGTTCCTACTATGCCAGCACCAACACACGAAATGCGTTTAGTTTATCCCGATAGCCATCAATGATTTAATCTTTTATTGATGACTGTCAAACGTTTCCTCTACCAAAAAAAGAGGAGGTAAAGCAAAGAAGTAAAAGCAAAGTTATTACGTTCTTGGTCCCAAATTCCTTTAAAAAAAATTAAATAAAGCGCGTGCATACGTATAGGTATATATGTATAGCCATTTGTGAAATTTCTTCTCTAAGGGTAAAAGTGTTAAAAACAAACTTTACTTGCCCTCCAACACATGGAGCAATGATTAGCATTGGTCGACACCCCCACTTCAGCAGAAGGGAGTATGTTCCTATGCCCACCCAGGCAAACGGCACAGAACAACGTAACCACCACGCTGCAAATTCAGCGGGGTTTCACAACAATCCTGGAGTCCAAGGACCACAAGAAATATACCCAGTACTGGAGAAAATCACTAAATATGAAGAAACTTCCACTCGTTACAAGTGACCAGGTGTAATTCTGCACAGTATCGTTTCTTGGAAATAATCATTTCAGGATGTCCTCCTGTCTGTCTCTGCAAACCACACACACCTAAGGACTCTGCTTTAGCACAGGTACTGTCCAAACCATATTCATAAATCTCACATCACTATTAAGCATTTAAAATACAAGCCGCACATTTGTAAGCACAAATCATCACTCACACAACTGGCTACGCCAACATTAGATGGAAACAGCGCGTTCTTTTTTACTAAAGACTAGCGAAAGAGTCAAAAGTTGCCTTTTAAAAAAATCTTAAAGGCTGGTGAAACTAATTTTATCATTAGCCCTACATAATCTAATGATCAGGATCATCGCTAAACTACAGTGACCATATACATCTCCAGTTATTTAACTCAGACAAACAATATTTTCATACAAGTTGGCAAACAATCTCATAGCTCTGTAGCCCTACCGATTTCGATATTCCCCTTGCTCATTAATATTGCATTGGATCAGAACCTCAAGAAATAAATCTTTACTATTTGACCACTGAAATTTTAGTGCTTCACTCCTAACACAACATGTTTCAAAAACAAGTCAACAGCATATGCTATAACACAGAACATCACCCCATAGATTAGTTATCTTCAAGCGTACCAAACACTACGTCATAAGGACCATAAAAAGTAGTAGATACTAATTTTATCCCCATCAATATTAGTTACTCAGTGAACTACATACAGATCTACAAGGTTTTTCAGAGATATGCCCTGCTTGCTTTAACAGACCTTCCTGGTTCAACTGAACCGTAATAGATGTTTAAAGGCAAATGTAATGGATGTTTAATAAAAATTTAATTTTTTTCTGTATATTGAGCTGAAAACAATTGAACCAAACTCATAATTACGTGTTAAGTCCCCACCTATTATATCTCATTTTTATTCTTCCCAAAGCCTAACTTTATAACACTTTTTAAAGAGAAAGCATGCTTAATGCCGGAGCCCACCTTAGCAGACAGACACGAGCTTGCTTTCTCCAACTTGCAGTTTAGATACAAACCCAACATCATCCCCATTTGAGGAGTCAATTATCTACAAAAGGCAGAGCGAAAATGATTGCTCACGTGAGGATTATCATATTCGAGGCTACAAGCATCTAAATTATACACCACCATAATAAAAGTGTCCAGGGCTTGAGCGTTTCTGCTCAGAATTGCTTGCTTATCTATAGACAAACAGACTCGCTATCTAAAGACGACTGACAAAGAGACCTGCCTAATGGCTTAGAAGAAACTATCATTTAGCCTGTTAATGTTAAAACTTCAGAATACCTTCCTCCAAGAGAGAAAACTGCAAAGAATCCAGAGACGCTGGAAAATTCCAAGTTTCTGAAAAACTGGCACAATGGTAGGAGCTGCCCAGGAAGCTCCCAGCACTGCAGGACACCTGGAGATGGGTGGGAGCCCATCCTGCCACAGACGATGGGAGGGAGAAGACACTGGAAGAACTGTCCTGGAAATGACTATGGGAGCCTGCACAATTCACAAGGAGTCCTGAGGCTCCTCTTTAAGGAGTTTAAGTCCCTGGACAGGTAGTTCCTACAAAAGGGCCTCATCCCTCTCCATTCCTTGGCTTTATCTCCTCTAATATTTATTGTTGAGCAGCTGCAGCCAACACAGAGGGAAATCAGAGAGGAGTGAGACAGGAAAGCCATGATGCCAACGGGTGAGGTGAAGATGCGGGTGACAGGGACCAAAAAAAAAAAAACAACAAGTTTCACAGCCAACAAAACGCAGAAGATGCAATCCCACCACACGGGTCCTAGTGCGGGGGGTGCAGGGATGGAAAAACTGCGGGAAGAGAGGACTGCTCGCCGAGCACGCCGGCGGAGGGAAGATGTAGGGCAGGATTTGCTGCTGCCAGAGGCCGAAGCAGAGCGTATTGTGAGGGGAAGAGTGGCTCTGCCGCTACTGGAGTGCCTTGGCAGGGAGAGGAGACAATAACCCCGGAAGGGGTGAGCTCGGGGGCCCATCCCGAGGCCAAGTCTCCTTAGCAACCTGGCTGTGCCAGGGGCCGAGAAGAGCTCTGGTAATTGTCTATCCAAGCCTCCTTGTCACCCCAGCACAGACAGTTCAGGACCTTTCATGGGAGCTAAAAGCCAGAACCAAAGCCCATTGAAGTCAGGGGGGAAACTCACATGGAATTCAATGGGCTTTGGATAAGGCATTTGATTCATTTCAAAAAAAATGAAAACTACTCTTATTTTCTCCTTTTGAATGTGCTTGTTTCCTCTTCTTGCAAATGTGTGATTCAAGTGCAGCCTAGGAAAATAAAAGCTGAATAGCAAATGCAGGACCAAACACGAGTTCTGGGGACAACGGAGAGATGCTCAATAAAGGGGGAGAGAGGGGGAGAGGAAAGAAAAAAGTTACCTAATTCTTTTCCACAATTTTTAATTAGACACATTTATTAGAGTCTTTAATACCAATTTTGAAATGTTACTGACTCCTAAAGAATCGTCTTGATGGCTGCCACTGTGAAGCTACAGAGGGCTCCCTCAAACAATGCCTCTCAGGGCACCAGTAGCTGTTCTGGATCAATAGTCCCTGGTAGAGGTTCTGCGTATTCAGTCATCACCGAATAAAAAAACGAAGCAGTTCCAGCTGTCTCTCTGCTTAACTGAAAACACAGACCGGCCATGCCCTCTTCGCTTGCCCTGGTCAGCGCGGCACGCTCAGCCCTAGCTGCTTATTTTGCCTGACTCGGAGCGTGGGAAGTCTTCAGCAGCAGGCTGGACCCCGTTCGGTGAAAACACTGCCCATTCCCAGCCACCTTCCTTCCGATCCTGCAACATCTGTTGCTTTGGCAAATGCTGATTAGCCTGTAAATTATGGGTCTCAAAAGCATCCTACAGTGTTTTAGGCCAGACTGTAATCACAGGCTCTTGCCTTGTCTTTGGCTTAGCATCCCCGACTTGCAAGACTGACTCTTCAGCCTCAAAAATCAATCACAGCCTTTTCATCATACACTTGGACTGAAATATTTCTCCCTCATGTTTCAGCACGCAGCACTCTCCCACCGTCTCCACTGAGCCACGTACCTAACACAGGAGGTCCCTGAAGGCCGCCGAGCTGAGGGAGCAGCACTGCTGATGGAAGAACGTGTTGCTACATGGCTCTGTCCCCAAATTAACTGCAGGTGTCCCCTCCTGTCCAACAACGCGTCACGTCTGAGGATATCCTTGGCAGGTACTTTACAGACAGATACATGTCTGCCCACACATCCCTCCCACCACCAACTGATCCACAGACAAGCCTTGTGGAGTGGGAAACCAGTGGCGTCACCCATCTCTGGGGCACCCAGAGCCCCCCCCTCCTCAGGCCCTCTTCCAAACTATACCCACAGGATTACTACACCTGGTAAACTCCAACAGAAAATGTGGTAGCTTCTCGGGTGACTTAACCACTGCCTGGAGCTGACAGGAAGGTGAAACCTCTCAGGTATAGCTCCAGCTTCCCACAGGGCCCAGCGCACCCCATGCCACCTCAAAGCTGAAATACCATTTTTTCTCAGAATTGGCACTGACGGCCATTTCACCCACAGTTTGAGGAAACAACTCTTTCTACCTGTGGAAACCACTCTGTCTCTACGCTCAATTTTTGGCATCCCTGTTGAGACTGTACACATACATGCTGGCACTGATGATGTTTTTTGGTGGTGTGGATACCTACCACCGGGTGAAGGCATTTACTAAAGCCACTGGGCCAACCACAGGATATCAGTCTCTGATCAGTACCTATTTGGGCTAAATATCAAGCATTAAAAAAAAAAAAGATTAAATCCTTATCAATCTCTCACCCTTCAGTGAGCGAAGACCTTTCAAGTTTCTATCCTGCCCTAGCTGACAGTAAAGGAAGCAGTTTGGCAGGAGAGACACAAGGATCACTGTCCTTCATGAAAGATCCTACCTACACGCGCTGCAAATCTGGCCTCAGTTCACGAGCACTCAGAGGCTGGATTAATTATTGCTCTCTGAATTAGAGAGCTCTTTTGAGGAGAGTTCCAGGAGCGGCCAAGGCATGAGGAATTGCAACTCAGATTTCTTTATAAATCCAACATTATCCAAGTTCACACACAGGACTCAATTCGACACCACGCTTGCTCTCCATACCCCTAGGTGGAGCAGTGTAGGAGGGGTCTAACCAAACAGATGTCAGAGTCCCCACAGGAATTTCCTCCTTCAAGGTAGCTTTCTACACATGGGCCAAGCCAAACCTTCGCTTCCTTTCCCCAGCAATAAGGAATTGCTTATGGGGGCCTGTGCTCCATGAAATGCTAGAAGGAAAACACTGCTAATTCCACTCTTTGCTCCATGGCATGGAGGAATAAGGTTGAGTGCTGGCTGCTCTTTCAAAAGATCAGAAACAACTGAGCAGGTGTAGGCAAAACGCCTCTACTAATTAATGTCATACACTATATATACGTGAGCCAGGAATTGAGCAGCTTCTACCAGCTGCACGTCAGTTTGGTTTCCTTTCTGCATAATATGAAGCACTGCATGTTGTTTATAGCCAATTCAGAAGTGCTGCTGAACTGTCATGTTCCATTTATATGTACATACATACACACCCCTCAAATCATCGCTTCCTAGGTAATTTATACACGCCAAGGTTGCATCCGCAGCAAGTTAGAGACAATGCCCTTTTCCCAAACTCTGCAAAATCAGAAAATGTTTTAAGGCTACAAGGATCACTGTCATTAAACACTAAGAGATAAAGACCATCCTTGGCAAGAGCGTTTGATAAAGAACAGGAGCCTTTCAGGCAGACTAGCAGAATAGCTTATGGACCAGACCAGCATTACCATGAGTGCTGATGAACTCATGCCTTACAAATTTTGGCATCTTTTATCAGTAGGCATTAGCCAACAAATGTTCATACTCTTAAGTGTTCCCGTACAGCAGGAGTCTCCATGCATAGCATTTCCTATTGGCCCAACGCTACTTGAAGAAGTCGTCTCAGTGGCCAAGAGCTCAAAGGGGTATTGCTGCAGCTGGAGCTCCCGGCCCTCACAAGTGAACACAGCCCACAGGGATCTGCTCATGCAGACAGGAGTGAGGGACTAACCTCCATAGCCATTTTCTAAACTCCCTCTGTCCTCAAATTCAGAAGCTTTTTATATAAACTTGAGGCACTTCTTTCTGCTGCCGTGTCACACGCTTCATCACAGCTAACTACTGGGCCCAAACATCCACCTCTGCTTTGGTTTGTGGACCAGTATCAGCAACCAGCATAAAGTGAGACAGCAGGGGACCAGACTCCATATGTTCCCTGCTGTCACTGAATATTTTCTCATAAAATTAAACATTTTAATATTGACTCTTCAAAAATTTCACTTCTAAAGGTTAAAACTTTGACACGGACGCCAGAATCAGGCAGCCTCCTACCCTCAGCAAAGCCTTTGCCACCCAAGCCCTCCTACTTACCAAGGCCAGCCGAGTAAAAGGCAATGGCTTTTTAAAATCTTTACAGAAACCGATCAGGTCTATTCAAACTCTTTGTCCTTGGCTTCACCACCTTCACCTCTGATTTGAAGTAATGGCACGGTTTCTCCAGCAGGCAAAGCTCCCACTGATGTTATCCCATCTGTCTCTTTGGATAGCTCTGCAGCGTAGCTTCAGCTTGCTGGCCTATCTGCATTTTAGCTAAAATTCATCTTCGCATAACACCTCTACAGCAGAAGTTCACCTGCACACCCCTTTCAGATATGGCAGCAAGCCGGGGAAAAGAAAGCAAGCAAGAGTGACTTATTTGGCTTGATACAAGGCCCATTGATGTCAGTGAAAACAGGAGGGGGGAAAAAAAAATAATCACAATCAGAACTAGTCAAGAGCTATCCCTTCAAATCACACATGTATCAGAGGGTTAAAAGGGACGGAAACAACCAGCGAGCCCAGGGCTAAGGCAGGCAATGTGAACGCTCTTATTTTAAAACGTGAAATTATCAACAGGGCTTTCAGACCAGTTTGTCTTTAAGGCTGACACAGGGCGGGTTTCATCAGCCCCGCGGAGCAGAAAAAGTCGGAGCAGCCAGAGTTGTACAACACTGGCCTTGCAGTTCGCTTGCAGTATTCCTCTCCCAGTGCATGTGTAAGCAAAAGCTCCATACATGTCTGAACGAAGAGGGGAGAGGCCTTATTTTGGTTTGAAAAACACATGGGAAAGAGAACAATGAGGAGCTGAAATTTTCACTGAAATTCTTTTTAGCGTGTCCTAAAGGAACGAGGTGACAAGAGTATATAAAAAACAACTCATGACTTCTCACAGACAAGTGGTAAATTTTTATTGTTCTGGCCATTTGCAGAGAGTGCATTAATTTTTACGCACAGAGATATCGCCCTTGGTACTGTGCACAGCTCCCAGCACTCAGCTGCTTTATAATAACCACAGACAATGCTGGGGTCCAGCATCGTTGGCCTGGGCTCTCCAGTAGGCTCTGCCAAAGGTTTACCGTATGCCTGGCAAAAAGCATCTCTCCCACAGGGATGAGGTCCTCTCCCAGCTGCAGTGGGTTTAACTCCCCAGCGCACCCAGCGATGCCATAAAGCACACAGTGGGAGTTATTACTGCTGTTGTTATTGTGACCTGGCTGCATATTTTTCACCCTCCAAATTTCCTTTCCTGAAAACAGCTCTGCCTTTAAAGTAAAATGGAAAAGATTATGTAAACCTTTAAAAGCCCTCTTATATTTCTACACTTCTCCCCCTTTCCTTACACAGCATGCTTGCTCTGCTGAGGAACGCAGGTGTGACACTACCGGAGGGACCGTGGCATTCTGCCTCCCCTGCCAGACACGGCTGACCGACCGCACCTATGCACTCTCTGTCCTGGGTTGAGCGACACAGGCCTAATTTCTCTTCTAATGCTGGGGAAAACTGCACTTTTAGAAGACACTAGTGTCTGAATTTGTGAAAATATTTACTTCATAGCCAGCTAGGCTATGTGGGATTCAAGGTCTCAGTGTTTTCAAGCCTGGCCAGGTGCAGGGATGAGGAGGAGCGAGGCCTGGGCATTTGACCCAAGCCGGCCAACAGGGTTATTTCATACCATGAACGTCACATTTGATATAAATTAGAAAGTTTGCTGTGTAGTTTCTCTCTCCCTTGACGGAGGCAGTCCAGAGAACTCCTTGCCCCAGTGCCGGACCCCTGAGCCCTTCCCTTCCTGCCGAAGCCGTTGCGCTCACAGTGTCCCACATTTACTGTCCCCTGCTGGGAGTGCACGGCTTCCTACTGATACAATTGGCTGAGTATAATTCTCCTGTATCTTATATTAATATCAGGATTAATACTGGTTCTTTAGTATCATTGTTAATTATTCAGTCTTATCCTATTAAATCCATTTATATTTCAACCCTCTTGTTTCCTTGCTTTCCCTGATTCCCCTTTCTGGGTGGGGAGGGGTCATCGGGTGATAGAATAATTGTCTAAACGACAATAAATTGTTATGGGTCTTCTCAAACCATAACACTCTCTCAGGGTAGCAGAGAAACTCCAGCTTCCAGAGTTTCAATGCTCTGTGCTGGACCATCAGCCTAAAGTCATGTCTATGTTGGACCTCACTCAGCCTTCTGATGAAGTTTGCCATCATGTGGTCCCATGCCAGGAGGGGAGATGTCCCTCCATCAGGATCATGCTCATTTCTGCGACAAAGAATCCATAACCTGTTCTAAAAGTTGGACCAGATGCTAAAGACGACTGCTCTTGGAAAGACCCTGATTATACACATTTGTCATCATTATACATATTTGTCAATATCGACATGCTGAAAGAATTGAGGTTTTTCAGCCTGGAGAAAAGAAGGCTCCGGGGAGACCTTATAGTGGCCTTCCAGTATCTGAAGGGGAGCTACAAGAACGCTGGAGAGGGGCTTTTTACAAGAGCATTGCTGATAGGACGAGGGGTAATGGCTTCAAAACTGAAAGAGGGGAGATTTAGATTACACATCAGGAAGAAATTTTTCACTCGGAGGGTGGTGAGCCCCTGGCCCAGGTTGCCCAGAGAAGCTGTGGCTGCCCCATCCCTGGAGGGTTTCAAGGCCAGGCTGGACGGGGCTTGGAGCAGCCTGGTCTGGTGGGAGGTGTCCCTGCCCAGGGCAGGGGGGTGGAACTAGGTGGTCTTTAAGGTCCTTTCCAACCTAAACCATTCTATGAGTCTGTTATTATATTTCTAGTAACTGAGGTACATCCAGGTAAAGTTTGCAAGACAGAAGATGTGAGAGCTTTCATAGCAAGCACTTGGGCTGGCCAGGCTTGGACACAAACCTTGTGCTCCAAAACAAGAAAGTTTTTCTCTGTCATTTTCTACAGTTCTTGACCTCTCCTTCTGCACCCGCATTTTCTTGCTTTTCAGCACACACAACCCAACAGTCAGCTTCCTACAAAGCCGAAACCCAGGAACACCATCACTAGCCTCTGAGCGAGCAGCAGGTGCCAGAACTGCTTTCTGAGAAAATTTCCCTGCAGAGGAGGTGGTGGGAGGGAATAATTTGTTGGCATATTCATTCAAATGTAGACATAGGAGGTTTTCACCAACGCTCTAGACAGTGCGTTCGCGCAGGTATCAAAGGAAACAAACATTTAAAACCAACTGCTGAAATGAAATGACGTTGCTCAGCAATGTACATAATCCAATCTGATAGCAGAAATGATGCTGCAGATATAAGCATTACCCAACGCGTGCATATTCCCTTGTAAAGGCAGAATACAACTTAAAAGCAGCTATTGTGATCACCTAATTTGTGACGGTGATCGAACATCCCCAAAAGCATATATCATTTTACTTTCACAAGCATCTGGTAAAAATGCTAAAGACTAATGTTATTCCAACTAATACTGTCATGCTGAGGTTTTCACTAGGCTCAAGTTTTGACAGTATCAGTGTTTTTCTTTCATGAACAGTCAAAAATTTCAACAAACCTTTTAAAGAGCAATCTGAAAAACATAATCCTAATATTTTATATTTACAGAGCAGTTCAGTATTCAAAAGTGCTCAAAAACTATGATTTTTAATCTGGCTTTCAAATTATAATTAAATTGGATTTCACTCTATTTTTATGTTTAAATGAAGCAACTGCTGTTGAAGCTGCACCATGGGAATAGTAGTAATCCAAAGATGATCTAATGATTTATAATCCTGAAAACCTGTAAAAAACAGCCACCACTGGATTTCAAGTCACACAGAGGTCTGCAGGGCAGTGAGGGGAGAGGACACCAACACGAAGGCTGTAAGTGCAACCTTTTCTCTAATAGCCACAGAATTTCACATTTTACTGGTTTGTCCACACTTTGGTACTGCCAGATCTCTCACCCCCTTACCTATCTCACCCCGGAACCCATCCCACAAGGTTTTTTCTCTCCTGCGGTATAAACCATGATGGGAAGACCATCACACACCTTTCCACTCTTGTATCTTCCCAGTGCCATCAACCCCAGCCTGGGGTTACTACAGTCATGCACAACCCCTCATGCGTACTGCTCAGCGCCGTCACCATCCGCTTCCACCTCTGCTACATCTCTTTTAATGCTAGTTTAATCTCAGAAAACACTAGCGTGGTGGTCTCGGTTAGGATTCATCTCACCCACCACAGGCAGCTATCCCATTGCAGCCACGGGGTTGTCCCACCTCTACGTTTCCTCCCACATTTGGGGACAACATGAAGAAATGCAGTTGCAAACTCCTCATTAATAAGGCAGACATGATTAATAACCTTGTGTTTCCCTTTAAAAATCTGTTCATCCAGTCTGTATCACAGTTCATTTACGATTTTTCTATATTTGTGATAATTCAAGCTTTTCTTTTGCCTCTTTTTTTTTTTGGTTTTTGTTTTGGTTTGGTTTGTTTTTTTGTTTCTAGGAGGACATAACTTTACAAATTTACTGCCAAATACACTGCCAAATTTTTCAGTAACAAAACTGTTGAGAAAAGACCGGCCCAGGTCAAAAAGCCCCTCTGATTAGGCACAGACACGGCTTTCAACACGTGCCAACTGCACATTTAACAAGGCAACAGTCTTGTTAGCATCTTCAGACAACTCCTGCAAATTCCTACTTGCATTTCCACAAGTAGGATTCTGCACGAATTAGAAGGCATGATTAAAAATGATAATAACAGAGCTGAAACAATATCCTGTTCATCATTCATCAAAAGAAAGAGAAATACCTGCCTTGGGGCTGTAATAAGACAGAAAGTGGGACAGGGAGACCAGTCCTCCCCCAGCAGACTCCGCAGGAAGTATTCCAAACATGACAAATTCACTGTTCACCCAGCAGATGAAGTAATGATACTAGTATTTGTCCATAAAATGTAATTTAGCCAGATCACTCCAATGAAATCAGAAGCTTTAACGCTATAAAACTAAGGGGTTGGAATATTTTTACCTTATGAAGAAAGGAGGTAAAAAAACATGAGCTTTCGTTTTCCCTTAGCTGAACCATCACACTGGGGGCTTTGTTTTCAGGAGTGAAGCTCACGGCCTCCAGCGCTAAACAATTTGTGTAATTTCTTCTCAGATGCACACGCCTTGCCAAAAGCCTAGTGCCAGGTGTAAAGTCCACACTCAGGCTTATCGGTACATTAAATAGAGTCTTCTTCCCTCTCAGCCTAACCAAATACCTGAGGGCAAGCATCGGTGCGGATTCCTTCACGCTTCTTCCAGCCCCTGTCTCATCATGTCCCACGCCGCAAGGGCTTGGGTGAAGACGTCAAGCCAAAGCTTGTCCATGTAAAGAGCCCGTCAACAACTACAAGCACATCTGCCAGCAAGGCAAGTTGAGGCTTGGTTGTAATACCTACACTTAACTCCTGCCAGACATTAGTGATGCAACGTCCAAGGCATGTATTTAACTGGTGTCAATTCCTTTTTCGTATGTAACCCGAATCCTAAAAACAGTTCTTTGGAAATTAAGGCACGTACTATAGTTAAGTCAAACTAATTCTGAACTTTGTTTCGGCAAAAAGCAAGTAACAATGCATATGTTTTTATGAATGGGGGAATGACAAAATGGAAACATGTCTTTAAAAAAAAAAAAATATATATATATGTGTCCGTGCCATGTTCGCAGCTAGAGACTCTGAGAGCGCATGAAAATCCAAAAATAAAACTGACTAGCAACAAAGGCAAAGGGGTTTTCTTCTGCTTAAACTATGGGAAATATAAACAGTGAAGTACAAAGAGGAAACAGTTGATGCCATTTTAATCAGATTTTTTTTAAAAATGTGCTGTAAAAAGCAAGAGTAAAATTCGTCTTCAAGCCCTCTAAAACCTCCAAGAGTTTAGAATAAAAGCGTTTTTCTGCACACCCATCAGTAAAACCACTCACACATGAGATTTCTGGGGCACAAACTTTAAACTAAGAGTAATTTAAAATGCTTCCTGGATGAGAAGTTCTTCTCACACTGTTTTCATATGAAAATAGGCATTACTGCCACAGGGCAACAGCGTGGTACCCTGCCACCTCTGGAGCTCACTCCACAGTAACGAGAACCAAAGGCATGGCTATTAGGCAAATTAGAAACTGGTCAAAGCACAGCTAAACTGGCTGCAAAAGGAGTTCTTTAAAAGAAAAAAAAAATTTGTGACAAGTTATGTTCATTTTTATAGTAAAGAGCAGGGTCCTCTCGCACATTCTTGGAAGATGTGTCGTGCTAGAGCAGCTGCTTATAAAACCCAGTAAATGAGGTAATGTGCCGAACTTCAGCTGAAATCAAACCGTCATTTTTTTCCCTGGATGATGACATTAAATAGGACAGAAATGGCTACCTGCACTAGAAGTGTTCAAAGACTAACCTTTTTTTTTTGCCATTAAAATATAAATTCAATTAGTTACTTCCATGCTTAAACAGAACTGTCGCAGCTGAAATGGTACTCTAGCGATAATTGCAATCCAAGAGTGATCTAATTATATACAAGTCTCAGTGGCTGCATTCCCACGTTGCTTCCTGCAACCCGGATTCACTACAATACGACTCATAAGTGAAAACCACATCGTTTTCGTTCATTCTCCCTTAAGACTGCATGACTTTATATACGTTTAATGAGAATGGAGTTAGTCTATTAGTAAGCTTACCATAAAAATGTGAGTTTCTACCTACTGTTAAATACAAAAGAACAGCCAGGCACTTCAGCCGCATGTAAAAAACCAGCTGATGGGCTAAACTGTACAAGGGAAAGAACATTCTTTTAATTAAGGTACTGGATTAGGATTCAAGTACCAGCTTTACTTTTTGGCTCTGCCACCAGCTTCCTGTGTGACCCAGGGTAAGAAATTTCATCGCTCCACGGCTCGGTTTTTCACCTATAAAACGGACAGTGACATTTCCTTCTCCCAATCTCTCCGCGGTTTTGGTTGTAAGCAATTACCATGGGCTGGCACATTGCCTTGGACAATAAGTATCCAATATTAACTGAAGCCTCCGGATAGTACTCCAGTAAAAAGCAAAAAACGACTCGTCTCTTTTCACGGGGATCCTAACGGAGTTGTGTATCGCCACCATTTGCCGCTACTGCAATCCAACACGTTGGCATCCCCGAGCAAAGCCCTGCACGCAGCCTGCTTAAGTCCTTGTTTTGAAATGGAGGAGAGAGGAAAAAAAAAAAAAAAAAACCAACACTCGATTGGGGTATCCCGCACATTTAAAGAATAATTTTGCCCAACCCAGAATCTCCTTGGCCAACTCGACTGGACGATTTCCCGCTCACACCGTCAACGTGCACAAGTCTGTGCAATACAGAGGGGCTGCCAACCACTTGCTGCTTTTTGCTTCAGTATTTTCTACTCCCATTGTAACAAAAAAAAAAAAAAAAAAAAAAATCAGTGCAAGGGTTTTGCCAGGTTTGTAAATTTGAATGAGACCATCTGAGCTGAGCTGACTATTTTAAGAGGGTTCTTGCAAGTAATTACAAGGTAAAAACGAGAACACTTCACACCTACATTCTGACTGAAAACTACTCAGCCCTGCTGGCTCCAGGCTTTTAATTGTCAAAAGAGTTCAAGGTTTGGAAAGTTATTGGCATCAAGTAATACTGGATATTCCTAACTAGCATTGTGTCATTACTTGGCATGATTTTTGCTGGGATTCCTCCCAAATCTGTGACATAATCAGAGGGTTCTCTACATTACACCATATAGTCAGATGCTCATGTTAGTGTAATATGTTACCATGTTTAATACCATTTGCTGTTACTTACACTTAATCAACTCTGGAACCAGTTAAACCATATAGGAAAAGCAATTTCAGAGGCTTTCAACTGACAGTTTTCCACACACAACTTGCCCTTAAATTATGACCTGAAGTTTCTAAGATGCGGTCTACAAACGCAATTGCCTCTAAACAAACATCCATAACTCCGCAACCCTGTGGGAACTGAAAATTCATATGAAAATAGGGGGAAAAAAAATAGGGAAGAAAAAAAAAAAAGCACAAAATTAACTTCTGTAGAACTGTTTTAACTAGAAAAACTGTCAGAGTTTCCCCTTCCGGCCAGCCTTAATTTACTGCTTCAGCAATTTTATACCCAAACTCCATCATTATTACAAGCTTTCAGCAACACAGAAATGGCTGAGCTCTCTAACGTCAATCCGCCTTTTGGGTTAAAGTCCCAATGCAGCATCTCTTGAGAGAATCACACTAAATTCAACACAGGTATCTTCAGGTGAGTGTTCCCATACACGTGTTTTCAAAGTAAACGAACAATTACACCCTTTAACCCACCAAATTAAAGGAAGTAAAATGATTAACTACACAGAACTCCAAGATGCAGGCTGGGATTTGCAGAAGTCACTTTTGGACTTCTGCTTTGCTTTTCTCATAGGGTTTGAGGATCAGAAAATGAGCCATATTCACCCAGGGAAAACCAGGGCTCCTTTGGGTGCCTTCAGCTGGGTACCCAGCACCTCAAAGCACTAGTCACTTTTGAAAAACCTCATTATTTACTTTTCTGCCTCTCTATAGGAAAGGAATAGACATTTAAATAAATGACATAATCCTTATTACCATTCCATTCATTCATGCAGGTCACTAGAATTTACTGCCAGGAAAAATAAACTTCTGCATAATATTCCTCAATGTAAGACATTCAAAAGGCTCAAAGGGCAACAGGAGGCGAGAGGGCTTCTGACAAATATTTGCTCAAGTGACCGCATCATCCATGAACACATTTGCTAGAAAAAAATGGGTGAAGAAATTTATGGTCAAGACTAAACATGCCAGGTTGGGACCGGGGCAGTAATGAGGAAAAGGAGCAGGAGACAGAGAAGGGAAGGGGAATTTTTAACTATTTTTGTTTCATCAAGAAAAACTCCCAGTATTGCAAAAATACCTTTTCCCTCCCATGGAGCCTATATAAAAACAGTTTTAAGCAAAACCAAAGTTGAGTCAATCTAGGCTCCCTAAAGGATTAAGGACAAAAAAAATAAATCAAAAACCAAATAAAACCCAAAAATGCCACAACTCATCCGAGGCTCAGTAGGTCAATCCTCATCCCTGGTGAGCCCTGGCGAGCAGCCCGCGCCCTCCGGCGAGGTGGTCAGCAGAGGACCAAGGCTTGTAGAACACAATTTACTACCATCTCCAGCAGCCGTTGCTGCTGCACCTTCCATAAACTTTGTTTAACCGAGTGTTCAAACAAAAATGGCTTTGCCAGTCTCTCAGTGCACCTCAACAATACCCATAGCTCGGCTCTACCAAGGATGACAAAAATTTCGCCAAGGCTATAAAAATCCTCACTGCTTTCAGTGTTGACCACCTAAAACCAAGTAGAAGTGATCTGGGTGGTTCACAGACTGGCTTTGAAGAGTCAGGTGTATGGAGGCTGGTGCTAGGGCTTCAGTCTGATGGCGTCCCCACCACAAAATCCTCCTCTTCCTCCTCTGCTCCACGAAGGCTGGCTCTCACTGGCATTTTCATGGGGAACGTTCTCATTTCTTGCTGCCTGAGAAGCTGGCACTTGTTTTGCTTTGGATCTGGGAACTTCCACAGATTGAAGTGGCCTCAGGCAAAATACGATGCTACTTTTAAAGTGCATCCAAAACAATGCGACTGATGCATTGTAAAAACCAATCAGGAAATAGGGAAATTAAAACATTGTCACTGTTTTGGTCACATAAACCCAAACTCACCATAAGATTCTCCACAGAAGATAAGTTGGGCTGTCAGTCACCAGACCGAAATAGCTCACAACAATCAAATTCACTTTCGTTTTCAACATTGATTGATCAAAAGTTTTATTCACAGAGCTTGTGACACTCAGATCATCCCACAAGCCTGGAGAGAGCAAAGTCCGTTCAAGACATACTTCAGAAACCACAGCTCAGCTCCTCAGAGGTACTACAAGCAGGTCCTGTTATAACAGCCAAACTGATCCCTTTCGGACAGCAGTGCCTTCAGAGTCAATACAACTGCTCACACCCATCCAGGATAATCAGCAAGAGTAGGGGTGAACAGAATTAGTTTCTCAGATCTCAAGCTCTAATTTAGCTAAGCGCTTAAATAAATATGTGTAAACCTTATTAAAGTCAACAGGATTTTGGTATTATTGAGTTAACATTACTAAGCATGTGCTTAATAGTGGGGCTGAATCGCAGCTTTGCTACTACTGCTACAATTCACACAGTGTTTTGAATTTATCCTCAGGTAAAACACTTCTTCACAATTTTTGTCACCTGTATTTCAGGGACTGCTCAGAGCCCACGCAACAGGCTCCGGTCGGATCTCTGTTATACTGCTGTGAATGCAAAGTTCCTTTCCTGAAGCTCCAGATCTCCACGAGCCTCACCAAAGTCAATATCTAGCTTTTTATTTAAAAAAAAAAACAAAAAACAAAAAACTTTTCAGCTATAACAACAGCAATCTAAAGGATCACTTGACAGTTTCCGTAACTGCAGTTATTAAAATTTGTGTTAGCACAACTGTATAAGTAATAATTAAATTGTAACACTAATGATTAAAGTTGCATCAGTATTTATTATTTCTTCTGCACGGTAAGCTCGTAGGTGTACCACAGCAACACGAACTCACTTCCAGACGCAGATATTACACCTTTGCCAAGGCATGGGTAGATTAGTCCTATAGACATGAGTCAGAGAGATCAATATATGAAGTTACGTAGCAATTGGTTATGTAGTGAAATCTTATCTTCAGACTACTGTGAAATCATCTTCAAAATGAATGCAAAATGTATCAGCTTAGTTCTGAATGTTTTAATGGAGAAACTCACTAATTAAGACAGAGTTTTACTTACCAACAACGTCGAGATGGTAGGTGTGATTGATGGATCCGTACTGGTTTTCCACTATGCACGTGTAATTGCCTTTGTCAGACGGGACCACGCTCTCCATGATGAGACTCCAGTGCTGGTTGCGGACCTAGAGGGGTGTAACCAGAGATGTTGGGAACTTCCCTAGCACAGTTTCGCCCTCTCCCCCTCCAAAAGAACCGTTTTCTCAATAGTTAACTTTTTGTAATCCATGTTTAAAAGCCTCTTCTGTGCTCGTTTGACAGTTTGAAATACTTACTTCATGCCTGATGCAGAACAGCACGGCTGCAGCAGTAAAAACTTTCAGGCATTCTGCTAGAAATTTACCTCGTCCCCGACCTGAGCGCTGCAGACGTCGGTGCACGCTCAGTCCTACCGTGCCTGCGAGGATGGCACCAATTAGCAGCCGTTTGTCTTACCAGGCTTTACCTCTCAATCCACCCTAAAGCGAATTCACGCCCTCAGGTATATTTCCCATCTGTCTCCAAACAATCACCTGATAATATTATCTACCCACCAGCAATATGGGATGGATACCATCCCCTAACATCCAAGTCTCCGTTTTTCTCTAACAGCTCAATTACACATTTTGGAAAAACCACGTACAGAAGGGCAACGGTTGGGATGCCTCCCACAGGTAACACAGAGTGGCCACCATCTCCTGCTGCTCTGGGGTACCACAAGACAGAAATGAAGATGCTGCCTCATGAAAAACGCCTGAAGAAAATCCTCACGGAAACAGCGCATAAGGATATACGTTTATTTCCTACAATCCTTGGCGGACAGGACGTATTAAAGGCGCTGATTCTGTTCCCATTTGAACTCAAAAGGAGCGTTGGCATTGGTCTTGCAAAAAATCGGATCCAGCCCAATCCTGGAAGGATATAGAGTCATCCGGTACACATATATATTTCCTGCACCAGAAGTTGGCTCCCAAAATGACCTTTTGCTGGCTATCCCCTAAATCCCGTGTTATAGCATTACATTTTTGACAAAAGCGCTCAACGATCTTAACGTTGCGTAGCTGTAATGTACAACTTTGAAACTGCAAAGTACCTATTTTAGCAAACGGAATAAAAATGCAATCTGGTACAGTCATTTTAATCAGCCAAATGGAAAGTGGTAATTCAGTGCAGTACACCAGAAAAATTTATGGACCATTCGGTGACACTTCCAGTAACTATACGTTTTTAAAAGACCATTACAACTACAGGTCTGAAATCCTGCTTCGTGCCTGACTGTTGCGTAGGTCCTTATCCAGCAGGAAAAGGCTGTGCAGGGCTGCGGCCCCGGTGCCAAGAGCTGAGCTCTCGCACCTGCTGGAGGTAAAAACGCCGTCAGTTCAAAGCTTGGAAGAAAAGGGTCCACTCTGTAAGGGCCTCCTGGCTTTCCTAGTCCCCCAGCTAGTAATTAGCTCATTAACCAGATATTACTATTATTGTCCAGTTATGGGGTAATAATAATATTAGCTAATGACTAAATGTCAGAAATCTAAGAAAAATATCTAAGAAAAATATCTAAGAAAAACCTAGATGAGACTCCAGCAGCAGGTGAAGGGCACGGATGCTACCCAAGTGTCGCAGAAATGTGTGATAACGTGACCCCAAAATCTCCAGTCCAAACTTACCGCTCCTTTCCCCCACCCCGCTTCTTGATGGTATGCATCAAAACTATACATTGATTCTTTTTTTTCTTCACACTAGGAAAATAAGTTTATAAAGCTAGAAAGCGTTTATCAGCGTTATTTTATTGTCTTGTTATTCCGCTAAGCAATCTTGAAAGTCAAAGTTTGGATCAGGAAGAATTACTGTCATAAACCACCGGTAAATAATAAATACAGCAGCTACATACTTTGAATATTTTACTTCTTTATGAGGTATTTTGAGGGAGACTTGGTCAAAGTGACCTGTCTTTTTGCCATTACAAGTTACATCACACTTCTGAGAATCAGAGCAAGCATTTTTAACCTATTTGACTGCAAAACAGGAAGAAAAGATCATGGTTCTGCGGAAGTTGCAACAAAATAAAGCTCAGTAACAAGCTGTAAGTAATTAATTTGATACGAAAACACAGGAGATTGTTTAGCATTCAATAAGAAAACGTAACTAACTTACAGCCACAAGTGGATGGCAATATTAAAAAGTATTTGCGCAATTTCCCTTTTTGCAACTCCAATGAGAAGAGATAATATCTTTATAATAAAACAACAGCTTAAGCCTCTTCAGTTTAAGCTAAACAACTGCTGTAGAGGCCCAAAGCATTTATGACACATCGTCACACAACTGGATTTATGTCATGGGTCTGGATTCAACTAGATTCAGCTTGTTGGCTTGGCGCTTTCTGGTTACAAGTGCAGCACTGCAAAGCCCAGAAAAGCTCCCCATTGCTGGGGATGACGGCATCTTCTGCTGAAGCTTCCCAAACTGAACTGTTCATTCTCAAAGACGCGACGGCCCTGCCACATCCCCGCAACCACGCAGCTTGCAACACCCTAATCCGACAGGCTTTGGTAACGTCGTCTTTTTAAGTAACGTGCCGTCATTCCCTCGTCCCAGTAAAGCCTGTCTTTGGATAGCAGAAGTGGTGCCATTGTCGACAACCAGCACCAACGTCCCACCAGCTCACGTAAAAGCTAGTTTTAGAAGAGGTTCAAAGCAGTGCTCCCACTGGACACAGGTCTCACACCAACCTTCTGTGTAGGGATGAACTACAACAGTGATAGGCACTCTTTGGAAGGGGAAAAAAAAAATATTAATAATCAAACCAAACAAAAAACCCCACCCTTGTGACGGAAGTTGCAAATCTCTTTGGTAATGCAGATTAAAGCCATTGGCTCGCTGGTTGCTCACTGAAGACACCAGTCCTACAGCTCTCCAAGTATTCCCTAATAAATTTCCCTGGGTAATACCAACTGGGTCCACTGAAGCTGTTTAAATAGATGGCATGAGCTCGTCTGGCAGACAGAACATATTAGGGAGCTCATGTGAACTAATCCACTAGGGAAAAACACGAGGGCAGCCACAAGTGGGAATATCCTCCCCAGGCACATGAGGTCCAGCAAAAGACAACTGTCCCCAGCCAGAGATTTAGCAGTTGCAGGCAACTCTTCCAGCTCTCCAACCTGACTGGCTCCTCGCCAGCTACTATCCCGTTACTTCTACTATTTTGCTCCCTGAAACCCTGCTTCGTATTGAGTTCTTTCAAAATCCCAGAGAATACCCGCACAGTCCCACCCACTCCATCACCTGGTCTTCAGGGTACCCCTTCCAATTAGTCATTGCCTTTTCATGACATAGAGAAATTCAGGGAACAGCCACATTCCAAGTATCCCAATTCACAGCTTCACCCTTCAGATACTTTTTCAACACAGTTTAATAACTGCTTTTGCCTTCTTTTTTTCTTTTTACTGCTTTGCAATACCTATGTTCAGGTTTTACCTGTGCTTCGTACTCAAAAATGGTACTTTATTGAGATAATAAAAATAATCTCAACACGTTTTTTTCCTGACCAGGTATGGACACTTCTAGCAAATTACTGAGGTGCTTTTTTTGGCAATCTTCTCCATCAAATTTTTAACCAATTCTTCCAAACAGTCTCTCCAACCAACTCAATTTTTAAACTAAATTATCAACATCAACTGCATAGAATTGTACTTGGAGGTGGGAAACCTAAACTGGAATCAAAAAGCCAAGAAATATTGGTCAGAAATCTAGGAAAGGGCAAGTAGTGTTTCACAGAAACATTTTGCTTTTGGAGTATCATATAAAAAAGTGTGGACAGTTCTGTTTAATTTTAAAATACGGGTCCTCAGTGAACAGACACATCGTGAAAAGTTGTGACCTAGCAAAAAATGCTTAAAAGGGGTAAATTTTAAATGAATTTGAAAAGAAGGAAGGATTAGAAACCAAGCTATGATTCCCCACAAAATCAGCAGAGTTCAGACATATGCTACCGGTACTGCTCAGCAGAGGGAACAAGTGCTGAACATCCATGCAAAATCCATAGGCTTTTACAGTTCCTATAGAGGCAGAACTCTTTCTTTACTCTGTATTTACCTGGCTGAATTTAAATGTGTATAAGATGACTGCAGTGACGAAGCTTATCAAAACGCATGTGAAAACACACACCTGTTAATACTCAAACAGTAACAACTGATAGAAGTACATTTGCTTTCCGGGTGGCGTACAGAAAAGTAAAGGCTCCTGTGATGTCTCAGAGGATTTAGATTATTCACGCAAAGAAATTATAAAATGCCTTTCAATGCACAAGAAAGAACTATCGTCACTTTAGAGACAGATAAAAGAAAAGACTAAAAAAGGTTTAGTCAATAACTAATCCCTTTCTCCTTGCTGTAGGAACTTTGGGTATACCCTGAAAAATCATAAACGGTTCGATTTTGAAATTCACCACCCAGAATTAGTCACGGTGGAGGAATTTCGCTCTGGAAGCTATCTTGGCCAGCACATACACCCTCCTGCTAGCCTGCCTGAGTGCAAATTGACTCAAGACATTCCCCAGTCAGTGGGACAAAGTGCTACAGGCCACTATCTGATTGCGATAAAGAGAAAACAAAGAAGGGATTTCTTAGCTCAAGGCAGCAGGAGAGAAGTGGTTGGAGGATTACTGGGAAGCTTCACGTATTCCTTCCCTTTACTTTGTTCTTAAAGTCTTCAAGAGATGACTGCGCCTTCCGAAAGGGACGGATGGTGTTCCATCAACTGGTGATGGCAGATACGGCCAAGTTTGGCTCAAGCTATTCCAGTCACTCAAAGTATCATGAATACGAAGATCTCAGGCAGAAACACTTTACGTATAGCAATGCCCAGATTCAAGACAAGCCAGCGTACAAGAATCATCATGAGATATCTGGCTGAGGACAGACCGGCACAGAAAGACTTAGTCCTTTCTGAGGATTCCTTCATTACAAGTTTGTCGGTATAGAGGTGTCAACAAAATACACTTCCTGTCTTTATTCCAGAATAATTTTGAACTAAGCCTGCAGTGACCTCATCCTGCCCCTCTAACAAGAAGATGACACAGCCTCCAGAAGCTTTGGAGACCTCATTCTTTAATACCTGTTCTATAAAAACAAGCTTTCTACCTTCAAAACACCGGAAGAATCTGGAATATACAGAGATTTGGTAAGCAGAACAACAACAATAAGTAAATGCTACCAAATCATTTAAAATTTGATGTAGTTCTGAGCAACAAGAAAGTCTAAAATCCACAGCTGTGTCCCCTCTTTTTTTCCTTTAAGACTAAAGAGATGTAAGAAGTTATGATTTAGAATTATAGGGATATACTTCACTTATCCAGCTGGCTTTAGAAATAGGCATCTGTGGTTTCTTCCCAGAGGACACACATTCCTCAGAAATTGTGTACGCTTAATACACATAGGCAAAATTTTAATTGGTGCCACTTAATGGGCACAAGTCTAAACGAGCTCACCCAGATGCCCAGCACGGGCTAGCAGTGGCAGCACGGAGCCCCACATGGGCTGATTTCCCCAACCACAGCTCACCCTCCCAAACCAGAGACCAGGTACCTCCATCCTGCCTCACAAGACAGACATTTTCCTTCACGGTTTTCAACAGTAATATCTGCATTTCCCCTTCACGAGATGTAAAGCGTTCAAATAACGTCTCAGTTAGTAGCGAAACTGTTACTATTATTTTCCAAGACAGGATTAGTTTGTGGGGTTTTTTTAATTGGCTTTTTTCTGTTTCTAAATAAGCACTGAGAGAGGTGAAAATCACTGAATTGTAGCCAATTCGTTAACACCCCATAGCGTTATGAAAGGCAGAAGGTGTTGCCAGGTGTACACTCATAAGCAACAGTAATTTATGGTATAAGCAAACATAGATGGAAAAGTCTACTTAGATAATTAGTGTTCATGCAGGGAGATTTTCTGGGCTTCGCTCTCTGCTAACACGAATGTTGGAAAAATTGACACTTTCAACAGTAATTCTAGCTAGAGAGGAAAGGAGACTACGGCTTGTCCTCCTCTGCACTGGAAAACATATTTTTTTGTACCAAGCAGGATCTGAGTCAACAGCCCATGAAGCAATATACATCCTGGCCCCATCAGCAAAACGCCGCACCCCGAAAATACTGCAATCGCTGGGGTAAAGCAGCCCTCAGGACTCGCTCTTGAGCTTACTGTGGCATCTGGAAAAGTCACTTAACTTCTGTCTTAATCACCATTACAAATTGCTCTGAGCTCCTCCGCAGACGTTCTAGGCTGGGGCTCACGACCATGGCACGAGGTGGCTAACTGGGAAACTTCTCATCTTTGGATTGACGTTGCTGAGGTGTCGGGTAGGGGAGGAAGGAGGAAGCCACTGACAGAAGGTCCACAGAAGAGATTAAGGTAACTGAAGATGGCGAGGGTAATGCTTGAACAGCAATTTGCCATCAAAGTCATGCACTCCCATTCCCTGTGAGGAGAGGGACAAGATGACCGAACCCTGACTTCTGACCTGACCTAGGCAGATACCAGGAGGTTAAAGGTCTGTGCACTAACCCCCAGAGCAAGCTGGCCTCCCTAAAACTCTCTCTTAATCAGTAACCACCAATTTAGAATGAAACATCTAATCTGAAGCTGTTTAAAATTCAAACAAACCCTTGTAAGTAAGTGCTGTTACTTTCCCTCAAATTCTGCTTCCCATTTCAGTTTCACAGACCATAAACTCTATAGAAAATAATAACATTTGACTTCCAACCCTTCCTTTATTAAACTGTCTACAATCACCAGAGCGGATGGCCGTGTTTTTAACAATGCAGCTGAAAATGAATAGAGAAAAGTCTTACTCTGCTTTGCAAAGCCAGCCTTTAGTTTTCCAAATAAGTCTCTATAAATAATCCTTAGCTGCACTGCTATGCTACAAGCTCGAATTTGAGAAAAAAAAAAAAAAATAGAATTAGTGCTCAGTAACTGCCAAAGAAACCACCCACCCTTCCCCAAAGAAAACAATTACTTTTTTTTGCTTCTACATTTGATCCAAGGCCATTAAAAGAATTTCTGTTGACTTCAGCAAGTTGTTTTTTGGTTGGGGTTTTTTTTTGTTTTGTTTTGTTTTGTTTTTTTTTTTTACAGCCTTGGTCAAGAACAGAAATTGCAAAATCACGTCACAAGAACGTACCTTATATCCGCCAATACGATGCTCTTGTTTAAATTCCTTCCCATTTTTCAGCCATCGCATGGTCGGTGTTGGGTTCCCCATCGCCGGACAACGAAACTTAACGGTATTTGCTGCTGGCACCGCGTGTAGCCTTTTCTCCATTTTGTCTGTATGTGTCCAATAGGGTGCCCCTGTTTCAACGAGATACATCCAGAAATATCAGTACTTGGAAACTGAGCTCCCTTTCCAGCCCCTTCCACAGACATAAAGTGCTGCGCGTATTCGTTTTAGCAGAGACAGGGTGCTTTGGAAAGAGTACACGACTGGAAATCATATGCCACAAGTGGTGACCAGAGTTTTGCAAACGGCTCAGTCTACAGCCTTGAGTGGATAATTTATGACAAAATTCCAATAATTAACCACAGATATCCTTCGGTTTGCTTACGTCAAGTAAGGCAGAGGGACCGCGTTTTCAGCAGACTCAAATGACCTCAAGTCGAGTTACCGTGAGCGCTCAGCAAACTTTGGATTCTCGGACCCCGTCCCTGAAGCCAGACAGACCAAGTCAGAAGACCTGTTGGAAGCCTCAGCCTTAACCTTTCCCCATCTGTTAGAAGAGGGCTAAAGATACCTACCTGCCTGGCAGCGTGCTAAAACTCACAGTGTCCATGTCAACGTGAGCTGTGCTGTTACTGTCATAGAAACCACTAAAATATATTTATAAACGGAGGATCAGCAAAACCCAGCAATAGCGTTGATCATTTTGCAGGGATTTCCCACTCTCATGAGCCTGTTGAAGCCCAAACGTTCACTGATGTCCAACACCGCGGCACAAGAGTGTCTCTCTGAGCCTGTATTTACTGGAGCGATCATTTTTACTGGCTCCCGGAGAGGGGTCACTCGCTCCTTCCCATGCCCACATGAGGAGCATGAGGAGCGCATGGAAAACCCCTCTCTCATCCAGGTTCAGGATCATTTGTCACATACCAGTACAGCAAACACAGCAGAATAAAACCATACAACTGCCCATCTGGTTTTGACCTCCAAGAAGTAAATTTGGAAAGACAGACCCATATACAAGGTTATCCCATACTCTGGATCCATGCAACACTTTGGAAACATTGCCCAGCGTCTTCATGGCATCGCTTCAGTTGTCTCACCACAACAGTTTTTAAAAAGTTAAAGATTGGAGATCTGTTTAATAGTAGGAAACATTAATTTCTTTTACAATGGAGTTTTCCTGAAGCAAATCAGATTAGCGTGGAATTTTTAGGACTAAAAGGGTCCAGAAAAATAACTCTATTTCTCTCAGCCCTGTTTCATTTCCTTCATTAGCAGCCTAACACTCCACTATAAATAAACTCTTCCGTTCCTCAAATATTTATAGCAGTTCTTACAATCAGTGCAAACTCAGAAATCCTGCCACCCCCCTCTCTAAATAAAAATACAGCTGGATAGAAAATACAGGAATAAATCCTTTACCGACAACTCTCTCAGTATAAAGAAAACATTCCAAAAGCAAGTCTTATAATGATGCTAAGAACGATAAGTGATTTTTATATTTTTTTTTTGCCCGAAGTGGCAATTACTGTTAAAATTAATGAAGTAGAAAAGCAAAGGAAATTTGTGCATGTGATCAAAATAGAAAATCAGGTAGCTATTGAAAATTTAACTGCAACACTAAGAAATTGTTACACGGACTAAAGTGAATTAGGGATGCAAGGAAAATCACTGTTAACATTATTTGCTGAAACCAGGATCACATTAAAACAACAGAAGACTTTAAACAAAGCCAGCCGAAGGAATTAACTACTACACACAAAGACCAAATTGCATTACAGGCATACCAGGCAAAGGCGGAATTACATGTTGGTACTGATATATTAAACGGGTATTTCCTCTGTATCACTAAACATCTTCCACAAGGCAATGTAAGGTGATCACTATTCCCACAAAGTCAAAGTCAACTGTGGCAGGTCAAAGCCAACCAACCATCCGAAACAGTTACATTGGTACCTCAAACTGAGCAGAGTGCCTAGATTTGACCCCAAATGGACAATGCTGACGCATCATCTTTGCAGCCAGCATGGTCGCTTCTCATCACGTCTCCCACATGCACCTTCTCCCACCTACAGATGCAGCCACTGGCAAACACAACCTCTGAACCACAGGCTCCACAGCTCGCCCAGGCCAGCACGGGCTGGATGGACCCAGCTCCAGAGAAGGTCCCATGAGGGTGCAGCCCGGCACCAGGGCACCCAACTTGGTCCAGATCCAGCCACTGAGTTCCCCACCAAGGGTGCTTTGTGCAGCCAGGTTTCTACGGCATGACAGTGCAGCTCATCCTCTGGTTTTCTTGCTTGTAACCCCCCTTTCCATTAACCCGCACCCTTTAAAAAAAAAAAACTCCGCTCCTTGAAAAGCAGTGCTCCAATACGCTTCATATACAACAAATGCACAGGGAGGAAAAACTTTACTGTATGGAAGAGGTGGGAGAAGAAGAGAGGCCAGGAGGAGGCAGGCAGGAATGGAGAGAAGCGGCTCAGTTCTGTGCCACGGAGAGAGGGGGAAAGAAAACTCCTCAGTCTGGGAGAAAGGGCTCTGCTTGGAAAGCTTCCCCTCACACAACCCTCAGCATAACCTCCAATGCTCCGGAATTACAGGGGAGCTTGGAGAAAAACATGCGGACATCACCTGTTGAAAACGCTTCAAGACACCCCATCGTTTTTCACTAGGTAGTAGCAACACACATTGGCAGCTCCTCAGTACATTTAAGGGGAAAGAGAAAAAGGCAGCAACATCCGCAAACCATAACACTCGCCCTCGTTTTGTGTTTTCATACGGCGACTGATGCGATTAACGCACGGCATTTCTCTCTATCCGTTAAATTAGCAAAACCTAAAAGCAGCCTTTACTGCTTGTGTTTGTGGTCTTGAGAGGAAAAACATCCAGACTGACCGAAAGCAAGAATTAACGCAGTTAATGAGTATATACCATCAAGTGCCCAGTCCTCCTACAGCCCGTGTCCATCGCATCCCGTCTTTGCCAAGAGGACAGGTGGAAGTAGGTAGCACCGCTGTTAAAAGATCACGGTAACAACAGGGCAGACTCCGGCGCGTAGCGGTAACGAGCAGCAGGGGAACGGGTGGGAATTCCTGATTGCTTTTAGAGCTCTCATTAGTGAAGAAAATATCCTGCTGACCCACGCTGCACTCCACTGCAAATACATTACATCTAATCAGGCAAATCTCCTGCATGTGAAATTGAAATTAGGCAGCCCAGGGGACCACTTCACTTCAGGACTCCTCGGTTTTTATTTGGACTTATCTAATACAAAGAAATACAAAAGTAGTCAACTCCAAGGCTGCCTGACAAGCACCTCGAGGAGACAATAGCGCGCCTGAAATGACCACATCAACACACCCCCCCGCAAGGTTTTCAGTACTATTGTATTTGACCTTTAATTAAAAAACACTTCTAGGCAACATCCAATTTTTGCTGCTCCCTTCAGTGGGTTTCCACTCTACAGGATTTGATGAATTTGAACCTTGTTTCATCCTTTCTGAAATTCTTCAAGGCATGAAAAGAAAACAGCATGTGGATTACATTTAGATGCTTTTTGTTCTTGGTGCCAATTTACCATTGCTTGGCCCAGAAGAAATTGTTTAAAGGGTGATAAGGAAAAAAGCCATAAAGCTTCCAGTCACCTGACTAGAATTCAAGGCGGAACAGCAGCATCTTCAGGGCTACCCAGGGGTCTCCAGAACAAATTACTGTTGGTGGACCTCAGTGCCACCATCACAACAGCTGCTGTGTTGCCAGCACCACGCCAGGATTATAGAAATCCCTTAAATTAGGGCTACCTCTAAAAATCACGATGAGGACAAGGCAACAAGCACCAACAACGTATTTTCCACCGCTGCCAGCGGGAACTGATGATGAGCAGCCCTTGGCTTTGTAAAAGGCCGGCCCAGGTCAGAGTCCTTGGAGGTGAGCCTCCAGAACCAAGCTGAAGCACCTCTTTAAGGCAACGAAGGGAAAAAACGAGTTGCCAACAAAGCCGTTTTGCGAAGAGAGAGGACTATTTTGCAGTGGAACCAATCCTGCACCTTCCCCACAAGCATTAATCCCTTCAACAAAAGCTGGAAGTAATAAAAAGCTATGCAGGATGCAGTCTGGAACAAATCTACCACAGTGTTTTTTCAGACAGTTAAAATATCTGTCAAGCTAGAAGGACACCAAACGCAGAGTGAAATCTGCTATGCATGCCTTTTACTTAAAAATACACACAGGGCAAATGGTCAAACGCACATGTGTACGCTCGAGTGCCCTGCTCTCCCAAGAGCAAGTCGCTCCTCGCAGCTACCGAGCCACTTACAGCCTCCATCGACTTCAAGTACAGTCGTATTTTCTGGGCAGCCTTGAAAATCAGGCTAGATTTCCTCAACGGCCTCTCTGCCTGCCCTGGAAAACCTTGGCCTCTGAAAATGTATTTGTAACAGAGGCAGAGAAAATAAAAAAAGCTTAAAAGAATACTTACCATCGTAAATAAAACAGCTCTAAAAGGTTTGCTTTAGTTTTAAATATGCAGGAATGAGAATGCCAAGGTTCAGTTTCCTGTGGAAGGCACTACAGCCATTTCCTGCCTCATCACATCATAATTAACATGCCAGGACAGCTGGACTTTATCAGAATTGTTTCATCAAAAAGCAACAACCTTTGAAGACTATGGCCTTTTGTTTCCATCAGTAAAGGCATAACCAGGCCAATTTCCATTGCTTATCCTTAATGATCACAGCTGTAATTTGTATGTAAATTATCAGTTAAATTGTTTTAGATCTGCAAAGCTCAAACCATGATTCAGGAAACGCTTAAAGACTTCTTCTCTTACAGAGCAGCAACCAGGGGCTCTTGTGAGGGCCTGGACTTCCCCAGGCAGGAGAAGGCAGTAAAGGGCATTTGGCCACCACGCACCACTGCCTGCCACATGGCAGGCTCAGGAAAGACTGTTCCTCAACTCCTCGTTCACTTTTCAATCTGCCTTGCAACAGTTTCTTAAATTAGATATAAAAATCTAGAAGGGGAAGGGCAAAAAATACTGATGGGAATGCTCAGGAGAGGCTAGATACGCGAGCTTCAGCCCCATCCCAACTTCCATGCAGCTCGGATCTTGCCAAATCTCAACCCTTTTTCAGCAAAATTGTATTAATCCAACCGAGTTGCTGTGATGCAACTTCTCATTGAAAACAGACGGCTTTGCAGGGACCACTCCTCCGGTTCCAGCTCTTCTCGCTGAGTGCCCAGACACAGGGAGGTGGCTGAGCTGCTCCCTGCGACCCTCTGCAGCTTGTGAGAAGCTCCTGGGCACCTTGATAAGACCAGTCTCATGAGGACTTGTTTGTGCAATGCTCGGCTCGGGAGCAATCTGTCTTCTTGCAGCTTCCTCCCTTCTGCACCACAAGAGCTTGTGCTCTCCCCGCCGGCCGAGATGTTTAAACGTTCACGCTCTAGAGGCATCTTTCATTTTGAGGAGGGAAAGTGCGACCGACCCCGGCTAAAGTACACAGCCCATCCCTGGCGGACGGAAATTGTCAATGGCCTTTCACCAGCCCCCGAATCAAGATTGATTAGCAGTAGCTTAAAATGATAGCTCACATTACAAGAACGTCACTCGTGTTACAGAGGACACCACGGGGAGGTTCTCCCCGTCGCGTGGAAGGGCAGGGATCCTCACCATGATGTTACAGAGCACAGTTGCCTTGAGATCAGGTCCTTTTCTTCCCCCTCCCCGCCTCGCTAGAAGCACTTCCAAAATCCATTTGTGCTCACAGTGAATCTCCAAAGCCATCAGGATTAGCAGCACCATTGTCTTCGCTAACACACCGAAAATATTGCAAGTCCTTTTTCTGACCAGCTCTAAAGTGATAACAGACGTGGGGATGTCTCCTAAAAGGAATTTCTACCCACGAGTCCCTTTCAGGGGAACACGCTCCCATCGCCTGGGTTGGTGGGTTTTGCCTAGACAACTTCTTTTAAAAGCAATGTCCCTTTCCCAAACTCGCCAATTATCTTTGCCACCGCATTCCTTTGTCAGAGCAGCCTCCAGCTGCTTAATCTCAGCCACTTCAAGCTGCACCTGTGAATCAGCTCGGGCTAATCACACTAACAGATGGCAGGGGCCAAACAGGCAGCTAAGAACTTACATCAGTTTAAATAGCATCTAACATTTCACAGCCTCCGAGCAGCCGTATACCGCAGTAACTAACTAGGGGAGCTGAAATCGGGCTCCTACTTTATCATCTGAGCAAGCGTTCGGAGCAGACAGTACAGCTGCCAATTACTGATCGGGCCGAGGAGCAAATAGGCTACCTGGCTACGGCGTTCGGCAACTAGCTGACATCTCCCGTGAAGGATCTCTCTGTCCTGCGCGTTACGGTCTTTACAAAGCACGGGCGATAGCAAGCTACCGGTCACCACTGGGATTGTGCAACAGTGCACAGGGGGCATGAGGAACCAATATGAATTTTACATTATTCTTTTTTTTTTTTTCTTAGCAACTGCTCTATTTAGAGCCTATTAATAGCTTTCCAAATTCTCTAAAGGGACCGACGTTTAACATTCGGATAGGTTTAAGACTCTTTTAGCCCATTTTCATCACGCATAAGTAACATAAAATGCGGTTTTAGCGCTGGATTGCCTTCTGTGCGACAAACCTCGAGGTCCTTTGCAGACAAAAAGAACCGCATTGTCTCCAAATTCATTCTCCCCGGGGAGATTTCTGCCGAGATTAAGGATCGAAGGATTTGCCTCATTACGACTTAATTTTATTTTTAAAAGTTTCCATACCACCTTTTAACAAAGTGAGCTGGAGCTCTGCTTCTTCCGCTAAGTTTCAGCTCAGGTTGAGGGAAAGTTAGTTCATCCGAGAGAGTCTAAACCAGACAAAGGCTGAACTTCAAAATTCAGGAAGAAAGGAAACTGCAGAAAAGCTAGCAAGAAAGGGAGAAAGAAAGTACAGACCAGTAAAGCGCGTTTAGAAGAATATTAGTTTATTTTTCTTTTTCTTTTCCAAGTTATGAACTACGTGAAACAGAAAACGGAGGAGGACGAAGGCACCACTATTTGACAGCCCATGCAGTTAACAACGGAGAAGCTCTGAAGGCAGGAGCGCGAGAGACGGGACATTTTTCGCCACGTGGATCTTGCTAGTGACTCCTGGCAGTTCGCTGTTACTTACTCATCTGGTTGCTGTCATTCACAAAGTCCTCGGACCCATCATTGTCGTCTTCATCATCCCCAGAGGAAAGAGCATCTGCACATTAAAAATAATCAAGTCTTTAAACCAGCCTATTTTTCACAGGCAAATAAACCGATAACGCTACATCTTAGCCCATCTATCAAGGGGAACAGATGTTCTGTTAGTTGTGCAGATGCTATAGAAAAAGAAAAATCCAGCCACAAAATGTGTGTTATTCTTCTAAAATGCTAACAAAACTAGCTAATAATCTTGAAATGCTACAAAGTTACCAAAGGGAGCTTGATAACTCCAAAAAAAATCTCTTTCGGCTTACAATTTTTATTTTTCTTCAAGACATTCAGTTGGGCAGAACTGAGTGTCTCCAGAACGATTTATCTCTAAACTTAGAGGACGTAGGACACCCCGTTCCTTTTCTGATGCGGGGGTGGGGGGGAACTTGTGTTCGTTTTACTGACTTTATCATCACCACGGGCGACTCTGTATAATTTAATCCTGTCATAGTGGCATAAAACAGAGGGCTATTCAGCAGCTGTTAATCACTATAGACCCCGTGAAGTAAAAGGAGTATATACAAACTGAGTCCATTTCAGGGTCAGGACAAGGGGGAAAATACCTGAACTAACTACAGAACTCAGCTCAACTCGCTGGGCCCGCGTGGACTCTTTCACGTTATGTCAAAATGTGTCTTAATATCGCATTTTACAGCTTCTACATGCAAAAAAACCTATGTTTCACTCACTCACCTGTAACATTTACAATGAAGTACAGAGTATCACTGTCTAGGCTCCTAACAGCAGTGCAAGCATAGAGGCCCGAATCTCTGGGTGTAGCATCCTTAATTTGTAAGTACTCCCCAATAATCACTGTCCTATTGTCGGGCCCCAAAGGGACCCCATCCTTAGTCCAACTGATCATGACGGCGTCTTTCAATTGACAGCGCAACTCAAGCGGTTCTCCTGGAAGTGCTGAATATACATCTGGCTGAGAGATTTGGTATTTGGTTGGCGGCTCTGCGAAGGTGGAAGGAAAAGGAGGAAAAAGAAGAAGAAAGAGAAGGGAAAGGAGAGAATTTCCAACAAAAGTCAGTGAGGGCCCTTTTCATCCACAGAAATCAAGTTACGTTCAATACAAAAGTTGCATCCAGATTAGCCCAGCAATCTGCCTCGTAAAACCGAACCGTATGCAGCTATGGGACAGGCTTTATTTTCAAGAAGTGCACCACAAACAAAGCTCATTCCCTTTCGATTGGTGTCCCAAGTGTCACGCAAAGGCACAGCCCTTCTCTCTGGTCACAGCGAGCCGACCCCGGGGAGAGGAGTGCTGCTGAACCCGGGGGCTTCAAAGGATTTGGAGGCGCCAGGAGGAGTTCAAAAAGCAAATTCAGGTTTATGTCCTCGCATTTGTGCATATGATTTGAACAAATATTTCTCTTTCCCCACCTGATTTGGTAGGCTGCTTTTTAAAAGCATGCAAAGTTCCATCTCAAAGTCTAGGGCAAGCTACAATACAGCTTTATACACCTTATAAACTAATTCAGTCTTGCTGACACCGTCACAAATCCACAGATCTGCAATGCAGGTGTTTCAGTGAGTACTACACGACACTGCTAGAAACCTAATTTCCAGAAGGAGCACAGGCTCCTTGCTACATATATTTTGTAACAGTGATGAGTATATTTGAGTCTGCTTGAGATTTTTTAAAACGCAGATTCCACTGTAAAATAATTTAAAAAAAAGAAGTAGCTGAAGCCCGCTAGCTAATTTACTTTGAAGTTTTTAAGACTTCTTTGTAACGCTCTACCTGCAAAGAGAATTTCTTTTACAGAGTTTATGCTGTGCCAACAGTGTACAGGAGTCTTTAAAAATGTCTTTGTTTAAACTTTTTTAAAGCCACCGTGGGTGAAGATAACTCAACCCTCCTTTAAGTGCATTAGTGGCTTTCGCTGAGGAGCCCCAGGAAACTCCCAGGATGGTCACACAGGTGGCGGCGTCCTCCTGGGCAGATCGGTTGTTTGCATACAATCACAAGGAAAATCGTTTTCTACCTCCCATCCTGTCTTTTTAAACTATTATCCCCAAATTTACGCTGAGCCTTTCGATATAGAACCAAATCCAAACTTAAGAACGGTAATTTACTTCAAAATTACAAAAAAAAAAAAAATCCTTTTACAAGGAAAATTACTAGTATAGTGAAGAAAACCAAGCTTCAAATAGCTATTAGCATTTGGTAAATATTATCCTCCTCCATTTCTTTCTCTCTAGGGCACCAGGGAAGATACAGCACAAAGTGTTGTCACGAAATAATGAAGTCATGTTTGGAAATAGTGAGTTATTTCAGGTAAGCCTTTGTGTTGCCAAACTAGAATGTAGCAGCACTTAAGACTGTCACTTTTTATAATGTTTGCCTATAAACTTTTTCCAGTGTGGGTTTGAAATGGTGCCCAAAAGCAAACAGAGAACAGGTGGGATTCAGAGGCATGAGTCCGCCCGACAGCTTCGCTGCGAAAATCAACCAGTTTCAACTGTTAAAAAAATGCCCAGCACCACATAAACAACCTGCGCTGCAAAGTTAACTCTCTCTCCAGGACACCGCACAAGGATTTTTACACGGCTCTGAAAATTAGGGACAAATTTTGAGCTCATGGGCACGCTGTGCCATCACATCAATGGTTCCCCTGGGGGCTGACATCAGGATTCTTTCCCCGCGCTTCCACATCTTTCGAGAGTATCAGAGAAATAAGGCTGCAAGCTTGCTCAGCCCCCACTTTTACGCATGCTCCAGTGTTTTCAGCAGCATCCTCCTGAATTTTGCCTTAGTGCAAATAGCCGGATGGGAGAAGGGGGAGACAGCCCTGCAGAGCCTGCAGCACCAAGCCGGGACTGATGATCTGGTGTCCCATCCGTGCTCCTCCAGCCCTCTCTGAAACTCTGCCTTGAAACTCCATCCCTCAGCCATCACCACCAGCCCTTTGCTGGGCGAGCTCTGCACGGCCGCGGGAAGGCGGCACGGGATGCCTTTCTTAGCAGGTTCTCCTGCAAATCCTGTAATTGTGGCATTAGTTCCTACTGCAGAGGTGCATTACCTGGTGTGAATAACACCCGTCCATCACCCCTGAAAAAAACCAAACAAGCAACAAAGGCACGCGTAGAATTCCTGGCGGTGTTCTTAAACACTGGGGGACAAGGGAGGGCACGTTGCTTCTGCTATTGTCTGCTCTCAGCTACATCCTTATTTGTAATAGCGCTGCACACAATGTATTTTAACTTTATAGGTGGAGCTATTGAACAATACCGCCATGGAAAACCCAGCTGCTGTTAAATAAACAGACGTGAACTTTTTCCTTGCCTGCTCATACCGTCTCGCAGCATGGTTTATGCCATCCAGGCATCAAACGGAGTAAATACTGTTTGTATAAAAGCCACGACCACAATAGAGGACTGGGGACATTCTGAATGCTCTATTTCTGATTATTATGAGATAAGCGATTATATTCCAAATCATGCTTCTGTTCAAGATTCGGTCACTGAAACGGGAGATTTATACTTCCTTAGGTTTTAAATTATTATTATTATTATTTCTCTCCATTTCTTAAAATGTTAACAAAGAGCTGCTTATCTTAAGGCTCAAGGCATTTAGTTACTTAGTTACAGAGCCAAATAATTAAACAATCAGCTAATAGCTAACCCCAGCAAAGATTCTCACACAACTCTCTGTAACACAAAAGCCTCAGACCCCACCAAGCCACTTTCCTTTCAAAAGGCTTTAGTAAATAACTAAACGCTCACCACAGCGTGCCCAGAAAGGGTCAACAGACCTGACCCGCCAAGAATCCAAGAGGTTCACTGCAAAACTGAGCCTCCCGACAGGGAAAGCCGGGCTGCCAACCACTACCACCACTCCTGCTTCTCCTACCCCTTCTCCCGTTTGTCCTGCCATGGAGGAAGATCCAGCAAGACCACACGGGTGAGCCACAGGGATGTCGAGCTATGTCTGGAGCAGAATAGCCACGGGCCCTATGACTTTGGGAGCGGAACCCAAGGCTTTCCACTCACTCTGCAGGATCGGGATGCCCAGGGATCATCACTCAGGTCTGCCACCTTCCCTCCCACCTCCCAGGTACAAGCTGATGGGCTTCTCCCTCAATTTCAGTTGGCAGGCTAATATTAAAAGCCGCTCCACGTCCTCTTCTGGTGATGGATGATAAACTCAGCCTACAAAAGAAACAGCCACCGGTTTAAGCATGCAAAGAGTCATTCCTGGCCACAATGACTATCTCCCATTAGCCAACGGCAAACCAAAGCCACAGAGGCTAAGCACGTCTCCTTACACAAAGGGGGACAAAATAGTGTTTGCAATTCATCCATCTGCTTCTCCAAAGTCGCTGGATTCCTGCTGACTTATTTGTACCGTGTTTCCGTCCACTAGCTGCCAGCTCTGCCCAGCTCTGCCTCCGCCAGGCATCATCAGGAAGTCTCTGTTCTAATAAAATCCTTTCCAAGTTACTACAGTTCCTTCTAGAATTTTAACACACAAACAAATTTAAAAAAAAAAAACCCAACCTCACGACTGAACAATGCTCCGAAGAGCAGGAATCATTTCTCCCCTCTCTCTAATGTATACAGACATTAATTGCTCAGATCTGACAAAAGAGATCTAGACCCTGTAGGAAAACTTCATCAAACACAAAGCATCAAAGAGGTATCTGTGACAGTTACAAACAGAAATATGTGGCAGATTCTAAACCTTCACTTGTTCCTTTAAAACAAGCGCCTGGGCTGCTCTATTTGAAAGCAGTTCCACAAAATGTTAAGACTGTCCAAAATAAATTGAGATATTTTTTCCTGGCGTCTTCTTTAACCCTGTTACCCTTATCCTATAAGGACATAGTCATCTGATGGCTGGACAAGAGACGAAACTAGACTGAAAAATAAAAAAAAATCCAAGGAACGGAAAGAATCCTTTTGCCCTGGAAGTGAAAACCTGCAGAACGACATAAGCGTTGCCACATAATACATGCCTCGTGCTCTAGTGTGTAGCTTCCAGCCACACTGACCTGCCAGAGTATGGACCTCCAGCATCATGTCAACTCCTATTGAGGGTTACATATAATAAGATCATAAAAAGAAGTGAATCTCCTCCAATTGAAAATACTCGCCAATGTCATCACGGGTAAGGGAAAATATTACACTACACTAACTTGTTTTCCTAAGCTTTGAAGATTTAGAAAAATAAATAATTCTGGTGCGCAGCAAAGAGTTTCACCACTTGCGGAACCCCCTGGCCAAGAGGAAAGCTCTGCATGTGCACCTCAAAGTTACCCCCGCGTGATTGCATCTATCTGCCTCTTTGGCAGAGGAGCAATTACAGAACTAGAACTCCTTGAGGCCATCACCCAAAAGCAGCATTTAGCCCTGGCTCCAGACACAAGGGCCTCAACACACCCAGCAGAAGAGGACAAACGTCACGAGGCCCCCTGCTACGTTGGTGTGTTGGCTGACATGGGGCGAGGTGCATGAACTATTGCAGCACGGCTTTGATGGCTGCAAAGCAGTTGGGTTGACGTGTCTCACCCTGCGGTTGAAGGAAGACGACTCCTTTTTAAAGAAAGAAAGAAAAAAAAGTTGTACTTGTCTAGGCTTCGTGCAGAGATTAAAAATTCCTACAACTTGTAGCCTGCTTGCTCCTACCTGTCTTTATAGTTGTGATCATTGACTTATGGCTGCACAGCCACGCAACATGCATCAAAAACGCCAAGTATCACATGCTCATGGGCTTGGCTGTGTGCTTTATGTTTTTGGAAGCCAAGCCAGGGAAGACTCAGAGCATGCCAAGTTCAAAGTAAACAGCAGAGAGACCAGCGAGGCCACCTCCTGCTGCTGGGAACTGCCCTGCAATTTCTTCCTGTTTGTCCCCATTCTTCACGGTCTGCTCCTTACAGGATGAAGACTTCTTTATGCAACAGTCACCGGAGGATTTATCTCCAGATATGGGACAGAGCAAGAAACAGCAAAGCATCCGTATGTCTTCTGCACAAAGGCTTGGTAACCAGGGAGGGAGAAAACACCTCCAACCTTGAGCAGCCACACCAAAACCCCCAAAATTATTGAGCTGCCTTTCATAATTTCATCAGTATGATGAGAAGATACAGGCCATCTTCAGGATTTGAACCTTTGGTTCCAGGCACCAAATCTTGACCTTTTCCATTCAAGCCATAAGCTCCATCAGCTGCCTAAAGTAATAGAGTGACAGCCTCTGTGCTGAGTGTTCTGGGGAGTACAATACAAACCTAACACACATGTAACGCAATCTCAAAAATAATTAACTACTCTTCAATCTCATTACAGAAAAGTCTTCTCGTGTAATCTATTATACAATACAAAGGGGAAATGCATCACCTTTTGCCAGAACCTCAAATGAGAAGCTGAAAAAAAAAAAAATTAACCTTCTCTCTCTCAAAAGCAGAATCCAAGACTAGGATCATTTTTCTCACTGTTTCTACTTTCAGCGACAGCAGAACATCAAGTCTTCCTGACTGCACATAACCAAGTGGCAGAGCAATTTAATCAACTCCCATTGTCCAACTTAGATTAAAGTCTGCTTGGGAAAAGCTACATAAGATACGTACCCTTGGGAAAGGTATGAGCACATGCGTTTAGTCGCAAAGGGGTTTTCTTGGGTTTAATATTTCCTTGCATCTATTCCAACCTGTAGCTTTTTTCAGGTTCTTTATTTGCATTTCAAGAGCAACATGAAAACATAGCAGAACACAGCATAAATCCAAACATGAACACACAACCTTTTTCTTCAGAGTTTGCCAAAGGCCATGCTCGGGACTATTACTACTCAACAAGCAAAAGAAATAAATTAAAACTGCGAGGTTAAAAATTGCACAATTTCGTGTTCAAGTGTTAGTTCTGGATGCAGAGAACATCTATTCAGGTTCCCTATAAGCAAGTCAGCAGTTGTTTCTTTTGTACGTGGTCCCGTTTTTACTTGACTGTACAAATCCTCTTAATTTTAGCAGCTCGTCTGGAAGTCTCATCTTGCCTCTTCCCTTGAAATGCATCTTCTCTCACTTCCTATAGTGGGATTTGAAAAAAGTCAGTGGAAACAACATCCCCCCAAACATCCCCTCAGCACTTTTCAAAGTCCTAGCCACAACCAGAGGATATTCTCCAAATACTTCAAAGCTTCAAGGCTCCCCATTAACATCTAGTCAAAAGGCATCAGAGCTAATTTAATTCCAGCTCCACACCAAGAGAAGAGTCACGGGTGGTACCTGGGGACAAGGAAGGAGCAGCAGAACAAGCCCTGAGGTTAAAAGCTAGGCTGGCTATCTGCACTTCCAGGTGGCCCACAACCATTTACATGACAAGGGTTATTTTTGACTTGCAGACGCCTCTGTCACTCCCCACTGCAGCAGTGGCTCCTGGGCACTCTGCCATACTAATGGAAGATGGTTCAAATGCTTCTGAATTGTTCGGAGAAGGGCTATTAGCAAGCAGTGGTGAGCTGCAGATTTATTACAGAGCCCCCACGTTAACCCCGCACGGCTGAAATACCTGTGAGTAAACAACATCAGATAAATCTCTGCGTTTCAACACCGTAATGTCTAAACAGGGTTATTTTTCATGATTAAACTATGTTTAATAGGACCAAGCTCAAGAACCGCTCAAAGTTTCAACTGGGGTTTCAAAGTGATTTTTAAGAACTGTTGGGCGGGCATTCAGAATCATAAATCATATTGCTTTCCTTGAAACCAATTAAACATTGCAACACGGAGACACTGAGCAGGGCACCTGACGAACTGGCAAAGCGAGTCCCACGAAAGCAGGCTCTGCCCGGCTGCCCAGCTCACCCCACGGCCCAGCCCACGCAAACAGGACCACGCACCTCACGTGGGTATTTTCTACACCACAACTTTTTATGACGTGCAAAACTAAGTCGCGGCATGGTTGCTCTGGTCAAGTTCTGTTCCATCCAACCGCAATTTAACCTCCTACAGAGCCATCCCGCTCAGGCGTGCCCAGCCCCAGCATCCAACGCCCAACCCCACTGAGAAACAGCCACCAGCCCCCTGGGAGGAAGCCTGAGGCGGCAACTACCATGTCACAAAACTCCTTTCAAAATAGAAACTCACGAAAAGCTAGGAGAAAAAAAATTAATAAAATACAGCCAAAATACGATTTTCTCCTCCCCAACCAGCTTCTCATCCTCCTTTTCCTCCCTTCCAGTCCCCAGCACACTGCCCTTCCCAGTAAACCCTCACGAACGCGAGCCATTTCCTTGGTGCAAAGGGATTTTCTCCTCCTTGTAGTTCTTGTGGCTTTGCTACCGTGAGGCAAAGCTTCTCGAGGCTGCTCGACATCAGTTAATGTCCCAAACCGATGAGCCAGTTCTTTTGCGGGGGAGGAAAAGCAATAATTACACACAACTTGCAACGGCATGTGAGGAGGGGAATGAAAGTAGGTCAGATCTCACAACTCCTCGGCTTCGCTGAGGTTCACCAAATGCTTTCACTTACAGTCATTTTAAAAATACAATTAAAATAATAATAGCATGGCAAGCGAAGGAAGCGGCACAGCAGAATTCAGCTAGCGCTTGGCTTGCCTTTCTGTCCCTCTCTTTGATACGGATAATGTCATTCATGTGGTGACACGCAGCAAAAGGACTTGAACCAGCAGAAAGCGAAGCCCGCGAGACCCGTCTCTGTACCAGGTGCTGACTGCTCTGATTCTCAGAAGCAGGTCCAGGAAAACCAAACCCCTAGAAAAGAGTTTCTTTTTCAAAAAAAAAAAAAAAAAAAAAAAAAAAAAAAAAAAAACACACACACAAACAAACAAAAAAAACCCCAAAAACAAACAAAAAAAAAAGAGCAGTGATAATAAGAGATAGGAAAGGCTAACCTGGAGACGTACATAGTTGGTATATGAACTATAAGCTGTTTTTACAAGTGTTTTTTTATTTAAAAAATCCACATAAATGTTTCCCCCCCCTTACAGGACATCTCATTTTGCAACTGTCCCCGTGGCGAGGCGCAGTCCCCCAGCAGCAAAGGCCGACGCAGTTTCGCTGACGTCTCGACTCCGACTGAAACCCGAAGGGCCAAACTTCCAGAACAGCTCGGCGCTCCCAGTGCACATTTCGTAATTATAACAGGAGCTGTTGGCTGCCGCCCTCTCGCAAATCTGGTCTTTATTTAAGATTTGCCTGTACTCAAAGTCGCTCCAGCTTCTCTTTCAATCACTTTAAAAGCCAGTTTAGTCCCCAGTACTACCAGACGGCATCTCTGCTTTGGGGGGAGGGGGCACGCTGTGCCAAATCCCTCCCAAAAAATGCTACAGAAGCACAGTACGAACCTAAATTCAAAGGTCTGAATTTCAAATCGGTTCCCAAATTGCTGTAAGGATAACTTTACCCCAGCAGGCTCCATGCCGGATCAAATCGCCCCAACATTGGACACTTTTAGGATTCAGCCGGACAGGTTGCTGGGCCATCGTGTCTAGACTGTGCATTTGCCAAGAGAGGTTGGACCAGACGACCCTTGAGGTCCTTCCAACATGGTACTCTAGGATTCCATGAAGTACTGTCCGGTTTCCCACAGCCACCACAAACACAAACTGGTGCATCCCGACCGACTCCGCAGAAGATGCTCCCATCTGCGCTGGAGGAGCCCAGCGTGCCCAGCCTGTGACCGGGTACCAAACCCTCGCTCACATTGCTGCAAAACTCCCAACTCTTCATCACTGCAGACGTGTTTTGGGTTCACGATGTCTTTTCAGCATGATTTTTGCACTTGTTTAACAACACTGAAATCAGTTTTCTCTTCTAGTTCATCCAGGTGCACTATTACAGATCGACAAGACGTAACTTGCCCAAGTGGGTGATGGTTCTTTTAAAAACACGGATTTCTATTGCTAAGGAGCGCTGCTTCGAAGAAAGTCTCCGCTTTCACTCTAAAGCTTCAACCTTGAGGACTCACAAATGCTTAACACTCAAAAATCTGACCCTTCTAGTATGAAATTTTTCTCTATTAATGATAGAAAAAAGGACAGTTAAATATTTTTCTCACACTCCCATGTGTTCCTAAACTATTTATTCTAAGAACATACTAATCTTTAAATGTATTTGTATAAAGGCAAGTGATCATTTCTAATGAAGCTGGGAAGCTGGATATAGAAATACGCTCATTAAGAGCTATGCTACAGTTATTATTAAAACACCACAATAGTCCATCGTCTCAGGCGTACACAACCTTGCATAACTGGAGTTGTCAGCATTTTCATTGTAAATTCTGCTTCCAAAAGTTTGTAACTTGCCCGTAAAAAAAAAAAGTTACTATAGCCTGAAATTTGTTGCAAGTTCTCTGCCAAGGAAGAACTATTTTAAGATTAGAAAACTATGCATCCATTGGAGTTGGTGGCTGGTTTGGGGTTTTATCTATACAAGTAGGGTTTTTTTTAAAAAAAAAAAAGTAAAAAAATAAAAAAACCAATCCACAACTCAGCATCTTTGAAAATCTGTCTCAGAAAAAAAAAAAAAAAAAAAGAAAGAAGCAGTAAAGGAATCAAATTCCTAAAAGTTATCTTCTTTTTTTTTTTTTCCCTCTTCAAAATGTTACAATTGTAAAATATGGCAGATAGATAAGCCCAAAATGAGCAATTATTTGTGCTACTTTGCAAAACGGTCGCCAGGCTGACACATCACCGACTCCCAGTGCCTCATCAACCCCGACTGTAAATAACAACCCTACCCATGCCCAATTAGGCTGCAGCTCAAGACCATGCCTCTGCTAAAGGACTGCGGATTTTAAACGCAGAATGGACACATTAAAACTGATTTAATCTGGCTGCTCGTACAGTTCCTCAGAATCTCAGCTAGCAATTCTTGTACCGGGCCAAATAACTTACTGAACCGCATCCCCAAAAGGGCATCCAGCCCTCACCCGAAGCTGTGGGGATGTCACATTCCTCCATAATGGGCTGTGATAATTGCCCTTCCTTCAAAAAAAAAAAAACCAAACAAAAACCAAACTTCTGATTTAACTAATCAGTTTGAATTGTTAATCATAATTTGCAGATATCAAAGCCACTGCTCTTGGGGGGGCGGTGGGGGGGGGGAAGGTAACAAGGGAACCCTGGGTGAACTTTTTGCTTTATTTTTCCTACCAAATTGGAAGCAGCATCCTGGTGCCCCTCCACGTCCCTGCCCCGGGAAGATGACCACCATGCAGGGTCCCACCAATGTGGGGTCCCACCAGCCCTGCAACCTCGCAGCAGGGTGGCACCACCACGGAGAAGACCCATGGAGGTACCCCAGGGTGGGCCGGGGGACATGCCACCACCACAGCATCCCTCCTCCGCAGGCTGCGGCCCTGCCCGCTGCCCGGGGGAGCGTTGGAAGCGCCTCACAAGACCCCACATCCCGATCCAGGCAGGTCACGGTGGCTAACAAAGAATCTCCAAGTGGACTGTGCTAACCACTGTGACCACAGGTGATGTTTAACCTTTAAGCACTGCCAACGTTTTTTTTACGAAGAAGGTGGTATTGCTCTGGGTGCTGCACCAAATGTGTTTCTATTTTTACATGGTTCAGTGCCAACAAATAGCTGTGACTGAGTTAAAACCCAAATGACAACTCATTACACAGGCCAGAGCCCACCACAAGCACCCATCACCCATTAAAGAAGGTCCCTCCCCTTCACTGCTGCTCCTAGGAACCTCCCAAACGCACAATTAAGGCCATTTTGAACTACTGTGTTTTCCACAGGACACAGAATTAGGCTGTCCCCTGTGGAAAGCTTAAATTAGTCCTTTGAAATTTGACCTAAATTAACAGAACTGAAACACATTGTCACTGCAGCAGGCGAGGGCTCCGAGTGGGTGCTCCAAGGACAGCGTCAAGGCATCGCATGTGGGGGAGACTAAATTAGCCACCCAGCAGAACGATAACACACAGCCTGGGCAAGGGAAGGTCAAGGGAGAGCTTGCTATTTATCAAATGTATGTCTAAACTAATTACTCAGTTCACAAAGTAACCCTTCAACCTACGTGTGCGGTCAGAGCCCTTTGGAAACGTTGGCTATCATCAAAGGCCTTCGTAGCCCGCGTAGACAGAAAGAGAATGTCTCCTTTGTACATGCTGGGGTAGACTTATTTCTAAATATTTAAAAGCAGAAAGTCTTTATACTCCCCAGGATAAAAAACATACACGTAAACACTTGATGCAAGCTCAAATTCGCTAGTTGACAGTCCCCAAGCGAACTCCTACAGGTCCCGTTTCTGCTCACAGAGCTTAACCATCACTGCTTGAGGACGAAAGCACCACAACCAGTAGCCACCACACTCGGGATCCAGCCCTTAGCAAGCACCGTGACATCAATATGGACATTATCATTTACAGTGGCTCAAGATCCCATCGTCAGTGTCAATACTTTCATATATAGCAGAGCAATAACTCCTGGGCACAGGCGAGATTCAGAGCTCAAGGAGTCCAGCGTTTTATGAAAGCACCCGAGCAAAACGTGCTACCAAAGAGATGCCAACAACTGCAGATAACCCAAAGTACCCCGATGCACGACAACGTCTTGCACATATCCATTCAGTTGATTACCCTATTAGATAAATACTGCTTGTACTAAAATCCATACTTAACCAGATACTCGGAAGAAAACGATTGCAAATCTCCCTAAAGTTCCGTTCAGCTACGAGACAAGAGCATATTCTCCATTACGATCAAAAGGAACAAAAAGCCACAATCTCAATTCCTGTTAATGTTGCATACAGCTTTGTGAATCGTCTAAGTCACTAAGACAATAAATAGTAACAATAAAGGCACCTAACATCAAAAAAAAACCCCAAATTTAGGGCATGTCCATGAAGGAAGACTAAGGAACAGATCAACACGTGTCACCAAAGGTCATGGCCCTGTTGACCTTCTCAGCTGGGATGAAATGTCATAGCTCTAATGACTGCACAGTCAGCAGCCCTACCAAAAATGTACATTATTAGAGCACCTGACCCCCCAAATTAGCTGTGGCCAAAATGTTTGGCATCGACTAAATTAAAAAAAGACGTCTGCTTTGTCTTTGAAGAGATTTTTTGAAGGGTTTTTTGTTTCGTTTTCAGCTTGGAGAGCTCGTGGGTGGCAGTGATGGAACCCAGAGAAGGTGATTGTGTAAAAACTTGAGGTTTTTTTTTTTAAAGGGGTTTAACGAAGTACATAAAGGAGGTTTTATTTCCCAAATCTCAGATATAAATCCCACACAATTCCCTGTATTCTGCAGCATAAAAGCTCTTATTATACCATTAACTTCGACGCGTGGTGGGTTTTTTTCTCGTTTCTGGTAATCATTCGGGTTCTCACATCTAAAATTGTTTCATGTCAATAACATTCCTGCCCAGGGAAGAAGTTTTAAAACCTTTTTAACAATTTACTCTTTGATAAAACCCAGATTCCACCCCCTGGATATTCACCGTGGAAGAAACATATTTTTAAACTGTGCTTTTTAAAATAATAAAAGCTATTCTTGCCCTGAAAATCTGAAAAATCATCAGGCATCATTCACAAAATATGACTCTTCTCCCTGTAAAATACCCCACCAATCATGCGATCGCATTCTTTCTGATTTAACCCTAAAACTAGGGGACCTCACTACAAGCAGCTAATCTGCAACCAGAATTATTCATGATTTTGTCATTCCTCTGAAAAGCCAAAAAGGCACCAGATGTGCTATTAACAAATCATATAGTAAGTGGTGATGAGAATTGGCTTTTTTTTCAATTCTCAAGTTACCTTCAAAAGAAAAAGCAACAAAAATCTTTGCTATCAACAATCTCTATGGCTGACAGATGACAATATTGCTATAATTTTTTTCAGGAATGCTTGCTAGGGAGGAGGACTCATCGTCTCTAAATAGTTCATCCCCTGCCATCAATAAAAATGTACTTGGAACGGATTCTAAAAATGTGTTAGCTGGTGACGTCTATTTTTAGAGGCAGTGGATAGAAACAAATAAGTTTTGCATGAAAATGTATTAAATAAAAACAAAGCTGTATCCGTGGACATGAGGATTTAGAATGTGTGAAGGCCCAATTCTCTCCAGCAAAGCTTGCCGGATAGGAAATGCTCTACGGACCATTATATGGGTTTGACAGTTGAGTTATTAGAAATTTAATCGTTCCTCCAAAGGACAGATAAAACCATACGAAGGAAGCCTCGCTTTCCCCCTAAGGTGCTCAGAGAGCAGGAAAGATCCTACACAACCCAGTAAAATCATTCTTAAGCACGAACAGCTCACGACAATAGAAAAAGCATCCCCTCCTTAGCTCTTGAGAGAAGAAAACCACTTTGCAAAGCTTGAGGAATGGATATACCTGGAAGAACATACCAACGGGTATATAAATATATATACATATATAGGAGATTTTAATCAAAACACCTCTTCCAGTGTGAAGGGCTCAATTAAGCTTTGCTTTCACAGCAGTACGCTGCAATCCATGCTGTTCAGGTCTCAACATCTACACTTCCAGAACTTGCAATCCAGACACGGGGTACCGACTGGTTTGATATATTAACAGCAATAGGGACATTTATTCCAAGCACAAACACCAATAAAGCTGCAACACCGTTTTTTGCAGGGCGCCGGGGAAAACTAAACATTCAGGCCACGCGACTGAAAACTATTGGGATTTCTTTTTCCCTGAACATCTGAGGTTAGGACAAGGGCAGAGACAGGCAGCCGGGCAGCCGCGTCGTTCCATGAGATGGCAACAGGCAACGCGTACGTACGTGGCACCAGGCTGCTTTCCTTCAATATCCATTCCTGAAAACTTTCAGCCGCACTCTTTGATTACACGACATGATGACAGTCCCAAGTGAAATCACTGACACCACTTGCTTGCACAAGATTAAACAAACGCACGCTCGCATGAACACAGCCTGTGCGCGAGCAGGAAAAGTCAAAAAACGTAACTCTTGAGGGCTAATCTGTTACTCGCCTTAGATTTACCACAGCACATAAAGACATTGACTGCTATTTCAGATGTTCAGGCATTCAAAATTAACTTCTTTTATGGATTTAAGGATTCTAGAGTGATTTACCTTCAGGCTCCAGCGTGGCGTCTTCAACGACTAAATTAAACGAAGGCCGAGCCAGGGAAAGTCCAGCCATGGTGACCACCACCAGGCCAATAAGGCAACCCGAATCCCAGCCGACCATCTTTTTAGAGTAAATTCCTGGTCCATTTCCATATCTCCATGTGGACTTTAATCCCATCTGAACACCTCTAGAGAAGCATGGAGAGAAAGCGGTGCCTTCGGCCAGGGTAATACCTCCTCCCTTGGAACGACGGCTGCTGCTGTGGGGAGGAGAGAGATTTAACACCATCAGCGAAAACATCTTAAAACACGAACAAAAAAAAAAAAAAAACAAAACCAAAAAGCTTCAGAAAGCCCTGAACGCAGCCGAGGTGAGAGGGGGAGGAGGATGGGAAAAATAGTTTTCCAGCTTCAAGAATATGTGAAAAGTGAGTGACTTTTCATTTTCTGTTAGCAGTTTCCATCATCACCTGAGGCGTAACCAAGTCCTCCTTGTTTTCACAAAATCACTTCTCAGCACATATTTAGAGAGCTATTTTACTGACAGAAAAATATACAGTTTTTTAAAAAAATGAGAGGGGCGCACATGTGCAGGCACATAACCTGTAATGCTACAAAATTACCACAATTATACAAATTATATTCTTGTTATTGTTTGAAGGTTTATGTAAGTTTGCCTTGTTTTTCATCCCTTCACCTAGGCAGCTCTGCAGCCAGCTGAATTTGCAAGAATTTTCCACAAGAAAAAAAAAAAAACAAAAAAAAAAAACAAAAACCACAAAAACAGCTGAAAAATACCCTTTAGACTTGGATAACCTGTAAAACTTTTATTTCACCTCAGGACTTCCAGCCCCCCTGTGGATGTCCCTTCTTCTGACTCAGCTCAGTGTCCTATTAAAGCCCGAGAGTCCTGTACAGGTGAAAGGCGCCAGTCTTTGCAGGGATACTCGTTAGCTACGCTGCATTACAGGCAATTAAAACCTGCATAAAGTCTGGCACAGACTGCAATTTCACAGGAGACGTCCCCAGCATCGTTTTCCATTCGTATATGCTAATCTGCGTGCACACACGTTTCTCTTCTCTCTCTCTCAACGATGCTTATTGATATATACTTTTCAGATGGCGGGGGGAGTCTATTTTATTCACAGCAGAACTACTTTAAGTGGCTGGAGTTAACTGGTAATCCAGGCACGGCTGATGGGCGAGAGCAGAGACGCGGTACCAAAGTAACGGGCACTCCCTTCACGGGAGCCTGTTGCCACCACACCGAGATGCCAGGTGAGGGTCAGAAGAGCATCCCCACAAGGTGATTTAACGGCTCAACCAGAAAATTAGCTCCGATTTTCCGCTTCAAAAATAAAAGATGGTAAACCTCAGCAAATGGGTAAAACAACTAACTGCAGCACTTGTTCCAATCTGGCCAATGATTCATCTTAGATGTGATGAAACCCAACTAAAGCTTAGAGAGCGCTCGTCTGGAAGGGAAAAATAACATAAAACCTATTTTTTCCTCCTGCCCTCACACTTTAAAAGCAAACAAATAAACAAAACAAAAAAAGGGGGGGGGGGGGAGCAGGGAGGAATGTAGCCATAAAGGCAAACTTCTCAAAACTCCCTGTCATTTGGATGTGGTACCTCAGTACACAGAAACACGGACAAATATTCTCCCTTTATAAAGCCAAGCATTAAAAAGCTCACTCAGGTTTTATTAGCCTTTTGCTCCCTGCACGTACAAACCCAGTTCCCAGTGCTAAGGACAGAGGCATCTTTTATCTCGGGTACTATATACGATAACTTCTGAAGTCAGCAGAAACAGGTTTTAGACAACATAAAGACAGCACTTGGGGAAAATAATGAACACCCAGTATTTCAGGCAAATCCCTGATAGTCCAGGGCAAGCTTTGCTCAGCTGCTATCAGCTCAAAGCCCTGTCCCTCCCATAGGGATGTAGGAATAGCCTGAGCATCCCGGAGCACAGGCGAGCGACTACTATTAAATCTCCAGTGAAAACACCACCAGACCAACTGCAAAAACACTTGCGAAGGGCTTGCCCAGCACTTCTCTAAACAAGCAGGTGCAGACCTGAAGGGAGCTCTGTCTCCGGGACCGGTCTGCGTTTCATGGAAGACCAGAGCGAGCCCTCCTGGACTCCACCGCCCAGGTCAGCCGACAGCCACAGCTCTGCAGCTCAGTTTACCCAGCTGCAAAGCAGGTAGAAACGCTAATTAACAGACTGGATGTAACGCTAATTTAATTTCCATGAATCACCCTGTAAAGCCCGATTTTCAGTTTATCACAATTTTGCGACTTTGCAAAGTTTAATCATAATTTTGCAAAAAGAAGACATACCAGAAGGCTAGCGTATATTCCAGACTTTTTTAAAACAGCATTAATTCCACTTAGATTTCAGCTGTTTCAGATTTTCAGGCTATGTTAAATGCCACTGAAAGCACATTTGTGGTTCCCACCCTCATCCTAAGCACAGCACAAGGCAACCTGACCACGATTCTTCTCACCTGAAGATTTTTGCCAGCCTCTGCACCTGAACATCTGCCAGCAGAAAGCAGGGGCTCTTCATCCACAGGGCGGCAGAAAAAAATTCAAAACCGCGGCTCACAAAGGGGTGGCAAAGCAAAAATCAGAGCTCCGGACCCATCCATGGAGCCAAACCACCTTTTACCACCATGACAGCGACCAGGCTTCGAGGACTGCCCTTTCCCAAAAGAAGCGGAGACCGAGGAAGATGAAACGAAACCAAATTCTTTTCATAGTTTAATCGCCACAGTTGCTGGGGGACGAGTCTCTGGAAAGACCTCCTGCGCTGGATAATTATGTACCTCTATCTCAATGTTTGGAACACAGCCCCAGCATGCTTTTTGGCCTCCACAATTCTGGCTTCCTGACTACAATACCATAATCCCTCCTGGAGTCTCAGCCTCAGTGAAAGCCACACGTAGTGTTTATTTTTCCCCTTGAAAGGGAACTCTGTCTCTCTTCTCAGCCTACACTTTGGGGAGGAGTTGTCAGCCTCCAATGATTGATGGCTCTCCTTGCCACTCGCTCATCAAGTCAATTTTCACCTCGTCACATACCTGCCCAAATTTCTTTGCCAAACTGACAAGCATGGGAAAGCAGACTGGTTTGGGAGCCTAACCAAATTCCTCCAAGCTGTACTTCAGTTTAAGCGCACTCACACACACAAACAAGTAGTACTTGTTCAGCAGTGGCATTAATTAAATTCAATGCTCAGTGTTCTTTTTAATCTACTTCCATTGTTGTTTATAAGATGTTTATCACTCCCCAGGGAGAGGACAATTTGTAGAGTATGTTAACCAAATCAATACATTGCTCATTGCACGACTTTCAGCATCTTTCTCCATTAGGCAGGGAATAGCAAAAAAACTGAATGAAATATGGATCTTCCCTCCACAGGGAAATCTCAAGCATCCTAAAAGCCCGGTAGCTTCATCAGAAAAATCCAGGTACGTGAAGCTTTAAAGCTTACAGCTTTATATACACACATATTTATATACATATACACACACACAAATATATATGCCTCTATAAATATACACACACACACACATATCTAACAAGACTCTTCATCATAGTTCAATCTCCAAGCAAATCTGAGCATCACAGCTATTAAACATTAATTCTGGAGGACTAATGGGAACCGGCTGGCAGCTTCAGTACTTTTGCATTGTTTGAACTTCTTTCATTTGCTTTCCAGGACCATCCTGTCTTTCTCAAGTCTTTTGCCACTAAGAGATCAGGGGGGAGGGAAAAAAAAAAAAAAAAAAAAAAAAGAAAAGAAAAAAAAAAAATCTGCATTTTAATTGACATTCCAGAGAGAGAGAGAAGTCCAGAGGCTGCTGATTGCTGTCTATTCAGCCCAAACAGGCTTTTCAGATGAAAATGAGTAAAGGCTAGTGGAAGATTTACAGGGATTTGGTACAAAGGAGACAATGAAGTTTTAAATGTTGATAGCGTTTCACACCAAACGCATAATGGGTCCCTGTTTGAACGGGCCGTTTAGCATTTAAATATATATATATATTTCATTGAGGATTTTTCGGTTCCTCCCCCATCTCAGGCGGGGGCAGCCCGGCTCCCCCGGCCCCGCGGCGGGCAGGGACCTCCCGCTCCCCGGGCGGCCCGTCCAGGCGGTGCCGGCCCCCGCACCGGGGGGACGGCGCTCCCCGGAGGCTCAGCCTCCCCTCCTCGTCCCCCGCTGTCACCGCTGGACACCGTCCCCAGCGACAGCCCTGCATCCCGCTGCCGGGAGAGGGGGGGCCGGCACCGACCCAGCGGGCAACCGCGTTTCTCGGGATTCCTCCCCTTTCCCGCACCGCGGAGCGAGTGACAGAGACACCGGGGGGAGCCGGCAGCGGGGGAACGGAGCCCCGCACCGCGTCTCGCCCCGGAGTGGGTGCCCGAGCCCCGCACCAGGAGGGCAGACCGAGCCCCGCACCCCGCACCGGGGTAGGGGTGCCCGAGCCCCGCACCGCATCCCGCACCGGGGTAGGGGTGCCCGAGCCCCGCACCGCATCCCGCACCGGGGTAGGGGTGCCCGAGCCCCGCACCGCATCCCGCACCGGGGTAGGGGTGCCCGAGCCCCGCACCGCATCCCGCACCGGGGTAGGGGTGCCCGAGCCCCGCACCGCATCCCGCACCGGGGTAGGGGTGCCCGAGCCCCGCACCGCATCCCGCACCGGGGTAGGGGTGCCCGAGCCCCGCACCGCATCCCGCACCGGGGTAGGGGTGCCCGAGCCCCGCACCGCATCCCGCACCGGGGTAGGGGTGCCCGAGCCCCGCACCGCATCCCGCACCGGGGTAGGGGTGCCCGAGCCCCGCACCGCATCCCGCACCGGGGTAGGGGTGCCCGAGCCCCGCACCGCATCCCGCACCGGGGTAGGGGTGCCCGAGCCCCGCACCGCATCCCGCACCGGGGTAGGGGTGCCCGAGCCCCGCACCGCATCCCGCACCGGGGTAGGGGTGCCCGAGCCCCGCACCGCATCCCGCACCGGGGTAGGGGTGCCCGAGCCCCGCACCGCATCCCGCACCGGAGGGGAGACCGAGCCCAGCACCGGCCACAGCTCGCCCCGGAGAGGGGGGTGCCCCGGCCCCGCACCGGCCACAGCTCGCCCCGGAGAGGGGGGTGCCCCGGCCCCGCACCGGCCACAGCTCGCCCCGGAGGGGGGGTGCCCCAGGTGCGAGGCCCCCCCGCCGGCAGCTGGAGCGGAGCCGCAGAACCCCCAGCCCTCCGCCACCTCCCCGCTTTTTTTTTTCAGGGGGCTGCACCTTCCCTCCGGCCCGTTCCCCCCCCTCCGGGTGCCATTACCTGCGGCGAGGAAGCTGGGCGGTCGGGCTCCGCTCCCCCCCGGCCACAGGCGGGGCTGAGTCGCGGCGAAAACTCCCCGGCGGCCGCGGTCACTGCGCGGGCGGCCCCGGCGGGGCGGGCGCGCAATCCCGCAGCGGCGCAGCGGGGCGCATCCCCCGCGGGAAGGCGGCAGGAGGGGAAGGAAGGCGAGGAGCGGCGAGGCGAGGAGCCGGCCCGGCGGTCCCGTCCCGTCCCGTCCCCGGGCTGGGCTGCAGCCGCTACCGCCTCAGAGGGGCGAGCCCGCCGTGCCCGGCGCCAGCAGCCTCCTCCCCCGCCCGGGCATCGCCGCGGGTCCTGCTCCGCTCCATCCAGCCGCCCTCCCCGAGCTTTGTCGAGCCGACAGCCCCCCTCCGGTAGGTGGGTGGGTTTGGGGCTTTTTTTTTTTTTCCTTCCCCCCCCGCAACTCCTTTCCTTCTCCCTCTCCCGGCGCACTTCTCCGGCTCCCTTCCTCCCTCCCCTGGTCACTCCCCCCGCTGCAACCCGAGCCGTTTCCTGGACGGCGCTGCTCGGCTCTGCCAATCGCGGCGGCGGCGGGGAGACCCTTCCCCCGCACGGCCCGGCCCGCCGCGGTGCGGTGCGAGGACCCCCGGACACCCCCGGCCCCGCTGCCGGCTCAGCGCCCCCCACCCTCGGCGGTTCCAGCGGGGCGATGGCGGGGCGGCATCCCACCCCTCACAAACGGTACCAGCTCAACAGCTTTCCCCGGACAAAAAAACCCCAAAAAAACTCTCCAAAAGTTTTATTTTTGGCTCAGAATTCATGGCTTGTTCCAGCTAGAGAGGGGGAGTGGATGGCACCCCCTCAAAAAACTCACCCGTGGTTTTGGAGCTTTTCAGCGCAAAGCCTGATTTCAACCGCCCCCTGAATTTGCCTGACGGTGCATCTTTAATGACTCCGTGTGCGGCGCCCGAAGAGGGAAAGCTGTCAAACAGTTGTGCAAATGTTGTCACAAACATCTTTTGCCTGGACACACAGATTTAAAACTGCATAATATTGGCGTTCAAAATTCAGTATAACTTAACCTGATACTCGCTTAATAAAACATATGCTTTAGATACCACTAACTAAAAGGTTGCTAATGAAGAGCCCGTGTAATGCTTGCTTTGTAGAATCTGCTTGACAGCACAATCAATAAGTGGTGGTTGCCTCAAATTAAATCAGCGTTGATCAATTTAACGTTACTTTATTGAAGCAGAGCCCTACTGTACGTTTTATATGTTGTGTGCAATATTGATCAAGGGGATTTTCAAGGACTGCGGCTGCATGGCATAGTGTAACTATTTCCATACTTTCAGGCAGAGAAAACTTGAAAACAAGTTTTTTGTAGAACATGCACTTACCTCCCAGAAAGCACTTTTCCACCATCACCAGCAGTAATGCAGGCTTTATGAGGGCCGGCAGGCAAATTTGTAATTGATTAGAAACACAGGTTTAATTTTGTTATTATTGTTGTTGTTGTTGTTCCTAAAGCAACAGACATCTGAATGTTCTAATTGAGAAGCTGAGATGTCACAGTCAAGATCCAATTTTCCCAGCTCCGGGCATGTCCATCGCCCATTGAAAACATTGTTAACGCATTCTCACATAAATTATTGTCCGACACAGGAAGCTGCAATACCTTTCCCCATTCATCCATATCTTTGCATACTCTGAAAGAAAAGGAAGCATTCCACTAAAAATGACAAATCAGAACACCTATTTCCAATGTCTGGAACCACTTGTCAGAATTTATTCTTTTGGGGGATGAAAAGATAGCAGTCTATCAATAGCAGCCTTTTCTCTTAAACGAGCCACATTCTCCTAAAGTGGCCCACAACAGCCCAACTCCTCAATCTGAGAAAAGCAGAAGCATGTTTGGAATTAAAAGGGAGGGGATGGAGGAGGGGGGGGATCAATTCTGTCATCATATTTAGGCTTCAAGAGATCTCAGTGGGCCCAGGGAGCCTTTCATAGCAGTTAGGCTGCTGAATGAGAGCATAATCTCTTTACAGTTTTTTCCTCCTCCTCTCAAAGTGGCTGGGATCCTTTCTGTGAGCCCTCCTGCACGTGAATGGTGTGGCTAATAAGCCTATTAATGAGGTTCCACAGCGGAGTGTGAATAGGTAAATAAGCCCCAATCTGTTGAGGTTCAGGAGCAAGGGCAGTAAAGCCATCATGAACTAAAGGTGACAGTTTGAACTGAAATAGGAACAACAGCTCCAGGTTTCAAGCGAAAGAATAGACAGACAAGGCACGCATTCAGGCTCCTTCTACCCCCTACCGAGTCCTATTTTCTCTCCCATTCTTCCTCCTTTATAAAATGTCTTGAGTAGTCACCCATTTTTTCAAAAGCTCTTGAGACGTCCTTTTTCATCCTGGCAATGATACATCAATAGGGAGGAAGGAAAATGAGGACACCAATGCTCCTTTGCACCGCAAGTTTCAAAAGCAGGAACAGCGCTGTCCCCCCTCCCATACGGGAGCCGGAGGGGGGGGGCGGGGGGGGAGGAGGAGGAGGAGAAAGAAAGTTAAATTGAATCTTTCAGCCCTGCCAGCTCTTTGTCACCGCTGTCAGCTGGACCCTGGTCCCCTTCTCCGCACGCAGGCAGGGATACGGTTAATGTTCGACAGGGGCAGGGTGGAAGCCAGGGGCTCCAGCTGCAGGGAAGGCACAGCTGGGCTCAGCCAAAAGAGGGGAAGAGATTAATTAATTTCCACCTGGCATCTCTTTTACCTGGCAGGGGAAGAGGAAGATGTGCCTGACTTTAGGTTGCTCCTGGCCTGGATGCTCAAGAGCCCAGCTCAAGGGCTTTTAGGGATGAAGGTAGAAGGTTAAGCAGGAGACCGAGAGCTTGTGTCTACGCGGAGGAGAGGTGAGACGGGCAACCAGTCCCTCCGAGTAATGTGGGAAAAGTCACCTTAGAAAAAAAACGTAACACGGAGCCTCTGAGCCCTCCTCAGTTCTAATCCTTACAGAGCCTCTGACATTTCTTTCTAGTGCTGGCGACAGGAGTGCAGTCAGGGCCCCGCGGAACCCGGCTCCTCCACGGGAGCCCAGCGAGGAGCCAGCCCCAGCCCCTGCCACGTTGCAGGCAGATGGCGAGGGAGGCCACGGGTGCCTCAGCCAAGCAAATTCTCCAATAATACCCTATTCTCCAGGTGCTGGACCTGCTAACGTGGCACCTTTCTACCTGATGAAAAGAGGAATGTAATGCACAAAACGAAAAAGACGTAAAAGAAAAAAAGAAAACCCACACATCCAAGTTTTAGAGAACTATGGGGAGAGATCCTCTAGACCCTAATTCGCCACGCACATCACTACACCGGGTTTAGCTTCTCCACAAAAACAATGGGAAGCAACATTTCTTCCCTGTTATTCCAGCTGTCCTGTCCAAAATTTTTGCTTGACCACACTTGATACAATTAAATACTTGTCCAAGATTTATTTTTTTTCAAAAGTTCTTCTAAAGCTAAGTGCCTAAACCCAAGCTCTGGCAGCTAAAATGTTTACCTGGTTTCCAAAGTATTTATGGCTCCCTTTCCTGGCGGCTTTGAACTTTTTTTTTTTTTTAGGGTGCCAAAGAAACAAATCATAAGAACCCACTTCTGAAAATCTTTTTCTTTTCAACAATAGGCAAAGTTGCTCTGTATATTTGTCAGCGTCTTAGGGGAAAGTCACTTCATATTCCTATAAAAGCGAACCCTTTCTAAGGTATAAACTGCCACTGAGAGACTTCCATGACTAGTCCTCTCCATGTATTACTTCAAGATGCTGCTAAACTGAAAAACTGAGATAAGAATTTCTTTATTTTAATGCCAGTGGATCCAATAATTACCCATAAAAGCGTGAAGCAGATGGGCTACCAAGGTCTTTCGCAGCAAAATGTATACAGGAAGGGGGCAGGGTGCAGTTCCCAGCCCATAAAGGGATAGTTTTACTGGGTTTTTATCGGCAAAAAAACCCACATTTTGGTTAAGCTACAGAATGTGGCGAACTAATGACTTTTGCCTATCGTGTTTTTATCTCTCTCTGCGTTATGCACAGCAGAATCTTCTAGGAGACGCTTCTTCAGGCAGTGAGGCCAAGCGGTTGGAGAAAAAGAGATGATTTTCACTACTAGCGCGTCAACGCCTTGGAACGGCGTTTGGAGTATCAGCGCTCCCCCCGGACTGTTATGCCTTGTAGCCATGTAACCTTTCGGGTGCTCCTCTCATTTTCTCCGTCTTAAGGAAAAGATATTTGTTGTTACGATTACGCTGTTGCAGGAGGTATTTAAACAGGAAATGTGGTGTGTTATGAGCGGGGTATTACACCGGGATACTTGATGCTTTCTGCCCTCCTACATCGCCTTTCCTACACGGTGCTGGGAAAGGCACTCAATTTGGCTGTGTCCAAGCTCCCCAGCTATGAAATGAGAATAATAGACGCTTCCTGTCTCCCACCCTTTATCCAACTCATCTGTTTAGATGGTAAGCTCCTCATCTCTGACCGTGTTTTTATGCGTGGCTTAGAACAATAGGACACTGATCTCAGCTGGAACCTCCAGGCACTTCCATAATGCAAATATTGAATACTAAATAATCAAAATAAAAGAAAATCCCCAATTTATTATGTATTCTCTCATAAAGAATTTGTCACACGCTGTCTTGGTAGAGCACCTCTGGCTCTTGGGGAGCAGTGTCTTTTCTAAAGGAGTGGAAAGCAGCATCCATTGGAGACTATCTGCTAACAGCGAGCTCCCCTAACGCAGGCCCCAGAGAAACCATGTGAATAAACCCCTTTTCAGCGCTGAGCAGGGCACAGCAAGACAGAGCCAGACTTATAAAAATGAGAAGACAAAGGCTGCAAAGACAATTTGTCTTTCTGTTACAGATCTTGGATATATTTGGCTTGTTGGCCCGCGCGCTTCTCATTTCTGTTTCCAGTTGATCAATACACGCTGGTTTCTTTTGCTGAAGCTCTGCTGTCTCACTAGACCAACTGGTGGTTGTGGCAGCTCCCCATGCAACGTTACATCAGATGGGATTTTTCTCTGGTGACACCACAGGGTTCAGCAAGCGTGCTCGGGCTTCCAGGCACAACCTCGGAGCTTACACCGGGGTTCACGGTACAGTTGAAACCCTGGAAGGGGCAGAAAGCTGTATGGCAGGGCCCCCCAGTGTTCTTTCTGGGCAGGGCGCTGCGACTCAGCTGCCCCACACCGCCGAATCCCTGCAGACCCCTTCTGCTTCCCACATCCTTCGCCGCGGTGCCAAGCTCCGCGTCCCCAGTTCACGCTTGCAGAGGCCCAGTTGCAGACACAAACAGGCGCAGCCGCTCTGTAGCACTTTTGAAAAAAAACATAATGAAATAAATGTCTTTTTTCACTTGCCACAACCCTGGGTAATGAAGCACTAAACGCCTCCGACCGTTTCCCTGCCTCGTTCTTCTCAACCCTGAAACATCTTTAAGTCAGCATTCCCCAAGCGGTTCATAACCTTTCTTCTCTCCCCGTCCTTTGCACATAATTTTACTTCTCCATCTCCTACCATAGTTTTCACAGGAATTTGCTTCTTCCTGCGTGTGTCTCTCAGTGAAAGCCATGTCTTTCATCAGCCCCGGTCCCCACTGTAAGATGACCTCCTCCTCCTCCACTCTGCCAGGTGATTAAGGTGCCCACAATTTCACTTGAGAAACTGGATTGCCTTGGAGAGAAGCCAGCGACCTGCCCAAGAAAGCCTCCAAGTAAACAGAGGTGCATCGAGGTTTAACAGCCCTTGTTTGTTAACTCTGTCACCGCGTTCACAAGCTGCAGTCCAAAAAGGGGATAAAAAGGTCAGGCAGGTAAAGCCCAAACACATATAGGGATTTGCTATTTGATAGAGGCATGCGGAGTTCCTTAAACAAAAGTCACAGAATCTTAGAATTATTTAGGTTGGAAAAGACCTTTAAGATCATTGAATCCAACCGTAAGCCTAGCACTGAAAGTCCACCCCTAAACCATGTCCCCAGGTGCCACATCTACACACCTTTGAAATACCTCCAGGGCCGGCGACTCCCCAACTCCCCTGGGCAGCCTGTCCCAATGCTTGATAAGTCTTAGGTTTTATCATAGAAAGGTTCCCCCCAAGTCACCACACAGACCCAAACCATCCTCTGTCCCTGCTCAGACGGACCCAGAAACACACTTTTCTCTTTCATTCTTTTGTGTTTCAAAGGGAGGGTTACAGGGAAGCTCAGTTTGCATGAAACCTAGACTTGCATTACTGAATATTCATACGCAGAGCAATGAATATTCATCCATGTATGAATATACAGCAATATTTCAGGGCTGCTTTTGATTTAGATGGCCAAGTTGAGGCCCTTTCCATCTCTTAAAGGATAGCAAAGGTTGTATTGGTGATTGCTAGGTGAGAAAAATGGAATAAAAATCGTGCATCTTTTCGGATGTCAACGGAGCAGAGAAACAGATACTGCCGGAGACTCCAGGGGCTGCCGAACGCCATGGATCAGGAAATGTTTTACATTGTGGATACAAGTAAGGAGGCCAGAAACTTGATTACAGGGGAGACTTAGTTAAATATTCACTGGGATTCATTATGTGAAAACCACTAGAAAGGAACATGTTTCTACAGGAAGGGTAGAGCCGTTTTATTCTTGCTTCTGTTGTAAAATGCTGCTGATGGCTGCGCGCACCAGTTACCGTCCTCTAGTGGGAGGAATACAGCGGGTCTGTGCGGATGCGCAGACAGGCTTTTGCTGGTTGTGAATGTCAGCTAGAGGTAGTGCTCCTGTAATTTGCCAAGGAGAGCCTCGTAGAGCCACCAGGACTCGATTATCCGGCCCCCCTGCATTTGATGAGCAGGTAACGCGAGCATTTGGGGGCAAAAGGAATGTTATAAACAAGGTTTATAAGGTCTTAGACCTGTTGTTCATTCAGCCTGAAATAATCGTGAGCGCAAAGGCTGAGAGCAAGCTGCACAAAAGCTTGGGGACTGAGAAAACCGCAGGGAGAACCGACTCTCCGTCGTGTCCTGCCGTGGAAAGGAGACGGCTGGGTCCCAAATCGCATATCGATGTCCAGATGCCGGTGAGCCGGCACACCGCTCATCCCACCTTGCAGCACACACACGTTCCCCTCGGCCGCGAAGTGTTGAGTGAGCACGGAGCGCTCGGGGACCTTGCTCGGCGCTGCCGTCCAGCTGGCTGCGCACAACAAGGAGTAGTTGCTTCCTGGCCCCGGCCCTCAGCTGTTTGGGAAGATCAGGTCCTAAGAGCATAAACATAGGCCAAGGAAAAAGAAAAAAAAAAAAGAAAAAACGAAAAAAAGAAAAATATCCCAGCAGATCCCCCACGATGCTTCCTGCGAGGAAGCCGCGTGTGCGAGAGGATGGGGGTGGCCTGCCACGCTGTCCCCTGTCATAGAACCATAGCTGCGGTTGGGAGAGTCCTCTAAGATCGTCAAGTCCAACTTTTATCGCTCCTCACCCTGGGTGCAGACGGGCAGCGCCGGCTCCTGGCTGGGGACCCGCGGGACCCTGTCCCCATGGGTGTCCCCTTCGCAAGAGATGGCTTCCTACAAGCCATCTCCTCTCCCCACCTCCCCAGGCTGGATGGGTCCTAAAATATTGCACGTCCTTTGAAAAGGGCCATAGTGATGATCAGTGACAGATGATAAATCTCCCAAAAGAAGCTTTTTACACAAGGCTCTGATTTCTACTGGCATATTCAGCCTCATTACATGCCAATACGAGCAATTCAGCAACGAATCTGAAAGCAACGAGTTTCATTTTCACCAGAGGGGACTAGAAAAAAGCGTAGTAAGGAGTCAGGAACTAGAGAAATGTTGAAAGCTCGGTTACAGAAAGCGTTAGCATTAATAAGAGCCTTTCACGGCATGCAAAGGGTGGAATCCCATGTTGGCCAGTGAGGTAGCTCTACGGTAAAAACATACAAAGCAATTTCTCTGCCGTAAATTTTATTCCCTGAAGCCTTACATTCAGCAATCTACTTTCTGAGGGGGGGGAGGAAAAAAAAAGGAGTCGTCAGTCCCACCCTGCTCAGCGTGTAGCAACAGGCTCCCAATTAAATTCTGGAAAACAGAGAAGCTGAAACATTTTAAACAGAAACTACTGTGATCTCCAGCGCACAACCAGGAGGGAGTTGGGGGGGGGGGGTGGCGAAGCAAGCGGTGAAAAATTGAGCTAAAAGCAAAGGAGCTGCATTTGTAATTGTGCTCAACAGGAAAAACATTATTTACAGATAAGAAATAACACACTGTTTAACCCCGTCTCCACAAACAAGCAGGCAGGGGTGACCCCAAACGATAGCTTGGCAGCTCGGTCTCCTGCGTGGTGGGGAGTCCAGGGGTCAGGGGGTCCCCTGGTTTGGGGAAAGGCAGAAGAAGGGGAGAAAGGGAAAAGCAGCTGAAGGAGGGAAGGAAGGCGCTCATATGGTGGCTCCCATAAAATTGTCATGAAGCCAGGACACGATGTGGAAATACAGGATTTCTCTGCACATATCCCCGGCCTGCCCGAGACACCTGGGTTCCTGGTGGTTTGGGTGTAAGGAGCAGACCGGGGCGTTCTCCAAAGGGATGTGAAAAATCACGGGGTTAACCCCACCTTCCTCAGGAAATGATTTGCAAAAGATCCCAGAGGAAAAACCATACTGTGATTCCGTCCGGTTAGAGACATCTAGTTGCTTTGTCCTCCAGGAAAATCTGTCTGGTCCTTGGATATGTCACATCCAGGGCTTAGCACTGAGGCTTCCTTTTCTTGGATGCTGAGAAGATCCCCAAATGGGCCCAGGAGAATATTCCTCCTCGTGCCTTGCATCTAAAAATCTGACAAATCTGACAGCCATTTGGAGCTCTTCTCTTAATAGGGAGAATGGTGGGAGAAGGAAATTAACTTCACCAGAGGAAAAAAAAACTCTTCCAAAAATCCCTGTGTCCATGTTAGAAACATAAAATTATAGAATGGTTTGGGTTGGAAGGGACCTTTAAAGCCCATCTAGTCAACCCCCCCTGCAGTAGGCAGGGACATCTTCAACTAGATCAGGTTGCTCAGAGCCCCGTCCAACTTGACCTGGAATGTTTCCAGGGATGGGGCATCTCCCACCCCTCTGGGCAACCTGGGCCAGGGTTTTGCCACCCTCAGCATAAAAAATTTCTTCCTTATATCTAGTCTAATTCTGCCCTCTTTTAGTTTAAAACCATTACCCCTTTTCCTGTCTCAACAGGCTGTATTAGAAAGTCTGTCCCCTCTTTCTTACAAGCACCCTTTAGGTACCAGAAGGCCGCAATAAGGTCTCCCTGGAGCCTTTTCTTCTCCAGGCTGAACAACCCCTGTCCTCACAGCAGAGGGGCTCCAGCCCTCAGATCATCTTCATGGCCTCCTCTGGACCTGCTCCAACAGGTCCACATCCTTCTGCTGTTGGTGCCCCAGAGCCGGAGGCAGCACTGCAGGGGGGTGTCCCCAGAGGGGAGCAGAGGGGCAGAACCACCTCCCTGGCCCTGCTGGCCACGCTGCTGGGGATACAGCCCAGGATGCAGTTGGCCTTCTAGGCTGCAAACACACATTGCCATCTCATGTCCAGCCTTTCCTCCACTTTTCAGCCTGCTGCACAGAGCTCCAGCTCCAGGAGCTGGTGAGCCCACCAGTATGACACCAGTATGCTGGAGAAGAGGCAGCAGCCTCCAGGCAATGCCAACCTGGGCATGATGGGGCCAGGCTCTTCCCGGTGGTGCCCAGTGACAGGACAAGAGGTAACAGGCACAAACTTGACCATGGGAAGTTTCACCTAAACATGAGAAGGAACTTCTTTACTTTGAGGGTGGCAAGAGCCCTGGCACAGGCTGCGCAGAGAGGTGGTGGAGTCTCCATCTCTGGAGACATTCCAAACCCGCCTGGACGTGTTCCTGTGCCACCTGCTCTGGGTGACCCTGCCCTGGCAGGAGGCTGGACTAGATGATCTCCAGAGGTCCCTTCCAACCCCGACTATTCGGTGATTCTGTGACCTCCGCTCCCATGGAGGCTGCGCTGCCTCTCGCTGCCGGATCGGGTGGTCCGCTGGGGTGGGAGCTGAATTGCATCAACAGAGCAGTGAGGAGAAGCAGTTCACAGCTGTTTGCGTGATACGTATCTTGCGAATAAATAAACCTCATCTCCAGCGCTGCCCCTCTCTAAACATCTACAGAGATGTGCATTCACTCAAAACATTCAGAAAATAAACAGAAGGAGTGCTGCTCGGCTGGACCCTCCTCCAGCCAAAACCCAGCACTGTAAAACTGTCGCTTTCCAGCAGAGTCAAAAGTCTCATCAGCCCCCCAAATTTCCCTTCTCGAGGAACGCTCTGTCTCCCTTTTCTACGGCAGAGACGCTTCAGAGGCCATAGGTTAGGGGTTCCAAAACCTCATGTATGTTTTTTCCACATATAGGGGGAGGCAGGAGGAGGTAAAGAATAGTTAAATGCCGCGCAATTGAAAATTAGCTGAAAACGCCGCAAGCTGCAATTCAGATGGATTACAAGATAACCTCAGTAGTTCCAAGAATGTAACGAGAACAGCCTTAAATCAACATAAATACTTGCTCAGCCATTTTCCTCTCAGCATTAATGTCAGACTTTTTTTTTTTTTTTTTTTTTTTCCCTTCTGTCCTGTGGCAGTAAAGCCATTTTCCAGCTTTTTCAGGGAAGGTATTTGTGGTTACCAGGAAAGGGGGTGGGAATGGTGGGACGCCAGGGGAAGCAGCAGGGGGAGCGGGGTCCGGACACCCTCTGGAGAGCGGGAGAGGAGCTGGGCAGGGAAAGGATGATGCTGGTGGGCGCACCTGGGGGGTCATGGTGCTCTGAAATGCCAGGTTTTGATGGAGTTTGGTGGGGAACCAGTCTCCTGCCGGCTCCCCCTTTGTTTCTACCCGCTCGGTTGTACTGATAAGCAGCCACGACCATTTTCTGTGCTTTCTTGAAGCTTTTATTTTATTTTTTTTTAAAAGCTCTTGTGGACCATGCCCACAAGACACTGTGACGTGATCCCATGCTACATCCCCACTCGCACTCAGCAACACCTCAGGCCAATTGAGAGCCTCAGGATGCAGCCCTTTATTCCGGGGTGAATTCTGGAGATTTCTCGATACTCGGCGGGGTGGGGGGGAAATCCCCAGAGAGGCACCTGTGTCCGCTGGGATAAATTTCTGCTTTAGGGTCGCCTGCAAGCTGTCCGGGAGACACACCCTTGCTCGCTGGAGTACAGATAAGCTCCCAAGGACTTCAAAGGGATCGCTGAACCAGACTGCAAGGAATTTCTGCAGAAACGTAATGCACAGCATGTATCTGAGGGGATGGGGAAGAGCTGGGGTGGTTTAGATTAGATAGCACTATTTGGCTTTTGAGGGGCTCGAGGAAGCGAAGGACACGTAATTGTCTTTTAAAGTGTAATATTTGACTTCAATTCACCCGCACTGCAGAGGGGCTTGCAGATAAGCAATGGAAATTATTTCCGTGTGAGGGCTGGGTATCGCTTTCATACAACTAGCCTCCCCGAGATCAGTTTTCCATTCAGCGTACCATAGTGGCGGGGGAAGGCTCAGTCGTACACACTCGGTTATGTCTGCGCCTATCAATTTATCATGGAGTGGACCCCGTTGCCGGGGAGCACCTCAGGGCCACGGCTCCCTCCACTCCTACAGTATCACAGATAACGGCAACAGCACCGATGCTGGTTGCGCGTGATGGGCTCTTAGTCAGGGGCGAACCCTCCTCCCAAGAGGGCCACACCTCATAACCCAGCTGATGACCATCCTTCCCCTGTCAGCACTCCTGGCTAGTTAAAACAGCACAAGAAGGACATGGACCTGTTGGAGCGGGTCCAGAGGAGGGCTATGAAGATGGTCAGAGGGCTGGAGCCCCTCTGCTGTGAGGACAGGCTGAGAGAGCTGGGGTCGTTCAGCCTGGCGAAGAGAAGGCTCCAGGGAGACCTTACAGCAACCTTTCAGTCCCTAAAGGGGGCCTACAAGAAAGCTGGAGAGGGGCTGTTTGCGAGGGCATGTAGCGATAGGACAAGGGGCAATGGTTTAAACTAGAGCAGGGCAGGTTTAAATCAGACATTAGGATGAAGTTCTTTACACTGAGGGTGGTGAGACACTGGCCCAGGTTGCCCAGAGAGGTGGTGGAGGCCCCATCCCTGGAGTCATTCAAGGCCAGGCTGGATGAGGCTCTGAGCAACCTGATCTAGTTGAAGATGTCCCTGCTGACTGCAGGGGGGTTGGGCTAGATGGCCTGTAAAGGTCCCTTCCAACCTAACGTGCTCTATGATTCTATGAAAACATGGATATTTTACCACCTGCTGGACTAAAATCCTTTCATCAGAAGAACAGCAGAAGGAAGAAATATTTGTATAACTTGGGCTCTAGTGCCAGCTCTGTTGCTGTCTGTCCTGGGGACACTATAAACTCATTTGAGATGGGGCAGTCTCTTCGACAGTGTTCGCACGTATCCAGCATGCCAGTCTCTCTACATCTTACAATAACATTTAAAAACCAAAGAAGGTATAAGCAGCTAGTTGGCAATACCGTCTAATACGTCAATGATCAGGGTTTCTGGCCATTGCACGTGTGCCTCATCTACTGGAAGTTTAGTGATAGTTTTTCGTCATTGTTTGGTTCCAGCTCTGCACTGTGAAAGAATACAAATATACAGGTTTTTAAATATTTGTCAGGAGCTTACAGTATGCTTTCTTTCTTGCTAATAAGATATTTTTTCTTTCTGTTTGAAGTCAATAAAATCTTTCCAGATTTAAACATAAGGATGAGTTTCTTCATCTCATAGACAGTACACCCAAATAGCCAGACTCCATTCAGTTTCTCCTTAGGTGAATATTCCCCTTTTGATATCAAGATTTTTTTCCCTTGAAGAAATGTGCCAGACCACGCCAACAGCATGAAAAATCACTGTGAATTTGTCAGAAGAAACATTTGCTCCAGAGTACGAGCTGGAAGAGCGGAGCCAGAGTCAAGGCTAGGACACTGAAGATTAACTGTTTGTTCCATTAAATAATTTACTGGCCGAACAGCATGAAGCATTTTAAAATGCAGTGTGTGTCTCGGGCCAATAAAGAAACATCTGCCCAGCAAAAATTGCCTACCCGTAGTTCTCGATTGCAAGCTTTGAAATTCCTTGTACAAATCTCAACGCCTTGCCTGTCTAGAGGGTATTCTTCCCATCTCGGTACATGGTCTCCTGGCGAGCTACAGCCTTAAAATGCCACCCTGCACGTCTCTGCTGACGAAAGCCATGAGGGCAGAAGAGCATAAGAGCTTTCCCAGCTGCCAGCCCTGAGCACCAACCCGGGATCACAACCCAGCAGAGCTTTTCAGGTCCACACCTCATCATCATCAAAGGGAACTTCTGTGAGGAAAAATTCTTCTCTCTGTTTATTTTCAGTAAACACTGGGAGATAAACACATGTACTTCTCCCCAAGACACTCTTCAGTGAAATATTCGTTTCCCTTTAAAAATGAAAATTCTTTTCGGCAATGTATTTTTTCCCCCCAAAGTGTGCCATTTTTGAAATGAAAGCGTGAATTTTTCCTGTTAGTTTCAATAGCTACCGGGCAATAAGCTCAAAAAAAGTAATACAAAGTTGTGAAGCTGCATTATACACAATGAAGAGTAATTTAGCATTGGCAAAAGGATGGATTCTGGCTTGAGCATGGTAACAAATCGAAGAATCATTTTGCAGTATTTTATCCCTTGGGCTTTACCTGCCTTTCACAAGATCTTCACATGAAGTAAATTGGTAATTCAGTTCTCCTCTGGCCCTGCTCTGTTCACAGTAAAATAACAAGTTAAAATAACTGGTACCATTTATTAAATGATTTCCTAAAGCACAAGAGAGGGAGTCTGACTGACATAGTCATGGGGACACAGTCTGAGGGCTAATCAAACCAGCCGACCAAATAAATTTAAATGTAAAATCATGGGAAATGCTGGAATCACTACATCGATTTCCCCAAAAAGCACTTTCTTGTTTACCTACTAATTCCAGAGTATTAAGAGAAGACTCATTATTCACATACAACACAACTAAGTTTGGCACTCCCTGTACACACTCCTTCACCACCATCATTAGTGACAGAGAAAAGTCAAGTAGACCTTGTATATAGACCTTTTTTTTCTTTTTTTTTTCCTTTTCTTCAGGGCTCTTGTATAGAAACAGCTGAAATAAGTACGAGGATTCACCTAGATCATCATTAACAGATTTAACTGGAAGATCTATACAATGCTGAGAGTATGCAGGGTACTGGTGGGTTGTGCGGGATGCTTCTATGGGATTCTATCAAACAAAGATCCTCTTCTCACTCGCCTTTTTCATCCTTCTCATCAAAAACCTGTCACTAACTGTCCGGCACAGCCGTGGTAACAGCCTTGTTAGCTCCTGCCAGCCAAGGTGTTTCCAGTGCTGTAGTAAAAGTTTCCATGCCCATACTCATCCCAGCTCACCTGCAGGGAATTCGGGGGTCATCGGGCAGGTAGAAATGGTTTGGATGTCCCTGCGCTGCAGCTACAGCTCCTCTACAAGGGACCAGGAGGAGAAGCAGAGGTCCTGCTCTAACCGGAGACGCCTATGCCCTGCCAGACACAGGGGCTTTTGTAAACCTCCCCTCTTACGCAGCAGTATACTAGGGGAAGAGTAGAAAAAACATACTTAATAGCTCACAGTCACTACCACCACTTTATTTTGCATTCCTTAAATATTTAAGCCCAGGGATTGTTTTTGCAGGAAAATGAGTAGAAAGAGGGCTGCTGTACAGTGCAGTTCATTACTTGGCCTGGGATATTTCCTGGTGAATTATCCCTTATTGCCCGTATTCTAGCAGGCAGGCAGTAACCCCTTCCCCAGGACGAGAAAAGATATCGGGAAGCTCTGCAGAGATGGTCTGATTCCTCTTAGGTCAAGCACATTTAATGCCAGTGAGAAATTATTGGAAGAATAGATAATAAAAATACATCACAGAACAAACAGTTGAGAAAGTGTCATTTGTTCTCACTTTTTCCTCCATTTCTTCATGCAGGGGAGGTTGAGTTAAGATTCAAAACACGAAGGTAAGCAATGCTTTAATATAACATTCAAAACATTTTATTTCCCCCAAGTGGAGACTTGCAGGGTCTGGTCTGAACTCTTGCATCGCCTGGGTCGTATACTTGCTCCCAGTACCTCCAGCATCAAGACCATAACTTCTGGTTGAACCAGATTGTTTAGAAAAAAATAACCCCATCTTAATTTAAGTTTTCAAAGAGAGAATTCGTCATGTCCCTAGGCAAATTGTTTCAGATATTAAATTCTCCAGTGGCCAAGAATGCACACCTTATTACTGGTCTGAATTCTTCAGCTTCAGCTTTCAGCCACAGAACCTCATTATAACTTTGCTTCATTAAAGAGCCCTTTCCCCACACCAGTACCCTTGTGCTAATGGTTTGTCCACACAGAAGCGTGGGGTGACGCACATACCCTCGGAGAGAGTTCGCGCAGAACAGCCAGTAAACTCAGTGTAAGATTACTATACAGGAATTCTCCGAGTAACCTAAATTAAAGTTGATTATCAAATCTTTTATTTAGACCAATTTAACATCTAAAAAAAAAAAAAAATAAAGCATGGTCAGTGTGGTGGGAGGATGCTCCCGGTGTGCGCTGTATGACTGACAGCAGGTCCACCTGGAGCCACCAGCAAACATGGTGAGAGAGCCCTTGGAGCCACACATCACTCCTGCTCCCCAGCTTCCCTCCTTGGTCCCCACACTCGAGCCAAGGGCACCATCCCAGGGCCAGACGCAGCCCCAGCCACCCCCAGTCCGGAGCACACACACCACACGGCAGTGCTCATGGGGGGCTTGTTCCCACCACCAAGTGCTCCTTGTACAGCCACAGAATTGCCTAGGTTGGAACGGACTTTTAAGATCATCTAGTCCAAATGTCAACCTAACCCTGACAGAAACCACCACTAAACCATCATTAAGCACCACGTCTACCCATCTGTTAAATACTACCAGGGATGGTGACTCAACCACTTCCCTGGGCAGCCTGTTCCAATGCTTGTCAACCCTTTCAGTGTAAACATTTTTCCTAATATCTAATGTAAACCTGCCCAGGTGCAACTTGAGGCCGTTTCCTCTTGTCCTATCATCTGTTCCTTGGGAGAAGAGCCTGATCCCCCCCCCTCCTTGGCTACCCCCTCCTTTCAGGGAGCTGTAGAGAGCGAGAAGGTCTCCCCTCAGCCCCCTTTTCTCCAGGCTGAACACCCCCAGCTCCCTCAGCCGCTCCTCACAAGACTTGTGCTCCAGACCCCTCGCCAGCTCCGTTGCCCTTCTCTGGACACGCTCCAGCACCTCAACGTCTTTCTTAGTCCTTGTTCCTTGAGGTTACCCTCATATGTTGCAATACTGTCCCTCTCCCTCTGCAAAGCCTAGGGTTGCACAGCTGTCGCCCTACTGTAACAATTTTCTTTTTCAATTAAATACCCCAAAGGACCAAAGAAGAGAGACGATTCGCAGCAAATGGCTTATGGAAGCTGACCCAGAGCAGTGCCAACAGCCATTCCTTTTGGGGTGAAGCTGTGTCTCAGCAGTTCCTGGCCCCTAGTGATGTGCTGACACCATCACAGCTCACGCAGGAGGACACGGGCACCTCTCTGACAGCCTCCCATCCCATCTCCCGCGTTACAATAGACCGTACTGCATCAAACATCATTAAACCGCAATATCAACACAAAACCGGAGCGCCCCAGCGCAGCATTCACAGGGCTGCGGCTGCTGTTGTCACCACAAGCCCGAAGTGCAAAAAGCCACAGCCGCGCACAGCCACAGACCCGCAGGAAAACGCGCTGCAGGTAGGCTGCTTCTGTGACCGTCTACACCTCACAGCACAGGGAACGCTTACTGTGTTTGGCGCAGAAAATTTCAAAATAAACACCACAGTACCCGATTGTTATTTTCCACTCAACTTTTGGAGGCCAAAGCAAGGGAAGGCGAAGGGGGAGGCGAAGCACCGTTCCAATAGGTGTGTCCCGGTGTCTCCGGCGTGTTGCAGCTTGACAGCTCTCCCCGCTGCGTGGGCAGCGTTCATGCAAAGAGCCTGGCTCGTAACTCCAAGCAATAGCATAGCACAAATTTAACTCACTGCATGCCTTATGGCACCCGGCACCAGATAAAATAACAACCAGCACAACACTAGTACTGCCCTTGGACTCCTTCTCCAGGCTGTGACGCTCAACTATCCTTCAACGTGCCGTGATCCATTGACATTTGAGAGCTGTTCACTTTGCTGGGTGAAGGAGGTCTCCTGTTTTCCACACAGCATGAGTTTGGAGGCGATGATTTCTGCTACGGTCAACGGTGGCCTCATTTGCAGCTGCTGGGGTAAAGAGAGGGTGGCACCATTGGCATCCTCAGAGGGAAGCTCTGCTCCAAAGCACGGGATGCTCCTCTGTGCAGATGCCACGTTTTCAAGGAAAAAGGCTGCCTTGGTAACAAGCGGCTTTTTTTGTGACATAGCATCATAGCTAGCAAGCCTGGGTTTAATCTAGGAGGTACCGGAGGGCTCTTGGTGATAAACATCCCATTACCTATGATTCTTATAAACCCAGCATTCTTGTGGAAGAGGCAATTTATTTTCACACTCTACTCTGCAGTACTGAGGCTGATAACAAACAAATGTGTTTTGGCTCCGAGACAGCTCCAGCTTCAAGAGTTCTGCATTTTCCGATCATCTTTATTTTAAAAAGATGTACTTCTTGGCCTTGCAGTACAGAGCGAGAGACTGTTTCTTGCGTGTCAAAGGGTGGAAGAGGCTCACAGCATATTTCGGCCATCTCAGGAGACTATAAAACCCAGCAGCGCTGAGCTCACCTAAGTCATCTCCCCATGCACCCCCTCCTTCACGTGCTTCCAGACTGCCTTCAATTATTTATTTTTTTTTAGGCATAGCCTCCGGAGTCAACAGTTGGTTATTTTTCTCATTTCTATACTAAAAGAGTACTCATTGTGGAAATTATGACTTTTTAGGGCTTCTTGACATCCCTACAGTATTTTGTATAGCAAAATAATTGAAACACGAATCAAACCCTTGACCATTTTAAGTCTGGTGACCCACCGTTAGTAACTAGTGGGGAGTGGGGGTGTGAGGTACCAGGGATGGAGGAGTGTGCTAGAACACAGCAAGCCAGCAGTCTCACCCCAGGTCTTGGGGGGGCTTCCCCCAGCTTTTGGGCAGAAGAATGGGTAGAGTCCAGCATTTCTGACAACTCTTTCACCAGAGAGGCATCTTATCAACGCTTATAAATACTGAAAGGGTGGGTGTCAGGAGGATGGGGCCAGGCTCTTTTCAGTGGTGCCCAGCGACAGGACAAGAGGTAACGGGCACAAACTTGAGCATAGGAAGTTCCACCTAAACATGAGGAGGAACTTCTTCCCTTTGAGGGTGGCAGAGCCCTGGCACAGGCTGCGCAGAGAGGTGGTGGAGTCTCCATCTCTGGAGACATTCCAAACCCGCCTGGCCGCGTTCCTGTGCCACCTGCTCTGGGTGACCCTGCTCTGGCAGGGGGTTGGACTGGATCATCTCCAGAAGTCCCTTCCAACCCCTGCCAGTCTGTGATTCTGTGAAATTGTTAGGGAAGCTGGAGGTGTCATCTGGAAATGAAAGGGGACTGTCAGCATGGAAGGAGTTCAAAGAGGAGAGTTCCCAGAAGCTTGGTCTTGGGGCAGAATGTATTAGATATTTTCATTAATATTCTTGGCACAGGAAATAAGAGCATGCTGATGAATTTTGCTGATAGCATAAGATTGGGAAGGACTGTCAAATAGAGGAAGATGGGAACATCCATTCTGGGAGAATGGGATCAGAACAGACCAGAATAAAAGAGTAAGCTGAATTTATTAGTATGGTGAATAGAGTTGTGCCGCTCAGCATTAACAGTGACAATTTATGTCAAGCTTATCAGCTGAAAATGACAGAGTGTAGAAGACATGGAAGTTAGCTGGAAGCTAAAAAGCTTCTAGCTACTGAGAGAGATTCTGAAGTATCTTTCCAGATGAGGGCAAATCCCTACCTAACCTTAGTCTGGAGCTGGGTAGATACGCAGAGATGGTGTGAGGTGGTTGCCTGTGAGAGCTGGTGACGAGGTTCAGTATCTCTGGTAGAGGCAGGAACTTTGAATTGCAGCTGCTCACATCTGTTCTGCAAATCACCAGGTGCTTTTGCTAATTAAGCCCTTTTCATGATGACTATCTCCACTACCATTTTCTACCTTTTTTTTTTTTTTTTTTTTTTTTTTTTTTTTTAGGGTCACCGCTGAACATCATAGCTCCATATATACATTTCTTTGCAAAATATTTACTGGAAAGGGTTCAAAGTAGATCTTGCTCCAGACTGTAGTGTCTTCTTACCTGAGAGCAGACATCACAGAATGGCAGGGGTTGGAAGGCACCTCTGGAGATCATCCAGTCCCACCCCCTGCCAGAGCAGGGTCACCCAGAGCAGGTGGCACAGGAACGCGTCCAGGCGGGTTTGGAATGTCTCCAGAGACGGAGACTCCACCACCTCTCTGGGCAGCCTGTGCCAGGGCTCTGCCACCCTCAAAGGAAAGAAGTTCCTCCTCATGTTTAGGTGGAACTTCCCATGGTCAAGTTTGTGCCCATTATCTCTTGTCCTGTCACTGGGCACCACTGGGAAGAGCCTGGCCCCATCCTCCTGACACCCACCCTTTCAGTATTTATAAGCATTGATAAGATCCCCCCTCAGCCGTCTTTTTTCCAGACTGGAGAGACCCAAGTCCCTCAGCCTTTCTTCATCAGAGAGGTGTTCCAGTCCCCTCATCATCTTGGTAGCCCTTTGGTGTCCCCTCTCCAGCAGTTCCCTGTCCTTCTTGAACTGGGGAGCCCAGAACTGGACACAGCACTCCAGGTGCGGCCTCACCAGGGCAGAGTAGAGGGGGAGGATGACCTCCCTCCACCTGCCTGCCACCCTCACCACCCAACTGAGCAGACTTTTCTCTACAAAGAAACCCTTTGCGGAGACGCTAGCCTTTGTGTATATGAAACACTATTACCCTAAACACATCACATACTTCAGAGGGAAGAGGGCAAGGTATGTAAGGTCACTGTCTTCTGAAGTTTCTGCGGGGTGGCTGGATGAAAGTCAAAGCCACCCATAACAAGATGGTGTGATACTGAGAAACACAGGAGGAACACTAGGAGTAAAGCCGGCGTGTGAGCGGAGACAGGAACACCCTTTAGCACACCCTCACTTCCAAGCGAGTTGTTACACTTGGGACACAAAGGCTCTATTTCTCCTCTTAGTAGCAAGATGTCTCCAGCAAAACCTGGGTTAGAAATAGAGATATTTGCAATGCTTTTATTACCATTATAGTTCATCCAAGATGATGTGTCTGGTTTGAAAGTCGCAAAAAAACATAGTCTTGTTAAAAATGCTGCCAAAAAGCTAAATGAAAACAGCCCGCTGCTGAATCCTGTGTTTGCAGCATTACCAGTGGGTTTTTTCAAGGGTGTTTATATAGACCGAGTTTCATTTAACAAGGCAAAAGCCGGAGCTCTCACATACTCCATTATTTCTCTGCAGGTCCTTCTCACCAGGGTTAAGTCTTTACACTACTTCCAAGCAAAGCAGCCAAGAAAAAGAAGAAACAAATGCTACTACTACTGAGCACAGAGGCCTCCTTTGCAAGAAATGTGATTTACGGAATGAAGTTCCTGGCATGTCTGCCGCGGGCTGTCACAACGTGTGCCTAAAATCCAAGGCTGAAATATGATCCCCGTTCCTTCCAAGATGCCTTGTGGCTTCTAGCAAGTTCTTCTGTAAACGCAAGCAACCCTTTTCTCAGGATCTCTGCTCTTCCTGCATGCTGCTGTGCCTGAATCGGTCTTTGCCCACCCGAGTGCTGCCTGGGGACGAGGACCCTCCGAATTTCCTACAAAGCTGGTGTGAGTGAGCCTCGCTTTGTTGAAAGTTCTGGAAACTCTTTCATGTATTTTGGAGAATTAACACCAAATTTTAAACCGCAAGATGGGAGATTTAGATTAGATCTCAGGAAGAAATTCTTTGCTGTGAGGGTGGTGAGCCCCTGGCCCAGGTTGCCCAGAGAAGCTGTGGCTGCCCCATCCCTGGAGGGGTTCAAGGCCAGGCTGGACGGGGCTTGGAGCAACCTGGTCTGGTGGGAGGTGTCCCTGCCCAGGGCAGGGGGGTGGAACGAGATGATCTTTAAGGTTCCTTCCAATTCTAACCATTCTGATTCTGTGAACACACTTGGAGAGACATGGAGCAAAGCTTGTCCCGGTACCTCGGGTTAGGCTCTGTGTTCATACTATCTTCAGCTCTCTGCTGCCCACACTTGTACGTTGGACACCTGTGGAGATCTTTTTCCATAAGTTGCCAAAATGGCAAGCAGACAATAGCAGCTTGAGGGCTTTCTGGCCCTGAACTGTTGACATAGAAGACATTTTCACCCCCTTTTTGCAGTCCTTTAGGCATTCCTTTTCCTCTACGTGAAGCAAATGCCTTTTTACTATTAAGCTTTTCCTCAGCTGCATTTCAAACCCAGAAAATATTTTATCTCTAATGAAAATTCCCCCTCATTTTGCTGCCGTCTTTGAAACCAGTGAGAAGGCAGCATTTGTAGACCACCATGGTCTGCCTCGCCTTGCAGTAACGGAGACCCCATCATTGTAGGGCCCCTTTTTGCCAGCCTCTCCCCAGGCTGCGAGGTGACCCAGCCCTTGCCGGCAGATCTCATCACATCCCATGCTGGCTGATCCCATGGGAGACAATGCCAAGGGCCTCCATGTGGGGAACTGCCAGAGATCGGAGTTCACAAGCTCCTGATGGACTTCATTAGCGAGGATTGCGAACACACAAATAACCTCTCTCCCATGCTTTTGGGCAGAACCCAGTATATCAGTTATACAAAGGAGAAATGTTGCTAATGTATATCACCTGCTCGATGATCAGGTATTTTCTAAGAGTAGTAGCTAACGAACTGACAAAGTTTTCCACAGAACAAAAAGATAGACACAACTGAGGCAAAAAAAGTCAGCCCTGACCGTTGACTTTGTGTTTGCTTCGGCGGGTTTTGGCGCTGACCCCACCGGAGCCACAAAGTTTTGAAATTCAGTTTCTTCATTCTCATCTTTCAGTTTTACAGTAGACCGTTTTTTTTCTTCCCACAAATGTCTCCGAGGCCGTGTGGGACGTGGTCCAGCTCCCATTAAGGTCAATGGGAGTGCTGCCACTGGCTTCCCCGTGGGTCTCAGCCCTCTCCCATTGTATTACATTTCCAACTGCAATTGGAGACAGCTTATTTCAATTTTTTCCTCTCCTAGTGCCCACAATGGGCAAAGTATTTTCCAACTAGAAAAGAAGGTCCCACTGAATGTCCCTAAATTCTCTAGAGATACTGGAAAAATCCTTATAATTAAATACATTTGACATGCAAGATCACAACTGTTCTCTAATAAGATATTTTTTTTTTAAAGGCTCCTCTCCCATGTAGCTTTGCTTTACTGTAAAATAGCAGGGATTAAGTCCTGATTCTGCTGAAGTTTATGGGAGTTTTTCCAGTTAGCTTCGTTGGGGCCATATTGTCTTCCTTCGTCTCCATCTTTAGCACCACCAGACCACTATTGAAAACGTCCCGACAGGAACCAACGATGGCACAAGGGTCAGTTTGTCGCTGTCAGTGACAAATTTGCCAGACTATCTTAATCACAGTGCACCCAAAGGAAAAAAAAAATATCTATAAAAGGACTGGAAGTGCATGCAAACTGCATTAGTTTATTTTCAGAAAAACAGAAGCCTTATGCAAAACTTGATTGTGCTTAAGGAGCGGTGAACACAGAGATCTGACAGTAGAAGTGGCAGGGCAGTAGCTCCCCGCTCTTACACAGAGACCGAAAACATCGCACCATCATAAACCATTAGGAAGTCCACAGTGAGGATTTAAGAAATGCGACAGTGCTGAGAACCACTTGGAAGTGGGAACATTAAACATAAGTCTGTTTACAGAAGGCTTCATCCTCATATTAATGTCTGTTTTGGATAAACTGATTAATCTTCAGGAAAAAAAAAAGTAAATTAGGAGATCTTCCCCCAGACAGCAAACCAATAAATAGCAAAATGTTAGTTACACTGTCTGATGTGAAGTGTTAAGGAAAACTACTCCTAGCAGGTACTAACATTGAACCTTTATATAAACGCTTTGAGACAGACGCTTTAAAGACACCACGGACATCCCAAAGTGGGGATTTCACGAAGGAGACATGAATTTACAGTGGTTAAAAAAAAAAAACAAAAGCACGAAAACCACACCTTTATGCACGAAGAGCTCAGTCTCTTCTCCATGACGAATCGATTGGGGCCATATATTTGGGACTCAGTCTAGCTCGCTAGGAAAATTCGAGTGATAGCTGCCAGCCACCAGAAAAACAACGGACAGTGACTAAGAGCCCCCGTTTGCTGCACGTGCTACAGCGATGCGTGACATCTTGTTCTCATTCCTTAAGCGAAACCAACCCAGTTACATTTGGTATTCACGATCCAGACTTGAAGGCAAAAGTTGCTTCATAGATGTTCCCAGCTACACGACTTCTTCCATAACTTGGGGAAAAGGCACGGATTTTGTTGTTGTTGTGCTACAGTACCACAGATTAATTACATCATCCAGCACTGCCATTTTGCCACCAGTATACTCCTCATCTGGAGTTTTTATTGATTATCCCTATTATTCGGTATATCAGGACTTAGCCTCCAGCAGCCTGGCAGGGCTCTGTCCCCTACCAGGATGTTGCCTGTGCATGGCAGATCCTGCGTCCCATCCGTGCTCTTGCCGAGACATTTGCATTATAGAGCCAGGTTGAAACGGCTCACTTAAAATCAGAGGAGGGAAGCGATTAGAAAAACCCAAAGCAGGTAAGAACACCGTGGTGGAGAGGCAGATCCCTTACTGGGATGCTGTCCCAAGGTGAACGCTGAGAGGATGCGTTCCTGCTGTGCCAGGCTTGAGTAGTCATTGTGGAAATGTTTCTTTTTCCTTCATTTACAAATGGATCTCACATATATGTAGGCTTCTTGCTTTTGGTCCGGTATTATCTTCTCTGCACTGATCTCTTAACATCTGCTGTGGCTGTTGTGCTGCTCCATCAGCCTGGACAGCTTTAATTCTGCTGTCAAGGTTGCCATGGCTGGTAGCAAACCGGCTGCCAGACCAGTGTCTCAAAGTCACGAACGCTGCACTGGTGTCAAGCTTACGCATACGCTCACACTTTATTTACCGAGGTAAAGCAAGCTGCATGTATTCTTTGTTTACCAAAAAAATACGTCCACCTTTGGGTGGCATGAACCCAAAGAAGGAACTCTGAAACCGCCTCCTGCTGCTGCTGGAAGGAGGCAGAGCCAAGGTGCCTCCTGCAACATCAGCCCGGGCTGAGCTTGGAGCCGCTGGGTGTGAGTTAGAGCATCCCTCCGGCCTGTCTGACACAGCTTGTCGGAGGGAGCCTTGGCAGGGCCCCGGCGTCAGCAGTGTGCACCAGAGGCCACTTTTGCACACCCACTTCTGGTCTTAGTCATCTGCCATTTATATCGGCCTTTAGACTGGTTTAACTAACTGCTGTGGCAAAAAAAAAAAAAGGTTTGTGCATACCTAAAGATACATAAATAATTCCATTAACTGAAAGAGATACGTAAGCAATACCTGGAGCTCATACGACAATATCTAAAATGAAAAACATCTCATTATGGTATCGATCCATAGCATCTTCTGCCCTAGCCACCACTCAAAAAGGCATATTAAGTTCTTGTCAGAGAGTTTAGGTTCTGCTAATCACCTACCAGAGGATCTGGAGGGCATATTGGACTTCCTCCCTCTTTATCCCCCTTTTCTCTCCTCTGCATTTTGGGGGTGGGGAAGGAAGAAACAAAGAGCGTACCTGCAGTGTAAGTGCCCCGGGTGGGAGCTCCTTGTCTTCCTCTGCACAAAAGCACCAAGCCCTCCTGGCTGAGCTACAGTAGCATCAAGATGCTTAAAATACCTGCCCTGTTTTTGGGGATCTACTAGCTTTCCCAGCTGTAGGATTGATTTCCTGGGACACAAACAAGAGAGAGAGTTCATATTTCTAGGGTAAGTGACATTAGTTTGCCCCCATTTCAGGCAGACCCCATTAGCCAGCTGGTGGCTTCTCAGCAACATCAATGAAACGCCACTTCCTACTGGAGCTTGGACTAAGAGCTGGAGATAAGCCACGAGATCTTCACAGCACAGATGCTTTAATAGAGAAGGCAAGTCAGAGATCTTTTAAGTAGCAGCATACTTCAAGTTCATGCAATGAGAAGCACCAGGAAGGATGACAAGCCATTGGCCAAATAAGACAGGCATCTCCAGGGAATCCAAGAGGGAGAAATACACGTTGTCCATTTCTTTAACATTTTTAAGCATGGATAATACTACTTTGAACACAGAGAGTGATTTTCACCTGTAACTAGCAGGACAAGCTGGACAAATACCACTATCCATGACTTAAAAAGCAAACCTGGAGCCCCAGTTCAGCAGAGCATTTGTTATACATTGATATTGAACACCTCTGTAAGCCCCACTGAAGCTAATAAAACTTAGAGATATGCCGACATTATTTGTTCGACAGCGATCAGCTCAGGGATGTGCTTAAAGTACTTCCAGGGTTCAAGGAACTGAGCTGAAGACACTATTCCTGGTCTCTCTTCTATTCTTATTATTTATGTGTTCATTAAGAAAGTTATTCACTTTTTCTCCATCGTCTTTCACAATAATGACTCTCCACAACAGCTGTGGACAAGATTCCTCCCTGGTTTGAGGGCACATAATCCTTAGCCTGGGCAAGACAAACAGGCTCAGCTGCATAAAACAAATACGGATCTTGCTAGTATTTTTCCATATCTAAGAAAACCTACACTGTTTTGTGGGGTTTTTTTGGTTGTTTTTTTTTTAAAAACCAAACACATCAAAAAGTTGATAAGTGGAGCATATGCAGCCAAAAGTGGTTATATCTTTTGTCGGTTTATTAAAAGTTAAGAGTCGTTGTTCATGAACATACTGAATGGATTTTACTAGTTTCCCATGGTGGAGCCCAGGCTGGCATTGCTTTAGACGTTTTACTGGGGAAGAAATGTCAAGCATGCACTCATCCCTCTGACTGCAGCTCAAATCAAACAAACCCGGCTAGACATCTAATAACAAGCTTTGTTCACTCTAGAATGGCAGCTACGGAAACATGCCTCGTTTTATATATTGTTATATACGCACAATCTGAAAAGGACACGGCAAAAGCAACAGGCACCGCTCTTTCTTTTTGAAATGACCACTTTCAAGCTACCTTTTTAACCAAGAAAAAACAGCCCACACAGGACTTCCAGTAAGAATGTCTTCATAATTCCATTTTCCCCATCGTAAGTTGTGATTCATGTAAATAGATCGTCTTTAGTAGAAGTTGGGGACATATATGGAAACCAATGTTACCCAAACTTGAAAGTAAATTAGAGCTAGTTGTTTGGGGTTAATTTATGAAGGCAATATGACATGCCTTGTTTGCAGCTCCAGTGCCAAAATAAAGAACGAGCACAATTTATAGTTTGTTTCTTATAGAAAAATTAAAAAGTTTAAGTGTTAATTTTTTGCAGCTATGTTCAAGAGATGGTCTAAAGAGAGAAGAACACTTTGTGAGGTCTGCTGCTGCTCCGGCTTCAGGCTGGTTTGCTATTTCCCCTTTTAGAAGCCAAAAACCCCCTTTCAATCAGCATCTGACAGCTTTGCGGGGTTCCACAGGGAAGAGGGGAGGAAGGCGCTTTCTCCTCTGTTCTGTTGGAGAAGTCAACTTGAAGCAGTCCTGGCATGGTTGGAGATGCCTCCGTAACTGGACCCTCAAAATGAGCAGCCCGGTGCCTTGAATAACTATATACATTCACCTCTTTTTATTTCTAAATTCCTATGTCTACATTCTAAATATTTACCCTAGCAAATATTGTCCAGCCTATGGATTCCAGCTGCAGAAAGCATTGTCTAGATGGGCTGAAGGGCCTTGAGGAGGCTCCCGGGCACCCAAAGCACCAGACCGACGTTCTTCCAAAACAGCTTCTTATCATAGTAACGCAAAAAGGTCACAGTAAGCGTTTGCAGCCTCTCTCAGCAAAGGGAATAAATGTGCAAACAAAGCCATTAGCAGTTTCCAAAATAAACTCCTACACCCAGTGGCCAGGACCGCAGCTTGCCACATACGCACGGCGGAGAAACGCTTGTCAGCCCAGCAGCTGCGGAGAGCTGCGAGCCAAACCAGCATTCTCCATTTGACCCAACAATACCGCCTTAATTAATTGGTTTGCTACTCTAAACTTAAAAGCATTAAAGATAAGCACAGGGAGATCAAGAGAAAGGTTTTCGCCTGTCAGCCCACTTTGTTATTGCTCTCTCCAATTAATATTCACATCAAACAGGTGTCACTTTAAAAATAAAATAAAATAAAAAACCCCAAACAAAACCAAAACCCAAATCCTTACATTATTCCTGAAAGGACGTACACACAAGTTACCAGGGAGCCATCTGTGCCACAAAAATTTCAGCAGAGATGCATCAGCCAGAAAAGAAAAAAAAAAAAAACACAACAAAACCAACAGTAGTAAAAGCAAACATTCCGATGTAAGATACGGCAAAAATGTTTGAGTCAGCTCTAATAAAGATTTTTGCTGATTATTATTTTCCTTATCAGGCTGGCAGGGACGATTCCCCCCTCTTGCACTTCCCCAGTGCCCCGGGGCAGGTGACCCTCTCTCCCCTCCACCCTCCATATCCAGATCCTTCTTGCTCCGTTCCCAGGGCCTCCTCTGTCTCTCCTCTCTCCCAGAGTTTGTTTTCCTGCTGCCATGGTTCTCCTGTTGCTGGTATAAACAGGAGCAGGAGTCTCCTGCGTGACTTGGGCTCTGTTTGCTTTGGTGGGATCTCCTAGTCACTTCTGTGAGAGCAGCACCAGGTCCTCCAAACACCAACCCTTTCAAACCCGGGCTTGCCCTCGCCCTAGAAATCTCCCACAGATTTTGTAGCATCAAACCAAAGATGCATCAGCACACCCTCCTCACTGCCTTCCGCAGGTCTCCCACCTAATCCCTTACCTTCAGGTTACAGAGCCCACAGAGCACAAAACACATCTCCTTCTGGGCTGAAAAGCTCCTGATATCTTCCGGCAGCACCAGAAACTACTGAGTAAGGCCATATAAAACCTGGTTTGAAACAAGCATTCAAACAGCTGAAGAGGAGTTGAATAATTGATAGTGACAGGTATTAACGGGGCAAACGAATTTACTGGGGCTGCAATTACACCCAGGTTGTACTCGCCTGAAACGTTAACTGTCTGATGAGACTTAACACCCAGCTAATTAGCTTTAAAAAGTCATTTCCATGTGCCACCACCATCGTTTACTCACAGAAGGGAAGCAGAGTGTCTGGCAATTGCCAGGGCCGTCAATCCAGGGCTAGCGGCTAATCCTGTTTTATTACCATCATTAGCCAAACACACGGGCCATCCACAGAGCAGCTGTCTGCCCTTCCCCTCTCTCCCACCTCTGCGTCTCCACACACCAGAGACTGCTTCCCAGTCCACCCAGGTTACCATCTCCCAGTCCTCCTGCCCTTTATCCCTCCCGCCGGGGAGGTATTGATGTTACACAGCTGGCCTGAGTCTTCTCGTGGTCCAGCAGGGCCCTGGAAGCACACCTCCTCCCACCTGGAGCTCCAGGAGGGGCTTCCCCACAGCTGGGCTTAGTTCTGAAGATTAAACTAGTCCCTCTCCTGCGGCTGGATGTGACCATTCCTCCCCAAAACCAGTTCCTCTACAGCCAGAGCTCCTACCTGGGCTCTGCTCACCCATCCCCACTCCTGCCTCTACGTTTTGTCCTCTCCCAAACTCTGCTCTCAGAGAAGACGCCGTTGAACTCTCAGTAAAAGGGTCTAAGCTGGCTGAGATCAAAAAGCATTTATAAGAAAACATCCTTAAAAGGTTTTAAATACAAAAGACTAATGTAAACCAAGAAGAGAGTGTGTAGAGAGTCTGCAGGCTCCGGCCAGGGGGGCCGTGGGGATTTGCAACACCTGAGAGGTGAAAATGTGCAAAGATCCATGCCAGGACGCAAAATGGAGGAGAGTAATCCATGAACATTCAACGTTCAGCTTATTTCAGGGAGAGGTGAGGAGAATAAATGAAAACCATTGTTAGAGCCTTGCACGGAACAGACTGCAGATTTTATTTATTTAACTTTAGCTGGTCCTTGGACTTCTTTTTCCAAAAGGCATGTGTCTTTTCATTAAAAAAAGGTGGCAAAGCACAGCTTTAAAGAATATTCTTCAGTACTGGAGTTATTTTACCTGCATGGCAAGGAGCAGGCAGGCTTTCTTCCAGGCTGCAGAGAGAAACAAAGAACGAGCTCACACCTGCGCCTCATGCCAAAGTAAGTAAACAAATGCACCCTGAGTTATGGGACCTTCCTGCTCTCAGCTGCGTTTGCTTGTTTGCTTACCCAGCTCCTTTTCTTCATGGCAACGGGCCATTCGAAAAATCCTTTATCTGCTACTATTTACACTAAGATTTCTGTTTTACAAAGTATGTCACGGAGAGCACAAACCAACATCTTCAAGCCCAGATGCCAAATGTTGGGTTTCTCAACGTGTGCTCGCCCTCCTGAAGCAGAGCTAGCTGATTTCCCAGAGTACAAAACTCCATCAGATCTTTTTTTTTTCCCTCCGCTACGAATGCCCCAGGCCAGACACCCAGTTTTTGATCCATCCGAAGCCTGCCCGAACTGCTGGAAAGCCACCCCCAGGAATTTGTGAGCGTATCAATCCCTGCGCTGGCCCTGCTATGCTAGGAATCCCGCGGTCCTGTGGCTGCCTGATAACCGGGAATATCACCAGATGAAAGGAGAAGAGGAATGAGTCGGAGGACAGAAAAAGAGGACGGAGCAGAAAATACCAGAAAATAACCTTACCAACATCATCTGCTAAGTTAGCTGACTAAAAGCACTTTCTTTCTGCATTCTTCACCCGGCATCAAATGACAGAGCCAATAATGTTATCATGTGCCAGCCCGCACAAGCCAAGCCTCGCTAATCTTTCCTCATTCATTCTTTCCCCGCTGCCCCGCAGTACGCCGTCCCAAGGAGCTGAATTGCCCCTTTGTTATTTCAGGTACAGTCACTAGCCCTGGTACAAACCCATTCCTCCTCCTTAGAGCCCCCATTGTCCCCCGTTGTTTACTGCGGGCGCCTTCGCACTCGGCAGCATCGGGACATCTGGTGACTAGCAGCACTAAGCATCACCCAGCAAGGCACGGAAACAAAGCCCATCAGTATCTCTTTGTGTGCCAGCACCTCAGATGAGAAAGGACCAGATAAATGAGGTTTCTGGAGGAGCGGCTTATCCTTCCTTTCGTTTCCTTCGCGGTATCACAATCCCAGATAGGAAGGGACCGCCGTCTCAGGGCAAGAAGTTCATTCAGGTGACTGCAGCGTGCGCTACCCAAGTCACAACCTGTAAAGTGATGCTAAGGCACTTCACAGGCAGCTGACAGCCACAGACCAGCTTTGCGGCCCGTTTGCAGTATATATTCTCGTGCCATGTAATTCAGTGATCCCAGGCCAAAACCCCAGTTCAAAGCAACTGGTGGGAGGTTTTCAAAGCAAAATAGACTGGTGGGAAGGGTTTTCAGACACTCACCACTGGCCCCGTTGCTTGTTGAACCCCACTTTCACCAGGAGGGTCTGTGACAAGGGACTAAGCCAGGACCAGGCGCGTTGGAAAGGCCCGACCAATTTGCCCGCTTGATAGAAAGCCTTTGTGCTGCATTTATTGTCGGCTCGTTAGAGAGGAGGAGGCTACGGAGCAAGGCAGAGCCATAGTGCACAGGGTTTTCAAGGAATGAGAGAAAGTAAGAGCAGATGAATCAAGCTGCTGTATTTTTTTAGTTGCCTGAGACAACCTTACAGAAAGAAAGACACGGTCAGAGCCCTGAGGAGCACGCAAACAAAGCTCATCATGGCACCGCAGGAGAAAGATAATATTAGGCAGCAAGGAGGAAACCAAGAGATTAACAAGTTAAAGAACAGGGTCATTTAATCAGTAAGGCAAACCCTTACCTTAAATTAACTGCGCTTATACAATCTGTATTTATGTTTTGTAATTGCTTTACTCCTAATGTGCGGCACGATTGAAAAGTACCTAAGAGTGAGCCTGTGTTGGATCCATCCTGCTTCCCACAGCGGATGCGGGGTAGCATCCGTAGCAGTGGACGCCTGGTCCCCACAGTTCCTACCAGCTTTCTGGGGGCTTTCTCAGCAGCTTCTTTCATCTGAGTCGCTGCGTTTCATCTCATCACGGATCCAGCCTTCACTCATCCACTTAGTTCATTATTTAAATCCTTTCTATTTCTGTTCTTCGCAATATCCTGTGGCAATGAGTCCTGAAGTTAATTTTCTGGGGGGCAAAAATATTTTTTTCCGTTACTTTTCTTACCTGCTGCTTGATCTTTTCACTACTGATGCTGTTTTTATTGTAAGAAACAGTCAATAACCGTTCTCTAGTCATGTCTGCCTTCTAGACCCGACCAGGTTTCCCTCTCTCCTCCAGATCAGTAAGAGGATTGTTCAGCAAACAGCTTTGGGGAGAGCATATTTCCTCAAGGAGCAGGCAGCACGGAGGAAGGCAGAAAAGAGACATTAAGACAAACGTAACGGAAAGAACAAGGCTGTGGGAATTGGAAAGGTGCGAGGCACGGCTTGGGGTTGAGTGATTGATGCGAGGTCTTAAAGCACAGCCCAGAGGGTGATGAGTTTCATTTTCATAAAAAACACTGCAGTCATTATGTGGTGGCCAGAAGGCTGTGCAGCACTAAATATTGCTGATGTTTAAGAGCTTCTTTTTAAGAGCTCGGACCTTAAAATATCATGTGTGGGCACCAGCAAGCAGTTATTTGTGGTGAGTGGTTACCAACGGACAGAGAACCCAGCTACCATAAACATCGCAACTTTATTTTCTTCCTTTGTACTGCTATTCCCCAAATGTGCCAAATAAAACACATTCTTCCAAACAGACCCGCTATTATTTTACGGCCTCACCATGCTGGGTTAGAAATTGCAGCGTCATGAAAACATCCTTTAAATAAATAATAAAACCCGATATTCCTAAGACAGGGTCTTTCATCTCGAAGGAGCCTGCCCAGCCTCACAAACCCCCCACCACTTCCACCGCTGGGACAGGTAACGGCACTTAGCGACGCCACTCAACAGTTAAGGCCAGCGAATGTGGAGTAAGAAAGTAAAAAAAAAAAAAAAATATCCCATTATCCTTACTGGGAAGTGGGCCAAGAGGCCGGAGCGAGCATCCCTCGATGGAAACATCCAGTGGGCTGCGAGCGATCGGGGTCCTGTTGTGACAGCACCTCGGGGAGGTGGGTACCACCGGCACGTCATCGCTCCGAGCAAATTAGTTAACATTAGATTTAACATTGGGAATGCCCAAATCCTGGAGGTTTTTGTGAGTGGTCTTCCATCTAGCTACTGCCTGCATGGTATCTGATGTTGTCTTGGTGCTCCACATAGTTCAACTTATTGTTCTTTGTGCGACAAAGAGCGCAAAGTAATTAATCTCCGGGAGCTTATTACGAAGACAGAGATTCCACTCGATTTCCACACTGTTTGTCCATCGGCAGAAAGAGCTTTTCCTGAAAACACGCTGGTAGCCCATGAAAATACACAACGTGCCTCCTGCACTGCTGTTTGCGTACCGCTGTGGGAGCGTTTTGCACACAAAGTAAAACTTCTACCCCATAGATTTTACAATCTAAATTGCAACAAAGCAAGGTAAAGCAGAATGCAACTGAAGGACAGAAAGAAGAAAATGAATCTCAAGCCACAAAAAGAAGTATGTGCTTGTGACAAATATACATGGGCTGCGAGTTTCCCGAATGAAAGGCAAGATGGAGAGGAAAATCCGAAGTTTACCAAAAAGGATGCACGATAAGAGATTTACAGAGCTTTTCCAGGGGAGGAAAAAGGCTTTGCCTGACAGAGGTTCAAATGAGTCAGGAAACAGAAAAAGCAAATTCAATGCCCAGTTATAAAAAAATCTAAATTTTTAGCCTGGACACAGCATTAATCACAACCCAGACTGAGAAACGCGGCGGAGACCGCAGCCTCAGAACAAAAAGCAACTCCCATCCAATGACTTCATCGTAAGCGATGCCTTCCTGGCATCGGCTGGCCTCGCTGCAGGAGGCTCTAGCCACCATCCACCGCTGGCGCGTTTGGGTGCTGGAATCACACCCAGACAGCGCTCACTTCCAGCTGGAAACCGGTCAGATCACCGAGATCGTGCTCCCAGAGCCGAGGCGAGCAGGCATCCAAAACCTCATGAAGCGTCGGTGGCTCCTGCGCGGAGACTTTCATTTTTCTTAGTGAAACAACACAGTATTGTGAGAATCGCCTACTTCAAGGTACGTCCAGTCATTTTCCTCCATTCCACTTCATTCTATGGAGCGAAGTCCATCATTCTGTGAAGGAAGGTGTTCCAATGTGACGTCATCCAGCAGTAAACGCAAATTTCAGTGAGCACTTCAATTAGTGTCCCAGCAAAAATATACCTTCCCCTTTCATGCTTTTACATACGCTGAGGAAAGAAATAACAAAAACATGTTTCTTTCTTTTTTCATTTTACTTCCATCACTTTTTCTCGCAGGTGTGGAGTGACATTTCAAGTAAGGAAGAGACCAAGGGACCATTTTCCCATCATTAGTGGAGAAAGGAGGCTGCGGGTTTTTTATTTAAACTGTTTTTTTTGCACCAGTGAGGACAAGAACAACAAGGCTGTGCCATAAAGCCCCTCCGTGCCCTCCTCCAGACTCTGCTGCAGCAGGAATGCCAGTAAGAATGCTAGTTTTCTGCCGGGCTGCCCGGAGCCCCGCTTCCCTGGAAGCGATGCCGAAGCTCCGGCTGCCCACAGGCAACAGCCCCGAGCCGTGAACGCTGCATTCGAAATGTTCCTGAGGCCTGGATTTGGAAAAGGAAGGAAAATAACTATGTTTTAAAGAATCCCCTCTGAACTAAGTCTCATTTTAGGAAGCGTGTGGGTTTGGGGTTTTGTTTTTAATTTTAAAACAAACAATTCCATTTGGGGTGGCGCGTCAGAGGGCTCCTCTTAGGAAAGCAGCCTGGGATAAATGGGAAAGCTGCAGGGAGCACTTATGGATACCGAACGAGGACCCGGTGCCTTGTCATCCTCTGTTTGTAACTTGTTGTGGGAAAAACTAAAAGACATTCAGAGTTTTCATTGTCTAACTGTTCTTTGGGATCAGGCAGGCAATGGGCACGGCGATGGCATTAGTCCTGCAGCAGGCGGGCTCTGCAGATCCAAGCTCACGGCTGATTACGGGTTCAAATCTGTGGGTGCAAAATTAAAGGCTGAATTCCAACCCGGTTTTGAAAGTTGCCTTTCGAGTGGCGAAACGGGAGCCGCCGCCCATTCCCCGGCTGCCTGCGATTTACCCGGGCTGTAAACTCGCCCGGCACCATCGGCAGGTAAAGAGGCCCTCAGCCCTGGAATCCAGGGCTAGAGAGAGTTAAGGGTACTACTTTTCCATGTAAACTGTGTTTGGGAAAGGAATGCCTTGAATTTTGATGCTATTGGCCGGGTTCTCGGCTCCGGGGCGGTAAGGCAGAGCAGCGCTACTGCATTCCACTTGCAAGGCTGAGGAGCGAGTATTAGCCACAAGTGAGCAGTAAAGGCAAGTGATTAACCAGCAGGGCTGCCTTCCACGTCCCTCCCGCTGGAGGATGAAGAATGATGCAGCAAATAATAGGACGGTTGCAACAGTCAGGCAGAAGCTGGAACTTTTTAAATAAAAATAAAAAAAAAAAAAATCTCTTTTTGTTTCTTGTCTGGCAGACTCAGACAAAAGCTGTTTCCTTCACATTAGATGACCTCTGCAGGATCACCTCCACGAAGGATATTTTCAGTGGTGTATTCTTATCATCCGGCTTTTCCAAAGCTGGACCATGATGGCACCCGCGTATCCTAATCCTAATTTTGAGCTCCTTGCAATTAAGAGCAGAAAGTCGTGTGGTTTTGCGCGACGTTCTGGGAAGGCTGGGCACGGCTGGGAGTTGGCAGAGGAGACACAGCTTCTGGGCAGAAAGCTGCAAGGAGCTTCGCTCAGTGGTGCGCAGAGCTCAGTCTTTCCATTCCGAGATCCAGGCCTGAACGCAACGCTCAATCCCTCTCACCAAGAGCCACAGGCTTGTTTTCTGAAGGGGGAAATAATAGCAGAGACACTGGGATGACAATAGTCCCTCCAACTCAGCATCTCAGATACCATCTCGTGGGCATGGCCGGGGCTGGAGGATGGTAGAAGCTCTCTCTAATCAACTCCGAGGCTACATTCCAGGTTTGAAAACCTAGGTAAGACCCAGAGGGAAGTCTGTCCCAGCCCCACATAATTTCCTCATGACTCTCAGCAGCTCTGCTCCTCCACTCCCCATCTCCTCTGCTGGCACTTGCAGCAGACGAATGCTGTCAGCTTGTTCGCCATGCTGGCGTGTCCGGGGAGAGGCAAAACAGATAAAGCTATTCATGGCGCCAAAAGGAGAGAGAGGGAGACGTCTCTCAACACTCTGCCAACATCCAGCCATGCAGTTCCAGCTGACTTCTCCCACCGGCAGTCCTCAGGTGAAGGCCTTGCTATGACACAGCACCGCAGCAAATCCAGCCCTGCTTCATCCCTGTGACCTGGCTCCACTCCATGGGAGTATGGCTCCCAGGAGCACATGGCAGAAGTCCCTGCAGACACTTCTGGAAGGCCGTCCTTCCGAAGGTCTACCTCATTTGATGACACCCAGCTCTTGACTGTGGACTGGCAGCTGTCTGGGACACTGCTGAGAATCCCAAGGTAGCACTTGGCTCCCCAAACTGGAGACAGAACAACAACTGGGTACTGTAGACCCACAACAGTCAAGATATGCATTACGCTTGAGGAGCAAAGGTCTGGGGCATTCACTCTCCTCCTTGTGGAGGAGTCACCTGTTCACACCATAAATGCTTTTCAACCCCCTGAGACCACTGAAGAACTCCTTCATTCATTCTGGCACAGCTAGGAGATGCTGGAAACGTCAGGCCTCTGGAAACCCAGCAGCTGAGCTGAGATGCCCCAGCCCTTAGATCTGCCAGGTTTATGTGCTGCGATATCCAGGCTAACACAATTAATTCTAGAACCCAAATCTGTGAGCTGAAGTGGTTTCACTTTGTAGGAATTTGGAAGCACCGGTAGCAATACAGTAGCTAAAGTCTAGCATTTACCCCAGGAGCAGTATCTCTGGCGATCATTTTTTTTAAATTTACGTAAAGCAGCACGATGCCATTAAAGTCCGTGGAGTGACGGGAGCTCATTCAGCTTTTTTTTATCTCCAAGTGATGTACATCAGGAGCATACATTTTTTCGCTTTTCTCTTTCTCCTGTGAGCTTTACCACTTCATGCAACAGAAAAGGTCTTTCAGGAACGAGGTCCTTTTTAAAGCTTGACCCCGATGACCCTTCAGTCCTCAATAGCTTGAGACAGCCCCTGAAAGCCTCACCCTCAAGTCCTGTGTTTTGATAATATAACTCTCTTATACCAATGCTCCCTCAGGTTCCTATCCTGGGGTGCCAGCAGGCAGGCTGGGAAAGCATCACCAGGGCTGAAGAGGAGAAGGTGATGACAGAGGCTGCAGGGAGAGAACCACGTCTGGACAGGAGAGGAATCCAGAGGAGGAGCAGTCTCTCTGAGTCACTGCTTCCACCTGGCAGGACTGATTTATCCCAAACCCAGGCTCCAAAGACAAGGCCACAGTCTAAGACAACCTCTCCTCCTTCTGGACCCGAGCTGTTTGCCACATCCCTGGCTGGGTCTGCACCATGCCCACCACCCGGCCACATCACCCTTGCTTGTAGCCCTGAGCCACCGAAGGGCAGCACGTGTCCTGGTGTCCGCGCTGGGGGGGGCGTTGAGCTGGGCTCAAGAGCAGTGCAGGCACGACCGCTGATTTCACTGGCCATTTCCTTGACAGCAATTACGGCGTCGGTGGCATTTCTAACTTCAAATCCCAGCTTTAATTACATTGGAGCGGGATGTTTCTTTCTTCTCCCCGTTTTCTGCCTCATTACTGGAGATGAACCGAAGAGCCAAACTTCAAAATTAATTCCAGTTGCCAAATTACCTTTCACACTCGCTGTTAATACCATTAGTGTTTTACGTTATTCCCATAGATACATTACCGGGCAAACATACACAGTCCTTGCCCTGAAGAAATTATGGTACAGGCTTGAGATGTGACAAGGAACAAGTCCTAACAGCGCGGGGGCTGGAAGGAATGAGGTAATGAGCGCGCAGTTGCTCATGGCAGGCACGTGCACAGCTCGGCGCGTTTCTGCTGAGAGATTAAATAATTTTTTGTTTATTTAATTATTAAACTCAGAAGAATTTCTAGCCACCCTCACGGGATCTGGAAGCGCAGTTTTGATTCAGGTCTCTTGCTCGTGTCTAAATTAAAAATGAAGAACAGATGGTGGGTTATTAGATGGCTGCAGCAGAAGCTGACAATCTGTTCTGTCCCCACGTAGGCAGGGGAGCTCCGGGAAGTGAACGGTACAATATGTGGTCTCCGTTCCTAGACGTGTCTTGCAGGTGTTGATCCAGCGTCTCTGCACATAAATGAAGCCGCCGGGCTTGTGTCCTCCAGCCGAGCTTCTCCGCCAGCGGACGCGCTCTGAAGGTTACTTGCGAAGGGAGAGGAAGGACATCAAAGGCTACAGTGAACGTACATCTCTAATCTTCACCGAAGCTAAACCCCTACGTTGCAGACAGAATCAGAACCTGCTTTGCCTGTAGAAAATGCAGGTTGAATTCTTCACTATTTAAGAAACCAATATATTAAAGTATTATCAAATCCTCTGTTCTGCTGTAACCGCGTTATCAACAGAACCAAAGAAACCGCCAGTGACAAAACAAAGAGGTTCCATGAAGAAATCAGTGTTTCATGTCGCAAGAAAGAAATCACGTTAACAGACGGGGACGGGCGGTATTGGAGGATGCTTTTGCGAGGGAACGGGTACAGCTCAGGTGTGCTCACGCGATGAAGGACACGGGAAGGCTGCGCTACAAGGTTCTCTTAATGGACACGCAGTATCTCCTTAAACAGCTTAGGTAACAACATGTAGCGCCAAAACAATTTGTGAAATCACCCAGGTCAGAGAAAACGAGTGTTGGACTCTTCCGATAAATACGTGTTTTACACACATTTCACCTGGGCGCGAAGTGCCTTCGTGCCTTCGTGCCTGCGGCTCCCTTTCAGCCCAATGACTTTTTTTGCCATCTCCACATCCCAAGTTATTGTGTCGAGCACTTGACAAGTGCTTCAGACATGACACAAATCCCTACCCAGCATGGCACGACACAGCAGGCTTTTGGGAAACCTTCGCAAACCTCAGCCAACCAGCCAGCAGCATTGTCCAAGGCCAGCAGAAGGGGCTGCATATCGCCCCAGGACGACGGTGTCTATTTGGGGTTATTTAGCAGTAACCTCTGGAACAAGGAGAAGGAATTATGATGCTGGCAAGGGTCTTGGGAGACCAAAGTTCAAAATTCCCCTCTGCCTCTTCGAGATGTTGCACAAGCCATTTAATTCTGCTTTTCAGGACTTCTCTGTAAAACGGGAGCAGCGCGGTCCACTCTCCCAAAAGGAAGGAGATGCCACAGCCCCAACGTCACTAAGCGGCAGGTGCTGCACAAATGGGGACAACGGTTACTACACAGAAGGGTTTTACGGTATAAAGTCTGATGACTAGAAGTTCAAGCCCTTTAAAGCTTGGCAGCGTTTTTCCTCCCTAGCTCGTAGCCGAGCTGCCCCGCGAGGAGCAGTAGCGGTAGGGGCTGCGCTGCTGCTGGGTGTCGCAGCACGAGGCAGGGAGTCAGACCTTCACGGGTGGTTTTTCTTAGCAAAGGAAGGCTGAAATAAATGTAAGACTTGAGGAGATGTCACGCAATCTTTTCTAGAGCTGTCTGCAGGGGGAGGTAGGACCAGCTTCTCCCTCGTGGCCCGCCTCAGGTCCGAGCCCGCACCACGGACGCTGCGCGGTAGCACGAGCCGCACATCCCACCTCCCTGCAGCGTGGAACGAAAAGGCATTTCTTGCAATTCGGGAATCGTGAACTTCAGCAGGCATTCCCTGCACTCCCAACCTATTGAACACCTGCCAAAAAAAAGAAACCTGTCATTTCTGTAACAGCATGCATCTTTTGTTTGCCGTGGTATTTTTCAGGGGGGACATTAAATGTGCCTTAGCCAAAAAAAAAAAAAAAATTAACATCTGGAGATTCTCAGTTTTAAAACAGCAGGTAATGTGTTTGGCAAAGGACAAATCTATGACAAAGAATTTAATAAAAGAGGGAGACGGGATAGCTCATGGGACTGGTACTTTAAACTTCCAACAGGGGTGTGAAATGGTGTTACCGACAGTAAATGGAGGAGTATTGCTAAATGTTCGTAACCCCTGCATCACAACACCGCCTGCCTAGCTACATATATATTAAAATGACCATGACTTCCCTGTTTGTGTTTCCTCTCTAGAAACATTCTGGCAAACGAGATTATTAATGGAAAATTCATAAAAATAAAGAATTACATGGAAATACTGGAGGGCATTTTTAAAAATGTGAATTCCTGATTTGCAACCATTCCCATTTTCTCAGGAAATCTGCTTCCGAGAGTTGCACTTGTGACCGGTGTTGGGTGTTCAAACAAATGCACACGCTACGTCCACAGTGATCTGTGGCCCCTTCTTCCCTGCTCCCCTTCCCTTCGATACCCTGCCTGGAAGCACAGAGGAGGCTGTACAGACAGGGAGCTTGAAACCCTGATAAAGCTATAGCAAATGAATAGCCAGCCAGTCTGGGTATTTTCTTCCGTAACATATTCTTGCAGTTCTTACAGAACTTACAACTTATTTTGTTCGCCTGTGAAAAATTTAATTGATTTAAATTTCATTAAAATGTAATGCAAATTTAATTTCTTCAATTTCTGTTTTATAATTTCTCTAGGCAACTCAATACCTTGGCCTTTTTAGCCACAGGTTGTCTGGGACAGCCCAAGAAGAAAACAGATCAGGCTCTTCCATCCCAAACACAGACAACTCCTTGTTAACTGCTGTGCGATAGAAGTGCTTCTACCAGCCACTCGTTTTGCAACTTCCTACTGCTCTCAAATGTTGGACTGGAACAGAGCTTGTGTATTTAGGAGCCTCGAAAGCCCCAGCGAGCTTAGGACATGCAGTAAAGATTGTTTCAGACCTACGGACCGAATTCATCCTGGCAGCCACTGCCAGAAGTCAAGAGGTTTACTTGGTGGATCCATTTGGCTCCGGCTGCCTGCAGCCACGGCCGTGTGCTGAGAAGTGTCAAATCAACTCTCGTGTGCCGCTTTCCCCCTGGGTTCTTCCAACGAGACACTGATCCACTGCGGACTTTGCAAAGAAACTACTTATTTTCAGAGGACGTCACTGCAGGCTCACGCACTTGCTGCGTGAAGGACAGGTAAAACGAAAGAAGACAGAGTCAAGAGTGTCTCCTCACCTGCCAAAGGATGGAAACTACCTTTTTCTCTCTCCCCTGTAACTGATTTGAGAGAGGACCAAATTAAATTGGGCTACAAAAGTGCTCTTAAGCCTCGAAGACCACAGGGCAGGAGAAGGAACATGTTCCGTCATCTGAAAAAATCAAATTAAGTGAAATGCAAAAGCCACAAGATTTGTTTACTACAGGAAGCACTTACATTTCCAGACTTGAGAGCAGTTTCTCCACAACCCTGATTAAAATTACTCATCAAAACATTACACAGAATTAACTTCATTTCATATGGTGAACAATTATGCAGCCTGGGTGGAGTGGAAAGTATCCAGCGTGTTATTAGTTAGTGTTTAGCAGAGACGTGGTAAAATTTCTCCTTTTTTCCTGTCTTAGAGCTGTATGCCAATGCAGACTTCTACCCAGAAAAGCAAAGGCGAGCGGGGATGAACAGGAGCTGGGAAAGCTCAGGCTTTAGAACGGCAACGCAGGAACGAGCAGCAGGGAAACAAAGAGTTGTTCAAAGAAAAGTTTTACTTCTTGTTCTTCCCATAAACCAGTTGCAGAACCAAATTAGCTAGAGACAATAGGTTGCATATTGCGTGACACAAATAGTTTGTTAGAGGACAAACAGCTTTTTTTTTAAAACAAAACAAAACAAAACAAAACAAACCCCAAAACCAAAAACCCAACCAACCAAAAAAAAAACCCAACACACAACCAGCTATCCTGGATGTTACAGAGCTGAGACGGGGTTTAAATGACCCCCGTCTGTTCCCAGTTCCTGCCGGTGCAATGATGTACTGGCATATGATGACCGCACTCGACAGAAAAACATGTCTTCCAGTTTTGATTAAGCTGCTGAATGTCTTCTCCTCCAGCACCTTCTCTGCGCTCAGCAAAGTCACAGGATGAGGTTCCTGGTGATGCCTTTTAGCATTTTGGTGCTAAGGAAAGCTTGGCAGGCAGCTCGCTCGGGGAAGAGAGACCTAGAAAACAGGTCCATTGCAAACTCAGTCATGGCTGGGACCTAAGTTCTGGTGCAGCTTGTTTTAGTAACGCAGCTTGGACTAGGGCAGGATTTTTCAAGTAACACTAATCCACAGTGGATTAACATTTCACCTAAAGCATAATGGCTTATTGTCATAAATCCATCACAAAATTACAGCAATTACAAATAAGAAATGCACTTGAAGAAAAGGAACTCTACTGCAGAGGGGGAAAAGAAATATTTACTAGGGCACGCAGCTGAAAAAAACTCACGCTGACAAAGCACGTCAGAGATTTCATGTAGAACTCTTATCATGGCCAGCTCATGTTTGCACAGCCTTTCAGTCAGATGGGTTTTACTAAAGGATATTTGAACAAGAAAAGAACCCTTGAATCAGGCAGACACCGTGGATGAAAGACTCACAATTTTGACAAAGCTCATACGCGAAAGCTTAAAACAAAAGCATGAAACTCCTCCAGATTTATAGCCAACTTTATTCCTTTCATAGTGCTGGCTTTCAAATACTTTGTGAAAAAATGTTGTCACAACAATAAAGCGTGAATAGGCAAATCCATGTATTCCCAGTTGTTGTCCCAAGTAAACAAGAAAAACATTTCACACTTCACAATTAATACAATGTCCCTTTGTCCCAACACATGAAAGAGCTATTTAAAACAAATAAATGAAGAGATAGCTACATTCTTATTAAAGTCTGGAACTTTTAAAAATATTCAATGGATTTTCACATTTCCTTTTGCAATTGAATCTTTTCCACCAGCTCCGACCACACAATACCATCAGAAAAGGCCAGGAGAGATACAGAAGGGCAATACGTTGTATGCTCTGGTTCCCTGTCATTAACTGAACATGTATTAAGGTAATTAAAAGCCCTGCTAGTAAACCCTGCGGCGAGTGGTGAAGACCAGTGCCAGTGCATTGACTGGAACATTTGAAGTCCAGAATTTGCCCCAAGGTGCCAATCTGCAAATAGTTATTGATATATAGCTTTACTGACATGCTGGTTCCAACAGTAACAGCTTTAGCCTTTTCCTGCTGGGCATTCCTGGTGTATGTACCACCACAACATCACCCTAAGCATCACTTAAAAAAGTAACTTAGGACTACAGGTGTGTCTTTTGAAGATCAAGGCCCACGTGGTGATTGACATCCCTGAAACAATTCCAACATTTTAGGCTCTGGCCACCCAAAGTCCCACTTTCTGGCTACTGAAAGCTGAATGAAGAAGGTGGGAGGTGCAACGGCCAAGGCAATTTGAGACTGATGATGCACAAAGGCTCTGCTGCAATCTCTGTTCTGGGCTGAACGCAGAGATGGGCTCATCCCCATGGGAGCTGCTGTGGGTTTTCCCTGGGCACGATCACAGGGACTCAGACGAAGAAGCTTCGTCTGAGGGACCGCAGGTTGGCAATGGTGATGGTGGTGGTCAATACCCTGGAAAGACATAGCTCCTTTCTCCCAGGAGCACAGCTGAAGACCTGCTAGACAGCAACTGGCCAAATCTGAAGATCCCAGTGCCAACAAGGAGAGCCAGAGCTCGGCTGGTTTCACAAGTGTTATGGTTTTCTTCTTTCTATAGACATTTATATACAAGTTCTAGCATTCAGTTAATAAATACACAGTGTTCTTTTGTTATTACTTACACCGTAGCTAAGCCAAACAGTGGAAGGTGGATTAAAAGAAAGGGATTCTGCGTTTTTCTCCTACCTCTCCCCTTCTTTTGTGTCTTTGCAAATTCTACAGCTTTTTATACATAGACATAACACAGCTCAACTGAGTCAAAACCAGTACAGCCAGCTCCTAATCACTCCAGGATGTGTACTCTTCTCTGAACTATGTGTCCTTTGCTGATTTTGAGTATTCAGGTTTTCTTCCTAGGCTCACTCAGAATTTTGCAATAAAAATGATCTCTGAATACTGCTTAATTTAGTCATTGTTGTCATTATCCACCTTAATTTTACTCTTCGCTCTCACACATTATGCCGTCCAAACTAGCCAAAAGTTACTCTGGCGAAACTATGTGAGCAGGCACAGATGAATATTCATACAAGTTTGGCCCGCCTGCACCAATTCTTCAGTTTTCATCCATTTTTGCTTGCTCAATGCATCCATTTTCTTCCTGGTAATATTACTCTTTACTACTGGTTAACGTTATAGTAAGTCCTCCAAGAACACAGAATTTTCTCCTCCCCAGGTTCCTCCATAACACAACATGACATAACGTGACATAACATAACACAACTCCAGGAAGCCATGAGGTTAACGCTCCAAGCACGATACTCCTCCAGAAGCCAACAGGAGTTGTGGGCTTGCTAGAGCTTTTGGGGCCATAAGACTTTATTATTATTTAACACGCATTTCTCCTCCCCCAATTCCAAACACTGCCCCACTTTCCCATGGCATTTGGCTTTCCGTAGCTGGCTTCCGTACGAGACTGACATGTGCATGGGAAAAAGCAAAAAGTGAATCCTTGAGTCTGGAGCTTGAGGCCTTACATTTTTGTAAACTGAGGTGGTGGCCGTGAAAGCATAGATGTATGGAGGAGTCGGAGCGTAGCGCCAGCATCGCTGTAGCCAGGATGGTCCGACACTGTCTGTCCTGACCGTGTCGGGTCTAAGGGCTTTTCTATTTCTCCTAGTTGAGGCAGAAAGAGAAGGAATTCCCAATTGTCTCCTCCTGCCCCTCAACCAGCTGTTTATAGGATTACAGACGCTTCCTCCAAACCAAGCATCAGCCTCCTGCCCTGGCTGAAGCAAGTGGCAAGGATGGGCTAGCAAAAGACGTGGCTCTATGTGTTAATTAAGCAAAACTCCGTCTAGGGCAGCTCCCCAGGATGCGGAGCAGCAGCCAGTGGAGCACCACCGCGTATCAGCCCCAGCCCCCACAGCGGCAGGAGTGAAAGCCCAGCGCTCAATGAAGACACTGGGAGTTCTTAAGACATCTTTTGAACGAGATTAAACAGACCCCACATTGGATTAGAAAGATGATGCCTGACACATTTAGTTTCCGTTACCTTTTGTGTACCCGCTCAGTGCACAGACCTGTACCAAACAGTGCATTATAATGCAGATTTCCTTGAATCCCTCTGGGATTTCACAGAATCCATAAGACCCTCACAGCAGGAAACTCTATTATTAAGCTATCTGCACATATCACGCAGTAAGCTGTGCCTAAGGGCCATCTAGAGGATGCTGAGTTACAAGAAAGCAGAGGGGTCAGGGGTTTGTGGTGAGAAAAAGAAGAACTTTAATCTCAGGATGCCAGTAAGTGGGGGTGTGCAAAAGCGCTTCGGCATTCCTCGGTTTTCCCTGTTCCTCCACCTACTGCAGTATGCCGTGGAGTAAATGAGCAAAATTCCCAGACTGGATTGTCTGATTAGGAAAAAATGATTTGTTGCCAGAGGAACCACTTCAACTAAAAATGACAAAGAATAGATAAGACTGCGCAGGACAACCCAGTAAAATAGCACAAGGAAGTTCCATCCAGGGAAAGTATTTTAATATACCTCTTTTCTCCACTGCAAGGAAAAGAAGGCTCCGGTGGCATTTCCAGGAGAAATATGTGTTTAATAGCTCCCATAGACTTCCTTGAGGGAAACCGCTCAAAAACCTGAACCCTCTTTTTAAAAAAGGGACACGGGAAAGAAATAATCACGCAAATCATTTATCGCACGTATGCTACGGAGAAGGAACAATTTCTGCCCTCAGCTCATGACCACAGTGTTATTTTGAGGGAGGTCTGCTATTTAAGCCATGCCGTTTTCTTATTTTTACTGGCACCGAAGAAGCGAAAGGTTGTGTGCGGAAGGGAAAGGCTTTTCTGCCTCCGCTAGAAATGCCAGCACTCCGGCTGGGCCGGGGAGAGGAGACGACCCGCCAGGCAGGCTCCAGTCCCCGCTTCCACCGAGCCAGACTAAAATGCAGGCTTGGCCCAAGAAGCTGACCGAACGCTGTTTTCTTCAAGAAATAAATGAATAAAGAAATAAAAAGTCAATCGGCTGGTTAAATCCAACCCCAGCCCCTTCGAGTCTTCCTCCCCGAGCCCCCCGTTCAGGAGCGGCACCAGCCCGATGGCAGATGCTCAGTAGCTCTGCGGCTGTACGTGCCAACGCAAACAAGCACAGGGGAACTTTCAAAGCCCTCCCTACGAGTTTCGCATAACGCAAACAGAAACAGGTCTTTCTGCACACCTAAAATGACAAAAGGAAAAAAAGCTCGCTTTTCAGTCTCTGTACTGTTCTTTCTTGTCCTCGATTCAGTCTCACACTCCAAGACAAGCTGGCAGGCAGAAATGTTAGTTTAGCTGTCATACCCTGCAAAAAAAAACAAAACAAAAAAAAAAGGCAGAATGGTTCATTTTCTCCACTCAAGATGCAGAGAGACTTTGCCATAGACAAAGCTCTGAAAATAAAGGAGCGGAGAATGCGTAGTTCATTTGTTCACATTTATTCACTGCCACTAATTGAATTCAATATGAAGGAGAGAATTGCATTTTTTAGAACAAACCCTTCAAAACCTAGGCAAAGTCTGAGAGGACAAAACATCAGAGATCGCAGTAGCTTTGCAAGGGACTCATGACGCATCTTCATTTCAGCATGTTGATCCTACTCCTTTTGTACACTTTCGTATGCCCAGTCTGCGTTCCTCCATGCAGACACACAGAGCTGCTTGGCTTTAGAGGCTCTTGGTCTACCGAAACCCCAAATAACAATGAACAAAAGCTAGGTGTATCTACAAGCCAAATATAAATCTCTGAAATAAGCTGGGGGTTGCATGCTCAGAAACAAAACATGCTGTTTCTCATACTTCTTTGGCTCCCTTTAATAGGATGCTGACAAAAAATAAAAAGGTAGAGAACGGAAGGTATTTCTTCTGAGCCAAGGAGTGAGCAGAGGACAGATATATCTATAACCTCAGGATCTAGACCACTACTGGGAGGAGATTTAGCCACTACAGTTAGCTATACTGCCTTACTATACCATCATAAAGTTTATGCGGCTTCCTTGATAATAAAGCATCATGCATTCATTTTATAATTGTTAGTAACATAGGTCCTGTTTAAAGGTTTTCCTTTGATGTGTGTTTTTTTCTGGGTGACTGATCTTCATGAATAACTCTTCAGTAACGCTGCCCTCAAAATGCGGATTTTGTTTTTTCAACTACAGTACGTTGCAAATTAACCCAGCGGAATTCACAAGGGGCTTACGGGAGGTGTCAAAAAGAGCTATTGTATCTCGGTTGATTTATGAGCATCTTTAAGACTCCACCTTGGCTGCACTTTGCTCAGGGAAACCTGCGAGGTTCAGCTGTAGCAGTGAATCAGACACGGATGTTAAGACACGTTTTCAGAAACCAGAAAACGAGGGTTGAAGTCTAACCTAGTTTGGTACGTTTTTCTCCCCGCAAAAATCAAATAATGGAATGCGCATATGTGGAGGCTCGTTTTACTTGTAATTGACTTGCAGGTACAGCAACACCATCTGGGACCAACAGTGAGGGGGTAGCTTTTAAGGATAAGAAACCTTGCACAAAGCAGACACTGCCAAAAGTTACAAGTATTGGTATTTCATCGCCTTCAAATACTCGGTAGGATGGACAAATTAACCATATGATAATAATACCTGAACCCTACGTCACTTTTTCCATCCATATCCACAAGACTTTTCACAAAAGAAATCCAAATAATCATCCACCCACAACCCAGAAGATCATTCGTCAGCCCAAAAGCAGAAGTGGATCCTAATTCCCTGTGAAATTTCCAGCGAGCGGATCCTAATTCCCTGTGAAAGTTGACAACACCACAACTCCCTTCCTATATTTAGTTGAATCGGGGAAATTTTTATTCTAGAAGAAGTTTCATTCAATATGGGAGACACCAGACTCCACATGGGAGAGTCCCTGTTCGTGAGGACTCCGGTGGCGCGCTGGCAGTCCGCGCGTTGTGGAGCCCTGCCAGGAGAAAGCAGGAGAGAGAGGTAAAATGAACAATGTCTGCCTGGGAGAAAATCCAAGATTGATTTCTGACCCTGGCCAAAAGGCAGGGAGAAAACTCGCAGTTACCCAAGTGGGCAGTTCTGTGGGGAACCAGAGGACTTCTGCCTTCGGAGGGCACCGAAATAGGGGAACCACAGTGTGCAACCCAAATTCCAGTTTACTTGTTCAGTGATGCACATAGGTACTGGTCAGTTCATAAAATTTACTACTTTCTCTTTAAAAAAAAATACACTGACGTCCACCTGAATCCTATTTTTTTAACAATCCAAGCAACACAGTGGGAGAACCAAGGGTATCTTCATGGACCAAGTCCTGGGCAAACTCTCCCAGATCAATGGTTCCAGGAAGAATTTTATTCCTCTTCTCTAATGATACTCCCATAGAACACACCTATAAAAGCTCAAATTGGAGAAAAATGTTGCGCACGCCCTGCATTAGAAAGGGAAGTTAGCTTACTGCCACACTATGCCTTTAAGGCACCAAAGACGAGAGAAATACAAAGAAAGCTTTAGTCCAAATGGACTCTCAAGTTCACAGAATATGTCATATGCACGTTACTATTTCAGGGCGCGCTTTTTTTATTATTTTTTTTAAATAAATTGCCCTGTGGGAAAAGCTGGCTGCAAGTCAACACCACAGAAACCTAATTTTAACTCCAATGAATACAACTATTTACAAGGCCCCCTTTCCGCAAAGGAAAAACCCTGCCATTGCTGGCAGTTTTGATGCGATATGAACGCATATTTCGAAGGCATTCAAATGGACCGGCTTAAAAAAATACCGTGTTTTTACTCATGCATCTTTAATGTTCAAACTGTTCCTGGCAGCTCCCAGTCAGAAGCACTGTCATTCAAAATAAGAGAATGACGGACATTAATATGGAAACATTCAGGCTTTTAACTGAGCCGGAACAATAATTGTGCCATCCAATTTTATGTTGAAGAGTGTTGACCTCGGTCCCTACTAGGAGGCAAGCTCCAAAAGACAAAGATATAAAGAGGTGTTTAGAGAAAGCGAAAGAGAAGATTTTTTTTGACCACGGCGCCTCGCATAGCATCAGAACCCTCATTTGAAACTAAAAATATCATTGCAGGGGTATCGGGGGAGTCACGGAATGACACAACAGTGAATCAAGTCTTTACTACAGGAAACACTAATGCTCCGAAAACACTGTGCTAACACATCAAGGAAACAGCCGTCCAAAGGGGAATTCAACGTTGCACAACCTACACCACGCTTTCCCTAAATATAAATAAATTAGATGAACATATGCTCCGTACGCTGCTCCCAGATGCTGGAAGTGCAAAGACCAATAATGAAAACCAACGCTAGCAGGGAAAAATCTGTCGTTAAACACAACGCTTGGGGAGCGCGGAGGGGGAACAGCTTTTAATGAAACAGGTCGCGACAGTTTGAAAGAAGCTGACAACAACAGGGAATGCTGGAGCTGACGTCTCCAAGTCTTCTCTAGTCTTGGTTGAAAATAAGAGCCATGACCCCTCGCAGACAACGAGATTGTGGTTTATTACACCTATAAGAGCATGCAGGTTTTTTTGCTGGGACAATAAAGAGATGGTTGTCTTACGCTCAGAAGCAAACAGGAACGGACTACTTAGCGTAGGCATTAGATACTGCCGATAACGCTAAATTATAAAGTACTTATATGAGCGTTTGGCCAGCCAGGGTGCTACCCCAGCAAAGCACCACCTTCTGCAGGAGGCACAGCCCACCATGCTCTCCTTCTCGGGGGGAGGAGGGAGAAGAAGGGGCGGGGGGGGGGCCAACAGGCAAAAGCAGCAAGGGAAAAATATCCCCCAAACCAGTAAGAGGATTTAAATCGGACTTTGATGATCCTATTTACGGAGACGATCTCCAGCGACGCTTGCCTGCTCAGGCGGGCCAGGGAGGTGATGTCCCTGCTTACCACCTGCCCGCCCGCGATCTGGGCTCAACGACAGCTACTGGGGGTTTTTAGCTAGTGCCAAGGGGGAAAAAAAAAGAGCTTTCCACTGGTCTGAGTGGGGCGTTCGCAAACATCCTGCTATGTTTGTGGTCCTAATGACTGATAGTCGCCTCAACAAACCACGGGGGTAAAATCCACCAAGGCAAAGCAAAGGGAATTTTCCCTCTGCATGCGCAGCTGCTCCTGCATACGTGTGCGTGCCTACGCTAACGCAACAGAAACCTCCGTGAAAGCCTGAGCTAGTTTTCCAAGTTGCAGCGCACATACCTTTGTGAGGATTTGGAAACCGATTCAGGCACTAGTCTTGTCTAGACGAGGCCATCGTAATTCTCTGACAAACGGCATTTTTTCCAGCTGCTTAAACAGCCTTGACAAAAGCAGCGTCTCCTCCTGCTTGCCTCCATCCACGAGAAGCCTGGAACCACCTCTGTCCCTCGCCATTTTCTTCACTGTGTCATCTTTTAATTTACCAGACAGACACTTGAAATTGCCACGCTAACATACATGTACAAGGAAATCCTCAAAAGGCCTAATACCGAATATCTGTGTGCCTGTGCTTCCCCTGAAGCAAGTAAACAGCACCATTTCCCTGGAGGACACTATTTGTGTGTTTAAGAACGGGATTAAGTATTTGCAGGATCAGGGCCAGAAGGTGCACCTTGGGCACAGGCTTTGATTCACACGCATGAAAGACATTTCTGAACTGTGACTCAAAAATGTTGTAGCCCAGGCAGCAGCGCCGTAACATCACGAGACAGGGTGTATGGATGAAGGGACACGGCTGAGCCTGACTTGGGCTACCCCAAAATGGTTGGGAGCCCCAGCCACGCGATGCCGCAAGTTATCACTTCTGCTTCTACTGGGCAGCTGCCCCGCGCTCTGCCAGTTCCCCGGAGAGACGGTGGCGTGGGCCGGGCAAAGCATTTCCTCGGCATCCGGGACAGGGTCGGGACGCAGGACGTGAGCAGAAGTCCATTTCCATGTCTGGAAGATTCTTTGGAAAGGTTTCAAGTCGCTACCAGTTGGTTTTTTTCCCAGACTGTCCTATCTAGGCAACCTCCAGGGAGTCTGAATAATTTTCTCCTCGCTTACCAATTCAAAGGCATTCTTTGCCTTGATACGCAGCTCCACTGAAGTCTTCTCTAAATTCCTAGTTTCCTTTGAAGGCGTATCTCTATAATCAGCCTAGAAAGTTTCCTGACTCCTGTATGAGGTGGCAAACTTTTTAAGCCGATATTTCTGGCTGAGATCTACATTGCAGCAAAGCCGGAAGGGAAAATCTTTTAAAGACACCCAGCAGCTTCCCATACAGTAGAAATGCAGTCACCCTTTTTTTTTTCTTTTTGCGTTAGAAAAAACCCTACCAGTGACAAACAAAGCAGAGCTTCATCTTCTAGCAGGTGTGTAAAACAGGTACCAAAGTAATCCAGGCAGAAAAGGGGTAAGAAACACCACAGAAGCATTCTCTTGAAATTTTGAGAGTGTGAATTTCCAGAGTCGGTGGGATTACCGCCTTTTGATGAAAAAAAAAAAATGATCATTTTTAATTGTCTGCAAGATTGAACTCAACAACCCTATAGCAACCCGAAAACTAGTTTTTCATAAAAATCCTAGTTCTGGATGCGGTTTGGATCTGACCTGGTTTTTTCGTCAAATTAATTCTTTATAACTGGCAAATAGCTAAAGCTGCAGGAGGTGGAGAGGAGAAGTATTTTTAAGGCAAGGGCACCTAGCGCCTTGCGAAAACACCGCTAAGGCACCGTTACAGCTGCAAGCAATGCCCTGCGTCTCCATTTGGGGTGGAAGGCATAAGCCCTGGAAGCCGTCGGAAGGCAGTCGTGCATCTCCCTTCGGAGATGGAACATTCCGCAGACATTCGCAGATGGAGGTGCACAGCAAAAAAAAATAAAAGAGTGTTTTAACACCTGCTCGTCTGTGCCCGTTTCTTTTTTTCCTCGCTTCTCCTCTGGCCTGTGTTTGGACACTTCCATTCTCCTCCTGGACCTCTTGGCAAATTTCCTGAGATAGGCAGTTAGCTATTTTCTAGGAAGGAGGATGGTAATTGGGGGGATATTCCGCTTTTGATGTGCGGGGCAATTAAATCCTCAGTGAATAGAGAAGAAAATGAACCATTCGGTGTCACATGAAAGCAGAGATGTGTAGTGCCATTTCTACGCACCAGTGTGAAATACAGAGGGGCATAAGGGCAGAGCTGAGCTCTTTATGTTGCGGCCAGGGCCGCTCGCAGATGCAACGGCACAACAGCCCATTCAAGGGGAGAGCGTACAATAGGTCATGAGAAAAACCTGGTGCTCCTGATTAAGTTTGCAAATACTGTATCTGTAGGGATGGCTGTACCAGATGAAAGGTCCCAACGGGAATTAGGGTGAGCGGCAATTCTACGTCGCGACCAGGTCTGATTAAACTAGTGTTCACCCTCTCTCTTACTCCTTTGTACAAATTATTCAAGTACTGCTTTTGACAATTTTTTGCTTACTTCTAGAGTGGTTCTAACAGTTAATAATATACCCGGAGAAAACCTGTTCACTTAATTAAAAGGACACACTCACCCTAATAGTCACATTTTTGCATCCAATCTTACAAATATTTTCAAGAAGAAAGCAAACTGCTCATGGGATTCATTCCACCTTCAAAAGAGCTAATACAAAGGATTAGGGGAACGTTAGCAAATCCCAACACTTTCTTAAATGCCACAGAGGTTTACAAAATAGAGTTTAAGGAATATGTAGAGACAACTTCCTAATTAAACAGCAAGGAAATTGGGGAAAAAAACCCATAGGCTTGTTAGCCGGTTTCTACAATGTGGTCTTTTAAGTTACTTCTCAAGCCACGTACAGTGTGGCATCGCAGGACAGATGAGGCCCTATGTAGGAAGTCTAAAGTATGAAAGTCAGCATTATGCTGCCTGCAAAGACAAGAGGCCAAATTCAGGCTTTGGGTAAGCACAGTCTTTGGAAGGAGAAACATGAGCGGTGTGGAGACTTGATTTTGGCTTTTCTGATTCGAGTTCAGTGAAAAAATAAAAGGGGAAAAAAAAAAAGTGAAGAAACAGTATTTCAGGTGTCTGACTGATTTAGGAGTACAAATCCCATTAATTTCCAGCCGCTGCGTGCTTTCACAAACCCTGCTCTCAACCATCAAGACTGCGTGAGTATGAATGTATCTCAGTATAAGATCAGATTCAAAGTCAGACATACCTAGTTCCCGGTACCCAGATATACAAAGTTCATTGAATTTGCACGCGTAGAAGGATGCCATGAAAGGCGCGATCTTGTAGCTGCCCTTTCTAAAACACTTCTGCCTCTCTAACAAAGACAGCTCTCACTGAACAACTTGTATAGTGCCTAGCTAACTTATTTTTTTTCAAAAGCTGCTTCCATCTTCAGTTGTTGGAGTTAAAAAAGCATCTGAATCCGTTTACAAGTCACATCAGAAGAACAGGCTGCGACTATCATCTCGTTACACTGAAAGCATACGCGTGGCCAACTGTTAGGAACAGAAGACCGTCAGCTGCCTACAAAATACCTCTGGGAAACAGCCTCACAGCCCCGTAACTGTTAAGAAACTCATTAAGGGTGACGACCTTGGGAGACGCAGGGTGAGGAGAGCAGAGCTGTGAAGTGGGAGACGCGAGGCATGCCCAGGAAATACCGCAGCTGGGCAGTTTCTGCTCCGGCTGTAGAGTGCTCTTCACGGAGGGGCTGGGGCCACCGAAACCCCCGGGGGATCCGTCCCTGGCTGGAGCGGCAGCGAGGGGAGAGTCAAGGGTGCCAAATACAAGAGGCGGCTTTAAGTCAACACGAAGCAAAACTGCTCGTGTAGAAAGAGGCAATTTACTTAGGGGAAAAAAAAAAAAAGAAAGAAAAAAGTATTTGTTCGATTCTGTAAGGATTTCAGAGTTTGGGCTTTTAAACATACATTAGCACTCTTATATGAGCAAGTGTTTACTTTTCCTGTCTAACTCATTTTCTTCGTTATTGAAGATCCCCCGAGTCTTATCGAGATCCAAGTAGGTTTATACTTCAACTCTCACCATACCATTTTAAAACAGAGTTTTAAGAAGCCTCTCCTGCTCTCCAGTGCTCACACCCCAGCACCCAGGGCCATGAACAAATGCAAGTCTATAACCGCATGAAAAAAGGTTGCTTTAGAAAGAACAACATTATTACTATTTTCTTACATATGAATTAGAGCAAAATCCCTAATTGCGTTCTGCTAAAATAAAGTCGAGATCTTGAAGAACTTCTCGGGAAAAAGACCGTTTTCTTTGCAGTGTTGCTTTTCCAATGCAGCCTGGTTTTTTTCAGGAGAAAGCAATCAAGTACTATTTTTCAAAGCAGTTGCAATGCAAACTCTTTGCAACTTAAATTAAAATCAGTGCAATCCGACTCCTTTATTCATATGCTGTTCCATACCAGAAATGCAACATTCAAAAATTTCATGTATGTACCACGGTATTCAAGTAAAACATGTTGTCTATGAGAACAGCGCCTAAAAAAAGCACCGCAAACCCAGTATTTGGTAACATATTCTCCTCGTTTCGTACTTCCTTCCTTCCCCTAAATCATTCAGAAGCGCGTCAATATGCAAGAAACAGAAAATACAGATTACACAACCAACTTGCTATTCTGCATAACATTTTATCCGTCAATCTGTTTAAAAACAACAGAAAAAAAAATCATTATGACCTCATCTTCTACATCCAAAGTGACAAGTTTGTTGGCCTATGCCCGACAACCTACCTAAATTTTTCCTCTCAAGTATTGCCAAGGAGGTATTCATACTTTTCCAAAAAAGCACATCTTGGGCCTCTGGTTGTAAGGTTTCACGCACTGGTTAAATAAAATTAGAAATCCAGCCTTAAAGAAATCAAACATGTCACAGACATCTAGACATGATATTCCATTACAGAAGTTATTTGGAAATGCTACAGTTTGATGCTATGGTTTCCTTCATTTAATTTAAAATTACCTCAGGAATGTTAATCATCTCACAGCAGTAAATCCCCTGTGTGCCAAGCATTTTCCATAAAACCTAGAACCCTTTGTTCACGTCGATTGGGATCTCCAGGGGATTAGGTGGTCTGTCCGTAGAGAGGCAAAGGAGAGACAATAATTCAAACTGGTCTTTGAAAATCACGGTGCCTCGTAATCCACCATAACCACTGGTCCTGAATAGGAATCAATAGCAAGGATTTGTCAAGGCCATAATTTGCTGGTTTACCTGAACAAAGGTATTATTGACTCAAAGCATCACCTGAGGGCTACAACTGAGCTGGCAACCCACAAGGTGCTGCAGAAACCTCTAGTAAAAGACAGTCCCTGCCCTTTAGGAAGGTGAATCACCTCCCGAAACAGCGACCAGCTGGAAGGAGTGGTCCCGCAGCAGCCAACCTCCTCGACTGCTGCTCGTGGTCAGTGCTGGAGGACATCTCAGGGGACTTCGGTGCGTGACCAGCTACCACCCATCAGCTGAGGCATTACAGCTCACTCCGTGCATGCTTTTAGCCCACAGCAAAGGTGAAGCAACGACAATTACCAAGACACCCTCTCACCGCAGAGTACGTTAAGACGAATTGCAGCGCTTTTGCAAAAAGGTCAGGAGCACACACGAGGCTTGTTCCCAAATCTCTGCTGACACAGGGAAATTTGATTGCGTGTTGGAGCCAATGTGTATAGTTTATGGACGTGGACTTCTCTCATACACATCTGTCACACATCTGAGGGGTGACAAATAGGCATACGAGGATAGCGAAGGCTCTAACTATTGAATCTCACATAAGGTTAACATGAAAACAAGTCTGAACTCAGCCACATGGACTCAGGCTGCCAAGCAACTTGAGTTTCCAGGGTAAAAACACTTGTGCAAGCAATGGAAGCAAGAACTGGGTCTGACTTCAGAGTTTACCAGGAGGGAAATAGAGAGGAGAAAAGGAAAGTAAAGTTTCTATCTCACAAGGGAAGAGAGGCAAGAAGTGGATGATGTGCCATCGCCAGGAATAATGAACTCTAGAACACCTAGTAAAAGTGTTCAGGGAGCCCTGTGACCTCCAACAGAAAGGGGCTGTAGAGGGATATCACTCTTTTCACGCATATCCCACAGAAAAATCAGGAAGAAACAGAAGGGAAGCATACTTGCACTGCGGAGCAAAACACTCTGGGGCTCTGTGTTTAATTTGGAAGACAAAACCCCTTGCCAAATAGGGGTGGGATCATCTGTAGGACACAGGAATAAACTTTCTTCAACAGAAGACATTTTTAAGAGAAAATGTTCTGGGCTTAGAGAAATGCCTCCACACTGCAGCGGCAGCTGGACAACCCAGAAGGAGTGAATGACGATAGCCACTAGCGGAGAACCAGGTACGGGGGCTTGAGATAGAGGATTCGTGGGGTGGAGACAAGAGGAGCGAGAATATCATATTCCAACAGAAAAAGCATTTTTGAAGTCGGAGAAAAGGATACCCAGCTTACAAAGGACCGATGAAGGACTGCCAGAAAAAAAAGCTATTTCATGGAAAAAAGCAGCACTGAAGAGTTAGATAACCCTGCCGAGGAGGAGAACATCAACAGAACTTGAACAGACACGAAGACCCTTTACATGCCTGCCCTGAAGGTGACTAACAGCTAATTCACCGGCATACTTGGAACAAGAAGTAACCCAGTCCCGTGCGAACAACAGTAAATAGCAGTTACACGGCAGAGCAAATGCAACCGCAGACTTGTGCTGGGGGGGAAGGAAAGGAGGGGGAAGCACCGGCGAGGAAAGGCAGCCTGGTCCCGAGCGGTTCGGAGCATCACAAAGAAAACAGGCGAGATGCAGCCAAAGTAAACAGGAGACAGATCTCCGCGGCTGCGGCAGTGGAGGAGGAAGACACGGTTGTGCTCGGGAAAGCCATTTCCAGCAGGGAGCGGCGTGCCATGCAAACCCCCTCGCAGAGCCAGGGCCTGGCCGCCCCCTTCCAGGATCTGCCCATCTCAGAGGGAGGTTCCAGGCAACCCCACAGAGCTTCACACTGGGCGAATAAAACAGTAAAACCATTCATTTTCTGGAACTGGCCAAAATTCATCAAGTGCCACAAGAGGCAAAGTGAGAGAGCAGCTGTACATACAAGCCCGGATTTTATTTGAAGGAATTTTACAGTAATCTCAGTAGCTGAAAGAGCTGACATCACGATGCAGAGACACCGCTCGAATTTGAGGGAAGCCGGAGGATTTATCTGCTGGTCAAGCGTACAGGGAGCAGAAAGCAGACGTGCAAAGGGTACCATGACTGACAGCAGGACGAGTCTGTGCAGCTTTACGGAACACAGCCCAAGTCAAAACCTGTTCGTTTGGATGGAGCCGATTCATCCACTAGCAACTCAAGGCGATGGCACACCGTAACAAGCCAAACAGCAGCAAAACATGAGTCACAGGAGACAGGTACTAACTCAAAAAAACCCGGTCAAAGCAAAAGAAAAGATAACGCGAGTGGCAGCAGAGACAAACTCAGCCCAGACGGCACAAAAGGAAGAAGTTAGAAGACACGGCGTCAGCCACGGCTCCATGGAGGAGAGCCACAGATGGGCTTAGAGGAACAGTGAGTGTAGCTACACCATGGGAGCGAGACCCACCGGGCAAAACGGGACGGCCCAAGCGGGACCAGCTCAGCCGCTGGTGGTGCAGACGGTGGAGAAAGAACGAAAAGAAACCCCAGTCACTTCCCATCCACTTCCAAAAAGTCGCTCTACAACTCAGTTAAAGCAAGTGCATCTCCTCCCCGGCTCATAAGTTCCTGGAAATTAAAATAGTGTCATTATGCAAAGCGGACTGTGTTTAAATCTACATAAGTGTCATACTTTACATAGAAAAGGTCAAGAAAAATATGTGGGGTGAGAAAAACACAGCACATTGTCTAAACGCCACCTACAGCAGGCAGACACATTTTGGAAACACATTTAATTGCACCGAATGCATTAAAAAGGCCTCAAACTTGTTGTGCATCGCGGTTGTCCCTCACCCATAGAGAAGAGGCACAAACCTCGGCAGTTTCCAGCTATCCAGCAGAAAAGAGCTACAACATGGCTAAACTGGCTTGTGTTCATTCCTTCCGACCTCACAGGGAGAATAAATACATTGAACATCAAGAGGAGTCCAGGTATTACTCCAAGCAGAGTCTATATAATTACTAAAAATAGATGCTATGGAAAATCCCTGTGCTTTAAGCCCTTGCAGCTTTGGGCCAAATTCCAGAGGCTGTCACAACTGACAATGTGCACGTTTGTTAAGCAGCAACGCAGGCCACATCTAGCTGATTGGGGACTTTATAATGTATGTTTTACTAATGAATTTTATGCTAGCTGTGCCAAATCAGCTAGTTTATTTGGGCACGTTCATGCAAATTGTACATCGACTTGGAGCAGAAAGAAAATTCTTCAACTTTCCAGCGCCGCGGAATAAAGAGGATGTGTTCCCCGAGCCGAGGAGCACATTTGGCACACCGAACAAGGGTCTCGAAGGCTTTGAGGAGGGTCTGCCACAGCGTGATTAGAGGCTCTGGCATTTTGGAATGGACTTTTTGCAGGGAGAAAATATTTCCTATATAATCTAGGAAAAAAATATAGGGGGTAAATAATAGAAAATCATTTTTGCTCACAAGAAAAGGTGTTTGGAGCCCAATGTTGTGTTGTGTCAATTAAGCAAGCGGGAGAGGGAGGGTTTCTGGTGCGTTGCATCCCAAGTTGAGTCCTGGTTCGGCTCCTGGGCGCTGCAGGACCACGGGCAGCCAGAGCTGACGCCAACGCTGCCACTGACCGCTGCTGCCCATCACATCTTCCTTGGGGCCTATAGGTACTGCTCTGGCAGATAAGTCCTCAAACACACCTCAAAAAAGGCAATTATGGCAGTAAGACTGCATTGTGAGCCGCACGTTGGTGATCTCCTTGCTCTCTCCTTAAAACTGGCCGATGAGAGGTGGTGGACGCCCCATCCCTGGAAACATTCAAGGATTCCGGCCCTGTTGGGTGCTTCCCGTCTTCGCCCCTTTCTAAAGGTGTCTCTTCCTCTCCTGGACGCCTAATTGCGGCAGCCTGGCATTAAGCAAACGAGGGTAGCTCATTGCCCATCTTACCTGCTTAAGAGACAGGAAAATCCAGTAGTACCTGGGCGAGCGGGGCTGAGCGGAGCAGACATCTGCATTTTCAGCTTTGCTCCATTCCCTCTCAGGGCTCTAAGCGCTTAGCCAAGAGAGAAAATACAAGTATTATTAGCTTGGGAGAGGAGTCATCATTTCCAAGTGAAAACTTGTTTCATAGGCACAGTGTCAGCAGGGAAGAAAATCTCATTTCATACAATTTGTCACTCTCCTTTGATTAAGTCTTAGTTTTCCACGTTTTTCCCCCTCTGTGCTTCTCCGTCCCTTCCCCCGCCCCCGTCCCTGTCCCCGTCCCCTCTCACAATTCCCAGATTGTGCTTTAAACAACAATACCGCGGCTGAAAGGCTATTATTCAGATTCATGAATACATAATTCAAAATCCAGCTACCACAACAGTTGCTCTTAACTTTTTTAACCCTATTGTCGTCCCGAGCGGCGACGTTCAGCTGCGACAGCAGACGAGAGAAATATGACACACGCAGGTTTTCCCACAGCCTTTCGCCCCTTCTCCACGCTAATCCCATTGAGAGCATTTATGCCCGGAGCACAATGCGGGGATCCCTGCCGCGGTCCGGGGACTGGCCGCAGCTCAGCCGCCCCGTGCCAGGGGGATGCCCCGCCACACTTTGGATCCGGGGTTTTTTTTTGGGGGGTAGGATGAACCTCTCTGCAGTGATCCAAGTCTGGCTGTAGACGGTGGAGCCGCTGCGTCAGCTTGAACGTGAGAAACATTCGTTTATCGCCCGAGTCTTCAGTGAGCAACGCCACGCTGCTGCAAAAATGTTCGCTGTAAAACGAAACACCAAAAAAAACCCTACCGGGTTCGCATCCCAGTGCTCACACTGGTTTGTTTCTCCCTGTTTGCTTCCTCCTGCCTTTTTAGGCTCGTTTCACAGAATGCCAAGAAACACGGCTTTGTGATCAGCAGCCTCTGACAGGAGTCGTGGTGCCCGTACACCTTCAAACCAAAAGCAGCTCTTTCCATTTAAAGGGTAAATTGGTACATTTACCTACTTATTTCTCTTCCCATAACATGCAAGCCAGGCAGACCGACCCACGGCGCAGTGCCGCTTGCAGTCTGGCTCTGCACAATATGCCGCCCTGTTAACTTGCCTAACAGCCCAAATGCAAGCCTCGGTACGTGTAAAACAGCCCCTTTAATTTAGCCCATAAAAGACTATTTCTGATTAGCGTCAGGTCAATTTAGTGTCCTTAGTACACTGCAGGGGTTTCCCAGACAGCTCCGTTCTCCTCCAAAGACCAAAGAACGCTCATCCCAAAGGTAATTTTGGCATTTAAATTAAACCACGGTAACTGTGTGCCTTTTTGCCTATTTCCAGATGACTGTAGTCAAAGAAAGTACAGCGACTCCTCGGTGCCCTGTAAAGATCCTGCACAAGAGAATGCGATAACCAACTCTTTAGCGAGCGGCTTAATAGATTGTGAAAAGCCCGTCTCTAAAATTCATCACCAGCATTTCTAATGGTCCACGGACAAGTGAATGATGGGCTGATTTTTATTAAGTTTCACACAAAGGTGAATTAGTGTCTTTTGCTATGGCAACGGCAATAAAGGGATATAGAATGACTCCGAAAGGTCCTGGCTGGCTGGGGAAATTGGTTGACATTCTGCAAGCCTATTCAACCAGGAAAGGGTTTCATTATGTGCACTTCCCCCAGGTTGATGGGTCCCATCACGTGTCTCCCCCCAGTCCCACTGCCAGGGTTGGGACAAGACGAGAGCAGGAAAGAGAGAGCTCATCCAGACCCCTAAAATGGGTTTGGAAGGAAACCATCCTGCCAAAAGGAGGGAGAAGGACATGGTTAATTTTTACTTGCTGAAACACCTAGGAAAAAAAAAAAAAAAAAAAGCCAAGGAAAGAAAAACACCAGGTCAAAGCCAGCTTGAGGCTTCCCACCAGCTCAGGCAAAGATTAAGTTCTGCTTCATCAGCTGATTCAGCGAACTGCGTACCCAGAGCTACAAGATACCTGGCGTGGGGACTGACTGCAGCTTAACGACAGGAGTTACGCTTTTTGCCGACCGAAAGGCCACGCACACCACCCCGGTCTTACAGCTGCTACGGCTGGTTTCTCAGTAGATGGACTATATGATGCCTTTCCCTTAAAACTTCAACGCTCTTTTCCATTGATCGCTGTCATCTTCTATAGATCCCACTACCCAGAGACTTGGTTAATGATACAAAAAATAACCAGAAGAAAGGGCATCCTCATTTTCACTCTGAAGGGAACAAACAGGGAATAAACCACAAGAGACTGAGCTTTTAGGCTGGTGAATGTTACGTTGCTGGGGCAGGTTCCTATACTGTGCTTTTTTCTTCAGCGGAGAATCTTGCACCTGTGTGGCAAAATACAGTCTTTCTCCACTTCCAGTTCAAAAATGCCATTAACTTGCCATAAGAACAGGAGTCTTGAAGTCTTGCGTGAACCCATCAAGCGCTTCAGCTGTCCTCTGCAAAGCTTGAGCCAAGCTGTTGATTTCTTCCCTACTGACTCTGGATCAAGTTAGTCGCTCCATCTTGTGTTCCTCACCTGCTCCCAAAGTCCTCACAGGGATTTAGTTTTGGTTATCACTCAATTGTAGACTTGGAGAATAATTTAGGTGGGAAGGAGGGACTTTTGGAGGTCAGCTGGTCCAGCTCCCTGTTATCCAAACATTTCCATGCAGCTGCCTACTTCTAAATTCCTGAAAAATCTCTTGCACTCTATCCCTGAGCTTCACCTTACCTCTTGTCTTCTTGGTACAGCAACTGCTTGGTGGACTTTCACCCTCCCGCAGCGCTCGTAGTAGTTCATTGCACTGACTGCCTTGCCTGGGGATGTCGGAGTTCCTGGTGGGGCTGATTAAATACCACCCCTTGTTTTACAGAAAGTAGAACGGTGCCTTCAAAAGCAGCTTGGCAAATTCTTCTTGTCCGCGCGTTAGAGACATGCCCAGCTGGCCACACCGCAGTGAAATGGAGCATCGTGGCAGCTCCGGCTCCGAGGTGCCTTCGCTGCCAAAGGGGACCACAAATCACTTCGTCAAAGCAAAAATCAGCAGCGAGGAGTGACTAAAGGAGGGGGAAGAAACTGTCAGGAGTGTTTGAGGTCACAGCCTGAGGGGCTTAATCAATAAAAATAAATGGTAATCTTCCCCCAAGGAAATATTCTGTACCTTTTTATCTCATTTCTTCTGGAGTTGATAGAAGCAGAGGGGAAAGGCATTGACTTTTTGCTAGTTTTTATTTACTCAAATGCACTATATACTGACTGTCTTAGCTCCAACTTCACTGTTGTCTTACCTTACTTGAAATTCTTCCAGACAGCTTGATAAATGAGTTGTGAAGTGGTCCAGCATCGCTTGTTCTTTCTACAGCACTATCAATAGAATATGCTCTTAAAGTACAGATCCCCCAAATACCGGAGGGGAAAAAACCCTTTCAGGAAAGCAGCTGCACACTGCATATGTGCTATGTTTATGGAAAGAGTAAACATGAAAACCAGACACATTTGGTTTTAATTCACTTTGACTGACCCAAGGAGTCCTCCCCAGAGATAATACTCAGGTCAGTCCATAAATTTTCAAATAAGCGTGCATGATTTTCGCTGCATGTCCTCTATTAAAAAAGCCAGAAAGTTGTACGGGGAAGGATTTCTCAGCAGACATCCAATAAAGACTCTGACACAAATCTGGTATAGTTGTGGACTGTCTCACCACAGAGGCCAGCCATCGTACCAGCACACGCCGTGGCACAGATCAACAGTCCGTACAAAAACCTGCTTCTGTAGACAGAAGTACCTCATGTTACTGGAGGCAAGAGTCAGAGGCTCAGACACAACACATTGAATAATATCTTACCCTGCAAAGAGCCTCACTGAAGCCAACGGATGAAATCAGGGGCTCAGATACCATTCAACGCGGCTATCGCAATTTGATCCATGATTACAGCTTCTGGGAAAACGTTCCCACTTCTTCCCTCCACCCAGTTTTTAGACAAGTTGAAAGGATTTTGTCATAGAAGAGCAAATTTTTATTTTATCTTAGCTCTTAACAGCAACATAAAGCTGGAAAATCCTGAAGCAGGTGCCAGAACATGGCCCTATTAATTATAATCAAAATGTTGTAACGTTTTAAGTCCTCTATAGCAAATGGCAATGCTGGACCACACTGTGGTGTCCTGGCTCTCGTGGAGTCCACCTCATCAAAACATTCCTCACGGGCTTAGCCTTAAGCATCTGTTTATGCGGGTGGCTGAGCCCCAGCCGTGCAACGCAACTGTTCTCTCCAAGAACGGTTCCTTTACCAACGGAGCTGAGCTGATCTGTCGCTGGAGAATGTTTCGATCTGCGGGGCTTCGTATTTCACAGAATCACAGGATGGTTCGGGCTGGAAGGGACCTTAAAGACCATCTGGTTCCACCCCCTGCCCTGGGCAGGGACACCTCCCACCAGGCCAGGCTGCTCAAAGCCCCGTCCAGCCTGGCCTTGAACCCCTCCAGGGATTGGTTTAGTTCTGGTTTTTACTTCACCCACACGGAGAATGACAATTTTGACTTACCATTACGGCAACGACTGCCATTACACAATATAAAGGATGCAAATATAGGATGCCCCCCCATCACGCAACTAGAGAAAACTCACTTCTGATTTCCTTCCACCACTCTGATTTCACAGTGCTAACATCCCAGCAGTTCCTCTTTGCTGCATTTGGGGTTTCTTTTCTTTTTCAATTGCCTTTTTCTTGACATTGGTGACGATTCCAGTGTTATTTTAAGAGATGCTTAAGTGGTACCCAATTCAAGTCTCTTACATTGCTTTGAAATTTGAAAATCCTAAATTCACACAGACATAGCTGTAAGCACAGGAGGACAGCCCTGACGTACACCAATTTATCTTAATTCCCTAAACTCAAGCCAACTGCTCTCAGTAATATTCCACTGAGGAGGTGATATTGATGAAACTCAGCCAAACACGAGGGCAAATTCCCTTTTTTCAATTAGATGTTTTTAACATCTCCAAAACAGAGTTCCACCATGCGACAACATCTTGAATTAATTGAGCTACGGGCAATCCTCGTTCTTTTTGTGTACTATGAAATGTAGGAAACACAGATGCTGTCTGTTTAAACTGTCAAACAAGTTTCCTGATGGTAGCTATCATGTCTGCTACAGACTTGTTGGTTTAACAAATGTTGTGAATGCAAAGTTGGAACATGTGTGCAAAATATTCCAAGCTATAAACATCAGAATCATTAGAAGTTTGGTGAAGGTTTGTACCATCACCATGAGAAGAGCTGTAACTGCTCTGGCCGTTTTGCTGTAGGGTTTCAGGAAGGCGTTTCTATTTCAAATATGACCCTACCTGTTGTGAAAAGCTTCACTGCCCAAAACAAGAGACCCTTAGTTAAAACTGCAGGCAACTAAGCAAATAGTTGGCACATAAAAAGCCTTCCATTTTTCTTGGTTCAAGTTAACAACAAAGAAAATACTGCGGGTAATTTATGGCCTCTCTTATTAGTACAAACCTTGAAAAATAGGAGGGTTAACCGAGCAAGAACATTGAGAAATCCCAGATACTGCATCCAATGGCCACATACCATCTTTCCACACACATTTCTATAATCGTTGAGAAGTATGACAAGCATGAGATCTTTACGGGCTAGACACGCCAACGTTCCTACTGCAGGTGCGCAGCAGGGAAAAGGGACAAGGCCATGAGTGAAAACTTTCCGAAAAGGGATGAAATCGTGAGACGCGTGGTTATTCTACTGAGCTCCTGAAGTCAGAGGCGACACAATTTAGACAAATCATTGAGCTTATAAATTCATGTTACGCCCTAACTTCAACCTTTTAAGAAGGACAAGTGTTTACAGCTTTGCTAGAGTACACGGTTATTTCTTGGTCCAGAAGAACTTTATCTCCAGTAAAAACAAGATGCATAGACAATTTTTTTTGTATGTGTAGTACCACCAGAAAGCTCAGGAGATTGTAATCCCAATTTTAATCACTATAAAACACAGTAATGAACAACAGAATAGAGAGGTTTGAAAAAGGACCCCACATGCTGGCTGAATCAGGAGCTGGGAAACCTCTTTCTTGTTATGTCAGAATCAGAGAATCGCAGAATGGCAGGGGTGGGAAGGGACCTCTGGAGATCATCCAGACCAACCCCCTGCCAGAGCAGGGTCACCCAGAGCAGGTGGCACAGGAACGCGGCCAGGCGGGTTTGGAATGTCTCCAGAGACGGAGGCTCCACCACCTCTCTGGGCAGCCTGTGCCAGGGCTCTGCCACCCTCAAAGGAAAGAAGTTCCTCCTCATGTTGAGGTGGAACTTCCCATGCTCAAGTTTGTGCCCGTTACCTCTTGTCCTGTCACTGGGCACCACTGAAAAGAGCCTGGCCCCATCCTCCTGACACCCACCCTTTCAGTATTTACAAGTGTTGGTAAGATCCCCCCTCAGCCGTCTTTTTTCCAGACTGAAGAGACCCAAATCCCTCAGCCTTTCTTCATCAGAGAGGTGTTCCAGTCCCCTAATCGTCTTCGTAGCCCTGAATCAAGCTTTTTATTAAATATCCAACTATTACTACACATCACTGGCAACTGCAGGACTTCTAATGAGGAGAGACTGCTGGCTTTTAAAACCACCTTATCATTTCTGCTTGATGCAGAGTAAGAAAAAATGATTACACTGCGTGGAGTCCGTTCAGAAGAGAGCTCAGGCTCGCTGAAGGCCAGATACCGGTATATTTGATTGCCCTGACCTTACTTTTGAGAAAAGCGGAGTCACTTTTAAAGGCCTCAACAACTCTGTAAGGGTAGGAAACCATCCGGCATTCAGCTCTCTAGCTGGTAGAGCAGCTTACCTGCCACACAGCCACACTCCGTAAGAGTCATTCAGAGCGATGGGATTTTGTGGAACCATCAAAGCACTTCCAAGTACCAGCAAATTGAAAAACAAGGTGCCCACAGGGAGAGTCATGACATTGTGAAGCTGTAGCTCCAAGGCTGTTTGGATCAATGTACAATGTGCTGTTCACAGGACTTAATCAAACAATTACAGCCCTCCCGTTGATTGTCTTTGTTTTCTGCCGTGAATCAATAGATTATCAACTGTAAATGTCAATGCTTTCGTTCTTTCCTAGGAGGTCACTCTGCAAGGTAATACTGAAGAACACACATCACTTGGCTAAATATGCTTTTGAATTGCTAGCTACGGATAAGCATTTCAATTTCTAGAGAGTCTAAAGAACTGCAAGATGCTCATTGCAAAAGAAAAACTGAGGATACAATAAAAAAAAACCCAAAGGAAATGTGAATGGAAAAGCAGATGTAAAAAAGCATCAAAATCTTCAGGCATAGAAAGCGTATTCCTCCTTGTGAATGGGAGGTATATTTTGACAGCTTCACTCCTTTGGATTGAGTGGGTTTCTGTTAGGAGAGTTCTGCCTATTTGGAAATGGCCATTTTTCATTTTAGCAAGTCTCATTTTCTATTTCAGTGTCCTGCTTTTCCCAATTATGGAAACAATAAGTCTTATTCTTATTTTACAATACAAGGCAATAAAAGGAAAATATAGACTTAAAAAGACTAATATAGACTATTAAAAGCAGATCGAAAGAAGACACATAAACTCTAATTTCATTACATGGCCCTCAGATTCCTAGAGTATCTCTATGCAGTTAAATAGGCCCATGGCTAGAGGAGTTGTGAGAGGGGAGATTTAGATTAGATCTCAGGAAGAAATTCTTTACTGCGAGGGTGGTGAGCCCCTGGCCCAGGTTGCCCAGAGAAGCTGTGGCTGCCCCATCCCTGGAGGGGTTCAAGGCCAGGCTGGATGGGGCTTGGAGCAACCTGGTCTGGTGGGAGGTGTCCCTGCCCAGGGCAGTGGGGTGGAACTAGGTGGTCTTTAAGGTCCCTTCCAACCCAAACCATTCTGTGATTCTACGATCTCCACCTGGAGCAGGTACGGATTTGGAGCGAAGGGTTTGAAGCCAGTTATCAGATGGGGGTTTGAAGCTGGTCAGTGTAAAACTGAAGACGACACATTAGTCAAGGTGCAGCGTTATTCCAGTGGCTTTGTTGCCAGGTCCCACCTGGGGATGCTACCTTTTATCCATGCAAACGCTCTTCTCATCCCAACTGAATCCTTCAGCTGCTGAAGAGCTTTGTCAGACTCCTGCCATGTTTATTTTTGCTGAGAAGGCAGCGTCTCACATAAACCCTAATTACAACTGGGTGAGACTGTGCTAATTTATTCCTGGCTGAAATGTTCTGATGCTTTCCAAATGAAAGAAGGAAGCGACAGAAATAACTGCTGTCGCATAGCGCCATGGAATGTAAGAATGAGAATGCCCCTCCATAAAAGTATTTTCAGGAGACAGAGGGAACAAGCTTTAAGAGTTATCATCAAGCGTGCAAGCTCTCAAGGATGTTAACATAGCAAGAAGACTATAAAAACACAATATATAATAATATTATAGAATATTATACCATAATATTATACAATAACCAGGAAATCAAATGTGCTGATTTGAAAGGCCAGCAAGGGAGAAGTCGTCTCTCTCCTGAAGACCAGGGAGGACCTTAAGGCACCACCATCCCTTGAGAAGAGGTGCAATAACTGGAGCAGGACATTCCTTCGAACCCCAGTTCCTCCGAGCCCTCTACCTTGTTCCTGGAAGGCAGTGATTCACTCCCTTTACTGAAGCCAGCTTAGAAAGGAGTATTTACGAGACATCTGGGATTTTATGGACTGCAAAAATTTCAGGGATGAGGATAATCTCAACTTGAGGACACATGCAGCAGCTGTCACAGCAAAGCCTCTTCCAGGTTTCTGGGCACTGCAATAATGTAGTTGTATGAAAAATAATAAATAATTTTAAATTGGAAACCTTGTTTTTCAACTGATCTGTCTTTGACCGCTTTTATCTTGAGCAATAGAGACGAATATATTCACAAAACAAACGGGTTGCAATGCCCTTGGCAATAAAGAAAAGCGTTGCAGTCTCCTGACCTCTAAATTCAGTATTAGAACCCTTATTTTGATATCATTTTATTCCCTGCATCGGTGAGAAAAAATCCTGACATGAAAACAACTTAGGTTAAAAACAAAAGGAAAAGGAGAAAGCAGAAAAATAATGTGTTTTTTATCTTTTTTTAGCTTTAACCTCACCAAGACATCTATTGACAATGAAGAGATTTATTATTTTATTTTTTTTAATTTCAGGATAGGTATGAACTGAGCAGTGATTTTTTTTAAATAAAATTTTGTGTTTTACTTAAACATCAATTGGCTTCTGAAAAGAGAGGGCCTTGGCAAGGGAATGGACGAGCTATCAGTAACTGGAAGTGCAACTGCTAAGTTAATTGTCGGCGAGCGCAGAAAACACCTCTCTTGCACCAGAAGATGCAAGCACACTTGGTTCATTTTTGGAGATCGCATTTTTCCCGAGATGCACTGATTTAGTTGTTGCCATCCCATTGAGAAATATAAGGCAGCTGTCAAAACGCATGCAATAAACAGTACATAGACATTATTAACGCTCCCACTGCACACAGTTTGGTAGGAGTTGATCAATGCAATTAAAACATGGACAGGAATAGCAAGAGTTACTTCATCTAGAATAGCATCAAAAGCATTTCGAGATGGGTCCCTCTGCCAGCTGGCCTCTCCTAAAGTGTTCTGTGGATCTTAATTTCAGTCATATATTAGTAGCATAATTTACCTAGTCATTTAAAATCTAGAACATTTGTCTTGAAATACCTTTTAATCCTGAATTGTCACAAACATGTGCTTCATTCAGCTAATGAAGTGCAGAACTTTGCCAACCGCACCTGACAATAATTTTTTTTTTTCCTGATATACCACAATTAAGAGCAGAGTAAAACACTAGACTGGGAATGAGATGTTAATAAAAGAGACCCAGAAAACGTGGATGCTCAGACAAGAAGTAACGTTGGTGCTACAATGAAGTTCGCAAGCTGGACCGTGCCCTCTGGTGGCTGCAGGTTGAGAGCATTTAAGGAAAGAAAAATTATGTTTCCTGGTAGAGTAAAGGTTGGTTCTTCACTGTATTTAATAAAGTGTGGTAGATAAATAGAAAATATGGATCTGTGTTAAACAGAAAAATCATTTAGGATAGCGAAAATTATTATTTTGAAAAAACAACGTTCATTTGCCGATGTAAAACAGTGAAATAATTATTACTTTGATTACTGGAGCAGCTGGCACTAAAAGAAGTGGACTAATGGGGGAATACTTAAGAAAGCTCAATAAAATATCTTAAAAACGGGACTATCTGGAATCGTAATTGGAATCAGTCAGATTAGAAAGAAACCCAGCAGGCTCACTTGGCAACAGTCTTCAAAATGTCTAGAGACGTTGCAAAGAGGAACCTCAGTGATCGCTCTTCATATTCAGGTAGGTCAAAGCAAACCAGGTTCACTTGCAACCAAACGTACAAAAAATAAATACCAGATAGTAAAACCTTCCAATAACAAGGCCACTACTCCCTGCAGAAAATCACTCTGAGGAACTGACTGAACTGCCTTGGTTAGAGATTCCCACCAAGGGAGGGATCGAGGGATGGTGGATGTGTTCTTGCCCTGCTTCAGCCTGGAGAAGAGAAGGCAGGGGAGAAGCAGCAAACAATTTTTGGAAGTCCCATCCAGCCTACACTTTTCTGCCTCTACGTAGACATCAGAAAATTTCAACAGAATTCACGCAATTTCATTCCTTAACTCCGTTATTTTGCTAAAAACACAGTACACTGACCTTAAGTCCCCCCCCTTAATATTCTACAATGCTCCATTGATTCTTCCTGGGCAATGATAATCAGATGTCACAGACAAAGGGAAATGAATGAAATCTGACACATTTATTTTAAAGCCTGCAGCAGACTAAATTGTAAATAAACCCTGCTTTTTCCGCAGCACAAAGGTTGCAGACTGACTGTCCCTGTGGACTCTGCTCTCTTCTCACTCCTTAATAGACTTTCTAACACTTTCTTTTGTCCTAAGAGCAATCTCTCAGCAGGGCTTTTGGCAGACACGTGTATTATGTGTCAAAACCCAAGTGGAAATAACTGATGGGAAGCACAAAAATCTGATGGGAATAGTTATAATAAGGAAATGAATAAACATAAAACCAGTAAAATATAACCACAAAGAGATACAGCCAGAAGCTTCTGACCTGTTACTTGATTTGTCTAAGACCGGTAAGAGCCACGGTTTTCAGAATTAAGATTGTTTGTATTACTATAGATAGCATTAACGTATGCTATACTTGGTTTTATATGTTAATTTCACATATTTACTTTCCTGTTTATTTTAATACTGTTAGAAAACAAAGCGCTCACAAGATGAACTATAAATGTGCTACAAAATGGATAGAATAGATCAATTTATAGAATACTAATTTATTTAGGAATCCACTGACCACAACTAGCACCTGGGTACTATGTTTATTAACAGTATGAGATACTACTGTACATCTATATCCTGTAAATGTGTATTGGCTTATACAACATATTTTATAGTGCGCATTATCTTTGTATTTAAGCAGTTCTATTCACAAAGTGTTCTGCTGGGTGTTTGTATACTTAGCCGCTTAGTCACCATGCTTTTCAAAAAAACTCCTACAAAAGGAGCTTATTATAACCAGCCTTGCTGGTATACTCATTTGGTTAGCAGCTACCACTGAAATTAAATAGTGTTATTTATATCGTTTGTTTGCCACAGTGCTTTTTTATTTCCCCAGTGAGACTAATATCTGCTTCGTAAGTAAAGGCAAATCACACACTACTTGCCTGTTAATGCCCGGCTGACCCGCAGCCACCTTCGGTTCCTCTCTCTGTCACCCAGGGCCACCGCCAACCCTTCCACGGTAGGTTCCACCACCCTCAGCTGGTGCTCAAGCCTGCCGGAGGCACACAGCTCACCACGCTGGCCTCCTCAGGACAGCCACGGCGTCAGGGCTTGGAAACTCTCCATCACTTCGACTAACTTAAGAAAACAAATCATCTGGCACGTGGAAACGCAATCTGGCTTTTTTTATGCTCAGTGTGTGAGATCACACGCAAGAGGCGCTGAAGGTGCAGTTTTATAAATATACTGGGTACGATACGTGGCTACGATGCCGCTGGAAATGCTGATGATTTCCCTGAAACATGGTGATGAATTCTGCCCTAAATATTGTCTACACCCTTCCAAATGCAGACTCGTCGTGTAGCAAGACTGGGACAGATGAGCAAGAAGAACCATTAAAGCTTGGTGGGGGATGGTGGCGATGGAAAGGCTGATGAGGAGAGCACGTAATCCATGTCTGAAGGATTATCTGGAACAACCAGAATGAGAGGGAATTCAGAAATACATGGCTGATCAGAATGATTGTCTGGCAAAGACATTACCAGAACCACAAAGAATGATGGATGTAGACTCCAAAGGAGCAATGAAACAGAAGAAATAAATACTCCCAGGAAGCAGGATCTGAAGGACAGAGCCTTGGGCACTGCACCACTGCAAGCCTCGGCACACCAAAATCTCAAGCCATGGAATGACTGGGCTTCGACAAAAGTCTCATTCAGGAACCCAGAATTAGCTGGAATTCTGCCCCATTCAGCAGGAAAAGGAATCAGTGGGATTATCTTTGGGAATGTAACCCAGATTTCTGTGCTGCTTCCTTCAAAGAAAGTGTGGGGTTTTCCCACTAACTAGAAATGGTGTAGTCTAACTAAAATAAATAGCTAGCCCCGTCTACTCTCCATTTGTGAAAAGCCTACCTCTTTATTCTATTTGCAAAAGAATTATAAAGTCTCTCTCAAAGCATAAACTCTTCATTAATCTGTCTAGCTGGAACTAAAATTTAGTTCTAAAATACTGGCATATGTTTTGACCTGACAGCTATCCCTTCTAATCACTGATACTCTTTGACTTCCCCAATTATGCTGTTCACTGGATGCTTAGTTGACCTCCAAGAGAACGAATTTCAACCAAATAAGACAGAAGTCACATTCAGAGCTATTAAATATTTACCGAGACTAGAAATAACTTTATTTTCTATACTTACAAGTCAAACAGGCCTGCTGAGAAGCAATTACAAACTCAACATGCGGGTTCTTTTGCATTTACGGAAATGTGTGGATGCTGGAAATGAGTAAGCTCCCCATTTATTTCCAATTAAAAAAAGTGTGGTATTTTTTAACACTGGTCACGGCTCTGCATTTTCTTACCACCACGTTATGCTCGTTTATCAACAGATGATAGAACAAGGTAACCTTACTTTAGGGATTAACTCTCACAAACTAACTACACTAAAAAACCCTTGTGAAATATTTTGTACTAAATTAAATATCTCTAGCTTCAATAACTCTCAATGACAACATCTTATTAAATAAAATTATAGCAGTGGTCAATTTTCACTTCCACTGAAGTCAATGGCAAAACTTACAGAACTTCATCCTCAGACTCTATTCCACTTCTAAAACAGGGATAGAGTAATCAGTCCCGAAAAATACTGCACCAATTTTCTTCTAAAATAACACTAGAGAAGTGAGTCAGGTCTCAGCATACCGCATCAGATGAATTTTTGAGTTCACCTTGACCTTTTTATTTTTTTTTTTTTTTTTAATATATGTGTGTATTTGAGTTCAGTAAGAGCCGGAAGGGCAGCGCGCCGTGGTGCTGCAGTTCCAGTGGAGGTCAGAAAGTGAAAGCACCATTTCGGAATTCACAGGAAATGGTCATTTACCTTTAGTGGTCACACTAATGACAACTTCAAGCCGTACTCAATTTTCAATTTTATACTTATGTCACTTTTCTTTAACTGCAGGCCTTAAAAGCTCCCCGGGAGCAACAGAGCATCAGAGAGAAGCCTAATACACCTCCAGAAGGCGCACCTGTAGCAGTGGGCACAAAAAGATGGGAGCTCTTCAAGAGCTCTGCATGGTGACGTGAGGTCTGCTCCCTTGCAATTTAACAGAAACTTTAACTTCTCCAGGAGCACGGCGAGGCCATCATTAAATGGTTTTGATCATCTTTAAGGTTCTGCAAGTCATACTGGAATTCCTGTGTGCCCATTAACCTTTTTATATGATATAATATCAATTTTGTCGTTTATTTTGGTTCTAAGCCACCTGGGCATCACTGCTTTTCAACACATTGTGTAGGCAGAAAATGTTATACCATTTGACATTTCACTGAGTGGCAAGAGTATGGTCTCCACAGAAAGGAACGCTTTATAATAATGTTCTTAAGTAGTATTTAGCGGTTCTCCCGTGGCAGTAGCTTTAGATATGATATGGGCAAACTAGATTGTAAATTATACAGAAACTTCTCGGTCCCAGGCAGCAGATGAACACATACCAGATATAATGCTGACAGAAATACTCAATTTTGTTGCAGACTGGGAGCTGAGCAATACAGTACTTCCAAATTAATAAAACATAAAATTACCTTTTTTAATTAGTGTTGAAGCTGTACTCTATATGAATTATATTACAATGATCACTCAGATATGGGGAAAAAAAAGTTAAATCTACAATGTACTTAAATCCCAAAATTCTTACATCTGTTCCACATAAAAATCAACAATTAATAATATTGGCCAAGTGTCTAAAATTAAAACGAAGCCCTGAACAATAGGAGATGTAACTCTCAGAGGGTAAAACTGAATCTGGTTCCTTTCTGGGGAAAAACACCTACACATATATTCCTGAATAAGAATCTTTCTTCAAAGGTTAACAGGAAACTTCAAGTTGATTCAAGGTAAATACTAGCTCCTGTTATCCAAGAAGATAAAAAACATAAATGCATTGGTATTGTTACAATGTTGTAATACATTACTGAATTATACATCGGTGTTATTCCCAAAAATTCCTACAACTTGTATGACTTGAGAGCGACACGGAACACCAATGACAATGTTCACGTGTCAGATAATAAAGTGCTTTCATAAAGCATCACAAATCCCTGCGTTTTCAACAGAAGCATTTAGTAAAATGTTATTCAAGATGTTAACCTGTGAGCTGCTGCACCATCAACAAAACAGTCAGTAAAAATGCAGGAATGTGACATTTAAGTCTTCCAATGCAATTCTGCAGAACATAATTGCAACAAAACTCAGCAGTGGTACCTCATGTCTGTTTTTCAGCACAGTTCTGAAATGTGCACTGAAGAGCTATAGGATAAACCTTCCTCTATTTCACGTTACTGACGTGCAGTAAAATATCCACTCTTTTTAGACAAAGGATAAGGCTTATACCAAAAAACCACTGTGCCGCTTGGCTGCATATCTTTGGTATATCTATAGTGCAACTATTCTGTTTCTTCTCCACAGGGGAAAGATCTCCAAAGCACTGCACGCCCTGCCACTGAGAATCAACCATGAACTCCTACATTCGCTAGGACCTCAGGCACTAACCTACTGCTCTAAACAAATGAAGAACGTGCAGTGAAAATAATTTCCTCCGCTTTTTAAATATACTATTGAAATAAAATTAAACCATGCCAGATTTCACATAAGAAAGTAACGGCACATTTCAATTCTCTTGCAAGAGTTCAGGAGCATACAAATGCGAGCATAAATTTCATGGCAACTTTTAATGCCAGATATCCACGGTGCTATTTGAAAACATTTGTAATTTAATTATTGTTAACCTAGATTTAGTCAATCTTCATTTCTACAAAAAAGACACCTGTTTTTCATTTTGCTTACTTAGAATTATTCAAAATGCATAGAAAGGCTAGAACTACTTAATTAAGATATATTGCAAGCATGTTTTTCTAAACTTATATTGCTAAAGCCTTGTTGTATTGTAAGTTTTATTGGAGTTGACCTTTAAACACAGTACCATGTATTCACACAAGCCTAGATATATACCTGCGTTTCATACTGCTATTTGAGTCGGCATACCAACACACAACTATAGTACATATCACCCAGTGGCAGTGCAACAAAACGTAGCGCCATCGAAATGCCATTTAATGATTTTTTTTTCAACTTCTAAACAACAACATTCTTTCTGAACAGGTCTGTCCAACCAAACTTGCGTATTGCTGAACGCTGGCTTCGTCGCTCGGCCCCTTCCTTCTTTTCTTATACACGCTGTAAGGCATCACGGTTCTCTTGTGAAGTACTCGCACTCTGCCCAGCTCCTTAATACGACCTTCGTCAACTGCAAAGAGAACCAGAGAACACAAAAATTAGTTATGGATATTGTCCATACGATCTTAATTTACGCAACTAACTTCAATATGCCTAATGAAAACTGTATGAAGTAATAAAACTAACCTGCAGATGAACAGTAGATGAAAGCAGAGCTGATTTACAGACCAGCCTTCTTGAATCAAGCTTGAAAACAAAACCTAGCTTGCAAAGTAAGTGTATTTGCGGTGCGTGAAAAAATAAATCATGCATCGCACGTTTCTAACGGTGATATAGAGCATTTCTGAAAATACCTCTACGGCTGTATTTTAAAATTCATGTTCTTTTAATGCTCACTGGAGCCCACTGCCAGAAGTGAAACTCTATCTGGGAAATACTTTCAAACCCAACCGACCAGGAGAGACTTGCTGTTCTTGCCATGTTGCACTTAATTATTGCACCGCTTGCAAAATCCACCAGCACAGAGCCCTCCCTTTCCCCCATTCTGAAAAGCGTATTAAAACCAGGGAGAAGCCTCCACTGTTTGCCTTCAGTAAGTACCAGGCAATAAACTGCCTTCCCAGGTGAAGCTCCTTGGCCCTCCAGCCCCCATCTTTTTTACCCCATCTCTACTGGTTTCTGAGTTTCTCTAGTAGAATGAACTTAAACACACGCCCTTACTTCAAGTCTGATCCCCAAGCTCTGCAGACCGACAGAGTTAGCACATACACACACCAGAGTCGAGCCTTATTAACCTCATCTACAGACCCCTCGTGACTTAATTTAGCCAGAATCATACACATAAGAGCATCGTTGAACAAGTTAAAACTGCCTGATTTTTATGAATCCAATTGATGCTACTATTGCTGAATAATAACGTTATATAGCCGCTGCGTGTCAGAATGATTGGCCCTACAGTGCTAGAAAACTCTTCAAAGAGAGGGAACATGCCACACGCCTGAGGCCATCGCAGGATAAATTAATAAAATTATTACAAAATACTGGTGAAAGACTTTCTGAACTTCAGGTTTAAAAAGCCACCAATGTTTAAGAGTCAACTTAAACACAGAAGCTGAAATATGAGTTTGAGAATAGAACCATATAAATTCAAATGGTAATAGAGATGGTCAGCATCGGGAGACATAAACTCTGCAAAGACTCGATCTTTTTTCAGCATCAGGACAGTATTCCAACTGAAGAGTCAGCACAGGTAAGTATAAGTACTGCATCAATCTGCCCCAAATTAAAACATTTGATATGTTCATGTATTTGCTTCATTTAGGTTAGAACATCTAAGGCTCCTTGAACGGGATCTGAATGGCATCCACTCTACACCGTTCCCCGCTTACAACACCCGCAGTGAAGCCTTCTGCTCCTCATCGGCTGACTCAAAATCAAACCAACTGCTGTGGAAAACCAGGTAATTCAAATAGCTATTGCATGGGCAAAAATAGGTGGGTGGGTTTTTTTAATAAGAGAATAAAGAGAGGATGGACTTTCTCAGCAAGTTTCACAAATGGCAATAGATCCAAAATGCCAAGGGTATGAATCCGTCAACAAATCCTGTCTTTCTTTTTCCATACCTGAAGCTCACTAGGCTTGCCGCAGGTAAGCTAAGCAACTTGGCTGCAAGAATCTGAAAAAACCCTTTAAGACAAATCTCTATTCAAATATGGTCCTTACTATAGAAAACCTAAATATTCTTTATAATTTATTAAAGACAAAGTAGGTCATTAAATGCTTTTCTTTGCAACACATTCTTAAGAACCTGCCCCTATTCATCCACAGAAACGCCTTGCAAACATTTTTCTGCCAATAGCCTGAATTTAGTATGTGAAACTTAACGAAGCCTGCTTTACAAAGTTTAGAATGACTTCATTACTTTTATCTATGTTTTGATTCCTAACATGAAAGCACAATGTATTTCTTAAGACTTCGCTAGGAAAACGTGGTTTGAAGGCAGAAAGTCTGAACAGTACTTGCTAAGATTGCATTCTCCACTAATTATTGTTGGCAATTGCTTTAGATAAACACCCAAGTCAAAAACACTTTACGGCTTTCTCTCCCTCTTTGAAATCCATTAGGTTTTTGATGTGTGGCCAAGACCTCTCTGATATCCCAATAGGCTGGTTTTACTACCAGCCCTACTGCCTCTTCTATTACATCCTCCTCCTTGCTCAAAGTTCACCAAGGAAACATTTGCGAGTTTAGCTTCTGGAGGTGACACAAGTGTAAAGTTATTTTAACTTCTTAAATTGGAAAGTTTATATTTACTGCACCTCTAGGCTGACTGTAAGTTTGTGTCCTGAAATGGATTTACGCCAAGCCTGGTCTTCGTAGCCTTGTGCCAAAACGCACTTTCAAAGCCGTTCACTACTCGCTGTTTGATAGTCATTGCTGTCAAATAATACTGAACCTGATACTCTGGATGAGCTCATCTTTTGGCTTGGAGCGTTCCTGGCCCCAGATTCCATTTCTTACAGTAACTAACACTACCGTACCTTCAGTTTCACTGTAGCCTTACCAGCTCAGCTCAACTCTGCTCTTGTTGCTCAGCATTTACACCCTTACTCCACTTTTCCTCATTAAATCAAGCGCAGTCGGCGCATTATCCTCCTTGCAGCCAGGCCCACGCTAGCTCCAGCTGGGCAGCTATAGGGAACTTACCATGATGAGGGTTCTAGCAAATTTATTAAGCACTACAGCCAAGCGTTTTCTGGGGATTAGCAAGGCTTGCCAGACCATGCTGTAGACCAGCCCTTTCTTGGCCTGCAGCAGAGGTTTATAATGCAACCCTCCGGCAGGAGAAGGCTCTCCCAGAGCACTCAAGAAAGTATCAATATCTTGGAAAAAATCACTGTATTATGAATACTTCAGACACGTTTTAAGCTTAACACAGACAGTATAAACTACATATACAGAGGGGAGATTTAGATTAGATACCAGGAAGAAATTCTTTGCTGTGACGGTGGTGAGCCCCTGGCCCAGGTTGCCCAGAGAAGCTGTGGCTGCCCCATCCCTGGAGGGGTTCAAGGCCAGGCTGGACGGGGCTTGGAGCAACCTGGGCTGGTGGGAGGTGTCCCAACCTAAACCATTCTATGATTCTATGATATATGAAACTCCCCAACGCGGTTGGTGTGGCTCAGTTCTCTGAAATGACAGGTACCTTCAATCCGCAGAGTTGAATTTTCTGAAGTTTAGTCTTCTTACGCATCTATCATCAAACTGTATTGATGGATAGAACTGAATTAAGGGATAAAACCTTGTATGTTTTTTTATGTCAAGGGACAGTGTCTCTTGTGTAGACTACAGTTAATCAACAGCTCCATGAGAAGATAACCTTCAAAAAGGCAAAGTCCCAAGAATTCAAGTGGACATTTAGCAGTACTGTACCTCCTTCTTGTACTATTGTTCATTTATAATATTTCGTTAATAGAACTGCTTCCACCAAATTCAGTCATTTCAAGTGATAAAGAGGAAGTGTTTCCAGAGGTGTTTGGAGAGAATGCACAGAAATATACATAGATATTGGTATCATTCAACCTTGCCACCACAAACCCATAAAAAAATTGCAAAGAGGCATTAAAATTCATTGTTTCCCACCCCCATATCACTATGAAATGCAATTCATACATGGAGGATTTCTTTTCTGAAAAAAACAAAGCATATCAGATATGTTGCTAAGTATCAGTAAAAAAAAACAAAGTAAAAAGCAGAAGTGATCTAAAGCCCCTCTACGCAACGGTTTGTCTTGGCAGATGTCAGGCAGATACCGGTTTGATTTCTTGGCCCAGCTACACACACATATGGGTCTTCGGCAACAGCATAGGCAGCATTGCCGAGCGACACCGAGTAACAAGCTAAAAGTAACAGCAGTGGTCTTCAAAGGCAGCCTCAGCCAGCAATCGGCCCCAGGAATACTTTTATACTCATGGGACGGGGAGGAATGTGAAGACAGGAAGCCTGACATACTCCTGTACAATTCATTTCTCGCACAACCCGAAGTTCCCCCCAAATACGCAAGCTCCCTCCCCAAATCAGAAAATTGAGTTTCAAATGCTGATACGCATTCCTGCTGAAATAGCAACGTAAAATAAGGAGGGGGAATTATTTTACCATTTCTATTCACAGCAATAGCATCGGCGTGCATTTACATAGAAATTCAAAGTTTCACATTCTGATTTTTTTTTTTCTTACAGCGTAGGAATTGATTAGCATTTTTATAAAATTATTTTGGGAAGCCAACATCCCAATATTTTTATTCTCTGAATGCATTAATCTTTATTATTGCTACCTAATATAAGCTGAAGTGAAAAAACAGCTACATCTGGCCAGGAAGCCGGGTAAGGACGTGCAAAGCCGAACAACTGAGACTCGGGGAGCGAGTTCTGCAACAGCCTCCTCCGACTCTACGCAGGCTTGGAGCCAACATCGCGTTGAAAAAAGTCTGACGGTTCAAAGGTTTTTGTGGCAAACTATTACTAAAGCAGCTTTTCGGTGGTGGCTGATTTGGGTCAAGCTGGTTTTGATCACTACTGCGCTGGAAAGCCAGCCTGCAGCGGCCCCGCGGGATGGGTGCCCAGTTAGCGGTACCTCTTCCCTCATCCTCTTGAATATACTCCTCACAAACACAGCATTTTTAAATCCATCGGGCATAATCTAGGGATGCAAGCAAGATAACTTTTTAATATTTTTTTTTCTCCATTTACAGGAAAATAAGTAAAAAAAGCATTAAAAATTAGTGACAAAATTATTAACTTTCTTATTTTTAAAATAGGATAAGGAAAATTGCCAATCTAAAAAAAAAAAAAAACCACATTAGTCACAGGAAAATATTTCTTACATTTTCTGTATAAGAAGCCTTACAGAGGCCGGGCATTTCTAATTCAAGAAAAGACACACGGCACTCCTGCAAAGCTCTGAAATGACGCTGTTTCTGGTCATAAGTTTCAGTTTCCTTAAATGCTACCTAAACTCTCTGGAATAAAGAAAGTATTTGACGATCTTCACTTTGTGCTTCTGCATCCACACTACACAGAGATTTTATTTTCTCCTCTGCAAGATGAAACAGTGGAAGAAAGGAAGGAAACAGGCAAAGAACCAGTTCTAATTCAAAATTTAAAATATTTAAAATTGTGCCATTAACTGAAACCTGCGATTCACTTTGAAAGGAGTCTTTGAAGGAAACTCCCACATAAATAACTCGCGTTACAAATTAGTTTCCATTTTGCTTAAAAACGGAATCTCAGAAAAACTATTTTTACCTCTAAAAATTAAATCCACAGGAAAAAAAAGAAGTACGAAGACCAACACTTCACAAGTGCTGTACTTTCAGACTGGCAGCACAAAGGGGATGTTGGATTTGGGGTTTTTTTTCAAGTTGTTCTCAGATTTAATTTTCAATTTTGAACCAGTTGGGACTTGCATCGTTTTTAAAGATGAACACAGCGTTCATGTTTTCCGAATTAAAGAAAAATAACAGGTTTAAAATTCAATTTAAAAATCTTCGTGATACCTAGGCTTTTAAACTCGGTGTAAAAATGATCCAAAGAAGCACCCATCCTTTGCTGGTTACACTACGGCAATGTCCATTTATTTGAGAAACACTACAGCCTTGTCAAATTTTTTTTGGAGAAAAACTACATCTGGTTTACATGACCTTGTCACAGTTAATGATCAATGATTTGAAAACAAAGAAACTTTAAAAGGAAACAAATTAACTTTTCACATTTTATGTCTGAAATGTAGGAGGTATTAACTACTGGAAACAGAAAACGTTTCCACTTCAAATCGGAAGTCTAATGTATCTGACCTTTGAATTTAAGCTCATTTCTTACTCAATTTAAAGCATTATTTCTTCTCCTTCCCCAGCAAAGCATAGGAAGTCGTCCTCAAAAACAAAACAGACATTACACAGCGACGAGACAAGCAACACACGTTAACAGTAATATTTCTATAAAACAGCGAGTTGAAATGTGTTTCAATCATACTAGACTCATACTTTAAGAAATATCAAAGACCACTATGCTTTAGGGTATAAAAATACTAACTTGAACCAAAATAAGAGTACAGTTAAAATGAAGCATAAGCAACCAAAAAAAAAAAAAAAATCAATGAAAAGAATTCTTAATTAAGACCAGAAAGCACAAGTCACAAAGGAAGTACAGTAGGAAGCTCAGGGTACTCTCAACCAGCCGACTCTTTGCAGTTACTCTAACAAGAAAAAACCCTGAACCTTTGAAATCATTGTTCAAAAAGAGAAGGTTTCTAATGAGAAAAATGCATCTTATCAAAATATTATCAAAGATCCTCAAAACATGAAGGCAGAAGAATGACAGTTTTACAGGTATAACTTATAGGGAACCTTAAAATAGGTAAAGAGAAGAAGTTGCAACAAGGGTAAATCCTAAAGACGTCTTCCGAACGAAACTTTTGGGCTTTGTGCCTGAAATCATACAACTGGTTTATGATTTGCAATTCAATCTTGAGAAGCAAGCAGACTAATCACTTGACAAAACCCATTCCAAATCCACTAACCCTGCTGCGCCACGCGGAAACAATAACTCATTGTGTTTTGACTCTTATTATTCTAGTAGTAAACATGAAAAGGGGCCAATGGAAAACATTTCCTGTGAATACAACAATTCAGAGCCGTTCTCCTTCTCAGCTGTAATTCACAGCAATCGGCAAAGGCTTCTGGCTTACCTGCTAATACAATCCTTTGACTACATTGCTAACACTAAAATCCAAGTATTAGCCGCTGGACGCATTTGAAAGAGATGCACATAAAATAATAAGTATAAAATTACCAGTTTATTTATGAGGAGGTCTCAATATGATACAATTATTCTAACCTACCTCAGTTTATTATCCTGAAACACGGTGACTGAGAAATGGCTACCAAAGGGCTAGATTTAAATGATATTGATATTTCTCCAAGGACTTGGCTTTTCAGGGATGCACTATAAAAAAACAAAAAACAACTAGTAGTACCTGCGAAAATGTTAGTTAAATGAGACTGAACAACTTCTTATCTGAAAACAGTATCCAGTGCCTCCAAAGTCAAGATAATAAGGCAAGGGAAAAAGGAAAAAAAAAGAATATAAACTAGTAGATGGCAAGTTGACAAAGATAACTATTTCACTTTTGGATGCTCTTCCAGAAGACAAAATGAACCAGTCAACTCTTTTGAAGTTGTATCCATGACACTATCCTTGATGACTTTGGATACGAGAAACGAGAATGTGAATTGACAATGAAGGATATTAACTGCATGCCTGGGGGCTTTTGTGGTTGTTCGGGTTTTTTTCTTTTTTTGTCTTTTTGCTTGTTTTAAAAACCCTTTTTGATCATCTAGTCAACTTTGAATCGTGCATTCAGTTTAACTGCAGCAGAGTCACAGCAGGTACAGCCCAGGTTTCAACACACGAACGCTGGGAGACCCCAGTCCTGTGCGCGGCACCACAGACTCTCTCCCTGTTATGGTTTGAGAAGACCCATAACAATTTATTGTCATTTAGACAATTATTCTATCACCCAATGACCCCTCCCCACCCAGGACGGGGAATCAGGGAAAGCAAGGAAACAAGAGGGTTGAAATATAAATGGATTTAACAGGATAAGACTGAATAATTAACAATGATACTAAAGAACCAGTATTAATCCTGATATTAATATAAGATATATGAGAATTATACTCAGCCAATTGTATCAGTAGGAAGCCGTGCACTCCCAGCAGGGGACAGTAAATGTGGGACACTGTGAGCGCAACGGCTTCGGCAGGAAGGGAAGGGCTCAGGGGTCTGGCACTGGGGCAAGGAGTTCTCTGGACTGCCTCCATCAAGGCAGAGAGAAACTACACAGCAAACTTTCTAATTTATATCGAATGTGACGTTCATGGTATGAAATAACCCTGTTGGCCAGCTTGGGTCAAATGCCCAGGCCTCGCTCCTCCTCATCCCTGCACCTGGCCAGGCTTGAAAACACTGAGACCTTGAATCCCACATAGCCTAGCTGGCTATGAAGTAAATATTTTCACAAATTCAGACACTAGTGTCTTCTAAAAGTGCAGTTTTCCCCAGCATTAGAAGAGAAATTAGGCCTGTGTTGCTCAACCCAGGACACTCCCTAAACCCGGCAATCAGCAGAGCACACAAGGTGGTTTTACAGACCCAGGCTTGCGAGGTCAAGCCTATAAGCTCAGTCATACCCCAACTCATTTTTGCTTGGCTCCATAAGCACTTCCAATGCATTATTCTAAACCTATCATGAGGTTCTGGGAAGGTCTGTTCGCTCTGAGGCAGCACTGATGAGCCTGATTAAGTTTCATCCTGCATCAGATGCCTCTCCCTAGTGCTTCTGAGAACCTCTTCTCTTCCTCAAAGCATCCCAGTTATTCAGAACAACACAGAACAACACAGGAATGTTCAGTATGTTGAGCTGCTCATTTCTCTTTAGAGGCAGAATGGACAATCACGATCAAAATCCAATGAGCACTTGGGAACAGCACATGAAAACAACTCTCTAATTCACTCGCTAACAGGGAATTAAAACTGCACACGTATCTTTCCAGAGAGTTTAGCAATGTACCTGTCACCTCAAGAACATCATCAAAAGTGACTCACTCACGGTTGGGAAAGACACATTAAACATGCCATTAAAGCTGTGAATTAAAGGCTGAGAACGCTAAATCAGGGATGCATCTTAAATACAAAAGATGCGGGATGGAAAGCAACTGCTGCACAAACACTTCCTATTAGAGATGAATGAACTATTTCATTCAATTCTCATGAAAAACATGAATAAATATTTTTTCTTAGATAAACACAGAATGCTTATCTCATTATTAACTCTAGTAGAACTTTAAAACTGATAAGTATGCTGACATCTCAATCGGAACAGCTTATTCCATCTATTTCCCGAACATATTTTGCATAAGAAAGAAGCAGAGACGCTACACAAACTGCTTTTTCATTTCAACTGGTAGCTAAAATACCTTGGAATTCAGTTAAGATTTACCCAAGGAGCCAAATACTCAACTATAATCAGTAATTTTCTAACTACAAAGCGACACTAATGGGTCAGTCTATGTTTCGCAGCAGGAACGGTGCCTAAGACGAGGTACTGCCCTTCATGCCCGGCTCAGAGCAAACCACGGCTGTCCTTCCCACGATCTGAATTTCTGCAACTTCCACCGAATACAAAGCTGACATTTATGACGTGTAAATGTCTTTCCGACTTTATTTGTCATGTCAAAATAATTTTACAAGGGCTAATAATGGAGGAATAGCGTTACTGCCTCATTTTATATATTTTAGAGTCATTTTGCACTGCACAACCAAGTTAAGAAAACACACTTTGCAAATTTAATAGGCCATCGTCACCCTCCGGATTATAACCTTACTTCCAGGGAATTAAAAACAATTTTTTGTGGCTGAAATAGAAATATTAATTAAAATAAAGGGCATTTTAGCAATTCTGGATACTTTTTTATTCTATTCTATAAATATACTTCGATACTTATTTTCATCACTTTTACGCAAAGATTTTAGCACCTTTATTTCTTTTTCTGAAGCAAAATCTTCCCATGGGACTGACCCAAAGCTGGATGATTGTGAAGGGCTACTAATGAGGACTTCAGACTTTCACAAGAAGGCTTCCGAGAAGACAATTCCATTTTCACCCAGACTGCCGGAGACTTTTAATTACAGGTTTTAATGACACTTCAAGCCAACAGCAAAACACAGTGCTGAGCCCCAAGCTTGCAATGGCAGTAAAACCAATGGAATAAAAGATAAAAGTTAGAGGGTTATGCTTTTAAGGAGTTACAGACCCCCAAAATGGGATGGAAACAGGAAAAAAACTGAAAGAGTAATAGAATTAAATACCTTTTATTAAGATATTTGAATTGCATAGAAGTGAAAATGGCAGAACGCAGTAAGAGGATCTTTCAAAAAGAAGGGCGAAGCAAAGTCCTCGTTAAGACTGATATATGAGAAGGAGGAAAATACCAAATACAAGAGTCAGGCTGAGAATTAGAAATGCAGGGGTTTCCACGAAATAGGCAAAATTTAAGCAATTGGCAGTAGCTTATCAGCAGCTTATCAGCTAAATAAATCAGATTACAGCAATCAATTTACTGGCTAAATTAATTAAAACATGGAATCAATTACGTTGCATGTGAAAAGTCAGATGATGTCACCGGAGCAGAGAGTAAACATGATCTGAGGCACCGAGGACGGTTACAAGAGGTCTGACCCTGGAAAAAGTGGCTGGTGGTGCGTGGCTGAGCCGGGACCCAGCACATGCCTGCGGTGTCGCTTCCACAGCTGCTCGGTATCTGCGCCTAATTACAGCTTTTAACTTTTATCACATTTTGAAACTAGTCCCATATGCTGGCTACCCTCGGCACGAAATAAATCTGCACGATCGCTCTACTTATCCAACATTATTTAATTTTTAATTTCTGTTCTTGTGTTTCTAACGTCTTCTGAGTATGGAAAATGATTCCTACAAGATTTGGCAGTCCTTGTCCTTCCCCACATTTCCCTGAATCTTCAGCAACTAACGAGTTCACTTCTGGTTCAGTCACAAGAAAAAAAAAAAAAAAAAAAGAAAAAAGGAATTATTCTGCTAGAGAATCAAACGTCACAACATTCAAATGGTGAAGGAGTATCTTGAGCACACAACCATCTAAAATCCACCTCTTCAACGCGACGAGAAGTAAAGTATGCCAGGATATCTTTATTTCTCAAGCAGTGGCCTCAAAAAAAATATGTAATTTCAAAATACATCTGTTGGTTACACAATCTCTATGACAGTCATTTTGGATTAAAACATATTTTGGGGAATTTTGCAGTCCAAGACAAACGTTTCATGAGCTACCCTGAAAGTCAGGCGACGGCGCTTCTTGAGGGGTGTTGGTTTACTCTGCTACTTGTACATCAGAAGCAGATATATTTAGAGAATCAATAAATATGAACTTTTAAATCACAAACACTTAGCAGAGTTTGAGATTTGCTAGAGCAAGGCAAAAGGGAGTTCGTATTATGACCACACTTCAAATCACGTTTTAAAGACATTTCGGTCTTTGCCATTGATTGTTTCGGGAGACTCCGCTGCGGAGCTGATGGTTCGGTGTAATTTCTAAGCCACAAGCCAATTATTCAGCGCCAGTTGTTTAGGACCCACAAATTAAGTTAATAACACTACCTTTTTATTACAGAAGCACTGGAATATTTGAGCATATTGGTGCACACGAGGCCAAAAGCCCATACCAGTCATTTCAGTTTAATCCAAACATACTAAAAAGTGAGGGGAAAATTTGCCTGGCTACACCTTTTTGGCAGTATCTTCATTGTTTAAATATCTGGTATGCTCAAGGATCACACTGGATTTGGAAATATGCATTCTGATGATTCTAAGTGTTTATAAACTTAATTAGAAACAGATACAAACTTGTAAGATGTGCCTCCTCTAGAGGAGCTGCTAGAAATAATTGATCTCTCTCTCTCTCTCTCTTGGTTACAGAATCCAAATTTATTACATATAGCTCTGATAAGATAGTGGAAAGTTAGTTCTTTAGAAGAACTGAGTTCATGATCTATCAGAATTTATTTAAACTGTTTCCTAACTCTCCAAAGTACACAACACTGTATCTTTAAAAAATTATGAACAGCGGTTGTTTCGGAGCAGAGCAGCAATTTCTCCCTAACCAGATGATTGCACAGTTCTAAACAATTTGTTTAATGTTTTCCATCTGTGACAGTTTTGTGACTACATTTGCATCGTCTCAAGAACTTCAGGGCATTTATCCTTATAAACACTAATCTGCATCACACTGCCCTTATAAACATTAGTGTACGCTGTCTGTTGCTTTAATCCATCTGACTAGATTCAAAGATGCGCCACTACACGTATACATCTCTTTGCCAGGGACCTAAACTATCTTAAAATTAAACAGCGTCTGTACTTGATGGGGGGAAAAAAGAAGAAAAAATAAGTAAATCAACAAAAGTACTTACATTCACATACACAAGAAATGTAAAACATGTCTGAAATACGCCCTTTTCATTAGCAAAGAATAGTAGCTAAACTGTACCTAAAATTAAATGCTTTGAAAAACACAGCACTAGAAATCCAGGTTACTGAAAGAGTTGTGACAGATTATTTTTCTAGTAAAAGCACTACGCACACGAATATCTTTTTAAAAATAAATGCAGTTTTGTATAACTGCCCAAGCCTGCAGACTTCTGGATAAGAATGCTAAGTTTTATTTACTAGAACTAATAACCCTCAGTTTCTTGCAAGAAGCGTTAAGATGCATAATGAAGCCGCTAATAAGAGGATTCGGAAGTTATTAAATACTGGGAATGCTGAGTGCCTTCTACTACTCTAGATTACAATGTGCAGCAGAATAACAATGCTGCAAAGGTGTGAAAATTTTCATTTTGTATGCGGCAAAGAAAATGGAGTTAGTTCTGTAGGTGTGAGAAAGATGTATTCCTGAAAGGGAAAAAAAAAAAAAAAAGTTTTTTCAGCTTGTATTCCTAGAAGTTTCAAAATTCTGGTAAAAACTTGCAATAAATGTTACAAGACTACTACAGGAAAAGACTGGAAATCTTTGTAATTTTCTTTAGTTCAGCAACTCATAAACTAGTGATCTGGCATCAACTCTGTTCCTAAGGTAATGCATCAAACTGGGGTTACACAGAGTGATTCTTGTCAGTTTGAAGTGAGACCTCTCACTTCAAATTCCGACCTCCACATCGATTTGTGTAGCGTCCCAGGCCTCTGGCATTGATTGTCGGACTAATGCTCCTGGAAAGGAGAGTGCAGGCACTGATGTCAGTGTTGGTTTGCGTTCTTTTTCTGATGGTTAAGACCTGTATGTGAACATGAGGCAATTTATAAGACTTTTTGGATTTCAACATCTGTCTTTTGTGAAGACGTAACCTCACCAGATCCCCGGTGGCTGCAGGCAGACCACTGAAAAGCACAGAAAAGACAAATTATCTTCTCTTGATTCCAGTGCCTGTGGTCACTTTGTCTGAGACCAGATGGAAACAGTCTAAAGCCTAAATTCTTCTAAGGACCCCCACTTCTTCCACTGGAAGAAGCAAGATCTTTATTGCTGCGTGGAGATGGCAGAGGCAAAGGCTGGTCTGCATCAAGAGCAGTGTGAGGGAGGTGGCTGGTGAACCGTTAGGCACTGGCAAATTTCTGCTGGCATACGGCTTTGGCTTCGTAAGCTCCTCAGGTTTTCACATCTAGTTTCTTTCTACATAGTGTATCTAAAAAAACGGCCTCTCTTATTTATCTCTACAAATATCTATCTAGATTTTCAAGTTTTAATCCTACCATTACTTGTTTCAACAGCTTTCTTCTGTTCTTGTCAAGTCCTTCTTCTCATCATTCTACCTCCGTGAACTGCCGCAAAACTTACATGCGTGTCCCTAACAGCTACCCATCCCCTGATCCCATCAGGCAGACCTCACTTCTAAAGCTTTCCACAGCCTGTTTCAACCTCGCCTTCATTCCTAGCACCAACAGGGAGTAACGCAAGTTCTACCTCAGACTGACTATGGGATCTGATGTCCCAGAACACTATGCCTGGTTTTGAAGGAAACTCCTTTGGGTCTGCCCATATTCTTCATTTCTCCGACACATCTCATGCTGCAAAAGATTCCTCCATAAATTATAAAAGATAATTAATGTACTTCCTTAGATCCCCCTTCGAAAGTCTCCTTCACTGTGACGTTTAGAAAAAAATTCATAGTTTAGTCCATTACTATTTAGTCTATTAATAGATTATAATTTAGTCAATTAATGTAATTCACCAGACAAACTAGAGGTGCTTCTCTGTTTCTTTATACCATCCTTTTGCATCCATCGTGGTTTGTGTTAAACTGTACACTCTGGAGCAAAGAGTGTCTTGTCTCCAAGACACAAAGCCAAGACAGAGGGGTCTATGTACACCTTTGTCATGTGTTCCTTTCACCACTGGAGAAAGTACTTTCATCGGAATGAATGTATTCCATTTGATGCCATTTTGATTTCACTCTATTATTAGATATACAGGAAGTTGAACAGATGCGTATCAGCTTAGCCAATTTATCAACTTCGGCAAGCAAATCAGTCAAGAAAAAAATAAAAGCTTTAAAATCCTTTTTTATCTGCTCTAGTCAAAGCTTCTGCTCAAAGCAGCAGACACAGGAAGGTGGGAGGCAGCTTCCACCACTGAGACTGCCACGGGCCGTGCCTAGCCATTGGGATCAAGGACAGCTTTGTCACTTGGGTAACAGCACCCTGCTCGCCCTGCTTGGGACGCACACACCCCACGTTACGGGACACAGTCGTGAGGCTACAAAACTATGACGGCTTTGAAGTCACCCCTTTAGATGGGGATTGTATCTGCCCTTATCTGAACTTGCTTCTTAAAGGTGTTGACAGTCCAGTGGTGATGGGAAAAAAGATTTAAATTGAGTTTCCCCCTAATTTAATTAGCATCCCAAAAGTAGATTTTCATCAAGATTTTACTTCACGAAGACATTTTTCACAGGCTGCTCTCAGGAGCAACAAATTGAAATTCTCAACAGATGTTAGGAAAAAAAACAAAAAGACAGACATGTCAGTGGGTTAGTCTTTAAAAAAAATGGAAAGTGGAAGGATAAAAGTATTGCCAGGATACCAAGTAAATTATTTATAATTCTTTTCATGCTGTGTTTGATCCACGGACAAAGCTGTTAGTGAAAGTACCAACGAGGTAAAGCCCTGAAGACCAGTTCTGAGCGGAGGAAGCTGACTCGTGTGACAGACCATGCCCAGGAATATTTCAGCAGACACTATCGTGTGACTGAATTTTGCTCATCAGTTTTGATATCTTGTCCAGAGTCACTGACAGGTACTTATCTGCACAGCAATTTTAATTAACTTCTTTTTTCTTCAACCTAATTCCATCTGTACTTAAACTTTCATTTCACGTAGGGTTCATCGTTACAAAGTAAAGACTAATGGCCAGTTAAACGCAGTTCAGCACAATCCCAATTTTCAGAAAGCATCAGTATCCAAAGCTTCTATCACTGCCCCACCTCACTGATTATTTATTTGTAAGTAAATGACTGGCCACTGTTTAATAATAAACACATCAGAATCCTAATAAACCTCTCTCATTTATAAGATGATGCCAGGTCTTTTGACTTTTTCAAACTGACCAGACAGCAAAAATGAAGAATCTGTTCTAAGGCACAGGTAATTTAGGCAGAACTTGAGAAACGTGACCTTTTATCCATGAACACTGTCTGAGCATTGCTATGCCTTTTTTTTTTTTTTTCCGCCCTAAAGTAACTGACATTTTTCAGTACGTGTTAGGAACTGCGCATAAAGAGCCTACCAGGAGTTTATTTAAATATCAAACTTGAGCGTTTGCTGGCACAAGACCTCGTCGTTGTCTCTGTATAACAGGAGTGTTTTGAGGTTAAGTGAGGTTGAATCTCATTACACTGAAAGAAGCAGGAAAGAGTTGGACCTATTTCAACCATCGGGCGCCCACGATTTGCCATCCAAAAAGAATAAAAAGTTATTATCGTTGCTATGAGTGCTTTTTTAAGTTATTAACTGTTAGGCACTTTTTTAGACTTATCTCTGTGGTATAAAGAGTTAAGAATTTTGTTTAGTTTGTCTGTCCTCTCTTCTTCATTCTCCAACTGTTAACAAAAGACGTCAGAGAAGAAGGGAATGGAAAACAATACACCGTGAAACCATTTGAAAATGTTCAAGCTCGGGACAACCACATAAAGCAAAACAGGCAAAAATCCTCTGCAAATATCAATTAATATTTTCTGATACTATAGAAAAAGTTGATATTTTCTGTGAGCACATCTTTTCTTCTTTTTCTTTTCTTTTTTTTTTTTTTTTCCCAGAAAAGAAAAAAATAAATCTGATTATAGGAAGGAGTTCTGCGATGTAATATGTATGAATACTCAGAAATCATTTTCATATTGCAGAGATTTGGAAGGTCAGAGTGCACAGCACCCTCTCCTGAAGTCATCACTGTTCTATAACGCATTTTCACAAGCTGCAACTGGTAAATTTATTAGGGGGTTTTTTTTCATTTTTTTAAAGGGAGGGAAAAGGAGTTCAAAAATTGCCAAACATGATGAACAAACTAGTGTGAGGTAATGTTTCAGAAATTTTGTGACATTACAGACAATATTAAAGCTGACCATTTCCAATGGCTGTTTCCTTGCCCCAGGCAGCAATGCAAGTCGCACTGTTTCCCCCAGTTGTTTACTGGATCTGGTTATTGCCCTCAGTTTCTACGTCGGAAGTCCCGCTCCTGATAAATCATGCCCTACTTAACTGCCATAATTACAGGCAGTATTAGAGAAAGCTGATTCAGGAGGAATAAAGCACACCACCATTCCTATTGCTCTTTTTTAAATTCACTGTAACTTCATTAAACTCATATTACTGACTATTGTAGAGAGTAAAGAAGTAAGAAGGAAATTGATTTTACTGTTGAGAAATAGCTTCCTTAGAGCTTGCAACTATTTAAACCTCAAATGACTATCAGCTCACAGCAGGCCTACTGCATTTCAACGTGTAGCTATGTTTTAATTTCCTTAAGCCACAGGACAGAAGTCACAGTTCCAGTAGTGTCTGGAGTGAGATATTCTGCGCTGATAATGATGCAAAGTTTTATATCCCGCAGTTTCCAAATGCATGGTATGCCACTGGAATTTCACAGAATTGAGAAGATGATGCCCCTTTGCTTGTAAAGCATTAACACCTTCAAAGGCAGTAGTTTAGTTGTCACTTTTGCGCTTAAATGAATGCACCTCTTTTATTTCTGAATAACAAGAGTATCCTGAACACAGCCGGCCTCCAAAACCATTTCTCTCCTTCCTCCCACCTTTGTAATTTTTTGGCAATTTCCTCTCACCAACCTAACAATGATTCTAGCTGACCAAGACACGATGTGCCACCCGTTTAAATCTCTTACGCATTAAGCTTTTCCCATGGTGACAGACACTCTCTTCAAAGAGCATCCAAGCACACTCCCCAGTCTATTTCCCACCACGTCACACGTCCACCTGCACAATCCCTAAAGAACATTATCTATCTACACAGAACATAATTCTGCTACTATAACTTTTAAATCGGTATCTATATCTAGAAACACATTTCGTCTAATTACTGTAGTATTTTAACTAGATTATGACCCTTTCAGAACATTTGCAATTATGAAGTATTATTATCTTATCGTTCCAGTTGATCAACCAAGTCACAGCACAAACGGGAACATTCACAGGATGAAGGAAAGGAAGAAACTGAAGCAGCTTCTTCGAAAGTTCACAATCCTGCTTAAAGTGGACATCTCTCTTCAAATTCCTTCCATTTACCTACACCCCGCCCTTCCAACAGTTAACAGTTCATCTGCTACTGAATGAAAGTTTTCTTAAACTACAGCCACGGTAAATAAAAAGAGCAGCAGCTGTTGAAGACTACTCGGAGACAGGTAAATCTATATGGTGCTATGCACTCTTGAGCTTAATCCCTGACATTTCTGAATAATGTTATATTTTTGCTCAACTGCTATTCAGTGGAGAAAGAGGAATTTTCAAGTAAGAAGATATTTAACAATTTGCAGTTAATAAAACAGTTAAATCAGTGTTTTGTTTTCCAGCCAAGCATCACACCAAGCATTCTCCAACACAGCTCCCTCGAGGCCTGCAATCTGCCCACAGGGTCAGCAGCTAAAACAAATATATGTATTTTTTCCCATTCGATTGCATTGGTTTACAGTACGATTCTTGGATTATGTTCTGGTCAGTAATATTCCTTACCATTCTATGCTGACAAATCACTAAGTATCTATTTTACAGAATGTAAAAATCTACTTTCCATCTACTTCAAGGTGTTTAAGGTATTTCTGCTGCTTATTGTATTCAAATTCTCTGACAGATTCTTAAACTAAATCTGCCAGTTTCTTAACAAAAGCACTTGAAGCCTTTAAGCTTCTCCATCCCTTTTCACTTTCCTGTATTGATTCTGATTTCCTTTCTTTATGCATTCATCCGAGACTCTAAGGGAGGAATAATTATTTGATCGGTTTTGTTCATGCACAGAATAACAAACACAATTATCTGAATGGCAGCAATACGTGTTTATTTTGAACGGCACACAGTCTGTAAAACAGAATGTACTTAACATTTGTATTGCTTATTTTACGTTAAAAGACAAAACTCTCTATTTGCTAATGCTTGCTGGGGGAGTTATGAATTTTTCACTTTTTATCCTTTGCAGATCAGATTTCAGATTAAGCAGACGATGCCAATACATTATAAAAACAAGACCGACAATTTACAGACCTATCAGCACCTGTAAACGTACCTGCTTTGACGTCCTGGTTGAATCGACAGTATTTCGAGTGCTCAAGCAGGGGCAGACACTGCTCAATAGGCGTCCAAACGTACGTCTCTGGACACAACAAGTCAGAAGGTCTGTACTGACCCTAGAAAGGAGAAAAGAAAAAAACAAAACCAAAGAGAGTAGTCATATCAGTTGCACAAGAACACTCTGGCTACAACTTTCCAGATTTTCCTATGAACAAGGAAAAATTTTAATCTGATCTACACCAAATGAGTCAGAAACAGCTTCGGTGAAATCACAGCCTTAGTCCTTCGGTAATTTCAGCACCATCTCAGGAACACAAACTTAACCTTGGCACTTGAAGAAAATGTAAAATTAACATGACACATTTTTACGGTATCCAAGATGAACTGCAAAAGTTTTGGCTTTGCTTACTGAAACTTTGTATTTAAGTTATCCTCTAGAGCTCTGCTGAGCTGGTGCCGACACTGAAAAACTCAGCACCTCCAAAAGCAGCTCGTCTCAACTGTTGTTCATTCTAGCAAATAATGGAGACCCCAAAAAAATCTAATAGGAAAAACCCCCACTCAACAGTAAGCGGGATGCTATTTTTATTGCATTAGTGATGGAGCATTTTGTTCATTGATATTTAAATAGTAGCATTTTCTTCTTAATTTATGGAGTTTTCTCCTGGAATAGCTTAAGATAACGATTAGTGAATTTCTACCATTCTTTGTTGATTTATTAAAAAGATATTCTTTGCAGACATTCCCAGAGACTAAACAGCCATAATTATTTTCCCTTTAGCTACACAGAAAATCACCACCTCAGCAATAATAACCTCCTTTAATCAGATCTTCATTTGATTTAAAGTAAAATTTTTCATCAGCCTATAAGTTAAGTCAAAAATCTATCTTTGAGCCATTTTTCTTTTAATCCATACCCTCTCAACGTTCAGAGCCATATGGTGGCAATATCAAATTTATTTTTAAACTGAAAATTCATTTCACATATCAGCGTGAGAAACAGACATTCAGTAAACAGAGCTAAAAAGGTTAAGGATTTCAATTGCACAGGTCTTGAGGCGACAGTTCAAAGTGGGCATTGTAAGAGGTCACACTGCGGTTGATGCAACTAAGAGCTCTTCGTATCAATTGCTTTAAATAGGTAATGAAGATGATCATCTTGATACGAAGTTGATATGAAAAAAGGCAAAGTGGTCTTGAATGAAGCTGACCAATATTTAGGAAGGGACATAGATAATTACTGTGACTACAGTCTAGTGATAAAGACATATTTTACTAAGTCGCATCCACAAGCCCCGCTATTCTTCCAGACACACTCTTATGCAGCAGTTTTGGAGAATCAGAACCATTTTTTGAGATTCCCAATTCTTTTTATTCTCTTACTGTTCTACTCTTAACAATATTTACAGTAGAATTAACTTTTTTCCATTATGTATTTCCCACCAACTGTAAATTGTTGAGTAAGAAATACAAAAATTATCTCTGATAAAACAAAAGTCTTTACCGTCCATGTTAAAAAAAACCCAACAACCAAGCTTCACGCTCAACCTTGTCAAATACCTGATCTCTGATCTCCTCTGAAAAAATTCAGGATTGGCTTGTAACTATCGCTGTTGGGTTTTGGGGTTTTTTTGTTTTTTTTTTTTTTTTTTTTTTTTTAATTAAATGCAAATTTCTACATTAAGTTAACCCAATATTCCTCCATTCCATGGAGAAGCTTAAACCTCAAAACCTTAGAAAAATCCTCTAAAACCAGAGAATGGAAGTGACATTACTAAATAAACCACTCTGAAATGTTACTCTGTCTAAACAGAAATATTTGAAAGGTATGTGAAGGTAACGGCTAAAGAACACCTTAAGTCACCATTACTCAGATGAAACAATTTAAGGACTTGGGGGGGGGGGGGGGGATACACCTTTTCAGTCAGATCTATAAAAAAAATTAGCACATATTTACTTATTGATTTAAAGACATTTTCTCAATTGGCCAAGAAAGCAGAAATGGCCAAGTAACCGTCTTGCAGAGCTGTCGCTTAAGCACAGAAAGCACGAGGTGGCAGTTTATCCTTTCCGAGCAGCACGGGTGTACTCCGGGGTACAAGTACAGATTACTCGCCCACTTACAGGTTTCCCAGAAGATACTGCCTCTGCATCCTGGAATACGTGACACCCGTGAGTCCCACATGTGAGAATTACACCACTACACATACACACTATACTACCACACAGCCCTGTTCCGAACTTCCCAGTTCCTTCTACAGTGTCATATTCTGACATGACATGGGATGTATAAAATTAACCGCATTGCAATATTACTACTTTTGTTATAACAAAAAAGAGCTTCTTTACTTCCGAGCAGAACAGTAATGGGAAAATTTGATTATCCAACCCATCACTGTAGATTCAGTATTTATTCCGGGCATCAAAATACCCTACTTAGGAGGGAAAAAGGAAGAAATAGTTCTGAGGTGACTTCCTTTAGATGTTTTCTTCCCCCAAAATTTAGAATCTTGTTAATAAACTTCCCAGACGACGTGTAAGCTGAGGTGATGACACATCTCTGACCAATGACACACAATGTAATTAGAGGTAAAAATTAAACAAGCCATTGATGCTCTTCAATATCCTCCCTTTTTGAAAGTATCGACAAACATACTAGAAGTAAGGTATTTCTGCGCTAAGGGCATTTTATTTGCTCTACTGGTTAAACCCACATCCCATGACTCATTCCATGGAGGAAGTGGGAACATGGAGACATACTGAGGCGAGTTTCCCAATGAACAGCGTTGGCACTGCCTCTATATTGACAGAATTAAAAAGGAAACCCACAGAATCTGTTAAATCAAATGCAATAATTTCTAAGGGCTTTTGTCCCCTTGTTTTCTCCCCTAAGCACTTAGTCTCAATTTACTTACTTTCTTAAAAATGTTAAAAATTCAACATGAAAACAAAGAGTGAATCCACCTCGCTCACACACACACCCCACCCCCTTATTCCTGGGGTGTTAAAAATCTGAACCTGAGAATCCCTCATGCACAGGAGCATCTGCACTTCAAGAAAAATGTTCGTATTTCATTATTCACTCTAAAATTATTACATCATCTAAAAAAAAAAAAAAATCGCCTCAAAGTTTACAATTTGTATTCCTTCTTACTCTTAATATTGCTGATTTACAGTATACACCCAACATAAATCCAAAGCAGAAAGGGGATCTCCTGAAGGGAACTGCTGCAGAGCTATTTATCACAGTAGAACAACTTCATCAGGTTTGCAAAACTATTTTTGAAAAATCATTCCTCTTTGGCTTCAGATTAAATTAGCATACATTTCAGAAGTAATTCAGTCTACAGTAAAAACCCACAACTGAAAACATTTTGCCTTCTTTTATCTCGTAATATAAAAGCTCTTGCATAGTGGCACTGTTTATGCTGTCCAGACCATCTTGGGAATACTTAACTACAAGATTTTCAACAAGAAGTATCATCTTACAGACCATCCCTAAGCACTCGTCTTATGCCTCAGCTTCTTAAATCCAATACCACCTGCTGATGAAATGCACTGTCAATATACAACAACTGCACAATTTGCTGTTCGCGCATCTACAGTTTGTCGAGAAATATCCAACAAGGCGTAAAGTGTGCTATTTTGAAATGCTTTTGGAAATAAAAAAAATACGTCTACCTAAAATGTCATTATTTTTGATGCTGCTTAAAATTTTCACAGACATCCAGAAACAGCCTTCTTGAAGGCAGAACATTAACGCATTTTGAGCTGTTATAAGATGAGAACGGCCACCGCAGGTGATACCAGATGGCCATGGTATAGTCAAATACCCCGCCTCTGATGGCTGTCAACAGAAAATACTCAGTGAAGACTAAAAGAACAGTGTAAAAGAACATAGTGTTACCCTGACCATACTCTCTTGACCTCCAATACTTTGCAATACAGATCCTTCCACAACCAGGTAACGTCAGTAATAATGCATTTTGCCATTCACTAATCCTGAACTGCTTTAATTTACTTCAACCTCTAAAGGGCAACTGTAGTTGCCCTTGATGGCCATTCCTAACTCTATTACCAAAATGCAGTGAACAACTGTTGTCTTATCATCGTATTTTACAGATAAACGTGGTATCTCCATCAGTCTGAAGGGATCTAAATTCTGTACTTGTTCCTCTTACGTAGGCTACTCCATACCGTTCACCATCCTAGTCAATCTGTCCTCTTTCCAATTTTGCTTTCTCTCTTTTGAAACAGGGGGAAAGAACCACAGGGAGGGAAACATCCAAACTGTTCAAGCAGCAAGAGAGCACAAGGTATAATAAAGAGAAAGAAAACCAAAAGAAAAATTGCATCTTTATAAGTACGTAACTAATTTATCAAATGTTGATTAAAAAGCAATACTGAAAATAAGTATAGCTAAGAAAATCCTGAGTATGTGGTTTCTCCTACTAAGTCAACATATTGTAATATATATGTGACTCTTCAATAAAAAACACCACCAAGTCTTCTTAATTTCCACTAACGTTTGGGGCATTTTTCCTCCTATGTAATATAAAAGAAAGAGCCTATAAGGTGCTTTCGCTTATACTATTAGACATGCTGCATTTTAATTGGAAACTTCTGGAAATAGATTTTACAGGGAGGCAGCCAAGCCTAAATTATTACTTCACACCATGATATTTTCTGTTTTACAGTTTCCAAATCAGAATCGACCAGAACTTCTCTGAACTTTTGTTCGACAGGAAGGGCAAAGGTTTTAATGAGACTTTAGTCTGGAGATTACTTTTTAAATATTTTGTAAAATCTGAGGGATTTGGTAAGCACTTGAGATGAAAAACACCAGCAGAGTTTGTTTTTGTAGTCTAAGTAAAATTTAAAATGTAAAACTACCAAGAAAGAGAATAGCCTCGAAACCGAAGAAGGTCAAGCACCAGTAGCACTGAAAAAACAAAACAGGAAGGTTAAACACACATTTAATTCTTTTATCAGGTACGGTTTACATCTGTATTCTATTTTTTCACAATAAACCCATTGATCTTTTATTAAAAGTGAATTAAGACTGCCTTCATCTCCATTTCCAGCCAGCTGCTTAAAAAGAAGCTCTCACACTAGGTAAACAAAGTCACCCCAAATTATCAACAGCAACCCATTAGAGCAAGGCAGCGCCGCCCAAGAAAGAGCGTGCCAGACCACGGGTTTATTAAATTCAGCCTTTTCATTGAAAGACAACCCCGCTGGAATCCCATCAGCAAAGTACTACAGCAGACCCTTGCTCCCTGATTTCATTACATAAACAGAAATCGACTTCATCGATCCCCTGGAGAGTCCTTTGCCCGTAACTCTAACTGCCGTGTTTTCACAGACGGAGGTCGGACCGTGCCATGCTGCGCCAGCACCGGCGGGGATACAGGACATCTGAATCCCTTTGTGCCTCCAACCATCCACCACCACTCACATGGGATCCATCTGTGGAAGGCCTGGAAGACCTACGGAAAAAAACCAAAACAAACCAAAAAAAACCCAAACCCAAAACAACCTACAGAAATTCACTCCCACCTCACAGTCACCAGGTTTTTTTCCATCTTTTTAAATAAACAAACAAAAACCCCCTAAGATTAATAGATATGGAATAAATCAAGCAGCTTTGTTCATCAATGAGAGATGGTTGGAGACTTCAGATTTATCTTCAAAAGTATTCAGCATACAAATATATCCCAAAAAGGAGCTAAATCAGCCAATGTATAGTTTGTCGTAACTCAATGAATAAGTAACAAGTTGGATTTAAGCGTGGAGTCCACAGTCACACGTGCAAACAGACTGCCTGATATTCCAGTGCCAACACCAGCACTGGAGTTTGATACTTCAGTATCAAACAAGCTGATTTTATCCAAATTGCAAACTCTGAATTAATTTTGCAATCAACATTTTTAGGACCCAAGAGTTGCGTTCTTGGAATCTCAGCCACCTTTCTGTTATTAAAGAATAATGGCATTGTAATCCTTAAAAGATGTTGTGAATAATAACCAAAATTCACCTTCTAGCTCATAAAACTCAAACTACTTTTGAGAAGTACATAAAGTGCAAGGGAAATATTCCTTTCTCTTCAAAAAGTTGTGCTGATTCTCATTCTTTTAGTTACATTCTCAGAGGCCCAAAACATGTGTAACAGGAATTTTACAGGCCAGCCAGGGAGCTGTAACGTGCTTCCAAATGGATCTCAAATATAGAAATGCAGAGCAAACGCTCACCTTCTCCGATATTGTTTAATTCCCTATAAGTGAAATGCAAATATTTCAAGTTGTATTTCAAATAGAAGTATACCAACATTTATTTAGGTCAATTAATCTGTTACGACGTGACATTTTTGCTATTTTGTTTTTAAATGTGCCCCAACAATATTTAAACTGACTGACCAAAGCGATGGTATAAGCTGCCAACTTTCACCTCTTTTCTGTTTATTTCCAAATTCAGTGTAAAGTATTAACAGAAATAACTAATGATAAACTCTTTCCAAGGAGAAAATAGTTATGGCACTTGTTATGGCCTGCACAGAAGCACTTACAAAGAAATACTTCCCTCCCTCCATTGAAATACTTTCAGAAATTATTACCATTTGTTTTCCCAACACATGCTATTCCTAGGAATCTTCTGAATTGTTTGGATTCTGCAATCTCCATAACTCAGTGTACACTCTAAATAGCTGCTTTCACCTTGCCCACTTTCATAAAAATCATCTGAAATATTTCACACGTTCTAGTTCGTGTTTGATACCGGAAAACATCCAACAGGTGTCTGAAAAGGCACATGGACTGCTGGAGAAAAAATTGCTTTCCATTGAGGAAAAAGGGGAAAATTTGTGACAGGTTTTTCCCCCCCCCTTTCCCCTTTAGTCTGTAACTCTGTCCAGCTCTTCTTCCTCATTTATGTGCCAATATTATCTTTCCCTCCACTCGCCGAGTATAACGAGCTAAAGGAGGCCGTGGATGTTTAAGTGAGAAGACCCAAGCTCTGAACTGCTGCACATTAATACACAAACGCGCCATCAGCAAGATCCGAGAAGCCAACAAAGTGCTGCTTTAGATAACGTATATCCACGACCATACTCAAACAGATCCCATCATCCTCTCTAACACCACTGTATTCACCAATGAGATAATTCTGCTTTTAAGTTTAAAAGTAATTAGTATGCTCAAGAGACTTTTGCTTCTCTGTCGTGGAGAGCTGCTGCAGAAGCGATGTGGGCACGGCGATTTATCACCTCGGTTTTATCAGCTGGGGTTTCAACAGTCCAGAGGTAAAGATAATGCCCAGCTCTGGGCATACTCTGTCAGCCACTTCCAAGCATTACTCTCTCCTCCAAGACTTCTTGCCAAGAGATTGTTCTTTTCCATTTATAAAGACCAGTAAGTGAGAGTTTTCCATTGCTTTTTTAAGCAACTGAAGTCGCTCTATCTAAAGTCACCCTATTAAAGCCACTATATCTGAAATAAAGCCAGTGATTAGGCTTGCATAAAAAAAGAGGGGGGGAAAAATCGTGTGTTCAGGAATTACATCATAAAAGCGACACTTTTAACATTCTCCTTGATGACTAGACAGGCAAACACACATTTCAATGAGTACTTGTGAAAAGATAATTTGAAGATAACTTTTGCAGGGAGGGCGGATGCCAGTCTTTTATGTTTATATTCTTTGCATTTTGAGATTTACTCAAGCCAATGGGTGTTTACACCCGTACAGTAACATTTCTGAACTTGGACACAAGCCATTAAACATCTGTACTTATTCCCACCCCATACATGTTCTCACTCTTATTTTCTGGCCCAGACAGGCATAGGATAGATGCCTACCGACACACACAAAATCAAGTTCTACATCACTGTTCTTAGATTTCAGTAAGCTTAATCTAAACAGCGAACGCTACTAGGCTGAATTTGCCATGTACATGGTGTTTCACACTGTAGAGGCAACAGCCCAAAACATTACAAAATGGTCCCTTCCAGACCAATAAAGAGCATAATTTACCCTACAGCAGCTACTGGACGCTGGGTTCAGACTTCTGCTGACAGAAACAGCAAGTTTATGCATTCTGAACTGCCCTAACCTGGCTGTTTATCCAAAGCTGAAATAATAATATCCAAATGACAGACAAGTCTGAAGACAACTTGTGAAACTGAGAAACAAAGAGAAATATTACAAGTGTGTAGCCACTCAAAAAAGCTTATGTAAAATTAGGTTTTTAAGCATGTTTTATAAGTAGTTTTACATCATCAAATTATTGATGCATCTATTTTCCCTTTTTGTATTTCCCAAGGTTCCTTTTTTTTTATTATCATTTCTTTTTTGCTTATATCTGCTAATCTGTGCTGAACACAATGGCACGTTATTAAAATAGACTGTTGAAACCAAGTTCAGCTTTCAATGTTGCTACGTAAACTTTCTGTTTGGCATACAAAAATAAGAGATGCCAATATGGGACAGTACTTGCAGGAAAACAATATTGTACATTCCTGGCTGGAATTCCAGAGACAGCCACCAAGAACATTAAAACATTGCATGGCTTCAAATATTGCCATTTTATCTCTCTCATTTACTAATATTTAGTATCAGTGATACTAAACTGGTGGAATAGTGGCATCAACACAAGACTGAAATTCTAAAGCATGTTTCTAATTCGGGGTGTATTTGTACACCTTTACAGACTGAGATTCCATATGAAATGAAAACAGCCATAGGTTCAAAAATTTTAAAGGAAAAAACCCAGGATTTTGTGATTTTAAATAAAATATAGAAAGCCAGTTAAAATTTACTGGAAATTGCCATTAAACATCCAGTTGGGAACAAGCTAATTAAAGATGGTACCACACGGATGTACTTCTGAAGCTGGTATCTGTCTTGCCCATAGAGAAGCTACTCAAGAATCCTAAAAAAAGTAGCACAGTTTGAGAAAGTCTGAGTGGAAAACAATAAGAAAGACAAGGTTAGCTCGTACTTTTGATGAATATTAGTTTCTCTGAATTTTAGCCAACTTTTTCGATAACTTAAAAAAATATCAAGTATATTACAGGAAAAAAAATGTAACGCACATTGTCTTTTTACTTCAAAAAACAAAGGTCTTGGGGAATAAAAATCATATGATAAGTGAAATGGAACTTGTTTACTTTAAATCTGCTGCAGAAATTCTTAAGGAAACCCTAGCATTAAACTTGGAAAGAGAGATTTATAAAAGCCACGACAAAAAGATAAAACCCAAGTAGGGGCCTCAAGAGGAATGCTTCATTAGAGACACACCAACTATGTTGACTTAGGTCTATCTCAAAAGGAGTTTATTTTGGCAGCTGTGAGAAGCAAAAGAAAAAAGAAAAAAAGGAGAAAAAAAAAAAAAAAGAAGTGTTTCAATCATGTGGATCCCATATCTTTCTCTTGAGGAGTTGCCATAAACTGACAGTATTTTTTGAGTTCGTTAAATTAAATGTATGAAATTAAGTATTAAAGTTTATTTTCTTATATTTAACATAAAGTGAAATAATCACAAGAAAAATATGCACAACCTAATATATCATACTCAGGCTTTGTACTTACATACACAAAATTGTCACACTGATATCAAATAGCTTTAAACATTCATTAATACCTCACTAGCTGGACCCATATCTAAAAGAACCGCATTCATCTAAGCAGCTTATAGACATACTCCAGAGGAAAGCTAAATTAATGCCCTGTAAGAGAGGCTTCTACTATCTAGTTATCAAAGTAAAAACACTACAGACCATGTTTATTTAATAGGAGAAAAAAAAAAAATCCAGACACAAAATTAAATTGATAGAATTTAAATGGAAGTGATCATGTTTTAAAATATTTTTCTGTACAATTGCACAGGGAACCAGAACATTAACGTTCACCAGAACTAAACCACCAGCACAAGAGGAATAGGTGTGAGGGCAGCGTGCATATTTTTATTTTTTAAAAACATTGACCGCAATTATAATGTAGCAAAAAGTAAACCAATGCAAATTAGCTTTTGAATCCTTTGTGATGATTAAAAAGAAAATAGGGGCTAAACCTGCTACCCTCACTCATATAGAATCATCACAGAATCACAGAATGGATTGGGTTGGAAGGGACCTTGAAGACCCTCCAGTGCCACCCCCCTGCCCTGAGCAGGGACACCTCCCACCAGACCAGGTTGCTCAAAGCCCCGTCCAACCTGGCCTTGAACCCCTCCAGGGATGGGGCAGCCACAGCTTCTCTGGGCAACCTGGGCCAGGGGCTCACCACCCCCACAGCAAAGAATTTCTTCCTGATATCTAATCTATAACTCCCCTCTTTCAACTCAGATCTGTTTTTCCCCCATCTTTTAAAGCAATAAAGACCCTGAATAATTCTAAAAGACAACACAAGAGAACAGCAGGTACATTCTACAGCAAGATACAGTATTTACTTTTCAGGTATAGAGTCTCCAATTTGTTCTTTTTATACATAACACATCCTGTCCATGAATTTCTCCATATTTGTAACCCTTTTGACAATTCTTTGCCTTATGTCTATCTCCAAATCAAGCTCCCCATTACAGTTGCTGCATACTGTGGTTATCTCCAAGACCTTGTACCACTTTCCCCAGCAACCTTCAGTGTCCAAGCTTTCCCCATCTTTCCCAGCATTTCTTCAACGACTCTCCTCAACAAGTTTTCCCTGGAGCCACAAACCACCTCTTCTCCCAGCTCCAAAACTCAACCCTTCATCCCACTGCAGCCCCCCACGAGCCCCCCAAGCCGCTCAGAGCACAGACTAGCACTTGCAACTCAGTGTCCCTTCTTCTGCTCAGTCTTACAGGTCAGATCTATCTCCCCATTACCACCTACAGCCACCACCTCACCACCGGCAACACTACCTCAATATGAGACTTTCACAAAGTCTGCTTCTGTCTCAAACGTGGTTTCCAAAAACTCAGCCAGAAACACAGAGAACTTGCCAAAAAATCTATCCAGACAAGACTCAGAGGGCAAGAAAATAAGACCTACCCAGGAAAGTCTGGTCTGATGGTAGCCTTATACTGAATAAATAATTTCATACTTCACCTTCGTGCTCAGCTATTGACTCAGTCTGTGGAATATTTGAAGACATAATAAATACTAGACTAATTGACAGCTTCTCAAGTTGTGAAACACTGATATTCACCAGTTGAAATATACTACTTAAGAATTCAGATGCAAGATGTTGGCTTTAGATTAAGATATGTTATGTGAGATTTCAGAAGCATTTACAGTATTTATGCAACTAGATCAGGTTGAAAAACAATGTCACTTTACAAATTGTCATTCCAGCTTTTTTCATTTCTATTTGCTTTAAAGCATCGAAGAACAAGAAATAATACTCTGAATCAATAATTCAGAAGAGCACAAGATTTTTAACTTGACGGCTTTCTATTAATGTATGGTACACTTGATATGCTTTTTCGAGTCTAGCAATAAAAAAACCTAGTAAAAGCCACCTTTAGTCACTCAACACTGAAATATACACAACCCAGCATTGAAGAAACAACTTCAACAACAGTGGTAATAAATGCTAATAGGTGTTAACAGCAATCTTAGACAGCAGAAAAGATTAAAGTTGTAGGACAAAGTGGAGAAAAAAGCACAGGGAAGCTTATTAGTAAAAACTTAATTTCTGCGGGATCTTGACTAAATAATATTGCAAAATTCAAGTTAGCACATCCTTAACACAGACAAACGTGTTATTCAGACCAAAAATCTGAAGGAGAAAATAAGGCAATGATAAGTCTCAGTGTTTTTGTATGTCTACAATTCATATTATCAGGATAGGGTAACACGCATCTGCCAGAAAATCTAAACCTACTTGTCTCCCCTACATCTGCAGATTAAAAAATGAATAAATAAATAAAAAGGCTCGCTTTACCACAGTATTCCAAGCACGTGTTAGAACTTAAACCTTAGCAGCAAGTAAAGCAAGAGCTATCTGTACAAAGTATCAACACGTATATGTACAAAAATTCTAGACCACCAAAAGAAGTGCACTTTAAAAGAAGTTTCTTCTGTTGTCCCTAAAACTATTTTCATAGTAAATTTTCATTCATGAAATAAGCCATCTAATTTTAGGTCTGTTTTGTTTGTCAAGTGTTTGTTAAACAAGCTGGCTTTGTTTGCTGGGAGAAGAGAATTTGTAAACAAGGTCTCTCTGTGCTCGGTCTCAGCAGGAGAGCATCCCGCTTCACCTTGGGACCAGCTCACCACGTGGAGCCCACAAACCACACATCTGGACCGAACCCCCTTATTGAACGGCCTCAAAATGAGACAGAATGCAAAAAGGCAGAGATAGCACGCCGTCTTCAAAACTGGGAATGTGTAAAGCAAAGCAGCCGGGCATCCCACCTCCCGATGGCGCACACAAACACCTACTATAAAGAGCCAAAACCCCCAATGCCGCAGAAAGCAGAAGCTGAACTGCCACCATATCCCGTACCAGCTTCCGTTCATCGTCTCCGCCTTAAGACTCGAAACTGAAAACCAGGCTGTGGCTGTATTAGTTAGCGGAAGAAACACTAAACTGGGAGGACCCCAGAGGTTCTGGGCTACAATACATTTGAGTCCCTCTGGGACCGCACTAAATATAAGAAAGTGGGAAAAGGATCCAAATATAGGAACACTAAACAAATGTAGGAATAAGCCATAGAAAATACGGCTAGAGAGATGTATTGAATTTTTGTTAGGCTATTTTGCAGGGAATAATAACTGCCTGAGGATATAATACAGTAAAGATAATTGCATCCTTTCAACATGTTCTTTTTGACATTGACTTGTTTTCAAACTCCTCCTTATGTTAATGAATTCTGTCTCCTTAATCATAAACAAAATATTAAACTTATAATACTGGAATTCTTGTCAATTAAGCCCATTTTTATTATACAAAACTGAAGAAAATGAAATTATACTAGCAAATTCTGTAGCGGTGATTCCGCATGCAGCTTTGGTGCCCATTAGCAATGTAGATGCTCTGCAAAAGTGCCCAACACTACTCTCAGAGTTGGTTAGAAGAGATTCACTATTATGCTTTCATCTGAATTACTACCATTAAAAAGTACACAAATGTCTACTTGCGTGTTTAGGAAAACAAGCTGTTTAACGTTATGTATCCCCGAAGCCTTTGAGCTGAAACATCAACACTTCAGTTTTCTCTTAATGCCAGATGTTTGGAAACTGTTTTCTTTTTTCTTTATAATCACCTTCGCAGAAGAAAACAAGTTTGAAGACAAATGGGCTGGAATCAGTAAGTATACCATATGCTACGTTAAGTCCTGATCATACCTAAACCTGGTAATTCAAGGGTATATTAAATATACATCCAAATATAGGATTAGGGAAGTATTAAAATTAGAACTGCACTTATAAAAATCAAGCACTTTGTTGACATTTGAACAGTTTATAATCCTCGCTTTTCAGAGTTCAAATAATTAAAAATTGCCCAGGCAATCACCTTGCTTTATTTTAAAATCAATAAAGCTCCACGCTGTCTTCACGTGCACGCACATCTTGAAACGTGAAAGCAGTTTCATGCACTTCCGTGCATTTTTAACACACTTCTAAAACAGAGAGCAAAGTATAATGAATACTTAGCATTACATGCCAATAAATACTGACAATCTGGACAATCGTTTAGTCCAGATCTACACATCTAAAGGACACAGACAAAAAAAAAATCTTTCTAAATTTTCTGCCCCCTGTTCAGCCTTGGTGGCATCTGAAGCTGTTTCGGTGCCCAGCAGCTGGCAGTGGGCGCCGGGAGGCTGCCGTGCTGATGAGGCTTGGCAGAAGCGTGGCACATTCCAGCTCCACCACTACCCCCTGCAGAAGGTCTCCAGCTGCCCCTTTAGAGAAGTTTTCTGTTGAGGTTGCACAGTCCAAGCAACCTAACGCAGCCCGGAGTCAGAGATTTGGCCGAAAACCCAGAAAGAGTTCATAAATCTCAGGGAAGGAACAATATCTGCAGTTTTAAGAGACTCTCAGGAGAAGGTTCACACTCATTCTTTTTTGTTGTTGCTCATGCAACCACCACAGAGGCATGAGGATTAAAGAAAGTCCATCTTATACAGAATTTAGTTTGTAGCGTACCAGTGATTTTAGATGCTTTCGTGGCAGTTTGCAACTTTTCCAACTTAATGGACATTGGCTTGAGAAATATTAGCATCTTTTTTCTTGGATCATCACCCTAACTACCCTAACTTCTTCCCACATCACAAGTAAAGGAGGTAAACATACTATCATTAAAAAGTTCATCGGAAGGTGGGGCTGTTAGTACAGGCATTTGAGGACTAACAATTCAGTCATCAATGCGGTCAAGAAGACATTTAATGCACGGAGTTTCTTTACCACCCCCCACTGATAGAGAATAATTTTGTGCTTATAAATCCATTAAACCATCATCAGTAACAAACAGCAAAACAGACACAGTTCTGAGAAAGAAACCCATTTATCTTCTAAAATAAAGTTTCAGTCAGGGCTTACAAATTGAGCTCTATTAGAAGCACACAACTATTTACGAGAAACACATAAAATACCATCTTGCATTGATTTAGGCCGCTCAGGTGCTGTCCTTTGGATCCCTTCTCGATGCCATGCTTAATTTAGCAGGAATTGTGGTGGAGCAGCCCCAAAGCTTCTCCCTGTGGAGACCTTCCCACCTGATGTCCCTGCACAGCATCCTCAGGTTGTCCAAACTGAGAAGTAGAGGCAGAACTTGGGACGGGATCTCTGGCTCTCAGGCAGCACGACAGCCTTTTACTCAGTGTCCTTCACTGCCACTGTATGACATTAATGGAGGATGCAAAGAGCAGCAAGCCCCTCCAAAACATACTGTAGTATCTCCTCACTTTCCTCCCCTTCCCCCTGAACGGAAGATAATTAAAAACAATTAATAGCAAGCCACACAATGCCAACTTGTAAAGACCAAAACAGAAAGAATGTTAAAAAAAAAAAAAAAAAGAAATTTGTAAAATAAATAATGGATCAACCTTACTGACCATATTAGCACTAAGTAGCCCTTCAGAACACTAGCCTTAATATCTTAAATAAATAAATAAAATCAATGGATCAGCAGAACAAAAAGCTCATCTTGTCTTCTGTCCATTCATAAAACAACAATGCATTTGTGTTGGGATGAACAGAGAAATTGGTTCCTGTGTGCTTTTGCTCCACAAACCCATTCTTCTTCAATTAGTTGACAATGGGGTCGTTTTCATACCCCTTTTTTTTTTGTGTCATTCTAGCTCAGTGTTATTTGTGAAAACATTTTTATTCCAAACAAGAAAGGGGAAGGAAGCAAACAGTATAATATTCTACTAAAAAAGACGATCAACTCCCTCGAAACCTTACTAGTAAGAACGTGAAAGTTACCCTACACACCTAATACAGCAAATAACTACTCCTAACAGTTTCAGTCATTCCTTTTAAAACAGTTAAATTATTTAGTTGAAAACAACTGAACAAAATAAAGTTTTCGGTAGTGGTTAACTGTCTCACGTAGTAAGTGGAAACCTCAGGGCAGTACCTCTCAGAGATCCAGTGCCCTCAAGACGGTCTTCATGGAAACAGAGCACCATCCAAGAGCCTGCCAGACTCCACAAACTTCAATTACTGCCTCTAATACCAATTAAAGAGAGTATACATGTGTTTTTAAATTATTTGCATCTGAATAACGTTGGTGGCTACCACAGCATACCACAAAGTAAGCTCCTCCCCTACTAGTGATATGCTGGTGGTGTGAAAACACCGTTAATTACCATCACCTGCAATCCAGTACTAACGCATCTCTGCTCTGGGTTTTGCTTATTCTTAATTTATTATTTTCTTTGAGCATTTACTATAATACTATAAATAATAATTTACTATAATAAGGATGATAAAACTCATCCAAAGATCTCCATAGGCACTGTAAGGAGCAACCATAAAACCCTCTGTTTTGTCACCTCATTTAATGCGATATTCTGTCCCGAAAGCAAGAAAAACGCAACTTTTAACAGAGACGTAGCTAAACCAGAACGAAGCGCCGAGAGACTCAAGAGCATATACACATGTGCTTTCCTAGTCACTTAGTCAACCTTGACACTAAAAAATAACTCAGCCCAAGTCCCAATTTAGCTCATTTTGAAAACTTTGTACTCAACACACGTCCCATTTTTTTCCTCCTTTCCACCCTTTCTCCCTGCCTCCAGAGTCTACTTTCTTCTTTAGTACAACGAAGGCAATAACTCATGTTGTAGAAACAAATGGTAGAAGCTGACGACTGCATTTGAGGGCCTTAGACAGAAGGCTTAATTTCGGACATCATTCTCTAGGACAGAAATGCAGACTTGACAGTAGCCATCAGGTTTATAAAGAAGGGTATTGAAAAAAAAAAAAAAGAAGAAATAAAAAAAAAAGGTTATGTGCATGATAGGTCGGACAAAATGTAATATTCTTGAGGAAGAAAAGTTCAGGTCAGACACAAAGGGAAAAAAAAAAAAATCAATGGGAAGACTAATAGAGCACAAGAATATGAAGGAATACAGCCACCAACGCATGGAGATATCCATTGCACACGGATATCCAACAGGTCTTAGAAGTGAACACAAATATAGTTGATCCGACGTTGGAGTAAGGTGATGGTCTACATAATCCTCCGTGGCCCTTGACAAGGCTACTTTTCTGTGACTGTGCTATTCCCTCCTGGCTCCAAATCATTCCCCTCTCTATAGGAGTCTGGGACTCTCATTCCCAAACACTGATGCTAAACTTTTTGCAAACTAGATCATTAGCAGCATTGTGTTTAATATCAGGATTGAGGATAAATAACAGACCCTCATTAATACACTTTGACTTGGAGACTCAGTACAGTCACCAGCTAAACAAGCTCAGACAAAGAAAATAATCATTCAAAATAATGAATTGTCATCTAGATTAAATGTAACACTTCAGAGAAGTGTACTGTGATAGCTCTGTAAAATTAATGAGGTCTTAGTAAAACCAGACCTCATTGAAGTATCTACCATTAAATCTTTCCTGGAAAATTGGAGAAAAAACATCTCTTGTGTAGATTAACTGACTTGTCAGCCAGCTCCTACTGTAAAGACCACAAGGTGAAATACGGCAGAGCCAGGAAAAGCAGAAGTTCCTGGCTTTCAGACCAAATAAATTCCACTTGGTAACATTGCCTAATTAGAGCTAATATAATCAGCAAAATAGCAAAGATAAGAAAGAACACAAAAAGAGCAATCGGATTTGAAGTTAAATGAGAGATCCAATATTCCAAGTGTTGCCAGATTCAATAAACGTGGTGCACAGATAAAACTTAGCAGTGTTTCAATGACTTAACACTTCAGTGACAGATTTAAGGGCCTGATTTTTCTCCAGGACACAAGAACTTTGGTATTTTGCCCAATGCTATAGCTACGAACAACTTCACACAGAGACTATGTTAGGAAAAGCGAAGAGCATTATCTTCATAAACGTGTTTCAGCCTTTTGCATCACGTCTCTGCATATTCAGATTCACTCCCTCTTGGGACACAACGAGACAGGTAGAGAAACAAAAATTCAGAAGTAAAAAATTTTAACTACTGTTTGACAACCATCCAAAAATTATTAAATCAACAAGAAATGAAGCTGACAAAGCAGCACTACAGCAATTCATTTGCTTGTTAGAAACTTTAAAAAGATGCTCAGTTCTATGCGTTCTTACACTTACTAACAAGGACTAACAGATTTATAGAATTATAATTGGAAAATTCTTAAACATGGGTTGTGACCTCATTCCTCAGATAAAGGAAAAAAATTAGACACATGAATTGTGAAGTATATCTTTCCCCCTCCAAAAAAGCCCCAACCAAAGAAAACCCACAGCTCTTGTCTACGTATTTCGCAGTTTACAGGTCATGCTTTAATTGCTAATGGTTGCTATGGAGCCTCCAAATAAGCCTTCAAATAAGATTTAGTACAAGTCAGCAATAAGCAGCGAATTTAAGACTATACAGAGTCATGAATTAGACATGATAAATTTCTAGCAGTGATTATCATTCAGAAGATGCTTTGTCTCAGGTTTATTAACATGATCTTGAATAAATCTTTTCAGCAGCTCCTTTTGACAGAGACAGGCGAGTTACCTCTAATAACTCATCCACTGCTACAGAACTGGCCCACAATTTAACAAACCATACCTTTTATTCTTGTGCTTTTATGAAAATGAGAGTAGATTCTAGTTTACTTAAGCCACACATTAACAAAATCACATTTATTAAAGAAACGCTATAGGGAAGTTGTCCCAAGTTAATAAAATTCCTGTAACAAGTAAAAGGCATAGAACTTATCCCCGCTGATGTGCATGTGTAGGTAGTTAATACCATCTCTATCACGTTTCTATGTTTATTCTTCAGAACCTCTGAACTGCAAATCCTGAATATGTACCTCCTTATGCACAAACGTATCCCTGTTGTACACAGAACAAAGAATCTTTACTGGTAGATATTAAAATCATTAGTAGCATCAAAATCATCATCGTCAAAATCAGTACACCATCAATATTCAAGTCTCATAAATCACCTCATATTTGGAATTACTTAAGAGACACGGTATATGACTTTGAATATTTCTCTGAAATAACCTAGATGGGAACTGGTTCTTTTGGGGTTTTTCATTTGGTTGGGTTTGGGTGGAGGGACGTGTTTGAACTGCATGAAAATAACATAACCTGATCCGAGCCTCATACAGAAGATAACAAATGGATAGTTTTAAGAGGACCCATTCCTATTTATTCTCCAGTACAGAGAAGTAAAGCACCGGGGAAAAAAAGTTTACTCAATTTGAGGAAGTTTTTTTTTTTGCCATCAAAGACCCACCAAAAAGTTGCAGGTATACAGCTGAAACCGTAGAAAGCCTGTGACTCACAAATACAACTTCACTCTTGAAAATTACTTTCAGATGCAATTCCTTCCAAGCTTGTACAACATCCACCCCAAAATTTCTGCTTTTGGACACATGTTTATTTTCTCAAGGGGCAGTATGTTAATAAGAAAGGGACTTGTTCGCTCCACAGGTCGGCTGGGACCTATACAACAGACATTTCTTTCAGCCCCGATAAAAGTCTAAAATAATAAAATTAGGCCTAAATATATACATATTATTTTCGCTTCAGTTCTGCTACACTTCAATCACCTTAAACTTCAAGTAAACAACTAAAAAGAAATCCACATTTCCCAAACTAGAAAAATAAAGCCCCAGGGACATGTTCACATTTTTCCCAAGGGAGTTCTAAATGACAAAAAAATAAGTCCCGACTGTCAATATTTTAAAAGGAAAAATAAAGTTAAGAAAAAAAAGACATGGCTGGGACCTGTGTTTGCTTCTAGTAGAAAAATGGGATTCCGACTGGTTTTAACCCTTCAAATGCTGTGTGAACTTCAGCACAGCTTCAACACTTGCACCACGGAAAAACTATAATAATTTACCAATTACACACAGTATAAAATAACACCTTCAGAAAAAAAGAATTAATTGCATTCACTATCTTTTACCTGCTGTGAAAAAAATATGGAAACTGATATTCTGCTTTTAGTAATTATATTTCCAGTTGAAATGCACTGTCAGCATTCAGTAACGGCTGTTGCCACCCAGAATTGATCATCCCCTTATTCCTGTTTTTTGATGCTTATCATGTAGTTTCCACAACCTGACTAGAAATGTCTTAAAGAAAAAAGAAAAGCAACCTAGAAGGCGGCCCCAAACACTTCGTAATATGCTGTTCAATGTAAATAAGAAATACTTTGAAATATTTATCACTAGCAGTACAACAAGAACTAAAGAACTAATTATTTTTCACCCATGGTATTTTTTATTTGCCCCGCGTTCTCATAGTTGTTTACTCCGAACATATTTAGTGCCATTTACTCAGTGTGGGCTCTAAGTAGTTAGTAAGAGTCTTCCAGACGAGGAAAGATGAAAGGAGAAAGCTTTTATGGAAGAAAGGAACAAAAGAAAAAAAGAAAAATTAAAAAAGAAAAAAGGGGAGGAAAAAATGGGGAAGCAGCAAGCTGCTAAGGGATGCTGCAATGCGAAATGTAGCATATGAATTATAAGATCAAAGAAACAGCCAGCCAACCTTCGAGTCAAAACACATTTGATAAAATATATGTAGAGAGACAAGGACTTTTTGCGCAAGTTACAACTTGAAGGAATATTAAAGCAACTTGATTTTCAGAAGCATTTAACACATGGACACAGAGTCAATCATCCAAAATACTTTTGGAAGTCTCGGCCAGCCACTTTAAAAGACTTCTCAAAATCCCTTTGGGTTTTAATGCCAAAGCTCCAGTATAATTCAGAGTAGTCTTTTTCCCTCAGTCACTAACCTAAACCATTAGAAGAAACACATGGGATAAGTTCAGAACTCCAAAGGAATTAACGTTCGATTTTAAGTGCTGATGCTAATGCAGAGGAGCATCCTGGCCAGTGGGGAAATCTGGTGGCGAAATGGAGGGAAGGAAGAAGAGAGGCAGTTAAAAGTAATGCTAACACAACATACAGAAAAACCAAAATTTTAGCCCCCCTTCTGTAACTTGTAATTTTCAGGGCATTATTACTGTCGTTCTTATTGTATGGTTTTGTCTTTGTTTATTATTTTGTTGTTTGTTTTTAACAGTCTTGCCAAAAAAGCAGAACCACTGCATTGCCAAAACTTTTATTGCTTTCATAGTGTAGATAATGGTTTTTCAACCGAGATATTTCAGTTCTTTATTACCAAACGGTATTGCAAGCAACAACTTGGCAATCTATAACAAGAACTGACTTTTCAGAATATTTAATTCCCTATTTATGGCCTGTTTATACAAAATAATTACGTTTTGTACTAATCTGAACGCATATTTATTCCTATAAATTGACAAAATTAATCCTGGAAAAGCCACAAGAACAAGTGCTAACAGACTTGAGCAGAGCAACGCCAATCCTCCAAACTACTCTCAGCTTATCATCTTTTCCCTTTATCAAGGTAAACCGTAATACCAGCGAGAAAAGCAGGCTGACAGCTGGTAGCAACTTCAATACATGCTGAATAAAGAGACCAAGCATGGAGGTATGAAAACGCCGACTCTTCGTGTGGCATTAGTGACACATTTTGCAAAGCCATCTGCTGCTCAGTGGCGGATCCGTAACAGCGGGTGCTTATCCCCCAAAAACCACAGAGGATCACATCAAGCCACGTCACTTTAAGTCTCTTTCCCTCACACATTTCTGCTTACACAGCAAATCCAAGCTCATTGAAAAAGTTAACTAAATTCCACAGTCACAAACGGCCAAAGCGTCAGGATAAGCAAGGATGAGCCAGACCTTTGCGGGTCCCGTGGACGTGGAAGCCCAGGCTACCACTGGATGCCTTTCACTGCCGCAGGAGGAGCGATGCTGAAATTCCTGAAAGCAGCCAAAGAAATTGGCTCTCGAGTGCCATAAAATTCCAGGGGCACCGCTTACGACCACAGTCATTCCGAGGTATTTAGTTTAAGAATGATTAATCACAGATGAATCAGCCTTTTGTTTCTTTTCTGACATTTCAGAACCCTTTCTAGTGTTCCATCTATCTGAAGTCTGGCCATGCCTTGATACCAAAGGAGACTGTTTGAAAGAATTCCATTTACTTTGGCCTGCCTACAAGTCTGGATAAAGATTTCAGTCAAAACACCTCTTCACATCATAGAATGGTCTTAAAATGGTACACAGAGATAACACAGCGAGAAGACATTAAATCTCTTATGCACTTCAAAGTACGCTGATAGTTATTTATAAGGTTGGCGGAGCGGCTTCAGGGAAAGATCATTGACCAAAACAAGTAAGGACAGATGCTCCAATTGCAGTATTTGCATGCAAATATTGACACTGAAAAAAACTCAGAAAACGCAGAACTAAGGAAACTCGCGTAGAAAACACCACCAACAAATCCTTTCCAATACAAGAACTTAGAGGAGAACTTGATTTAAGGTCAACAGAGGTCTGAGTAGCAAATGCGCGGCAGCCAGTACACTTATTATTTACACCAGAAGCACAAACCCAAAATCTATTTAGTGTCACCCACCACAAGACTCAAAATCAGTATCAAAAAACTGTAATGGAAAGAACAGAAAGGATCTCAAAGAGTTCAGTGGTGATTGGAAAAATGTGAATTTAGTAACATCGAGCCATGGAGTAAATTTTTTTACTTGGAAAGACGTGGAATAAAACAGACAGAATATACAGGGAAAAAAACCCAAGATCCTCTCAAGCAACTCTTTGATATGCCTGTTCACTAAAGGTGCTTCTTTTATTTCTCTAACTATAAACACGTTTGTAAACAACCATCTTTAACGGAAAAGCATTAACAAGTACAGCTGTAGTACTTAAACACATGAGAAGCAAGCCTGAGACCAACACCATCATAAAGTACAGTACTTTCTTATACTTAAAATTTTATCACAGATTCCAAAAGGCATTAGGAAAAAGACTTTGCATCTTATGAGTCCTGGAAAATTTTCCAGGAGAATGTTTTCCAACATTAGAACTACCACATCTAACAGAGCCTGAAAAGTTTTACCATGAGGTCGTGAATTTCTTCAGAAAACCATTTTAATCTTGTATTACCCTAACCTACCCGGAAAAAATGGAACAAAGCCATTGCTTAAGGTTTTTCATAGCATTTTTCCATATTAACATAGCTAATAGGACTACAGAAATCCCTTTGTCTCAATTTAATGTAGATTTTATTTTACCAGCTCATAAATATTAACCCATGCATGGGAAAAAAATGGAAGAGAAGCTGGGAACTAAAAACCAGCCTAATATTGCAATATATTCCCTTCCCCCAGCTTAAGTCATTTCACCAATACTCCATCGTTTTAAAATCAAATTGCAATCAAATGCAGGCTGTTCGGGAACAAAAGGAAAGGGAAGGGAACAGTGAGTCAAAAGGGAGCATTATTTTTAAAAACTTCCATAATTATGTCTGACCCATGGGCTGGATGACACTCATTAACCATTTATCTTCCTGCCTCATAATCCAGAATTCTCCAGCTCTGTTACTGAGCCACAGGAATCCTGACTTGGGCATCCTCTTCCAGGACACTCAGGCCTCCAATCTCCCATGGGATTAAATACTATTTATGCCCAAAAGTGTACCATTCTTGGAAACAGAATGCTTAGATGAAACAGAATGCTTAGATGAAAAGGTCCAATAACGTATTCTCTGCCAGTTCAGCCCCTGACCTGCTCAGCGGCGGCTACGAACATTCAGTGGCTGCACGGCGCAGTTGGGCTGTGGGCAACTGGTGGGATGTTCTGCCCGTAGAAAAAAGGCGATTGCTCAAAGAAACTTTCTTGGCTAAAGATATCTATATCATTTTAAGAAGAACTGCATGAAAAGCAGAACGAGCATACTAGCAGCCTTATTAAAAAATAAATACTTGAACAAAATAGTCAATCAGTGCCTCGGACCTCCTTTGAGCACACAACATAACCAAGATGATGTGATGCAGAAGGGAGAAGCTGCTACTGTATGTGGCCCAGTCACCGGTGTATATGATCACCTATTACCAACGCTTTAAAAACCAATGTTTGACTGTTACTTTACATACACACGAAAGTTAGAATCCAGAAGAGATGCCTACAATTTGCATTCCAAGAAAGTACCCATGCAGAACAAGGCTTTAATGCTTGCTGTTGGATGTCTATACCTCCAATCTAGGAGTCACGTGCATTTAAAACCAAAACATCCAGCTACGTCCTCATGTGCACAAATAGGAGTACAACAGTTCATTGCACAGATCCCCAATTACTCCAACCACGTCTTGTCCAGGAGACTGTGTTTTACTCCATTGTCAAAGTCCTTAAATCGACATCATAAAGTCACTGTTCCTTATACACTCCAATTTATCAGCTATCCCTCGTCAATCAGCAGGAAGACAGGCAGCTGGGCAGTACAAACCAGTAGTACTGTGTTTCCATCATAAATCAAATACAAATGTCAGCTTAGGCATTTCTACTGCTCACAATCTGTGACTAGCAGGAGGAAATTTTCAAAGATTTCAAAAATCCTGTGACTTCACTGTAAGTAAGTATAGCATGCATATGTTCTTCACAAGACACTGCATATATAAAGAAGTGATGCTGTGCCTTGCCTCCATTTCCAAGCATCGTTGGACAAATAATTTGCAAAGAAAATTCCAAGCAGAGGAGAAAAAACAGTGGTCAGTTCTTCAGGTCCTTCCTTTTCTTTCCTTCATTTAATTTGCTTACCTGACATCACTTTAACAACAGTTACCTACAGCCCGTCATTCTTCCACACTAATATCATTAAGGGCAGGGAGCATCTAACATCTCTATTAAACTGGAATAAAGCAAAGTCTTCAACATGTAACGCCTCTAAGTCAGCCAGGCATTACTGAAATTACGTAATCCACAAAAATCGGTACTTACCCACCCCACTTTACCACTACCAATCACTTCACAAGAGTAGCAGCATTATCAGACGCTTTTCAAAACTCAGTTTTAAAATTTGTTTCTGACGTACGATTTCAGTGAAGGTGAAGTGGAACTACAGAATTAACGTCAACCTGATTTTCAATTGCATTAAATTTGGCCACTTCTAAAACAAATATACACAGAAAAAGAAATATTAAATAAAATCAAAACCCTTGCAATTCATTTATTAAATTATTACTGTCCCAACACAGAGCATTACTTACTTGCTATTGTGTGTGCTGTAAATATATAGGTATAGGCTTTCCTTTTCTCCTTGCCCCCCACGCTGGTAATGCTCATACTGGGCCACGCTTAATTACCTAAGCGCATTTGACATGTATAGGTTTCTAGAAGACTAAAATGTATATTCTACCAAATCACAGTCATATCAGATAGTCATTAAGTCTAAGCAAGGGAGGAAAAGGAGCTTTTGTGAAGAAAAAAATAAGTTATAATACTCCTGCTACAATTTATTCAATTTCTATTATTTGCGAATGAAAACTAGAGGCATCGTGAGAATCTTACATTCTTGATGCAATCATTTTCAAATAACATCACAGGCCCAACAGAAGAGATACCACATTATAATAACTAACACAAACGTATAGTGGTTACTGAAGTTAGCTCCCAATCTTACAGCACCTAATCTTCATATTTTAATAGTTTCCTCACAACTTTAATACATTGACTCATGTATGAGCTTTGTTTAATCCATGTATACAAAGTTCACATTTTAAAACTTAGTACAAGCAGCTGAACCCAAAATTTTCTTAGCATTGATATCTTTCACAACTGGGATGCTTGTCGCCATTATAATCAGATTTGTGTCTTTTCTTAAGTGCCCTAGTAAATGAAATGCATTTTTTGCAAGTCTTGAACTGTGTAGCTTACAGAATAGACAAGGGATGGTAATTGCAGTGTCTCAACATGAACAAGTCATCCCAAACTTTTAAATATTTCCAAAGAGAAGAGCAAGTAATTAGAACCTATGGTTCAAACTGGTGAGGAGAGAGCCTTTAAGATGATTTCGATGGCAGAGGCAGTGTTTTCCAACTCACTCATTTGCTTCTCTCAAAGTTAGTATTCTCTTTGTTTGGCCAGCAGATGTAGATGACAAACTCAAGTTGACAAAGAGAGGGGCAAGGGAGGGGAAGGGGAAGGGGAAAGGAGCGAGACAAAAGTCTTTAACAAAAGGAGAGGGAGGGATTTGTTGTTTGTTATTTCCAGAAGACTGAATCATGACGGTCACCTGTAGCGCAGGCCACAATAAAGCTGAAATGGTTTTTCCTTCACAACCATCACTTCAATGAGCCTCACAATTTTTTGGCTATTTGGAAACTAGCTGAAAACACTGCAGATTTTTAGCACACTGAGAAAGAGAAAAGGGAAAAAAAAAACCAAACACTGCACCTCTTACTCTACATTTCACGAGCTTTGTATCTTTCCACATTATTAACAGATATATTTGTTTACGTGTAAATGTTCAGCAAATTTCTATCAATGTTCAGTACTCCGAAATTATATCATAATATTCAAAAAGCAATGATACATTTACAAAGAAAAGATACGACATTCATGAGATGTAAGAACCACAGAAGAGAGACACCCTTAGAGACTCAGGGCTAAACAAAGTCAAAGCTAGCAGTGGTTACACACAGGAGGTTTGGCGACAGATTGGTTATTCTAAATGTTCTGTGGATTCTCCTGACCCTTTCTTCAAAACTCTGCTACCTGGCTCAAAGCTGCAGCTAACCGAGCTTCTCACTGGTCTGATTGGCAGAGTAAGTCCCCTATCTCTAACAAAAAACAAAGAGGAAAAAGCCAAGTACGGCCAAGAGCACGAAGGCATGTTATCGCTGCCTACAGTCACTAAGCAACAGTTCCACAAATACGCAAGCCTAAAAAAGGCAGAATTTTAGTCTATTGGAAGATATGCTGTAAACATGAGATAGCCAGGTAACCAAATGACAAACTATTATCTGCCAGCCTTGAATACCTCTCCATGTGAACAGCTTTTACGCCAACTTGTAACAAATACCACATGCAGCTAAATTTAAAAAAAAATAAAAATCCTAAGCCAAGTTAAATAGTAACCAACATTCAAATTTAACCGTATAAAGTCTACGTTAAAATCCAAAATGACAATTACAAAATATTGTATTACTATGAACACTGTCAAATGCTTTGAATAATAGTACACCAAGGAAATAAGTAAAAACACACTTTACCTTGTATCTCATTTTGGGGCATGAATGAATGTAGAAACCCATATAATAAAAACAGAGGTCAGGAGCTTTTTCGTGAAGTTGCCTAGTAAAAGCAATTTCCCTGTGAAAGGAAAAAAGAAACTAATTACTTTTGAATACAGTTCTTACATTCATTTTACCTCTTGATATTGAAATATTTTACAGCTACCTGGCTCTTGACTTATTTAACGGACTAGACTTCTATCAAATAAAAAAATGAAGATAATAAAGTCAAAACTAATGCTTAAAAAACCCTAAAGATAATAAACTGAAAATTAATGTTTAAAAACCAAACAAACAGATCACCAAAATGCAAAACACCATGTCAGGATTAAAAATACTTTCATTTTTGTGTTTTGTCCTGCCAACTAACTGACCTGAAATTCAAATAGAAGTGATTAAGAGCCTCTATTTAACAGGTTTCTTGTTAATATTCATGTACATTGGAATTCTACAGAAATCTGGCCCAGTTACTGTAGACAGACTGGTTAAAATGGCTTGAGAAACATCACCGTATTTTTGAAACACAAGATTCAAAGATAAGCCTCTTGTTTGTTCTCTTATTTGCATTCTAGCAATTTATATGTAAAAACATCCATCTTTATGCAACAGAAGGCATTTGTCATCTACCCCATGTTTGTTTGTATGATTTTCTCATTTATTCTGAAAGAGATGTGTCAATGGATTCCAAAATAACTTTGCTTTTAATTTCACTGGCACAAGTTTTATTACAAAGATTCTGCCAGTGTTTCCAACATAATGCTCATTTTTACAGCATTTGTAACTTAGCGGTTCACATCCATACCAAGTTTGAAAAAATATGGCTGTTGGTTCTTACTTTCAGTGTCAAAGGGATAAGAGGACATAAGCATGTGCAAACAGGAAGCGTGTACAAATACTGAGAGGTTTTTTTAATCACTTAATATTAAGTTAGTAATTAAGATGTTTAAACACTCTGAAAACCTAACATTTCAGCTGAGTGTATTTTGCCAAGACCATCACGGGTCCATGATGATTCTGCATCGATATACATCCACTCCAAGAGAAGAATGGCTAGAAATAAGTTACTCCGTATCTGAAAATCCAGGTAAACACAACAGAATCCAGAACTGAGATTTATGTACTCCCAAAAATCTACAAACATGCTCTTCATATACGTAATCTTTAAGACGTGGCATAAAGTTAAATAACCTGACTGTTTCATGCAGATTATCCTGGAAGTAATTAAATGAATACCTTTCGGCAATTGAAAAAGCTGGAACACTACAGGGAAAAAACATTATCTTTGTATTTCAAAATCTCTTAAAAACTCTTTCCAATTGGCCTACACCGCCTGATTTAATAAAACAAGAAGACTCAAAGTGAACAGAAAGTGAAGTAAATAGACCATGGTGTAATGAGGTAAGAGTTGGTCTGCAGCAGAAGTCTTACCATGGGCAACAAAGCTTCGTGCAAGTGAATTAGTAGTGCACGTGCCACCAAAGCTAGCTTGCTTGGAACTACTGCCGGTGTCTTTGCATGTCCGATGGTCTCCAGTGATACGCCCTAAGTAAGGACCCTTAACTCACGTTCCTGCTTTATCTTTCATTTATCTATTCAGCCGACCCCACTCTGGGCAATGTTCTACTGGGGGAATGCTAAAGCATCCCTCTCTTTCCTTTATCCAGGAGTCTGTACTGTGATCCAGCACAAGAGAATCCTCTGACTCCATCATTTTAAATGAGGAGCAGCAATCAGGTGTCACTGTAAAGCATAACTTGCATCTACCTGTATTCATTCTGCCTAAATCCCTACAGAAAAGGGACTACAACAGACTTGCAATCACCTTTTTGTAAAGCTTTCAGTTATGGTACATATCTAACGAGTTAGAATGGCTGTTAGCGCTTGGCAAGAGTCGTCAACTAGTGAGGAAGACATATATTCATTTCATCAATACAAAATTCAGACTTAGTATTTCAGTGCAACATAAGCCAGTTCCAAAAGAAGGTCAAGTACTTGTCCCTCCTACAAAACACAGATTATGAATACTATGCTTGTCTAGTATTCATGATTTTAGGTAGTAGGGGGAAGGTTTAACTTTTTCCTGCAAATAAGAATCACTCAATATTTCTTGTGATTTTTTTTTTTTGCATTTAGTAAGAATGGTATTTCACAAGTAGCTTCTTCTCCCCTCATTCTTTACTTACATGCCTACATATTTCAAATGATCTTCAAATCCCATCCTTTCTACGACTCAGCAGCAAAAATTCTCAAAGTAGCATGAAGTGGAAGTGACAGCGCTGCAATGCAGTTTAACCTCCTCGGAGTAAAATTGACAACAGCTTTGAAGGTATCAGATTCCTTTGCAACTTCCTAAATCCTCCCTAACTCTCATTTTTTTTTTTTTTTTCATCTTTTTGAAACAAGAAGGTTGGCTCCCACTACGACTGTTGGGAACTCATTTTTATTGCCCTTAAATGCTGCAGAATTTATAAGCTGCTTGTTCACTAGATGAGCCACACACGCATGTTGCGCCAACAAAGTTTTAAATTTATTATGTAGAAAATTTAAAATCATTTCAAGAATTCATAAGCATGGATTATGTCAGTCTATTATGACACAAAGTAAGGTGATATGTACAAATACTAAAAAACAACTTGTAGGAGGACTTAGTATTTTGTTATGTGCTCACCTCATGAAAAAAATAATATAATCAGTCTAATTTCAAGTATCTAGCATATGTAATAAAATACTTCTAAAAATCTAGATCACTAACAGACAGAAAAAAGATCAATTCTAAATCATAGGAGTTCCAACATTTTTGCTACATTTGTTAATTCTGATTAATTTTATAAAATTGTCAGTGCCACTGAATGCCTCAGAAAAATGACAATTCAGACTCTTTTAGACACAGACCACTGGAGATGCGACAACAGCTCCATTAACACTCACAACAACTTTGAAGTTAGCCCTGATTTGTGCTGGAACTGGACCAGATGACATCCAGAGGTCCCTTCTGACTGAAACTCTTCTATGATGCTAACACGAGCCAGCAGTGTGCCCAGGTGGCCAAGGCAGCCAACAGCATTCTGGCTTGTATCAGGAATAGTGTGGCCAGCAGGAGTAGGGAAGTGATGGTGTTTCTGTACTCGGCACTGGTGAAGCCCCACCTCGAGTGCTGTGTTCAGTTCTGGGCCCCTCTGGACAAGAGGGACCCTGAAGTGCTGGAGCGTGTCCAGAGGAGAGCTACCAGGCTGGTGAGGGGTCTGGAGACCAGGTCATATGAGGAGAGGCTGAGGGAGCTGGGCATGTTTAGCTTGGAGAAGAGGAGGCTGAGGGGAGACCTCATTGCCCTCTACAACTACCTGAAAGGAGGGTGGAGAGAGGTGGGTGTTGGCCTCTTCTCCCAGGTGAATAATGACAGGACCAGAGGAAAAGGTCTGAAGTTGCGGCAGGGGAGGTTTAGGTTAGATGTTAGGAAGAATGACTTTACTGAAAGAGTGGTCAGGCACTGGAACAGCCTGCCCAGGGAGGTGGTTGAGTCATCGTCCCTAGAGGTGTTTAAGAAATGTCTAGATGTGGCACTTCAGGGCATGCTCTGAAGGGCAGAGATTGTAGGTTGTTGGGTTTTTTTCATTTGTGTGTGCGTGGTTGGACTCGATGATCTCAAAGGTCCTTTCCAACCATGAAGATTCTATGATTCTATTCTATGATTCTACAGTTTCTCCTTCATAAAGAACCATTCTAGAACAAGGTGGGGAGAGTCAACAGGAAGGCAATGTTATCAGCTCTTATTAAAGGTGACATACTTGGAGAAATTGCACTTTGGGACTTAAATGCACTACGAGCTTACCAGACGTGGCAGGAGGTCCTGCTCTCTCACTCCCTAGCTATTCTCAGCTGCATGTTGTGGCTCCATCACAACTCTTGCACCAGCTCTGGTGTTAACAGGTTCTTCACCAAGACAACTCAGCTCACTAACCAGGTTGCTAAAGCGAACAGTCTTCTGCTCAATTAAACTGGCTGAATATATGGTTTCTAGAAGGCCAGCATAGAGCAGAGATAGAGAGGAACAATTGCAGCAGCAACAAACCATTAGACTGATGTCAGCAACTTAATAGTGAGCTTTGTGGGAAAAACCCTTTGACATACGCATTTGAACTACTCATGTAAAGATTATTCAGAAATCACAAAATTCACCACTACAGAGAGAAGAATACACCAAAAAGGAGAATAAAAAAAGATAAAAGACTGTTAGGAAATCAAAAGATCCTAATCAAAATCTAAACAAATTATGCGTGCTCAGACTTCTGAGAGATTAAAATGCACACGTTTTATTAGTTATCACAAGTACACGAAGTAACTGTGGTAAGAAGAGGTTTCCTAAAAACAGTGTTTGTGCTTTACATATTTCAAAAGTCTTGTCAAATTTACCCACCCTGGTGGGTAATAGTAAACAGTAACTTGCTAAGTCCACCTATAGAGAAGATGCCTCTCAACGGGACGCCTTGGAGAATGAAGAAAGCTGGATCTCACCAAACTAGCGCTTCTTTCATACCTGAAAGACTATCTCAACAGGTAAAGACTTCTGCTAGAACTTCTCAGACCTAGAGAAACTTGAAAGCAGACAGGTCTGGCAGGAGGTTCAAATCAGTTGCTTCATGAGAACATCACTGGGAACACCACGTGTCTGTGACCAGCTTACTTAATGTAAACAGAGAAGCAAAAAAGCTAAGAAAAAAAAAATGAGATGCAGAAATATTTCCACTCATTTAGGAGTGGTTTTTTTTTTCCTTATAATAAAAATGGAATCATAAAATTATTTATGGAAGAAAAACAGTAAGTTGCAATTTAGCACACAAGTCTTATTCACAGTGAAAAGCATTACTCACTATTCCTACTGTTTTGCAAGACTAGGTTGATAGTTAATTTAAGGCTTTAAAATTCATAGGATTACTCTCCATCAGGCTTTCTAAAGACAAAGATAATGAGATTAACATACCCTGAAAAAATATACTTAGTGCTAGTACAGCAGGAGACTACTAATTCAGAAGACAACGGTTTTTAGGTACTCGATTATTTATGATCTTAACATGCACAAAACTATAAAAGTGATTAATTTCATTTGGTGACTGGGCTAAGAAAAAGGTCAAAGGAAGAATTATTTCTATTCAAACAAAAAAGGGTCTTTTCCTGCTGAAACCAAGCAATACTAAATTATTTTCAGGGGCAATAAAAACTAGGTATTTCATTTCTGAGTGGTTTTTTTTATTCTTTAAAGGTATTTAGCTAACTAGAAAGATGCATTCCAAAAAAATTCTTAATTGTCATCCTTGAATGTAAGAAACTGGAGAGAATTAAAACAAAACAAAACAAAAACCCAAACACTTTGCTAGACATAGTGTTATCAGTATATGTTTAGCCTGGAAATAAAAGCTTAAGTTTAGGAACAAGTATCAATTCTTAGTATTATGTCTAACCAGATAACAAAAATGTCCCCTTACCGTAATGCAGAGTAGACTCCCAAAGATAAGAAAGAATAGTCTGGATCATAGTACAGATAGACGGAGGACACGCAGTAGGGCAGGATATCAATTACACCGACAGCAATTATCTTCCCATCCAGCCAATACTGCTGGTGGAAAGATCCATAGCCACATTCTGGTCCATTGGGTGCATTCTCTGCCTAAGCAAAAACAAGAGAGGGATGTAATTGCCTGACAGGTAGACTTCCCGTACAAAAACAATTTTAGAAAATATTTTAATACAAAAGCAAGTACTGTGAGAAATTACTCCTGCTGTCCATGGACAGAAAAAGGAAAAAAGGAATTTGAGAAACAGGGAAAGCAATATTACTTCACTGTATCGTTTGTGACCTTTGCCGTACTCATGATTGGTAAACTCTATGTATCACGCATCCCAAACAGGAATCTGCAAACAGCCTCTGCTATCTAGCATTTATAGCACCGACACGATCAAACAACGATGTGATTCATCAAGTTATTAATGCATTATTACATGCAAACAAACTCTGCAGATACTGTTTAATTTGACCTACTGGCTCTTCCACAAGGACGTAGCCCAAAGGCAGACAGGCGAAAGGCAGACATTTCACCATGCTGGCGCTTCCCAAGGCTGGCTGGGGCTGCCCCGCTCCTCCAACGCCTTCTGCCACAGCAAGGACCCTGCTGTTTCTCTCCCCCACGCCCCAAGTACTGCAAGTGCTTTGGCCACAGAAATTCAGTTTCTCAGAGTGGCCATTAAAGTTGCTTGAGAAGAGCATTTTCTAAAAAGAACTGAACAGCTTACTCTTTAAGTGAGGTTTACTCTTTATAAGGTTTACTCCTTATGACCACCAAAACACCTTTTATCTAAGAACCTGAAACTCTGTGTTGCAACAAAATCTGTGGAACTTCTTTGTCAGCCCACATCAGAGTATCTTCTGCAAAAACACTAAGGAACTCGCTATTCTTGTGCGCCGCGGTTTTGGATGTGCAGTGAAGTACGTCTCCGGATGGGGTAAAGCACCTAGAGCCAGCAACTGATGCTTCAAATTAAGAAGAAAATGATCTCCTAATTTAAACTGTATTACACAACCAACTTTGGCATGCCATTTTCTCCCATGTCAAGTTTACTTTAATCCTGAATTCCACTGTGCTCAACTTAATTATCCATCTAGTCATGTTTTTCACTGCATTGCCAGATCTTCAGAAAGCTGCTTCTCACTCAATAAATCTGACAATATTGCCTACTATTACCAACTGGTTTGCATTACAACAACAGAAGGTGGGTTTAATCAAGTATTTTGATACAGTAGCGCAGACTGAAGAGACGATGGGCAGTAGAAGTTATTCTAATTGGTACCACATGTGTCAAAAGAAATCAATCACGTGAACAAAAATCATTTCAACTGACTTACTTACCCAACCAATAAGTCCCAAAATAAAGGCCATATAATAAAATGCTTGCATTTTCATATGGCTATATAGCATAAAACTAGTTATGGAGCTACAGACACTGTAAAAGTGAAACGATCAAACATTCGAGAGCTCAATCTGCAGTATATGAGGATATTAGACTGGGATACTAGCATATTAAACTGGGTTTCTTCTCATTCAGGTAAAACCTACTTATTCAACAGTTATGGTTTCATACAATATCCTCAACTTTTCAGGAGATCCAAATGAAATCACATGGTCAGTAGTAAAACTTTTAACTGGGAGACAGTCGAATCAGAGATTTTTCTCTAAGGATTTCTGAGGCACAGGCTGAGTTCTCCTCTCAGCTCCCAAGGCGCAGAAAAAATTAAACATCTCCTTCAAGCCACGGGGAAACATGATGGATTGGTAATATAACAGAGACTTCCTCAAGTTTCAGTTAAAACAGATTTTCTTTCTTTGTCAAAAACTCATCATGTAGGATTTAATGAATGTTAAAAAAGATAGTCTAAGCCAACAGGGAAAAGATTTTCACTCAAAGCAAAGTCTTCTGAAGTTTAACAAATGCTGTGTCTGTCTGACCGCAAACCTCCAAATGGCATCACATGGGTTTGGTCACCAGATCTCTGCAAACTGAAGTATTAGCAGCAGTCAAGAACTTCTAGTAAAGTATAAACTACCCTTATTTCTCTAACATAATTACAGTGAAATGTCAGGAGCATAAAAGAGGCTATGTTCTGTAACAAACATAACAAGCAGAGCACTGATTTCAGGCAAAATGTTCAGGGATCTCCATTATATTACGCAAATAACATTTTTAAAAAGAGTAACATTTTCCTCCTCCCTGAAATGAAAAGTTTTCATACAATGTAATCCTTTGTAACACTTGTCAGTATTACGTTTTCTCCAATATCTCAATGAACACTTGGCTCCTTTAACTTGATTTCTCATGCACCGTCCAGGCAATCTGACGTGAAACAGGTCTAGAATATGAAACATTTTCCTGAAGCAGGTTATACCATTTCACTCCACTGCCGTGTCCACCTGGGACCACGTTTGTCAAAGGTGAGGTAAAATACACCAGTGACATCAGGTGAGCAAGCCCCACCGGAGAAGGTTTACCTTATCTACTCGAAACAAGACACATTAGCCCTGGAATCAGTCCAGAGGGACCAACTTATTTAACATTAACAATGTATACTCAAACTTCAGTACAAAGAATTATTATAAAGTGATGATATTGAAACAATAAAATAAAAAAAAAAAACTAAATCCAGGACAAAAATTAAAACAAATAATTTCCTATCCAATGTTTAGACTATATTGCAGAGAAAAATACAATATATTCCATCGCATGTTAATTCGACCTGTCTTCATATTCTCCTAGCTAATGATTCCATGAACATATTTGATTACTCGTATTTTATAACGCATTATTAAAATTTAAATATTTAATAGCAACCGGTATTACATATTGCACCAATTAGTACACTTCAGTGCAATAACTGCTCAATGATGCACTCCATTTTCTTCTTTACTTCTTTTAAAAGATGTTTTACAACTTCTTTATTATTATTATTGTTGTTGTTGTTGTTGTTGTTGTGGAAATTGCACTTGTTAACCCACATGCCAGACCAGTGTGCAACTGCAGAAGGCATCGCACACTCACCTACCAAAAATGGATCCCAACCATACCAACTGCATGATTATTTTTCTCTGGACGGTTTCATGAGATTTCCTATCTTGAACTTCTCCATTTTACCCTCTGTTGTGGATGGAGGGAGGAGGAAGATATGAAACCCAGGCTATCCCTTACACAAAGAAAAAAAAGAAAAAAAAAAAAAGCCAGGAAACCCTTGACTTCTACACTCCAGTGGAAATTAGTTGCCGAAGAAGTGATGTGATTAATTCCAGCAGTTCCTTTCCCAAAGGCACACACACACACACACACACACAACCTACCATATGGTAGATTTCTATCTCTTGGTTAGCAACTTATTTCCTTTTCACTACTACGTCCTCCTTTCATTAGGGATTAGCGGAGATGCTGGGAAAGCAGCCTACAAATATAGGCTGTGTCAGCAGAGAGGTAGCACTGCATGGTTTCATTTTAAAAAAGCCAGCAATGCATCCTCGCAGCAAAAAAGGCCAACGGCATCCTGGGCTGCACCAGCAGGGCGAGGGAGGTGAGCTTTCCTCTCTGCTCAGCAGTGGTGAGCTGCACCGGCAGTGCTGGGTCCAGTGCTGGGCTCCCCAGTACAAGAAAAATAAGGACTTACTGTGGCAAGTCCGTAAGGGCCGTGAAAATGATTAAGGAGCTGAGCATCTGAGGCATAAGGAGAGCTTGAGAAAGCTGGGACTCTTCAGCCTCGAGAACAGACAACGCGCAGGGAGGTTTTATCAGTAGTAGAAGTACCTGATGGGACGGAGTGAATACAAGGGAGACAGATTCTTCTCAGCAGTTACCACTGACAGGACAAAAGGCAATGCGTGCAAATTAAAACACATGAAATTCAATCTGAACAGGAGTATCCCCATGTAGGCATCATGGTAATGTCTACACCACTGTGAGAAAAAAAAAAAAAAGGCAATTTGCCAAGATCTCTAAATGAAATGAGCTTTGATTTAGTCCTGAGCAGTGCATCCAACGTGACGACAACGTGACAGAAGGTGACCCTGGGAATTACAGACCCATCACCATATCATTCGTTATTACATCCCCTAAAAATTAACATATATCAATAAACAAAATAAAGCTGAGCAGAAGCTGATGTGCTTTTTGAAGAGTAAAGATCTAGATTCACAAAGGCCTTTCAGTTCTTTAGGATTCAAAAGCACCTCGGACAAAAGCAACACGAGAACAAATGACCATTTACATAATGTAAAGCAGCTCACTTTCCATCGTGCTGGATCTGTGCTGTTCTCCACACTGGTATGTGAATCACTGAAGACTGAACAACGTTGCAACAAACTGCGCTGATCATTTATAAGCATTCAGGATGGTTAACAAAAGCTGAGAGTAAACAACTACAGAAAGATCCCATAATACCGAGTGATTAAAAAGGCAGAGGAAATATCAAATGTTCATAAACGCATGGAGGAAAAAAAACATTGCTATATACTCATCTAAAACAATGGGTATAAATTAGCAATTGAGTCCAAAAGATGCTTTTGAGAGCAGTTTTATAAAATCATTGATTTAATGCTCAGGATCCGTCATAATGGAAAAAGACTGAAGAGGAGGATTTGAAAACAAACCAAACCAGCATAATCATCCGACTGCGTAATGCCACGGCACATCTGAGTGCTGAGGCTCGTTCCAACTGTTGTATCAAGAGGACATGGAACAGCTCGGGAAGGACAAACGCAGAGATGACTATTAGTGACACCGATGTCACCCCTGGCCCAGAACAACCCCTAACTGTCCGAGCACCAAAATCTTGGAATCCACCCCGAGCAGCACAGGTTTTCTTCGCACCCTTCTACCTTAAACTCTCTCACTTTGGCACCAACACAGTACCAGACCACAAGGATTTTTGGCTAAGGCTCCTCCATGCGGTTCTCCTGTACTGAACCACGGTAACTACACCTCTCCAAACAAGGTAGTATTTGCACACATGAAATGGTAAAATGGCAAATATTTAAATGTAGCTTCTAAGACAAAAGGACAGATAAAAAAAAACACCCCAGACAGTTCTCTTTACATTATCCTGCTTATTGCTAGAAAATCGCCTAGTTTTCTGCTACTATGGACTTTACCATTTTTGAAACTATTCATTTTTTGTGCCAGAGCCCATATCAAAAACTGAAACTAAACAGACTAATACAATGAGGAAATAAAAAAGACAGGAAGAGTTTGGTGTTCATACTATTTGCAGCTAATAACAACATTAAAAATTCAAAAAATTACAAATTGAAATCATGTAAGGTTTAAATTTGATTTTAAATTATTTTTCTTCAAAAGAGTAAACAGACTACATACTACTAGATTTGCTTGTGGCAACTGTTTCAGAATAAAGAATTTCAAGAATCCCTTGGCCTCTGATATACAACCCCTTTTATTTAACTTCATCTAATTGAAGACATCTGTAGTGGTGCCACACAAAATTTAATTCAAGCTTCGAAATGTCAATAAAAAGTGTCTGTAAGAAACAATACTGGTATAAACCTGGCAGGGAAGCGTGCATCAACATCTACGTAGCTGTACAAAATTAAGAATATAATGGCAGTCTGCTGCCTGAGTTGATGAGGTGATAAAAGCCCTTTTCCTATAAAGTCTAATGAGCTCTATTACTCTTCAGCTTTCAGGAATGTAAAGGCCAGTGGACTCGACAGAGAAAACCAACAAACTCTCCACACATGGATTCATTCAAACTGCAACATATCAAATTACTAGCATAATTACTATAACCTGACAATTTCATTACAGTCACGCAGTACTTAACTCTTTAAGACTAACAAGACAGACAGTGCAAGAAATCCGCAGCAGTTTGCTTACTTGAAATGAAAGCAACATCATCTCTCCTAAACATTTAACTCAGATTTTAGTCAAACACCAGTTCTCAGTAAGTTACTGAGTAATAAATTTTTTTCTTTCATAGAAATAAATCAAGAACAGAAAAGACACAGCACTTTCTGCTCCTGTTTCATAATGCAGTGATAGGAAATTCAGTAGTAGCTTATTATCCAGCAAAGGAGTCCTCAGACTCCTTTGAAAACATGGTGTTATCTTCCTTACCAGTTGGTGATGATACAAATATTGTGACACCCATCTATACCACTTATACCATAATGGTGTGCTCTCTACAGAGTGCGAAGAGGAAAGAATACATTCATTTCAAAACTTGCATCTAGAATGAATCCATACCTCCAGAGGAGAATCGCAGAGGAATCGCGTGAACTGCATCGAGGTAGATTCATCAGAAATACGTGCCCAAGAGGACAGTCCAAATATGCAAAGCAGAAAAACAATAAAAATATTAGCAATACTTCAGGATACATTAACAGTAAGACAAAATTTCAAAACCATATATTTGAGAAACACCATCAGATCTTAAGAGTTAAAATCGAATTTCCATGAACCATCTCCCACTTTCTGTTTTGAAGTACAAATGGATATAATAATTAACCATCCAAAGTACTTCCTCTTTACAAAAAGACGACTTTTAAGAAATGTGATGCGACAGAATTATCCCTTCGTAATACAGGTCTTTCTGGTCTATTTCTGGTGTCTTTAATTCTAAATTACACATTACCCTTCTCTGCGACTGCCTGCAACAGTGAGTCTTTTCCCACCCTTCCACTGGTACTTGCCCCATCGCTAAAGCAAGGGGGTTAGGGCCTCAGAGCTCATAATATACACTCATCAAGTCTATTTCCATGCAAAATCATAAGCCAGCCTGTTTTAAGTCTAAAGAAGAGGAAGAAGGAAAAAAAAAAAAAATCAACTTCCTGAAAGTGCAAACATTTTCAAAACAGAATTCTTTACTCAAAACAAAATTCTGTGCTGCAGATGATCAATCAATAAAGCAAGATTTTAATGATCTGGTGATCTGGAGCTTGGTCAATATTTGAAGAGTAAGAAAACACAATAGTTATTTATTTACCATCATTTACTTATTTTGTACAAATACTTCCTTATCGGTGGATTCCACATTAAACATCCACATGTTACAAAGTTTGGTATGTATTTAACCCCAAAACACTCCTTTGTTAAAAAGCACGGATGTGTTAAACAGTTTAATTCCCCCCCTCTTGTAATAGCTGGATGATTTCATAATGCAGCAGTTTGCAAACTGAAAAGTAATAGTCAATAGAACTTTTAATTAAAAGGTTGATAAAAAGAATATACATAGACACCTACAAAAACCTGACTGTTGTCAAGATTTTGCTGTCAAGAATTCTATGAATTTCTGAGATCAATTAAAGAAAATTATTCTATTTAAATGGGAATACAAAAAATGGTGTGATTACTTCTCAGTCATCCCACTTTTCCCGGGGATGGGAGGGGAAGGAACGGGAGGAGAGGAAAGGAGAAAACAATAAAAAGTGCCATTATCGGAAGTTGCTGGCTTAGGACAGAGTTCCATATACAACCTAAGTAATTAAAACTTTCTCTTTACTTCAGAAGGCGCTATAAAGCAGATTTTAGAAATAAAAACACAGTCTCTGGTAGATATGTGTGTATATACATCGATCTGCAAACAATAACTGGACCATTCTCAGTGCAGCTCAAAGTGAACACAGCCTTAGCCTCTCTAAGAAAGTGCAACACTTGATGCTAAAAGAATCAAGACTTTGCGGAAATCGTATTTCAGACATTTCCCCCTCAAACACAGAGCAGTCGCTGATATATGGATGAATGGTAAACCTTTGGACACAGACTTTGGAAGAACAGTGAACTTCTGTAAGATGCTGGTGAAGACAGGGGATAGTGCACTTCCTATAACTAACAATTTCAGATCTAGTCACCTCCTCTCTAAATTACTCAGAGTTTAGAAAAACAAATGATATCTTAATTAAATTCTATTATTTTTTTTTAATTTGGTGGATAGGGAGAAAGAACAAGAGGAAAAAAACCAACCAGATAATACTTAAAGAGAAAAAAAAAAGAATTAATACAAAATTTGAATTATTGAGTTATGTTCCTATAAAAAAAAGGACAGAGGTACAAATTCCTACACTGCGAGTGCATCACTCCTTACAGCCAGTGACGTTAGAATGTGCAGGCTTCAGAAAAAATAAACCATGTGTTATTCATTTTCATGTCAGAAGACCCCCAATAGTTCTTAATCTGTAACTTTAACTTTATAGTGCAAGTTAAATCCTATGGGTGAGAAAACTGAGCCAACGACACTTTTCAAATAGTTTTATCCATTTCTCCAGGCCCTGCTGTACAAACCCTTGGCTTTGGGGGTCGGGAAGGACTTTTTAAGGGCACTTAAGCATAACTCGTGCTTGCTAGGGAGTATACGCTTTTGCAACGATCTACACTGCTGGCTAGAAAAAACATTCTTAACTCCACTTGAATCTGTATCACAATCTTATGGGGGAAAAAAAATTGCAAGTCTTGTTACATATTATTTCACCTGCTGATACTTGCTAAAGTTCCCAGGTTAGACAGTTTTCTTAATCGACTACTAGAAAACTTCAGAAGACTCTGAAATCTTCTCTAGAAGTCAACTAAGAAACAATTACCCCAAAACCCAACAATTTTCTGTTGTGAGCTTGCTGTTTGGTCATTGTTTTTGTTTTTTTAAGGAAGAATTTAACTGACACAGAGCTGGAGAATTTCATAAATATTTTAGATCCACTGACCTCTGCTGTTATCTTCTCAACCCTTACTCCCCCTCCCACCCCCAAATTTGCACCACTTTCATCATAACCCAGGAATATATCTAGTCTACATTTATTTAAACTGAAGTAAACATAAGATTCAGTTTCTAAATTAACAAACTTATTTTAACACTGCAAGACTATTATTAACGCAATTCAAAAATGATTCAACAAACCCTGAAAGAAAGTGTTGTATGTAAAATAAATCACTGTCACACAAGCACAATTAAAATTCCTTTCATAAAGTCATGCTTTTCTAATTTTAATTTCAAACTGAATTACATAAACTTTAGCCTTTTAAAAACTATATAATTTATATATATATGAAATCCACAACATTCTTACTCGGGGGAAACTAATTACAATTGCCAAAAAGAAACAACAGAACAATGGGAAATAAGTTCAAACATAATTAATAAAACCAAGAGAGAACACATCATTGAGAATTAAATCAAAGGGGGGGGAAAAGGGCAGAAAAGTAAAGTTTGGTTCAACTCAAAGCTACTTGCTCAAGTGAAAGCACATGCACAGCTTTAAAAAGCTGTAATAAAACTAGAGTGTTAACACCTGCTTCCTTTTACAGGTGGGGGAAGACATTCAGATGCTTTGGATGCTAAACTGGAACGGATTTCACCCAGTAGCTCAGCAACTTTATGAAAGTTACTGTGCTCCTGATGTCACACAATGACATCAAAGCCTTCTCAGGAAAACCCAGTTTTGAGCCATCATCATCAGTAATTATAAAATTACCTGAGATCTTCAGCGTGAAGGCATGACAAAAAGGTGTTCATTTATGATTTTCCCTTTGACCGTATTAGAGTTTGCTCATATTTGCAATTCACTGTGAAGGAAAATTTAATATTTGCCCTTTTCCTTTGAGTAAGGAGAGGTGAGGAATAGAATGGATATGGGATTTGGGCTTTTTCTTTTTTTTTTTTTTTTTTTTTTTTTTTAAATCCAATCTCTGAATGGGACTAAAATAAACCAAGGGTGTTAGCTGTTTTTTGGTGTTGTTTTTCATAAAGGTGCCAGGTTCATACTAAAAGTTTAAACACACATCTCAAAGGTAGTTTTCAGTACAATAATTGGATTAATGAAATAGAAATAATCGCTGATGGGACAGAACGTACATGTCAAAATTACAATTTCCATTCCCTTACGCAGTGACAAAAGTCACTGTGGCTTTTTTCTGCTTGGAAGAACCGTACTCTCAAAATAATGGAATTTGTCCACCTTAAAGTTTTTTTATTTTTATATGGATTTATATAGAAAACTCAGCATCAAAATCGGGAAGAACAATGTAAACTGTGATGCGAAAAGAATGTGAACTGAAAAGGTATGACTATGGAGAAGTTGCTTAATTGTCTGGATGCCTAAATTACTAGCTTCTTCTAGGCATTCCAAGAATAAAAATGCAGGAATCCAGGGCACTAGCCATGAGGGCCACGTACGTAAGCAGAAGGAATCAGGCTGATACAGAAATACTCGTTCTAAGTCTTTACGTTGACAGTATCAGAGATCTGAACCGCAAACTCATTGCGGGGAGACGTTCTGCTGCAGCAGCCGCCTGCCACGAAGAACCATCACCAGATTAGCGCTGCCATCAACCAAAATGATAAAAGAACCAATTCAAGAGCATTATAAAAATGTATGGCTGCCGAAGCAAGCTACAGAAGGTTAAAAATAACCATGAAGGCTATTGATTTTTTTAAGCATTCTCTCTCTAGGAGATAAAAAAAGAAAGAGGAAACTGGGTTAGAGAGACCTAAAAGTTTGCAGCTGGCTGCTGATACCAGCTTTCAAACTGATCGGAACGTGCTCCTTGGCATTTCCCAAAACTCACTCAGTTTTCTGTATTACTTCAAGTAGATTTCTGGGAGGGAATTGAAAAAAAAAAAAAACGGGAAAGAAAAGAAAAAAAAAACCAAACAACACTATACCTATTTCAGTAATTTTTTGCTCCTTTTGAAACAGCGTATCTTTTGTGTGTTGTGAAACTCTTTTCTTCCAAGACAAATATTTATTTAAGCACAAAGCAGGGAGTGTCCAGCTAGCTTTGCCCAGGGAATGGAGACACATACTATTTTTCTACAAGTTTGTCATTATAAAACACTCATGAAAAGTTAAATAAAACGTTTGCTTCAGAAGGTCTAAACAGCAATAAACTGTTCGCTCTTGCTCTTTCTGGAAACTACTGTAGAATTTTTATGATCTTTTATGGCAATGTTTTCTAACTTGTGTAGCTGCCACATAGCTTGTTTCAGTTACACTTCAGCTGGGGTTTCTTAAAGACAAAGACTACTGTAAAGAGACTTAAAGCCTAAAAATCACATTAGTGGACCAGGTGTATCGTATCGGTGTTTAAAACCCACACAGAGCAATCACTAAGTTCACTAGAGAAGAGGCAGGAAGAAAAAAATGCTTCATTTCAAATTTTTACATGACAGTATGTTATACATAAACCTTGGTTTAGAATGATAGGCATTAATTTGGGGTTTTTTTAGCATAAGATCTGAATACAGCTAAAGAACTAAACTAGCTGAGAGCTTTTAGAGATATACGTGTGTGTGTCTATAAAATACACTGACAGCTTCTATAATTGACTTCAAGAAGCATTTTAAAAAAAGACAACATTGGGTCAGAAATGCAATGCCTCTGGTGAGATGATACTTCATTAAGAACTCCTAGAGATAGCCCCTATTCTATCCAAATTAGCCATTGATTACCTCACTGAGATCAAAACATTTCCTTCTTGGGACGAAAGGGCCAAGTAGAAATATTTTCACTGTATTCATTTCATTTAAAATCTTTGCCTCCAGAGCTACACAGTTCCACATCTGTATTTATCATTCCAATACCAAGCAATACAGTTTGACACTTCATATAAAACACAGAAGACACGCAAGTGCCAAAATGTTCTGAAACATTTACATATATATTTCCACATTGTTAATCACCCTGAAGCTGGAATAGAGTTGGATCATAGCATCTTCCAGGTGATTTGTATTCTGCAATTTCTCCCTGCATTTCTTACACAGGAACACAAGTATTTTTGCTGTTGAGCAGGAGTTAAAACTTTTGAAAATATGGATAGCTCTTAGTAAAGCAAAAGACAAGCCAGATTTATTACTAAGCTTCCTTAAATCCAATGCTCTCATTTGAAATGCCAGCCTATGCCCTCAGACCTAGTTACTGCTTCTATCTTAGAATCGTTAGGGTTGGAAGGGACCTTTAAGATCATCTAGTTCCAACCCCCCTGCCATGGGCAGGGACATCTCCCACTAGATCAGGTTGCTCAGAGCCCCATCCAGCCTGGCCTTAAAAACTTCCAGGGATGGGGCTTCCACCACGTCTCTGGGCAACCTGTTCCAGTCTCTCACCACCCTCATGGTGAAGAACTTCTTCCTAACGTCCAGTCTGAATCGACCCATCTCTAGTTTTAATCCATTCCCTCTAGTCCTACCATTACCCGACATCCTAAAAAGTCCCTCACCAGCTTTCTTGTAGGCCCCCTTAAGATACTGGTAGGCCACTATAAGGTCTCCTCGGAGCCTTCTTTTCTCCAGACTGAACAACCCCAACTCTCTCAGTCTGTCCTCACAGGAGAGGTACTCCAGCCCTCTCATCATCCTCGTGGCCCTTCTCTGGACACGTTCCAGCACATCCATATCTTTCTTGTAGTAGGGGCTCCAGAATTGGACGCCGTACTCCAGGTGGGGTCTCACGAGAGTGGAGTAGAGGGGGAGAATCACCTCCCTCGACCTGCTGGCCACGCTTCTCCCGATGCAGCCCAGGATACGATTGGCTTTCTGGGCTGCTAGTGCCCACTGCCGGCTCATGTGGAGCCTCTCGTCTACCAGCACCCCCAAGTCCTTTTCTTCAGGGCTGCTCTCAAGCCAGTCACTGCCCAGCCTATATGGGTGCTTGGGATTGCCCCGACCCAGATGGAGGACCTTGCACTTGGTCTTGTTGAACTTCATGAGGTTGGCATGGGCCCACCTCTCTAGCCTGTCAAGGTCCCCCTGGATGGCATCCCTTCCCTCCAGCATGTCTTGTTTCCTTCTATCATGTTTTCAGATTTTTGTACTGTAATTCTACAAAGCTAAAGCATGAAGTACTACCTGGTCACTCTCATTCTTCTCTGTTTCTTGACATAAAACCAGAACAACAGACAGCGGTACATTTTTGGAGAAACCCACCTCCACTAGCACTGTCTAGCACCAGGACTTGATGCAATGATTTGTCCAAGTATTTCTGCCTCTTGGCATTATACAAGACACATAAAAATTCACCCTTCTGTCTTATTCTCTGATCATTAGTCTACACATTAATCTACACATTTTCCCCCAGAAATATAACCAAATGCTATTAAAAGTCACTCAGTTCCAAAAAAAAAAAATAAAAAAAATACAGGCTCCAAAACCATATTTGTCCATTTCTCTGCACGTGAATTATTGTGGCAAAGCTATGTTATTATTGATTATATTTCTTATGACTAATGAGGAGAAAAAAGGCGGGCAAACTGCCATTCATACAATTCGTTTGCATAATTATGATACTCTCGATCTGCTGAGCAGCCCTATAATTTGTGTTCCAACTGATCTTTCACTGATAATACAGGGAAACAACACTTGTTCAATGAAAGGATGCTCAGCCTACTATCTCCTCTCTGTTCATTACAGAATTCTCCTTTTTTCAGTTTTTCCAGGCTTTCGTGATTTCAGTTTTTTTCATTATAGCTTCACTCATTTCACAAAATAAATATAACCACCATCCAAGCAGAAAAAAATACAAACAAGTAACTTGTAGACATGTAAAAAAATCCTTGCAATTGATTACATTAGTAGTTTTTTTCCTATGTTATAGGCACAGATCCATATAGTAAACAGTCTTCCACTACTTTAGCAAAATTAAATAAATAAAATATCGGGAACAGCACTGGGGAACTACTGTCTTGGACCTGAAATAAAGGTCCATATACAATACTGCCATAAAGGGCCAGAAGAAATGCATAGAATGTGAAGAACGGATTCTTCTCTTGCACACTTTCACAGCTTCCAAAAATGAGCAGTTCAGGGACTTGGCTAATTCAAGAGTAGCCTTGGATAAGCTTCTCCAACAGGCAGTGACACACCTGTTTTCCATGATTGTATCTTACCTCATTCAGAAGCTATTTATACTTTCTCACTTGATAATCTGTTGAGGTTCCCCCTAATCCTTCTGATTTTTTCCAACAACTCTTAAAGAGATATTACTAACGAAGTGGATGACTATGCATTTACGTAGCAGCATAATAAGGTTTTATGTTCCCACAGAGAAAAACTGAAAAATCAGCTCTTTCACAGCACTATTTAAGAGCAAGCATTATGAAGCAACCTTTAATTAGAAAAATTGTTTGCTATGTTTTTCCTCAGGACACCAATTAAATTCAATAAAAACATGCTGACCTAAATATTCTTAGGTGCCAACAGTTTTGTGTAACATCAGTACTTGACTGCACTCCGAAGCACAGAGACAACCAGGTCAGTTTTGAAGCTGAATCCTAGAGCAACTGACCAAAGGGTTTTGAGGGGGTTGAGAAGATTTCCAAGGGAAGTTCAATTTGTATCAGACAAACTAAGAGAAAAAGCGATAATCGACAGTTAAAAAAGCCTAGGCAGAAAATACTTGTAGTTTTTATATCAAGATAAAAACAGATTTGAAAAATTTTCACTTGCATGCTAAACTGGTTTTAATTCCCGGAGCAACGAGATACTCAAAACTGTTCCTAGAATATTAACTTATTTGGCAGATAGATAGCAAATATACTTCTACCTTAACAACCCTCTGCTCACCAATGAGAGCAGCACTGAAGATTGTGATGATGCTTCCATAGAAAAGGCAAGTTTCATCACTGCCTTTGGGTGATGGGTAACACCAACTCTGGGACTTGGAAAAAGTTTACTCCACTATGAAATTTCTACCTTGCTTTTTATTAGAACAAAGAGAAGCCACCGCCTCAATCAGGAATCAGTACTGCATCACCAAAACGCACTGCAGGACTCTCCCCAGAAAAATCTCAAACTAAATTCCTTTTACCAAACACGCACTATTATTAGTGCTACCATAGCCTCCATCAGAGATGCAGAAGAAGGAGAGCAGAAAGTAAAGAGCAAAAGCAAAATTCAAAAAGACCCACTGTCTTGAAGGACACTAAAACACCAGTTATCACTGGTTTCAAAGTGGCACTAACCAGAGAGTGCCCTGAAATTCAAAGTAATCTTTGGTGTCAAGTATTCCATGGATTCCCTGTCCTAGAAATTATCCATTCTCCCTTCTCACGTAAAATCTTGACAAAAAGATGCTTAGACAATGCATACATGCACATACAGGGCCTTCTTTCACTCATTGAGCAATAATTGACTTCATGGTTCACATACCTATTGTTAATATTGTGAACTGGTTTGTAACTTTCCATATTAGTGTTACTTTCAAATAATCACCAAAATTCTAAATCGATTCCTAAAATTGCTTTTTAATGTAATAAGGTTAATATTAAACTAGTCTAGGAGCTAATATAGGCAGACAGTATATTGTAATGCCAACAATCTAAGAATATATTCCAAAAAGAAGTTGTTAATATGTCCTATAACAATTTCTGTCGGACTCTGAATTTAAATATATGCAGGTTTCTGAATATGAAGTGTTCAGCCAAATATAAAATTAAATACTTTTTCTAAACTAGAAGCTTTCCAAAGAAAAAAGTGTGCAGGACTCTCCCTGAAAAGGAGGTTCATCCACCATACACAGATTAGCTTGCACAGATTAAAAGCTAAATTTAATTTTTAGATGCAAAAAAATTCCTGGATGTTTGCCAGTTTAAAGCCCAAAGCAGACTTGTTACCACCCTGATAAAAAGGCCTGTGTGTAGGACAGAATTTCATTCTACCTTTACTTAAAAAACTGCTTGGCTCCGTAATGTCTGTATGATATATTAAAAAGTCTGAAAATGAGGAAGAAGAAAGAATCTGAGGTCTTTCAAATAGCGTTTTCCACCTTTCCTCTCAATAACTTGGATCAGTTTTACTCTACTTGGTATCTTCTGTTCTTAAAAGTGACTCAAATAATTCTCCTCACACACATATTCTGTATTAAAAAAAAAAAAAGGCTTCTAAACTACATTAAAATCCATTGTGTGTAAAGTATTCTTCAGCGTATGTCCTGCAGGGATCAAATACAAAACGCTTTTGATGGAAGTGACAGAGCTTTAGTGCCTAACAACTATGAACAGAAAGACCTTCTTAGCCAGATAGTCACATGAGCACACAACACAATTCACTTGTGTTAAAGACGGACCTAAATTAAAACCCATCAGCATCAGACTGAGTTTTTACATGTACTAGAAGCTTCAGAGAAGGTCTTACGCCTCTCCTGGAATATTTCACTAAGCCTGCACAAACGTAATGCCAGAGAGAGAAGATAAAGGCAAAGTAGGGAAACACCTATTGAAAGTAACAAGAAAAAAAGAGGAGGATAAAAAACCATTAAACTATTAGCAGTAAACAGAAATCCATCTCGTTCCTATTTAACAGCAATTCCCATGATAGACCTTACGGTAGTGGAAACCTGAGCTCTCCTTAACGCATCTTTATAAACTTTTTCCCCCTAGACTAAGAAAGTTACACGGGTGACTAAGACCATCAAACCCAAGTCTAGATGTGGTGCCGAGGGACATAGTTTAGTGGTAACTTGGCAGTGTTGGGTTAATGGTTGCACTTGATGATCTTAAAGGTCCCTCCCAACCAAAACGATTCTATGATCCTACACCAAGCCATGCTCTCCAACCCAGGGAGATCAGATGAAGTGAGAGCTAACTGCTATTCAGAACTGAACTGCAAGCAGCCATCCCAATTTTGCCCTCGATTCTTCATGATGTAATGATTGTATTAAAAAAAAAAAAAAAATCACAATCCTAAGCAAAGAATAAGTAGGTATATGATGTTCTTACCACCCTCTCTTTGCAGCAACAAGATTTCCAGAGCAAAAGCAAGGTGGCGTATATGCTATGTCCAAGAATTAGTGTTGAAATATACACATCACAGCAAACAAATCCAAGTCCCTCGTCAGACCAGGTAACACCTGGCACAAATCTAGTAAATAGCTCAATCTTTCTTGGCATGTGTCCAATTTTTACCTTATTATAATTAACCCAATTTATGTCAGTAATTATAAAAAGGGCAGAGACTACTACTTATTGTTATGAGTCCTCTTATTTTTTAAACCAAAGTGCAATAAATTTTATGGCTTTCCCCAGTAGCGTTAGAGAGAGCTCACAAAAAAGCTCTCCTTACGCTCTTATGAACCAAAGCCAAAAATGATTATGTGGTTTTATTATTCTACCTGGAAAGCAGCCACAGCTTCCTAGGTATCACTTCTGCAAGTCCTGCTCTCAAGAACAGGGAAGTCTGACCAGATAGCTGATCGATACTGGTGTCTTACATTTGCAATCGGTAGAAATGACAGATCTGACATAGCAGCTTTATTAATTCTGCTAATGAGCACGTTGTGCCACCTGCCAGAGAAACAGAGAACTGCTGCTTGTTTAGAACCCTACCAGTACTTTTTTTTATTATTATTATTTACTTACTAGTTCAGGATTAGCATCCTGTGAACACCTTTTCTATTTTAAAAGCAGGCTTTATTCACATGCAATGTACTCTCACTGAATCTCACACAATCAGATACTGAGAATATTTTTTTCACTACTTCTACTGCAAAGGTGAGGTCTACTTGAGAGGTATTCTTAGCAATGAAATGTGAATAAAACTGAGATTTTTAAAACCTTCACCTCTTAAATTAAGTGAGACAACAAAAAATTAAGGAGAAATGTGGAAAAGGTGCCAAACAACTTTAAAGCATAAGATGTTTTTGTGATAAAAAAAAGAAGGCATTTCCATACCATTATCCCATTTCCAGTGGAAATCTCATTCCAGGTCTCTTTAAAAATCATGTACAAACAACAGCCCTACTTAACTCATCACTAACATTAGTTTTTTTAGTTATGATGATGCATACTTTCTCTCTCTTCAGCTGTTTCCCCTGAGCTGAAGCCTGCAACAGAAGCTTACTAAAACGCACAATGCTTTCCCTCCCAAATGGAAACTCCAATATTTTAATATTTACAGTCATTCTAAGAGACAGCGTTTCCCATCATTTAGCTGTGCGTTAAAAATATGTTTTCATAAAGGTGCATGCAGTGAACTGTACCTCATTTTCGCCACAGTCAGAAGGTGTATCCTTGTGGATGGCCATCTGATATTTGGCAAATAATGTGGCTGACTGGTTGAAGGATGATTTGAACTGGGGGTCCTCAAAGGAGACAGGTACTAACCTCACCTTCAGAGCAAGGAAAATACAAGCATACTATTTTGAGTGCATATCATCAGATAATATGCTTCTGAAGGTAAGGCTAGTGAAAGATCTCCCCCTAACCACTTCAAAGCCTCTGAAGTCAGTTTTCTACTTCATCCACAGTAACAAGAAAATCTCCTACAGGGGAAAGTCTGACAACTAACACTAAGCTTAAACTGACTGTTGATACTTTCATAAAAGAATAAAAATTGTATAACACTAGAACACTTCAAAGCACCAGTTTAGTCAACATATTTTTTGACCAAGTTATCTAACAAATCAACCACAAATTTTATTTTTATTGCACAGTCTCAAGGGCTTTTAAAATGTATTATTTTTAATGGCACATCACTCACTGCCCTGGTTTAGCAATTATATATTCTTGCTACTTATACTTTTTCTCCAAACTCCTGCATTTTTTTCTTTATAGTTTTAGAGAGGTATATGACAGTTAACTATTACACACCACCTGGTCACTACAAGAAGCAGTAACAATGCGTAATTCAGATGGAGTGCACAGATTACTTCTTGAAGGGCTTAAATTGAAAGTGAAGAGGTTTATAAAACTTCTGTGAACCTTAAACCAACCATCTGTATGTGCGATAAATTCTTCACTCACATGTTGGCCCTGATCATGCTTGTTCCTCCTTACGGCAGCATTCAAACCAAAGCCAATGAGACTAGTTATGAAACTAAGCGTTCGCTGGTTTTAGTTCTTATGACATTCGTATTTATAAGGCCCACAACATCTATCTCCAAAAGCCTCATCCTCTCCATCTCTTACCCAATAGCATCCCCACGTAACTTCCTTAACTTTTCTGTCTGCAATTAAGACCAAATATTTGTGATTCAAAAAGAATCACAGAGAGATATCAAAAGAGTTTGCACTTTCAGGACGTTGATTTTATTTTATCTAGTATTTCACATGCTCCTGAAAATATAATGGATATAAAATCCACGTTTGTTTCTCCTAGAAACAAGGCACACGAAATGGAGGAGAAATTGAGTTTTGCACAAAATTAATTTGGCCTTCTGACCTGATTTATAGTTGGTTTATCAGGTGGGTCCTTGTGAATAACCATCTGGTAACGTTTATAGACCTGGTAAGACTCCTGAAATGTGGCTTTGAACTGTGAACTTGGTGGAGATGATCTCACCACCCTCACCTTCAGAAGAGGTTAAACACATTCATTATTACAATATCATGCAATAACTATAGATTTATACATATACAAACATCACAACAGAGAGAAATTTTTACTTCCTGCACAAGAGTCCCAACAATTCAATTAATACTAGACAAAAACCTTCCAATTCTTCAGCTCAGTTTAGGCAATTGAAGGCTTTTATATTTACATTGAATAACATACAAGGTTTTCAAACTTCCAGACAACTAAAATGCTTATAGAACAACTACAAAAGTAGTTTTCAGGAAATAATACCAACAGTATGCAGATCGACGTTTTAAAAGGGGTTTTCTCTACTTTTTAAAATCTTCTCTTGTGGTTTCACACTATGCTGAAAAATACTTGAAGAACCCATGCCTTTGGAAGACTTGTATCAGTGTACTTTAGATAAAGACTATGTTTTATTGGGATAATCCCAAAGGGATTTCTTGATAGTTTTCTAATTGAAAGAGGAAGACAAAACGATATTTCCATATTCAATTATGAGTTAATTGTAATAGGAAGTTATCAGTTTTCCCCACCATCGCCCTTACACACACAAAAATAAAATATTTTAAAACATATATATATATATATATAAAAATTAAAAATTGTTCTTAGTAAAAGTGATTGCTCCCTAACAAAAAAAGAATGCTATCACATGAGCAACATTGCATTTCTTTCCAAGCATATTTAAGGACATGTTCATTTCAAAAAACCACACATAATTTTCAGTACGGTTCTGTTTTCACCAACATCACTGGTTCTGATCTACTGAAAAAAAAAATTAAAAAAAAAAAAAAAATCACACTTGAGAGCCATAGTAAGGAGCAAAGGTAATCTGGGAAAACACTGCCGGAACCATCCTCCTTTTAATTCTCCCTTCATCTTCTAAGTGAAGATGTTCAGACAAAGCCATCACACTTCTGTAATACAACTCATCAGAAAATCTGGAGGAGTCAGTGAGATGGATCAATTTCATGGTTTCTTGTCAGTTATTCAGTGAATCCTTTCATTTTGAATACCATCACTGATAATCAGTAACTACAGGAGAATACATACATTCAGATAGTTTTCCAGCTTCCAGAAAAAATAAAAAGACAAAAAATTGGGTTTGTGATTAACAAATGTTAGAAAGTCCAAAAGTCTTCCAGATGACTGTCTCTATATTACTAATAGATTTAATGGCAATCAGTATATTAAGGAAAATTTTCTACTGTCACTTTTACAGCTTCCAAAGACGTCAACACATATCAATGATGTTTATAAAGAGCAGCTATCTTCTTATCTGTTTAATTTTATGAACAGTTACTACTTTCTTGTCAAGATTCGTTAGCATAGATAGTTTAAGTATTTATATACTGCAGAACTAAATATTGAATCTCTCTCATCATTCAACACTCAGTTAATTCAAAGTCTTTCATTTTCAAGTCACGCTGTATGAAATCAATTTACAAACTATTTTGGTAACTGTACTGGTCTCTGCTACGACTGACTGCAAGTGCAAGAGTACCCTCTTGTGGTTACACAGAGCTCAGCTGCACCATATATATCTCATGCAGTACCACCGCACGATCAAGATTTGAACTGTAACTATTCCACAAAGTCACGGATACTAAACACCTAAGCATTTCGAAAATTCCATAACCAGACTTTTCCTTAATTTGCCTCCAACAACACTGAACGAGACATTACCTCCAATTTGTGTCGTGCATCATCAGGTAAAGTGTCAAAAATAAAGTCTTCAATGGTTTTAGGTTGGTTTGCTTTAGATTTAGAGTTTTGTAAGAGGCAAGCTTGATCTCCTGCTTGAAGTTGAGAGCCTTCAAGTGTGCGCATCTGGTTCTGAAGGAGTTTCTGCAGTTTTCTTTCTTTCCGTATGTCCTTTGCTTTTCGACACGGTGGCTTGCTCAAATCAGCCCCTTTCCCTGCAAGAGCAGAGACAAAGAATTAAACACCACATTTTGCAACAAACAAGCAATTCTTACATAACCACTGAAAAGAAATGGTTAAAATCACTGTTAATTGCAGACCGTGGTCTTTTACGTTTACAACTACCAGCAGAACCTGATGCCAAGCTAAGTTGCAATGATTTTTTTCCTCTACACCTGTTTAATGCAGCACTTTAATATGGAAACACCTTGACCACGATTCCATTCCAGAGCCAAGGTTAAATTTAAAAATTAAAATGAAAATACTTCCTGTCTGTAAAAAAGTCTGTCCATAAATCATTACACCACATCCCTCTCTCAGAAATGAAGAAAAGCTCCTGTTTAATATATGGCATGATGATGTACTATCACCAGACAGCTACAGGATCAGCCTGAAACACTGAAAGGCAAAACCCACCAAAACTACAAAACCTCACAGCCAAATTCATAGAGAATTGTTCTACTGCACTAGAAACCCAGGTGGCTATACCAGACTCCCATAGAAGACGCATGCACACACACAAAAAAGCAGCATTTCTTTTTTTTGTCACTTGGAATCCTTATGCAGTATTTAGAAATACCACCAATGTCACTAATGACACGTAAAAGACGAGTAGAAGGCCATAAAAGCTTACATCTTTGCTTCAAATTATATTCAGAATGTCTGTTTTTACTATTCAATTCATTTTTATCAACTTAACTCTCTCTTTAACAGATCGACCATTTGTAACATTCTATTTGTGAAATGGTATTTACTTAAAAGAGAATTCAAACCTAGGAAACAAATGGATCGGCATGGAAAATAGTATGTAGTTCCACAAGAACTTAGTTTTAAAGCAATGCAAATCTGAAGGCGCACAAACAAAAATTCAAGTGGTCCAAATTCCTCAACCAAGGGGCCAGAATAATGTTATACTTAGGACACTAATGTAAGGTTAAAAAGGCAAGATATGAGAATGCCAGTACGAGAAGAAATAATACAGAATTTTCTTCCATTTAAGAAAAAAAAATAAAAAAATAAAAGGAGACAGTTGGTCTCCATGCTACCCACCAAATGCACTGAAAGGATGTAAGTACAAATAATGTACTTACAAGTAGCAGTTTCCCTAGACACTATGATTTTAATAACTACTGACTGTAAATCCAAACATTCAAATTTGTAAAAGTTACAAAAAGCAAAAAACATTTTCCTAATACCCTCAATTCTGCCTAAAACACGTACATCGCTGCTGGCTACTCCGTGTAGCGCACACAAGTGACTGAACACCACACCTCACTCCAGAGGCTGGGTAAGAGCTGTATGACTTTGCTGTGCTGCTGGAAACAGTGCTGGAAGAAATAATCAATTTTTAAGGAATATCTGTCTCAGCTTAGCAGCTGCTGTTGCAAATTCCATACAGAAAGAAAGTTGCACTCAAAATTGTATCAGCAACTAGCTAATGTAATACAAAGTAACTCTAATTCTGCATTATTTTTTTTTTATTACTTTCTAGGGCACTGGTAAATGAGTTGGAGGCCAAAAGAGACACAATATTTAAAATGTTGAAAGAGAGAGGAAGACTGGAAAAAACTCCTCCTATATGGGGAAATACAGTCATATATCTTGTACAGAACCAAAACTGTAACAAATATTATGACAAACTGCTGAGGAAGTCTTTTACACTATTAGCTTTCTCCCAAAATCCATTTATTTGAAAAGACATGCTGGCACCTTTTGAAAGACCTTTTCAAATGGGAAAGTACACCGAACCGTGAGCTGCTTTCATGTGAAGCTTTACGAAGAAGCCACTTTCCCAACTCTGTTAAAATTTATAAAAAGTAAAGAGGAATCCAAACCCAGACTTAACTACGGCTTATCCCACTTTACTCACTTGAAGGCCTGGAAATTACATGGAAATTGTTTTTTCCAGAACTCCTGTGAAAACGTAGTTAGAGCTTTCTTTCCTCCTGCTTCTTCTTACCAATAACTTATTAGCCAAAACTGACTTCTTTCTTGTCCTCTACCTGCTTCAAACCATCCCATGGACAATGAGAATCGTGGTATCCTTCTGCAAACTGGAAATGGTGAGAGGACTGATATTTTAGAAGCTCACTGGTGTGTTCAGAGTGACTTCACCTGCAAAGAACTGCAGCCCTCAGAGCCGCTGCTTGTGTCTTTCTTTACCAATAAATGCATCATAGAAATTGGCAACATACTTCATATTGGGACAAAAATTTTAAGTATCAGCGAGGCTGTAAATTATTTTTTTTAATGTGCATACTATACAGAATTTACAGTTTATAAGTGCCCTCCTGGGGCAAGTTAGCAGTCAGCTCTTCCTGCCTCAGCCAGAAAAGTCCCAGCCTGGTTGTGCCATGCAGACTCCGTGACAGCTGAAATGTTGAGAGCATCTTGGGGACTTAGAAAAAGAGCTAACACCACTTAGGCACTATTCAGACATCCTACAATTGCACTAGCAGGTTTTATGATCAAGTGTTCTTACCTCTCAGCTAAGGCTTTTGAGTATTTGTTTCATCCATACAGCTAAAACCATCCACCAGAAAAGGACAGAAACTATGAGGAAATTACAGATACTACGTGACCTGTCCATGGGCAAACAAGTCAGAAAAAGAGTTTATTTAAAATACTCATGATACATTTGAAGAATGAGTACTTCATCTGTATCAGGACCTGTTTCATGTCTCATATCTTCTATAAGCTGTAAGTTAGCAAGAAAAACTTCTTGAAACAATGAATGTGCACACAGACATAAGCAAACCTTCTTTTCTATCTGAAACTGTGCAGAAACAGCCCATTATTCCTACAGGGCAATGACCTGTTTTGTTTATAAAGGCATAAAAACGCAATTAAACAATCTTATTATGGAACAAGTCTACATTTTCCAAGATGAAAACTAAACATCTTTCTATCTGGAAAATTTTAAACTAAATTTGACCTGTGACACAACCTATCTTGAAAAAAAAAAAAAAAAAAGAGAGATTAATTAAATTAGCTTTCTGATGCCTTTATTATTCACTTTTATATTTCATTTAAAGCCTCCAGAAACAAAGAAGCACACTAATGAATATTTTTCCTCTCTAAAAGTAAAGCCTCTTTTTCTAAAACAGAGTACAAACAACGTTTCAAGCTTTCGTTATCTGCATTTCTAGTGTTTAAAGTTTTACCCAATGTTATTCTTAACATAACTGAAGACCATACCTCACTTTTTCAAAACAACAGCAGGTTTACACTCATAATCTTTACCCAAAACTGCCATCTGCTGTCAATAGCCACTTAGTTTGCTTTCAAAATGTTTACATAACTCAAAGTTTTCCATTAATAATTTAAAAAACAAGAGGGTTTTGAAAATCTGCACAACAAATAAAAGTTATATAAACTATATGACGGCTATAAAAGTTTTGACTGCATTTTATAAAATCAAAATATAAAATACAGTCTTAAAAATTCTGGAGAAGTTTTCCAGGAAGGTGTAACAGTACTGCTTCTATGCAGCACTACTAGTTTTCTGATCACGCATTTCTGAAAACTTTCCTTTTTTGTTCAGATGCAAAATTCCTTGTTAAACTGGTGAAAACGTGAACCAATGGGAATGAGTGTTCCTTAAGGACAAAGCAACATTATTTTACTTGAAATTAGCCAACTCATAGAAGGAGACAAAAATCTTTGTGAAGGAAAAAGTAACTTGAAGTTCTCATAATACTGGCACAACATGTGAGCAAAATTAGGCATTAGTATGACGTCCCAACACACGCAGAGACTCTGAAGCATCCAGTCTCCACTAGGATTTTAATTAATATTAGTTGCCATGTACTGGCTAACCACAATTCAGAAAATACCCTTTATTTTTCTGAACGGGCCACTGTAGATGCTATGCAAAACTGGAAAGATGATCTGTAAGACCAGGCTGTCTCATCTGCAGCCTCTGAGCCACACAGAGCCTGTCAGAACTCTGCTACCTTTTCCAGTGCAAGCTGTTGGTCAAATGAATTATGCTGGCACTAATCCATCCACCCCGTACCATCTTCCTACCAGAAATCACCCATGTCCCACAGGAATATAGCCAGAGCAAGAGAGAAGTCATAGAGCGACCCGCTGCACTCTGCGGGCACGTCCTGGTAGCAGTAGTTTCCAGCACTATTTCCACCCCCCTTCGGGGACTCTCAAGAACTCCTCTGCACGTGCAGCAGATACAGTCACACCATGCAGAGGATCACCCACCAGCTGTGACACATGGGCTTCCCTGTCACAACAAGCTACGTGAAAAGCATAACACTGCTGCAAGCAGATGTAGATTCCAGGCTCTGGTGCCACAGCAAGGGGTACCATAACAGCTATCACATGAAAAAGATTACGGTCCCATGACTGACAATGAGATTATCCTTTTTTCGGGTAAAGATTTCACGTTCAAATTCATCCCAAAGGCAGTATTTCAGAAATCTTTACTATTACTATACAAAAGCTTGACTGAGGGATAACTTCCACATTGAAAAAAAGTGGCCATGCTATTAAAATTAGTATTATACTAAATACTATTATAATATTGAAAATGCCACAAATATTCCATGTACTTCACGCAAAACTGTAGAAATGAAGAAGCATTTACCTTCAGGCTTTGGCACATGGGAGCTGTAACATTGCATAAATACATCAAAAGTAAAATGAGGGAGATTGCCTTACTCCTTGTACATACTCACTGCATTCCTTACAGACGTGTAATATTAAGTTCACAGCAAGAAAAAAAAGGAGAAATTACGACATAATTTCACATCCTCTAGTGACACTGCTTTTCTAATCTAAAGTTAGCCAAACCTAAAACAAGGAAAGCCCCCAAATAGATAAAAAAGCTCACCTAGAAAATGTTATTCTTTATAGAGGACTAGAAGTCTCTATACTTTTTTTTTTTTTTTTTTTTACATCAGCAGAAAGCTATGTAATTTCCTTTAAGCCTACAAAATAAAAACACAGTAATACACTGAACGTATTTCCAATGCCAGCTAGGTCTGTGGCAAATAGTCTAAGAAAGCATAAGAAAGCATAAGAAATATAGCCTTAAACAAGTTATTCACAGGTGTATTCATGGGGTGTAAACACCACAATTTGTATTACAACAAGATGACCTGCAGAAATGAAGAAACGTAAAAACAACACCTCGGTCGTTCTTGTTGTGTCTTAAACTAGTTTCCCACTGCTGCACAAGAGACAAGGTTAAGCCTTAGCTTAACGGGACATAAAGCCCGAGCCACCACATCCCGTCGAAGAAAGGGAAAGCTGAATGTACATCTTATTCTGTGCACAAAAGTATCCCGAACTGGAAACTGGTCCCAACGTCTGATGAGATTCAACCACCTTAACCTATCTGACAGCAATCTAAATAGCATACAGAAAACTACCAGTTGTAGATGCATATTCTCAATAACCAAATTAAAAAAAAAAATAAGTATAATGAAAATCAATGGAACTTTCAGGAAAAACTAAGAAAACAAGTAACACGCAGCATCTCTCAATTTATACACTACATATTGCATAAATTGGCAAGAGTATAGGGCACAAAAAGAAACAATTATTGAATTACTAGGCAAGATAAAAATAAGGTCTTCAACAACACGTGAAATCATGATAGTATATTCCAATTACTACCAGAAATTTGACTACCTGGCTTGGGCGGCGCATGAACAGTTTTAGCTGAATGTGATGGTTCTCCAGCGACTGGCATGTCTCTATCTGCACATATCTGAAGAGAACCCGATTCCACCGTCTGCTGATCCACCTCTTTTGTTTCTCCTGTCTCCTTATCTTCATTTTCCACCCTCTCTGCGTGATCCACACTCAAGGGAGTCAGTTCAGACTGACTGACATGAGATTCACTTTTGTACGCAAAATCACATGAGACCACATCTTCTATATGAGAATCCATAGGCTCTTCTGTAAATAATTTAAAAATACGGGAGTTAATTTCTCTCTGTATAACCGCAGCTCACACTTTGCACAATTAACATTAAATTAACTTATTTACAATTTTGCGACTGTTTTCCAACAGATAAAGTGACTGTTTGCATAGTCTGAAAATGGAAAGCTTCCTTTATGACCTCGAATTGCACCAACTCATTTATGAGAACAGTTTTATTTTCTCCATTAAAATGGGGCAGTCAATTAATCTCGAGCCATAACTTCAAACGAAATCAAAGCGTATATATACAAAAATCAAAGCGTATTAGCCATTCGATCACTCCAGCAGGTACCTGATCCACCTTTCAAACTTCAATATTGGTTTTCAAACAGTAAGAATTTCTTACCTCCACTCACTACTTTTGAAACATCTCCTTTGGAAATAAATTTCAACATTTTCTTCAGAACCTTCTTGTGAGATTTGGAGGTCTGAAAATGCAAAGCTTGGCACCTCAAAAAGAAAAAGTTATGATCACTTCTTTTGCGAAACATTATTTCAGAAAAAAATGTTAAGGAACCACTTAAAAAAGTTACACTGTATACATATTTCCTAATTATTTCTTAAGTTTCCCTACATTAAGTGGTCAAATATTTTACCAACACTTTTGAGTTAATAAAATTATGTTGCTTTCTACTGCATAATATCATTCTTTATGGCATGTTTTGTGCGTGTATCACTATAATCACTAAAACATGCCAAGGTGATCCCAAGCACTGCATTAAAAAAAGCTTTCCTAGGAATCTAATACACTAGAATTTTTCACTTATCCATCTTAAGATAAAGCATTCATAATAACTACTACTGCTGGAAAAGCGTATCTGGAATCATTCATACCTACTCAACAGACAGCCTCTCTTATTTGGGCCACTAAAGCAGTGTTTGTGGGATACAGACATATTGGGTCACCTGCAACCAGCGAGCAAGAGAGCAATCACTGGACTATCCCTTTGGATTGCAACCCCCAAGCAAAAGGCGAGGGTACACACTCAGCAGATTGCTTACAGGAAAACATCACCGAGCTGCTGATGTGCCTGTGCACAAACCCAACAGCATACATTTCGTACTCAAAGTACCATTAAAAGTAGATAAACTTTTCAAATATTCTGCATTTAAAGCAGTAAACACAAATGGTTGAGTGCAGTCAAATAACTTACAGTAGCATATTTTGAGCTTCTTACCTTATTGTGTATTGAGGACAACAGGTTTGATTCATGATAGGTTTGTAGACATACTTTCCACTTCTAAAAATAACAATAAACACGTATTGATTTTTTTGTTGCTTATACTACACACTAAATGGAAGACTAACCTTTTTTGTTAAAATAATATCAGAACATTACATGAAGAGTAACAAAAGTTGAGAAGCAAATTCTTCAGCTGTTTGTTTGCTACTATACTAAAACACTGTCCTTCTAAAATAACCAAATATTTTCCTGCTATACAGTGTCATGTTACAAAAAGTCACAGACCGTTAGACAAATACTTCCATTTCAGTTACTTACCGAAACTAGTTAACTGTTCTCGCCACCCTAAATTTTAAAACTGGATTCTAAGCAGAATCTAAACTGACAACATGGCTTCATATTTTCTTTTTAAATTTACCTTCGCCATCCTCTATCTATGAGATCCTGGTAATCTTGAACTGTCATCGAATGTGCCCACATACCTGAAATAAATAATACAGTAACACACTTGACTGATCACAATTATGCATTAATACATTAAAATACAACAAGCTCTACAGAAATATTAAAGTAAATCTGAGCAGCTATTGTGACTTTCAAACAGGTGTCTTTCAAGGACTTGGCATACTCATAAATCTTATAAATTACTGACTTACAACATGTACATTAAGGGTAAAAAAACCAAAACTAACAGATCTTGGGATGCGATGAACTATATTGCTCTGACTGTACAAGTTAAAACGTCTACCTCTCTACCTGCTATCTTACCCAGAGATACACCATCAAAATAACACAAAATTGCTCCATAATTTTGTTAAACTGAGTGGGAAACACTGTGCCAGAAGGACTTTTCTGAGAGGCACTGAAGCTGACACAGACCACTCCCAGGGACCCCTCAGAGAGCAACTTCCCCGGCAGCCACCCAGCTGAGCCAAGCTCAGGGACTGTCACCTCTTCACGGGGGAAAAGAATATAAATATAGCCCGCTTCCCACTGAGCCGGCCTGAGGAACCCTGTCTGGCAGCAGGGGCAGAGCCAGGAGCCTTGCCGGGCAGACAGGCTCTGATCTACAGGTCAGCCCGGGCTGTCACGGGAGGTGGAGGCTCTGGCAGGGCAGCTGCACCTGAGAAATTAAACCAGGCCAGGAGAACGCTCTGGGCAAGATGCTAACTGCTTCCTTAGTTAGGATGCATATATTATGACTATAATAATTAAAACATTTCATCCTTTACAAAGCTTTCCCGCTATTCCTGATGGGTTCCCCATAGACCGAAGGCTTTTTCACTCTGAGGGTGGTGAGCCCCTGGCCCAGGCTGCCCAGAGAAGCTGTGGCTGCCCCATCCCTGGAGGGGTTCAAGGCCAGGCTGGACGGGGCTTGGAGCAACCTGGTCTGGTGGGAGGTGTCCCTGCCCAGGGCAGGGGGGTGGAACTAGGTGGTCTTTAAGGTCCCTTCCAACCTAAACCATTCTGTGATTCTATGGAGAGGCACAACGGGCGCGGCTTCCCGCTGAGCCCATGGCCTCCGGACCCACACCGACCCCGTCCCTCAGGCCTCCCTCAGCCCCACCGGCACCAGCCAGGAGCGGCCCCGCCGCCCCGGTTGCCCCCTTGTCCGACAGCACGGGCCTGGCCCAGCCCGCTCCCCTCCCAGCCCGCCCTGCCCCCGGGGCCGCACCGTGGGAGAGGTTGCCGCTCTCGTTCTTGCAGTAGCCGCAGCGGTAGCCATCCTCTCCGCCGAAGTACTCGACGATGCTCGGGGAGCTGCCGGCCGCCGCCATCTCCCCCGCTGACCCGCCTGCCCTGCCCCGCCGCCCGCCTCAGGACGGCACCCTGCCCGCTGCCCCACACGGCGCACAGGGACACCCGGAAACAGCCGCCGCCGCCGCCGCCATCTTTGCTACGGGCAGAGCACAGGCAACCCCCACAGGAAGCGGTGGCTACGCCATTTTTAACCCGGGCAGCTGCGGCAGCTTCCCCGCAGGCCCCAGCAATGTTCCTCCATATTTAGTGAGGGCGGCCCCGCTCCCGCCCCAGAAGCCCTGGTGGCCCCGTCCCTCCGCTTACCGGCGGAGACCTTCCCCCGCTCCGAGCCGCAGTAGCCGCAGCGGTAGCCCTCCTTCCAGCCTTTGTACTCCACCACGGCGGCAGCGGCAGCCATGGTGCCCGGCGGCCTCCGCGGCCCCGCCCGAAGCGGGGGGAGGTCGCCGCCCTCAGCGGTGCGGGCCCGGCCCCGGGCAGGGCTCCCCCCGGTCGCTGGATTTGAACCAACGCATCGCGCTGGGCGTTGTAGATTAAAGATTATCAAAGTGTGTTTCCTTATACCCTCATGGCCTGACCGCGTTTTATCACCCCCGAGAGAGGGGCTCCGAGAGCAGGGCTAGCCGCAGAGAGCACATCACCTCCGCTGCTGGAGCAGAAACCTGCCTCCTGAGGAAAGGGAGGCCGAAATCCTAAAGCTCCAGAGACAGTGCTCCTCACAAGGGGAGCTCCTGGAGATGGAGCTAGGCTTTTCTTTATTCTTAAGAGAAAACTGACATGGCCTAAGGCAGCTGTCCTGTCTAGTTACACTACCAAATACACGTGGTACTTCCTTTTTTAGGAAAAAAGGAAGGAGGAATTTATCTGTAATTGAGATCAAATTTCCACAAGTTCAACCTTGATTTCCAGAAGAGTAAGAACAGAAAGACATTATCAAATTTGCTCTGCGGCACCCAAGAGCATCGAGATAAGATTATCACAGCAGAGGTAATTAAACATGTAAATTCCACTTGCAGGCTGCCATCGGTGACCGACAAGGGATGAGAGAAGGGGGATAGCATTTCCTTTTTCTGAAAGCTTGTGTTTGTAACTTTACATAAAGTAGTAAACACAGCCATAATAAATAGAAAGTATATGATAATAACCCTGTGACAGGTATAAACAAGACAGCTTATATAAAGTGTAAGATGTTCCAATAAAAATAAATTTAATTTTACAATATATACATATAAAATCTTCTCTGAAAGAAACAATTTTAAAATATTTTCTTTAAGGCACCTAGGGGAAAAGAAAAAACAAGAGAAGACAATAAGACAACACACATTAAGATTTGAAACTTGCCAAACAACTGTGACAATAAAATAATTCAATCCTATCTTTTAAAGGCTTTTAGAGGGAACCAGACTGTCTTCCCTTCCCCTGCTTCCCTAAGTCCTTCTTCGGACTACTTTATTGACTCATAAGCTGTCAGTAGGTTAAAAAAAAAATAACAAAAGTACAAAAACTAAGCTATGATTCTTCACAGCATTGCAGTCCAAGGGTAAGATTCCAAAAACTAACTCAAGTATATCACTTAACTGACCATTAAGTACAAAAATACAGGGTTTTTTTTCAGTTAATTACTGCATAGAAGACTAGATGACATTTCATTTCATGAAGGGATCAAGAATATAGAAACGTTCGAAGTTATACAGTTATCCTGCTTATAGTTTTTCTTCATTTGTAAGTCACAGGTAGTTTCCCTGCAGTTCTTCCACATGCATAAGGAAGATACAGTGTATCCTTATTTAGTTTGATTTATTGAACTTACTTGAATTAAGCTATGTCCATTTCATCTTCATTTCTATAAGGAGGACTAATCATGGGTTCTGTTATTTCATATGTTTCTACAATCTCCTGGTTAGAGATGACAAGAGAACGTAAGTTACAAGCGCTGAGCTATTTCAATTTAATTGCAGTTACCACGCGATAAGTAATAATGTTTTTCATACTGAAGCACTATTTCAAATTACTAAGTTTCTTCTGCACATTCTAAGTGAAGGACAAAGAAGTAGAGTTGTATGTGCTAGAAACTACTTTTTGTCTAAAATTTATTACAAACAGCAAACAGTGAGGAAACTGTATGGAGAACTTCCCCTCTAGAAGCAAGTACCGTATATAAGGGAAGAAACAGTTTCCATACTTACGCAGTCCTCATATAAAACAATAAAGGCGAGTCACTGCACAACTTAAAAGCACTTAAACTGACCAGGCCTCAAGGATCAAAGATAAAATCGCTATCCCAACTCTCAGTTTTCTTGCAGTTAAAAACATTCATTAGATTTGTGATTGTTCTGGAATCCATAAAATTAAATGTAGTGATAATATATACAGGAACACCTATCCTCATCAGAGTACATCACAGCACAGCTCTCGGATGCATTCTTACACTTAAGAAAAAAAAAAAATAATCAAAAGTATCAAGTGCTCTCTATTATACCTTCCATTCCTGATGGCTCAGAGATATGACAACCTGGTTCCGTGCTCCAGCACTATGGTGATCCTCCTTTCCCTCATTCTCTTTTGAAGGCTCTGTTCAAAATACAGTATTTTCATAGTCTTTACACTTGGAAAATCAGTTTCCTCCAGGAACACAAAAAGCTTCACAAAAAAAGCAAACCAATTTATACATACTCCACTAAGCTAGTCTCTATCAATAGCCAGGACCATATGCTTCTTCAGAAATTTCTTTAACCTTACCTCCTAAAAATTTAGAAACTAACATTTCTCAGAGTCCCAGAAGGACCTAAGTATTTAATCCTTTACGAAATACCACCAAAGTCTTATATCCTGTGCGAATGAAAGCCAAAAACCTCATACATAGGATGGCATTGCCTTTTCAACTCCTTTGAAGCTGCAGCACTTCCCAACTCAGAGAGACGACGGAGACTTCTTGCACACAAAAATATCTTTTCTCAGCAAAGCGTAACAATGGTCATACACTTATTAGCAAAAATAACACTTAAAAGGAAAAGCAATAACCTTTTACTTCTATTAACTGAATTAATTTTTATTGATCAGCATAATGGCCTATTCCCATATTTTGATATTTAAAGAGACTCAATCCTTTCAGTTACTCATAAATCTCTTCATGCCTTCAATTACATTCACTCCATATGCCCAAATCTCTACTCTTGCAGCTAAAAATATGCGTAAAACTTTGCAAACACATAAGATACAGCTACTTTTCGATGTTCTAACAAAAATTATTATAGTATTTTAAAGCTAGATTTTACCTATTATTGGCAATTTATCGTCATCCAGCTTCAATTTGGCAAAACCATCCTAAAAAACAGTAGGATTTAAAGTTTCAGAAATTAGAACTATCTAATTAGGATAATGCACTGAGATTTCATATTTTTAATTACTATATTACATAAACAGGTACACATATTGATAAAGAATCTTAATTGGCATACTAAATAGGAAAAATTATTTAAATATAGCACTTATTCATAAAGAATGTGGCTGATATAGGACAGTTGGTAACTGCTTGATTATTAAAAAGTTGAGTTGTTAAAAATCATTATTATTCACTAAATATACTTTAGTTAACCCTTCATAATCACATCAGCATTCACGATAAACCTGAATTTAGTCAAAATGTTTGTAAGTTTTTCCCTTTTCCGAAATTCGTTTTATTCATCAGACAAAGTATAGTTTGAAATTCAAATCTACAGATTCAACAGAACACGAAACACTGCCCTACAACCTCAATAACTCTTCTATACGACTACTCCTCTATGATCTAAAATAATGTGAGGTAGAATCTGTTTTTGAAAAGTATTTTGACAGCAAAAAATTTCGCTTTTGTTTTGTTGGTTAATTGTCTGGACAAATCCAGTAAAAAAAAAATTAGTCTGTCAACTCTGTTTTCTTTTTTATTTAATTACCAAAATATCATAGACTGTTTGTATAAAACCAATTAAGATTCCTAATATTTAAATCCTGATCGGTCAATATTAAAGCCATAAAAACAACAAATCAATATTTCTAGGTAATTCCAAGATCTAAAATAAGACTTCAAGAACATGTCATGCCTTACCCTTATAATGAAGGACACGTGAAAGATGTTTTCCACAGTGCGTGCAAAAGAGTTTGGATCAATCACAAGATCAAAGAAGGAAATAGGTGTATCAGCTAGAGACGAAAAAATGGGTTTATTAAAAAAAAAACAAAAAAACACACAAACAAAACCAAACAGGTGGTATACACAGAGCTAATATCTGTAAACACAAACGTAAGAAAGTCAGCTTTTGAAAGCTAAGTGAATGTTTGTCAATTTAGTTACAATGCTGAACCCTAAGCTGCCTGCAGAAAGAAACAGTTTCTAGAGAATATTGTTTTCTTCCCATCTTTTGCCACACACATACACAGTGACTATTTGATTCCTTCTAAAATACGGCATGCTTTAGTAAGAGGGAGCGGGTAGGATTTAAATTTATTTTGCAATCAAACAGCAACTGATTAGCGTCAAAAAAATACATAGTATATGGTTTTCAACATAAAGATTTCTACTTGCAAACTCCACCTCATTTTGTTTCTATAGTTTAACCCCTCTTAACTGTAGAGGATTAAGAGTATTAATTTTAACAAATTACTGCTTTAAATCTTAATTGAATCATACTTACGATCATTTTTAAAATGAGTTTGCAATAATCCCAAGATCCTTTCTACTTCTTTTTCTGTAGCTTCCTGATGAGACTCCTCCATTTTTTTTAACTGGAAAAAAGAAACATAGTTTCACCTCAAATAACCTCTGTTGTAAGACAAGAATATGAAAAGGGCCTTTTAGGAACATAACATAAATTTTACTGTCTACTACACATGCAGTGTTACAGATACACTTATGCAAACGTGAGACAACTTACGAAGTGCTTTAGGAATTAATTCCCAGTTTACAATATCAAACTGAAAGGCCAATACCAATATCAAACTGTATGTTTTGAGCCTGTTTATAGGTCTACTCTTACTTTCCAATAGTTCTGTGGAACCGGGTTACCCAGGTGCACAGTCTGTGAGTTTACTGAAGAAGCTTATTTTAAGCGTAGAAGGGCAGTTCATTAAGATCTTTAACTTTTTTTCAGAAAAGGCACCTAAGTTTACATGTAAGAAACGTCATGGCATCAAGTTTGATATCGTCAAAGGACACAATTATTGTGATTTTACAGATTTGTTCATTATCTGTAAAGCAGGGTACTTCAAATCATCCTCCCAGTATGGTGACGAGCAGAGTACCAAATTCACTTTCCAAGTACAGTCTTCAGTAACCTGTTTGCTGTTCCTGTTAAACCCCACTGTTCCTTTGAGCACCTTGCAATAAAGCAAGCTACAGAAAGTTTCACACATAATATTTACCAAACACAGATTAACATGTATGCTGACCATCAGTGTTTACCTGGTACCAGGTAAAACCACAAACAGCAGTCACTCACTTCTGGAAGCAACTCTCTCAAACCCTCCAGCTCCTCTTCTTCCAAGCACAAACTGTATCAGAATAATCTCTATCACTATTTGGATTATTATGAAGTAGGCTGTATTTAAAATGACATACTCAACATTTTGCCTCTATGCATTGGCGTTATCAGTCAGAGGTTTCCCATAACAACATGGTTTATTTTATTTTTTTTTTTTTTCAAAGTTTGAAATGTAAGCGTCTCTAAGTATTCTCAGATTTTTGCCTTTCTGACAGAGCAAGACAGAAAGAATTGGGAAATGGAAAGCAGGGAAAACAGTGGTTAAGTGAGCCAATTAGTTTGGTAGTGTTAACCACATTTCTGTGCAAATGCCACACACTGTTAGACACTTTTTAAATAGAAGTTGAAAACACACTAATGTAAAGAAGTTTCTTTTTTGTTTCCTTCCAAAGCAACAAGCAACAGAGCAAATAAGCTAATTTGAAATTGAAAAAATAAGTCTAAGTCCTATTTCTGAACTTGAAATCAGTCTGAAAATACTTTTTCCTTCCACTCGGTGAAACATGGCAGTCCACACAAAACAAATCAAGAAGCCCAATAATTAAGTCTGTATCCTTTAGTACTACACACTTTGTAGCTACAAAACCCTAAACAACACAAACAGAAAGATTTAAAATTGACTTGTAGTAACTATGCCATAACAAATCGTTAATAAAGATAACACTTCACAGACCTGAGCAGGCATTGCTCGTTTTTCTTCTCCTCCTCTAGCTTTCTTCTGCCTCTCAATCCGTTGTCTTGGTACAGGAGGATCAGACTTGAAAGATCCCAACCTAACCAAAATAAACAGAACATATATATGGTAATATATTTTACATTGTATGCTAAGAAATCTATGTACTGAGCAGTTGATCTGCTGATAAAAGTGCAAAGTAACGACTGATACCTAAAAATAGAGACTCGTCACATTTAGAGACTTCTGTAAACAGCCATCCCCACAAGTTACTCCCAATATACGTTGGCAGCCTGTCCTGGTTTCAGCTGGGATGAAGTTAATTTTTTTTTTTTTTTTTTCCTAGCGATTGCTGTGTTTCAGATTTGGTATGAAAGGAGTATCAATAATGCATATCAGGTTAGTTGTTGCCAGGTGATGTTTATATTTTTCAAGGAATTCTTTCAGCTTCCCATAGACAGAACGATGGAATGGCCAATGGACTATTCTGTAGCATGGCGTCATGCTCAGTATATACATGGGGTCAGCCAGGGGCAGGGGGTACTTGGGATCACTCCTCGGGATGCTGACAGTTCACCGGCTGGTGAGAGTGACTTGTGTCTTGTATATTCTTTTACCTTTATTATTATTTTACCTTTATTATTATTTTACCTTTATTATTATTTTACCTTTATTATTATTTTACCTTTATTATTATTGTTATTTTTCCTTTTCTGTTATCATTCTATTAAACCAGTCAGGCCAGTCAGTCTGACGTCGGTGCCTGGGAAGGTCATGGAACAGATCCTCCTCAGTGCCATTACACGGCACATGCAGGAGAACAGGGTGATCAGGCCCAGTCAGCATGGGTTTGTGAAGGGCAGGTCATGCCTATCAAACCTAATATCCTTCTATGATAAGGTGACCCACTTAGTGGATGAGGGAAAAGCTGTGGATGTTATCTACTTGGATTTTTGCAAAGCTTTTGACACTGTTTCCCACAGCATTCTCCTGGAGAAACTGGCTGCTCACGGCCTGGACAGGTGTACTCTTCGCTGGGTAAAAAACTGGCTGGATGGCCGTGCCCAGAGAGTGGCGGTAAATGGAGTTCAATCCAGTTGGTGTCCAGTCACAAGCGGTGTCCCCCAGGGTTCGGTGCTGGGGCCGGTTCTCTTTAATATCTTTATCAATGATCTGGATGAAGGGATCGAATGCACCCTCAGTAAGTTCGCAGATGACACTAAGCTGGGCGGGCGTGTTGATCTGCTTGAGGGTAGGTTGGCTCTGCAGAGGGATCTGGACAGGCTGGACCGATGGGCTGAGACCAATGGTATGAGGTTCAACAAGGCCAAGCGCCGGGTCCTGCACTTGGGTCACAACAACCCCATGCAGCGCTACAGGATTGGGGCAGAGTGGCTCGAAAGCAGCCCTACAGAAAAGGACCTGGGGGCGTTGGTTGACAGCCGGCTGAATATGAGCCAGCAGTGTGCCCAGGTGGCCAAGAAGGCCAACAGCATCCTAGCCTGTATCAGGAATAGTGTGGTGAGCCGGACTAGGGAAGTGATCATCCCCCTGTACTCGGCACTGGTGAGGCCCCACCTCGAATACTGCGTTCAGTTTTGGGCCCCTCGCTACAAGAGGGACATTGAGGTGTTGGAGGGTGTCCAGAGAAGGGCTACAAAGCTGGTGAGGGGCCTGGGGGACAAACCTTATGAGGAACGACTGAGGGAGCTGGCGTTATTTAGCCTGGAGAAGAGGAGGCTGAGGGGAGACCTTATCACCCTCTACAACTACCTGAAAGGAGGTTGGAGAGAGATGGGGGCTGACCTCTTCTCCCTGGTGACAAGTGATAGGACGAGGGGAAACGGGTTCAAGTGAGGTCAGGGGAGGTTTAGATTAGATATTAGGAGACATTTTTTCACTGAAAGGGTTATTAAACATTGGAATAGGCTGCCCAGGGAGGTGGTGGATTCACCATCTCTGGAGGTGTTTAAAAAAAAGGGTAGATGGGGCACTGAGGGACACGGTTTAGAAGTGGCTCTTGTCAGGGTAGGCTAAAGGTTGGACTCGATGATCTTAAAGGTCCCTTCCAACCTCAACAATTCTATGATTCTATGATTCTAAACTGCCTTTGTCTGAACCCATGCGTTTTTTTATCCTTTCCCCTCCTTTTCTCCCTCTTCTCCCTGCCTTGCTGGGGCAGGGGGAGAACTGCACAGGCAGCTGCGTGGTCCTGGCTGCTGGCTAGGGATAAACCACAACACAGCCTCATACAAGAATTATCAATAGATGTATAAAATTTGATGCAATTATTCTAACTTTTTTTTTTTTTAACTGAAAACATTAAATCTACTTCTCTTAAAAGTAGTTAAGAAATGAAACAGAGTTTATGGTTCATATCCTCAAATATCCCCATTTGAATTTATTACAAACTTTTTTGCCTGAAAACTCTCTCCATACAATATTTATCTCTTTCTCATCTATTGTTCAGTCTCTGTAAGTTCAAGTTTGCAGTAAGCTTTTTTTTTTTTAACAAAAAAGCCACAAATTGTTAAAATATAATCAATCAAGAGAACATTCAGTACACTGAGATCCAAAGTTTCTCATTAAACAATGTGAGTGTAACGTACGTGCTAGATTTAGGCACTTTCTTGAAGTGCTTACCTCTCTCCATTGACTATATAAGGAACTTAGGCTCCTAACTTTGATTGCCTTGAATCTCCACCAAGTTAGATGCCTAAAGGAGAGAGTGTGAATTGAGACTCAATTCAAGTTAGTTCAGCAGGTACCCAGAAATTCTGCAGCACATATTTTTTCCGATCTTGGGTGAGTTGCAACTGCTCAATTTCAGAAGTCATAGACTGACCATGAAAAAAACCACCCAACACTTCAGGCCTCAGATAAGAATAGATGGAGTCAGAAGTAAGTAGTTCTTTTCCTAAACCGAGGACTACACCTTATTATTTAAAATTAACATTTTGCTAATATTCACACATCCTCCATCAGAAGACAGCCATTATTACTTAAGATGTCAAAATGCAACTAATGAGAAAACAAAGTCTTTCTTGCAGTCAGTTTTAAGACTGTAAAAATGATTGGAAAATATACTTATCGTTTAGAGCTTACAGCTTCAAAGTGCAAATATAAGTTTGAAACGTATCAATTAGCTGTCCAGCATTAAATATAAGATATTGTATGATGAAATTATTATATTCAGCAACTTTCTTACAATTGCAGTGATACTTACTGGGGTGTGGAACGAGTGCAAAAGCACAGACAACTGAATAATATTCTATCAGCTCCAACGTCGGTAATTTAATTGAACTGGATCCTGCTATTGTAGGCTGACTTTACCAGAGATTTAAATTGGAGTGTTGTCTATAAGCCAGGTGACTAACCATCATTTAACAGCAGCTAAAAAGGCTCCTACTAAATGGGCTGCCTACGCCTCAGCAGAGATGACGCTGATTCTATATAAGGCCACTTGCCAGTAATCAGCTGATTTCTTCTGGAGGTAGAGACAGAGAGCAAGATTCTAAAAGACAACCCATTAACACAGACATACAAGAAGAACTGTTGGTCTCTTTATGATAATACAATCATCAGGTAAAAGATATAGACCCTGACAGACTGACCGTACATAACTGTCTGGGAAAGAAAAATAAAAGGTTCCTCTATTCATGATTCTGGCTGCAGCCTCTACAGGAAGAGAAAGAGAGTCAGCTTTTAAAGCAAAGAGGATCACTTCTACCCTTTTTTTGGTCTGAAACACATAAATCAATAATACCTTACTATGTCTATTAGATACAAGTGATACTATTTTGTAGCCAAGCCAAATCAAAATCAAAGAGAGAAATATTAAAAAATATTGTAGAGACAATGAGTTCACTGTACCATAAGAAGTTCTTGTTGACACTTTGTGACCCGAGATTAAACTCTATTCAAGCACAGGGCATTAAAGATAAGAATCTATTAAGGCCATTAGCTTGTGCTGCAGTATATACTATTTCCTTAAATAAACTTACATATAGTGAAAAGAAGGTGCTCTTCTGAAGTACTTTTCTGTTTCTTCTCCCAGTTTATGCCAGGCATTACTAGGTAAATAGCCACCTGAAGTGCTCTCAGAATCACTGTCATTTTCTTCTACTTGTACGCGATTTATACCCATGAAGGTTAGCTACAAAAGAAGGAAAGTTGCAATGAAAATTCACTTAGAGAAAGATCAGTAGATACATTAATGCTGAAATACAGTATTATGGTGTTTGTCCTGCTAGATTAATATTTAATATCACTGCATAAGAACCTTGACTTTCCTGAAGATACATGAAAACAGAAAAACACTCACATACAGACTTGTGTTCAGGAAGCATCAGCAAGCAATGAAAAAAAGAGCTATAGGTAAATAAAAATGCCTGTATTCCAACAGAATTTCAATGATGTATGAAGTAGCAAAGCATTACTTAAATCGTACTATAAAGCTAAGATGTCTCACAGTTTCCGAGCAGCACACGCTTCCAGGAAGCCTAGCTCCTCAAACATCATAAAACCAACCCAGGCTTGGCCCAACCCTGCATCCATCAACCCAGACTTCCACAGGAGCAACATCAATAAAACAATTGAACTTGATGGGTTTTTATATTTCAGAGCTCTTGATCAAAGACTCAGACTCCTTATTAATTTACCGTAACACAAGAGAAAACTTTCAAGGGTGGGGGGGGAGTCTGCTTCAAAGCTATTCTGAACTGACTTTTCCACCCAGTCAGAGTACAAAGAGACAAACACGTCTAGCCTAGAAGCGTGCAAGTAATCCGAAGTCCCATTTCATGTCAGTGACACACGGCCTTGAAAACTGCATCCAAAAACCATATAAAGGAGCAGACAGGATAAAGAAACTACTTCGCTACTGGGAAACTACAAAAGAGTGGGTATAAAACAGTGCACAAGACTACCTGAAGAGCATGAACTGACTGAACTGTGATAAAGCAGCTGCAATGCAACAATGGAGGGGCATGTCTGCATTTTAAGGTAGTTTTTCCCCCTATGCATATTGCAAACGCTTAATACATAGCCTAAAACAATTAACAACACTAACCAGAAAGTTAATCAAAGGAACTCATAGGAAGAATGTTAAAATCCATGAGAGCTGTCACGTACTGCCTCACAGTCTGAGGCTTTTATTTTATGATTCTGTAACAAACAGAGCAAACCTCTAGCAAAATTGTTGGCAAATTCAGAGTCTGGAACTTACCAAGTCTTCTGCAAACACTAGTGAATCAAATGCTGTCATCTCAGAGTGCAACTCATTGGCCTTCTCTTTTCCTAGATTTGATGCTAAGACAAGAAATTGGGCATCCAATGCAGCTTCTCGTGCACAGGAAACTGTTACAGAAAAGCATTTATGTTAGTAATATGTAATTGTCCAAAATACAATAATAAAATTTAGCATACAGACTTTCCTGGGTGTAGAGCTTTGCAAATCATTTTATTGTACTGACCTCTAACATACTTACTTAAAAAATCCTTATAATAATATTTGCATTTTTAAAAAAGAAGGAGAGAAAAGAAGACGATGACATTGACAAAGGCAAGCATGGAAAAATAACACATTATCTTAAAGAAAATGCATTTTTCATTGACATGCTTTGCATCTCTCCAAGTGAAATGAAGCCCTCTACACTGATATCTTTTATATGTACTACTTACATATATTGTTCTACAAAGTCAAGATAAAGCAAGCAGTCTTTCTAAGTGCAAATAAACACTAAAGTAATGATGTTTATTTTATCACATCAACTTATTCAAACCATTTCTCTTCAACTAACGATATCTACTTCAAGTTGTACTTTAAGAATTCTGATAAAGTACTTGTACCTCAACTTCATTCTCTTGCCCTCTTTATAAGGTATCATTGCCCCACACTTGGCCAACTGTCAAGCAAACACCTCTCATAAGGACCACAGAATTTGTCTTACCTCCACTAAACAGTTTATTGGCCTCTTCCAAAGCTTCTGTCAGTCTGTTGCTTTTTGAACTCAGCATATCCTCACGATTTTCTGTGGGGAAGGGACACAAATGAAATCCTAAATTACTTAAATAGAGAAGCATCAATAAATACATACTTAAACCTTAAATCAAAACTGGCTGGTTCATAGCTCATCATACACACAAAAATAAAAAATATAGTTATAACGCATGAATTGCAAGATTATGTAGGCTCCATTTTTATTAATGTTTATGCATTAACTCAGTTTGAAGAAGCAATTTTCATTTTGCTTCAACTGAGTAAGATTTATATGGCTGAATTTATGTTAGCAGATCCAAGATTTCTCTGGGTTCCAGTAAAATTTCTATATCTGTGTCAAAACAGCTACCGTATATTATAGTTTTCTGTATTTTATTTGTCTTATCTGTAAGTTATTTAGGACTTTCATGAAAGAAACACTTAAACCACCAAAAACGTATGCTTGGTGATTTCTGAATCAAACACAGTGACTTACACATAACAGTATACATACGATTAAATGAGGCTTTCAGATGTTCAATTCTAAACAGCTACTCACAGCACTGCTTTTAAGGACATACACCATATTCAGTGCATTGACATACCACTGTTGCTTTTCTGCATAATCACAGACTGGATCATCCATAAGCTGTGTTGTATTGTCTTGTAAAACAACCCCACAAATTTAGCAAGCACACAGAAAACAACCAACACCACATGTTGCTAAATTTTGCAGTGCTTACTCAAACAACCACTGTTATGCTTTCATGAGAAAAACAGCACATTCCAAACATACACAGGAGAAGTACTGACACACCTATCTAGAGAGATGCTAAAGAAAAAAAAAAAAATAAAAAAAAATCGCATAGCACTTTCTGAAAAGCCTAAGAATAACTTCCTGGTCCAGGCAGGTACTGGTTCCAACAGTTTCAAATTAAAGCTCCAACACCATGAACGCAAAATTAAAGGCTATCAGTATATCTCCAGGTCTAAAGCTGATGGTTCTCCTGCATCGATGCAGTCACACATATTAAGTGTGGGTAAATCATAGGCTGGTTTGGGTTGGAAGGGACCTTAAAGATCATCTGGTTCCACCCCCTGCCCTGGGCAGGGACACCTCCCACTAGATCAGGTTGCTCCAAGCCCCGTCCAGCCTGGCCTTGAACCCCTCCAGGGATGGGGCAGCCACAGCTGCTCTGGGCAACCTGGGCCAGGGGCTCACCACCCTCACAGCAAAGAATTTCTTCTTAATAGCTAATCTAAAACTCCCCTCTTTCAGTTTTAAACCGTTACCCCTCGTCCTAGTGCTCTACTCCCTGATAAAAGAGTCCCTCCCCAGCTTTCCCGTAGGCCCTTATAACCTTGCTATCCCTGGGCGTGCAAATGCTTCCAGGGAGGCAAATTTCCACCTAACTCCAGGCCCAAACTTTCAGCAGGCCAAGGAACTCGGAGCTCCCACGGAAACCTGAAGAGCTCCTCAAACACCAAGGGCAGGTTACCAGCCTGGCACTCCCAGGGACTGCCCCGGCACCCCCTCGCAGCCCACGTTTCCCCTCGACAAAGAGGCCGGGGCAGAGCCGCGTCCGGCCCCGGGGACAGGCCGGCGGCCCACAGCCCGCTCCGGGCCGCCCCCGGGGGGAGCCGCACCCCGGGCTTACGCTGCACACTGTAGATGAGCTCCCGGTACTGGTTCCGGATCATCCTCCTGTTCCGCTCATCGCCGGCAACCTCGGCGCTCTCCAGCCGCCTAGGGCTCTCCCCCGCCGCCTCCGGCTCCTCTCCATCCTCCTCGGGGGCCGCCGGGCGGCTCGACGGCCGCTGCTGCTTGTGCTGGGGCACGGCGCCGTTACGGGAGGTGGACGGTAGCGAGAGGCGGCCCGCGCCCGAGCTCTGCGAGGAGGAGGAGGAGAAATCATCGCTCCCACTCGCCTCCGACATCGCTGGTCGGCACCCCGAGCCTTCACCAGCCACCGCGAAAAAGGCACGGGAGGCCGCCGCCCGGGCAGCCTGGCCCCGCGGAAGGCGCCAAGGCCGCGGAGACGCTGTTACCGGTCGCGATGGCGGCCGGCAAGGGCCAAACCCGCGGGGACGGGGCGGGGCGAAGGCGGTGGGAGGGGCCAGCGGCGCCACAGCCCGCTCCGGGAGGTCGGTGGAAGATGAGCATAGCCCGCGGTGCGTGAGCCGGCGGGAGGCCGAGGGCTTTACGCTGTGCGGCGTCAGTGGCCTGCTCGGGCTGGCGGTGTCGCTGCTCCTTCAGGGAGGCGGCACGGGGAACTGCGGCTCCCTCTCCGAGGGGAACGGTGGTGTCCCCCCAGCCGAGGGGAACAGCAGCCTCCCCCCCACTCTCTGAGGGGAACGGTGGCCTCCCCCCCTCCTCTCTGAGGGAACGGTGGACTCCCTTCCTTCTCTGAGAGGGACGGCGGCCGCCCCCCCCCGTCTGAGGGGAACGGCGGCCTCCTCTCTCCGAGGGAACGGCGGACCCCTCTCCTCTGAGGGGGACGGCGGCCTTCTCCCCCCTCTCTGAGGGAACGGCGATCTCGTAACGCGGCGGGAATGCGGCAGCCCGGCGGCGTCGGGCCTCGCAGGTAGTTGTCTTTGGCTCGCTCCAAAAATAAATTGCGCCCAAGTAATTTCGAATAAATCCCCGAAAGGGCCGCTCACAGGCGTCCGAGGCGTGACTTTTTACCTCGTGGTTTAAACAAGTTATCTGCCTTCAAAAAGTTGAGCAGGAAAGTCCTGGAACTTTCGCCTTTATTAAGGAGTGGAAATGTAGTGATGAACCTGATGGTAATGAATCTTTTATCTGCCTTTAAGCCCTAACATCTAAGGAGTTGAAAATTAGAGACAAAGGGATGCTGTACTTGATGGAGCATCTCAAATATGCTGTATGTTTCCACACAAATGTATAGATTATTCACTAAGCAGGGATCTGTGCTTTGGCAAATAAAGTAATAAAGGTGTACTTTGAAGTGGAATAGACTCTAAACTAGTTAATCATGACAGGAGGTGGTGTTTATACAAAAACCAACGAAGTTAAAAGCTGAGTTAAATGTAAGAATATGTATTATTAATTTACCAGGAAGAACTGTATCTTCAGTAGTTTTAAATTATCCACAACCAAGCATTACAAGTCTGGAAAATTCATCAACATTCAAATTGTCATTTCATTACGAGCATTTTATATTACAGACTAAAATTTCTTTAATATACAGTTTCTCCACTCTTTCCGTTCCTTTCCCAGTGCCAGTATCATTAGAGTTGAGTTTAGTGTAATGGTGGGTCTGGCTTCTGATCTGGAGCAGTGGGCCAAGTAATGTCCCTCATTGCCTTTATTTTCTCGTAGATCATCATAAGTAGTACAACTGTTTTATAAATATCTGTAGCTTAGGAAGTGTGATGAATGATTATTTCTGGCATCCCGATGATCCTACTTTAAGAGTTCCTTGAAGTAGACTTTTGGTTTATGTTATTACACTAATCAGTTAAAACAATCATTAGCAGTCTACCTCAGTTGTGAGTACAGAGTTTGCAGAAGATTCTGATGAAAAGAGAATTAAAAGACTATATAATAATATTAAGTTGCTGTCTTAAAACAGCCTTATGTGCTAAAGGTTTAATTTCTGCTTTCCTGGTTACAGCATGTAACATCCCTTAATCATGGAGTTCATAGTGTTACACTAATGCGTATGCTGTCTGCTTCAGCATACTATCTAGTGTTCAAACATAGTGATAGGATTGCCTAGAAATTTTTACAATTTCAGTAAATTGTGAAACAGGAGGCAAGAGTTCAGAACCTTCACGCTTCCACAGCGACTTCTTGAAGGCTTCAGTAGGCTGGAAATTTTCTGGTAAAGCAGACGGAGAGACAAAGAGAAGTAGCTTCATCATCATTCGGATAATTTAAGTCTGATTTTATATTGGTTCTAAAGCAAGTTCTCTTTCACAGGATTCATAATTGCAAGACTATGTCTTCCAATTAACTCTTCTTTCACTGTTGATGTATATTCGTATAACAAGTTAGAAAAAGAAGGCATTCTGTGTATCATGAACGCTAGCATTATAAGAGATTTTCAAATTTGGGAATCTTTCATGTTGATACAGGATGAAATCCACTTTTTATTACAGAAAAGGCATTGGGAGGAAGTATTCTGTAATTTTAACAGAAACTAAAAGTCATTTTATTAAGAAGGCAGATCTTTAACAACAAAAACTTGCATTGATGAATCCCAGATTTTTTGAAAGAAGACATAAAGTAGCAGGGATTTCCATCCTCCCCTGAAGTCCCAAAACACAATCTTCTTCATAGTACACATAGTCAACTCCATGTTTTGTTACATTCATTATTCAGTTGAGCATTAATCCAGAGGTGTGTTGGGTTCTCCTGAAAGCTTAATGTACTAGTGAAACTTCAGGCAAAATCTAAATGCATGATTTACCACAGGTTGGCACAATTAATACGAAACTTCAGAAGTCTGCACAAGCTCTGGTCCGTGCAAAAATACTGCCCATCAAAATTAATTCCTTGTGTGAATCCATTGTCTCCAACAAATCTATTCTAAAGAATGATTTTCTCCCAATACATTGTTTCAAAGACAAGGGGTAACACTTAATATAATTCCAAATTATCAATACGAGTTTTATTATAATGCATGATTAGAATAACAATATAGTACGTTAAAAGTTGATTTATAGGAACTTTCTTAATGGCTTTTCAAAAATCATACCTTTTCATTGCAAGGAATCTAAGAATTTGTTTGTAGCTTTCTCTGCTTAATTTTCAAAATTAAAATAATCCTACAAAATATATACATAACACTTTGTACTTCATTATGTGATTAATACTATTGTGTTGCTCTAATTATTGTGGTGTTTTATTAGAGTATTTTTAGCAGGTGTTCTGAAACATCTTCATAGATCAGACTGGTTGAATATACAGTCGCGGATCTTCCTTGTCTTCCCCAAATCAGTACTTCTGCTGGACTACAGACTGCAGCTCTCTTTCAAAATTTCATTTTTCAGTGCAAAATGATTTAATTATAGTTTGAACTTTTGAACAACTTTCTATTCTTGTACTTTGTGTGACTAGTAGAGTGCTGTCAAATTTGCGTTGCAAATTCATTATGAGTAATATGGTTTTGGACCCTAACACAGAAAGTCTCAAGGCAGGATCCAAACAAGACTGGGGCCCATTGTGCAGTGCAGTACACAAACATGTAGTAAGGAATAGTCCCTATTCCAAAGACTTTGTAATACAGTACAAAATGCAAAATGCTGAGCTGGGTGGGAGGCATAGTAAAAGGTTCAATATGAGGTGAAAGGTTTAGTACCTTGCTGAGGAAATCCTGTTGTATCCAGGCTCAAACAAACCCTAATCTTGCAGTTTTGAAGATGATGCTTCCTTTCTTGAAATCTGTGTTTGACCTTTCTTGGTGCTTAGACAAGCAGGGCCTTTTACTCATTGGGTACAAGAGCAAAATATCCCACAGACCGCTCTTTGTCTCAAATATAAAATATCGTAGCAAAAAGTGTTCTTAAAGAGGCAAGCCATGTTAACCAAAAATTAAACACTAAAAAGCACAATTGTACAACAAATACCAAGCAGCATACAAATTCACTTTTAACAAGAATGTTGTGCACTATAAAAGGATTTCAATTACTGTCACATACATACAGTAGCTTATATTTATATGTGAAATAAGACCACTCTACATAGATCAGGGGAGTTTAATTGGAATTTAGTTTTCAGTTCCATGACAAAAACCTCTTTCACTGAAGCTACACACATCACTTGGCAGTGGTAGGCATGAGAGGAAAAGCCTACTGCTGCTCTTCCGTATGCGCCGGTCTCACAGCATACACCGTGCATCTGTGGGTGAGACGCAAGGTGGATGCTCTCAGGGCTCCTAATTCCTATTCCATCTTCTTGTTGCAGAGAACAGACCGGCAGTTTCAAACAACACAACCAAGTACCACGTCATCTTGGGTCATCTGGAGAAACTGAATCTGGGAGCACTGAGGGCAAAGGTATAACTGCAGCTTTCTGCAGGAGGACAGAATTTCAGGGGTGGAATTGTCAGCACAACCCTCAGCGTGCTGTCTCATAACCAGAGCGGGACACAGAGCCATTGTGCCAGCAGTGATTATCCTGCATGTATGTAGGCACATATGTTCTGCAGGCCTGCCTTAAATGTACAAAGATGTCTAGGTTCATGACTCCTGTTGATTTCAATGGGAAGAAGTGCATAAATCACGCAGTAAATAGATCTTGTATTTCAAGATCTTACTGTAACAGTTGTCCATAAGCTACCTTATCAAGTAAATGATTACTGACCTGTGCTGTAGCAGTATTGTGGGCAGCAGGTTCCTGATAGATACAGTGAAAGGTATAGAAGTGCATAAGAATGAGGGCTAAAACCAGTGTTTCAGGCTGTAGGACAGACTGTGAGGAGCTCCTACTAGTCTCAGCTATTGCAAGGGAATATTGTGCATTATTCACAAGAATTCACAGCAGTGTTTCCCTCCCGTTCACAGTGATATGGCATCTCACTGACAGTTATTTTCTTAGGAAAACACAAGCAGACTGTACAGTAAGCCGATTTTCAAACGTAATTTAACAGCTGGAAGCCAGAAGTGTTATCATGCAACCAGCAGATTCTGCCACCTATGCCACTAACTCTGTTTAAGAATTACATTATTTATCTGAAAATTAGTTTACAACACATGCAATATCACCTCTTATGTCCCAGACCTCCCCTTCCAAAATAATGCCATTGCCTTCTGTAAGCTTACTCACAACACATGGCTTCAGAAAGAGAGGAAATATAAGGGGATATTATTAAGAAACTACCTTATATGCCCTTAACATATGTGGACTTTCTCCTCCCAGTGAGTCCAGATGTCAGGATGGAAATATAGGCTTAACAAATGTGAGTATATGTGAGTTACAGTTTTTAAATATCATCTGACTATGCTTAATATGCACTAAACACTTTGTAATATTGCCAGACATTCCCCTGCATTTTTATTTTGAGAGTTCTGCTCGTCCAGATACCAGATCTCTACTTTCCTGACTATTGTGCATATATGCCAATTGTTATCATCAACAGTGAAAACAGTAACTTAAGTAAACGGTCCATGTTCAGCTGATTGTGAGATTCTCAAATTGTTTTTACTCACCAGACTATTTTTTCATCTGATGTTCATTCAGTTCTCATAAATGCATATATGCAAAAACTTATTCCCATTGAGAAGACTCACATAAAGGAATCTTAAAATAAATATCTCAAATTTATTAGCAGAGATTCACTGTGTGCAGACTTCACCGTTCCTTCCTTTTCCTCCTGTCAGAGTGCAGAAATGCACATAAAGTTTCTGGCATTTAGCAGAGGATCTCCAACTGAATTTTAGTTCTTAAATCTGCATACTTTGTATATACCATGCTACACAGCAGCTCAAATGGATACTGTATTTCAGGAAGCAATAGGCAGTCTCCATTGTCATCAAATATAGAGAAATAATGGGGATTTTTTATGGTGCTGAGAAATGAATTACCAGTGGTGTTGACGGTGCATCTCAAATAGCTTGGAAGCTGCCCAGCCTGCAGGTGCTCTCATCTAGAGCCAATAAACTGTGGATCTACCACCATTAGATTTAGTATCAAATCTAATCATTTGTCCAGTTCTAGAAGATTGGTCTCCTGCTGTGAAGACCCTGGGCCTTAATGAAGAAAGACATGTTTTTAAATGAGACGGTTTAGTGACTGCCCAGGAGTGTTGCATATGATTTTAAAGCATAAACTTTTTGCCTTTCCCTTGAATACACCCAAATAATTGCTGCTATTGGGGATGAAGGGATAAAGTGAGAAATTAATTGTCTAAGAACATTGCAACACGGGACCTGTTGCCCTGTGATGGCTGTTCCTGACACGAAGATAATCCTGGTAATCTGAAATGGGGCCTAGACTAATTGAAAACATCAGAAATAAAACGTCTGAGGTACTTACAATTCAGCTGCCAGCTCTGCAAGCAAATACAGATGAGGGTAATTTCTTTTAATGAGTGTAGCTAACTTAAAAAAATTGTTTTAGCAATGTAGAAGTGTAAGTTCATATACTTGATTCTTGCGGAAGCTTTTATTTCCATATTTACAGATAATCCCATGGGAGGTAAAAACCTGGCACCAGATATTCTTTCAGCAAAGTGGATTAGGTTACAGCCCATCAAATCACAGTATACATTGTGCCAGTTTAAGAAGGTATTTTCAGAGGAATATGAAAGAACAATTATTAATAGCACTCTGAAAAAAAACTGGGGCCCAATCTGGTGGAATGTCAGTGAAAAAACCCTGTCAGGATCAAACCCTCATTGGCACCAGGAACTCTTTCTTTATGACTTGGAAGGTTTCATTAAGTGAAAGATTGACACAAGGTTGCTACAACAACATGTGGAAGTCATGCTGACAGAGACTAAAATGCTCAAAACCTTCCACTTTTCCCCTACAATCAAACAGTGATTTAGTTCAGGAAAATGAAAAAAAAACTTTGGAAGAAAGAGCAGGAAATATATACATACATCACTGATGCCTCAGAGCAGAGAATAGCCAGACAGCTGCTGCCTTGGTGGTCCACCCAGTACGTTTCTAATGGAGGAAAAAAGGAATTAAAAGCAAATGCAGAACAATGTCAGATTTTTGCAAAATAAAAAGCCAATTAGTGCTCTGTAGAGCTGTGCCCATATTTCGCATAATTGCATGGCAATTTTTTGGACATTGAAGTTTTAATATGCCAATGATTTCTGTATTCCCAGAAAATTCATAGGAATTCACTTTTCTTTATAGCAATCTCTAGAAGTTATCACCTATTAGACATTGCCAACACCATGCAAACAATTGACTTAAACCTAAGCACTTCTGTGATAGATTTAATCCTATCACAGCAATCATTTCTTCATATCTTGTGCTGATGTGAACATATTTTTATTACATGTGTTTAAAGACCTGTAACTCACAAGCTATTATGAAAGAAATAATTTTTTCCTCTCTGAAATAATGTATTCCAAGGGAGGATTTTCCAAAAGTACCAAGTAACTGAAAGCATGCTCTACTTAAAAGTCTTTTCTATGATTGGTGTTGGTTTCCTATTCCAATGACACGTGCTTTGGTGGTTTATAGTTAAAACAACTCTGTACTGAAGTGGCATGTTTTTTTCCTGAAGGGCTTACATGTGACGCTCTAACTTCAACCGCTACATTCAAACAAGTGGTCTGAAAGATCCATCTTATCCATCAAGAGGAGAAACAAGCTGCTTTCCCTCTTTTCTGACTGCATGGGCAAGACAAGACTGAACACAGCAAAGGGATGAAGAATGGAACGGAGGCAGGAGACTTCTGCTTTTTCCTTCTCTCCCTCCTGCCAGGTAATCTGCTAGCATTCCCAGACTTTGAATGTTTCTTCTGAACTCCAGCAAAGTATCACTCATGAAATATGTGGAGCAGCGCTGACTTGCAGTGGTTTTCTTACGGCAGCTATCAGTTTTAGCCATGCTGTGGTTATATATGTTTGCCACGTGCTAAACTGATTCATTTTCCCAAACATAGCTTACTAAGTTAGTCAGGTGAGAGAGACAGCCTGATACTTAGTAGTTATAGTCCTCGAGTGAAAAGCCAGAGGGTAAAATTCCAGTTACATTGGAGTATCGTGGAGCTTGTCTCACTGCCTTAAGCAAACAGTATACTAACAACGACAGCAGTCGGCACCCCGTGTACAGGACCTATCTCGTGTTATTCTCATCCAGCAACTGAGAATTCCTGTGAAGAACTGATGTGTCATAGCCCTACAGCTCCCTGGGTCAGATTCCTTACACTTCATAGCTATCCAGCATAGTGTTCTCAAACATAAGCCAATTCACATTAATAGAACACTTTCATGTGATCCAGGGAGAAAGGGGATCCATACACCAGCTAGGCGTGAAGGAGTGCAGAAGGTTATAAAAATCAGGGACAGAGTGGTACATTTTCATTTTTAGTCTAGAGGAAAATTGGGTAAGTAATTTTTTATTAGTTCTTTAAAATTAGAAATGTCTAGACTCAAAACAGCTTACTAATTATGTTTTAGACATTGCAAAAAGGCAAAGGGAGTGTCTTACAAGTAAAAGAAACTTTTCTCCTTACCAGAAAAAAACAGTGTCTCCTTTGAGGTTCTGTAGTTCCATGGGCTCTTGTATAACTTGTTTTACAATCCACAAAACCTATAAAGTAGTCTACAAGATGATGTCTATTTAGTCAGTATCTTTCTAAGACCAGAAGACCGATCATTAAGTGTGCATGTCCTAAAATAGCTGTTTTAAAAACATGTTACAACATTACAGACTGTAATAGCTATTTGCAAATGCTGGAGTTTTTAAATATGGCTCTCTTCCACCGTTGTTCTTTTTCAGAAATAGTTCTAAGGATTTGTTTCAGAATGCATTGCTTGTTGATTTTAAGTTGCCATGTAACGACAAGAATGTTTGTTTCTCATGCAAAATTTCATAGATAAAATTAGCTGGCTAGTCACTGCAAAGATTACATAGATGTTTCATGATGTTCTTAAGTGAGAACTGACTATGGTGTTTCATCCTTTCATGCATAATGATGTTTGCTTCAGGCTGTAAAACACAATACTGAACATCTGTAGGCAGAATATTGCCTCTGGTGACCCAAACCTTTTATAGATGTTGAGGCAGTTGAAGTCACTTCTAGCCTTTCCCACTAGGAGAACTAATCAGATTAAAATAATACTTCACTAGTTTGAGATTAACAAGAATTTGATTATGTTATTATTTTGAACATAGATGACATTCTGTTGAAATATGTTGTAAACAGGTAAGACCATAGACAATTATTTCTGGAATTTTTTAATGAACAGAGTTTATACTACCACAATGTTTTGGTATGTTTTGTATATTTTGAAAACTATTTTTCAAGTAACTGCCTTTAAAAAGATAGATTTATCTTCAGGCAGAAACTAACAATCATATTGACAGACACAGGATGACAATGGCAGACAGGCTTCTATGTGTATTATAAAGTTGGTGTTTCCTACAAAATCTGATCTTATCCAAAAAAATAAAGTGCTTATAGCTTGAGTTTGTTTCTTGTGATTCAGCTATTCAGGATCAAGCTGCTAATTACTTAGGAGTAGACCTTTTCCACTCCACACAGCCCAAGATATAGGTTAGAAACCTGCTATACACGTGGGAGTTAAGAAAAGAATCTCCATCCCTTCATGTCAAAGCTTTTTAATTATAAATTCAGAGATTAATTAAGTAGATGGTAATACATATATCCATACATCTTGTTTTAAGGGGATTTGGGAAAGTAGAAATGTAGAGGGGCTGGTACTTGGCCAGAAATGTCAGATAGGCCTACGGATGGAAGAACTAATCCTCACTGTCTTAGTTTTCAGTACCCTGCCATCTGCACCTACATCTACATCGTCTACATCTACATCCTTGCATTTTACCATCTTTAGAACAGAGATCTGTGACAATAACAGGCTTGGACACTCTGGCTTAGGGAGATCAGTTGTCACTTTGCACGTGCTCCGGAATTGTCTAGTTAGTGTTGTTCATCAAGCGTTTTGACAATCCCAGGGCAAGCTGTGGAAAGCAACCTAGTCTATGAAAAAGCTGATCTAAGCTCATCTAAGTTATATTATGGCTTGGTTATTTTATCAGTAAAGCAAGTTGTTGTCATGGTTTTGGCCAGATTGGCCAATCAGAACGACAGATGGCCCTCCCCTGCCCTCTTCAGAGAGCAGAGGAAGAGATAAGGATATTTAGTAGTTTAGAAAAAAGAACTAAACTACTTTAATGAAAATAATAATAAATAAGAAAATAGTAAATAATAATAGAATAATAAAAATTAAAGAAAAAAAAGTATACAATATATACAAAACCGTATCCAGCTCCCAGGATGACGATCGCGTCACCAGCAGACACAGGGAAAGTCCCAGACTGGAGTCAGCGATGGACAGGAGCTGAATTCCAGAACTAGAGTCAGGAATGCTCGGATCAGGATCAAAGGCAGACGAACAGACAGGGTCCTCCTCAGGCGTCGGCCATTGAAGAAAAAGCGAGCCAGAGCCGCCTTGCCCCTTTGTTCCCTCAGCTTTTATACTGAGCGTGATGCAGATGGGATGGGATACCCTGTTGGTCAGTGTTGGGCCACCTGTCCCGTCTGCTCCTCCCTGCAGGTGGGACCCCTCTATGCTTCTCCGCTTCCGACCCTCTAACGGGGCAAGCAGTGAAGTTAGCTGACCTTGGTTGTTACAGCAATAAGTCTAAGCAAGAGCCTCTGTGCATACCATTCCTTGGTATAATCAGGTTTTATCAATCTGAGAGTGAACAGTTTCTGAACAATGTGCTGTTAATTTCAGACTTCATTCAGTTAGAAGAGGCCCAGCTAAAAAGTAAAATTACAAATCAGAAAATTGGTTCTGTTTTACCTCAAACCAGGACAATGACCAGATATGCTTGGATTGTCACATGGGCACTGGTTTGTGGGGCTGATTAGAAAGGAAACCTGTTCAAAGCCAATCAAACAGCCTACTGCAAAAAAGAAATAAAATAAATGCCCCCAGTTCCAGCCTTATCCTTCATATTCAAAGCTATGCCTGCAGACCATTTCCCCCTTATACAAAAAATAATTTACATTGTAATTGTTTGCTTGTTATTTTGTGGGGCTCGATACAAAGCAAGCAGGGTAGAAATAGAAGTAATAGTTTGGAGAGTTTCCAGAGTAGGCACGGGCGTGGGGCCGAGGGGCCGAAGGGGAGACATCTCTGTGAAGGTTCAGGTTGTGAAATCTCCTGCAGGGTGTGGTAGGGTCTCTGTCTTCATTGTCAACTTCCATTCTGCTGGATGAGAGGAAGGCATCTTTGAAGAATACTGTGGATATTTCTTTCTTACCACTTGAAGCTTTCTTTAAAATTCTCTTGTATCTATCATCTTTTATGGCAGTATCAGAGAATGGCAATATTGGAGAATGATTTTATGGCAATATTAGAGAATGATTGACCTCGAAGACTGGGCAGCTTTTAGTCCGTGCTGTGGTTCTTCTTTCGATGAGGGAAGTCAAACCAAGTTTTCATACTGACCACTGACCTTTTTTCTGGAAAGATGGGCCTTCATTCTGGGGGAGGTGGAAGTCACTACGCAGGCTGCAGAAAACTTTCATGTCAGCTTTTGTATTTTCTGATGCCAGTAGAACAACGTTTATAGAAGCCCCTTATGTCCATAACAAGTATGAAAAGAGTAAAATTTTACCCTACATCTATGATCTAGGCATAAGACTAAATGAATAGCTTAAATTCTGTTAATTGATTCTACATTCGGTTGCAGAAACTAATGGTTTGAAGAGTTTCACTGCTGACAGCCAGACTAGAGCCATCACAGATTATAGTTTTTATTTTTCTTGACATAATCCTTTTTAAGTACTGCCTTCTAAAAATTGCATGGTGAAACAAAGTCCAATTTAATTTTTGTTTGCTTTCATTAGAAGCTCTTGAATGCAGGATACTATGAAAATATATCGGTTTGTCAAGATACATATACAGAATACACAAGCCTCGGCAAGTTTGACAAAATACTGAACTGTATATTCTTGCCAAATTAAATTTGTCATAAAATGCTAGTTAGGACTTGACAGACTCATTTACTTCTCTGGTTTCACAGCATGCATGTGATCCAGCTAGCACTCTTGGTTCTTGGTCAAACCCAAGCCTCAGCCAGCTATGAGTCCTTGCAAATGGATTAGGATATGTTTGTTTGCTTCATGTGTAAGCAATAGTGTGCTGTGGGGAATTTTGTAGGACTCTAATAGAACTGAACATAAATAAAAGGTAAGAATGATTTATTTTGTTACGTAAATGAAATCTACTTTTCTGGGTATAAGTAATCAGAAAAGATTCAAGGGTTCATGGCAACCTGACTGGGTGTTCTCTTGCTATCAAAACACAATGTGATAGATATCATGCTAATATTTTTTTATATGAACGGTTGCCATATTTACAACAGAAATATTTTAGAAGGAAACAGGACCAGTATAATTGCGAGTAAGAAAGCAGGACCATGAGATAATCTCCCTAGAGACAATGAAAGAAAACAGGAAACTCTATTAGTGAACCAACACTGTAGTTGTTTCTGCAGAATAGATCTGACTGAGGAATTGATCAAATTAGACCAAATGGCATATATTTTCAAAGGAGTTCTTTGGGAAATATGAGTTCAGACCATTTTTTCCCATTCCCAAAATGTGCTTCCTCCAGCATAGCTGTAAAAAATATAACTATTTTGGGGAGTTAGAGACTAAAATAGGTGAGGGATTTGACCCTCAGCCCTATTTTCTATGATTCTATGAAGTGTTAGCCAAACAGCACCATTTCCTTGCACTTAAGGTTCAATGTCACATTTTTACTCATCCTCCAAAAGAGGCGGAGAGGAGCATCTAGATTTTCTGGAGCAAAAACAATTTTTGATGTTAACACACTCTAAATTGGTGAGCAACTCCTAGTTGCAGCCAGAAGCCCAAAGATTGCTGCAGTAAGGGAAGAGAAACAAAATTAAAAAAAAAGCAGTTCATGAGTATCAAAATCCTAATTTTTACAGCACAGTTTTGGACCTTACATGCCTAGATTTTAATGTGCTCCATTTTGGTTTTAGCATGGTATAGACTGTGAATCCTCCAGCACTTCAGAGGGAGGAATATGTGTGTGATGTATTATACATGGCCGTCTCCCACTTTTCTTACTATTATCCTAGTATAATGTGAGCTGTTGACCTATTTTTCGTCCTCACAAAAAAGCTGTAGATTCAACTATAAAGATTTTGGTTTTGTATTTCTGAATGTGTCTTTGTATTATATGTACAGCCTATTGATACAATTGAAACTATAGTAATTATTATTAACTGTTGGAATAAGTTGCATGCCTACTTGTTACATTGTTTATTACTCACAGTTTCCATGCCACTTCCAACAGTAAACTGAAAATTATACTTAACCACTTTCTTTATGAGAAAGAGCTGATTTTACCCACAAATTTGGAGCATTGCACAGTTTTATTAAACCCATGTGATATTCTCTGCATGATGCAAGGGGGCAGGAGGTTTAAATTCATAGTTTTACATGAAGTTGGGGTTTTGTTTCAGTTTCTCTGGTAGACTCTGATAGTCGTTGCACTGTTCACATCAAAAGGTGATATATGTCAGGAGCATTGAGCATGGAGATATTAATGCATTCTAATAAACTAGCCTTAGCATTTCTAATTGTCATAGACACAATATTTAGTCCCTGCGTGAAGACTTGCCAGCCCAAAACCAATATTAGAACCAGGGCACTATTAAACCATTTCCATTGGCAAAAAGACTTCAAGATTTTTGGAAATTATGCTTAAGCCTTTTGCATTAATATATCCTACAGTCTCATCGTATCTTTTTATGGCAAGTTCTGTTCTTACATCTGAAGCTTAAAGAGGTTTGATTCAACCTAGAGGCTATCAGACTTTTCAGAGAAAAAAATTATTCATTTCCAGATGTACAGAACTGCACCAAGTAACACTTAAGAGTTTGCTCATACAGCAAAAAAAAAGAATTTCATCTGGATACAAGATACCAATCTTGATTCACTTTAGCCCTTTAATTACAGAAGGTGGTATCGTGTATACTCCAATCATATATGAACTTTAAACTGGACAAACAATTGTAATCTTTATTTTGTGCTCATTCCATTGACTTGAAATATGGTTAGTATCCACTTTTTGGGTATTAGTGACTGATACTCAGTTCCCTACATTCTGTTATGGTTTCATGTTAAGAGTTCCGTTTGCTAATATCTCAGAGTGCTTTGTGATTAGTTAAAAACAATTGATACAACTGGGAGACAAAAGTGCCATCTGTGAACTTGCATGTAACATCAGCCTAGGCATTCTTTTTAACATTAGCTCCTGCTCCAACAGGCAAAGATGGTTTTTTTGCCAGCAAGTCAAGGATGTACTGTACAAAACAGCACTTGGATCTTTAATAGCCAAAAGAGAGTCATAAGGCTTGCATAAACATGTAATATTTCTACCTGAAAGATGAAATCTGAAAAAAATGAAATCTGTCAAGCTAAAAACTGGAGTTCCACTTTTCCCATTGCACTGGTCGTCTGCCATCCCCAGATGACTCTCGGGATTTTGCACCCCAATGAATTACCATTTTTACTTTTGAGTCCACATCCAAATATGAATCCAATCACTTGATTGCAGTGGTAGCACTGTGTGCTAAGGTTATAGACATCATAGGTGCTGCTGGAGGAGAACTAGAGCAATGTTGCTTATTTCATTCACTTTATTGCCTTTTGTTATTTTCTTAGTGATGAAAAGAACAGTTCAATGACAGTAGACAAATAGATTAATAGTAGATAAATAGAAACCATCTGCAAAGTCAAATTTCATCTGTTCATCTATAATGTTCCATCTGTTGTAATGACCAAAACGAAAATAACTATAGCCAATATTCAAAAAACATAATTCAATTTTATTGTTAAAAATCTTACTGAGATGAAGGGGAAATTTACATCTTTAAGAAGCAGGCTGTTTGCAGACTCAGGAAGCCCCAATATTGTAGCCATTTGCAGATGATTTCTGAAGATTTTCTTCCCAAATTTTCATTCACTATTACAATCCCTGCTGAAAAATGTAAAAATAGTGCCTAATTTTGTATAAAAACAATTATTTTGTGAGCCTGATCTCCAGGGAGCATTCCCCAAATCAAAACTGAGATTGAGTTGAAGTACTGCAAAGACTGTGTCTAACATATTCACTAACGATGAAGAAATGCAAATGTAAAATACACCTGTGAACTGCGTGAAGTTCTGAAACTGGATATTGTTTATATTAGTGGAAGATGATAACATGAATATAAATAGTGTAGACCCATCTGGACAAGGCAATGTGTTATATGAGTTTAAATCTGTCATTAGGAGAAGCTGATTAGGTTTATGCCTGTCAAAAGGATGAAGACTTGTGCCATCTGTAACAACAGCAAGCAGCTTAGTTAACTTTATCTCCACCAACCACCATGGATCACTAGGACCACTTCCCACAACATGGCATGAGATCAGCTTTTAAAAAAAGCCACTACCACAAAGGCAAACATCAAGAGCTCCAATTCGGAGTAGGATAATGCAGTTTAGGCACCATTCATTGTCACCAGATCATCCTAAAAACCTTAAGGACTGTCTTTAACTGACTTCTCAATCTTGTTTTGCGTGCCTGCTTAGTTGAATCAAAGGAGTCAAGGGGAAAATAAGTTTATCATTTACATCAATCTAAACATTCATTCATTACATTCATTTTAAACATTATAGCAGTCCTGAAACAACGGTAATGTCAGTAAGGAAGGATTCTCATTATTATGCGATTATTATCTGTTGGAAAAAAGCACATATAGAAATTATTTTAACCTTACTGTTTTTCTTTCCTTCTTTATTTATGGTATCTTTAATGATACCTCTGTGATGTTACTGTGCACAAAAATGTTCTTAGCTGGCCCTTACAAATAAGCCAAATGAAGTATTTCAGTCCTGATTAGCCTTAAAATGTGATGAGGTCTTTTTGTGCAGGGCTAAATCAGTGCAACATCCTTGCGAAAAGTCCCTCATTCAGTACATATTCCATGTAAAATATAACCTATCCTTTTTGAACAGCAGTGCCAAATCAAATCAGTAATCATTTTCATTTGGTACTGATATTCTGAGGGCTGAACACTAGCGTTAGTTTTCTATATTTCTATATAAGGCCAGTATATTAATGGCCTAATCACTCAAACCCTCTGTGCCTCAGTTTCCACTTTTGTAAAATGTTGGCCGTGTTATCCTGCTCTGTGAATCAGTGAAGAACTTGCATAAGTAACCCCACCTAAATATTTACAGTACAGGAATGTGAGTGTTGTGCTTCCTTCAATATAAATGTTTTCAAGGTGCAGAAGATTGAAGAAATGACCAGTTTAATTTCAAAGTAAATATTTTTTCATCCAACTTCAGCATCTTTGTAAACAACGATTCACAGCTTTATGAACACTATCTTGACTACAGAATTTTTTCAGTGGTCAGTGACTCAGTTCTCAGTCCTGCAAAGATCTAGTATAATTATTTGGGCTAGAGTCTGAAACCTAACCCTGGTCAGGCTATTAACAAGTTGTCTTGATGTGCAAGTCTTCTGAGAGACTTATTTCCATAGCCTGCCCTCACTACTGATAAAACACGGCACATCTGGAGTGAGAATATTGTTCACTGCTAAATAGTCAGTAGCTAAGTTTATGACCTAATTTATTCTCACGCAGGGATCAAACAACTGTCACGAGATTATGAAAAACAGCTTCAGGCTAAATGGCCTCTAACTGAGGATGAAGGATATAACCTGTATAGGATATATGCATTTATATGTACATAATATCTAATATATACAAGTGTGTATCTGTATGTGAGTGTGTGTATACATGATTATGTACCTGTGTACAGGTTGGGCCAGCACAAGAAATCAATAAGCATCCACCCCTCAGCCCAAGGGAAGTTTCAGAGTGTTGGAGGCTTTGCAGAAGCCCAAGAACGAGTGAGTCCTCCTCTCCTGTGATATTTGTGTGGGCATGACGGGTGCATTAGCACGAAGCCCAGAAAGCAGCTGCAACCTGCCAACTCTGACATGTCAACACACACCTCAGGCCAAGATAGCAGGAGATGAGATACTGCTGCCATCCGCAATTAGGGAGAGACAGTTGCTGACAGCTGGTTCAGACTCCACAGCTAAAGGAGAACAAGAAGGAAGGAATCTTTTACCTTCTGAGCAGCTTTACGCCCTGCTTCTTCTCTGCCGTTCTCCTCAGAAAACCAGACCTTATGGCAATTCTTTGCTCTCCCTTGTATTTCCACTGAGTATCTTGGCCAAAGTGAGGAGAAAAAAGGGAATGCATGGAGAGAAGAAAGAGGTAAACACTACCGAGGGGACAGCAAGGAAAACAGTTTGAAGGAGAAAGAACCTGCAAAGAGGCTAGAAATAGTTCACCCTGGGATCATTCTTCCCATGCTTTTTTATATGTGCCTCTAGAGACCTGTTAAACCAGCTGGTCCCCACCTTGCTTATGTCTCCTTTTCTGCCTCAACTTAATATGGATTTTTGTCTCTCTCAGTTGTGTCCCACCACGCCCAGTGCTGTGGCCGGACACCACAGCAGGCAGACCAGCTCTGGGAGTTGAGAGCCAGCAGGTTCTGGAAATCCACCCTTCAGTCCCACCACTGCTTCCAAATCTTTGCCCCAAGTCAGAGAAATATCATTCCTGCCTCATCTTTGGGGTTTAGGAACTGGGATCCTTCACTTCGAGTGAGTGAGTGTGCATTTAGAGTGTGAAAACACACATGCACTCTGCCAAGGTGGCTGTGGACCTGAATTACACAGTCATATACGTCTCATGATACAAGTATGGGTGAGATATTTTTCATAAATCAGAATCGTCTGTTTATAAAAGGCAGGCAATAATAATAAGGAAATCATTTGCAGTCCTGCACAAGGATAGGTGGGCTATGTAGGTCAGCCTCCCCTATTGCTCCCAAGCCCTGTCAGCTGGTTGTGGCATCAGGAACTTAAAACAGGAAGCCTTTATCCAGCTCTCCATAGCCGCATACTGCATGTGGCCAGCGAGAGAGGCAGTGCCACTGCACAGAGCTCTGTGTTTCGTCTGGATCAACAGCCTTCCCACTGACTTAAGTGCTGCATATGGAATCTGGTGGAAAACTGCTGGTACAAATGTGGTTTGGAAAGAGAAATGCTCCAATACTTGGATGTTATTTTTTGGATCATGTATATTTTGTTAAATACTTTTGGCATCACTTTTAAAGACTTAGGTCCTCCGCATTACTTTGACATCTGCAATCAGTGCAAAGAAAAGGGAATATGCATGTGCTCTAAACATTTAATGCTCAATGCACAAGAGAAAGATTATTCAGATTGACAGATGTAGACATTGAGCACCATTTCAGACACCCTGAGGTGGCCGTGGCATCCTCGTGGGACTGGCAGAAAAAACACAAAACTTATCTTCCAGAGAGGCAGTTAAGGGATGAGCAGGGTACCCTAAGGTGTCCAGTGTGACACTAGATGTGTCTTTTAGGCAACAGAATCACACGTAAGGTTTCCAGAATCACTTTTACTTATTATTGCATGAAACTATATGGTATTATGAAAGTTCTGTTAAAAGCTAAAATGACAGACTTCTTTTTTCCAACTGGGAAAATACTAATAGATAGACTGTAAAATAAAATTAATCAGCACCCCCATGTTTCTTTAGGAAGGGTACCTCCTGATAGAGGTTTGAAATTTATCTCAAATTCTGGCGTAGTCTGGCAACTGGTGCCTGCTGGGGAAGCTAGTGCTGGCATCCTAGTTGTAACACTTGGTGAGTTTTTTTTACCTTGGGCAAATCAATTAATCTCCAAAGAATTACGTGTCATCTTCTATACCTTTTGTGCCATGAATGTTTAGTCTAAAAGATTTGAAGGAGGGAGAGGGGACTATCTGTACAGAGACTAAAATGAGGTCAAGTCTCTCAGGCACTTGATGTCTCTCACTTTCCAAAATCACTTCTGATAGTGCTATGTATAAATAAGGCCTTCGTATTTTCTTTAATTGTTGCCACTGCCATATCAAAGTACTACATTACCATGAGCGTGAATAAAACTTTTCCAAATACCTTAGCTATATGAAGAGGTTGAACCCCATCAGGAGTCAAAACACTTTTGGATCGCAATGTTGTTTCCCACGTTACACACTGGGGCAAAACAATTCCCTTTCCCTTCCTCCCTGAACACTCCGATTTTGCAGCCTGACCGCCTCTGGTGCCACCGTTAGACCTCCACGGTGCAGGTGCACTGACATCCCTGGCACAGGGGTGGCGTCATTAGAAGCGGTGGAAGTGTGCCATAGATCAGATTTTTCCAGGTCAGGTTGAAAACTAGCCAGAAATGGGAAGAATAATTTTTAACTTTCTTAATCTGTTTTGTCTCTTCGTAGCAGATACTCAAAGCCTCCCTGTTTCGTTTCTTTCGTACTTGCACATTAAGTGGAACAAATCAGCCAAGGCTGGGCTGCATTGAAGAGCCGTCTCATGCGCCGTCCTTTAAATCCTCAGTCCCACCCTATGTGCAGTGGTGCAGCCCCGACAGGCAATTTCTGGTTATCCTGGGGGAAGGGCAGCAAAATACCATTTCACAACTCTCACAAAAGGCCAGCTCAGCTTTTTGTTGCCAAGCAACATCACAGTTTTACAGCAGATCCAGCTGCTGATGTTGCTAAGCAACATCTTTCCCATCAAGTTCTGCACTTTTAAAGCATTACATATTTACTAATTCTCATTATAGGATTATGTTTTCCCTCACAGATCTCGATATTTGCTCTGTTAGAATTCATGAGAAAACAAGGGCTGAAGGACTATCATAGGTCATTCTTGCAGATCTCTATGACATTGTTCTAATATGCAGAAACTAAGAATGATTTTGCATTAGTCACATCAAGATCAGAGAAGAGCAAAATTCTGAACACCCCCCCCTTTCTTCTCTTACCCATGAGAATAGCTGGTGCATAATGGTATGCTCAGTGCTTCAGCAGAGCTTTGCAGCGCTTTATGTGTAGTATCAATCATGTGAAAGTAAGGAACATAAAAACATTTTGTCTTTTTTTGGCAGTATTTATACCATAAAGTAAAATGAGCTCAAAATAAATTGTCTTATATAAATACCTAAGGTAGCATGTATTCAATATATAAGAAGCTAACATATCTCAGTGTGTGTTGTTGATAAGTATACTAAATACTGTATATACTAGGATTAAATTTGATCACTCAAGACAAATTGCTTGGATCTTACTGAAATGCCTAACTCATTAACCCGCCACATAGCTTACCTTTAAGTCTGAACTGTGTTTTCCCCTAGTTTGAGTCTTCCAGTCCTCCTGGGTTAGATCCTCTTTTGATCAAGAAAAGACAGTCAGTCTCCCTGGATGAGCATGAAGTGTGGATGAGGAACCACAGGGGAATTCCAGCAAGTAACAGTAAAGCAACCCGATGTGAGTACATCTTCTCTCCCACCAGTTCTATCATAAAATCATAGAGAATAAATCGAGGCATCAGAGAATAAGGAATGGTCTCACAGTTAGTGGCTTACACAAACTGATTTGGCTTCATACTGGAACAGAGCAGAAGAGCAGCATCTGCATAGGTGGGAACAACTTGCAGTGAATAGGTGTTGCTTGGGATAGTTGGGATAGAACCTGACTGTATCCTAATTTGGGTCAGAAAAATGACCCAAAGACATAATGTCAGTGTTGTCAGACAGAGTTGTTCTCGGTCCAGAGATCAGAGAGCTTGGTTGCTCACTGTCAGCATGTATGTCGCTCCCCTCATTTCACATGACTCGTGGTTCTGGCAGGAATGAAGTTGTCTCCGTGGCTTTGGAAACGTTACCCAAGGTTAGCCAAACAGAGGGGTTCTCCTTTGCATACGTGTTGATAAAAATACACAGTCAGGAATCATGTTCAACACCCAGCAGGTCGTTTTCCCCAAAGTTTGTGCCAGGCAATTGTTTTGCAAGGCAGCTTCTTCACTTTCACTTTGTTTCACTTTCTGGCCTTAGCTTTAGAAATGGAATAGCACCAAACATGAGTTCATTTTCTGTTTACGAGGAAATAATGCGGCTATCAGAAGTGAATATACTTCTAGGCTTGTGTTTTCCTGAGCTCCCACAGGATCCCTGTTCTTAAATTCATGGCAGAGAGCCTAAACAAACACATTGCATAATTTGTTGTCTATAGGCAATGAATTTGTAAAATTCAATTATTCATTGTAAATGGCCCTATTTTGTTTTCTAGGGAAAAGCACACTAAAACTTTCAATTTGATGAACTTCAGCTTTTCTGGAGTCTGAAGTAGGCTGGGGAGACCAGAGAAAAGGGGATATAATAGACACTTTCACCTTTTTTAGTTTTTGAGCTTTGCTATAGATCTTGACTTTTCCGTCTTGAACTTTTAGAGGTATAGCACAGATTTATTTGACATATTGTATTGCCCACATGCCACCAAAACCACTCATACGTACTTTATAACCTGAAAAAGCTCAGGGAATACAGGTAATCTATTTCTGATCTGTGGAATTCTTCTTTGATCAGTAACAGTGGCCTAAGGTGGTATAATAATGCTGGAGGCTTGGATTGCTGGGTCACCGACATCATAAAAAAAAGGAAGGTTAAAAAGGCAGGGCTACTCATGTAGTCCCCGACCTTGCAGCTGTTCATTCCAGCTCTTCACATGCCTACTGTTTTCAAGCCAGATGTTTGTAGACCGAGACTTTGTGGACCAGAGAACCACCACAGGAAAGCCAGCAGACAGCCTATGGCTACCCTATGAAATCCTGCCTCTTATTCATGTCAGACAGGAATTTTCCACACTGGAGTCAGTAACGCTGCCTAGCAGCTCTTCAAGGTGACAATTCCTGTGCCATGTGGCACCAACGAGCACCACTGGTGTTACAGAAACTTGTTAATCACTTGGAGTTGCCACTAATGATAACTACAGTGCCTTTTGTTATCAGCTGTCTTTCTGAGCACCCCTTTGTGGAAGCACTGCTGGAACGGACAATGAGCATTAATAATAACAATTAGCTCACCCATAAACCAGTACTTCTTGCAACATCACATTTCAAAGGGTTTTTGTCATGTCTCCACCCTTCAGGATGATTAAATGGGAAATGATTTCAGCATAACCTGAACAGGAACATCAACATTTGGTAGCAGGTATTTCTGAGAGCTTTCAAGAATAATAGGAGAAAATGAAAGACAAACACATAAACAAACTTGAATGCAAAATGCTGACTAGATACTCCCCCCAATACCAATTTTCCCTTGAAAACACCTGCATAACTTCAGTGTATGGTTGATACTGTTTCACTGAACAATTTTTGTAGTGCCAGAAGCACTGCTCACACCACAGGCCAAGAAACACTGGAAGTGAAATACGTTTTAACTAAAATCCATTTTCTCTGGGGTTGCTCTTGTGAAAAACATTAGTACTCAATTTACGGCATGCAGAGCCATTGCAGTCTCCCAGGAGCAGGGGGAGGCCGGGGTGGAGGAAGTATAACTTGTTTTCTTTTTCGCCTGGGGTGGAGGCAAGTTGGTTGTTCAGCAGGTTATGAAGGTGGGTCCCTGAAAGAAAGCCTTCATTTCATGTCAGTCGGAGGAGAAGTAGGAGGAAAATAAGGTGAAAACTTGTGAGGTGAAGATGGAAGGAATGGTTTGAAGATACGCTCTAAAAGTGTCAGTGAATCCAGAGCTGCCAGATTAACCCTGGAATGTAAGTGTAAACTTAAACATTTTCTTGCTCTCACTTTCAGGAAAGCAGTTGTTTTACTGTACATGTCCAAAAGCCTCTATAGGCTGATCAGACCAATCTGGTACTCGTGAGCAATTTTTGAGATATATAGTGTTCAAATAGTTGTAATAATGACATGTAAATTGTAAAAAGATAGTGCGGAAAGATGAGAAAGATTATCTTTCAGTGAACCTATGTTTATTTCATGAATGGATTTTTAGCATGTTTTTAATATTTATTTGAAATTCTATACATATGATAAAAGCGCTTGTAGTTTGCAACCTAAGTAATGCTCGTGCATTGAGAAAATGTTTTAGAAATAATGTATGTAAAAAGGATTACAATAACATTGTAATCGGAAAAATTATCTTAGTTCCTCTGCAATGTAATTCACACATTGTTATTATCACTGTCTCATTACTGGAGAATCTAAAATGACTTTATTCCCTATTTAAGACATTTCACTATTAAGCAGATGGTAATGTGACAATTGTGTGACAATTGTGAATTTTCATCCTCTAGGAAAAGAAAAAAGTAAGTAGACAGCATAATATGATATGTTAGTGGAGATTTGTGATAGCTAGGGCTTTTGCCGTGCTTTTGTGATTTTCTACTTTGATTCCTGTACATTTGAATAAAAAACTGTAAATAAGGTATTTTTTCTTTCAACTGAACATTACAAATTTGGTCTCTGTTAGCAGTTAGCAGTAGCTGTTCTTAACAGTCAGTATCACTGAGTCGGTGCAGAAGTATTGAGAGTATGTTATGCACTGGAGTGAATTTACTCTAAAATAAATAGAGCAACATTACGTCATACAGTAGCTAATCTGTTTAAGAACTCGATAAGCAAAATTTGCATTTTCCACAACTGATACACAAGACCCCACGCCAATTAACCAAATAACTCCATGGGGACTTGGAGACTTTCATTCATTCCCCAGCTTCTGTTATTACTGTGAGTGCTGGCGAGGGGAGCGTTTTGAGAGCTTTGGATTTCCTGGTGTTTTCACATGATGTCTGCGGGAACAGAAAAAGAGCTGGGAAGAGAAAGGCTCGTTAGGTCAGTGGCGCAGAAATGCCAGTGTGTTCACTCCTATGGAAATGTGCTGGCTGTTGAGGGAAGCGAATTGCTAGAGCAAAGTTATTACTTCTCTCCTGTCCATTGAAACCTTAGTTAGCTGCCCTAACACTGTGCGAATAGTTTTTTTTACGTCAATACATACTTAAAATATTATCATCTTAACCTGTTGTCTTGGAACATTTCACTAAGCTGCATCTCAAGAGATTTGGTTGTGCGCAGTTACTTCATGATGGGGTACTCCATACTCAGAGAGTAGTGATTTTAAAAATATTACATACAGTCCTTAATTTAGTTCAGTGCTATTTTAAAACAGTACAGGATTTGGCAGTAATCTCAGCACATAAAACCTAGTGTTGCTAATTAATCACTAAAAGTGCAATCCTGGCCCCAGTGTTTTCAACAGGAGCAAATTCAAGCACCAATATATCCCCTGAAGACACTCAAGTTTAAACAGAGCATAGCTTAAAAGCACAATACCGAACTTCTCTCTCTCTCCAAGCCTCCTGTGAAGAAAAGTAATCTTTCAAGTTTAAAAAAGTGTACTGCACTAATAAGTAATAACATTCCTTAAAAGCTTATATGGTTTCCTTGGCTAACAAACTACAATCTTTCTTTTACAGCTTGACTTTAATGGAGTTTTTCTTGACATGTGCCACAGACCAATCTCACATTCTTTGGAAAAAAAAAATTGAAGAGAGCATGTAATTTTCACCTATCCAATAATAGAATAAATACAGGGAATTTAAATTCCTGAGCTCCAAAATAAAATGTCTAGAACAAGAAGTAAATATCTATAAATGAATCTCGATTGTCTACATTTACTGTTGCATATCCTTTTCAAAAATATACAGAAATGAATGATGCCCGGGGAGACACTAATTCCAGAGCTGCTCATTACAGTTCTAATGCTCCGAGGATTTTTTTAAAATTAAATAATTAGAGTTGAACTAGTATAAAACCAATAGTAATTAAGGTGGGCAGATCCTGTTAAGTGTAAAGATGTGTTTAGATCGTAAAATTGTAAGCAGAATAATGCCTAAGAAAAGCAGGGTACGACTCCAGTGATAAGGATAAAAAAATGCATTTACTGTTTCTTAAAGCGAAGAGCATATGTGGAAAATTGTTTCTGTTACAGTAACGGTCAGGTTAAATTGTGGTTCTGACAGTGTGAGCACGCAGCTCAGTCCAGCATCTCCAAGACATACATGTGGTTTGAATACACTTAATACGGTTTTCATATGGGCTGTCCATCCAGAGTAACTTTGGCAAAGAAAATGCCTTTCTGCTCAAATGGCACGGGATAATCCAGAAACAGAGTAACAAAGCTGAGTTTCAAGGAGCGCCTTTCAGCGTAAGTGGAGCCAGCGTAGGGAAGACAGCAGAGAGACATTATGAAATAAAAGCATTAGCAGTTCTCTTCCCCTGATTTATGACTTAAAATCATTGTCAGACTGAATGTCAGGAGGGGCAGCTGATAGGGTGACTGCTATGACATTCCTCCAAAATTTCCTTTTTTTTTCTTTAAATGTAAAACTGAGAGCTTTTTCTTTTCTTCCAGCGATCTTTCTTTAATTGCTGTGTGATCCTGGACGTCAGCATCAAAATGGGCAATGAGAACAGTAGTGCAGAAAATCAGGTGAGTGTGACAGTGCGGTTGCATTTCCCTTCCCTACTAGCTTAGAGCAAACCTTACAGAAATTGGTTTCATGGGCTGCGTATACCCCTGTTTATCTTCTGCTCCCAGTTACACTCATATTGAAGTGTCATTAATGGTAATTGAAGAGAACCTTTTGTTTGTTTTTTTGTTTCTTGGGCAATGATGCTGCTACATAGCATCAGGGCAGTGTGTGGGTGGTTGGGATGGGAGCTGCGGTGGATCCTCATGGGGTGAGCAGGGCTGGCTCATCCCACCGCTCCAGTTGGGAGCAGGGCAGCTGGGGGGCAACTTGGGACAGCCCCAGTGCCAGGCATCAGGCACGTCCCTGCAGAGGGCGACGGGCGAAGAGGGGACCAGCGTGTCAGTCTATGGGTCAGCCCGGCTCAGCAGGGCAGATGGCCCCACAGGGCTGTGGTGGAGCAGGAGGTCAACATCCCATGGCATCGCTGGGGATGATGTCCACAGGGGAACTGAAATGGGGTCCTGGGCCAGAAATTGATTTCATGGGCTGCTTACCCCACATTTATCTATTGCTCCCAGTTACATTCATATTTAAGTGTCATTAATAGTAATTGAAGGCAACTTCTTGTTTGTTTGTTTGTTTATTTGTTTCTTTGGCAAGAAAGAGGCCCTGGGAGCCAGGCAATGCCTATGGTGTCCTCAGAGCCCTGACACGCAGTAGCTTCTCCTTGTTCAGAAATGACCTTGCAACGTTATGTGTGCTCATCCAGAAATGTACAGCCATTTAAGAAGGGTGCTTTGTTAATGCATGTTGGTGTTTGGTGATTTATTTTTAAGTTCTTGAAATGAAGGGGACCCACATGCTATCGCTAGTTGCATACAATTACATTAGAAGTTATTATGTTGATATAAGTTTGAATTAAAATTGTAATTTATTAATTTCAACATTTAAAATACCAGGACATGTTTCATCCTCTCTTCTTCCATGTGTCATGGTAGATGATAAAATGCATTAGCGTTCATTTTGCTTCCACTTCAGATGATATTGGGTATTTACTTTAATTAAATACCCAATCAGTAAATACCCAATACAGACCTGCTCTACCTTGTGCATTGCAAAGCGGACCCTCTCAAGGGAATCAGAATTACAAGTTAGCCAGATTTTTTCAAAAAGAATTTTTTAGAAGAAAAATTTTCTATAATTCTTGGTTGTTCTGGACAAGTTGTATTGTTTGGTCCCAACTTTTTTCAGAGTTGGGAAGAGGGGAATGTTTTCATTCCCCCATGGCAGGGGGGGTTCAAACTAGATGATCTTTAAGGTCCCTTCCAACCCGAACCATTCTATGATTCTATGATTCTATAGGTAAGAAATGAGAATTTCTTCTCCAATGTTGACAGCTTTCACTTAGGAAGTTTTTGAAAGTCATTTCAAGTTTCACATTTCTTCAGGAGTCCTCCTGAGGCTGAGAAGACTTTCCTTAAAAGTTATTGACTTTATTAAGAGATGTCATAAAAAGTTCTTCTTTTCTAATAAGGAAAGTAAGCTTCTGGTCTCCTTTTCAGACTGTAAAAAACCAAAACAAATCGAAACATCCCTCCCAACCCCCCCAAAAAAAACCCAAAGCAAAACAAAATAAATGCTAGAAAACCAAATTACTTTTAAAGTCATTATTAACAGAGAAATAGCAAGAAGTAATAATAAAATTTTAAAAGCCACTTAATCTGCTGAACAGCTGTTGAAAAAGTATCACTTAATGAATAGGGAAAATTCATACAGCCACTGAAACATTTAAATATGTTCATTTTTAGTCAGAAGTTCCCAATGCAAATAAAGTCATCCTTATACCACCAAGCCAAGGAACACAGCAGGTAGTGGATGATGAAACTGCTTCGCATGGTTTGCATTTCAAAATGTTAGCATCAAGCTTGGCTGCTCTTTTTTTTACGCATCTGCTTCTGGCTTTTGTTTTTTCGACACTGACTGCAAATTCACAAGGCAGCTACATTTCAGTTTTCAGCAAGTTGTAAAAAAAAATCTGGTTTCTTTTAGCTTTTTTCTTTGGTAGCAATCTATGCTTTAGAGAAACAGCCTGCATTTGACCTTCTTTGCATGCTGCCTTTTCTTCCAACTCTAACACAATTAAAATAGCTCAGTGGGTGTTGTTCTTATACTCAGTACCAATTGAGATGAGTTGTTGTTTTTGTTTACGTATTTATCAGAGAACACCATTGCCCAGTTCTGCCTCTCCGCTGAGTCATCTGGAAGCCGTACACATGGTTTACATTAAAGATAAGAGTGCTAAGTTTAGAACTCATTTAATAAGAGGGAAGATCTGTGGAATAAAAGTGCTACTATGCACTTAGAGAAAAAGTAAATACCCAATATGTCTTGTAAAAACCAACATGTGAGGAAAACATAATTTAAATTTAGTAGAAATGAGCGAGGATCACAAATAAATAAAATGAGGCTGGGGCCAGCAGTATATTTAACAACGTGATTTTAGATAAACTAAGCACGTTCTGCTTTGCTGTAACAGAAAAGTCCAAACTGCTGAGAGATTTTCGGTTTGCCCTATTACAATGGCAAAGCTTGTTTCCAAACAAGGGTCTCTGTCAGTGGCACAGCTTGTTGGGCTTATGCTGAATTAAATATAAGCTAATTTTAAGATGTATTTTCCTTGAAAAGCAAAACTCTACATGAGGAGAAATGAGTTTAAATTGAAAATTGAAACAATCTAGATCAGATATTTTGACCCAGTTTGGCCCTTGAGCAGCATTCAGCAGGAAAAATACCGGGGAAGTAAAGGACGGGCTCTGCAGGCCAGCCTTGTCCATGCTGCTCCGGGGGTTCGTGCTCCCAAAGCTCCCAAAGTGACTGTACGTTACGGGATTATTATTGGCTGTCATGACTGGTTTTTATCATGGACTCCCATCTGCTAGGATTTCGCTACTTACCAGGACATCTTTACTTTCATTTTAAAGGGATGGGCGGAGGAAGTAAAAAACAGGAATTACCTGCGATAGAAATGCGAGCACAAAATTTTCTAAAGCTAGAAAAGGCTGTATTTTCTAATATGTAATGGTTTTAACTCAGGTTTTTAATTCTTGCCGCTCTCTGAAGTTCTGAAGAGGAGAGCTGTCATCTTTCACAGCCTTTCTCGTCAAAAGTTACCAAGTAATTGTAAAGCTCTTTGAAGGTGAAAACTGACGCTAAATTGAAATTCTAGCAGTGTATATTTTGCCCCACAGTTGAAGAGGGAATTTCAAAGTCAGTTACTACATAAGTTATTTCTATATATTTTGCTTTATCCTTTCTTCTTCGTTTTCTGAATAAGCGAGTAGCCAAAGCTGGTTATTCCACATCTGTTATTGTCTGTTTCTCTTTAAACACAAATCTGATGTGTGATTACCTTTTTTGTTCTTGTTTGTTTTCTACTGTGAAACGTGTAAGATATGCAACACGCGCATATTTGCCAGAGGGGCCATAACTTCTGAAGACCCTGTCTGAAGCACCGTGCTATATTCCTGCTAGGGTTTCTCCATTTAATTGTTACGAACGAATCTGTCTGCTGCACATTCTGCAGTTAATATTCTGCATTATTACTTTCCTCATATTTCACCTCCCTTATGCCTATGCGAAATTATGGATCTAGTTAATTGGCATGGTTCTTCTTTCAGATCCCAGTGTTACGGGGATTAGCAGAGAATGCATTAGGCATATGAGCAGCTTCCCAGCCTTCAGTCTCCATTCCCACAGCTGATAACTGCCCAGATTCCTCTGAGCTCTGGTGCTCATACTGTGTGTTTACATTCTTTTTGAATAGCGCAACAGCATCTGTATACATTCCATTGTTTATATCCAATTAGGAACAAAAATACATTCCCAATTTTCTGCATGATAATTTTGCCTATAGCATTTTAATGAGGTACACTGTTACCCTGCATGGGTGTTTCTTTGAGTTGGTTGTGTCCACATGATTCACCCCTTTTACTCTCTAAATTATTATTTTCTTTCATTTTTCCTTCCATTTCATCTATTGCACATTGGGAGTGTGTGGTAGAAGACAGCAGAACTGTTCCACATCCTTTCAGTCAACATTTGCCCACGACAGGGTGTCGATGGCCGTTGGCTACAGGCCAGCATGGCCATTACTGACGCTTACATCATTCTAGCATACCGCCAGCCACCATATTCGTTAATGCTTACTTCCAATGATAATTACTACTGGTCCAATATTCTCTGGTGAGTAATGCCAAGGATTTGTCTGAGTTTACACAAAAAGAACATTGTTTGTTTTCAGAGAATTATACATCCATTTATGCAAATGCAGCAAATTCTGGGACACTTCTCGCTGCAATGAATAATTATTATACTTGTTCTCATCTTCTCTGTGAATGAAGGAACGGGGATGAAAGAAGAATGAAGAGTCAAAGTTGTGACGGGGTTCTTAATTTGAAAGCATAGTAAAAAGGAAGTTGGAAGACTATTTCTTCGCTTCTGAATTAATGGTTAAAGCTTCCTTCACATCTGCAAAGCCATCACCATTTCTAATGGGAAATGTAGATTTATGGATACAGATAAAAAGGAAAAATATTTTATAAAGAACCTCTGTAATTATTTACTACACTTCTCCATTTAGAAATAGTGTGGAAATGTTGTACCTACATTTTCCACAGCTATGGGTAGTTAAAAATTACTAGGCAAGCAAACACTATTGACTGGGGAGCACAACAGAGTTTAGAACTCAGCTTGGAGATGATTTTCCCAATAGTACTCCATATGAATCTAACAGCATCTTCTCAAGTGTTTCATTGTTAGGCTGCTAAAAACCACTCATCAGAAAGCTGCTTTAGCTAAAATATTGACTGGAAATTGCAAGTTATGCGATAAAGATTTTTTTCCCCAAGATCATCAACTTTATTCTCTCTGTCTCCTGCTATATCTCATACACCTGCCATCCTTAAGAAAATAATCTAGGTACTCATCAGGCCTTCATCCTACTGGCAGGAAAGGGACAAAGAAACACAAGGAGCTGCAGCAAGACTAGTGGAGTTACAAGGATAACGATGAATTTTCCTCTGCTTGCTGAACATCGATCATATAAACACATGGAAAGATTAGGTTAACGAGAACCTGAAGTTACCTATCTATGCTTCATTTAGCTCAGCACAGACTCATGCTATGTACGTTCAGACTAAGGCTTAAACATAGCAGCAAGTTGTTGAGAAGACACTTATGGCGACATTACAAGGATCTGAAGATAAACAGGTTAGTGCCCTCAGTGGATCGTAAGGGTCATAAACATGAACAATGAAGCCTGAAGGGTTGAATTGCTCTTGCTGTAGCTGAGAGGAAGTGTGTACTCTCTGAAGAATGCTAAACCAAGGATAAGATGGTGACTATATAGAAATATATATATACACATACACACACACCCACACACAGACCAGTGTTTATTTTTACGGTCGCAGCCAGAGTCATTTCAGCAGGTATTTCTCAGGAGGGAAAGCAACCCTTTTTCTCTCAGGAAAGGTCACAGGTACTTACAATAGCACGTTGTAACCAGAATTTCTCAAATACCGTTGTTACCATATCACATTTTACTTTGCTGCTTGTATTTGTAAACAGCAGATTAAATGAGACTGCCACCAAATGCCAGTTTTTGCATTCGTGTCCCTTTAAGGGTTTTAATTAGAAAAGGCATCAACTTAAAATTCTACTGCTGCAAGAGACAAATAAACCAAGACAGAAGTAATAACAAATTACACCACTACTGATTAAAAAAAAATAAACTGCATAAATGCAAAATTCTATAGGGAATATCCCTTAAGGAAAAAGTCTGCTTTTCGTATCTGATAATTTCGCATGTCGTAATTACATCCAACTAATTAAGTAATTGTGATGCTTGGGAAAAAAAAAACAAGAAGAGGCCATGACAGTCATCCCCCTCTCTAAACTGCTGTACTCCAGCCACCCTCAACACGGGGTGGGTGCTGGATAATGCAGATTGCTGCAGAAGTTGTTTCTTAAAATCAGAATTTAGCTTCCTTGCGGCGTGACAGAACCAAGTTTTAGTGCAATTCTCGAGATCTCAGCTGTCCCATGGAGTTCAAGCTTGGCCCGATATGTCAGGTACCAATTTATTACTGTCCTGTGATCAGTAGTTTTCCTGGCCAATATTTGGTGATTTGATTGAAAAGTTCTGGTTGTTAAAGCAATATCCACTCATTATCTAATTTTTATCTATTTTGTTACCATTTCTCCAAACAATGCAGAAATTGTTTGGAAAATGATTTGGAGAATTGTTTCTCTGAGGATACAAAGATTGAAAAATCTAATTTACTATTCAGTTACTGTACCTGCAGAACAGCAAGAAAAAAAAAGCCAGAAGAGCAAAAAGGTAACTCCTAAAACCTGCTCTGACTTTAAAAAAATGCAACAGCCATTTAAAAAAAGTGATTTCCCAACCATGTGACCTGTGCAATTCTGGGTTTAGAAAAATGCGACCTTGAAAACTTTTCTTCTGTCCACTTTTCTGACATAGGCTGGCTTCTTCATATTCATGGGGTGTTGATTTCTCGTAGGAATCAGGGTATTAGGCAGTTATGTTAACTTGATTGTTTTAAGAATTGCAGCAAGCCGTTTTCTGGCATCTCAGTTCCGTTTTCAAGGAATAAAAATAACAAGGAACAATCTATTGATTAAGGCTGTGGATGAACAACTGGTCCTGCAGCGAAATGAGCAACTGCTGCGTCGCGTGGCAGTGAAACCCTTCCAAAAAGCACCATGCGCACAGTTTTCAGCTTGATGCTACAGCAACGTGTGCTCAGCCCCACACGTGTGAGCCGTTCGGCTGAGGAGGTGTGTGGCCCTAACGGGGACCGTGTGTCCATCCTCCCGACGGGCTCAGCTTGGAGGATTGATCCTGAAACCGGAGCCCAGGCACTGTGGGGACGAACTTTGCTCCGTGTCCTGGCGTTCACCTGCACTGCTGCTGCCCGCTCCCGTCCCCGACCAGGAGGTGGTGGCTGGGAGAGAACAACCAACGCCTCTAGCAGGCAGATTTAAAAAAAAAACCAAAACTACACTAAAAAAATCGCAAAAAAAAAAAAAAAAAAGAAAAGAAAAAACAAAACCCACCAACTTGTAATGGAAAACATGGAGAAAAATAAAAGGTAAGTTCTGGTTTATTGATTGAGATTGTAAAGGCTTGTTCCAGCTTCCCCCTTTCAATAACCAGAGGGAGTTAGTGGGAATGGAAACTTAATGTAACCCTTCAAAGATTACTTTCAGCGAGTCAGAGCTCTGGCATGTTCCAGCAACTGCTATAAAAGGATGTGTGTATAATGGAGGAATGCTGCAGAGGGCAGATGTAAAAGGAAGCAACTTTTAGTGAGAGAAAGGAGAAAGGGGAATCAAGGGAAGTTCGCCTATTTGGAGGGGTTTGAGAGGGAGCGCCAGGTTTTCAAAGCAGTCCTGTTTTGTGCTCTGTGAGCAGGAGGCTGGTGGCTGGTGGCGAAGCGGGAGCCTTCTTGACGGGCTGTAACACAAGGCTGGGCAGCGCCTGGAGCTGTTGCTGTGGCTCTGAACCGGGAGGGGAGCTGCGAACAGCCTCCCGTCTAGCATTAAAGGAATTTCTTTCTGGTATGATAACTTCAGCCAGAGTACAGCAGCGCACATAATCCTTTTGGCTACGGCGTTAATGGCATTCTCTTTATTTTTTTTTTCTTTTCTTTTTTTTTTTTTTTTTAAACTTTTAAGCTCCTGCTCAAAGTCATCAGGAAAATAAAGTGATCCTCTAGATTTACTTTGTGTTCTTGCAGAATGCAATGCTTGTGGAAAGGTTTGATGCAGATTAAATTGCATATTTCAGGAGAATGAGTTTTGTTCATTTAAATAGTCTGCTGGCTTAAAGGAAAAAGAAGTATAGGCTGTTTAGTTTTCTTCTGTTGTTTGTATACTCTCTGTAACAAACTTGGTTTGTTTGTTCTTGGGGTTTTTTTTAATTATCATAGACTTAAAGAAAAAGCTGCTTAGAACCTCTGTATTCTCATTTTTAATATAATTATTTCTTTAAGTCTTTCAATTAAATAACTTTTTATAATCTCAGAATCCTCTTCAAAAAGCAGTATGCTACATTTGAAACTAACATAGAGCAAATTTACCTGGAAGCTTCTGTAGTAAATCACTTCAGAGGCTGTATGTGTTGAAACCTCAAAAGTAATTTATTTAACAGCAGCTTTCTGATGATAGTTTTGAACAAAATGTTGTCTTTCTAATTGTTTTCACAGATTTTAATTAAAAATAAAAAAGCATGCTCTGCAAAGCTAGTTCAGCACCTGATTTGCATAACTAGCTTAAATTTGAAAAACTTGATAGAGAAATTGAATTATGTTTTTCTGCTGGCTGGCAGAGATTCACAGAGCATGTTCTTTTGTGATGATTAAATTAATACATTAAATGTAGAAGACCAATATATAAAGCTTTTGTATATCTTGGAATATTAGCAGTTCCTTTCACGTTTTAATACCTACATTAAGATTTATTTTAGATTATTGTTATTGAGCTTCTTTTGAAAATATACTTTCCTGGCCGTGTGTGCTCTTGCCTTTCTGGGTAAGAGGGTAACTTTGCTTTTTGATCATTCAGACATCTGACAGCCTGGAAAGAGAAAGAGGAGTGTCAACAACTCAAACTCCGCTCTGCTCCAACAGGAGCTACGTTACAAAGATTGTTTTAATATATGTTAAATTTGCTCATGCTCGTAACTGGAAGGACAAAAGTCAAGATTTTTTCTGTGGCCAATGGCAGTTGCTTAGGGATAGCTGGGAGATGAACTATAATTTCTTAAACATTAAATCCCTGAAAGCTCAAAACTAATTGAAACCAAAAGCAAAGTCAAAACCAACCAACCAACCAGACAAAATCCGACCAGCCCCCACCAAACAACCTATAGAAAATGTTAAAAGTAGTCTTCAAAATAGTGCACGTGACTAACCTGTTTTGTTGTGATCATCCTCCTCGCCTTCTCAGTCCGCCCCTCCCAGCGTGGTTTTGTTTAGAGATGAAGATGTGGTGTAACAGCTGATAAAATCACTGGGACGTGGGCCCTTCTCTGTGTCTAATACGGAAACATCCTAGTTGTGATGAGAGGAGGTGCTGAGGTATAGCAGGCACATAACTGGCTATATTATGTAGTTAACTTGTGAATTATGGAGATGAATAGTAACAGTAAAGTCCAGAAAACTTCTGCCAAAATTATTCTGGCCCGAAGGTGTCCTGTGACGTGTCAGACTCAGGGAGTCAATGACAAATTAGTTTCAAACTGTCCTGAAATAATTGTTCTGCTGCCTTGTACCTAGCAGATGTAACCACTGAGCTAGGTCTGCTCCTATTTGTTAGTGCTATTTGAGCTTTGGTAGCCACGTGCTACTGGATTTGTTGTATGAGAGGCTGATGAGTAGTGTTTCTCTCTCAGTTATAGCATCATAACTGAGCCCATGCTGGTGATTAACTATCGGTTATCGTGTGGCTCGTGGGATTCGTGGCTCTGGGTGGCAATCCAAAGGATGCTGGTTCTTTGCAGTTTTACTTTAGAGGTTTGTGTGCAAGAGACATCCCTGTTACACTGTGACTCCAGAAGTGGGATGCCTGCAGGTCAGTAGAACAGAGGATCGGAACCTAAAGGAGCCCTTTGAGTTAGGGCTTCAGTGGCTGATCTTGTCAAAGAGAGATTGATTAGAAGCAATGTGTGGGTATTAAGAGTACAGTACATTAATGACTTAATTCTTTGCTGTGTTCCTTTCTGCCATTGAAAATGGCAGAGGCTTTAGAAGAAGGAGACAAAGCATGCAGCTCTTCACCTTCTGAAGAGGGCTGCGAGGTATTCCTCCTGCCTAGCACACAAATCAGCTGAATAAAATTTGAGATGGTGGTAGTAAAAGGAGAAAAAATAAAGAATTAGTTCTCGCTGTTCTTGCCAACTGCTAGAGGCATCTGGACAAATTTGTAAATTGGCCTAATTTCTTGGGGTTCTTCCTGTGGTTCTCCCTACCCTCCCTGCCCTGCTGGGAAAGGGAAGGAGATCATTTCTGTCTGCAAGTGGCCCGAAAATTATTCTTCATTTGGCTGCTACTGCGAGGCATTTGTTTGGGGCCGGCCTCCCAGTCTGACCCAACTGTAGCTCTCACAGTAAGACGTGATACACTAAGTAAGAGCGTGGCACCGTGGCTGCCTCGTGTGGCTTGTTGTGACTTTATCAACCTCCTGCCTTGCTCTTGTCCTGCTTCCCTGGTGGGTCAGGGCCAGTGCAAGCTCTGAAGACTGACTCGCCGTGGGGTTGCACCAGGAGTTCCTCTTCCGCCGAGATATAGATACCCCCACCTTGGTTTGGTGTGTTTTCTAAATGTTGCCTGGCCAGTGGGGTGGGGTGGGGTCTGGGCAGTGGGTATACTGGTGGCCTGTGAGTGGTGACTGGGCCATGGACGTGCTCCAGCATGATCACGTATGGCTCCGTTTTTCCCTGATAATTAATTTAATAATGCATTTTTTTCATAGTTCTTTCTCTCTGCTCACATGTATGCACGCCGAAATAAATCCTCCATGCAAACTTTCTCACGCAAACAAAAGCAAAGCTGCCCAAAACATAGCACCAAAGGCAAAACAGAGCCCTGTAAGCTAACTAAACTCTATTTGTATAATTTTTTTTCTGGCTGGAAGGAACAAATTTCCTTGTATAAATCTTATGTTCTAGTATTTTTTTGCCATATACTGTGGTTTTGGGGCCAACGTATATACTTAGATAAATATTGCAAATGCCAGATGTCAGCACATGCTGGGTAAGTGCTTAATAATCATGAAACCAAGAGCCCTTGGTCTATCCCAGCGGAAAGCGGTGTGATAAAGGAGACTTCTGCAAACAAAGCGGTAGTGAAGGCATTCCTCCAGGGAAAGGCAGAGGATATGGGAGTTAATCAAATGTGCCTTAAGTCTAAAGGAAGTCTTTTTATATTTTCAGTACGCCCTGACCTTTTCAATTGCTCGTTACATGGGCTGTTCTTGTCCACTGGGTGTCTCTCATCCCTGGCTCTGATCACAGGCATCCCTGGCTCTGATCACAGGCAGCCTTTGGTTGTGTGAGAGCACACCGTGTTCACAGAGAGAAGTGTAATTTTGTAAACAATAGCTTTCTGCAATTTATTGACTACTTCTCAAACAAAATAAACCTAAAAATTGAGAGTAAAAAAACCCAAGAGGTGAGTTGGAATTGTGTACTGTGCTTTTCATCTATGACATTATTCTGAAGTGGTTCTCTTGTCATCAGTACATGCCTTACGTGTCTTTACATTAAGTGTGCCTTAGGCGTTTTACAGTTACAGTTAAGAATTAAAACAGCAGTGACTGTACGTTGAGGGTGATCTGATGAAGCAGTTTTCCTTCTCTTTCACTACTGCTTGATGTGCCAGAGGATTTGAAATGGAGCTTCTTCATTCAGACATAATTTTTGCTTTACACTTAATTGTTTTTCTCCAGTTCTTTTGTTGCACTTGAAGAACACCGTCAGCTACTGTTCAAAGCAGCTCTTACCAGCTCTTCTTTGCCTTCTGAAGATACTTCTGCCAAAAAAAAATTCAGCAGGAAGGTGCTGCTACCTGGTGTAAGGAGCCCCTTGGGGTGTTTTAGAACCCCAGGGATCTGCAGGCACGCCACGGGTCACAGCCCTGGCACTTGCACAGGACTCTTCCTCCCTGGAGCAAAAGTAATAGTTTGCAATAGAAACAAAACAATACAAAAAAACCCACTCATGTAAAGGCATGTCTCCATGGATGAAGATCCCAGGTAAATATTTACCTTTGAGAAGAGGTGATGCAGCGTTACCACATTTGTGTAATAGCATTTCTGTAACTATTACTACAGAAACTGCAGCATTCCCTGTAGCTATTACTATAGAAAGGCAGCGTGGGGAAGAATCAGGCCCTCCATTTCAGTTCAGAGGCATACTGAGCTTTGTTGAAGAGGGAAGGAAAGAATCTGAACTTGGATTCAAGCGCTGTGTCTTGATTGACATTGGCTTTATCTCTAACTTGACTCCAAAGATACTGCTAATATTATGAATGTCAAAGTTTGTAGCCTGTTTCCATCCTTTCTCATTTTAAACTTGCTTAGCAAGGAAGCATTTGCCAGTCTTGGAAAAAGAGAAGATGATACCCTCCTTGGGTCAGTAAAGGCCCTGGCTGCTTTAAAACAATTGTTGCATTCTTCTCTCCCTCATCTTTTCCTAGTATTTATTTTTGGCTCAACCACTTCCTTCTGTTTTTCTGTCGTTAAGAATAAAAAAAAAGGCTTGGCTTTGGAACCTGCAAGTTCCATCGAAGTACTGAAATCTACCACAGAAGTTGTCTGTCAGTGGGCAGAACAAAACTCCTGAAGCTTATGTATTCTCCAAAAATAGCTATTTAAATTGTTCTTTTTTCATTCTAGAGCGCTCCACAAGATTCAGAATTAGGCCAACCTCCTGGTAATGGGCACGGTTTGAAAAGGAGTCCTCAGGAAAACAGCGTAGAAAGGTCTGGAGGTCAGGACATCTCCAATCTTCTTCCTGCTGCTGTGCAACTGGCTGAGAGCATATCCCCATCAATTCCAGGACCTACAAGGTAAGAAATGAAGTTTCTTCCTGTGGATAGAATTGAAGCCCTGCTGCTGTTGATAGTTGGGGCTGTTCGTTAAGTTTCTTTTCCTGTGTTTCTCAAAATCTATCTTGTGTGATTTTCCCAATCTGTCATCCTGATGGATGATGATGATCATGCAGTCTTCAAAATAACCTGACAAAACATGACTACTTACTGTTTACCAAACTGACTTTCTCGCCTTACTGCATAACTATAAACTCCAGCTGTTGTAGTAACCCTTGACCTAAACTTCCCATGCTTTTTGCTCATACTAATAAACTCTCATCTGAGACAGAAAAACATTGAAGAATCTTTTGTAGTCATATATGATTGTGAAGTAAGACGTCATTGTTTACAATTGCAAAATGCCACGCTCAGCTCTGTGTAACAAGCCTACTAAAAAGTGCCAACCCAGCTAATATTTATTAGCATCACACTGTTCTAAATGTCTTAAAATTCACCTGATTAAATAAATAGGACCACTTTCAGAGTTCAGGTATTCTTCAGTGCTATTAAGGATGGCAGAAGGTAGCGTAATCTGGATTTTATTAAATATCTCAAAGGGAATATTTTATCTGAGTATTTTATCTTAATACTTTTTACTTGAATACTTGAATTCTCCCACGCTACTAGGGTTTTCATCTGCTGCAATGAAGAAATTATCTAATACCAGTGTGATTTTAACGTGGGGCTCAATACTTTCCAGATCATCAATGTTACTTGCGATAGAATGATAAATACAACTTAGAAGGAGTAGCAGTAACTTGCTGATCCATGTGTAGGATTTTTAGGCCATGGGCACTTTTCAAAGTGTTTTCATTCATTTTCTTTAAGATTGGAGAATTCACTGCAGAAAGATTTGGCACATCCTTTTCAAGTAGAGTATGTGTGATTTGGGCCCTTTTCTGTTTCCGACAAGCCTGGCTACCAGGCTTCTGATTGCCACAGTCTTTGAAAGATGTAAACCTGAGAAATTAAAAACAAGAACAAACAGCAGTCAAGTAAAATATTTCAAAAGCTGTTAAGTTAATGCTATCCCAGGCAATAAACCTGGGCAATAAACCCTTTTTCTCCCTTAATAAGAAATTATGAAGATTAAGCATTTCTTTAGCAAGAGGGTGGTCAAACACTGGAACAGGCTTCCTAGAGAGGTGGTCAATGCCCCGAGACTTTCAGTGTTTAAGAGGCATTTGGACAATGCCCTTAATAATATGCTTTAATTTTTGGTCAGTCCTGAAGTGGTCAGGCAGTGGGACTAGATGATCATGGTAGGTCTCGTCTCGTCTCGTCTCGTCTCGTCTCTTCTCTTCTCCTCTCCTCTCCTCTCCTCTCCTCTCCTCTCCTCTCCTCTCCTCTCCTCTCCTCTCCTCTCCTCTCCTCTCCTCTTAATTATTGATATCATGCAACAGTTAGTGGCAGTTTAAGTCCAAATGCAGGTATTAAGTAAGATCATAATTAGCCACATCAGGGAAACTGGAGACGTGACATAATCTGAAAAGATTTACCAAGGAAAAGCAGCTTACTTTCTGAAAGAGTGAGTTTGGCTGTGCTATGGAGCTCCTACAGTTCAGTAGGCTGTGGTACTTCAGCACACACACAGGAAGGTATTTACTATTAATTCTATTTCTTCTGACTGCCACTAGCACATCTTAATTATCTACTGAAAATAATAAAGTCTGAGCAAGACTAAGATGGCAAAGTCAATATACAATCATAAAGATATTTAGGCTTGAAGTTTAAAGTGATGAAAGGTTGCACTTCCTTCCTAGAGATGTATGACTATTTCTTTTCTAATGTGCCATGACTTTACTATCTAGCACCAGGTGTATACTGAAACAGCTCTTCCTTGGATTAGTTCCTCACGTCTTTGAGAGTGTCTCTCCATTTTCATGTCAAATGAGGAATGCCCTAGATGTCATTCACACTAGTTAGAAAAAATTGAGTTTGAAGTTGTGATGTAAACTTGGACAGGGTGAGAATTTTAGGTGCATATTTTGTTTGTTTGTTTGTTATTTCAGTTAACAAATACTACAGGTATCCTCTAGCTTCTAGTTTCTCTCAGCAGTATTGTGCGTGATCACTATACTGTGTATGTGTGGAATGCTGTCCTCACTGAAAAAAATATAAATTTCTTGTAAGCTACTTAAAACGTGATGCATTCTGATTTGTGACAGTAAAATAGTAATTTTCTGCTATTCTTGTCAGTATTCAGGTTATATTATGGGAAGGGGGAAAAGTGAGAGAAGAAATTATGAGTATTACTAACAGCTGGATTTTATAATAGGCCTATCATGACTAACATTCCTGAAAATTAGAGTTGTTTGTGAAACTGCAAAAAGACAGGTATTAGACTGTGTTCTTAGAACTGCAACACCCGTACACCCTCCGACTGACGGCTATTTGTACCAGCATCCACCTGATACAGTGTTTGTGCCAACTGCTAAGACCTGCCTTACGTACTGCCTCCTGTGAATGAAGCAGCAGCAGAACTCACCTCAGAGGGCTTGAATTGTATATTTTCTTCTTCTTTCTCAGAAAGCATCTCTGTACAATTACTTTCTCGTCCACATTTTAAGGAAGATCTATATTCACACCTTTCTCCAATGGCTGCCTATAAAGACCCTTCTAACTAGCTACCAGGACACTGGTGGGGGCAGTACCACAGTGAAACACTCAAAATGGAAAACGTGCTTTCGACTCCCTGCCCCAACACAACCTCCCACCTTATCAAAGCAACTAATCTCTCTGAATTGTATTTTCTGCACCTGCAAAATGGGTATAGAATATAAATGGTGTAGTATGTTAAAGAGTAAGAGACTCTTAGATGTTGCCAGAAAGCAGCAGGAAGTATGCAGAGACTTAAACTTTCTGACATTCTTGCTCCGTTCATTTGTGGAAACATAAGGAACTTAGGTACACAAAACCAGCAGGGACCCACCTAAGAGCCCCGAGGAAGTAGCTCTCCATCGCTTCTGTGATGTTTGGTTCATTTTTAAATTTCAGAATACATAAAATCAAGGAGGGGACTTTGGGAGAGGGCAGTTTGTTTTACCCTGGTCAGCAGTATCTTCCTCTACTTCTGCCTTCAAGAAAAAAAAGGAGTGGGAAAATCAGATCAAGAAGCCAGGAATGAAGCTGTATTCATCCACGCAGCAGATTTTTTCACTCTCACCCAAGCATCTGGTGGAAACCACTCTTGATTAAATGTGTGTGCAGGCACAGGTAGGAAAGAAAAGGGATGAAAATTTTCAGGGGGGTTTGGTGGTGTGAAGAAGAAAGCTTCAGCTTCAAGTTTCTCTAGTCACTCAGATATGGGAGACCATTTAATACAGCCTGCAGACAGATCTGTGTCATCATCGGTACTGGAAGGACATGGTAAACTTCTCTGAGTCTCATCACCTGAATATTTGACCTGAGACTTGTAGAATTTCTCATCGGTCTCACGTCTTCATATGGGTGGACCTTTGTATCTTCATTCTGTGGGCAAAGATGGGCAGTCCTGCCATTGAAAATGGCCTTTGTGGGAAACAAAGCTATAAGGTCTTGGCTGAAGACATCACCATGGATTTTCACACAGCAAGAAACACTGGTGGAGTCTCCTTTGAGAATGCAGACGTCTACTAACCGTGTTGCAAAACTGATAAGCAAGTTCTGTTCTTTCATTTGTTTGGTGACTTTGGTGTGGCAGAATTTGACCCTCAAATTATCGTATCCATGCTATTCTTTTTCAAAACCTGCTGTTCTTTGTAGTGGTGCTTTAGCATACTGTAGACTCAGAACAGCAGCTTTTCAATATACTTATTTTTTAATCTCAAAGTAGCAAGTATCTCTCTGCTTCCTACAGTAGTGATGGTAGAGGTAACTGGTTAATAGAGTCTGATCTGAAGCCAGAAGTCCTCCAACAAGGATGTGGGCCAGATAATTCTCTCTGTGGGTCTGGATTTTAGTGGAGGCACAATTCCAGGCTCCGGCTATAAGCAGGTACAGAAGTATTAAGCATGAATGGAAAAATAACAAACACTGGCTGAGGAGCGGTGTGTGATGGTTTACATTAGCGTCAGCAATTCTTGCGTGCGGCCTTTTGGAAGACTCCGTTAACTGAAGGAGCAAGTAGTTACACACTGATGTGGTTTGAAACAATGGACTGAGTACAGCTAATTAACACAAGGCTACGCTGTCACCCACCCAGCACATGAAGCTGCCCAAACTGGTGTTAGCATGGGCCAGCGGTAGTAACGGAGACCGTGGGGTGGGGTCTCTTATCTTGGGGCTTGAATATTTGTGGTTTGGCTGCAGCAAGTGCAGTCTTGTGGGGTTTTCTGGTTGGTTTGTTTTGGTTGGTTTTTTTAATATAAGCCTAGGCATTATATACTCTTCTGTGACTAGTTTGCGTTTTTTAAAATGCATTGCTCACAAATGGCATCGCTGCAGCTGTTTAGGGCTTCCTTTTCAAAGCGTGATTACCGAGAACACTTCGACTTACATTCTAAGCTAAAACAGCTTTACGCTTCAGCGTGCAAAATTATGACTCTGGTGAGATGAATGTTACAGGGATGAGTCAGCTTGGAGGGATTCACAAGATTCTTGTATCAGGAAACATATTAGATGGGCAGGGGCTCAGGCAATTACTTTTTATTTAGCCTTACTCCTGAGACTGCTGGCACATGCCTGTTTTGGGTGGCTTCTAAGTTATATCCTGCCAAAATAGAAACGAAGACAATAAACGGAAAATCTTTGAAGTTTCAGATTCCAGGCTGTTTATTTTTAACTCGCTCCCGTATGCTGCTTTAAATGCATCTTTTCCACCCTGAAGTGAACTCTTACAGTCTTAAGAGCATATGACTGACCTGCCATCTTCGGATGGAGTATCTCTGTGTGGAAAACTACCACGTTTGCTTTTTTCCAGTCTTCTGGGTGGCGTTCTTCCATCCTCCACAAGTGCTCAAAAATTGTTTCAGTCGCTTTTAAATTCTTATGTTTTGTAATTCAAAATGTTTCTGACTCTTATTTTAAAATACTCTGTTTTGGTGCATTTTTTTTTTTTTACCTGTTTCTCACTAGTCCTCTCACTAGTCCTGTGTGCTGAAAAGTACCACCGTCAGCAATCGATCTGTAAACTTTCCACGTGAAATAAAAATGCTGAAGAACTAGGATAGATAGCAAGCCTGAGGCTTTGCATTGGTGCCTGCGCGAGATGTAACCGTGCCTTTCTCCTGGTGCACGCACAGAGGAGAACGCCTGGGGAATCCTTAGCTGGACAACTTTTTCCAGGAGGTTTAGCGAGAAGCAGATAGAGTGATTGAAAAGGTACACGCCCAGCAGTAGTTCAGGGGAATAAGCACTCCTCCTGGATGGACTTGGCTGCTCTCCCGGCCGGAGTGCTGCGCACAGATCCTGTGGGACCCACCGAGCCGCTGCAGAGTGACAAGCTGAAGCTGCCACACATCCTGCAGGACCGGCCGTTCAGTGCCATGCTTCCTGCTGGCTCTCCGGATATCTCGGATGGAGACCAGGAGCCGGCTGTGGAACTGGAACTGAAGATCTGGCCGTGTTTGCTTGCTGCAGCAGTAGTACAGCTGACTTTTTTTAATGTTAGAATAATTTAGTTCGGTCATACTTAAAATATTGCAGGCCCCTTGTTCCTGTGTATGGAACAAGGAGGTGAAAAGTGATTGGGGGTGGGGGGAGAAGGGCAGGACAGTTCCCAGGAGGATCTTATAGATCATTATTCCTGCTTCACTTTTTCCTGAAAGCTTAGATATACAGGGAGGGTGGGGGAAGCTGGCTGCTGTTTGCAGCCCTTTAGCGATGATGGATTTCTCATGTGCTTGTTTACACCGAAAAGTTCAGATAGTGAGTTGTTCTGCCTCTAAAACTCTGACTTTTTTTTTTTTTTTTAAAGGGAATGTGGAAATTATTTCCATGTTCCTAATTAACTTTCAGGATCTCTTAGGGACAGATTAAAGTGCAGGATTCTTTAAGTTAACTCAAATTCTCCAGTACAGTGTGTCCAAATGTGCATGTAAACTCAAAATGTAGATGCTGATCTCTCATGTGTCAGGAGAAACGGAACACAAAGATTTGAGAAGCAGCTATACGTGTGCGATGGTTGCAGAGGTGGCTCTGCCATCTATCCCCTCCAGTGCTTTCTAAATTCATCCTCAGATTTCAGGCTCTTATACGCCTGGGAATATCATCACTCGGCTCGGAGTTACATCACCGTATGTGACCTCTGGGTTTCACGGCCTTCAGCACTTGGTGTTTTTCCCTCACAAGTGTGACTGGGTTGGAAAGGCTGCCTGTTCTTTTGACAACTACTGCACATTTTAGGAGGAAAGCAAAGGAATAAGAAAAGGAAATTTTAAATGATCTATGATTTTCTGTTGCTGGATCGTTATTTCTTGTTGTTTATCGAGTAGACTTAACATCTTTGGGCATCTCTACCCTCCCACCCCTCCAGACACAGCCCTGCAGATAGTAAATGCCAGAGAGCCTTTGTCTGGCTGCTGCTGGTTTTATCTTCTGTCCCCTTACCTTTGCTGCGGATGCCAAAACAGAGCGAGGAAGTTGCGACTTCAAGTGTTAATAGCTCCATTGGGTGTGGCTCTTAATCCAGCAGTATTTACGGGAGATGCACCGTAAATCATTGATTTCTTAACATCCTTTATAGCTTCACACCCTAAACACAAACCAGGCAGTGCTGTCCTAATAAACATTTTAGTAACTGGGCAGTACTCTTAAATTGTTCCAGGATAATTTGAACTTGCCACAATATATTCTGAAGGTGGAAGAGCTTAACTACAGGTATTAAAAATTAATTGGTAAATTTGCAACGTCCTTCCAAACAAGCAATTTCTCAGTAATTATTTATGCAAAACAAACACTTTAGACATACAAAGATTTAACTCATTGTTATTTGATGCCGCAACTGGAAGGATAACATTCATATGGTCAGTATGTTAAGGCCTTGAACTTGCAAATCCTTAATTGTGTGCTTAAATTCTAAGACAAAGGAAGAGTTTCCTTTGATAACTCTTGAGTGCAGTGGGACGCTTGCACATTTCAAGTTACATACGCAGCTAGGTCTTTGCATGGCTGCATTTTCTTTTTTTTTTCAACATATCATCAATTAAGTGCAGCAATTATCCCTAGCAAAATTACTCTTTCTCCCCTAAGCGCTACACGAACTGCGAAGAACTCTAATGTTCTTTCCTGCTTTGTCATTTGCATGTTTTGTTTTAAATATTACCCTACAGTATGAATTTTTCCCTTAATTGTATCAGGCTAATTCAGATTACAAACAAAAGAGATCAAGAGAATAGTGGGAGACACATCTCACAATAGAGAACGTATTTTATTTTCCTGTGTTTAAAAAAACCCAACTTTTAGGGTCATAGCTTTGTTGATCATATTGAATGGGTTGTCTGAAAATACATGCTCCCTGCAGGTAATTATTGATTGCCAATAGATTTTCATGTAGATTGGGTTTTACTCAGGGGAATTATCTTCAGCATGTGGTGTCATTTCCCTATAGTGTTATTCCCTTTAAAAAGAGTGGAAGATAATGGGACTAGGGGTGACCTGAAGAGGTCATCTAGTCCATCCTCCTGCCCTAAAGCAGGATCAACTGTGCTTAAGTCATTCCCAACAGATGTTTGGCTAACCCCAGCAGCGTCTTGCAGACAGAAAAGCAAGATTACAAAAAATGAAAAGGAAGATGTAGGATATGTTCCCTATATAGTTTTCCTGGTTACCTACATCAGAAGGAAAAACATAAATGGAGATATCCAAACAGGTCAGTCTGGACGTAGCTTATGATGATTGGAATCTCGAACCTTCCGATTGTCTGTTATATCCTGAATAAAACATTGAAGCAGGCTGAAGTAGCACAGACGATGAAGGTGTACTACTTCATTCCAAAAGTTAGGGTTTAAGTTGCTGTCACAGCACGTGTCAGCACTGTCATTTTCATTCTGTTCAGCATACATTAATTACAAAGTTGTCCCGATTCCTTCATCTACTCTTGAGTAAAATGAACAGGTTTTCAGCATTACTGAATACCAGAAAAATGGTTTAAGTTGATTCAGAATGCTGCATAGCCTAGTTCATAGGATTGTCCTCTGCCCTTGAACCTGCTAAGTCACTACTATGACTCTTTACAAAGTTGCTACCAGCATGGCAGTAGACCGTTCATGGTTTCAGCGATTGTATTCGAATAAAGTTAACGACTTCAAACACGTTTGGGGCTGTTTCATATTTAATAGCTGCAAATAGAAGTCTAATGTAATAAAGAAGTCATATCTGTAAAGATCTTGGAGAAATTTCAGTCAGCCGAAATCTGTGAAATGCAAGTATATAGTGATGTATGGACTGTATGATGAACATTACTCATGCTTCTATCCCAGATTTATTACCGTGCCTTTCCTAACTCAGTTGACACATGGGATTAACAAGGAGTAAAGAATCAGAGGTTAAAGATAAGTGATAAGGAGAAACTGAAATTGTAGGTGGTGTTTTCTACTTTTTCCAACACTCAGTTTCACAGAGGTTAAAAGACCTCACACAACCCCCAACCTGCACCCACATTTGTCCCTCCCCTGAACACCATACCTCTGACAGGAGCATGCTTCCAGGTTGAAGACCCTGGGCACACAACTGCTAATGAGCGATTTAATCAGTAGCAAGGTAAACCTGCAACAAGAACAAAAAGCTGGAATGGCAATTGACTCCCACTTTTCCATCCCCTCCCCAATTCAGTGTTGTGGTTTCTGCCCTTCCTCTCCTAATTAAAAGTCCCTGAATGCAAAATTAATGTAAAATGATAAAGTCTGTTCCCTCCAGGGAGGGAAAGGCTCCTGGCACCTCCTTGTTTGCTCATGTCCCATCGTGCCCCGTGTTGTCAATGATCCAACAAATACCAGATATTGCATTGCCACCTGTGTTGTTCGCAGTGTCAGTTTTATATGGATAGGTGTTTTCAGGTGCTAGGAAAAGAAAAAATTGGGGCAAAAGAATTTTTAAAAGTTTAAATAAAATGTGTTGGTGTTATAAATTAAATGTACAAACTGATGCCAAGCATTGCTGAAACTTGGTTAAACTATAAATTAATTGTACGGTAGAGATATTGTACCTTAGGTTTGAGGCTTACCCTAAACATAGGCAAATTTCAGTAGCTTTTTAAAGAGTAGTTCATTTTCCATTGTAATGACTCTGAAGAAGGTTTTTAGGGTCTAAGACAGGCTCATGTTCAGTTTTATGTGCAGCCCTTTCATAAAGAAGTTGTTGCATTGGGTAATCCTCTGTGTAAGGAGGGGTTCTGACCCCACCTGGAAGCGCATTTTGTGTACTGTAGCACAGCCCAAGAGCTTCGGTGCTGCTTCAACAGTTACTGAAGGGGAAGTGTTTGTATAAACACAGACCTAAACTGCAGGGACCCGAGAGCTCATCACTGACTCACTTTTCAGTCAAATATTTTGTGTGGGCGGAGGAGAGAGGCTTCTCAGATTTCTGGAGATTACTGAAAATCCAATCTATGCTCGGCTTTCCAGAAGGTGTTTTAAGCATCTTTTATAACTCCAGTTTGTAGGGCACTTTGAATTTCTGAAATGTAGCACAGCTAAGCTGTGGCAAAGCTTCAGTGATGGGCTCACCATGAGTGACCTTTCTCGCTGCAGCAATGGAACCAGAGCACGCTGCAGTCACACTCACCTCGGAGCATTTGACAATGTGTTTGTTGTCTGTGCATCTTACTTTGGATCGGGGCAGGGGGGAAAGGATTTATTATTTCATGTTAAGTAAATTGTGCCCCAAGCTCCTAGGTACAATTCCATGTTCAGTTTTGAATTGATATTTCACTCCATGTTCCCTAAGGCAATGAAAATATGCTCGGGCTTCCCAGGGGAGGTGAGGGAGACAACAAGGTTAAGCTAGTCTGTCACCTACAAACCTAGGTGTGGAAACCGAGGTCCACACAGTGCATGTGAAAAAATATTAAAAATAACTACCTCTTCTCTGCAGTTAGTGCACCCACATCATCAGCATTTCCATTTCTTTTCTACCTTATCTTTAATGGGTGGGGAGAGAGATCATACAAACGGTTATAGTTTATATGCCCTGAAATTAAACGGTGCAATAAAATGACCTCATAGGGTGTGTATCATTGTATGGCAGGGTGAGACCTTTGACCTCTTGGTGAGAATCAACTCTGCTGATTAGTTGGAGAGAACATTCAACAGATGGGCCCTTCTTAAGCTTCTGCTACACAATAAAAGTATAGCCAGATAACAGCAGTTACTGCAGATTGCACGGCCGTTAGCTTTGCGCAGAGTAGTCTCATAGAAACAGAATGAAAAACGTTTCTTTGAGGTACTGGTGGTTTTTCCAGTATTTTTGTCACTTTTTCCCCATGTTGCTCCCTTAGATGTGTGTCCCTTCTCCCCACACTTAACTAAGACAGAGTGTGGAATGGTTAAAACGCATGCCATGAGCATGGTGCCTGTCAGTTAAGACTGGGGACATATTTTCCAGAGTAACAAGCATTTAAGTCACTGTGATGCGTGTCTGATGGTTTTGTCTGGTGGTCTGAAAGCAGATTATGAGCTTCTCAGTGCATGTACTGCATGGCTTTGAAACACCAGTGGCACAAATTGTTTTTCTTCTTTGCTTCATATTCTTTGCTTCTTTATTGACATGAAATAAATAAACATTTCCATTGTTGGCAGCGTCAGTAATGAAGGCAGCAGTAGCTACAGTGCTGAAGATTTATCCAATCCGAATTCAAGCATGGCGTCTTCAGAGGTGACAGGACAGAACACTAACTTGCAAGAGCAAGGAGGACAAGCAGACTCTCATTTCTTAAAGCAGGCTGCAGAAGCAAGAGGGAGAAGTCTGCCTGTCTCAATGCCTTTGGCAGACGGTGCCAAAGAACACGCCAGAGCAGATCTCACAAGCAGCAACGACAAGTTACCAACCTCAAATTGCAATGAAGCAATGCCATCACCAGGTCCAGCAAATGACAAAGAAGAGGGAGTAACACACGCCGAATCTGCGGACAGAGGCCCACAATGTGACAATGTTGCTGCCACTTCTATGGAAAACAGTGAGAATGATCCCAGAAACCCAAGCCTAGAGCCCAGCCCTCCTGCAGCAATTACAGAACTGCAAGGAGCCACACAAATGAGTTTGAGTGAATTAGGCTCGGTCTGGCAGAGTGAACAGCTGGGTGGCATGAGGGAACCACATGTCAGCACGTTTCCCCGGGGTAAAGAAGCAGGAGATTATTTTACTGCTGAGGAGGCCAAGCAGGAGCGAGGAGTTCGGGAAGTAGGTCAGCCCCAGACTGTAATGCAGCAAGGTAGACAGAACACAGATGGTGGAGAGGGTCTGCTAATGAAAAAGGAAACCTTAATCCTAAATTACCCAGCAACACGAGGCTCAGATGGTGAAAAATTTGGAGCAATTGTGAATGCTCAGGGCTTCACTGAGATGAGTGAAGTCTGTAATCTACAGATGGGGGCTGTAACAACAGCTAAAGGGGATGAGGCAAAGCTATCTGGAAGCAAAGGGGAGCAATCAGCAGCTTGTACTTTAATGTCAGAGTTGCCTTCGAACTCTCCAGATCTCTTCCTGATACCAAAGCCTGAAGAGCCTTCGAGGGAATATGTGCCTGGAAATGACTCTCAAGATCCAATGAGGAGCGAAGCAGTGAAAACAGCCCCTGAAAAAAAACAACCCATTTTTCAAAGAGAGCTTCAAAAGGAGGATGAGCTTGTTAGTGCCGAGCATTTCAGTGTGCCTTTATCATTTAAGCAAGAGGAAGAACAAAAATCAGCTGTCACGACTGAAAGCCCAAAAGATGAAGCCAGTAGCAATGAAATTATAAAAGCTGATGATGTGTCTAGAGAAAGCACCACACTTTCTGAAACAGAAAACATTATCAAGCCCACCAAGGAAAATTCCCTGCTAGATAAAAGAGTATTACTGGAAGAAGATGCATTAAGTACTTCTCTGAGCAGATCCACAGAGCTGAATGAAAAGGAAAGTGAGGCAAGGCTAACAGGAGAAAAAAAGAAAATCAGAACAGAGGAGGCACAAGTGACAGAAACCAGTCAATTACCTGAGGGGTCAAGTGGAACAGAAAGACTACTGCTGAACTCTGTTAGTAGCTACCACCAGGACATGGAAAACACCCACTTGGGACACAATCCCAAAGAATTCAGTCTTTGTGAAAAGACTTCAACAGGTGACCTAAGGGAAGAAGCTGGGGGAAAGCCTCTGAATTTAGACAGTAACTTTAAATCACCTGGAGACAATTCACAGTCTTTTGGTTGTAAACCTGAACAACTAATGAGTAAAGAGAAAACAGCTGCCACCAATGACCTGGAGAATAAGCTGGTGGCTTCACCCCAGTTTCCAAGGGAAGAATGCCTACTGAGTTTTGATTGCTTTAACACTGAGGCAGAAGACAAAACTTCAGGCCAGCCAGGCTGTAACGGGACTGAAACGGTCTGTTTAGCTGATGCACACAGTTCACCGCTCCTCCACTCTGAGAACAATAATATTAAGCAGAGTAAGCAGGATGAATCCTGGGAAAAGGCTTTTGCTAGAGACACTACATTAGAATCTGAATGCAATACTGAGAGTCAAGAAAAGCCTGGGAGCTATAGCAAATCCGAAGAAAGTGCAGAAATGTCCAAATCAAAACTTGAGCTCCAGGGCTTAAATGAGTTGGCAGGGACTGCACAAACTGAGGAGGCCTCACGGGTTTCGGAAACCAAGGAAGAGATCAGTCACATCGCTGAAGAGCCTCGCAGCAATCCAGAGCAAGGACCTGCAGCTGCACAAAGCAGTGCTGTGGATGGTAAAGAAAATGAGGGTTTTCAACAGGGGAAGCACCAAACTGTGGTGAAAAGTTTCATGGAGGACACAGATCTGGCACTGAGAAGTGAATGCAAATCAGATGTGCTGGTGCAGGCTCAGCGGGAGCAAGTGGCTGCAGAAAGTCACCAGAATTTGCAGATGGCTTGTTCAGAAACCTCCCAGGCTGCAGTCGGTACCTCAGGACTCGCTCCTCGGCAAGTTCACATGGAAGAAGGGGGTGACAAACACATCAGTGACAACAGCTGCCCCTCTGAGAGTGACACGTGCGGCTCTTTGGAGGCCTTGGAGTGCAGTATCAGAGAATTGCAGGAAAATGCAGATGTTCCAACTGCTCTTCCCCAAGCAGAGCAAATGCAGGAGTCCGTGTCTGTTGCTGGTGACCGTGACTGGGTTTCGAATACAGGACTCGAACAACAGAAGCAGCAAAGCAGCCTGACAACTGTCACAGGAGCAGATGATCAGGAACACAAAGAAAGGGCTCTAAAACCTGAACGGCCATTGGACCTAAATAATCACAGCAACATACCAGAAATACCTCTAAACATTTCAAACAACCTTAATAAAGAATCTTCTGTGCTAGGTCCAGCACCGATCCAATGCGACTCTGACACAGGAAAAGAAAAGGGCATGGATAAAAGCGGTGCCGTGGTGTCAGAGGACGGGTGCAGCAGCAAACACGGACAAAATATTTCTGGTGTGACCATGCTTAATTTGCAAGATTGCAATGAGCAAAACAAAACTGATCTCAAGGCAGAAGAAAACTGCCGCAGTAAGCAAAACTCAGACAAGCCCGAGCAGGATAATAATTCTTTGATCTCAGCTAGTCAGCATGAAGCAGCATGTCATACCGATACATTTTCTAAAGAATCTGACAAGAATGAACAGCCAGGCAGCATATGCAGGATAAAGGATAATGCTGGTGAAAGCCGTGCTGCTGCTATAAATGCTCTTCCAGGGACACAGAATTCAGCAAGTGCCACTAACATATCACAGGCTTTGCCAAGTGATACAGAAATAGCACATGCTTCTGATAATTCTGAGAAAAATGATCCTCAAATATGTCATCCAGAAACTCCAGGGAAAATGCCATTAATGGCAAAAAAGTCAGAAAAGATTGAAGGTCTGACTGCTAATGGGGAAATCATCCGGAAAGATGGAAACATGGAGATAAGTTGTGAGGACAGTGCTTCTGTCACAGAAACAAGCAATATCAAAAGTGATAAAAGTCCAGGGGCACAAGGATCTCCTTCACCATTACGGGCACAGGGGGAAGTAATTCCCACCGATAAGTCATATAAATCCAGCTGCATTCAAAAGACACCAGAGGAGCCTGGTTCTTGTCAAGCAAATTTTACAGCCCTCTCCACAGGGATCTCTGCGCTCAACCATCCCAGCCAGCAACCTGGAAACAATACGGACAACGGTACTGGGGGGGAATTACTAACTAATGAGCTGGAAGTTGTAGCATGCCAAAAAGCCGTAGAAAGTAACTCTAATTTGCAGATTGCTGCAGGTTCTCAGGTGTCTGCGCACTCAGGTCCTTCACCCAGGGTAAGCCCAGGTAAACCAGCACATTCAGAAAACAGCTCTGCGGGGATTATATGTGTGAATGAAAACGATGTTCCAGACCAAAGTTTTCAGTGTGATGGAGACACAAGTTTAGCCCTGCCAGAGGCTTTAAATGTGGGGCAGAGTGCGGGAAACTTATCACAGTTCAGTTCTGAGAAGCTGAAGGAAGAGGTATCTGCAATTAAATCCAAAGAAACAAAAAGTGAGGTAAACTTCAAAGAGCAGCAAAGTGACAGTTCAGCAGAGTCTCTTTTAGCTCTCCCTACTCTAGAAGGGAAGCTGCTGAGCCTTTCATCTGTTGGTAAACAAGAAGGCTGTAATGAGGAAATTGCAACCAATATCTGCGTAGATGACAAGTACGGTGAGATCTTAGAGAAACCTGGGAATTCAGAAAAAATGGAAGAGCTTTCAAAAGAGAATACTAACGTAACCAGGGCAGAGATTTCCGAGCAGTCTGCGGAGAACTCTGGAAGGGAGCATGAGGCTCTGACTTGCAGCTCTCTGGACATTGGCTCCAGCCTCCCAGACTTTAGGGAACATATCAGCCAGATATTTAAAAAAACGGTCCACAGCACACTGAGTGCTGAATTACCCCAGCTTCTGTCTGAAAACCATGCAGGCTTCAAGCAGAGTCCGGTGGCCAAGGACACAGCAGAACCGGGCGGTGCTGAGAACTTTTCAGAATCAAACAAGGCGGGCAAAGGAGCTCCCGAGGGCACCTCAGCAGCCGAGGGGCAAGGGTTGTCTTTAGCTACTGAGACTTCCTGCAAAGCTGCCAAAGGCAAATCCCTGCAAGAAGAAAACACAGTGGCAGAGCTGCCACCAGCAAGTCTCCAGGACACTGAGAAAAATAGGCAGCCCGGTAGCTGTTCAGAAGTGGTCCCTGGGTTGGATGGCGCTACACCCGCTGAACGCACTCCGGAAAACCTGCAAAAACCAGAAAAAACCACTGAGCATCCAGAGAGCAGTGAGATGGAAAGGCAGGCAGGCGGGTGTGCTGGTGGCGTTGATCCTGAATCGCTAATAAGCTTAGAGATAAAGAAGCGAGGACCGGCTTCATTTGATGGGGCAGCAGCTGAGAACTTCCCTGCATATTCTGACAGTAAGCAACAACCCACGGTAGCTGCTAGCTCCACAGGCGATGCACAGAAGAGTGACTTAGAAGATGCTGCCACCGCAGAGAGAAATAACTTAATTACAGAGTGTAATGCAGAACCAGTTTCATCTGAAGAGGATGTAAGTCTTCCTACTGAACAGTGCCAGGATCCTAAGCCAAATGAACAGGAGAAGAGTGAGTACAACGACACAGACACTGCCAAGAGCTTCTCTGACATGGCAGCTTCAACGTTTGTCCTGGGAGGATCTTACAATCATGAAAAATTGCCAGACAATTTTAATGTTTCACCTGGGGAAAATCAGGAGACGCACATTCGCAGCGATTTTATGTATGACATTCAGTCTCAGAATGATACGCAGAGGATACAGGATGATCCAGTAAATAGGAAATGCTTGGAAACATTGGAGAATTCACAAGATGCGCAGGAAGAAAAGGCAGTGACCATGCATGGGTTAATAGATTACTTAAAAAACAAAATAAGCCAGGATGATTGCTTCCAAACTGACTCTAAACTAGAATCTAGCAGCATGACTGAGGGAGATGTAAAAGAGAACAGTGACACAGTGTTAAGCACAGCAAAAACAGGTAACGAAAAAATTGGAGACATCCCTGAGACAGGTACTGCAAGGATGTTAGTCACTGGTGAGGGTGACTTAGCTGTAAACAGGAGCACTGAAGAGCAGGAGACAGACCGGTACAAAAATCACTCTCCAAGCGTTCCTGTGATGGAGCAGGATGAGCATTCTGCATGTACTGATCTCCCTGTTGCTGAAAATCAGCCGAGCACGCTGAATTCAGAACATGAAAGCTCACTTCAGGATGCCAAAAGAAAGCTATCACCGCTTGCGTTAACTGAGCCTGAGGACCTTGACCTCAATGAACTTCAAGACGTGGCCGTGGCAGGATTACCTACGGAAAGGTATTTACTTTAAATTACTATGAAATGGTTATCAGGACCCTGGGGCTTGGCAGGGGTACAATTTTCAAGGTGGAGACCCATTGTCTGGGCGGTTTGGGAGGGCACGGCACTTACTCTCTTCGTAAATTTCTGTTGCTTCTAAATGTGGACTATGTGGAAGAGAATTGAAATAATTTGTAAGGGCAGAGGGGTCCTAAAAGCTGAGGAGCACAGTTCTTACCTGTTCCATCTGCTGGGCCAGATTCCTGCCCTTACCTGCGTGGATTTGCTTACGCTTCCCAGTGTTCACATCCCGTAGCCTAAAGTTAGGCAAACAAATAGCGCTTCCTAGCCTTAAGTTAGTAGGCTTTTGCTGAAGTTTTGGTGACCCAGTTAAATGAGACCTGCAGCGTTCACTTGGTGGATTGCAGTATTTAAAAACAAGCCTACAGTATAACCCAATTACTCACACTGTTAGTTGTCTCGGCCTCCCTCTTATCCTGCCGTATAGTGTAATTGTATTGACAGTGCCTTTGATCACTGTGTTACTCAGTGTGTCTAATGACGTGGAGTTGTTTCAGATGTGAATTCTTCTTAGCTGGGATTTGGGGAGCCAGAGAGGTGTTGGGGTTTTTTTTGTTTTCCAAACCTAGCAGCAACTGCTTTAATAAAGTTAAGACTTTTTTTTTTGGTGAGTTTCTACTTCGTTCTCTGAATTCTCAGTTTGATGTGCAGTTCATTCAAAAGAATTGTGGTGTCTTAGAACAGGTGCTTTCCCTTTATCTAGTCATGTCACTGCCGCCTCTGTCTCCTCAGCAACTTTCTCGCACGCTGTCCCTCTCCTGCCCGGACCAGAGGCCGCAGCTAAAGCTGTAACTGCGAAGGCAAGAGACGACAGCAGAGCAGAAGGGTACAGCGAAAAGCTGAACTGTTTCAGAGAACATCTGCATAGATGGAATCTTCCTAAGTATTATTAAAAAATTAGATGATACTAACTGAACAAGGAAGGAAAATATTTCAGTGCCACATTCCTTAAAGGTTAAAATGATATTGTAAATGAAAATACCTGAAGTGTTTCTGTTGTGAGGATGTGGGGGAGTTCTTCCTGTTGCATGTCAGGCTGGGACGGAGAGTGAATATGACCTAATTGTGTGAGCAAAGTGTACATTAGAAGATTATTAGAAGCGTCGGAAGTCTGAACAGCTATATGACTTGCTCTATAAGGATCTGTCTATAAAATGACAAGGAAATTAGACCCTGTTATTTCTCTCTAGCTCCTTTCCTTTCTGTTTCCTTTTATATGATGGGAAGCTTCACAGTGGGTAGCTTTGAAATTACCAAACAAATTACTGGCATGGCCGGGTTCAGAAGCCGTAAGGGACTACGGGGCGGTACGTGCATATGTGGACGCATGTGTTTTATATCAGGGCGGGTATCATACTTTAAATAAATACCTGTGGCAAGCAGGGCAGGGTTCTTGAAACAGCTGCTGGCAATTCACGGGGTAGTTGCTTAATACTTGCGTATGCTTTAGGAATTCATTATCACCTGTTTTTCCAGCGGGAGGGTTTGTATCGGGAGGCAGCTGCTCCCTTTGGACCGCAGCTGTAAGTGGTGTCACACACATAGCGGGTGTCAGGAGGGACTGGCTGTGGAGCCACGCGCGGCTGCGGGGTTGTAACTTAAACACTGGGGACTCTCAAAAGTAGAGAGGAGGAGCCTCTGCTTTTGATCAGGCTCCTTTCTTAGAGGAACAGGCATTTATAATACGAAAGGGATGTGAAATGCATTAGTTGAGCTGGCTGGTCTGTCTTCGGCGGGTCCAACACCAGTCCAGTTCTTCTCTGAGCTTAAAACCCATTTTGTATAGTTGAATTTCAAGCTGTATTCCATACCCTGTGTATTCCAGTCACAACACTTGTTGCTGCAGAGTCGTTTCCAGTTTTTTGTTGCCCTCTAATCATTACAGAGGATAAACTATTAAAACCATGCAAAAAAAGGTGCACATTTCTGAGAGCTGGCTGTGGGGATTTGAGCCTGATGGAAAGAACTCCAGGGAGAAAGAATCCTCCTCAGCTCTCAAAATAAATAGTACTAAGAAGTATATTCTATTTAGGAGAAGGAAATGGCATGTTCTGAATTATTTCAGCATTGTTTTCTCCCCCCTCTGCTGCCTCTGTATAGCTCCATCTCTTACAACATCTCTGATGTTGAAACCCCCCTGAACTGTGGGTGAGGGGGCAAAGTTGTGTGATCTGACTCTTAAGTCCCTGTTAGGATTTCTCGCCGTAGAGGAAATAGAGGAAATTCTTTCCTTCGTGACTATGGCACCGGGAGGAGGGTGGTCTTGTGACAAACAGTAGATCCAAGAACTGTCTGCAGTGACTCCTGCCCCCAGCTCCTCTAGGAGTGGGACAGTTGTCAAGTGATAAGGAGAGCCTTTGTGTCTGAAGGCAACAGTACAGCACCAATAACTTGCTGTAAAAACAACAATTATTTCTGGAAAGGAAGTTGTGGGTGAAGCATTAGCTCCACTTCCTTGTGAAGTACAGCTGTGCTATTAGCAGAGGTAGGGAAGGGCTGGATTTTGGCAAACCTGTCTGTCAGCACTGAAAAGGAGTGAAAAATTACCCTTTCTTTAACGGTTTTGACATTTCCATCTCTCTGCCGAATCTGTGACTGAAAACCTGTGTTCGTGATGGCCACATCTGGGCATCAAAATGTCATCCTTCCCACTTACTATTGGGCATCCAGCCGCTCCATTTTACTGTCTGAGTTTTACTTAGAAAGCAAGATCAGCCAGGACTTGAGGGTGCTTTTTATCTCCTTTTGTAATGCCTACACCCATTCATCCTCATTCTTTCATGGAGAGAGAAAGGAGGTTCATGTATGTACAGGAATCCTTATACCTTATGCCACTGAAATGCTCCTGTTTGCATCACCGGCTGTGGCAGACATTGAGCAGAGCACGGAACAAAATTGTAAATGATGGCAAAATTTTAGGGATGTTTAGAGGTGGCGTGGAGTTTTTTGATAACTTCCTGTAATTCAGCTGGCTGCTCCGTGCAAACTGCCATTGTCTCTTGGAAAAAGTGCCAAGGGAGCTTTTTGAAGTGAAGACTGTGAAGTCATTCCCAGATGTGCATCTGTAAGGTACGGAGACCAGATTGCATCATTCCCTGATTTGTTGATTTGGCAAAACGCTCAGCTTGTTCCCAGGCCTTCGGGTGTTCTAGGGTTGCGGAGATGCTCACAGACTGGGCTTGGGGCTGGGCGTGCTGGTGAGGGAAGAGCTCGAGGAGCCGTGAGCACCCTGCAAGCAATGACACTCGTTCTGCAGTAAGGTGAGGTTCTCCTCTGCACCCCTCGGCAGAACCGGTTTGCTGCGCAGAGCAGAATGGGCTGTGCCGGCTCCAGTGCCCAGCAATACACCCAGTGCCTTCACCTGCCTCAAGAGCAGGAGGGCACCGTGCGGGCTCGGTGCTCCCGGAGCTGCTGGTGCTACTGCAGATGGAGTTGACTTCTTCTGGAGCTTATGCTGCAGAAGCAATCCTTATTCCAGCCTCTCTCTGCGGATCAATAGACAAGAGGCAGTGCTTTCATAGCTGTACTCATGTAGGTGCCCGTTCATTCCCTGTGGTGCCTGAACCTTCCTTGCTGGGTACCTCGACCTGCTCCGCACTACACGAGTGGCACATAAAGGTAGCCGTGAAGGGCGAGCAGGCTGTGGCACTGTGCTGCTTTGGGGACAAATGTTTAGTAACAGTTTTGACCCTGCAAGAAACTCCACCAGGAGGGCCCTTTCCCGGCTATAGCAGCCTATTGTATGTGCTCTCCTATTGCTGCCATTGCTTTTTAGAGAATGGAGAGTTCTGTTGCATTGACTCACATCACTTCTAAATCTAACCAATATTCTTATCTGGGAAGTACACTGAAGCAGTTGGCATGAGCAAAGATACTTGAAAAACATTCTTTACGTCCTATGCATAGGTCAGACAAGATCTCTAAAGGTGGTCCAGACATACTTTTGGATTTGCTTCATGCTTTGTTCTTGCCATCAAAAATTGGCTAGTTCAATAAGTCAGGAAAGAGTGTTCACTCCTTAGTAAATACTGGCTTGGTCTTTTTTGTCTGCATAACAAATACAGCATTAAATATTTTAACAGTCTTGCTGGATGAGGTATGGAATGTAGAACTGCTTTTTAGATCAGTCAAGTGGGTTTTGAGCACTAAGGCTTTGTGTCGTTAGCATCTGAAAACAAGAGTTTGGAGTTAAAAGGACACTTATCAAAACAGTGATTATGCAGCTTTCTTTATGTCCCTAATTTTTTTAACTTCAAAATTAACTCAGATGTGCAACGGAAGGAAAAAGAGCTGAAGGTGATTTACACATAAATAAAATGCACAAAATTAATCAGGCTATTTGCCTCTCCTGCCCGTCTCCCTTTGCATCTAAATTCTTTCTCTTTATTTCCTTCCCATCTTACAGTCCTTGTTACCCTCCATAGGTGCAACTTTTCGTACAGTTGTGCTTTTGGAGTTGGCAGAAGCTCAGCCTGCAGTCCTTAACTAAATTAACTGCATGGGGAATTCTGTGGGAATTTTGTCTGTGTGAAGTCTGTGATATTTATTCTGGTATTTTTCTATTCATGGAAGAGTAAAATTGAGATAACTTCACTCTTACTCAACAGACATCTCATATGCTTTCTAAGAAGTGGAAGGGAGTTTTGCCATCTACTCTAATGGATGCCATTGACTGAACTGACTGCGGTTTTAGGCAGCGTCTATGTCAGTGTAAAGTATTTATAAAATGCTGATTTGATCGTATGCCCTGTTGTCCTCAAAGCACGTATCAATGGAAAACTAGGTACGTGATAGCATGCTGGTTTATTTTATTTTCATATGCCTCTGCTACACAAAAGTAAATCGTTGCTGGTACTTCTTGCTGTATTGAAAACATTCTGTAACGCTCTTGAGAGCCTTAGCCACATATTCATAAGGTAGGTATTGACATGGGTGGATGATACATGAGCTGCTTTTTTCACACATCCTTCTATGTTTCTCAAGAAATTACATTTATTCAATCAAATGTAGGCATTTGCTAAAGAAATTCACCAAGGACACTGATACTTTGTCCAATGTCGGGACAGGCAGTTCAGCATCAATTTTTGTCTTCTTTTCTCATTAAGTTAAAAATTACTTTCAGATTACTTTTTTTTTTTTCCTATTAGCTTTCCCCAGATGTATTTTTCAACCTTTCTTCTTCCAAGTAAGCTACCTATTTTCCCAAAATTGTTTTTGCATATCCTACAGATCCCCATAATTTCTCTATTCCAACTCTGTATCTTCTGGCTTCTTGCAAAATCAGATACCACAGAACTAGTTCCACTGTCCCTGTTTCTAATAGAATATGCAAAGTAGGATTAGCCCCAGCTTTGAACCCTGCCGAGGGCAGCTCTAAAAGCAGCAATTACAGACACAGGCATATTCTCCATGACTTGGGATGTGGCTTCCTTCCAGTTTTTTTGGCGTTTTGGCATGCTTGCGTTGCACTGGTGCTTCTCAAAATAGACTCCTCTGGAGACGTGTCTGAAGAACCAGAACTCCATGGTACTTGCCTCATCCTTTGCTTTTTGTTTTTCCTCCTGCTATCTTTTATGTTGATGTCCTTGGAGCCTGTCTTACCAATATTGTTCCAGGTATATGGAAGCTCAGGTGTGCATTGTTGACAGCAGGTCGGGCTTAATTAGGTATTGCTATTCCTTGACATTTGGGTACTCGGGAAAAGTCAAAAATTGTTACATGGGTCTGGTTGCACTTTGCTCATCTATACTTCCCTTGACCAGTATTTGACAGGTTAAGTCTTACAGAAGAGTCTCTTTGCCCTATAAGGATCTCTGCATCTCAAATTGCAGTAAGTGAAGAAATGTTAATTGCTCCAATCAAAGGCTTAATTGTTCTGGATTCTCAGATCCCTGTGAAATGCTGAGTGTCACCACTTTGTGCTGTTGTCAAGAACCAGCCCTAGTATGTTATGTTAATCTTGTTCTCCTTGCTGAAATGTGCTTGGGATCTCCTCCCAGACTAAGCATTTCCTCATCAGCTCTCCTTTGTTAATCAGGCTTAATCATTCCTCTTCCCTCTCTCCCTGCGCGGCACCTTCCCCGTTCATCCATGGTCCTCAGGAAAATCACCAGCGGTCCAAAAGTGCACCAAGACTCTGCAAGGTCTTTTCCATTTGAATTTCACTAATTTCCTTCCTTTACCTCTTGGTAAGGCAGCTGTGTGAGAAAAGGCTATGGCTGCAGCCTACCCTTAAAGTCAGTAGATGTTGGGCCAAATTCTTTGCTGATATCACTCCAGTGGAGCAGAGAATTTGGCCCCAAGCCTTGAAGAGATCAGCCAGGGAGAATGTGGCACAGTCTGTGATCCTTGTTCACCCAGACCGTCCTAGAAGCGCTATACTCCCACTTATCCTGCTCTGCTTAAATAAGGGAGGTGTCTAATTGTTTCAACTGATAAAAAAATCAAATTAAGAAAATAGGCTGTAGGTAGGCAAGTAAGATTTAAATGATTTGTTGGCCTGAACTACCTGGTGTTTTCCAACGTCAAAGCTGTAAAGCTTGGCTTCTCTTTGTAAATGATGCTCTGAAAAACACGGAGGAGCACTTGCTTCGTGAAACTGAAACTCATCAAACTGCTTTTTTATTCTTTGTCAGCCTGTTTTTCCTAGCTCCTTTGGCTAACGAAACACAAACAGTGTAATCAATAAAGCCTTTTTTTTTTTTTTTTTTTTTAAGGCATTCAAGAGCTTATGTAAAATCTTTGGAATTTGTTAGCATGATAACATTGTTATGCTCTCCTAGCTGATAGAAATATCAAAGCCAGCTAAGAATAACTCTGCAGCAGACAGAGAAGACTGGATTTGTTTCCTGGAATGAAAGCAAAAAGCATGTATGTATTTCTAACAACTATGGAAAAAAAATTAGCTGTCATGAAAATAAATGGACACTTCAAACTTCCATCTCCCCTTCTCAACAGAGCCATTAAATGAGTCAAAATGTAGTTAATTCGTGCTGAATATTTGAAAATCTCCAAGATTATTCACATCATCCTTTTTTTTTTTTTTTTTTTTCTTTTTTTGAGTGCTGTGATGGTACATGAAACTTCTGTTTCACACAGCATTCTTCAAATCTTGTTCTTCTGGTAGAAACCCCAAATAAAATTTTTGCTAGAGAAGTTATCACTGGAATTTGTAAGGCTTCGAGTCTGGCCTAGGGTTTTCTAAAGATCGACCTTATTTATTTGAAAATTTGCAAAATGTCAGTTTCTCATCACTTTGATCCTCCACAGTGCAATGGGTTTAACATTGAACTTTCCTTTATTTGAAAGCAGAAGGTTAAAGTAAAAGTCTGAGAATTTAAAGAGACTGCCATCCCAAAGCCTCGCCAATAAAAATCGCTGGGACTTGCACAACCTAATTTTCAACCACCGCAAATGGTGGTTGCGGGCAATTTGTATGTGGAGAGTAGTGGGAATATAAAGTTCAGGTGTTTGTTACAGAAGCAGCGTGGATACCTCCGCCAAGCTGCGCTGCAGCTAATTGGGTCTGTGGTTTTGCAGAGTGTCTGACTGTGAACCTCTGCTTAGGAAACGCAAGAGAGAAACTCCTCTTTAATTTTAAAAAAAACGGAAGTATGTTGGCTTGGTTTTCGTTGTTGCAAACGGCCTTAAAAATGGGCACTTAGTTTTCACAAAGAACGATTTAAAACCACACAGGCACCTTTTCTTGCAGATTAGTTGCATGGTGCAGCCTTATTGTTCAGAACAAACATAGGCATTGCTGGTTTGCCTCTTTGTTTTTTGCAAGTTTATCACAAATATTTGTATTTGCCTATAGACAGGGATAATCTTAACGTCACTTTAGAGCTGGAAAAGAGCAAGCCTTGTTTCATGCTTACAGGGACAGACTTGACAGTCTGATCTGAGTTCATCCTGTGTTCTCAAAAAACAAAAAATGCAAATTTAAAAGAAAAACTGCGTGGGTTGTTTTGTTTTGGCTTTTTGTTTGGTTGGTTGTGGGTTTTTTTTAACATTTATTTAATGTAACATTCTTTCCAAGCCAATTTCATGGGTTTTTCATGGTTTTTTTGAGGGCTGACTCATTTCCCCCCCTCAAGTCCTTTGATTCGGCCAAAGTGACGTGGTTTATGGGAAAACCCCTCAGATGGAATTCACAGGAGCCGGGCAGAGTGGGTCACCACTAGCCGTATGGTGTCCATCCGAGGCTTTCACCAGGTGTCCACCGCAGTCTGAAAGCACCCTGACCATGGAGCACAGCTGCAATGATGAGGTCTCTGACGACATTTCACAAGTCATAGACCAGACCTAAAATGCAACCTAAACTGGTGCCCTGGAATCCAGCGCTTCTGAAGGTACTGAACTTGAGCACCTTTAATTTTTCTGTAATGAAATATCCTATCTTCCCGAGTATAGGATAAAAATCTTGCGCGGCTGAGGTCAATATTCATGTGTTGGTCCTGCAGTTAGGAGTGGTGTGCGATGTGGAAGCTGGGGGGAAGTTTGTGTGTGTGTGTGTATATATACACCCCCCCACACATACACACATATATATATATATGTTGTGCCTTCCAGCACCACGTGCCTATGTAATATCAGGTAACTACAGTGTCACCACAGGAACTTCATTGTACATGTGTGGTGAACTACTGAGCATTGACGAACTAGAAAGACAATTATTTCTTCTGGGATTTCCTCCACCCCTGAGACTGCAACCTAACTTCTCACATATACCTTAGTTAATATTATTTTCATGGACACATATAGAAAAGGAAAAAGTGGGGATCCAGCAAAAATAAAATCCTTTACCCAAACGCAAAATACTGGTGTTATTGGAAAACGTTTGGGATCTACATTAAAAAAAAAAAAAAAAAAAAAAAAAACAAACAAACAACAAAAAAACCCAAACAAACAAAAAAAACCAAAACAAAAAACCAAAACCAACCCCCCCAATATTTGCTTTCTGGCCTTTCCTTGAGGCTAACTGTTCCCTGGGAGCTAGGGAAGGGCCTGGACTCCAGCAGGGCCATCCTGCCGGATGTCTCCTGCTGCCGAGTCCCTCTCATCAGCGTGCTCACCGCTCCTATCCAGCTTTGGCCCTCCGGAGAAATCTTTTGCAAGACTTTCTTTTGTGGCTCTTTGATCTGCGGGCTCCCAGCCTGAGCCAGACAGCCCGTCACTGCAGGCTGCAGCCCCAAATCAGCCCCTCTCCTGTAATTGTCTCCCCAGCCTTGCCGGGAGGTTGCTCCTCTCTTGTTTTCCTGTTGCTTTACAGCTTGTTTCCTCTCTCCTCCCCCAAGCCTTCTATTAACACAGATCAATTAATTCTCACAGGAAAATCGGATAATCAAGTACACCTTAGCACTGTGTTCCTGGAGTTCCTGCGTACCAGTTTTCCCATGTTTAAGTAGCAGAGGGCACTGGGAGGAAAGTGGAAATGTTTTAGCGACAAAGGTGGGTTGAGATTGCTTAGCAGTGGGTGAAAGGGTTTTGGTACAGCAAGCGGCTAATGGATAAACAGGGAGAGGCATGTGATTTCAGCAAAATTACAGTTTCATTCCAAAAATGCGAAATTTGGTTTTGTTAGCAGGAACATAGCTAGTCCGTGTCCACAGCTTTGTGCCAGACTGAAGTGCTGCTTGCAAAGAAAATCAAAATTTCTTTTAATGAATCTTATTCTCTCCGGGGTCTCCCTCCTCCTCAGGGCTGTTGTACCTGCAGAAGCTATTTGTGAAATGGTTTCCAGATGACAAGAGAGTTTAATTCCCCCCTCCAAATGAGAGGGTGGCCGAATGCCTGTACCTGTATCAGAAATCACGGTAACTTTTTCCATGCCTGGTTTCCTGCTGCTTGGGAGGCAGGATTTGTGAGCTGCTCTCCCCAGAAACTTTAACTCGCTGCCTGATCTGAATCCTTGCTGTCAGAGTGGGTGCTACTGGCTCCCGGTCCTGCAAATAAGTGAACTCTCCGCAGCGTATAGTGCCGTACGTGGTACTTACCCCTTGATGAGCCAGATTTTGCAGCCCAGGTGATGTCGGTAGTCTACGTGTTTTTCAGCATTTTCACCCATTACAGTATCTGATTTGGTCTCCGGGGGTCATTTGGTATATTCTCCTGTTTCCTGTTTCCAATTGGAATTGTTAAAAGCAGCAATGAGCACATCTAGGGGAAATCCCTGTCATCTGCTTTCAGACTAGATGTGAACGCTCTCCTCTAACACAAAATTTGCCTGGGCAAAAATATGTTCCCTCCTTTTGCTCATAGAAAATCGAACAAGTACTAGAAGGAGAAACAGTTCAAGACTCAAAAACCAAACTAAACCAAAACTGATGAATTCCTTTTTCCACCTCAGGCTCAGTTCTGAATTGATGCTTTGAGAGGTCCAACTGGTATCAGTACTGTACCCAGACGTTAAAAGGAGATGCACAGTCCTGCTAAGAGTTGGACTGAGTTCTGAAGAAGGTGAAAAGTTGGTTTTGTCACCCAAGCAGGAGTAGCTGGCACCACAGTTGAATGTCCAGAGTTTGGGTGGACTGCACATGGAGTCATCCAGGAAGCCCCAACTCAGCGAAGTTCAGTCTCTGTAACTCCAGCATTTTATCTGAAATATCTCGATTGGGCATTTGGTAAGCAGTGAATCCCACAGTCTTGCTGTGGGATAGATAGTATAGACTTTTAGTCTATAGTTATTATATGACATGTTATAAACACGATAATGATCTCCTTCGGTACAGAGACTCAATTAATTCCTTGGGTGCTGGCAGCTTGTGTATGCAATTTGGTGTATCTCGATGCAAAGACTTAATTACCTGGGAAGCCATTCTTTTGTGTTGTAATAAACCCATAGGAAACCTAAGGGACATGCAACTAATTAAGACTGCTCCATTTTCTTACAGGTTTTTTACCTATAAGAAAACCCACGTGACTTTAGGAGCTGGAATCATAGAATGGTTAGAGTTGGAAGGGACCTGAAAGACTATCTTGTTCCACCCCCCTGCCCTGGGCAGGGACACCTCCCACCAGCCCAGGTTGCTCCAAGCCCCGTCCAACCTGGCCTTGAACCCCTCCAGGGATGGGGCAGCCACAGCTTCTCTGGGCAACCTGGGCCAGGGGCTCACCACCCTCAGAGTGAAAAATTTCTTCCTGATATCTAATCTAAATCTCCCCTCTTCCAGTTTAAAACCATTACCCCTCATCCTATCATCACACTCCCTGATCCAGAGTCCCCCCCCAGCTTTCGTGGAGCCCCTTTAGGGACTGGAAGGGGCTCTAAGGTCTCCCCAGAGCCTTCTCTTCTCCAGGCTGAACCCCCCCAACTCTCTCAGCCTGTCCTCCCAGCAGAGCGGCTCCAGCCCTCTGAGCATCTTCGTGCCTCTTCTTAACACAAGAATTAAAGTAGGAATAAAAAAGATTTGTCTCAGATTTCCATCTCTCAAAAAAAAAAAAAAAAAAGTTTTGAGAGGAAGCGGTTAAAAACTTTTTCCTGCGTCCTGAAACTTTTAAAAAGTTGCCAAACACCCTCAGTGAAGCAAGGCTCTGCTGAAGTGGAGTTTAAAACGTTAGGAGATAATCGTCTGTAGGTCCTGTGTGTCGTGTGTGTGTGTCCCCCATCTCTCCGCTTGCTGTAAGCGCTCCGGGATGCGCCCCGCGTCCTCCCCCGCCGGGGTCGGGTCCCTCCGGGGCGGCTGAGCCGCCCCGGAGGGACCCGACCCCGGCGGGGGAGGACGCGGGGCGAGGCAGGCTCGATGGTTGTGGCCTTTCCTCGGGGAAACTCATGGGAGGAGCCTCCGAGAAAGAGCTCCAAAGCTCCTACTCCTTTTGTACGCTCCAGCCTTCCCCCAAAGCGGCGGCGGCCGGGGCTGGGCTCGGCGTGCGGCGGAGTTCGCTGCTCCCGACCCCGGGGATGGTGGAAACGGAGGGAATTCGGCTTAAAAAAAAGGCCTGTTGCGGGCTGTTGTGTTGGAAGCGAGGATGACTGAGAAGAGCGAAGCTGGTGATTATTTCCTGGCCTTGGTAAGTAGACACTTGTGAGGGGGGAAGTTCGCCAAAGAAATAACAAAAGCAACGTGCAGCTCCAGCCTGCATCTGAAATTAAAAGTTAGCTGTTGTTTACCACCGCTTTTCTCTCTCGCAAAAGATTATTGTACTTTTTTCCCCCCCTTCTTTTTTCTTTCCTGTGAACAACTTTTTGAAAAGTAACACTTCTGCCGGGTAAAAAACGCCCTCCTGCTCACACAGCGCTGCCTCCAGCTCCGGGAGAGGATTAACTCTCCTTCCCCCCAAGAAAGAGCCGGGATGGTTTTGTGGCTCCAGCCGTGGCTTGTGGTTAGGGTTTCTGCTCGGCCAGAGTGTCAGCGGGTGAGGAGACTTTGCCGGGGTGTGTGTGATCGCACTGAGAAACTTCTGGTTCAGGTTTAGTAGCTGGAATTTGGAAACTTTTAATTCTGCAGCAATGACACCAGGACGTGACTGAGAGCCCTTCAGAGGCTCTAAAAGCTGCACGGTGGTGACGTTATGGGCTTTTTATAATGGTTGACAGTTATTACAGCAAATATGCTTATTCATCCTGTGCAGGCGTGATTTATACTTTTAAGACTTTTATGTGGCTTTCTGTTGTCCCTCTTATAGCTTGCGAAGGAAGTAGTACTGTAACGTGTGTTTCAGTCGCCTTAAGTCTTTTAATCTAAAATAATTGTATTTGTTTGTTTAATGGAATAACTCACCGTAACATTTAGGTTATGGTGTGACCACCGCAATGTAGAATACTCAGGGAAAAGAAAATACATTTTTCTGTTTTATGGTTATGACTAAGCACATCCATGATCAATCTGCATACACGTGTTACAAAAATTAAGGGACTTCTAAGCGAGAAGGGTTGGGCGAGAGAGGAAGTCCAGGCCCTCAGGTAATGTGTGACTAAACGCCATCCCCTGCCAAGATAACTTCTCTATCTTGTCAGGATTTCCACCAGCACTGCCAGCAAAGTATGGCATCCGAGAATGACTCTCCGTCGTCACGTGCGGGGATTGCCGGACCGCGATAGCACTATTGTCCCACTGGGCTGGGGGATTGGGATTTACCTGCCAGCATCACCAGCTGCTGGGCAGCTGCCTTCCTGGGGTTGCTTTTCATAGGTGGGGTATTGCCTTCAGGAAGTCTTTGAAAAGATAACTTTTGTTTCTCCAGAATGAGTTTCTGCATTTGTTTTCCCTTCTTACTTTCTCGGTAGGGATATTTGCAGTAAGAGAAAGGACTCCCTTGTTGCTGGAAGCACAGCCTTGTGTCCGGAGCTTGGCGGTCGCGTGTTCTGTGCAGCTGGTTCCTGTTGCTCAGCCAGGATGATGGTAGTTCCCTTCCTTGGGGACAGATGTGACTCAGGTGCTGCCCTAGCCGCGGTGGGCTGGGCTGGCTCTCCCTGAGCGCGGTCACTCAGTGTCCACACCCGTTCTGCCGAGTGCTCGAGTCCGGCTCGGAGGAAGCACATGTAAATCTCAGACACTGTGATAATTCTCCCGGGAGCCAGTTCTGGTATGTTGGTGGCAAGTTCTTTTTTTCCGTAAGTGTAGAAATGCTGCCATCCACATTACTGTACATCAAACTCACGTGTCGCCTGCATGACAGTGGTTTTATTTGTTTAATTAACACATGCCGCTTCATCTCTTGGATACCTTCGTTACTGTGTTTGTAGAGCGCCCAGCTCAGCGGGACTCAGCCTGGCTGAGGTGTGCAGAAGGTCCCGCAGTGTAAATACAAAGTGCTGATGTGAGGCACTTAAGGCATAGTTTCTCCTTCAGAGTATAAAAGGAATTTGAGAGATTTTTCCAAAATCACATATTTAAACGCATAAGTAAATCTTTGTTGGGTTTACAAAAGGCAGGATATTTCCCAAAACTTGAACTTTTGACTCTGAGTGTGTGTTTAGCTGGTAAAAGTCAAGACTTGGTTGTACCTGAGCGTAGCAACCAGCAAAAGTAACCAGTGACTTCCAGTCATTGCTGCGCCTGAGCTTTTAAACCCATTGCTGGCGTGTGGACGTGTCCCGTGGGGACATCATTTGGTTGCATGGATGTCCCCTCAGTTCATTGGGAAATAAAGCCAGGCTTTCCATTTCAATCTTGGCATCTCATATTTTTCCTAAAATTCTATTAATATTTAAATTGTTCTTAAATTACCTCACAAGAAGTAGCACAGGGGAAAAAAAATAAAAAAGAGGGTTTTGTTTGGTTTTAATCCTGTGCTGGTAGCTTATGCAGCGGTCCCGAGCTGTTTCCTGAGAAAGATTAGTTTTAGTTTCTGATAGCAGTAATGTTGATTTCTAATCTGAGAAATAGCTTCTTACCTCCTACTCTGCTAAATTCTCTTGACAGGAGTCCCAATAATCATGAAAATACTTCTAAAGAGCAGAAATACCAAAGGTGCATAGAGTTACTACAGCAGGTTATTGTTGGATTTTCTGTGCATGAAGTTTATTTCAATGAATGTGGCTAATGTATGAGATAAGCTACAGAATAAAGTATGAGAAGGTAAAAATGCGTATTATGAAGGAATTAATAAAACAGCTGAAATTTTGCAAGGTGTAATGCGTTTGAATGAATGAATGAATTGGAACTCATGTTCCAGTGATCTCTTTCCCTTGCAAAGAATTGCTCTGTAAGAACGTATCAGAAATAGCAAATCATCTCAATATTTGTCTGTGATTAATTAATGTTTTTTCTTATGCATGTGTGAACTGAGGCTCAAAAAATGGACTCTCTGGCCCAAGTTGTTACAAAACCAAGTATGAAATCTAGAGGATTTTGTCTATCAGCCTTGTTGTACCCAATGAGCAACATCTTGTTTCTCGAAGAAAACAAAATAATGGGTGATGCGAGTGCTGAGAGCTCAGTCCTGCCTTGCGGTTGTTGGTGCCATTTTCCAGAGATTTCTGGAGTAAGAGCAGGATCTATAAATCTTACCGTTATCTCATTAAAAGCAACCAAATGTTTGGGACTAGGAGATAGGGCTTGAACTGCTTATTGGTTTCCCCTTGGAGTAAGCTTGGAGCTGTTGTTGACTGTTCAAAGGGAGCCACATCCAGAGCTCCTGATTGGAAAAACATGGACAGGGAGAAAACGCCAAGACCCGTAGCTGCCTTCCGTCTCCAGCACCAGTGTCAGAACATTTTAAAACTTTAGGACGAAATTGGGGTTTTAAGGTTTGCATCTTGCTGATGTCAGTAGGAGAGCAACCAATGGAGCCACCAGAGAACCTGGAGAGCACCTCGCCCTCGCCGTGCTCCTGGGCTGGCGCCGAGGAGCTGACCCTGCCTGCCTCAGCGTCCACGTGTGTAAAGCAGTGCTCTTTTATGTGTTTTAAATACATTTCCTGCCTTGGTTCTTACATAGACAGTGGTCAGACCTCCTCTGTTTAAACAGAAGGAATTACATAGGTTTATGCAGTTGTTTCTCATTCATTCACTGGTATTTAATGACAGATATGGGTCAAGCTTTGTCTGAAACTTGCTATTTGCATACCTGCCTTCTAACAGCGACTTGGAAAATCCCTTTTAAGAGGCCTTAAAAGTGAAATAGGGAAACTCAAGAGCCTAAGGACACCGGATGGGCAAAGTCTTTCACTTGTGACACACTAACAACGGACTGGACCCCTTGGTCTTTGGGCTGCATTTAGTGTGCTCGCTGCAGCTGTTAGTCAGCAACTGCTTGTTAAACTGTGAGGTATTTTCCTTTGAAAAGTATTTCAGTCATGCTTGTTATAAGTAGAATTTGGAAGTCATTTTAAGTACATCCTCTCCCAGGCTTCACCCAGAACTCGGGCAATGGAATGGAAAAAGCTCGTGGTCTTTTTTTACAGGGTTCGACTCTTGAAACAAACTGACCGAAAAGGCTGGCTGCTGGAGAGGACTTAGAGCAGGGACCTGGTGGCAGGCGCCTGCGAGGCGAAAGGCGGTTGTGATGCCCAGGAATGTCAGTTGTGGAACTAGTCTGAGCAGCTTTTGGATCGCTTCATTGTTTGTGGTGCACAGGGCAGGGTGGCTTGGCAATGAGCAGCTTCGCCATCACCTCCCCAAGCCCCAGTTTCAAGTTACCTTGTCTGTAGCCCGTATGAAAATCGCTGTCTGGGAGCGGCGAGTGGCAGCAGGCAGACGCTTCGCTTCTCACCAGGATGGGGCACACCAGTACAACAGCTTCACTTGCAGTTTTAGCTTGTGCTGTGCGTTCTGTATGTTCCCAGGAAAGACCCTTGGTGCTCTGTCAGTAGCCAGAACAAGACCTGCCCGTCTGCGCTTCCCTCCTTAGGTATATCAGAAAGAAGTTTCCACGTCCTGTCGTCAAGCTCTGATTTCTAAACGCTTATTTTAAGGCAAAGCAGAGGGGGCACCCCAGTTTGTGCTACCAGTATATGCAACTCCTGGCGATGAGCGAAAACCGGTCCTGTTATACTAATAATCCAGAGGACTTTAGAACTTGTAAACATCTTAGCTCAAAGCTTCCTACAACAGGCCGAGCCCTCAGGTGTGGTTAAACCAGAGAACATGTGGACAGTTAATTGCTTAGTATTGTAATTAGATAAAAGTGATATTGTAAATTTAAAAAATAATGTTCTAGGCCGTCAGCTGAGAACTGCAGTTGGTGCAGTGGCTTAACCCTACTCTTGTTCGTGTTGGTGTAACGGAGGGGAGAATGGCCCTTGGCTTGGCAGGGAAGCCATGGACAAACGAACTGGACCGAGTGCAGAGCGGTGCTGTGAAACCCCTGGAAATGAAAAGCAGAAACACTGGCTTACAAAGGACTACACATGTAATCAATTAAAAATAAAATAAAAAATGTGAAAACAACTTGACAAATCATTTTTCCCATAGGAACGTGTTACTTTACAGAATCTTTTAGATAAAAGTTGTGAAATGTGAGTGTATTCAGATGGTAGCCTTCAGTCTGTTACCGGAATGACACGGACATTATTATAGTGCGGTTTAACTCCTTGTTATGTTCTTTGAACCAAAATTAAACTACAGTAGAGAATCACAGTGAACCACTGGATTTGCAGTTAGATAAGGAAGTAATCATCTCGTGTTAAAGCTGAGTTCCGTGATTTAGGGATTTTTATTTCTAAGCTGAAAGGCCAAATGCTGAGTGACAGTTTTAAGTTTATATACTTCTGCTCAAATCCACCTCCGTACAGGGTTGTGTTCACGGGGTAGTATCGGAAACAACATGGACAGGAGGGTGTTCAGGAAAGTGGCATCTCAAAACTGAGCCTGTTGGGTGAATCCGCAGATGTGAAGTTGGAATCCCAATTAAAGGTCAGATTTTATGTTTTACAAAAACGTGAGGATTTTGCTGAGTTTTAGGGAAAAACTGACACTTCCAGGGCCCCAGCGTCTGGGTGGCCACGTAGGAAAGTCAGGTTGAAGTAGGCAACAAAAACATTGCTTTCAGGGGGTGTCTGTTAAACAAACCCCCTTCTGCAGCAAGGCTCCTTTCCCGATTGATTTGAGGGCGTGTTTCCAAATTGTTTTCTTTTAGCCAGGTGCGGGTACTCGGCTGCACCCTGCTTTTCCTGGCTATGGGACAAGGCTGAGTGTCTCCTGCCTGTGCTCCCTGCAGGACCTGCCACACCTTTGGCTGACCCGCTCCTCCCACCGATGCAGCTCCGTGGCAGGTGGAAGCTGGGCTCGAGCTCTCCGTCTGTTACATGGTTTCTGAGCAAGGAAGTCTCGCTGTTTCTCTTGTTCAAGCAGTAGCTCGTTTTCTCATTTGCTTTTTAAAATCAGAATCAAAATGGGCTTCGTTTGCTGTTGGATTGTACTCTCTCATTGCTCCTGCAGTTGTAACGCAGACAAAAATCCAGCGACTTCAGGCTGGTGGGAACAGTAGAGCTGTGCACAAAAGCAACTTATATTAAAACGACCAACTTTCCCTGAATTCCTGACCACAGGAGTTAGCATACGCATGCTAAACAGCGGGGGCTTCAGACAGCCAAGTGACAACAGTTCTGCAGTAATTCAAACCTCTAAGGCTGCCGTTTTCCATGTCTTTTCTCTCCGCAGCCCTCCTGGGCCAGGTGATGATACACAGTTGGCTTCTCCCCTCCATCCTTCTGAGCAACCCTTAGCTGTTTCTGCGACGTATGGCACTGCTGACCCCGTGGATGCTGCTGAGCTGACTGCAGCAAGGTACCGTACCTCTCCACAGAGCCGCTGAGGCTGGGGCGGTGGGAAGCAGCTCCAAACCAGTGTGGGCGGGTGGAGGACCACGGGCCTCAGCGCTAGCTAAGAAATTGCTGTCACTCTTCTTGGATGGATATATGTCTGGTACGGCCAGTCGCTGGTGGGTTTGCGCAGCCTGTCTGTAGTCGGTGGAGCATCTGTCAGGGGAAATCTTTACCAGCATTTAAATTTCCCTCTACCAAAATCTTCAAAGGAAGATGCCATTTACCTTTCCTTTAGATTGAATGACTTTGGCACATAGGAGGGTCATGCCATGTGAAGGTGCAACGTATGCCTTATAATTTTTTAGGTGCTTATACTTTTTTTTAAATATATTTTTTGTTAGTACAAGGTAACTGATCCTTTGGGCATTTTCTTTAATTTTGATAAGTTCCTTAATAGTATAATGCTGATTATAAAGCATTCAGGTATCTCGTCTCTGTTGGACACCGGGCTTTTTGTCTCCTTTTACTTGCACTGGGAAGGGAAACTGTTGCTTTATTTGTGCTGGTGGCAGTTGGGTTGTCAAGGTCTTTGGGTGTATGAGCTTGTCTTGACTGCCAACAGTAGAGAAAGCCTTGTAGGGTGTGTTTACCCTTCAATCATTGTGAATTCAGTGGAGTGTAAACATACACAATATATTTAAGCTAGCATTAAATCGGTTAGCTAAAGTAGCAATAATATGCTATCAAAGGCAGAAAGGAGCTTGCGTGGTTTGCTCGAACCACCTTAAAAGCTGGGTGACTTTGCTTTTTAGCCCGTACTGGTCGTCTGTCAGTCCCCAAGCTGGTTAGTCGCTAATGCTGGCTGAGGGAATCTGTGGGAAACAAACTTTTTCCTACAATCGGGGTAAGGTGACCTAGAGAAGCTTACAGTGGGAAGTTAATGATGTGGATTTCTTCCAGTTCTTGTAAGTTTTTACTCAAAGTGTTGTGTTTCTTTGTTTTTAACAAATGTAATTGGGTTACTGATGGGTTTTTGTGAATTCTGTTTTTTCTTGCTAATGGATTGTTGACCATAGTAGCAGGGCAGTTAGAAAAGAGGGAGCAGGAATTGAGGTGGAGCTATGAGCTATTTTCTGAATGCGGAGGAGTGAAAAAAGACTCAACACCAAAAGTGCCAGGAAGATTTATATATGGTCTCTGGACTACAGTCTGAAATAGGAGACTCTGTTGCCCTTGGGGTGATAGTTTGCTGTTTGTAGGGGGAAAGGCACACAAGCTGACTATGATTAAATGTCACCTTAGGAAACATTTAGGAAGAGCAGTTTTAATTTACTGCTTCTTGTAAACCTCATGAATTCACACTGTTCAGATTCTCATCTGGATCTGGAATTTCGAGTTAATTGTATTATACCATGTGTTTTGATCTGCTTCATAACTTCTGTCTTTAAAAAGTTTTTACCATTAATGTCCAAATGTTATTCTCGGGGTTCCTTGCCTCATGCCGGTTGCGCAGGCTGCGAGTGCTGGTGCTGAGCTGTCGCTGGCCCGGACAGGGTGGCTGAGCCCAGTAGGGGTGAGGGCACACAGACTGCGCAGCAGCCGCAGGATCTGGCTCTCGTTTCCATATCCTGACCTTGGTGAAAGTGCAAGGATTTTTTGCAAGGGTTCAGTGCTAAAAAGTTGCAAACCAGGAGTATTTGGTGTGGAAGTAGGTAGTTTTTCAGCTCCTGAAACGGAGGGAAGTGAGAGAGAAATGCACCGTGGTCAGCTGGAGTCAATCTGGCGGCAGGTAGTTTGCCTATGTTTGTTGGTTTTAATCTTTTTTTTTGTTTATTTTTTTTAAAAGCTGCACAGGTTAACTGTTGTCAGGATTGTTTGTTTTCCTTTCTCCTTTATTTTGCATCCTTGTTCAGCTTTAGACATAAAAGCCTACCTGTTCTCCTTGCACCTGCCTTTCCTGCCCAGGCTGTTGGTGCTTGCCAGCTTCTCTGTGAGCCTTGTAGAAGTGGTCGCTGGTGTCCAGGCAGGAGAAACGCAGTAGTTCCCACCTCTGCCCACCCGCAGATGCAGCTGATCGGCAGAAGAGGGGTTAATATCAGCGCAGCTGGACCCTCGCTTTAGCTCCTGTCTGAAACAGGCATGGAGCAACTCTCTTCCAGCAGCAACGAACACTGCTGACTTCTCTGTGGTTTGGTCAGACCTAAACTGATAACAACATCATGTTGATAGCACATGAAAGTAGTAGTCTTTAAAATGCATGGGATCATGCTCGCAGTGAGGATCAGTAATAGCGGGACTGGGCTTTTCTTCTCCAAGGGAAGGCTTTCCAGGATGTTTGTTGTTTCATGTCATTGCCTTATCCCTCATCTTCTCTTCCCCTGTGACGTGGGGCGGGTTCTTGCCTATATAAGTAAGATGATCATATTAAAGCTACTTTTTTGGCATTTTGTGTAGAAATACTGTACCACTGCTTTTCAACATGACTGCAGAAAAATTCTCTGCTGCACGCACGTGTCATGTCTCTGTGTCGATGCTTTCTGGTTATACGCATCCACTACACCTTACTACACTACTGGATGGCATGATGCTATTCTATCTGGTACTACACTACTAGATGGCATGATGCTATTCTAGTTTGTCTGCAGTAAAGTACAATTATAAAGTGTTTTTCCCCCAATATATTTAGTTATTTACTAATAAGTTCCTTTTGCTAAGTTTCCATGTATTTCCCCATCAAGGGTGTCATATAATGCAGATGGTGTGCACTTTGACAGGGTAAAATAATGGTGCATGTAAGGCAGGGGTCAGTTTGTGCTAAATGTCTTCCAGATGGCAGTGCATAATAAGATATCAGGTTGTCCCTCCATCTGTCCAGTCAAGAAACTGTATCTTTGTTTTCATCTTGAGGGTGACTCTCTGCCTCTCTCTTCCCCTGATGATGACATATTGATCAGGGACAACACGGTATCATCTGCTCAGTAAGTAGATTTTATTTACTGCATCTGCAGAGGAGGTCCCTGAAAAGAATTAGGTAAAAAGTTCACTGGTTGTTCTGCCAGGCATTTTTGTTTAGCAATGAAACTGAAAGGCCAAGTTCACACTGATTTGCCAGTACACGTTGCACTAGGAGAAATTTTGGCTGTAATCTTTCTCTTTATGCTGCAGGTGCAGAGCTCTGCAGCAGGGCTTTAGTTTTACATGAGAGATGTTTGGACTGGAAAGGCAGAGAAGTGCCCCGACTGTATCAGACCACAGCTTAGCTTGGCTCCATCGTTAGAGGTGTTAAACATTTCTGAGCCGTGTCTGCCCGTTCCCTTGCAACTTGCTGCCCATCCTGCGGGCAAAAAACCTGCAGGTGCCCGGGAAAAAATGGCAGCTTGGAAAAGCACTTGCTGCGTGAGTTGTCTTTAAGGTCAGGCTGTAGGTAACAAGCAGGGCAGCGCAATCTGGTCCTGTCCACGTGCTAAGGCAAGCTTCTGCTCTTGCATTTAATCTCCAGCTGAGGTTGCAGAGCTGTAGCATGGCATTTAGTCCGGACCGCCACAGCTCTTGTCGTGAATCCTGGGCAATGAAAGTTGTTCTGAACTTGAGTTGGCATTGGAAAATGGTGTGTTGCCCTGCACCAGCCTCTCCCCCAGCCCCTGTCATGCAGAGGGCGCATTAAGCTGCCATAAGGGAATTTGTGATCAGTGCTGTCGGGTGCACTAAAAGCTGTGTTGCTTTATCTGCAGGTGGACCTTTCCCGCTCACGTAGTTCACAGCCTGGGGAGCTGCGATGCTCGGGGTGTGCTCCTCCGTGGTAGCAGGGCATAGGCAGGAATACCCAGGGACCTCTGTATGCACAGAAGTCAGAAAGTGACTTTTGAGAATTATTTAAAAATAAACAGAGGCAGAGCTTGAGAAATGCTTGAGCTCGACTTTACAGGGTAAAGACTGGCCAGCGTATAGTTTACTGTGCACTGGGAAGACTTGGCCCTTTCGCTAGTTGGCCCTTGCTAGTAATTGAAAGATAAGTTTGATAGCAAATTTTGTTTTAGTAAGAGATGTGGAGAGGAAGAGGTTTTAACATAGCCACTTCATGTCTGAGCTGGTACAAGTCCCGTGAACTGGTACATGTAGCAGAGTTGGTGCAGGCTTGGGCTGGGTTGTTTAAAGTGGACATAAAGTCTGTATTTTGGACAGAAGTGCTGTGGCGTGCTGCCCTGCCTCAGTTTGTGCAGGCTGTACCATTTCTGAGCTGCTCTGCTCATGCCGTGTCCCTTGTGAGCTTGTTATGCCACCAGTGGGCAGCACCCATCTGCAGGTAATGCCCGTCTGGGGATGGGTAATGACCAGCAGCACTACGCTGTTGCAATTCTACTGCAAACCATGCTGAGCAGTGCCAAAATTTTTACGTGGCAATATTAACCCTTCTCAGAGCGACAGCAGTGGGGAAAAGGAGTGGAGGCAGCCCATGGTACCCTGTCCTACCCTCCACCTCCCACGGCACGCAGGGGGATGCCTACTGGCACCCGCGTTGGTGCAAGATGCCAGAGAAAATGCAAGTACTGACTGCATCTCCGCCGTGCTCCTTTACAAGCTCACTTGCACAAGGAAGGCAGCTGACACTTGGCAGGCATGGTCTTTATGGGAATCCGGTATTTATCCGTTTAAATGAAGCTTGCAAAGATGAAGGGAAATTATTTGTGGATTTTAACACATACAGATACTATAGCTCATGAAAGCAAACCGTGTGCTTTGTGAAGACCGGGGAGCAGAGCTCTTCTAAAAATGCCTGTATTTTGATGGCACGTTTTGCTTTGCAGAGAGCATTAGAAATGGCATTATTCAAGGTATATCTCTGAAAATTGTTTCATTTTATGTGGGAAGAGTTAAAGGGGGGAAGCTGCAGGGCTGCAGATGGGCAGGGGGGCCTGTGCGAAGGGTGGGGGTGAGCGGGGAACAGGTGCTACTGTAAGCAATTGACGGGTCAATTTTATGTGTGCATAACATCAGGTCTGTAATTTTATGTGCGTTCGGTATTCTTGCTTGGCTGGGCCCTCTTGTGAATTGTTTCGGTTTTGCAATTCTTTGTTTACTCTCCAAACAGATGTTCAGCATTCACTTATTTTTAGCAGTTTACTTTTTGCTTTAAAATCTTACTTTCTCCAATCTCCGTGTGACCCTATATAGTCACATCGCCTTTGTATATATATGATGCTATTACTATATTAGGACAAAGACATTTTTAGCAAAGGGAAAAGTCCTTTGCATGAAAAAGGAAACAGCTTGCTTTTACATTTTTATTTATTTATTTATTTAAACTTGATGTGACTGAAAATTTAGGAAGTCTATGTCAGTGTCACGCCAGTTCGGACAAACTGGGGAAAGGGAAGAAGGAAGGAGTGCGTAAAGCAGAGATAATTTCTTAGCAGAAGTAACCGATTAGCCCTCCCATGTGGCACAAAGCGACTTCATGGCTATGAGCTAACCAAGGTAAACCGCCCTCAGAAAGAGCTTTCCTGGTCTTAGTAAGTTAGTGGGTAAACGCTTTGGGGAGTAACTGTTCTCGTGCTCCTGTGCATTGTAACTACAGTGAAGGATGTGATTTATGTTTGTCCTCTGTTTGTATACACATTTCTAAAGAAAGGAATAATCTGTCCCTGAACTCCACCAACTCTTATTCGGTAACACAACTTAATCTACCGTCTACAATTACAGTATAATTACTTGGGGGGGGGAGGGGAGAGGAAATTTTGAAAGGAATGGCTAAGAGAATTGTTTATATTTGGTTCAGGAAACTTAAAAGAAACTTCTCAGCCAAGGCCTGGTTCCATCAATGTTTCCTTAAAAATTTGTGTCTGGATTTCTGGAAGCAGGAGCTGGCACAAGGGGAGGCTGTTCATGTGTCTGCTACCCCAGGACATCTGTGTCCCTCTGGTATGTCGGAGATGCCCTGGAAAGGACAACCTGGCGTGACAAGGCCCTACTGCTCCTGCTTTTGAGACATCAAGTCATTGGATATTTAGTTCCTTCCATTAGTCTAATGAGCGTGGCCAAGAGCAGGGGGAGTAGTGTGGTTGGTCACCAGCCTGCTTAAAGGGAGGGGGAATGCAAGTGAGCTTCTTGTGGGGTGATCTTTTTGGATACGCGAGTGACTTACTTTCCTAAAGAGCATTAGAAGGCTCATGAGAGAAGTGTTTTGTTTGTGTTGCCCTTGAGGGTTTTTTCTAATTTGGGTTTTGCTTAAGAAAACAGAAAGTTAATGGAGCTGTATTCTGCTTCGGTCTGCCTTGAGGAGAGAGAATGCAAGACTACTCATCCCTGCATTCCAGGGGTTTGGGCAGGTGGCTGGTTCCTCCTGTTCTCCGGTTGGTGTCTGTGTGCGAGAGCTCCTTTTCTGTGAGGACCAGGAGAGGGGACATCTCCCCACAGCACCCTGCCGTGCCTTCCCTTGCTGAGAAGAAACTCGGTCTTTCCAATCTGTATTCATGTGCTCTGGAAACCGTTCCGTGGCTGTCGTGCTGCTGAGCTTGGGTCTTGTGGGGCTTTGCTGAGCAGAGGGACTTGCAGGAATTAACAAATACAGCAGTATTACAGTCCTGTAATCTTAACATTCATGTCATGAGTTCAGGGATTACTGTGCTTTTAGCTTTACAGTATAGGGAGAGCTTTTAAAGTAAGAGAATTTTTTAGTCCCGAGTTTTAGGTTTTTTTCTGAAAGACAAGTCACTCAAGTCTCTTAATTGGATGTTTGTATTGTACACTGGGGAGAAGGGGCTGTATGAGAACTGCAAAGTAGCCATCAGTGATTTATTTATTTTACTAATTCCATATACAGTTAATTCCTCTGGCAGATAATGTTACGGTGTATAAGAGCTGTTGGAACTTTGCAGTGTTACTGGTTATGTGGTCATCTGAGAAACTAAGTCAAATAGGGTTTCTTGTAGGAGGTGGGAGAGAGATGGTATTGGGGTGGGGATGTGCTCCTTAGAGCTCCTTAGTTTAGATCCAGCCAAAGTTCGTCTTTTAAGGAATCTTCACTAAAGCTTCATGGACACTTATGAAATTTGTCAGCTTATTATTTTTAATAATTGTGTTGCAGCACTTCCAAGCTTGATAGCTGCAAAGAAGCTGATAACCTCATTCCTGGGGATGTACCTTTGGCTGCGGCCCCTGGTGATGGTGTAGAACTGCCTGCTCGGGAAACGGAAGGTTTCACACGGGGAAAAAAGAGGTATTGTGCAATATGATTTCACATATTACAATATACTCCCATGTCTCTACATCCTTTGCTTAAGAAAACATAACTGCTGTGAAAGAGGCTGAGTAACTTCCAACAGGCTTTTTGTCTAAGTTACATGAACACTTTGTTGCTAGATTTTGAAACTAGCTGCTAGACTATCAAGACCTGCTTACTCCAGGATATTTACACCAAAAGACCAGAAGAGGGAGCCTGGACTACGCTGGTTATTACCATGCTGATCTTCCCTACTCTTTTTAAAGTAATACATTTTTAGTTTTTTTTTCTCAAGTATTTTCCTTGCTTGAAGTTCAAGAAAAAATTTGTGAGCTGAGACTGTGGAAGATCAGGTCATGTTCAAGAGGACTGTTCTACTCATTCTCCTTCGGGTGCTGCCAGCATCTTTCCCCACCCCACACTAGTGATTGACATTGTAGTTGTCAGTACTCAAGGACGAAGTTCGTCTTGGTTTTGTTCTTGCCGAAGAAATGTTGAATTACCTTCAACCACTACTTCAAAGTTGATGTTTCTCTCCTTTGGATTTGCATTGATTGGTGCCATAGCATTTGATAGGTGGCCTAGGTAATTTTTTGCTTGGAAAACCCCCAAGCTGAATCCTTCTGTCTCAAATATAGTCAAGACGAGACACGTGCTTGGATATTCATGTCAGAGCTTCAGATGACGCCTGTCTTGTGAGTGATTAACTAGTATGCTGTTGTGGCTCAGCAATAAAGGCATGCCCTTATTGTGACATCTATTAATGGAAAAGGTCACAGCACAGCCGAGGATATGAAATGGGCACTCCCTGGAGAACAGTGCTCTCCACCCCACAAATACAGGCCGCAGCTTGTGACAAGTACGATACAAGACAAGAGACACCACGGGAAATACAGCTATTCTGCTGAAGCTCTGTTCAGAAATGTTAAAAGATGCTGCTGTCAGCAGGAGGATACTCTGACTCACAAATGAAAACGTACACAATAGGCATGTTCTGCTGTGGAACAGCGAATGAATAACTACCAGCGAATGCTATTCAAAAAACCACCTACGGTATAGCATCTAGGAAACATGACAGTTAACTACTTGTTCTACAAGTTCTGATTATTTTGATCAAAAAATGAGGTCCTCACCTCTAGTCCTCTAGACCTCTAGAGTCCTCGCCTCTGCTTGCTGTAACACAGTTAGACCAAGTCTTCTGTGTAATATTCCTCCATGATACTGTACTGGACCTACACTTTTTAAGGCAGGTTCATCAAAGATGAACTTTGGCTGGATCTAAACTAAGGAGCTCTAAGGAGCACATCCCCACCCCAATACCATCTCTCTCCCACCTCCTACAGATTACATCTTCCTAGAAACCCTATTTGACTTAGTTTCTCAGATGACCACAGGCACTTTTTAACCTGTCTATAGTTGGTGAGGAACAGACGTGCTCGAAGGTCTGTTTTGCACCTGCACGCGAGTTCTGTAATCTGGAGAGAATTTTCTGAATGAAGGGTAGATACCATGGTAATTCTCTAAAAACGGAGAGAAATGGCCAGGTGAGGTTGTAAGTTGGAAAATATTCACCTCAAGATGCTGGCTCTTTCCAGAGGATCATCTGAAATTGTTTGAACTTTATATATACCCTGGACTGAGTCTCACATTCTGTGAGTGCTTTAGTGTAGTCACAGGTGACTATCGTTTACAAATCCAAATTGAAACCACCAAAACACGTGGTGTTTTTTTTTTCTTTTCCTTTTCACCAGAATTCAGTGTCAAAGAGAGGAGAAATAATTTTAGAACTCTGCAGACAAGCAGAGCTGCTGTGCTCACGTATTTAGATTGGCTTGTGCCTCTGAAGTTCCTGTTTGGTTTTGATAATGATGTAGAGTGTTTAATAATGTAAACATCCATGGGTGCGTAAGAGTCTCTTGGATGGGGTAAACAATGGTGTCTTTAAGTAATATTAGTAGAACTGCTTACTGTAAAATCAAAATCCAGCCTAGGATCTCAGTAACCAAAGCATACACTGGCCAGCATCCTCGTTATGCCTCCAGACCAGCAGTCTCATCACCCACAGCCTTCTTTCTCTAAAGCTGAACGTGCGTGTTTGTTCTTTTTGTAACATGGGAGTCGGCTTTTCACAGATCTTAATGGAAATTAAGATGCATACAGAGGTGAGAATTAGACGTATTTGTGGGACAAAAGAGAATTCTTGCATCTTCTTGAAAAGCAAATGCGTTACTAGCCAAATAGCTCTTTGCTGTTATAATCAGCCCCTTATGTAAATACTTCTTGGACTATCTTGCATTTTTATGTGATTCATATGTGTATCACATTCATTCTGTGTATCAAGTCGAATCAGCCATGGAAAATAATAGCACGCAAATTGGGTTATGTGTCACTTTGTCACATTTATGGCAACTGCCTGGACGGCAAGGTGCTACACTTCTGCAAATGCTGTGCCACTGCACGATTTTCTGCAAAATGGATCCTTGGGGCGTTTCAGTCTCCTCTGTGATTATGATGGTCACATTATGAACTGCGTCACAGGCACTTCATAATTTGGGAGAAGTGCTGAAATACTGCTAGTGAGTGTAGCTTGCCCTTTATGGAAGCCCTGCAGATAGAGCTGGAAAGGCTCCGAAGAGCCGGTCCATCCCTCTGATGGTCCTATGAGGAAGAGAGGTGGATATAATCCATTCTGTAGAGCAAAAAGCAAGTGCTGTCTTTGTGCATGTTCTAACCTGCTTTGAAAGCTACACCTGTGATGTTAAACGTGGCTGGTGGGATTGGAGAAGTGCGTCCTCCTTGTTGGCAGATACGGGGTCAGTTTTCTTTCAAAAGCTAAAGCAGACTGGAGTCGGATCGTTTTGAGAGACTCTGGATGGATAGGGAACTTCTGCTGATCTCGGAATCTCTGAAATTAAATACACATCTCTGTCTTACCCAATTTTCCTGAAATGAGCCTGGAACCAATTGGAAGTACAGCAACAAATCTTTCTGTCTGAAAGCAAAAAGTCACAACAATCTTTACAGACAGCTCCGCTTTCTGCGTTGTTGATTTCCAAGAGGTGGTTTCGTAATACTTCCCTGGGAGGAAGCAAAGCTGAATTATTGGTGTCACACAGAAAAACAGGATAAACTTTATGACTTCTGGGTTTTATTTGCTTGATCACGTGTTGAAAACAGGTTTTCTCCTTTTGCCCACCTTAGGAGAGATTTGGTGTAAAACTAAGTAAATAAAAATTAGTGTATTGCCTTCATTTATGACCAATACTAAAACCCCTAAACTGAGTAATGATTTAATGAAAACCAAGAAGGGATTAAATGGGATTCAAAAACAGAAGGCTTTTTTCCTTGGGTGAATTTAACCCTTTTGAAAGGGATGAGTCACTGAACTAAGTTTACAAGCGCATTGAACAAGGAAGAGATGGGAAATACAAGTGAGGGATACAAATGCAATCTCAGGGCCGCCTTGTTTCCAGAGTTTGGGGTTTTGAGGCTTTTTGATTTGGCGGGGCTGGGGGGGGCGGTCAGGAGGCTGGGGTTTTTATGTGTATTATCTGAACTGGATGGGAGTATACCTCTAATTTGGCTGGACTGTTTGGTGCGCAAGTGAAGTGGTGTTTTTTTATAATGGCAACAGAATGAAGGCATTGAAATGAAGTTGCTTGGGTCTTGGAAACTAAAACCCAAGGATTTCCCTTGAGCCTTTGTGGCTGATATCCCAAAAAGCGTTCCCCGTCTTCTGAAGCACAACATAAAACATGGTTCCCTTCCACGTAATCAGCCCTTCTGTAACGAATGGACAGGAACGAGCCACGGTCCTGCTCTTCACTTGTTTCCTCCATTCCAGGTTTTTAAAATAGATTGTGTCTCCTGAGCGATGTGTTCAGAACTGCTCAGCCCCGGGCAGGAGAATGCTTTGCGTTGCTCAGTGTAGATCTCTTCAGCCTATTATTGAGTAATAGCATCAAATCCGGGGATGTCTGAGGTGTTTCAAGCCCAAAATGTTGGGGACTAAGTGCATTTTCTTGTAGCTGATTGTGGGAGCGGTATGGTGGGGTCCCCAGTGGAGGGACTGGATCCTGCAGGCTTCTCTGGGTGATCCCATGACTGGGGGGGGGACGGTCCTGTGTGTGATGGGCAGGGTGCCTGGGGACCCCCACGTTGTGTGCTGGCAGCGGACAGCTTCCATAAAACAGCAGCAGTTCAACGAATAGGTTCCAGTAACTGCATTTTTAAAAGGCAAAGCATTAATGGATGCTTGACAGAAGTGGGAAATTTCACCACGTTTTTCTAACCATGTCTTTGTTCAGAATCTGGGCTCTCTGGGGTGCGTTCTGCCTGCACGTTTATGCTCAAAAAGAGCAAATTATTTGTGTGTGTTGTAAACCTTCTCTCTGTATGTGGCAGTGGACAAAAGGGCGATGGTAGCCCTCTGTTTGCTTGTTATTCCTGTGTATTTTACAGGTTCCCTCAGGCAATATATGGTAATTTCCTTGCTGCTAGAACAGGTTCAGCAGCACGAAAATGAATATGTCATTACGCTAATTAATCCATCCACAAGGAATTTTAGAATGGCATTAATCATCTTGCATCAAACCTGCAAAACTGGCAGTACGGATTCAAGGCAGAGATTATCCACCTGGCGCGGGTGGCTGTTCCCTGGCACTGTGGGACACACGGTGGTGGCTCCGAGGGCACCAGAGGAGCCTGGCACTGCCAAGAGGGTGGAGGACTTGCAGGGACTCACCTCTTGTCCTAGAGCAGGTAATACATGAGTTAAAACAGTTGAGTCAGGGGTATTTTGTATTTCTCAATAATAAATGTTAAATATGGCTTGTGCTTTTGGGGCACTCTACCCCTAATGCTAAGTCTTTTAAAAACAAAAGCCAAAAAAAAGCCCTGAAAAACACTGAAAATACTTAAATTTTCTGTTAGCTCTTTCGAAATCGAATTGAAGCTGTAAGCTGACTTCTTAAAGAAGTACCTGCCCGTCATTTGACCACCCACCCTTGGCAGTCACAGCAGAGACTTGCACCAGAGGGGAAAACTGTTCTTGTCCGATTTCCTCATCCTGCGTTTTCATAATCTAATTCTTCACATAGGCCCTGAGGGCAAGAGACCTTTGGATGCTGCCTCCTCATATCTCCTGCAACAAGGTGCCCCCGGAGAGTGTTATTCACACAGATCTTGTCAGCTGAGGGCAGGTGCGTGAGAGCCCTTCAAAATGTCGGTCCCCTCCTGGTGTTACACAGCTCCTTTCCTAACAAGCCTGGCTCCAGCTGCCTTGGGGATCTCACACCTTGGGATGTTTGAAGGCTTGGAAAGAAGCATGGAAGCAAGAAAAGATCCCATGGTCTGCGATGGCTGTTTTGCAACTCCGTTGCATGGAAATGTCAACAGAGCTTTGGGCATTTAGCTCATGGACGTGGTCTGCAGAGGCGTATTCGGCAGTAAAACAAACTCCCTCCTTTGGTGTGGTTCTGCTTGTGGTCCCAGTCTGAAGACTGGGATGGAAATTTGGAAAACGGGGGTTTAAAGTTTTGTTTGTGATCCAGTGAATTCAGGCCTGGCTCATACAGTAGCAGCATGATGCAAATGGAATCCGAAAATTGAAGTGTCTGTGCCTCAGCAGGAGGGCAAAGGAAAGGAGCAAATGACAGGCCAGTGGCCGCATGAAATGGTGCGGGACAGAGAGCTTTCCGCAGGGGTTTGTCCTCCCTGGAGCCATACCGCGGGTCTCCACCGTAGATCTGTGTGGCAGACGGACCCCCTTGTTCCGTCGGTGGAATCCCTGCACGGCCACCGCGGAGGCTTCCACACTTGAGGGAGCGCTCTGGGAAACCTAATCTGCCTGTTTGTATGGCTTCTTAATTTCATAAAACGCTTTCGTACACGGAATCTTCTGGTGTGTTCAGTTCTCACGTTACTGATGGTAATTCACTGCCGACCTCTGAGGGGCTGTAGCCCCCCCGGCATCCTGAATAGCTCCGTGCAGGGGCCCCTTTTGTTATCCTTGCAGTGGGTTTCCCATGCAGGAAATTTCAATAACTAAGCAGGCATCTTGGTTATTCATAACTCTTAATGCCATTAATCTCACTTGCAATTTAGATGAAGCAGTGACCTTAGCAACCAAACAGCGATCAATGGGGGGTGGGGGGCACACTTACTTATTTATTTTTTATTTTATTTTATTTGTTAGAAACGCATCCTAGTGTTTGCTTCCTGTGATCTGCAGCATCCATCCCGAGTGCATCATCATTAGTTACTGCATTTTTCTTTGGCGTGTCAGATGGAAATACTCTGTCAGTGTGCTCAGGCTTAAAATTCTGAGACAGTGAGGAGGGTTTTGGTTTTTTTTTTTTTTTTTGATGAACTAACAATGTATCAATGCAAATAAAGCACTCGCACTGTGTTAATCTAGCTAAGTGGTGGAGCAGACAGTGTGTTTATCAAAGTATTTAATCTATAAGAGTAAATTAAATCCCTGAAGCTTTACACCCAGTATCTCCTCGTGTTATTTTGTGGTGTATTATTTTATATCATGGTAACACAGATAGGGCTGTGTTACGCCAGGCATTGGGCAGAGGCAACTGAATGAATTGCTTTTCTTTTTCTTGAAGAGAATATTGAAAAACATCCCACTGATCTAACACTCTCTAATTATTTTACTACTTAGATTTCATTTATACTCTCTACTCATGGATTAGTACCCCACTCTAAACCTATTTTAAAAAAAACCACAAACCAAACCAAACAGCGATAAAAAACCCAAAAAACAACAGGATTTTGGTTTCAATCTGAAGCTCTGTCATTCTTACTTTAGGGCTGAATTTCTGGTTTATCTGTATTGGAGTAGGATTAAGTTAGGGATAACTGTATGTTCAAAGGATGGTGATGAATGTGCCTCTAAATTGCTAATTATAGGCTATAATCATATCTTAATTATACTGTGGACATGGACTGCACTAAATGCCTATTTATTAGGCACTGCTAAAGCACAGGTGTTACAATTTATGTTGACAATTTACTGGTTTTTGCCAGTCAACCAAAATGCAATAATTTTGTTCCGTATTTCAGGTAACTTTTCGTAGTTTTTCATTTGTAGCACAAAGTTGCCCCATAAACCAAAGGGAGAGAAAGAAAAAAATCTGTTTTTCTTCCACTGCTCTTGCTACCTGAGGCAAGAGGTCACTCCTCTCTGTGACAATTTGCGTGGCTCTCCAGGAGGTGGCATTTGCTTAGGTTCTGTCTTTGGGATTTCAACGTAACAAAGATTTTTAATTTTAAATGGTGGTCTGTTCACTTGCAATACTGTGGCTATTCCCTAAAGCAAAAAAAAATATAGAATTGCATCTCTGGGGAGAGAGAGATGGAAGGGGTTAGGGTTGTTTTCTGTGCTTAGGTGTGACTTTCGGAAGGATTTGGTGACAGCACCAGTGTTAAGTATTTATTGCCACTGTCCCTGTCCCACAGGAGTGCAGGCAGTGAGTGGGATCGTGGAATGACCTGGCTGGAAAAACGAATGCGAGACCAATGTGGTCTTGCAAAGCTTCCTGCTGGCACATCTCTGGGTGTAACGTAAGAGTAGGGTAATCTGGATGAAGTGAAGAGCCAAAGTGAAGGGTAGCGAATGCCTTGTAGCATTCAACCGTCAGCTTCAGCAGCTCTTTTAAGTGACTCTCCTCAAGGCAAGTGGAAATTATAAGACAGATCCTCTCTTGGTCACTTCAGAGAGGGAGGTGAGGCTAAGGAGCAAAAATCTGGCTGCAGGAGTGAGAGAGACTGATTTGGAGAATAAACAACAACAAAAAAAGAAATCCTAAGTGTCCCAGGACTGAAACAGTGCACGGTGAGTAAATTAGCACAGGAATATGAGTAACATGTCTAGAGCCGTGTATTTTGCGCAGCCTATAATGAAGAATGCTTGAATTTTTAAGAGCCTGTAAAACTGCTTACGGTATAAGCTTCAGAAAGATGAACTCCCAACCTTGAGTGCCCACGTGGTTGGAAACAGTCTGCTTGACCTTCTCTGTAACGCAAGGATCAGCTCTGGTCCTGGGAGACCTGTATTTCATAGAATCATGGAATGTGTTGGGTTGGAAGCGACCTTTAAAGGACCTTCCCTTTCTGGGAATGACTTAGCAGACGGAGCCTGTGCTTAGACGACGTATCAGCAAAGGCCAAGGAGGGCTGGTGCTCCTGGACGGGTTTTAGAGTACAGGGGTCTCCAGCCTTGGGTGTCCTAAAAAGGCTGTCACCACTGCACTTGAAAAGATGTCAATGCTTTTAAGTGCTAATGCGTTCTCAAAAGCACAGCCAGCCTCCCGGAGGCACTGGTTTGCCTTGCGACTGTCTCTATACTGAACAGGGGTGATTTTTTTTTCTGAGCGGTTTGGTCCTTTTAGTCCTTTAGGAGAGATGTTGCTGTTTCTTAGCAGTCTGATGTGGGTGCCCTAACCATGAGCCCTTTGATACCTAAGAATAAGGGAGTCCTTGGTGTGAAAACTTCCCAGGCTGCACTCAAGGCTTTGGGATCCAAAGGCAATATCATCTAAATATTTAAAAAAATAAAAAAATATTGGGGGGAAGGAGAATTCTGTTTAAATAATAATCCGCCCTTTGTTAACATTTTCCATTTTTTGTTTGTTTTTGGTAGCCAGTGCTGTTCCTTAGAGCTTTGGCAGCAGCCTTCCGGATACTAGAGAAGCCCCTTGGTGTTATTGGGATGTTTGGTTTTGCTCTATGCAGTTTGCTTTGTATGGTGCTCATTTCTGCACAGGACCTCAATAATGCATTGCAGCCAGGAGGTAGAGCTTAACATTCACCCACTCCTTCCCAAGGGGGACGGATGGATGTGTGAGGGAGGGTTTTCTTTCAGTCGGCTCTTTGATGATTCCCTTTGTGTACGCGTGGTCATGTTTATAACTCGCGTAAGCGCCTAACACGACGGACAGGGAAGCCAAGAGCAAAGAAACAGAACATAAATTCCGGCATATCATGAACCTTATCACAGTCCTCTCCAGCACTGGGTTTTGATGGAAGCCAACAGTTCCAAATTGAGCGCAAGTGACCGACGTCTGGATTTATATATAAACACCGAATGTAATAAGACCAAATATTTAGGGGCCCACACAGCATTTTAACCAACTAACCAATAGACATCAAGTTACAATAAAACATTTAGTATAGGCCAAAATACGGCTTTTGCTTAAGTGGATGAAACAGGCAGGAAGAGAAAATGATGAATTTTAAAGGATGGTACTGAATACTTAAATAGCCTTTTTCAGCAGTGAGATCGCAATAAGTTGTTGTGTGGCTGTTCATCCCCAGGCTGAAATGCCTGGAGCATCTTTAAATCCTTTGAAGCCACAGTGGGATTTATTTATTTATTTATTTTATTTTTTAGCTACATCTGTGTGTTTTTCAGGTTCCGGAGAAGTTCTTCCAAAATGTGCTTATAATGTCAACACAGTTCATATATTTTTAAAAGCCAGCACTAAATTTAGGACTAAATTGATGCTTCTTGGCAGGCCCAGAGGGTGGATTGGGGCCAGGCAGGAGAGGGAGAGCTCTCCTCTCATCTGAGGTCTTCCTTACCGACCGGGGCGGGCTGCAGGGAAAACCTTGCCGTGCTGCTGATCACACCACCTTTCTCTTCAGTCTCCAGGTCGATCAGACTCTGGGCTTCTGCCCCACAGAGAAATCAAAGGCCAGAGCCAGCTTTGCAAGCTTACTGCTGGAGTTGCTTGATGCTTAATTACACGTCTCCCCTCTCAGAAGAGCAAGATGTGAAATGAGTGACCTGATCCTCTGAGCATCTGGAGTAGTTTAAAAAATACGTGGGTTTCGGTGAATCTAGCAACAAGCAAAATGACAGACCCTCTCCAAACCTCAACCTAGGGTTGGTCCACAGATGGCTTTGTAGTGTAACAGATTTTATGGCCAGATCACAAGTAAATCCACGGTCTGGCTTCTTGCACAGCGTTGGCCAGAGGCTGCAGTCTATTATTTGTTACGCTTGCATCCCTTAGTCAACAAGCGTTTTCAAGTCCAAGGCTCAGTTACAGCACATCTTTTTCTGAAAGACCATCACGGTCTGGAGTTTTGAAATTATTAAATGTGTTCCTTCCCCATGAGGTCACTACTCACCATTAGGAATTTGCATGTAAAGGGTGATTTGATTTTGTTTTCCTAATTTTAGTTTCTCTCATGTGGTCTTGCTGATGTAGTACTCGGTCAGAGCCACCACTGCTTTCGAGCATGTAACTTCTCTTTGTGCAGGTGTCTTTGGGTGTAATGGACTGAGCTCCTTCATTTTTGGTCTGAAACATCTCCCTAAGGCTCCCAGCATCTCTCCTCTGGCCAGTGAAGTATTGACACTAAACTGACAGAAGCACATCCTTCAAGGTCTCACTAGGGTTGCGGCCCATGTTTTTGTTTTACCAGTGCTCCAGTTCACATTGCTGCAATCGAGCTGCTTGGATGGTTGTTTTTCAAAGAGAAGAGTTAAATCCTGTCCCCTTTATAAGCAGGAGCGGCGTAGAGGCAATGATTTATCCTGGTGGTGAATGCCTGAGCTGAGCCGTGAGCTGTGCACACAAACTGGGGCGAGAGGGAGGGCAGGAGGAGGCAGTACCTTGTCTGTGACACCCCTCAGGACAGACCAGAGCCCCCTGCTAACCTGGGCACTACGTGCAAAGGGACGTCGAAGGGCTGAAGCCCACAATCCTGCAGACCGTCAGTGAGTGCGTTAGCCGAGACCTGCGGTTTCTAGGGGAATATGAATGTCTGTTGCATAGAAGTGCTGGGGAATGGGACAAAAACTTTCTCCACTGTACAGCTCCTGAGAGGACCATGCTGCCTCAGAACAGGATTCAATCCAAGCCTTTTTTTATTGGGCCTTTGTTTATTTAATAGACATACGTGTGAAAATTGAGGGAGTTAACACTTGCTAGGAAGATGCCACAATATTCCTGTTTTTCCCACTGGCATGACAAACAGTGCCTGTGTTCTCCCTCTGGGCTTCCAGGTACCTGCTAGGGCTTTGCTTTCTCAATATGGTGTTTGCCTTTCTCAGGAAAATTTTTTTCTCGGTGTCTTCCTTTTCTCTGTAACAAATGAAATGCAGCAGGAAGCTCTTGTGATAATTCAAAAGGCCAGTGCTCCGTACTTCAGTAGAGCTACCACGCGCAAAACTGAAGCAGAGCTGTAACCCCAACCTAACAGGGTCTCTGAATACAGCCGTGTAATTTCAGTCTCTTGGCTGGTACCATTCATTTCCCGTACCGGATGGAAATACCGGGGTTATTAACCATTTCAGATCTGCTGCCAGAGTGCACATGGGGCTCTTCATACAATTCCTTCGAATTCTGTGTTTTACTTAACTAGGAATGCTCCTGACAAGTGTATAACTGTATACCAAAATTTTGCACGCGGAGTTGTGGTTGTATTTGGCTCTGCTGATTTGCTGTCATTAACAAAATTCTCCAGTTCGTGGCATTTTGTGCTCTATCCTAGTAAATATTGCTGTAAAACTTAAAAGCAGCCTGTATTCTGTAGCGCAGAAGAGGTGCAAACCTGTCAAATGACACTGTCCTGTATTTTCATCTTTCACTCTGAGCGTTGTAGAGTTGCGAGGGCACCTGGGACGGGTCTGGTTCCTCGTCTCTCGTCTGGTGATGACTGGAAATGGCTGTTTGGGCAGGTCGGGCCGCCCGGGTAGTGAGAGCCTTTCCCCCGGGAGCTGGCAAATACCGCAGGCGTAGGCAGCTGCCACCACCTCGGCAAAGGAGCGTCAGGGCTGGGCTCTGCTGCAGAGCTCGGGGGTAACCATGGCCCAGGCACCCAACGGGTACCAGGAATTCTGGAGCTCAGTCCCCAAGTGAGGTGGTGACGCTGCTTCTCTGGGGAGTCCAGAGGACTGTTGTGCAATGGGACAGTAAAATTGAGGGTTTGGGTTTCACCAGAAACAAAACAACCCCAAAATCGTGACTTGCTTGGAAGTTTGTGGCTAAACAAAGTGCTGGCTCACTAGCTTTTCCCCTTAGCTTAAAAAAAAAAAAAAAAAAAAAAAAGAGAGAGAGAGAAAAAAAAGCACATTGATTTTGATGCTGTTCATGAAACAGAATTTAATTTTAGGTAGTCTCTGGAAATGAAATGTGCTTTGTGTTCACTAAGCATCTTTGTTTCCTCCTATCCCAAGATCAATTTATTGTGGGTGCGTTCAGAGAGACAGAACCGTGCCCAGCACCCATACAGCACTCCTTGCTTCTCTAAAGCGAGCAAACCCGACTGCGTTGCCCTTTTAGCAAGCAGAGGGAAAAAACCAGAAGCTGTTTACGGTGTGAGCCTGGTGAGGCCTCCACTGAAACATGAAAGCCAGGCTGTGGCAGGTGCTTGGAAGTTAGTATGTTTTAATATTTCTCTTAAATTTATCTGATCCTTTTGACCTCTCTGCCCTGTCACGTCTCCGGAATTATTACATAGCTTCAAGCCATTTGTGTCCCTGGAGTTTAATTCCTACTGTAGACAGTAGTGCAACTGATTTATTTTTTTTTCCTCCTTTCATGATGCGAAACATAACTTGTATGTGGAGCATCTGTTATTCGCTGAAGGCAGTGATGTGGAGAGTGATGGTGCCCAGCACGTGAATTCCCAGTACCCTGGTACCTCCATGCTGGCAAAAGGATAAGCTTATCCGTAGGGTCTGGAATGCTGTTTGCTTGGGCTTGTGCTTTCTGGGCTTAAAGATCCTCACCACGACTCACATGATGATGAGCATCCCCACGGTTCTCCACCCCGTGGTCCAGCAAGGGGGTCTGTGCAGGCAGGAGCACAACGGTTAAGAGCATCGGTCTGTGGGATGGAGCTGCCTGGGTCCAGTCCGCTCCCACATTGGCTTGTTTACCTTGGCTGCTCATGATATTCTCCCTACGTTCCTCATGGAAGATTCCATTTTTTGCAAGAGGGATGAGCTCATTCGTTTAAATGAGAGAAAAGAAAAGCAGACGTTCTGCTTATTAATCCTCTCTGCAATCATCCCGATATGCACAACTTGCCTGTTATTAGAGGGAAATGTATGCGTGGCATCCAGTGCACACGTGCATTTGCATTTCAAATCAGCTGAGTCAACACAATATAATGGTCCTGCCTGTAGGTCCTTGGGGAGCCACAGTAGCTGACAATGTGTGCTTAAAGGGAGGGTCTGCTTTTCTTCTTCTTCTTCTTTTTTTTTTTTTTTTTTTTTTTAAAGCCAATTTCAATAGCCAATAGCCCTGTGTTAGAGGCGCTGGCACCCTCGCTGCTTGGACCACTGATGTTTAGCAGATGATGATTAACCTGTCACAGTGGCTGGGATTTTATTTTATTTTATAAATAGCGTTCATCTGGACTGAAAAAAAAAAAAAAAAAAGAAAATAACTGGCAACAGTTCAGAGAAGAGAAGCTGCTGGTGAAGTGTTTCTGCTTGTGCTGCCACTGATGCAAGCAGCTGTTTCCATCTGCACTGCAGTATTGCAGCCTCTCCACAGTCAGAGCTCGCAGGGCTCCTTGCCGGAGGAATTACGGAGGAAGCTGGCCTTGCTCGCCTCTAGCTGCAACCCAAGGGCACGCCGAGGATGGGAGGGTCGCAGTCCCTGCAGCAGGCACAGACAGGTAGCCTGAACCGGGAGCCGTCAGAGGCCATGTAAGTGTGGATTCCCTTTGCTCTCTTTTTTTTTTTTCCTCTGTACCGCTGGGCCTGCAGCCTTTCTGCACTTAACCTGTGTGGTGCGTTAAGGAGCTGACTTTTGTGTTCGAGGCCTTTGTTTAATGCAAATTGCGTTCAGCTGGAGACATAGTTAAGGTTTTGCTAAATATCGTGAGTTACATTTTATAACGCTTTCCTAGTGCGAAGGCGCCTCGCTTGGGCTGACCATCCCCATTCATTTGTGTCGAGCGATAGCTGTGTACCATATGTTTTGTCCTTTTATGTTTTGGATGCATAATCAATCAAACACAATGACCATTTCCAGCGAACAAAAAACCAACCCCTTTCCCCCTCCCAAACCCACCAGCTCTGTGTTTTCTCTTTAAAATGCACAGCATGGACCTGCGTTTCACTGTTTTTTCAGACCTTCTTTTTGCTTTTCTGTATAGAATACTGGTTTTCAGGTCACATCACCCTTGTCAGCATCCGTCCCCGTCATGGTATTATATCCTCTGATGAATCATAAGCAAGGTGTCCTTAGATCGCTTCTCACTGAAGGCCAACTCTGAAAGATTCACTGGGGGGAGGGAGGAAAAAGCAAACAATTATTGCGTATTCAGAACAAGTTATCACTTCTTCTGATGGCTAAATCATGTATGAAAGTACAAAAATATGTATGTGCATGCAGAAATAGCAGAGTCATTTCCCGTTCGTAAATAGGATTTTGTCATTTATTGATTGAGGATTTATTGGTTTACTTAGCCAACAGTCTTTTCTCCCTAACCCTCCACCCCAAACTACTAAGCTGGCATGCTAGAGCATGGACCTTCCCTCTGAATGGGTTTTAGAAGAATTGCCTTGTCTGCTATTGTCATTTCAGTTACATAAATCACATTTATCTAACATGTCTGAGCACCGAGTTCGTTTCTGATGATGTATTTCGGTAAGTTTTAGGTGTGTATCCACTAGGGCTCGTCTATAAACCAGCCTCATGTAGGTCTCTTACATTTTATTTTTTTTTTAATGTACTGTCTGCTTATTAAGGTAGATCTGATTAGAGTTGAGACATCATTTGTATGTTTGAGATAAGTGCTTCAGAGTCATCGGGGAATGATAGAGCAGTAACTGATAGTTTTGCCTCTATAATAGGCCTTAGGAGTAGGTATATGCTCCCTATTGTCAAATCCGGTATATCAGCAGCTAGCTTTGCTTGATACTGTCTTGTTGTGTTTGTAAGATACAGGCCCAACAGCATTTCTGCATCCTTTGTTCCTTTGATGTATAGCTACACCAATTAAGATTTTTTTTTTCGGTATAGTTCCATCTTACGTAGCGCTGCCATTCCTACATACAACATCTATTTTAGTGCTACGGTGAAATTAACGGATGCCTCACTGTCTTTAAAGTACTTTAAATTACATTTTCATCGGCACACACTGGTGTTGATTTTTAACGGTGATCCTTGGACTGGGCAATAAAAGAGATGTAGCTAAAGCAGGGTTTGGTGGTTTTTATCTACAATTTTCACGGCCTTTTAAGAATGCATTCTGTTGAAGAACGTATTGATCAGGGTACGTGTATATATATGTGTGTATTTTGGGGGCACGTGAGTCAATTACATTGTCATCTCTTTCAGTGACTCCTTTTATATATAAATATACTCATCTTTTGCAGTTAGTCATTCCTGTGGGGTTTCAATATGATCTTTTTAGGCCCAACTTAATCAACAGATGCAATTTTAGCACAGGCATCATTTAATAACTGTTGATGTCCTTGGGAAGAGTTTGTGAAAGATATTACTCATCTTGCATTAAATAAATCACTAAGAGTGTGCCATTTTCTTCATTCCAACTACATAGCCTTTAAAATAAGGTAAGTATGGAGGTGTTTCTTTATCCTCGAGAAAGTATGGGCCTGTTTTCCCATAACAAGAACCTCCTATAGTATGTCACGGTAATCAGTTCTGGTCTGAGGTTTTGACTTTGTATCCTAATAACTATAACTTTTACCAACACTTTTTAAATGAGGTTAACATTTAACTCACTTTGCACACACAAGCAAATTCCTTAATGGCAGTGATAGTTCAGAGACAAAAACATCTGGCCGTGTCCCAGGCAAGTTGGGTAACTGCCCGTGCGGTTACAGCATCCCTGAAGTCATCATTTTAGCCAGCAGCAGAGGCTGGCTGCTTAATGGAGACAGCTTCTTAACAAAGGGAAAGCCGAGGTGGCTTTGGCTGCCCCGAGTTCATTAGATTAGAGGGGTGTAAATAAGAAATCGTTACTGGAATAGATTTATGTTAGCATCAGAGAAGTACAGAGACAAACAATTTCCTTAAATAGCTGCTGGTTTAGGAGTTCCTCCAAAGTGTCCTATGATGGACTTCTTCACTAAACACTAGCGAAAGTCGTAGAAAGGAATTGATGATAGAATCAATGCTGAAAAGGGGTCTAGGTTAAGATTTTAGAGTGTATCCATGATTGAAGATGCTCTTTTTGCAAGTGTATGTCAAATTCCCAATTTTAATGTAAATTTGTCTCAGCCAAGATAAAAGTATTTGTAATAAACCCACTATTGATACTGACAGCCCGGGGTACTCTGTTGTTCATTGTTGATTGTTAGCGACTCAGTCACTGGCAGCAGACAATTGTCCTTTTATTTAAAGGAAAAAAAAAAAGTCAATTTTGAATGATGAAAAAGGGAAAGCCCAAGGGAAGCCCGTGACAATAAAAGTTAACTGCAGATAAAAGCAGCGTGGTTCAGACCCCGCTATTGACATGAGAAGCGCTGTCATGTGCTTTGCAGATTGCAGCAGGCACCCCGGTGGTCACCGATTTAGCTATATCAAGGGCACGTTTCAATCAGATAATAGGAATGGACTCACTTGAAATAAAAGCACATGACAGCGTGATGATGTTTAGTGTGCATGAATTTCTTCAGGTGCGTAAATGCCTACATCTAGTGCACTTGTGACGGTATCCTTGTGAGTGCTGTTTGTGCTACCTTGAGACGCTGTTTTAGTCCTGGTGAGGATGTGAATAGTATTCAGCTTGCCAAGTGCCATCACCTGTATATCCGTGGCTGGGCAGTGACTGGCTTGAGAGCAGCCCTGAAGAAAAGGACTTGGGGGTGCTGGTAGACGAGAGGCTCCACATGAGCCGGCAGTGAGCACTAGCAGCCCAGAAAGCCAATCGTATCCTGGGCTGCATCGGGAGAAGCGTGGCCAGCAGGTCGAGGGAGGTGATTCTCCCCCTCTACTCCACTCTCGTGAGACCCCACCTGGAGTACAGCATCCAATTCTGGAGCCCCTTCTACAAGAAAGATATGGATGTGCTGGAACGTGTCCAGAGAAGGGCCACGAGGATGATGAGAGGGCTGGAGTACCTCTCCTGTGAGGACAGACTGAGAGAGTTGGGGTTGTTCAGTCTGGAGAAAAGAAGGCTCCGAGGAGACCTTATAGTGGCCTACCAGTATCTTAAGGGGGCCTACAAGAAAGCTGGTGAGGGACTTTTTAGGATGTCGGGTAATGGTAGGACTAGAGGGAATGGATTAAAACTAGAGATGGGTCGATTCAGACTGGACATTAGGAAGAAGTTCTTCACCATTGAGGGTGGTGAGACACTGGAACAGGTTGCCCAGAGAGGTGGTGGAAGCCCCATCCCTGGAAGTTTTTAAGGCCAGGCTGGATGGGGCTCTGAGCAACCTGATCTAGTGGGAGATGTCCCTGCCCATGGCAGGGGGGTTGGAACTAGATGATCTTAAAGGTCCCTTCCAACCCTAACGATTCTAGGATTCTATGATTCTGTGATTCTTCTTAATAGTAATATGTTTCTATCTCTTGGTAATACTTCTTGAGTATTAAAAAACTGGAAATGTTGGTAGGTTTTGAAATGTTGGTAGCTCTTAACCAGTTGCCATCTCTGAATCCTTCTTTTTTCTCTGATGGAAACGGTTCCTTTCTCCTGAGCACGAACCACACCTTCCTTTTGTGGAGCGTTATGGTCACTGTCCTTGCAGCAATTGGACAGGATTCGGTGCCCATTTCTTGATCAGCCAAAGGGCTGATGATATGTTATTTCCTCCCATCAGGAGCTCTCCATGCTGCGTCTCTAACATTTTCATCCCTTGCCAATCCAAGAGGAAAATGACTGAAGACTGAGCCAGCTCCCACTGAAGTCGATGGTGAAATGCCCACTGACTTCAGTGGGAGCTGGATCAGGCTCCAAGAAAGAAATGGAATGTTACTGATCATTGGTAGCAGGCCAAGGTGTTGGTGCCCTTGTGGGTTGTTTTTCAACATTTCTTCTGCTGCCTAGTCTTTTCATTTGTTTGTTGGTTGGTGGAAAGACTCAGAAAAATTTAAACTGGATTGACTCAGCCTTGTGCATAAGAGATGGGAGCAGCCGTTCGGAGTGTACGTGTGTATATACGCATGTATCTGTGAAAGTTACCTGTGCACACATACAAAAACGCAGGCCAGGTTTTTATTTTTCTGTCTCCCAGACTTAAGAGAGTCCACTGTATGGCTCTTAAAAGCTTGAAAGAAATTAGTCGAGTGAAATATTTGCTCAGTTTTATATGCTCATATATAGGAAAATCATCTTAATGACTATATACATGGAAGAGTGGGATTTATATATATATATATTTTAAAAAAGTATTGAATTTGGGTCTTGCGAGGAAGGGAGGCTTTTGTTAGTGAATTAGTATTTAGTCAAGAGTTAATCCCTTGACAGATAGTTCTGCCTATTGTCAGCATTCTCTGTAAATTTGTTTTCTTTCTCTCATTGACACTCATCAAAAAGCATCCCCATCAATAAGTACAGCATGCTCTATCTACTAGATTTGTCTACTAAATAGGCTGAACTGCTGGAAGACATGGGGGTGTCTTACTTAAGAGAAAACGGACCAGAAGTAACAAGGAAATCCTTCTGTCAAGCGTCCCTGTCCTTTATTCCAGCCTCCCTTATTTGAGCCCAAAGGATCTCATCTCAGAAGTGAATGACAGCGCTTCCTTTGATAGGAGAGGTTATTACATCAGCTGCTACATCTGACACTAGGAGTGGGCAGGTCACATTTAGACTTGAAAACAAAATAAGAAGACCCCAGAATCACTCACCCTTCTATTAGAGAGGCATGCCACACATCTGGCAAATATGTGTATATTATAAAGCTCTCTCTGCTGAATGGTGTGCCCTACGCCATGCGTAATGGAGCTGCTGTCATCTATTATGTATTATGACATACGGGCAAATTGGAAAATACAAACTGATGTGAGGCAGTAAAACCATGAATGAAAAGGCGTTCCAGCACGTGCATCGGGGCCGTCGCTTGCAGTCGGGACTGTTTCCCTGCCTGCTTTTGCTTTTTGCTTTGCTTGACCCAGCAGTCAAAGTAACTGCTTCTTAAATTTACATCAAAGATGCTCTTCACTCCTGAGTGTCTCAAGACGTGATAGGCTGGGTGCTTTTAATGTTTCCTCTAACATGATTATAGTACATAGAAAAGTGGTTCTGGCTGTTATAAACACATTTCCTTTGTTTTAAGACCTTAAACCTATAGTGAGATTTTGTATTTGGTAACATCTTCGATACCATTTCCTTATCCATCTCTGATGCTTTGAAAGGCTTTAGCTATGTAGCAAACTTCTTATTTAGTCCAGATAAGCTGGCTTTTCAGAGTTTTAATTATAGCTAGAATTTCAATGCAGTTTGCATTTTCTTTGAGAAAGGAGGCATGTTTGCTCTAACCAACCAACCAACCAACCAACAAATATATTTTTTATTATGGAAAAACTTCTAAGGAAAAAAGGTGGCATTTCCCTTTGGATCCTTAAACACTCTGAAACAGCCATCTGAATTTAGTAGTGGACTGTGGGTATCATGTTTTTACTCCCATTGGCACCAGAGAGCCAGCTTAACGGGAAAAAAAAATTGAGTTAGTTTCCTTTTTCCACCACAGTCTGAGGTTTCAAAGGTTTCTTTTCGGGCATGTTTTGGCCTGAGAGCTTTCATTGCTGGTGACACTGGCCAAGGCAGAAAGATTCCTCTTTAGCTCTGGAAACCGAAGTGGAGTTTGCAGCATAGACTGTCTCAGCCTATAGCGTGTGAACTGAATTGTGGTTTAAGCAACTGTAGGTGTCTCTGAGACAGACCTCAGGGTAATTGCTGAGCTCTCTTCATTTTGTTTGTTGCTTGCCCGCAGCACTGTTTGCTACAGCTCCTCCCCCTCTGCTCCGAGGACCGATCACGGAGATGAATGGTGCTTGGGAAGCCTCTTGTTTTCCGGACCAAGAACTAGGGCCTGTTCTGTTGGGATGGAAAGTGAACTTTGGGAAAATCTGGGGCTTTCCATTTCAAGTTTATTTGGTTTTGATTAAACAGAAGCCTTAGAATTATGTTCAAATTTACAAGACAGGGTTTTCCTAAACAAAAGAAGCTTGTTTCTAGGGCTAAATATAGACCAGACTGTATGTGAAACCCAGCAGTAGTTAGAATCACATAAGCTCCTGCTTTTGAGTTTTGATTTCCTTCAGCACAGAAACCTGCATTTATTGGTCTTGTTAATAACAGTTCATTGCTCTCGTTAGAGATGAGCCCAGTGTAGTGCTGGGAAAAGGGTTTGGTTGCTAAAGGAGGGGGAAGATGAGCAAGGAATTTGAATCCTTTGTTTAACTTCCCAAACGCAGGACCGTCCCCGTCCAAAGTGGGAGCCTGGGAAGAGAAGGTTTAGCGCCGATGTCCCTCACCTAGCCGAGCTGTGGGCAGGCCAGCTGGCTGCCAGCTGCTGCGGTGCCACTGCGAACCAGGGATTGCTTTTTCCAGCAGGCAGTTGTGCTGAGCCAGCACTTCCCCGAGCCGGGCGCTCAGGCAGCACCTGCCCCAGGGGAGGGTCTCGCTGTGGTGAGAGCTGGAGCCCCACCGTGTGCCCGCGGGAGAGGGGACGCTGCAGCTCTGCTGAAGTCATCGGGACATCTCCCAGAGCTACACCGGGAACAGAAGGATCACACCCACCCCCGAGTCACGAGATGAAATTATTATGGCCTGCTGAGAGATTCTTCTGTTGTTGTTAAGAGGTTGAGATGTTTTTTGTCCTTCGCTCCTCTTGCTTCCTGGCCGTTTTTCTACCCGTGCAGCTGCTTCACATGTTGAAGCAGAGGAATAAGCGTCGGGAGGATCTGTGTGAAGCTCTGCGCAGCTCTACGGGGGCTCAGCAGGGGTACGATAGGCAGAATATGGAGCAGGTGGGGGGCAGAGGGACTCTTTTCTTCCCACTTTCCCTTTGAGCAATGGGACTCCCCACCTCCCTTCTTCTCCACCCTCCACGTCGTCCTTATCTTTTTTCTGAAAGGAAGGACTGTAAGCGTTGCAGGAACACCGCCTTATTTACACATCTCCTTATTTTCACAAATCTCCATGCCTCTCAAGATAAACTGGTCCCCCAGGGATTACGGGTGTCATGTATTCATCTTTGCACTTCGCAGTTGCTGTTTTGTCCCCAGGTCCGGCGTTTGCACAGGGTGGCAGAGCAGAGACCTGGCTCTGGAAAGCCTTGTTGCATTTAAAAGGTAGTTCCAATAAGCAAAGCAATTTCAAACCTATGGCTCTGGCTCCCAATGAATTATTGATTATTTTCCCTTGAAGCCGTTGCGTGATGCTGTATAGCGGTGAGCACAGGCACATGGATGCTTTCCGAGGAGACAGTTAACAGGATGTGTTTTTTTGGATTAAAACTTTAGAGCTTGTTACCAAAGGCAAGAGGAAAGGTATTTGCCATGAGTATTAAATACTTAAACATCAACTGCTGATTCAAATACCAATCCCTACCCTCGCAGGGTGAACAAAGTGCAGCGCTGTCTGGGATTGGTATGTATTGACTGATTATAACAGTATATGCGGTAAGTATTTGCTACTTTGGATATCGGGGTATCCTGCATCTTCACTGTTTCTTCTCATCTCTTAAGAGATTTGCATTTTTGGATCTTTAGCAGCCTCTGGGGATTTAGGGACATACGAGTATATTTGCTGTCGTGATGGTGGAAGATGAGTGCCTTTAATTAAATGGTGTTTTCCTGTTGTTCCTCTGAGAACGAAGCATCTGGCTGACAAGAGCATGGGGATTAAAAAATTCTTCAATTCTGAGTCCCGTTTCTGTAACGTAGATGTTTTCATTATTCAGAGTGAAACCAGTAAAAGGGAAAGAAAGGCCAGAAAGGATGGGGGTTCGTTCCATTATTCATTTATATCAGTAGCATTGAAAAACACCCCCTGTTAGATCTCGGGAAAAGCAATGAAAAGGGAAAAATTAACATGATTTAAAGCAATATGGGCAACTTCTTGCTAATCAGTTAGAAAAAATGATTTAAGCAGTTTGAAGGGCTGCTGTAAGTACGCCATGCTATATCTCTCAGGCATTTTTCCTTCAGATGTGGCTTCCCACAGCTTGAGACATTTCTTTCTGGTCGCTGTGTGAAAGCAGGAAATGGCTTTTGTTGGGGGAGTGTGAATTTGGCTTCGGCACAAAATGCTCTCAAAATCGCTGAATAAACAAGCAGAAAAAGCAGGAAAAAATAATTCTTTCTTCCCCTATCAGTTATGGTAGGAAGATTACTTACAATACAGTAGGTTAAAAAACAAAAATCAACATCATTTTTAAGGTGATTACGCCGTTTTAATTCTCCTCCACTGCAGTTCTAATCCTGTTCTCTAAAATATAACCATCCTGTGAGGAAAAAATTGGCCTTTTTATAGGAAGTGATTGATGTTTAAGGGATTCATAGGTTTCTTTTTGCAGTCTGTTCTAGAAGATACATTTCCAAACTGACCTGTGTGGTCTGGATAACACGCAAGGTATTATTTTCTGTTGCTAAAGGCCCACATAATGGTCTGAAAAGGGAAGCCAGAGCATTTCATTTCTGTTATCTCACCTACGTGAAAAAAGAAAATCCGGATTTTTGTATCTCAGCTCAGTCACTAAGTTGTCCAAGGACTTGACGTTGGAGGTTGAATGTTATCGGAAGAGCAGTCAGCAGTGAAGGCGCTCAGTAGTTTTACACCAGTAGCAGTGTACAACTGAGCTATATCTACCCTTTCACACCAAATTTACAGTGGTGTAAATCATTACCACTTCAGCGGAGCTGCCTGAGATGCTCTGGGGCAGCAGAGGACGTTTCACCCCTGGGCTGACGGTGGGAGAAGCAGAAAGCTGCACGAAGCAGGGAACGGCTCTGGCTGCTTCTGCGCGCCGTGCAGAAGGATCTTCCTCCCTTGTGTCCCCGAATTAAACCTTGTGCTTGTCATGACACATCGCTTGTGGGCCGGGAAGTATCACCTTCGATGCAAGAGTGATTATTTTTCTGGGGAGCCGTGTTTTCCCTGGGTCTTGTAGGAATATTTATGCTGGAATAACATTCAAATCCTTCCCTGCAGAGGAGTGCCTGCCCTGCTCTCTGCACACAGCCGTGTCAACGGGAGTTCTTGTGTAACTGCGTTGTGCTAAAGTAGGTCTTTGTCATTTCAGTGGAATGGGATTTATTTGATAAAAGCTTTATTCTTAAGTGGGAACTGCAAAGGATGCTTCTCTGCCATAAAATGAACACGTGACATTTGTCCTGCTCTTCTGTTGGGCAAAATATCTCTGCCGAGTGAGAAACTGCAGGTGATTTTGTGGAATACGGCTTTTGCTGCAGAAACCCACGAATGCAAAACATAAGTCCTATTTAAACCTCCCAACTTTGATTGCGATATGTTCTTCCACAAAAACCTCTTTACAGAAAAAAACCAAACTACCTGTTTTTCTGTCCTACAGTATAGTTTTTATTAGGGTTTTAATGCATCAGAAAGATAGCAGGATAAAGGATGAAGATGTGTAGGAAATTAACTTCATCTCGGTTTGATAATTTCTTCTATAAAATTATATTAAATTGCTGTGATTAAAGAAGCTGAGCCATATCCAGTTTTAAAGTAAAGATAAAGAGATATCTATAGGCCAGCAATGGTGAGCGTTATAAAGAAAGACTAAAATTACTGTCCAGCATTACAGTCTAAGCTGAAATACCCTGTGATGAAATGATGGTTCTGTTTCGATGATCAGACCTTGCAAATCAGAAACTATAAAATACAGCGCCAATGTTGCAATGCAGGTGAGTCGCAGAAGCTGTAAGTGCCTGTTCTGGTACGTATATGATATGTATTCTGTACATATGCCAGACATGTCAGATCGCAGACAAGAGTATTCCCCCGTAAGGTGATGTGCGTGCTTAGTACAGGCTCAGCACCAGAAAGCTGTAAATTCCCACTGACTTCTGTGTAGTCTGGGGCATTTTTCATTTCCCTGGAGCAGACCCTCAGAGAACAATACACTCTGGTTTTCCCGTGGCTCCCCTGGGGCTACGAAACATTTTTTTGTTTCATTTGCAAGGCTTGATTCTCACCTTGTGGTAAATCAGTAGTAATGTTCTGGTGCGACAATGGTGTCATGCCAGTAGGAGCGGGAGGTGAGCTGAAGGCAAGGTTGGTGGTCCGACTGTTTCCATCTCAGCATCCTCTTCTTGTGACCCATTTTGCCATTTGTTGTGAATTTATTTAATCATAGGATAGATGATCATGTCCCTGAACACCCTTACAAGAGTGTGAGAGAAGGCCATTAATAGTTAATGGTCAGAAACGTGTCCCTAAAGGAACTGTCTTGTAAATGGAGTGTGGTGACATCTAAGCGACATGTTTGTACCTCCCCTGGCTCCTGACTCGATGTAAGTGTCAGATCCAGCACTGAGACCATTCCCCATGGGGGGAGGGGGAGGAAGGCAGATGGCTTTCAGTGGGCCCCCAAAAGTCACCAACACTCCAGCTTTGCTGGGCGAGGCTGCGGTTACTGGGTTTGCTCTGGGCAAAACGTTTTCAGAGCTGTCTGCACTGTTGAATCCTTTTGAGAAGTTCTATCATTTTAATGGCGTATTACATTTGAGAGAAGGGAAATGTTGTCTGCGAGGTTTATGTCTGTCACCATTTGTAGTTGGGGTGCTTTTTAACACAATGCATTTAACAGGTCCTTGGACGCTAGGTTTGACAGGTAGACTAATTCAGATACCAAATATTAGTATCTAACCAGATGAATCTACCGTTATATCTGTGTTTTCTATAAGTTGCCAATGCATATGAATCAAATATTAAAATTTAAAATCTGTAATGATGTTTCATATTCAAAACATGTAGGTGAACAATGACATTGCTAACAATTGCCGTGTTAAAAGAAGCTAATTAATGTGGAATGTCATGTTAGCTGGAAGTCACTGAGTGTGCAAATACTGTTCAAAGAAGATAGCATACAAAACTGACACATCTTTGATATGATCCTAACCTAGTGCTGGGATGAAAAAATGACATTTTGTTGTAACTATAGCGTATTCGTGGTCCTTGTGAGTAGACCCTTGGGTCAGCTAGTGGCTGATGGCCTAAATTGGTAACTTGATCTCCAGAAAAGGAATTACCATTTGGGCTCTCTTGGTGATTTTGAATTACGATCCAGAGCTGCATTTGTAAGAGTCTGAAGGAAAAAAAAAAAAAAAAAAAGGAAAAAAAGATTATATGTGTTTTTGCATTACAGGGTTGGGTAATATGAGTGATACCACAACATGAATTATGAGAGATTGTCTGTAACTGAATTACTCCTCAACTGTAACGTGTACTGAGCAGTTTTTCTTCCCTCTGGACTGGGACTGTGTGTACAGCCGCAGCAAGAAGCCGTTCGTGCCCTTACAAGAGCCCAGCCTGGGTGGGTGAGGCAGCCTTGAGGGGGATGCAGAAGTGAACTGGCCACGACCGTGCACGTGCAGCAGTTCAGTGGCAGAGTTGAGAGTAGAACTGATCTTCCGTCTGGAGAGATCTATTGCTGAAACATCCTGTGTTCTTTTTGTTAGTTTGGCTTGGGGGTTGGGGTTTTTTTTAAACTGAAAAATCAGTTTAACCATTGGAAATGGCACCAGGAAATTTGAAAAGGTTTTATCAGACTGTTTACAGTGGAAGAGCTTTGATGGAAATGAATGGCCATCTCTGAACTCCTTGCCTCTGTGGCTTTAGAAACTCTAAAGCTTGAAGTTACTGAGTGTCTTCTCAAATCTGTCAGTCTGCGTGGCTCTTGCCAGGGCAGTATATGTGCGTAAGTGACATGCAAAACAGGTTGACCTCAGAAGTGTAGAGCCAGACCTGCATCCTGGGTTCTGATCTCACCAGTAAACCAGACCTGAATTATTCATGCAGGGTTTATGAGGATCATCTCTGCACGTGATCATGGAGGTGAGACTATAGATCTCATGCCTCCTTTTTATTTCCAGCTCATCTTCCAGTGGGACTTACAGGAATGAAAACCAAAATTAATTTTTGGTACTAAATTGAACATTGTAAGAAGTTGCCTTTTTTTTTTTTTCCCTCTGATTTAGATTCCTCTCACAGTTCATAAATTGTTCAGTAAATACTGATGTGAAATTTATACCTTAACTTTATGATACGACAGTTAACGAGGCTTTGGAGGGCCAGGACTGATGGAATCTGCGCACCGCCTTTAGGTGTTGCCACAGGTAGTGCTTCTGTATCAGCACTGCAGTGTTTGCTCGTTTGGTTCCTTCCATCACACGGCTTTGGACTCCCTGTTCATCTCAGAGCCCTGCTGGTACCTCTGGGGCACAGAAACCTTGGTACGGGAACTGAGCATTGCGAGATGTCCTTCTGGTAGCAGAGGTGCGGTCTTACTTGTCATTTGATTCTTAAGGTCCAGGGAAACTGATCTGCAGATAACTCAACTGCCGTTTTATGTGGCCTAGAGGAGATGAATACACTTGGGCAGCCGTTTTCCCCTTGAACTGCAGCTCTAGCCAGTTGTAAAGAACATGTGGATCTAAAGATGAGATGGAAAAAAAGACAAAATATCCATTTCTGACTCCTCCCCTTCAGGGAGTACAGCTATATCTCAGACAAAACCATCCCTGGAGGGGTTCAAGGCCAGGCTGGACGGGGCATTGAGCAGCCTGGTCTGGTGGGAGGTGTCCTTGCCCGTGTCAGGGGGTTGGAACCAGGTGATCTTTAAGGTCTCTTCCAACCTGAACCATTCTGTGATTCTGTGAAAAGACTTTAGAAGCTATTGCCGGTTTAAAATTGATCAGCTAGGGGTTGCTTATTGTGTGAGACAGTCCTCAGTTTCTCTGTAGGTTTCCAAACGTCCCCCACACTACAGTTAGAGGGCAATGTTTAAACCACGGCTCCCTTTTGGAGCCTCTGGAGTCCTTGCTTTTGCTTCGTTCCCCCCCAAGCACTCCCGGATGGCACTGGAGCACAGTTTGATGTTGTTGGGTGCATGTTGTAAGATTACCTGACTTTTTTCCCCCGATATGTCACATTTCCAAATACACCATGAGAATGAAATTATCCTGTCCAATGTCGGTAGAACAAAGGTACATAGGGACAAAGCAATTACTGGATAGAGTTTTATTTCAGTACCAACAAGATGGATCAGTTTATGGAGTGCTGGCTGGGCATCAGTGATATCATTGATGGGGACATGTTCCACTAATGACCAAATTTAACACACTTTTTCCTAAATGCAAAGTTTGGAAAAAAATACACAAATTTAAATACAGGTGGACAGAAGCTGTTCACCTTAGCTCTGATGGAGCAGATCCCCCTGAAGCCCGTCTTGATGTTGTTACTTGTGATTCCACGACCCCAGCTGGTGGAGAGCAGCTCCTTTGGCTCCATCCCCCTCTCCCCACTCCCAGCACGGGCAGCATTTCTCGATGATGGAGCTCCAGCTCCTGGCTTTAAAACTTCAAAATATCGCATTCTCATTCCTCTCCAGACTGTCCATATTGCACACCAATAGATCAGTGCTCCAGAAAGTAGTTAGGCATGGGTTTGTTGGTTTTTTTCTAAAGCAGGCTATACGCTAAATAAAAATTGTATACAGATTCGACTAAGGGAAGTAATTTTACAAAAGCCCGTGGAGCTTTCTTGGCACATAGTGGTTCCAGATTTGCTCCCTTGTGCCCGTTAAGGGCCTGTGTCCCCACAAGGACCTCAGTCCTTGTGTCAAAGCTCTGCTTTTAAGTGTCTTTTCTATATCAGACATCCCTTTCATTCCCATGGAATAAAACCAGAGTGCAGACTTGCATTGGTTATGCTGCTGTAGTGTAAATATTAGAAGAACCCAAGACAGATGGCAGGGTTCCTGATGCAGCTGAAGGTCACAGCTCTGTTGCAAACTACTTTTTAATGAATCGAGTTTCCAAGTGACAACTGGGATGACCTCACTTCAGTGGCTGACGTGCCTGAAGAGGGCAAACAGTGAGGGGAGGCAGTAGAACGAAGAAATCTCATTCTTGCTTACCAAGTGCTTTCCATCTACGGCGACAAAAAGGCAATTTTTCATTCTGAAATCAGGGAGGACTTAAAATTAGAAGCATCTGTAGTTTACAAAGAAAGGTAATGTAACTTATGAGGCTGGATTTCCGCAAGGCCAAAGGTGAAGAAGAGAAGTCAACCCTAGTGAATCCCTTCAGTATTTCCTCCGGAGATTTATGTAGCAGGCTGGGCAAGACCTCAAAGTTTCCAGATGAGAGTGGGAGTGCTCCTGCTCCACAAGCTGATGCAGTGTTGCCGCATTGGTCTAGTATCATTCTTGGATTTTTTGGTTCTCCCCTGCTTCTCGATCCTGTCTGTATGTGTTATATTTACTGTTTAGTGGCTATCTTTTGAGAAGGGAGATGAAAGAGATGGATTGAAAGAATATTTCTATTTTTGTAGCTTCTACAGTCTATACTTTTTTTTGCCTGTTATGTATGGAAAGCAAAGGATACAGATGGAAAGAGATAAAATATGCTATCAAGGCAAGCTCCCGCTAATTTCCCAAGCTGGCTAAAAGGACGCGTGAATGTACGTTCCTTCCTGTAGCCTTTACTTCCTCACTGCCCCAAAAACTAGTCCTGCAGACCCGGACTCTGCACTCGCATGCCCCGACTCCACAACATTATGAGGCAGCAAATGAGTTCTCCATCTCTAAAACCCATGCGTCGCATCTCACCCTGCTTCATCCTCCTCGGCTGGAGCTTCAGAATAATATTGTAGATGATGGAAGGGCTCTTCCTTTCGTGCGAGCCTGCCCACAGCCGGATCCGCGGTGGCTGCTCCTCGCGCAGCTTTGAATTGGTGCCGATTCTCACGGTGTATCGCAATTTGGCAATCTGTTTTACACCACGAACTTCACGGCAGCGTTATTTTCTTTCCGTGTACTCCGTGTATTTCTCAGAGAAAAGGCATTATGAATAGAACTGGCTGAAATATGTAATTTCCTTTTCACAGGAAATCCTGTTGTTCTGGGAAAATCTTTACAGTCCTACTTCCAAAATGTAAGAAGTCTTAAAAATACCATATGCAAGAGAGACCATCCGTATTTTCACTAAGGAAAACTGAACACAGGATCTCATTTTTCCAGGATATATGTAATGTAGACCTTGGAGCATAGTCCTGGAATGTCCTTCCAGGCTTTATGCTCTCTCCCAGATCCCAGGCTGTGACAAAGAACATTTTTCTGGTATTCAGCTTCCCTTCATATTTCTTTGTTAAATGCCGTATTTTGCCAGCACGATTGCTTCTCATAACAAACTCGGCGGCATTTGGCTTATGGTTAAGACAGTTCTTACTTGATCACGCTGCTGTTTATGGAGGAGAGCAGTTGAAAGTTGTGAGTATTGCATCAGGATCTTTTGGGGATTATTAAATATTAGCAAAACAGCCCTTGTCCTGGAACTTGGGCACTACAGCTCTCTGTCCACAGACTCGGGAGGTTCTCCAGTGCGAGCGCTCGTACAGCGAACAAAAAAGACCAGACATTTCTCTTTACTTCAAATGCTCACGCCCAACTCATCCAAGGAAGAGACCAAGTAAACAAAGGCAGCTCTCCTAAAAGGGGGATAAACATGCGCGGAGTCTCTCCGTCATTTCAAGAAGGAGGACCCAGAACTGCTCCATCGAGCCAGATTTACAAAGCAGTTACAAATATAAGTAGGACACGAAAATAGAGATTTTTTACAATTTCAGTTGTATTACATATGTCTGTGTATTTACTGCATCTGTTACATGCGCTGTACAGTCAGCTTGGAAAAAGGTGTCTAAACGTGTGCAACCATTATTGTTTCAGGATTTACAGAGCGACAGTTTGGGTTTGAAATTAAGAGAGTAAAGCATTAATTAAGTACAGCGCAGTGCAGGATTATGTGAAAGCCTAAGAGAGATGCATTACCTTTCCTTTTGTTGCTTTAGTTGATAACTTTCGCAGGTTTTTTTTTTACGACACAAGAAACATTTCTCTACTGGGAAAATATCACGCAACTCTCTCTCTGACTTTTCAACTGAAAAGTTTCCTGAACCAGGAAGAGAAAGTGTTATTCTGTTAAATACCTATTGTGCAGCTTTATTTACAGAAGCTCTTTGTTTGCAGCTGTTCTTGAACTTAAAATATTTTGAACTTAACACATGGTGCATCTTTGAAGGGATATAATTTAAAATGCTGCAGCTACCTCTTCCAATTTGGCTGTTCCGTGGCCTGATGAAGGAGTATGGTTTAAGCAATGACACAGAGAAGGTATTTTGAGGAGCTGCAGCAATGAATTTAATCGAAAGCCTGCACGCTATTTTTGAGTAGTTCTGCAGGCAGTGATAGAAGTTTGGGGAGAAAAAAAGTCTCCCAAAATCCCCAAGTAAGGCAAATATCCAAAACTATTAGCTTGTAGAACCCCCCTTTTGCTTTGCAGAGGAGGAGAGGTGATGAGAGAGGGGTGCGAGGAGATGGGAGCTCTCGTTGGGATTCTGCGGAGACAGCTGGGGAGAATCGGGTCCGCTGTGCTCCTCAAGCTGCCAGGGGTGACATCAAGGTCTTCTCTTCCTCAGCTCGCCAAAGGCTTCGTGCTGCCGTAGATTTGGGCAAATGTAATCGCATGCAAATCCTGTACTTGTACTTCTCCTGACATCGAGCTGCTTAATATAATCACGAGCTTTGAGAAACCAAACAGAATCTGTCAGCTCAGAGTTATCTTTTAACTTGAACAAAATGAGAGGGGTCCTTGATTCAGGGCGGTTTGTGGGGTGCTTCTGGGGGATGGACATGGCTTTTAATTTCATGGCAAATTTTGTCCCCGTTGCACTGGCGTGTGGGGTGTGGACGGCCGTGAGGAGCAGTGGAGACTACAGCCATGCAAAGAATCACTGGAAATGGGCAAATCGGTCTCATCCTTTAGGGAGCTGTCGTATTTAATGCACTTTGTTACAGACCAGCAGTAAAAATCTGCATCTGACCAAGAGAAATCCTTATTGAACATACGTTCAGTGCGTACTGAATATGGCACCGTTGTCACTGCATTCCTTGCTCCCAAAAAAGACTTCAAGAAGGAATTTTTTAAAGCTAAAATTTCGTCTCAGTTTGGTTTAAGGACAGGTAAGATCTGTAGTTTTCAGATCTGGGAGGACAGCATCCTAAGCCCGTTCTGCTGTAAGAGCAAATGGTGTGTCCTTGCGTGGTTCAGATCTTCACTTAACGTTGAGGTTACCCATCACTTAGTACAGTTGCTGCCTTTCAGGCCTGTTTTTCATTTGGATGGCACCATTTTGGGGGCTGCATTTCCTTGCTGAGCTGGCGCCAACCCATTATGGTCCCTACGGTTTTTGTGCCTATGCGAGCACACGGTGCTAGGAAAGGATTCTTGATGATACCAGGTCCCTGGTGCATTTTACAGGTTATCTTACCTTGTGTAACAAACCCATACGCTTGCTGTTCAAAAAGGGCTGGGGTAAAATTCTGCTAAAAGCAAGAATTTATTATTTCTGCAGGAGCAGGTTGCACAAGGATTTGCTGCACCTCAGGTATCTCCATGTTTGCTCTCTTACCTGTACGAGCACACGCAGAAATTTGATGCTATTTTAGATGTTTTTTTTGATGAAGCTATGAAATTCTCTTGAGACGATCCTTCTTATTTTTTTTTTTTCAGTTGATCTAGCTACACTTGTGCCAAGGAGAGTTTCTGACACTAGCACAGAGATGGCAGTGGTGTTGTCTGTGTGGTCGAGCCACTGGAAAGCAGGATCTGCAGGACAGATTTATTGCCAAGTGTGTGTTTGCTTTTGTAACACAAAGAAGTCTTAAGTGACATAAAGATTTATACACGGAGAAGACCACAGCCATCATATTCTGCTCTGGAGGGCACACTGCAGTGTAAAATCTCCTTTGGGAAATGCAGAGGTAGCCTGGTAGCTGAGGTCCGTGCCGTCGGCTCAGAAAGCCCTGCATTTCCAAGTAGACCTGCAAACATGAATCTTCGCTCTGCTCACCAGTCTCTCCTTTGATTTTCCCCAGGAGCTCTGACTCTGAAGAAGCGTTTGAGACCCCAGAGTCCACCACACCGGTAAAGGCACCACCTTCACCTCCGCAGCCACCCCCCGAAGCGGCGGCGGCAGCAGCAGTTGTAGCAGAAATAGCAGAACAAGAAATAAAACCCCAGCTGCCCTTGGAAGACACAGGTAACGAGCATGTAATGAGCGGGACAGGTTACTGGGGAAGGTAAAGCTGCGGGGAGGTGTTTGTTTAAGCACAGGCAAGGAACTGATGCTAATAAAATGTCTTCTGGAAGACTGGTTAGTGTATGCTGGGCATTATCCATGCTGGGAGGAAAAAACCTGTCGCCTCCTGAAATAAAGTATTGGAAAATCTGTCCATAACACTTGATAAATACTTAAGAAAAGAGGAGCTTTCTAGAAAAACCTTTCTTCGTTTTGAATCAAACTTCATTCCTCTTCTCAGAATTGTAGGATCTTTACAGAGTCAGGGGAGTAGGAAAGAGAGGTGCGAGATACAGATGCAGGCACCTGGGTGAGCACTGTTAGCTCTGACAATTAACAAAATGTGATTTTCAAATGTACTGTCACCTGCAACAGAAGGTGAACAAAAAGCCCTTCGAAACAATAGAAATATTTGTATTAGCTTTATAGGAGGAACATGGGAGTATGCGTGAATGTATGCATAATATACATACATGAAAATTGGTATATACTGGGAAAGTAACCTTTAAAAAAAGCATATTGTGTTAAAAACCCCAAAGAAATTCTCTCCCCCCAAAAGTGTTCTGTGTTCTCCAAATTGACTAATGGAATATGAGGGAGTAGAAAGCGCTCTATTAGCCCAGAATAGCTTTGTTTGGGCTGTCAGCTGACAGCTCAACAGTTTAAGATTGAATTCCCCATTATGCTGTCTTTTTTCCCATCTGAAAGTCGTGTCATCTCGATCACCTGGCTAAATTGTATAAAGGTAATTTTGCTCTAAGCAGACTAAAGTTGACTTGTGTTTCGTTTGGAAAGATGTGTAGCGTTGCCAGGCGGTGTTTTAGAGCTTCCATTTCCAGTGAAGAAGTGGGTGTGTTGAGCAGCGGGCAAAGGCGATGTCCGTGGCTGGTGTGTGGATTATAAGGGCTCTCGAGCTTCGATTTAAACCTTCGTGGAAAGTGACAAATAAGTCTTGCAAATGTCTCAAGCCACCTAACGCAGTTCTGGGACTTATGCATTAAGGAATGCTCTTTAAGATCACGATTTATGGTACAAGTTTATAAGAAGCTAGAAAGATGTTCAACAAACTGATTCCAGAAAATAAAACTGAAATACTGAGACGTTCCGACATTTTCCTTTCTGCTGTTACAGTTCCCTCTTCATTGAAGCAAACAACGTTACTCATTCTCCATCTTCTTTCCTTTTTCTAATCTTTTGCCATCTAGTGATTACAAAATAAGTGCTGAGAGAACAAAAGAACGCATATGCTGAACAGGATTGGAGTGTGTTTTTAATTACCGCAGTAGATTATCTTCAAACCCTTGATTACACATGTGCTTCCTTGGCACACGTGTGTCTCGTCCCCTACATCCCAGATCGCCCCCTCCTTTCTCTCAGATATTTCTGAAGGAAGGTCGGGAACTGAATAGGTCTGTTCGTAGCCACTGTGAGCTGCGTTGGAGGCCATTGGGTGGCAGAGATGGAAGCGTTTCATTTGCAAATGAGATTTGTCCATGGGAGGCAAGTTATCGCAAACTAACAGTTCAGCGTTCCAAAATGATGCAAAATGCAGTTATACAACGGGGTAATTTATGTGCGGGAAGGAAGATGTGTAATGCAGAAAAAATTCAAACGTAGGAGGGCAACACAAAGCGTTCATTTATTTTGGAAACCTTTAGAAAAAAGTAATAATACTAAGAGTGTAGGTTAGGTGTTTGCATGCTTCTTCAGAAATGTGAACAGTTAAATGGTTTGTACTTTCTAAACCGCTTGAGTAACAGTTACTGTGTAGTTTACATCCCTCGTAGCTTATGCACGTGGCTGCAGACAAAGAGAACGTGTCCCTTCCTCGGGGGTTGGGAGCAGTTGAAGCAGAATCCCTCCTTGGTACCACACAGCTAAATAAATAGGTTTCAGTAAAAGAAGAGTAAGGAATAGGGGCAGCCGGAGAGCCTGGCGCTGGCACAGGGAGAGGCAGCCACGTCCAGCTGGGTTTCTGGTTCACCAGCTGCATGGCTTTGTCTTCTGCGTGAGGGTGGTGACAGACCGTGTGCTTGGGTGGAAGGAGGAAGCATAGTAAGTTTTTTAGAGGATTATTTCATCTATATCTGACAATAATTACTTATGCAGACGGTTGCAGTTATGCTGCATGATATCATTAACGCAACAGCTGGACCCCACTGCTGGAAAGCCAAGAGGAGAGTTTTTAATTAGGTTGACTTCAACGCTTGCTTAATAAATATGATGAAAGTGAAATATAGCTGGACTCATCCTGGGTTTGTGCCAGCTCCTGGTGGGGTGAAACCTGCTGCATGGCTCCAGTCCATCAGCAGAAGAGGGGAGTCAGTCTGCGGGCGAGTCTGGAGGGGAAGAGGAGTAACAGAGCACGTGTGGGAACTACCTCTGAACCCCAGAAGGCGTCACTAATGACACTTCCACTCCTCTGTAAATACTTCATAAGTTCTGGGGAACGTGGGTTATACTCTTGAGGCAAATGATTTTGAGGATGCTTTTTATTTTATTTTTTTATTATTATTTTGGTTGTATTTTAAATGATTGTTGCCATCAGCTTCTCACAGCAGTGTCCTCTTCCAGTTCCAGCCATCTCAGCACCAGAAAGTGCCCCGAGCCCTTTCTCCCAAATTCTCCCTGTTTCTGGCCAGGAATTCCTGCCTGGGCAGGGACATTTCTTCTGTGCCCCTGCTGCCTTCCCCAATTAATTAATGAATTCAGATTTTATACCCAGGGGAGATGCGAGAGCTGTAATGCATAGAGGGGACTCCAGCTCTCGCAGGTCTCTCAGGATACGGGAGACCTGTATTCAGGTCCTTCTTGTGCCAGGGAAGTTGAGGTCAGGCTTTCCAGTAGAGAGATGATTACACAGACAAAAACAAACTGAATTTTGGGGATGGAAAACATTCTTCTTCAGTGTTTTTCCTCTTGAAGCCTGACACAAAAAAAATGGAAAATAAACTTTATATCCAAAGTTTTCTCTCAGAATAAATGGCAAACTTATTTTTACAGTAATTTTTAAAATAGCATTACTAATTGATTTCATAACTTCAAAAGCTTCTCATAACAAGCAGGAGTTTGAAATAAACTGTGTTTCTAAATTTCTGCTCTTAGGTAATTCCAATTCCTATATGCTATAGGCGAAGTTTACTTGTCTCCTGAGTTACTTCATTGTAATGGAGAATGTGAGTGCATGCTGTATGCATTTTCCAAGGGTTTCTCTTTGTTTTTCTCTAGAAAATAGAATTAGAATTTAATTTCTTCCGCATTTGATTTATTAGATCTGGTTAAATTTTGTTTCTAAGCCTTTCAAAATAGTGTTTTATGTTGTTTCCAGCTCAGCAGCGTTAAGGCCTTCTATTTTCAGCCTGTTGGATTTTCCCCCTATTTTAGAGATACTTCAACAAAGAAGAAAATGCTCAACTGTCCTAGCACACAGTGCAGCTCCATCGCTAGAAGAATTTGTTCTAATTTAAAAGGAAAGATATTTTAAAATAGCTGGAAGTACTTTATATGTTCTAACCCCTTAATATATTTTCATTATTCAGAAAGAAATGGTTCAGATTTAGATTCAATAAGCTCATAGCTGGTGCAGATATTTAATTTCCTTCTTTAAAATACCTTTTAACCAAATTCAAAGTTGCCTCCAAAGTTTTTTGGAAATGTGTCTTTTTGTGAAGACGTCCCGGGAGAGTAGGACGCTCCGGGGTGCCACATCCCATCCCGCTGGGACCGCAGCGCTCGGAGCGGGGAAGGCAGGGAGAGCCCCGCAGATGGGGAGGAGATCTGTGAGACCGCACCAAAATGAGACAAGGCTGCCCTTTTCGGCTACTTCAGGGGAGGTTTATTAGGAAAAATTTCTTCACCGAAAGGGTTATCAAGCATTGGAACAGGCTGCCCAGGGAAGTGGTGGAGTCACCATCCCTGGAGGGATTTAAAAGCCGGGCAGACGTGATGCTGAGGGACATGGTTTAGTGGTGGTTTTGGCAGTGTTAGGCTGATGGTTGGCCTAGATGATCTGAAAAGTCCCTTCCAACCCGGGCGATTCTATGATTCTGTGACTCTCCTTGTGCAACTACAGCCACTGAGTTTCGGTATTTCTTTCCTGAGGCTGTAAAAAGAGGCTGGCTGGTGTAAATCCTAATACCAGTCCTGCTCTAAACCTACAAATTCCTCCTATCCAATTCAATATATGCAATATACAGCAGTGGCAGCAAGGTAGTAAAAATTCTGTATCCTCATCAGTGGAGGGGCTGGAGAACGTGCATGGGATTTGTTCACATCATTTATGGCTCTTTCTTTAAAGGAGGCTCAGTTAAGTGGGGTATGTGCCTGCCTCGCTCTTCCTGTGGGACATTGAAGCTTTACTGGCATCTCAAGTGCTATCAAAATGTAGGTATTTTATAACATACAAGAAAAAGTGTTCTGTAGTTGACTAGAAAAGTTTTTTTTTATTTATTTGTTTGGTTCCTTTTTGTTGATGCTAACAGCAGAAATTTGTTTTGGTTCTCAATGCAAACAGTCTCATAATATCTTTCTAGCAACTTTTGCTGCTTCTGTAATAGGTGACAGGTGAAAATGCCGAGCATGAAACGTGTCGCGCAGCTCTCATTGAGGGGGCTCATCACCTGGGTACAAGAAGTCTGGGGACTTCCGTTGTTGTGTTTGGTTTTGGGTTGGTTTTGTTTTTCATACCTGATCCAGGCAAAAATTTTCTGAAATCAGAGAAAATTCCCTTGTGGAAGGAGCAGAACTTGGACCTTCTGTTTTAATGAATGAAATGTTGGGTTTTTTCAGGGTTTGCCTGTTTTTTATGGCAACGTAAGTTTCCCTGCTATCGCGCGTGTTCTTGGAATGCTTTATAAAACTTCGTTATCTACCTGTGGGCAGCTCTTACCGATATAATTGTGGGTGACTGTGGCATAAACCTTATTTAAAACCTTGTGCTCGCCTCTCTCTAGGGCAAGTCCTGCCTTAATTTTCATCCCTTGTGTTGTAGTACGTTCCTTTGCGATCAGATTGCATTTTAATAAAACACTGTAGTTAGTGATGCTGATTTGCTTAATTCTGTGGCGTAAAAGGACAAATGGCACTGCTCTCTGAATAGGCTGTTGATGTCGGAAAGAATGGTCTTCATATCTCTCTCTAGTAATAAAGGCGTGTGGGATTGCGATAGGGAGTCCCGTTCACATCTTCCTCTCCAGCACTTCTGCTGTTACTGAGCCAAGTCTGTTGTAATGCGGGAAGAGTTCGACAGCAGCATTTCACTTCTACCAAACACCACGTTTTCTGAGGCAGCTTCCCATCTTGTTCCGTAAAGAAACAAGGAAAATGTCACAGCAGCGAGTCGAGCGACGTTCCGCAGAAATCTATACTCCGAAGTCAAGGATTTGATGAGGAGGAAGTTGTGAAATAAGCAATTAAAGAAGATTAAAGCCCTGCGCTATGTGGAGCACACCAAATTTGAATGCTGTTTTGCTTTGAGCAGCTGGAAAGCCTCCTATGTTCTCTTCGCTGCTGTGATGAGTCCCTAACCTCAGCTCTACCACGCCTGTCATTTACAGTCCAAGTCCTGCAGGGCATTGGTTTATTTTAATTTTTTTTTATATATATTTTTTTTTTTAAATGCATGTTTGTACTGACTTTGAACAAGGGGCCTCAATCCTGTTGAGGCCTTTGGCGCACGCTGGAATGAAAACAGCGCATAATTGCAGACGGTTTCTTGTTCAGATCCCCCTTTTATTTCGTGCTGACCTACATTTGTACTCTGCTGACATACTAGAGCGATGCCAGTGTTTATCGTAACGCGTTCCCATTAAGTGCCTGCCGTTCCTGTTTCAGTATAATGCACAGATCAGTCTAACGCTGGAGTTTTACAGCACTCTCCGAGTCCCCTTAACGGCCGTCCCAGGGAAGTGAGCGCCAGCTCAGCTGGCACATCGAGTCTAGGTAATGACCCACTCAGCCAGGCTGAGACCAAGCCCAGCCCAGTGGAGATGAAGGAGAAAAATAAACTGTCCTGAAGTACTGCCATATTATTAGCATTCATTTAGCAGAAAAACACATTAAAATATTATTTTAATTGATGGAACTCGGTAAACTTCCACAGTCTTAGAAACTGTGTAGTCGTCGTTCCTTTGGCAGTCCCTGGAAATACGTCGTGCCAGTCTAAGGTATTGCTTTGGGAAATGTATCCAATTTCCTTAAATCCCTTCTGTCCTCTACGTCCATAAATAATAATTCTTGTAATCTCTATGTAGACATATAATTTCCTCTGAAACAAAGGAAAAATGTGGGTTTTTTCTTAATTCATTCACAGCTTCTGACTAAAAGTAATTATTGATTGTATTGCTTTTATGAACAACATTAATGAATGTAGCTGGTCAAAATGGGAATTACTTTGCAAAACATGTCAAGACTGGAATGAAAAAGATGTGTGGAAATTTCTCTGAAGTCATTTAAGGATGACAAAAGCCTTAATTTTTTTCCTTGACTGTTTTTCTTTATAATTGCATAATTAAACAAATTGACAACGTGAAGAATGCTGTGCTGCTGCAATAGCTCCAGTCCGCATCGGTGAGAGCTCAGAGCAGCTGGTTTAGCCCAGCTTGAGCTGTGAGCCGGAGAGACATTTCCCAGGTCCCCGATCCCCTGACTGGGACACGCACACCTGGGCAGAGGGGACTAGGTTACACTCAGATAGGGAGCACGACAATGGCAGCAGGGACAAACCATACTCAGAATTTGTAAAACATTGTAGTAATGAGCTTTTATGAGCTGGAAGGCAGAAGGGACCATCATCTTAATCTTTTCCTACCTATGTATTTTCTTTTTTTTCCTTTTTTAAAAATCTCTTTCTACTTTGTCCAATATAGTTGTTATATTCCAAGTGAAGAGACTTCTAGAAATCTTTTTTTGGATTCCGTTCAATAAGCAAATCTTTAGTTACAATGAAAAGCTACTTGTTTTAACAGTTTTAGCATCTAATTCTCTGTAAATTTTCTTCACTTCGATGAGTTAGAACTACACTTTGAGAAATCTCATTTAAATAATTTGTAGGAAGCTTCTAGCGGTCTTTTTTAAGGAAGATTTTCAACTAAGAATATTTGTACAGCACTCTAATTGAATAATTTTCTTACCTTTACCATAATTTATTTCCTATGAAAATCTCAGTGATTCACGTCTCATGATAAACTTGGAATTACAAGGTCAAAGTGGAGTGTGTTGACTGCTTGGGGCAGAGAGAGGAGCAGCATTGGTGGGTTGTGGAGGGGAAGCCATGTTCCTCAGGGAAATTGGTAAAAATAGCACATGGGAAACAAAGCTTGAGACCATCATGTAATTGCAGAAGCACCAGTCAATTCACAGGGAATTTACTGCATAAGAGCTCAGACACAATTCTGTGAACTCTTTATAACGGTAGAAAGCAGGAGTAATAAAGTGTTTGATGTTCAGTTTTTCTGGTATTTGGCATAGTTAGCATGTTATGGTAATATCTAACTCTTTAACTAAGTGATAATTAGTTTAGAAGTGATGCTCTAGAGGCTGTTGCAAATACGTATTTTGTGTTTTCATGAAACTTGCCTTGAATCCTTTTCTGGGGAGAACAGAACTATTTTTTCCCCTAATCTAGTTCATATATTGGAAATGTCACTTTGGTGTGTATGCCCTTTAATCATTGCTTACTTAATTTGTATGATTTTAACCTTTTATTATTGTTTTTTTAATTGTAGTGTTATTAGATCGTTGTAAAATTTATTAAGCTCCAGTTTCAAAAATGTGCGTAAACTTCACAGAGTTTCCTGTTTGTTCCCACAGGATTATGTTCAGAAACTGTACCCGTAACTGATGTGTCACACAGTGAATCAGTTGAAGAAAGCCCTTTCCGTCCCCCTTCCCATTCTTTTTCCACCGTCTTCGATGAGGACAAGCCAATAGCCAGCAGTGGAACTTACAACTTGGACTTCGATAACATTGAGTTGGTTGATTCTCTCCATGCCTTAGGACCGAGCTCTCCAGAATCAAAGAATCGTGATCCCAAAGCGAATGTTCGAAGAAAATCTACCGATTCAGTCCCAGTTTCCAAATCTACATTGTCTCGATCTCTTAGCTTGCAAGCAAGCGATTTTGATGGAGCATCTTATCTTGGCAATAGCGAGACATTAGCACCGGCAGCAGATGTGTACAGTACTGGTTCCAGTAGTGCTTCTAGTACCCTTAAGAGAACAAAGAAATCCAGACCAGCTTCCTTAAAAAAGAAGCAGTCAGCAAAAAAATCTCTGGATGCTCCGCCGGTGAAGGAAACACCACAAGAACCATCTGACCTCGGCCAAGCAGCTTGTGCCCCAGGTGAGGATAAACCAGTAACTGAAGCAAAGGCTGACTCAGTAAAGCCCGAATGTACTGAACCTTCTAAAATCTCTGCTGAGAAACAGGAGGCCCCGCCTGTGCCTGAAGGATCCTACCCTGTGGATCCAGACAGTTTTGAAGGGATTAGTGCATTTAGCACTGGAGGCAGCAAAGTACAAAACTCTCCCCCTGCCAATAAGAAAACGCTACCTCTTACGACGGCACCTGAGGCTGTGGAGGTGACTCCGCCTGACACTGGAGGACAAGAAGACCCTCCGGTCAAAGGCATTGCTGTGAGGCTGGAGTTTGATTATTCTGAAGAAAAGGGGGTTAGTGAAGACCAGCAGGAGAGCACTCCTCCTCCCAAAAAAGCAGGTAAAAAGCCTGGTGCTAAAATGCCACTACGGAGGCCAAAGACTAAAAAGTCAGTGGAAAAGCTTGACAATGCTCCAACCACACCAACCAAGTCGCCCGTTGATCCAAACGAAATCCCTATCACAAAAGGCTCTTACACTTTTGATATTGACAAGTGGGATGATCCCAATTTTAACCCGTTCTCATCTAGTACGAAAATGCAAGAATCGCCCAAACTGCCTCAACAAACGTACAGTTTTGAGCCAGACATGTGTGAGGACTCTATTGACCCTTTCAAGTCGTCTTCTAAGATAGCCAGCTCACCTTCCAAATCTCCAGCTTCCTTTGAGATACCAGCCAGTGCCAATGAAACAAATGGAACCGAAGGAGACAACTTGAATAAACCTGCAAAAAAGAAGAAGACGCCACTAAAAACGTAAGTTAAAGGGCACAGATGTTTCTAGATTAGAAGCACATTCCTAGCCCTTAGTGCAGTTACACTCGGGTTATATCTGACCAGAGAAAGGAAGATGCTGTTGAGTGTTGGTAGCCACACAACTGGGCTTGTGCTGGGGGTCTTTACGTGCTCTCCATCAACTTGTTTCCTCAACAGCTTGATGTTTCCAGACTGAAGGGCAGAACCAGAGTGGGCCACTGGACTGGCAATTGGATTTTTGAAGTTCTGGGGCTCAGTGTAGATTTGAATCTGATGAAGTCCAAATTTTATCAGTTTTGTGCCAAATTTTCTGTGGCGTCATCTTGGGAATTTGGTACTGTTTAAGCTGATCAAAGTATTCGCACCAGTAAAGACTATTTTGTGAATCATCGGTTTTGAGAGTGGGATGTGAAATAGTAAGACAGCGACAAATCTTGTATTGCACACAGCAGGAAGATGCTTTTATCTAGTGACTTACAGTATTTAAAAGAAAATAACCTGAAATGGAGGAGTGCAGTACTGAAATATATATTTTTAAATATAAGACTAAAAAATGTGAAATGTTTCCTTTCTGTGAAAGAGCTTGCAGTTCTGCAGAAGGGTTAAAATCTCCTAGACTGCTACTTGTTTGGGAAATATCCAGCTTTTAGACACCGTTGACAAATTGGAGGATAAATTCTCTAGCTTGTTGAATTTCGATATTTGATTAATGATTTCAATGGCTAGTTGCATTGATTCCATGGTTAACTTGCCGGTGTGCATGTTATCTCTTACCCATTCAGACGGGGTTGTTTTGAGTCGGTAAGCAATAAGCCTGTATCCCATTTATCTGAAATTGATAACCTGTATGTGTCTATAAGAAAGTATCTCACTGCCTGTCCCTTTATGATTTAAATGTTTCAGCTAACTAACAAAAATGTGACTTGAAATTACAAAAGCCTGACAATTTGAAGGTAACGTGGTTAATGTAAAGCAGTACAAAAAAAAAGACCTCCTTTATGGAGTGAAGCGGAGATTGTTCAGTTTCTTCTGAGCAGCCTGCTACTCTCTAGACATCTAATTTGCGTCCCTTGCCAGATTTGAGGAAGCTTGTGCCATTTTTTCTTTTTAGGGGCATTTCTGACTTAAGAAAATTATAGACCACTGTATAGTTGAGTTTGAGTTGTTCTGTTGTTGCTTCTTTTTGAGGTATGCCTGAAATTCCCAGGAAATTGAGGTGGGAATTGAGATACGTGCTAAGCTGACACATTTTCCGAGGTTACAGTCCGAACTGGTTTTGTCCAAAACAAGACGACTGAAAAGTCTGACTGCAAGAGAGGAACAATTCGAATCTTACTGTGGAAGTGTGGAGGGAAAAGAGGGGAATTTTAATATCACCAGATCCTTAAGTCTGATATTTGCAGCCAGCCAGAGTCTCCTTGTGTCTTCCAGTGGCTGCAGTGGAGGTGACAGACCCCCAGTATAAACCTCTTGGGTCCACCCATCTGCTGTGAATATTAGAATCAATTCCAAAGCTGTTCATTTAGGGGCAACCCGGGTTTACAAAGAGTTTGCTAAACCACATCCATCCTGGGGAAAACCCGTCGTGGGAAGGCCCTGTCCTACAGCCACAAAGTTCCCTGCTGCTCTTTGTCATGGTGGAAGAAGTGAAACTGCCCTGCTGGTCCCAGGTTCTGCTTGCAGGCTCTTATCTCAGGAGGGTTGCAGGAGCTCCCAGCCCTTGCCTGGGACTGCTTTCACTGCGTTGTGTTACGTGTCTGCTGGCTCCAGCCCCATAACCTACTTTTTGCAGGTGGTTTCTAAGAAAGAAGAGAATCTGCATGTTAATACACAGCGCAGCCTGGAGCCATAATACTTTCTAGAAGAAAATTAGCCTAAAGCTTGTTGGGGAATGCCAGGGGAAGTAGTGGTTTTGTCTCTGCCTGTCTCCAGTCTCTTTTCTCCATAAAAAGGGCCCTCAACATGGCCCCTCCGTGGGGTCCAATGCAGGAGAACCCAAGGCCAGGCAAGGAGCTGGGGTGTAGGATCCTTCTTGGCGATGCTCCCATGGTGGGACAGGAGAGAGAAGCCAGTGTTAAATGCTACAGCTCCAAGGGGCAGAAAGGAGGGTGTTTGAATTTGGAAATGATACTGTAACGTACCAGGACTTCTAAAACCTAATGGACAATTGTGCAAAGCCAGGAGTATTTATTAGCACTGTTGAGGAGGGCAGAAATATAACTGTATGGACCAGTTTGAAAATGTATGGAAAGCCTTTCCTCGTGTGGAAAGACAGCAATTTCTAGGTGAGACCTATGGGAGGTGAGGAAGCCAGGAATGAGTTTAAGCCATTGTTAAGCTTGTACTCCTTTGATTCTCTGCCGCGTGCTAGGTATTGCCTGTGTTAAATCAATAAAAATAATCAGGTTTTATTCTGGAATGAAACTTACAGCAGTCTAAGCATTGACCTCCATGTGAAAAGATGAGATTTTTAGAAGAGCTGTCAGCTCGACACAAATTACTCTCTGGTCGGATACCGAAGTGCTGAGCTGTTTCGAGGTAGATCATCTTGCTCAGATGATGGTGAACGAGGAGCAGCTGATGCCTCCCGGGTGCCTGCTTGTAGTGATGAATAAAAATAGGTGGCTTGTATAGACGTTGCTCTCGAAACTGTTGGATGATTGGAGGCTGTGTTTAGAAGCTCCAGGTGCCAGCTCTCCAGAGCATTGCACGTGAGAAGAACCGAGCAGAAGCTGCCAAGTTTATATGTAGATGAAAACTTTTCTTAGCCTTCATTGTTTGGCAAGGTTTCCTTCTGGTTTTGGGGCAATCGGTTTGTTCTGTTGGAACACAAAGTTAGGTTTCAGTGAGAGCTGGGAGAGATGAGATTTAAAGAAATGTCGTTTTCTTTCTTCGCTTGGGGAAGTGATTTGAAAGGGTCAAGTAGCTTTTCCTGTACTGTCGTAACAAATCAGCAGGCATGAAAAAACCTTGCATAACGGCGCTCTTGCCTTAAGCTTAGCTGCCATTCAAGAACAGTTTTACATCCCAGATGATAACAAATCCTGTGCTTTGAAAAGAAAGCAGGTGGCTACCGTCAGGGAAGGCAAGGACGCTTAGTATGTTGATAGAAACTTAACGCGGAGGCCTCAGCTTTGAAAACTGTATTTTGTGAGATGAAAGCATGCCAGAAGTATAGCATTGAATTTGAAAACATTAAAGGACTCGATGAATATTATTTTTTCTCCCCATGTATTTCACAATAAAAAGTAGGTGTTAAGATTATACAGGTAGAAAATATGCATGATGAGATTGCCTTAACACATTAACATTAACAGAGTGTTTGTAGGTTTATCTTTTTTGTCAGTTCCTTCTGTCTGTCTCTCTTTTCTTTGTCTTATTTGTCTTAGGATGGTAGAAGATGTGATGTCTGTATGTTCTCTGTTGTAAGTAATTCTAAGCTAACAATTCGTTTCCTCTTTGATTTATGGGCTTTTTAATTTTACTCATTTATTTTGTGGCATGATCAGTTGCTATTCAGCATGAAGCTTTTATGTTAACCATTTCACTTCACTGTCACGTATGGAAGCTATTTGGAGTAAGATGCCTTGCTGTGAATGAGCTTGAGGAATCTATTGCCTCGTTATCTGTTTGCCTATCAAAGAAGATCCTCTTTTAAAAACTATATAAATTTCGTATCCTTGAGCTAAAATATGAGTGTTTTATTTCTACCACTGTACACCAACATTGTACAATCAGTTTTTCATAAATACTGCATAAAATGTTTCTCCTTCTTAAAGGAATAAGTTACCCTAATTACTTCTAGCATCATAACTAGATAATTAGTCACGCCGAACACACCGATATTCCACTGTTGAATTTATTTTCCCCTCTAGATGTGGTATTGATTTACCCTCTACCGATTGAAACCCACCATGATAATTTCTAGTGCTGATCTTGCCACTCATCGATTAGGGAGGAGCTGGTGGGCAGTAATTTTTGCTACTGCCTCTCAGTTCACACATTGAGTCTTTATCGGCGAGTTTGGTATGATATTTTTCTCCCTCTTCTAGTTTGTAGCAAAAGTGTGTTTGAATAACTCTGGCAATAGGCATCAAGAGAACAGGTGGACAATTGGTTTATTTCTCCGTTAGTCACAATTTTTAGCCAATTGTGAATAAACATAAAGGCAACATTCATAATTATACACCAAGACGTGATGTTTATTCTTCATTCCTTTTGCCTGATTGAAACCTACGGGATTTGGAAGGGCGACAGTGTCCGTGCTCCCAGCCTGCACTGTGAGCTCTCAGGGGAACTGGAAGCAGAATTGCCATATTTACTGTTTTATTTGTTTTAAAGAGGGAGGGGGTCCGTCGAGCACGTTTGTAACGACAGAGCTTTGTTCTGGCACCTTGGGAACAGCATCTGCCTCGGCTGTTTTTATGTAGTTCACCCAAAGCATATGAGGTTTTTTTCGTAGCAATTTATGGGGTCATTGGAGCTTACTGCCCCAAGATTATCACCGTTTTAATTCTCATTTAAAGATGTGTTTTAGACTTAATTTTCAGATGGGAAACGGAAGCAGACAGAAGCTAAATAATTTGCTTAAGGCCACAGAGGATGTCTGTGGTGGAGCAGGGATTTGAACTGCAATCGAGCAGCAGCTCCGTTCTGTAAATGTGTCGGTAGTTGGCATGAAAAATATGGCAATCCTGCTTTTCTCAGCTTTTGGGGAATTGAGGCCCGTTCCAAGTGCATGACAAGAATATGTACCTATGGCATGTTTCTCTGTGGTGCTGCTGCCTAACGGGTGGGATTTTCAAGCAGAAGGGCTTACAGAGCTTGCATTGTCTGTGGCTGTCTCTTGCTGAGTGTGAAATGACCCAATTCTTACCGGTATTACCATATTAACGGTTTTAACTTTATTTTCAGTGATACATTTAGGGTGAAAAAATCACCAAAAAGATCCCCACTATCTGATCCTCCTTCTCAGGTAAAGTATGAATGCATTTAATTAGCGTTCTTGTAGAGGCAAAAAATGGAAATTTGGTTTATTTAATTGTAGAACTGTACATTTAATAATAGAAGAGGTTTTTGTGAAGAATATAAGCATATTGGTGTTTAAGTACAGCACACTGGGCTATAATTGTAAGATATTGAACTTTTGGTTTCTTGAAGCGTGTATACAGCGTATATTAGAACTGGTGTAATTCGAACTATTCGAATTCCAGTTAGATTACAAGTGCATGTACTTTGGAAAGTCCTATGTTGCAATGGAGCAACAATATGAATAAATATCTTCGGTCAGTTGTCTGAAAAACTAGACGTAACTATCCAGCCTGGAATTTTTTGATTAGAAAGTAAGAAACTAAATGCATCAAACTGGTGGGCTGGAAGGGAAATGGAAATCAAACAAGTGGGCTGATCTACCAGGAACATGTGCTTGGATGGTTTTATTCCTTGTTGTAAGCTGCCGGCAGGTGGTTTTCTTGGAAGAGAAGTTAACAAAAGCTGTTCTGCCTACAAAGGCCCAAGTGCTTTGATGTGGTACAGCTCCTTCCACGCTGCTGTTCGCCTTCCTGTTATCCATCCTACCCTTTTATTTATGCTGCTCGACAGCCTAGAAGGGAAGAAAGGGTTCATGACCTCGCAGACCTACGAAGGCTTGCTCCCATGAGGGGAGCCTAAAAAGTCGGGTTTGGTAGTCAAAGACTTCAGTCATGGGTGCCACTTATGTCAAGTGCCTAACAGATATAAACAGCTCCGGATTTTCTTTCTTCCTTGTTATCAAGGCGGCTTTGCAATGCCGGTGTTTATCATCAAAGAGTTTAGTTATACCGGGAAAACTGGCTGCTAGTAGAGTTCTAAATGAATTACTTTAATATTTTTCCTTACGTATTTTGTACAGAGCTGCAGTAAAGAGCACGGCATTAAACAGATGACTGTGGTTGTGTAGAGGGATTTCGGGAGTTGACTATTCAACGTGTCAATGAAAGATAATAGAATTAATTGGTGCTTGTCTTCTGCAGGATCCCACTCCACTGCCTACTCCAGAAACACCTCCCGTCATATCCACGGTGGTTCATGCGACAGATGAGGAGAAACTGGCGTCTTCGGTGACCAGTCAGAAATGGACCTGCATGACTGTGGACCTGAACACGGATAAACAGGATTACCCGCAACCGTCTGATCTGTCTACATTTGTTAATGAGACTAAATTCAGCTCTCCTACAGAGGGTATGCTTTATACAGGACTGTCTGCATCCAGCCGATGTTATATTTATTGGGAGAGGGGTTTTGGTTCGTTCAAGGAGGTTGGCATATACTTTGCTGAATGCAAACGGTATTATTTGGGAACCCTAAAAAATGATGCTCTTTGGAGCAGTCTGGGAAACTTGGCAATTTTGGGGAGCTGAATGTACGACACCCATAGTCCCACCTCGAGTTTTCAAGAAAGCGGAGAGAGGAAGCTTAAAGGAAAATGAAAGGAGCCTCCAGAGAAAGGCTTTTGCTTCCTTTAGATGGTTACTTGTAGACATGCTCTGTTCTTCTGTGCGTGCTGCCTGTTCCCTCTGTGCCTTCACGGGAGACTGGCGTCTGATTCCACTCTGGGTTTGTGCTCCTGGATCGAGTCACTGAACTACTGGTTTTGCCCGAGCCTGTTCCTCTAACCGGAATGGGAGAAGGTCCCAGGTTCAAAATCTGCTCAAAGTTTGTGTATTGTACTAAGACCCTTAACATGCCATCTCTCCTCCAGGTTCCTAGTATCCAGGTATCTTTAAGCATAAAAATGTCCAGGATATTCCCTGCGTAAGATAGGTACCATTCCCGTGCCAGATAAAATTTCCTTCTGGATCAGCTTATTAAGATTTTTCCTGTCGTAAGCACCTGTGAGCTGAAGGTGGAGGTTTCTGTTAGGAGAACTGTCATTCCAGGTCCGCGAAATGTGGGACAGACATTTAGAATTTAGAAAATTTGTGTGTGACCCTCCTTGGGGTAACCGGAGGGAATACTGCTTTGCAACATCTGCTCCAAGGGCAGATTTTCAGCTTTGTGGGTGGGAAGAATGTGTGAGTTTAACTTGGCTTAAACTTTTTCTTCTTGATCAGATTTTTTTTTTCCCCCTAACCTTTCAACCCACGTCCCAATCTGCCATTATAGTGACTTTATGCCATTTTAGACTGGATCTGAGGGGTTTTTTTGCCTAATTAAGAACTGCTAAGCTTTTCGGTCAAATGCATTTGACATTAAAAGGCACAAATAATCATAGTGGCTTTAATGGCACTGCACATGTTCATATGCATGTGCTTATATGTTTGCGTGGCCTGGGCTTTTTGGAAATCTGTTGAGAGTCTTTTGTACAGATATACATTTCAATCTGGGTAAATCCATTTGGCTTTATTGTCAAATTATAAATTTTAGACATCGACGTCTTCATTTGTATTAAAAAAAATAATTTAAAGAAATATTTTTTAGAAAATAAGCCCCCCAAATCTAGGAAAATGGAAATTATATGGAAGGAGATGAACAAAAGAATAGTGAGAGATACTCTAAGGCAATCATTTTACTATCAAAGTGGATAGAAGAAAGTGAGCAAAGCTCCTAATTAAATGCTAATTGTCTTGTCTCATGTGTGCTGCATCGTACAGTCGGAGTTTCAGATTACATGCTAATTATAATCAACAATGCTTCCGCTTTTCAGATCTCTTAAAAATAATAATTTTTTTTTCCCTTGACAGTCTTGCTCCTGGGGCGTTGAGAAATTCTTGAGTAATGCCAAGGCTGTTTCTCAGTGCGAATATTTTTTCCCCTCCCAGATCCTGGTAGGAGTGTTACCCTGTAACCTGACACGGCTTTGGTACAGATGCAGCCCAGCTACTGAGTCAGCCAATACACCCAGCTCGCGGCTCTTGCATGCGCTGCTCGTAACTCCTGCCATTTCCCTGTTGCACAGACCAGAAATAAGCAGTAGTTATTAGCAGAAAATTCTGATGTAATCTTGCAGCTATTTGTGGGAGGAGTTGGAGGACATCACTTAGTAAGTCTGTTGTATGTATTTATGAAAGATAATTATCTTACTTCATGGGATATCCTGGGCATTTGTAATTTTGAATGTATAGAGGTAACCGGAGCGTAAGATTTTGGAGGGGAGATGATGTCTTAGGGGAGATAGATACCTAAGAGAGGAGATAAACTCTAGTTATGCTGGAAACTTCTGAGAGCAATGAGACGGAACGAACCGCGTTTAGCGAGCCATGCTATTCCTTTTGTTTCTAGTTGAAGTATTTCCATCCGTGTCCTGCCTTTTCTAAATCGGTAAAGTTAAATACGTGTTGTCCCCACGCTGGGTGTGGATTGCGACTGCAAAGCGGCCACCGGCCCTGGGGGCAGCTGGGCCACCGCTGCCGGCTGTGCCAGCAGAGGACAGTGCCAGCGCATCTCCTGCCCCTGCTCCCGCGCTCACTCACCCGTTGCTTTCTGGGCTCGAAAATACGCCCCTTAAACGCTGGTGATGCACCTCGCCGGGCTGTGTGTAGTTAAACGGAATACAGAAAGGCACTGACTAAACACTGGGTGCCGTTATCTGGTATTTCATGCTTTTTTCCTGCAGCGCTGCGTCGAGGAGGGGGTTTGAATCTCTTTTTTTCAGTTTTGTTTCTGCTTTCACTAGGAAGAAGCCTGTATACCAGGAGGCTGTCCCTCTTGCCGGGCTCCCTATTTCCATTAAAACATATGGTGCCAGGAATTTAAATGTGAGGAGCTGACTATTATAGCATTCTCCTCACTTAGATGGTTTACTATTAATATCTCCCACGTGTCAGGTACTGAGAGTTTGTGGCTGTTCCTCTTCAGTGGCGGTTTGACAAAATACATCGGCTCGCAGAATTACAGTCCTTGTTCTCCACGGTGCTTTTTATTATAAAAAAATCTTGAGCCTTGTAAACTCACATTGCACCCTCTGAAACATTTTTTTTTTTAAACAGAACAGGTAAGGGATTACATTTAGAGTTCATTTGTTTGTTTTTAAAGAGCAGACGTCTTCCTGATACGAGCCCTATTTTTCAAAAGCTGCCCAAATCTAGAAGAATTTTTGCACATACTTTTAGCTTCATATAAATGCTAGCGTGCCATTTGTTAGAATTTATCTGTAATGGAAATGGAGTTATACAAGTGGTTTATTGAATTAACTCATGGAAACAGAGTAAAATACAGCGTTAGGTCAAATTAATGATGGTTTTAATTTTTAAATGAAGGTGTCATTGAACAAAGCCTTTGCTTTTATTTGGGTGCAGGAAGGTATGCTCTCTCTTCCATTTTGCCGTGTTTTATCTGTCTGCCTCCGTATCAGCTCACTGCCGGGTGACCATGGATTGGAAAGAAATGCTGGTTATTCCCTCCAGTGAAACGAGGAGATCAGACGTAGAGAAGCAGTAAAGATTTGCATTTTTATTAGGGTTTAGATTTAGGGGTCTTTGTAAATCTTCCCGCTGTAGGCTTTTGCTCTGTAACTAAAATGTGAAAACAGCCCAGTGAGCTGGGCTGTTGTGTCACCCCCTGTTCAGTGAGCATACTGGTATTTTATGTATCTTTTTATCTTAAGTAATACCACAGTAGTCCTGCTTAATTAAGAACTGTGTGATAAACATTAAGAAATAGAAATTACTTCATTTCTCAACAGCTTTTAAAATCTTCTTGCGTACATTAAAGGAAACTGGTATCAGCGTTACCAATTATTGAAAAATATGTTTTCTGTGATAACACAATAGAGTTATCTGCGCTCTGAAAGTGCTCTGAAACTTTGTTAATATTCTGGCCCCTGGGGCAGAACCTTCAGCAAATGGATAAAGCTGAAATTTTTCAGGCAAATGAATTTGTCTGAAACGTGTCATAGTTCATTGCTGAAAATCAGTGCACCTTCTGCTTTCCCTCTGTATATTCTATTTTTAATACCTCATAGAAAAGTATTGAGCAGAATGGGAGTGGCCCTGGTAAATGAGAAGAGATCTCATTTACTTCTGCAAATATCATTTCATGGCTTGTACGTAATGGCTCTTTTTTGTTTCTGTTGCAGAACTGGAATATGGCAACTCATATGAAATAGAATATATGGAGAAAATAGGCTCCTCTGTGCCTGTAAGTTCTCACTTCCATTTCCATTCATTTGCATTCCCTTGTCGTAATATACTGTCCTGACACTGCCATCAGCCTCGCTACCCCTTAAATTAATTATAATGTGCCTGCAGCAGATTTGCAAAACCAGTTCCTTTAAATTGGCATAACTGGGGTAAATTGCATGGGCTTTGTTGTCCTATATTCTGTAGAGCTTGTTCCATTTCATTATTTTATTTTTAAGCTAGCATCATAGTAGTTCTTTCTGGAGATTAAAAGCAAATCAGTATTTCCAGCAGTGTAGAGTACAGAGCTGTCTACACCAGCTATTGAACTATTTAAGAGACTGAGAGTAAAACTTTTAAGAAGATGGAGGGAATCGGGAGAGAATACACGGCATGAACATGAAATAGGGAATGCGGTACTATACACTATCAGTTGTTTTGCCTTGCTTCTATTTAATTCATGGATTCGATAGCTTGACTAGACCAAAGGGGGTATATCCACAGGGAATGTTAAAAAAATCAAGTGTGTCAGCTGATGAGAAGTTTCAGTGAATATTTCAGTAACACTTTCAGTCAAGGGATGCCCCCTGCCTGACAGGCCCAGCAATCTGATTAGCCCCAAAGTTGGAGAAGAAGAGCCATTGCAGAGAGTGAACTATGTAGGTTTTGTTCTTTAATGGTTTCTTCCTTAAAGGGATCATCTCATCTCAGTTAGCGTAGACTGTATTACAGTCCTGTATTATTGCTCGTCTGTCAAGTCATTTGGTCACTTAAGGCTTCAGTGACCTGAATTAGCTTTAATGGAGAATGGGTGAGTTGCTTAATGAGTCTTTCTTTCCCCATTGCCAGCAGGATGATAACACCCCGAAGAAACAATCTTTATACCTAATGTTTGATGCACAGCAGGAGAGCCCGGTCAAATCACCTCCCATCAGACTGTCTGATTCCACGACCCCATGCTCCGGGTATGTCACTGCGAGCAAATTCAGCGACGGAAAAGGATGGCAGGGAAATGGGTTACCGTCATAGCACATACACCTCTTCCTCTCTCTGCCTCTCTGTTGCCAAGTTGTTTGTTTAAAAATAGATTCCCATCTGTGTACACATATGATAGAGAATAGAGGGCAAAGATACAGAAGTTTTCTAATGGGAAGGAAGAAGGACATATTTTTCTCCTTCATATTCTTACTAAATAGAATCACAGCGGCAACTGTTCCAGTAGACAATGGCTTCCTACTTCCCATTTTTTTCTCAGATACTGAGATCATTTTCATGTCAATCTAGAAATCTCCTAATTTTGCAACTTTTCACTTGGCCTTTCCTCGATACATTTTCTGAACAAGGAGTCTAGTTCATAAGAACAGGATGTGGGGGTTGTATTTACTTCCAAAAATTTTGCTTGTTGAGGACATCTGATCTTATTAGTAAAAGTTGTTTGTTGGGAGAGATGTAGGTCACAATGAGAAATGGGTAAAAAGGCAAGTGAGCAATATTTAAGGAATGCGCATAGCATTTCTGATGGAACTGACTTTATTTAGATTACTCCTGAGCATTGCTTCGGAAGGATATTGCAAAGTGCTATGAGGTGTAATGATATAAAGTTGAGTTGAAACAATGAGTGGATATAAAAATATATACACGTGAAAATAACGAAGGGGACTTCCTTAGTTGTTCCCAGAAGCAGAATTGTAAGGGCCTTGTGCTCTACCCTGAAAGCATATACACAATATTTTTGCAGGTCAAGTTTTGAAGACCCTGAAGCCCAGCAGTCCTCTGGAATGAAAATACAACATCCAGCTTCCCGAGTCCTAGCTGCCAGCCAAGAGGCACACTTACAGTCACCTGACAAGTCAAAGCAGAAAGACCTGGAGCCCATGACCCTAGGAACAACTCCAGAGGCTATTGAAATAGTAAGTAATTTATGATAAGAGCTTAGGAATTGTTTCCCTGCAGAAATTTCTCGTGTCATATAAGAGATAGCAAAGGTGGATCTCGCAAGTAGAGTGAAACTCAATCTGATACTTAAAGATCTTGGAAGCAGCATATGGTAGGACCCAAATGAGGGAGGCAGGTTGATGGCAGTGATGGAATTCATAAGACTTTTCTGAATACTTGCTGTAGCTTAACGCGTTCTTGTAATAACTTCTTCAAAGTTGATACCTTGAAGTGCTTTTTTTCTCACACAGGCCTTTTTGCACTGTGCTTTAACCCAATATTTAAAGAAATATTTTATATGTAAAATAAGTGGGTTTATGTAAACATAAGAGACATGATTTGTTCTGTTGCGTGTACTGTGAAATTTCAAAATTTTGTTGGTAAAGAACAAGTGCCCTTTCACATTTTTGCATAAACTGTTAACTGTATTGTTGCCATCTGATACTGATAATGTAAAATTCACTTTTTTCATCACTAGAAACCATTCCAGCTTCCAATTAAATCACTTTTTTTAGTGGCTTCTCTGGGTTGGATTTGAATTAGTGGTGAGCCCTTCCTTGCTCCCAACCTGCGCTGCATACAGACTTTAGAGCATTGGTTCTCAGATTCATGAAGGTTCCCTCAAAGCCTCCACTTTTCCGGACAAACTTGTTTCACAAATGCCTACAGCACTAGACGTGCTAAGCTGTGTGACAATCTATTTACTGAGGAGTCTAAATAAGAAGCAGCTCACTTTAATACTATGCTTAATTTATATTAATGATGCTGTTGATACCATCTCAGAAAACATTTTTATGAGCTTGAGTACTTTCCTGACTTCAGGGAGTCTTGGGTACTCAGATCCCAGAGGTCTTGGTTTTGTCCTTTAATTCTGTCCACCCTCATATTGTGCATTTATCCTGACCATGTTATAATTGTGAACATAACTTAGTTTCACCCCAGTAAGCAGCAAAAGACTTTGTAAAGACTGCAAAAAGAGTCTTGCTGAAGTTTGCCTTAGTTTTGGTGGTCTCCAAAGCTTTTGCACTGCCTTAGAGATGCCTGAACCAAACATAAGCCCATCGGAATTGTTTGAAAGCTATTGTAGAAGTATTGAGAGTGGGCTGTGGTCCATGGTTTGAGAGCCATTGCTTTAGAGGTCCAGATATTTATTTCTTCATGTTAGTCTTGGAAAGTTTACTCAGCTTTTAAATTAGGAAGAATTGTTCTTGATGTTTGTCTGTTCCACCTGTGGGTTGCGTATTCAAAAGTAATCTTCAGGGCAGCAAGAATTTACTAGGAATCAAGGATTTGCAGACAAGTATGTTGTTTTTGGTCTGATCTACTTAGGCAAAACGTCTGTTGCTTATTCTCTATCCTCCTTCCCCTTCAGACATCTCCTGAAGACTCCTTTGTCTCTGCTGATGCTCTTCTCAATAGGATATCTAAGAAAACCTCGATATGTGATCAGCCTGAATATCTGGATCCTGATTTAGCAGAAAAGAACCCCCCAGTATTTGCTCAGAAACTTCAGGTTTGTAGCAGAAACATAAATCTCGCTTTTCTCTAAGTTTGTCTGTACGCAGGTAGAGGAATGCTCTGCCTCATTTGGCATGGGTGTAGGGAGGCTTGGAGGGGAGGTGGGAAAGAAGCAAAATAATTATTTGATTCTTTCCAAAGTAACTTTGGCCTTTTGGGAACTTAAGGGACAGAAATATTTTAATTTAATTCATATAATACATAAACTTAAATTTCATCAACACTTTCGGTTATCCTGTGCCACTGGTGCATATATTTTGCAGAAGTCTTTATAAAACAAATCTTTTTAGCTTGAACACAGGACTTGATGTGTGGAGAGTTGTCTTGACACCTGGCCTTAGTAGGTCTGTATGCACAGATTGATTTCCAGAGATTGAGGCCCTAATTCTACTGACATTAAAATTAGGCTTTGGTTTTCTAGTAAGCTATCCAATGCAGAATTTGGCATGGCTTCTTTCTAGGAAAAGCAAATTGTTCTGCAGAGTAGTTCTGTGTGTCAGGACATATTTTCTAGAATATTTATAGTGAAACCTCAAAAGGGCAAAGGCTGAATTGAGAGCGGCAGCTGTCATAAATTCACATAAAATGAAAACAAAAGGAGAGGAGCCTGTGAGAAACAGCTCTAGTTTCAGAAAACGTTTATTTTACCCAAAGCGTTGTTCATACTTACCTCCTAATAAAAATTGTTTGTCTATACAGCTACCTCAAAGCTAAAAACTACGGTTTTGTGTCAAAGTTCTAGTCGCGAAAGAAATACGGGATGTGTTTGTCACCCAGGAACTGTCAGAATTATACATTAAAATACAACATTCCATTTTTGAACGTGTTAAACATTTTTGCTATGTTCTTAATACATTTTTTTCCTGTGGATTGCTCACAACCCAACACTTGACAGGAGGAGTTAGAGTTTGCTGCAATGAGGATAGAAGCACTGAAGTTAGCCAGGCAGATTACCCTGTCTTCTTTCCGCTCCGAGGTATCTGCTTTGTGCCTGCCACGTGTGTGTGAGTGTGCACAGACTAAGAAACCGAGTGCTGCTTTTTCTTTAACAAGGTAACGACGGCTCTCAGAGTGCGGTGCTAAGCTGTGCGCACCTCAGCGAGGCACCAAAGAGCATGCTGAAAGCAGTGCTGCACACCGAAATGCTCTCACCCGCTCCACTTACAGAGTGCCGCTACATCCGAATTAACAAAAGGCGACTTGAAGGCAAGAAGCAGGCACTTAACCTTTCGCAGGAGACACGTTCTGCCATCAGGTGGCCATTTGTCTTCTGTCTACAGCAAAATTTGTCCTAGAATGTTTGACGGCAAAGCAATACCGAACCTACTTCTTATAAAGATGCCACAGATTTTGACTGTAGGGGCATTTTGCCTTTTGTTGGTATTTTTCAGCTTGAAATCAGACACCTTGAGCGTCAGAGTTCAGAAGTGAGAAGTTCAATCAACCCTGCCCTCAGGCTTGAAGAAAGGGTCTACAGCAGGCTTGGAAGGGCTATAGAGCTCCCCCAACACAATGTGTCTCTATTCATGAAGATCTGAAATTTTTTTTTTTTATTGTTACTTCTATGTTGAGCTGGCTAGTGCCAGAGTGATGCTTTGCGCCACTCTTAGGGATGCACGTGGTCCTCGCTGTGTTTGGAACGGGACAGAAGAGCTCACTGGTGCGCTGGGTTTGGTGGTCAGCCAGTTGTGCAGCCCATTTATGATGCCCTTCATGGTGCTTTTAACAAAAAAACTCAAGCCAAAAATGTTAGTGGCTTTCTTGGGGGGTGCTATCAGCTGAATGAGATGCTGATGGGATGGCAGTGTCCTGCTGCAGTGAGATGTTTTATTCCAAATGAGGAGAATGTGCTTCTGACTCGTTCTTCTCCAGTGACCTTTCCCTTCTTATACTGTCCATCTATAAGTCAGAGGGAAGTCTTTTGCCTGGTTCTCTATCATCTTGAGTTCATTTGCAACATAACAGCATTTGGGCCGGTTGTATGGTCGAATTACTTTTCTGCTCTAAAGATCAGTCATAAAGTAGCTAGTTCATAAAAGTAAAGATTTTTTTAGATCAACTGAACTTTTATGAAAAAATAATGATCTTATTTGATTTATTTTGCTTACCTTAAATAACCCACGAGCCAACTGTTTCCACGGTGCACATATACTTACCGAAGTCAACCCATTCCTTGCATATTTATGGGTGTTTTAAAGTATGTGGCTATAGTCTTCTATTTAATCAAGAAAAACGTGCCGTTGTCTTCATTAGAAACCAAGATTAACCTTCGCATTAAAGGAGTGACAAAATAAATGCCGTTTTCCTGCTTGAGTACTGGCCTGTGTGTGACGGTGTGCCCTTGCTCCGTCGCCCGGAGTGGCGGGTGTCAGAGGAGGGCGAGGTGGCATCCTCTCTAGATCCTCTCTACCTCCTTATTCTCCCTCTGCCTCCTTGTCCTCCCAGCGCTTTGCTGTAACATGCAGCTTTCGGGCTCTCCGGCACCAGGAAACACTGGAGATCAAACATATAATAACACCTAGATGCTTTTCACAGGTTATACAAAAGAATTCTGTTAGACATCTGCATTTTTGCTAGTGGCCAGCAATTCAGAAACTCACAAATTTTGGACTATTTTAGCCTGAAGAAAATAGGTTCGTGTGCTTGTGAATTCTTGCCTGTTACCCAGGGAAGATTCTGAGCTGCAGAAATGTTACAGGATGTATTTGATTAGGTGGAGTTAACATTTTAAAGATGCTTTTTAACATCACTACAGCATCTTCTTTTATATAGAGCAAGTTTATGAACTCCTTGGAACTTAGAAAAGGGAAATGGATTTCATGTGAATTTTTGGAAAATTCCACTAATTTGTATGCTAAAGATAGCAAAAACGGTAAGCAGAGCTGAGGAGAGATAAATAAGCAAAACTCCACCCTCTGACAGAGAATCGGTACCATTTTGACGTTCGCAAAGCCCCGTGTTGGTCCGGTCGGAGGAATGCTTCTCGCTGAATACGGTGGGTGTCGTGTTAGGCTGGGAAGGGCTTTTGTCCTTGCATAACTTTCTTATTTCAGTGGGAGGTTGCTAATGTAAAATTAGCCTGTGATGACAGCCCTTGTGACCTACGGTGACTGATGGCCTGGATTAAGTATAATAGGATCCACCAGACGACTGCAGTGACTTAAATTCGGATGCTAACTGGCAGAATTCCCTCCTGGTTGGCTGGCCTCCGTTCTTTTCTTAATGTTGTATAATTACATTTAACATTTGCTAAACCGTTACAGGATGGGGTAATAAGAGTAAGATGTTAAATAAAGACACAAGCACTTGTTATGGCAAGTTAGGTCACCTAAAAAAAAAATTAAATAAAAGCGTTTTCTGCTAGTACTGCGACTGAGAATAAGGATGTGCAGTTTGTTGTTCTCAGACAGAGGGAAGTGATTTGGCCACTCCCAAAGTTCTCGTCAGGCGCTTCAACAACAGCAGGGCTAGTCGTCTATTTTTACATTGCCAAAGGTTTCTCTCTTCTGGCATTGAGATGAATTCACAGTTCTCTATTAAACTGTCTCCATTAGGATATCCTGTGGCCATTTTTTTATAGGTGCAGCTTGAACAGAAATAGGTAGGGTTTGTGTCCAGCACCCTGCGGAGGCTGAGGCGGTGTGGAGTTGGGTGTTGAGGTAAGATCCAAGGAAAGGAGAGAAACTGAAAGGAGAGGCATTGGCACAAATGGGGTTGGCACTTCACGGCTTTGGGGGGCTCTCCTGGTAGTGAGGGAGGAATATTTCCTTCAAACAGGGGTACCATTTTTCCTAGTAAAACTCTACAAGCTGGGAACTTAGGCTTGGATTTTACTTGCTAATCAATATATTTGCAAGCACAAATAGGTCTTGGTTTGCCTACATTGCCTTGTTTGCACGCACATCAATTAGTTAAAAGAGAAGATCATTTGATAGGCACCCAAACAGTATTTGGGTGCTTGTAAAGGGCAAGCTTCTGGTGGGAGGTGTCCCTGCCCAGGGCAGGTCGTTGCAACTAGATGATCTTTAAGGTCCCTTCAAACCCAAACCATTCTGTGATTCTAATTTTCAGAAGGGCTAAATACATATTCCTCTAAACAGTATGATAAAAAGTAGTTTTCGTTTCCATTATTTTTTCTGTTTTCTTTCGCTTTGACCTGCTGGAAGTGCCCGCAGCTGGTTAATCGATGCGCATTTATTCCCCGTCCGGTCAGATATCCGGTTTCTGTGAAAGGTGCTGGGGAGGGAAGAGGGAAGTGCGTTGGGCTCTCAAGTATTTACACTAAGATTGCAGTGACCTACATTCAGTAGTAATTCCCCTGCAGACTCTAATCTTTCTGTGCGAGGTTCAGTGACTTACAAATCCCTACGCTTATTATTACCCCAATTAACTGCTTACCTTCTCAGCAATTAGGTGTTGAACTTGAAGCACTGACAGAGTTATTTTGGGTAATACCGTCATCTTGTTGGTCAGGTTATACTATTGTCTCAGGATAGGAATATTTGGAGGCAGCAAATAACAGTCGCTAATTGTGCATCAGTTTGGAGCTGTGTAAAATTGGCTTTTGAAGTAGAACCACGAGGACTTTTACTGGTTGGTCCTGCCAAAGAGCCGGCTGTGACTGGTGTGAAGCGTTTCCAAAGTTAGGACAATACTGGTCTGACGGCTACTGCAAGCGTTTCTGCTCGGTGGTTCAATTCCAAGAGTTTTTACAGTCATCTTTGGAAATTTTAAGTTGTTTTCAACAAACAACAAATGTCATTGTTACAATTCTTTTGTACAATTTACTCAAATGCAAGTGGGGACTAGAGAAAACATAACTATGTGAGTGAGGTGTTGAGCACTATATAAAAAATACGAGTATGTATTAAACGCTTTAAATGTTCTGTTTTCTTTAAATATTTTATCATTCTGGCAGTTACTTTGACACGTTTTGAGGAAATTTGTGTTTCTTTTGCCACAATTAATATCTTCCAGCAATCTCTTGATGAGATCCAGCAAATGAAGCTGTAGGAGGCTTTTGAAATGCGATACGTGCAGTTCCACAGGTTGATCTTCAGGATGGCCTTTCTCTTGAGGCCAGCTTTGATGATCTCATGGCTCTTTTTTATCTCTCGTTTTTTCTTGCCTTGTGTTTGAGGAGGAACAAAAGTGAGGTTTTTCTTGAAGTTAGGGTCCTGAGTTGAGGCAGCAGTAGTCTTATTTATTGGCTGTTTCACACAGATCTGCGGACAGCACCACGTGGTTTTGTGTTTATGCATTGACGTGGATGTTGGAGCTTGTGTCCCAGGTGTATTTTTTCCTGGATAGCTGTTGTATGCTGGGAGACACTTTCAGGAATGCAGGCTATGTAGTTCTGATAGATCTTGTGATGCTTTTTCCTCAGGTAGGAGAATCCACTGGATTTGAGCTTGCACCTCCTAATTATGTTGGAATTGATTGTTACTTTGTGTATTCCTGGTTAAATGTAGCGGAAAAGAGAAGGTGTGGCCTGCTCTATAAGTGATAGTCAATTCACTTCTGAGTTTAAAAATACAGAGCAAATTAGTGAGAGTCTCATATAAATGAAGATACAGCATGGCATTATCTAAGTACTGTTTAGCTTATTCTTGCTCTAATTAAATTTTCTTGCCTGGGCTTTTATTGTTGCTGTTTCCTCGAGTTGTCTATGGATGTGCTATCCAGAACATCCAGTCCTGTGTTTATCTCGAGTGAGCACTGGATGTCATTTTTAATATAGCTGCTTCAATAAGGTGTGATGTGAGAACTCAGAAGGGATTGCAACAAAATTAATAGTGGGTTTCGATCCTTTCTGTTAATTCTAGGCTACGCGAGAAGAACTGTGGGCAAGTGAATGGTTTATGGAAGGGCAGCTGACAAATTTTCCTTTAGCTGTGTTGAAACCAGAACACGTGGTGTTGAAATTAATGGGGTCTATTTGTGTGCATGTTGTGGAGGCGAGGCCTGCACCTTGATTCGGACGTTACCTACTCACTTTCACGTCCCTGTGCTTCAGGCAGTAGAATGTGACTCCGCTATTTTATTTAAAAAAAAAACACAAAACAAAACAAAGCCCAAAAATAACTAAAAAAGCCCAACCCTCTTTTACAGTAAAATAAAATCTTTTTCTCTCTTTTATGTAACAAACTCATTAAAAAAATCTGGATTGCTACTCTTAATTATTTCAGATAAAGCCTGACAACAAAGGTACTGCATTTGTGAACTTGAAGGAACAGAATATATTGCTTTATGCACAAAGGTAACAAGTAAACCGGAAAAATATGTTATCCCCTTTTCAGCAGCAAGGAAGTGCTGTAGCAGGAAATCTGCATGTGAATATCCACTTCCATCGGTGGACGGAAAAAGGCATTGATCAACCTGAGTTCCTTCCCCAGCCACACAGGCTGTGGGCCCCGCTCCAGCCCTCTCTGTGGCCACGAGTAGCGTCGTCCTGGAGGCAATTTTAATTGTCGTGAGAGCCCACTGAAAAATTATGCTGCTGAATCTGCAGGCTAAATAAATAATTAAAAAATAATAATAATAAAAAAAAATCATTCCATATTTTAAAATGCAGTTTTGATACTGGTTTATCAAGTGATGTGATACACATACACAGCGAGAGAGGGATTTGCGGGCATTTGTGTCCTCCCCACTTAAGTCAGTGAGTTTGAGTGTTCTGTACAACGTGGAGTATCTTTTTAGGTCAGAGAAATTCAAGGAATTTCAGCCATACTCAGACACAAGATCTTTCCTGTGAAACTTCTTTTGGCGGAAGGATTTCAGATAGAGAGAATGAGAAAGGAAAATAGTTCATCGGTGCCAGGGCACGTCCCTGGCCACGGCTAAGCCCATCTGCCCCCGCGGTGCTCCCCGAGGTGGGGCTGCCCTGGGCGGGCTCGGGGCGGTGGGGGCACCATTGATCCTCCAGCCTGCTTTAGTGGGGTCTAGTAAGGAAGCAAAGTTTGGGGGATTGCCACGGTGTCTGTACCGCCTGCCCCTCTCCTCCCCGTCCCCAGTAATCCTGATTCCGTTGGCCAGTTTCGCGGCTATTCAACAGAGGAGTGGAACATTCCACCCCAGCAACGGGGATATGGGCACATCCACCCCCAAAATTATTTTGTGACCCACCAGCAGCTGGGAGAGAAAAGATTTTGTTTCCCAGACCGCCAGAGGCAACGTGCGTGTCGGCTGGTTGATGGCAAGATGCAAAGCGTAGGTGGGGGACAGAGGGACGTGTGGCTGTGGTGGCGCATCTGCTGCGGGGGGCTGGGGGGGGTCTGCTCTCAGGGGGCTGCTGCCGGGGAAAAGCGCAGGGCAGAGGTGCTCCGGTAGAGTAGCTGAGAAAGAATATGGTGTTGCTCAAGCGTAGGAGTCCCGACTGTAGATCTGCCATGGATGGTGTTTAAAAATGTGGGGATTTTTTTGTTTAGCATCTTCCTAATGGTCTTTTTTAATCACCTTGATTTTAATGGGCTGTAACTTGGATTGTTGGTACCTACAGTGTTGTTTGCAAGACCTTGCATCTCAGTGTCCCATCCCTCTTTTTTTTGCTCTTCCTCATTTCACATGCTAATCTGGGTCGCTGACATGAGCAAAATTGGCAGCTGCAAATAAAAACTCATTTAACTTACTAATCGCATGCTAAATACCAGTGGGGCAGCAACGTCACCTGTGTATTCTATAATTCCGTGAGTCTATATGGTATTCACACTTTTTATGAAATACCATTTGTGGCAGATACAGTATATTGGCAGATCAGACCTAAGAAAGTGAGCTGTCTTCTCGCTTCTGGTTTCTTCATCTATTTTTATGGAAGCAGAATTCCCCTTAACAAGCTCTCTGCCTCCAATACTAATTTCCTCTGCTGATGTGCATTTCTTGTGGATGATTTGATGAGATTTCTGCATCAGAAAGTATTAAAGTTTCTAATATAGGACCTTAACATATTGGTGGCAAAGTGCTGTCTGTATTTTCGCTCTATAAGGGTAATATGGCTCTCTTGGTGCTCACTTTGGATCTTAAATGTATATTTCAAGATGGCTAAATTCCAAGTTCCTTGTCAGTGCCATTGCTGTTGTAATTTAGTAGTTCACAGGATTCTAGTCCTAGCTCAGGACCCCGGTGCCTAGCACCGCACCCAGAAAACATATTAGCTAAACGCGTATTTAATGGCTCATTTCTTTGTATTTAAAAAAACAAACACACAGAGAGAACCTGCTATCCCAGCAGATGTTTCCATCTCTAAAAGTGCACTGTACTCCCGGATCGGCACCTCGGATGCAGAAAGCACCGCGGGTCTTCTCTACCCCCAGCAAGACTTAGACTCTGCGCTACGACTCGCCAGAGCAGAGGTAATTTTCTTCAGAATTTGGAAAAGGAAATATGTGCCCCTTGCGGTTTACTTCTTTCCTGTTTTCTCCCAGCTGATTCATATTACGGACACTTGTTCTATTCTTAAAACTATCCTCAGCCACGCTAAAACCACGCTAGAGGCTACCAAAGCAAAGGGCTCTACACTTTTTTGACATAAGTGAAAAGAAGACATTACATGAAAATACATCTTTTTTGTTTTGAACCGTATCTGTACTATGTACGTTTTGACATTGCTATGTAATTTTATAAAAATTGTAAGATGCTAGAAATAGGTATAAAATGACGTATTTTGCAAAGCTACATGTAAGATTAGTCCGGCTAAAAATAATAAAAAATGGGTACAATCTAGTGTTAGAGTATTCCAAACTTCATGATAGATTGTGTGAACGAAAGGAGCACAAAGGAAGCCAGTCCTTTGGGCATAAAATTGCGTGGACAGTCAGCCCTAAATATTGGTGCAGAAGCAGGAGAACCCCCTTAAAGGGCGCGGGACCATGTACAGAAGTATTTCAGGTTTGGCTCCAGGTCAAATCAGACAAAGTGTGGTGTAACGTAGTATTTCCTGAAAAGTGTCCTTGATATAATCAGGAATGAAATAAGAAACAAGAACGTTGCAGCTGCTCTCCGAAGTTAGTCTTTCAAAACTTGCGGATGATTTCACAGCCGAACTTTTTTAATTGCACCTTGCAGTCTGCAAAAGGGAAAAATCACTGGGGATGCTTGAAACCATTATGCATTTGAAAACTGTACCTCTGTTAATTAGAATTTGATATTAAATCAAATATTGTACACTTACTTAATTTCCTCTTTAATAGATCACTCGGTTTAACTTTTTTTTCCCCCTTTGCTTTCTTCGTTTCAGATTGTGGCCAAGGAAAGAGAAGTATCTGAGTGGAAAGAGAAATACGAAGAAAGCAGAAGGGAAGTGATGGAGATGAGGTGGGTTATTAACTTGTCACTGATCACGCTGGCAGAGAGTCTCATCTCAGCTGTGGATAGTACACAGAGTACCGTGACTGTACAACTACTTTGGTTAGCTGAATTTGTTTAGTTATTTTTAACTGCAGGTTTTGGGTTGATCCGTAACGGATGCTTTGTACTTGCTCTGCATGGTGGGCACCCCTCTTCAGGGTAATCACTGAAAACTTCTGTGTTGCTAATCTCATTTACATCCTCAAAAAAATACCAAGATAAGAGGGGTCTTCATCTAGGTTAATGTAAGGGAAGAATTTTCTCCAGTTTGTGCTGGGAATTCACACATGGATTGCCTGGTGGTGTCTCTGTTGCCTGACTGACTGGGTCTGCCTGCGGAGCTGGCAGAGGTGTGCACGCGCTAATTTAAAATTCACTCTCCACAAAGAGTTTTGCCAACAGAAGAAAGAACGTGAAGATTGTTGTGAGTAGTACAGGCTTTCTCCAGGAGATCATTGTAAAAAGTTTCTTTAACAACAGAAAGCAAAACCCCGGTTGCCAGTAGGAAAACATTTCTTGCAAAGGAGCCACTCTGGCCTCTGAGCGTTGACTTTCAAGGAGATTCTACACTCTTTTCTTTGAACTGAGCTAATTTTTGTAGTTATTGCACACACTAAGATTGATTTCAGTTTGGATTTTGCTGCTGTTTAAGGGCTGATAGAAGGGCCATGAGCTTTTCATTTTCTTCTAGTTGTATCTGTTCTAATGTATTCTATTTCTCCTTGAAAACCTGTCTCTATTATATTTAATATAAAATACTGGAACACAACTGGTTTGACTTTCTTCCCAGCCTAGGTCCTACCACTTGGAAGGGTGACGACAAAATCACTGTAGTGCATGAGTTGAGGAGTATTGCTCAAAGAATCACTCTTGCTTCCCATTTAGTGAGTTGAAAGTTTCGGCCTTGAATTATTTTTTTTTTATAGTGGTAATCCCATAAGAACCACTTACAGATGAGCTTGACCTGCTCAGCGATCTGAATCTGAGAAGGTCATCAATTGCAAAATATAAATATATATTTGTATATTAAATATATAGTTGCATGAAAGTATTTCATGGAGTCTTTAAAACCTGTTATTTTCTACCTTCAAACAGACAGAAAAACACCTCCCTCCTTGACTCATAAATAAAAGGAAACTGTCAGATTATTTTAGCATCCTTCTTTTAAGTAATAGTTTCTGGTATTGCTTCTGAGACTGAATTTTTTTCAAAATCACTTCTGTTCTAGCACTAGCTTCTTCCCAGAATTAAACATCTCGGTGGTTTAAAACTAAAGCCGATGAGCTGTATCAAGTGATGACCTGCATATGCCATTCCTGCTTGTATCCAGGAAAACTGCACTTAGGGAGTAAGGGGAAAAGGGAGGTGCGGTGCAGACTCGGCAGAGGCTAGCACGGATGCCAGGAGTCCCACAGGGCGGATTTGAATAGCGGCAGCACAGGGCTTTGAGCCAAAGCATCTTCAGAGAGGCATCTGTGGAAGGCAAGGGCAGCCGCTTCATTTCGTTCGGAAAACCACCTCCCGGTGCCCAGCTGAGTTCTCTCACCTCCCTTGCGCTCTGCTCGGGCAAGGAAACAAAACCCCGGCGTAGCCCTCGAATGCATAGCGAGGCAAAACGGAAAGGAGCTGCTGCAAGCGGTCAAACCGAGGAAGCAAACCAAGGAATGAAGAAAATTCAGAATTGCATAAGGAATGTCCCAGCGTTCAGCACACACTCAGGTGCGGTACTTGGTCTGTTCTCCAGGAACCACCTGGGTGCTCGCGCCTGCCGGCTGCAAACGGGCACCGACAGAGGTTGCTTATTCCTTAGCGAAAGGAGAGCAGGGAGTGACACAGAGCAGCTGGCACGCTGTAGATCTGTACTTTCATCTTCCTCACAGTGATTCGCTTGTGTGTCTACACCCTCAGTAAAACGTGATTTGAAAAAAGCACATTATCTGAGCCAAATTTCCCACAGGCACATCCCTAGAACACACGGGAGAAAAAAAATAATCTGATTAATATTGTCACGAAATGATAAAATATGCATGTGTGCACAAAGACAGATTTCTCTTGGAAGATTAAATGTTCAAACAGTCCATGTGTGGTAAATTAGAGATGCAGCAATTAGGTATGCCATGATGATAAGCAAGGAGTGAAGGGATTATCAAGAGTTGCGAGCACAAAAGCATCACTGTCCACAGAAGGAGAAGCAGTGCTCCTTTATCCGAGTCCTGTGTACTCTACGTGGAATACCCTGAGTTCAGCTGAGTTTCCAGAAAAACGTCAGACTGGAGGAAATTCCACTCCAGAGAGCAGTAGCCGAGATGAGAAGTTGTAATAATGTAGTAACTATCGAAGAGCCAAACCTGGGTGAGCTGTACCATAATCCAAGGGTACAACCAGAGGCAGGCAAGAAATACTTAAATATGGTTGTTTGGAGGTCTAGTTGATTAAGGGAAGTCAAGCAGATGACCTCAGAGATCCTTTGTAGCCCTGGATTTCGGTGTTTTTATGACTTAGGAAATTGCAGGAAGTCAATAAATAGACTGAATGTCTAAAATACCGGGAGTTAAGCCTATGGAGCATGTAAAGGTGAAGATGTGCATCACAGAGAGGAATGATGTGGGCAGCATCCTTTGGTGCCCCAGGCATAATGACCATTATTTAGGCTGCTTGATGGAAAGACATGAATCTGGAGCAAGACTTCACCTCGCTTTCCAAATCAAATATTATAAAAATCAATGTGCCATTGCAGTATCCACTTCTACTGAACAGCTGCCGCATGATTCATGAGGCTGGATAATGCAGAGCACGTGGTACCTACTTGAACTAGTCTAAGCTGGTACAAATAAGAAATAGATAATGTTATTTCACTTTGCTGCCAACTTCCGTGGCGCAGCTGAGTCTGTAACAGTGTTTAATGTCATGTTCGTTGCCCTGAGTCCTTGGCTTCGTTTCCTAGGATGATAAAACTTCCTAAAGGTGCCTGGTGTTACAAGGATATGACATGGCTTTAAAATCCTTATTGCTTACAGCAGGCTTTGTGAGGTAATCTTCTTTGGACATGAAACCAATCCCTTCCTTTTAGGGGCAAACGCTTGAGGCTATCTTTGCTCTCAAAAGTGTCATTTATGGTTAAAAAAAAAAAAAGAGAAAAAGGAAAAAAGCCAATTAAAACAACAGGATTGTCAGCAGGTAAAGCAGCATCCGAGCAGGTCCCAGTGGATGCCCGGTGAGCTGTGCAGAGACGGGCTCTGGACCCAGGACCGAGAATTGTCGGTTCGATGTGAAGGCCGAGCGAGGTGAGCGGGGAGCCCCTGCCCTGCTGAGCGCTCTGCGGGACCACGACACCTGAGACGCTACTGACCTTGGGGGCAAGTGGCCTTCTCGGGGGGTCCTGGGCTCTGTTTGCGGTTCCGATTTGAGACAGGCGGTACTGGAGTTACTCCATTGTTTTTTTGAGAGCTCCACAAGTTTCTCCTTTCCTTTCCAAAAGTCCTCCTGTCTTTTGTCTCGGGATTTTCCCACATCCTTTCCGTAACCTCACCAACTGCAGCAGAATTCTCTAAACTGGAGCAAGTGAAAGCGAGCGAAGGCTTCAAAAGAGACATATTCAAATACCAGTGAGCTATTTTGAATATCCACTTCAGATGAAGTGTGGGGTAATTTTGTTTTTCGTAGGCAGTCCTACGTGGCTCATGAATCAAAGCACAGATCAAGCTAGTCCCATTTCATTAGCTTTATTTGGCTCTGGGAAGGGATGGATCATCTTTCTAAATCACATTTAATCTGCTTATTTTGGCTAACCTCTTTTCAAGAAGGAAATTCAAAGCCTACTGTGAGTATATGAAATAAAATGGTCTTAAAAGTAACGTTTTGCCACCTCGGTTTCAAAAACAGATTCGGGAAATAGGGCACGATGGATTTTGTGCTACATAATTGAATACTTCGGTCTCGTTGTCTTAAGTGCTAATGGATCATTTAGTCACATTTGGAGTGGAAGATTAGATATATTTTGGATGATGGCCAATTGTACTTCTGTTAGGTTTACTTGCTACCAATTACAACTTTACTTAACATTTAACTTTAAAATAAGCAAACACAAACATAGAGAAGAGGGGAGAAAGTAATGGAAAAACCAGACTCTTTGTAACTCTTGAATTAGACCGATGTGATTATGTTTATATTTAAATCATGATTGGTAATGTACTTTGGACACGTTTCAAATAACAGAATTTGTTTCAAAGCAGTCCCTTTTCCCTCCCCCCACCTATGCTGACTTACACGGAGAATTAAAAATCAGGTGCAATGTTTAAGCTGTCGGTTTTATTTGTTATTCATGTAATAAGGAGCATATAAAAGTGTGAAGGGGTTCTGCATCTCATTTAGAATACCATAGCTGGCTTATTGAGTAGCATTATTTTCTAAGTAAGCATTAGCAATGATGATGTTTGACAAAAGGATTTCTTTTTTTTTCCCTTTTATAGGAAAATAGTTTCAGAATACGAGAAGACGATTGCTCAGATGATAGGTAGGTGTTTCTCCTCTGTAAGATGCTATCCTCCGCTCTGATTTTCTGAAGAGAGCCTAGAAACATAGTTGAAGTCTCTGGGCGGCATTTTGATGCTAACTACATCTGCTGGTGCTGCTGGGAGTCGTGACCGTCCCCGAGGACACCAGGGTGTGATGAAAAGCCAGGGCTTCCTTTGACAGAAAGTAGCCCCCGAGGCAGTCCGGGTAATGCAGAAAGGTCAGGGCTTTTCCTTCTGCATCAAACTATCCCATAGGGAACATGCTCAAACGCTTTGCCCGCAATTCATGGGAGAGACTTTCAGTGACCTAAAACCCCTGTAGTCATCCACTCCTGGCCGTTTAATGGGAGATACCAAACTTAGCTCTCTACAACAACAGGGATTATCCGTGCTAAGTGCATTGGGCAGACCAAAACCTAGATTAACTCCAATCCCAGTTGAGAGATTGAGCAGCCAGTCCACCTCCCCAGTTACTTACTGACATAGGGATCTCCTTTAAGGTCTAAATTATGACATGTTTTGCCTCGCAATAATTAGAAAACGCCTTTGTTAACAGCACGCCCTGCGAATGAAAAACGCTACGTGCAGTAGCATTTCAAAACCAAAGGTTGCAGGACTCATGTTTTTCCTCGGTGTGGGAGATCTGGCCCCTGGGATGTGATTTCAAAGCCTCCTCATAAGATTTCCAAAGCTCTTTTTCTTAGTCGGGCTATACAAAGTGCCAGTGCCTTGTGCTGCCCTGTACTGCTTCAGCTCCAGCTGTCTCCCAGAAAGGCAAACGGCTGAGCAGGGTCGTGGGTTCTCCATGGCCAAAATTGCTGGGAAAGAGAAGGAAAAGGAAAAGCAGGAAAAAAAGCAGCGGCTGATGAGAAAGGAGGACCAAACTCATCTGGACAAGCTCAAGTAACGCAGCAGAGTAATTTGAAATACTGCTAAAATCCATTAGGAGCAGCCTCGGAGTTAAATCTGGGCTGTGAGAGGCAGGAGAAAGGCTAGCCCGGCTAACGGTGTCTGCGAGCAGCGAGTGGTGTGAATCCAGCCTGCTGGCACTGTGTTTATTGAAAAATCAAAAGATAGATTTTTTTTTTTTTTCCCCCCCTCTTATTCCCCCTGAGAGAACTGTCACAGAGAGCACAGTGTGCCAGGAACGCAACCCGCGTACCTGCATCTTTCCAACAGGGAAGGACTTTTATTCCAGCTATATTACAGCTATCATGTATCGTATGATATATCACGTATCGTATTGTTTGCCCCTTTTTAGAATGGGCAGTCCCCTCATATACAGTCAGTATTGTCTGACCCCCAAATGTTTGGTTTCTTTAAATTTGTTTGGGTTTTTTTTTGTTTTTTGTTTTTTTTTAATTAATGCTTGAGTCGCGTTTACATATGTTTGTAGCTAATTTGGTTAGTTTTGCCCAACGAGAGTCGGGGGAAGTAGTTTTGCTGCCTTCCTGCGTTTCTCAGTCGTTGGGAGACACCCCAGACTCCTTTCAAGTGAAGGGAAAAATGAGCCTGTAGATAAATAAATAAATGTTATGATAAAAATAATAATAATAAAATTATATCATAAATATATATAATAATAATGAATAATATAATAATATGCCTGGCTTCATTCTCTATGGTGTTATGCCTCTGTTGCCTTTTGTATGTACAACTGAGCAAATTTGCCTGCCTTCTGACATAACGTCTGTCGTCCTCCTCATGCAAGTGCTAAAATAGGAGTGACCGCAGTGTGCAAAGAACTTAATTCGTTTTGGTTTACACTAAACCTGCTCTGGTACAGCTTCGTCCCTGAACCTGGCCGTTCACGCGTCTAAAACACAGGACCTGACCTCTTTTCCCCAGGCGTGTGCATGTAGTTGGCGACAGACGTTTCTTTTTGATAACAAATTCAAATTCCATTTTTGAGAAACAAACATAAAAAAAAAAAAAATTTCAAATTGTGAGACCGCAGTGCGGCAAGAAGGTATAGAATAAGGGTCCTAAGGCAAAGGCACAGCCATGGCGTACATAGCAGACTCTACAGTTGCCATTTCCTCTTGTTGCAAAGAAATTGAGGATAATTGAAGCGTCGGGCCGTTGACCACTGAGGAAATAGAAAAGATCTTTAAACTTCAAATCCAGAGTATCAGTCAGAGTCTTTCAAATGATCTTTGGCAAGTTTCTAAGAGCTACAGCTATAAATAATGCAATTTGCTGTCCATTTGCAAAGGAACCGAAACAACAACGGTGACACAGAAAGCACGTGTTAATTAGAGCACTGTGCAAATTCGGCAGCGTGGTAATACGTTTAATGCGAGGCTTCTTCTCCCTGCATTTAATGTAAATTTTTGATCTAATCGTCCCACTTTCTCCTGTCATTTGTTGTAAATTACTGTCCCTTCTGATAACTCATCCAAATGCCACGTTGTGGAGGAAAAATTATTGTCTGTGTGCTATTTGCATATACTTCACTGAACTGTTATCACAAGAATGTCTTACTGCTAAAGTGAAATCTGTGTTGTAACAAAAGAAGTGCCTGTGCTGTTTCTGTTTATGACTTAACCCTTCTGAACTATTTATACAGCCTCGTCAGCGGGGCATTACAAGTGAACCAATTTCACAAATCCCTTTAATGAATATTCGGTGTGGTTGATAGGTCCTGCTCGGCTTTTTATCCGTTGCCATGGGAATATATAACAAATACTGAAAATATTCCATTTGAACAATATATGATTGTATATGTGTGCCTATAAAGGCACTGAAAACATGCATTGCAAGCAGTAATTGGCTTTGATTTCAAGGGCTGGCAGGTCTAGAATTTGCTGTCAAATACATATAGAACCCAATATTACCCCATTTAGCTTATGCAATTAGTTTTCTGCCGTACTCTGTACAGCCAGAGCTTGCAAGCTGTCAGTGTCCAGCTCCCTGTTAGTGTCTCTTTGCCTATTTTTTTACCGGTGTTTTAACTTTTTTTTCCTTTTTTCCTACACTCGCCTCCGCCCCTAATGCATTCTTGCTTATATTTGAGGAGGGGGGGGGGAGAAAAAAAAAAGCGCAGGCTTTTCGTGCTGCTGCTTGTGCTGCTGCTTTGCTGAGCCGCGTGGTGCAGCTGACGGTGCCCGGCGCTGCCAGCCCTGCGGCACGGAGCCTGCGAAACCCCCGTGTCCACAGCACCCCACCTTACGCACACCTCATCCACTAGTCCCTTCCGAAATCCATCATGGATTTCCTTTTTATTGATGGATTTGCAATGCTGGGTTGTTTGGTGTTGTTTTTTTTTTTTTCCTGTTAAAAATGTATCCTTCTACTTGTACGTTTAAATACATAATTAAATTCTCATTATGAAAAACAAACAGATGTTATGCTTTGTGCCTTACAGGTTGTTGCATTACTTATTTTCTGCTTTCCTAACAATTCCTGATTTTCTGTTTTGCTTCCGTTTTTGTTGCTTCTTGCTATTTGCTTGCAAAAACAAAACAGGCAAGCCTGGTAAGTAAAGCTTTTCACCAACTTTCACACCGGCATTTTGCATTTTCAGTTTCTTTCGCTTTTGTTCTCCGTTTGCTGCATTCCCATTAAGTAATGTGAGTAACGCTGAGCTGAGCCTGAAAGCGGATCTGCTGTGGTGGTGCTCTGATTCTGTCAAGTTGGGTAGTGTTAGTCCCGAGCATACCGTTGGTATTGTTGGTGAGCCGTGGACAGTGTGTGTTGCAGACGTGGAAGCCATTTAATTAAAATATTTTAATCGCATAACCTCATAAATATCTTTAGAAATAAGTATCTGTAGCTGCTGAACTAAGACTTGACTGGCAGACGATTATCAGCGTAGTTCTAGAAAATATCACACAGATCTTCCAGTCCCCTTCCAGCCAGGTGACAGTTTCTGTTTCCTGTAGTATTTAACCACTTTGGTTTTGAATGTGTCTTAACTGTTATCAGAGATTATCAGATGCCCACTGGAAACTTTCCCTCTTTTCAATTTAACTGTCACTGCCCCAATATAAATTCCCGGTTTCCCCTTGGAGCCTAATGGTGGCCCCGGCTCTCTCCCCAGTCCATGGGCACCTCTGGCATGTCGCGGAAGGGAGAGGAGAAGGGGAGCGTCGGGCATCGCTTGCCCCGAATTTCCGTGTGCCGGTTGCGGTGGGGCTGGGGGTGAGCGGGTGAGGACTGGGACAGCTGAGGGGCGAGGGGACACCGCCAGGCGCTGGGGGGACGGGAAGAGCTCGGGAGTTGCGAGGGAGGGAATCAACAATTACTAACTTTCTAGATTGCCCTAGAAACAAATAAGAAGGAGGTCGATAAATTGCCGCAGGCAGCCGTCTCCGAAAAAGTAAAGTTGTGACATTAAATTCATTTAAGTACATTATGGGATCATGCAAATCCCTTCCCCTGCATGGAGTTGCGACGACGGAGGTTTTGCCAAAGAATGTCATCCTGAAAGTGTGTGCTTTGGAATTAAGGTAGACAGTGTGTGATCTCCAGCGTGGTTAAACAAATCTTGTGCTGGAACACAAGGTGACAAATTCTCAGATTTAGAGAAATAAACAAAGGATGACTAATGGTTTTCTCATTTTACTTGAAAATACATTCATTTGCCATTACAGATTATCACATTATAAAAACAAAATCTTTTCTATTTTGCTTTCTTAAAGACACTCATCTTTAAGAAGGCAAAATAGAAAAGAACGTTTATTTTTTATGAACATTAAATGTTATCAAATTGATGTGGCGTTACAGGGCTCTGGGTTTCTCAGTCCTACCATATCAAAGGTGTTTGTTCACCGGTAAAATAAGATGTTACAACTTCCAGTTCTGCGAGCTCAGTGCAGGGCTCTGAGAGCTTCCCTGGTTCTCTTGATCTTCTCCATCATGTAGAGCAAAATAACCTCAGGTGAGGCTCTGCCCCAGCACGACGCGGTCAGGGGTGGGCAGAGGAGCGCAGAACACAGCCGAGGTGGGCTGAGGCACGGCGCGGCATCGTCGCTGCTCTGGTTTAATCAGGCTGGGAAAGAAGTGTATGAAAGGATTGAATACGCAGAAGGAAGAGGTTGATCTCAGTTTGGGAATTGACGGTAGCAACTTTGCCATTCCAGAGCTGAGCAGCACTATGAAATGCTTAATTCAGATGAAGACTTCCATTCAAATAAAAAAATCCACCTCTCGTTTAATTCTTTATATTTCAAAATATAAAGGCCTGAGTGAAAAGTTGTAGATTCTGCAATGCCCCGTGCTTTTTACATGGGAGAACTTCTCACCTTATTTTAGTTTCCATCATAGACAAAGGAAAACACAGGCAATATAAAACTGCTATGTTTTGCAGGTTGTTTTTTTTTATTTCAGTATCGCTCAAAGTAGCCCTTAAAACATGGACACAGGAATCATATTTTAGGATATGAAGCAAACAAGGAAGCATTTTGGAAGACAATGCCAGACCTTGTCTTCCAGTGTTAGACGGGTATTCCAAGTCATTACTCAGTCGATTCCTTTGAAAAGTTCTCCTCCATATGGATTTGGGTTCTGCTTTTGTTGTTCCCACCATCCCTGCCTCAAATTTAACTATACCTAGGAGAAGCTTGGAGGATGTTTTCTGCAGACCAGAACTTAGAAAGTCTGTCTAATGTTAGATTTCCTGCCTGGCGCTTGCTACAGTAATCCTAAGAATGAGAGTTTGCAAAACTCTTTTTCCAAGGGAAGAATTTGAGTTGAATTCCATTAAACAAAGTGCCTTTTTTGTATAGGATTAGAAGAGATGCCAGGAGATGCCAAGCATATATCAGCAATGGCAAATAATTTATTACCAGTGCTAGTAATATGCATAAATGTCCTTTTCCTTCAGCTAGTGCATCTTCAGGCAGACAAGGGAAGTCCGACACTGCCTTTTTCATGGGAGCAGCCGAGTTCAGAGTGAAGTAAATCGTCAGGACAGAGATACATTCACATTTTTTCCCCAACATCAAAATATTTAAATATCCCTTTATTTAGCAACCTTTTTCCAAAACAGGAAAAAGTGTCTTTATATAAAAATGACTTTTCTGGATCCCGCGACCTTACTAATACACAGTGTAGAGCTCAGTGTAGTAGAAGCTATAGATGATAGTGAAATCAGTGTTCTGACTACTATAACCCTTCTGAAAATCGCTTTTTTTCCTCCCCCTCTCTTCTTTCTAACAGAGGATGAACAGAGAGAGAAATCTGTCTCCCATCACACCGTTCAGCAGCTGATTGTGGAGAAGGAACAAGCTTTGGCAGATCTGAACTCAGTGGAGAAATCACTGGCAGATCTTTTCAGGAGATACGAAAAAATGAAAGAAGTATTGGAGGGGTTTCGGAAGGTGAGTCCTGTTAAAGTCCTCTCTCATGTACCAGTGCTGCTTAGCAGAGGGCACGTCTTTGGTTCCAGTTGGATCTGATGCACTACATGAGACGGCAGTGTCTAAGAGATGTCACATAACCGTGGGACTTGAGCACGTGTCAGGGCTGGCTTCTGGACTGAGCCTTCTGTTAAAACCTAGGAGGTGAATTCCTCAGGTCGGGGGTTATGTCTCAAGCGCGTGACACAACATAATCCTCAGATGAAGGATTGCAGCCGTGCATCAAATGCAAACAGGAGCATTGTAAAGCTCTTTGCCTTGCGTAATACTGCTTCAGATGGCCTGGGTGTCCGTGTTAGACTGCAGCCCTTAAAATATCTGAATGTGACTCCTGCAAATCATAGAATCATAGAATGGTTTGGGTTGGAAGGGACCTTAAAGCTCATCTCATTCCACCCCCCTGCCCCGGGCAGGGACACCTCCCACCAGCCCAGGTTGCTCCAAGCCCCGTCCAGCCTGGCCTTGAACCCCTCCAGGGATGGGGCAGCCACAGCTTCTCTGGGCAACCTGGGCCAGGGGCTCACCACCCTCACAGCAAAGAATTTCTTCCTCATATCTCATCTAAATCTCCCCTCTTTCAGTTTGAAACCATTCCCCCTCGTCCCATGGCTCCCCTCCCTGGTCCAGGGTCCCTCCCCATCTTTCCTGGAGCCCCTTTAGGGACTGGAAGGGGCTCTAAGGTCTCCCCGGAGCCTTCTCTTCTCCAGGCTGAACAACCCCAACAAATAGATGCCTGTCCTACCCTTCAACCTCTTGAATTAACTTTAATGTAATCTTCTCATTTAAGAATGAAGAAGTGTTAAAGAAATGTGCGCAGGAATATTTATCACGAGTAAAGAAGGAAGAGCAGAGGTATCAAGCACTCAAAATTCACGCTGAGGAAAAACTGGACAGGTAATGGATGGTACACGTCCCTTTTCAGGAGTTCATGCTGCAGGAGGATTCCTGTCCCTGGACCTTGTATCCCAAACCTGCTCCCTCAATACGCAGGGCGCAGAGTGCTCTGTGATGGAGGGTGGAATGAAATGCCCTAATGAGAATTTCTGTAACGTGCTGGTGTTTCTTGCACCTCCTGACCGTATAGAACACCTTAGATTTCTATCTTTATCAAATGTCTTCATGTTTCTTTAACATATTTTCCAGGGAAGACCAAGAGAGAAGCCATTAGCTAGGTTTATGCAGCCGTGGAGGGTTGAGCTCAGGTATTTGCACCCGCAGCCAGTACTCCAGCCCCAGAGAGTTGGTGTTGCCCCTCTGCCGTATTATTGCCCCCGCGTCCCTCAGCAGAACAGGACACGTAAGTGCTGCTCAGGTGATTCAGTGCAGAATCAGTCAGGCGGCCTCTCCCCAGTTAGCCCAGTTACCTCAGCTGGACCAGCCCAACTTGTGCTGAGGGCGACGAGGAATAGTTACACAAAAGATCGTGCCAGATGTGCACGGATAGTAACTCCTTAAGCCACCGTTAAGGAGCAAACATCTGATTGGGGCTTAAGAGAGGCAGCTCCAGTTGATTTTCTTTTAATTTTTTTTTTTCCTACGCTTCCGTGTAACAACCAAGGAAGCATTTCTAGGGATTACATTCAGGACTCATGTTACAGTCCCCTAGACCCAAGAGATGTCTCTGAAATGTCACTAGGATTGATCAGTGCCTAAACCCAAGTGAGACTTGGATTTACTTTCCAGCTGCTGTCCCAGCTGCGAGTCCAGTCTGTAAGAAGCGGAGATTAGATCTGGAAACTTCCAGAAAACACTTCCACCTAAGTGATATTTATGACCCCAGCACAGATGTCTGAGAGAATCGGGGAGGGAATGACACAGACGTTAAGAAAAGACATTGCAGCCTCTGCTGAGCAAGAGAGGGAGTCGTGAAAAGTCTGTAGGGACAAGTCTCAAAATACTTTCAAGGACAGGCAGAAAGTAGCCCTGCCCTCACCACCCCTCTGTTAAGATGCAGCCCATCCTTCGGTACCCACCGTCCTTTCCTGTAGAGAGCCTGACATGACAAAAATCTGTTGTTTTTCTAGAGCCAATGCTGAAATTGCACAAGTGAGGGGCAAGGCTCAGCAGGAGCAAGCAGCCTATCAGGCCAGCCTTCGTAAAGAGCAGCTGAAAGTGGACGCATTGGAAAGAACACTGGAACAAAAGGTAAGCAGGAATTCGGTTCTTTTAACGCAGAAATCAACGGGATGACCAAAGCTCGGTGAAACTTCCCCAGGGTGGCTGCCTCCAGCTCTCCTCTGGAGCTCAGACCACAGCCGAGGTCTGCCCGGGGACCTCTCCGCCTCCTCAGGTCCAGCTGGCCCAGCAGCTTCTTTCAGTTTTTGTTTCCATTTTTAGTTTTAGCTGTGTGGTGGCTTCTGTGCCTCTGCTGTGACCGGAGACAAAATGACCAGATACAGATCTGTGCGGCTTAGGGCAAAAGCGACTGTAGGAGCTCCCTGTTTCTATCTCGTGGTCTCTCGCTCAGCCGAGGAGCTTGCTGTCAGTGTACTGCAGCTCGTCCTTCCTCGCAGCCCCTGGAAAACAGGGGCAAGGTAATGCTGTAAAAGCGCAGCCCAGAAACAAGTTTAAACTCTGTGTTATTATCGTGTGCTAGGAATGACTGCTGTAAAGCTGTCTGCTTTAGTGCTAAATCGCATTTATTGAAGTCGGAGGAGCTGTATGTGGAACAATAAGCATATCGTTTGAATGCACTATACGTCAGCTGTACTTTGTAGGCATGTATATATCCATATATCTCTCTATATATGTAGGCATGTATATCTCTCTCTATATATCTACATATATGTAGGCATATATACCTATCCATATATCTCTCTATATATATCTCTTTCTATATATAGATATTATATTCTCAGTATTGGAGAAAACTTAATTGTCCCACACTTCTCCCAAAGGTTCAGTAACTCAAACAAACCTCAATGCAACAATAATATTTTTCATAATACTTAATATGGCTTTTTTTTTTTTTTTTCCAGAATAAAGAGATAGAAGAATTAACAAAGATTTGCGATGAACTGATTGCCAAAATGGGGAAAAGCTAACTTTTAACCAAATTTCTGGACTTCGATATTGAGTGCAATATGACCATTGGCACACTGATGTCCATGCATTTATGTGGACAGGTTATATTTTCACTTTTTCGTATGCACTACTGTATTTTCTTTCTAAATAAAGTTGATTTAATTGTATGCAGTACTAAGACGACTATCAGAATTTCTTGCTATTGTTTGCATTTTCATAGTATAATTCATAGCAAGTTGATCTCAAAGTTCCTGTATCAGGGAGATTGTCAAGTTCTCTAAGAAATTACAAATTGCTGATCCTAGCCTTCCCTTTGTACATGAGTTCCCATGTTGGATGTCTTTTGGATTTAATATAAACATGTATTACTTGCATGGGGACTCTTGCCTTAAGGAGTGTAAACTTTATCTGCATTTGCTGATTTGTAAAATAAAATTAAAAACGGAAAAAAAAAAAAAAAAAGAAAATGCATGTCACTTAAATGAAATTCTCTATTGTAAATAAATTTTTTCGTTGAAAGTTGAAGATAAGTATGGCTCTATTTTATGTCCTTCACTTGATTACTTCATGTGCAGCGCCAGCTCCAGCAGCTCTGATTAACGAATGCCTTCACAGAAAGCACTTCATGGGTCACAGCTTCGAGCACCCCGTGGGTCCCAAGAATATACTGCTTTTGTGCACAGACCTGTGTCTACATCTTGCTCTCTCTATAAAAACATATATATATGTATATATATATGTGCTAGATTTGGACCAGTCAGGTCTCAAGCATAGCCTTAATCCTCCAAAATGTTTAATACTCTGACCCTGATCCAGCAAATCCCGTTCAAATGGAACGGGAGTGGTTGCGTGAGTTGCAGGCTGTGGCGCGCGGCGCTGGGCTGGTGGTTTTGAAGCGTATCTGTCACTGAAAGGTGAACACATTTTCTTCTTCCCGCTACTACAAGGTTTCTGCCTGCAGGGTTTGCGGAGATGAAGTACGTGTGATTAGGAGTACCGGCAGAATAAGCTAGATAAGTAGCATTCTCGCACACCTCTTTATCCCGTAAGTTATCCTCTGCAGAGGATTAGGTATGTAAGATAAGCGTTAAGGCTTTAATAGCAAACAAACTGCTTTCTTTGGCTAATGGTACATCGCTTGTATCTCCATGATGTGGACAGTCTTCAGCCTGGTCCTTGTCAGCTCCCTTTTTGTACTCAAAAGTAAGTCAACTCCCTTTTCTTTCCTTTTTTATTTCTTTCTTATTTCCTACTCCGGGCGTGGCTGAGCCTCTCAGCCGTTCTGGGCTTCTCGCCTGGGTCTCTTTGGTGACAGGTTATTTTCAGCATGTGGTCGGCAGCACGGAATCTCACCTCTGCTAAGTAACGTAAACATAAATATGTATGCTAACAATTTTAAATTGTCCCTGTGGACAGCAAGGCTGCCTCTGCTCTGCGAGTTTGAAGGATGGTGTTTTAAATATATCTTAAATTCATGCCTACCTTTGAAAAGACCATGTAGTTTGAACCAAGGAAAAGAAAGAGGATCGAGTTATGGTTGTAATGCTACAACAAAAGCAAAACTTTTTAAGATACGCTGTCGTGCCTTCTGGCTGAATGGATACTTTAGGAGAAAATGAAATGTGGATCGTAGTAAGGTTTTATGTGTTTACAATATACTTTTTCATGGTACTGTGGACCAAAGATCATGACGGAGGGGGAAAAGCCATGGTGCTCCAAATTGTCAGAGTGGATTCTGCTCTGAAAATGTTACAGGGTGGTGTGGATGCAGTTACAGAACAGCAGATGTTCTTGGATTATTTTAAGGGCAAATTGTAACAACATAATATATGGCTTTTTAAAATATCTTTAAAATCAGTATCGGGACCACTTCTAAAAAAGAAAAATTGATCGGATTTGCAGAATCTCTAGCTATTTTTCAAACCTTTTTGCCGTTTTTGCATGTGCTTCAAACAAAATTAGAAAGAGCTTGTAGCTGATATTTTAAGAAATGTTTTTTGTAATAAGCTCTAAACGCTACTGCTATAAGTGGTCTCTCTTCCCTTAATGCCAGGCGAGGCCCTGCAGTGTTACACCTGTGTAGGTTCTAGTGATGACGACTGTAACAGACAAGGGACGCAGCAATGCCCAGGGCATTCGGACGCGTGTGCGGTCATTAGAGGACAAGCAAGTAAGTAATCACCCCCGGTTCGGACTTGTGCCGTGACGATCGGCCCTATCCCCGCTATGGGAAAGCTGTAAAAAAAGCATTTGAAGTATGGCCCACTTCTTACTTAACTCCGTCATTTTTAAGTTAAATAACTTCCCTGTGAATTAGGAAAGAAAAGAAGCTAACGAGGCACTGCACTTGAGCCCGGTCCGAGATGTTTAAGGGGCATCAGCTGTATCTAAGATGATAAATTGCAACCGAAGTGGGAGCCTGTCAGTGTGCTGTAATCTCCGATGCAATTGTTTTCCTTTACTTGGACGGAACGGCCAAACCTAATGCTGTTGCGCAGTAGTGGGTGGTCGGGCTGACTCTGGGGGGATGCAGACGGGAGCGGGTGACCACGGACGGTTTGGGTTCAATGTGGCTCTGTTCCAGGTGGCATTATGAAGTCCTGTTCGTTCAGGTCCTTCTGCGAGCGGGCGAGGAGGGACGGATCGAGAGCGCCTGGAGTGAGCGTTCACTGCTGCTACTCCAGCAACTGCAATGCAAAAGGCCTGGCCTCCAGAGTCACCACCTCCGCCAGCTACTTCTCTCTCCTCGTCTTCTCCTTGCTATGGCACCCGCTGTTGAAGCTGACATGAGGGGGGAAAAAAAGCATATCCTGAAGCAACAAGTCTGCCTTCTTAGAAAGGGATGATTATATTTCCTCATCGCGTTACTCCACGTACCATTTTCCTCGGTAGGCAAAAAGCAGTAGGCAGACGTGACACATTCAGATCAAAATTGTTCCATCTGCTAAATGTCTCGACCTATACGTAAGAAACGCTGCCCTCTTCTTGTTTATCATCAGGGGTTGGTTGTGTGAATACGTAACATTTTCCTAGGATTTAGAGAATATGTATAAGGAGAAATCTTAGCTGCAGGTAGCCTTTTAGTAGGGTAAAGGACCAATATCTTCCAAATGCTGTTCACTGCTGGCAGCCATTCAAAAGCAAGCTAAAATTTTCAAGCACAAAGTGACTGAAAATTCTAGCAAGCAAATTAGTCTTTCAGAGAACATTTGCAAGCTGGACAAAGCCAGAAATCTTGAAATAAAGATCATTTACTATTAATAGAAACTGGTAAGAGAAGGTAATTCAGAGAACAATACATGGAGGTATGTTATATTATGTATATTTCCTGGGAAAGAACCCCAAACACCTAGTTATCTCTTTTCTGATCCTTTGAGAATCTTATCACAATGTTGGAAGAAGAAGAAGGAAAAAAAAGAGCTTGGAAGTTGTTTTGAACCGGTAATCTGCCTCCAAAGATCAGCTTGTTCTATCTTTACTGCTGGTTTTGAGAACAAGTGGTTAATCCTTGTCTTGTAGGCAAATTATAACTTGCATAATAATATTTTTGTTTATCCAGATTCTTCTTGTGGTTTCAGCTACGTAGTTAACTCTTCACTTCCCTAGGCTTCATTCTTTGAGAGTAAGAGTAGACATCTCCCCCTTCAGTGATGTGATTGAGTTCATCTGTGGTGGTTTGTGTAGTCTTTTCATTTTGCAAAGTGAATGAAATTACTTGGAGATCTTTAGAGATGTAAAGAACTAAATCAACATATTTATTAATCCCATTCATCGCAGTCTTACCAATTAAATGGCCCAGAATGGGCCACGTATTGCAGAAGGCATCGTGCATCACTAGCGAGTTGGCAGATGGTCCTTTGACTAGGCAAGAGGAGAAGTGACGTAACACACGATGTGGTGGCACTAAGCAGGGTCTTGGGTCTATGACATCGGAGAGCAGGGCGGTACCTCCTTTGATTCAAAACTCAGAGGGACAGACAAGCAGATGAGTGGTATTCATAGATTTTAATGTCCAACCGTGATGATCGGGTCTAATCTCTGGCACACAACGTGCGTAGAACTGGCTTAAAGTCCAGCTGGCGTCACCGAAGTAGAGGTGGGCTTTCGAGTTCTAGTTTTAGTTGCCCATTTAGAAAAAGATTCGGTTGTCAAGTTTATGGAACTCACAAAATATGTGGCAAAGTAGTTTTTCCACTAGCTTTGTGTTGTGACTTTTTTGGGGGTATAATTCTTTGAAAAATCAGTTCCAGGCAGTGTGTCATAGAAGTCTGCACATTCACAAAAATTTTACTCAGGTTGCAAACTCTAGAGAGCTGCTTCAAGTGAAATAACCACGGAAACCTCCATGTAGAGCGTAACCCTGACCTGCCTTGTAGCTCTCGCCTGACACACGGACCAAACTGTCTCCTTGTTTTGTTGTGCTCTTTCCGGGTCCTTTCCTCATCTCGTGCAGATGGTGGCTTCAGACTGGGGCTATTCTTCTGGGGTTTTGTTGGAATGGGCTCTCAGACAAGGCAGCGCTGGTCTATAATTAGTTGCTAGGCACAAGTCTGATAAAGCTGTTGAATATAAAGTTTCCAACAGTGCAACAGATCTTGGCTGAGAACGTTAATTTACACTTAAGTATCTCGTCTGCGCAAAAATCGCTTCGGCTGGTTTAAGTATTTTTCATTTCATTCTCAGCTTGAATGAGTTCGTTCAATCTGTTCTGCTACAGGAAACACGTATTGATTGTATCTTTATTTTCTGATTGTTCTGTAATGATAAATATGTATGGAATGGCATCTGTGTGTATGCTCGCTGCATTTCCTTAATGAGAAAATAAAATACATGCAATGGCTGACAGTGGCTCTTGATAAACAAACCTGCATCCTTTAATTGGGATTTCCAGCTGCATCTGGCGGCGTGTTTTCCAGCAGGAATTCTGGCTTTTGTTCTGTGGGCTGTATTTCTTAAATCTGTGAGATAAAACAGTGAATGTCGATAGTTTTCTCTGCTGTGGTATTTCCATGATAAAATAAGAAGGTAAGGCTCTATCCTCCTGACAAACACCATCTGGCGTTCCTGGCTGCAGCCAGGACTCGGATCTCCAGGCAGCTCAGAGCCTCCCACCGCCTCCCCCTGGTCCTGTCACCCAGCACGTCACGGGCTGTGTCTTGCTTTTCACGGGTCTGACATTTTTCCTGACTAATTACGAACCTGAAGCAGTGCAGGCGTGTATGTGTCTAGAAATGATAAACCCTATTTATGGATTGATGGTACCGGAGGGGTTTCACAATGGTTCTTGGCATAAGCATTAACAGGAAGAAGAGCACAGAAAAAATGGAACAAAATAGAAGGAATATTTTTTTTAAACTCAGAAACATACAGAAAATATTTTAAAGTTTCCATTGCCACAACCAGTTATTCCCAGTTTTATGTAAAATTGTCTTTACCTTGGTTGTTCTGAAGCCTCAAAACCCACTCATCGTTCCCGGCCCAGCGGGAGAAGACAGGCTCTGTCTTCCTTAATGTTGACAGACAGTTGGGACAAAAGGAGCAGAAGCTGGTAATGAAATGCATTCTGCTGCAACTCAAAACGATAGGACTTGTTTTCCGTCTGTTGTATCAGTTGGATGTACGTCGTGGATCAGCTGGGTGAGGCCGGGGCTCGAGCTTAGTGCTAGCCACTCGCCTTCCAGAAAGGATCTCCAAAGAGATTCGTATTTTCTGGTTTATAAGTGAGAGAAACTCTCAATTGTAACCACCGCTTGTAGGACTTACAGATACCCCCAAATCATGTTTTCTTTTCATCCTTTTGTTGGTTTTGGCAGTACAGACAGTGTTTCCTTATTTTCCCAGTCCTCTCTTAGACAAGGAGAGCCTCTGGGGACCTACCAGGAGGGCAGAGCTGAGCAAAGTGCCCCTGCGCTGTCTCAAAGGGGATATGTACATGTAAATGGACGACCTAATTTCTGTTAATATTTGTCCACACCCAAATTTTTCCGCAGTGAGAGCAGGGTTCCAAGCTGTCTTTGTTCTTGGTGAGGAATAAGCAATTCTGGAAGCTTGTGAGCTTTAAAATCTGGCGCAGAGAAGATCACCTCGATGCTGGCTGGCTGTTTAATGACAGAAGCTTTAACTACATCTTGGTGTCACAGGGCACGGTTTCTTTCTTTAACCTTTTTTTCATGTGCAACCTTAGTCGTGTGGCTCTGTTCTGTAGGGATTAAAACAAAGAACACCCTCGTACCTTGTGCTGTCGTGTCTTTGTGTGCAATGAAAGCCCGACTGCGACAGGTTTCCTTGTGAGCATCGCTCCAGAGGGTCTCCACCTGGCTGGACCCCGTAGATGTTTGGGACGTCACCTGGAGCTGTCGCCTGTGGCTGGTGACCGCCTTTGGGGAGGAGCTTTATGCTTTTGAAACCAGAAGTCCTGACTGCAAATCACGGAGCTCAAGGTTATTTTCACCCCGCACACACATACGCTCCCTCTTATCATCCCAAGCCAGCAGGACATGGGGTAATTTTAATTGGCAGGTTTATGCCGTGCTCAGATGTAGCATATTTACTCCCAACCGAGTGGAAAAAAGTGATAACGGTGTTAATCCAAGTAAAAGTATGTATAAAGAGTGCAGCTAGAAACTCATCGTGTTGGTGGCATAGGTACGAGCGGACTTTGGCAGCATCTGAAGAAAACAAGGGAAGAGCCAAGGCGGGATTCGGTTGAGAAGGAGCCCCAGAAGCAGCACGTGATGACACGCGGCAGCGCAACTTTGTGGAAAGTAGGTCTTGTCAAAAACAGCTCGTTTGAGGTTACGGATTTTTTGCTGATAAAGGCAAATACATACATTTTGCAACACATTTCAGATGAACTTGCAGTTGTGAGAGTTCAAGAGCTAGCAGGGTGAAGGACTGCAAAAACCGCGTTCTCAGTAGAAAATCATCCAAATGGTGTCTTGGAGACGGGCGACCTCACATCGGCTTTCTGACAACCTCGGGATGTTGCTGTAGGAGGTGTCGCAAAAAGAACGGGCTGCCGAAGCGCCAGCAGAAGCACTTTCTGCGCCAGGATAGTCCTATGTGTTGCCTGAGGGACACGTGTCCACGGGAGGCAGGTAACCCACTTTTGTAGGACAAAACTAAAGCAGAGGAACGAGCGCGGGAGGAGATGCCGAGCGTTTCGTAGCCACCCAAACCCTCCTCTGCCCCGCACGTAGCACCAGTCGCCTCTGAGGGAGTACACTATTACTAAAATTGCTTACACCTATTCTAGCGACCTGATTTAGCCCCGCAGGCAATATTCCTTTCAAAAACTACCCTTTTAGCCGCTAGCTCAAAAGACTTGCAAGTACGCGATCATGTTTGAAAGGCGAAGGGGAATTTGTCACTTGAAGCCGTTTCCCTTTTCTAAAGACTCCCTGCCCTTCACCCACACCACAAGGTTTTTCATTTCGCGTTTTAAACGCTCAAGGAGGGGAGATATTTGAACACCGGCGGAGGCTTGGCCAAAAAAGTGAAGGCCGGTGTTCAAGCGCAGGCGCTGATTCCTACCACTTTTAATTCGAGACATCTGGAATCTTGTTTTAAGCGATGCCAGTGTCGTGGTTCGAGCCAGGCACCCTCCCTTTCTGATTTCCAGCGCAAAAAGCTCAGTGTTTGCAGCACGAGCCCTGGCTCTCAGCCAACCCGGCTGGCATCTCTTTGGCCAGGTCAGAGCCTGATTTTGCTCAAAGACAAATTTTTGGTGCGTGGTTTCGCTCCTGTGCTCTCCCAACCTTCACAGAGCTTTTGAGGTGTGTTCTTGGCATCCTGAGGATGATCGCCTGCCTTTAGCAACTTGTTCTTAACCCCTTCTGCATCTTTTGGAGGAGTGCCATCAAATGAAAAGAAAATATCCCGAAGTGTGTATATATATATTAATTCCAAGTTCTCATATACGTGTGTCACTGGAATGACATTTCTAATAGCGTGATAATCTCTAAATTGCCTCCCCCAACTCTGGGATGATTACTAGTTTCAGTCTTTGTCAGCGTGACAGGTTTTGCTCTATTTTATTTTGTGCTGAGTGCATGAAGACCCAATGGCCAAGGCCTCCCCAAGGCAGCTCCGGAGAAAAGCTCCTGCCCCACCGGCGGCCACGCCAGAGACCCAGGACCTGCGGTTAAAGCAGGATCCATTTAAATCCCAGTCAGCTGTGAGCACTGAGCCTTGCCGGGGCTGCAGAGCCGGGGGTTAGGACACGCGTTTCAAGAAATCCACTCTCGTAGAGGACAAATAAGCACCCTTGCAGTGTGAACGGGCCTCGATGCATTTGTTTGGTCTCTCTCCTGAGAGCTGCCACCACCAGCTGCACGTGGGCAGGGACGAGCCGCGAGTGACAGCCCCTGTCCTCATCTCTCCCCTCGATTAGTCCCTCTGAGGGTTCAGCTGTGCTTTTGGGAGCTGCCTTTTTGGACATCTCTTTTGCGCTGTACCGTTAACAGTGCTTATGAGCACTTGGCGGCCTCCATCGCTTCAGTTTCCACGTTCTCCCAGCCAGCTATGACTCCTCGTATTGGATAAACATGTCTGGTTCTGTTAAATATTCGGTTTCGATGAACGTGATTCTGGAAAGAGCAAATCAGTTACCAGGACGAAGCAAAGCCATGAGTGGGGCAGCGAACCGAGCCAGGAAAAACGCTCATCGGGAAGTCATCCGAGCGGGGCTGTGCCCGGGGGGCACTGACGGCGGGTTTATTAGCATTCCTGTAATTAGGCGTAGGAGGAGCTGGTGGAGAGGAGAGCTCTACCCGGCTGCTTTGCGTTTGGTAATGTTTGTGCAGCAGATGAAAGGGAATGGCTCGTCCCCGGGTTGGTTTGGTTGGTGCTCCCCAAGGCTCAGGGCAGGGAGGAGCTTCTGCTAAAGCATCTCCCCCACGCCGCTCGGCTCTCGCGATTTTTTTCCAGATTTAGTAGATCTCCCTTCCCAATCCCAGCACAGCCGCGGGGTCAAAACCCCAGCCCCGAGATGGGTGTGTGTTAAAAACCCCCCAGTGTGTGTTCGGGGTGCGATGCTCTGGAAATGAGGGTGGTTTTGCCGTCAAATGGGTTTCACCAATTGCTGGCAATTTCAGCCGTGATATTTTAGGAGCTGTGCAAGCCAATAAGGCTTTCGGAGCTGGCCTCGATGAGACCCTTCTGAGGACAATGACAGGTGGGGGGGGGGGGGGGGGGAAGAAAGCTTTGACTTGACACCTCCTGCTAACGCTAGAGAGAAGCAGTCCCTGAAAAAGCCATCAAAAATCAGGATCCCTTGTGGAAACTGAAAATAATACTTTTGCTCACAAATGATCAGCACTCGGTGATCTCAGCTGACCTTTACTCTAACATGGCTTATCCCAAGCTTTTTATGCTTATCCAAATTTTGGCTCCAGACCGCCCGAGCTATTTGGGGCAAATCCTGGTGACCTCTCCTTCAGCTTGCTCTCATCGGGAGGATGAAGAGAGGATTAGCAGCCCGTGGACCGGGTGTCCCGAGCCAGCAAATAAAACAGTCCTCCCCGTCTTGGAGCTGATTTCTAAGTCGTGGTGTGCTTGAGGATCTTTCTGTGCCCAGGCTCAGAGACAAGTTCTCCGGGAGACAGATGGCCTGCGGGCTGCTTTGGTCTCCAGAAATACAGAGTCAGCCCCAGCGCTTAAAATAGTGCTTAAAATAGTTCTCTTTTTTTTTTTTTTCTTTCCTTTTTTTTTTTTTTTTTCCCCTTAAACAATTTTGCTCTAGATTTGCCCGGCAACTAGAGAAACGTTTTCATTCATGTTATTTTGGTAACTGGGAAGCTGAGGTCAAGGTGGCCACAAGCCCCAGTCAGGCGGAGGAAACGGGGCTGGAGCCCATGGCTGAAACCGGGAGGAGGTTTAGGGCTGTCGCTGCCGTTGGGAGTTCGCCCTGGTGGAAGCGAGGGACCTGCAGACAGACGCCGACCCTCGGGCGTCTCAGCCCTGTCCCAGCTCCAGGTCCCCTCCCAGAGCCGCCCGTCTGGATGTCAGCTTTGTCCCGCTTCCCTGCCGGTAGCTGCTGGGAATTTGGACGCATTTTAAATCGGATTAGACTCTGCTAGTTCTGCATGAAAAGCCTAAAGAGGCTGCAGCGCCAAATCAGGGGCTCACTGACGGAGTTTTTGTTGAGCATGGCTGTGCTCATTCTTAACTATTCTTTCTGCGGTAAAGTCCCCTTCGTTGCTTTGCTGCCGGATTCACATCTTTAGGGTGTCACCTAATCAACGTACGTCCACTCAGCTGACAGAAACCTGGTCTTCAGCCCCTCAGCCGAGGCACAGCGGCGTCTCCAGCGCGGGTCTGGCGACTGAGCTGGCACAGACGGGATGAGCTCCTCACATGTACGTACCACCGTGGCCTCCACAAAAGGGTGGCACGCTGGACGGGTAACACAAACTCATCTCATGGCGGTGCTATTTGTGTAAAAATAGAAAAATTGCATAGGAACAACAGAAATTTACAATAAAAAAAAAAAAGGTACAAATATGTTTAGCTTTGGATACTGGTCTTGCAGCGGTGACAGGCTGAGGGCAGAGGAGAGGGAAGGTTTGGGAGGTGGTGGGAGTCTCTGCTGATGCCAGCTGAGAAAACTGGGTGAAGGAACAAGCAAATAAGTCCTTAGGCAGATCTGAAAAGTCTTAATATTTAAGTTTTCCTCCTATTTTTTTTTCTCAAAGGTTATATGCCCAGAAACCCAATCCAAAGGAAATCTTTTTGCCTACATGCAGAAGATCACAGAAGATGCTGGTCCAAGTCAGAAACAGTGACCTGAGAGAAAATGTTCCTTGGAAATTATACTTTATTTTCCCTGATCCGAGTAGTAGGACTTTAATGCAATTTTTCCCTCTTTTCCTTATAAGTGTTGTTGAAGTGTTGGCCTTGCTGTGGGATCTATTTATTTAAATCCAGAAACTGTCAAAGCTTGTTGCATTGCTTGTAGACATGCTCCTGAAAGCTTGGATTTCGGTCTCAGCTTCTTAGGGCAGCAGTGGCAGTGGACGGGGAGCATGGGACACTGCAGGCCAAGGGACCGACGGGCTGGCTGCTGCCAGCCTCCCTCTGCCACCAGCGGCGTCTGCTGCTGCGTTTCTGCTCTTCTGCAGCAGGATGATAACACATCAGAAAACTAATTAACTCCTCAAAAGTGGAAAAAAAATCCAGCAGCTTAATTTCCTGAAGCAGTTCAAGGGGGACTAAAGCAGGGCTGGGACAAGAGAGGGAGAAGGACCACCCATAAAAGCCATACCTCCATAGGCTTTCCTACACTGTTTTATTCGCACTACGACCACAGATGTCCATACAAAGGAATCACCATGTGTTTTGTCTAACAAAGCTCATCGTGGTCTGGGTAGGCCCATTCAAGAGTGGTTTTGGTGGAGGTTTGGCTGTGGTGGGTCGTGGTGTGTCTTATCCTGGACTATTGTCTGCAAGAAGCTGTGGCTGCCCCATCCCTGGAGGGGTTCAAGGCCAGGTTGGACGGGGCTTGGAGCAACCTGGTCTGGTGGGAGGTGTCCCTGCCCAGGGCAGGGGGGTTGAAACAAGATGGTCTTTAAGGTCCCTTCCAACCTAAACCATTCTATGATTCTACGGTAAGTCACGTCAAAGACCCGCCGTTGCCCACTGCACTGTATTATCTTCAAGTGAAAAGGGAGCAGCCCCACTTCTCACACCTACAGAGGGACAGGGTACATTAGAAAACCTCCGGAGACGTTCGCTGCATCCCTTGATTTGCTAATCCCTTAGTCCCCTTCTCTGGAGATTTTCAAGACTCGCCTGGATGCAGTCCTGAGTAACGTGCTCTAGGCAATCCTGCTCTAGCAGGGGAGTTGTACGAGATGATTTCTAGAGGGCCCTTCCAACTCTGAAGATTCTGTGATTCTGTGATCCTCAACACTGGGCTTTGATAAAACCCAGGAGAAATGGGGCCGGGAAGGAGGGGTTGGTGCAGAAGCTGCAGCTCCTGCAGACCATGGTCAGGGCTTTAAGACAGGACAAAATGCAAAGAGCTTTCAGCCACGCTGGCTCTGGGGGATGGAGGTGGTTCTCAGGAAGAGCTGTTTGTTTGGTAGTATTTTTTGACCATGAGATAGGCTTCAAATATGCTTACTTGAACTAGAATTGCATACCTCAGTGGAATCAAAGCTGCTACAGTTAGCTGAAGGTAACCACCTTGGTGAGCAGAGACTCATGGGAGCGTGTGCGATATCACTCAGCTTTTTAATTGCTTTTAAAAATAGCAGCGTACACAAAGCAATGTGTTAACCCATGAAAATTCAAATGATCTCACTGATGGCAAGGGAGCGGCACACGCACAAAAAGTGCCACAGAAGGACGTTGATGGCAGCAATGACCCGTTTCCCCTTGCCCGTCGCTGTGGCGGGGCTGGCGGGCAGCAGGAGCTGCGCGAGGCACTCATTCGCTGCTCAGCAACCCTGAAACGCTTCGTGCTGGACCGGTTCCCTAGCAAAAGCTCTAATTCTGCAGCCAAGCTGTTCTCTCAAGAGAGCCGAAGCATATCATTTTATATACGCGATGATAGAGTACAGCTCTGTCAGGTTGGTAAAGCCAGCCCAGGAATGAAAGCAGTCTATAAAACTGTATCCCAGGCAGAAAAGCAATCCCTGCCGTAGTGCGTGTTCTTCTCAGCATCTCATGCCCCAGATAGTAGGCATCACAGAATCACAGAATGGTTTGGGATGGAAGAGACCTTAAAGATCATCTAGTTCCAACCACCTGCCGCGGGCAGGGACACCTCCCACCTCATTTTCGCCCATCCAGAACGATGACAGCAACAACGATTGACAGGAATTTTGAAAATTAAGCATTAAAGCCACTGCAGTTTCATCTGCAGTTCCATTCTGTTAATATTTAAGTGTCCTTAAATAGCACTTAATTTGCACATTCACGATTTGTTCCTTTGATGGAGCAAGATATCAAACAGCAGCAGAGAACCGACTGATCAGCATCATCAGCAATCACTTCTTTCCGGTTCATTGAATTACTTCACAGCTGCCTGACGTTCTCCAAACAGGAAGAGTAACAGAGGAACTGTCATGCTCAAGTCAAGTAAAAAGAAATCGGTCCTTCTGGAGGAACACGTATAAATGCAAGGAATATATGTACAATTATAGACACCCACTGGTACCACCCAACTGGCTGAAGAACCGGAGTATACGTGTTACCTTTTCATACCGATGAAAATTAAAGTGAGGAAATAAATTCTGATGATAGAAAAACCAGACAATTTTTTTACAAGGGGCCAAATATTTGGTCCTGGGAATGGAATATCATTTTTTTTTAGAAAGAAGATTGTACAGCAGTTACAGCACCTTTCATCTGAGGATTTGGAAACCCTTCAAACAAGCACCTCGCTTCCAGCTCAGGCCTTCTCAAACACCTTCTCTTCCCTCTTTCTTTTTTTCCCGAAATTAGGGAGGATTTTTGGCAGTCGTTCTGGAGTGCTGCCATCTCAGCTCCTCTCTTGTCACTCTGGTCTCATCAGAATCACCAGAACATTTCTCCCCCTTTTCTTTTTCCTCCGTATAGTCAAACAATGGAGCCATCATGTATTCACTTTCCTCTCGCCCCAACTCACCATCAAATTCCTTCTGAAAACTCCGTTTTCTCAGGAGTTCCTTCTTTTTTTCCAATTGGCAACGGGGCTTGGTCACTTCTCAACTGCTGCTCAGCTGCTGCTGGCGCTTGGCCTGGCATCTGGCTCCCACCCAGGGCAGCAGCTTCCCATGCTCTGCTCACAATAATAGGAAACTTAACACCCATTCTCTTAATGTGAAAAGGTCTTTTGAGGTTTCCTCAAAGAAAATGCCAGAGAATGTTTTATTGGCAAACAGCTGCTAGTAACCACAGTCCTCACCCCGTTCCAATTTAACTATTAAAATTACCTTTTCAACTCACATCTCTTGACTTCTGATTACCAAATAGAAACATTTCTTTTTCATAGAATCATAGAATGTGTTGGGTTGGAAGGGACCTTTACAGGCCATCTAGCCCAACCCCCCTGCAGTCAGCAGGGACATCTTCAACTCGATCAGGTTGCTCAGAGCCTCATCCAGCCTGGCCTTGAATGTCTCCAGGGATGGGGCCTCCACCACCTCTCTGGGCAACCTGTTCCAGTGTCTCACCACCCTCAGTGTAAAGAACTTCTTCCTAATGTCTAATCTAAACCTGCCCTGCTCGAGTTTAAACCATTGCCCCTCGTCCTGTCGCTACATGCCCTTGCAAACAGCCCCTCCCCGGCTTTCTTGTAGGCCCCCTTTAGGGGCTGGAAGGCTGCTATAAGGTCTCCCTGGAGCCTGCTCTTCGCCAGGCTGAACAACACCAACTCTCTCAGCCTTTATATCCTTTAAAAATATTTTTTTCCTCTGTATCGCAGGTGTCAGTCCATCATGAAGTGTGGAGTTTGCTCGGCTATGTCTGTAGCCGCTGGCCAGGTGAGACAGAGACACCGCCGAGGTCTGGGAACACTCCTTGGGGTGGGAGGTCTCAAGATGACAAAACTGGGAACCAACCGTCTCGGGAACCTTCCAACTGCTCTTAGACACCTCATGGAGAAGCCCATGGAGAAATCCTTTTGCATGCATTGACTTGCATGTAACATCACTGTACTCATCTTTGTATTACATTACTTGACAAAAATCAGGCTTGAAATCTGCTAACTATGGCACCTCCCCCAATTTAAGATGCTGAATAATTCGCCCATCAATTTATGTCCATCTGGGGCGAGATCTTTTCCGTCGCTCACTGACTTTCTTTTTTTTGCGGAGTTTGAATTTTGTGAGCATGAACAACGTGATGAAATCGATTTGACAATAAAATCCTATTCATTCAGGCCGGAGGCAGCGCATCCCGGCGGCTCTCCCCGCGCCTGCCACCAGGTGGTACCCGGGACTCACAAATCCATCACTTCCCAGGGGCTCGGGCTCTCCGCTAGTTCTTCAACCACCAAACCAACACAGCAGGCCTCAAAGACAGCTTGAAGTCAACCCTATTCATCGCTCCCCCCCGCCGGACCCAACTAAAGAAAGTGCCCCGATATTTAGCGCGTTGGGTGCTCCATCCCCCGGGTCAGACCGGCTTGTGGGTCCTCCTCCTTTAGGCGTGACGTTATTTCACTGTCCTCAAAAGTAGCGCTTCCTGCTAAATACATCACGCACTGGCCATTTCTCCTGCATCCTGCAAAAGCCGTCGCCTGCTGAACGCACATCCGACTTTGCGATGACCACAGCCATCGCCAGCCTGAGCCCAGGCTCGAAGCGCTTGGCGCTCTACAAATGCAAAGGACGGGGCTGAGTCTCCAGTATGAACCCGGGCTGAGTTCATGAGTTGCATTTCTACACAAAAATCCTAAAATACATTTGTAGTTGTCCACGCTTTCTTAGGAGGATGATAATAATGCGCTACGTCACAAATCGACCAGTTTCTCTCTGCCCTTGGGCAACCTTGCAAGCACTCTCGCAAAAGTTAAATCAGAAGAAGACCTGTTTCCTAAACCAGATGCCTGCAGTTCTGTTTTTATTGCATGTCTCTTGCCAGAGCTCCCTGTGTGCAAATACAAAATCTGCTACACATTGATTCCCAATTCAGCTCCCACCCCAGGACAGAAAGGACGGCATTTCCCGGGATGCAGCCGGGGAATGCTGGAGCAGCGCTGCCAACGGACACCAGCCTTTCCCCCTGGGGTGAGGACTGGCCTGTGGGCTTTGTCCTGCTCCTTTTCTTTCTGCAGAGACCCCAGGCTGGTGTCTGGACCAGTTCTGCTCTAGTTTTTCACTTAGACAGAGTGACTGTGTCTTTATGCCATTGCAATAAAGTAGAATCGGGCAAATACACCATTGAACGGCCAACAAAAAAAATTTAAAAAATCAACCTGTAAGACCGATTGTAATACCCTACCTACAAAAAATATTAAAAACCTCTTTCTGCTTAGCTGTTTTATCCACATCTATTTCAAACTCCTGCAACTATTCTATGTGATGTTGGCATCGTTAAGAGTTTACTTGTTTTGAAGGCTCTGAAGTTCATGGTCATGTCTTCCAGCTACAGGGGCAACCATAAAACACCAGTTCCAGGTCTATCCTGTAAACATGACCACAGTGACCCAGAGCAGAGGGAAGGCTGATGGGATGAGGCCCTGAACTGAACATCAGTCTTTTACACCCAGATACATAAATAGCCTATTTTTAAAAGATAGCTAAATGTTTCCCCACGGATTTATAAACATTCTTCCGTGTCTGGAAACACTGTGTTGTAACATAGCATACCATGGCCACTAGTGGAGTGGAGCATTTTAAAACAAACAAACAGCAAAGAAATGACGATGGGCATGAAAACATGAAAGCAAATTTTCTGGAAGATTTGTTGTTGCTGCCCTTTTAAAATGAAACGGGCTGTAGATTTGTAAGAAGGTTCAAAATATTGACTGTCTCACCTCACCAGCTTTTGTTTCCCAGCTCTTCCACCTCCAACTGCAGTGCAATTTTTTGATATTAAGTGTAGTTTCTCTCTAACAAAACCCCATCTGGTTAATTCTGGTCTAATAAGAAACAAGCACAAATTTAATGAAAGTTAGCAATGATTAGAGTGCCATAACTTACTCATCACAAACACTGACTTAGGATAAATATGATGAAGGGCTTCTTGCCTCAGGATCTAAAGAGGATCTGAAATTCAGTAAAATGAGAATAGTCTTGACAGATAAACATAGCTGATGCTCTGGTGAACAAGAGCCACCCCGTAATCCATGTAAAATTCTCATTAGTGTTAATCAACTTGAAGACTAGGCTGTAAAACTTTACCAAAAATGTATTACAGCGTCCTCATTGATCTCTCGGTGATACCCGAGTGAAGACTGATGCTAAAGCAAAGTTATCTGTCTCCTTTACTCTTTCACATTGGTCATTTACCGTTTACGCCTCTTCGCTGTAATGAGGGGTGTGGGTCTCCCGCCCTCCTGCGCTCCGCCGGAGGCATCAAGCCCAAGTCCTACAGTCACTGGCAAACACAGTACAGACGTTTCATTCAGAAGGACCGAACACCTGTATTGCTGTTTATAACTTGCTCTGCACCACCCGAGCCTTCCTTTGCAGAGGTTACCGTTTCTTTCAGACTTTCAAGGTGTTAGTTACCAGTTAGACTAATTGTGGTAGAGATTGTAGGTTGTTTGGTTGGGCTCGATGATCTCAAAGGTCCTTTCCAACCATGAAGATTCTATGATTCTATGATTCTTTTCCTTCCCAAACCGAATTTTCCAATTTAATGTCAAGCGTTATACAAAAACAGAAATACATGGCTGTTCCTGTTAGGCTCCTCCACTACAAAGCGTGCTTTTCCGACTTCTGATGTAACTCATCCTGACGTCGCCTTTTCCACTGGAAAATCGGTACTTTTTCCTTTACACCAGCTGTCATCACAAACACCCGTGGCCGCTGGATTCCTCCACACACGCACTCACCTTTCACGCGGTCTCCTTGACACGTACGTTTTCTCTGGCGAGGTTTGGTTTCCTTATGCTCAGCCAGGGATTCTTGCTGTCGTCTTCTGGCTTCAAACTGCTCGCTCAGGAAATCTGCTCACTTCGGTTTCTGTCTCTGGAGTTAGTGCTGGATATGGACCGCGGGGCTCCTAGATTTTCACCTCCTGCAGTCTGAGCTTCTTTCAGAATCTCTTCTGCAGCTCCCTGTATCCCCCTGATGCCAAAATGCATCACCCAGAGCCTCCACTCTTCCTCCTGGCTCTCGGTGCTCCCCGGCTGATCTGAAATCCTCACGCCCTACGGCAAGTCATGGTGTAGTTCTCACTCCAACTATTTTCCTTTGTCTTCTAACATGTAAGTCATCCACCACTCTTCTCCCTGTTAATCAGGCCACCACTATCTAAAGAGAAATTATTTGTTATTTTGAAGGAAAACACAATTTAATGAGCTAGGAAGGCCAGTGCATCGCTAGTAGTTACAAAGTTACAGTAAAAATCTATCGCAGTTATCATTTTGATAAAGACATTTGATGGAATAGGCTTCTGGACTCAGGACTCAAGTATTTTTAAAACGTTTAAATAGGAAAAAAAGGAAGACCTGGGAAACTACAGGCTGGTCAGACTCACCTCTGTGCCCAACAAGATCATGGAGCAGATCCTCCTGGGAACTCTGCTAAGGCACATGGAAAATAAGGAGGTGATTGGTGACAGCCAACCTGGCTTCACTAAGAGCCAATTGTGCCTGACATATTTGGTGGCCTTCTACAACAGTGTTGCAGCGCTGGTGGATAAGAGAAGAGCAACTGATGTCATCTACCTGGACTTGTGCGAAGCATTTGATACTGTCCCACATGACAACCTTGTCTCTAAATTGGAGAGACATGGATTTGACAGATGGACCTGTCCGTGGATAAGGAACTGGCTGGCTGGCTGCACTCAAAGAGTTCCGGTCAATGGCTTGATGGCCAAGTGGAGATCAATGACAAGTGGTGTTCCCCAGGGGTCAGTACTGGGACCGGTGCTGTTTAACATCTTTGTTGGTGACACGGACAGTGGGATTGAGTGCACCCTCAGCAAGTTTGACGATGACACCAAGCTGCGCGGAGCAGCTGACACACTGGAGGGAAGAGAAGCCACCCAGAGGGACCTGGATAGGCTTGAGAAGTGGGCACGTGCAGACCTCATGAAATTCAACAAAGCCAAGTGCAGGGTCCTGCAGGTGGGTCGGGGCAATCCCAAGCACAAATACAGGCTGGGTGGAGAATGGATTAAGAGCAGCCCTGCCGAGAAGGACTTGGGGGTGCTGGTGGATGAGAAGCTCAACATGAGCTGACAATGTGCGCTAGCAGCCCAGAAGGCCAACCGCATCCTGGGCTGCATCAAAGGCAGTGTGGCCAGCAGGGCGAGGGGAGAATTCTGCCCCTCTGCTCCGCTCTGGGGAGACCCCACCTGGAGTGCTGCCTCCAGCTCTGGGGCCACCAACATAAGAAGGACATGTAGTGAGTCCAGAGGAAGCCACGAAGATGCTCAGAGGGCTGGAGTCCCTCTGCTGTGAGGACAGGCTGAGGGAGTTGGGGTTGTTATTAACCAATCTTTTCTTCTGGTAGGTTATTAGCATTCTGTGAATGAAATTCTCTTCAGTTCCGTGAACGACTCTCTGGTGGATCTTTCTGGGGATAAATCCAACTGCCCAGGTAATTCCAGCTCATGAAACAGTTCTACTATATTTTAGCAGGTAAGGAAGAGAATTTGAGTGGAAAAAAATTAAATCAATTCCAATTCAAACTTTTTTTGAAATTCAAATTTAAATTTTGCAATTCGTTTTCCTACATCATCAGGAGTTAACTCTTAAATAAGAAACTGCTTTAAAGTGCACATTTTTGTTTCATCTTTTAAACGGTCATGGAGAACCGGAGCAATCTGTTTTATTTATTATAGCAATCATAGCATAAAAATGTATAGCTCATTTGCTGTAGAATCCCTGTGAAGGAAAGGCGCTCAACGGGAAATTACCCTGAGGCTCCGAATTGTATCTTGCTGGAACCTGAATTGCATTTTTTTGAAAGCTCCTAAAATGCGTGGGAGACAGTAATGACCTGTACTGAGATAATACAAATAATTTTCTTAGCCTTCACAGGCTGAAATTAATTGGTCCTGAGCACAGCTTCAGAAGTGTGACATTAAAGAAGCACATAGTCACCCTACAGGAACAAGCTACCCTACATTTTAACGTTGCATCATTGTCTAGTTTTGAATTCCTGGCCACGTGATACTGACTCTGGAACGGGAGGCAAGATGTTTTAATTACTCATAAATACTTATGTACATGTCCCTAGCAATGCTTGCTGAAATTAATCGTCCATTAGCACTCCGGGGAAAAAAAAAAACCAAAAAACAAAAAAGAAACAGCAATCAGATGAGATATTGCTGCTGAAAGGTGAGCTGAAGTTCTGATTCATTTCACAACCAGTGTTCGTGAAACGCGCTTGATGAATATCGATTTACCCCGCTGAATAAATCTGCCTGAGGGAGGAGACACTTTCCAGAGAGGGCAGGTAATATTTGTAATAATTAAAGGCCCATCAAGAGATCTCAAAGCAGCAGCTTATGGAGGAGGATAAACTGCTTTTATTTGCATTTGCGAATAAGGAAAGAGTAATGCAAAAGAGACACTTAAGCAAAGTCGCTAATAGCATCTACTCCCAGTGTCTTGAAAGACAATGTGAAATTTATTCGTAATTCTGATTTTGGCTTCTTTAACCAGCCGAGGGGCTTAGGCTGGCCCTCGAGCTGTCCCAGGGTGCCACACACCCCCCTGACACCCCGCCTGCCTGGGGACCTCCTGGGGAAGAGCTCCATCATTTCAGGGCAGAGGAGCTGGAGGACACTGGGAAGACCACAGGAGAAACACAGACACGCCTGAGGGCCTTTGCTGACCTTTTGCCCTTCACTCGGTGGCCTGTTTCTTTAAAGCGAATTTACTTATGGGTTTTTTTTTTTTTTAAGTTAGTTTTTTCTCCTGCTATCCCCATGAGGCATTCTTTCCTATGAGTCATGCACACCATAAAGAAATTACTGTTTGGCTCAAAGTTCTGCTCCCATGCCTGGAATCAACATTTTTTCAGTGAGAGATAGGAAATGAGCTGAATTTGTGGGTGATTCATTATTTACTATTTTGACCTGAGATGATGTGTTTTTACCACTAGCTTCAGAAGAAAAGAAAATCATACGATGAAATCCCTAAAACACAACGCCAAAGCTACATGTGACTCAAGACGCTAAACATGCTCTTTAATGGGTTCTTTACATCATATATAGTAATAATCCCTTATGTCCTTTGACATTGATTTTTCATTTTATCAGGATTAATAATGTGATTAACTTTATTCCAGAATGGTATCGTAGATATTTAAAATACCCTTCAAGAGTATATTTTCTGGTATGGCTCAGGAACACGGTATTGTTTATGCATTTATATTCTTTTATTTGTGTATGATACGACACCGTAAGGCACTTTTTAAACACCCATACAGCCTGGATGCAAAAATCATACAGATACAAAGAGAGCAGTCCTCGGCGCTAAAGCCCATCTAAGCTCAGAACCCCAAATTTGGCATAAAACAGAATTCCAGACGATAAAAGAGCAAATCAGACCAAAACCTGGCAACCAAATTCCGATGCGATCGCCAGAGGCAGAGCCCCAGAAGCCACTTCCATCGGGGACAGCTGGAAGGAATTGCGGAAAAAACGCAGGGCCCCAGCAGAAAGGTAAAGAAATGGAGGAACATGTGGAGGCTTTCAGGTTTTTAAGGGTATTTTAGTATTAACTCCAGGTGGATTATAACCATTTCCAGCTGCCAGACAGTTCCAGCCGTGCTATTTGCCCACGCTTCAGCCCAACGGGCAGACCCCAAAGGAGCCCAAGCCACCCAAACCCTCTTGGAAGCCAAGAAGGTGAAACCAAACCACTGCTGCCTGTAGCAGGAATATTTGCAATGTACCTGGAAAAGTGGGTGCTGGGATCAAAAGCAATCACAGACTGCCCAGAGACAGGGTTTCCTAAACCACCCGCGTGTCAAAAGTTTGATAAACACCAAGGTTTGCCCATTTTTCTTCAAATGCTGTCAGGTGGGGTATCGAAATGTATTCTCTCTTCCTACAGGCTCGCCTCTCGGGACGTCAAACCATTTGTGGCTCTGAGGGGTTGACCCTCCTCCCTCTCCATCACAAAGAGCGTTGGTGTGCTTCTCTGAACATGCGGGGGTCTCGCCCCAAGCGCGGCCGCGTATGGGGCACAGCTCTGCTCGGCTTAGGACCCCGCCACGGATCCGAAAACCAACAGCCACTGCGTAAACGCCATGAATCAGCTCTTCGCTTAAAGGACTGAAAATAAAATCTGGACCAAGCACTGAAAGCCTTGCTTGAACCCTTTCTAAAATTAGATTTAGACATTTAGGTCATTATAAAGCAGATGCTGCCACCAAATTTGTTTGGATGTAACTCACTGCGGCACTTCTGCCAGTAGAAACAAATTAGAAAATGCTGGCTGGCTCATCAAATCCTACTGATTTATTCATTTCGAACTAAAGCGGTTGCAGAAAGTTCTTAAGTAGTGCAACTCCATCCTTGGCAGATATTTATGAAAAAGGCAATGATTTTAATTTTTACTGCAGGAAATGGAACACATCTGGGATCAAGAAGTCTCTTTTCTGGTGGCCACCACTTCAGGTGGGAGCGGGGGAGGAGGAAGAGGAGATGAGGAAATTAATTTCCCAGAAAAGGCCACAATATATTAAAAAAAAAATAATAATATATATATAAACTAAAATATTGTTCAGAATGATTTCTCTTGGTTGAAGTGAGCATTATCCATTTTGTTCTCCCAGGATAGCTTCTGGATTTGAAGATGTTTTTTTAGAGCGCAGCTGGCATTTCTGCTTTGACTAAAACTCTTGCAACCACGTCGTGATAAGATTGCGTGGCAATGAGATTGCCTTTCTATGCTCCGCGCAAGCAGACAGAGGAAAGTAGATGCTATCAATGACCTCTTCTCCCATAAAAGCCACCCAATATATGCACAGTGTTGCCGACTTGCCATTTTTTCACACATCCCATGATTTTTAGTCGGGAGGAAGAATGGGTTTAAAAGCCCCACACCCTGGAAACAGCTAAATCAGCGCGTATCACCCTAAAATCTCTTGAATTGCAGAAAGCCGGAGTTAAACAAGCGGAGCCCCCAAACTATAATTTACAGACAACAACATTTTAAGCCATCCCATGATTTTTGGAGTCTGATTAATGAGTCGGAATGGCGGCGCGTACAACCAGCACACAAACACCATCTAACATTTTCCTATTTCTGCTTGGCTGCAACTACTTTAAACAATTACTTCAGAAGGGTTTGACGTCCAACTGGGCATACGCTGTGCTGCTGGTGGCGAGGAGACCGGGGGCCTGTTGACCGTCATTGGACATGTCAGGGATGATCTCTTAATTAACAGAGAAGTTGAGGCTCTTCTAGCTGCGAAGATGTCCTGCGGCTTCTCTCCCACTCTTCATCAGGAGTAGAGATGAAGGGATCTCAGCTCCCCTTTCAAAGGGAGTGTCCTTAGCTCGATCTGCTTGAGCTGTTAGGGTTCTTCAAATTAAAAGAAGGCCCATTTTTAGTCTTCTTCATCTCGAATGAGTGATTTTCGGAAGAGGTAGCAGATCTTGCAAACCGTGACACTACTCAAAACCCAACGCAGGACTGCAGCGACTGAAGCTCTCGCAAGCTCCTGCACAGGAAACGAGATCTCAATGGCATTTCTGTCTCATTTCTGAAGGAGCCCGGCCCCGTTCCTCTTCCTTCTCAGTACACGAACAATGTATAGAACAGTATATACATTGCTCCTGCGAGCTGGGGTTTTGTTCATTGTTAATGCAGTGAAAAATACAGGCTTTTCACACAGTTTTCTTTGTAAAGCCAACAGTTGGCTACAAGCAAACGCTCTGTAAGCACAGGATGCACATTACAGGGAAGAATGCTACTGGGCTGGCAAAGTCAGGTCCACGAAAACAATGACATGACATGATTAAAACTTCCTATGCAATCTTAATTCAGGACCCTTTTGCACAAGCCTTATAATAAAGCCTTGTAATAAATAATCAAAAAACCATTTTTGTCATCGCATCCCTGTTTCAGAGTGGAAAAGCTTTCCAAAAATGAGGTGTCTGCATGTTCTGTCATCTTCTTGAAGCCTGCTGCATCTTGCAATATGCTGTTGAAACACTTTTTTGAAGTCACGATACTTAATGTCACCATCAGGTTTCCGATGGTTCTCACCTTAGTCTTGCCCAGTGAACATCACAGATGTTTATTAATAACGTACTTTCATACCAATTTGAGGTGTGAAGATTCAGCTCCTCTAAACTACCCCCTTGGGGAACAAGGACAGAGGGAAATGAACATCGGAAGTGTCCACCTTCTCTGCTCAGCTGCCGCCTCCGACTTGGGGTTCTTTCAGTGGATTTAGAGGTATGTAACATTTTATGGATTTGACATGCAACTTTAGCTGATCCCAGTTACAACGAGTTACCCAGTTACAACGAGTTATTGACAGCTCTGGAGCTCTGAATCAGAGGCCTCCAGAAAGTAGACCATGACTAATTGGTGACCATGTGGGGAATCGATTAACTCTATCTAAGGCACCAGGTGTTACAGGCAACCCAGCCTCTTCTCCTAATCAAGCCTGATTGACGCCCAGAACAGGTCCGTCCTCTGCAGGGAACCAGGGGGGTGTCACCCAGGGGAAAGAAATAGTAGTATCATGGACCTGCTGCTCATTGAGCTGATTTATGTGAGGCTGATCTAAGGCTGAACAAGTGCCCTTTTGGGGTATTCCTCACTCATTTTCACGCTTTCATGTGCCTTTGCGTATAACTTCCCTTACGCCTAGCTGCGATAACCACAGGAGGAGAGGTGACGCTCTCCAGAGGGACTGGGTCGTCTACCACGGCTCACTGTCAGAGGCGCGAGTGCGCACGTTCTGGGTTGAAAAGAGTAAATACGGGAAAGATTCATCAAAAGCACAGCTGTTATGTAGAATTTCATGCTGAGGAGCCAGACCTGGATTGAAATTTAGCGGTAGGGTTTGGAGGGGCTGGTTCAGAACAAAAGAGAAAGAGGATCTGGGGCTTTTCCAGCGACGCTCTTGCTATTGCAATATTTTAAAAGGTCATAGTGAAAAATCCATTTGCTGGATGCTCGTCTGGGTTTCCACCACGACTCACTGGACGAGCGAGCCCACGTAATGTAATTAATTTGTGCCTTGGAGTTCACATCTGCCCAGGAGGCTGAATTTCAGAGCCTTTCAGTGCATTTCTTACTTGTTTTGCTCTAGGCTGAGATTTTTCCAGCGTGGCTGCATCTTTCAGGTGTGGCCCGTTATTTGTGTTAGACCTGAGGTGGGATTCAATAAAAACCAGCCAAGCCAGAGGCACAGTGCACCTCAAAGAGAAAAGGTGCGGTGAAGCATTAATGCTTATTTACCCTGGAAAGAAGCAATTCAAACAACATGTTTTCTTCCAGAGTTAAGATGAACTTGCCGTTTAACTCCTTTATTACCTGCCGAATTCCCAGGCAATAGCATGGCTGAGAGAAATCACCGTTTCCTCTTCAGAAAATGGAAGTGGTGTACAATTGTTCTTTTTTCTTCCCTTTTTTTTTTTTTTTTTTTTTGGTGGGAAAAACAACTTCTGAGTTCCTTTACCACTTTCTGAGCAGAGCTACAATGGGGCCCAGCCACCCGTGACCTTTCACAAGGTGGGGGAGGAGATACGATGGAGTTACAGCTCCTTTCTCATCCCTAATGATCCCTTTGCAAAATTCTACCTGCGTTTCCAGGACCCACAAACCGCGCAGCTACTCGGGGAAGCAAACGATTAATCTTTCTCTTTCATTTCCTTCAGAAGCTGCGGCAGCAGCAGTGTTCAGCCGACCCGTAAATATATATAAATATATATTTTTTGCAATCGGAACATTTACGTGGCTTTAAAATGCATCAGCAAAAGGCAGCATATGGAAAATTCTGATTGAAAACATATGGGAAGTTGCATCAGAAACAGAGACTTTTTTTCTCCTGCCTTCTGCGGATGTTGATTTGCTCCACTCACAACTATTTGGGGAAATAGCAGGGAAAATACATTTCCTTTTTTGCTGAGTGCCGTCTAAGCCCTGTGGATTGATAACTTCAGTGTTACGGTGATCTCTACCACGCTCTGCCAGCGGAGAGACTTCTTTATCTCAAATCGCGTGTTTCCTATTAATAATTACTCAACAAAAGCTTAGTTATGTATTATTCATAGCTTTTTTTTTTTTCTGAAGTCGTTGACAGCACCTGCACTTAACTCTGAAAACCAGCCCTGAATCAGCTTTCACAGATCTCCGCCAGATTTGGGTATCACCAGATGAAAAATATAACTATTACAGTAAAACTATTTTTTTACTTTTCTCCTTCCGAGAGCTAATTGCTTTAATTGTTTACCGCTTTTTTTCCTACTACTACCCAGCTGCTTCTTCTTGCCCTGCCTGTAATTGTGCTTATTCATTAACACTAGAGATGGAAAGAGAAGGTACCGCTGTAAGAGTGGAAACCATCTTCAATCATCTTCGTCCCTGGCTCGCACCTCGCACAGCCCCGTTCATCTCCCTGAGCCTATACGGGGTTGTGGATCAGACCGGGCCCTGCGTCCTCACGCCAAGAAAAAAATCAAAGAGAATCAAGTATGGACTTAGGAAAGCGTGTTAATGATTACAGAAGGCCAAATCGCTGGCCTTACGTGTAGTACATAGGTTGCTTTTCATTTACAGTCCAGGCTGCTACAATTCATCCGCACGAATAGCAAAAATCTTCAATGGACCTTTCAGTTCACAAAGAAAACAAAGGTCCGCTTTAACAAGGGTGATTTATGCAATTGAATTTTAAATTTTCAACTTTGCTGCCCAAAACCAAGGAAAAAAGCCTGATCTGGCAAGAGTGGGATGCCCAGTACGACGGTGCCGGTGCCAGGCGCTGCTCCTTCCAGCACAACACAAAACGACGGCTGCAGCCTTCGCCGCCGGGTTTATAAGCACACAAAGCTTTTTATTTCATTTCAAGCATTCAAATGCTGGTTTGTAACAAAACCGGGACCTCGGATGGGTAGCTGGGAAGCCAAGCTACCGCAGAAGCTCCTGGCACAGGGATGTGGCAGGGGAGCCAGTGGGTCTTGGGGCAGACAAGGTGCATGAACATAGCCTGAAAATACCTTTTCTAGCCAGTCTGTTGGTGCATCTGTCATTCCTTTTCAATCATTTTGTTCACAAAGGATGGAAGACTCCATCACACAGGGATTGTTCTACCCCTCTCACCCTGGTGAGACCCCACCTGGAGTGCTGTGTCCAGCTCTGGGGGCACCAACATAAGACAGACATGGACCTGTTAGAACGGGTCCAGTGGAGGGCCACAAAGATGATCAGAGGAGCACCTCTGCTATGATGTTGGGAGAGTTGGGACTGAGAGAGTTGTGGGGGGTTCAGCCTGGAGAAGAGAAAGCTCCAGGGAGACCTTAGAGCCCCCTCCAGTCCCTAAAGGGGCACCAGGAAAGCTGGGGAGGGACTCTGGATCAGGGATTGTAATGATAGGACGAGGGGTAACAGTTTTAAACTGAAAGAGGGGAGATTTAGATTAGATATTAGGAAGAAATTTTTCACTCTGAGGGTGGTGAGCCCCTGGCCCAGGTTGCCCAGAGAAGCTGTGGCTGCCCCATCCCTGGAGGGGTTCAAGGCCAGGTTGGACGGGGCTTGGAGCAACCTGGGCTGGTGGGAGGTGTCCCTGCCCAGGGCAGGGGGTGGAACGAGATGATCTTTAAGGTCCCTTCCAACCCAAACCATTCTGTGATTCTATGATTCTATGAACACTAACTTCACAAAGCACATTAATAAAGGTGTTATTTTCTACACGTTCAAACTGCTGCGATTTTTAAAAAATTCACTTGCTTAAAAACTGTTTCTTTTCTTCACTTCCTCTTCTTCCTCCAATATCACTGGACTGAGGCGAGCAGCAGATAGCACTTAGTCATATTTTCGGTGGTAGATGGGTAACCTTACACCTTACCCTGGAAAGACTCACACCACGAGGACGGTACGATTCTCAGTTAGGTATGAGAAGCAGCACTTTGTTGTGGTCTCCGACTTCCCCAAGTCCTTACATCCAGAACTACTTGCTCTCCATTTTAGAGAGTTTCTAAATGTACTTGCTACTCTTTCACGCTCCTTCCAGAATTTACGCACCTTGAGCTGACAGCAGTACAAATAATCTCTGGCGTTAAAATTAAAGGTTTAAGAAAGACAGACAGAATGAATAAAGCTTTAAAAACTTTCCAAACCAGTTGTCAGGTCATTTTTTTTCGGTAGCAGGAGGCTGGCAGCAGTGACCTGTGCTGGGAAATGCTCAGTGCACCAGCGTGGCCTTGGTGTTTGTAGGCTAATTTTTGTTTTGAGTATAACTCTTGACTCATGGAAAAATAATCTAAGTGTTTTGGGCTGGTCCCTGACTTGATCTTCCTTGAATTAACAACTGTCTGTTTCAAAATAAGTGTGGAGAAGCTTTTATGATAATGTTTTTATCCTCTCGCTCTCACCCTCGCCCGCTCTCGGAGAGGCAGGAGTCGCTGGAAGTCGGTTCCCAGCAGCTGTTCGCGATGTGGGTGGTTGGACTTTTCCAGGGAGCAGAATTCAGCCATCGGCTCTACCACGCCGCCAGGCCAGCACTGCCGCCTCCCAACAGCAAGTGACATTCCACGTTAAAAATTAATGGTGAGATGTGCAATTAAATCGGCCAGCTTTAACCAGAGTGCTACGGCGGTTGCTTTAAGGCAAATGGCAAATGTCCCTCGGAAAGTCAGTGCGCTGGGAGGCACATGGACCAAACAAAATCTAAACAGCTAAATTTAGTCCGGATAGGAAATTAGCTTGAGGTTAAGTAAAGTTTTCTGCTACTTTGTTTTGTTTTTAGATTACCCAAGAGATGTTCCTTCCTGGAAAGGGAAATAGGACAGAGATACATAGCTGTTTTTCAATCCCTTCGTTTACATGGACTCATTTCAAGTACGTTTTATCGTGTGTTTGTGATTTAAACCTTACTGGCTCCTATTTTCAGATGGAAAGACTGGAAGTGCCAGTACCAGGTCTGTGTGCAGCCCAGCTCCCACCGGTACCTCTGCCTGGGCAGGGGGGCACCTTCCTTCCAAACTCTTACCTCGTCTGAACACAGGGGGACAATGTAAAAGTTTATTAAAAAAAAAAAAAATCCTTCGCACCTAGTAGTTAGAATTGGGTTTTATTGCAAAATTGCATTCCAGAAGAGATAAAAAATGACGAGCTCTGCTATGTAACGTCTAAGCCAGAGGAGACAGAGCTCCGCGATCCATCAGCTCCAGCCAAAGCTCAGGAAAAATCTAACCCACGGACTTTCTGGATTCAGATTTTATCACCTACCTTAACATTTTTGCTTGGACATCATTTTGCTTAGAGAGACGCTTCTGAACCTAAATCCTGGCGCTCAGCAGCCACAACTGGCTGCGTGTCTGTCTGCAGACGTCAAACCAGATCTAAAAATTCTGATCTTTTTCATTAAAGGTGCCAGCTGACAGGCTACAGCTCTCCCTCTGTACACACGGATTATTTTTTTTTCCTACTTGTTTTGTTTTATATTGCAATAATCAGGGTAGAAGTAACTGTAGGAAAGCATACAGTTACAGGTTTATTTACTGATCCAGGATATAAATCTAGTTGCTTAAGCAAACACAAACTGTTTAAACAGTTATTTAAGCAAACATGAGAGATGAGGTGCGCTGGAAAGGATTCTACAAGCGCTCTGAAAGCTGGGGGCTTGGTGGGTTTGTTTTTGTTTAACAAGGCGATACCGTCACTTCTTATAACTGCTGGGGAGGTGATGGGAGAGGAAAAGGACCCTCAGCACTTGTTTAATGAGGTTTTTTTTCTCGGTAAAGCTGCGACCTGCGCTGCTGGGGAGCCCTCGCAGGGAACCTGGATTCCTAAAGGGACTCCTGCAGCCCAGGGGTGGCAAAAAAATCTGCAGAGGGGGAAACTAGCCCTGGCCGGGGCTGCCCCCGTTCCCCTTGGCTGGAAGCACAGCTGGGGGGGGGTTGATCCACAGGGAAAACTGGTGAGAAACTGCTTCGGTGGCACTGGGCGTTCGGGGACTTCCAGAGCTGCGGCCGGCCAGGTTAAACAGCAACGCAGTGGAATCTCCCTTTGAAGGCTTCTATTTACTTACGCCAAAGTTATTCTTTCAGAGGAAGCGATAGGAATGTACAGTTTCAGAGCAGGAAACGCCACTCTCTCAATAACGCCGAGCATAGGAACACGGGGCGTCAGCGTGGCAGGGAGCTGGAGGGGCGGCTGCTGGGGCCAAGCTCTCCCACGGGCACTCCTGCAGGACATCGACTTCTTCCCGGTGCCCGGGCTTCCTAGGATGCTGGGGTCCCAGCCAAGCGCGGCCACGTACTGAGATGGAAGAATCCTCTGTGGAACAAAAATCAAAGACATTGGAGTTTTTTTCCTTGAAACTCAGGTTACTGTTTTTTGTATGGCATCCTTACAAAGTGCCTTGAAGTCCTGGTTGGATTTGGGCCAGAGGCAGGGTGTCAGGAACAACCTCTGAACTGCAAAGCTGTGACTTCCCTGTTGCATGTATAGAATAGCTTTGGTGGTGCACCAAGGGTACACCCTGCAAATGATGCTAAAAAGTAGATGAGGACAGAGAGAAAGACATTTTTAGCCTAGCGGATAGAGTACTGTTATCCTTACATGCACTTCATAAATAATTTTTTGACTTTTTGGCGGTTTCTGAAGAGTCCATTATTCAAAACATCAGCTATTCCTTCTGAGACTGAGTGTGCTCACCGGCATCTTATGAAACGCTCACTGTATTTAATTATTAACATTTGTTCAAGTAGCTATGAGGTTTTTTCCACTCTGTACAACATGTGCGAGTTCACCTCTCAAAATGATAAGAAGGAAGATGGAGCTGAGGGTCATCTTGGCCGTGACGCCTTTCCATTGCCTTTCTTGCCGACCTCCCTCAGGACCCTTGTCATGACAGTCCGTTTTCATCCCAGCGTTTCACCGTATGGGTCCTGATGAGGCAAGCTGAGGATGCTGCTTTTAAAAAGGAAAGGAAAAAAAACCCCCCACCCAAGCAGAAAGTGATTACTGAAATTAAACACTGAATCAGCATTGCATTATGAATTTCTTCTGCATGCTCTGGCTTAGCAAAAAGTTCTCTCCTACAGCTCCCGAGACTCCATCTCCTTGGATATTCCACAGTCCCCTGTGCCACTGGAAAATGCCATTACAAAATGGCACCATTTTGAATCATTTTCTTCATAAGGTGCAGCCGCTTTCCTCTCAGCTGGAGAATGGCGATGGCTCGAGAGACCGCAAAGAAACAGAAACAATATGGTACCAGTTTCAAGATTTAGTGTGTTTTTCAGAAGGTGCCAATATGCTACATGTGTAATGTGCACATTTCTGGAAAATTATGAATCACATACTTTTTCCTGTAAAAATGACAGCTGTTCTCTAGGATGTCAAATCTGTAACTCCTTCCAAATAGCAAAACAAATTAAGTAAGCCTAGCTAAACTGGTAGGGAGAATATTTTGAAGAATGGGAAGCGGAGCAGATTGCATCCCATTTTGCAGGGCATCTGTGACAGGGACGGGGAGAGGGGCCGGCTCCACGCCAGCACCGTGCGGATAACACGGTCCATGCATGGGACCGATGCATCGTTATAAAAATGATTTATCTTATCAGACACCAGTTCATTCTGGTGGTGACTGAACGGGGATTTTCCTAAGCGGGTGGGCTTCTTTAATACGCAATACAATTAATACATCTTCCTGTTGACTTCCCTCCTGTGTGCGTTGGATTAAGGCTGCAGTAGATCAAGTGTCTACAGCAAACCAGGGGAGACACCAGCTCCAAGCTGGCAAGGAGCTTCCAGCAATCACCGCCCGTCCCCCTGCGCGTGAAGGAGCCAAACGCCAACAGTCCCGAAGAGCGCGTGTCGTACAGACGGGAATAAACTCATACACACTTGAAAATGCCTTCGTGGCCTTTGCAGCGCTACAAAACCACATTGCGTGTTAGTTTCTTTGTGATATTTGCCCTTATTGTTGAGATTACCTGGTACCAGTGTTTTTCTTCTTTGATCGTCTTGCAGGAGCCAAATCACCGCAAAGGAGTAATTCCCATTTATGCGCTCTTCTTTCAGGTAGAAGCAGTTAAGCATGAAGCTTCATCACACAGATTTTACGCTGGAGTAAGAATTCCCATAGCGAAAATGGTGCTTCTGCCTGTTTGTGAAATTACCTTCATTTAAAGCAGTAATTTGGTGTTGAGAAGAAAGGCAAGCAATTACAGCAATCGCTCCCTGTGGTACAAGTACATTCACGCTTTTTCTGCCTTCTGACTGCAAAGACAATATTTACACATGCATACAAATCATATCACGTATTGAACTAGTGCTAGAACTGCAAATATTAAAACTGCAATGATACTGTGTTGATATTTTAAATGCTTGATGACCAGAAAATGCCAAGGCTTTGATAAAACAGCTGGTTTTCAGGCGTTTTGCGGGGCCCATCTTCAGGAAGTCGCTTTCTGAGAGTCTGCAGACATTAAGTGTCAGGGAATTTATTTCATCAGCCCTTTCTAACGAAGCCCCGTATCACCCGACAGGGCATGACAGAAGAGGTCCGCCCTGGTGCTCAATGTATTTGCTAACTCTTTTCTTCCTGAGGAGCAGGGAATGCTCTGGGAATGTAAAGAGCGGCTCAAAAAATCCCTCTGCCTTTGGTACCAAGTTGCACGTTGAGACGCCGACGGAGAAGATTATCATAATACACATGTTGTTGCAGTTTAATTATTCCCTTTCCTGTAAAGAGCCTGGCTCTAATTAAATGGCAAAACAAAGTGAGAACTTTTCTCCAAGCCATTTTAAAGTGCTCACTTCCTCCTCTGTGTTCTGCGGTTTATTAGATTTGAATGAGTAATGGGGTGGTTTCATTTGTTTAGTAAAATTAAAGTGGTCAGTAACAATTTCCTGTCTGAGCAAACCGTGGGCCGATTAATAATATTGGTGATGGTGGTGAACAGGGGTTTTTTTGGCAGCACGCAGGTTGTGCTGCCAGCCTGCTGCTGCTGGGGGGTTTCCAGAGCTGCTGGTACTTACCAGGCTGCGTCTCAAGCCTCGCCGAGACAAGCGTTGTGCTGACAGGGCTGGCACAGGAGGAGTTCGAGAGGTGCCTTCAGAACTGCACACCAAAGCAGCGTGGAGGAGATAACGTTTTGAACCCAAACTGATCTTCCTTCTTGCCCAGACATCTCATAATTTGCATTTGCAGGGCCAAGCCTGGGTGCGGTACGAGCACTGGAAGCACGGGCGAGGTGTCCGGGTTTGGAATGTGCATCTGTCATTCCGGATGGCAGAGAAAGTGTTTTGCCTGGTCCTTTCCAACGTAATTCCCAGTGTTGCTGGCAGGGATGGCCATGCCTACCAGGGAATCCCTTTACTTTTCACAGATAAACACTCTTCTTTAACAGGCATGTGGCAATTTTGCAGAACCCCATGACCCTGGCTCAAAACTCTACAGCATCCCGTGAATTTGAACTAACAGTAAAAATGGCAGGGAAATCAAACGCATTGTGCAAACCTTGGCACGGGATTCAGTATTTTCGCTCCTGCTGAAAACACCTTGGAGAACTTTATCTCTGTTTATACCCGAAAAAAGGCGCACGTAACCAGGGGCTACCGTCTCCCAACCTAAATTGCAATTACCAGTTGACACAAACAATATTTAGCAGCTGGTTTTCCCATACGCATTACAGATTTTTGTCTGAATTTTATTCATTGCCTCTTCAGAGAGTCAGACACACAGACCGGTACTGATCAGCTCACCTAAAATCCAAAATGACACAATTCTCTTGCAAAAGGCATTTGGGAAAGGATGAACTCTACCGCAGTAATTCTTGCTATGCCTAAACACTGATGTGGTATTTGCGGCAAGTAAACGCTTACTGCATGTAAAAGAGATTGGACTCTGATATGACACATAAAAAAAAATAAAAAAAAGGCATAGTCCATGAATTTTCAAATGTGGTGGCAGACACGGAGTACCAGAGAAACATCAGACTTGTTGCAACACCTATTGAGTCAATGACAAAAATGCTGCCTCCAATTATTGCTGTTCAGTCGATGACAAATACAATGCCTCTGCCATTAGTGGGCAAATACAAGGGCCTGTCAGCACGTAAGACTTCAAAACCCGACATCGACATCCAGCAGCTTGTTTAAAGAGCCGATTCAACAGACTGCTGGCATGGCCTTGTGCTAGACTTACTTCTTCAGCCTTTGCCCATTGATCCTGACGTCTACAGATGATCATTAACTGACTTGGCTCTTTCTAGAAGCTGCAGTGTTTCAAGGGTCATGGTTAGCTAGAGGGTTGATAAGCACAGATTCTGTCAATAAAATATTTTGTACATCAGCGCCAGTGCTTTTTACAAGGGATGCCCGAACATGTACAGCCTCCACAAGGATTGTTCCACCCAAGGTTCAATTCCGGAGTATTTGAGCTCCCTTAATTTTTACTGACAGTGGTGTCAAAAGGAGATGCTCAGCATTTACAGAAAATGTTGGTGGCACATGGACTCCAGCCCTCATGGAAAATGCTAATTGCTTATCTCAGGAACACAACTCACTGAGGCAAGATTTTCAGCTTAGAAAAAAGTAAAATGACTTCTGTGAAAGGCAAAGCACATGCTAAGTAGATATATCTAAAAAAAAAAACATTTTAAAAAGAAGCATACTTCTTTCCTTAATCATACTTCCTAACGCAGATAACACCAAGCCTTTGCACAGAAAGGAAGTCAGAGAAATGACGCTGCTCCACACGAACAAGCAGGTTGCGTGGGCGTAACCGAAATCAGAAATTACACTAATAAATAATGTCTCCCCTCTGACACCCCAAAGTGCTCTGCAAATGTTATTTCAGTTGAGCAACAGCGATGGGCAAATATTTTATACTTTTAGAGCTGAAGGTTCAGAGAAAAGTAACAATGTAAGTGTCTTCCTTGAGGTGAGACGCAAGGCTAACGAAGAGCAGGAACGGTACCCCTGTGTTGTGACTTGTAGACCTGTGGTCTAACCACCAGACAAGAAAGGGCTTATTAAAATTAACAGCATTAGAAAAGATTATGCTCCCCAGCAAAATACCAAGTTCCTGTGAAGACCTGTGAATCGCTTGCATAGCTTTTACAAAAAGTTATTTAAGAGACATCGTCTGTGGTTCCTCTGTGTGCATCTGTGTCAGGACCTTTGAATAGTTACTCAGAATTCAAACGTGTTTCTTTCCACCTTGTCTGCAAAACTCAGATTTCAGGTACAGATTACACCCTGTCTGCTTCACGGCAGGAAAACAAAGTGCCTAGACCTTCCCCTTCCTCATTTAAAAAGAAACCGTCTTTTTGCTAAAAGTTCAAAGCAATGAGATTGCAGCTATTTTGCCAAACCAAATACTTGGCCAGAAGTCACCTTAAAATTTTAAATTGCTGATAAATTACATCAATCCCTCCAATATGGATCTGGGTTTGGGTGTAGGGGGTGAAGCATGGCCACCATCCGTTCCAAGCCACCGTCTTCTGTCACCTCCTTGAGTCAGTCAGTCCCAGTGTTACCTCACTTGAAGAACTGATTTTAGCACCTGATGGGGTTGGCAAAGCAGGAGCGATCAGTTTGGCCCACGAACCGTGTTTGTCACAGGGTGAAAATAAGCAACTGCAGCCTCTCCTCGTGTCACGCTCATTTGAAGGGTAAATTCGATCACCAGCCCGTTTCCTTTACCCGTAGGTTCTTGCTGAAAATTGGCAATTTTCTCTGTACTAAGGCATGGGCTCGGATGACAAAGCCTGGTTCTAGATTATAGGAAGAGAAAGTTTGGGGGTGTTCGCGTCTCAGCTTTCCCGCAGTTCCACACATGTTTTTTAATTTATTTTTGATTGAATAACATTTTCCAAGTGGGCTCTAACTTTACGAAAGCCCTAAATGAGCCTAATCTAGATCACTTGTGCAACTGTTTTTTGTAAGTCCTTATGAGTGTACATGCTACTCCGTGCCCTTTCTGACCCTCCAGCCCATGTCCCTTCCTCCTACCCGACTTCCACACTTGGAATTTTAGTGCAGGACTCTTGGCAGCCCCTGGTCCTTGCAGCTGTGACTTCTTCTGCAGCCACCCATGCAACCCTGCAACCCTCAGAGGGGACAAAATACAGCCTGTTTCAGAGCAAGGGATCTCATTTAATGGCATTAGATCCACACCTTGGGTATAAATTGTTCTTTCCGGGGTGACTCTCTTCCAAAATTTCTGTGTTACAGCTGACATACTCTGCAATGCTGATACACAGGGAGGCAGGCTCAGCCCAGAGCTGATGCAGCAGTGCCGTCCTGTACCTGGGTTATGATTAATTCTGCCTTTCAGCACATGAAACATTGGCTATCAATCTCTTTCCCCTCCTCTTCTACTGTAACAACAGCAGAGACGCTACCTGAGATATATTATGGTGACATAAAATATGATGATTATTTATTTAGAATAAGTGAAATGTGATTTAATGGAGCATGCGTTGGGCTCTAAGCCAATGAGCGGGTTCTGGTGTTCTGGGCTTCAGTGTAGACACTCTATAATCAGGGTTTTCAAATGAAAAGCAGCGTCAACTCATGAGCATTTTAAAAGCTCGTCTTGGCCCTACCCCAGCTCCACTGCTGGTTGAATTGCAGCCTTTGGCCTGACTCTCCCATCACTTGAGATGGGAGAAAAACAGGCTCCAGCTCTAGATGAGCTCTTTACTCCTGCTGGACTCCAGACACAGGGCTCTCAAAATTGCATTTCCAGACAGGCGAAGCTTTGCCCGTGGGAGCTGGAGCTGCCTTCTGAGCAAGCATTTCCCACACACAGGGAGGGGGCACCCGTGGGGGCACTGATGGATACGTCAGAATAATGTTTGACTTTGCCTAAAATTTGGGTGCAGCAGCAATCGCCCCCGTGCCGGCCATCGCGCAGGTTCCCGAGGCAGGTTTTGCTTGGCACCGGACATCCCTCCCGTGAACGTGGATTGGGATGTCTTAAGGGATTTAAGCCTAAACTTCAGTTCCCCGTCTCTCGCCAAGTTCTCACTGTGCTCTCCAGCAATCCCACCGCCGAGGGGATGGTGCAATGGCCAGAGATGAAAAGGAGCACGCCTCAAAATGAAGCCACGCCACTGGGGAATAAAGTCACGTAGCTATGGGAAAAACATGTGTCTTTGAAGACTTCCCTTGAATTTAGCACACGCATTCTGCTAGTTATAAACTGTCTTTTTATATAACTTGACCTAACAACATCTGCAAAATTCTTGCCTTTTCGAAACAGCTATGAATAGGTCACTGTTTATTTCTGATTAAGCCTGATTCATTTATCATTCTGCTCAGACTTTCATTCCTGTAAATACATTTACTCTCAGTATTTAAAATACATTTCTCGTAGTAATTCTGAGGTCAGGAAAACAGCCTGCCAAAGCCTATGTCTGCATTTCTACAGCATAAAGTTTATTTTTTGCTTGATAAAAAAAAAAAAACCAAACCAAATAAAGGCAGTGTGCTTGCACTAAGTCACAATTTTGAAAGGAAATGTAAGGCAGTCATTTCTGTAAAAGCTTTAGCAGTTAACAGTTGGCTGAGTATTTAAGTATAAACTGTTCCTAGAGACAGTTCAATAAAACCTATGTTCAATTAGTTGACATATTGTAGGAAATGTAAAACATTTCGGGACAGCTGCTAGTAGATAAATTGTATAGGTAGTAAGCTCCCAAGCTCACACACATCATTTTTCACGTGTTCTTACACAGAAGCCAGTTTTAAAGCAGAATTAAGGCTAAAATACATTCTATCAGAATTCAGAGCCCGCTGGCTAATTACGATCAGATTTGCAAGCGCCTAACAAATCCCGAAGATAATGACATCCCTGCCCATATGATAAAAATTGGCAGGGGGTGGGGAGGAGGGACGTGTGTCGAGATGCTGGCAGAGAGGACACGTGGTCCTTGGCTGCGGTCCTGCCCGCTGGGCAGCTGCCCACAGCCCCGTCCGCCCGCGGGGACAGCCAGGAGGACATGGGAAGGAGCTCGGGGCCTCGCAGCGCGGGGATAAGGGTCAGGCACAAATCCGTAAGGTTATTACTTGGCTGCGCAGAGAACAGCTTCTTTCTCCGCAAAATGTCCGCTCGAGGCTTTGACCTTGTGGTTTCCGTGTATTTCCCAAATTAATTTTGTTTCCTGCAGTGGCAGCAGGTAACCCCAAGAGCTGGCCCAGGGGGTGAGCTGTGGATTGGCCCTGCTGCGGGATGCACACAGAGCCAGGAGCTGCTCCAAGGGCTGAAGGGACCCGTTAGTACCCAGCTCCAGCCCCAGCTTGTGGCCGTTTCACAGGTTCCTGCTTTAGCTGCTATAAAGCCAAGCGACCGCATCACTTCTCCAATGGGTGTTGGACTAATTTTGGCCTGACGATGGAGGTGAAAAATGAGTTGCCTCTTCCCTGCACAGCTGCACTCTGATCTCCTTATGATTTCATCTGTATTTCTAGAAATTTAGACGTTTCCTGAAATATCCGACTATGCAATCCCTTCGTGGCCCTTCAGCATCCCCACCGGTTCCTACCACTCAACCTGTTTGTTAAAATTAGCAAAACATTACATAAAGGCTAAGACGGTTTTCATCCCTTGCAGTTTTGTCATTTTGGTGTTAAGTGAGTTCAGCAAAAGGGCGTTTTAACGAACACAAACTAAACTAACTTTCCAAGAGAGGTCCGTGGGCAAGGCTGGGAAGTTGCAAGAGCCATGAGGTAGCTGCTAGGAGAATGCAGACAGATGTCGGAGACATTTCTCTATTTGTAAACAAACAAACAGCCCGACACCCAAATCGGGCCAGTCTGGTGGAAAATATCAAAGTCATGACCTCCATCAAATGAAAGAAAACAGATTACACAGCAGCGGTACTCACTGTTTTCCGCATCTTTGGGTAGGTTGTGCTGGTTTTACCAGGCTCTCCAGGGGAGCTGAACTGAAGTGACCGCTTTAGGTTCCAGTGAGGTGTTTTTTTTATTTCACCATCACCATCTGAAAGGGGACAACCCAGTCTCCATTTGGTTTTGTTTTTCTTCCTGGTAATCTCCTCTGGTCTCATGTCTACTCCAAAATTTCCTTTCTTTTTTTTTTTTTTTAACTTCTCCCTGTTGTCTTCTTTTCCTCTCCTATTTTACCCTTTCCATTAACTTTTCCCCTGTTCAGCTCTAACTCCCTTAGAGCTCTACATTTTTACTCCTTAAAATTAAGTCCTTAATCCAACGCTGTTATTTGCACATGTATTTGTTCCAGCAGTTTGAGCTTAATATGCCACGTCTCATTCACTGAATCATATTCCCCGGCTGCAAACAGGCCCACAGCCTATTGCAAATATAAAAAATAATGGATATTTTAAGCTAGCCTTTCATGTGACTGAATTAACTTATTAGATACGATAACTTGACCAGTTGCAATTCCTAGCCTTGCCTTTAGTTCTGCTGAGGAACAGTCCCATTACGCTACAGCCCCATTTATACAAGCCAGGCACAGACTGCAAGTGCCACGTGGGTTTGGCCGCAGCATTGAAGAAATAAACCTTTATGATAACATACTTCTAATTTTGATTTCGGATGCCTCATTCCCTTCCAAGTGATGGTGTTCGGAGGTGAGCTTCAGGAGTGGGATATTTTCAAATTTTGCAAACAGAAATCCTTTTTGCACGTCTGACCTTTCGTGTATCTGGATTTATCATGGTGATTTAACGAAGTCAGTGTATTTGTGAAGAAGTGTGCAGCCAGGGCATCTCTGTTTACCTACTCTACATGCCTAAAAGGGGTGACTTGGAATTGTATCGTAGCTCTTTCCCAGTCTCACCATGGTCCCAGACCTTCCTGGGTACCTCAGACAGCAGTGGAGGTGCTCCAGTGGGAAAGTCTTCATTGCCACCAACTGGGCACTTTCAATCCCCTTTCTCCAGCTGTCCCCAGACACGTGCCTCTGGGATATCACGACCTCAGAGCCTTCCCTGCCAGTAATCCATCCCCTACCCTCCTTGCAGTGACTCACTGCTGCCCACAGGAAAGAACTGAACCACAATCTCAGCAACTTCTGCTGACCCCATTTACAGCCCGCAACGCAAACACGGGCGGCAGACCAAAGCGGAGGTGGAAAGCTGAGCTTTTCGTTAAGCAAGCGCATCGTAGGACCCTGGAAAGGAAGATTTGTTTGCGTGCTGCTCGCCCCGGCATGCCTGTGCATGCTCGCGCTGCATTCCTGAGGGAAGCTGGGTTTCTGCGAGGACGGGAGACGGAGCCGGGACGGGAGCCGCGTGGGAAGCCAGCTGCTACGCTCCTTTCTTTGATAAAGCGGTGGTTGAGTCCACCTACGAGAGAACCACTTTTGCGGTCTTTGTTTTGGCAAGCCTGCTCTGTAGAAGTAAATTCAGCTCCTTGCTTTGTAATCTGGGATGATTTTAAATCTCTTTCTGCCTTTTGAAGTTAAGAATAATTAAAGTCGTGCTGGCAAACAGGGGAGGTGATAAGTAGCAAAAGCCAAATTTCAGGCTACAGGCAATCTGCATGGGCCTGGGATCCGCCTGATGAATAAAATGAAGCCAAAGGAGCACAGACTAGTGGGGTTATAACACCTAAGGAGCGGTAAACCCAAATTATTCCTTTGTAGGGAAAAAAAGAGGTACCATTTTGCCTCTTTGGGCTAAAACCCGTGTGGATAAGGTGGATCCCCTTGCTCTGCAGAGGGATGGAGCCTCTGACATCCTGCTGCATCTCTAGGGACAGCGTGGAAGCTATAGGCACAGCGTGCTCGGCATCCCCTGCTGAGGCCAGCCCGGCCAGAGACACCTCCGTCACAGACAGCACCTCCAGGGCAGAGGGGAGCTGGGTGGAGGATGCGGCTGTGCTCATCCCTCAACTTCAGACCTTGCAACGAAGACAAAGCCTTGGGGGAATTCAGGCGGTATTTTTTTTTTGTTGTTTACTTAGCTTGTGGGAGTTTAATGTTTAATCGTTGCAGAGGAGTGAGTGGGTTAGTCATGTAATTGTTAGCCATGATTTCTGCCTTTTTTCCTTTTGTCCTTTGTTCGTCCTTATCGCGTCTCTTCCATTTTGTGGACTAAATTGGCTTCCTATCACAGCCCTCTGGTCCTTGTTTTCTCAGTAAGCTGCAGTTTTATAGCATTCACAAGCGTCTCTTCGTTTAAACAACTCGAATTAAGGGCATAAGAGCCAGGGGCGGTCGGCACTTAGACGGCTCCCTAACCTCGAAGGCGGAGGATGCTCCCCCAGCAGCCGGGCACTGGTCCAGGCTGGTGCCCATTGCTGTGAGTACCGCCACTCCCGCAGATCCAAAAGCCAGCTCTGTACCGTGCTCCCAGCCTTCGCAAGGCTGAAATTCCCCAGTCTCCAGCGGTGATGGTGGCTGATTTCTCAAAGGAAAGAAGCACAAAAGGAAAAAGTGACGGTGTGACTCCAAACAAGGGAACCGTTTGCTGTTTAGCGAATAGAACACTTCTTTATCCACAAGCCTGAAACCGTAAAACAATGTAAGGGCTCGGGGTTGGTAGATAAACGTGCCATTAGTTGATACTACATAAAGCAACCCCGCAGGGCTGTGCCCTAAGGGGCAGGTTTGTGTCCCAGCGTGGCTCGGGGCCGCCCCCAGCATGGGTTCAGCTCTGCTCTCTCCCAGCATCTGCCACAAAAACCAGCTGCTCTATTTTCCCATCCTTTTTTTCCCTTAAAAATGTCAGGTCTGGCTGTGGTCTGCCACGACGAGCTACGCTGCTACACTTTTAACAGACAGAGCCAAATTTATTTAATGATTTTGATTACTCCTGCTGGTTAATAATTAATTCAAAACAGGAGCGTAAGATACTTCTGTTGGGTTCTTATTGCTTTTAACAAAACTGAAAGATGCTTTTAACAGAACTGTAACTCAATTAATCTCGGTAAAAAGAAACATATGCATCTTAATTGCCATCAAATATTTATTTCATCTTTTTCCCCTGCATCAGCTCTACCTTACTCCTTTCTAACCTTAATTCATCCATGTGTTAGTGGTTCATAAGACATTATTTAACATCTACAGAGGTTTTTACATGGTACTGAGGTCATTCCCAGTCAGACACATGGCCCATGCCATTACAGTTGCTTTTAAATGTTTCTAAAGCGTGATGAGCCTACCAAATGATGCAAAGAATAAGTCATTTCTCTTTTCTTTTCCCCAAGACAAAACAGGATTGACAGAACCAGTCATCTTTTCATCATTAATATCAGAATTGCACTCAGTCATAAAGGAAAGACTGACACATTTCATAGCCCAGTTGTTTACAGAATAATAATAAAAAATCCTAAACTGTCACAGAGCAGCCCAATACACCTTCCGGAAATGTTGCCTTTCCAGATACCAGGGGAAAGAAAAAATCCAATCCACTCAGCACAGAAATAGGCTCCCTACCTTTGAAATATAAGGCCACCTGGCTCACTTAGATAAATTACGGCTGGATGAGCGCGGTAGCTCGACGGCAAAGGTAGCGTTCAGCATGAGAACAGCTGTCAACATCTGTCTGCTTTAGGATGACAGACTGCAGGGAGCAGCGACGCCAGCCCTGTCACCGGCTGAGCGGATGACCTGGCAATGCTGCTGTTTACACAACCCCTCGCAGCTATTGCCACAACCTGTGGAGCTGGTTTGAGCAAGAGTGGAAAAATCTGGGGAGAGAAAGGAAATGCTGAAAAGCCAGACAAGCCAGAGCAATATCTGGAGTGGTGCTGGGTGCATTGTCAGTTAAATAATTTTCGTCAGCGGTTCAATTTCATCCATGTTCAACCCCAAGTGTACTTGTTGATGGCAACAGGGCTTAGAAAAAGGGCTCCAGAGGAAAATTGTTATCTCCTAGGGCATCTTTGGGGGTCAAGAAGGAGAGGACATGATTGCTTTTGAACCCCGTGCCCCCAGCTATCTCAGTGCAAAACCCTGTTCCCCGCCTCAGCGGGGCTGGGGCCAGCTCTGCCCCACCAGCAGTTATCAGTTCAGGGTGGCTTCCAGATAGGTACTGTTGGCAACAGGGGATTTGATAGACAATGTCATAACCGCATCCGCTACCATAAGAACATACTAAAAAAGCCTTCTTCTTGCGCTGACTCCAATAAAAGTGTAAATTGTAGAGAGAATGGCATAAAGGCGCAAGCATTTTAAATTGGTAAGATGTGAGTTGGACAGTTTTTGATGACAAAATATTCACAATCCATTTACATGAGTAACCCGTTGCATAATGTTAACAATGTGCAAGCACTTTGGCTTCTTATATTAAAAATTACAGCAGTTGGAAGTCAAAAACACTGAAACGTGGTTGAGTTCGGGACCAAATTTCTAGCTGTTTTAATCCCCGTGGTCAATTTTAATCTTTCCTCCAATGTGAATAACAAGTGACATTACTGAAGGCAGCAGAGTTTGCAGGATGACACAAAGGGAGGTAAAAAAGCGAACTGTGCTGGGAGACTCTGGCAGCTCCTCAGAAGCAATGAGGTAGGAAAAATGAGGATTGTTCTAGAAGGATGGCAGGCATTTCACCCAAATAAGTTACAGGAGTGATTAGAGCTGAAGTAAGCACAGTTCTTCTGCTCAAAAAACAACCTAAGACACTACAAAATATTTTTTCTGAAGGAGATGTAAAACAACATTCAAGGAACAACCTGGGGAGGGGGCACCAAAGGGCTAAAAAGCTGGGATTTGGGAATGTCACCAGAACCTCAGCATGTCACACATTTTCTAAACCTGAGCATTCAAAGATTTTTTCGTTCCTTCTAGATATTCTGAAATGGTAACCAATGTTTCTACTTTCCTTTTTAAATGTAGGCACAGAGTTGAAATTTTTGTTCTGTATTTGAAGTTGTGTAATGTAATAAGGTGGATTTTACAGACATATACTTATCTTTTAATAAATAAATAATATCTTTAATAATTGCTTCTTGCATTTTATTTTATGAACTTAAAAGTTACGATGTTAGTTGTTAACCAGGGTCCCCATACACTTCAATTCTTGTACATTTTTTAATGGCCACCGATATCAGTTGCTTCCCAGCCCAGCAAATTGTTCCCTGCCTGTACAGAAATCAAGACAGCTCTTTGCTTTTATGAATTAAAACATGTTTCAAGCATATATCCTTCAGGCTTACGAAACCGGCCCATCAGTCCTGGGCCAGAAAGGGCTGTTTCCTCTGTGCTGAAAGCAATGCTGAATTTTGCTCCCAAGGGAGAACGGATCCTGCAGTGCCTTGACCTGCCCTGGCGCAGGAAGCCGGACCAGCCTTTCCCTTGACACGTGCTGCTTCCTGAGCAGGGCTATCGTTTATTTGGGTGGGTGCAGAGATGACCCACATGCCCCAGGGATGTCCAAGGGTGGCTCCGAGAGTGGGACGGAGAGGTGCTCCTCAGGTTGAGCTCCACGTCCCCCACTGGCACAGACTGGGTCAGGATCAGGCTGGTTCACACCAGCTTTCGGCTTTAATACTGCCTCCGTGCCAGCTGCAGGGTGCCAGGTCATACTTGGTCTGGCACGGCGCCTGCCAGGGCAAAAGTAATCTGGGAAAAATGTTGAACCCCATCTGAAATTATCAAATGAGCTTGTGCTGGTGCTGTGCTCTGTGTCACGGGGCTGAAGCACTTCTGACCTTGTACCAGGGGCCCCTGTAGTTACTCCTCTGATGTTAAACAGTGCATTTATAGATGCTGCTCTTTGGATCACCTCCTGCAGCGCTGTTCTTCCTAGTAAAAACCTTGGTCTAAGACTCTGCACATCCATCAGTGGGTGCCAACAAGAGGGGTGGAGGGCTGGTGGCACCAGCAGTGGAACTCTCGCCGCCTGGCACAGCTGGATGGAGAAACACAGAGCGCCACCAGCGAGGGATTCCCCAGCCCGGGAAATATTAGCCACAGCTAAGTCAGAAGGCTATGCCAGGGGCAGGGCATTGCAACGCACTTCGGGATCTTGTTATAACTGAAAGAAAGTTTTCTTACTTCCACCCATTGTGGACTGCAACTTAGACTGTCCCTCCAAGACTATGAGTTGTTATGGTGAGGTATAACGTTACGGTTCCAGGCAAAAGTACAAATGGGAGCAGCTTCAACCATCTGTTTTGCTCCGCACTATACTACCTAACATAAATGTAAATGATCCCTGCAATACAGTGCATAGTGAAAAATTAAATAAATGAAATAGTGTACCTCATTACCTCCATCTCACATTCTGTGTGCTCCAGTGGAGTATCACTTTTTCTAGTACTAAATCATGTTTCCACTGTTGTATACCTTCATAGGTAGACCTCAAAGCCTTCACAAGGGAAGGTGTGTATTACTAACCAGCACCCGGTGAAGGATAGCTGCTGAAAGGACGACACGGGGAGGCTGCGAGCAGCCCGGCATCACATCTGTGACGCTGCCAGAAAGCGAACTCAGGTGTCTCGACCTTCTGTCGTCATCCCAAGACCATTATAGCATTGGGTGCTGGCTTTCTCTAGGGTATGCTGCCGCTCAGCCCAGTGACAGTAAGGAGCAAAGCACCGTCCTGAGCTGAGTAAGTGACTGCAACATCCACGCAAGCTGAAAGCCCTCCGGGCGGTTTGCATATATTCCAGTGCAGAATACGCCCTTTTCTGAAGACGATTAAGCTCTTGTCTTTTAAGCTTTGGAATGAAGGAGATAGTCCCCATCTGAAAAAAAAAAAAACCCCAACAACATTTTAAACTTTTTATTACAGAGACATTATATTTTAACGATAATGCACTTTTTTTTTTTTTAAGTGGAAGAGCTCTAGGCTAAAATAGAATAGGGAGGGGAAAAGGGCTTTTTGTTTTTCAGTAGTAAACTTTATATCTAAAGATGATGGAAGAAAATTCGAAACGTACTGTTTGATGGAAACTGAAGAATCATCATATATATTTCAGTATAATACTATGCACATAGGAATGAGGAAAACAACTTCAACATAAGAATATTAAACTAGTGCTAATGAGCTCAAAGTGTTTAAATATGACTTTCAGGGAACTCGAGTGCTTAACTCAAATGGCTGAGAAATCTCTTCATCACTGTGCATCAGTACTCATACACCGCAGTTACATCAGGGTGCTCTTCCACCTCAGTATCAAATTAATAACAAGATCCAATGACTGGCAGCTGAAGCTGAATGAATTCAACCTCCATGTGCGATTAAATTTCCAAGTTCTGTCAACATAATTTCATCAAAAGAGACGAAGCTTTGGCTCTCACTTCGAGGCTTCAAAATGCATATTGTAAATATGATTTAAAGCAGCTTCTGAATTAAACTCTCTGCTTATACGTGCAGGGATTTTAATGCTTCTGCTCCTTTCCTCCCCCTGGGAGGCATGGAGGGATGAGGCTTGTCAGCGTTGCCCTCAAGGTGCCCATCACGCACACACAGTTTTGCTGTAAGGCAATGATTTAGGGAAACCTCCTTCTTCAGCGCTTTAGCTAATTGCCTGTACAATCCAGGGCACAGTTTTCCTTCACTACCCGTTAGCTACTGATAGCTCGGGGATCAGTGCTGTCATCTTCTCAAGCTTCAGAAATGGTCCATAACCGGAGGTGAACAGGGGCGTACTGCTGAGGTGGAGAAGACAACCTTGTTTCTTAGAATCCGTCTTGCTCATGTGTTTGAAATCACAGCGATTGGCAACCCTGAGGTACGAAGCGGGGTTCTCCCCCGGGTCATACTGACAGGAACCTTGGAGAACTTTTGCGAATCTCTTCATCATGGTAAATAATTTAAGTAGGTAGTACATACTGCCTAATCAATCCCGTGTCATTGCAGAAAACTCAGACATTTATCCTCTGGGATAAAGTTTAATGATGGAAAAGCTTTCCTTGGTTGCTAACGCTGGAGGTGTCAGCAGAGTAATGACCTCTCCTGATCACAGCCTCCAGGAAAAGTAGTCCCGCTGAGTTCAGTAACACTCCTCTTAAAATAGTGCACAGGAGACATACTGCATGTGGATGGAATTTGCAATATTGAACCCATAAAAAAAAGAATATAGTGAGAGCATTTTGCTCTACACTTAGTAATTCACTGGCCAGGCTTTTTCCTTCTTTTTCACTGTAACACAACTGTTAGTTTTAACAAAACCGTTTTGTCTAAGGCAGAATTAATTTCTTTAGAGCAATGAAGTGAGGTTTTGTCTGTGGTGCTTTATTTCTGTGTATGTATAAAGTCGCTGAACTTCCTCTGCTGGGTAAAATTATCCATCATGAAAATACAATTAGAAAAGTTAAGAACTGGGATATTTCGGAATCGTTGAATATTTCTGCTTCATTGTCAGGACATGCAAGATGTGTATTTATATATACAGGGTATGTATTTGATATCCATAGTTATATCTGTATATACATATATAGATAGATACATATTACTCATTTTGGTATTACTATTATTCACGTATGTTCTACTATTCATTTATGTTCACCTTGTGAAATAAATATGTGCTCTTAAAGGTGCATATTGCAGCAGGTCACCCATCAATTGGTATTTAGTATAGACTGTATTTTGGGCAACTGGAATCCCAGCAGGAATTGGTGTCCAAACTCTCTTACCCGTTTCAGTGATGAGAATCACAAGCAGCTCATGAGCAAAGGATCGGTACAGAAGGGGCCTGCCAATATTTTTTCCCGGGCATGAAGACTGTTGTGAGAATACCTGCCAGCTTTTGAAAGCTATGAATAGAGACAACTGGAGAGGAAATAAGTGCCTGTCTCATAATTCTGCTGGAATACACCGGGCTGCGAGCCAATTTCTAAATTGAAGTCAGTGGCATTGCATGGGGCAGGAGCCAGTGCAGACCTTTTTCTTCAAAATTTTTAGACATTGCAGGGTAGGTAGAAAATAGATTCTGTCATTCGTAATCTTTGCACACCTATTTTGTATTGCAGAAGACTGGGAAAGTATCCGTGTGAAACCAATCACTTCAGATCTAAAGTTTATCTGTTTGTCACCACAATGTCTTTCAGTTGTTACATTTGCACACTCCATAGAAACGAATACTGAGAATATTGAACTGCTTCAAAGTCAGTGAGCTCAGCTGACCTTTAAGTAGCCTGTGCACCAGAACAATATCATAACACTAGAACTATGAGCAGCCTCCTACTGAAAACAAATTTTGCTTTATATCGAGGCATTAGAGACGACTATATTTGTGTTTCTATACGCAGAAGGTTGTCTTGGACATCAAAGATTGATACCTGAATGGTTTAGCGTGGAGACATATCCTGTTGGGCTCACCTGCACCTTCTGTGTAATTCATGGGGGAAAGGCTGCGTCGGTGGCAGCTGAATTCTCCATCTCGCACCGGGGAAAGGCTGAGCTCTTCATCTTTTGGTTCCCCACGTGCTTATTTCCTGAATATACTTTTGTGAACAGCGCAACTTACAGAATATGGCTATTTTAAAAGTTTGTATCTCAGCTTAAGCAAAGATAGCTCTTTATATTCCTCATTGTCCCTTCACTAAATTGCAAACATGGGGAGAAATAGGTCTTCTCAAAAGGAGGGTTGCAGTAGTCTTCCATGATGGAAACTATGGTAAACTACAATATGAAGTTTGCTACCCGATTCCAATAAAATATATTAAATGTAATAATCTTTTTTTCCCTTTCCCGAGTCCTGTTATCACAACACATGGTTATTCAAACCTTTTTTGGCAGGCCGGAAAGCGTATTTGAAAGTTAAGGCATATTAGACTGTAGACTGCCACAGTTTTCATTCTGCCACCTTCTGTGTGTGCCTTATGAAACGGCTTCTGATTGCACGGCTTTTTGATTGCAAAAAAGGGCACATCGTTTTTACAAAGGGCTCTTCCACGCACAGTGCCATGGCAGACCACATCCTGCAGTCATTTAATGAGCTGCCACAGTCATAATAGTTGTGTCAGCATAAGAAATGTCAAATCAGGACCTAAGCAGGGGAGGGTTGTGGTGTTGGCTACTGTTACTTGTCTTACATTCACTCCAGTAAAACCCTGTTAAGTGAAAATCATCAAAAAAATGTCCAAATAATTGTGAATGGAGTCCAGATTTAAAAGCTTCTGGCTCGTGCAGCTGCAGAGTGTGTGACCCAGCCAGGGTTTGATAGGAAAAAGTTGCCATGGGAATGGTACGGCATTGTTTGCGGCTGACTTCAGCCTTTATTGTTGTGCTCTGATTACAGCTTTTGTTTCGCTGTGAAGTACAGTTGTTAAATGCCAGCTTGAAACAATGATGTATTTACATGCAATGCCTGAGTTAAAATTATTTCTATTTTTAGAGATATCACTGATTTAAACTGGGGGAAAAAAATCTCAATTACTGTTTCGGAAAACATTAAACATTTTAGTATAAATATAGTGTATGCTTAGAAGATAATTCCCATTAAAATGGGTTAAATATCATTCCTGGAAATTGTTATTCACCACTAGGACCATAGTGACTGATGGCTTCAAAAAGCTTTGAGGCAGCACCTGAACTGACACACTTTCTTCGAGGAGTGTAGGGGGAGAGTCTCCACACATCCAAACTGTTGATTCCTTTTCGTAGAATCACAGAATGGTTTGGGTTGGAAGGGACCTTAAAGATCATCCAGTGCCACCCCCTGCCCTGGGCAGGGACACCTCCCACCAGACCAGGCTGCTCCAAGCCCCGTCCAGCCTGGCCTTGAACCCCTCCAGGGATGGGGCAGCCACAGCTTCTCTGGGCAACCTGGGCCAGGGGCTCACCACCCTCAGAGCGAAAAATTTCTTCCTGACATCCAATCTAAATCTCCCCTCTTTCAGTTTGAAGCCATTACCCCTTGTCCTATCAGTATGTGCCCTTGTGAAAAGTCCCTTCTCATCTCTCCCGTAGCCCCTTCAGATACTGGAAGCTGCTACATGGTCCCCCCCAGAGCCTTCTCTTCTCCAGGCTGATTTTCTGCGGGTCCCCTTCTGTCACATTTAATATTAAAATCAAAGTAACTACACGTTCGAAAAACCCAAAAGCTGCAGAAAATAAGCCGTGTCAGCCATTCGTGTAATGGCTGATGCTCCGTTAACCCCCGGCCCCGCCTCAGCAGCACCAGGCCCCGCCGCCGGAGAACTACAACTCCCATCAGGCTTTGCGCGGCGGGACCCGCCGAACTACATCTCCCAGAATCCCCCGCGGCGTCGGGGCCGCCGGGCGGGCCGTTCTGCGGCACATGCGCACGGCGGGGCGGGGCGGGGGCCTGGGCGGTGTCGCCGCGGTCGGTGCGGCGGGAGGCGGTGAAGTTCCTTCGGAGGGAGAAGGGGGCGGGAGGGGACCGGACTGGACCGGGCCGGGCCCGGAGGGAAGGGCGGCAGGAGGAGGCGGAGGGTCTCTCGGCGGCCCGGCTCTCCTCACGGGGGCTCCCGGACTGCCCTGGACTCCAGTAAGTGTCTGGGCCCGGGGCGCTGAGCCGGGGCCGGGGGGCTGAGGAGGCTGAGGCGGGGCCGGGGGGCTGAGGCGACGGGGCGGCCCGGCCGGGCTGATGCTCTTCCTTCCGTGCTTGCCCGGTGTTCGGCCGGGCAGGGCACTGTCCTGTTTCCTCGACGCCTCTTGCCTTTGTGTGGTTCCTCGGTCGTAACTGCTTGGTGCCCGTCCCTTCCCTCCTCCCTCTCCTTTTTCTTCCTTCGCCTTCTCTCTGGAAGTCGCCGTCTTGGCGTGGGGGCTCCCCCCGTGTTTCACCTCGTAGGGGAGGCCGTGGTATAATTGCCCTGGTAAAGCAGTCAAGGTTCTGTCAGATCCCCAGAGGTAAGAGGATGATCTCATTACCCGTAATATTTTTTTTTTTTTCATCGCCTCTCTCTTCTTCTCAACTTTGGTCTTTGAGCATGATGGGAAGAAGCGATCTTATCTGGGCAGAGCCCTGCAGTGATGGTGCCTGGGAGGGTGTGGGCTGCCAGGCCGGGCCTGCTTCGGTTGTGCTCGCGTTTGGTATTGAAATCTCCAGCCGCAGCTCCGAGGGGAGCTGAGTGCGGCTGGGACTGCTAACATTTAGTGGCTGGCTTGCTTTTAGCTTTCGAAGGCGCTAGTTCTGAAGAGGGTGGCTTTGGAAAGCTGTTGCCTGTGACTAGCAGTGCAAGCCTGCGCCTCTGAGTTGTGTTCTGGCGTGGTTGTAACCTGGGCTGGTTACTTACTGAAACAAACTGTCTTTAAATGGATAACTTGACTATAAATGAATGTTAAACTGTAACTAATACTGTCAGATTTGCAGTCTTTAGCACATGTGAAATTCCAGATAGGTATTTGACATGCTACTAACAACACAGACTTAAATGCTCTATGTATTGTGCAGTTCCCCTAGGTGTAACTAATGCATAACCTTCATAAAAGGCATTATATTATTGCATAAAATGTTTGCAAAGTAACATCAAGAGGACAACAATTTCACTTTGGGGAGCAGACTCCCGTTTTGAGGCCTGTTTCTTAAAACTTGTGTATCTAATTTTGACTGATTGATGCACTGTTAGTTAAAAACAAGCAAACAAACAGTTTATCTGCAAGTGGGAAACAGTTTAGTTATTAATTTTTTAGTCAGAGCATTATGTATTAGGCATGAGCAGAATGGTGTTGTTTATCTGGGTAAAACTGAGAGGGAGTGTAATATTTGTTAGGTTCTTAAGAACTAGATCTCTCTGTGCTTCACCTTCTTACAAAAGCATAGTACTTCTAAAGAGACTGCTAGAGATCCCTGCCTGTAGTAAGCTGAATGGCATCAGGTTTTTTTGTTGCCTGTTGACAAATTGCTTGCTTTACTAAAAGAGGCCATAATATCTGTAAAGATACATTTTCTGTTCTCTTGCCGTTACCCAATCCCATACATGACGCTGGAAGACAGAGCCATATTCGATCATACAGCTTGGGCCTACGAAGTGCCAGGAATAGCTTCTCACTGCTGAATCCAGCAGGGTGTTGTGTTGGGGTTTTATTTTTTCTTTGATTTGTCCACTTCCTTTTTATATTTGGTCTGCGTTCATTATGATGCAGCACAAACACCATCTTTACTGAGATGGAGCTATGCGTGACAACTTTGCCTGATGGCTGTATGGTCTGTCATAATAAATTTACTATACTGCAGTTGTAAGGATGTTTTTTTTTCTAAATACTTTTGATTTGAAAGTAGTTATGAAGTATGATGACGTCTTGTGTCAGTTTATCTCACAACTGAGTTACAGGTGCAACTTTAAAGCCAATTCAGTAGTCCTTGAAGATCTAGACATCCAATTACGTATAGGAAGACTTCTTTAAGTTTTATTGCTTGTTCTTATGAGGTTCCACATTGGATAAATTCATAGGACATTTGCTGCATTCTAGTAAGTCTTAACAGTGGGTTTGGAACAGTGGACTTGCCTTTTAGGTCCCTGCAGTCTTGCCTCCTACTTCTGATTGTTATTTTTACTTGTGAGAGTCACACAAGTAACAATACATAAAGCTGTCAGGTATGTAAAGCAGAGAAGTGCAGAAGTGCTGTTTTCCTGTTTGTCACATGAGTAAGTGTTAAAAATGGGCTGAAATTTCTCATGGTAGAGAGAGATTCTTAGCCTGGTTGATATTTGGAGGAGAGCTTTTTTAATTCGTGGATGAATAAGCACTGATGCTGCAGAAAGTGATAATTCAAGAGATAATACATGGGGGCTTTGTGTATGTTAGACATCACTGAATACTAGACTGCTGGAGACAGCTTTGCATAAAAAGTAAAACTTTGTGCAATTTCATGTGGTTTTTTTGCAGTTATTAAATATTGTGATTTTATTTTGCTAGTGTAGAAAATCTAATTTTGAGTTAGTAAATTGTAAAGTTGAAATCTGTTTTCTTAATCTGTTTATGTTTTATAACTACAGTTGGCCTTATGTTCCATTGTATTGCTATGCGTTTCAAAGGTGGAAATAAAGAAAAAGGTGCACAATAGGTCACTGACAGGTATATTGTAGTGTTTAAATGTTTCGGAGGAGCAGATGCTTTCATATAAATTAGAGAATAGGCAAAGAAGAACCAGTGGAAATAGGAAGCATCTTAATGCTTTTCCTCCTCCTCTCCCCCTGTATTTATTCTTCCTCGGGAGTAGTAACTGAGTGACAGAAGGCAGGCACACACATGGGGAATAAGGAAGGCGCGTATATGAGGAAAAGAGCTGAATGAAGGAAAAGGCCTTGGTTTTTCCAGGTAGCTGTGGCTTATTTCAGAAGACAAGGGAGCTATATCAGCAGAAATAATAAAGGCTGACTGTATGTCAGAGGGTTAGTGTAGAAGAAGGGAAGTGCAAAAGTCAGTTTTTATTGACTGTAACAGATTAGGAAGAACTTGAGGACATTACTGAAATGTGAACAGATATCTACTTGTAATACAGTCTCCAGTGTAGAGTTGGACACAGCCCAAACTGCCAGGCCTGCAAAATCCTTAATCTATTTTAGTAGATCTAGAATTCCATCGATGTCTTTATTACTAAATGTTCCTGGTTATTAAGCTGACAGTTATCGTAGTAAATGTAATTCCTTCAAAATGCAGCAAACCAGCGGCATTGGGAGGTGAGTGCATGTTCTAAGTGAGAAGTTTCCTTGCATGCCATGGTGTGCACTTTCTTGTATCCAGCTGTAAGTCAATGTTTGTCTAAACAATGGCTTGTGATACAAGAGCATGTATCTTGCAAGATTATTTTTTTTTCCTTGATAATTATGAACAATAGAAACATTCTTAGAAAATACTTACTGGGGTTTGGAGCCAAATAAACCTTTGTGTAGTTGTATAATTGCATGAAAATACAAGATAGTAACTTACTTCAGTGCCAAAATATGTGAATTTAGGTGACTGGCTTTAGCATAAAACTTTCTTACAAAGTGGAGCAAGTGCTTTAGATGCCACCAGGAAACAAATGATAGAAGAAATGCAACAGTCAGTACATGTATTCTTTTGTTTTTGAGCATGAATGCAACAAGACATGGCTAGAAGCATTGCTCTTAATGCTTTATATAAGGAACATAAATATCAAAATTCTAGTGAGCTTATCTGACATACAGAAATAATGTAGCTGCTTTAAAAAAATGCTGAAGAGGTCAGAGAAATAAGTGCGGATCAAGTTCAGGTTTTGAAGTCACACTTTAATGCACAGAATGACTGAAATGAATTGGAGTGGGAGCTATGGCTGAGCTGTTTCAAAATTTTTTTTCTACTCTTACACTGATCTCTGAAATTAGGACTTTGAAAACATCTAAGTCTAATATCATCTTGATATATGCTGTAGACTTTGAGAAACATTTTGCCATATTCGTATATGGCTCAAATTTATAAATAACACTTCCCTGTTAGTGCTAGGTAAAGCAGCAGGGTTTTGTTACTGTTGAGGAAGGAAGCTTGGTTCATTGTCTCAGCACTGAGCAGCATTTTCTCCCTCCAGGGACTTGCAGAAGCATCTAGAATGTGTAGGTGTTTCTTTAATCTTGGAGAAGGAACTTATTAAGCTTTCTGGTGCAGAACTGTATGAGCCACTTACTTTTAACAGATGTTATCTGCACAAGTAGGGAGTTGCAAGTCTGGTAGACATTTGTGGCATTCAACAGTTTAAACAGTTTTCAGGTTTGAACATATGCCTTTGCCTTGAAAATCTGAATAGTTTCAGGTATTTTATGTAGAAGAAAGGTGGTTCAATGGTGAGGTTGCTGCTCTGGGACTTGGGAAACAGGTTCAGCTCACTGTCTTGCCAAAAGCTTCCTGTGTGGCCTGGGACAAGCTGCTTCTCTGTCCCTCCGTTCTCATACTGAAACTGCAGAGCAGTAGCAGCTCTCTGTGTCGCTGAAGTGTTACAAGGATACGTCAGTCAGCTTTTGATGTGTTCAGGTGTGGCAGTAACATGGGGGATATAGCTCCATTGTGCTAGGAGGGAGAGGTCTAAGACACTGCCCAAGTTTAAAGCTGGCGTACGCTCCAGTCAGAAGGAGTAAAATCAGAAAAAAGCGGGGGGGGAGGGGGGGGAAGTTTTGACTGGAAATCTCTGTATCATTTAAAAAAGAGAGAAAGCAAGTTCTTAAAACTTGAAGAAGCCCTGCATTGATTTATTTAAAGTGTAAAAGCAATGCTTAAAAAACCTGTCTGCTTGAAAGGCAAAAGTTTTCTACTATGATTCTGCCACACAAGGAACAAGAGCAAAGCTGTCTCTGTTCCTCTATCAGCTGTTCTCTTCTTTGGAAAACACTTATAATTCTAGCTAACCATTAGATCCAAATGTTTTAGCTATCAGTTTTGTTCATTTGTCCTGCTGGCATGATAGGCAGAATATCTTAAATTGTCAGATTTATTGTCTTTTCATGTGAAAAAGGATGAGAAATGATCAGCTTTTTTACCTCCCCACTCCCCCAAGGGGGAAAAGAATTTGCAGCCACTTCTAAACAGCAGTGTCTTTAGTAATTTTATAGAGATAAAAAGTATTTTGAATTCAAAATCCCTCTGATGGGAAATATAAGATGGTATTGTCATTGCTATAAACTGAAAATGTAGACTAGACAGCAATTATCAAGCTTTGCAAATGTGTTTTCATTGTTGTGAGTCAACATGGCTAGGAACAGTCTCTCTATACTGACAGGTGATAAATTCATTAGTTTAATATGTAATTATTTTGATGTGTATGCTCTCCATGAGTGCTTTGGTCCCCACCACATTTACATCGCATGTCCAAGAAAATATGTTTGAACTTGTTCAGACTAGTGGCTTAATTAAGTGTTCTTCTGTTAAGCGCTAGAACAGTTACTTGTTGGGTTTGTTGTAAGAGCGCGCAGTCCTCTTAAAAATGCACTTCAAAAGATGTTGTTAAATATATTGGTTAACTCTTTAGAGAGGCTTATAATAACAAATGGAAACTTAGGCTGCACTAATAATTCATCTAGCAAGTTATTTCTATAGCTAGTAGACTCGGTGCCTGTATGTGTGCTAGTGCTGCAAAGTTAGGTAGCAGGATGCTCTTGCTTCAGAAGTGTTCCTACTTATTCAGGACTTCAGGCTTTAGTTATATTTTTTTCTCTCATTAACTTCCCCCTTCCCCCCTCCCCCCCCCGCTTAAATCAAGTTCGCTGTAGGTGCTGTAATTTATTTATACTGTCTTCCTAGTTTGTGCTGGTGCCCTGATATTTGGGTGGAGGAGCAAGGTTTCTTAGGGAGATTCATTTGTTCCATTCTTGGGGGAATGCTGCAGTACAGTGTGTTGAAAAACAGTCTGTTGCATACTCATGGTAAGTTCAGGATTTCCAGGCATGTTGTTGCACATACACAGGACTTGAGATTCTTCTGGAGTATTTCCGTCTTGCTGTGTATAGGTCAGGTAGCAATCCTGCAAAGTGCCAGGAGCCTGATGACTTCCTGGTAGTATTGGGATTACTCTGTAGGTGGAGCATTGTTATTCTCCATTTGCATTGTAATTTACGCTTTGAGAAACACCGGTGTCAGTGCAGAACAACAGCTGTGCAGTAAACTGGTATTTGTGTCATTGCACAAATAAGAAAGGTAAGGAAGAAGGTCAGCAACCAGACATGGGCTGTACCTGATATGAGGACAGTTCCTTGAGCTCACGACGTGCTTCCAAGGCTGCTGGAAAAGAATCATGTGAGAAGTTATAATGAAGTATTTGCTTCAAGTGAAGTGTTAGTGTGCTGCCACTATGCTACAAAACCTATCATTACAGATAAGCTTTTATTTTAAGGGGTTTCTCTCTGCCTCGGGCGAGACTTTTATTAAATATACTGGAGTGGGATTTCATTTTCTTACTTTAAGAAGAATAAAAAAGCGGGGGGGAGGAAGGTAATGACCTGAAAACCTTGCCATTTGATGGGAGTTTAATTTTCTCCTCCCACCACGGTAAACAGGAGCTGGCATGTGTTCTGTAAATGAGTATTGGTTCATGTAGATGAGACAGACAAAGTCTTATTCTTCCTAAAGAACTTCCACTAAACTTGTGCTTACTGAAGAGCTCTGAGATTAATCCTAATTGCTGTGAATCCTTGTATAGTACTAATATGATTGGTAAGTAAGCTAGATTCTGAAGGAGATACCTAGTCTTTGCAGCAGCAGGAATTTTGTCCCATTTAGTGGCTTATGCAATGAACTGAACGTGGTCTGTACCATAAGTCCCACAGTATTAAAATAACAGTGAGGTGAAATCTTAATGGCTACAGTTTTTCCTTCCCAAAGTATTGATGTAGGTGAACAATTGCATTTTCTTTATTCTGCATTGAATTGTCTAAATTGGATCTATAAAATCGAATTTGATAATCGGTTACTTACTTTGTTTCATTAAATCCTTTTCCATTTTTGAAAAAGATCAAACCAAATACTCATCATTCTTTTCATTATTTGATACTTTAAATGAACTGAAAAATCAGTTATTTACAGTCCTTGTTAGACTCCACAGTTTGGTTACAAGCATTAAAAAATATGCTTGCTTGCTTTGTTCTGAGGTTACTGTAGACGAAGTTCTTAAATGTTGTCTTAACTTGTGTTCAGATGGTCTGTAATATGCTGTGCTACTAGTAGACACATGTAATGTGAAATCACTCTGGCTTTAGAGTGTCTTAAATATGTACCGTTTAATGGAATTAGTCTGAATATGATATTCTTGCGTTTAAACTTGGAACTTGCCTTTGGATCTATATGTAAAAGGTAACCTTTTACTACTGCAATGCTCTCTTAAGTTTTCCTCTGTTTGGCTTCTACCCAATGTTTTCAGGACAACATTTTGGTGCTACTGAGGCACGTAATTTTATTTTAAATAGTACTTTCAAGATTAATTTAACACACTCTTATATACATGTTGCTATTTCTTTAGTGGCGTAAGAGTACTCTGTGCAAACTGAAAAAGGTATTTTCAACTTGTTAATTTCCTAACCAGCTGGCCTTTTGATTTTTTTACATACTTCCCAGGAAGAAAGTCTATGTTTGTTTCTGCTGCTGAGTTTGTACGCAGGATTCAGAAAGAAATCAGCAACACTGGCTCAAAAATGGCAATTTTTTTTTTTTAACCAGCCTCACCACCTTTTTGTGTTGAACTTCCTCAAATCAAATAAGCTTCATCAGCATTTGTAGTTTTAGTGAGATAGTCTTGGTGCTGCAAAGTCAGTGGGATGCTTTTGAGACTCTTGCCCTTTCATGTTTGAAGACAGGTTTGGGTTGAATTTGAAATAGCTGGCAGTGTATGGAATCTGAGTTCTTGGAGTGGTTAGCCTGGGTGAAACACTTACTAGTAATTGAAATGAAACAGATTTTTTTACTAATGAGTAACTAAGAATAATAAGTAATCCTAATAAGTAACGTGCTTATTCCCTGATTAATTTTAATTTTAGTTGTTCGTGAATGGAACAATTTCTATAGACTAATGCATGTAAGCATTTTCAAGAATAAGGACCTAATTTGTCATATGTGGAGTTTTACATACAGCACTTATTTAAATTTTTCAAAAGGCCCATAATAATATTAAAAAGAATTGTAAATAATAATCAACTCTGAACCTGCATTATTAAGCATTTTAACTGGTCTGTAACTGAAATTAATAAGCTTTTAAAAATTTGCTTTGAGGATTGTATGAGATAAGTCAAAGTGAATTATTATAACTGTATTTTGTTTTCCTCTGTTGTACTCATCTCTGGTTATATCTCATTTTGAGAAACTTTGTATTACCTAGACTTAATATGAAGTGATGAAAACTGTACTGACTGTTGTAAAAACTTTGAGTTGTTGAACACATTCTTTCACTGTCTTTTAACTTTGTCATTTTACTTTATTGCTTTCTAGGCTAGTCATCACTCCGAAGTTTATTAATACATACATTTCAAGAGTGTCTTTTATAATGGCCTCATTGCAGAGGATGCTTTCTTTTGTTTGTGTTAGCTCCGTGTCTTTAGAGGGACAATTAAAACACTTGTTTAGTGAGGCAAAACCCATTAATAGGTGAGGTTTTTTGTTTTGGCTGTCTTAAGAGATCAATGATAGAGAGGAATTTTGCATCCTGTGCAGTACATTTCCTCATTTCATCATATCCCAAAGCCTTTGGCTGCTGTTGCAGGTACCTTAAAATAGATGAAAGTAGCTAAATTAAGAGCACGAAACATCACTTACAGATATTCCTGCAAAAGTTTTTGAGGAAGTACCAGTCTGTTCCATCGTGGAACTTGTAGACCAGTATTGAAAATAGGCCAGCAGATGATGGATTCAGGAAACTTCAGAACGTTTTCCATAGAACTCCAGTCTTTGCCTAAAACATACTGAAATTTTTACCTAGATGGATGTTGAAAGCACCCAGGATTAATGCTGTAGCATTTAAGTAGCATGGAATAAAATCATAGTCATTTGACTTGCTGAGGTGCACTGGAAGAGAAGGGAAGAGTTGGCTTACCCTAATTCAAGAAGTCTTCCTGGAAAACAGCAGATCAGATGCATTTTGAAGACAGAGTGATGACTGAGTAAGACTTAAATGCGAGATAAGACTGCTGTTTTTGTTAGATGATTCACCAGTGCAAATGATGATTCTTTTATATTGTGGCCTGGTTGGAAGTTGGATTAGGTACTGGGGGAGGGGTGTATTGTTTCATATGCCTCATAGTTCGATCAAGGGTAGGAGAGGTCAGTGCTACTGGTACTTACCTCAGGTTTTTTAATTTTGAAGATTAACTTCTTATGCTTAGGAATTCTCTTCCAGGTGAATACTGGCCTTTTGCAGCTGCTTATTTCCTTCTTCTTGACCACTTTAGAGAAGGTATCTAAATTTAGAGGGCAGTGTATCCTGGAGACTTCCAGTTCTCATTTGTAGACGTAGTTAAAATATTGCTAATAGTTTCATATGCTTCTAGCAAATCAAAGTCATGTCTCCTCTGTTTAACAGAAGGATACAGTGTCTGTTGTGCCCTCCAGAACAAAAACGAATCAGTGAAGGATCTTTTGGAAACAGAGAAGCTCAGTGTGTAATTCTAAAACAGTTGATCCTAAATTATCTTTGGTTGTCATCAGAATCATACCCAAGTCATCTCTCCAGCTCCTGGATTAGTGTTTTTCTGTCATGTTTTGGGTACTTATGAGACTGTGGCTTTAAGGGGTTTGTGAAAGATGAGCAGAGACATCGACTCTCAGTTTAAATTATCTATACAGTATTCTGCCTCTACTGGAAGGTTTTCAAGGGGTTGAAAATAAAGAAGTCTGAACAACTGTCCTGGAAGATTTATGTGACTTGTTTTCAGAGGCTCTTCTGAGCTGGTTTTCTGAGGGTTTGCTGTCTTGGATGTATGCAAGAGGGGAAAGCTTTCATTGCTGTGTTCTTCAAGGTATAAGCAGGACAGTCTGAACTCATCCTTTACCCTTGGGAGTCAGTAAGTGGAGTAAATGGCCAGTAAAAGAGAGGACCAACTGGAGAGTAGCTGATTTACAGCAGGAAGCTGATAGTAATTGCCTAGGCAAAAGGCAAGAGCACTCAATAATTAAGCTGTCCCTGGAACTGCAGGGAAAATAAGATCTCTGGGGATGCCGCCTACCTTCCCTTTGTGGCAATGGAGCTCGTGTAAAGAATAGAGCTGAAAAAGGGGGGTGGGGAGGAGGGATGGGCATGACTCATGCCATCATTTTATATTTATCAAGTGTAGTTTTATGAACGCTGTTCATCATTTCATAGAGATGAGTAAGTAGGTAACGTATGTTTCTTAATCTTAGAAAAAGAAAGCCCAAGTCATCCATCTCCTGCGGTAAGCTAAATCTAAAGTTCAAAATGTCTATACACTAATATAGCAGGAAATAGAAGTGTTACTCTAAATTAAAGAAATAAAAATAATAATTTTTACACAAAGCTTGGGGAAAACACATGTAAACTAAAGCTAAAAGTTATTAAGGAGCAGTGCTCAGCTTGCTTTGTTTCTTAATCAAATTTCCACGTGGATAGTGCAAAGCCTATTTCATGGTCGTCTTATTCACGCAAAGTTCCACTTTCTCTAGTAAGGCAGCGGTCCGTGGTTTATGCCTGTTTGTGGAAATCAAGCATTAGCTGTCAAAGGAGAAACTGGGCCTTAGAAAAGTTATCTTGCATGCTGCTTTAATAGTTTTGTATAGACTTTGTACTTGAAGATACAGAGGCTGCAACCAAACTGTAAAGGAGGTGAACTCAAGAGCAGGTGCTGGTGTGAAACTAAAAATACAAATGAATGTAGGAGAGTTTAAGCAGTTTTTTATAAATGTTGAAGAGATGCTTATGTGCCTCTGCAGGTTCTAGTTGTGCAGTCATGCATTTACAGTTATAGACTGGGAGAAGGTGGTCTGTGATTTTTATTTATAGCAGTGTCCAGGAGGTCGGGCAGCCTTCAGTTTGTGATATAAATGTTGCGGAATGTTGGTATATGGTATACCCGAGAGGAAAAGAGTGGTGAGAGGGGAAATCTGAGAGAAGCTGGGCTGGTGAGGTATGTAACTCCTTAAATTAGTACACTGTCACTGGAAAGAGGGATGTAAGACTTCAAAAATAAGTGAGACGTCCTATTTGGATTATAACACAACCCTCCGAGAAGGAATTTTAAGGAGCTGAGAGTTTTCTGAATTCTTACGTATGAGTGTCAATATACACCACAAAATGGGGTTTCAAAAATATTTCAGCTTCTGGTGGATTATGGCGAGAACCGAGAGGAAATGGGCCACAGGGATCTTTTTTTCTGAAGTAGCACTATGTCATTGACCTATGCCTCCTCCCTCCCCAACCACCCCCCCCCCCCCCCGGCCCTGCTCAGGGGAGGGAAAGCTAAATAAAATGAAGTTGTATGTAATCTGTTTGATGCCTTCAGCTTTTCTCTTTAAGAACTCGCACTCTTTTTAGCATATTTGATTCTAAAAGTGGGCGGAAGAATTATTACACTGTTCCGTGCTGCAGAAAATAAGTTAAGCGTGCATGTAATAAGAGCTGTAAACGTACACAGACTTGGAGATTTTTCTTTTATTATCACTTGAAATAATAATTTCATGAAAAAATAAATCTTATCTATGTAAGACAGGATCCGTGTTCTGAAGACCCTTTTAAGTTGAAGTTCTGGTGAGTTGTTAAGCTGGTGGTCTTCCAGCCAAACTTCGTATACTGAAGGATTAATGCTGGAGTTCTGCAATTCCTTTTATGAATCTTTAGAAGTAATGTGGTAATTCAGTCTTTGTTGGGTTTTGTTCAGTCTGGAGTTACCAGGAAGAGTGTCATAGTGATGGTTTTGTCGTGTGTGTTCAGTTGCTTTAGTAACTGGAAGAAAGAAACAAATTGATTTTTTTTTTTAGTGTGCACTGTAAATTGTGGTTTGTTAATGAATGCCGAATAGAATTCGTATTAATTTACAGTGGAACCTTGCCAGGGTGTAATATGGTGGAAGCAGACTTCTAAAGCTGGAAAACAGTTGCATGATTTCATATTTGATTTCAATTTTATAATAAAGTTAGAGGGTTTTTTAATGTCTTGTTTAAGAGCATCAGTCTGGTAGATGACAGTAATCCCTTGAAGAATTTCAAACTGATGTCAAGAAAACAGCCGTCATACAACTTAAGTTTTTTAATTAATGATAGTTTATTCTATATTTTTATCAGAGAACAAAGGAACTGCAAATAGTATTATTTTGTAGGCTAGAAATTAGCCAATCGTACTTTGAAATAGAAAATCTGTATGAATTTAGGGGTTTTTTTTCTGTGAAAATTGGTTTATTGACAAAGAAGCGAAAGCTTTTGAATTTTGTCTTTGGCCCTGGAAAAAAAGTTTAAAGTATTGGAGTAGTTCAACTTTAGCTAATTGTATGCTCATCATTATGAGTGTCCTCCTTTCATTTTTCGTAAAGGTTTTTTGAAAGATAGATGCTTTAACGTTCAGTTGGGTTTATTCAATTTGTTTAATTTCTTCAATTAATCAATTTGTATCTTGTTTCAAAAACAAGTTTTCCTTGTCTCGTTTTCTTCACATCTGCAGAGAATGCAGCTTAAGCCTGCTCAAACAGGAAACCAGCGACCAATAATTGCTTTTTTTAGGCACGAGGCTTTTCTGGGCTTCATAAACTGTTGATATTAAGCTGAAATTGTGTCCCGGAAGTGATGTATATTCTGTTGAGGGACCACCTGGCACAATTGAGGACAATAGTGGTAAATGACAAATATTTAAATTTGTTTAAATGAAAACAATGTGTGACGCCAAGTTCTGCCTGCTTAGGGGTATAATTTAGAGGATAGCTACCCTTGAGCTTGCTCCGAGCTACAGATGTGTTTATAGAGAGATGTTGCTTCAGTGTAAAGTGATCCCAAGAGGCAGCACGTGCATTGCTGATGAATGTTTATTACGATTATGACATTGTCTTAAGAGTGCTCAAGTGTTTGTTTTTGCTGTTACTTGTAACTATAACTCAGTTACAGAAATTGTCTTAGATCTTACCAATAAAATTTAGATTACCTTAATACCTTTTGGACTCGATGATCTGAAAGGTCCCTTCCAACCTAGACAATTCTATGAATCTATTTAAAAAATAAATTATGTTACCTTTTTTTTTAAGAACAAACCTGTGCCTTTGAAGATTTAAACCGTCATTGCATACCTTAAATGTGGAGACTCTTCTGCCTTTTGGGGGTGAAAAGAAAAACAAATCAGTCAAGTGCTTAATGGAAGGCTTATACATGTTTAATATCCTTGTAGCTATATAGAAAACGTTGTGCACCTCAAACAAAAGTGTGTTAACTTCGTTATACACAAAAATGCATTTAACTTTGGAATTAATAGCTTATATTAAAAAAACCCAAACCACTGATATTTTTAATAGTCTGTCATCACTGTAGAGACTGTCAGTCTCCTTTTTTGCCAATACTATTTTGGAAATACTATTTGCAAACTTTTTGGAAATACTACTGAATTAAGATTGTTAGATCTGGGCCCTGATGCCAAACTTAATGTGTCACACTTGAGTTCACACCAGAGGATTAGTTTGGTGTTGGGCACAAAAAAGGTTAGTTATTTTAGAGATTGAATTAAATGATTTAAAACAGTTTACTAGAAATTCCTCAATATGGTATCAGAATCATGATAATAGACACTTTTAAAAATTGTTTCTAAAAGCGATTGAAGCAAAATTTGACTTATATTCTAAGTAGTCATAAAAGGACAGCTGTAAATAAATACAAGCATATGTCTACGTATTTGCATCTCTCATCCCTCCAGAATAAACATTTGCTTATCTGTCTATCTGAATCCCCAAAATAAATATTTTTTAATGTGCTTAACTGTATAACATGTTTTACGGTGGTGTATCAATAGCTAGGTACAGATAGTCATCAGGTGTCGGCCTCATGGTGTGTGTGTATATAATGATTTAAATCATATAACTTTAAGCAGTGAAATAGTAAATGTAAACAATTTCAAGAAATATTAAAAAGAAACTCTTGTATTACATAGTGAAAGCTGGAAGATGTTATCAAAAGTGTGAAGTGCTTAAACCTTCTGTGTCTCATGTTAATATTAATATTTTTGGATATGTATATTTCTGAGTTTAGTAACAAAATGTCTGGGAAAGATTGGCATCGACCTGATTTTTATCATATTTAAATGTTGCTTTATTGCCATTTTTAGATGAGTATGCAAATTTATCTTTAGTCTTACAAGGCTGGCTCTTAAGGTAGAATGACTGTCCCGTAAAATAAAAGGAAGCAAAAAAAAATGATGCAATAGCCTGCAGTAAGACAGAGCTGTAAAAGGTGAAGGGGGCAAAATGGGAATAGGTGGTCAGCAGTACAGATTTTTTTATTATTATTATTTTTTTAAAAGCAAAACAAAAAGAGGCAGGAAAAAATTTCCCAAACCCAAAATTAAAAAAAAGCTCACCACCCTCAAACTTAGTACCACGTAGATATTGAGGATTTCAGTTTTGGACTAGCAAGTGTGTTCACATCTCTGTTCCTGCACACGCAGTTTCATTTTGACTGTTTAATGTATAAGGATGAAAAGATGTCTGTTCTTAGACATTGTTAGACGTGAAGCTCTTTTTGTAGGAGAAAAGAAGAATGTGAACAATGTTTTTAAAACCCTTTTTGTTGAATTTGCTTAAGCAAAATATGAAAAATCACGTTGGACAGTAGAGCTGCTGACAAAGATCCTTTCTTGACCATGAAAGGCAATGTCAAAGAAGGAAGTGTAAACCTAGCATTATCTCAACTTTGTGCAAGTTGTGAAGGAGAATCTTTAATTATTCTTTAGTGGTCTTGTAAAAGCTAGTCTTGATGCTCATCTACTATTTGCCACTTGTGTGTTTGCACTTAGGGCATTAGATATCCTGAGTATACGCTTCAAAGAAGTAAGAAAGACCTATCTAAAAATTCAGTGGTAGTGGGGGGAAACAGCTACGCTTCACTTACTCTTCTGTGGAAACTTCTTTAAGCTACTAGTTGAAACTGCTCAAAATGTTGTGGGTAGGCGCAGAACAGTCTTAAAATTAGTAACAGGGAACTTTGCTTAACTTCTATGCTTTTTGTTCTGCAGTGTGATGTTCAGGGTCAGAAATGCCTTATGTGGATCGTCAGAATCGCATTTGTGGTTTCCTAGATATTGAAGAAAATGAGAATAGTGGGAAATTTCTGCGGCGGTACTTCATTCTGGACACACGAGAAGACAGTCTGGTGTGGTACATGGATAACCCACAGGTGAGATGTTCTTGACAATAGTTATCTGGCTTCTGTCAGTTTAAACTTTTTCAGATTTTTAACGGATTTACTTAGGAAAAAATGGGTTTAATATTAACTTATCAACCTGGAAGCTAGGGGAGAAGAATTAGTTACATGAGTGAAATAATTGCAAATTGTTTTTTCTCCTTTGCTAATATGTGCAGTCTTGTAAAGAAAAAATATGGTTCATATTTCTATTTAAAACGTTACCAATTTCACTTAATAATAAATCATTAAAAACAACTTGAATGTCAGTGAATTGCCAACATGTGGAATCTAAGTATTGACAGGAGACTTAGAAATCAGTCGGGAGTCTGAATTTGATCCCACACATAAATCAGTCATTAGTTTTGAATTGTGCTGTGCTATGTTTATTTTCTATTAAATGTCTTGAGCGTTCATTATAGGTTCTCACGGGCGGTAGGTAGTGCTATATAATATAGCCAGATGAGCAGAATCACGTATGAGTTTCACTACACGGGCCGTTTAATTCACCTCGAACCTTATGTGGAAGCATGGAGTTTTCCTTGCATTGCATGGGCTGGTTAGCTGTTGTGTATTCCTTTACCTCAACAGAATCAGTCATTGAAAAGCAATTTCTAATGATGCTCACGACTTCAATACCGCGTGAATAGTACATGAACGAGGAAAGCTTGTATCCATCATGATGGACAACAGCCTTTATATAAAAGCTACTTCTGCGATGTACACGCATCAATGTGTTTTCAGGCATAGGGGAGAACAGATAATTGCTTAGGGTTTGGGTACAGAGACAGTGAACGTGTAGGATCTAGGTCATCTGACAAGTGTCTGCCGGAAGAATATTCTTGAACCATTCTGCCAGGAAGCCCAGAGTTAAAATGCAATAGAACTCTACTCTTCAAAGGAATCAACGGGAAAAAAAAATTAAACGATGTGCAGCTTCATGAATGTGACTTGTGACCGAAGCATTTAGCAGTTCTTACTGAGATGAAAAAAGAAAGAATTTATGGAGATAAGAGAGACTTCAAACATTTGATGTCAATGAGTGATATGAAACAATTCTTTTTTTCAGTTTCTCCTGTGATATAACCGGGGCATGTGGGCAAAAACGTGAAATGCTGTAGAAATTGCAATTCTTCAGAAGTCTTAAGACTAGTGCACACCTCAGACTTGTTAATTTAGGATTTCTTGTCTTTTTTTTTTAATGTTACCGTTTGTGGGCATATGAAAGGGTGCCTTGCAAGAGGCAAATTGAAGCTTCTTGATTTTCTTCCATTGCTTTAGTTTTGAAGAACAACAGAGTTTTTATAGATCCACTGCGTGGAGACCATTCTTAATCCTTGAAATAATGAAACTCTTCACGTAGGATGAGTCTACGGTGTGTGCAGAACTTCACTGGGCCCTTTGTTGCTGATAGAAGGGCTCTAGTTCTATCTGTGAGAATCAGTTCAGCTATTCAAAGAAATAATGTTTTTAAGTCCACCATTAACCATTATTATCCTAATACAAAGATTATAAAATGGGTGTATGCTGGGATCAAAATCATTCTGACAAAGTAAAACTTACATTTATTTATTTGGTCAGAATGGGAAGACTTTTAAAATTAAATTTCAGTGTTACCAGTCTATAGTAAACCTCTTCTTACCTTTGAAATATGAATGGAATATAAACCAATTATTTGTCTGTCTTTCTGACTCTGGGTAGCATTAGGCTCCTCTTTGCCATGTAGAAGTTTATAAGGTACTACGGAATAATGAAGAGTGCTTTAGCCGCAGAAAGGATCAGCGAGCAGATGCCAGTACCATTCCTAGGGTCTCCAGTGCTGATACTGGAACATAAAGGGCCATTTCGAAAGTAAGAATTGTAATGGAAAAAAGTATATGGAAAGCAATGCTTTATTTAAAGGAATAAAATTAGGAAGACTGTTTCATCAGAAACAGTTATTAAAAAAAGTTAACCATGGTTTGTGATGCTCAGTCCTTTAAATGTTGTGTTTCTGGGCTATTAGCTGATTGTGAATAGCAATGTAAGTGTTAAGAGTGGTAAATGTTGTGTTTCTGGGCTATTAGCTGATTGTGAATAGCAATGTAAGTGTTAAGAGTGGTGTACTAAGCAAGGATGTAAAAACAACAACAGCTCCTTTTTGGATTGTAAATACACTTAGATTTAATTGCAACTTTAAGAAGTAGCATGGTCTTTCCCTGCAATAGCTTCTAATATTAAATGGTACGACTATGATTTTTCAATCCGTTTTGCAAAAATACGTGAGACAGCCTTTGAAGTATCTGACATAATAGATGAATGTCACTTCTTGTCCCTTCCGCCTGCCCTGGTCAAAATATATAAAATGCCAACATCTGTTAAGGAAAAAGTATTCTTTCCGGATTTCCTGGATGCAGACCTGCAAGAATCCTTTTTCCTCTAGTAAAATACATAAACCTCTGAAACAATTACTATTTGTATTGTTTCTAGCAGTCTTTCTGGTTTTAGTTGATTAGCAGATGTGTGTATAATAAACAAGCAGTTTAGATCCTGTTTCGAGCATACATTGTGTATTGTCTATAGAAACACGTAGGATTTTCTTTTTGTTTGTGGAATTGAGTTATTTGCTTTTTATGTGTAAACACTGACTACGATATGAGAATAAACCAGTTTCACTTTGTAACATATGATTTGTTTCAGAATCTTCCCTCTGGATCTCCACCTGTTGGAGTCATTAAACTTACCTATATTTCAAAGGTAAGGTAATATGTAAGACACTTGTTGCTAAATTTTGGTCACAACTACCAAGGACCGCTCCTGAAGGTCTCAACTTTAGACAATTTTAAAAGCCTGTTATGTAGCGCTTGGCAAGCTTTTTGCTTGTGTGCTACTCCTGAATTTTAGAGAAGTGTTACAAATACTTCAATCGTATCAGGTTAAAATAAGAACAGACTAATTACTGTGTTGTCTAGGTTTGTTTTGTGATTTCAAGTGGCAGCTCTTTGTGCTGCATGGAATTAAGATTTCTGAACTCTATGTCTCAGTTCTTTGAGTATTTGAATTCCTGTTAGTCTTGGAGAAAAGACAGGCCGTTTGTGAAATGCGTGTGATAGTCTGCAAGTAATAACAATCTTTAATAGATAGAACAGAAAAATTTCTAGGAAAATACTTAGTTCATTACACTTTGTATACATTCACTTCCAAATACGCCTGAAAGAAAACTGTGAACTAAGAAAGTCTTTGTGGTTGGATTTGTAGCAGATACTGTATTAACAAATTAGTGGAGAAAAACGATTTACCTTCTCTTGTCTTTCTGCTTATTTCTCTTCCTTCCTTTGCTTTTCTTGTTGTCATACTGCATGTCCCCACCTTCCATGTTTTGTTTTATATTTGTTCTTTATTCTTGTAAAAGTTGTCATTGATGCTGATTATATCATGAATACAGAAATGTCTGTGGAGACCTGCTTGTGTCCTTCCTCGCTTCCTTCTTCTATGCTTACTTTGCCTCAAATGTCCCAGTTGTCATTTTAAGAAATCTTGTATCTCGCTTTTAATGGGAGCAGGGGTGGTCACCTGTGCCTTTGCACCTGTGTGCATTTTTGAAGGCAGCTCAAGTGTGCCTCCTGTGTGGAGGCTCTCTCTAGATTTCCATAATTATTCTAGTTACGCAGTACATGTTTTGATGTGAGAGACTGCTTTGCCTTCTCCCCCACCCTTGATAGAAGTGCTCTACAGTGGAAAAATGGCAATGCCTCTCTCAAAACAGGACACCCGCTTCCCTCCTCCCCCAACGCTGCAACATTTTAGAGACTCCTGAAGGAAAGTGGCTATTACTCTTTTTATGTTAATGACCCAAAATACAACTGATGACCCCGACAGCGTGAAATGTCCTTGAATTTTTAGTTTGGTTGAGACATAGAACTTCAGAATGCAAGTAGAAGTGCTGTGTTTTCAGATTTATACATTTTGTCTGGTAATAGATCCTTAAACTTAAGTAGTAGGAACATATGGCTTAAGCTGCCATCTTACCATATGTTGCGTGTCTTGAACTGAAATTTATGTAGTATTTTTTGTTATATCTGTATGTCTTTATACCTAGCAAGCTTGCTATGCTGCTAATCTTCAAATTTAGACGCTTGAAAGAGAAAAAAAATTGTGGTATCTCATGTATATTTTGTATGCGCAGTGATATTTATAATCTTAATTCCCCTACTAGGTTAGCGATGCAACCAAGCTAAGGCCAAAGGCAGAATTCTGTTTTGGTAAGTTCTTGCATGTGGCATCGCATCAAGTATGTTCTTCAGAAATTCGAAACAAAGATAATGTTCTGCAGTTCAGTTACTAGGTACAGCTGGTAGTGTAGTTTTTAAAAATAGCTTGTATTCACTGTTTCTTCTTTAGTATGAAGGAAATATCGGCTTCTTCATAAGTTTTTTTTTTTTGTGGCTTTTCATATTATAGCTTAACGAGGAGTGGGTGAGGGCTGGTTTTCAGTTGTTTGAAATTTTTGAGGCATTAATAAGCTAATCAAAAATGATGCATGTTTTCAGAAACATGGCATGCCTGTCAGCTATGAAGACCAGTAATTTAACTATTTTAATCTGTATTACTGATAAGAGTTGATTTAATTGATCTAAAAATACTGTCAGCCAATGCTCTTATGTTAAATTTCAGCCTGTGTTGCAGCACCGAAGAAAAATAATTTGCTTGGGGTACCTTCTAGGTTTATTGATACTTAAACTTGCTTAAACTTGAATAAAACTTTAGCTAATCATAAAAGCCCCATATGGTATATTTTTAGAATTTTTTTTCTTATAAATAATTTGTCCAGAATTTACCATAATTCCAGAATTTTTTGTCAAGCAATTGGCGTTCACAAAAGCATGTGTAGAAACTGGAATCAGCCTCTGCTCTGTTTATGCATAACCATTCTTTATGGCTGCCTTCACATAAGAATTTTAGCTCAAATGAAGGTACTGAAAATGCCTGAAAGGTTTATAACTACTGGTTAAGGTGTCCTTTGCCATGGGCAGTGTCGTACAGGCCCAGAGAAGGCAGCTCCGCCAGACTTGTACAGTCTCTGTGTTGGAGCACTCTGTAAATCACCCTGTGTGTAAGGCTTCAGGGATTTTAAACCAGTACATAATGTGTCAGTTCAGTGCCATCTACAGATTCCTCTGCACATGCACGTCTAGAGGTGTTTGTCTTCATCAGTGGTAAAGTTGCTCTTGTCAGTGGGCCAGCTCTAAAGAGCCATAATGGTGGCTTTTTATCCAAGGTGATGGCTGGAAGCTTTTAATATTTCTGATTTATTAAAGCGGCTTTTATACTCTTTGGAGGAAAAATTTACATTTATTGTCTTTTTATTTAAATACTGGGAGTTGTTGTTTCAGTCAACTCATTTTACAGTTCTGTATTTTGAATTTATATTTACATCTGATAATGTTTGCTTCAAACCATCCACTCTGGGGAGAAGGATGATAGAAGAGTAAAAAGTACCGGTTTCTGGCACGTGTTTGCTGTTAGGGATGACCTGAAGAACTACTGTGTTACAGGTAGAGCAGTGAAATCTGTTCAGACTTTAGCTGCAATGCTTCAGAATTCTGGGAAGATTTTAGTCACTGTTCACCTTAAAACTAATTTCAAGATAAGTTCTTAGAGTTTGTGAGAAACCTAGCCATGTGTTTTGTTTTGGGTTGTTTTTTTTTTTTTACTGTTACACAGAAAAATTTTTGTCCTTTTTGGATAAAGGTATGCTAGGTGTTGCCAGGTAGATATATAAACTTACTAAAAATATGCTTGCTTTGCCAAGTCACTAAAGTAAAATAAAGTTTAAAGTTGTTTGGTCCTGAGCATCATACACGTAGTAATCAATACTGATTTTTCCACACATTTAAAAAAAAATAAAATCAGTGACTATAGTCACATTAATGAGTTTGTTGCAAAAGATAATAAATAGTGGTCAGAGGGTTAAAAGGAAAAATTGTAGAAGTCCCCAAGTATAAAACTTTGTTACTTGGGGAAACAGAGAAAAGGGAAATGGAGCTGTAGAAAATTCTGATAAAATTCAAGGCTTTATTTCTGTGTAATAAAAATAATTTAACAAATTCTGTATGGTGCTGCTTAAGTGGAGAGCTTTAAAAAAAAAAAGTTTTGTTTTTTTTTTAGATAAAGCAAGCCTTTCAAGTGGATGCGTGTTTCTTAGGATGACTTTCTAAAAAGAAATGCAGCAGAGAGCTTAAATACTTCAACTGGGTTTTCCATCTGAAATTAAATCTTTTTATGATGGTGTTATGTTTGCTCTTAAATTTCAGTGTTGCTAACTTTTCTGTTAACTTTTCATAATGGTTTTTAACAGTTATGAATGCAGGGATGAGAAAATACTTTCTACAAGCCAATGATCAGCAGGACCTAGTTGAATGGGTAAATGTTCTGAACAAAGCTACCAAAATCACAGTAAGTGGTTTAGTTGATGTTTAGCGATGCTTTCAAATGTTGACTGTCTCAAGGTGCTTAAATGTAACCTTTGCCTCCAGTTTTTGTGCTAGAGTAGTCTTTTTTTATCCCTACAAACAAATCTTGGCTTGCCTTTCCAAGACTTGGAGAAACTGTACAGAACTCCCCCTAAACTTGAGGTTATTTTACTTTTCGCTTTGGATATTGGACAAAAATGTGATTAGCTTTTTCATTACAGCATATGATGGTTTCTAGTAATTTAAAATTAACCATACACATTTAATACTAATTGAAATATCCAGAAGACGCTTGCAAGCAATAAAAAGATACACATGTATTTGCCTGGTGTCAAAAGTTTGTATTTCTTAAGGTATCACTAAAATAATGAGCAAACACATCATGCCATCTTCCGAAGGCTCTCTCTTGATTTCAAGTAACATTCATTCAAAGAAACAGTAATGAATTCTTCTGATAAGTGTTAAATTACTTTTCTGGTTTGTACCAGGGCAGCTTGTCATCACATGATAGAAAAACCCATGTATTGCCTCAGTTTTTTGAGGAGGCAGAAGTTACGGGTTTGTTTTCTCACTGGTTTCAGGGAAGTGCTGACGTGAACTGTTTTGAGATCATACCCTTACAAAGAAGGGGTTCTGAGCATGGGTGCACAGATTTGTATTTGTTGTCAGTAACTGTCTCATTTTTAGGTTATTTAAGGATGTTTCTGTGAGTTGTTTGTATTGATTAAACGTATCCCTTTCTTTGGAGTTATAAAAATGTAATTACTAATAGAAAACCAGGAACACAAAGCCTTCCATTTGGGTTTTTCATAAGGAGGACACACCACAACCAGGCTTGAATTGTTTCCAGTTCAAAAATTAACACAGTGAATAAAGAATTAATTGCATCAAATCAGAATTTAGTCTGAAAGCTATTTATCCTGTTTCACTTGCATTCCAAATGGCTGGTGAAATCATTAATATTTTTTGTCTTTGAAGGAACAAGCTTTGTACTGTTAATCTGTTCAGAGGTTACTTAATATGGCTAGTGATTTAATCAAATAATTAAGATCATTGAATTATTAATTTTCATATCAGTGTTACTTGCTGTAGATTGTAATCTTCCCAAGATTTGTTGCGTTTTTAGTACTCTGAGTGCTGCTAATTTCAAAATAGCTATGAATTTTTGCAGTCTAGCACATTGTGTACCTATTTGAGTACTATTGGAAAACACGTTCATATGAGCAGGTGGTTGTGGGTTTGGTCTGTAGCATTTGAAGTCAGAGTTTGTGATGGCCGAAGCACCTACCCATAAAGCTGTAGCTACAAGCCCCATTTCTTGAAAGGCTGAGGCCCCACGATCTATGTGCACTAGGAGCACGGCTTGTCCTTCAGCCCCAGACTTGGCTGTGAATGGAGTCCCCTGTTACCTCCACTGGCGAAGCTGGGCGTTGGGCAGGGCTGAAGGGACAGGGGAAGTGAGAGAATGAGCCTGATGCTGCAGCTGGGCAAGCTGCTGAGTGCCACCTTCACTCGGCCAGGGGGAAGCGGTCCCAGGCTGACGTTTGTGCTCTCAGGACTGCTTGTACTTCTTTGCAGACTGTTTTTTTTTGTGACACAAGCAGTCCTGGGCATAGGAACCAGAATCACAGCAGACTATAAAGTAGCTCTGATTTTTGTCTAGATTAGTTCAATTTCAAGTTTTGAATGTGCTACAGCCTTGCATTGTCGTTCACCATGTAAAGATAACTTGCGTGTCCCTTCTTACTGAGCAAATTTGGATGTCCTATGTAAATATCCAGGAGGTTGCTGGCAAGGATATTTTGGTGTGAGACTCTTGATCTCTTCTTGTTGAAGTCACTTCAAATTTACTGTATTAATATTAGGGGTGAAAGGATAAATGAAAATGTCTTAGGTAGCCAGTTAGTACATTTCTTAGGTTACAGATATTTACTACTTGCACGAACTCATAAATTTGAGTAAACATTTTAGATTAAAACACTTACTAGGAAATTAAATTCCTGTGGTGTTTTGGTTGCTTGCATTCCACATTTGAGAGAATTAGCTAATTGTAGAATCATAGAATGGTTTTGGCTTGGAAGGGACCTTAAAGATCATCTAGTTCCAAAGCTGCTGCTACGGGCAGAGACACCTCCCACTAGGCCAGGTTGCTCAGAGCCCCATCCAGCCTAGTTAATCATAGTTAGAAATAAGGAGAGCCATTTTGGACAGTATTTAGCGATACACGTAGGAGGCAGTTCACAAAGTCTCCACCCCGACTATTGGAATGTGAGTGCAGATGTCATACTGCTCATGCGTCCTATTTGACAAAAGCCACAACACTGTAGCCCTGTATTTATGGCCTTACTGTGCTGGCTCTACAGGCACTGGGGCGTCTCCGGTTTAAAGCACTTGTTGCTAAAACTGAAAGCAAGTGAAAAATATAGAACCAGTTCTCCTACAAGTTAGCAGTGCTTCTTCAAGAGCAAATACAGCACTTAAGACAAAGCTGGGAATTGGTTTTTTTTGTTAGATTTCAAGACACCTGGTGAAATGTCTTTATTGGTATCAGTTTTCTTCTGAGGACTAAAGCATAGCCATTGCAACAAACTCTTGTGTAAGCTATTTCTAGCCTTTTAAAATTAGAGAACATTTGTTAAATCCTGCTGAAGACAAATTAAAAATGCTTGAATAATGATCAGGGCTTTCTTTAGGTCTTCATAAAACTTTTAACATTAATTATCGTATTCCACTTTCAGGTACCAAAGCAGTCTGATCCTCTGTGTCAAATGGATAATGCAAATCGTCAAGCTGAAAGCCCAGGTGGAAAGAAGCAAGTGTCTTACAGGACAGAAATTGTTGGCGGTGTTCCTATCATTACACCTACCCAGGTAATACCCTTAAAACAAGTGTGGAATTGTTTGGTAGAGGAAGCTTTGTTTGACTGGTGAGAATAGGTTATGTACCACTACATAGCTGTCAGCTTCTCGCCTTGCCCAGAGGACCTATACTTTCATGTGCACCTTTTATTGATACTGACTGATTTTTTTTGTTTTTTGAGGATTTTATTCCCATTATATAAAATTACAGAGAATTATACAAGACCATAAGGAATTATTTGAGTATTGATTTAATCACATATCAGTTAGTGTGCTGAAAACATCTTTTTGTGTGTGGAATTAATTCTTGGTGTTAAAAAGACAGAACTTTGGTATTGCTGTCAGGAAAAGTCGGTAAAAAAGAAGGTGATGAAGTCAGCTGATTAATATATACACTATGTTATTAGAGGTAGTGGGGCTGGCAGCAGATTAAACTATTGCAGAAGGGTCTTATGAAATGATGCGTGTGAACAAATACGATAAGCAAGTGAAATTGAGTGGAAATAAATGTGATGTAGGGGATTCTGGGAAAAACAATCTTAGTTTTAATAGAAGATACTAGATTGTGAAATAACCATTTCCACGTGAGTGAGAGGTAAGAGTTACAGCCACACTACGAAAACATCATCTCGGTGTTCAGTAACAGGAGAGGAAAACCCCACAAATATGGGGCATTACTAGAAAAAGAACAAGGAACAGCCAGAAAACAGCTTTGTTGCTGTATAAATCCTGTCTTTGAACAGGCTTTGATTACTGTCTCCAGCTTTTTCCTCATCTTAAAAACTAGAACAGGAAAGGTTCAGAGAAAGATTTGAAGGCTGATTGGTCCATGTGGAATGATCTCCCTATGAGGAACAATTGAGTAGGCTAGTACTCTTCCATGTGCAAAAGAAAGAATTAAAGGAGGATGTAAGAGCTTTACAAAATCACTATTGGCTGAAGTGGGTGGTGTAAACTTTCTTTTTCACTCTGAAAGCTATGGGCTTTTAAACAAAGTTAATGCTGTAACCAGCTGAAACAAAGGGAAGGAGTTCTTCTTTTGGTGAGTAATAAAATATAAGGTACTTCTTGACAAAAGATGGCATGGATGCAAGAAACTTTTCGGAGTTTGAGACACTGGACAAGTTCATTGAAGAATAATCTCTGCAGTGCTAAAAGTATAGACCTGTATCTGTTTCTGAGCTGAAAATGGGTACAGATTGGATTAATAGCATGTAAATGACACGTATACGCCTGAACTGCATTTAAAAAGTTGGTGAATTCTCATGTGTCTTACGGTCCTAGAAATAGTTTTTTCTCTGCTGTAGTACCTCTGGTGTTTTGCCTTTAAAGTCATGTTATGAGTTTGCAGTAAATACGTGCATATATCTTGTTTATAGGTCGGTAACATTCTTCATTCAGTGTCTGTCAATATTGTTTGATATATTTGGCACTTTCTTACTGCAGTTTCTAAATGGAGCTTGCAAGTACTCAACCAGAACCCTTGGAGAGTCTTGTTAGTTGTCTCTAGAAATCAGTTGAAATATTTTGTCCTTTCAAACAAACGAGAAATGGGATTTGTGAGCATGGGATAATAAAATTATTTCCTAGTATAACTAGTATAGTTATTCTTTGACCTTTAGAAAAAAAACTGAGAATCTTCTCAACTTAACTGCTTTTTTTCTAGAAAGAAGAAATCAGTGAGTGCAGTGAAGGGGGTGATAGGAATTATTTGAAACGGTCACAAAGTCACCTTCCATATTTTACCGCTAAGCATCCCCCAGATAATGCTATTATCAAAGCTGGCTACTGTGTAAAACAAGGAGCAGTGGTAAGTATTTGAGATCAGTGTGTTTCATTAATCAAGAGCAAAGGTCCTAAGATGGTAGTTGTACTTACCAAGTAGATGATAAAAAAAAGCCATAACTACCAGTAACTTTAGCCATCCTTAATATTGTCAGTAGTGCTAAAGATAAAACTTAATCTCCAGTAGCATGTAATTTATGTCTGTGTTATTTCTTTTCATTACTTTCTTCAGTGTCATGTTGTTGGAGATGTTTTGGAGCGGAAAAGCTGAGTGCACAGGGACTTTCATCTAAATTAAGGCAGAAGTTCAATGTCTGCGTGCTTTTTAAATCACTAAAATGTTTAGAAAAAGCTAATTTTTCAGTTCAGAGGAAGAATTGTACAACTTGTCAGACTGATTAACACAAGTGGAACTACTCAGATGATGCCTTGCTAAAAGAAGGAATAGATAGTTGAGATTAAGCAAGATATATGCATGCTTCACAAATCCTGAGACTCATTTTATCTTGGATTATGAAGATTCTTTTTGTAGTGTGCCTTTTTTTTTAGTTAAAAATAAACTAGGAAACTTTATTGTACTGTCTTAACATTTCTTATGGGGTATTTGTGCTGCTGACTTGCTAAAGTTTCAGTGGAGATTGTTGAAAAATTTGTATGATAGAAAATAGTAGCTTCCAGAATATTTAATTTTTGCAGTTTAGAAAAAAAAAAAAATTAATTGGGCAGAGTCTTGTAGAACTGTTTTGGAGCACTATATATACATACATATATATATATATACACACACACATACACATAAATAAATAGATGTAATATGTAAAAATTATAAATATTATAGATCAGTGTTTATAAACAAATAGGAATTATACAGTATCATATAACTATAGACAAGAATTGTAAATACTAGCATATAAATATATAACATGTAAGTATATCTTTATTTTATATATAAAATATTTATTTTCCTTTAACAGATGAAGAACTGGAAGAGAAGATACTTTCAATTAGATGAAAACACAATAGGATATTTCAAGTCTGAACTGGTAAGTTTCCAAATGTGTGTTATTCTCCAGTGATAGTTGCAAGAAAATCTCAAGAAATACTCTTGCATTTGAAAAATGTGCTGTGCTGATCCTGCACCTCTTAGCTCTGTACTGTAATAACTTTTAATGATCGGGAAGGACAAAAATTAATAGGGTGGCTGTTAAGTTGAGCTTCAGTCTTCTGTTTGGGAACCTGTCTGTAGGGCACGGAAGAACAGTAATAGGATATGTTCTACAGTCAGCCTGGCTTTTGCATTACTATCTCACGTCGCTTTGTACTCGTGTACAACTAATTGTGTTCTTGAAACAGATGATCGTTATGTGGAGAGGCAAAACTGTAATCTTGCAATTCTTAATTTAAAGTTAGGATTATAGGATGTTTTATTTTACAAATGATGGGATCTTTTCCCACACACTTGTTTCACCAGGGCAGCCGAGACAGGCAAAGAACTCTGCTGTTCAGAAGCAACACTTAGAGTTTGTTTTCATTTCATGATCTTTCTTCTCCACTCATCGCTCTTGAACCATTTGACCAATTTTGACCTAAATGTTAAGTGCCTTCAGGCTTCATTTAAAAATGAAGTGGCTGGTACTGGAGATGGTCTGTTTTCCCAAAAAAGGAATCCCACACTTACTAAACGTGAGAACGTTTGTTCATGAGGAATACAGTCTGAGTTGTAGAGTATTATAAATCAAGGAAAAATGAGTTTACGGGCCAACTGCAAGATGCAAAGTGTAAAGAAGCCAAATTTCAGGCTGCTTTTGAAGAGAACTTTTGCTTTACTTTTAATGAGGGAATACAACAGTAGCAGGAGTTTGATCTGGCATCATTGTCTTTGTTAAACTGTCAGAATAACAAAATTCTGACACATTGCCTATAATAAACCCTCTATTTTCACTTTAAAATGAAATCTGAGTGCAGATTTCTCACAAGTAAATTCCAACTCAATGAAGAATTGAGAGAGTATACTAGAAAGCTGGTAGAAATGCATATGCTTCTAGTGTTTCATCGTGCTCCTTTACACTTTATTTGAAATGAACAATATGAAATCTTGTAGCGTCCTTTATTCTTCAGGCTAATATCCCCTTGCTGCAGTTTGAGGAAGGTACTGGACTGACCAGCTGTCAGACAACAGGGAAGTAGATCTTGCTTCACAATTTTTACTGAAATCAGGGTTTTGTTTCCATTTTAAGAGTCATCCTTCTTTTCAGTGACATAAGTGCTAAATGGATAGAGAATATGTGGTTAATCAAAGAATTCCATGGCTAGGAAACCTAATCGTGATAACTGTGTTTCATATAGTTTTTTTTAAAGAATCAGGATCTGCCTTGTCTGAAACATACATGTTGGAGAGACATTTAATCTATAATCTGTACTGGAAAGAGCAAAATCTTCACAAGAGCACAACCTACCAAGAAGAAAACAGCTGCAACAACTTAACCGCATGTCCATTAGACTTTTATTTATCTCCTACAAACACAAAAAGGAAAAAATGTTCTCTTCTGGAGATTTCAAGTGGTGAATGGTTTCTTTCAGCAGTGTGTGGCATCTCCATTTCCCTCATAATCTCCTGTTCCTAATGAGAGTAACACAAAAATAGGAAAAAAGTTCAATAGCGATTGTTTGTCGTGCCTTTGTGGGTGAGAAGGCTACAGCATGGCGGTCATATTCAGCTAGTGTAGCATCAGACTTCTAATTCTGGAAAACTTCTCTCTGTTGGACTTCAGTTCCCAGTAGCTGCTGTCTTCAGTCAAGTATGGCTCTTACTTGAAGTGAGTTTGTCTTGGCAGCCAGCCTGCTCACCAGTACTTCAGACGACTCGTACTGGCTATCTTGAGATGCTGTTGTTTTGCATCTGTAGAAATATATCTAAATTCTCTGCTCTGAAAAATGTAAAAAAAAAAAATGTTGTTTGTTTGTTTGGTTTTTTTTAATTCTTTCTGGGCATTTTTTGGTTGTGGTTGGTTGGTGTCCTGTCTGTCCCCCCCTGCTTAATGATCTCCTCTTCGCAGCTTGAGGAAGAGCCTGTGTCAGTCTTCAGGTGGAGCATAGGGCAATATCAGAGTGGGAAGACGATAATTTCTGAGCTGAGGGCTTCCCCGCAACGGGTGCCTGCATTCCAGGCATGATCCTCCAATTCACATTTGATGTATTACTTTGAAAACTCTCTTATAATGGATAAGTGAACCTAGGAGGAGCAGGGAGGGGAGAGGGGGAAGAGGGGCAAAATAACTGAAAACATCGAGTTTTAATTGCCCTACATTTGATCTGCTATAGAGACAAGTGATCTAATGAAAACTGACATTTGAGGGTGGTTACATCTGGGTGACGTTCTCTGTTAACTCTAACAACATAAATCTCTTAAATATATGTAATAGAAGGTACAGAGAAAGTAGTTATTCCAGAGCTGACAGCTTTTGTTTTGTCTGTAAACTGAAGCCAACTGAAGTAGTCTGTTATAACATTGCTTAAAGGAAACACATTAGGGGGTAAAATAAGTTGTTGTTTGTTTGTGTTTTACTGCAACAACCGCAGGAAAATAATAGTATGTATGACATTACGTTGTCATGGCAAAAGTGAAAGTATTTGTTTGAATGTTCTCACTTTTTTCCTGTTGTGTGAAACTTTGACAGATTTGTAACACTTATTTTTGTTAAGGTAATAGAACTTTCATGTGCTTTAAGAAGACTTGCTCTTTTACAGGTTTTGGTACAATTGATTTTTTTGTATTCTTCTTAATTGCATTGAGAATAGCATACAGTTAATCTTTAAAGCCATGTCATGCAGTACAATTAACTTATATGGCATCTTATATGGCAGCATTTCATAGCAAATTAATGTAATTATGGTTTTATTGAAATAAGCTGCTTGAAGCCAGATTCAACTTTCTGATCTGGTTAGGGGAAGGGGACAGGGGTGGTTGTCTCCATTATGGTAAGGTAAATTAATGTTTTTGGGGTTTTTACTTCTTTATTTCACCTCCTCTTCATTGCAAGTGCCATGGTTGGTTTCATACTTAGAAAAGCAAATTAAACTTTGGTTGACATCACCTTTTGCATAAGCGACTGCCTTGAAAGTCTCATTTACATAAGTCTGTTGCTGTCAGCTGTCCTGACCTTTGGCTTTTGACTATATTCTAGTTGTTAGATATGCCCTACTGAAATATTTTTGCCTTTTTTTTTTTTTTTCCAGGAAAAGGAACCTCTCAGGGTTATACCACTTAAGGAGGTCCATAAAGTTCAGGAATGCAAGCAAAGGTGAGGAGAGAAGCACTGATGTGGTTACGTGGGATGTAGGACACTGGTTTTTCATGGCTAGACTGCTCATTGGAAACAGTGGAGAACCCTTTAATAACTTTAGTTGATGTATGCGTGTATGATACTCTTTACTTATGGGACAGCAAGTAGTTTTGTGCATAAAACTGGTTTTGAGGGTTCTGCATTAGTGTGTGTTTCAAACTTGTAACATTCAGTAGAATGTAAATGCATTGGACAAGGGTGGAACAAAGGAGTATCGTGCAATCATGAGCTAGAGATGCACGGATGCTGTCTGATTTGAGGCAGCAATTTTAGTATTTAGCAATTTTAGAGTCTGTATTCTGCTTACATAATCTCTAAACCTTTAGAGGACATTATGTTAAAACGTCAGAATTGAGATGAGAACGCTCTTCCTCCTGTTGTTTGCCTCCCACCAAATGGCAGTATACTAAGGAATTAATTGCATTTGTATTAGGTGGGTGTTTTCAGCAGGCTACTGGCTTAGGACTAATACTTTGCAAAGACATAAAATATAAATGTGAAATTTTACTAGAATGATAAATATTTTTAAACTTGACATGATAGGGTTTTAAAAGTTCCAATTATGCAGTAGCATGCATGCCACTGATAGAGTCTTAGGGCTAAAATGAGTAAGAGAAGATGGTTTTCTTTTTCTACTTGGTATTTACCAAAAAAACAACAGTAGAGTGATAAAGAAATGCAAGGTCTTCAGACAACAAATGCTCTGGTTCTCTGCACATCTTGGAGTCTTTTTAAAATAGAAAGCTGTACTGGTTGTTGAAGTATTTGTGTGTGTTTCATTTACAGTGATATAATGATGAGAGACAATCTCTTTGAAATTGTAACAACTTCTCGAACCTTTTATGTACAGGTAATTTCTTTTTTAAACTTTGGGCAAAACCAGGACACTGCCATAGTCAAAGCAAAAAAAACACTGCTGTTTTGCTGTTTAAGTTGTATTTAACTGTGCCATGATTTTCAGAGGGAAGGTGAGCTTGCATACTACAGTATTGTGTTTCAGAAAGATGCATATAAGAAATATTCCACATAACAGCAGCTGCTATGTTGGTAGTGTATCAAAGCGATAAACAATAAATCCTAATGTGATTTTTGTTGCCATTCAGGTCTTCAAATTCTCTAGGATCAACTCAATATTTAAAAATTTTATTTTGAAGTACTGATTTTTTGTGTGTAACAATTAAGTTCTCAGATTGGAGTTATTTGCCACATTAAAATATCTACTAAAGCACAGCAACATTTAGATTTCAGTGCCTGTTTGGTAATATGCATCCTTATGCACTTTATTCACTGCATCCTTACCGTGTTATCTTTTTAAATGTTTGGATATAATGCAAATCAGAGACTTGCTTTTCCTAGCTCTGTGGGAATGTGATGCTCATAGGTCTGGAAATAATCTTTGAGTTTCTCGTGTAGGATCAGAAAGGTCTGTGCAGTCTAATACAGACGCTGAGTTATGAGCTGTCTTCTAGCTGAACAGAATTGACATGTTGCAGATGTTTCTTGCTGGGGGGATGTGCTAGTTTAATAGAGCTGCAGCCTAATTAGGAGATAGCTTTAGCTTTTTCTCTGTCTTTATCCCAGATATGTATACCCTTGCTATTCGCTGTTAATCTATTGCATCTTCGATTGTTGTTCTAGGTGAATGTACAGCTGACCCCTAACAGAGACTGATTTTTATTTTACTGTAACTGTAGATTTAATTACTGTAAATGCCTCATAGATGTAAAGTGCAACAGTGACTGAAAAGTACCGAAGTTATGTCATTGGCGGCTAAGAGGGGTCAGCAGATCTCCTGTAAGAAATTCTGTGGACGCTTTAATTTTTTTGTTTGCTGAAAGAAAAAAAATGAGTCTATGGTATGCAAATAGTTAAAAAACGCTTATTTCTTGCTTATTATTTTATATCATTATATACATATAATAGTAAATTCAGGGTAAGATTTTAAGAAATGTCTGGGTTAAGAAATGGAAGTCGTTGTGGCTTTAAATAAGACTATTAAAGTAGGGTAAGGCTGTCATTTTAATGCAGATGGTCAGGATACTGGGAAAGCTGAGAGCTGATTATGTTAAATATAACGTATATTGTTTGATCCAGGCGGACAGTCCAGAAGACATGCACAGTTGGATAAAAGCAATTTCTGGGGCCATTGTAGCACAGCGGGGACCTGGAAGATCAGCAGCTTCCGTATGTTATTCTGAATCTCAGAGAAAATGTGATTAGTTGATGTTCACTTGTGCACATGAAGTTCTAGTTGTTTTTTCCTTTCGCCTGTCTTCTGTCCTGTTCTGTAGTAATGTGGCATCTTTGCATGAACTTTCATAGAGACCGGCATAAAATATTTTGCATTTTTAATTGAGCACTTATTTTAGTCTTACATGTATGTAATTTTATGTGCATTGTATTGTCTTGAACATGTAGATAATGCAAGTGCTAACCTAGAAAAACTCTTCTGAGTTCAGTATGGTCTTTGTCACTATGCTGCTACTAGTTTGGAAGTGGAATTGAGACTTTCTAATTCCTGCGAGGTGTTTCTGCTAATTGCTGAATTTTGCAATCAGATGACAATATTCTAATTTGTTTTTAACAATTCTCACTACTAAATTGTCTTTCTCTGTTGTTGGTAGCTTACTGTATATGCAGATACAGATTCAAATTTAAAGTAACTTCTCTGAGAGAGCTCTGCTCGCATGAATTAGTTTTTGCTGTTGGAAACTGTGTGTGAACACCATCTAGCATTGCTGAACTGAGGCACTGTGACAAATCTTAATATTTGTGAAGCCATGTGGATGCCAACATTTCATACATCCTTGCATTTAAACTGTATTAGATGTTCAGAACAAAGAACGTTAACTTGCGAATAGTGAAGGTTACTGTAGTGTCACAGTGTCTCCAAGTATGTCCAGATTTAACAAATGGAATACATTACCGTTCAGATATTGCAAGCTCTGGTTTTCACTTTCTGGCTATGGGACGTTTTGTAATAAGCTGAATATATCATTACCCCCATAATCTGAAATCTGATAATTTAAATCTGGCCTTTCACTGCAATTTGCATTGATACTGTGTTACTGTTAACTCAGTCTAAGCTCTCAATTATTTTTGCAGCGGGGAGCTGCCTCATGCTTTTAAATAGAACTTCCTATCATAAATTCTGTTTCTTCTGGGGGGAATGAAAATATGCAAATAACTTTTCTTTTTGTATGCTTTTTCTTTTTTTTTTTGGTGGGGCTAACTGAGCGATCTAGCTATTACTGTCTGCATCACTTCTTTCTTTTTTCCCTCTTTTCTCTTCTTTCCCCAAGTATAGGTTACTCTAATCTTAGCTTTGCACTGTGTTCCAGATGCGGCAGGCCAGAAGGCTGTCGAATCCTTGTATACAGAGGTATACATCAAGAACTGGTGAATGCAGCACGTATGTGGGCTCTCATGTAAACTTGCCTTCTTAACAGAGGGCTAGGACTAGAGACTAATTTGCACTGTAAAAAAAACTAAAAATAATGCTACCTGTTGTCATTACCATTACTGAAAACTAACTCATAAATTACTATATCATTCACTTACAGGTTTGCACTGTTTTTTTCTTACTTTTAAAATAATTGGAAATTAAAAATGGCAAAACCATGTATTTATACTTCAAAGCATACTATATATTGAATCGTAAGTTATGTGATGTCATTTTAACAGGAAAGTATTCAAACTAATTTGCATGAGAGTTCATATTTCCATTTTACTTTACATTTTTTTTGAAACTGCGCAAAAGCAAAATTAAATTTAAGCTACCCACAAACTAATACAGATGCGTGCACACAAAAAATGCACGTTGTAACTCTGGTAGTTGGAAGGATAATATTGTAGCCTGATTTGCATGGCCTATAAGTCTCTGCATGAAATTAGTAGTTCAAAGGTAGAAGTATTACAATGTGTAATCAGTACACTGTTCAAAGCAGTACGGCTTAGGAGTAATACAGCAGCGTAGACCCTTACCGGAAATCACAGTCAGTGTGGGTAGTAAAATCTCAGTACCCTTCAGTTCAATTTAGCAAAAGGTTTATTTTAGAAATCTTGTCCTAGTATCCCTTACTTTTGTCCTGTTTGTTGAACTAAAATTATTATTAAGAAGAACAGTAGGTAAATCACTGAATCGTATCTTCTCCTAAAGCAAATGTTTATCTTCAAGTGAAGTATCCTCAGGTATGAAGTAAGGCAATGTAAATAATGTGAAATACTTCACTGAAATTGAACACAAAACTGAAGTCCAAAAAAAGTTGCACAGCTCCTTCACCCAATAATATTAGGTAATTTATAAAAAGAAATACAGTAGTATTTGGCAGAATCCATTACGATTAAATTTAAGAATTCATGCCATAGCATTCTAAAAGACTCTTGGAAAACTGCTGTGGAATAAGTATTTCATTTAGGATGTATATTTGCATCTTGGACACACATCTGATGATTTTTTTTTGCTAACAAATGTGCTGAAAAGTGACTTGATTTGTGTGCACACATGGGTTCGCAGATTTCTTTAGTTCTTGTACTAACACCGGTGATGGCAGAAGTGGCAGCAGCCGCAGCTCCTAATGCATGCAGAGGGAAGCATTCCCTGCGTCATCGCACATCATTTTGATCATATCATTTCACACTGTATCCAGCGCTGTTTTCGATATCCCTAGGTATTTGAGACATCCTTACCGAACTGATAGATATGATGCAGAACCTGAGGAATTTTTTATTCTGGAGATACGGCTGTAGGTCAGGCACATCCTGATATCCTAGATATTCTAGGACATCTAAAATGGCGCTTTGTGCCTATGCTTTAGGCATCTAAACCATTCCTAGGTAGCCTGGGAATTTATTTCTATGAGTAAATAAATGGTGGACAATTATTTTCACAGTATCAATCTCATAGAGTTACGTAAAGGTCAACAGAATGGCAGTTAACAATAATAAACCCAAGAAAATAACTTGACCATTAAAAGGAATATCTTAAAGATTAGTTTCTTTTCTAGGTCCGTTAACTTTGGAAATTGTTACACAGTCTTGATAGCATAAAATAGTTACTGTTGTTGGTTGGTCCCTGGAACGAACTGGGGAGATTGGTACCCCAAGAAGAGAGAACAGTAAAACGTTCATTACTTCAGGATTTAGGATGGGTGCCTGATGGATATGAGTATGTTTGAATATATTTTTCTCTTGGAGAGATGTCGCTTTCAATGGCGTTTAAAGTGTGTGTCTTCACAAGGTTACTTAACATCTCAGTAAAATGAGAAGCTTCAATTTGCTGGACTGTAGTATAAAGACTAAAGAGCTGCTGAGCTTGATTTGAGGAATTTAATTTCCTCAAATGAAGAAACTGATGTTGCTGTCACATACTGCTGTAAGCTCACATTTAATAATAGACCGCCTTGAGAAAGCACCTGCCTCCTGCTGCTGTGGCTCATGCTTCGCTTTGTGTATTTTCTGCCTTGATTTTTTTTTTTTTCTGAGAGTGAAATCTGAAACTGCATCTTTCCAACGTGACGTCCATGACTTCATCTGACACGTGCTCTTCTTTTCTAGGAGCATACCGAGTCTTCTTCCGAACCCAACCATGCTCTCCGTTCTGCCGTCCCAGCCCCAGCCACCTCACATTCCACAGCCGCTCACGGCAGCCCTTTGGTCCCAAACCCTCACGCCAAATACCCTGCCTTGGAGAAGCGAGGATTTCACGAATCTTTTACCAAGGCCAAGCCAGGGAGCTACAAGATCCAGGTTGTCGCTCCAAGAGAATCAGCTTCCAAAGTGACTGAACGGGGCCTCTTGGAACCCCAAAGTAAAAATGGCACTCAGGAACAGGATCCTGGCCTTGTGGATCTGGATGATGCAAGCCTTCCAGTTAGTGATGTGTAGTGATGGAAGTGTTTGGAGAACGATCCATTTGTTCGGTCCTCTAATTTCCTTGCTCGGACTTCTAACCAAAGAAAATTATAGGAAATGAGAACAAAAAAAAACGGAACACTGATTTCTTTTTTTGTATATATACGTATGTGTGTGTTTCTGTGCACATATGTGTATATATAATGTGTTTGTTTATTGCCTTTCAGCTGAGGGTCAGAAATGGACCTTATGCGTTTTCTCAAAGCCTGATAGTAAATCACTTACTAGGGAGGGGCCAAGCTGCACAATTTAGAAGGAAAAAAAAACAAAAGACAAAAACAAAAAAGTACTTCTGCAAGTAAGCAAGGTACCAGCAACTTTTCATTCCTAATCCGGCAAACTTACTAAATTTACAACTAATGCTATATTGTGGAGAACTTACTGCCAACAAATGTGATTATTTAATTTCATTTTGAACTACAGTAAGATTTTAGGCGTAGATGAGAATTATTTCTCTCCATGACTTTCAGATACCAGGAAATGCACAAAATGTTTTTTCTGTTGTTTAGGATCAACAGTGTCAGCTGATTTGTTATCAGAACAAGAATTCTGAACTCCCTTGGAATTCTAATTATGGTGCTGTAAAATTTCCACTAAAATAATATTTTGAATAGTCAGCCTATTTTTAATGCACTCCTAAAGGTGGGTTATAACTTTTTGCACATGTGGATTTTAATGGAATGGATGTAATGAATGGTGTTTTGGAGGGGGGAGAAGAGAAATTGGACTTTGGAATTTGGACACTTTAGATCTTTTGAACTAAGAAGGGTTTATATTGTGTTACATTAGGCTTTGCAGCAATTATTTTTCTTAGATGTCCAAACGTATCGTTTGATTACTGGTTTGAGAATGTGTTTTTTTTTTTTTATCAGTGCTTTGTGAACAGTTCTTGTTTCTATATTGATCAGTGGAAGACCTCGTTTAGTTTTGTTGTTATTGGTACTGAACTGTTCACAGCCATGCAATTGTGGCCTATAACTTTTGGTGCACTAATAATCTTAAGTGCCTGTGTTTTTTCTCACGTTGTTGAAACACTTCTGGATTAGTTATGTACACAAACCATTCTTAATGGTTTTGAACGTTGGCTTGGAGTTGCTCTGAATGGCATAGTTTGAAACAGCTATTTAAAATAGAAGACTTATGCTAGGGATACCAGTGTTCTGGTATTGCACTTACTAGCTGTGCAATATGTTTTTTAAAAAAATGAGTATTTGTTGTTTGTGTACACTGTGTTATGGGGCTTCAGTGATGCAAATGAAAAGAACCTTTACATTTCAAGTATTGGATTAGATTGTGTACTTTTCATCATTTTTGAAAAATGTTTGCTTTAATCAAAACCCCACAAATATCTCATGCTGCTGCTTATTGTGATTCAGATTGTCCAGCTTTGTGATATTTTTTTTTTGTCTACTGGAACCTAAGATACATATCATACAAGTCCATCTTCTCTCCAACTTCCAAACGGACTTCCTGCTTGAGAGATATGGATGGCTTTACCACAATAATTTGTTGATCCAAGGATAGAATAATTGGTGTCATATAAGAATGAAATATAATCTAATTTCAGAACCTTAAATTATATCAGCACCTTCTTTTTTTTTTTTTATCCATAAGCTAACTGACCATTGTCTTAAGGCAGTGGTGTTTGTAAATTACTGGTTTTGTTTGACTCTTTAGAATATATGTGAAACTAGCACAGAATTGGAAGTTACTGTAAATGTCTGAACTAGTATTGTTAGGTTTTAACTTCTATACAGATAAAACAATAGCTCTTTAAAAGCTTATTTTTTCACAAGTACATTCTGTGTGGAAGACACTTTGCATTGAAATATTTTTACTGTAGTCTAATATCTGAAATCACTTCTCTGGTACAGCTTTCACACTGCATGTTCATTTTATTATATTTTGGTATTGGCGATTTTACACATTGGGTGGAGGTAAAGCAGCTCCATTATGGGACTTACAAAAAGAGGAAAAAAAAAGAGAAAAAAAGAAAAGAACTACTGTTGTAGTTCAGTAGCATAGGGAAATATTTGTGGTTGGTAATTGTCAGGGTCTCCTATTTATCAGTACTTTTATAAATCTATGAAAATTGTTAAATTATTTTAGAAACAGTGCTGTAAATATGTCACATTTAAATTGTCAATAAATCAGTTTGGGTAACTTAAAATAACATCTGAATGAGTTTCCTTGCACCATGTGAAATATTTTATTAGAAAAATGTATTCCATTTTAGCATATAAGAGGTCAGATTATCTCTTATCCGGCTATCATGTCTTTTTAATTCTTCAAATCTGATCAGGTTGCGTAGCCTAAGAAAGAAATCAAACAGAATGAGATGGTTTTCTTTTACAGTTCTCGGTTTCTTTTGTGGAATTTTTACATGTTATGCAAGGGAAGTCGATCAGTTTTCTTTTTAACCAATGGAAGGGAAGAGGTGATGCATAGTAATGTCAAGTTAACCATTTGGAAATACTCAAGCACTGTCTGAAAGGGAAAAAAAAAAAACCAAAAAAACAAACCAACCCACAACAAAACGTAACGTCTTTTTCTGGCATTACACTGTTGCATAACAAAGTTTCTCTCAGAAATATCCTTCTATGATAAGGTGACCCACTTAGTGGATGAGGGAAAAGCTGTGGATGTTATCTACTTGGATTTTTGCAAAGCTTTTGACACTGTTTCCCACAGCATTCTCCTGGAGAAACTGGCTGCTCATGGCCTGGACAGGTGTACTCTTCGCTGGGTAAAAAACTGGCTGGATGGCCGTGCCCAGAGAGTGGTGGTAAATGGAGTTAAATCCAGTTGGTGTCCAGTCACAAGTGGTGTCCCCCAGGGCTCGGTGCTGGGGCCGGTTCTCTTTAATATCTTTATCAATGATCTGGATGAAGGGATCGAATGCACCCTCAGTAAGTTCGCAGATGACACTAAACTGGGCGGGCGTGTTGATCTGCTTGAGGGTAGGTTGGCTCTGCAGAGGGATCTGGACAGGCTGGACCGATGGGCTGAGACCAATGGTATGAGGTTCAACAAGGCCAAGTGCTGGGTCCTGCACTTGGGTCACAACAACCCCATGCAGCGCTACAGGATTGGGGCAGAGTGGCTTGAAAGCAGCTCGACAGAAAAGGACTTGGGAGTGTTGGTGGACAGCCGGCTGAATATGAGCCAGCAGTGTGCCCAGGTGGCCAAGAAGGCCAACAGCATCCTAGCCTGTATCAGGAATAGTGTGGTGAGCCGGACTAGGGAAGTGATCATCCCCCTGTACTCGGCACTGGTGAGGCCCCACCTCGAGTACTGCGTTCAGTTTTGGGCCCCTCGCTACAAGAGGGACATTGAGGTGTTGGAGCGTGTCCAGAGAAGGGCTACAAAGCTGGTGAGGGGCCTGGAGGACAAACCTTATGAAGAACGACTGAGGGAGCTGGGGTTGTTTAGCCTGGAGAAGAGGAGGCTGAGGGGAGACCTTATCACCCTCTACAACTACCTGAAAGGAGGTTGTAGAGAGATGGGGGCTAACCTCTTCTCCCTGGTGACAAGTGATAGGACGAGGGGAAACGGGTTCAAGTGATGTCAGGGGAGGTTTAGATTAGATATTAGGAGACATTTTTTCACTGAAAGGGTTATTAAACATTGGAATAGGCTGCCCAGGGAGGTGGTGGATTCACCATCTCTGGAGGTGTTTAAAAAAAGGGTAGATGGGGCACTGAGGGACATGGTTTAGAAGTGGCTCTTGTCAGGGTAGGCTAAAGGTTGGACTCGATGATCTTAAAGGTCCCTTCCAACCTCAACAATTCTATGATTCTATGACATCTGGGAGCACCTCGCTATCTGTACAGCACAGAGTATGATCACACTTGAGTCACTGTATTTCTCAAGTCCACTTTTCCCTTTTGTGGAGCAGCGCAGTTAATCGGTCTGTCTCAACAGTATGCAAGCTTCAGATAAAGAACAGTAATTAAAGGAGATATTTTATATAGCCTGTACACAGTTACCCAAATTCCAGTTTGACCGTGACATCTTCTGACTGCGAATTATTCCAGGTATGTCCACATCTGCAGTTACACTGGTGTCAAACTATTGCCCCCAACATTTTACCCTGTAACATCCGACTTCTACGGGAGTCACTGCACTGAGTGTCTTGAAGCTTCCATTTTAACCCGTTGCACCACAGGCCAGTTGATATGACGTGTATATAATTGTACCTTTGGTTAGCCCATCTCCATTTAAACTAGACATTTTCAGCTTTATTATAACATCACTAAGTTGCAAAACAGCTTGATTGTGGCAGTATGGAGCTGATGTTTCAGCAGGGTTGTTGGTATACCAAGTTAGATACTAAAGAGATGCACCCTGTCTATTAATACATGGCTCCGTGGCTGGTGTCACTGACACAATTTTGGGGGTTTTGATAATGGGATGGCCTACACCAGGCTTGCTGGGGTCAGATGGGACTCACCTTTCTGAAAGGGGGAAGAGGGTCTTTGCTCATGAGCTAGGGGGGCTCATTGAGAGAGGTTTAAACTAGGCTTGAAGGGGGAGGTGGATAGTATCAGGCTTGCCTGGGACCAGCTGTGGGATGACATGCCAAGGTTAGAGGGACAGGCTGCTCACAAGGGCCCTCAGCCTGCTGGTCTGAGGTGTGCTGGCTATACTGCAGCACACTTGAAGTCTTATAGAGATGAGCCAGCAGCTTCTGAGGTCAAGAGCCAAGAGGGATACACCAGTGAAATGCTCCAAAGGAATTAAGGGGTGTTCCTCTAACAGGGTGGCATGGCTGACAGCCCAGCTGAAGTGCCTCTGCACCAAGGCACGAGCATGGGCAACAAACAGGAGGAGTTGGAAGCCGCCGTGCTGCTAGAAATCTACAACCTAGTTGCCATTACTGAAACTTGGTGGGACGAATTTCATGACTGGAGCGTGGCTGCCAATGGCTACAGGCTGTTCAGAAGGGACAGGTGAGGAAGAAGGGGTGGACGCGTTGCCCTCTAACTCAAGAAATGGATGGAGTGTGAAGCACTGTCTCGCAAGAATAGCCATGAGCAGGTTGAAAGCCTGTGGGTAAGAATTAGGGACCGAGGCAACAAAGGGAACCTTGTTGGTGTCTACTACAGGCCACCTGATCAAGGGGAGCCTATTGATGAAGTTTTCTTACTCCAGCTACAGGAGAAGTCATGCGTGCAGGCTCTTGTCCTGCTGGAGGACTTCAACCACCTGCTGGAAAAGTAGCACTACAAGCTGTAGGCAAGACAAGAGATTCCTGGAGTGCATTGAGGATAACATCTTAAGCCAGGTACTAGACAGTCCCACCAAAGGAGATGCGATACAGGACCTGATGGTCACCAATACAAGTGAGCTAATTGGTGACAACAAGATGGGAGGCAGCCTGAGCTGCAGTGATCATGCACTGGTGGAGCTCGCAGCCCTAAGGAATATGGGTCAGGTGAAGAGTAAAGTCAGGACCCTGAAGACCCTTAATTTTAGGAAAGCAACCTTCCAGCTCTTCAAGAGGTTAGTCAATAGGACCCCCTGGGAAACTGCCCTTGGGGACAAGGGAGCAGAACAGAGCTGGCAGATCTTTAAGGACACTTTCCACACAGTGCAAGAGCTCTCAGTCTCCAGGTGTAAGAAATCAGGAAATGAAGGCCAGAGACTGTCATGGCTGAGTTGAGACCTGCTGGTCAAACTAAAGGGCAAGAAGAAAATGCCCAGGCAGTGGAAGCAGGGACAGGCGTCCTGGGAAAGAGTGGGGCACTGCCCAGTTGTGTAGGGATGGGGTCTGGAAGGCCAAGGCATGGCTGGAGTTGAACTTGGCAAGGGATGCAGAGAATAATAAGAAGGCTTCTACAGGTATGTCAACCAGAAAAGGAAGATCAAAGAAAGCATACCCCACCCTGTTAAGCAAGACTGGCAAACTGGTAACAACAGCTGAGGAGAAGGCTAGGGTAATCAACAACTCTTTTGCCTCGGTCTTCACTGGCAACCCCTCTCCCCGCACCTCTTGAGCGGATGGACTGCAAGGCAGGGACTGGGGAAGCAAAGCTCCTCACACTAAGAGAAGATCAGGTTCGTGATCACCTGAGGAACCTGAACATACAGAAGTCTACGGGACCTGACGAGATGCATCCCAGAGTCCTGAGGGAACTGGCTGATGTAGTTGCCACTCTCTGTGATATCTGAAAAGTCATGGCAGTCAGGTAGTCAGGTGAAGTCCCTGATGACTGGAAAAAGGGAAATATTGCACCCATTTTTAACAAAGGTAGGAAGGAGGATCCTGGCAACTGCCCACCTATCAGCCTCACCTGTGTGCCTGGGAAGATCATGGAACAGATCTTCATAGAAGCTGTGCTAAGGCACGTGGAGGACAGGGAGGCAATTTGAGACAGCCAGCGTGGCTTCACCAAGGGCAAGTCCTGCCTCACCAACCTAGTGGCCTTCTGTGATGGATTGACTACATCAGTGGACAAGGTAAGAGCTACAGATGTCATCTACCTGGACTTCTGTAAGGCTTTTGACACAGTCCCCCACAACGTCCTTCTCTCTAAATTGGATTTGATGGGTGGACTGTTTGGTGCATGAGGAATTGGTTGGATGATCACATCCAGAGGGTAGTGGTCAATGGCTCAATGTCCAGATGGACATCAGAGACAAGTGGTGTCCCTCAGGGGTCTGTATTGGGACCAGTACTGTTCAGTATCTTCATCAATGACATAGACAGTGGAATTGAGTGCACCCTCAGCTGTTTTGCAGGCAGCACCCAGCTGAGTGGTGCGGTTGACACACCTGAGGGATGGGATGCCATCCAGAGGGACCTGGACAGGCTTGAGAAGTGGGCATATGTGAACCTCGTGAGGTTCAAAAAGGCCAAATGCAGGGTCCTGCACCTGGGTTGGGGCAACACCTGGTATCAATACAGGCTGGGGGATGAAGGGATTGAGCAGCCCATAGGAGAAGGACTTTGGGGTACTGGTGGATGAAAAGCTGGACATAAGCTGGTAATGTGTGCCTGCAGCCCAGAAGGCCAACCACATCCTGAGCCGCATCAAAAGTGTGGCCAGCAGGGCGAGGGAGGGGATTCTGCCCGTCTGCGGTGCTCTGGTGAGACCCCACCTGGAGTGCTGCCTCCAGCTCTGGGGCCTCAGCACAGGAAGGACATGGACCTGTTGAAGCGGGTCCAGAGGAGGCCACAAAGATGCTCAGAGGGCTGGAGCCCCTCTGCTGTGAGGACAGGCTGAGAGAGCTGGGGGTGTTCAGCCTGGAGAAGAGAAGGCTCCAGGGAGACCTTATTGTGGCCTTTCACTACTTAAAGGGGGCCTATAAGAAAGAGGGGGACAGACTTTTTAATAGGGCCTGTTGCAATAGGACAAGGGGTAATGGCTTTGAACTAAATAAGGGTAGATTTAGACTAGATATAAGGAAGAAATTTTCTATCCTGCAGGTGGTGAAACCCTGGCCCAGGTTGCCCAGAGAGGAGGTTGATGCTCCATCCCTGGAAACATTCAAGGCCAGGCTGGATGAGGCTCTGAGCAACCTGGTCCAGTTGAAGATGTCCCTGCCCATGGCAGGGGGTTGGACTAGATGGTCTGTAAAGGTCCCTTCCAACCCAAACCATTCTATGATTCTAATCCCTCTACAGCAATACAGTTTATTCTTCCTAGTAATAAACGTCAGAATAAAATGCAATTACTAGCTGCAACAAACGCATTTAAAGGAGCTGAAAATACCCTTTTAGTTCACCTATCTTATCACGTGCATCTCTGCTGTTTAGCTTTCGACTTTCTTACCCTCTAATTATTTTAATAAAAATCTTAAGCTATTTTTCACAGCCCCTTGAGACCCGAACTGCGGTCCCTGAAGTTACTTTGATGCCGTGCCTTTACTACGTGCTGTCTTGCACGTTTTCATTCGCTGTGTACTTGCTCTTGCCCCTTTACTGAAGAGGGAATTGAATTTTATGATTGCAGATTTAAACCCACCGTATTACAATATGAAATTTGCAGAAATTTAACTGCTAAACCTGCAATCCACGTGCCTGAAGGTAACTGCCGAAGGGTAATGGTCCAGAATATAGTTTAACAAACTGGCCTACGCCTTAACCTCATGGAATAATAGGATGTCAGCACCACCTAGAGGTGATGTCCTAGCTTTAACAATTATCCGAGTCGGGCATTTACTCTCTAAGTGTATTTCTGAATCTTAAAAATTAATTTTGAAAGTCCAGTTAATCACTGGACTACTCGGAGGTTTTTTTTTTTTTAAAAACTCCTTGTAAGCTGTGAGTAGCCGTGGCAGCAAATTGGTTGACGACAAAACAAAATCACCCTTTCTCCCTGCTGTTCTCGTTTATGATACCAGTTTAACATCACAGCTTCCCTAGGAGTATAGGAGAGAAGTGAGTAATGTGTTAACTTGTCCAGGGAATAATGAAAGTGTGAGGCTTCTCGTGATGCTACTGACTGCGGAAAGCCGTTACGGGCAACCAGAGCATAGTAAAAAATAGTTGAAAAAGACGAAATCGAAGAAATGACACTTTAGAGTATAGATTTTTTTCATGCTACAAACGAGCAAAACTCAAACTACGACCCTGAGGAAATATAACAGTGGTAACGAACTGATGTTTCCCTGTGATAAATAAGAGAAACCTATTGCTAATAGTTAGATACTCAGTCTGATAAGAGTAGCCTTTTCTGAATGGAAAGCAGGTATGTGCTAGACGATTGTATAAAATGGGCATGCTCTAAACTTTAATTATTGCTTGAAAGACATGTGCGTGTCTAGCAGCGTAAGGCAGTAACTTGCTGTATTAAGAGGTCTTGAGCTGACCTAGTTGAATTTCAGTTATTGCAGTTTAAAAACTCTGGAACGTACCTGGGAAACTGGTTATCCAGAGCGATGCAGCTGGTCAGAAGAACCTTTAAAATGTCTCATCCGAGTCCAACCTCTTCAACTACTGGACTGGAAAGGAAGCACCTCTGCTGCTTTCGGTAGGCAAAGTAATGTGACGCAAAGGCAGGTGTTTGGAGGTAGACCGGAGTAATTTGGGCTACAGATTGAAGGAGGGGACCAAACCAGTTTGGAACTTCATTCTTTACTAACTGAGCTGCTATTTTAATAATTTTACTTTTTGACTTTGAGGTTTTGCAATTGCATATGTAGGTTCAGAAATCAAAATTCTATAGGGAAATCAGTTAAAAGTGCATCACAGAGTAGTATCTCCTGTCACAAAAATGGCTGTATTAATAGAAAATATTGATATTCAAAGGCTAATCTTTTTAGGCTTTATAGGAAGTCTATATTATAATGGATGGAGAAATTAGTGAGCGCACCAAAAGGGTGCACTCTGATGGTTTGGGACAGATATATTGCTGTTCTTATAAAGATTCTGTATTAATTTGAGGGGGGAGAGAGGGAAGAAATGAGAGAAGGGGAAATTTGGATAGTCTAAAAGTTAAAATGAACTTTAAAATTTGAAGCCCTCCGTGCTAGGTACAGTTTTACTTTTTATGACTTTAATTTAATGTCTTAATATTCATCTGTATTTTGGAGCACAACCTATATGCCTATTTGATGCTCCAATCCAGTAAACTGCTGGAGCACTTCTGAGGTCTCCCACTGATGTAGTGATAGAATCATAGCACTGTCTAGGCTGGAAGGGACCTTTCAGATCATCGAGTGATCTGAAGATAACGAAGGTGAATTTCCGGAAGAGGTGAGTGTGAGCGCTGCTCTGTACCTGCATCACGTCCCACATCTCCGCCTCGGTTTTGCACTTCAGACTTTCTGAGAAAAAGAAACTGGTCCTCATTTGTAAGGGCACCATGGAATGGTCTAGTAGCATCTGGATGTCGCTCTTCAAAGTGGTACCTTTGACGCTGTAATTAGGGATTTGCATTTAAAACGACTGTCTGGCGTGGTAATTTTGCATATCAATCTGCATAGTGAACGCATCTCTCAAGAATTTAAACCACTCTGTTGCACTCCATTCCTCCTGCCCCCATTCTCCTAATGATAACTGAGCACATGGGGACACCTACATCATCCCTGTCCTCATTAGGTGGGTTTCAACTGCGTGTTTTCATAGCAGCGCGTTTGCTTTCTGTAAATTAAGATGAAGTTAATTAAGTTTCAATGCGTGTTTCACAGTCCCTGCCCGTAGCGTAACACTTGCACCCCTAGATGTAGGATTGCCCTCTGACATCACGGAAAAACCACGTGTACAGAAATACCTATTTAATTTGTTCAGGTTGGCGACTGTTTGTTGGGGCAGGTTGCTGGGCTTCACGTGAGGCTTTACAAGAGACACCCTGATGGTTCATTTCTGTTGTAAATGATGCCAACAGCTATGCTCGTCAAGCACCAGGGCTGAATTCCCGTCTGGAAAAGAATATGTAGTTTTAAATTCCCTGGTTTGCAGCCATTCTCTTTCAAAGTAATGGCATTTTTTCCTGTATGTAGCAATGAATCCAGCATGCATTTTTTAAAAATCTTTTAAAGCTGTTTTTGGGGTGTTTGCTTTTTGTTTTGTTTTTTTTCTTTTTTTAAGTAAATCTTAGTTTAACAAAATAGAGAAGTCCTGGGGTTTTGGGGGGTGGGGGCAGAGATGTCACATCCCAGCCAAAAGTATGCAGGACAGCATACCTTTTTCCTCACCGAAAATCTGGGCAAAAGCCATTAATGAATGAAGGAAAATGATAACGCAGTCATAATAAGCCTAGAAAAGCTTTCTGCAAAGTCCAAGCTATTTGAGTTTGCCCAGAATAAAAGGATTCTGGCCGTTTCAGACTTCCCCCGTCCTCTTTTCCAGCCAGGATCCTTCCAGCCCCAGACTAGAATGTTAACCTCTTTCTCTCCTGCCGAGCGTGCTCTTATTTTTCATCCTTTACTTGCTTCTTCCTTCCCACCGCTTCTTTCCACGTGTGCTCAGATGCCCTTTACTAGTAATTCTCTCAAGCGTAGGTATTTTTCAGACCACATTTTTGGTCTCTCTATTGATAGATGTCTGCTGGCTTGGACAGCCATTCTGTGTGAACACGTTATGATGGGGGAGAAATAATAATTTCTGGGTTTATAGCGCCTTCCAGGTGTACGGCACTTCTACACAGATTAGATGGGTAATTAACAAATATATATTGTCAGTGAACTAAGTTATTAAAGCCCCAAAGACTTATCCCAGTTATTCTGGAAAGCGAGATGTTTCTTTTCAGTTGTGTGTGCACCCATGTGAAACCTTTAAAATTCATATTATAAAATATTTATATTTTAATACTCAGGTTAAGATTCACATTCTTACCTGGTTTAAGGAACAAAAAACATAACAGCGGAAGGTCCTCAATCCTAGTCCATTTATTTAGAAATGAACTGCTAATTAATGGTTTTCACATAAGACCTTAGGATATATTTTATTTCCTTTGCAGCGTTTAACCCCTGACTGTCAACCAACAAATGTACTTCCCTTTTCTGTGCTATTTATTTAAAAAAAAAAAAAAAAAAGGCTAGTGTGTTATAGGTCTTTAGTAGTCTGTAAAAGAGCTTGAAGCTGATAGTGCTGGCTGAATTGTGCAAAAAAAGAATCATACAGCACAGAAAAGATAAACATACTCAACTGGTGTTTCAAACTTTTGTGTGAGAACACTATAAACTTGCAGTAGTTCTTGAAGTAGTTAAATATTTAGTTTAAGATTTGCAAACTTTGTGAGATGAACAGTTAAGTAAACACTTCATGCGTTCATTGATTAATTACTCCTTTCTTGAGGCAAGGGCACATTCACTTTATTTAGGTTTTGAACTGGGGCACTGACTTACTGAATTATAACTATTCCAAATGGGTTTCTGTCAATGGGGCTTTTGTTAATGTCTCTTGAGCCTCCGTTCATGCCTTGCCTTTGCTCCCTAGAACGGCCGATTCCGAAGGATACCAAGCTAAGACAGACACAAACATCCATGGAGAGGGGATGATCGAACAAGGAGTTCTCCCACCGCGTGTAATTTTTTCCTACCTGCAGAGATAAGGCTCCAATGGCTTCAGACAGCTGCTGTAAGTTACTTAACAAAGGCACTGAGATGGAAAAGCAGATAATAACCATTCTGGGGGGGGTAGGACTAAACCCCACCGTAATTCACCGATTGGTCTTTGAGTATTTTGCTCCTGCTTCCAAATAGGAGCTTGTATGAGCTTTTCTGAACCTGTATTTCTTATATTTTAATACTAAAACCTGTTCATCTTTCCCTAGACTCGTCTTTTTTTCAAAATAAAGGAAAAACCAAACCAATCCAAACCTGAAGCTTATTAAAAATAGCCAATAAGTAATAGATAAACAAATAATAATTTGGAAAGAGTTTACCATGATATCTATCTGTATTTTTTATATATATATAAATTTTTTTTATATATCTATATACACACACATTAAAAATATTTAAACTTGTAAACATTTTCAAACTTTTCCTTAGACTTTTTAGCACTGTAAGGATTTTAATAGTAAGGAAGTTTTTGCTGTGAATTGTCCTGATTACTACTTTACTACTTTGTTCACTTCTGAAATCGAGTAATTCTCCTGAAATCTCTTTTTTTGTACAGCATAGAGGCCACTGGAAAACAGGAGATGTAAGGGGTTCGTACTGGAGCTTTTATTGGGAATGTTGGAGTCTACGGGGTTCCTCACCTTCAGGTACTAAGCCAAGCAGTTAAATAAGTTTTGTACATTTGTGGTTTTGTGGTCAAGGTTTGATAAGATTTTATAATGTTCCCTGCAACAATTAGGTTTGAATTCCGACACTTGGGATGCTGCTTCCTCCTGTTCAGGTTGTTAGAGATTATTCCACTTTTTGTAGGAGAAAAGACTTTTTATTCTTCTCCATTAACGTAGTTGCTGGCATCCTTAGTTTCTTAGTCGCAGCTCATCTACCAGTTAACAGCATTTCATCTTGCCTAATGGTTTGTAAAGTTCATTAAGTCCTTGGTTATTGGGTGCCTGATAAAGACACACTTAAATAATTACAGGTTGGTATTCTGTTCAAAAGTTTAATCAGCTTGTAATTAAAAAATTGGCTGTGCTCAATTTCCAGATATTAGTTGTTGTTATACCTTTCCCTGCTAGCTTCGGAAATGATATCCTTTCCCTGGGAAAGTACTTGTGTGTAATTAAACTGCCTTTCGAACCACCTCGTACGTGCTGAAGGAGCATATGGCAGAGAGGCCTCTGTCCGACGGTTCTGGCGATTGCACAGCTGCCAGTTAAATTGGATCAGCCCACTTGTGGGACGATGGAAAACTACTTTTTTTTTTTTCTTTTCTTTTTTTTAATTCTTTCGGTTGATTAACCTTTTGCTAATTGCTAGTATCCACCTCGCCCTGAGGCTTTGAGGAGCTCTGGTGAAGTGAGGGGGCGAGCAGGAGCGCCCTGGGAGCAGCCGTCCTCCCATCCCCGGTGCCTTTGGCTGCCTTTGGCCACCGGCCATCGCCTCCCGCGTCCTCCCAGCGCCGGGAATTGCTCAGGTGGCCCCATGCGGGAGTACCCGGCGTTCCCCAAGGGAATGCCTGATATTTGCATGCATTTGCGTGTATCGCTTTTCTCCTTTCTACCAGGGGCCCGGCTGGCGGCCCTGCCCTCATCTGCTCTTCCACCCATCTTCTTATCAGATAGCAACGTTATTGGCGTTTACTTTGGATTGCCTTTCCCGTAATTCCTGAAGTGGGGAAGAGCGTTCGGCGCCACCCTCCCTCTTGTTGGCAGTTGTCAGCCCTAATTCATTCCTCTGGCGCGGTTTTGGTGCTCCATCAACGCCAAGTTCAACAGCTCCGGGCGGCGACCGACCGTTTAAGTTTGCCCCAAAAACACAAGGCGGCGGGGAAGGGAGGGTTTTGCGGACCGGGGGGAGGAGGGAAGGGGCCCGAGGGAGGACTGGGGGGGTGTCGGGGGGGGGGGAGGCGGGAATGGGGATGTCGGAATACGGGGGGAGACGGGAGATGGGTGTCAGGGTCCCAGGGAAGGGGGGGTGTAAGGGCTCGGGAGGAGGCGGGAAGGGGGGTGTAAGGGCTCGGGAGGAGGCGGGAAGGGAGGGGGCTGTGTCAGGGCCCCAGGCGGAGGCGGGTGTCAGGGTCCCAGGGAAGGGGGGGGGTTACACGGCCCGGGAGGAGGCGGGAAGGGGGGGGGGTGTCAGCATCCCGGGGGAGGCGGCTGTTACAGCCCCGGGGGAGGGGGGGGGCGGGGGGCCACCCCACCGCTCCGCCCCGTCGCCCTCCCCTGCCGCACCGCCCCCCCGGCGCCGCCGCCGCTTAAATCCGCCCGCCCGCCTCCACCGCCCCACGCCTCTCTCCTCTCCCCACCGCCGCCGCGATGCCGCCGCGGGGCTGGATCCTGCTGCTGGCCGCCCTGCTGCCCGCCCTGCTGCCCGCCGCCGCCTCCCCGCCGCCGCCGCCCGCCTGCCCGGAGCGCTGCGATCGGTCGCGCTGCCCGGCGCTGCCCTCCTCCTGCCCCGGCGGGGCCGTGCTGGACGGCTGCGGCTGCTGCCGCGTCTGCGGGGCCGAGGAGGGCGAGCCCTGCGGCGGGCCCGGTGGCGGCGGGCAGCCCTGCGGCGAGGGGCTGCAGTGCGTGGTGCCGCCCGGCGGGGGGCTGCCGGCCTCGGCCACCGTCCGCAAACGGGCGTCCGCCGGGCGATGCCGCTGCTCCAGCAGCGAGCCCGTCTGCGGCAGCGATGCCGTTACCTACGCCAGCCCCTGCCAGCTGCGGGCCGCCAGCCGCCGGGCCGAGAGACTCCGGCAGCCCCCTATTATCGCCATCCAGCGCGGAGCCTGCGGGCAGGGTAAGGGGATGCTGGCGGGGGGTGGGACGGGCTGGGAGCATCCCGGTGGGCTCGCAGGCGCTGGGGTTTGGCCACCTCCCTGGAGGAGGATTCGCATCCTTCGGGCTGGGCTGCTCCCCTTCTAGAGGAGGGGGGGTGGGATCCAGCGCAGACAGCTCGGGAGGAGAAAGGCATCCCGTCCCGGTTGGTGGCTGGCATCACGAGGAGAGGGCCAAAGAAAAGGGCTGGCCTTGGCTCAAGTTTGGTATTCAAGTTCAGTGAGAAACTAGAGCAAGAATGCAGTGTTTGTCTTTGTCTGCCAAGCGTCAGGGGGGGAAAAAAACCGCCCTATATCCAACTTTAAACATCTCCTCCCTTCCATCCCCCAGAGAAGCGATGCCGGGCTCAAAACTGGGGGAAACTGTTTGCAAAACTCCCGAAGCGGGTAGAGATGAGGACCCGAGTCCGACTGCGCGGCTCCGACAAAAAGTTTGGAGAAATATTTCAGTGCGCTCCCGTCCCGTCCCGTCCAGGCGCTGTGTCACAGAGAAGTGCCCTGGGAAATAGAGCCAAGAATGCAGAACCTGATAGAATCTGGTCGCAGCGAACGAATGTGGCATGGCCGCGTCGGCAGAGCAGGCAGCTGCCTGCATTTGCCCCTTTTAGCAGATGCACTCCCAGTATTCGTAATAGATTTGCTAGAGAGGGCGATGCTTGTAACTAAACAGCGTCACAAGCGGACTTTAGTTTATATTTTATTTTGGGAGGATGGGAGCGGCTGTTGAGAGGTAACAATATAACTAGTAGTATTTTTCCTTCAGCATCATTATTATTTAGTTGTTGTTTTAGCTGGATCGGATGTAACGAGAGTACTGGGAGCTGCAGGACGGATGCTAATTATTCGTAAACCATATAAAGACACAGCGCTGGGTTATGAAACTGGCTCTGCAGATGGAGTTGCTGGACTGAACGGCCCGCTGAAGCGTTCAGTCTTGCAGGAATGATGAGTGCAGGATGGGACACAGCAAGGCAAAACCGGGCTGGGGGATAAACGGAACGATTTTAACAAGGTGCAACCCCTAACACGGGCTGGCTTAAACCTTGCAAGATAAGGCTGCATAGTCCTTCCAAGCCACTTGGCATGTTTAGGGGGGGGTAATGTTTAAAAATTTGCGTGAATTAGGACTTTATTTCTGAAGTGGTAGTCACCTTTTAGTAAGCCGGGGCTGTTTCACTGAGCATTGATTCTTTTGGTATAGGTTGTACCATTTCTGCACTGCTTTCTTTAAAAACAAATCTTTTTCTAGCGTCAGACATCATCTCTCCAGCAGGAGAATATTAGAATATAGTGTCTGTATGTTCAGCTTGGGCAAAATACTGATCCTGCGTTACAGATCAAACTGACAACTTTGGTATCAACCAGTTTTTTGTACCGCTGATTTTCCCCTGGGTTTCAAAGCTGCGTTGTGCTCTGTGGAACATTGCTGGCATTTACTGACACTGGAGACAATTAAAGCTTTCACGCGATAGTTTCCTGATCTCCAGTACAATATAATGCCTTGTGATTTTTGTTCTCAATTCATGAAACCAATATTGTTTTCTCAGTCTTTTCTGCTGAACGTTTGCAGAATTCGGGTTGTGTTTGTACGTGCCTCCGGTAGGTTGTACAGAAAATGCATAGGCTGCATATAGACCTTGTGTAGGAAAACTCCACTGTAGTAGGGACATCATGTGTACGTCCAGACAATCATTTTGCCCTGTTGCATCTCTGGTTGGAGCGATGCTTATTTTCTGTATCACTAGGAACAAAAGGAAGGTGCTAGAGAAGCCGAGCATTGCTGCAAGCAAAGCTTTTTTTCGTATGTAAAGAACCTAAAATAAAAAGAAGTGGAGAGTAGGCTGTAAAGCTGTTCCCTGGGGGCAGATTGAACTACGGATTTGAAAAGCCATTGCCTAATACGTGGTTCCTTAGAGTCGTTAATTTTTAATTTTGTTTGGAGCTCATTTTTCGGGAGTGCTTTTGCTACCTAGAGGTGGAGTTATCTTTGGTAAAATATTTTTATGCTTTCACAGTAACATATCTATATAAATAATTAGGTGAATGCAGTGCAATGGTCCAGGGAAATGAGGTAGAGAACGTGTTTAGAAAACACTTTTTTTTGTTATTTTTAAGTTTCACGTCACTTTAGTAGCTGGTCAAGTACAGTATTGTGTGTATTGTATAAAATGAAGTAAAACTCTTTGTCTTTCTCGATTTTCATCTACTACAGCCCGCTCCCGGTGCTGCTTTTGTCCTTCAGTGATTCTCGGTGCGCCTGTTCAAATACCCGGCGTGTTTATGAGAGGATGCGGAGAGGCAGGGGAAGGTTGCTCTGGGTCTGTGTGTATTTTCCTATGCAAAATGGGAATCCTGAGCCTTAAAAAGCTCAAGGAAAAATTCACAAGCCCTCGGAGCTTACTCTAGCCTCGGCCCTAAGCGGTGCTGAGAGGACGGGTGGTGGCAGGGCGCAGCACCGAGGTGCTGAGCAGGTCTGCTGCACCGTGGTGATGTGCTGTGGGGTGCAGGATCAGACACGCAGAAAGGACAAAACGGGCTCCGTCTGGAGGAACCCCGGGAACAGCGAGGGGAAAGCCCGGCTGTGGCTTTTAGCCAGGGAAATCCATGGGTTAAACTAGTGTGCAGGGCTAGAAACGCGCCCTGCCTGAGCTCACCTCTGGCAAAGTCAGGCCAGGCAGGTGATGGGCAGAGGGACACGCTGTGCGGTGGCCGATGGACTCCGTTCATTACTGCCCTGTCCTCATCTGGGACCGTGCACCCTCTCGAGCTCCCCCCTCCTGCAGTGTGGCCACGGGCAGCGTCACCGGTGGTACCCTGGGCAGATCTTCCCTCTGCCTCCAGCAGGGTGATGTAGCCTTGCTTTTCATATCGAAACCAGTGGCAGACGAGGACAAGCCATTTCTGCACCAGCCCAAGCAGGGCTGCAGGGCAGAAAATGCATAGGCTGCGTATAGACCTTGTGTGGGAAAACTCCACGGTAGTAGATACATCGTGTGTAGATGCATCGTGTACATCTGCAGCTTTCACAGAAGAAATCTTCGCTTTCTGTGAAGGACATGAGTGATGTTGGTAGAGGGTGTTCAGGCCTGCAAAGCACGTGCTGGTAGATGCTCAGCACGTGTTGGGCAGCACGGTGTCGGTCAGGACCGATGAAAATACAAAAGCACAAAAAGATGAACATCCTCTGAGGGGAAACCACGGCCGCGTCAGTGCTGGCACGGGAGTGAGGTCAGTGCAACGAGACCTCAGTATTCAGTGTGATGAGGTTCAACGCGCTGGGGAGGATGTTTTCTTTTTCTTCTGCAAATATGTTTTTGGTGCTCTTAAATCCCTCCTGTTGGCCAAGGGAAGAAGGCTCGGGATGTTCAACACACAATTTAAACCAGTCTTCCTTCCCCTCCTTGCTGCTCCCGGCAAACGCTGGCAGGCATTTTTGGGACAGTGTGCCCTTCTCTCCACGTTGTGCGCTTTGCACTGTAAAACACAAACTAACCTGGATTTGTCTTTTCACCTTTAACCAGAGTAAAAAGAAGAAAGTGCCTTGTGGTTGCGCTCCATTCCTAACTTTCCTCTGCCCCTTTTTGAGCCGGATTTTTCGGCTTTGGTATTTTTATTAGGTTTACCATGGCTAACGTGGTATCCCAGTAACCTCAGCAGTCCCCAGCCCGCTAGCATCAGGCAGTTCGTGCTTCGCTGTCGCAGGCGTGCTCGCGCCATGATGTCATATCTGGAGTTTGATGTGCGCTCTTCTGGTTTAGATTAAGCAGGTCACTGCTGCTTGCTCTGGGGGAAGGCGGAGGTGAGTTTAGGGGTAACTCTCAGTTCTAGAAAGGTGTGTTTGGCTAACGGGTACAGGTTTTGCTATTTCTTTTCATCACTTTATCACTTCATAGTTAGTTCCAGAGATTGAGAGGGAGGGAAATCCATCACTCAAACTCAGTTTCTTGCAAAGTGGCTGACTTTGTATTTTTTAAATGCACCAGGTGAAGTTGCATCCAAGAAGAAGAGGACCTCCGGTCAATAAACCATTTGTCATTAATTGAGTCCTTTAAAAAAGGCATGAGAATGAGATCCATGCAGCAGAGGATGGGAAAGAGCAGTGGATGGACCTGCCTGAATTCCTTTACCTGTAGTACGGATAGGGCTCGCGGGCTGGCAGTGCCAAGCCTTGCAGGGATGAATAATCGGGGCAGGAAGAGAAGCTCGGCTGAGAAATCTGGGAAGGTCAGGAACTAAGCCAGTTATGTATCGAGAGGAAAGTTGATATTGTTGTTATGAGCTTGGCTTTTAGCTGTTTCCCGAAAGATAACAACAGGCACATCACGGTTAGCGTGCTGAAGAAACGTTGAGAGCACTTCGCAGTTTACTTGGCACGTGTCGAGTCTATTAAAAGTGACCTGGGAGGACCGGGCATTAAAGAACTGGATGTTCAAATAAGCACTCCCGTGCTGTTAATTTTTTCTAGCTGCCTTCATCTCCCTCTGTTGCTGTGTTTGGGTGGTCTGAAAGTCATTATCTTCTGACTTTCCTCAGTCTCTTTTGCAGCACCAGGAGAAGGGGAGGGAGGGAGGGAGGGAAGAGGCAGCTGAAGGCAATGGAAATAAATAGCAACATATTTCCAGAAGAGAACAAATTCCCAAGTGTGGGATTAAAAAGCTTTTCCAAAGCCAAGTATTCAGCTCTGAGAGGAGGGAACTGTAAGAAGTGGTTTGTCTGAAGAAGCTCACCTTTTCCCCTCTCCACATCTAGATTTCCTTCCCGGGGAGCCGGCAGTAATTCTGCAGTCTCTAGACTTCAAACAGTCAAGTCGGTAAATACAGATTTGGAACAAGGAAAGATTCAATCCTTTCATCTTCTTGGGCTTTGAAATTTAAGGGTACCTGTGGACTGGACAGGAATACTTAAAGCCGTGAGTAAGCAGCAGGAGTCTTATTAAGTAGAGTTTGGATGCGATGGAGGCAGTGTATCCTGAGCAGTTAAAGGAAAGACTCCAAGAAATAGGAGAAGCTGGAAAATATTTTTCAAATGCGAATTTACGTGTGCTCAGAGTGAACGAAAGCAGCGTTAGAAATAGAAACTGGGGTACTGTGGAACTTCACTTTTGTTGTAAATAAAGTCATTCCTCACTCCCATAAACTGCTGGGGCCTCTAGGATCCCTGGCTGGACTTGGCAGTAAGTCTCACAGCGTTTGTAACTGGGCCCAAGTGAATATCTAGTATTATTTTGGAGGCTCTGTTCAGGGTGTAGAAAAAAAGAAAGACTTTATTTTGCCTTCTGGATACAGGTCAATGTGATTCCCAAATTGGTTTGCCTGCCTCAAAGAGAAGAATATAACTAAAAAATAAGCCTCAATTCCCCTGTATCGAAGGGCTGTAAAATAATGCATCCCTCTTACACAAACAGGTGGGGTTCACCTCATATCTGTAGCTAACAGGAGACATATACTGTCTTAAACTTGTCAGACGGGACACAGGTGACCGGTTATTTTATTGGTGGATTGAGGAAGACCTTGGCTACCATATTTTAGTGACCAGAGATGAATCAGGCAGCCAGACAGAGCAGCCCTTGAATTTCTGGGTTAATATCAGACACCCTGGTGCACTGATGAGATGAAGCGTGAGGCTGGTGGCCAGCTGGGTTGTGCAACTCCTTGGGAGTCCTCTGCCAGGAGACCAAAACATGTGCACGTGTATGCGTGTGCACTGAAAAAAAAATACATGCGTGTGTGTAACGTGTGAGTAGATGCATTATCCTCTGCTTTTGTTGCACACTAGCCCTGCGGGCCGGCACTGGGACGGTAGCAGGTCCTGTCGGTGCCAGCAGCAGTGAGTTAATGGCACCCGTGCTGGGGCTGCGCCCAGGGTCATGGCACAGCCATGCCACAGCCACCCTCTTAAAATTTTCTGTGTTAACCAAGCCTTGTTCTTGTGTCCATCATCTTTCCCCATCAAATTCTTTCCGGGTTTCTCAGTCTTTCCATTTCCCTGCTCTTGTAAAGCTGCCTTTTTGGTGAGGTGGGAGAGATGGAAAGCAGCGAGTAGTTCCTATATCCAGTTTTACAACCTTGTTACTAGAAATATATATAATGGTATGAGGTTCAACAAGGCCAAGTGCCGGGTCCTGCACTTCGGTCACAACAACCCCATGCAGCGCTACAGGATTGGGGCAGAGTGGCTCGAAAGCAGCCCGGCAGAAAAGGACCTGGGGGTGTTGGTGGACAGCCGGCTGAATATGAGCCAGCAGTGTGCCCAGGTGGCCAAGAAAGCCAACAGCATCCTGGCCTGTATCAGGAATAGTGTGGTGAGCCGGACTAGGGAAGTGATCATCCCCCTGTACTCGGCACTGGTGAGGCCCCACCTCGAGTACTGCGTTCAGTTTTGGGCCCCTCGCTACAAGAGGGACATTGAGGTGTTGGAGCGTGTCCAGACAAGGGCTACAAAGCTGGTGAGGGGTCTGGAGGACAAACCTTATGAAGAACGACTGAGGGAGCTGGGGCTGTTTAGCCTGGAGAAGAGGAGGCTGAGGGGAGACCTTATCACCCTCTACAACTGCCTGAAAGGAGGTTGGAGAGAGATGGGGGCTGAGCTCTTCTCCCTGGTGACAAGTGATAGGACGAGAGGAAATGGGTTCAAGTGAGGTCAGGGGAGGCTTAGATTGGATATTAGGAAACATTTTTTCACTGAAAGGGTTATTAAACATTGGAACAGGCTGCCCAGGGAGGTGGTGGATTCCCCATCCCTGGAGGTGTTTAAAAAAAGGGTAGATGGGGCACTGAGGGACATGGTTTAGAAGTGGCTTTTGTCAGGGTAGGTTAAAGGTTGGACTCGATGATCTTAAAGGTCCCTTCCAACCTCAGCCATTCTATGATTCTATGATTGGTGAGATGGAGCTCATCAAATTAAAAGAAAAACACGTTTCTGATAGCTATTGGATTTGCACATATTTTTCCTGACACACAACTGACGGATAAAATAACGCATATTAACTGTGGTAACCATGCATAAAGTTACGCAATGGTCTTAAATTTGAAATAGTTTATACAGGAGAGCACTAAGAGAAGCTCACAATGTTTTTCCAGAGGCCGATGTCATTACCCCATTTTACAGATAGCGAATCTAGGGCAGGGGAAGATAAAGAGCTTTGCTCAAGGTCAACCAGTAAGCCAGCAGCAGACCTGAGAGCAAACTGAGCTTTTATGAGTCCCCCGCTCCTTTTTCTGCCCCTTGCCAGCATCGCCGCTCCATTTTCCATTACTTTTCTTTTCCATTACTCTATTTCTTAAACTTGCAGACTGCAGTTTTGGCTTCGTTCTGCAAACAGCATCGATGATCTGTCAATCTGCATCTGCACAAAGTAATTTTGGCGGAGGGGAAGAAGTGGGTGGACCGAGCACGAGGAATAATAAGGAAGAGAAACCCAAACAACTCTCTCCCCGCCCACCGTCCCACCCCCGACAATAAACACAACCCCCCAGGAACCTCATGCTTCAACCTTTGTGGTGGCAAAGGGATGATGCATTCCTTTTTCTAGGACAACATATGCGCCGTTTGGTACGTATCAGAGAACTGCGTGTAGACCTCTAGCTCTAAAGGTAAAGCTCGGCTTACCCTGCTTTTCTTCTGCACTCGGACAGTAAAAGTGGGCAAGCAGAAACCACTTAAAAATAAAATACGAAAAATATTCACATAATCCATAAAATAAAGCAGACTAGGCGTGCAGGTAAAAAAGCCACTAGGTAGTAGTGAATGTTGATAGGGCAGCAGTGAATATAATGATTAGAACTCTAAATATCATAAAAATAGGCGTATTCGAGAGAGTGAAAAGTAAACCCGCTCTCCTTTTAACCTTTAAGGAGAAACTACACGTGCAGGGAGCAGGGCGCTGCGTGACAGTGGCTGGGCCGCCAGTGGCGGTGCCACCTCCCTTCCGCAGGTCTCGAAGTAGGACAGCAGACGGCAGCGTCTGTGTTAATCTGGTTTCATTTCCCAAACACTCACCGATTTCTGATGTCCACGCTAAAACTAACCTGGGCGTTCTGGGAGCGCTTCTTAAGACACGCGTAGAAAATACTGAATTTGTTCAATACGTAGTTATTCCATGGCTTTGGCGATATCGTTGTGCTGAATTTATTTATTGCACAACTCTGAAGCCCCAGAGTAGGAGGGGGTTGGGTTTTATTACTGTTTTGAGGTTTCTTCTAGAGATTTGATCCTTCTGTGTGTCATCCCTGTGTCCGTGGAAGTCCCGCCGCAGCCAAGTGGTGAAATCCATGCCTTTTCCAGCTGCAGGGAAGCAGCATCTTTGGAGGCTTTTTTTAGGCTTGCATCTTAAGAGGCTTTTTTTAGGTTTCTCGTTAGAGGAAAAAATGTTTAAAAAGCATGAAAAAAAGAACTTGGTTTTATTCCCTGGTGTCTTCGTACCAGGGTTCCTGGAAGTTGAAACTAAGTCTCTCTTAAGTAGGGATTTCTTCTAAAGATGCAGTGCGAAAGTTTCTCACATACTTAAAAAGAGACCTTAATGGTTTTATAATGTTAAGAGGAATTTTCAAGATCAGACTGCTGTTGGTTACACGTAGGATATAGGAATTACCACGTCGTTGTTACTTAATAGGCATTTTGAGGTGGTTTTGCTGGTTCTGTGCCTGCCATGCGTGGAGCTGGGAGGCAGAGCTGGGTGATGGCCTGAGTCGGAAGGGACGTAAACTGAGCAGGGCAGGAAAAAGGAGAGGAGAAATTATTCCTGACTCATCTGTTATATTTTCAGCCTTCTGCAGAGAAGAGAATACCACGTCTGCTTTAACCTGTTGCCTGAAATACTCTTTTCATTTGTCTGCAGGAAATCAGGCAGACTCTTTTCCATAACTACCTGACTTATATTTCTTACGGTAGTCCTGCCTGAACTGGAAACATTTAATGATGTTTTCAAGCGCAGAACTCTTTGCCCTTGTCCTGAATTGCCGGTCGCCTTTTTTTTTTTTTTTTTTTTTTTTTTGGTGTATCTGAGCACCTGCTTGTTCCCTGCCTTCCCTCCTCATCCCCCGGACGGACGGACCGGTGCGCCCGTGCACGGCGCGATGCTGGCGTGGCCACCCCCAGCCCTGCGTCTCTGTCAGCGGGCCGTCGACTTGCGACTAATTTGTCATCTCCTCCGATGAGCCCAGGCTCGGCATTGTATTAATATGGCAATGCTGCTCCAGGAACAGCGTGTTCCTCCTCGCAGGGCTGCGTTCCTCCGGCCCGGGGCTCCAGCCTGGCTGTTTATGCAGAAGTTGGGTTTCCTCCCACCTCACCGCTGGTGTTTACAGAAGGAATCGCAGTTTCCTGTTGTGTTAGATGGAGCTGTCGCTCCGCTCTTCATTCCTGCCCTCCCTGCTTACGCCGAACTGCTTTTTAGCCTCGTCAGCTTGGAAGTCTATGGATTTTGCTCACTGCTGCTATAACTGCGAGACTGACTTTTTGCAGGGGCAGCCGGTGCACTTGGTTTATAGAAGAATTTCTGGCATTTTTGAGGAGTGTTTATATACATATTTTCTCCCTGTCAGGTTCTGCAAGGGTCGCTAAAGCCTGAGACTCTTCCCATGAGGTAAAATAGGGGTGATGCCCGTTTTAAAGATAAATCTGAGGCACTGAAGATTCTAATTACTTTTCACAAGTTGTGTAGAGACTGAGTAACGTTCAGTTGCACACCAAGTCTCGCTCATCCTCGGTGTTCCTCCTCCTGCAGAACGTTCCAACCATTTGACGTCTATCTAGCAATTCAGCAGCTGAGTTGCAACAGAATATACTCTGTGTCTGACTCATTTACCAGTTATTCTGCCTTGTAGGCTACTGGTAGGAAAAGTTCCTGTTTGGCTGAAATTTTATATCTGAATTTAAAATTTATATCTGAAGTTATATAGGAACTTCCTACAAGAAAGCTTGTAGGGACATTGCCCAGGGGCATTGCCCATTGCCCATTCTCAGTGGCAAGAAAATCTTGCCTTACATTGAGACTGGATGCCAGGGGTTTGTTTCGTACTAAGAAGCTGGACCAAAGCTCTCTGAAGACTCTGTGCTTTACAGTTTAATTATCTTCAAATATTTTTTTTTTCTAGTTTTCTTGTTTTATAAATGCAGAAGAGCTCCATATGTGTCATTCTCTTCATGTAGCCTGGTCATTCATGTGCTACCAATATGTGCTTTTACTTATTTATACATTTGCATTTTCAATAACTTACCTTCTTAAACTCTGATCAGGGTAAAGCATTGAAGGGGGCCTACAAGAAAGATGGAGAGAGACTTTTTACAAGGGCATGTAGCGATAGGACAAGGGGTAATGGCCTCAAACTGGAAGAGGGGAGATTTAGATTAGATGTTAGGAAGAAATTCTTTGCTGTGAGGATGGTGGGACACTGGCCCAGGTTGCCCAGAGAAGCTGTGGCTGCCCCATCCCTGGAGGGGTTCAAGGCCAGGTTGGACGGGGCTTGGAGCAGCCTGGTCTGGTGGGAGGTGTCCCTGCCCAGGGCAGGGGGGTGGAACAAGGTGACCTTCCCAACCCAACCCATTCTATGATTCTATGGTTAATTTGCGGCCAGTGGTTGGCAATAGGGTGCGCGCAGAGACGTGCGTTGCTGCAGCCTCTGCACCAGCAGCAGAAACATCCTCCTGCTTGCTACGTGAGCACTTTCACACCCTTTTCCTTGAAAATCAATAAAGTCAGCTTTTGTTCTTGAGAAAATAAATTAAAACGCATAATTTACCATCATTTTTGCACTCAATTGCATGTTAGATAAGTGACCACGCACTGGTCTGAAAACTGTTTTGTGTTATCGTTAATTTGAGAGCTGTTTTGTTCTACTAACTTTGTATATATTTCCTATTTAGTTTAGCTTGGCAGCTTTTTTTTTTTTTTTGTTTAAAACCAGTGATTAAAATTGATGGTTTCAGGCTCTTGGATTAGCAGGGAAAATACAAATTTCAAAGCCTGTTACTTGCACGTTCTCTGGTGTGTGTGACAGAGCCTTTGTTAAAGGGTGCCAAGAAAGAGTTGATCATCTAAATATTATTATGATGAAAATGGACTTTATTTTCCCCTTTGCAAGTTACGCATTCATGCCAAAAAGCAATTTTACTTTAAATCCTCACTTTAATTTTGCAATGGTTCTCGCTGCAGGAAATCTTTTAAGTGAATACCGGAGTTGTGCAGTTTACTATTTGCTGGCGTAAAATGCTTGAAATCTCTCCATTATTTAGTGCTACGAAAATATCTTTGCTTTTAGGGATGTCATGGTATTTTATTTTTTTATCTGATTTTATTCTCAGAAATTTGTGACGTATCTTTAGTTTCTCCTTGGATTACACAGGGAAAAAATAACAGATGCAATAGTATCTCTATTAGCAGGGTGCTGTGGTTTAGACCTCTCAAAATTACCTCCGTTGATCTGAAAGTTGTTCTTAAGCAAATTGTCTACAATACGTAGAATGTTGTTTCTTATTTTCTTAGTATTTTCATTGCATAATATCCTTTTTTTGTTGTGTTACACAATTTATCCTTGAATAGGAAGTGGAATATTTAGGCTTGCAGTTTTATGTAATTTAAAAAAAAAAAAAAAAAAAAAAAAGGAAAAAAAGAGAAGCAGCAGATTCCCATACATCACTTTTTCCTCGTGTCTCTCCAGCGGAGCTTGCTGATACCACCATTTTCAATGTGAGCTAAGCACATTTGCTCGAGTCTGTTTCCGTCGTAGCGTCAGAGGTTTAACGTTCCTATATGACATGAATGGGAGTTTGTACAAACACCAGCAGCTGGAGTTTTATTCGGGAGGGTGGAAATTCTCCACGTAAAACTCCACAGCCTTGTGGTTTGTGTTAGCAGTCACCGATTCTGCCAGCCCAGAGGTTTCGTGAGTGCTTAAGCCCTTCTGGTTTCGTCCCGCAGAGGAACCCAAGCTGTTCTTGCAGACCCTAGTGTGCGTGTGCACCTGGGATTGGGGATTTGAATAGAAGATTGAGCAAGCAGCGAGTGCAGCAGGGAAGTAAGCATCTATTTTCAGCAACCTGGGTAGCTTAATACATTTAGCTAGCCCATAAACGTCAGCAGGTTGTGGTGGCTCTGCTCGTACGCTGGACAAGGACTTCATCGAATCGCTTATGATGCTTATGGAGTTACTGGGGAGAGATAGATTAACCACAGATCCCTGGATGCGAGCCCCATTTTCTTCCGCTGGCACCCGCCTGATGTTAGCAGACCGTGGACCCCACCAGCTGAGCTGGTCACGGTGCGTCTGATGAACTGGATGGGGTGGGGGCGAAACAGCCCTCCTGGCTGAGCGGGGCCGCTGCTGAGGTGCGAGCATGGAGCAAAACCAAAGGAGACTTTAGTTTGGTTCCCCGGGAAGGAGAGGGGCGTTGCACGTTTCCAGTACGAATCATTTTTAATGATAAACGCGGAGATGGTGCTCCACCCTCCCTGCAAGCTGCATGTGAGCATCCTCTTTAACAGTTACAAAAATATGACGACAAATGATTTCAGCTGTCTAGGTGATTACGGTTTCATGGGATTTTTTTTTTGTTTTTGGTCTTAATGGGAATGAAAATTTCTTGCTGTTTTTTAAAGCGGTCGAAGGCTTGATTCTAGACTGAATCTGAGCTTTTTGGCTTAGGACATGAAAATATCTGGTGTGGTCACATCAGGAGAGGGTAGGAGGGAGAGAGAGACTTGCTGGTGTTTGCTGGGTGGGGTGTGCCTTTTTTCCCCCCCCTCCCTGTATCTAAGATAAAGAGTCCCATTGAATGAGATAATTGTGTTGGTTCTGACTTCAGACAGTGGAAAGGAGACGGGGGAGTGTTGAGGATGCCTTAGCAAGGGCTGCCTGCAGAGGATGCAGAAGAGAAGGGGCAGCGAGCTGAGCTGGTCCTGACGGATGAGAGCAGAACCCCCTTGTCTGAAAGGGGGAAAACACATGAAAGCTGGGTGGGGAAAAAGATTTCTGCCCGAGATGTGCCTAAAGCGTTGTGTGAAGAGCTGTTCTCATGAGAGGTGGACCTACGCTGAGGGAAGACCTTCCAGAACGGCAGACCCAGTTCTCACAACTGCAGGGGAGAGGTTACTATTATGAGATTTCTATCTCCAAAGCATCCTTTCAGCTTAGCTCAAAATATTACCAAAAGCAGCGTGTATGACTTGTAAGCATTAAAGCATCAATGCCACTTTGAGCAAAGAGCTAATCAGAACCCAGATCTTAATAGGCTTTTTGGCTCATCTTTATGAAGCCAAATTATTTCAGTTGTTTACAGCTGGGTGTGCTTTTTTCCCTGGCTTGGTTTTCTGTCTTGCCTCCTAGCAGTTTGTTTACTGATATTAGCCCTATTAATGTCTGTTGGCAGAGATTTGCCTTTTCATTCGAGGGCTGACAGCCAGCACACCTTTGAAGTGCTTGAAGAACTTGAAGAATTAGTTGCCTTGGGGAATTTTTCGTGCTGTAACCTATTTATGTTTTTTTAAGTCAATTTTTGATCATTAACTGAAATCACAGCAATCGTCTTCATAATGTCATTAATAAAGGTTTCTTAACCATGCTCATGGGCATTGAGGGCATTGTGCAATAGTTCAATAAAAACATTACCAAACGCAAATAATCAAGCATATAAATATAAAGAGGAACAGTCTGCAAAGGTCCGAACATCAAAGCCTGAAGGTATTTAGGAACTAAAGCTTTATTCAAGCCCACCTCTCAGTGTTTAAAAAACCCCAACCCCAAAACCAAGAAAACAATGAAAAGACTCTATCAAGAACAAAACTCCAGAAGGGTGGGGTTTCAAAAAAACCAACACAAAACAAAAACAACAAAAAAGAAGAAAAAGGCCAGAAAATTGGGAAAACTTTATTCCCATGGATGCAACACTGGCTATACCAAAGCAGCAGTTTTGAACTCAGAAATCTACATTTTGAAGTCCAGTTTAAATATGGAATTAAAGAGCGATCCGCTTGCTTTGTCGGATACCTGTAAGTCAAGGATGGATGTGGTGGTTAGATGTAGGTATCAGAGTACGCAGGCAGTGGGGATTAAATAGGCAAAACCATATCATCAATCGAAACTTAAAGCTGTTGCTTAATAGCCGAGCACAGTCTGCTCAACCACTGTGTTGAGCACTCAACCACCGAAGAGTCTCCAGCTCCTTAAAAGTCAAAATGTGGAGGATGTTGCTTGATACCCATTCCCCCCCTAAAACTGTATTTTCTACTAAAACCCTGTACTATCAGTACAGCTGGAAAGTATGTTTGTTAGAGAGAATGGGAAAGTATCTCCTGAGAAGTTCTGAATTTCATTGTTGTCTTCTACAGTGGCTGGTGATGGCTGGAAATAAAGATATGGTTGTTGAGAAACGAGCATCTGCTCATATGAGGTTGGTATTATTGGCATTTGTATGGCAATTTAGGCTTCCATTTAGGAGCCTGTGCCTACTGGTGATTCAAATCTAAGATGAAATTTTACATGGTGGTAGTTCTTACAGGAAAGATAAGTGCACCTCTCCACTCCGACGTGCATTGCTCAGTAATCCCAAAGGGCAATTAGCTAATGGTGAGCATTAAGTTGTACGTAACGAGCAAACGGTATGCATGCACACGTGTCCATTTTAATCTCGTTTCCCCTCTGTGATATTTTTTCTCAGTGATAGAAGAAATTTTCAACATATTAACACTTCTACTGTAGCCTTCAGATTTTATGCCATCACCTGATGGTAAAGACCAGTTGATAGGAATTTTTTTTTTGTTGTTAGCATTCATCAATGAATTCATCTGAATGGTACTTTGACTTCTGTTTGTTTGCTTTAAGAAGGTATGTTTTCCATTTAAGTGGGCAGTTGTTCAAGAGCTGTTGCAAAACTGTGTTACACAATGCGAGAATTCCTAATACATAAGCAATAGGCAGGCGTGGCGAGCTCCTGTAAGCTTTTTAGGTCAGTATGCCATGAATCGGTATTTGTTATCTAACTTTTTTTGGAGTATGAAATTTTGACCTCGTAACTGTGCAGCTTAGTTTGGGACTGCACGAGGAGGCGGATTATAGGCAAAAGAGCGTCACTTCTGAAATCTTGGCATTCGCAGCCTCCGACTCAAAGCGAAGGCAGCTCTGAGATGAAGTATTAGTAGTCTCACCATGTACAGCTTGGGCATCCTTTCTCTTCTTGAATAGCAAAGTGGAAAAAAAGATTGAAGGCATAAAAAAAGCTGCGTTGTTTCCTGTGCAGCTCCCTCATCCGTGGGAGCTCCCTTTTTCAAGGGCAGGACGTGACCTTTGAACGTCTACAGCCTTGTAACTGAGATGAAATAATTTTATAAGCGGTGATAAGCATATTGATGGATACAGGAGTGCCCTGTGGCATTTTATCCCAGCATTGTGTTAATCCAATCTGATAATCTGTCAAAGCTCCTATTTAGTGCGAGTGAAGACTTCCAGACTGCAGTTCTCGTTCTCCTACCAGTTTTCCAAACCACTCCCATTATAGTTGTCAGCTCTATAGTGATGATGTGGTTCCTTTGATACCCAATATTTCTAATAAAGAGAAGAGAAATCCTTTGGTAAATTGACGTTTGTCAATCAGCAAGCCCTTATGCCTTTCTGGCATGAAAGTCCAAGGAAGACAGCTTAAGTGTAAGTCAGACAAAGCACAAAGTGCTTTTGAGGAAAACAGTAGGTGGGGACACAAGTTTCCTGATCTGCTTCATAAAGCGGATTAACGTCTCTGAACCGTGATCTGAAACTGCATAGGTGATTATGTGGTTACTGCTGTGGTTGCTGTTCGTGATTGATTGCATTTAAAAGCCCTTGAGATGCTTCATGTGGGGAAAAAACATGTTCTTAGGTGATCAGATAGAGTTTGGGTTGAACATCCACCCAGCTCACGAGGGCACTATATGCTAGTTGGCATTGGTAAATCACCTGAAACCCATTGTTCACCCCTGAATTGAACCAGCATCTGGTTAGTATTAAAAGCAGCAATGTTTTGTTCCCAAGTTATTCCTCTGAATCTCCTGCCATGGGTTTTTGCTTCCAGTATGTCCTTAAAAATTTGTGCAGTTTTCCGGTCTGGTGTTCAGATAATGAAGGTCATTCAGGAATTAGTATTGGGATGATTTTATAGGATAGTCCTGTGTCTCCTTCTACAATTCTGCAGATAAATCATCCTGTTACCCCCGTCACAGGCACTTACAGCATCCACAAGCTGCTTACTGCTTTAATCTCTGGACGGATTTAGAAGCCAAATGGCAAGGATGGATGGGAGCAGCACAGCACATCAACACTCATCTGAAAGTCAATGGCAGATTTGGCTTGTGCCTTTATAACGCAAGATGGGTGCATCAAATAAAATGGGAAGACTCATGAAAACAAAGGGTGTTTCTTGCCTCTAGGGATATACAAAATGGCTCTATGGGGTGTTCCAACTGCTTAGTCGCTCCTCATTTTAAAAAAAAAAAAAAAAAAAAAAGTTTTGCCCCTGAACTACTGGAGAAGGGGAAACTGTCAGAATTTTGAGTTTTTTCCAGAGATTTTTAGACAACTGATGGTGCAGACAGGTTTTCTGATGGCCACAGGCCACAACAGGAGTTTGGTATCCAGTTGTTTTTGAAAATCCCACTGACCTCTCTTGAATAGTCGGTGACGATGAGCTTTTGTGTTACAGCACTGCCCAGGAATGCAGAGCTTTGTGGTCCCATTGTTTTCCGATGCGAATCTATTTTGTAGCCTCGAGGGTGGTTCAGTAACTCCAAAGTACGTGGTATCTACATCTGTGGAGCTGATGGACCCCCGGTGGTTGCAGTGGAGAGGATGCGTTGCGTGTAGTTGTGTAGAGGACATGGAATGTGCCTGCAGGGTCAGGAGCCCGGCAGGGGCTGGTGGTCCGGGCTCCGTGGGGACAGCGGTGGGAGAGGCAGCGCAGACCTCGTGCCCAAGCTGAACTTTCACAGCAGTTGCTGTAGGCCTACCTAGGGGTTAGGACCTTCTCATCCTCGGCATTTTACAAATGCAGCAGCATGAGACTTCAAAAACCACTAAGGCGGCGTATTTTGGCAGAGGAACAGAACCCGTTTGTTTAATCTGAGAAGACCATACAAGTTAAATAGACCATCCAGAAAAGAAAAGAGATGAGAGCAGGAACGGGGACATTTGAGTACAAAATGCCTTTCGCAAAGGGAAGAGCGGGGCAGTGTTTGGACATCAACTAAACCCCGCGTTCCTCCAGTGCCTCCTCCCCAGAGCCGGCAGCGGTGGGACGAGCTGGACCGGGGTCTGTGGCCACAGCCAGGCTTGGAGCAGCAGCAGATCTGCTTGCCCTGTGGCCCAGTTACCCACGCTTGAAACGAGACGGTTTCATAGATCTGTTTGTCCTGACGATAAAACGCGCTGCCTCCTCTGTGTAAAGAGGCAGAAGGGAAATCTGGGGGCAAGGGTTATGCTGCAGATGACTTTTAAGGGGGGGAAAAGAGATCCACTTGGAGCTTTTTTTAAATTCAGGTGTTTTGCCATGACCCTTCTCCTGTCACTTGAAGAACTCATGACATGTTTTCTGTTTCTATTTCAGGCCAAGAACATCCTAATAGCCTACGGCACAAATACAACTTTATTGCAGATGTGGTGGAGAAGATAGCTCCTGCTGTGGTTCACATTGAATTATTTCGCAAGTAAACAAGATGCCCGGTTTTAATTTCTGTATTCTTGAAAACAGCTGCCAGTGTGCCAGAAATGCTGATTGATGCTATGTAACAGCAAAGAGGTTTTTGAGATGATAAATATTTGTCATACTTAAAAATTAAAGATAATTTACGAGTCCTGGCAAAAAAAAAAGAAAAAAAAGAAAAACGGTTAAACTAAGGCGTGTGCATTATCGTGTTAACGATAATAAGTAACATCAGATATCCTAAAAATCAAAAAACCCCAAACTCTTTTTGGATGCATGTTATTTGGAATGATTTGTGATCTTTCAACTTTTCGCGGCGACAAATGTTTATTTCCCATGTCTTCTAGACTTCCTTATTCGAAGAGGGAGATTCCTGTTGCCAGTGGTTCAGGGTTCATTGTCTCAGAAGACGGACTGATAGTGACAAACGCCCATGTCGTCACCAACAAAAACCGAGTGAAGGTGGAACTGAAGAACGGTGAAACGTATGAAGCTAAAATTAAAGATGTTGATGAAAAAGCTGACATTGCACTAATTAAAATAGATGCTCAGGTGAGTCGTTAAAGCAAGACACATTTTAGCCCTCTTAATTTAGCACCCTTCTTTCCAAAAGCTATTGCTAATTTTCATGTTTGAAGGAAAGGCTAGTAGCTTAGTGGTCTGAGTTACAGAGAATCTTTGAGCTAGCTGGATATACATTTTTCAAAGCCAAGTTTGTGGTTGGTAGTGGTTCATTTTACCATCTCTCAGTGTAGTGCAAGCAAGACATCATGCTTTTGTATGCATCCGCAAAATAAAAAACATCATTTACCGGCTGGTTTACACACACATTGGCTAAGATAATTCGCTCCCTCTCAGAAGAAATGGGAGTTGTACCCTCGTGGTTGGTAGAGGGGTGTATTAGTCTTTCTCGTGTGCCTACACTGAAGTCACAAATTGCTTTTAGAAGATGTATTTGTGCCTGTGAAGGGCTGTACCACACTGATGTAGATAATAAAATGGAAAATATCTTCGGAAGCTTCTTGAATGTGCAAATTGAAGCCTGCTTGGAAAGATGCTCTTACACTGCAAGTGGTTTTCTGGACAAATGGGAATGCAGCTTCCCATCCATAGTCTTCCTCCATATCGAACAGATGGCTGTCAGCATTTTTCTGCCTCCTGCAACAGCAGAAAAGCTGTCGTGCCGTTCTGCACACGTCGACGGCATAGCGCAAGCGGAATATTGTGTCGAAATACCGTGTAACGTAGATGCAATTAGATGCATGTGATTGCTTGGGGTGCTGCTCATATTGGTTTCTCTTGTTTGGACTGTTAGTTAATGACCTCCAAATTTAACGGGCAAGAATGTTTCATTTGAAACACATGACTCAAAAATGTGTAAATCTTGCAGTGTTGTTTTAGTTCAGACCTATTCCCCAGTGAAGTCAAAAGTGTTTGTGCCAGAGTTCATGACTAAATCAGACATCTAATTCAAAACTCTTGGATGACCCAAGATATTAAGTGCTCCTGCTACTTCCTTGCCACCTTTGTCATTTAAAAGCTCTTTCTTTTCCTTATTTAAAAGCTTCTGAACAGCAACATGGCAAAAAAACCCAAACCTTAACGATACCAAGAATGTTTTTTGCCATGTTGTTTTTTCCTGTTTTCCTCAGGTAACCAATTTACACGTTTTATCAATCGCTTATTTTCTCATTTTTGTATTAAAATAAGCAAAAGCAGATCTGCAGTTACAAAGCAAAGGGAAGATCCCCAGGGTGAGAACTGTCAGCATTAGGCTGAGTAGGATATGGCAGGGAGTGAAGGGCAGCTGGAAAAGTGATTTAAAATTGGAAGCACAACGTGGTGGGGAAAGTAGACCAGAAGATGATGGTGAAGAAGGAAAGGACTTAAGGCGATAGGAAGGTGAGCTTCAGAGAAGGAAGAAGCTGGTAAGTCAAAGAGAGGAGACATTGAACTGATGTGACAGATTTTTTTGAAGGCTTAAGAAGAGACTAGAGTTTTATGTTATTTTTAGAGCCTAAAGAAAAGGCTCCAAATTTTCCCTGGTAAGCTGCTTGCAGGAAGGGAGAACCTGGAAGACTGGAAGCAGCTTGGAAATAAGATAATGCAGCCAGATGAGTATCCTCTAGTGGAAACCACTGCTACACGGGACTAGAACTGGCAATTGTAGTTATGGCTTGCAAGACGGCAGATACTCTTCTTTTTTAAAAGTTACTGCTGTGTAATTAAATTATAGTCACTATCATCTTCCATCAGTTTCATATTTTAATGCAGTTGTGACCCTGTTTTGCAAGTGGCACATCAGCTGGTTACTTGCAAGTGTTTATCATTCCAGGTTATTATCCTCTTACCTTGTTCAGTCATGGAGCAGGAAAGAATATGTGATTTTTTTGATGTAACATGCAGCAGCAGCTTTTACCGTTTTAAAAACAATTATTCAAAAGCTCATAATTATCTGTATAGAACTTCTTAACGACGAGGTACAAGGATGTCTCTTTGGCTTGATGTATGGACTGCTGAAGCTGCCCAACATAGCACATGCTTCAGATTGTGAGCATTGCAACCTCGTTAATTTATGTATATTTTCAAATTCTTTAAGGCAGGAAACTTTTTCTGTCTTAGACCTATCTAGCGCCAAATCAGCTACATTTTTTAGGGAGCGGAGGGGGGAAGGATTGATCCATTAACATTCAGCTAAAGAAAAAGCCTTGGTTTTAATGAAACTTTGGGCAGTGTCTCAGTGCCTGGAGGCTGAGCTCTTGCAGAAGGAGGCGAGCAGGCCCCCACTGTCTTCCTCGCCTAATATCAGCATAGTACATCCATCTGGGTAGCAGATCACATTTCACATCTCTGCCCTAAATTAGATAGAATATGAACATAAACTTAGGTCTGACGTAGCCTCAGTAAGTGTCCTATCAGTAGTACAACCCAGTACCTTGTGTTCCCTGATGGCCCCTGCCTGGTGCATCTTGTTGTTGGTTGTTCAGAGAGCTGGGGGGGTTCAGCCTGGAGAAGAGAAGGCTCCGGGGAGACCTTCCAGCCCCTTCCAGTCCCTAAAGGGGCTCCAAGAAGATGGGGAGGGACTACTCTTCATCAAGGAGTGTGTCAATAGGATGAGGGGTAACAGTTTTAAACCAGAAGAGGGGAGATTTAGATTAGATATTAGGAAGAAACTTTTTCCTGTGAGGGTGGTGAGCCCCTGGCCCAGGTTGCCCAGAGAAGCTGTGGCTGCCCCATCCCTGGAGGGGTTCAAGGCCAGGCTGGACGGGGCTTGGAGCAACCTGGGCTGGTGGGAGGTGTCCCTGCCCAGGGCAGGGGGGTGGCACTGGTTGGTTTTTAAATTCCCTTCCAACTCAAACCATTCTATGATTCTATGATCTCAGGATAATTTTGAGAGGACTTGGGGAAAACTTCTTGTATCATTTGCTTTTTTTCTGGGATGAGAGACCAGTTTTCCAGCTAGCTCTGGTGACATGGCACTGGGAAATCCTCATCCTGGGTGAGGCCTGAGGAACCTCTGTTCGCAAGACAGGACGGATGATGCTTTGCACTTGAAGAGTTAGAAACACAACATTTTAAGTGTTCACAAAAAAGTCAGCTGAGAAGTTGATTTTCAGACTGAACTTTCATGGGACATTTTTATATATCCATTCAAGTTCAGTGGTTGAGCTTTCCTTGTTGTACTGGAATGCCTTGCAATCACTCAGATTCATAAAAGGCTGTTTAAAATCACAGAGGTAATAGTATGTTGAAACTGAAATGTACCTGATGACCAGAGAAGTCAATGTGATGGTACAAAGAACCCTTTAAAAATCTGGATATGGCATGAAAACCATCCCTAAGAATTTTTCTGAAGAGTGAAGTTCTTCCCTTTGAATAAAGTATTTGAAAGTGACCTCAAAGATGCAGAATTTAATTTTTTTCTTCTGTTTTTCTGTGGCATGTGAAGGCAGGATCTGAAGGGTGAAGAATGCCTCTGTGGTTAGGAACAGAGCTGGGCTTGAAGTATGAGTTCAGGCTGTCAGTTGGCATTCCTAAAACTTAAGATTTTGCAGCAGCCTGCACGCTGTTTTTCTTTCAGGTGTGAACATGCGGCCAAAGACGCTGCTGGAACTGATTTGGCTTTGCTGAGTGCGATAGGAAGTGAGAGAGAGTGGTAAAACCTGGGCACCAGTAAGGATGAACTGTTTCCCCGATTCAGTTCTTCTCCATGGAAAAACATATTGCGGTCAATGAGGAGCAGAAATCTTGGAGTTGTTCTTCTAATCCTAAAATAACGCTTATTTTTACAGTCTGGAAAAGAGAGAAGCTGTATTTCTTGTGCCCAGAGTGAGACACAGCAGTTTGCTGAAGTGCCGAAAGGGGGAAGGAGGGTTGGGGGTGTGTGGTAAATGCAGGGGCAATACAGCTAACGTAACTATCCTTCTAAACGCAAACAGCTTTGAGGAGGCAGCAATACTAGAAAGAAACGGTTGCAGACGATTTGGATGCAAACATGTAAGATTTTTATCAAGCTTCCCTAGAAAAATTTGGACTTTGGCAGCACAGGCAGAGGCTGGTGAAATAATCCAGCCTGTGTGACACGGGGGATGCTGCAGTCAGCCTGAAACCCATCAAAAACATTGCACAACACTCCAGAGCCAGCAGATGCTTTTGAGCTGGCAGAGCTCGATTATGAAATTCGTCTCCAGACAAATAACTACCTTGTTGAATGAGAATGCGTGAGACAGCTGCTGGGGACTGTAAACACCAGAAGGAGGAGAGAAACTTTTAGGGGTGGTTTAGTGGACGATGTCAGGGTTAATGGAGGGCAGAACTATAAAAGAGCCCTGTGCCCCCACTCAAATTGAAGCTGGAAGTCAAAAGTAGTGGAAGGTGGAGGTGGGTTTTGCCTGGAGACCCCTTTCACTCCTGGAAATTGGATCTTGCCTGCAGAAGTGATCCCTGTGGCAGGTGCCTCTGGTTTGGCAGCGGGTACGGGAAGGGGGGAGCAGGGTGAACGGCTGTATTTTGAGGTGTATCTTCTTCCTACATGCTTAAAAACCAGCCATGAGACACTTGCCACCAACTCTGAAATAGTGGCTGTGTCACGGAAGACATGCCAGTGTCTGAAGATTTTTGTTCCTTGATTTGACCAGTTGCTGCCTTCTGTATCCCGGGCGGGATTTGACATCTCCGTGGTACAGCAGTAGTGGGTTTGTGACCGACCTCTAATTTGCGGTGGTATTTCTGCCCATTTGCTTAAGGTTTTTCCTGCATCTTGCTAATAAGCACTTAGTTTGACACTTCTAAATCAACAAGACCTTGTGCCCTCATTCCTTCGGTGGTTTCGTGAGGCAAAGCAGCGTCTGTATCTTTGTGGTCAGCGGGGATTTGCTTTTTTTCCCCTGTGTGTACAAACTGGAGGAAGCAGGAAAGCAAACTTTCCTGTTTATGTATCAATATTTTAATAGCCTGCATCTTGAAAAACCGGAGTACTTGAATACCAGATGTAAGTGGCTTTTTTAAAATGCTATTTTACTTTGAAATCTGTCGCTGGATATTACGTCGCTTCCTCTCGAGAGCCCGAGGAAGCCCACATATTGCTTCCAGAAGTCTTCGGGACCCGTAGAAATGGAATAGCTTGCAAAAAGCTTGCATGTTAACTCCTGTTTACTCATCAGTTTAGGCAGCAGCAGTTTCCTGCCATCTTCGGCTCCTAGTAGCCCTCACTGGAGGGACAACGCTGCGGTCCAGCTTCCCACGCAGTAGAATGCTCACACACCTCCAGGACGGGTCTCCCAACACCGGGGTATTTTATTTTATTTTATTTTAAGGGAGAACAGCAACGTCTTGCCGGCTAATTGAAATCCCGGTGACGTAGCAAAACAACACTTCAACCCTTTTTCTTTTTTTTTTTTCTGCAAGCTTCCCATGCTCCATATTTAGATAAGGAGACTCAGATTTGTTTTTCTAGCTATAGATGAAATACTTTTGGAGGCTTGTAATGCATTCAGCTAGGGCTTTTCATTTTCTTTGGCGTTTTGTCAGGCAGTTTCTAGATTGTAGATGACACCCTACATTTTTATATGCTCATGGCCTGCGTTTTTATTTTGCCATAATGTATTCTGAAAGTTAAATAGTTTCATTAATGAGAACAGAAATGCAATTCCCAGGGAAGTTATGTGTTTTGCCAGAGTTAGTTACAGCTGAATTAGCGTCCCATACAAGCATCTGTTTCTTTTCCACCTAAAAATAAAAAGCATGAAGGAAATCTGTCACTATTTAACGCAAATTGAACTCGGAACATTTGTCTTCTCTTCATCAGTTTATTGAACTGCAAACTGCTTACTACAAATTCGTGATCTTCCTTGCACAGACAAAGGATCTGTGCAGAGCAGAGGAGGGATTTACTCGCTTTCTGTGCCAACATAGAGACAGATTCACTTAGTTCATGGATGAAAAGGTTCCAACCGAAACCCCTACTGGTTATGGCCGTCTGTCTCTTGGTTTTTATTTCTCTACAGCACTAGCTTTGCCCAGTGGTGGTTACGTGCTGCCTCTTCTTTTACTTTCAGAGCTGATTTGTCAAGGCTCCACTTAGTTTACCTGACTCAAGTTGCATTGCTAATATATCGTAGAATCACAGAATGGTTTGGGTTGGAAGGGACTTTAAGGTTCATCCAGTTCCACCCCCCTGCCCTGGGCAGGGACACCTCCCACCAGCCCAGGTTGCTCCAAGCCCCGTCCAGCCTGGCCTTGAACCCCCTCCAGGGATGGGGCAGCCACAGCTTCTCTGGGCAACCTGGGCCAGGGGCTCACCACCCTCAGAGTGAAAAATTTCTTCCTAATATCCAACCTAAATCTCCCCTCTTTCAGTTTAAAACCATTCCCCCTCACCCTATCGCTCCACCCTCTGATCCAGAGTCCCTCCCCAGCTTTCCTGGAGCCCCTTTAGGGACTGGAAGGTGCTGGAAGGTCTCCCTGGAGCTTTCTTTTCTCCAGGCTGAACCCCCCCAGCTCTCTCAGCCTGTCCTCATAGGAGAGGTGCTCCACACCCTATATATCAGGTGAACATCTGGCTCCTCGCTGCTGATGTTGTTCTGCTAGACTTGTCCTAGTCTCCCGTGCCGAGCTGCTGCCTCCCATCCATGGGATAGCTGCATCTGATCCTTGGGTGAAGCCGTTTCTTGTGGTGATGTGCGGCTCTCCATTTCGTGGGAGTTATGTTTATCCGGGGTTGGAGTCAAATCCATATATAAAGATCTGTGAAGCCCTTTGGGATGAGAAAGGCTTAAAATATTAACACTAATTAATGGCTCCTTCTCTGGCTGGGTGTAAACAGTGAGTCATGTGCCACTTATGGTTTTGCATGTTTAGTCCTATTTCGGTGCACTTGCAGAATGCCAGCTTGCAGATTTGTTTTATTGAGTAAACATGGATCCCAGCAGAGCCCCGAGGCTTCATCAAATGAAAAACAGAGGGAGGAGGGAAAGAAATGACTCTACGTGTTGCCCAAGGTCATGGCAGCGAGTCACTGGGAAAGCTGGGGTTAGGTTTTGGGTGTTTCTGGCTCCCTGTTCATTGTGCTGCGAGGCATGCTCGTTTGCCTGGGATTTTAATTAACTGTTGTGGCAAATCTATAGTTAACTGAAGAGAATCACGAGTTGTAACAGTAGTTATGTCATGCTGACGACCATCAGACGTTATGTAAAAATTGAAGAGTGCCCATTTATTAAGTGTAGCTATTAGGGGCCCCAGACCCAAGCCCCAAGCTTAATCTTGGTTTACAAGGAGTGCCTTAACATCCTCGGCAGGAACTTGCCAGTGGGAGGGTGTGAGGGCACAGGCAGGGTGTTCTGATACGACTCTGGTTACAGCCACCACGATAAAGGCTTGCCCTGTGTCCCCAGCCTCCACTGGTGGACAGCAGAAGGACGTACTTCCCACTCGGTCACTTGATGCCCAGGGGGTTTGATTGGTTTTATACTGATTTCGCTTCAAAACCACCTCTATGGTTTTAATAAATACTTGGGATTTTTTCACAATGGAACGTTTCGTTCTGAATGTGGCAAAATTATTTGTAAGCTTTTCTGGAGAGAAACCCCCAGATTTAAAGCCACTACAATGCATATATTCATCATAACCACTCCTTCATGGCATTTGCTTGTGGAGGCACTAATGAGAGTATTTACATGCCGTGCTGTTGGCGCGCTCTGCGCCACACTGCGAAATCGTAAGGAATAGCATTTCAGGTAACGAGCAAACCCCACTGAATTTCTTTTACCACGCAGACTCCCACACCTTGGAGCCCTTTTTCAACTGTGCTCAGTCTCGGTTTTTTAAGTGTGGTAGATACGCGTGTGGGTGGTCCTCCCGTCCCCTCTCCATGGCACGGGGCTAAGTAACAGGTGAAAATTAACTCTCTTTTTAGTTACATTTGTAGTTATCTTGAGATATTTTTACATAAGGCTACAGCTCTCCTAGGAACATACTGCATAGAGAACACGTTTTCCAAAGCCATGTTTCATAATCTGTGCAGAGCAAGGCGATTTTTGCAGTGTATTTTTTTTTTTCCTAGCAAAGGAAAGGTTAGCCAGACTCTTTCCAGAGGGCGTGTTGAATCACTCGGGTGACCCACAGCCAATCCATACGGCGTTCGACTTTGAACTGAGGCCTAGCTAGTATAGGCACAGGCTTGAAAACTCAGCACAATCAAAAGTAATTGTATTAGTCAGAGACTGTTCATGTTTTTTTCTTTCTGCTGCCAAATGTGATTTTGGCTTCGTGACTGTTTTTATAACTCAGGAGCATTGTATAAATCTTTAACTTTGTACACGGCCAATCTTTTTTTTTTTTCAATTACTGAAGAGAAAAAGATTTCTATTTCCTTTTGCTTGTCTATGTTTCATTTGCTGATAAATGTCCTCTTTCTCTATACAGTATCCATTTTCAGTGCACTGGGATACAAACAAAGGCCACTTTTTGTGTTGTTTTTGGGTTTGGTTGTTGGTTGTTTGTTTTTTTTTTAAATAAGGAAAAACAGTGCCAAAAAGAGATGCTCTTCTTGACCAACGACATCTTGAAAACACGTGCTACGTAAGCTTAATAGCATCTGGCGAGAGAAGGAAGGGCCAGGGTGCTCCCTCTCTCCAAACAAGACCCATATGGGGCCGTTCGTGTTGCATACGCCGCGTGCTTCCCAGCACAGCTAATCGGAGCTGCTGCTTCCCCGCTGTCCTGGAGAGGTCCCTTGGAGTCGGGGCTGTGGTCTGATATTATGAATGATATTATGAACGATATTATGAACTGCTCAGCGGCGTTGCCTTGGGATGTGGCTGCTTGTCTGCCGCCCTGCAGACACCACGGGGAAACTGGGCATCGCCCTTGAATCCTCCTCGGGATTCAAGCCCAGCCTTGGTTGGGTTTATCCATGGCCGTGGCACTGATAGGGACCGCAGATAATTATTATTTAATAGGGAGGGCATTGCTGGTTGTGAAAACTTTCCCCTGAAAGATAATTAGAAAGGGAAGAAAGGGAAATGTTTTTCTCTTTACTGTGTTGCCTATTCTGTTGCTCTTCCAACCGATTCTGTTTAACAAGCAGTTGGTTAATTATTTTCTTGCTGTCTGGAGACTGAAAGATAAGTCTCCGTAGAGCATCTCATCCTGTCTGGGATTTTGGCAATGGGTTTTATTGAAACAATCTGTTCATCTGAGTAAAATTTTGCTGGTGGAATTGTAGCAAAGTTGGATAAAGGATACACAGGACCAGGCTTGTTAAATATTAAAACCATAACTTCTGTATTTGCAGCAGCATACAGTGATGACTGATGCCTTTATTTTTTACTTTCTACTTTACAGACATTGTGTATGTTGTAGGATATTTGAAATAAAACTGTAAGTGAAAAATAGAAAGTGACGGGCATTTGGGTTAGTTTATATTGGTGGATTTTTGTCCCTAAGGGTGACTTATCGATACAGGCTTTCAAACTGCTGGTGACAAAAGACCCCTAAAGAACTAACTCTTTATTTCCAATTTAAACATGTAATATTTTCCCTTTTTGCCAAAATTTAGTAACAATTCAGCTTCTATTAACTTCTGAAACAAGATTATCACTAACGTGGGCATCTGTACAAATAATCAGGGCATACTAAATATCACCTTGTTTCTTTGCTACCTGAGCACATGGTATATATATAGCTTTATGATCCCATCAAGTATAGGCATATAAATCCGTGTGCTTTGGAACAGGTATGGGATGAAAAGGGCATTTTTACGAGTTTTCCAGAAGGAATGAATTGTAAGAAGGGGTATTAAGCCCATTTGTACCTCCATTTTAGGTACACAGCTCAAGAATACCTGGAAGGTACCCTGGGTTTTAATAAAGTGACGGCGTTAGCCACTCCTTGGAAATTGGTTTAAGTCAGTCTCTAGGTGGGGCTTCTACTGCATCTGGCATCACTGGCCTGTTTTGAAAGGTTATACTAATGCCTTTTTCCTTTTGGGGCCAGGTTTGTTGAGCAAAGAAAAGAATTTTGAAGTGGAGCGAGCCTGGAGGAGAGCTACTTTAAAGTTAGGTTTGCCAAGAAAAAGATACATCCCTTCAGGACTCCTTCTGTTTTGATTTCGGGTTTAGTAACCTCCTGATCCTCCGAATCCTTAAGTCAAAACACGAATTTATACCTGTCCAGGTCCACTGATGCTAATAGAAATAGTCTAGTGACATGATTAAATATGTGACGTGACTAAATACCTCCTCAGGTGTTTAACTTCAAGGATTCAAGGATCGTTTGGACAAGTGATTAAGCATAAAAAGATTAAAAAATGTGTTACATCACTGAAAGGGCAAAGACTGATTTTTTTAAAACCGCGATGAAAAGGAGAAATGGTGCTCAATGAGCATTTTACAGGCAGGTGATGAATAAAGGCAAAATATTTATTTAAAACAGGATCTGTTTCAGAACACCCTTCTTAATTACTTGATGAGTGGTGAGTAGGAGGCCTTAAGAACTTCCTAGATGTTTTCTGACTGCCGTGGGGGGGTTATTGGTCCAGCCTGAATCGTCTGTTGTCCAGCCAGTTCAGCTCCCGTGCAGATACAACATGTCTTGGAGAAACCATGCTTGGTTCCCTTGGTCCTGCACGTTGACAGGGGTGTGTGGATCCAACCCTCCCTCCCTCTTTTTTTGTTTTTAATTGCTGTAAATTGCAGTGATCTCTATTGACGCTGGATTTTAAGAATGTTTTGTGCCTTAGTGGGAATGTCTTCGATAACATGATAGTTAATATGTTTAGAGATAAGATCTTGAAAGGAAAATATAATGGTGTCCCCTTCTGTCAATAACAGAAAAATCCCATAAGGTCTTTAAATCCTAACATCTTCAGAAGAAGACATCAGTGTACGTAGGAGGCAATACAATTATTTAGAAGAGATAGAACACTGAAAAAAAAGTAGGATGAAACATTAGCTGGTGTCTTATGAGAATATCAGATGCTTTTAACTGTACATATGCATGTTTGATACACTTCGGCTGTTGCTTTCATGACTCTCTTAGTGTTCACTCTTCAACAATACATTATTTTTACTTCAGCAGCTGTTGGCTAATTATTTCAAGAAGCGGTTGGAAACAGCTCATTCCGAGTATCGTCAGATGTTTGCTTTGTACAACTGAGCATAAATATTCCTTTGGTCTTTTAATTGTTTTTGATTTAATGTGTACCTGTTGTGGGAAAAGTACTCCTACAGTCTAAAGAGCCCACTCTTGGAGCAGAAGCTCATTGAGATGCACAGACCCACATGAAGTACTCAAAGAGACCAGAGCGAGCAAAATCCCCAAGGGATGAAAGCCTCAGCTCTATTTATGTGTTCACATTTCTGTAGAATTTGTTCTACCGGTGTAGTAGTGTCTTAGCAACATTTGAATTTGTATTTATTTATTTTTATTTGTAGGGTAAATTGCCAGTTCTTCTGCTTGGTCAGTCTGCAGACTTGAGGCCAGGAGAATTTGTGGTGGCGATTGGAAGTCCGTTTTCCCTTCAAAACACAGTGACTACAGGGATCGTTAGTACCACTCAACGTGGAGGGAAGGAGCTGGGGCTCCGCAACTCCGATATGGACTATATTCAGACCGATGCCATCATCAATGTACGTCCTGCCCTGAGTCTTGTCCCCTTCAGCTCTTAGGTTTCTTAAATAGCGGCTTTGAAAATTTCACCAGTGATACGGTTCTTAGGACCAGTGAACACAGTTGGATTTTCTTTTATCCATGTAAATATGGACATCTGCGGTGCAGCAGCACTTGATTGTTATTTAAAAATCCCCCAAGGAAGCACACCAAGTACAATATCTGCCTTAACTTCAGAATTCTTACAAATTTTGAGGGAGGAGGCAATATTCTCTGGTGAATAAGTATCTTGTCGAAATCCATCATGTTTTCTAAAAAGAAGCCAAGCTTAGTTTAAGGATTCAAGTTTGTTTATGCATTAAGGCAAAACAATAGTTTTTGTACTTCTACTGTTGGCCTTGTAAGAAATCTTCACTAACAGCTCCCAGAGCTGTTCTAAAATCTTCTAAGTTGCTAGTGTGGTACTATTAAAACAAAAGAAAAAGCTTGGCCTTGGCCTTCTTAACTTCCCTGGCAAGAGAAGAAGGACTCAGCATTTGCAAAGATGAGCTAAAAGCAATGATATTAAGTGTAGTTAATGGGTTTGGATGTTAAGACTGTTCTATTGCACATATTTAATAGACAATGGAAAAAATTGCTACAGAAATATTTCAAAAATTTCTTTTATGTTTCGCTTGCCATGAATTAAGAGGTAGATATTAAAACATGTTCTTGCCATATGTTTATTTTCAGTATGGAAACTCTGGAGGACCCCTAGTAAATCTGGTAAGAGTTTCTTTAAGTTTGCTTAGTGTGGGGGCTTATTACTTCTTAGTTTAAAAACAAAACAAAAACCCCCACCCAAACCAACAAACAAACAAAACCTCACACCAGAAATGTGAGTCACGGCTTTCGATATCTGGCTGACTCCACAAAATTCACATGGTTCTTACTAATCACTTGTCTGCGTTTATGTTGGCAAATCACCGGATATGCTTGGATTTCAATATTTAAGGTGTTTATGGTTTGCATAGTTTTGAGCAAGTGTAATGCCCAATTTTGTTTGCTCATGCCTTGCAAAAAGAGACGTTTGGACTCACTGTGTACCCTGTAGCTGGCACTTTTTTTTTTTTTTGCATACTGAAACTCGGCTTAATCGTTAAAAAACATATTCACCCCTTTATTTTGAATCACAGTGAGGGGGTCGAAAACCCCACGTATTTATCAGAACATTCGAGTTTATTTGCGGATATTGTAGAACATAGTCAGAGCTGACTGTGCCCCATCCCTGGAGGGGTTCAAGGCCAGGTTGGACGGGGCTTGGAGCAGCCTGGTCTGGTGGGAGGTGTCCCTGCCCAGGGCAGGGGGGTGGAACTGGATGAACTTTAAGGTCCCTTCCAACCCGAACCATTCTGTGATTCTGTGACCTTGCAGCAGCCGTGGGTAAGCCCAAGAGAGAACAACTGAAGCATGTTGCCCAGCCCAACAGCTGTGTGAGAGCTCTTGGATGGGGGCACGCGGGGTCGAAGGGAGGAGAGGCAGTGGTCCTCAATGAGGGATGGCACAAATTGGAAGAAAGAGCTAGTCCAAGTTTCTGCCTTGGAGATTTGGCAAATTTTTTTCACTCGACCTGCAGCAGAATTTCAGTACCAGTAACCTCCATTTTAAAATCCGTAGCTGGATAGTTTTTATCTGGGATAGCTCAGGGAAGGAAGCTGCTGAGACTTCAGAAGTGTTTGAATCATCAGGTGACAGCAGAGATGTTTTAACCTGAAACTTCCTCTTGGAGTCACGTTACCGGGAAAAGCTTTTGATTTTTCGTGAACTGCCATTTTTGCAATATTTTGCAATATTTTCTGAGAACTAGTTGGTGCCATGCTTTACACGGTGAAATAAACAGGCCAAAATTGACTGCAGGATACGCTGCTCGTCTGCTGCAAGCAGGAGAACTGCCCAGTTCTGATCTGCCTTCTGCTAGTGGCAGTATGAATATCCCCATGAGTTCTCTGAATTTGTAGAATAGTTTTTTATCAATAGATGATTCAGAGAAATTAGACTTAAAGAAACCATTTAGAAAATTGAAAACCAGCTATGGAAAGTGTTGTATGAATTTGTCTTTGTGATTGCTTGGAAGAAATAACCCATTTCGCTTAAAGACCTTTCACATCTGCTAATAACAATTTCTTATTTCTCCAGGATGGTGAAGTCATAGGAATTAACACATTAAAAGTTACAGCAGGGATCTCGTTTGCTATCCCGTCAGATAAAATCAAAAAGTTCCTAACTGAATCCCATGACAGACAAGCTAAAGGTACTGTACTTCACTGCTTTGAAAGAGAAATAATAAACCAGAAAGTCAACAGCTGTTGAGGCTCTTTTGGTAAGAGCAATTGATCAAGGCCTGTTTTCCTTTTTGTAGGAAAAGCTATAACCAAAAAGAAATACATTGGCATACGAATGACGTCCCTAACTCCTAGGTAAGTGCAAGCGGTGGTTCCTCGCCTTTCTCAAGTGTGGTCACTGCATGCGTTTGGATCAAGCTCATGATCTGCAGAAACAACCAGGAGGATGAACCGGCAGCGTCTCCTCTGTAGGTGCTGGTGACAACTCGCAGCCAATTTTTGCTGCCCTCTCTCTGCATCTGCCACATGGTTGAACTCTCCTGTTAGACTCTTGCATGAGCTAGTTTTTAAACAACTCCCAGGACTTTTTCTTTTCCTTAATGCTTCGGAAGAGAATAGCTAGCGATCGTTAATTTGTCCCAGGGCTCGTTTAGTGCTGTTACCATCTGTCCCGTGCTGTCATGCAGGTCAAGAAGACGACAGGACTGTATGTTTTCAAGGATTACAGCACCTACATGCATATTTCCATTTCTATAAAATTATTTTCATTAAACAATTCACTTAATGTAAAATGAAGCTTTTGTGTGGACTTGCTTATTCATACTCAAACCAGAAAAGACTCACGAGCGTATGATGCTACGTCCTGTAGAAATAACCAGTGTTCACACGTGCGGGACCAGAGGTGTATAACAAAGCACTGAATGCTGAAGGGGCTTTATTTTTTTAAGGTGTTTGGGATCTGCTAGTTCTAAAGCAATGTCCAAGTTTTGAAATGTTTTAACTCTGATCCTCTCTCTCTGTTGAAATGATTGCTTTTACCAGAAGTAGACATTATAAAGCTGTATGCAAGAAGCGTAATAATTCTTGAAATACTTTTAAGAGTTAAAATGAATTGTGAAGTGTCAGATCAACATGTGTAAAATACCTCAGCTAGTGACTGTTAAGTGAGTTAACTAAGTAAAAATGCGTGAATTCTTTTTTCCCATCTTGTCAAAATATTTTTGTTGCTGTTTTTTCATTTTCCAGCAAAGCTAAAGAGCTGAAGGATCGCCATAAAGACTTCCCTGATGTTGTCTCTGGGGCCTATGTTATTGAAGTAATTCCAGAAACACCAGCTGAAGCGTAAGTTGAACTACTTTTTTTCTCAAAACCACTGCCACTGATTTAAGGGGGGAATGATGGGGAATGTTCCCTGCTTAACTGGCTATCTTGATTGTGCTAAATTAACAAAATTACAACCATCTGATAGCTATTATGTTGTCTGCTGGAAATCAGTTTGTGGTTTCAGTCCGGTCCCCAATGGGCAATATTGCGAACGTATCAGGGTATTGCAGTGAAGCCCTGTCAGCGTTCCTGGCCGAAAGGGCAAGGATTCAGTGGGCGTGAAAACTCAATTTTCATTTTTCTCAGCGATTGCTTCCAAGACATCTGTTGTACCGATGCCAGTGCTGAATAGAGACGTTCACTTGTGCGTGCTCCCCACGTCCCTGCTCGTCTCTGCTGTAGGAGAGCGAGGGAGAAGCTTTGCTTCCACCTTGTGAAGATGCGTCCGTCTCAGCCCAAGCACCTCAGTGTTGGGCAAACCCACCAGCTCTCCTGGCGTGCCTCCATGGGGGCTGAAATCCTCTCTTGGCAGGAGGAACTCTTCCATGTGAGAGCTTTGTCAGGAGTCACGTTGCTGGGAAGAGCTTTTGGTTTTTGCCAACTAATCTTTTTCTTCATGTTTGCTCCGAACCAACCTGCTGGTTGGTACTAGGCTTCACAAGGTGCCTGGCTGAAGTACGGCATCTGGTCTGTGGTCACCAGCGCTGGTCTGGCTGGCTCTTGCTGGAGACATTTTCCCTTCAGAGTTTGGTTAATAAAAAAGCGCTTATTAATCCAGGGTAGGAAACAGGAAACTTTTGAATTTCTGAAACGACATCATTTAAGAGAAGAGTAAATCTTTGTGCCAAGAAAGAGGTGTGGGTAGCACCGGAGGCATGTAGGCAGAAAGCTGCTTGAATCAGGCATATGTTATCTCTTAAGGAGACTGCAAGGATGGGTGGATAATGTCTTTTTGTTGCTGTTTGGATGCCACTCCAAGATACACAGTGTTAGCTGCCTGGCTTGCTTCCTAAGTTATTGATGCTTTTGGTAGGTAATTCTGGTTGGCAGCATGGTTCGTGCGGAACGCTGCTGTATGTCTGTAAGGTGAAATTAAACTGCAGTTAGCATAGGAATAATGTGGCTGCTTCAGCGTGGGACTGAACGTGCTGCCTTGACATGCAGGTCCAATCTAAAGGTGCAGAAAAATCATTATTGGAGTGTGGATAATAGTTACCTGAGAGTGGGAGAAGGACGTTAGAGAGGTGGAAGAAATGTGAGGCAATGTAGCCTCGTAACTTGAAGGCAACTTCTAATGGGAACGCTTCATCTGATGGCTGGCCTGGCAATTAACACGCAGCCCATGTTTGCTCTGTCTCCCCCTTGCCTATGGGTTTCCCCGTTCTGCTGATTTCCTCTCCAATGCACGTTATGTAGGTGGGGGATCGGGATCGGAGCAGTTTTGCAGCCACCTGCCCTGGGCATGAGTCGAGAGGAGAGGCTGCGTGAGAGACCAAGATAATCCAAATGGTTTCTCCCATGAAAATGTTTTAAGCCATGCCTTCGGTAGGCAACCAGATTTGTTGCAAACGTTGGCCAAGGCATCCTGCTTGCAGGAGACACTCATGTAAGGCGTTTTCTGCGGGCGGAAGGGGCTGATGACTGCTCTGTGGTTTTGTGAAGAAGGATTCTGCTGAAGGGCTGAATCATGTCTGATCTGGTTACTCGGTTAATATTTCCATAACTTGGAGCCAGATCGTTGTGCAAGACCGGGCAAGACGTTGTGGTCGCTGGTATCCCTCACCACCCCGTTTCTCAGTCCCAGCAGCAGACTCAGCCAGCTCGGGGAGAGACCCACGGCCCCGGGCAGGGGAGGCCTTGCCGTGTCGTCTCCGGTTCTGCCCTGTCTTGCTTTGAGTCGGGAAGGTTTTGGTTTCAGTTTGCGTACGGTGCTGAGGGCAGGAGAAGGGGTCCTGGGGGCTGCGGGCAGGCAGGCAAGGGGAAGGACGTGCACGTTTTTGGTGACTGGACTGGGATGCTGCGTCTGTTATTCTGCTCAGGTTTAAAACACGAAGGTAAGGTGACGTGGCTGCCAAGAAGCTATGCACGGAGAACAGCATGGATCCGGGACTGGAATTCCTCATGTGTTAGCGCACAGTGCCACTCGGATTGCTTTGCTATGTATACGTGAATAAAAGCTTGGAAAATTTCCCTGCTAAAATGAGAGCCTTGTTGCAATTATTTTAAAAGAAAAATATGCCTCTGTGTCTTCCACCGAGTCAGCATCTAAGATCCTTATTGCAGAATTACTGCAGTATTCGCAATAGTGAATTCCTTTAAAGACAGCGAAATATGGGATTCATCAGACTTGTACTTCCATCCGATCTTCTGAGGTTTCTGCGTTGTGTTGTAATCTTCACCGCTTCATAAATTCTGATCGCTTTTTGCACGCCCGCTGTGTCTCTGTGCAACTGCCGTTGGGTGGGATATAGGAAAAATCCAGCAATCTCTTTTTTTCTTTTTTTTTTAAACAATATTGCGAAGACAATAAAATGTCAATTATAATAATACATTGCTGCTTTGTATTTTCAGTGGTGGCCTGAAGGACAACGATGTGATTATAAGCATCAATGGACAGTCGATAAGCTCAGCCAGTGATGTCAGTGACATCATTAAAAAGGACAGTACGTTGAACATGGTTGTACGCAGGGGCAACGAAGATGTTATGTTAACAGTAGTTCCTGAAGAAATCGATCCCTAACCAGAAACATGAGCTGGATTTCATGTTTTCTTATAACAGCATTGGACTGCTTATATTCTCTCTGTGCTGGTACAGGAAACGTTAGACTTCTGACCAACGTTCTGCTTGTTCAGTGGATTAGTATTGGCCAACAGAGTAACTTCTAATAGGTTTAAGGTACAAAATCAGCGTAATTTCACATACTCCAGATGATAATTTTTTTTTTTCCTTCTGTATTATGTATGCAATGTATTCTTTACTGGCTGTTACATTCCCCGCTTAACAAATCGACGTTTGCTTCCCTGTGTTGAATAGATTTACCATTATTTCCGCTAAGATTTAAACAAAACCCACGCACACAGTGTGTGTTTGTGGTATTCAGGTATTTATAGGTTAGCTGTGTTTTAACTGGAAATACCATTGTAAAGGAGTAGTTGGTTTAAAAGAAAACACAATTGGGAAAAAATGTTTGGTTTATAAACACGACGAAATCCCAACCGAAATAACCCTTTGAGGATCCCATGCAGGACTTTAATACTATGATATTTTTCCTAGTGTTATTAAAAGAATTCAACAGTACTACTTCTTGTGAGTGATTCATTTTACTTCCTCTTGTGGAGCGTTTTCCTTTGAGCAGCACGTCTGCCTGGAAGGATGTCCTGATGGTCTCGCTTTTATCGTCGTGAACCAGACCACTTACTTTCCAGTATGTGCTTGTATTTGCGCCCTTGGGCATCGCTTTCCTTAGCATGGCTGGCTCCAGTTTGTCGTATTGGCTATCCCAGATTGCCTGTCTTGCAGATGTTAATACATTTTCCTTATTGTTTTAATTACAACTTCACTGATGCCTGAAATCTGTTTCCCCACTACAGAAATTCTCATAGTGTGGATCACGGATCCTATACCATTCAGGTTCAGATATTAGGTTGTCTGTAATCGTTGTAGATCTGGTCTTAAACTCTTTCCATCAGGCTACTTTAGTCACAATCTGAGTGCTGGTGTGGGTAGGGTGGGACCGGGGTTTGACTAGGAGATGGGGCATTCCTCTAACATAGAGACTAATCTTTATACACAGATTTATGGATGCCCTGGAAGCTTGGGTAGTGAATGGCATTGTCTTACTGTGAAGGAGAACAATCAACTAAATTTAATTACAGTGTAATTACTCGTTGGGTAAACAATAGGCTAAGCAGCTTGTCCTTTCCTCTGTTGAAATATGTGTCTCGGAGAATAAATCCAAGGGCTATAGACAGATTTTGGTGACAGTCATTCCTAATGATAAATTCCTTATCGCTCTCTGAAAATCCCTGAAAGGAGGGTGTAGCGAGGTGGGGGTCAATCAATTTTCCCAAGTAACAGGCGATGGGACAAGAGGAAACGGCCTCAAGTTGCACCAGGGGAGGTTTAGGATGGATATTAGGAAACATTTCTACACTGAAAGGGTTATTAAGCACTGGAACAGGCTGCCCAGGGAAGTGGTGGAGGCACCATCCCTGGAGGGATTTAAAAAACGGGTAGACGTGGTGCTGAGGGACATGGTTTAGTGACGGCTTTTGTCAGCGTGAGGTTGATGGTTGGACTAGATGATCTGAAAGGTCCCTTCCAACCTGGGCAATTCTATGATTCTAAACATGCTCTTCTTTTGGAAACTGCTTCTTAGGCAAACTCTTCAACTGGGTAGCTGGCAGTTTATGATTTTTAAAGAAAGGGCTCTATTCCATGCTCTAGACCCAGATCCCTGACAGTGCTCCTTCTCCACCAGCTGTATTTCAACTCTCTTTCAGCCAGCTTATCCCCATTTGGGGAGCTTCCCTATCCCCAATCGCCAGTGCCTGCCCTTACCTGGGTCACTCTAAATTTACACAATCATACAGTGCGTTGACACTTGACATGACCGAACACCTCATTGCTGATTTACTTGTTCCGTCGCTGTGGTAAATCACACGCGCCTGAAAATCTGCCAAGATATTACGGTGCCAAGCGCTGAAGGTCTGCAACGCTTTCTAGCATGAAAGATCCAACGTAGAACGATCTTGCGGAGTTGCTTTGTAGTACATTTGCGCTGCAAGTTCATCTTACCGGTGTTGATTAAGCTTCCTGTCGAAGCGATGTTATGTTTTGCAGACCAGCCGTGCCCTCTGTAGTGCATGGCATGGTGACATACAGCTCTCAGCAAAAATGAATTAAAAAAAATCACCTACCTTCTCTGCCGCTGCACCTAACCCAACTAGTAAAAAAATTAAGCTGAAGCGCCAAAGCCAGGAAATCCTGATTGAAACAGAAGTTATTTTTCATCTGCCTTTTTACTTCAAAACAAGTGGTTGCATAATTTACCGAGCTGGTTGATCCTCTTTGTTCCTGCTGTTTGTTGTTGTGGTCTCTTAACACGCAAACCCATTCATTTTTTTCGCGTGGTTTCTCGCTAACGACTTTGGGTTTACCGGGGATGGGGCTGCAGTGACAGCTGGCACAGCACATCTTTGGGCCTGGGCTTTACAGAGGTGCTGCTGTGGGGCAGAAATGCCTCAGGACAATGGCTGGGGTTTTGCGTGTCCATTAGGAAAGAGGCAAATTAATTTGACTTCTGTAGTTGGTTTTCCTGCGCCGCTGGGACTAGTGAATTATTCGACCAGATTTCCAGGCTGTGTAGTCAAGGCCCGTAGCTCCATCTAGTGGGATGCGAGGTGGGCTCTTACTGCAGCCGGTCATTTCCCGTCATATACTTTGAGGTGGTTTTCTGATTAATCTCTCTTTTTTTTTTTTTTTAATTTAGAATTAATTTTTTTTTTGCATCAGATATCCATAACTGCATGCGCATCCTGAAAAATGTTTAGCACTTACTCTTCTAGCGTCCAGCCATGTTTGCAGCTTCTCAGGTGGTTTCTTACAATCAAAATTGTCTCTAGGTGTTTTTTAAGTATTTAAAATAAGATTACTGATAAGCAAAGAGACAGAAGCAAAGTTTGTCTTTAATACAGTTAATTAGTATGTACTTTTGATGTATTATTGGGTTATAGATTTGGAATGGTTTTTATTCTTTGTTGCTTCAATGCACAGTTCTTTCCAAAGTGCAGCTGAAAATACTTCGTACAGAATAGCTTTGGCACAGATTGTCTAAATATCAGTTTCCTGGAAATTTTAGCAAGTGTTGGATGCTAAATCAGGAAAATTGGACATTCTGGCTTGATTTTCAGTATTTTGGAATGTCTGAAATGGAAACTGGAGTTGCTGCGTATGTGATGCCGGGTCGATGGCTGCGTGTGGCTACAGTCAGAGGTAGTTTTGAACAGCCCGTTCACTTGTTCCATGAGGAAAATGTCTCAAACTGTAAAAGAGATGATCATGACTAACAGTTGTCTGGTTTCTGCGGCTTGTATGCCAAGCAGGAAGGTCCTGTGGTTTCAATACCAGAGGACTTTTTTTTTTTTTTTTCCTTTTTTCTCCCCCTCTTCCCCATAACTATTTTGTATTTATGCGAAGGAAGCTGAGGATGTTTTTAAAACTGTTATCTTTCCAAATCAGAGTAAGAGAGACATCTAGTAGGGCATTAGATTATATACGTGTTCTTGTTGTATATCAGAAAAATACTCTAGAGGTGCTTAAAACTGCAGTGGCAAATACTCAGGGGAAATAGCGGTGGTGAAGAAGTCCGTAGTCACCAGCGCAGAGCGGTGAACGGTGAGTGCCACCGAGTATTAATTTGCATGTAGGTCACTGCAGGAGTCCTTTTCATCCTTAGGGTGACAATAAAGTTCATTGGAGGTTCCAGGGATCTCCTTGATTGAATTATATTTGAGATTATCCCTGCTGTTCCTAAATTCCCATATTATTTCCCGCTGTTTCCTCTTCCACCCAGAAAATAAGGATGGTATGTGGCATCCTTTACTGCGTTTCCCCCCCATCTCTTTGCTCTAACTCCCTCCCCATTAGCGCTGCTGATGACTGTCAGCAAAAGGAAACCGGAATTACACCCTGGGCTGACATTAAGTCAGATTTTGAAGTTAAATATCAGCGAGATGTCGTGAGGCTTTCAACACGCAGAGAGGCAGAAACATCCCAAAGAGACCTGGAGGAGCCAGGCAGAGAAGTGATGGTGAAAGGTCTCCCTCATCCTGCTGTACCCTCAACATTGGGATGCAAATCTCCCATCCGGGCCCCAAAATTCAACCAGCATCAGATAAAGTTATCTGGAGGTGAAGGGATTGCTAGCGTTACTCCTAATGTGAAGGGCATCGTCATTCTCCACTGTATAGGAATGCGCAGCAGAAAGCTTTGCTGATTTTACGCTTTTAGTGTGTGTAAGCTTTGTGTCTGCACGTCCTACACCGTGTGTCCAGCTGTGCTGTACAGGTGTCTGACACACACACCATCGATTTTGTTCCCTTCAAGCCCCAAGCTCCATTCTCTTGTGCAAAGATGCTGGGAAGTCGGGGCTGGACCCGCTGGAATTAATCCAGTTTAGCCTCTTTGCACTGTTAGTCTGTGAATATGCAATAACTCGATCCGTTAAGGGATATTTACTGCACAAAAGTTACTGCTAAAACCAGCGCATATGTAATTCGACTAATTGGACAGAGCAAGTGAGGAAGGCAGCTACCAGAGCAGCCCATCGATTTAATCTGTGTGCATTTTCTGGAAAGTTTTCCTCCGGTTTTCATGGTTTTGTTTAGTAGTCATGGTACTGCAGTATCCGTCCCCATAAACTCCCTGAGAAAGTGGATAATAATTAGGAATTGATTAGAGAGAAAATGAGTCAGAGCTAAAGCATGGGAGTCGAATTTACTGAATTTGGTAAAGAATTCTCTTTAGTAGCTTGGAAATACTGCATAACATACTGGAGAGGAAAACTAAATACTTGTTCTATTCATCCCTTTTCTGTTCCGTGTTTATGCAGAGCGCACAGTGATTTTTCAGAAAGTTTACAATGCGAATATGCGAGGGAAAAGGGCTGTGTCGCAGCCGGGCTCTGCTGCTGGAACCTGCTCCGTCGGCTTCCTGCGGCTGTCGCTTTAGGCAGTTGCAATTAACGGATCTCTCTGAACCCGCTAGAAACCTGCTGCTTACCCGAACTCCCGTCTTACCGTGGGTGTGGGTGCAAAGCTCTGGATGCATCAAGCAGGGGCTGCGTCTGCCTCCGTCTGTGGGGTGAGAGCACCACGCAATGGCAGCTGCTGGGTGTCTCTGTTGTTGCGGGACTCACTGCGCGGACGCGGCCCAAATGGTCTTGCTCTTCCATGCAGCAACTCCCTATGAATGTCTCTGATGAGAGATTTTTTTTTTTATCCGGCCCCCCCAAGCAGATTGAGGTGAAAAGTGGTTATGGAAAACCATGTCGGTTCAATTTTTTTATTTATTTATCTATTTTTAGTACTGAAAGGATTTTCTATTCAAAGACTCATATAAAAATACATAAAATTACCTTCCCTGAAAAATTAAAGCAGCTGGCCCTAAAACCAGACCAGTCTTTGTTCTCTTTCTCCATTCCATTCCTTTCATAATTTTAATTAACGTTTTAATTCACTATTTTTTTCTTAGGTTTATGCTTTTAACTGCTGTTAAAACAAACAGGCTTGTCACAGCACTGAACCTGATCCCGCGCTTTGCATTTACATGCTCCCTTGCTTTCATTCGAAGCCCCATAGCAAGCAGAGTTTAAGCTCCATTACTTAGGACTCATTCATCCCGTCTTTTGAACTCCAGAGTAACCTTGCAAACTCAGACCTTTTCCAGCTGATGACTCTCTTGCGGCACTTGCATGAGAAGGGAAGTTGTGCATCGTCCTGCTTGCGCCTGTTGAGTTTTTGGGGCAGATGGCACCCACGGGGTTGCTGCATTCCTTCTGTCTCCTGTTTGTGGGCTATGGCTGCTTCCAGTGGAAGCACAGCCTTCCTTCCCCCTCTGGAATGGAGCTAATGGTGCAGATCACCGCTCTGCAGAGGAAAATAGAGGTGTGAGGTGGTGTTGATTAAGAAAGCTGTGATTTAGGCTGTGTCCCTGGAGGAGCTGTGGGGTCTTGCTGTGCCTGCCTGGCTGCCCCCCTTTCCCCAAAGCCCCCAGAAGCTGAGAGGAGCAGCAGAATCATAGAATCGTTTGGGTTGGAAGGGACCTTAAAGATCATCTCGTTCTACCCCCCCTGCCCTGGGCAGGGACACCTCCCACCAGACCAGGTTGCTCCAAGCCCCGTCCAACCTGGCCTTGAACCCCTCCAGGGATGGGGCAGCCACAGCTTCTCTGGGCAGCCTGGGCCAGGGGCTCACCACCCTCGCAGTAAAGGGTGGACCTCCAGGATAAATATTTCTAAGAACCTCTGGTCAGGTAAGTCCACGAGGGGGCGAATTGAAGCTAAAAACTCAACCCCGTCCTCTGTGGAAGCTGCAGAGGCTGCATCTGGACTTTGAGCTGTGATTGTCGCGCTCTTTCTGTTGGTGTAGCCATGCTGAATGGGGGTGACGTCTCGCAGGAGGAGGGTGATGCAGGGGGGAAAAGCAGATGTCCATGGAAGCCTGAACTAAGGGCCTGTTCAGAAAGAAGAGCTACAAGTTGTTCTCGTAACAGAGTTGATTCCAACTTTCCGAGGGACTGGGCAGGGCTGGCAAGGAAAGCGTAGGTTTTGTCTGCATCTTGGGTAAGCTCACGTGTCTGGCAAGAAAGGAGAGTTGACAGTCTGGGTTGGAAACTTAGAAAGTTTTAGGATGCTGTGACTTGTTTAAAATCTTGTACAGCTTTGCTCTTACAGGAAAAAACAAAACCAAAACACTAAACCCCCACAAACCTGCAAGTCAACCAGAAACAGGCAAACGTAACACTAAAGAAGCTCTAGCTGTCGCTCTCTGGTGCAAAACAAATCTGTGATAAAACACGCCTGTAACTAGCTGGAGAATAAGAGTACATTTCCTCACGTCGGAATCGGAAAGCGTGGTCGGAGGCGGTATCTTGCTTGGAAAGGAGGGTACCCGCCCAGGCCAGGGGAGGCTGAGCGCCGGAGTGCAGTTTGAATGGCTGAGTGCCGTTGTGGCCGCGCAACGGCAGCGTCGCTCCTCCCGCGCGTGGGACGGGGCTCGTGCAGGTCGGCAGCAGGGTTAGCCCTCGCCCGCGGCTGGGAAGGGTATGTCTCCTTGGAACTGGGGGCTGGGATCTTGAAGGAAACCTTCCTTCTGAAGAGGGGTTGGCAAAAGACCGCTGCATTGCAGCAGCACGGTTAGCAGGAGACGAAAATTTTATTGATGTAACAGAAGAGGATTTGCAGCCGTGCAAATATTACAATTACATACACAGACTTATGTAAAGGATAATAATATACCGAGGCTTTGACACGCATCTTACTTCATTCTTACAATCTGTTAGATTTGCTTTTACTTATCCTCAGATTAGCGGGTTTTTTTGGTTTGTTTAACGAAAAAGCACTTCCCAAGAGAAGGCAGGAGTGCTGTGCAGAAGGACGAGCTCTGTTGGGGTCGGTATCAGCCTCTGCAATGACTTCCTCCAAGCACTGGGGGCACGTGGCAAACCTTGCCACCGCAAGCAAGGGCTTCCTCTGCTCAACTTGCCTGAAGAACAGAGCGGTATTTTATTTCTTAATTAAAAGCTAGTCTGCCAAAGCTCTCTGCTCACCACTGTTTCTGTCCTGGAGAAAAAACAAACAGTAAGAGCAAATCCCAACTCACGGACGTTCATAGTGTCATTCGGTTTGTTACTAGAAATGCTAGAGACCACAGCTCCACTCCTGGCACAACTCAAGGTAGGAAATGGGAGCAGCTTTAAATAACCTTCGCGTTCACTCTCATTTGGAGCCTCGTGTCGCCAGCTCAGTCCTCAGCGTACGGCAGAACAACTCCAGGACTGTTGCCTGAGAAGTCACTAGGGACATTCCTGCAACCACCCGTGGTACCTCCGTGGCACACGTGGTTTGAGAGGTGGTGCATCCCCTGAGCACAGCCCAGTCGTTCGCACTTGAATCAGTCCTGTCTGAGGGCACCATGAATCTGCCGACTCCCACCAGCTGTACAGTTAGGGTTTTTCCCTTTTCTTTCAGGTTGTTACTGAAAAGCTTTACTGCCTACCCTGTCTGCGACAAGCATGGGCATCGCATGTTGCCTGCTTCCTCTTTTCAGCGTATTTGAAGATTGATATCACATCCCTCCTTTGGGCTTTTTTCCTTTGAAGACAGAGGACAATTGTCCTCAGCAATTATTTTAAGCTCTTTTTACCTCAGGTCACATTTCCTGTACCTGTCCGCATTACTGGTATCTTTTCAGTTGATTCAAACCCTTCTTGAAGCGCCCAGCCTGGCCAAAGGGCATCACTTGCGGCCATATGGGTAAAGCAAAGCCACACGCAGTGGTCCAGCTGCACCTTCTGGCAACTCAGTGGAGACTGACCATTCATTTGCCTGTGGCTAGCAGCGGGGTGACGTTATACAGGATAATATTTATTCTTTAATTCTGGCTTCAGCCTGTGAGGGTTTGAAATTGCAGCCTGGTTTTGGCGCCTGGTTCCCCTCTGCAGGAGCTGCTGCGCTGGCTCCCAGCGCTCCTGTACCCCCTGTAGCTGTGGCACCGCGTCCGCCCATCGCTAGCACCATCCAACCAGGCCTATCTTGTTTATATTAAATATTTAGTGGTATCGTTTTGATGCAATGTGGATATGTGGTAATAAGTTGGTGAATGCTTAGTAAAATTTACAATTATTCCTTTCAGTAAATTATTAATCCGTTTTCAAGGTGAGATATTGCACACTTATTGCGTGATTTCATGAGAACAGGGAGGCCTTTGTGCCTCATTTCTCATTGTTCACACGGTCTCAGCAGTAAACTGTTATCAAAGAATCTTAAGTTTACTGCTCAGTTCTACATAGCTTCCGGATTAAATTACCTACAGTATACTAAGATAGATATAGAGATATATATGTAAAAATACACTACCTGTATTACTGCAAATAACACATTTTCTGGTGGGATAGTTTTCTTTCTTGGTAGTCTACATGCTCTTAGGTATTTTCTGCAGGCTGTCTGTGCCGATTGAACTGGTCTCTTGTAGCTCGGACTCACTTTTTCTTCAGCTGTTCCCCTCACAAATTAGGGCATCGCACGCATCAGGAAATCTTTCTATATAAAGGGCTTTTCCCTGCGGCTGCAGCCGTACCACGCGGTTGTTGGCCATCGGATCAACTGAAGACTGAACAAGGCAGCACGTACTGCCTCATCGTTATCACAGAAGTGCTAGACTTGCTTAAACAGAAATCAAGTGGTAGAAGCTTTATTGCTAAAATGGAAATCTTAATTTATCTGTCTTGATCAAGATGTCATGGTATCCAGATGTTATCGTAGGGGAATCTGTACGTAACTTTCATATAACCATCAAATAGCTATAACATGCTATCAACCACTTATTTTATGTAATTGTAAATCCTCTTATTTAGAATCAACTATTAATTATTATGTTCAAATATGATAATTGCCTGTGCAAAACCCCCTTTGGTCGAAATCACATCCACACGTTATGTTACGCTAATTATGCTGCTACTACTAAAACTTGAAACTTACACTCATTAGAGGAAAACAATTCCAGCAACCTACCAAACATTCACACCTCACAAAACGATTAACCTTTTGAGCGAGAATTGAGTCTTTTGGAAGAGGTTAGCTTCTCGATATCGGGATGCCTACATTAACATTTGGTTTATGGCAATTCATTTTCTTAAATTTGTTTTCTTTGCCTACATTTCTCCCAGGCAATGAGAACTCAGGAGGGTTAATGCAGTCTTTCTAAGATGAATTGGTGTCCAAGTCAAGCGTATATAGGTTCTTCTGTGGAATTGGCCATTGCTCAGAAAGGCAACAAGGTACACAGTCTGGGGTGGGCTTTGCAGGACTCGGACAGCCTTGTATTTGCAAAAATGCATCAGATTATAGTTTTTTTTTTCCTTTTTATGTTGTTCGAGCCATTCTGTGGTAGATCTTGACTGGGAACTTGGCGAAGGTGCCCTGTTGTTGCAGGTGTCATTGAAAGTGAAGAAGAACAGCATGATGCTGGGCATGTGGCTGGTGCCACGAGCCAGGTGGCACCACCTTGGAGTTGCCCTGGGACTCAAAGTCCTATTTGAAGGGTCAGGCAGGGCTGGGTGGTGGTAAGAAACAAGGTTTTCTGGGAGGATTTTGCCTCTGAGTTTTGCCTGGCACCTCGTTATTGTGATATGTTTTTCTAAAATGGTGTTTGCAATTCTCACAGCTGCTGCCCTGCAGGGAGTGGGGTTGGGATCTGCTTTAGGGGTTTTTCTGTTTCTGAATCAGACCCTTGCCAACCCTCAGCCACAGCAGGGAAATTGCGCTTCCAGGGAAGTCTGCTTCAGCAAAGAAATATAATAAATTTATTTAAAACAAAGGCCACAGAAAATTATTCCCAGACACTGTGCAATCACTTTGAAGAACAAGGCGATGGCAAGTGGCACAGAAAACCAAGGCAGGGAAAAATGCTTTAATCTAATCACAAACCTCCTTTAGAAGGGGCAGTGCAGGGGTCAGGAGAGCTGGGGCTGTCTCCACCAAGAGCATTGGTGCCAGGCTGGAGCCATGGCCAGGGGCTGGTCTTCAGAGCAGGGACCTGTATTTGGGTGCAGTTGGTCGTTCGCGGCTTTGGTAAGTGCTTGGGCTTCTCTGCGTGGGGAACTCCCAGGTGCAGCCTTAAATATCTGAATTTCTGGCATTTGGTGTTGGAAATCATTTGTGCCTCCAAATATTGCTCTGAGTACTCAAGAGGCTGGAGGACACGTGGTAAGTATTGTGCGGTATTTTGGAAAACACATTACAATAATGAAGGACACGACTGCGGAATTCAGTCATGTCTTTGTGCTGGTCAGTTGTTCCCCTGATGAAGCATATTTTTGTGGTTTCCTTTTTTTTTTTTTTTTTCTTTTAAATGTCTTTCTGGGCACAGTCTCTCTCCTTTTTAACAGAAATGCCCTTGGCTTTGACTTTTTGCTCTGGCTGTGGGCTTATTTATTTTGTCATGATGGCAGAAGCATTTGATGCAATTACAAGTCATATTGGGGAAAAAAGGTATAACTGCTAAGTTTAGAGCCAGCAGTGACCAGCCCAGCTGAATTCAGGAAACTGTTGCCCTAAATTCAAAACTAGGTGGGATGGATTGTTTAGGAAGTTGGCCAAACTGTATTGGCCAAAAAAAAGTATGCGTTAATAATACATAGCATTGTTAGTTTCTCTCCCACTGCATAAATGATGTCGGAACATTGTCAATATTTGTGTAAAATCAATGTTAAACTTTATTTAATGACAAAACAAAATGTTTTGTCATTTTTGGCGGTGAAGCAATTCATGACAAGTTGTGAACTTAGCACCAACTCAAGTTTTCGAGTTCCTGGTAGCAAGAAAACGTAAATTTTCAAGCTGTGATATCTGTCAAATGCTTCTGGTTATCCTTACATTTATGGTAACGTTTTTACTTTTCAGTGAGATCTTATGGGATCGTGGTTTAATGGATCCTTCTACTAATTATTTTCCTTTCTGTGTTCAGCAAACAATAAGACTGTTTCAGACCCATCCTCCTTCTGCAAGCCACTGCTCGCCTTTTTCAACTTCTGCTGTTTTGTCAGGTATTGGACCACGTTTGTGGAACAAGCTTAAGGCAAGATTCAAGGGAGATCTTGGGTGGACAGAAGCTGAACTGCCCTTCCTCATCTCTTGCTGGCATCTGTTGCCACCAACCTTGGAGGCACTTAAATTTGATTACTGGGACTCAGACATTTAGTACTCGCTGAAAAGGTCTAAAGATGGGAGATCTAAAGATCTCTAAAAGATGGGAGAGTAGATGCTATTTTCTTTATAAGCATCAGTGCTTCCCACCTTAAAATGGCTCAAGAGTTAGTCTGTTCAGCAAGGAAATGCCCAAGGTGAGAAGGGGTCAAATCCACCTATGGCATCCCAGAAAACCAATCTAAACACTTGACTATCGGTTGGACAGGGTAGGAGAGGTCTCCGTGCTTCTACCTGCATGGTGCCAGACACAAAGAGTTTCAGGGTAAAGAGCAGCTTTTTAGCAGTGGCTAAAGGCTGCTTAAAAGCATGCAAGCCTCAGTCCTAGTCCCTGCTATTGTTCTCGTTATTGTCTCTGTTCCAATAACTGTTTATGTAAACCTTAGGTATTCAGACTTCATAGTCACAAGGAAATTCTCTGCAATCATATTTTTCATTTATTTTTCCTTTGCCATTGAGCCTCTATCGGTCTCTAGCCACTGCAGGTCTGAAAGTATTGATTTAAGGAGTCATAAACGTATATTCTTATAAGGAGTATGTCGTTCCCTGGCATGTGGTATAATATATTGAGGTGTTTGTTACCAGAAAGTAAACAGAGATTAAACAGTTCCTGCTCTGCAAGATGCCCCCTCATTGAAAGGTAAAAGTGATTGATTTCTGTTATCTCACACAGACCTTTGGCAAACAGATCTTGCTGCATTCAGATGTGGTAAGAGCTTGGGTACCTCATTGGGGTATGAACAAGAGGTTGGTGTTCATTAGCTGGGGTGAGTTGGAGTCAGTGGAGGTCTGGGAAAAGGAGGGGAGCTGGAAGCAGGTGAGGGGCAACCAACAGGAACACAAAATGGAGAGTAGGCACCAGTTTTGTGTCTTTCCTGACCATCTGCCTGGTACCTTTCCCACATAATCCCAAGTCCCCTCTCTTCCTCAACAGTTCAACATCTCTTCCAGGCATGGGCAAGCAGTTCATTAGCAGAGCTGGAGAATAATGCATTTTTCAGTTGCAATCTTACATTGCTTCAAAGGAACAGTCTTGTTTTGCTCTCAGGTTCTTCAAGCTTGAAAAAATAGATTGGGTCAATTTCCAACAACTTTATTTGAAACATTTTGTTATGACAGGTACAGAACAGAAATTTTTTACACTTTAGCATTTTGCTCAAATGAAATTTTTTGCTGAGTTCAACCTGAATTTGTGATGAGCTTTTTTTTCTCTCCATTTTTCAAAAGTATTCACTCCCGCCAGGGGAACGGTTACTGTTCAGGAATGTGTCATAGATCCTGAGTATCATAATATCAATGCAATTATTTCCTTATGCTGGTCTTGACTCTCACAAAGAGCTCTCCTCCTCTGCTCACCTGGATACTCTCACCTGTAACACACCAGGCACAGGTCTTGGCCAAACGCTCGCTGCTCTCCTGCGTGGTGCCCTCCTTGGAGCTACTAGTGTGGATCTAAATGTCATTCCTCTTGGGGAAGGACAAGCCAGCAATGGAGCAGAGAGGAAAGGGCTGGGAAAGGAACAGCGAGACAACAGAAAGAAGAGGAGACCCCACATAGCCATGTTGTGGGGACCACGTTGTCTATTAAGTTGTCCACAGCTGTGACCTCTCTGTTGCTGGTACATTGCAATCAAGTAATATCTTTAATCATTTCTGTTCTAGCTGGTCTCTCGGACATCCATAGTGAGCACAGCCAGAGCTGTGTAACATGAAAAACAAGGGATGAGCTGAAGAATGAGCTTGCAGGGGTGCTGCTGGGGGAATCTATGCAGTTTGAGATAAAGGGCTGTATGGCTCAACAAAGCGGCGGGAGAGGACGAGGACCAAGGAGTGCAAGCAAGTCTTCTACAAGGACAGTCAGTTTGACACCTTATTCTATCGTTCACAAATTGTCAGATGCGCCACCTTACTTGTACACGTTTGTTCCTTAATGGCTACTGAGAAATGAGAGTTACTGGAAGCGAGTGCAGCAGAGGGGTGGCAGGAGGCCTCTGTACGAGGAGAGAAGCTGGTATTCCCACGGCCAAGCTGCGCGGCTGTCTCCAGTTGCTGACTGAATTAATTAATCCTCACTGTTGCCAGCAAACTGTATTGGGTTTGGAGTTATCTCACGTGTTCTCCTTTTTCATTCACATATTAACACCTCTTGTTGAGTTTTCAATGTTTTTAATGTGGTTTTTTTTGCTTTTCTTTCATATCTCTGGGTATGCAACAGCTGCCCCAACGTGTTTACCAAGCCACCTCCCTTACTTCCTCCAGTCCCTCCGAACGACCATTTCTCCTATCTGGCTCTCAAAACCATAATAAGTGAAGACTACCAATGTTTACAGAGTCAATAAACTGTGTGCATAACTAACAAAGTAACGCTTTCTTTCTTCCCCTTCCCGCTATGGAGTTTGTGCTTCCTTTGTTCTTTTGATCTTCTGACTCTCCTCTGCTGTACCAGGTTGAGTCTGGGTCCTGGCTGTTCCGGGCCAGGGCACTTGTATTGCGTGTTTCATGAGGCACAAGAAACACATTTCTGAGTTCCTGAGAACTTGGTATGTTTACCAATCAGTAATTAATCCAAACCCATCTAAAACTAGCAGCAGGAACAACCAGCGCATCAAATCTTTATCTGCCGGGTGCTTATGCACAGTTTGTCTAGAAAAAAACCACGCAGAATTCTGAATTACCAAAATAACTAAGACCCTGAGCCACTTGGTCGAACTTGGAAGATAACACTGCTTTGACTTAGGGGTTGAACCAGATGGCCTCCAGAGGCCCCTTCCAGGCTAAATCTTTCTCTGGCTCCAGAGTTTTATATACCGTTCAAAAGTTGACACATTTAGCAGTGCTGTGCAAATGCAGGTTCTTTGATGGGCACTTGGATCCACTGAAACCCGACCATGACTTGAAACATAGTTTCTCTTCGTAAAAATCCATTGTAGAGTTCCATTGGATCACATTATTCGTCTGTTATCTTAAATGCATTGTCAATCCCAGTGGGAGGACTGCGTCAAGGAATCTGTGAAGTTCTTAAGAGCTTCAAAATAGAGAAAGTGGGCATTTTCCCTTATTTTCTATAGTTGCCCCTATCCGCAGACTTAAACACCTCATTTTCTGGGAAGGTTTGTGCAGTTTAGCAATGATCAGATTATGACCACTGCATTTTGACTTGAGTTTGTGACAAAATTTAGAAGATGACTTTGGTGGTTTCAGTTTTGCAGTAAATGCCTTGTAGAGGTAAACATACTGTCAGTGTTGCTACCCCAGTGAAGATGAAGCACGCTGAAGGATGAACAAGGGAGATCAGAAGGACATGAACGTACTCATTTTCTACTGCACGTGTATGTGACATCTATTAGGACAGAAATACTCATAAAAATAGTCTAGGAGAATTCAAGGCAGCTCAGCATGCTAGTGACAGACTCTTCTACCTCCAGAAATTTAACTAATGTGTAACTCGTATTCGAGTTACGTTGATGGTAAGTTATGTGCAGTATTTGGCAGTTCCTGAAACTGTAGCTTCACAATTTCAGGGACTGTAGACATCACAGTTGTCTCTGGCTGATGCCCTCCCAGCAGCTGGTGGGTCTGTGTCCCTGAGGGAGTCCAGGCCAGTCAGAAGATTCTCCGTAAGCCCCTCGATTGTTTGCCACCGTGCTCTTACCCTTCCACATCTGCAGTCACAAAAAGGAAGGCTCTGCTACACAGACATAAAAAAAAAAAGCAACTGTGGCTCAGATACGACTCAAACTGGAGAAAAGGATACGTTACATTTGTGACAGCAACAGAACTTCACAGCTGAAAGAGGGCTGGAATGGAAAAATAGCAGCTGTTGCAACCTCTTTTCATCTCTACCTTCCCCGAGGAAGATGCCAGATTTTTGTAGAACCAGGAAGCTATAAATGTTGGGTAACAAATCAAACATAAAGTCATGGAAGTTCGGGAAGTAAGAGCAGTGAGGGAACGTGTTTGGTATTGATTTACTGAAGGGACAGATTGGGCTGCTGAGCTACACCCTTTAGCACCTCTGCCTATAAATTCTGGTGCCTTCCCATACCAGGAGCTCCAAGGAGATGGCTGCCACCATGATCTTGTCTTGGATGGTAATGATAAGTCTTCAGATTCAGATGGATGCAGGTAAAGAGTCTCACTTCTGATCACCTGCATGGCTGTATTTCATGTCAGGCTAATGTTGAGATTTAAGGGTAAAAGAGGATTTAGCAGCGTAGTTTAGCTCTTTTGAAACCATAAGCAGGTCAAACCTATGAGCTGAGCAAATCAATTGTTATATCCATTAATTCAAAAGCTTTTATTGAAACTGCCTAATGAATTCAAATTGTTGTCCTCTAAAATTGTTTATTTTAGAGAGTGCGAGGTGCTCTCTGAACCATGAGTTTTGTATTTGATTAAGTGTATTGTTATGACTAACACATTAGCGTTTAATAATAGAGTGCGCTAGATAAAACAAGTGCGGCACATGTCCCTGTTCCTATTATTTTTATGATTATTAGAATATAATAGGAATTACTGTAATTTTATATTATTCTAATTTCCCATAGTCTAACTCCTGTTATGAGAGTAATTTGATTTTGTTGCAGAGGCAGTGATCTGCCCAGCCACCCTCGTCCCTTTGGGGACCAATAGAAATACCGTGGGTTTGATGGGAGGGAGGATGCTTCAAACAGGATAAAACAGTCCTCCTGTCTTGAAAAAAAACACTTTCCCCTTTTTCAGGTGAGGCTTCCCTGGCTGAGCAGAGTGCCAGCATGGTGATGTGAGAACCAAGGCATTTCTTTTTAAGCAGCTGCTGTTGAATTGCTTGTGCAGGAGCGGGGAACGGGAAAAGATCAAAAGCGTTTGCCACAGCTGCGGTCTTTCCGTCCCTCCCTCTTTCAGGTGTAAAGTTCTGACTTGGAATTGGACTAATGAACCAAAAGCAAAAACCCACTTTCGCATCCTGTGCTCCCCCCACACCCGTGTATGCTACGGAAAGAAATAACCATTCAGGGCTGTTTCCAGGCTCAGGTTTTTAATGCTCTTATTATTTACTCCCTCCATAAATATTTGAGATGCACTTAGGGATATTGAAAACTAAGCTCAAATGTTGAGCGGAGAAATACGGAATTACTGTTTAGTCCTTTCATTACCGTTCAATTAATTTAGATTTAAAGCCTTGCATGCATGAGGAGCAGTGTGGTAGGACATGCCGGAAAGTTCCCTGCTCACTGAATAAATGACACATCTCCCTTTTAGGATCTTCCTCTAAATCCAGAAATCACTTTAAATACATAAACTGTGTGTTTAAAGGCCAGTGTTGCAGGTCTTGTCATACGTGATATTAGTCAGTGAAGGCATATTCCCACCTCCCAGGCTGTCCATGGAGCAGGATTGTTATGGCCAACGGTAGTCGGACCTAATCCACTCCCTTGTAAGTCAGCAGCCATCCCTTTGCCAGTGAGCCCAGAGGATCCTGCGCACGCAAACTTTCCATCCACATTACTTAATTCATGTAATAATCTTTCAACTTTTTTTTTTTCTTTTTTGGTTGCTTGTGGCGACACCGTATTTGTCTGGGATACCAGCAACTTCAACAGAAACGCTTCTAACAACAGGTAAACTAAAAGTTATCTAAAAATGTACATTCTTTACAGAATTGGCATTGCTAAATATTCTCTCCATGATGAACGCTTGCGTTTGAAAACTTTTTCTAGTCCAGTCAGAGCAGACGTAGCCAACCTACTGGTATAGTCAAGGGTTCAGTGTCCTTCAGCCTGGGCTCCCAGATGCTGAAATGTGCCCACGCAGACTCCACATGGCAGCATATGCACGCACTTAAAATGCAGCATATAATTGTACGTCTCTGTCACTCTTCTCCAAGAAAGAACGCAAGTCCTTGCTGCAAGGAAGAGCTTAAAGAAATCAGTGCCTGGGCTAAAACCTTAGCATAACAATGCCACGTGAAAAACATAGGTTGTATGAATGCAGCAGTTTCTGACTATCTAAAAGCGCAGAGGAAAGTTATCCATCGTTTAAAGAGACAAATTTTGATTGGTCGCAGGTTTGCAGGCTGTTTTCCAGTGGTGTATGCAGAGACAGAGCAGGACCTCACTTGCCCCGGGAGATGCCCGTGTTCATTTTGATTATAGGGTTGGTGCTGTCACCTGATCCTGTGGCCTGATTTTTCCATGCTCTACCGTGCTCGTACCAGACCCTGCGGCTCATCTTTTTCGAAACTGCAATTCTTACAAAGTAATGCAGTGACACTGTGATTAAGACAACATGGAAACCAGTTTTGTTTCAGTAACTGCAATTATTAAAATAAGTCAAACACTGAAACGACTTGGTTTATGTTTTGAAACCAGTTTTTAAAGAGCCACACTCATCTATTTTAAATCCTTTTAAACATTTATCTGTTAATTATATTTTTTTCCCTAAAGCTGAGATTTTGATCTACTATGAAGATTATGCACAAAAATAGAAAAATCTACCTTTGATGGGTACGCGCTGAATTTATTGGTGTTGCCTTGATGAGCTGGCTCACAACTATGTTTTTGGAGATGTTTGTCAACTTTTACCGGTGTGTGTGACCAGTGATGTGAATAATAATCGTCTCCAGCCATGTAGATTTTAATCTTTACTCACCTATTAATTAGCATTTAGTTGATAACGGCTTGGTTTTTTCCAACTTAATAATTTCTATGTTAAGATCAGCAACACGTGTGTAGACATTGTTAGTGCTCAGAGAACTGCATTTTGTGAAGGACAGTTTCCCAGTTAGAGCTGAGTTGTTTCTTGACAGTACATGCCTTCTGCCAAGGGACACCTACATCCTTCTGAAATACCCCGTTCAGTATTCCAGTATATAAAATGCATACCCACTTTAAGAAGGACATAGAACTATCTAAGAGTGTAGCTGAATTCAAATGAAGCAATTCTTAAAAAACCTTTGCATGGTCCTCTGAGGACGTTTGGAGAGTTGTACGCAGAAGGGTAATGGTGGTCTAGATGCTGTCATTCCCCTGGGGCTTGAATAACCCCATAAAGCCCAATCTCAGGAAATCTACTTCTCTAGGTTAGGTAAAAGGAAAGACTAGGAAGGAGATCACTTTTCTCAGCCTGCCAGAGCCCTGTCCCATGGGACACCTTCGATCTGTTGGTGCCAGCTGGAGGGCTTTCTTCCATCAGCTGTCCTGTACAGGAGCCTTAGGAGGGAAAAATCTTTGCTGACCCAGAGTTTATGCCACCAGCTGTGATCAGCAGCAAGGTTATGGATTAAATCAGTGGTGTTGGAAGGGAAAGAGAATGAGAGTAGCTTAAATATGATGGGAATGTGAATAACACCTGTCACAGGTAGCTTTTGGAGACCCCCTTTTTGTCTGCGGCTGTGCGAAATGAAGGAAGATAACGGCATGTGCAGCCTCCCTTCCTTGCTGGCTTTGCTCTGACCAGCTCCTCAGGTAGTTTTCTGCCATCTTCATTTCTGTTAAGATTTTTGGGGTGGCATCGTTGTTCTTGGTATGGAAAAAGGGAGGAAGAGACAGTTGTTCACAGCCTATTCTCATGCAAGAAGCAGAGCCGTCAACTTCTGACCAGATCAGGTGAAACCAGCAGATACCTTGTTCAAAGCAAGCCAAGAGGGACTCTTCTCACTTCAAGGGCACCTGGCACTCTCTGGGTCAGCTGCAGATTTTGGTGGGTTCACGAAGAGATTTGATGATTAATGGAGGGAAAATATTGCTGAGGTCTACTAAAATTGAAAGAAACCTCCTGCATCTAAAGTTTGTCAGATGCAAATTGCCAGAGCCTGGAATGGTGTTTGGGGAATTTTTAAATTATATTTGCCTTGCTGACCTCCCCAGATGGTATCATGTATGTTTTTTTCTTCTCTAGAAGAAATAAGTACAGCTCCCTCAACAACAACGGAGGCTGCTCCTTGTAAGTAGAGTTTATCAGATTTTTGCTTTATATGGTGGTGATAGCTTTATGTTTTTACCATCGTATTTATTCTTGGGAAGTAACTTGTACGATAAAAAAGCTCATGTGTTTGCTTTATGCTGGGGCCAGGGGTGTGTGCAAGAACAAAGCAATCTGAGGGCTGGGATTTCGGGGATGGGTCTGCCCCCCAGCAGCCAGCATCCTTGCTAGGAAGAAAGCGATCTTCTGTCGCTTGTGCCCTTCACTGGGGACTTGACTTGACTCGCTGGGGAAAGGGTAAAGTGCGCTGACGGCTCCAAAGGCATTTGTCCTAATATGGCTGCTCTCTATGTGTCTTTTTCTGCTTGTTTTCCTCCACAGCTACAATCATAGCTGATGGTGAGTCTGTCTGCCAGAGCCCTCATTGCGGCCTCAGGCATGGGGACATGTGTGCTGCTGCCGCCCCAGCCTCTCTGTCCCCCAACGTGGGAGCCCGAGAAGGGGCTGCTGGTCCACCACTGTGCTGCGAGTGGATGCCACTGGGTGTCAGGGGCCAGCCGTTTCTGGGGACGACATGAGAACAGCACAGGAAGGACAGAGGAGGGCCACAAAGATGATCAGAGGGCTAGAGCACCTCTCCTGTGAGGACAGCCTGAGAGTGTTGGGGGTGTTCAGCCTGGAGAAGAGAAGGCTTCGGGGAGACCTTATAGTCCCTTCCAGTACTTAAAGGGGGCCTACAGGAAAGATGGAGAGGAACTCTATCAAGAAGCATAGTGATAGGATGAGGGGTAACGGTTTAAACTGAAAGAGGGTAGATTTAGATTAGATATCCGGAAGAAATTCTCTGCTGTGGGGGTGGTGAGCCCCTGGCCCAGGTTGCCCAGGGAAGCTGTGGCTGCCCCATCCCTGGAGGGGTTCAAGGCCAGGTTTGACGGGGCTTGGAGCAACCTGGTCTGGTGGGAGGTGTCCCTGCCCAGGGCAGGGGGGTGGAACCAGATGATCTTTAAGGTCCCTTCCAACCCAAACCATCCTGTGATTCTATGATTCTATGGTTCTATGAACTTGCACTCTCCTGTGAAATGGCGTTGCATGAAACTGGAACACTGCTGGCCTGACCAAGGGTTTCGTGTCTCTCAAAGAGCTGTTGCTGCAGCTGACTGGTGGGCCAAACAGATGTGCAGGAAACGTGGAGATCTTCTATTTTGGAGGCTGGACGAAAGTATGTGGGTACCTGTGGGACATGCAAGATGCTCAGGTTGTGTGCCGGCAGCTTGGCTGCGGCTCACCTCTTGGTGTGATGGACTATTTCCCTTCGAGCGGCTCGGACTGGTACATGATGACGGCAGTGGATTGTGCGGGCTATGAAGACTATTTGTGGTATTGCCCCTATGACTACAGCTCTGTCTGTTATAACGGGGATGCTTCTGTCATATGCTCAGGTGGGTTTTTGCATTTCGGTGTCATTCTCCTGAAGAAAACACATCTGGGGTTTGCGTGAGGCTGGGTGAAGGCTGGCCAGCCCTTGCTCCGTGCTCTGCAGGGCAGCAGCAGGTCCTGGGTCCATGTTCCTGATGCAGGGGCCCATGTTTCAGAGGGAGCACCCTGGCTGCTCTTGCAGACTGTGCTCGTGAGACCTGGGATTCAGGTGACCACTTCTGCGCAGAGCAGGGTGCAAGAGCGGGGGTGGTTTTGAGCCAGGCCATCCTCCCCACGGGTCTTTCAATAGCCCTCCATGAGCTTAGAGTGTGTGCTCCGAGGGGAGCCGAGAGGTCTGAGTGTCTCATGCCCTTTGGTTTTCTCCTTCCAGACTCGGGACTAACGGTGCCTCCGCCAACAGGTAACCAGCAATTTTTGTTTATGTCCTCCTTCTCCTTGGGGTGCTCTGCCTCTGGGATGCTCGGTCACCATCAGAGGGCAAGACCCAAACGTAGGCTGCACTTACAGACCCTGGGTAACATCCCTGATGCTGAGGGAGATGCGAGATCACTTGGAATCCATTGGGATTATATACTGCTTCTTCTGTGGGAGAGTTTCGGAGATGGTCTTAATGCTGCTGCAGTGGTGAAACCTTGAGCAAGTGCTGGGGCAGTTGGTACTGCAGCCATCTTGCTCAGTCCTGCCACATTATAACGCTGACAGCGGGTTTTGGGTTTCATTGTTCACTTTGGAGAGCGGTGACTCCAAACAGGATGTTCCTTTTAGGAAGAATATTGCTCGCTCACCTCCTGCTCTCTCCCTGCAGCACCAAGCAGCTCCAGCTTCACTCTTCCCATGTCGTCAACCACAGGTAGGTCAGCAGGGCCCAAGGGGTCTGGTTATCTCTTGCCCTTGCTGAGGATGAGAGAATCTTGGGATGGCTGAGGTGGGAGGGGACGTCTGGAAGTCACCTAGTCCAAGGACCCCCTGCTAAAGCGTTGCTGGCTGATGTTCAACTTGGTGTGCAGCAGTACGCCCGGGACCTTTTCTGGAGAGCTGCTTCCCAGCCGGGCGACCCACAGTGCATACTGGTGCTTGGGGCTGTTCTTAGCCAGGAGCAGGACGTGGCACTTCTCCTTGTTGAACTGCATGAGCTTCCTGTTGGCTCATTTCTCCAGCACCACTGGAAAGAGGCTGGGTTTTTGGAGGGGGTTGACTCCCCGCAGGTTGTCCCTCTTAGGCACAATGCTGCTGATTTCTCCCTGCAGCAGCAGGCAACTCCAGCTGAACTCCCCGTGTGTCGTTGACCACATATAGGTCCGTAGGGGTTGAGGGCTGTGGTTATCTCCTGTCACAGGTGTCCCACTGGACGGCCTGGCCCCACCGGTGGTGTTGCTGCCCGAGCCAAGCACAACCTGTGCTCTGGGCTGGGGGGACACAGGGATGAGGCTTCGGGGTGCGGCCACGTAGCGGGGAGGGAGGGTCTCCTTGGGGCTGTGGCCGAGCCTCCATGCTGGTGGCCATGCCCTTCTCCGATGGCTTCTGCAGACAGGATTTCAAGAGATCTCTGCCCGTCCCTGGGCTCTGCTCCTTTCTGCAGGCAACGGCTCCTGCGGTGGCTTGCTTCAGGGCTGGTCTGGCTCAGTCCAGAGCCCGGGCTACCCCAACTCCTACCCCAACAACGCCCGCTGCGTGTGGCACATACAGCTGCCGGAGCTGGATCTCCGAGTCGAGCTCCAGTTTGCGGATGTCGAGTGAGTCCGGTGGGGTGGCAGCTGTGGTGTGGGCAGGGTGCCCAGTGCTGGCCGTGGGCTCAGGGGCGGCTTCGTCCCCATGGCGGAGCCTTGGCGGCCTCTGCGCGTGTGCCGGGGCCATGGCGGGAACGGGGAGGGGTTGCTGGAGCCCTGCAGCTCCTGCCAGCGCTCCTGCTGGGAGGTGGCGCAGCCGACAGTGCAGACAGACCCTCCTCTCCCTCCGCAGGCTGGAAGGCAGCAGCTGCCAGTACGACGCCATCGAGGTGTACGACGGCGAGTACCCTGGGAGCCCACTGCTCGGGAAGGTTTGCCAGAACAACCATCGCGTCTTCAAGTCATCTGGGTACCAGATGACCATCCTGTTCCGCAGTGACTCCAGCGTCACCAGGAGAGGTTTCCAGGCCTACTACTCCTCGTTTCCCGCCTCTAGCAGCACCGCGGGTAAGGCCCGAGCTGTGCTTTACTCCTGGCCAGGGCAGAACCCCAAACTCCTCCTGAAGGGCTTTCTGACGGCTCCTGACACCTGTGGCACCCAGAGCCCCCGGCCCCACTGACAGGCGTTTTGGGTCAGGGGCTTCTTTCTGGGCAGGACTGCCACCAGCCTGCTGCCACAACACTGTTTCTTGGCCCGATGGGCAGGGCTGGGGCTTTCTCCTCCTCCGCCAGCGCTGCTGCTGAACTGCCATTGGTTTCTAGGGTCCTTCTTGCAGGCAGAGGCGTTGCTCGTTTGTGGCACGCTGGTCGCTGCAGCTGCAGAGGCCAAGGTTCCTGCTCATGGTTACTGCTTGTTTTCCCCCAGTCAAGAGGGCCGATGAGTTCAGGCGCAGTGCAGTGAACTCCTTTGGGCAGCTGAGGAGTCGCTGAGGAGCCAGCGCGGCTGCTGCTCTGTGCCAGCAGCGCCAGGTGGCTCCAGGTCAAGTCCCGCCTTGTTGCTGACCTCAGGCAGGGCCTGGAGGGCTCGAGAGGTCTGGTTATGTCCTGCCCCTGCTCAGGATCACACAAGCACAGGATGCTTTGGGTTGGTCTCACTCGGTCCCGCCAGGTGCCAGTGCGGCTGTGGGTCTCAGGTTTACGTGTCCCGGGGTTCCCGTGGGGAGGGCTGACTCCCATTGGGCTCTTTTTTCTGAGGCAAAAGGCTGCTCGCTCACCTCCTGCTCTCTCCCTGCAGCACCAAGCAGCTCCAGCTTCACTCCTCCCATGTCGTCAACCACAGGTAGGTCTGGAGGGGTTGAGGGGTCTGCTTATCTCTTGCCCTTGCTGAGGATGAGAGAATCTTGGGATGGCTGAGGTGGGAGGGGACGTCTGGAAGTCACCTAGTCCAAGGACCCCCTGCTAAAGCGTTGCTGGCTGATGTTCAACTTGGTGTGCAGCAGTACGCCCGGGACCTTTTCTGGAGAGCTGCTTCCCAGCCGGGCAGCCCACAGTGCATACTGGTGCTTGGGGCTGTTCTTAGCCAGGAGCAGGACGTGGCACTTCTCCTTGTTGAACTGCATGAGCTTCCTGTGGGCCCATTTCTCTAGCCTCTCCAGGTCCCTCAGGATGGCAGCAGGACCCTCTGATAGATCAGTTGGTCCTCCCAGGCAGGTGTTCCCAGCAAACTTGCTGAGGCTCTTACCCTGTCCCAGCATCCCAGTGATTAACAATGGTGTTCCTCCATGGGCATGCGAGGCCCTGCTGATGGGAGCTCTTGCCAATGCGGAAGACGATCTGAGCTCTGGGCTGGTGGGGTGGAGGGGGAAGGCTTTGAGGTGCAGCCCCACAGGGACCTGCCATTCATCCAGGTGGTGACTGCGGGTCTCTGGTTTCAGTGCCCCAGGAGCCCTTTTTGGGGAGGGGAGACTCCTGGAGGGTTGCTTCTCTTTGCAAAATGCTGCTCGCTTACCTGGTGCTCTCTCCCTGCAGCACCAGGTAGCACCAGCTCGATGCCCACCATGTCAACAACCTCAGGTATGTCCAGAGGGGTTGTGAGGGGTCTGAGTAGCTCCTGCCCCCAGTTGTGGATCATAGAATCCCAGGATGGCTGAGGTTGGACTGACCTCAGGGGCACATCTCGTCCTACCCCCTGGCTAGAGTAGGGCCATCCAGAGCTGGCTGCCCAAGACTACATCCCGGTGGCTCTTGGCTGTCTGCAAGGATGGAGAGTCCACCAGCTCTGTGGGCAACCTGTGCCCGTGCTCAGTCACCCTCGCAGTGAAGCAGTGTTTCCTGATGTTGATGGGGACGTCCTGTGTTTCAGTGTGTGCCCGTGACCACTGGAGCGATTCCTGGCACCACTGGAAAGAGGCTGGGTTTTTGGAGGGGGTTGACTCCCCGCAGGTTGTCCCTCTTAGGCACAATGCTGCTGATTTCTCCCTGCAGCAGCAGGCAACTCCAGCTGAACTCCCCGTGTGTCGTTGACCACATATAGGTCCGTAGGGGTTGAGGGCTGTGGTTATCTCCTGTCACAGGTGTCCCACTGGACGGCCTGGCCCCACCGGTGGTGTTGCTGCCCGAGCCAAGCACAACATGTGCTCTGGGCTGGGGGGACACAGGGATGAGGCTTCGGGGTGCGGCCACGTAGCGGGGAGGGAGGGTCTCCTTGGGGCTGTGGCCGAGCCTCCATGCTGGTGGCCATGCCCTTCTCCGATGGCTTCTGGAGACAGGATTTCAAGAGATCTCTGCCCATCCCTGGGCTCTGCTCCTTTCTGCAGGCAACGGCTCCTGCGGTGGCTTGCTTCAGGGCTGGTCTGGCTCAGTCCAGAGCCCGGGCTACCCCAACTCCTACCCCAACAACGCCCGCTGCGTGTGGCACATACAGCTGCCGGAGCTGGATCTCCGAGTCGAGCTCCAGTTTGCGGATGTCGAGTGAGTCCGGTGGGGTGGCAGCTGTGGTGTGGGCAGGGTGCCCAGTGCTGGCCGTGGGCTCAGGGGCGGCTTCGTCCCTATGGCGGAGCCTTGGCGGCCTCTGCGCGTGTGCCGGGGCCATGGCGGGAACGGGGTGGGGTTGCTGGAGCCCTGCAGCTCCTGCCAGCGCTCCTGCTGGGAGGTGGCGCAGCCGACAGTGCAGACAGACCCTCCTCTCCCTCCGCAGGCTGGAAGGCAGCAGCTGCCAGTACGACGCCATCGAGGTGTACGACGGCGAGTACCCTGGGAGCCCACTGCTCGGGAAGGTTTGCCAGAACAACCATCGCGTCTTCAAGTCATCTGGGTACCAGATGACCATCCTGTTCCGCAGTGACTCCAGCGTCACCAGGAGAGGTTTCCAGGCCTACTACTCCTCGTTTCCCGCCTCTAGCAGCACCGCGGGTAAGGCCCGAGCTGTGCTTTACTCCTGGCCAGGGCAGAACCCCAAACTCCTCCTGAAGGGCTTTCTGACGGCTCCTGACACCTGTGGCACCCAGAGCCCCCGGCCCCACTGACAGGCGTTTTGGGTCAGGGGCTTCTTTCTGGGCAGGACTGCCACCAGCCTGCTGCCACAACACTGTTTCTTGGCCCGATGGGCAGGGCTGGGGCTTTCTCCTCCTCCGCCAGCGCTGCTGCTGAACTGCCATTGGTTTCTAGGGTCCTTCTTGCAGGCAGAGGCGTTGCTCGTTTGTGGCACGCTGGTCGCTGCAGCTGCAGAGGCCAAGGTTCCTGCTCATGGTTACTGCTTGTTTTCCCCCAGTCAAGAGGGCCGATGAGTTCAGGCGCAGTGCAGTGAACTCCTTTGGGCAGCTGAGGAGTCGCTGAGGAGCCAGCGCGGCTGCTGCTCTGTGCCAGCAGCGCCAGGTGGCTCCAGGTCAAGTCCCGCCTTGTTGCTGACCTCAGGCAGGGCCTGGAGGGCTCGAGAGGTCTGGTTATGTCCTGCCCCTGCTCAGGATCACACAAGCACAGGATGCTTTGGGTTGGTCTCACTCGGTCCCGCCAGGTGCCAGTGCGGCTGTGGGTCTCAGGTTTACGTGTCCCGGGGTTCCCGTGGGGAGGGCTGACTCCCATTGGGCTCTTTTTTCTGAGGCAAAAGGCTGCTCGCTCACCTCCTGCTCTCTCCCTGCAGCACCAAGCAGCTCCAGCTTCACTCTTCCCATGTCGTCAACCACAGGTAGGTCTGGAGGGGTTGAGGGGTCTGCTTATCTCTTGCCCTTGCTGAGGATGAGAGAATCTTGGGATGGCCGAGGTTGGAGGGGACGTCTGGAGGTCACCTAGTCCAAGGACCCCCTGCTAAAGCGTTGCTGGCTGATGTTCAACTTGGTGTGCAGCAGTACGCCCGGGACCTTTTCTGGAGAGCTGCTTCCCAGCCGGGCGGCCGACAGTGCATACTGGTGCTTGGGGCTGTTCTTAGCCAGGAGCAGGACGTGGCACTTCTCCTTGTTGAACTGCATGAGCTTCCTGTTGGCTCATTTCTCCAGCACCACTGGAAAGAGGCTGGGTTTTTGGAGGGGGTTGACTCCCCACAGGTTGTCCCTCTTAGGCACAATGCTGCTGATTTCTCCCTGCAGCAGCAGGCAACTCCAGCTGAACTCCCCGTGTGTCGTTGACCACATATAGGTCCGTAGGGGTTGAGGGCTGTGGTTATCTCCTGTCACAGGTGTCCCACTGGACGGCCTGGCCCCACCGGTGGTGTTGCTGCCCGAGCCAAGCACAACCTGTGCTCTGGGCTGGGGGGACACAGGGATGAGGCTTCGGGGTGCGGCCACGTAGCGGGGAGGGAGGGTCTCCTTGGGGCTGTGGCCGAGCCTCCATGCTGGTGGCCATGCCCTTCTCCGATGGCTTCTGCAGACAGGATTTCAAGAGATCTCTGCCCGTCCCTGGGCTCTGCTCCTTTCTGCAGGCAACGGCTCCTGCGGTGGCTTGCTTCAGGGCTGGTCTGGCTCAGTCCAGAGCCCGGGCTACCCCAACTCCTACCCCAACAACGCCCGCTGCGTGTGGCACATACAGCTGCCGGAGCTGGATCTCCGAGTCGAGCTCCAGTTTGCGGATGTCGAGTGAGTCCGGTGGGGTGGCAGCTGTGGTGTGGGCAGGGTGCCCAGTGCTGGCCGTGGGCTCAGGGGCGGCTTCGTCCCCATGGCGGAGCCTTGGCGGCCTCTGCGCGTGTGCCGGGGCCATGGCGGGAACGGGGAGGGGTTGCTGGAGCCCTGCAGCTCCTGCCAGCGCTCCTGCTGGGAGGTGGCGCAGCCGACAGTGCAGACAGACCCTCCTCTCCCTCCGCAGGCTGGAAGGCAGCAGCTGCCAGTACGACGCCATCGAGGTGTACGACGGCGAGTACCCTGGGAGCCCACTGCTCGGGAAGGTTTGCCAGAACAACCATCGCGTCTTCAAGTCATCTGGGTACCAGATGACCATCCTGTTCCGCAGTGACTCCAGCGTCACCAGGAGAGGTTTCCAGGCCTACTACTCCTCGTTTCCCGCCTCTAGCAGCACCGCGGGTAAGGCCCGAGCTGTGCTTTACTCCTGGCCAGGGCAGAACCCCAAACTCCTCCTGAAGGGCTTTCTGACGGCTCCTGACACCTGTGGCACCCAGAGCCCCCGGCCCCACTGACAGGCGTGGGGGGCCCCCAGGCCCCACTGACTCACTCACCTCCTGCTCTCTCCCTGAGCTCTGGGCTGGTGGGGTGGAGGGGGAAGGCTTTGAGGTGCAGCCCCACAGGGACCTGCCATTCATCCAGGTGGTGACTGTGGGTCTCTTTTTTCAGTGCCCCAGGAGCCCTTTTTGGGGAGGGGAGACTCCTGGAGGGTTGCTTCTCTTTGCAAAATGCTGCTCGCTTACCTGGTGCTCTCTCCCTGCAGCACCAGGTAGCACCAGCTCGATGCCCACCGTGTCAACAACCTCAGGTATGTCCAGAAGGGTTGAGGGGTCTGAGTAGCTCCTGTCCTGAGTTGTGGATCATAGAATCCCAGGATGGCCGAGGTTGGACTGACCTCAGGAGCACATCTCGTCCTACCCCCTGGCTACAGTAGGGCCATCCAGAGCTGGCTGCCCAAGACCACATCTGGGTGGCTCTTGGCTGTCTGCAAGGATGGAGAGTCCACCAGCTCTGTGGGCAACCTGTGCCCGTGCTCAGTCACCCTCATAGTGAATAAGTTGTTCCTGATCTTCATTTAGAACCTATATGGAGCATCTGGTATGGGCTCCCCAGATGGGGGCTCACGTATTGAGTTTGTGTGTGGCTGCAAGTGCAGCCAGAGGAATTTTTTCTTCATGGTTGCAGCCTATGAGAAGAATGGTATTGCTCAGAATTTTGCTTCTTTTCCTCTTCATTGAATACCAATATAAGGATCCCTCAAATTATCCCAAAATAACTGTGCAGTTAATTTCACACCTCGTGTAGTCACTTGCTTCCTTGCACTTGAGCAGTAATTTCAGAAGTGCTTAGGAAGCATTGTTTTGGACCACTTCTTAAGTATCATTATTCTTCTGATGCCTATTTCAGCTGTTTGTTTAAGCACATCATTTGAGGATAGTGCATATTTTAAATGTTTATTTGTTTACATAGTGAATTATAGGTCAGCTAGTGAGAGAATGTTTTTTTTCGTGTTTGCTAAGAACTGAAAATAATTGAAAACCTCTTAGTCCTGCGTAGATCTTTCTATGCAGGCATCTTGTGCTTTCTTTAGGTTAAAATAAGTAAATGTGTGTTTTTCTAATTTGTAATATTATTCAAAGATGGCGTCCATTTACATGTTTCTGTTTTCTAAGAGTAGTTTGAGCTTGTACTGAAAACTATCCTAGAATTGCATGACTCTGTTTTACTCCCTAGACTTGATCCCCATGTTATTTGATTAGGCTGCACTGATCTGTATATAATCTTATACATGCCTTTTGACTGTGACAGAAGAGCTTCATGTTTATGAATTGGATATTTTTCAGCATTCTCATTCATAAACAAAATAATTTTGATCCTTTTTTTCCTTCTCTTTGGTCATTAGCAATTGTAATAGAGGCGAACCAGGCTCAGCTGTGAATTTTTCAAGGAACAGCTGATTTCCGGAGGTCCAACCCCAATGACGGTGCAGTTCTATGACAAATACCCTATCCTGCTGGTGCAGACAGTGAAGATCGGCATTATAAAAGCTGTTCTGTGTGCTTAGCATCTCCTAATCTGCATTCAGATGATACATGAACCTAATAGAAAGCCCACTGAAGCTGGTAGAAGTCACTGCCTTTAAATTTTAGACTTATAAATTCTACATAGACATATTCCAAAAGCAACCTTAAATGGTGTATATATATATTTTTATTTTTTTTTTCTCATGTTTTCTTCTGCAGAAGATTACTCTTGTGGAGGCTTGCTTTCCTCTCCGTCTGGGACATTACAGAGTCCATTTTACCCCAGAAATTATCCAAACAATGCCAACTGTGTTTGGGAAATAGAAGTAAAGAACAACTTCCTTGTCACACTCACATTTAGAGATGTTCAGTAAGTAAAAATTTATTACATGGGAAGATGGTGTATGAGATTTATACCTTGGAATTACTAAACTCGATTTCAAGAATGTTTTTCACAGCTTTTAGTACATCTCAGATTAAAAATGTATTCATTTTTGTTTATGTAGTCAACAACGTGGCCGTCATCTAATGAGACAGAAATCGGAGGCTGTAATTTCTTTTCCAAAGATTTGATAGTCATAGCAGTAAAATGTACTCTTTTCCTATGAACAGTTAATTGGAGTTAAAAAAATAAATAAATGCAGAGAGAGAAAAAAAAAAGAAGAAAGAAGCAAGAAGCATTTAACTAAATATTCATGTTTGCTCCCCAGGATGGAAGGTGGCAGATGCTTGTCTGACTATGTGGAAGTCTATGATGGGCCACTCTATACCTCTCCTCTGCTTGGGAAATTTTGTTCTGGTTATGGTCGCACGTACAAGTCTTCTTCAAACCTGCTGACTGTCCGGTTTTACAGTAACTCTCGATACACATACAGAGGGTTCCAGGCTGACTATTATTCCACTCCAGCAGATCAGAACACTAGTAAGTTCATGTTTAAAACAGAAACCTGCGTCTCAATTATTTCCTAATTCACTGAGTGTTAATTTTGTTGTACCACTTCAATGAATCACTCATTTTATGTTATTTTTAATCAGATCTGTAGTATTTCATAGAGAGGCAAGTATTTGGTTTGGATTCTGAACTCCTTCTGCAACATCAGCTGCTTCTGCAAAAAATATTGTTTATTTAAGTATAACCTTTTTCAGTCACTTCAATGAGCTTGTAACGTATTTTCTTTGCCATCTGCTAGTGCTGTCGTGTTTGCCAGACTACATGCGTGCAGTTGTGAGCAGATACTACCTTCAATCACAAGGCTACTCTCCTTGGAAACTCTCCTTGAATGACCCCTCTTGCAAACCCAACATTACATCGGAGTATGTTATATTCGACATACCATACACTCGCTGTGGCACAGTGAGAGAGGTATGACTTGAAATGTTTCACCAGAACGTGCAAATATTGTGAGTGTATAAAAATTCAAACCAAATAATTCATTTTGAAAACCAGCCCAAATCGACATCTGTGCTGGGGTCTGCAGAGAGTGGAAGTGTCCTGGTGATTATGGGCTACCTCTCCCTCTCCCGAGGGATAAGGTTTATTGACAGTCATAGTTCCTGCATCTGCTGCCACAGTATTCACTCGTAGCCTGTTATTGATCTTCCAAAGAATAAAGTGTGGTAGGAAGCAAATACTTAACATTTTCAAGGTCCCAAGCTGAGTGTCATTGTTAAAAAAGTCTCAAAGCCGTTACTAAATATGACCAATTGTGTTTTAAGTAAGATTTAAGCTTAAATACTGTTCTGGACCAGATCCTTCAGGCATTTCACGTTCAAAGGATTGTACAGGTTGTATTTAATTATTTATGTCTACATGTAGTGTGAGTAGTTTTCTCAGGTCCACATTGTAGTTGCTGAATATTACATGTAGATTACGGATTCTTATCTTGAGAACAGAAATTACTAGGTTCAGACTTCTCCACGGTAGACTTTCTGGGAAATAATGCATTCACTGCGCACATTGCTGTAAGAATATAGCAAAGTACATAATAGGAAACCTGACTATATTAATTAATTTTGCATTTTATTTTATATGCCAAACAGGGAAACAACAATACAATAACCTATTCCAACCTTATTAGAGGATCCTCTTCTGGTACTGTAATCACAAGAACTAGAAACCTTCACCTGCATATTCACTGCAAAATGCTCCAGAACACATGGGCAGAAATAATGTATGTTGCGGAGGACAATTTCGAAGTCAACGAAACTCAGTATGGCAGATATGATGTCAACCTTACATTTTATCATTCTGCGTACTTCTCATGGCCAGTGTATGACTCGCCATACTACGTTAATATCAACCAGGATTTGTTTCTTGAAGCTTACCTGCACAGCTCCGATTCAAACCTGGTGTTATTTGTGGACACATGTGTGGCGTCTCCCACTCCCCACAATTTTACAACAATGACCTATGATATAATCAGGAATGGGTAAGCTCATATGCCTTAAAACTATAGATAGAACTGCCTTTGAACCCCTGTATCTCTTCTTTTTTAATTTTGTCTTGTTTTTTAATTATTTTTAATGGAATAGTGTGAGTACAGCATACATTAATGTCAGCTTCTAACTAATCCATGAACGTGGGCATTTAGGGTTTACTGGGGGAAGGGGAATGGATTGACTCGACATATAACACACGCGCACTCCCCAGCTTAAACCTGACAAAGAGACTAAATGGCTATAGCGATGTAACAATGACATATCTCAGGTAAGGATAAAACGCCTTCAGAAAAACATAAAACCACGAGGTCTCTAGACAGGACAGGCTGAGGGGAGGTAACATGGCTCAATGCTGCCAAAGAAGGGCATCTTGCTTTTCCTACCTAATTGCAGGTGTCTGAATCAGTTTCACCTCATTTAAAAATCACTTTTCATGTTATGTGTTATATTGTGTGTAAATGACTGATTGCGGTGTGTATTCATGAGAGGTTTTTTTGTTTCTTTGTAGGTGTGTTCGAGATTCTACCTATGCTACATATTATTCACCCTACAATCACGTGGTCCGGTTTAAATTCAATGCCTTCCAGTTTATTCATTACAGTCCATCGGTTTACCTGCAATGTGAACTAGTGGTGTGCAGGGCCTATGACTATTCTTCCAGATGCTACCGAGGCTGTATTACTAGGTCCAAGAGAGAGGCAAGCTCTGGCCAAGAAAGGGTGACTGTTGTGGCTGGGCCAATACGGCTTCGGGAAGGTGGTACCGAGAAACCTTGAATGCACGTGAGAAACGTGAATGCACGTGATTTTGAATATAACTTTGTCTCCTTTAGCAGATACCATCTGTAAATGCCAACATAATTCTGAATGAAACAATAAACATTCAGCATGCGCTTAATTGACTCTTGCCTATTAATCCTACTTCACATCAGTTGTATTCGCACATCATAAAAACGCTAATTCAGCAGCTCTGCGGGCAGTCTGACGAGATGGGGCACAGGCAGCTCTGTGGAACTCGCCTGTTCCCAAACTGCCTGCGACTTGTAGCTGACACGTCTGAAAAGCCAGTTTGAAAGCTTCCCAGACAAATTTGCGATCTCCAAGGTTTTTATTTGTTGGTTTTTTTCTTAATGGTAACACTGAAATGCTTAAGCTGCAGTTTAAGTTCTATAAGCAAGCTCTACTAATATAACTTTTGTTTGATGTGTATCTAGAGTGCCCTGGATGTATCAGGGTGCAAGAAAGTGATTGATCTTGAAACCCGATCTAATGTTTTGGAAATAACAAGGTGAGGGATCAAATGTAACCAGGTCCTCTCATCCTTCCCACAGTTGGACCCTTTTGTTATCCGTGAGAAATGAATTCAGCCCCTGCTCCAGCTGATGTTTCTCACGACCACTTATTATTGCTGTCAGGCTCCTGGCAGTTGTTTTTCACTCTTGTTGGGTTCCTTTTGAAACATAAAGTGAAGAACCCAATTCCATACCAGGTCATGTAAGCCTTGGTAAACACCTGCAGCTGATCACATTGGTTGAGTAAGTTGATGGACTGAGTAATCTTCTTGCATGGAGCAATTTCATTGACAATTCAAGATTAAAATCTAAGCATGAAATGCTTTCTGTGGTGATGGCTCACCTTGTGAAGAGAGGGGGGCTTGACATAAGAGCTCAGCATAGAAGGAAGCCAGAAGACCAGGGAAAGTTTGCAATCCAATAACCTCAATAGCCTCAAACTAGTTGCCACCTGCAATATTAGGGCCTCAAATCTTAACACAGTAACTGATACATCAGCTTCCTCCTCTCAAGATGGATATCTTGACTCTGCTATTGAAAAAATACAGCCTGGGTTATGGGGAACCCAGATGGCCAGTTCTTGCTCCACAGCAAACATGAGTTTGTTTCCCACTTCCTCAGAAGTAAGTTAGGATAAAGAGTCCTTCCTTTCCACAGGGCAGTCAGGAGTACATCCCACAATGTGTGCTGTGTGATAACCAGTAACGGAGCCCATCTGTGTACCTCTGAAAGGTACTTCAATAAATCTCAGTGGGATGCGATGTACGTATTTCAATCTACCCTTCAGGCAAGGCCAGCACTGTTCAAACTGCACTCTAATGTTTTCTGTTTCCACTGCCATCAGTGCTAGCAGGCAAAATATTTGAATGCAAGTACTACTGTTGTACGCTCCTAAGCCTGCTTTTAGGTCCTGTTTTCTATCAATGCTGATTTCCTAAAATGGAGATTAAATTTTGCATGAAAATTGCATGGCGTAATGAAATGTTTCAGATGGAGAAGGCTTTACGCAGCTAAAGTTACCCAGGCAATCGTGCATGACAAAGAGAAAAATGATTCTTCCGATGGCATATGGATCGTCGTACATAATGTCTGAGTGTTTTGTGACTAGTTCTTTAGGGAGGTCCTTCTTGCTGAGAAAATAAGGTATTTCAGCTATTTTCCGTTATGGCTGATTTCCAACATAAATTATGTAATTGCAAAATCAGGAAGTCTTGATTCCCAACAGTGTCTCTGCACTTGAGCTCAAGGTTTTGCTGCCTTGAAGAGATTCATCTGTAACAAAGAAAATTTTCCAAGCAACATGTTGGTTTTACGTGCGGTTCTTCTCCAAGAAGACAGGAACATCACATACTTGGGTTCTTGAAAAATCCATGAAGATCTGATTTGTGGTCTAGATCTGCTGCGAGATCAGCCCTGCGTAATAGTTTCTGTCTATGACTTACTGCCTAAGCCAGGCACCTCTGTAAAACTCGCACAAAACCTTATTATTCTATTACCACAATGGTGTAATTACTGCTACAGCCTAACCTAGCACTTCACTGTCAGCCAGAAGCAGATCTGGAAAATGACTTAAAAGTCCCACGTCTAGTTTTGGTGTTTCCTTTGGTTTTTTTCTTTATCAACATATAAAGTCAAATTAAGTCAGTATAACTTTTTTGGGTAATACCATAGCTCTGACTGCTCCTCGGGGCACGGCACAGCTCTGCTGGGTCGGTGCCATAGGGGTTGCAGAGGTGACCCAGCACACTTTGCCCAGCCAGGTAACCGACTGTTGCACACAACATCTGGTCACCACTGAGCTCTGAGAAGAACAAACTGACACAGCATAAACTGACACGGCATCGGTCTTGACCTTGCGACTGCAGCTTCCAGAAGCCAACCACCACCACAGCCATCAGCCAACTGCAAGTCTTCTCCTCCTCCTCTTTTCCCAAACAGCAATCACTATTGGGAACGGTACATGCTGGACTGAGATACCAGGAGATCTTCGTCTGCCTGGCCCTCAGGAGGCAGCTTCTGGAAAGATCTTTGAAGAAGCTGGTGCCTTGAAGAAGTGCTGTACTTCCTTGTCCCCTGCTTGTGGCTGCCTGCCCGGGTCAGGCTGCTCTCATGCTGTGCCTCTGGTGACTGCAGAGGCAAAGCACAATGCTGCTGGCCACGGAGCACACCTCCTCGGGGCCCTCATTGCAGGGCAGCTTTGCTTTGATGTCTCTGGAAAGTGCATTTTCATCTTTAGCGCTGGATCGTGCGTGATCAAGGCTGGCCTTGGACTGTGGCCAAGGCAGGTGGAAATGAACTTCAATGGCAGCTCTCAGGGCAGCTCCACCCGAGTCAACAGACCTTTGGTACCTTTATTGCAACATTTAAAACGTTAGGATACTGGAGAAAGCAAAACTAATCTTTTTGGGTGTAATCGGTGCTGTGAATGGGCAAACATAGCTACTGTTACCATCTCTTTGTTTTGGACCAAGTTCAAAACTTCCCAAGGGGAAAAAAACTACATCAGACTTTAATGCCTTTCAGCGTATCACATTGCCACTGCCATAACGTAATTGCATACAGCCAGAGGAAATTTTTCTAATGTGGAAGGTTTCTGAAGAAGGGCTAAAAGACAACATAGATTGAGGACTGAACTGGATGGAAGTTTAAAGATTCGCAAGTACTTAATGTTTAAGACCAAAGTATGTGGATTAGCTAAAGGGCTATAATGAATTTGTGTTATCATGAAACTACAACCTACCTAACTGCAGCAAAACCCCCTCTATTAAATACTTGTGCAAAAATATGGAAAATATATGAGCATCCCTATAGCGATATTTACAGTGTCATATTTGCACTAAGGTCTGAAATTTTCCCCACCATTCCTTGGTTAGGTACATTGAGTCTCTTCCATCTTTATATCAAATCTCAAATTTCAGGTCAAAGGGTATAGTCATTGAAGTGCTCTTAGTAAATACAAAGAATGATTGTTAATAACTAACATCTACTCTTACATTTTCTTTTTTTTATAATTGCTTTTTCCTTAAGTGCTGTGCTAATTCTTATTTTAAAAGACTTGCGTTAGTTTTTATTTCTCTTTCAAGGCTTTTTCTCAGTCCAGTAAAAGCCTGAATTATTACTGTTCTTAGCTCAGGTTCTTGGTTCAAAACTAGACCAATCTTCCTACACTGAAGAGTGGCAGCTACAAAGGGCACAATGGAATAAGTCAATGGCTATTGTCTTATTCTTTTTTAAGGGATGACTCATGCATCCTTATGACAAGACAGAGTAGACTCTTTGTATTGTTGTATTCATGTGAACCAGGGAATGCCAAGTCCAAAGGCAATTGCAGCACAGTAAAATCTTCTGGAATAAAATATAGGTCGTACAGGGGATGAGATGTATGAGATTCTTATAACAGATAACCTGCAAACACAATGCAGAATCTTTTTGGAGTATTTTAAACATTTCTATAGATTCACACTGTTCTTGGACTGTATTTATTGAGCTTACAATCAATCTAATAAAACTCAATGTCAGTGAAAGCCATAAGAAGATATTTTATATCACCTCACTTGAAGATATCTCCATCACCTGTCCCCTTTTTTTCCTTCTGCTTTTTTTAGGCAAATAGACCAAGACATGATTCCTCTATATCTTACAGGGATACATTTGCAAGGCCTGAAGTGGCTGGGTTAGGCAGCTGAGCCTTGCCTAGCCTTTTCAGCGGGCTGTGAGCACTTGGGCAGCCAGTTAATGCGGCCAGTGCCTGGCCATGTGTTATGCCACGGACAATTTCTAGGCTCCCTTCTTTATACTAACACTTAAATGTTATTTATGCAATGGCAAGCACAGCCTGGAGACACTTGCTGCCTGAGAAAGTTCCTATGTTTTTTCTTCATGCTAAAGAACAAAACCTCCTGCTTGGTGGTGGTATGGTCATGCCCCAGCTGTGCCAGGCCCTGTAGAAAGGCATGGTACAGTCTGGTTTGGCCATTGGGAGTTTTCCAACGTGGAGGTTGAGGTATGTTGGCCTCCGTGTGCACCCTGGTTGTGAAATTTATCAACTGAGGGCATCAGCTGAGCAGTAAGCATTTCGGCAAATATCTTCATAATGGATTTTGAGAAGTGTATCGGAGGCCTGATCTTGCGGAGATTAAAGCAAACATTTAACTACCTCCATAATTTCTGAAGATTTTGGGAGACTATTCATCTCAGAAAAGTCATGCACATAGCTTAGTTAAACATTTGCAAAATTTTGTTGCTCATTCTAATGTTTGATTTTAACAACCTATCTTGGCTCCTGGTTAAATGTCAATACATAGTGCAATCTCTAATACAGCAATGTATGTGTAAAATGGACTTCATCTACCCTGGCAAAATTCACTAACTTCTTTTCCCTGTCTACAAATTGTTATAGAATGCCTAGTAATCATAGAATGGTTAGAGTTGGAAGGCGCCTTAGAGAACGTCTAGTTCCACCCCCCTGCCCTGGGCAGGGACACCTCCCACTAGACCAGGTTGCTCCAAGCCCCATCCAACCTGGCCTTGAACCCCTCCAGGGATGGGGCCTCAACAACTTAATGGGCAGCAGGGAGAGGAGCAGGTGAGGTGTATTTATATTTGCCCATCCCTTTAGTAAACGCTATGCTCCCATTGCCTCACAGATTATCATATTTATATCATATTTATAAATCCTATTTTTTTTAAATTTATTTCTAGATCCGTAAAACTTGCTATGCGCCGTACCAGTCACCTTATCAGCAGAATGCCAGGTGTAAATATCTTCTCTGCAGCATGAACGACAGCGCGTGACCCATGCAAGTGGTCTTCCTAACCCTCCACAGTTGTATTACCAGGTCAAGAAATGTACAAGCTTTCCTTTGGAAGAGATGGATGTTTTTGGTGAGAAATCCGATTTTGAAAAGATGCTATGCAGAATCAAGCTGTGGAAAGTTAAACAGTCATTATCCTGTTAGGATAAGACTGTAAATCACTAACAATTTCGCAGCAGGCAGTATTATTGCTGCTTCAGTGACATAAACATAAGGAGAGATTTGTGTATTGATTAACAGTAGCTATGAACAGCCTCCTCAGTAGCACATTTTGGTCAATACTTAACGAAAATGCTAATTGCATGGAGTTTGTAAGAAGAGAAGTGTTGGCAAGGAGCTTGTGTTTTGGCTGGTCTTTAGTACAGGGGGCAAATTTCTTTATGGAATTTTTCCATTATCCATGATAATATAGTTCGTTTGGTATGTTTGTGCAATTTTCTCATACGACTCTGTCTATATGGATGGTAGGGCTTGATGCCACAGAGTCACTAAAAGGCTTCATAAATACATTATTTTTGTCAGGTTGTTAGAATAAAGGGAAAAATATGGAGACTAGATAAAACCAGACACGGAAACACATTCTTGAAAGGAGCTGAAATGGTTAAAAGCATTTAGACAAAATGGTATACACAGGTCACTTTTAGCTTTCTGTACGAGGACTTTGTTGTTTATTGGTTTGTATCAGCTGTAAAGTAGCATAGAAGTTGAGCAACACACTATAAGTGGATTGGTGCTGAGAAGTAATCACCATGAAACTGCTAAATGACTGACATCTTTTCTGTGTCTTATATTGAAATAATCTTTCACGCAGAAAGAAATGCATATTACTTCCCTATTTGCTTTCCTTGGGTTTATACATGAATTACATGGCACACAGCCGCAGCACAACACCCCCGGTGGACTCTCTCTGTTCTGAAGGCATATGGCTTTTCATGCATCTAGGTATTTTTGCATATGAGGTGATTACTTTCCTTGAACAATTCCCTTTGGCAACTGGCAGTATCATTTCCTTCCTGCTGTTCCTTCTGGTTTGAAGGCAAGGTAAGGGACTGAAGGGGAACAGACGGTAACACTGAAGAAAGTTGGAAGTCGTGGACCCATGTTGTCTTCTCGGCTCACACCTCCTCTTTCAGCAGCCAGCTGCCTCAGGCTCCCCTACATCTGGTAGATTTTACCTCAGCAAAGCTTAGAAAGGAAACTGGCATTACTTGAAGACTAAAAATCACTCAACCAAAACCGCTTCAAAGATCTAAGGATGGTTTGAATAGACAAGTATAAAAAGCATCTCTAAGCCAAAAAACCCAGTAGCAACCCCTGAGGAACACCACTTGTCACTGGTCTCCGCTTGGACATCAAGCTGTTGACTGCAACTCTTTGAGTGCAGCCATCCAGCCAGTTCCTTATCCACCGAGAAGTCCACCTGCCAAATCCATGTCTCTCCAATTTAGAGACAAGGATGTCATGTGGGACAGTATCAAATGCTTTGCACAAGTCCAGGTAGATGACATCAGTTCCTCTTCCCTTATGCACCAATACTATAGCGCCGTTATAGAAGGCCACCAAATTTGTCAGGCATGATTTGCCTTTAGTGAAGCCATGTTGACTGTCACCAATCACTTCCTTATTTTCCATGTGCCTTAGCAGACTTTCTAGGAGGATCTGCTCCATGATCCTGCCAGGCACAAAGGCGAGACTGATAGGCCTGCAGTTGCCCAGGTCTTCATTTTTTACCCTTTTTAAAAGTGGGGGTTATGTTTCCCCTTTTCCAGTCAGCAGGAACTTCACTGAACTGCCACGACTTCTTAGATATGATTGATAGTGGCTCGGCAACTTCAATTGATGGCTCCCTCAGGACCCGCAGATCTATCTCATCAGGTCCCATGGACTTGTGCACCTTCAGGTTCCTTAGAATGTCCCAGTCTTTGCCTTTGCATTCTGCGACCTGGGCGGTGTGGCTAGAGCATTTGCCAGTGAAGACCAAGGAGAAAATGTTGTTGAGTACCTCAGCCTTGTCCATATCCTGGGTGACCAGGTTCCCCATTTCCTTCCAGAGAGAGCCCACATTTTTCCTGGTCTTCCTTTTGTCACCAACACAGCTGTAGAAGCTTTTCTTGTTGCCCTTGACACCCTATCCAGATTTAACTCTATCTGGGCTTTAGCTTTCCTAACCTGATCCTTGGCGGCTCAGAAAATTTCTCTGTATTCCTCCCAGGCTACCTGTCCTCGCTTCCACCCACTGTAGGCTTCCTTTTTCTGTTTGTGTTTATCCAGGAGCTCCTTGTTCATCCATGCAGGCTTTGTGGCATTTTTGACAGACTTTCTCTTTGTTGGAATGCATTGCTCATGAACTTGCAGGAGGTGATCCTTGAATATTAACCAGCTTTTTTTGGCCCCTCTTCCCTCCAGGGTTTTATCTCATGGTACTCTACCAAGCAGATCCCTGAAGAGGACAAAGCCTGCTCTCCTGAAGTTCAGGGTAGCGAGCTTACTGTGCGCCCTCCTTGCTGTCCAAAGGATCTTGAACTCCACCATCTCATGGTCACTGCAGCCAAGGCTGCCCTTGATCTTCACATTTCCCACCAGCCTCTTCTTTTTGGTGAGAACAAGGTCCAGCATGGCACCTCTCCTTGTTGACTCCTCTATCACTTGGAGAAGGAAGTTATCATCATTGACACATTCCAGGAGCCTCATGGATTGCTTATGCCCTGCTGTGTTGTCCCTCCAACAGATACTGGGGTGGTTGAAGTACCCCATGAGGACCAGGGCTTGTGAACGCGAGGCTGCTTGTATGTGTCTATGGAGGGCCTCATCTGCTCGATCTTCGTGGTCAGGTGGCCTCCTGTAGCAGACCCCCACTGAAATGTTACCTCTCCCTGCCATCCCTTTAATCCTGATGCATAAGCTCTTTTCCCATCCCTGGAAACATTCAAGGTCAAGTTGGACAGGACTCCAAGCCGTCTTCTAGGTATGGATGGCATACGGATTTATTTCACCTGTATATTGCTCTTCATGAGATTTCTGATTGTTTTTTTTCTACTTTCTCAGACTTACAGCTGAACTTTTCTCCTGTTGTAGGGAAAGCAGGCTAAGAGTGAAAGTCTGAGAAACATTGGGTGGTCTCCTGATGGGGTATTACCTGTCTGTGTACAACATGGGATGGATGGGAACAGATCTAAGAACTTGAGCCCTGCAGTGCATGCCTGGGCAGATACAAAGGATCAATGTGAAGACTGATGTGTTCAAGTTCCCTCCTGCAAGAAGCACATGGCAGGAAACCAGTCCATGGATCTAGAACCCAGAGTGCTATACTGAATAAAATCTTTTAATTTTTTCTTTCTGAAACTGAAAGAAAATAATTGATCAAGGGAGATGGCAGAGCTTTCTATAATCTTTAAGAACTCTAAGTGTCGCTAAAAACGAAAACCGTGTTTGAAAAGTTCATTCTTTGGTACTCTGGACCTGCAATTTTTATTGAAAAGACAATATTTTTTTCTTTAATCCAAGCATAACAATATAATTTAGTATAACTTGTTCAGCAAACAGCTGACCTCTGATAGAAGATATTGTAAGTTAACCGAGGCTGATTTTCTTAGACAGACTTCTTTAGGTTTTGTGTGCCTGACGTCTTTTGTATTATGCAATGCAAATTCCATCCCATGTATTCTGTCTCAGTAATACATGGTCAAGAGACAAGGCAATAGTTTTCCGTTTTCTGCTGATGTGAGAACAGCAACAGATTGTTGATACTCCGTCAGGAATGCAGCCTCATACATCAGCTTATTTGTAGTTTTTTACAGTATTTTATTTTTGCAGTAAACTTCCTGCTGCTCTGATGTTAGTACATGCAATAGAAAGGAGAGGTAATCTAAGGTGTATTTTGTACAGAGGACACGGGTGTTTTGTAGGCTGCAAATCAAAGGTGCCTGATATCAAACCTGATGACATAGGTCCTCTCATAAATCAAAGAACATTTACTGGATATGTCAGAAATGCACCAGGAAGCTGGAACTGGTGAGGACTGACAAGAACTCAGACAGCCAAGTTTGTGTTAAAGAACCATGCTATCAGTTTTAATTGTTCTGCATAAATTTAACCACAACGCGCTTCGTCCTCCACTGTTCTTGAATCTCCTTGATGTCATTCATAAATTTCCTATTCACGGTGTCACGGACCAGCTAAGGCTGGGTGATCTGAGATCATCTAATCCATCCCCTTGCTCAAAGCAGGGTCAGAGAAAGCAGGTTGCTCAGGACTGTGTCCAGTTGGGTTTGAATATCTTGAAGAATGGAGGAATCTATAACCTCACTGGGCAACCTATCCCACTGCTTGACCACCCTCACAGTGAAATTCTTTTTCCTTATATTTAAATGAAATTTACTGTACTTCAGTTCATGCCCATTGCTTCTCATCCTGCCACCAGGCACCACTGAGAAGAACCTGGCTGTGTCTTTACTCCATCCCATCAGGTATTTGTACACACTGAGTGTCCTGTTCTCTGGGCCTCTCCTCATATGAGAGATTCTCCTGTTCCTTAATCATCTTGGTGGCCCTTTGCTAGACTTGCTCCAGTATGTCCATGTCTCTCTTGTACTGGGGAGCCCGGAACTGGAATGTGCACCCCAGATGTGTCTCACCAGTGCTGAGTAGAGGGGGAGGATCACCTCCCTTGACCTGCTGGCAACACTCCTCTGAACACAGCACTAGGATGCCATTGTCCATCTTTGCTGCAAGGGCACAGTGCTGGCTCATGGCCAGTTCATTCACTAGGACCCCCAGGTCGTTTTCTGCAAGACTGTTTTCCAGCTGCCTGGGTCCCTTGGTCTGTACCAAGGTGTTATTTTTCAAGAATGTAGAGGCAGGATTATCATCCCATAGTTGCTTCACAATCACAGCGTGTGATAGCTCCACCGAACACACAGTATTGTTTTTGCTTTTGTCAGGAAGTCAGGAACAGTAGAGCTGTGAGTAGCAACGTTCAGGCTTACATTTCTTTGTTAACATATGAATACAATCGGTTGTATTTACCATTGTCCTCCAGTTCGGTTGCTCCTCTCAGCAACTGCTTTGACAGCTTCTGATTCTGTCTCTGGACTCTGGCCTTTTGTCTCTATTCTGTTCTAGCGCTGTGAACCTTTGCAGAAAGAGGACTCCCTAGACTCAAGCTGTGTTTTTCTGCAGGAGGAAGGTTGGAATGTACCAGCAGGAATCATGAGTTATGTCAACTATTGTGGTTTGGTTGCTGTTTGTGTCATAGCCAAAGTGAACAGAGAGGTATAGCCTGGATGAAGTGTAATGAGTAGAATATTGGACCAACAACTGGCCTGTTTATAGCTGGTCTGTATATCTCTTCAACAGATGAGGAGAAACGGTAGAAGTGCAATATAATGACTCCAGCGAGCAGATTAGCAGGATAGGATAGTGGGCTGTTGTGCCCTAAGCAAACTGTAACTCCATTAAGTCCTCACGTAGACCAACTGAGGAAACCATTCCAACAGGACTTTTGGTTTTACTCCAACCCATACTTCTTTCCCTGTCGCAGAAGGAAATATCTGACATGGTTATGATTTAGTAGCAATTCAAAATTTATTAATGATTTGAGCTAGATCAAGAGGATAAGTTTTAGCAGCACTCAATCATTAACTGATTTAAGGATTTACAAGAAGATTTAACAAAGTAATTGAACAGTGACTTAATTACAGATCTGAAAATGGCAAGATTCACACTAACTTACTATAAGGTATCCCAAATCAATACATATACGTATAAGCACAAACATACAAGCACACACCACTTGAGGGGTCATACACACACACACACACCCGAGTTTATAACTGCTATTACCAAAGTTCCCTTCTCAGTGGATGACGCCAATGAGCTGATGGGTGCCCTTTTTATGTGTACATGGACAAATATTTGGATCCAGTAAAGTATAAGAACACCCACACTCGTAAGAGCTAATGTGTAATATGTATATATAGATGAGAGAGAGGTCTGCCTATAGTTACTATTTCCCTCTTCGAGTTTGGAGTAAATATCCACACTGCATCGGCAGCTATTCCCCAGCGGGCGATAACTGAGACTCAAGGGGAGTTGACTCGCCCTGGCCTTTTAACCCTCGAGGTGTTTGCCTGAGCGGTGTCCCGACTCGGGAGGTGCTGGTCACAGCCCACTGCCATCCAGGAGAGCTCAAAGGGTCTTGATAGAACCGCTATTTATAGGATCTGAGTTAATTGACTTTTATCAGATATTTATCCACTCTGGCCCAGCTTGGACGATGGGACATTCTGGTACTTTCTAACAGCTGTGCAAGTCCAGAAGTTGCTAGATCTGCAAGTTCTCGTATCACCTCCCTTTGGGTCACGATCCAGGTGCAGATGTACTAGGCTGCCAGGGAGTCATAGTCCCAGGCGATAGGGGAAGCAGGAGCCAGGCATGTTAAGGGAGTGCCTCAATGCTCTGGTCCTTTACCTTTTGCAGTTCATGCCTGACATCCTCTGGGCTGGTATGCGGCCCAGGGATGGGGAATCGCACCAAGTACTGAGTGGCCAAAAGGAGGGGGCGTTGCACCACCACTTTCCCTTTTTATAAACTTTCTGTTTCAAAGGATTGAAGGAAGTCTTGCTGGCAAATTCAGGTAAGGAATTGAGGGAAAACATTGGAAAACCAGAAGCAGCTCAACAGAGGCCCCCAGATGAAGTTCACTTAAGCGTGTTACAAAGAGCTGGCGTTAATTTACTTTTGATACCTGACATAATCCCACTTATGACATGCTGTTTGTGTACCAGCAGCAGGGAAATCAGCCTGTAATTTCAAGTGGTAAGCATCAGAAATATAAACGCTTATGAGATCAGGGCTCTCTGCTGAAGGTTTTATCAGAAAGTGTGCTAGGAATTTGCTGCCTCACCTTGCAATATGTTAGTCTGCTTAATTAAGTCATTAGCTAGAAGCAGTAAATAGGTGAAAATGGGATGGTGAGGGCAATGAAACACGTAAATTCACCAGTCTGGTTCCAACGGTAATGCTGGACCTGCACATACAGTTAAGATAATTTATAGTAAGGGCAGTAGCACAAATTATCCAGGAAACTGAAACTTTACCATTCATATGTAATCGCTCTGTAAAGATCAGGTAGTCATAAAAAGATTGCATAAGAGATCATACATAACATGGACCAGACTGACCTTGGGAGCCTCACCCTTTTAGAGGTGCAGGGTATAAATTCCGAAGCTCTGCTTTGTTTGCATCTCTTAACAAGATGGGTACCACCAAGAACTTGCCGTGGTTATTCCTCTTAAATGCAACACTCCTGGGTGCCTCTTCAGGTAAACCACTTAAAATCTTTAAAGAACATTCTTCTTCTTTTATTAAGATAAAAAGTTGCCCACTTGCTTCTTTTTATTCTTACCTTAACAGTTGCAAATATCACGATTGAAAGTGCCACCATGCCAATGTTTTCATGTGTGTCTGCATTTTTCATGTATTCTGTCTATGTGTTACTTTTGGGTTGTACTAGTTAATATCCCACCTTGGGGGTCTGAAGCTGCCTGGTGCAGGTGGGACAGGTAGAAGCATGGTGCTGTGAACCACATGCCCCAGAGCAGGGCATTGGTCTGCCAGTCGTGCCCTTGGGGCTACCAGGCATGTGGCATGCAAACCTGGAGAGAACAAAGCCCCAGGGTGGATTGTGTTGCATCCCAAAAGGTGCACCTCTCTAGGTAAAATATAATTCACCTGAATTTGTTCATCACTTGCTTTCTCAAATTTAGTGTCTCACTAAAAAGCAGCCATTTACAGGAAGAATCATAGAATCATAGAATCATAGAATGGTTTGCGTTGGAAGGAACATTTTAAGATCATCTAGTCCAGCTCCCCTGCAATAAACGGAGACATTTTCAACTAGAAGATGGCTCAGAGCCCTGTCAAACCAGACCTTGAATGTTTCCAGGGATGGGATACCTACAACCTCTCCGGGAAAACAAGAAATTAGCAAGTGTTTGCCTAAAGAGAAAATGTTTTGGAGACTTGGTTAAAATCATGATTTTCATTGCTCCCACCATGGAAGAGCACCCTGCTGAGACCCCGAGGCGCTCCATTGCCCTTGTGACAGGGTGGCACCAATATCTCCCCAGCTGGGAGAAAACCTGGCCGTGCTCCTTCATCCACAAGGTCCTCACCTGTTTCTTTCTCTTCTTCTCCAACAGATGCCACAAGACCAACTCCAGACACCTTCACAGCATCTGCTCCTCCAGGTGGGTCTCGTTTTGTCATGTGTCTTCTGGCCGTTACTTTTGGCAGTACCCATTGGTGATTCCCAGGGTGGGGTTTGGTCTTCTCCGTGGGAGAGCAGAGCCAGGGAAACGCACAGCCTAATTAAGCAGAAGGTGACAGTCCTGGTGGCCTGAAACTCATGGAGAATTGCCAATGAACCGGCGAGAGAGGGTGTCTGCATGCTAGAGGGTTTTCCCTGTCTCCTCCTTTCTAAGGTGCCTCCCTGAGCCTGGTGAGCGGCAGAAACCGGTGTGAGGGGCGCGTAGAGATTTACTACCATGGCAGCCGGGGCACTATCTGCGATGACTCCTGGGACCTGAACGATGCTGAGGTTGTGTGCAGGCAGCTGGGATGTGGCTTTGCTGTTTCTGCACCAACAGCCGCCTACTTCGGACAAGGCACTGGCAATATCTACCTGGATGATGTGGACTGCACAGGGAACGAGTCCTCCCTCTTCCGGTGCAGCCACCGTGGCTGGGGTGTCCATAACTGTCAGCACAGTGAAGATGCTGGTGTTGTGTGCTCAGGTACCATTGCTTTTCCTTCCTAAATACGGGGACACTCTGAGAGTGGCCCTCGTTGGCCACAAGTGTGTTGGAGATGTTCTCAAAGATTGTGTTTTTCATTGCTCCCACCATGGCAGAGCACCCTGCTGAGACCCCGAGGCGCTCCATTGCCCTTGTGACAGGGTGGCACCAATATCTCCCCAGCTGGGAGAAAACCTGGCCGTGCTCCTTCATCCACAAGGTCCTCACCTGTTTCTTTCTCTTCTTCTCCAACAGATGCCACAAGACCAACTCCAGACACCTTCACAGCATCTGCTCCTCCAGGTGGGTCTCGTTTTGTCATGTGTCTTCTGGCCGTTACTTTTGGCAGTACCCATTGGTGATTCCCAGGGTGGGGTTTGGTCTTCTCCGTGGGAGAGCAGAGCCAGGGAAACGCACAGCCTAATTAAGCAGAAGGTGACAGTCCTGGTGGCCTGAAACTCATGGAGAATTGCCAATGAACCGGCGAGAGAGGGTGTCTGCATGCTAGAGGGTTTTCCCTGTCTCCTCCTTTCTAAGGTGCCTCCCTGAGCCTGGTGAGCGGCAGAAACCGGTGTGAGGGGCGCGTAGAGATTTACTACCATGGCAGCCGGGGCACTGTCTGCGATGACTCCTGGGACCTGAACGATGCCGAGGTTGTGTGCAGGCAGCTGGGATGTGGCTTTGCTGTTTCTGCACCAACAGCCGCCTACTTCGGACAAGGCACTGGCAATATCTACCTGGATGATGTGGACTGCACAGGGAACGAGTCCTCCCTCTTCCGGTGCAGCCACCGTGGCTGGGGTGTCCATAACTGTCAGCACAGTGAAGATGCTGGTGTTGTGTGCTCAGGTACCATTGCTTTTCCTTCCTAAATACGGGGACACTCTCAGAGAGTGGCCCTCGTTGGCCACAAGTGTGTTGGAGATGTTCTCAAAGATTGTGTTTTTCATTGCTCCCACCATGGCAGAGCACCCTGCTGAGACCCCGAGGCGCTCCATTGCCCTTGTGACAGGGTGGCACCAATATCTCCCCAGCTGGGAGAAAACCTGGCCGTGCTCCTTCATCCACAAGGTCCTCACCTGTTTCTTTCTCTTCTTCTCCAACAGATGCCACAAGACCAACTCCAGACACCTTCACAGCATCTGCTCCTCCAGGTGGGTCTCGTTTTGTCATGTGTCTTCTGGCCGTTACTTTTGGCAGTACCCATTGGTGATTCCCAGGGTGGGGTTTGGTCTTCTCCGTGGGAGAGCAGAGCCAGGGAAACGCACAGCCTAATTAAGCAGAAGGTGACAGTCCTGGTGGCCTGAAACTCATGGAGAATTGCCAATGAACCGGCGAGAGAGGGTGTCTGCATGCTAGAGGGTTTTCCCTGTCTCCTCCTTTCTAAGGTGCCTCCCTGAGCCTGGTGAGCGGCAGAAACCGGTGTGAGGGGCGCGTAGAGATTTACTACCACGGCAGCCGGGGCACTGTCTGCGATGACTCCTGGGACCTGAACGATGCCGAGGTTGTGTGCAGGCAGCTGGGATGTGGCTTTGCTGTTTCTGCACCAACAGCCGCCTACTTCGGACAAGGCACTGGCAATATCTACCTGGATGATGTGGACTGCACAGGGAACGAGTCCTCCCTCTTCCGGTGCAGCCACCGTGGCTGGGGTGTCCATAACTGTCAGCACAGTGAAGATGCTGGTGTTGTGTGCTCAGGTACCATTGCTTTTCCTTCCTAAATACGGGGACACTCTCAGAGAGTGGCCCTCGTTGGCCACAAGTGTGTTGGAGATGTTCTCAAAGATTGTGTTTTTCATTGCTCCCACCATGGAAGAGCACCCTGCTGAGACCCCGAGGCGCTCCATTGCCCTTGTGACAGGGTGGCACCAATATCTCCCCAGCTGGGAGAAAACCTGGCCGTGCTCCTTCATCCACAAGGTCCTCACCTGTTTCTTTCTCTTCTTCTCCAACAGATGCCACAAGACCAACTCCAGACACCTTCACAGCATCTGCTCCTCCAGGTGGGTCTCGTTTTGTCATGTGTCTTCTGGCCGTTACTTTTGGCAGTACCCATTGGTGATTCCCAGGGTGGGGTTTGGTCTTCTCCGTGGGAGAGCAGAGCCAGGGAAACGCACAGCCTAATTAAGCAGAAGGTGACAGTCCTGGTGGCCTGAAACTCATGGAGAATTGCCAATGAACCGGCGAGAGAGGGTGTCTGCATGCTAGAGGGTTTTCCCTGTCTCCTCCTTTCTAAGGTGCCTCCCTGAGCCTGGTGAGCGGCAGAAACCGGTGTGAGGGGCGCGTAGAGATTTACTACCACGGCAGCCGGGGCACTGTCTGCGATGACTCCTGGGACCTGAACGATGCCGAGGTTGTGTGCAGGCAGCTGGGATGTGGCTTTGCTGTTTCTGCACCAACAGCCGCCTACTTCGGACAAGGCACTGGCAATATCTACCTGGATGATGTGGACTGCACAGGGAACGAGTCCTCCCTCTTCCGGTGCAGCCACCGTGGCTGGGGTGTCCATAACTGTCAGCACAGTGAAGATGCTGGTGTTGTGTGCTCAGGTACCATTGCTTTTCCTTCCTAAATACGGGGACACTCTCAGAGAGTGGCCCTCGTTGGCCACAAGTGTGTTGGAGATGTTCTCAAAGATTGTGTTTTTCATTGCTCCCACCATGGAAGAGCACCCTGCTGAGACCCCGAGGCGCTCCATTGCCCTTGTGACAGGGTGGCACCAATATCTCCCCAGCTGGGAGAAAACCTGGCCGTGCTCCTTCATCCACAAGGTCCTCACCTGTTTCTTTCTCTTCTTCTCCAACAGATGCCACAAGACCAACTCCAGACACCTTCACAGCATCTGCTCCTCCAGGTGGGTCTCGTTTTGTCATGTGTCTTCTGGCCGTTACTTTTGGCAGTACCCATTGGTGATTCCCAGGGTGGGGTTTGGTCTTCTCCGTGGGAGAGCAGAGCCAGGGAAACGCACAGCCTAATTAAGCAGAAGGTGACAGTCCTGGTGGCCTGAAACTCATGGAGAATTGCCAATGAACCGGCGAGAGAGGGTGTCTGCATGCTAGAGGGTTTTCCCTGTCTCCTCCTTTCTAAGGTGCCTCCCTGAGCCTGGTGAGCGGCAGAAACCGGTGTGAGGGGCGCGTAGAGATTTACTACCACGGCAGCCGGGGCACTGTCTGCGATGACTCCTGGGACCTGAACGATGCCGAGGTTGTGTGCAGGCAGCTGGGATGTGGCTTTGCTGTTTCTGCACCAACAGCCGCCTACTTCGGACAAGGCACTGGCAATATCTACCTGGATGATGTGGACTGCACAGGGAACGAGTCCTCCCTCTTCCGGTGCAGCCACCGTGGCTGGGGTGTCCATAACTGTCAGCACAGTGAAGATGCTGGTGTTGTGTGCTCAGGTACCATTGCTTTTCCTTCCTAAATACGGGGACACTCTCAGAGAGTGGCCCTCGTTGGCCACAAGTGTGTTGGAGATGTTCTCAAAGATTGTGTTTTTCATTGCTCCCACCATGGAAGAGCACCCTGCTGAGACCCCGAGGCGCTCCATTGCCCTTGTGACAGGGTGGCACCAATATCTCCCCAGCTGGGAGAAAACCTGGCCGTGCTCCTTCATCCACAAGGTCCTCACCTGTTTCTTTCTCTTCTTCTCCAACAGATGCCACAAGACCAACTCCAGACACCTTCACAGCATCTGCTCCTCCAGGTGGGTCTCGTTTTGTCATGTGTCTTCTGGCCGTTACTTTTGGCAGTACCCATTGGTGATTCCCAGGGTGGGGTTTGGTCTTCTCCGTGGGAGAGCAGAGCCAGGGAAACGCACAGCCTAATTAAGCAGAAGGTGACAGTCCTGGTGGCCTGAAACTCATGGAGAATTGCCAATGAACCGGCGAGAGAGGGTGTCTGCATGCTAGAGGGTTTTCCCTGTCTCCTCCTTTCTAAGGTGCCTCCCTGAGCCTGGTGAGCGGCAGAAACCGGTGTGAGGGGCGCGTAGAGATTTACTACCATGGCAGCCGGGGCACTGTCTGCGATGACTCCTGGGACCTGAACGATGCCGAGGTTGTGTGCAGGCAGCTGGGATGTGGCTTTGCTGTTTCTGCACCAACAGCCGCCTACTTCGGACAAGGCACTGGCAATATCTACCTGGATGATGTGGACTGCACAGGGAACGAGTCCTCCCTCTTCCGGTGCAGCCACCGTGGCTGGGGTGTCCATAACTGTCAGCACAGTGAAGATGCTGGTGTTGTGTGCTCAGGTACCATTGCTTTTCCTTCCTAAATACGGGGACACTCTCAGAGAGTGGCCCTCGTTGGCCACAAGTGTGTTGGAGATGTTCTCAAAGATTGTGTTTTTCATTGCTCCCACCATGGCAGAGCACCCTGCTGAGACCCCGAGGCGCTCCATTGCCCTTGTGACAGGGTGGCACCAATATCTCCCCAGCTGGGAGAAAACCTGGCCGTGCTCCTTCATCCACAAGGTCCTCACCTGTTTCTTTCTCTTCTTCTCCAACAGATGCCACAAGACCAACTCCAGACACCTTCACAGCATCTGCTCCTCCAGGTGGGTCTCGTTTTGTCATGTGTCTTCTGGCCGTTACTTTTGGCAGTACCCATTGGTGATTCCCAGGGTGGGGTTTGGTCTTCTCCGTGGGAGAGCAGAGCCAGGGAAACGCACAGCCTAATTAAGCAGAAGGTGACAGTCCTGGTGGCCTGAAACTCATGGAGAATTGCCAATGAACCGGCGAGAGAGGGTGTCTGCATGCTAGAGGGTTTTCCCTGTCTCCTCCTTTCTAAGGTGCCTCCCTGAGCCTGGTGAGCGGCAGAAACCGGTGTGAGGGGCGCGTAGAGATTTACTACCACGGCAGCCGGGGCACTGTCTGCGATGACTCCTGGGACCTGAACGATGCCGAGGTTGTGTGCAGGCAGCTGGGATGTGGCTTTGCTGTTTCTGCACCAACAGCCGCCTACTTCGGACAAGGCACTGGCAATATCTACCTGGATGATGTGGACTGCACAGGGAACGAGTCCTCCCTCTTCCGGTGCAGCCACCGTGGCTGGGGTGTCCATAACTGTCAGCACAGTGAAGATGCTGGTGTTGTGTGCTCAGGTACCATTGCTTTTCCTTCCTAAATACGGGGACACTCTCAGAGAGTGGCCCTCGTTGGCCACAAGTGTGTTGGAGATGTTCTCAAAGATTGTGTTTTTCATTGCTCCCACCATGGAAGAGCACCCTGCTGAGACCCCGAGGCGCTCCATTGCCCTTGTGACAGGGTGGCACCAATATCTCCCCAGCTGGGAGAAAACCTGGCCGTGCTCCTTCATCCACAAGGTCCTCACCTGTTTCTTTCTCTTCTTCTCCAACAGATGCCACAAGACCAACTCCAGACACCTTCACAGCATCTGCTCCTCCAGGTGGGTCTCGTTTTGTCATGTGTCTTCTGGCCGTTACTTTTGGCAGTACCCATTGGTGATTCCCAGGGTGGGGTTTGGTCTTCTCCGTGGGAGAGCAGAGCCAGGGAAACGCACAGCCTAATTAAGCAGAAGGTGACAGTCCTGGTGGCCTGAAACTCATGGAGAATTGCCAATGAACCGGCGAGAGAGGGTGTCTGCATGCTAGAGGGTTTTCCCTGTCTCCTCCTTTCTAAGGTGCCTCCCTGAGCCTGGTGAGCGGCAGAAACCGGTGTGAGGGGCGCGTAGAGATTTACTACCATGGCAGCCGGGGCACTGTCTGCGATGACTCCTGGGACCTGAACGATGCCGAGGTTGTGTGCAGGCAGCTGGGATGTGGCTTTGCTGTTTCTGCACCAACAGCCGCCTACTTCGGACAAGGCACTGGCAATATCTACCTGGATGATGTGGACTGCACAGGGAACGAGTCCTCCCTCTTCCGGTGCAGCCACCGTGGCTGGGGTGTCCATAACTGTCAGCACAGTGAAGATGCTGGTGTTGTGTGCTCAGGTACCATTGCTTTTCCTTCCTAAATACGGGGACACTCTCAGAGAGTGGCCCTCGTTGGCCACAAGTGTGTTGGAGATGTTCTCAAAGATTGTGTTTTTCATTGCTCCCACCATGGCAGAGCACCCTGCTGAGACCCCGAGGCGCTCCATTGCCCTTGTGACAGGGTGGCACCAATATCTCCCCAGCTGGGAGAAAACCTGGCCGTGCTCCTTCATCCACAAGGTCCTCACCTGTTTCTTTCTCTTCTTCTCCAACAGATGCCACAAGACCAACTCCAGACACCTTCACAGCATCTGCTCCTCCAGGTGGGTCTCGTTTTGTCATGTGTCTTCTGGCCGTTACTTTTGGCAGTACCCATTGGTGATTCCCAGGGTGGGGTTTGGTCTTCTCCGTGGGAGAGCAGAGCCAGGGAAACGCACAGCCTAATTAAGCAGAAGGTGACAGTCCTGGTGGCCTGAAACTCATGGAGAATTGCCAATGAACCGGCGAGAGAGGGTGTCTGCATGCTAGAGGGTTTTCCCTGTCTCCTCCTTTCTAAGGTGCCTCCCTGAGCCTGGTGAGCGGCAGAAACCGGTGTGAGGGGCGCGTAGAGATTTACTACCACGGCAGCCGGGGCACTGTCTGCGATGACTCCTGGGACCTGAACGATGCCGAGGTTGTGTGCAGGCAGCTGGGATGTGGCTTTGCTGTTTCTGCACCAACAGCCGCCTACTTCGGACAAGGCACTGGCAATATCTACCTGGATGATGTGGACTGCACAGGGAACGAGTCCTCCCTCTTCCGGTGCAGCCACCGTGGCTGGGGTGTCCATAACTGTCAGCACAGTGAAGATGCTGGTGTTGTGTGCTCAGGTACCATTGCTTTTCCTTCCTAAATACGGGGACACTCTCAGAGAGTGGCCCTCGTTGGCCACAAGTGTGTTGGAGATGTTCTCAAAGATTGTGTTTTTCATTGCTCCCACCATGGAAGAGCACCCTGCTGAGACCCCGAGGCGCTCCATTGCCCTTGTGACAGGGTGGCACCAATATCTCCCCAGCTGGGAGAAAACCTGGCCGTGCTCCTTCATCCACAAGGTCCTCACCTGTTTCTTTCTCTTCTTCTCCAACAGATGCCACAAGACCAACTCCAGACACCTTCACAGCATCTGCTCCTCCAGGTGGGTCTCGTTTTGTCATGTGTCTTCTGGCCGTTACTTTTGGCAGTACCCATTGGTGATTCCCAGGGTGGGGTTTGGTCTTCTCCGTGGGAGAGCAGAGCCAGGGAAACGCACAGCCTAATTAAGCAGAAGGTGACAGTCCTGGTGGCCTGAAACTCATGGAGAATTGCCAATGAACCGGCGAGAGAGGGTGTCTGCATGCTAGAGGGTTTTCCCTGTCTCCTCCTTTCTAAGGTGCCTCCCTGAGCCTGGTGAGCGGCAGAAACCGGTGTGAGGGGCGCGTAGAGATTTACTACCACGGCAGCCGGGGCACTGTCTGCGATGACTCCTGGGACCTGAACGATGCCGAGGTTGTGTGCAGGCAGCTGGGATGTGGCTTTGCTGTTTCTGCACCAACAGCCGCCTACTTCGGACAAGGCACTGGCAATATCTACCTGGATGATGTGGACTGCACAGGGAACGAGTCCTCCCTCTTCCGGTGCAGCCACCGTGGCTGGGGTGTCCATAACTGTCAGCACAGTGAAGATGCTGGTGTTGTGTGCTCAGGTACCATTGCTTTTCCTTCCTAAATACGGGGACGCTCTCAGAGAGTGGCCCTCGTTGGCCACAAGTGTGTTGGAGATGTTCTCAAAGATTGTGTTTTTCATTGCTCCCACCATGGAAGAGCACCCTGCTGAGACCCCGAGGCGCTCCATTGCCCTTGTGACAGGGTGGCACCAATATCTCCCCAGCTGGGAGAAAACCTGGCCGTGCTCCTTCATCCACAAGGTCCTCACCTGTTTCTTTCTCTTCTTCTCCAACAGATGCCACAAGACCAACTCCAGACACCTTCACAGCATCTGCTCCTCCAGGTGGGTCTCGTTTTGTCATGTGTCTTCTGGCCGTTACTTTTGGCAGTACCCATTGGTGATTCCCAGGGTGGGGTATGGTCTTCTCCGTGGGAGAGCAGAGCCAGGGAAACGCACAGCCTAATTAAGCAGAAGGTGACAGTCCTGGTGGCCTGAAACTCATGGAGAATTGCCAATGAACCGGCGAGAGAGGGTGTCTGCATGCTAGAGGGTTTTCCCTGTCTCCTCCTTTCTAAGGTGCCTCCCTGAGCCTGGTGAGCGGCAGAAACCGGTGTGAGGGGCGCGTAGAGATTTACTACCACGGCAGCCGGGGCACTGTCTGCGATGACTCCTGGGACCTGAACGATGCCGAGGTTGTGTGCAGGCAGCTGGGATGTGGCTTTGCTGTTTCTGCACCAACAGCCGCCTACTTCGGACAAGGCACTGGCAATATCTACCTGGATGATGTGGACTGCACAGGGAACGAGTCCTCCCTCTTCCGGTGCAGCCACCGTGGCTGGGGTGTCCATAACTGTCAGCACAGTGAAGATGCTGGTGTTGTGTGCTCAGGTACCATTGCTTTTCCTTCCTAAATACGGGGACGCTCTCAGAGAGTGGCCCTCGTTGGCCACAAGTGTGTTGGAGATGTTCTCAAAGATTGTGTTTTTCATTGCTCCCACCATGGAAGAGCACCCTGCTGAGACCCCGAGGCGCTCCATTGCCCTTGTGACAGGGTGGCACCAATATCTCCCCAGCTGGGAGAAAACCTGGCCGTGCTCCTTCATCCACAAGGTCCTCACCTGTTTCTTTCTCTTCTTCTCCAACAGATGCCACAAGACCAACTCCAGACACCTTCACAGCATCTGCTCCTCCAGGTGGGTCTCGTTTTGTCATGTGTCTTCTGGCCGTTACTTTTGGCAGTACCCATTGGTGATTCCCAGGGTGGGGTTTGGTCTTCTCCGTGGGAGAGCAGAGCCAGGGAAACGCACAGCCTAATTAAGCAGAAGGTGACAGTCCTGGTGGCCTGAAACTCATGGAGAATTGCCAATGAACCGGCGAGAGAGGGTGTCTGCATGCTAGAGGGTTTTCCCTGTCTCCTCCTTTCTAAGGTGCCTCCCTGAGCCTGGTGAGCGGCAGAAACCGGTGTGAGGGGCGCGTAGAGATTTACTACCATGGCAGCCGGGGCACTGTCTGCGATGACTCCTGGGACCTGAACGATGCCGAGGTTGTGTGCAGGCAGCTGGGATGTGGCTTTGCTGTTTCTGCACCAACAGCCGCCTACTTCGGACAAGGCACTGGCAATATCTACCTGGATGATGTGGACTGCACAGGGAACGAGTCCTCCCTCTTCCGGTGCAGCCACCGTGGCTGGGGTGTCCATAACTGTCAGCACAGTGAAGATGCTGGTGTTGTGTGCTCAGGTACCATTGCTTTTCCTTCCTAAATACGGGGACACTCTCAGAGAGTGGCCCTCGTTGGCCACAAGTGTGTTGGAGATGTTCTCAAAGATTGTGTTTTTCATTGCTCCCACCATGGCAGAGCACCCTGCTGAGACCTCGAGGCGCTCCATTGCCCTTGTGACAGGGTGGCACCAATATCTCCCCAGCTGGGAGAAAACCTGGCCGTGCTCCTTCATCCACAAGGTCCTCACCTGTTTCTTTCTCTTCTTCTCCAACAGATGCCACAAGACCAACTCCAGACACCTTCACAGCATCTGCTCCTCCAGGTGGGTCTCGTTTTGTCATGTGTCTTCTGGCCGTTACTTTTGGCAGTACCCATTGGTGATTCCCAGGGTGGGGTTTGGTCTTCTCCGTGGGAGAGCAGAGCCAGGGAAACGCACAGCCTAATTAAGCAGAAGGTGACAGTCCTGGTGGCCTGAAACTCATGGAGAATTGCCAATGAACCGGCGAGAGAGGGTGTCTGCATGCTAGAGGGTTTTCCCTGTCTCCTCCTTTCTAAGGTGCCTCCCTGAGCCTGGTGAGCGGCAGAAACCGGTGTGAGGGGCGCGTAGAGATTTACTACCACGGCAGCCGGGGCACTGTCTGCGATGACTCCTGGGACCTGAACGATGCCGAGGTTGTGTGCAGGCAGCTGGGATGTGGCTTTGCTGTTTCTGCACCAACAGCCGCCTACTTCGGACAAGGCACTGGCAATATCTACCTGGATGATGTGGACTGCACAGGGAACGAGTCCTCCCTCTTCCGGTGCAGCCACCGTGGCTGGGGTGTCCATAACTGTCAGCACAGTGAAGATGCTGGTGTTGTGTGCTCAGGTACCATTGCTTTTCCTTCCTAAATACGGGGACGCTCTCAGAGAGTGGCCCTCGTTGGCCACAAGTGTGTTGGAGATGTTCTCAAAGATTGTGTTTTTCATTGCTCCCACCATGGCAGAGCACCCTGCTGAGACCCCGAGGCGCTCCATTGCCCTTGTGACAGGGTGGCACCAATATCTCCCCAGCTGGGAGAAAACCTGGCCGTGCTCCTTCATCCACAAGGTCCTCACCTGTTTCTTTCTCTTCTTCTCCAACAGATGCCACAAGACCAACTCCAGACACCTTCACAGCATCTGCTCCTCCAGGTGGGTCTCGTTTTGTCATGTGTCTTCTGGCCGTTACTTTTGGCAGTACCCATTGGTGATTCCCAGGGTGGGGTTTGGTCTTCTCCGTGGGAGAGCAGAGCCAGGGAAACGCACAGCCTAATTAAGCAGAAGGTGACAGTCCTGGTGGCCTGAAACTCATGGAGAATTGCCAATGAACCGGCGAGAGAGGGTGTCTGCATGCTAGAGGGTTTTCCCTGTCTCCTCCTTTCTAAGGTGCCTCCCTGAGCCTGGTGAGCGGCAGAAACCGGTGTGAGGGGCGCGTAGAGATTTACTACCACGGCAGCCGGGGCACTGTCTGCGATGACTCCTGGGACCTGAACGATGCCGAGGTTGTGTGCAGGCAGCTGGGATGTGGCTTTGCTGTTTCTGCACCAACAGCCGCCTACTTCGGACAAGGCACTGGCAATATCTACCTGGATGATGTGGACTGCACAGGGAACGAGTCCTCCCTCTTCCGGTGCAGCCACCGTGGCTGGGGTGTCCATAACTGTCAGCACAGTGAAGATGCTGGTGTTGTGTGCTCAGGTACCATTGCTTTTCCTTCCTAAATACGGGGACGCTCTCAGAGAGTGGCCCTCGTTGGCCACAAGTGTGTTGGAGATGTTCTCAAAGATTGTGTTTTTCATTGCTCCCACCATGGCAGAGCACCCTGCTGAGACCCCGAGGCGCTCCATTGCCCTTGTGACAGGGTGGCACCAATATCTCCCCAGCTGGGAGAAAACCTGGCCGTGCTCCTTCATCCACAAGGTCCTCACCTGTTTCTTTCTCTTCTTCTCCAACAGATGCCACAAGACCAACTCCAGACACCTTCACAGCATCTGCTCCTCCAGGTGGGTCTCGTTTTGTCATGTGTCTTCTGGCCGTTACTTTTGGCAGTACCCATTGGTGATTCCCAGGGTGGGGTTTGGTCTTCTCCGTGGGAGAGCAGAGCCAGGGAAACGCACAGCCTAATTAAGCAGAAGGTGACAGTCCTGGTGGCCTGAAACTCATGGAGAATTGCCAATGAACCGGCGAGAGAGGGTGTCTGCATGCTAGAGGGTTTTCCCTGTCTCCTCCTTTCTAAGGTGCCTCCCTGAGCCTGGTGAGCGGCAGAAACCGGTGTGAGGGGCGCGTAGAGATTTACTACCACGGCAGCCGGGGCACTGTCTGCGATGACTCCTGGGACCTGAACGATGCCGAGGTTGTGTGCAGGCAGCTGGGATGTGGCTTTGCTGTTTCTGCACCAACAGCCGCCTACTTCGGACAAGGCACTGGCAATATCTACCTGGATGATGTGGACTGCACAGGGAACGAGTCCTCCCTCTTCCGGTGCAGCCACCGTGGCTGGGGTGTCCATAACTGTCAGCACAGTGAAGACGCTGGTGTTGTGTGCTCAGGTACCATTGCTTTTCCTTCCTAAATACGGGGACACTCTCAGAGAGTGGCCCTCGTTGGCCACAAGTGTGTTGGAGATGTTCTCAAAGATTGTGTTTTTCATTGCTCCCACCATGGCAGAGCACCCTGCTGAGACCCCGAGGCGCTCCATTGCCCTTGTGACAGGGTGGCACCAATATCTCCCCAGCTGGGAGAAAACCTGGCCGTGCTCCTTCATCCACAAGGTCCTCACCTGTTTCTTTCTCTTCTTCTCCAACAGATGCCACAAGACCAACTCCAGACACCTTCACAGCATCTGCTCCTCCAGGTGGGTCTCGTTTTGTCATGTGTCTTCTGGCCGTTACTTTTGGCAGTACCCATTGGTGATTCCCAGGGTGGGGTTTGGTCTTCTCCGTGGGAGAGCAGAGCCAGGGAAACGCACAGCCTAATTAAGCAGAAGGTGACAGTCCTGGTGGCCTGAAACTCATGGAGAATTGCCAATGAACCGGCGAGAGAGGGTGTCTGCATGCTAGAGGGTTTTCCCTGTCTCCTCCTTTCTAAGGTGCCTCCCTGAGCCTGGTGAGCGGCAGAAACCGGTGTGAGGGGCGCGTAGAGATTTACTACCACGGCAGCCGGGGCACTGTCTGCGATGACTCCTGGGACCTGAACGATGCCGAGGTTGTGTGCAGGCAGCTGGGATGTGGCTTTGCTGTTTCTGCACCAACAGCCGCCTACTTCGGACAAGGCACTGGCAATATCTACCTGGATGATGTGGACTGCACAGGGAACGAGTCCTCCCTCTTCCGGTGCAGCCACCGTGGCTGGGGTGTCCATAACTGTCAGCACAGTGAAGATGCTGGTGTTGTGTGCTCAGGTACCATTGCTTTTCCTTCCTAAATACGGGGACACTCTCAGAGAGTGGCCCTCGTTGGCCACAAGTGTGTTGGAGATGTTCTCAAAGATTGTGTTTTTCATTGCTCCCACCATGGCAGAGCACCCTGCTGAGACCCCGAGGCGCTCCATTGCCCTTGTGACAGGGTGGCACCAATATCTCCCCAGCTGGGAGAAAACCTGGCCGTGCTCCTTCATCCACAAGGTCCTCACCTGTTTCTTTCTCTTCTTCTCCAACAGATGCCACAAGACCAACTCCAGACACCTTCACAGCATCTGCTCCTCCAGGTGGGTCTCGTTTTGTCATGTGTCTTCTGGCCGTTACTTTTGGCAGTACCCATTGGTGATTCCCAGGGTGGGGTTTGGTCTTCTCCGTGGGAGAGCAGAGCCAGGGAAACGCACAGCCTAATTAAGCAGAAGGTGACAGTCCTGGTGGCCTGAAACTCATGGAGAATTGCCAATGAACCGGCGAGAGAGGGTGTCTGCATGCTAGAGGGTTTTCCCTGTCTCCTCCTTTCTAAGGTGCCTCCCTGAGCCTGGTGAGCGGCAGAAACCGGTGTGAGGGGCGCGTAGAGATTTACTACCACGGCAGCCGGGGCACTGTCTGCGATGACTCCTGGGACCTGAACGATGCTGAGGTTGTGTGCAGGCAGCTGGGATGTGGCTTTGCTGTTTCTGCACCAACAGCCGCCTACTTCGGACAAGGCACTGGCAATATCCACCTGGATGATGTGGACTGCACAGGGAACGAGTCCTCCCTCTTCCGGTGCAGCCACCGTGGCTGGGGTGTCCATAACTGTCAGCACAGTGAAGATGCTGGTGTTGTGTGCTCAGGTACCATTGCTTTTCCTTCCTAAATACGGGGACGCTCTCAGAGAGTGGCCCTCGTTGGCCACAAGTGTGTTGGAGATGTTCTCAAAGATTGTGTTTTTCATTGCTCCCACCATGGAAGAGCACCCTGCTGAGACCCCGAGGCGCTCCATTGCCCTTGTGACAGGGTGGCACCAATATCTCCCCAGCTGGGAGAAAACCTGGCCGTGCTCCTTCATCCACAAGGTCCTCACCTGTTTCTTTCTCTTCTTCTCCAACAGATGCCACAAGACCAACTCCAGACACCTTCACAGCATCTGCTCCTCCAGGTGGGTCTCGTTTTGTCATGTGTCTTCTGGCCGTTACTTTTGGCAGTACCCATTGGTGATTCCCAGGGTGGGGTTTGGTCTTCTCCGTGGGAGAGCAGAGCCAGGGAAACGCACAGCCTAATTAAGCAGAAGGTGACAGTCCTGGTGGCCTGAAACTCATGGAGAATTGCCAATGAACCGGCGAGAGAGGGTGTCTGCATGCTAGAGGGTTTTCCCTGTCTCCTCCTTTCTAAGGTGCCTCCCTGAGCCTGGTGAGCGGCAGAAACCGGTGTGAGGGGCGCGTAGAGATTTACTACCATGGCAGCCGGGGCACTGTCTGCGATGACTCCTGGGACCTGAACGATGCCGAGGTTGTGTGCAGGCAGCTGGGATGTGGCTTTGCTGTTTCTGCACCAACAGCCGCCTACTTCGGACAAGGCACTGGCAATATCTACCTGGATGATGTGGACTGCACAGGGAACGAGTCCTCCCTCTTCCGGTGCAGCCACCGTGGCTGGGGTGTCCATAACTGTCAGCACAGTGAAGATGCTGGTGTTGTGTGCTCAGGTACCATTGCTTTTCCTTCCTAAATACGGGGACACTCTCAGAGAGTGGCCCTCGTTGGCCACAAGTGTGTTGGAGATGTTCTCAAAGATTGTGTTTTTCATTGCTCCCACCATGGAAGAGCACCCTGCTGAGACCCCGAGGCGCTCCATTGCCCTTGTGACAGGGTGGCACCAATATCTCCCCAGCTGGGAGAAAACCTGGCCGTGCTCCTTCATCCACAAGGTCCTCACCTGTTTCTTTCTCTTCTTCTCCAACAGATGCCACAAGACCAACTCCAGACACCTTCACAGCATCTGCTCCTCCAGGTGGGTCTCGTTTTGTCATGTGTCTTCTGGCCGTTACTTTTGGCAGTACCCATTGGTGATTCCCAGGGTGGGGTTTGGTCTTCTCCGTGGGAGAGCAGAGCCAGGGAAACGCACAGCCTAATTAAGCAGAAGGTGACAGTCCTGGTGGCCTGAAACTCATGGAGAATTGCCAATGAACCGGCGAGAGAGGGTGTCTGCATGCTAGAGGGTTTTCCCTGTCTCCTCCTTTCTAAGGTGCCTCCCTGAGCCTGGTGAGCGGCAGAAACCGGTGTGAGGGGCGCGTAGAGATTTACTACCACGGCAGCCGGGGCACTGTCTGCGATGACTCCTGGGACCTGAACGATGCCGAGGTTGTGTGCAGGCAGCTGGGATGTGGCTTTGCTGTTTCTGCACCAACAGCCGCCTACTTCGGACAAGGCACTGGCAATATCTACCTGGATGATGTGGACTGCACAGGGAACGAGTCCTCCCTCTTCCGGTGCAGCCACCGTGGCTGGGGTGTCCATAACTGTCAGCACAGTGAAGATGCTGGTGTTGTGTGCTCAGGTACCATTGCTTTTCCTTCCTAAATACGGGGACGCTCTCAGAGAGTGGCCCTCGTTGGCCACAAGTGTGTTGGAGATGTTCTCAAAGATTGTGTTTTTCATTGCTCCCACCATGGCAGAGCACCCTGCTGAGACCCCGAGGCGCTCCATTGCCCTTGTGACAGGGTGGCACCAATATCTCCCCAGCTGGGAGAAAACCTGGCCGTGCTCCTTCATCCACAAGGTCCTCACCTGTTTCTTTCTCTTCTTCTCCAACAGATGCCACAAGACCAACTCCAGACACCTTCACAGCATCTGCTCCTCCAGGTGGGTCTCATTTTGTCATGTGTCTTCTGGCCGTTACTTTTGGCAGTACCCATTGGTGATTCCCAGGGTGGGGTTTGGTCTTCTCCGTGGGAGAGCAGAGCCAGGGAAACGCACAGCCTAATTAAGCAGAAGGTGACAGTCCTGGTGGCCTGAAACTCATGGAGAATTGCCAATGAACCGGCGAGAGAGGGTGTCTGCATGCTAGAGGGTTTTCCCTGTCTCCTCCTTTCTAAGGTGCCTCCCTGAGCCTGGTGAGCGGCAGAAACCGGTGTGAGGGGCGCGTAGAGATTTACTACCACGGCAGCCGGGGCACTGTCTGCGATGACTCCTGGGACCTGAACGATGCCGAGGTTGTGTGCAGGCAGCTGGGATGTGGCTTTGCTGTTTCTGCACCAACAGCCGCCTACTTCGGACAAGGCACTGGCAATATCTACCTGGATGATGTGGACTGCACAGGGAACGAGTCCTCCCTCTTCCGGTGCAGCCACCGTGGCTGGGGTGTCCATAACTGTCAGCACAGTGAAGATGCTGGTGTTGTGTGCTCAGGTACCATTGCTTTTCCTTCCTAAATACGGGGACACTCTCAGAGAGTGGCCCTCGTTGGCCACAAGTGTGTTGGAGATGTTCTCAAAGATTGTGTTTTTCATTGCTCCCACCATGGCAGAGCACCCTGCTGAGACCCCGAGGCGCTCCATTGCCCTTGTGACAGGGTGGCACCAATATCTCCCCAGCTGGGAGAAAACCTGGCCGTGCTCCTTCATCCACAAGGTCCTCACCTGTTTCTTTCTCTTCCTTCCCTAACAGGTGCGACTACCAAGAGTCCACCGTTGACTGGCCCAGGTGTGTCTCATTTTAACATCTGTCCGATGCATTACTTTGGAAGTGTATTAGTTACCAGTTTATAGCTTGGAGTTTATCATTTGCATATTGCAATACTTTTGGAAAAAATCATTATTGGTACTGACTGTTTAAATCCTACATGCTGGTCCCCTTTGTCTGTCTGATTCTGTTACTGCTATCAGACTGTGTTGATTTTGTGGGAAATCTCTTCTTTCTTCTCTACTTTTTATGTTATTCGAGCCAGCGACTCTTGCTTTCTTTCATACCTGTTTGTGCCTTAAACCTACCAAATGCAAAATAACAAGGAAGAGTCAGAGTTCTCTCAAGAGATCATCACGCTTGTAGCCTGAGTGAGAGGAGTACAACCGTTCGGTTTCTCTGGAGATTTAACCTCCTGTTGCTATGGCTAGGATACATGAAATGTATTTTCATTTGATCAGAAGTAAATCTAGATGAATCACATTCATATCTAATTTTCTTTCATTTTTTTTTCAGCTGGAAAATATATTTGTGGTGACTTACTTTTCAATTCCTCCGGAACACTTCAGAGTCCTTTTTATCCTTTGAATTACCCAGATAATGCAGATTGTTTGTGGCAAATACAAGTAATGAATAATTTACGCATTATGCTCACATTTGAGAGTATTCAGTAAGTAAACCACGTCCTGCTTGGGCAATAAATGCATCCCCAATCTCACCTACGATCATAGTTCCCAAACACATTTCCCAAGCTTATAAGTGAATTATTAATATAACATGGGAACTGTGTGAGTGAAGTATCTTAGTTTATTATTTGTTCAACACTTAAAAAACGAAGTTCACCAAATGCTTTTTACTATATATTCATGTTTCTTCCTCAGGTTGCAAGGTGGATGCCAGAATGACTATGTTGAGATCTATGATGGGCCACCCAATAATTCTCCTCTGCTTGGAAGAATTTGTTCTAGTTCTAATCTCACATACACCTCATCCTCAAACTTTATGACTGTCAGATTTCACAGTGACGCCAGATATTCCAACAGAGGCTTTTATGCTGAGTATCACTCCTTTCCAGCAGACCAGAACACCAGTAAGTTTCCATTCTGTTTGTAATGTTTTCTTTGCTCAGAAGCTTTTGTAGTCTGTTTTTATTTGCTAAATAAATATTTGTTAATGTTTTTGAACTACTCCTACACAGATGATGTTCTCGCTTGAATTTCATAACTGGTTATTGACTGATCACTTTCAGACAATAATTATGTTTTCGTTTTAAAAAAACCCTTCAAGTATCAAATTAATTGCCTTTAGATGTCTTCTATGATGGCCAGTCTAAATCGATCTTTCTTCTTGTCACCTCATAATTCATACATTATTTTTTTTTCTACCTTTGTGGACAGATTTTCATAGCATTGTAGAAATATTGGTTAGAAAGGACCTTTGGAGGCTAGTCCAACTACTCACAACATAGCCATTGCCAACACCAGGTCAGGTCCGTTACGAACTTGTCTAGCCGAGTCTTTAGAAACATTCAAAGGATGAAGTCTTCAAAACCACAGCTTCTCTGGGTGACCTGTTCCAGGACTGTCCTGCAGTCCCAGTGGGAAAGTTCATCTAATGGGCACTCACAGCCTCCCCAGGCACAAACAACGGCGATCACATTTGGCTCTGTTGTCTTGGTAGCTGCCTTTCAAGAGGTTGTGTGCTGCCAGTAGGTCCCTACCATCAGATGTCTCACTCTACCAAAGGCCAAACTCTCCCTGGGATCATTGCTTTTCATATCGTGGACTGAGTGAAACACCACGAAGATGGTTTCAGGATCCCCTCCCACCCAGACAGTGTTTCTGCAAGCCAGTGTGTGTGTTTAGTGCTGTACCTTCCACAGTAGCTTTTGGATTCTTATTCAGGAAAAATTCCCATTTCTTGACATTTTTGTGTGAGTGGTGATACAGGCTCAAGGTCTCAGCAAAAGCCTGTTGTAAACTACATATTTTTGTGAGGAGAGTAACTGAAGGTCAGCTGAAATTTGTCAGAGACTATGGCTTATTCATATTTAAATCTAAAATAAGTGGTTTGGCTTATGAATTCTCTGCCCTAAATGGTAGTAGCTATTGCATTTCTTGAAGTTGTAGCATGCAAGCATTACCGAGTACCTGAAACCACTAATAATTCATATTTTCTTCCCTAGCCCTTATGTGCTTGCCAGACTACATGCGTGCAGTTGTAGACAGACACTATCTCGAGTCACAGGGCTACTCAGTGCAGAACATCAGCTTGTCCGACCCTAACTGTAGACCAGCAATTACACCGACTAAGATTACCTTCAACGTTCCATACAACGGCTGTGGTACACGTAGACAGGTTGGTGTTAACATATTTTGGAGAGCTCTCCACGTCTGGGCATGGAAACTTAATATACATTTGGAAAATTGTCATGATTTGCAAAGGGTGTTGTAACCCACAGGTATTCAAAATACAGAAAAGAAGCACGTATTTCTGGAGGCTAAGGTTTGTTAAATATTCCTACTTCTCCTTCCCAGGATGTAGGTAATCCCTGTATCTATTTCAGAGTGATGTTCTAGAGAATAAGGTGAGTGAACAATAACATCCAGGATGTTTGGGTATTTTGAGTATGACATGTCCTTTCTGACTAATACTAGGATCTGGCACATACAGAAGTTTGTAGTATACACCGTCAACATGACTACAAGCGATAATTTTGTATTCATCTAATGTGTCAAACAGGGCAACAATGAAACCATCACCTACTCCAATGTGATAAAAGTGCCTGGTTCTGGTCACATCATCAAGAGGCAAAAGGACCTTCATTTGCACATCAACTGCAAAATGCTCCACAACACCTGGGTGGAAGTAATGTACATTGCCAACGACATTATTAATGCCAGCGAAACCCAGTATGGCAGATACGAAGTGAGCTTGACATTCTACAATTCCTCGTCTTTCCTGTGGCCAGTGTATGACTTTCCATACTACGTTGACCTGAACCAGGATTTGTTCCTCGAAGCTTCTCTTCACAGCTCTGACAGGAATCTGATCTTGTTTGTGGACACATGCGTGGCATCACCTGATCCCAGCAATTTTAAAGCACTGACCTATGACTTGATCAGAAGTGGGTAAGAACCTTCTAAGGAATTACTTAGGAAGTATCTGTATGAATAGTTCTAAAAGAGCTCAGTTTATGAAGGTGGTGATTTAGGGCCAGTGTACATTGGTTACAATTCTCAGTACAAATATACTTCTAAGAAAGACTTTTTGTCAAAGCCTGAATAAGATATAATATGACAAGGAAATGCCATTCAGAAGTTGCGGTCAAGCACTGAGATTTCATTCAGGGAGGCAGTGTAGAAACCGGGGTCCGTATTTGTTTCTGAAATAGATGCATGAAATGTAGGGAAGTCGGTGGCTCTGCGTTTCCATACATCAGAATTTGAGTTTTGCAGCATCATAACCAGAATACAAAACAGTCTGTTCACAAAGAAGAGAAATTCCTTAGCCTTTTCTTGCTAGTCTAAAAACCTAAACCATTTTGCTAAATTGGGTACAAAACGTTTTGATTTTGCCTACAAAATGCCTTTTGATTTGAAATCTAAAAGTTGTGGACTCTTGTAAAGAACGCAAAACCAGGGAGCTAGAAGCATTGCAGTGCGTCCCATTTTGTTCCAGGAATGCAAGACTCATGCTAGTTCATTCCCCTTCTGTGCTAGGTGGCATTTGAATTCCTCTTGTCCCCTGGGAGGGTGTTGACATCAGTAACCTTAGCGGTGTAGTAACCTCCTGCTAAGCTGGAAGCCAGTCCGTGAGAGGCTGACGAAGCGACACAGTGCCTCCTGCCTGCTGGGTGAACGGCCTCCCTTTTACACCTTGTGTGAATCTTAGGAAGGTTCTCCTCGTCTTGGGGTTTCTTCTTATTTTATCCATAAAAACACATACACATTAAGCAGGACACAGAAGGACTGTCCAGCTTTGTGAGCAGCACGGTCACCAGGGAGATGAAGCAAATAGTTTCTGATCATTTTCCAGTTAATTTTTATTCATGTGAAAAGGAACTGCGTCAAAAGCAAATGTATTTACAGAATCTAAAATCAATAGTATCCACCTATAATATCAGATGTGTTGGGGTATCACTGCAGTATAAAATAAACTAAGAATGAGAGGACTTAAAATCCCTGGGGTCTTTATTAGGGAAATGAGCACAATGGAATTTTTTTTGAGACATAAAGATAATTAATGACCATTTTGAAATATTCTGGGGTAACAATTGTGGGGGAATTATTGTGATCTTTTTGCGTGGTGATTAAATTAAACAAGAATGATCTGAGTACAAGAAGGATCTGAGTTAGGTAACCTGTAAGGCTAGTAATTGTTAGGAAGTAAAACTCACTGACAGGAAAGTTACCCAAGCGACTTGGTCTGTGAAACATCTGGAGACCTCTGCCAGGTGTTGAGATGCCCCAAGCAAAGTACTCTACAAACATCAAAGGACTAAAGAGCACGTTTATTTCCCCAAACGTATGCATATTAGAATTAGTGTTGTCCTTCCAGGGTCAAAAGGGGCCCTTTCTCTTTCTGCAACAACCTCCAGGGGCCTTGTTTGCAAATGCAAAACAGGTCCTCACCTGTACCCGAAACACAGAAACCAGCAGAACCACTACTTGTTTTTCAGCTATTCATGTTTACATCAATTTTGTTGAGCTACGAAATTTCTGTGCTATATACATTAGTGTGGTAGAAATCACCACTGCCATTGGTTATTTTTTGGCTCTTATTTTCCCTCCTTGCTAAAAATACACTTTTTTTTTTTTTAATCCTTTTGAGTTCTCTTATACTTTTACCTTCTGGTTTTATATTTGAGCATGAAACATACTGCAGGGAGATTGTGTCATAGCGTTTCTATTCACAATAGCTAATCTGTTAATTCTATATCTTTCCAGGTGTGTTAAGGATCCTACCTACTTTACTATCAATTCGTCGTACAAAGACGTTGCTCGCTTTTCATTTAACGCTTTTTCATTTATTCATCGATACCCGTCAGTTTACCTGCAGTGTGAGCTGGCGGTGTGCATGAAGAATGACTACTCTTCCCGCTGCTACCGAGGCTGCACCAGTAGGTTCAAGAGGGATGTTGGTTCTTCCCATGCAAAAGTGAATGTGGTTATTGGACCTGTCCGGCTTCGGGATGCTCCCGCTGAGAACAGGAACGCTGGTAAGTTTAAATAACTCAAATAATGTAAGTCCCTGTACATTACTCTATGTTTGCATGTCAGCTCGGACATGAAATCCAGCTCTGAAATACGCCTTTGCTGGCTTGCTCGTAACTCTGATATAGTTCTCACGGGGATGACTTTTTTCCAAAACAGTTTTTATACAATTTATATCAAATTTATACAATTTTTGTAAAATTGTTTTGTAACGTTTGCAAGCTGCTTCCATTCTGTCACAGTTTAGATCCATTATTTGTTCTGCACATGAAAAATGGCAATTGATTCTCTTCTGTGGGAAGAGGGATGAGATGTAACTCATATCCTTGCAGGATTTATATTAATTTTTCAAAGCACATCTCTTATTTATTAGCAACCAATCTGTAGGTCCCCTGGGAAATGTTGTTTCCCAGTGCCCTATAACTGCTGTTTCCGCTATTAGGAAACAGCGTTTTATAGTCTCAGAGTGTAATCATTGCAAATTCTTTGTTGCTCTTTAATTTCTTGCCATAATCTTTTACTTGTTTGGCATGGCCGCAGGATCACTGGTCAAACAATGTGCAATAAAACAATTTGGTTTCTGATCAAATCCAGATTGCAACATTTTAATTCCAGTTCTCTTTGCCTAATTACCTTTGAGATTAACTAGCTCAGGAAAACAGATGCAAGCCTCTCTCTTTCTTTTCTGAGCACAGAAGTGGCCTCTGCCTTCCAAATGGAAGGGGACTCTCAGAGCCCGGCGCCTGCTGCCAGCTCCCACGCTCCTCTGGCGGTAACCATCGTGGTGCTCGTAGCTGCTGTTCTCACTGTGGGAGGATTTCTTTTGAAGCGCAAACTGCGGCAACCCATCCCCTACCAGATAATGTGAGAGGCAACCCAAGGCTTGCAGGTGGAAGGCGCCAGTCATCAGCTTCACGATTTGGTTTTGCAGTCTGCGTAGAGGGTAACTCTTACTTGACTATTCCACCATCCAGATCTTGTTTGAAGATCGTGCTGTACTGAGGTAAAAACCGGTGTTACCATGAACTGAACTTAAAAGGAACCTGGCTTTAAAATCCTCAAGTCCACATACACCTAAGGTCTAAAGAAAGGTTGATTCTTCCATCCCGGCATCCAAATAAGCTACCGTCTTCAACGCTGGACATTTCAGAGCACCTCAGTTGAGATCCTGGTTGAGTGTCTGTCTGAGAAGACCAACTTAGATGACTTGAAAAAGAAGAACTGACCTATTTTGCCATTGCTGATGTGCAGATGGAACACCTGTGTAGCACCATGAGATACTCTGGAAAACAGGTCCAGAAAAATGTTTCCTTGCAGTAAAAATATCTCAATAATGAGCCATAAATGAAAATGCAGAGGGGCTGCATGTAAGGAATTGCTCCTGTACAGCATTCCTTATTTTGGGCTGTATGGTTCTTCACAATTACATTTTTCCCTGAGAAAATGTAGGCCATTTATAACATTTTGTATAGTGGATGAATATAAACACATCTGTTGTGTAAGTATGTAATTAAAAAAAAGCAAGAAAGAAAGGGTTTTTTGAGCAATACTTCTTTTTGTGTACTTGCAACACACCATCTATGCGTCTGAACTGCCAGCTAATGCATTATCAGGTTGGAGAACGTGGCTTCTGACAAAATGACTTTGCCAAGCAATGATTTCTGCTCATGTTCTTACGCATTTCTACACCTGCAATGGAGGGGGGTGGAGAGAAAATGTACGTAAGTTGCCATAAGGAAGTGTGACCTGTCTCCTATCCCCATGCGAAAACAAAACAAAAAAATATTAAAGTAAGAATCTGTTTGGAAGAAGCTACTTACTGCAGGCGGAAAGGTCACTGGTCTTTGACTGAGAAATGCTCTTCTTTAGTCTTTCCTGTTTTCTAGCCAGCAATGACAGGGGAAAGTTCGTTGGGAACAGTGTAATGTACTATGTGTGGTGTGAGCGAGAGACAAAGCAGTGACGTGTGGGGAAGGCGAGCTCTACGCCAGGGCGACATCCTGACCTGACGAGGAGGATGCGGGCAGCTCTGACAGGAGTCGTCATTACAGCCTGTGCCATTTCTGACTGCAAGCTGCCTTTTCCTGGTGACCCCTGGCAGGCCTACCGTCATCTCTCCGTGCTGTGAAGGGACCATACAGGCAGGGACTGGCATTGCCCACAGAGAATGGAAGTGAATCTTGCTGTCCACACATGAGGAACAAGGCCTGAGGAGAGTCCTCCCTTCCTCTGTGCCTACAGCCAGCTTTGAAGGGCAGAGCAATCCAGGAGGCCGACCTGCCTTTCGTCTAGTCCTCTGTGTGTGGACCAGAGATTGCCCATGCTTGGAGAAATCCAGTGACCTGCCCAGCACAGTGAAAACTTTCCTAGACCTGGGCTTTCCTACCTCTCCAGGAGAGGACCTTCCCCTCTGCTCTTCCCAGACCTGCTGTTTTCTCTCCTGCCCCTGCCCCTGCTGTGGCCTTGCTGCTGCGGTTATGCTACCCCACCATTTTTCAGGGCATAGCTTGGTGACACTTTTTCTTCTTCTAGTCTCTGAATATTATTTTGATCAGACAAGCAAACAGATCCTAGACTTAGGATGTTGGTGCCTCCAACCTGCAACGTGCCTGTACTGTTCAGAGATAAGCCTTCCCATACTGTTCTGTGCCAGGGATCCCAGGTGGAGATATACCAATGTTTGAATCAGAATGAAAGGTAGAAGATCTAAGATCAGTGGGTTCCATATTAAATGTTGCTGTAGAAAACACCACTAAACTGTTCAAGTAGTTGGTGTCTCAGACTCATCCTTCTTATTTCCTGCCTCCTTCCTTAATCCACAGGTATTACAGACATGCAGGATTCAAGAAAACTGGGTTTGGTGATGAGGAAAGGGTCATGCTCAAGTACATATGCCTCCTGAATGGTGCCTCTGCCAAGAACCTTCCTTCCCCCCTCCTGCCCCACTGCATTCGGGAAAGCTTCTACTGGTAAATCCAGTGGATTTGACTCTTGGTGGCAGACAGTTCTGATCCATTTGGATCCTCACCATTAAACAAATGCAAATCGATTTGCAATGACACACTTCACATTTCACACGCAACAGAACCCAAGAGGCCATCAAGGAACCTGATAAAATAGACTATGCTGCCTCACTGCATCTTAACGCATGAATTCAAACCATTGTTTCTTTGTGCAGAAGCCTGTGAATACCCTCATTCCAGTCTAGATACTTTCTTATAGTCACAGGTGAAAACTGATTAATCTTCTATAACCTTTCAATGGTTTCCATTTGGACCTCACAAAAGCCAGTGTGTCTGCAGAAGTCTCCTGACAATAGTCAGCAGAAGAGAAAGTGTTTTCAAAGCTTGATGGAGCTTCTGTCACAGAGTAACGTGCTGAGAAACACTTCAAGCTGCCAGAAGAAGTCCTAAAGAGCAAAAATGTGTTACTGAAAGAGACTTATCTAGCCAATGGGAAAGACGAAAACATGTGCTGTATGGTATTTGCATTAATTAATTAATTAATTCAAATTAATTGGAACATATACAGAGTAGGAATCTATTCCTAGTCTACAGAGATTGCCTGATAGTCATGTTCTTCAGAAATATCTAGCTCTTTGAAGTTTTAGTAAAGAATTAATTAGTGAAGAACATAGTGACGAAATAATTAATCAGGGTTGTTCATTTACCTGGACATTTTGACAGGTTTTCTTTCACTTGAATCACCTGGGAATCACTTTCGTGTTCCCCTACCTCCCCGCCCTTTTCAATTATTGCAAGAGTTTGGAGAAGGATCTCTGTCCATCACTTACTCTTGCTTCACTGGTTACCGTGCTTGATTAGTCAGTCAAATGTATTGGACGTTTTCTGCTTCTTGCCAAGATGTCAAAACCAGAAGAATATGAATAGTGAATACCAGGTGTTGCGTACGTTTCCTCATTCATGTGGGAATGAGGTTGTTTGTATAAAGAAGAAACATATTTACCCTTCTCAGCGTTCACTTTCAAGGCTTCCAGCATTATCTTTGGCCTCTTGGGTTTTGCACTTCCTTCTTCCATTCCAGTGATGCTGGCCTTTGTGGAAAGACCTTCTAAGTCATTTTTCCCTTGGTCTCCTGGACTTCAGTCTTCATCCTTGGTGACTGGCCCTGGAGGCAATAAATTTGTATATGGCAACAATTGTGCTACAAATTTTAACTCCTGATAATGTCATCCAAGGGTGTAGAGGTAGGAATCAGGTGAAAACCAATATTCTGGCTCTTCAGTGTTAGGATGGTCATCAGCCTTTTCTCATTCAATGGTTAAAACACAGAAACACAGGAAAGTAACCACTTTGGCAAGAGAGTGTTGAATGAGAATTAAGCACTGTTTCATGTAGTTGAAGAGCTTTGGACTCATTCCTTCAAAGAATGACACAGCTGTTAATTTTCACTATGCAAAATTAAACAAGGAATATATTAAGAAAGATTCTTAATAGAAATCTGAACCTTTTTTTTCCCCTTTCGTCGTTCAAAGGATCAAAGGAAATTTTAGAATAAAGCTAAGTTGCAACCTTTGTAATTTGATTAACTATGCATAAAATCCACTGATTTGTCTGCACAGTTTTCACAAAAAGTTGTCAGCTGGCCCTGGTTCTCTTAACACTTTCTTGGAATCTAACAATCTCTCAGTGATTAGAGTTTTGACTTGAACTTAAAAATGCCAAAAAGGAATGGGTTCATGTTGGGGCTGGAGGTGTTGACTTCAACTGCAAAGTTCTTCAGGTATCTCATAGTGATTTGCTTACAAGGCTTGGCCAGTTTCTCTCCTTAATTATCTGGAGCAAACTACCCATGTGTTGGGGCAAAGTTATCAATCACACACTATGGTATGAGCTCCTCTCCACTTCTGGCTGTGGCTCTCAAGCACAGAAAACTAGCAAGCAATATTTCACACCTCTCTCAGTCAGTTCTTCTTGCACCACCCCAACTCTCTTTCCCCAGGTCCTGGACTGGTAGGTCAGCCCAGGACCACTGATTGCCTCCTCTCCTTTCCTCACATCTCCACCACGTTGCCTCTCCAGTGGCTCCTACGTTGAGCTGCAGCCACCTCCTATCTTAACCTTCTTGTTGTCGGCTCTGCTGCTGATGGCAGAGGAACTGATGTTGTGGTGGAGCCAGCAATTTTGATAGGATGCAGCCCTCCCGATTAAGTGTGTCTCTGTTACCTTCATCTTTCTTTCAGCAACAGCCACAGTTCCGGTGGGTTATGTTCAGAGACTGCCCCAGTCATGCTTGAACAGGGCCACCAGGTCTTATCTTATTTTATTTGAGTATGCCAAACCTGTAAGAGACTCGTGGCTCCCCAGGGAGACTTGCCTCACTAGTTGGAACCAAGTTATGAAGCTCTTTTATTACTTTGCTGGAGGAAACCCATTTCAGTTTTGACATTCCACTACTTTCCCCGGACCTGCCAAGGAATCTCCTCATAAAAGAAAAATACTGAGATTCAACAGCCAGAATGGAAAGGTATCTTTGGATAGGAACTCATTTTATTTGTACAACGAGATGATTGTGAAACCTAGAGTAGCATAAATATTTCCTTCCAGGCAATGGAAAATGTTACTCTTGAGATATTGTCTTTCTGCAAAACCCAGGAAGTTACAAAATCGTGAATAACAAACCAAACATATTTTTGTTTCAGATCATAGGACTGTGGTTGTTTTATGGTTCTCTTGTAGAAAGAGAAACCCGTAGAGCCACTCCCCTTCAGCAATAAACTATATATTCTGATGGTCCTTTCTATCAGCAGCACTTGATAAGATGGGTACCGCTATGATTTTGACATGGCTACTCTTGTTAGGTGCAGCAGTTCTGGAGGCCAGATCAGGTAAAGCACTTAGACTTGTTCCAGGGCACATAAAAAAAATTGTAAAGACTGGTTGGGGTCCTCTCTGTTGATTCCACAAATAGAAATCACAATCATGCTGGTATTGGTTTGGGCAAAAGATTAAAAGAGAGATTGGGTGAGATAGCACAATTTTGTTCTACTAAAATTGTGAACTATCCATCATAGTGAATAAGAATGACTGAAAACATTTAGTGGAGTTCATTTGCTGCCACCGGGTAGTACTTGTCTTAGTGCCTTGTGTCGTTGCACACTCGTGCCTGTGGGTATGTTATGAATGAGGCAAACTTTCAGGTCCAGAATTTTGATCTAAGAAATATTTAAGAATTTATTTTTTAAATGGATATTTATTCCAGAGTGTATGAACACATACATATGTTATTTAATATTGCTTGTAGTATTTGATTCTTCTTGATCTTATGTACAATTTAATGAAATATAACAAGGAGTTAATTTTCTTAATCTAGCACTGGGGATAAATGAGGGACATCTAAAAATAATGAATGACATGAAACGCTGTTAGTTCAACTTTATTTTTGTCATTGACTTGTTCCTTATACGATTAGTTTCTGACTTGGGTGACTTTGAGCTGAATAATTCTATGTATATCCTAGAACAATTGCAGATTATTTTTCTAACTAGTTATTTAAGCATCGTTATGATAATTTATATTGCCATCACTCGCCTCATCCAGTTTTCTTCACCTGTCCTCTGCTTGCCTGGTGATAAACCATCTTACTCTTGTTGCTCCAGTTCTCTCTGCTTCTGGCTTCATTCCCCAGCCCCTGCCTCTGACTCCTGTGCTTTTGTCTTTTTGATACCTTTAAAGTGTGAGGCAGGATGTAACCTCTCTAATTACATGCCCAGCAGATCATTATGCTCTCACAGCGATGACAGACCCTGAAGGAAAGCAAATAAAACTGGTTTGGATCAGCTTTAATTTCCTAATCCCACTTTGACTTTCTGCCAGGTTTGCTGTTCCACTTCACAAAAACCCCGTGAGTGTGGTTCAAAAATGTCCAAGTAGGCATTTGAAGAAACAAATCGGGGACAAGTCAAGGGGCGCTTTTGTAGCTTCTCCCTTTGAACCGCCAGTTAAATGCGCACAAATAGGGGCAAATTTAGTTTGGACACCGTCTTGACTGTTCTTCTAGTCCAAGAACAAAGGATTAGATGCAGTGAAGAAATCCTGGAGCTGTTAACTTCTTAGATTTGTTTTGCTTTGGATGACTTATTCAGCGTTTAATAACAAGCTAAATACGCATTTGGCAGAAATGAAGAGTATAACAAGTGCAGCGTGCGTGTTTTCATTTCCAAAGTGTAAATACTGCAAATCTTAAGTTACAAGATTTATTTGCTCTCTTACACTTAGCGGTAAAGTCTTTAACAAAATTCTTCACCAAAAATGGATCTCTAAAATCAGGACTTTCATACTGTTCTCTGCAGAATGTCTAAATAAGCTAAAGCAAACTGCAAAGCAGATGGGCTTTACCTGGATGAACGCAGTTATCAGATGTATACATGATAGGTTATTAGGTATTTCTTTATTTCAAACTCTAATAACATTTTACAGGCATGTAAGAAATAAAGCCAGTGGATTCCTATTGAAATTCTTATAATCCTGTTGAGAGTGTTGTCTTTTCTGTTGAACACTTAGTGGAATTCTTCCACTAAAATTACTCTTAAAAACTACAGGATTTGTTTGTGATGTGTGGACTCTAGGTCCTTAAAAGTCTCCTAAAAGTTTTAGAGGAAGAAGAGAAATTCTAGGTAGATTCCATAAAGCACGGAGGGGAATAAAGAATGGCTATTGTTTTCTGTAAAATTCTGAAGCGTTTCTGAAGGATTCATTTGATCTAATTTTGACATCATTTTAAGCAAAGTAGGTCACTGCTTGTTATCCTTCAGTAGTGCATAACATCTTGTGATATTTATGTGATGTAAATTACCTGCCTGGTAATTTTTATATGGCAGCACTGTAGCAGCCCCATGAGCACAGATTTCACAAAAAGCCGGTCCCGGCTGCTGAACCTGCCTCTTGCCGTGACCCCGAAGCCTCGGTGATCTGCTTGGGCGTTTCCCCCTGCACCCAGGTCAGCAGGGGCTTTGTACACCACATAGAAGTGCTACACATACACGCTTCTGGTAAGACAGAGTTGAGGGCAGGAAAGCTGTGCTGTACATCCTAAGCTCCAGTGGGATTCAATGCAGAGTGTCTCCTTGCTCTTTAGCATAAAACATTTTGACAGCAATGAATAAAAGAAATACACAAACATGAAAGGTCTTCTTAAAACTTGCCGTTCCCCTAGTAACAAAGTGAAAAAAAAAAATCAGTGACATTTTCTTATTACAGTTTTACTTAGATTTCATCCAGATACTGATATTCATTTTCTTTCCTTTGCTTTCCTGTTATGCTTTTCTTATTATTAAAGAATTTCCTTTCTTGCTGAAATAGTTTGTGCTTAGCCTGCTATTTAAATTTTCTGTAGAAAGCTTGCATAAAGTACATGCGGCTGATTTTGAGATCTGGAAGAGGGGAAGAAAAAAGGTGCATTTAATATTGGGCTAGGCAAGTGTCGTGGTTTAAACCCAGCCAGCACCTAGAACCATGCAGCCGCTCGCTCACTCCCCCCAGTGTGGATGGGGGAGAGAGTAAAAGTGAGAAAACACTCGTGGGTTGAGATAAAGACAGTTTAATAAGTAGAGCAAAAGCCACGCACGCGAGCAAGGCAAAACAAGGAATTCATTCACTGGTTCCCATCGGCAGGAAAGCAGGGCTCCATCACGCGTAACCGTTACTTGGGAAGACAAGTGTCATCACTTGGAGCATCCCCCCTTCCTTCTTCCCCCAGCTTTATGTACCAAGCATGATGTCGTATGGCACGGAATAGACCTTTGGTCAGTTGGGGTCAGCTGTCTCAGCTGTGTTGGCTCCCAGCTGCTTGTGCCCTCCCAGCCGGCTTGCCGGTGGGGTGGTGCAAGGAGCAGAAAAGTCCATGGGAGCCTGGCAATAACTAAACCCACCAGTTTTCACCAGACAAGTATTTCTCATCCCAAATCCAAAACACGGCACTATACCAGCTGCTAATGAAAAAGTTATCTCTATCCCAACTGAAACCACAACACCAAGCACCTACTAGGAACGATGGGTCAAGAGAGCAGAATAAATGACTTCTTAAGGTCTCTTCCAGCTTATCTGTCTGACTGTGTTTGTGCTCAAATCCCTCTCTCCCAAAGCGACCTATCTCCAGCTGGTGAATGGAAGGCACAGATGTGAAGGTCGCGTTGAGCTCTATTACAACGGCCAGCGGGGGACAGTTTGTGATGACTACTGGGACCTTTCCGATGCCCAGGTTGTGTGCAGGGAGCTGGGATGTGGCCAGCCCATTGCAGCTCCAGGAAGTGCTTACTTTGGGCAAGGCTCGGGCGATATCCTGCTGGACAACGTGAATTGCATGGGAAATGAGGTCTCCTTGTCGCACTGTAGTCACCCTGGGTGGAGGATACACAACTGTGCCCACTATGAAGATGCTGGTGTTGTCTGTTCAGGTGCTGTCACATTTTTCTTTTCTAAATGATTTTGCTATAAATTGCACTCGATATACATGTGTTGGTATGGGGGTATGCAGACATTCTCCTTCTGAGACAGCATTTCATTCAAGATACGTGTTGGAAAGTTACACCAGATGTATCAGATATATGTCTAATCTTTCTTTCTGCTTTATTATGAAGAATTTTTTATCTGTGGAAGGGCACAGTCCCTCCGAAAAGGCCTGTTCTCAGAAAGCAGAATCTGTCTTTTCACTCTGATGACCCGGCAGAACCAAAGTCATGTTTTTCTCACTAGGGTTGCATACAAACTGTGATTGCTCACCCCATGCAAAGCAACTGAATTCCCAAGGATCAGATAGGCGTTGCAATATGCAGAACTTTTATTCCATCTAATCACCCCGTAGTGACAAAGAGAATAAGGAAACAAGCCGAAACTAGAGGCAAAGCTATGTCTGATAGGCAACGGTCATCAGGGAGGAAGGGGCTTAGGTGAAACTCATCTTCTTATCACAAGCCTTAATGCATTCGTTATGGGCAACAATAACTTCAGCACAGCGCACACTGCCATAGCTGACAGCACACTTTGCATTGTTTCTGTATTAATCAAGTTTTCCTTCAAGTTTAGGTCCATTAATATTCTTTCCTTTACAAATATCCATCCATTTTGAGTACTCTGTCACCTTGCTCTTTTCTGACTTTACTTTCTCCTTATTTTTTAAGAAAAGGTAGTTCACTTGTATGTTATTTTCTCCTGTACTAACAACAGATCGTTACGAACTGAGACATGGCTGATGACAACAGGCTGTTCAGGTGTTTTATATATATTGCAGTTTTCCACATTTACTCAAAGAGGAAGAGCCTAGAGACCTGAACTCATGCTAGGAGAAAATGGCAGCTGCACCGGTGCTTTGCACTTAGGAGAAAACAACAAAACGTGCTCCGATGCCTCTGTTACAATATGCGTGCTGTGTCCAGTGTCTTTTAAAATGTCATTTATTTCTTGCTTCCATTTGTAGTTCCGGTGTCTACGACAGACTGGCCGCATTCAACAGGTGAGTCACCACGGCCTGATCCACTCCCGGCTTTGCACCAAGCACCACCCCAAAGGCCACTGCCCAGGCTGCTCCTGGGGATGGCCTGAGCCTCTGCAGAAGGGCATCCGCAATGGTGACAGGTCCAAGCCCTGCTGCTGCCAGCAACCCTACAGCTCCCAGCTCCATGGCAGGAGCCTGTAGAGGACAGACTCTGGCCATGCCTGGGCCGTGGTGTCCTGTGCTGGGAGCAGATGCCATATCTGTACCTTTCCTGCTGTCACCATCTGAAAATACCACTTTCAAGAAAAAATTTTCAATTGGCTGTTACCCACCTCCATTCTCTCCAGTCAACATGGAGTATGGCATCATAGTAATTTGTCTTGAGTTCACTTCATCCTTGAGGATCTGGGCTTGTTGCTCACACACAGATGTAGCCATTGCACAAGCACGGTCCTCATGTGGGTGATGTTTTTCTTCCATATTCACAGGAAAGACCACTACAAGCTACACAGCCTCCACAGGACCAATGACCTCAACACCGGAGACAACCACCCCAGTAGCAACGACCTCAACACTGGAGACAACCCCCACAGTGGCAACGACCTCCACAGAGGAGACAACCACCCCAGCAGCAATGACCTCATTGCTGGAGACGACCTCCACAGCAGCGACGACCTCCACAGAGGAGACGACTACCACAGCACCAATGACCTCTCTAGCAGAGACGACCATCGCAGCACCAATAGCCCTCATAGCGGAGACAGCCTCCTTAGCAGAGACAACCACTGCAGCACCAGCAACCTCCTCAGCAGTGACGTCCCACCTAGTGGAGACAACCACTGCAGCGCCAGTAACCTCCATAGCAGCAACGACCACCCTCGCAGAGACAACCACCACAGCGACAATGGCTACTACAGCAGAGGGGAGCACAACAGGTAACCCTCTCCACTGTCACTCACTGATCTCCTTAGTGCCCCTGATCTCCCTTCCCAGACCTGACTGCACTGGATGGAGTCTCCCATCCCTGACCCTAGCCAGTTAGGCCATTTGTGTCACCCAAGTCCACAGTGAGGGTGCAGGTAGAGCATGGAGAAGAGCTGGTAAACTAGGGGGCTGAGGCTTGAGGCCAAGACCTCTGTAGCCACTGCTGGTGAAGGAAACGGTTCAGAGAGGGATTTCCTCTCACTGCAACTGGGGGGATTACAACAAGGGATCATTCTTCCTTCGCCCCTCCAGACCCTGCCATTTCTTAGATGTGCTCTGGGATTTGGGACATGACTGGAAAAGAGAAAGCTGCTGCATCAAGTGTTTTGTAATGCAAGTTAGAACTCCAGGGGCACGTGGTTCCGGCCCAGTGAGCAGGTGGTTGTGTGAAACAGAGAAGTCACAATGGTCATTTCAATTGAATGAAAGACCTTCGTATGATGTGAAGTGCCATAGGACAGGGGCTCCATGAAGACAGGCTACTTTGGGGTGCATGACATGCAGCGACTGTGTTCAGAGCCTTTTTCATTGACACTAAATTCTTACTTACATCTGTAGCTCTGGTGCCCACCACAGACTGGCCATATTCAACAGGTAATTCAGGCCCCCCAGACCTGTCCCTGGCCGTGCAGCACCCATGCAGGCTCCCTGCTGTAGGGGCCCATCTAGGGACCACAGGGTGCTGGTCTGGAGATACCCTAACCTGGTCCTGTGTGCCGTGTCCCAGGTGCCCACCTGCGGCTCTCCGGTGGGAGGAACACTTGTGAAGGTCGTGTGGAGCTGTACAATGGCAACAGCTGGGGAACAGTGTGTGACGACCAGTGGGACCTGAGTGATGCCCGGGTGGTGTGTCAGCAGCTGGGCTGTGGCCAGCCCATGGCTGCCCCGGGCAATGCGTACTTCGGCCTCGGCTCTGGGAGCATCTTCCTGGATGATGTGCAGTGCCGCGGGGACGAGCCCTCCCTCCAGATGTGCAGGCACAACGGCTGGGGCGTGCACAACTGCAGGCACGTGGAGGATGCCAGTGTCATCTGTGCAGGTGCGTGGGCACCAGAGGCCACCAGCTCTCCTGTGGGTCCCATGGGGCAGGTTTGGGTGCTCTCCCTTGGGTGCAGCCATGCTTACCTCCATCGGTAGAGCCAGGGTGGAGTGGTGAGGTTGGGGGTTTTTGCTGCCTGGTGCTGGAAGCATGTGTCATACAAAAGTCCCAGTTTTGCACACAGAGGGCACAGCAGGCTCTCCACAATCGAAGGTGTAGGTGCTCGGTGCAGTGGCAAAAAGCAGGACTGTGGGATCACGGCGTGGGGAGGATGGGACAGCACTGGGGGCATGTCATGCTGGTGTCTGGAGGGGGAATGACAGGACAGAGCCCCACGGTCTCTTCACCCATTAGTGCTCCAGCCTTGCATTTCCATGTCCATGTCCATGTCCATGTCCATGTCCATCCATTGCCACAAGCCTGCTGCATTTGCTGTCCTTTCATTCACTCCATCTCCTTCCTTGCAGCTGCACATTCAACCCCTCCTGCTGAATGGCCGTACACAACAGGTAATTCATGCCCACCCAGCTTATTCCCAGCCTCGCAACGAGCCCCAGCCTGGCACAAGAGGAGAGGAGGGGGGACATGCTGGCCTGAGCCTTCCCGTCACAGGGCTGCTGCTCCCCTTTGCCTGTGGCGAGGGGCCACGTGGTTTGGGGGCTGTTGCCGGGAAGGAGCTGAGCTGCAGCAGTGGTGATGGGTCCGAGCCCTCCTCTGCCAACCACCCCGTGGCTCCTGGCTCTCAGGCAGCAAGTGCCAAGTGGTTGGGAGCAATCCCTTCCCTCGATCCCACATGCCTGCCGGGTCAGCCCAGGATGCGGGTCGCTGCCCTGATCCCAGGGCACACCATTGGCTTTGCAACGGCAAGCCCAGGTGGCCAGCAACCCTGCAGGCACCCTGTCAGGTCACATGGAGTCAAACATCTCCAGGGTGCATGAGTGGCCCCTCTCAGGGGATGGGCCACGGTCAAGGAGTGCAAAGGGGTTTTCTGCAAATGTCCCAGCCCCCAGGGCCACCAGGCAGCTCCCTTGGACCTCCTCAGCAGGTCTCTGCTCATTGTGCACCTGCCTTTTGCACCCCCAGGGTCTTTGCTCAGTCACTGCCCTCCCCTGGTCCCTTCAGGTCTGCACCACCCCAACTCACGGTCACTGTGGTCAAATCTCCAGAACAGCTGGGGAGGTGGGGGCTGTGGGGGTCAGTCTGGTGGGACCCTGACCCGGTGGCATGTGCCGTGTCCCAGGTGCCCACCTGCGGCTCTCCGGTGGGAGGAACAGCTGTGAAGGCCGCGTGGAGCTGTACAATGGCAACAGCTGGGGGACAGTGTGTGACGACCAGTGGGACCTGAGTGATGCCCGGGTGGTGTGTCAGCAGCTGGGCTGTGGCCAGCCCATGGCTGCCCCGGGCAACGCGTACTTCGGCCTCGGCTCTGGGAGCATCTTCCTGGACGATGTGCAGTGCCGCGGGGACGAGCCCTCCCTCCAGATGTGCAGGCACAACGGCTGGGGCGTGCACAACTGCAGGCACGTGGAGGATGCCAGTGTCATCTGTGCAGGTGCGTGGGCACCAGAGGCCACCAGCTCTCCCGTGGAGCTCATGGTCCCCCAAGTCCCCATCCCCTTGCCACAATCCCCGTCATGGTACCCTCTGCCCCAAGGTGGGGCCATGTCTCTGCCACAGCACCTTTCTCCTGAGCAACACGTCTCACTTGTGGCTCTTCTTCCTCTACACCCACAGCTGCTCTGGCCACCCCGACACCTCCATCAGGTAATGCTCTTCCCTGGCTCTTCTCACCTTTTTAATTTGTGGGCTGTCTCCCTGTTGGGCTGTTTTAAATTTGATTTTTGTTTCTATGGCAATAACACTTCAAACTTTCATGGTAATGCTTAGAAAGGCTGTGTTATTCCCTCGCATCTCAGTGACGCTTACTTTGCAGTTACGCTGGTTGGGCTGTGGGCAAGCCATCTCCTCGCCGGGCTCTTCGGCTGGGTCAAGGCTTAGGAAGCGTTGTCAAAAATCTCTTAACTTTTAACCGCATATATCAGTCTTGGCAGGGTGGTAATTGTACCTTGTTCAGAACCGAAGATCTAAAGCGCAATGGCATCAAACCATGCCAGGGGTACATGCACAGTGTAATTTTACCGACATTAATTTTTTGTGTGTGTGAGTTTCCTTATTGTTATGACTTCTATACAGCACTCATAAATCATGTTTTCTCCTGAATTTTTTTCATTTTCCATCTTTGTCTTTATCTACTTCCCTGACAGTATAACTTGATTTGTATTCTTTTAGAGTTTCCTTAAAAAAATACGGCTTCCTTTTCAAAACCGTACCAGTTTAACTGGAATTTTCTCTATTTTCATTCAGAGTCACAGGTCATTTAACAGAGAAGCTGCGTGAAATGGGTAGTTTTTCGTTCTTGTGCTTAGTAGAGGTCTTACTGTCTTCAGCCTGCTATTTCTGTCGTAGAAAGAAGATTTTAGACTAAGGGCTTGACCATTCACAGTAGCAAATGGTATGAAAGTGGAGGTCCCTGAGAGCCTGTTCAGTCTGACCAGGGAAAGGGGCAGTGTCTGGGTACAGCTGATGCTCCCAAGCTTAGAATAGCCCAAGAATCCCAAAATCCTGAGGCAGGGAAGAGTACGCTGCACTGGGGGGGGGTCCCTGTGCAAGAACATAAAATGGCGGGGGGAGGGTGTTGCCTTTACGTCTCACATCTTGTAGGAATTAAGTTCAGAGCTTGTGCTCGCTGCCTATAAGGAAACTTTTAGGATTATCTGTGTGTTTAACATAAGAATGATATGTCATTCGTGCTGGCAGGGACATGAAAGCTTTTGCAATTACGCTTATAGGAGAAATGAGACATATTTAAGATTTGGCCCAGCAGCCCGGAGTGCTTATTTCAGTCTGAGACCATAACATTAGAGTTTCCTAGAGGACTTGCAACTTATTTATCCTGCAACGTCCTTCGGGGAATAAAGAGAAGCAGCAGAGTAACCAGGGGATGCCGTCTGTTCAGGAAGGCATTTCCATTTTGACTATCAGGAGGCCTCCCACGTCAGATCTCAACTGTAGAAAGGAGAGAACAGAGCAGAAAGCGTCCAGGCGTTACCAGCCCAGCCTGAAGAGGGTGGTGTGACACCACGGATGTGACAGGGAATCCCGAATGCAACATGAAAGTAAAGCTAAAGCAAAACCAAATATTTGTTTTGATTTGAGTCATACGGAGCATCGCCTGCAGCCAGCGGGAGACCTGCTTTTCAGCAGCTGCGGATGAGACACCTACAGCTCCAGTACAATTTTATAGAGTCCTGTAAGCAAATTACAATAAGTAATTTCCTGTAAGTAAATCGTCTTCCATTTTTTTCTGCAGCACCTTATTTTTGTGGTGGCTCAATCTCAGATTCCTCTGGGATGCTGCAGAGCCCCTTCTACCCTGGAAGCTATCCAAACAACACTGACTGCGTGTGGGAAATACAAGTAGAGAACAATTTCCGTGTTATGCTCACATTTAGAGATATTGCGTAAGTAAAACATTGATTCCCTGGGCAAACAGCAAAGTCGAAACTTATTTGAGAAGTTTGAAACCTTGTTTGAAACCTTATTTGAAACAGGCAACCTTTCCAGTTTTAAAGATACTTTCAATAACATCCAGCAGCTGGAAGATCAGAACAAAATCTGGATTACTGTGGTATTTTCTGCTCACAATTTTCTGCTACAGCTACATGCAAAACCTCTGCTGTGAAAACTTAAAGTGCTGAAAGATTTTATCACACATTAGGCAGTTAAATCAGAGTTTCTGAAAATCATTTCACAGAATCACAGAATCATAGAACGGTAGGGGTTGGAAGGGACCTCTGGAGACCATCCCCTCCAACCCCCTGCCAGAGCAGGGTCACCCAGAGCAGGTGGCACAGGAACGTGTCCAGGTGGGTTTGGAATGTCTCCAGAGACGGAGACTCCACCACCTCTCTGGGCAGCCTGTGCCAGGGCTCTGCCACCCTCACAGGAAAGAAGTTCCTCCTCATGTTGAGGTGGAACTTCCTATGCTCAAGTTTGTGCCCGTTACCTCTTGTCCTGTCACTGGGCACCACTGAAAAGAGCCTGGCCCCATCCTCCTGACACCCACCCTTTAAGTATTTACAAGTGTTGGTAAGATCCCCCCTCAGGCATCTTTTTTCCAGGCTGAAGAGACCCAAATCCCTCAGCTTTTCTCCATAAGAGAGGTGTTACAGTCCCCTCATCATTTCACAAGGTGCTGTTTGTTCACCAGGATGCAAAGTGGCAGATGCCAGTATGACTACGTTGAAGTCTATGATGGGCCTCCACATTCTTCCCCGCTTCTTGGGAGACTTTGTTCTGGTTCCTTTCCCACGTACACATCCTCTTCAAACATGATGACCGTTCGCTTTCATAGCGATTCTAGATACAACTTCAGAGGGTTTCAGGCTCACTACTCCTCCATTCCGGCAGATCACAACACTAGTAAGTTCCCGGTCGCTGTTTCTCAACAGACAAGCCTGTTTATTGGTTTTGTTTGCAAAATAACTATTTGTGTGTGTTTAAAGATGTTAGGGAAATGAAAGGATGCATATGAAATATGATGGGTTGGTGTGTGAACCGCCTACCTTCTAAATTAAGAAAAAAACATTTGGTTGAATTGCAACCTTTGATCATTAACAAATTCCTGAAGTCACTAATATATTGTATCTTCTTCTACCAGCCCTTCTGTGCTTGCCAGACTACATGCGTGCGGTGGTGAGCAGAGACTACCTCCAGTCTCAAGGCTACTCGGCGCAGATGGTCACCCTGAACGACAATCGCTGTCAACCAACAGTCACGTCACACGAGGTCATATTCAACATTCCCTACAACGGCTGTGGGACGATCCGAGAGGTAGGCTCACCCTTGTGCACTCTGAATTGCAGGACCCGCTTTGACAAGAGTCATGAAAGGGCCATTGTTGTCCACAGGGCGACGAAGGGAACCAACGAGACCCGGAGGTTTTTAGTGCTTTAGCTTTCCATGCCTTAGGGAACCCCCGTGCTTAAGAGAAATGAGGTTCTAGGGAGTAAAGCGCGGGAGGAAGTTATATGAACTTTGCGTGATTTAAAGTAGATGTAGCCTTGTAAGTGCCCTGCAGGACTGGGATGAGTGTGTACTCCATGACTGGTGTTTTGTACAGATGTTCAATGAGTTGGGTCTGCCTTGGATTCACCAAAGAGTTTTTCTCCGCTTATTTCTGTTCAGTTACACACTTCAGCAAGTTTATTTACAATGTGAGCAGAAAAGACCAACATAGAGCTTCTTGGTTTAAAAAGTTTAAGATGAATCTGCATTTTTAAATTGGGTATTACTCCATCAAAGCTTAGAGCATGGAACATGACAAAAATACAATTCCTCATTTTAAATCCCATGTTAAACAGGAGAACAATGATACAATTAACTATTCCAACACGATCAAAGTTACATCTTCTGGGCACATAATCAGGAGGAAAAAAACTATTCACTTACGTATTAGTTGCAAAATGCTACAGAACGCATGGACGCAAATAATGTACGTTGCTGAGGACACTGTGGACGTGAATGAAAATCAGTTTGGAAGATATGACATGCACATCGGTTTTTATGATTCCTCATCATTCTTGCGGCAAGTGCACGACTCTCCATACTACATTGACTTGAACCAAAACGTGTACGTTCAAGCTTCTCTTCACAACTCTGACCAAAATCTGACCATCTTTGTGGACACATGTGTGGCATCACCTGATCCTCATGATTTTAACTCTCTGGCCTATGACATAATCAGGAATGGGTAAGAGCTTTCTCAAGTCGTTAGAAGCATACCTGTAATACCCTTTCTGCATTTGTTTAAAAGAATAGAGCCAATCTGAATTGGTTTAGAACTCATTATCAACAGAATGTCAGAAGTGCTCTTTGATTTTTTTTTTTATATTTACAGTATGAGCCTGGAAATAAGAAATGTCATTTAGACCTTTCGTTTCACTTACTTTATCCTTATCCTATACGCAAAATTCAAACTAGTGGGAGTGAAGTAGATGAGATGAGCTAGTGAAAACTGGCAGCAGGAATCTATCATCCTAGGCATTAAATATTTTAGTAAAAACAGGTCAAGCGTTAGAATAACTATTTTCATTCCTTAGCACAGACATTAGCAAGCGTCTGTCCTTCCCTCTTCACCACTCTCTTCTCTCGGAAAAAAATAAAGAGTTGCCAATGCTCTAGTTGCTTAAAGAAGTCTATATTTTAAAAGTCTATATTATGCTATAAAAGTTGCATTTTTATCCCGTTGTGTTCTTAGTACCTGGCAATGGTAGAATTTTGTTTTAATTTATTGCATTTTTGCAGGAACGTACATGCATGTACCCATGCAGACTAATTCTCTTTGCCTTTTCTTTCTAGATGTGTTAGAGATTCTTCCTACACCACGTACTACTCCCCCTACGGCCACTTTGCTCGGTTCAAATTTAATGCCTTCGAGTTCATTAGCCGCCACGCGTTGGTCTACCTGCAGTGTGAGCTGGTGGTGTGCGGGCTCGGGGACTATTCCTCCCGCTGCTACCGGGGCTGCATCAGCAGGTCCAAGAGAGGAACAAGTTCTGCCGAGGAAAAAGTGAATGTGGTTGTCGGGTCACTCAAGCTTCGAGAAGGGAGTAGGAATGCTGGTAAAGTCAAATGAACATCTCTCATATTTACGCTGAGGCTGCTTAGAAAAGCCATAGCTCTGCGTTTCTGACCTCTGTCGCTGAAATCTGCTTTTGTAACTTCACTATAAAAAGGTGATTGTTTGGCTGACACAAATATATACAAATCTCTTCTTCTTTCAACACCTTGCAAATGCCCTGTTTTTGCCTGCATGTATAAAAAGTATAGCTGCTTTGGCTGTCCCAAAGGAGAGGTAGTGTCTAACCCGTTTTAGTGCTATAACTCCATTGAACTAATTAGCTCCTGTCTGACTGTGTAACGTGATGGCCATCTGGGAGCAAACAGAGAAACATCTCATTCCTTCAGTTGCCTTCTGCTTATGAAGTTTGCTTAGTTAAGTTGCCGTCCCTGCTAATATAAAGCCTGTTCAAATAGTTGAAATCAATGGATCTGTAAGAAGTTAGCTTGTTTCTGACCATCCCTTTTAACGCAGCAGCTCTCTGTGCCCTGAGACCAAACCCCCTCTTGCCTTCTCTTGCAGGGCTGGACGTCTCTGTGCCGCATCCCCAGGTTGTTCCCGCTGATGGTGACAATCCCCTCCCACCACTTGTTGTTGCTGTCGCCGTCCTGGCAGTGGTCGTTTTTGTTCTTGCCGGTTTTGTTGCGAGACCTGCACTGAAGAAACCGCTTTCGCTCAGGATAATGTGAGATCAAAGGTCAGCAGCATCTGCTAAACGATTACAGGGCAAACGTCACAAAATGCTTCATTGATGACAGTCGCGTATTTGCCATTTGTAAGAAGCTGTGATATCTTTATCTACAACAAATCCTAGCCTGTTACAGTGTTATAAAATAACTTTCTAATCCTAACACCTATTAAATGATTAAGAAGTAATTTCAACATTCATGTCACGAGTTGTTCGGCACAATCGTTATGTCATTTTTCTCCTCTCTAATTCTCTTCTCACATCCTTCCAAGACCATTTATCTAACACCTCAAAATTTCATGAGCTGGAGAGAAAATACGAATGAGGCATCAATAAATATTTCAAGGTTTATTAAAAGGGAAGGAGATTTAATTTTTGGAGAAGCAGTAGGTCATGTCTGGAAAGGAAATATAAATATTGATCTTACTATGGCATCTGGAATTGTAGCTATACAATATTCTAATAACTTTGAGTGTTGTTTTTAATGCTAAAATTCTCATTGAAACAATACTGGATCTGTGCTTACTTATAAAATGCAGAGATTTCCAAGCTAAAGCAATCTGTTATGTGGGCAGTGTAATTTAAAATCAAAGGAAGGAATGTTTACAAAGCAGTAATTCTATTTTGTCGTTCCAATTAATGTCTCTGTGATTAAAACACAAACTAATGTTTTACTGCGTGGAAGAGTGTGGTCTGTTGGATTAAAAATTTGCCAAGTGATGGACTAAGCCCCCGCTTCTGCAATACTACTTATGGTATTTCAGAATTAAATACCTTCATGTAGGCTTCAAGAGGAATGAGCCAATTCTTTTTCTTTCTGCACATGCAAATCTACAGAAAATATCTGCCCCTAGGAAGCCAGATTGCTCACACTTGATTTGGAAATGCCTTTTCTTTTGGTTTCCATCACTTTCCTCCTGGATGTCACGCACAAAAGCGAAATGCCCCGCTTTGTTCAGGGGACTCCTCGGGAGCTGTGTCTCCGCATTTCCCCCATCCCTGTGTTCCCTGCCGGGCAGATGGCTGACTGAGTCCCTCAGCATCCCCTCCCACCCAAGCGGACCCCGCGTCCCCTGCTTTTCCCACAGAATCCCCAAAGGTGAGGAGCTCAGGAGAGGTGACGGGAACTACCCCTACACGCCAGTGAGGAATAGCTGTCTTCTACAGCCAGTGTGTTTCTCCGTGTTGTTGGAGAGAAAGCTTTCCCTCCAGTATTCAATTTTCTGCCCATTGGTTGTATTTTGAAACACTTCCACGTACTGCTGCGAAGAAGTGTGAGGCACCCCTGTTTTGTACGAGTGCTGGGCCCACCTCTGTGTGTGCGGCTACAGCAAGGCATTTTAACAGAGTTAAACCATAAAGGGTGGCTGAAAAATAAAAGAAAATCTAGCAGCAAAGGTAAAAGCGTTCAAATGTCACAGGGAAGGCCTTGAAAGATTCCTTGGTTCCTCAGCGATGACAGACATATTTGCAAAGCTGAGAAGCAACAGAGCCCAGAAATCACCGTGCCCTGAGAGGTCTAGAAAAAGTTCCTCAACCATTTTAGTGCAACTACCATTGCTGCTATTTCTGTTGTCGTCTCAAGATACGCACCTCCTGCTCCTGAGATCCCTGCTGCAGCCCTGGTCTCCCTCTCGCTCCACAATGTGGCACTTCTCCCCACGAACACCGCAGCCCCTTTCCCACAGAGCTGCTAGGTCCCTGCTGCTGCCTCCATCCTCCGTGCCAGCCACCCCCGTGCCACCTCCTCCTCGGCCACGGGCACTGCCGCTCACCCAGAGCACCAAAACCATATCAGCTGGAGCTTCCCTCTGCACCACCACCTCAGCCCAACGTCTTCCCAACAGATGTTTCCCTAACTTGCCTAGGCAATCTCTTCTCATGCTTAATGAGACTCGCTACTGAAATTAGCATCACCATTGAAAAGGCTTTTCACAATGTCTATCCTCAATTTTCACTGTTGCAGGTCAAGCCCATTAGTTCTTGCCCTGTCCCTCCTGGCCACAGAGAGTCATTTTTTCCCCCTTTCTCTTCTACCTAGTTGAAGACCAACTTTTTTTCCATTAAGTTTTCATTTCTTTAGATTAAATAAATCCAAACTCAAAAGATACCGAGCTGTTACAGGTTGTTTCTTTGCAATATTTAAGGCTGAATCACACAATTTGACATAAAGGCTTGTCAAATCAATTTGAAGCCTTCCCATTGACATATCCTAAACCAGGCAAAACCGTAAATCTCCTCCAAGAGATCAAATCTCAGCCAGGAGACTCAACAAAATATCATTTAAATGTTGCAAGACATTTCATGTCTCCTTTCCAGAAGGGAGAGGTTTTTTTCCAATTTTATTACTTTTGGTTGCTGATCACAATAAAATTATTTAATTTCTTTTTTTTTTTTTTTCCCCTCATGGTTTTATGCTTTGTCATTATGAGGAGTTTGGCTTCTCAGGACTCACCCAGCCTTTCAGAGTGTGTTGTGCACATTCATAAATCAGGCTGAAATACGCTGGAAATGCAAACAGCCAAATCCCGCATAAACATTTACCGATGGTGCACGAAAACATGAAAAGTAAGATCTGGGATTTTTGCCTTTCATGTCCTAGTTGAAAACACAGAGAATTAAAGCCAAAATGTAAACTAAAAGTGTTTGTTTGGTCTTTTGTTTTTGTTTTTTTGTTTATTCGTTGGGCGTGGGATCGCTGTTATGCCAACCACGTAGCGACGCCTGGTACCTGCAAACACGGGGATGTCGAGATCCAGGAGCGCGGGGAGGCCACCGCCTTTGCTCTTTTTAAATGAGCTTTCTGGAGGCTGCAGTGAAGCTTCTGTTGTCACCTACTCCATCATCAGAGAAGACAAACCAACCATCACTGGGCAGGGTTTTGCTTTGAATAACTGTCTGACTTTTTGGTATTAGATTATTTAATTTCTTCCTAGTGTGTCTGTCACTACTCACCCATGCAGTAGGTACATGTGTACTCAGTAGTATGTACTCAACCAACAACCTCAGCATCAACCAACGATGTTGCTTGCAACATCATGCTAAAATCCTTTACCAGCGTCAACCTGCGTAGCGTGAGCTCTGTTGGCAGGGGATAATTACTGAATTACACCTCGTATGTCCTGACCACGTAGCTACAAGTGTTCATAACTCCAACGAAACTGCAAACTCCTGGAGAACTTCCCGGAAGCAGCACTTAAGAAGGTTTTTTAATGGAAAGCGAATGGATCCATAGCAATTTGGTTTCAAACACGTACACCGTTTTTAGTGAAAAAAAAATTTGTTTAGACTCTATGGGTTCCTGCCAGTTCCCGGTGTTGTCATTTGGCCAGCACTGGGGTTAAAGAAACAAAGTTCTTGTTTGCTTGTTTGTATACTGAATTTCCTGGGCTTTGGTGTCCTGTTTATCTTTCTATTCTAATTTTGGATTATGAAGGAGATAATTCAGCTCCGTAGTCCTCCTTCCCATGAAAATACTATAAAAATATTTATAACTGGGTATAAATAAACATTGTTTTGTTTCTGGATCCCATAGCTAGCAAGTAGATTCATTTTCCAGTTGTTATTAACAAATCCTCATGTTTTGTAGATTGAAAGCAAAAAAAAAAGCTAATTTGGGTTCGCAGGGTATGGGTAAGAAACACAATTTTTCTTGTTTTCATTACTTTCTCCCCATGCCTTGCCACAGAAGCCCACAGATACTCATTGGCACCAAGCTGAATTAAGCACCTTCTGCTCACAGTTCTGACTTAGGTGTCCTTTAATGCCTGAGACTGAGCACTTGCACAAAATTCCAATTAAATAACTAAATTAATATACGCTGGAGATCACTTTCACTTGGCTGATCATTTTCTTTCTTGTTTTTTTTTTTTTTTTTAAATAACTCCATCAGACTCGCCAGCCAAGGGCAAGCTGCTTTACCAGGACTGCACTAGCATCTACCTTGAACGGGAAATGAGGCAGACAGCCACCGCGGTGGGGATGCCGAATTGTCCACAATGCTCCGCAAACTCAGAGAAAACACCAAACGCATTTCTTGAGGCTGACCCACCCCCGCCCTTCCTTATCTTGACCAGTTCAAGATAAAAAGAATTGCAACCCTTTGCTCTCCAGCTTCCCTGAACCCAAGCACATTTTTGTTTTGCACAATTTCTGTCCAACGCCTTATGTTACAAGGAGAAGAGATTTTTCCTCATTTATTTGTTTTTCTTTATTTTGGTAGCTTTGTTTTCATGTTTGTTTGTTTTTTTAAAATTTAATTTTTACTCATTTTGGCAGTTTATATCTAGCTGGGAAAAACTAAAGAGATATTGAAATTCTCACAGCAGCTTCTGTATTTTAGGAGATTTTCTATCTCAGACTCAAGAACTACGACATCGAAAGCATATTTTAATGAAGTCATGCCTACCTGAGGAAACTTGTCAGTGATCCAGCTGGATCATTGGGAGTGAGATTTGTTTTCTTTTCCTAGAATAACACTTGGATCACCTCTTTTTCCCTGAATCACCTGGTACCCATCCAAGCAGATTTTTCCTTCTTCTTTATGAAATAAATGAATCAGTCACGGGCTGGAATGTAGAAATTAGTTGTACTGCTGCTCTTCTAAAGAGCCTGCCAAGTTTGAATGACCCCCATCATCTTTTTTTTGTATTTTTTTTTCCAGTTTTCAGAAACTATAGTTTCAGAAAGATGGCTTCTCTCTTTCCTCCTCCTTCTGTTTGAAGACTGTGAGGGCTGTGTTTTGTCCTCAGACACGGCCACACAAACCTGTTGAGCCCAAGGAACTTTTCCGTGGGCGTGTGAGCACGGAATATCTAAACAGAATAGATAAACTGTGGGGTTTGAACACTTGCAGTCAGATGAGTGTTGCCTGGTAGCCTTAGAGGCTGAAACCCATCTACTAGGATGGGGATGAAAGCCCAGAAGAAACCCAGCTACTGGAATGGAGATGAAGCCAGTCCCTTAACATTTTTCCATATGACTTTTTCCTTGTCTGCTTCTTTTCCTTCCTTCTCGTCCCTGCTCCTACCATGCAGATAACTTCCCAGTGCATGTCAAGACCTTGTTATTTTTTGCCTTATATCCTTCATCACTTCTGCTAATTGCTCTTTAATTTAGGCACTGAGTAAAATTGGGCACTCTGTACAAAGACTGAATTTTCTTCTGTGCCTGAGCAGTTGCTAACACAAAAGGATCCTGACTTGAGGGCTCCTGGTTTGCTGAAGTTACCTGGTCACAAAGGTTTATACACAGGTTCGGCCAGGGATGTCGAGGTGTTTCTGAAGCATTTAAGCATTTGTCGTTAATTGTCACCTTCTTCCATTGCTAATCCTGGATTCAAGCAGAGATTTTTTGCACGAGATATGATGAAAACTGAGTTATGCTGATGTGAGGGCTTTGCTTTCCCATGCAAAGAGATGGCAGGGAGCATGACTTAATATTAATGTAGCAAAGCCAGGCCTTCTTTCCAAAATGCTGGATCCTGGATCCTGCCATCCTTAGTCACGGGCTCAGAAAGCCAACCATGAAGCCCCAGTTGCAGGAGGGTGGCCAAAACCTGTTGCTTCAGTTTCTCGTAGAGCTCACGGACAGCTTGGGCCGCGCGCGTTTGGAAGCCGCACACTGTGCTTGTAGAGTAAACACTTGATCTGAGCCTTGCCAGCGCGGAACAAGCCCTCTTTGTGTCATAAAAGTTCACTGGATTTCTCTAAGGAAAGTATTGTTGAGGAAGACAAGCGGACTGCTCTCTGCCAGCGCCGCAAGGATTAATCCAGGCATCACATGAGATGCTTCCCGAAGGCTGTGAAGTGTGACAGCTGGGATGACACTTACAGACCAAGCTGAAAACTAACTGTTTGAAATACAGACTGGAATTTGTACAGTCTTGAGGGGTATTTGGCATTGCATTTTGGGGAAGGGCAGGGTGGGGGGAAAGCAGTTTGTTTCCTAGCAGATAAGGCGGTCCGTTGCCCGGTAATGCTTATATCTGCAGGTGCTGTGGTGCCCAGGGCATGGCTGTGCGAGCCTCGGGAGCGCAGGGCTAGGACCTCAGCTGGCTCGTGGTACCCCTACCCTGAGAGGTTTCCCAGACAGGGCTGTCCTTGCTGGGGCTCGCTCCGTCCATGCTCCTGGACAGCACAAGCGGGCAAATCCCTGCAGCCCTCTCAGCCCACAGAGCCACCACGATGGACCCTGAGCAGAGCCACCTCCGCGGACATGGGCTGGGGGGACTCTTCTGCGAGGGGACGGGGGAAGACAACCACCCCCAGCTCCACTTCGGGACAGTGGAGAAAATGAGGTGGAAAAATTCTGCCATCATTTTTCGCTTGGCATCACTGGTTTTCTCCCTGGCTGCATGCAGCTGGTTCCTCTCGGGCCAGTGGCTGCCATCGGATATGCCAAGGGCAGGGTTTAATCCCTGCTCCCACAGAAGAGAAGGGCTTCAAACAATAATTAAGGTAATCGAAAAATCAAGCTATTATAAACAAACTCTTGCCAAAAAAAATTAAGAGAATGTTTTTAAGAGTTAAAAGGACCTCCATTGTATGAAATCAGTAACTTAAAAAAAATAATGAGGCTGGTCAAACTGTAGAGCACACCCCTTAAATCTACATGCTTATAAATTCTGAAACATGTTTTATCAGCGTTATAGGGAGCCCAGTTAACGAGAGTCCCATGCTGACCGCTGTTTGGATGCTCCTGCTGCACGAAGGATGTCTCAGGGGTCAGGTACTGTGCCTTACGCTGCTCAGCGATACCTCCCTCTCTCTTGTGTTTTCCTCTAAAATCAATATTAGCAAATTTTGTGACCTGTATCAAAGCCCACTCAAACCAGTAGACATCGTGGGTGTTCCATAGGCTTGAAGGACTGAAGATGCCACCAAACGTTTTAATTATTTCTTCTAATGTAATGTAGAAAACAAATATATTGTATTGTATTTGAATGTATTGTATGAAAAAAATACATAATGATAACTAATGAATTTTCTTTAGCGCACTGGAGAGACTTTAGGCAAAATGACATATTGAAAGGGGACCTCAGCAAGCAGGTAAGAGCATTTGGTAAAAGCTTGGTGAGCTGCCTACATACGGCAGGTTAGACACAGCCTAGGTCAGAATTACTGCTTTGGATACACCAGCGTGAGCAGATCTGTTCCTTACAGCAAGGTGCTGGTCTGTGACCGCGTTTCTGTGCGCTTTGGCAATAATATTAATCAAGGGATGTAATAATTTGTAAGTAATTCAGAGCCAAGGAGTAACACAGTGGTCTTCACTGTGCAGATCTTCAGCTGGAACCCACGCAGTATATACGTACCCAGGGCAAAAGTAATCCCTAAGGGGCCACACGCGTTCAATTTTTACTTCAATAAATGAAATACCGAAGGCGGTGACCTTCCGCTATGCTATTCTGAGCTGGTCAGATAAAACACAAGATGACACGCTGGAGTCCCCATTAGATGACGATGGCAATTATGCCAGTGTTACTCTAATTTTATGCAACTGCCACAAGGACACTCAGACGCCTCACCCTTGGAAGCTGCTTTAAAATCAGCCCGAGAACCACAGGAATTCAAGCCTGGTGAGCAGCGCGGGTTAGAGCACACATTCCCTGCTGATGGGCTCCTTAGAAAGCTGTTGTAAAGCATTTCCTCCAACAGCCTGAGACTGCAGGGTCACTGAAAACACATCAGTCACTCTAATAGTTGATATAATTACCTTTTGTCTTCCACCGAGTTGTCCCTGAGGCTAGTGAATGGGTAGAACAGATGTTCTGCAGCTCCGGGAGACGCTCATTTTGGTGACGGCACAGGGGAAATCCTCCTGGACGAGGTGCAGTGCCGAGGGGGCGAAGCTTTCCTCTGTGCTCCCATAACGGACGGTGCATCAATCACTGTTTTCATCAGGAAGATGCCAGTGTCATCTGTGCAGATAACTTCTGGTTTATTGAATCTGATCAAGAATAATGATTTTATCGATATTTTACGGTTTATTGACGTCAGCGATCAATAGGATCTTACACACATCCACCAGACTGAGATTCCGCTGCTCAGCAAAAGGGAATCAAACTACCAAGGGAACCAAAATCATTGTCAAGTTCTTCAGAGCACCCCCAAACTATTCCCCTGAGTTTCACCAAATACTTTTTAAGAGAATACTGTAACCCATGCATTAGCCTCCACACTTAAAATCTTTAAATAATAACCTCTAAGGAACACACCAGTTACATTTCCTTTTTTTGTAGAGTATAATGCCTTTCGGAGGTTTATCCATCTAGCCATTTCCATTACTTCCTAGCTAAAGAATTAATTCTATTGGTTGTTCATAAGAATCATTGAGAAACTAACTAGCAATTTATTCATGTGATGTAGAAAAACATATTTCATGAGACATATTTTGCACATTGTATGTGCAAAATACATACCACTATGCATTTAAAAATATAAATAAGTTTATAAGGACAAAATTTCAATATACCAAGAGTTGAGTTTGTGAGATTTTTTTTTTCTGGCAGGGTGGGTAAACAGATAGTTTCTGCTCATTTTCATGTAGTGCGAGTTGTTCAAAATGTGAGCTTTGTCACTCTTCTTTCTTTTTTTTTTTCTCCAGCTCCTTTGATGTCAGAAGTTCCTGGTAATTTTCATCTCCTATGTATCTTCATTTAAAAGACCTCATTCACCAGGCGTGGTGACTCCACCACTTCCCAGTGCTTCATAACCCTTTTGATGTAGAATTTTTCCCTAATATCCAATCTAAATCTCCCCTGGCACAACTTGAAGACATTTCCTCTTGTCCTATCGCCTGTCCCTTGGGAGAAGAGACCGACCCCCCCTGGCTACCCCCTCCTTTCAGGGAGCTGTAGAGAGCGAGAAGGTCTCCCCTCAGCCCCCTTTCCTCCAGGCTGAACACCCCCAGCTCCCTCAGCCGCTCCTCACAAGACTTGTGCTCCAGACCCCTCACCAGCTCCATTGCCCTCCTCTGGACCCACTCCAGCACCTTGATGTTGGATGTGACTTCCCTTTAAAATAGGGAAGTCCAGGTAGGGACCAGTGTAGTCCAGGTACCAGATGAGCAACTTTTCTATTCTGTTAGGGCTTAACAGAGAATAAAGTCAAGAACTTCCCCAAATCACATCCATCTAAACATTAAGTTGGAATAGGTTAGGCTTTGCTTTCTGTATACGGAGTTACACAAAAGTTCACACCTAATGTTTACTTGGAGGAGTACTGGTGTGGATCCTGTGCTACAGGGGGTGAACTATTCAGGGATATCACTGTCTTGTAGGTACGTGCTTTAGGAGTATGGCCTTGCCCCAGGGACCCTGAAAAGCAGGAGCATCTAAGCAGATTGAAAAAGCATGTTCATACATAACTAGTGAAAGGAGAATGGCACAAAAGACTGTCTTATAACCTGCTTTGTACCACCCTAATTACTCCTTCACTAAGAATATCTTTAAGTATCAGCTAAGACTATGAAGTGCAGCAGTAAAGAGCCAGCTGGATAGACAACACTGCAGGAAAGGATCTGGGGTTCCTGGTGGTCAACAAGTTGACCGTGAGCCAACAATATGCCCGTTGAGCATCACCAGAGGGTCAAAAGAGGTGATCCTTCTCCTTTCCTCAGCACTGGTGAAACATTTGTAACACAGCATCCGGTACAAGAGCACCCATACAAAAGAGACAAGGGCATCCTGGAGCAAGTCCGGCAAAGGGACATCAAGATGTTCAGGGGACTGGAGTATGAGATGTACAAGGAGATGCTGACGGACTTGGGCTTGGTCAGTCTTAAGAGTGTGAAGGGGACATTTTGATGCCATCTACAGTGACCTGCTGGGAGGGTGCAGAGAAGATGGAGCCAGTCTCTTCTCAGAGGTGCACAGCAACAGGACAAGAGGCAACAGGGACAAGTCAGGACTCAGGAAATTCCACCTTGACATAGAGGAAAATATTATTTTTTTTTACCATGAGGTGGTCAAACAGTGGAACAGGGACCTGGAGAAGCTATGGGATCTCCATCCTTGGAGGTATTCAATGCTTTCATAGACATGACCCAAAACAACCTGCTCTGGACCGGCTTCAAGCAGGGGCTAGGGTAGAGATCTCTGAAGGTCCCTTTCGACCTGCATAAGTCTCTGATTTTGTCTTTCCGTGAAGTGCCCAGGTCCAGGGAAATTCTCTTTTTTCCTTTCAAAGAAATGTCAGTGAGGTTGGTGAATGGATGGAACCAATGTGAAGGGCACACTGAAATATTCCACAGAGGAACCTGGGGGACCATTTGTGATGATTTCTGGGGTATAAGTGATGCAGAAGTTGTCTGCAACCAGTAGGTTTGTGGACATGCTGTATCATCTTCAGAAGATGTCACCTTTACTCACAGCCCAAGAAAGATTGTCAAGGATGATGTGCAGTGCAGAGGGAATAAGAACTGCCTGTGGGAACCTTCTTACGAGGGGTGGTATAGAGAAGTGTGACAGCCACCATGATGCCAGTGTCATTTTCTTGTGTACACACTAATAGCCTTGCTTTATCAAGATGAGTCACAGTTAATTTTTAATTTTGTCAAATTAAAAAGTGCTCCCATGAACTAGAAAACCCTTTTCTCAACAGCATTATGGGTTTCTTGCCAGTAACAAGGCTCTTTCCTAGATAGAGAATTTATCTTTTTTTAAAAATCAATATTTGTCATTGCAAACTTCCGCTAAGATTCATAAACTTTTAGGGCATTTCAGTCTTTGTCACTCAGAGTACATCCAATGCTTTTATACTATTATCACATTATTTTAATCATCTGTAATCTGTATTAACCAACTCTATTTGCTTATTACCAAGACTAGGAAGAAGAACTAAAAAGCGATCCCAAGGTACATTCTGTCCTTACAGAACCAACAAGCTTTCACACAGGAGACTTCTCACGAATTTAAGGTCCTAATCCCACGTGCCTCACCTTGACAAAGCACGTACTGAATGCCTTAAGACTACTTATTTGAGTGAGATCATCAGGATAAAACAAATCCAAAGGTTTAGAGTCGTGACTCTTGTGCAGCCCAGGGGCAGGGAGCAAGAGAAAGAACCAGGGCTCTGGTGCCATGCTCAGACTTCTGGCCATTCTAGGTCCTCACCCAGATTTAACCCTGGCAACTTTTTTTTAATATCTGTCAGATGGTGAAAAAGTTGCAAAGTCTTATCCTGCCCTCCACTGATTTTCAAGTTGCTAGCAAGGAAAGTCAGCTCATAATCTCATGTCTCATCATTTTTGCCACCTTCAGAACACATGTATTACAAAGAGCTCAATTAGCCAGTTGTTGAGCACTTTCTGAAACTAAAATAGGTTTTGCAAAGAAAGATGAAGTACTATCATAAAATCATAGAATATCTCGAGTTGGAAGGGATCCATAAGGATCATTGAGTCCACCTCCCTGCTCCTCGCAGGGCTGCCTGAAATGAAACGCAATAACTAAGAGCCTCCTCCAGACGCTCCTTGAACTCTAACAGGCTTGGTGCCATGACCACTTCCCTGCGGACCCTCTTCCAGCGACCAACCACCCTCTCAGTGAAGAACCTGGTCTAAAAATATAGCTAACTTTACAAAAATGTGTATTTTGTCTGTTTCCTCCTCTCACAGCTTCTATGGGAACTGAAATACCTGGCAATTTAAATTTCATATTTATTTAACCATTTCTACCTTGAAATAATTTTCTCTAGCATAAGCAACTTCCTGTTTAAATTATTACCAATTTATATCTTATTTAGTTTCTTCAATAGTTTATACATGAGAAGAATGTCTTAAAATGTAGAATATTTTGACAACAATGAAAGTAGTAATACTGGTTTACATAGCTTTCATGAGGCTTACCATGGATTTTTAATCTTTAAGGAGAATTAATAAGTGAAACTGAAATATGTATCTGGTTTGCCAGAGTAGTGAAAAGATGGGACTTTTCGTCCATGAAAAATTTCTTCATTGGACCAGGTTACTAAAAGTCCAAAGTCTTAAAAAAGAAAAGGCATTGCATAAAGCAGCATTTTTTATTTTATCTGTTGGGTAGAGTTACCTTACCAAATGAAATCTAAGAGATTTTTTTTCCACTTTCTAATGAAACTCAAAGTGATATTAAAGTGCAAGGAGAAAAGCGAATTTAGTTATTAGAAAGTCATAGAATCATAGAACGGTTTAGGTTAGAAAGGACCTTAAAGTTCATCTGGTTCCAACCCCCCTGCCTTGGACACCAGACCAGGTTGCTCAAAGCCCCATCCAACCTGGCCTTGGACACCTCCAGGGATGGGGGGAACACTTGTGGTGCTTCGTCTTGATTAAACTCATCTCTTGGTCACGCTTGTCTCCATGAGTAAAACCTTGATTTTGCTCTACTAATGTTAATACTTCATTGTGAATATATCAATAGATAAATACCCACTAGCATTTATCTGACATAGGTCATTTCTTTCACTACTATTAATTTCATAACCAGTATTCAGCTGGGAATGAAAACCTGATTTAGGTAGCTGTGAACAGTGATCCCCCCCAAGCAGGGGATCTTTGGTTCAAACAACAACCCAGGAAACACCAAGTGATTACAAATCGCCCAACAGTGACAACAAGTCTGCTGGCACTAATCAAATTGCTCTCTCCACCTTCCCTGCAGGGGAAAGGCCAGGAGAGAATCCAATAGCGACCACGATATACCGGATCAGCTCCAGAACTACTCCATAATTTTAACTTAGCAGTTTGACGGCCTACAATAGCTTACCTCCTTCACTCTTCTCTTTCACAGAAGTGTCCATGAGGTTGATAAACAGTAGAAACAGATGTGAAGGTCGCGTCAAAGCTTATTACAAAGGAAGCTGGGGGACAGTCTGTGATGACTTCTGGGACATAAATGACGCGCAGATCTTTTGCAGAGAGCTGGGATGTGGAAAATCTCCCCACACTGGGAAATGCACATTTCATTCCAGGATCAAGGAACATTTTCCTAGATGATGTGCAGCACCGCGGAAATGGATCCTACCTGTGGGAATGCTCTCATACAGGATGGTCAGCACATCGCTGTGGGCACAGAGAAGATGCCAGTGCGCTTTGCTCAGCTATATTTGGTATGGTTTTATTTATGTAAAATTGTGAATTGTGTAAATTGCAAAAGCTAATCAACAGCCTGAGACATGGCTTAGAGCGACAAAGCCAGCAGAGCTGTCAGGGTGTGACACAAGAGAAGCACAGTGAAGGCAGAAGTTAATTGAGAGCCCAATTGCTTCCTTCTGCTCTCCTCCACAAGCCTCAGAGGTGGTTACTGGGAGCAAGAGGTGGCGTTGCACCTGAGGAAAGGTCTTCTGGGCTGGGATGCCCAGAAGGTGCTACTGGTGGCTAGTCAGCCACATTGACGGGAGCGTAGAAAGGAGATGCGTTATGTTTTGTGCAAGATACTGGAGGAAGGAGTGGCTTGGTAAACACTTCACACTTCGGATTTCACAGGGATGTTACTCCCATAATTATTCTAAGGAAATCAGATACCACCAGCTATAGAACAGATTTCCAGATTCCTGGGAGTGTGTTCAAACTGAGCCCTTCCTGTACCTCTGCAGAACACGATTTTTAACTAGATTTTGGGTTGTTTGGGTTTTATGTTAACTTAGAAGGCATTTCTAAAGAATAAACACTAGCTCTGGCTTTTCAACACAAGTTAAAATGTTTGTCTTGATTAAGACAGTTAAAGATGGATTATAAAGAAGGAACTTAGTTTTAGAACAAAATAAACAATACAATCCACAGCTTCTAGAGGAGGCAGAACATCTGCTAAGGCTCCTCACTACTTGCACAAAGCAGACTGAGGTACAAAGTTCTCATCAGTAACATTTTGGTACCACAAAGATCTGTTGTAGCATTTGTGCTGCTGCTGGCAATTAATTATTTTTTTTTCTGAAATACAACCAAAGCTGCTAAGATAACAATTTTCATGTTGTTCATATTTTCACATTTCTAATCTACGGCTTCTAGAGGAGACAGGACATCTCCTGAGTCCTATCATTTCCTTCACTGATTGTTCTAAAAACTGGGTATTTACTGGTAAATATGTTTTGCTTTTGTTTGACGTAAAAAGAAAAAGACAACACTTACTCAAAGAGGATGGAAAAGTGCCACGGTATAGTTCATCAAATGACATAGATGATTATAGAGGACTCAAATGCTGGGAAACCACCTTGAAAAAGGGTGCAAGGTGTGCAATTCAGAACTTCTCACTGAACGAAAATCAGACTCCCTCAGCCTACCTCACTGCCAGCAAATCCCATTGCAAACAGATGAAAATCTTGGACACACTGGCAGAAATTCACCACAGAAGGGCAAAGTGTCCCTCACACGTGCCCACTTAGACTCTCTAGAAGTGGTTCTCAGGGAACACAGCCTTCCGGAAAATGTTGTGCTACTCCAAAGATTCACTGAACCTGCATAGAGCAAATGGCCACTTCTGTCCTTCCTACAAAAATCCGGTCTCTGTACCTTATTGTTTAATTGTGGTGCAAGTACAGCGTAACATCAGAGGGATGTTTGCCTGCTCCAAGTACCACGTCAGGCCGCATGAATGGCCCTTTTCTGCAGAATAGCTGTTTCTCAAGTCTTGTCCACCTTGCAACACAGACCTGCACTTGGCAGAAGTGTAGGGTTACAGTCAGGGCAGGGTGTAATTTACTTCTGCTCTGTCTTTGCTAAAAATATCTCTGTAGCTGAAGAATGGCAGAAAGGGAAACGAGGGATGTCTTGAAACTTTTACGAAGGACACTGGGGAACAACCTGCCATGATTTCTGGGATACGAGTGATGCTCAGGTCACCTGGAGACTGCCCACCAGGAGCTGCCCAGTTTAGGGAAGGCTCTGGAGTTATTGTCCCGGACGATGTGCAGTGCTGAGGGAATGAAGTTTATCTGTGTCAATGCTCCCACAACGGATAGTCAAGACATAACTGTGGCCGCAATGAAGATGCCCATGTTGTCTGCTCAGGTACCTGCTGCTTTATTTTTTTCATTCTGAGACTTTCTCATGCCTTTTTACCTTAGCTAACAGCGCTGTTTGTTCATGTCAAAACACTCTTCAGAAAACAATATATTTATATAATCCATCTAACAATAAATCTTCCCTGCAGTAATCTCACCTTACATGCATTCTGTTGGAAATCCAGCAGTCTTCTGCTTTAATTCTCTCCTCAGGCTTGGAAACAATCGGGTATTCAAATAAACTGAAAATAAACCCGATTATAAGCAAATTGATCCAGTAGAAACATTTTCGTGACTAGAGATTCAGCCCAATTCACGCTAATACATGGAGGTAGGACAGTCAGAAATGTTTTCCATACATACCTAAGGCACATGTATTGACTGATGTGGTTGTAAAATGCCATCAATAAGTAATAAATGCTTCCATTGCGTAACATTGATTACTACTCGTCTTTCTTTTTTCCATACCAAGTCATTGACTAAAATGTTGCAGTTAAGTAGAATATTTGCTTTTTCACACAGTGCCGGTAATGCCGGTCAGAGAGCCCGGTCAGGCCTTGTCAGCCCCTCACACCCATCACCACCACCCAGCGCTGCTCCCCAGGGCAGACGGGTGCATGGGGCAGGAGAAGGTGCCCCTCCAAGGTAGAATCACAGAATCATAGAATCGTTTAGTTTGGAAGGGACCTCTAAGATCGCGGAGTCCAACCATCAACCTCACGTTGACAAAAACCACCACCAAACCACGTCCCTCAGCACCACGTCTGCCCGGCTTTTAAATACCTCCAGGGAGGGTGATTCCACCACTTCCCTGGGCAGCCTGCTCCAATGTTTGACAAACCTTTCGGTGAAGAATTTTTTCCTAATATCCTATCTAAACCTCCCCTGGTGCAACTTGAGGCCATTTCCTCTTGTCCTATGGCTTGTTACTTGGGAGAAGGGACTGACCCCACCTGGCTACACCCTCCGTTCAGGTAGTCCCACTGAAGCACTCCGTGCTGATCCCTTAGCAGCTCCCCTACCTATTGCATGTGTGTTTGCGCAGCCTTACATGTGCAAGCCTGCACTGGGAAAAATACAATAACGATCTACATCTCTCGTTTATGTGCACTTTTTTTCTCTTACATCCAAGCCACTGAGGACTCATGCAGGGAGGAAAGCTCTCCTAATTAATTGGTGTAGTTACACTGATTGTTTCTTGTTGTTTATTTTCTCTACTAATTCATCTCCCCTATTTTGTTAATTATTCATTTCATCATCTTTCACTAGTAACTAATAAAACAAAGCGAGGTCAGCATCAGCTCTATTTACCATTATTATTTCCAGTAAGTACATATCAAAATTTGATGCAGCTTTGCACCTACGCCTAGCATATTCAGTAACAACTACCTTGTGAATCAAGACCCAGAGCATTGCTACATTCATTTCCCAAGGAAAATCAAAGTGTCAGACCATTTCTTTTTGCTCCCTCAGAGGTGCCATTGATGCAGGAACCACGCAAGGGCCCTGCTGAAGTCCTTCACTAGGACTATAAAATGGCATAAAAAATCCTCGAGTCTCATGCAGGCACAATTCCCAGCGTTTTCTCCAGAGAAGCATTTGTGAACTTCCCTCATCAATTTTTTTTCCTTAATCGAATACTACTCATGAGGAGGAGTGTCAGAAGGAGTGAATAAATTGAAATCAGTGGAAACATCGTCTCAGGGTACTGCTCCTCCTCTTCCGTGATCTGAGCTTTGATGACTTTAATTTGGGAGCTGATTGAGTTGGGGTTTGACCATTTATGTGCTAGGTTTTGTGTTGTCTCTGTGCACTTAATCAGTAGTGTATTGATTATTCATGCTTAGAGAGGACTCTGAAGGAAAATCCTCAGAAATTGTTATGGTTTCCTCAAACTCTCAAGAGATAAAAGTTCTAAATAGAAATGTAGCTTTCATAAATGGATCTTATTTCTTGAATGAACCAAACTGACAAAGTTAGCATTTGGTTAGACTTCAGTCATCAATACCTGTTTCTTACTGCATTGATTCTACTATCAAAATCTAGGTAAAAGACATTTAAAGGCAGTAGGAGTCACACCTCAATCCCTAACACCCACAATGCACTAGAAGGACACTTCCATTTTTGTAATAGCAAAGGTTTAAAGGGTGCTGGAGACAGTCAGTGGCAGTCACCTTGTGTGACCCCTACCCATGGCACCTGCTGAGATTGAAGGGATTTGCTAGAAGCTGAGAAAAACCTCTTTATTAAGTCTATACCATTGTCCAGGTGAACACGAAAAGCAGGAAAAGCTGCAAGAACGCAGCAGATGCCAAGATAAGCAACCTGTGTGGACACAAAGCCTTAGCTGGGTAACAGGATGAAATGACCTGTCCTACTGTGTGCAGAGCCAAGATCACCGGTACCCATTTACAGTGGCACAGCCTTCATCTCTGACAAAGATTTTCCCTCACAAGATTCACGGGTGTGAACTGGGGCTCCCAGGGGTTGGATGGTGACATCCTTATCTCAAGGCAATTCTCCTCTGGGACCTGGAAGCACGGACCCAGGACTCAATATTCTGTTTTGTCCACAGAAGATGGCTTCACATGTAAAGTTTCCACTTTACATTACCAATATATTCGCCATAAATGTGAGGAACCTACCAGGGAGGTGATTCGTTTCACCTGGGCTTTGCCCTTTTCTCTATCCATTCTTCAGTGTGCAAAAATCCCTTTCACTTCAGAACTTATCAGGGTTGAATTTAGTGGAATGGCTGACAGAGAGAAAACATGGAAAAAGAATGAATTCAAAGAATTTAATTATAAATGAGAATACGTCTGGACAGCGAAGCAACAACTATTAGGGCCGTACACAATTTCATACCTGTGGCATGGGTAACAGCAGCAGTGACCATGCAACAACATGGGCCTTAATAGGAGCAAGGAACCAGGCACATCCCCAGGGTCTCCAAACCTCAACAGCATATTGCCTTTCCAAATGTAAATCACACACAAAGCTGTACAACAGCTGTTTGTCATCCTCTGTTGCACAGACGTTGCACCCAGCCCCCTGCTAACCCCAGGCGCACAGAGATAGGTGTGGGCACAGAAGCAAGGACTGCTGTTACGGGGTAATCTCTGCTGCCCTTCAGGCGGCAGGGGTTGGGGCTGGGAAAAGCAGAAAAAAGGTAGCCTTTGGCTCCCCTGCTTGCTCACTTTGCCTATTGCATCTTTTCTACCTTCCCACTCTTCGTCAATGTATTATTTTACCCCCACGTTCAGTCCCCCTTTTTTTTTTTTTAAAGTAGAAAAAATAAGGAACCTTCATTTATGTGTACATCTTGAAGGCCTCAAAAGTTCCTCTGAAGTTGGTCCTTCTTCTCTGCTTTTAGAAACAAAAGTTACGACTGATTAGACAATGCATGACATTTCTTCCAAAATCGATGTTTTTGGCTTGTCCTTCTTATATTTAACTCAATCATTTTTCATCATGCTTCAAAATGCACTACTTTTTAAACATCTAAGCAGGTCCTTACCAGTGGCGTTTCATGACCTGAGAGAAATATTTCCCTGCCTCCCCAGGTCAGCCAAGTTCACTTGTCTGAGGATCCACGCTGCGGCAGGCTGCTCCATCGGCCCCACCAGCTGAGAGCTGCCAGGGCTGTTTCTGCAGGGCACCGCAAACACCTTCACTATGTCAGGGCCCTAAATATGACCATTACCAGACTGTTAGGAACACAACAGGCTCTGCAAAAAACAGGATTTGTTGCATAAGAAGTGTTCTCAAAAGCGCAGTAAGGATATTTAAAGAAATAACAAATACATTATTATAGCATGGAAAAAGAAGTGCACCTTTTGGTGAGTTCACACGTTCCAGTATTTTATTTTTTTCAGGGAAGAAGAAATACAGATAGGTATTTGCATAAAAAATGCACGTACAGAAGCAAGGCAGTTGGCCCTAGTTTATTCCTTCGAAGATATTTCGATGGAGCTCTTTACAAACATTAGATATGAAAGCTATCAGGTGTCATGATTTATAACCTCATTAAGTGATAAAGAGTGAAGAACTGCAAGGGAAGATGAAATAGATGCATGCCTGAGGTGGGCCTCGCCATTTGAGCAGAGACATCTCCTCCAACCTTGGCAGAAGACATGTGAGGAATGAAAACAACTGTCCTGCTGTTTGTAGCTGTCTTATACATACGTTTGTTTCCACCTCTGCTTACTTTTAAAGGTATTTGCCAAAGTGGAGTCCTCTTTGTGGACCCTACGAAAGCGCTGTGTTAGACCATCTTACCCAGAGCCGTGCTCGCTCCCTAAGGACAGTGCCTTGCTGCCCTCCAGTGGTGGAAGCCTCCAGACCAGCCTTCCATTAGCCCATTGCTTTTAGCCCCTGAAACTACGTTAGACCCAGATCCTTATGGAAATTATAACAGTAATTTTCCATGAAAATTAGGTGTTTAAATGCCTTTGGTGAGCTTACTTTTTTTTTTGAAAATGCTGGAGGAGTTGTCCGGTCAGAGCCGCAGAGCAGCATGACTTCAGGGGAACTTGCCCCTTAGCGTAAGGTGTCCTATGGACCATATGTCAAGTATACAAATATACGTACCGCTGCGTGTACAGACCTCTGTGTGTTCATATTTCACAATACAAAAGACACACTGAAATTCCTATGCAGTTTGAAAAAGCTGTAAAAAGGTATTTCCAGGGAGGGGCAGTTTTGCCAGTGCAGCAAAACTTCACTCTGTGAAGAAAGCACAAAACTATTTCATTACAGACAAACGCTGTTTGTTTTCCGTGAGCGAATTTCGGTAGATTTGTTTCAGAAGATGTTCTGGGAAACAGTTTTGCTAGTCCAAGGACATAAAGGTCAGTCCTACTGTCTTCACTGCTGCTAGAATAGAGCTATTTGGACAGAAATATATTGATAAGGATCTACCATAAATCCACTTAGTCACTTCAGTAAATGACATTGAATTAAAGTAATCCACACACGGAACTAGGAGTTTAGATACTTGACATGACTGGTTTTGCTCAAGAGGTTATTGTGAAGGTAAGAGCATGGATATCTAGACAGGTATCACGCATCGTAGTGTGTTAAGAAAATAAGAAAAGCATTTATGTTCATTTCTAAATCAGCTAAGAAAATTTAGCTTTGCTTTTTTTCTCTCTCTAGTTGAGACCCATCTTCTCTAAGGATCTCTATACCTGCCAGTATAGAGAGTCAGGGAGAGCTGGAGGCATCCTTTGGGGTGTCGACACCACCACCCCATGCCAGGGAGAAACTTGTGTGGCTGAAGGCATCCTGATGGATCCGTGGCTTTGCTGGAGGCAAATCTTTTCCACTTGTATACCACGGCCTTTCTAGATGGGATCCCCTTTTTTCATGCAAGTCATCTGAACTGAAAAGATACCACAAAGACAGGTGGCAAAGGACAATCTCCAGCATGACCTGTTGTATATTTCCTCTTCACGATGACTTTTTTTCATGCTTTCTCCTAGACCTTTATTAATTTGTATTTATACTGACACTACAATATCTTCTGCCTCTCATCCTGTGATCACATATCTCTTAGCACTAGAATAAAAATCTGTTTCTTGTTTTTCCCCTTCACCTCAAAAAGTATGCTGTGCCTCGATCTTTTGGTGTAATATCTCACAGATCCAAAAGCATGTCTCATAGGTCCTGACAGACAAAGGCTCCCCTTCCTTAGGCTCTGTGCAGTCTATGTTTATGAGGGATGTAACCCACAGGACTTGCAGAGAGCATGTGCGATTGTCCTTTGGAGACAAGGGGAAAATCTCAGCCTACTTTGGTCAGAAACAGACCAGCTGTGAAACTGGTAGATGGAGAGCAGGACTGTGGAGTCTTCATCTTGTTCAGCATTTATAGTACTGTAACAAGGGGACTAAATCCCTTTGGCAACCTCGTGGCTCGTAAGGATCATTTAGATTTTCCCTACCGTGCTCCATCAGTGCTCACCATTATTCTTGGGGATTACAGCAAATCAGCGTAGATGACTGCACAGGGCCCCATGACTTCATGCTATACTGGACTTCTCCAGAACAGGGCACGGTAGCTGGTCATGCCCCTCTGTTTTAACATACAGATTCCTTGACTTGCACAGTTTTAGGTTAATTTAGCACCTCCTGGCACTATCTTGCTCCATTTCCTCGGTTGCTGTAGTTCAGCAACCTGAACTTACTTATTATAGTCCCCACTTATTTATCCCCACATCAGTTCTTCTTACCCAACCACGCCTTGGCCAATATCTCTTACAGCTGTTTTATTGCTCTGCAAGTGAGAGAGAGACAACTGCAGATCTGAAACCTGCTGGAGGGATCTCGTCCCAGGTTAAAGAGGGGTCAGAGAAATATGAAAAAGCATAGAAACTGCTTCTTACAGGAGTAATTCCTAGCACACAGAGAGAATTTGGTTGAGACTTTCCTGACACTTTTAGGATGCTAATCTTCTTTTGGCACAACTCTCTCACCAATTTAATCTGGTTTAGTATGGCTGTAAATTGGAAACGAACTTAACTGGTGGTATGACAGTCCTTACCAAACAGCCTAATCTCCAAAAGTAAATCTCTGCTTCCTGGAACAACCACATCATCAACACAAAGGTGCCTGGGGAGTGTTTGGGAAGATCTTGGTAGCCAGTCCGGAACAGCGCTGTGATCTGGATCTACTTATCCGGATGTCTGGATGTACCCAGAGAAATGAAAATAGTCAGTAAATCACTTCCTTGGCATTGATCTGGAAGTTCAGGAAGAAAGATCAAATTGCACAGCACACACCTTTGCTGTAGACCACAACTCATTGAGTATAAATTCTGAAAGCACATTGGGTTAGAACAGACAACCCCAATGAAAATGGACCTTCGAGTGAGTCTCACCTGGCTGCTTCTCTTAAGTACCTCTCTTCTATCCGAACCAGGTACTGTATCTAAATTTTTTTCATGCTCGCAGGGAAACGTTACAGACAGAATTAGTTACTAATACGGACCAGCTTGCTGGGAAGTGGTGCCAAAGAGTCTCCTAGAATATTGCTGACCAGCTTTGTACCATAAAATTGATGGTTTAATTTGTCTGCTAATTCAAAGATTCAGATCAAATCCACGGGTTATATTTCAAAATATAAGCTAGGAAGGTTATAGGCTAAAGAAGGCTGAAGAATATTTTCTTTGTTTCTCTTTTGTGAGTGGAATAGTTTGGGGAAGTTGTTCTCCAAACGTTCTTATTCTAATATTCTAGTTTTGAATTTAAATCATTCTATACTGTACATTTGAAAATGTAAAGAGAGAAAAAGAAACACAGAGCAGCCTGCCAGACGCAGGTGGAACTATACTGCAGTGCCATGTTCCTTTGAATGTCAAAAAACAATAACGCCAAACCTTCCTTATAATCTTACTAGTTTGAATGAGATAACTTTGATCTTTAATTATCAGCGTGGGCACCATGAATAAAGTCTTGTCAATCCCTTACAAAACGAGATAATTTCATAGAGTGTAGATTAAGGGGTTGGCTATATTGAATTATTTATAAGACAAGAGCAAAAGGCAGCCCAGAGGGAAGTTCAGCATCAAAGAGGACTAAGCTGCATTTCAAGAAGGTGGTCAAATCCCAGCACTTCAGCGACCCTATAAACTTTGTTCTTATTCAATAGCTTCACTGTTGTATTTGATTTGACCTGATGTACGCTAGATTAACTTTGACCGGAAAAATCACTTAAGATCCTGTCTTGCAAACCCAAGACTTCAGTATCACTAGAGTAAAAATCTGTGAAAGTGTGTGTCTGAAGATCAAATGCCAATTTGAAAAAGGAAAAAAAATCCCCAAATGAAATTTCTCCTGATTTTAGTAATTGAAGCAGGCACAGCTCTTCAGAGCATGCCCATTCTGAAAGAGCAAGATATTCTTTTTAAAAGCTGCCATTTGAAAACATTGCTTTGACCCCTTGGCAGCATAAATCGTTTTTTTTTCCTTTCAGTGAATATAAGTAGATTTTCAAAGGTATTTGTGTGACTAAAACTACACTTTATCAAAAACCACACGACCAGCCCGCAGGTTTGTATCCTGTTTTGAAAGACCATTTCATCCCACGGTATTTGAACCATGATGCCGTGGTCTGCTTTAATCAAACATACATTTTTAATTACCTTAAACAGCATATAGTACATTCTTCGCTGTCAGACAAAGTTGGGGTTCCCAGGCAGACCGGAGCAGGCATTTGCAAAGATTTAAATTAATGTGCTGGGCTGCCAGCCAAAACAGCTGCCATGGTCTGCACAGACAAATGGTCCACAGCCTCCCCTGCTATTGTGGTCATCATGTACGGCAAAGGTAATTAACCATTTCCACTGCCCCGGTGAAACCGGGCAGAGCTCTGCTCCCGGAAGCCCGTGTCTTCACCGGAGGTGGGTGTCCGTGAGGATTTATGAGGTCAGATCCCTTTGCTCTTTGTGCTGCCATGAAATAAGGCCCTCCACGGTCATCTTCCACTGAACTGTGAGGGAATGAACACGTCATTCCAGGCACAGGGAGGAACCGCAGAATTGCTTTGAAAATACACCACGTACCGACACTTACTGTATTTAACTCTGTATCAGCACATAGCTAAACATAAAATATACCTAAGATTGGTTATGTTACACTCATGCTAATATCTTTTCTCATCTGCCACAGCAAATGGTTTCTGGTGGAACTCATCGGGAGGCTGGAACAAATTTACAGACTGGATAAAAGACATATTTAGACCCAAAGGTAAGACGGTGAGACATGCTCCTGAGCAAGAACATGCCTGGCAGACCTGTAGAATTACACGAGCCAGCTCTGGATGAGCTGGTTGTCTCACCAGCACAGCCAACGATAACCTACCGTGACAGATCAGGTCCTGCACGCAGCAGAGCCACGTGAACAGGCCTGAATTAACCACACCAATTTGGTTAACCATGTGGTTAACCACGGATTAACGGTTCAGCTCCCTGACCTGTGCTGCTTTGCGCACTGCAGGCGTTCCCCAGTAAGCCCTGGGTACTGGGGACACAGGAACAGCGGGCAGCCCACCCCTGCACAGGTGGGGATGCAACTTTAGAGGTAGGAACTTTAGATATCCTGGGAACAAACAAACTGAGACATTTACCTGTCAACTTTTGCTTTTGTTCCAGAAAATCCACAACTGCGACTGGCGTCTGGAGGGGACCGATGCTCTGGGAGGGTTGAAGTGTACCATGAAGGCAAATGGGGGACGGTCTGCGACGATCACTTCGATCTGAACAGCGGCACTGTTGTATGCAGACAACTAGACTGTGGTCAAGTTGTTTCTGTCTTGGGATGGTCTTACTTTGGCTTTGGCAGAGGAAACATCCACCTGGATGATGTGAGGTGTAAAGGAACTGAATCTTACCTGTGGGACTGTCCGCACAGCGGCTGGGGCAAACATAACTGTGGACACAATGAGGACGTAGGCGTCATCTGTTCAGGTAAAAAAAAAAAAAAAAAAAAAGTTATGCACTCTTAAAAATCTCTTTGGATTTACCTGTTGACCATAAATGCAAGAAACAAGAGAGTAGAGGCTGGAAGTCAGACTAGAGCTGAAATGCGTGCACGTGGAGGCTCCTTGTGTTTTGGCTGGTCTGCGTGACCGAGGAGCAAAAGGACCTCCTGGACAAAATACCAAGATCGGTAGCAGCAAGCGCCGAGTATGAAAATGGTGAAAAGAAGGTAGTTCAGGACCACTTTAGTCAACATCTGAGTACAGCCCATTCCCAAGATAAGAAAGGCAGTCATTTAAGAGGAGAGAGAGACACACCCAGATGTGAACCAGGCATGTCTGAACTGAAAATAAAAATTAATACTCTTGTCATAAACATAACCGAAATCAAAGATTGCACGGCTAGAAGCAGCCTATTTTGAAGCAATATAAATAACTGCACAATAAACGTAAATTTTTGCTTTTTTTTTAATGTTCACAAGTGTGGCACGCTCCATGGTAGCACCGACCGGTAAGGCAGGGCTTTTGACACATAAGTCCATTAGCTCTTCACAGTCTCAGAGACTAATTTTTAACTCAAAAATCATGTGATTACAGTTCCTTGGCAGACTATTCTAGAACGATGCATGCTCTGAATTACCAGTTATTGCTCCAAATTACAATTTAATTATCCACTGTAACATTATTTCTGCTCTTTGGATTGCTCCCAGGAATTGTATTTGCCACTCACCTACTAATAATTAGAGAAAACATAAGGTGAGCCTTAACACTCCGGGTCTAAGTTTCTGACTCCTGGTTTTTTTACTATTCCTGAAATAATCACCGCATCCCAGAAATCTTAAAGTATGGACATTGCTCATGTTTCCTGGGGTTTTTAAGTGTTGAGTTAATTACTAACGCTCTTCATAATACACAGCCACAGAGCAGCAGAGGCAAAAATGCAGTTTTCAATCATATGCAGCCTAGAAGTTCTCTAATAATTTATTTCCTCTAACTTCCAGAATCCTCAATGAATGTCAAAACTACTACTGCATCAACACTCTCCACAGACAGCACTGTTGTGACATCTACCACAGAACCCACGACTTCTGCTGACAAAGGCAAGGGGAAAAAAACACTGCAAATGTCACGTGTGGAAATTTTGAGCAATATATGCAATTTGTTTCGAGCAGACAGGAGGAACACCGGGAATTCAGTAAAAATATTTAATAACTCTGCATGTAATTAGCCTTGGAAGAGCCAATGGCCAACACCATCTTCATTTCCATAGGAAAATGTGGTTGGAGGGAAAATGGGCATGTGATTAAGTCTTCCTGCATATACAATTACCAAGACTGCGTGTATGTATGGTGAGATCTTTACAATCACAGCTCACTGAGGTGCTCTTACCTGGATATGTTCTTCACCTCCAATTCTTTTCATAATCTTGCTTGATTTTTACTGGTTCTTAAGTTAGTCCAAAGGTAGAATGGACGTAAGGTGCGTTTACACCCTTCTGAGAGGTACACCGGTTGCACCAGTCTCCCAAGTTCACTTATAATTACTAATTGGAAGATGTTCTTCCGAGCCACGTTACTGAAAGTTGAAGTCCAAAGACCTGACTTCCTTTTCCATGAAGCCTGAAGTATTAATGATTTCACGGATCCTTGAAATGTCATTTCTTTTCCGTGGTGGTGATTCTGTTTAGTAACATATTTCCCCACCCTCTAGACACCTCCGCAGACCCCTCCTCTGCACCCAGCTCCACCTCCGCAGGGATTGAGACAACGTCTGCTCAAGAGACCTTGACAACCCTCGAGGACAGTGAGTCACTTCCAAAGCCTAAGAAAAATCTCATTCTTTATTTCCCCTACGAACGGTCACTTTGCATCTTTCCAAATGACTAATGCATCTCTAGTAGAAAAAGAATGCAGACAGAAATATCTATTATCATTATCATTAAATATTAAATGAAGGTGAAAGTCTTTTTTTCAGCAAAAATAAAGGGCTATGCATTGACTCACTGTCCCGCAAAGCCCAAATCTACTTACTTTGATCAAGATTTCAGTTCACATGTTCACTCTCAATTGCTGCCAATCTCTCTTTTTTATTTTTTATCTTTCTCTTGGCCTCAGTTACAACCTCTGCCTCCACTATCGTCACGGAGGAAAGTGCTACATCAGCACTTTTTGCAAGTGCTATCTGAAAGAAATATTCTGTTAATTTTGCGTTTTGAGATGGATTAAGATATGACCATGCAAATCTGTAAAATATTCATAACGGACAAGTACGGATTAAACATCTCTGTGAAGGAGCAACGCCCTTACAACATCTTCACTTTAAAAATATCGAGCTGTCAGGACCTATCAGGAATATATGTATTTAATGACTAACACCTCTGAGCTTGTAGCTATAAATACTACATTCACAATTTTGTAAAGCAGAAGTGTCCAGATCATTGTGATTTTGTGTGTCCAAGATACACAAAAACTCCAGAAACATTAAGGAGCACACCTCCCTCGGCTGGACCTCTGCTTTGCCAGTTATTTAGCACACTGATAATGCAGTTTTTTATCAAGCCTGAGACCTAAAGCAAGTCACAAGCTCCTCAAATCACACTTGGGTTTTTAATTGCTACTTGCAACCATTTCATTTCTCGCCCGTACAGCCTCCTCTGGCAGCACAGATACCTCTCTTGTTACCACCACCGTCCCAGAGGAAAGCACAACGTCAGAAACCCCGACTACGCTGCAGACAGGTAAAGGGCATTTGCACGACACGCAGCATGATAGAAAAACGTGGTTATAAATTTTGGTTAGGAGGGAACATCAGTGGAGGTGCCAAGAAACGTAAAATCACCGTCTCTCGGTTCAACTAATGCTTCTCTATGAACTTGACGCGCTTGGTGCCAACAGGCTGGCTTTCTGGCAGCATGGGCAGGCTGTCGCTAACACTGCTCGGGACCTGCCAACGCTGTATGCAAAGCCTGCTTCAAGGGAAGCTGATTAGTGCAGAATTCGAACCACAGAATCTGAACAAAATCGTTACCTTTATTTTTATTTCTTTGAGGAGCCTGACTCAGGAAAAAGCCACTCAGTCCATGTTTCCCACCGTTTCTAACATCACCTAACATCTGGATTCTAAGCAACCTATAAGCCTCCAGGTTTGGGATTTCTTATCAAACCAGTCCAGGAGGAAAGGCAGGTCCTGTAGTCCCTCTTGACGATTTCTCAGCCTCTCCCAACCTGTGGCCCAGGGTGCTGGGGAGGAGAGCTGGCTCTCCCTCCTGCCTCCCTCCCCTCTTTGCCACTTGCTAATAGTGATGCTCCACAGGGCAAGGAGATCCAGCAGAAAATGGCAGGGAAAACAGATGCTGTATTTCAGTGTCAGTCCTGATGGCCTCTCCCTCCTTTCTCCAATGACTACTGTACCCCTGGGAGAAAGACTTTCAGCCAGATAAGCCAGGAACGGCCGTAATAAACCTTTCCCTCTATACAACCAGAACGCCCTTTGATATTTCCCTTTTTGAACCTCTTAATAAAGTTGACAAAACATGTCCCATTGCAGTTTCAGGAAACTATATGCCAAAAATGTTAGTGCCAAATTACGACACTCAGTTTTATTTTTGCTCCTCACGCTCTTTTTGCTTTTCTCACTCTCGGTGAGAGAAGTCTGAAACTTTTTTGATGCCCTTTTGATGCAAAGCATTAGCATGAAGATCCATGTCTGAGCCATGTCAGTGGATGTGGGAGACAGCTAATACACAGAGTCCCTTTTCTACATAGCCTGAAGGCAATTAAATTCATCAAGAGCTGAGCTCAGTCACACAGCCTTACCTGAATGCTCTTTCCCTCTCATTTCCATGTTTCTTCCTTCTCACAGCCTCTGAAAGTACTACAAAATCACGCCCTTCACCCGTTCCACTTAGAGGAGCCGGTGAAACCTCAACTACAGAAAACCCTTCCACGACTGCTAAAGGTGAGAACAGACGCTATGCCATAAAACATAATGATAATAATCTGTTTAAGTTTGTTTAAAATAGATTATATTGGAAGGATTACAATAACTGTATAAAGTTTATGATCACTCAACTGCAAAATAATTGTCTCAGTGAAGAAAGAACCCAGCTTCTAAACCCTTCATTCCTAAAATATTGGGCTGACAAAGTTCAGGAGATACGTAATCATGAACAATTTGGGGCTTTAAGCTGCTTGTACTTTTTGCATAATTTAGGCATCGGCAAAATTGCCCAAGTATCAGTGTTTTTGTCTGGGCAAAAGCGGATACTTCACAGCAGAGACCATCAATGATTAAATCAGGTTGTAAAATCTTCACCTTAAAGATTCAATAATCTTTGACAGTTCTTTCACAGTCCTAGAGACGGAGATGCCACCACCTGATCTCTGTACTTTCTTACTCATCCTTGTCGGATTCTCTCAACAAGGAGATTGACATTTCTCTCCGATAATGTATTTCCTCGACTTTTTCACAGACCCTTCAACACGCTTGTATTCCTCCTCCGCGTCCACTTCAATAAATGAAGAGACTGAGGCAGTATCTACACCGCGAATCCTAAGCACAGCTCTTTTTAGACAAAAGTTAGGGTTGCAAAATCAATTTTCAGTCTAAGTGAGCTAAGGAAAAGCCATCCACTGTATGGAAAATGTACGCAATGAAGTTTTAATAAAAAGGACTAAGAACACATTGCTTCATTCTCCAGCAGATAAAAAGCTTACAAATTCCAATTTTAAATGTTTATTTATCACGGTATTATGTGGTGATAAAGACTCAGGTAGAAGTACAAGGGATAAGTCCATGTTTGTTCTCTGAAACAAAGCTTCCTGTATTTTCACACTTTTCTAGCAAAACGACAAATCCAGATTGTTTTAACCAAAAATTTAATTCTGTTTCCTATTCATGTTTGTTCGTTATTTTTCATTTTTCCTACTGGGTTTTTCCTCAAAGCTTCAACAAATTGTTCTGTCACAGGAACAGACGACTCGACCGCATCCGCCCCGGTCACCACCAATACTGAGCCACCGACGACTTCGGCACCACTGTCTACACCGACGGACGGTAAGGAACAGTCAGACACAACCTGTGTGCTTTGTGTTGTTTAGGAGCAAAAATGTCGGTGTCCTGCATCACTGTGCAAGGCACCATTTGGAGCTCAGAAAGTCCCTGCGCTGCCAACAGGAGGTGGCAAAGAGAGAAACCTGAGCATAACTCGTATGCTTGTCCCGTTCGTGTAACTCTCCTCAGCACCTCTTTGTGGTCCCCGTTGGGGAGGGGAAATTAATTTACACAGAGCTTTGGTCCGGCCCTTCTTCAGTGCTGCTCGTGCCACACGGCGTGCGCGTACATCCCACCATTTCCCCACTGTCTTTGTCGGGGCAACTCTTATTCTGGCATCTGTTTTGTAAGACACTTTGCAAATTTTCAATGAATGAGCTGTTTTAATGAATCTATGAAATAATTTCTTAGGTATTAAAAAAATCTTAAAATCAGAATTTCACCAGATAGGGCCATTTTGCATCAGCCATCAGCTGAGCTGGGACCTTCTTATCCACCACATGCTGTCCTACCTCCTCTTCTAATGAAGCAGAAGTTGATAGCACCAGCAGGCTTTAAACCCCTATACAAATCTCCACCAGGGGAGATGACTATGTGTACTTTGCCTCTGAACTTGACAGATATTTTCAAGACACACAAAAAAATGCGTTGGACACTATAGTCAAAGTCCTTTTATTGACGGACATTTTCTGTAGTGTCTACAGTTGCTGTTTTAGCTCTCTATGGACTCTAGGGAGCAGAGGAACTGGTGGCCATCCTCTTTAGAGCTCTCTTCAGAATAGTGAAAGACACTTCCCACATAAACTAAATTCATCACTTTAAAGCTCTCCTCAGAGCTCATGATTTTCAAGCCTTCTCGAATCATTTATCCAAGCTCTCCCCATTATCTCTCTCTTTCTTAAATGTGCAATCACCAACTGAGCAGCTGAGGTCTCTTTAGCGCCGAGGAGAACAAGTAGCTCCCGTGTATCACCTGAGAACAAGACTGAGACTGGACTGTCTCACTGCAGCGTTATCATCACCAACTTCCAGTTTTCCCATGGTCCTTCCGTGCCAGCTGAAAGGATGATTTTGCTTCTGTGCCTTGGTTTTCTCTTTCCAATGAGCAGCCCATCCCACCTGCCTTTATTGATTTTCAGCTTGCTGATTTTTGACATCTACTCAGTTTATGAAGATCATTTTGAATTCTCATTGTGTCCTCCAGAGAGTGCACAGATCTTGCCTTTCCTTCTGCCGCTCTATCCGTACTGTTCCCGTTTCAGCAGCAAGGGCTGAGGATCTCATTACGGTAGGGTCGCTGTGGCTGGCTGCTTAACACCCATACCATCTGTTAGCCCAAGATGCTGCATAACATGATAAACACTTACCAAGGCAACTGATAATTCCTCTCTTTACAGCATTTTTTTTAACACCGCTTGTCTTCTACAGCCTTATCTGTGCTGTCAGAAGTTCCGAGCTGTGACTCAATGCCAGTGGTAGCAGCACTGGAAAGTGTAATACAGATTTGCTTACTGCTCCACCCATTGACCTTATTTCGAACAATATTTTCACGTTTAAGATCTAGGATCTACCCACCCTAACTTCTACAAACACCTTAGATACAAACAGACAGATCTGCAGCACAGTGAAGAAGAAATTTCAGTCAGTGTTTTTCTACCTTTTTCCTGCCAGTCATTTCACTTTCAAAAGGACAGAAATGAAAACTTTCCTATTTTGAAGAGTGTCTTACAGAGCTTTGATCAGATTTTGCTGCGTTACTTACTCAGCCTGGGCTCTACTCCAGCTGAATGAGAGAGGTCTGCACTTCTTCGCACACATCAGTGAAACGGGGCAATGAATGTGGTCCCTCAAGATTTACTTTTATTCACTTGGCTTTCGGAAGTCGAACGTGCATTTCTTAAAGGAGCGATCTGTTGACTATTATGCAGGCTTAAGGAACTTAATACATGGTGTGTATATGGTTTCCTGAAAATACCTTCATTACTTTGGAACTAGGCGCTTGTAACTATTAAGTGCTTTGCCTATGTCTACTCAACCAAGTACTGGAGCAAACAATTTCATCTTATCTATGCATGCTGTGTGTAACAGGGATGCTGTTCAGCAGTTAAAGGGGAAAAAAGGCTCCTCTATTGTTCTAACTAATAGTATCATTCCTTTCATTTGCACCAGCTGTAGGTAAACTGTTATTTGGGTTAAAAGGCCAGGAAAACTAAGCGTTCCCTAACTCCTTTGATTGTATTCTGCACTTAACTAGGCACAAAGCTTTTACATTGAAGAGACACAAGTATCGATTATTTTCTTTTATTAATTTGCTGAAAGTAAAAAGTTGCCTTTCAGCTGTCCGTAGACACGCCCACAAGAATACTTTAAAGATTATTGGGACTGTTACTTAATCAGTCCTTTATTTTCTGAAAAATTTCAGACTGATGTTTGTATTTCAGATTAATGAAATACTTAATTTACTTAGAAACTGTAATAGGAAAGATTCCTGCCTCCCAAGACAGCCGTTTTTAATATCAGCTGAATCACAACAAATTTATTTCTGCCTGTAATTTTAGTCAAGATCTGGATCTGGATATAGAACTTTTAATCTGCCTCTTTCTCACTACTCCCACCTGGATTTAGACAGCTAACGTAGTTCAGTTCTTAAACTTTTTATTTAACGCCTTACACCATCACTGGTGAATACTCAATGCCAGGATCAACAGCTTAATTATCTTTTGTCTCAACTGGTTTTTTTTCTCCTCAAAATCGCGTTTGGCAGTCTTGTAGAAGTTTAGACCTTGATCCTGGGAGGTGGGCCAAGCACACTGCTGCTGACATTTCTTTACAGCCAACTTTTGCAGAAGTAAATGGTAAGCATGGTACTCGGATGGAAGGAGCTTTGATCATGGTCAGCAAAAAGGAATTAAGGGGAAAGAGAGTCCTAGGAAACATGGCCCTCATTCTGAATGGATGTGCATTAGCTGGTTACAAATGGCTGCCAGGTGACAGCAAAATGTCCCAAAATGAAAACCTCGTAATCACTGGCCCACCAAGGAGTAAGACAGGTGTGTATACTTGGTACAGTTTATGATGGCCACAAACTAGGAGGAACTCAATTATGTTGTCGGCGGTGTCTCTGATTTCTTTCTCTGAAAGAAAAATACACTCCAGGCCCATAAAACTAATTTGGAACTTCAGATCTCTAAAAGCTTTTCTCTCTGAAAGTGAGATAAATGTGTGGAGTATTCCGTAAGTACCCAGCTCCCAGAAATGAGCCTGGGCTGTAGAAATAGCTCTGCTACTATTCTGGGGAAATGGTGCTGTGCCAACCATCTGTTATGACAGAGAGTTAGCAAGGATGGGAAAAGAACCTGAACCAGGCATTATTTAAAGGAAGAAAAAACCCCTAAGCCCCAAACCATACCCCTTAGATTGCAAGGTGTCCCAGGAAAAGGTTGGCTCTGGCTAAAACCTGCAGCTTTGTTTTCTCTCGTGTCTTGCATCATCCCCTGCAGAAAGCACGACCCCTGAAGCAGCAGGTAGGTACGACTTCAGCTTTAGTAGAACCAGTCTAAGGTTTGATCCAGGGAGTAAACTGCTGATTCCCTCCCCAGAGAGCAGCTCTGTGGGAAGAGACCTGGGAGTCCTGGTGGACAACAGGATGACCATAAGCCAGCGATGACCCTTGTGGCCAAGAAGGCCAATGGCATCCTGGGGTGCATCAAGAAGAGTGTGGTCAGCAGGTGGAGGGAGGTCATCCTCCCCCTCTACTCTGCCCTGGTGAGGCCGCACCTGGAGTGCTGTGTCCAGTTCTGGGCTCCCCGGTTCGAGAAGGACAGGGAACTGCTGGAGAGGGGACAGCAAAGGGCTACCAAGATGATGAGGGGACTGGAACACCTCTCTGATGAAGAAAGGCTGAGGGACTTGGGTCTCTTCAGTCTGGAAAAAAGACGGCTGAGGGGGGATCTTATCAATGCTTATAAATACTGAAAGGGGGGGTGTCAGGAGGATGGGGCCAGGCTCTCTTCAGTGGTGCCCAGTGACAGGACAAAAGGCAATGGGCACAAACTTGAGCATAGGAAGTTCCACCTCAACATGAGGAGGAACTTCTTTCCTGTGAGGGTGGCAGAGCCCTGGCACAGGCTGCCCAGAGAGGTGGTGGAGTCTCCGTCTCTGGAGACATTCCAAACCCGCCTGGCCGCGTTCCTGTGCCACCTGCTCTGGGTGACCCTGCTCTGGCAGGGGGGCTGGACTGGATCATCTCCAGAGGTCCCTTCTAACCTCTGCCATTCTGCGATTCTGTGAAGCAGCAGGTATGTACAACTTCAGTTTTAGTGGAACCGGTCTAAGCCTTGATCCGGGGAGTAAACTGCCGATTCCCCTCCCCACTAACAGTCCTTGCTTCGCCCACGCAGCCATGGGACAGTTACTAAAGTGTGGCTTTTACTTTCTCTTGGACAGACACGACTGAGTGCACGACGGCTGAAAAAACAGGTATTTATTTCTGATCATTTCTTGAATTGTGGTGAGTTTACTAGTTTAGCATTTTTCATGTGAGTCAAAGAATCATTTAGGTTGGAAAAGACCCTTAAGTCATCAATGTATTTAAAACGTGGACGATGTTTAATTTCATGTTTTCTCTTCTCATGGGAACAACCTCATCTGCTCCGTCAGTCTCTCCAACTACGGAAGCAGCACCCACTACCACTTGTGAGTAATGCAGCGTTACTCTGGTTTGACTCCTTACTTCTCTATCAAAGTCGTGATCTTGTTGGCAGGACTCCCTGTCTCCATGGTGTGCATAATCTCATGGAGCTAGTAGTTAACTTCAGGGATAATCCCTTTGACTTCCATATAAATCAAGGCATGGAAAATGCTCTTGGTATTGATATGGGAGAAATACCTGCACGGATGAGAGTATTGGGGAAAGGGAAACCACTGGGGCAGACACACCACACCAGTATAAATTCCAATTTGCACTGGATCATCCCATGCTGAGAAAGCCGGCCTCCCTGCACCTCCCAAAGCTGCATCCCCTTTGCTGCACAAACCGAGCTGTGCCTCCTGTGGGAAGGCCTCGTTCAATGCCCGCTGATGCGGCTGCGTCCAAATTGTTGTTTATCAAACATCCCCCGGGTCTCCAGAGCCTTTCACGCAGCAGGGCAGGAGCCTGTTGGAGGCCGTGGCAGAGGCAGCCTGCATGGGGATGCGTTTTTCCCCACTGAGGCTGCTCACCCTCCAGGCAGACTTTGCTGACGCCGGCCCTGGGCAGCGTCAGCATCTTCCAGGTGTTGTGGCTGATCAGCACTCCAATAAGACCTGCAGATGTCCTGTGCTCGCGGTCCCTCACGTCCACCCAGTGCTGGGACAACAGCTAACCTGTGCCTTTTTTTTCTCTCCTGTCTCGCAGCAGCCCCTGCAGAAAGCACGACCCCTGAAGCAGCAGGTATGTACAACTTCAGCTTTAGTAGAACCGGTCTAAGGCTTGATCCGGGGAGTAAACTGCTGATTCCCTCCCCACTAACAGTCCTTGCTTCGCCCACGCAGTCATGGGACAGTTACTAAAGTGTGGCTTTTACTTTCTCTTGGACAGACACGACTGAGTCCACGACGGCTGAAAAAACAGGTATTTATTTCTGATCATTTCTTGAACCACGGTGAGCAGCTCACTATTTTTCATGTGAGTCACCAATGTATTTAAAATGTGGACAATGTTTAATTTCATGTTTTCTCTTCTCATGGGAACAACCTCATCTGCTCCGTCAGTCTCTCCAACTACGGAAGCAGCACCCACTACCACTTGTAAGTAATGCAGCGTTACTCTGGTTTGACTCCTTACTTCTCTATCAAAGTCGTTATCTTGTTGGCAGGACTCCCTGTCTCCATGGTGTGCATAATCTCATGGAGCTAGTAGTTAACTTCAGGGATAATTCCTTTGGCTTCCATATAAATCAAGGCATGGAAAATGCTCTTGGTATTGATACAGGAGAAATGCCTCCACTGATGAAAGTACTAGGGAAAGGGAAACCACTGTGACAGAGACGCTACATCAGTATAAGTTATATTAAGTCTCACATATATCTATAAATGTGTGTGTCTATATATATATATATATATAGGAGTATAATCTCTCTCAATATAAGTCTCACTCCTAGAAAGCCAGCCTCCTGCACTTTCAAAGCTGCCTTCCCACCAGAAGCCAAGTCAGTGGAAATCTTTCTGCCGTGTTCAGTGGTATTTGGTTTGAACTTTAGTTTTCTACAACGGGATTTATCTTTTGAAAAATTTGAATTGCAAGTTCTGCTCATTAATTGAAAATATTCTGCCTCATGCGGATGCTTAGGTAACAGACTAAGATTTTCTTTTAAAGTCTGTCCCTACGAGCTACACACAGGTAAAAGGCACTCAGCTGCATCAATAAATCGTATGCCATTGTGTTGACAACATGGAGGAAACAACTTCAGATGCAAAGCACGCCTTTGAGCATGCGACTGGCTGCCGACACAACGGAATAAACAGAATTACATTGTGTTCCGGTTAATGCCAGTAACACGTCATCTTTAGTGGTCAAGCTGTACACTTTCTTTCCAATATGACCTCTTTGTCCATGACAAGTCTGTTCCTCAGAACTCTTGCTACCAACATTTCCTAGTCTTAATACATTCAGCTGATTACAATGTATATTAATTGATTATATGCAAGCACACATTTTCCTCATTCAGTCTCACACTTTTTTTTTTTTTGTTATTAAAAGACCGTACCAAACCAAAGTCAAGACCTACACCAACACCTGTACGCCCCAAACCAGGACAAGGCCAAGGTAAGGTATTCTCATTCTTTCCTCTTTTTAATGACTTCTCTTCCTAAGGGCAGTATATGCTGGGTAAGAGATGTGAGCTGGGATATCCTGGCAGCTTAGTGGCAGAGGCTCTGAGTGCAGAAGATAGTGGGGAGCAGGCAGACAGCCCGGGGACGCTGAGGCTTGCCCGGGGACCGCACATGGCTGATAGAGCGGCTGGCAGCTGGACCATCCTCAGTGGCAAGCATCAAGGCAATGAGCTGGCCTATGTCTGCAACATTTATGGAAAAAACGTGTTTAAAACATCCAGGCTGCTGGCCAGTCAGTGCCAGAAACAGCTCGATGTCATGGCAACTCACCCTCTTCCCACGAGAGAACGGACGGACGGCGCTAACTTGTGTAACCTCGGTGTTAGTTGTAGGAGGGAGTAACGAGCTTTTAGTGGCACACCATCAAAGAAAGAGAAATTCATTTCCTCTCCGCTCAGCTGCTATTTCCAGGTACAGCAGCAAGGCCCACATTTGCATTTGCAAAACATACTCTTATTTAATACATGCTGCATTTTTCTCTATGCTTACGCATGGTTTATTAACATGAAATTTCTTCTTCTCCAGTATACTATAACTATCTGCCTGAATACATGCGCTTGACGCTACTAAGATACTTGAACGGCGTGTGCGGACTGAGGAGGCCTGGAATGCCAAGGGTACAGTTACAAGGGTAAATATTTATTCATGCATGTGAGGTGTCCCAGCCAAACTGGGGCACCCCAACCGTGGTTTTACACTGGGTTCTTACACCCTTCAAATGTTCGGGTACAACGCGATTTGACTCATCGCTTGCACCCACGCTACCGATTACTAATCGTAGTAAAACTTTGCAAAACAGCTCTATTTCTGCGGCGATCTTGCTGCCTCTGTATTGACCCAGATGTCCCTGGAGTCAGTCTTACTGGAGATCTATGGTGCTGGGAGGGTTTCAAAGAGGCGTCAGAGGGGCTGGGATGCTGGCGTTGTCTTGGTTGTCTGGAGGAATCCTTCATGCACAGCTCTAAGCTTCCACAAAGTAAAGCCCTTCTTTCCAGGGCCGGGCTGTCCTTTAGTTTGTTTTAATTAAGCACGAATAGTGGAGTCTCCAGTAAAATTCCACTACCTCGTTACATTTCAGTTTATGATGTGAACTAATATATTTTAAGAAAGTTCATACACTTTCATACTCTAAAGACTGATTGAGATAAGAGTTAGGGAAGGGAATTTTCATAACAGTGACCACCCTGACAAGACTGCCAACGAGCCTTTGCTGGCCAGGCGACAGTCAGGCAGGGAAGGGTTGTTCTTCCTCCATGGCTCCTTCAAACACTCTCTCCCCCATGCTCAGCTGCCTTTCTCCATGTTTGTTTTCCCTTTAAGCCTTTCTACGCCTCTTGAGTGCATGAGCTACTAACTGAACCCTAATCAACAATAATTGATTCATCAGTAATTTCACCTCTCTTATCTTGCATGGCTCCGCAAACTTTCTCACAACTCGGCAATGTCCTCAACTGGGACCTGCGGTTGGGTCATGTTGGGTGGCCTGGGACCCTCCCAGCACATTGGCAGCTGAGCCCCATTCCCCCTTGGCTCGCCTGACTTTCTAGAGACGTTCAGGAAAAAGTTTCAGCCAAACTTTGCAGCTCTAAACTCAGAGCCTATTGAGCCATGACCTATTCCAACACAGCAGAAAGATCCATGTGGCACCTTCTACACCAGAAATACAGATTCTCTTGCCAAACCCTGACTGCAAAACACACAGGATCGCTTGGTCCTCAAATGGTACCCAGCGTTACAGAGTCTCCATACCAGGAAACTCCATGTAGATGATTTATTGCCAACTTTGCCTTTTATGATTCACCATCTTTTTCAAATTCGATGAGGGCTTCACCATATGTGGTTCAGCCAAACCAGGATTTCTTTGTTCGTGCTACCCGCTACAGCACAGAGCCAAATCTGATGCTATTTACAGACACGTGTGGTCTCTCCAAATCCTCATGACTTTACACTGTGGCATCTGATTTAGTCAGAAGAGGGTAAGGAAAATATCTCAACAACCATTTCAAAATAATTCCTTGCATGTGATTGACTTCATACGGACAACAACAAAAATATACACCAAAGATACACAGACCTGAAACACATTTGAGTTACCTGCTTGCAAGAGGCAGCAGGATTTTAAATGAAGTAGCCATTAGGACAAAACCACATAGTTTTGTTAGTTGGCTTTTTATGTTTAATTCACCATAATGTTCTGCCAGGGAGAAGAATTGGTATAAATTCTCAGAAGGTATTTCATAAAAAATATAAAAAATTTAGAGAAAAGGATGAAAGGGGTTTGGGGTAATTTGGGATATGGAATTGTTTCTTCATAGCTCTTCAAAAAATCTAATAACTTTGGAAAGATAATAGGCCTACACAGTAACTTTTTCTCACACATTTAAAATTCCATCAGATGCTTTACATTTATACATTTACATACATGTGTGATATTCATAGATGTTGTGTTACATATTATACCAACATACATATTTAACTTCCATATAGTTGCATCAGTGTTCAGGAGTTCTGTGCTGTGAACTGGGCTTAACATCACAGTCAGAAATTTCTGAAAGTTACTTGTAGTGTGAGTGACCATGTCAGTGAGTGACCATGTTACAATTTTTGTATGACAATTATATGAGGGTTTTTTTCTTTTTTCTTTTCTCAGGTGTGTAAGGGATCCAACCTGTGGGAACTACTATGTACCAAACAGGAGGATTATCCGGTTCAGGTTCGGATATTCCACATACCCAAGAGTTTGCCTACGGTGCAGAGTATTAGCGTGCAACAGATACAATTATCCTCGCTGGAGCTACCAGGGCTATACGTGGAGAGGCAAAAGAAGCGTCGAAAGTGACAGCGTCACTGTTGTTGTCGTTTCCAAATAATAACAGCTCCAACAATGCTTCTTCTAACCATAACATCATGTTGATCACTTATATACGTGATCAGTGTGTTGCACATCTGCTACTAATTTCTAAAAATACATTGTACTAGGGGGTGTAAATCCAAAGGTATTTTAATCTTAACTGTACTTGTGCTCCTTAATTTCAGATCTTTTGGGTCTATATTCCAGATTTGTAAAACCCTAAACTTCAGTAAATACTCTGTGACAAAGATTAACTGGATCAGCCGGCTGCTTTTTCTCATCAAGACTTTGCTTTCCTCTCACAGTTCTGCCAGTTCTCCCCATTACACCAAACCGCTCAAATACTGAACATTTAAGAAAGATCAACCTGCTGTACAGATGCACACACCACAGAGCTGCTTTCTGAGCTCAGAGACATAAATCAATGGATAAGCATCCCCTGTAACCAGAAATGCCTGAGCAATTACCTTAAATAGGAATTCAAAAATATTTGGAAAAAATATTGTACATGTACTGAGATATAATCTCTGCAATACCGATAAGCTATTATAATGTTTCCATATGTCAGGTTTTATTACTGGAGATTAGAACGGTAAAAAATTATACATGTAAATTTACGTGATTATAAGCATTTGCTGCATCCTTTTCCTTTCAATATCTATTCAAATGATATCACTTTGAGCCAAGAAAGTGTTTCTGTGCTTTAATGTTAAATTGTCCTACTTGGAATGACAGTGAAAAAAAAAAAAAAGGAACTTAATAATTTTCAGTTCATAATAGAGAAAAATATCTTGTCGATTGCAGAATTGTACAGGATTACAGCAGTCATCTCAGGGAAAGGGATGGATTAAATTTTGATTATCTGGTGAACTTGGCATGAGCGTGAAAAGCATCTTTAAGGCCAATATTTGGTTTCCACAGAGGGGGGAATGTGCAGATTACTCAAACTCAGCCCTCTACTGAATAAGGATGCCTAGTGTCTAGAGGCTGTGCCACACAAGACAAAAAAAATCCACTTTTTTCAGCAACTTTTCCTTTTATGCTTCATTCATTTAGAAAAGGGGCTACAGTCATTCCGAAACTCAGCTTCTCCACAAATAACTTAGCCTGCTCTCAAATGCCAAAATCACGCAGGTCTCCCAGGAAGGCTCCAGATCTAATCTCTTACCTGGTGGTTAAGCCTTGGTGTTGGCTGAGCAGGCTCACAGCCAAAGTCCTCATCCTGCAGGACCGTAATGACCATCCTGAGCCCAGAGGATTTCCTAATCATACTTAGTTCACACAAAACTCCATCACGCTCGTAACCCTGCTGGCTCTGCTTCTCACAGATAATGATTTAAAGTGCTTGAAATCGCATTTTCTCTGCTGTTGCACTCCCGGCTGCAGGCAGTGGGAGAAAGTGCCTGCAAATGGCAGTGTCACAACAGCCGAATCCTTATTCCTTTGTGCTAAAATGCACCTTAATTTATTCTGAGGATCTGCTATTGTAAAACACCTTCTGTACTCTTCCCATCTTAAAGGACTTCCATGAAGACTTGTCTGTGCAGGTGTAGCTGCCTTCCCCTCAGAAACACCGGGCCACTGCTCAGGGGTCCAGTCCCTTAATACCAGCTCCAGTGCAAGAAAATTTCCTGATCATTCATATACAAGTAATTCCAAACAGTTTGCCTACCAACCTGTAACTACCAGAGCAAATTACCAAGCTACCATAGCCATGGGCATTTTTTTCTTGGTTCTGACGGACACAGCATTGATTGGCAGGGCTCCACGCACAAGTTGACGCATTAAATGCGTACAAAACAGATGTTAGTACTCAAAAATTCCTTGCAAGTGTGCACGTGGGCTTAAGAAATGAAAGGCTAGACAGAGGAAATGCTAATTTAGCATTTCCAGGAGCTAAAGGGAATTCAAGTTCTATGCAATACCTTTATACACTTATTCAATGTTTAAAGTCAGTATAATTATGTTGTCATGGTGGAGAGAGTTGCATTCAAAATCCTTGAAGTGAGATAAAAATCATAGACAGAATTGTTTTAAAGAAGGCAAAGGTCTGAGATTATACATATAGGATCATTGCAGATGCATCATATTTCAGAAAAAAATGGGTTTGTACAAAAAAATATGTTTCTACAGAAGTAAAGTACCTGGATGTGTTTCACGAAGGTCTACGTTGCAATTTGTCTCCTCTAGTAAACTTGAAAGGAGATCTGTTTGCACAGCTGTGGGATACCTGCTCTCTGTATTGGAAAGAATCACGGAGCCAGGTTCCTGTGTGAATCCAAGCAGGTACCATGCCAAACCAAGGCCAGGGTAACAGCACATCTGTGGCACTGGCACTGGCACAGCCTCACGAAGCTGTAAAGATGGGGTATCCGCTGCTGCTGCACGAAATACTCTGGATTTATTTCAAGAGCTTTGGTCCTATGGAAAAAAGACAAAGTAGCATAAGTATATTAGAGCAGATACTCATTAGGCTTGTGCTACGAAAAATTGAGGCTCTTAGGACTCTGCTTGTCTCCTTATCTCGGGAAGTAAAGGCTGATTCTTTTTTTTTTGGAGCTGCTATTGTGGGACTAAGAAAGTTTTATCCGCAAAGTTCTTCTTTTACATCTGTGACTAATATGAATCTGGTTTTGTTCATCCAGAAACGCTTCAGCAACAGGAAATTATTATTCCTGGCAACCCTGTTGTGATAGTCGCACTCCACAACCTGAGGAATCCTAGGCAAGCACGGGGAATGATCTGCAACCCAAAGGGATAGGTGTGAAAATGAAGGTGGGAAAAACCAAAGTCCTTCTGACCAGTGCTAAGAGCAAAACTGCTGAATGTGTCTCGCGAGGGAGCCTGGCAATCCCTTCCAGAACATTCCTGCTCCTGTCAACACACCCGAACCGATGCTCAATGAAATCAGCTGAAAAATGTGCTTTCAACCCACGAGAGCGGACAAAAGCACAGTTAAACCTACTCCACATAGTACACAATAAAAAAAAAATGGGCACACCTGTTACTTTCTCATTTATATCTGGGAGATTAAGCCTTCCTTCTGTGATACCATGTAATGCAAGATGATTATGAAATAGCGGGGGGTATAAAAGTTAGAAAAGCCTAATCTCCTCAGCTGTCATCAAAATGCAGGCGCTCAGACAGTTCCTCCTCCTGCCTCTCGTAGCTGCTCTCGCTCTCGCCCAAGACAACTCAATAGAATCCACGGGTATGGAAATCTAGTCTTTTTTTTTTCATCTGTGAAATTCTATTAATTTTTGCACAATAGGTATTTCATAGGCAACCGAAGGGGAAAATGTTAAACATATCTCTAAAGGTGTATCTTATTTTAGTGTTCTGCTTCACAACAGTAACACCCACTTGTGCCAACAAGTATTAAAAATATTAAATAACAAAAAAAATATTGCAATTTATGACTCCCTATGGCCATTTTTTAAGAACTTGATTTTGAAGATATTTTACTGTGGAATGGAAATTTACATTCATAAATTAATGCTGTATTGGAGTGACAGGAATAAAGTGACTTAATTGGGAAATTGCTGCTTTTTAGAAGAGATTTGCTTATTTTTCCTTTGTTCAATCAGAAACAATAGGTAGTAATTTTTTGCTCAATTTGGGATCAGCATTCTGCGCTCAGATCAGCAATTTACCTGATTAATGGTGGGTAGCTACTGTAGGATAATGAAGTATTGCTGCTCTAGGGGTGCCTGGCTACACACCAGTCCGGAGGGATGCAGAGGGTGGGTAGGGCAAAGCTGAGCTTGTAATGGGAGGTTTCACATGTGATGAGAAAAGCCTCTCCTAAATTTTCCTTACCCTCTGGAGTTAATCAGAAAGCCTGAACTTTTACTCTGGGACTGCAAACACTATATAGGAAATTCTTCTTGTTGTTTTAGACCATTATTTTTAGATTAATATATAAGGAGATCTTATGCTCATACTGAATTATAAACTTCTTCTAAAGTTTCGTATACAATGGTCATTACCGCAACTACTTCATAACTTATTAACATTCATTAAGCGATGTTAGTGATGTCAGTCATGGTTGCTGTGTGTTTTTTTCAAAAGAGAACTGAGTCAAAGTCCAGCTAGCCCCGCATCCTCAGCCCAGTAACAGTCAGCAGAGGATGCTCAGGCAAGAATACAGACACAAGCCTGCATAATACTTCCCCAGAATGTTCTCCCGGTCACCAACAAACGTGGTTCAGGACTTCCTGAACCAGAGAGGAAGCGCTATCTTTGTCTTTAATGGTCACCAAAGGCTTTTTCTTTCATGGATTTGACCTGTTTTGATGTTTTCCTTTAAATCTACATCACCCGGCAGCAAAGATACGTATGCAAAGAGCTGGTTCCTTTCGTTTGTTTCAAAATTACAGCTTAGAGGTTTCATTCCAGGCCATTGAGCTATTCTACTGGGGGGAAAAAAATCTCATATTAATCTTCCTTCATAAATTTATAGACCTCTACCACCTCCTTTCCCTGCTAGTTATATCTTTTCTGGCCTGAAATGCTTCAGTCCATTTACTTATTCCTTGTCTGGAAGCTATTCTAAATTTTTGATCATCTTTGTTGCCACTCTCTGAAGCTTTTCCTCTTTAGCAGTATCCTTTCAGAGATGGAGGATCAGAATTGTATGCAGCAGTAAATAAAGAGTAATCCTACACATAGTCCTTTAGAAGCTCAAATCTGAAAAGCCTTTTCGATTCCCTGTCCGTAGGTTCCCAAATGCTTAAGGGTTGAAACTTACAACTGGATTCAATGATCAGTGTAGGGGGAAGACAGGAGGCTTGAGGTGCTTGTGGTGGCAAACCTTGCAAAAGAGAGTTGCTGAGGCGTCCTATATCATTTGGCATTTCCAGTTTTGCAATTGGCTTCATCTGTGATACATGTTGCCCTAGGTTCCCTTTGCTGCTAGGAAAAAGAGGATAAAAAGTATTTTCTAATATTATTTTACTATTTGATTCTTTCATAATATAAATGAAAAATAAAAAATAGTAAAACATTTTGCATGTATGCTCCATGATGTCCCAGAGTCTTTGCCTAGTGGAGGATGAAACATTATTGCAAGAGAAAACTTGAGAGAGATCTTCACAAGGTGGTTTTTGTTGTTGCTGTTCTTCAGTAGGTGGACCTCGCTGTGGTGCTTCGCTCCATGAGCAAAACAAAGCATTAAGGATTGAACTAAATGCAAATGCAAACTGCGCCTGGCAAATTCAGAGGAATACAAATCAAACAGTTAGGCTCGTTTTCTCCCATTTTAAGTAAGTATTTCTTCCAGACGCTTTTGTAACATTCCATTCCATTAGAATGCAGCACAGAAAAACATGCCTCCAAATATTTCTCTGTATTGAACCTGCGTTGTGGACTTCAAAGAGCCCGTATATCTATCAGTGAGTTTAGGTAGTTCTCACTGTGTTTTTTCAATAGATTTGCTCCTTCTTCAAGCTGTGAAACGGAAAGTATTAAAATATACGATGGTCCCTCAACTAATTCGCCTCTTCTTGGACAAGTATGTAATGACACCGATGCAGTCCCGGTACTTCAATCATCTTCTGACAGTTTAACTTTTATCATAACAACAAACTCTGTGGCTTTCACGCGAAACTTCTTTGTCTTCTACTACTACTTTTCCCCAGAAACAAGTAAGTCAGAACTTAATGCAGCCATAAAATGCCATTTGAATTGCACCATTAAAAGAAACTTTCTCATTAAGGGAAAGTATAGGACAGCAATCAGAGAGTATTAACAGGATCTTTAACCCGTCTCACTCAGTTCTTCAGCCCTTAGAAATGGTGTGGGGGAAAATCAGTGGAAGGAAAGAGGCAGCAAAACGATAGTGCGCTTGCTAGAGAGCCTAAAAAGTGTAATTTTACTCAGAAAAATGACCGCAATGAAGGCATTATGGGACTCCACTTTTACTTGCAGGCTTCTACTAAATTTACACAGCTTGCAGATATTATAGCGTTTACCCAGAAAGAGACCGTCTAGTCAGAATTTCTGCCGAGTACAGGTCGCAGAAGTCAGTCAGGTGTTTCATTCAACATTCCTTACTTTTTTTTCCTTAAAAGGTAAGAATAGCTTGGGCAAAATCAGTCTTAGCTTGTGACCAGTTCCTTTGCTTCTGCTGATCTGAGTGGCATGACATTAAGCTCCTAAAAGCCCCAATTTTACCGAGTAGTTACCACATCCTAGTTTATGCTGCTCCAGTGTTTAACTTTGCTGCTGAAAAATTGTGTCCTATTTCTAGTCTGCATTTGACTTTCTGAGGTTTCCACTGACTTGATTTTATTTTTCCTTTGTCTATCAAGTAAAATCTCTCTCAAACTTGAAGATTTTGCACTTCCACATCATGACCAAGACCTCATAGATTCCTCTAATATAAAGTCTCTCAGGGTTTCTCTTGGCTGGTATAGCATCTTCATTACCAGTTTTTCAATACGTAGCCTAATTTACCCGAAATACAGGTATAACTAAATTGCTCACAGTATCAAAGCTAACTCGTCTACAGCCATCTCAGATGTCACCACACTGTGCCCTGCAGATATACCATAGTGACAATAGGCTTCATTTTATAACACCCACCTGACCTGAAATTCTCTATAGAAGTTGGATCTTTAATACCTTTAATCATTCCCAAAGGAATGGAATCCTAAAGAAACAGCCCTGCTAGTTACGTAACTTTAGATCTCTAATTTGTTTTTTTATAGTTCGTTATATATACCATTATGTTAACAATGTATCTACTCTTCTTTTCAGGACTAGAAAATTGTGGGGGACAATTAACTGGTCCCAATGGGACATTTACCAGCCCCAACTACCCAGCAGCTTACCCTGCATTTACATACTGCGTCTGGCACATCCAAACAGCAAAAAACTCAAAGATAAAATTACAGTTTCAGGATTTGTTGTGAGTAAATGCCCTAACGCTCTACTACTCTCTTTTTTTCATTCTGTTTAAAGGCATTACTTTTAACCCAGGAAGCAGAAGTGCTTTCAAACTTTTAGAACATCTATACATTTTGTGCTCACTTTTCTGATAAAGTAACAACCATGTGTTTCGCATCACTTTGCATTACCCTGTCGCTCCTGCAGTGCCAGTCAGTGAAATGCAGATAGCATTTCAGGTGACTGGCCATGAGGTGTGAGTCCATTTTAAGCTAGCCCAAATGATCTGAATTTAAATCCATCAGTATAAATAAAGGTTTTGCTACATAAGGAACATGTTTAAACCCATCACGGTGCACTGTAATTGCAACTTAGAACTGAGGCTCAAAAGAAGAATAAAGCAAATATCGCCCAAAGTACATTTTCCTCAGTATTGCTGGCTGTTGGGCGAAGAAGATGGCTTAGGTACTTCCAAGTATAAATGCTAATGGCTGCATTGGCATAAGGAAACCAAACTGGCATGGACTTTTCTGACCCATACCGTGCTTTATCAGGGTTGGTCTCCCATACGTAGTGGGCTGGTAGCCCTTTTTTGGCTTTCCCTACATCAGTTGACACTGAGGAAAATCTCAAGATGAAGGGAACTTAAAGGGTAGTATCTTCAAGAACATTTCTTGAGATATTAAGACCGCAGAGTGCTGTGTAAGAATTCAGTATGGAACATATAGGGTTCTATAGGAAATCATCACCTTGACCATCACCCTCTGAGATGAACTCAGCACAGTGTGGTGTATGTTCTCACCAGTCCCGGACAAGATCCATCTGTTGATGGAGGAACAGAGATGTTCTGCAGGTATCCACCCACCACAGGACAGCTGGTGCTTTTCATCAAGGGTGGCAAGCACTGAGATAAGCTCTCACGCAGACGGATGAAAAGGCAAGAGCCTTCCTCTGGTGACAAACACAAGAGGTTTCAGAGACTCGCGAAAGTCAAACCTAAACTTTAAAAGCTCTTTAAAATATATGATTATTTTTATATATATCTATATATGCAATAGCAAAATGTTTGTTATTTCAATGGAAGCAGAATCACGTTCCTAAGCATTTCTTGCCTTAAAGGTTTTCCATGTTTTATTTAGTTTTAATAATGTCTATTTATGTGTTCTTTTTTTCAACGTTCTTTTATTTCAATTGACTAGAATTCATCAAACACTTCATCTGCACTGGATCCTCTATCCAGTATGAGCAATATTCTCTCTACTCAAGACTTCCCTGTAATTATTTTTTCTCTGTCTACAGCCTGGAACTAGACAAAAACTGCCAATTTGACTTCGCAGCAGTCTATGATGGCCTTACCACTAACACTGGCTTAATAGGAAAAGTATGTGGTGTTGCTCAGCCGAAATTTGAATCTTCTTCAAATGTTATGACAGTTGCGTTGTTTACAGACTATGCCAACTCCTACAGAGGATTTTCTGCTCAGTACACCAGTGTTCCACTGCCAGGTCCTGTGGAGCCCGACAGTAAGTACACTGGCTACATGAATAGGATGCTGTTTCTTATTCGCACCCATGATTCTTCCCTTATAAGTATCAAAAAGAACTGATGGTTGATACCGACGATTTAAGTCTTTTTATTGTGATTAACCCTCTTCACATACAAAAATCCCACATTTGTCTCGCCTATAGAGCGTAAGTTACTACCTGATCCATCTGCGAAAGCCTGTTCTTTAATTTTTCGGTCCTTTTTCTGGCAAGCACCACTGAAAAACCTGAGTCCTTCCTTCTTTTGGACACAGCAGGCAGTTACCATCCTAGAGATGGAAAAATAAACTTTTGGTGAATGGTTAGTTTTACTGGTTTTGTTCCCTGAGACACCACAGAAAATGGTCTGCACTGGTTAGTCAAACAGGGTTAGGTGTGTTGGAATTTCCTTTCCCCAAGAGCTGGACAATTTTCCTTATTGGCTCCATATGTTTGCATGTCCATCTCATCATTAACCCAGGTGGAAAGGGAGCCTCTAAAGCCTTGATGGCTGCCATAAATCAATTTTCTCACTCACCATTCTGCACTGGCGCTTTGACTCCTTTTCCCTTTTACAAAGGCTACAATTCATTCTATGTTAATGGGTTTAAAATTAAACTTTCAGCATGAGATTTACGTCATTTTGCTTATCTAGCATTAAGTCCTGTGTGAAATTTTGTCCCGACTACTGTACGGCCTCAAATGCGCATGAGCCATTTCAGACTCAGGCAAATCAAGAACCATGCAACAGGCTGATGGATCTAGATTGGGTGAGAAATGAATGCAGTTTGTGGTAACGTGTTTTGTTCTGTGTTTTTTTTTTTTTTAATTTCTCTTTTAACTGCAGCACTCCTTACGTGCTCTTCAGATAGCATGAAAATTGTTTTGAGCAAGTCTTATCTGGCCTCCCTTGGTTATAAAGAAACTGACCTGCAGCTGCGTGATCCATCTTGCAGTCCAGTTATAACAAATTCAGTGATCTTTTCCTTCCCATTAGCCAGCTGTGGAACAACTAAAAAGGTAAAGGGTGGAAAAAGCTCTGTGAACAAGCTAACAATAGCTTATCTATGATTCCATGGTTATGAATGATAAGAGCTTGTAAAAGCAGTTTATGAGTGGCATGTGAATAAGCTGATTTACTGTCACTTAGCTCATCCTATTGCATGTTTCCAGTGTTGAAGTAGAAAGAACACTTTCCCTCTTTAAGAACCTGATGATCAATGAGCCTTTCAAAGGAAGTCCAAGGGAGTCCACACAAACTAACCCCAAGTGTTTCATTCCCTCTCCAAACCCAGGTTATCAGAAGTAGCACAATGTTAGGTATATAACTTAAACATTCTCTGCAAGTGATAGGGCTGGCACTTATCCTGGAGTCACAAGGGGAAAACCCTAAGATATGAAGATTCCCAAGAGCTAGCTCACAGCATTATTTTGATAAAGGTGACCGACACTAACTTTGGTACTTTCCACACTCCACACAATCTTGCTTAACATTTTTGCTGCATAGGTTGGTTCAGCGTTTTGAAAAAAACAGGAGGAGGGTAGATAATGGTTTTTGGTTGCGACTTTTTTCACATTTCAAAGGTATCTTGAGCCTCTGATAAGCGTAGCTGGGCAGCTTTGTAACTTTAGTACAACTGCTTTCAACTGCACTGCTCATATAATCACAGCTGAGCACTTCATACCATTCCTTTTACAGGATGACGGTCAGAGCATCACTTACACCAACATCATCTCTCTCTCTCCAACCGGCAACATTATTACCCGCCAGAAGAGCGTACAGATTATTGCAAAATGCAAAATGGAAAACAATTCAACCTTAGAAGTCATTTACGTAACAAAAAGTAATATAGTCCAAAACACAACTGCTGTGGGAAGATACAATGTTAGCATGTCATTCTATGACTCAGACTCATTCTCCAAGCCTATACATCAGTCCCCATATTACGTAGACTTGAACCAAACTCTTTTTGCTCAAGTCAGTCTTCATTCCACCGACCCAAACCTTTCGGTGTTTGTTGATACCTGCATAGCATCTCCACAACCTGATTATGGATCGTTAACATATGACTTAATCAGAAGTGGGTAAGACTCTATTTTATGACTGCTTCCTAATATGTGAGGAAATGTAACCTAAATGTCAACCACAGTTCTTTTGTCTCTCTTCCACTTATCTTTAGTAGACTGTGGTTGGAAGCTGAATTTCATAGAAATTTAAAGGCATTACCTAAACAGAGCTAGGAAAAACAAGCACATCGCACTGGGGAGAGGAAAAAAACCACATAAATATATGCTCACATGTAAAAATAATGCCCTAGTTAAATGCTGTGGTTACAGTTAACAGTAGTTAGCAAGAATGATTATTGTTATGTGGACTACTTCAACAGCTCTGTAAATTCTGTTGCAGCTGCAATAAAGATGACACCGTGGTAACCTACCCACCACTTGAACACTACGGAAGATTCAAATTCAACGCCTTCAGGTTCCTGCAGAGATCTCCATCAGTTTATCTCCAGTGTGATATTTTAATTTGTGACAGCAAAAATGCAAACTCTCGCTGTACCGAAGGCTGTATCTCCAGACAAAAAAGAGCTATTTCTTCATACATGTGGAAAACTAAAACAGTAGTGGGTCCCATCCGCCTGAAAAGAAATCTCAGGTCTGCTCACAACTCAGGTAAGAGGAATACATAAATTAAGAACCTGATTACGCTCTTCCATGGTGCAAACCTGTTACTTTCGTTCCGCTAATGAAACAAGTGAATTACACTACTTCAAAACTAGAATGGCATGAGAGCAATGGGTTAAAAGTTTGTGCTTTGTGAGATCACAGAAGTACTTTTCAAACTGACAGACTGATGGCCTTTTGGGTGAAGGTGTGCTCTTTAAGGTAGAAAGAGCAGCGCTCGCTTCTAGTTATAGAAGCGGTGTATGCAGGAGCTGACTATGTATTCAGAAGCAGTTACAAATGGCAAGAGAGTTCAGATTTTCAAATGCAACCTTTTTTGATGAGGCATACATAGGGACCAGTGCTCATTTCTCAAAGCCACAGAGCACGTTGCAAATCATGGTCAGGCTTTGTTACAAATTTTTTTATCTTCTAACAGCACACTCAGTTTCACTCAGTTTTGTTTGCTGGTACTACAGAAAAGCTATGCCAGATGATAAACAGAGATGACTTACTCCAGAGGCTGCGTTGAATTCTCACACTGTATGTATTGCACATTAGAACAAAAATATGACAAGAACAGCCACTGGGGCAGAAATCAAAATGCTTTCAAAATTAAAGCTGCAAAGCTATTTACGAGACAAGTAAGCTTTAGTGCCCCGATCTGCCATACTCTTTAGCACAATTTGCAATCTGCTCTACAGTGGTCTTGATGAGTATTGAGAGCTAATGTAGAACAGATGGCAAAATATGGAAAAAGCTACTTTAAAGGGCTTGTATTCTAACTCCCACTACACCCATTGTTCTTTTACTGAGCATAAAGCTTCACCTGAAAAAGCACACTGTGACACATGCTTTCAGGTGTCAGATCTAAGAACTATTTAGCATTAATTATGCTCTTAATAGTAATAAAGATTTTCCTCCTTTTTAAAATAATTATTAACCTCTCTGAACTGTAGCAGCATTTTAAGCATGCTCCCATTTATTTCAATAGTGAAAGATTTAGCATCCATATGCTAGAAACTGGACACATGCATAATGTGGAAAGGATTCAGGTGCAAACAGATCACACTCGGAATATTACAAAACATAGATTAATTCTCATAGCATCTTTCATGATTTACAGAAAAATAATGAGTTTTACTAAGGACCAGCTAGTAAATCATTAAAAGGCAGAGTGTTAGAACCATCAATTTCTTTTTTGCCCAGCTTTGCTTCAGCAGTTTGCCTCCCTTCTATCTGGTTCTAAAGATAACAGCAGCACTGCTTGGCAGAAACTTGGCTGCAGTGATACCAAAGAATTTGTTAACATAGCGATGCTCTTCTGCATTATTGTTTTATTACAAATTTTTACAACTCTTCAGTACTACAGATTCAGAATTCGCAATTGGTGTGGTTACACTCCTCAGAACCAAGATATCTGAAAAAAAGCTTATTTAATCTTCATTGAAATGACATGGTATTCGAAACTTTAAATATCACACTTTGTTTTTTCTCTACACAGAATCCCTCGCTAAAGCAGATGCTGAAGACACCCCAAACCCACAACAATACAGCTTCTACACTCTTTCATTTGTGGTTTTAATTTCAAATATTATCATTGTGGTAGCTGTGATACTAAAATATCACAAACGCCAGGCAGGATATGGCTATCAAAAAATCCCAAACTCATATTAACTACTTCAGGATATTTTGAATTTGTGTTAACTTCTATTGAGATTTGTCACCCAAAGAGGGGAGAGCTAAAAAACCTAAACCAACAAAAAAAATAAAATAAAAAAATAAATCAATAAACTAACAGCCTTGGAATACAACAATGTTTGGAAGCATATTTCAACTTTTCTGTAAATAAAAAAAGCCTCTCAACCTAGTACTGTATCTTAAATTACTTAGTTGTAAAAGAATGTGTCTACCTCAGGGTGTTTCTTAGAAAGCATCTATAAAACTAACTTTACACCTGTAAAGTGACTTGTAAAGTAGAAGATACTTTAGGTCCTTTTTTCTTAGAAAAAACCCAACAAAACTCTTTTTTTATTCTTTTTGAATCACTTTGAAACTGCACCTGGCATGAGTTATGCTGAGGGACAACTGAGAGACGTCTGTTCAAATTATCCTCTCTTCAAAAATCTACTCCTCTGGGCTGCTACCATCAAGATCTGACAGTCTTCAAAAGACAGTTTTCCTGGAGAAAAAGAAAATATTAGGTAGACTAGATAGAGATACTAGCTCGTACGTGCCTATGCTGCTTGTTCTGTCAACACTTGCTTCCCCATCAACAGCTTCTGCTCAACGGATTTTAAGACAGTGAATACAACCGATGTCTGCACATCCAACTTTGGAGTTTACCATTAAGTCCTTAATACAATCCAAGTTAAACAGTGCACCGCAGAATTCAAAGAACAATAAACAGAATGAAGTATGAAGCTTGACATTCCACAGAAGAGGGACTTCAACTCACATTTCTACTTCCCCAAATGACAGCAGACCTGATCCCAACAGGTTGAAGTACATATGACGCAATAAGGCTACTCCTCTGGCCTAAGGCTGGTGAAATGCAGCAGATCCTAGGCCAGGCACGTTCTATCTGGCAACAACGTCCCCTTGAGAGGAACCATGAATGAAGTACTTCTACTTCTTACGATAATGAACCATGGTTAAGCACAAGTCTACTAAGTATATGTTCATTTCAGTTGTTCCTGAATGGCTCAATTAACGTAAAGGGGAACAAAATATGACAGCCTTGTTTTAGCTATCACTTAAGGAGCCTGGATCCCTAACTTAGGTGTCTGTACAGCCAGTAACACTTTCAAAGAACCCAGGCTGGGGTTCAAGTGAGCCTGTCTCTCTAAACCTGACTCCTTAAACAGTCTGAGTTAAGCAATGCCAGTATCACCCTTCCTCCTACAGATGGAGTAACAGATATCTTCAACAGCAATGCCATTAAAATAAACCAAAAGCACAAAGAAACTACATTCTGTTCTACTGGTAACACGTTACACATCAAAAATCAAGACAACGAAATTGAGAACTGATTACATGTAGGTAAAAAGATAAGCTGTAACTCAGTTTATTTAGAGTACTTCTCCATTGTTCAAACTGAAACTGGGAAACTGTGTTTCATACGGCTTTTAGCAATCCTCTTTAAATAAATAAGCCACAAAGGGCATACAAAATTCTTATATTTAGGAAAAAACACACATTTTAAAGATCTTTCATAAAACTAACAACTGTGTACAATAGTGGATAGAATTACAGTAACAAAATGCAAGTCAACAACACGGAAGGTCTTTACAGTTACAACTCCATAAATACTAAGCTTTGTAAAGTATAATTGCCCTTAAAGCACTTACATTGAAGTCCTATATCTATATACATCTATCTCTCTCCATTAGAGAACCCTTCGTTAGAATCATAGTGTGCTTGTGAAATTTTGTTTGGCTTTGAGTTCTGAACCAAGTCCATTAAGAGAACCATTTTATTATCTATATGTGTCTGAAGAGCCTGGATTTGGCGATCAATATAGTCCATTAGTTTTTTCTCCATCAGATCCATATTTTTTGAGATGATCTTTTCCAAATAGGAACAAATAGGCTGTTGTTCTACTCTGTGAAAAGAGCAAATATAAGAGTAAGTATAACCTATTTCTTAATGACAAGGATTAGAGATCTGGGCACTTCAACTTCATTTAAATATAAAATCTCATTTATTAGACAATAAACTTCGGAAAGTATTAGATTTTTAGCGCAAGTAAAATACCTTGCTTCCCTGCCACATTTTAAATCTCAGAAATTTTTTCTAAACATGCTAGGGTATATAGTCATCTTCTTTCAACCTTATTTTTTCAAGGGCTCAATTATGCATTAGACAGCTTTGTTATGTGTAACAAAACCCACACAACAGTATACACAGAGTTCAAATTCTGTCAGTATGGCAGGCTTTATTCTTCTCACCTAAAGTGTTTCAAGAGTTATATAAACTATGCAATTCTTTATTTTTTGCATCTGCATTCTTCAAAAATACTGCACTTTCCCAGGAGCTGGAGATATTCAGGCTCTATTAGAACCCAGAATCCTATGCAACATTCCTACCTCTCACCATTTCCACTATTGTTCCTTAGGTATCAAACTGGGTGCACTACTACTACTATTACAAAGTTTGCATTGTAAATGCCAACAAATGAGGTGGGATAGGAAAGATCGGTGGGAAGAGATACACTGAGTACAGCAGAAAGATTGCAGCACCTAATGCAAAAAGAGGAAGAGGTACGAATTTAGGAGGTAGAAGTAGTCAAAATGAAAACGTAGCAACGGATGAGTAAGAGAAACTAAATGTATAGGAAATGGGAGAAAGACCATACTTTTTTTTGAAATCATAAAAGGTGAAAGGGAGGCAAAAGATACAAGCAGTTTAGTAACAACAAATGATCCTGTGATTTCTTCTGAAAAAAATTCCTATATTCAAGCAGTTCATCTGAAAAATTCATTGCCAGTCTTCAAAACCACGTATTTTAAGATTCACTACTGCTGTTAATGAGAACAAAATGCTTACATTATGTATTCTGTTTATGTTTTAAACTTGTCAATAAATACAGTCAAACTATTATTTCAATAAGTGTACAAAATTTAACTTACCCAACACACTGAATGCCTTCCTCTTTAGTTGCTGCACTTTTACCAAAATGCCTATCGCCATCTTTTAGCCGAAGATGATTTACCTGACTACATAAGTTTTGAAGAAAAGGAAGAAGCACCTGTGGATTAGCTACGTTTGGGGTTTCGCTCGCCTGTTCCTGCGCATGCAAAGATCCCATGACTTTAAAATAATTTCTGAGGTCAACTGTATTTTGCTGGATAGTAAGTCTTTCAGAATCAAAAGTACTCCCTCTTTCAGGTACCTGCGTGTTCAGATCACGACTTTTTAAGTCTTCATATACTGTTTCACTTGTTAAATGATTTTTAGCAGACAAAGGTTCACTGGCTGATTGATCTAGTGATGTCTGAATAGCTGCACTGTGCGACCCATCTATTGCATGGTCACCTCCAAAGTCTGAATTTTTCCCAAAGATCCAATTAAGTTTGTCTCCAAGAGGTAAATTGTTCTGATGGGAAGAAAAACAATACGACTAAGTATTAAAACATACTGGAAATTATACAACAGTAACAATATTTTATAACTCAGCATTCTACTAGCGTGATGTAGAGATTTTAAAAGTAGTTCCGAATTACATTCTTAAGGAAAAGCACAGGCAAAGATTTTCCCTGCACATATTATGTGTTAATTACCTTGTTAGTCTCTAAGTAGCAGAAGTTTTACTGACTTCATTTTTACCATGCTATGTCCCCGAGACTGAGCATTAACGAAATGAGATGGATTCAGAATTCTGCTGAAATAGCCTACTTTGCAGGATTAGGATCTAAATCAAATAAATGCTCTGTAAGAGCGCATTCCCCTTAGTTGAAGGTAACGTGTTTTTAATAACCATAAAGGAGACAAACCAGCCCATCTATCTACACCCAAAACATTACAGGGAACATGCCCACCATCCTTGACAATCAGTGACAACAGAAAGAAACAAAGGAGAGTAGGGTGGCAGTGAAGTTTAAAATGATGATGATACAGGGTTCTTAACTCTGTACTTGGTGTATGCACAGTGATTCCTTGAGTACACAATCTTTATTCACTACACGCATTTAAGGGTGGAAATAGCTGAACCAGTATTAAAATGGCAGAAAATGTGGGGTTAAAAAAAGAAAAATCAAAAATCTTTTTCACCAGATCAGTTCAGAACATGCTTAACTGTTACAGAAGGTAAGCTCACAGATCAGTACTACTTATGCTTACGGAAAAGCACAGTGACTTACTTTCTGCTGACATCGGACCATGTCCATGAGTTGCTGAGCACCTGGAGACAACTTAGATCCCATAGATTCCATTATAGTTTGCACTCTGTCTAGATCTATGCTTAAGCCTAGTGAAGGAAAATCAGTTGCTAGTTTTGCAGACACTGTTTTCACTTGTACAATTATTTTACTGATGAGTACTCTTTGTTTCTCACCAATGGAGAGCAGCTATTGCAAGAGGGGAAAAAAAATATTTTGGTTAGGAAAAAAATAGTTTCATGTTTACTTTGAATGTATGGGACAATGCATTATTCTTTGAGACTTGGGAAAAACAATGATGAACTCTTTTCCAGAGAAATTCTCCTTGCTATTACTCTTCAGAAAATTCTGACTGAAACAGAGGTGCCTGCGTAACCCAAAGATAAATCAGGCCTCGATCTTCTTAACACTTAAAAGCAGTGGCCATATAGATTCTCATAAGATTATTTAACTGCATCATAGTTAGCAGTTCTAATTACATAGCGACTATTGATTATCTGCAGTTTAACTGGTTTATGAAGTTTTTTCCTCTAAGACTATGTTATATCTCTCATATAAATAAGTCTTCATAAAAAGAAAGCTGATACAAATACAAAAGGATAAACCTGCTATCAAGACACAATACCACCCAACAGACTTTTAAGTGATTATTGGTTTTATACACTTCATCACTTCATATAATTTGACTACAAGCAAGACAATTTAGTCAATTAAGTGATTAAAAAGACAATGAATAATAAAGCAATTCTGTTAACTCCCTACCTTAATTCTGCAGGAGGATGCAGGGCATTCAAACTTAAGGTATTTTCTGTATAAAGTAACCTTTTCAGTTTCACTAGAAAAATAAAATAAACAAGCAGTGACATCAGAACACAAAGTACTTTTTTTTCTTTAGTAGAAATACTCTATATCAATAAATATTTAGATAAGAAGCAAAACTGACTGGAACATATTTCTAATGTCGTATAGCAGTTTTAATGCTTATATGCAACTTGTATTGAATTTTATTTGATATATATGTAAAAAAGGATTTGTATGTGTACGTACATTATCTACTAGAGAAGCTTTTGAGGTTCAGTACGTTATTCACACATCTTCCCTGAGGCTCTGAGTCGGCTGTTTTATTTAGCTAATTAAGCAGCGGATGTGCCATGTAATGACTTAAAAACAAAAGAGAAAACATTGCTTTAATTCCCCTGGAAAAGCATGGAAGGAAGTATTGAAGGGGAAAATAAATCCTTCTTTTTTAATTTTCTCTCTTGTTCTTAAAAGTGTGAAATGACTACGTATTAAAGAGACAAGAGATCTGGTAAAGATCAGCTAAAAAAGACCTGCTGAATGAGTCGAGCAGATCTGTTGTCCAGAAAGATTAAAGGATACACAGAAAAGCTGCGCTTGTCCTAACTCCTTCTGCAGTCTTACACTACAGAATTTCAAAGTAGCACTTTATAACTTACTGAATTAAACGTTTCACTAATTCCAAAAGAACAAAAAGGTAACTAGCACAACTGCAGCCTTCTATCTTTACCAAGGAGGCAGCATTTGTGCAGGCCACCAGTAAGTGTGCGGGGAACACCAGGGCTACCCCAGGCGACTGCGGTGCCTACGCCCATCCACCAGTATCGCACAGACCTTCAGGAAACACCGAACTGGGTGGCTGGCGTGGTGCAGGCATCAGGTCTTTACAAGCAGCAGCACCTTACGGATACACAGACAGCGACGTTGCCATAAGAGAACGACCAAGCGGTGTCGGGAACCCAGGACCAAACACCCTCCCACACCCCGACACCCGCCCACTCCAGGCACCCCCGCGGCCGCCACTCACCCCGGGGCCCGGGCGGCGCCCAGGCTCTCTCCCCGGCCGGTCCCGCAGTACTCCTCGCCCACGTACACCTCCATATTCCGGGCTTCGCTCAGGATACCGACGGAGACCATCTCCCCGGCGCCGGCCGGCCGGCACTCCAGCTGCAGCATGCAGGGGGCCTGGCCCCCGCCGGCCGCCCGCCTCTCTACCACCACGGCCTCGGTGCTGCGGGTGGGAAGCGCCAGGGATGCGTTGTCTCGCCAGGCCCGCTCCCGCCCTGCCGCCCGCCCCGGCACCCCCTAACGCCTGAGGGGAGCCGGCTTGGCCCCCAGGGTCCCCCTCCACCGCCGCCGCCCTCACCTCGCCTCGCCGCCGCCCGCGTCCCCCCGCAGGCAGAGCGCCCGGGACAGGCCGTCTGGCGGCACGCAGGGCCAGGAGCACCCCACCGCCACAGTGCACGGCTCCCGCGGGCCGCCGGGCGGCTCGGCCGTCACCGCATCCTCCTCCTCCTCCGCCACCGCCGCGCAGCCACTCGCCATCGTAAGGCCGCGGGCGGGAACCGAGCGGCGGCGGCTGCCGTGCACCGCCGAGCCTCAGCGGCGCCTGCGCAAGGCGGCGGGGCGGGGGGAGCTCTGCGCATGCGCCCCGCCCTGCGGCGGGAACCCCGCCTGAGGTACCGCCTGCAGCCCGGGCCGGCGGCGGCGGGCGGCCGGTGGGTGCGCCCCGGGGTCGCTAATGGGTGTCCTCCCCCGCCCGGAGCCTGCTCTCCAGGCCCTCAGGGGTGTCAGCGGGTGCGGGCTGAGCCGATTCCCCTCGCTCACCCGCCTGCCGCGGGGAGCAAGGGCCGGCAGGGACGGGGGCGGCCAGTCATGGGGCAGCCTCATTGCTGCACAGCAGGTGTTAAAATTAACACCCACAGCGTGGGGAAATACCAGTATTGGTCCTTTTTCTAATAAAATAAAGCTCTGTCGGAGAGATGGAAGAGCCTTAAAAGCATGTCAGTGCCAGATAACTTGATGAAATAGGAAAATTGGCAGCAACGCAAGTCTCTCTTCCGAGTTAGGTTGCAAGGGACCTTTAAGATCATTGAGTCCAACCATCAACCTAACACTGACAAAACCACTAAACCATGTCCCTCAGCACCACGTCTGCCCGGCTTTTAAATACCTCCAGGGATGGTGATTCCACCACTTCCCTGGGCAGCCTGTTCCAGTGCTTGATAACCATTTTGGTGAATAAATTTTTCCCTAATATCCAATCTAAATCTCCCTTGGCACAACTGGAAGACATTTCCTCTTGTCCCATTGCCTGTTCCTTGGGAGACGAGACTGACCCCCCCTGGCTACCCCCTCCTTTCAGGGAGCTGTAGAGAGCGAGAAGGTCTCCCCTCAGCCCCCGTTTCTCCAGGCTGAACACCCCCAGCTCCCTCAGCCGCTCCTCACAAGACTTGTGCTCCGGACCCCTCGCCAGCTCCGTTGCCCTTCTCTGGACACGCTCCAGAATCCAGAGTTGCATGCTAATCGCGTACCACTTAGGAAGGTGAGAGACTATAAATAAAAGATGGGGTTCATTTAATTTTCAGTAGGATCCCAGCTTCTGGAGTCGGGGAAAGCTGCTCCTGATGCTGCGGCACCGGCGTAAACCCAGGGAACGCGGATATCGAGTTCTTCTACTTGGTGCTCAGCTAAGGAACATTAATTAGGTCTGTGAAAGTAGGAAGATGGACTTGAAAAGGCTCTGTACAAGATAATATTACAAATGCACTTTTTAATATTACAAATGCTTTTTTTCACTTAAGCCGTTATGTGATTTACTAGCAATGGAAAAATGGATTTTCTCTGTTTTACTTACTGAATTAATTAAAATTAATTAATGTAAATGTTTTAGCATAAAAAATGTGTTGTATCAGTGTCCTTTTTGAGTTTCTAAATGTGCTTGATGCTTCTGAAATGCATTGCAAATTCATCCAGTTTTAGAAACCTTTATTTTCTGCTTTTGGTGACAATGTGGTCGCATGATGCCTCGGGAAATTATTGTCATCCAGGAAGAGCGATGAGCTGCACAAAATTACGGACTTTTGGTGAGGAGAATTATCTTTACCATAGAAGGGACTGGGTAAAATCCATGTTTGGGGGATTTCCGTGTGTTCATACACATTTTTGATGTTTTTAAAGTAATGGTGAAAAAATGGAAAACTAAGAACAAGCTGAAATTTTGGAGGGTAAACTGGTTTATAGTGGAGTTTTTTACTGAGCTGACAATAGCCAGCATAAACATTCTAAACATTGTACGCGTTGGTAGCGATATTTTATGTTTCTTATCTCACATGATCTCACTGTGGTACCAAAGTCCTTTAGAATAAACCAGCTTGACCCTGGCACGGGTTGGTGCACTTTCTCCAATCAGCATTTGAGAATGTGCTGCTTTTTATTTGCGTTAAGCTGTCTAACCAGTTTTTTTGCAAGCCTAATGGATTAAATTTTACTTCCCGTTTCCTTAGCGGAGATGAAGTATCGGAGTGCTTTTTCTGTTGTTTTCCTTTGGGGCAGACGGTTCTCGTTCTTCTAGTTCTCCTGCATAGTGCAGCTAACAGCCAGGTACACAGTGTCTGCTCAGATACTGCAGCAGTTTCTCCAAGAAATCTAGTCATGTTAAAACACAACCTATTTTTCTTCACTTTTGGACTAACTTTAACTGGAAAGCCTTTTTGGATAAAAGGTAAGCTTTCAGTTTTTATTCCGTATTCAGAAAGTTTCTCCAAGTCTTCTTGTACTCTCTGGTCCTGATCGTAACGATGCACACCTTTCAAACAGAGTCACCTCTCTCCCCAGATATTAGGCTATTAGCCGACGTGCTAATTGAGAAAATCTTGTTCAAGAAAAAAAGCGTCTGGAAAAGATTACAGGTTGAAGCTTTTTATAGTTTAGCTCTTTGTAGCTTTTTTTTCTCCAGGAGGCAGCAGGTATGTAAATACATCATCTTCTGTACAGGACACTGCTTGTGACAACTGCAGTTACTGTCACTCTCATCAATCTTCAGTAACGTGAGGGAAATTCCTGCAGTTTTGTTTTAGTTCTTCATTAACTCATTTCCATTTATGATTCGGCTTCAGATTTTAGATTTAGATGTAACACCTGAAATTTTTCTTAGAAAGTGACATTTTTATGACGTGCATTAAAGATGGTTTCCTGCTTTCAGGTGTCTAAATTCTTAGAACTGCATTTCCACTGTTAGTTCAACACTTAGCTCATGAAACAGAATGGATTTTGTGATTTAGATAATAGAATTATTGGCAATTAAGAGTAAAGTCAGAAGTAGATATTGAGTGCCGATATTCTTTGCTGACCTGCTTGCTAATAGCAACTTCCACATTTTGATTGCAATGGCAGTCTTTAATGTTAAACATATGCTACCTGCACCTAGCTTTTAAAAATCCTGATGTTATCTAATAGGTAGAGATCATCATTACACTGACGAATCCTCCTCCTCGCTTTGAATGGGTGATTCCGTGGCATCTTTCCCATTCCAAATTCCTTTCACAGGAATGTGGGAGGCTGAGGGTGACGTTGTACTACTATAAATGAGAATAAATCTCTTTGTTTCCTTATGAAATAACAATTTAAGAAGGAAGAAACCACTTTCATAGTTAAAACTCATGTTATTGTCGATTCTGTAACCTGTTTAAAAGCATTGTTTGTGTCTCTGTTGACCCAAGTGAATACTGCAACCAAACTGATGGGCAGACAAGACAAAGGAAGTTGAATTCAAGTTCAGCCAATTTAAAAAAAAAATCACTGGAGATTGTTTTTGGTTTCATAAAACTGTTTGCCTGAAACCAGATACTCAACAGACTTCTTATCTTTAGCGTCCTACATTAGCATTATATTCTGGAGATTATTCTGATATATTGTAAAAGGCTACAAAACTTTTGCGAAGGTCTGACTGTTGCTGGAGCAAACAAAATGCAGCGTTAGGCAACGGCAGGAGGCAGCCGGTGAACCAAGATTACGCATGCAGCAGGTGGCAGAATTATATCCAGAGGATACAATTGTATGCATTCCGCATTCAGGGCAATTGGTAAAGGAGGAGGAGTAAAGGGATTTAAAAGGAAGGAGAGGGCTGAAGGGGGAGTTGATTTAATCAAGGAAAGGACAGAAGGAAGTGGAGACACGAGCAAGAGGGAAAAGATGAGCAAGCGCAGGACCTAACAGTACTAGCAGACAATACCACAGCAAATGGCTCTGTAACCAGTAAAAAACATTCCCCAGTGTATCAAGGGACAGAATTTATTCTTCTGGAGATACAATATTCTCCAGTTCTCTATCTAGCAAGTTCTGGAACATCCTGCCAAAGTGGGATCCACCATTCCAAATAATTGAACTACACATCCATCAGCCACTCCTAGAGAGCCCTGCTGTAGATTTACAGGTCTGTACAGCCTTCCTGGCACTGAGGAGGTGATTTCACAAAGCTTGAAGGAACTTAATCCTATTTGAGATGTTAGCATCTCTTGCACCGTTGATTTTAACTGTCCAGCTACTCCAAAAATTACTGTGAGAGGACAGATGGGTGGACAGAGAATGTAGCTGCATAGATGCTCTCTGGTATATCAGGTTAAAAGTGTAGGTCATGAAAGAAAAAATGTTTCAAAAATGATACACAAAGTTAATAATCCAGAATATGCGAGAATTAAGATTGTGTTTAGATCATTTGATAGTTTTTCTTTCTGTGCTCCAGAAAACCCGAGTGTTAATCTGAAGTTACTTTTTTTTTTAAATCAGTTTGACCATTCCTAAACTATTTCTTCATCGCTATCAAAGTATGCAGTGAATACAGAAAGGGATTTTTAAAAATCTTTTTCTTGCTCTTGGGATTCTCTATTATGTTATTGTCATATTGGTTGAGAGATTTTTTTTTTCATCAATAATTAATTTGGTTTGATATTGTCTATTTGAAGGAATGAGAAAAAATTGAGCTATTATCCCAGTTTATAAGTCAGTAGGTAAGACCAAGAGTTAAAGCCAAGATTGCCAGCCAGTTTTGGACACCCTGTTTAAGAAAACTTTTCCCTGAATTTGCAGTTTTTAGCAGTTTATATCAGTTGTGTTTGGGGTTGTGTAGTCATTAACCTTGAATACAGTCAAAACAGGATTTCTGCATGTTAAAAATATACCTGTATGTTGAAAATAAATGTATGAGGCCACATATGTGTGGTTTAAACACTCAGAAATTAAGACGTAAGTTGGCCATTAATGAAAATGTTGATTTCTGTCACTTTTCCTAGCATAATCCAAGAGCTCTGGCAGAAACAGACCAAACTGAGCGTGGGCAGTTGGGCCACGTACTGTCTGAAATTATTCTCTTTCCATTTATGGCTGGATCACCGACCTTTCGGCAATCACCACTGTGCAGACGCCAACGTAATGTCTTACTTATCCTGATTCTTTAGAAATTTCAAACTTTATTTTTAGGTGTATCTTCTGAACAGACATCCAGACTTTCTACGTTAGAAATAATTATTCCTCGAAGTCTGACAGGCAGAGAGAAACATCACCCATTCTTTCATGAGGTTTGTTATTCTATCTGATTTTTTCTTCTGGTGTTGCTGTTTTTCACAATACTGTCCTACATTACACACACACAATGTATGGTATATATGGATTATTTCTGTCATGAAAAGTGCGCCACACTATCTCTTTAGATTCTAAGTGTTTTCAACTAGTTTTGAGTAAATTTGTTGCCACAAAAGTCTGTGATTTCACTCTAAGTTAACTCCTTTCAAACTTCTAGTCCTGTTAACAGCCTTGTAAGACAGAAGTGGGAAGGAACGTGAAGATTTCCATTTCCTCCAAGTCAGATCTGATGTTGAACTCCAACTTGAACTAATGTCCATGCTGTATATGTTCTTTTTCTCATTGTACCTGGTCTTTGGACAACCAGAGGATTTCAACCATGTAGCACCTAGAGGGCTGATGCTCACTTTGTAGAAATGGTGCCACAGAGTCACACAGGTTAAATGAATGAGTTAAAAGAGAAAGATCCATGCCTTAATTCTTCAGTCCTGAGGTAACTTAGCTTTGTTCCAGATAACCGAGTTAATTACTGAAGTAACTGTTACTGAAATAGCATTAGTCATCTTTGTGCAAACTGATTAAGGAAGGAAGAATCTGTGAGTTGTTCATCCGTCTGCCGATAATTTACATAAGGAGTGTCACAAACATGATGTGATAGTTGGGCATACATGGGCTGTGCCCTTCTTGGGCAACTGAGTTTGGCCACCTTCATCCAAGCAATATCTGCCTCCTCTCCACTAGCCTCCATCTCTTCCTCAGCCTATAGAACTACAGCATGCTCGTCGAGGTTTAGCTTTACTAACGCTTCTTTTTTTGTTCTTTTAATACCACAGATTTTACGTTTTCATTTCTCTGGAGGCTTTATATCTTCTACATTCCCTCCACAAATCTGTAATGGCAGACATATTGAATTTCTTGTGTACTTTGTGTACTTTTTCATTCTGTCTTCTACATGAAAATTTTTACTTAGTAGAATTTAAACTTTCCATAGGAAGGGATATAGTGTGCGCCGCTGAGAGTTTGAAAGGCACAAGGGCTAGGAATGTGGTTTTGTAAATCTGGTATTTAAGACGTATATAGTAGTTGGACTTCTCTTGTCAAAGAAAACATGAAACTGGCACAACCAAGTACAAAATCACCTAATTAAGTGATATCTTTTACTCTGTTTTCAGGAGCATTCACATGACAACCTTTCTTACTCAATTAAAACCAGAAACGGAACATACCTCCTAAAACTGAAGAAAAATAAGTATGTGATAGAGTGTTTTAAGAAATCATTCCATCTTGGGATTTAGTTGCATATAGCATGCAGACTATAAAATACAGACAGGTATTTTTATACTGACAAAAATTCAGAAGAAACCATTTAAATGGCAGATGGCAGTAATTACAAAATGACTCTGTTAAATAGTGTCTGTTACAGTAGTAGCTTGCAAATAGAAGGGAATAATATTTTTTCTAGTTGTGCAGAAACTTTTTTTTATTTTATTAGCACTACTCAATAGTAGATTTCAGAAAATCCTTATGGAAAATTAGAATTCAGCTCAATGTTAGCTTTTTAGTAGCAAGTAGGGGAGGGTTGTTAGCTGTGTTATACTTGAAGAAATTTGTCTATTACTGTTGTTCCTCATTCCTGAGCCTGTAATAGTCCAGGCCCTGATATAAGATAGACTGCTTACGTCCTACTCTATGGATATTTTAGTTAAAATATTTCAAAATAAGTTATTTTCCAAATATCGCATCTCATTTTTGAGGTATTTTGTTTCCTATCCGTAGTTTTTAATAATAATTTAGGATGAGCGTGCTGCTAACAGAATGTAGCACTTACTAGGATTCTTCACTTCTTTCTTGCTTTATAGACTTAAAAGAGCAGTAGTTTATTTTTGTTTCCAGAAAGCTTGTTAGCGAAGACTTTGTGCTATATACATATGGGGAAAATGGGAAACTGGAGGCAACACAATCAAAAAACAAGGTATTGTACATAATAAAATTCCCCTTTCGTATAAGAGTTTCCTCAAACCAGGGAAGCCAAGCTTTATAAATTGAAGCCATACTAACAATTTGATAGAACTGAGGATGACAAGGATGTGTATTCATCTAAATATGTTTTCAAAGCAAAAGTGAATGCACAACCATTAATTCTGAGTGTCTTATCTCTACAATAGGACAGTGAAAATTGGTTACATTTTTGGCAGTGGAGGAGAAAATGCAAGTGATGCACATAAAGTATCTACAGAAAAAAGCGTTTGCTGGGAAAGAGGCTTTTGTGAATTTTCACATTTGTAGCGTTTCTGTTTAACTGTCACCACAAAACATAAGGTTCTATGTCTGCTGTGGGAGCGGGCTGTTTATGGTGATACAGCACCACTGTCTTCCAAGGTGCAAAAGGAGATGCCAGGAGATTATGCCAAGGCTGAATTTGAGCTACCTGATTAGGTCACCTTTGCATATTATGCAATTAAATGTACAGTGGCAGCATCAAAGCTCTATAGTTTTTAAGTCCTGTATCAAATAAGACTTATAAATACTTTTGAATTTAGTTTCAACTTTCAATCGCGTGTGAGCTCAGTGAGACTTAATTGGGTGCTTTGTGCATGGGAGATCTTCTCACATCAGCCTTTGAGAGGAGTCTGTTTAGGAACAGGAGGAGCAATGTAGATTACAAGATTTTGCTACAAGATGATGATGGGTTAAGCTAAAAAGCTCATTGTTTTCTAGAACCAAGAGACCAAATGCTTTTGTAAGTACTCATGTCAAGTAATAATCTACTCCAAGAAGATTGAGATTCCTTTCAGCATAGGGAACTCTATACATTTGTAACAGGCAGCCTTAATGCCATGCAAATAAAAAGGTTAGTTAGAAAATAAGTTTGCATTTGAAGGCAACAATCTTATTTTGTCATTAATTATGTGGTTTTGTTGCATTTCAGACGCACTGTTATTATTATGGCACTGTTGAAGGAATTGCTGACTCGATGCTTGCTCTTAGCACGTGCGATGGCCTTAGGTATTACCTCTTGCTCTTTACTTCATTGTGCGGTACCAAAGTAAAACAGTAAAAAATCCAGTTGCTATTCATCATACAGCTGGGGAGAAAACACCATCCTATCTTGTGGGTTATTTTTTTATATTTCGCCTTTTGATGAAGCTGAAACTCATTAGAGGTTTTATATCTTCCCTCAACTACCACTTTTTTCCCTTTTCCCAAAATTCCTTTACAGAAAAAGACAACGTGAGAGACAGCATAATCAAATATAGGCAGAACATGGGCATGAACTGAGGCCTCTGTAACTAGACGCGAATTTCTTGACCAGAGGTGCCTCTGTAGAAGAAACACACTATCTGATTAAGCTTTTGCTGAACTTCACACATTCCTGTGAACAATTCTGTCTTACGGATGGGCACGTTTCAAAAGAAAAAACATTTCTGTGGAAAAAAGTTTTGACCAAATTTGAAAAGGTTTTTTTTTTGTATTTCAAATACAAGAAAATTACATTTATTTGAGAAACATAAGAGGGCCAGATTAATGCATAAAAGAAGGTGGTGTTCTCCCCGCAGAATCAGTGCATGTGAGTTGTCAAAATGAGATGGCATGCACAGCAAATTGTGCAGATATTCAGAATGTGCTCAGAGCATGTCCGTGCTCCCCTGTGTTCACTGAGCTTGGCTCTTCAGCTGGACTTTGGATATACTTGTCGGTTGTAGTAGCCTTGTTCAGTTTGATGTTTTTTTTCACAAGCAGGGAGAGGCAAATGGGATGAAGTTCACCCGCATAGCTTTCATGTATTGTATCATGGCAGGGGGTTGGAACTAGATGATCTTTAAGGTCCCTTCTAACCCAAACCATTCTATGATTCTATGGTGAGATGCAACTCACAATAAATAATGACATTTCCTGGCATTCCTTTAAGTGAAGAATAAAATGGTCAACATACTGGTATTTCAGGTAACGCTGGATCGCACTAAGCACAACAGATATTTCATTTTGGTTGTTCCGCAAACTTACCCGGACTCAAACCCTTTGGCTACCTTGTACTCACATTTTTGAGGATCTTCTTTCACAAGATATTAACTAGACAATTCTTGTTCTAAATATAGTTTTGAGATTCTGGAGAACAAGATAACAGCTTCTGAAAGATTCTGGGACAGCAAATGGGCATGTAGCAGCTGTTTCTGAGCCATGGACAAATGCAAAATCTTTACAGTTAGCTGCACTCAGCAGTGCAATACTGCCGTTGCCCTCGTAAACACCCAGGTGATTGCTTTTAGCCTCTCTTTCTGTCTTAGAAGATATCTTTTTCTAAAATGCTAGATTACTTTAGCTGCATGGGGCAAGGACTGAGACTAGAGATAAGGACTAAAAGTGACCCTTTGCATCAGCTCTACCCACAGTCCAGACCCATTTTGTAACAATTTGGCTTTCCCGATAACTGATTCAAGGAGCCCACACTTGTGTGTGATTGACTACTTTAAATTAAAGTTCTGTTTTGTCTTTTGAGATCCTGTTGGGCATTTGAACTTACCCCCTATATTAAGATAATTTAGGATCATAATTTATTTCAATGTAGTGGTATGAAGTGTTCTAGTTTTTACGTATCCAGCTGTCATTCACTCATCTAGTCACAATCACGAGGAAAAAACTGTGGAATAATTTTTCATTCTTTTATGATTATTAGAGGAATTCTCTACATTGGTGGCAAATGGTATGGAATGGAGCCGCTCAACTCATCCAGGACATTTGAACACGTGTTCTACCAGTTAGAAGATATGCAGGGTATCCCCTTCCGTTGTGGTGTGCTGAATGGCAGCCTTCATCACGAGAAGATGTTTGTGAAGCAGTCTGTGAAATATGAGTTTTTATCAAACAGTACCTCTAGCAGGGAAAAGCTTTTGAGGGTAAATACCTTTCTGTTTCTCTCTTGAGTCCAAGCCTTCTCGTCAGCCTGTTCCAGCAGCTAAGGGTCTCCAGAGCTGTTGCTTTGGCACGGTATCATTCCAGGGCGGTTTGGCCTGGCAAGTCACTTCCTTGTTGCCTTCATTTTTCATGGCCCCCGAACTGGTGAGATTACAGCTAAGGAAACCCTGAAACAGAGGAACAGCACAATGGGAATTTAACATAGCTTGAAGCAATCCTTTAGTGGAAGAGCAGAGCTCTGCCCAAGACAGTTGTGGGTATGATGTGAAAGGCATGAAGCTGCCATTCAGCTCATGCATCCCAGAGCCTGAGCAGAAGTGAATTACTGACATACACGTATTTATCTGGAAATCTAAGGCAAATTGATAGGCCACATTAAAAAATACTTAATTGCTTTATAAATCCATGAAATGAAAATCATAAGAAAGATAATTTAAGAAACCTTGAACTCATTAGTCATTATATTAACTTACTGTGTTCTCTGATTTGCAGAAGAAGCGAGCTGTCCTGCCACAGAAAAGCTATGTGGAATTATTTGTGGTTGTGGATAACAACAGGGTAATGATTGCATCCAATGCTACATACATTTTATTAAACCATTACAATCTTTTCTCTGATATTTTCATATGATATTTTACAGTTTTTGATGAAGGAATCTGATCCTGCTGCGGTGCAAAAGGAAACAGTTGAGCTGATAAATTATGTTGATGGGGTAGGTCAGACAAGTTGCTGAGATTCAGTAGTTTTCTATTTTATCGTAGTTTTCTGTTTTATCGTAGTTTTCAAAAGAACAGCGAATGCAGTAAATCTGAATAATTATGTTTTCAAAGTATATTTGGAAGTTATACAGCAATCTGTAACACATTTAAGGCACCTCATGAATCTATGCACAAGTCTTATAGAGGTGTAGACAGAGGGAGAGATGCAAGATGTTTTTAAAGCACTACTCTGTGCTCCCAGATTTTGGCTGCTCCAGGAACGTGAGGTATCCAGTAGGTTTTACATTTCCAGGAGGAGTATTTCCTGGATGTATGTAGTTCTTTTTTATTAAGCAAACTGTCAGCGCTGTGAACAATTCCATAAGCTCTCTGATCATCTGTTCTCAATTTCTCCTCAAGACAATTAGCTAAGGAAATGAATGAACGTGGTCTTTCCAACTTCTCCAACTGAAAGATTGGTTTAGGTACCTTCATGAAGTAGATTGCCTTCAGTCATGTATTCTTTCCTCACATCAAACTGTTAATTATTCAAAGAAACTAAAGTTATATTCAGCTTAATGTTTACAGTAGTAGTGATGTAATCTTTCATAATTCAGTTGAAACAGACCGATGGACAGTAATTATCATTATATTTTTTTTCAGATGTATAGAGCATTAAACATCCAGATTGTTTTAGTTGGATTAGAGATCTGGACGGATACAAACCGCATATCTGTAATGGATGGTTCAGCTGGAGATGTACTGGGTAGATTTGTTTCTTGGAGACAGAAAAATCTTCTTAAACGATCCCGCAATGATGTTAGCCATCTCATAATGTAAGCGTTCGTTCAGTGGAAAAACTCGCCATGCCACAGCGTTGTTAATGCATATGATTTGGGGTTTGTGTATGAATGAATATATAACTAGAGTAAAATTCACTCAATTTCCAAAATGTTTTAACTTGGAAAAATGTCAAGAAAGCGTACTGAATTCTTTATAGATCATCAACTCCAGGTGGCTCTGCTTGAGTAGGGGGGTTGGTCCAGATGACCTCCAGAGGTCCCTTCCAGCCTCAACCAGTCTGTGATTCCGTGAACTCAGAAGCACTGACATAGCAGATTTAGGTCATTGGTCATTATTTTCAAGCTCTTTTATTCAGATTTCATTATTTATTACAGTGAAACCCTGACAGGACGATAAATTTCTTCTTCACTTCAAGAGACCAACTCTTGTCTTGGAGTATTTGTTTCAGACTCATCAGTGTCTTTTAGTAGAAATCATGAACTTTCAGCCCCTCTTTCACCACCACCTTCAAACTGCTTTTGTTGCAGAGGGAGAAGCTCTTATGGTGGATCCATCGGAATGGCTTTTGTAGGTACCGTCTGCTCACAAGTCCAGGGAGGATCAATCAGCACTGTAAGTACATAATGGTGGAAGAAACTAGCACTTTAGGAGCTGCTAAACTATCGTAGATAGCTGCTAGTGAGGCCAAGAGGCACCTGAACCATTGGAAGCTTTCCCCTGTGCATTTACACAACCCATTACAGAGTTGTAGCTACTCCTATTGCCAGACATTGCTTCCACAGAGGTACCTTCCAGAACATCCGAAATAAATAATGTGCAATTTGTTGACCTGTTTGCTCGAGTCACTCAGGTCTTGGAGTCGTACTGTTTTCCATGGGATTTCTGATGTAAAGACTTGCACACTTTTTTATACCTATATTAAAAATAAATTTTAAAAAGGCTTTTTTTCCAATTTCTCTCTTCATCTTGTTCCAGTCCGTTTGGCTGATTTAGTCCTGAAATAATTTTTTATCCCCTTTTAGTAATTCAGCTAGTTCAAGGTTGTATAAGAAAAGCCCATTCTTGTACCGTTAAGGTTCATACTCACAGTGGTTTTGGGATGGGAATGCAGCTACAAAATAGTGTGTATTTTTTGATTGTTTACATGGATGGACAGTGAACATAATGCACTCTATTCGAAAGTGTCTGGAATTCTCCACAATGAGGCTGTAAATGGGCAAGAATTTTAAATTTGGCAAAATTAGCCAGAAACTCGTTTTTTCTCCTTCACCCTTGGGGCAGCACCAGTATCTCCAGACGTTCCTGTCCTTACAGTCTGGGTGCCACAACATCATGGACAATCTTAAGAGGCAGATTCTTTTCTTTAAGTCTTTTTGTCTTTGAAGACTCCATTGAAATCAGTGTCATGACTGATGAACTGTGTTATTATGCAGAATGTGATGCTAATGGACGGAACAGAAAGAGTGGCTGAATCTGGCCTTACTGGAAAAACCGTGACAAATTGTCTGTTCTTGCGGCTTTCACTTGTCAATACAATTTAGTATTCTGTCTTCGTAGCCTCTGAGAGACTTGTGGCTTGAATAAATTAGTACGTAGAAACTTAGTAATGTCTTTAGTTTTATATTTTTTTAACACTGATTCTTTTTATTAGTTGAATCATAACAATGTGTTACGTCACGCTACAGTAGTTGCACATGAACTGGGGCATAATCTCGGAATGAAACATGACGATAAAAGGTGTCCTGCATCCTATATTATGCACAGCACAGATAAGTAAGATTTCCAGTTCTTTTATTTTAATAATTGTTATTTACCTGCAATGACTATGCCTTATAGGCTGTGAAACTCCCATGAATCTTGAAGAACTTTTGTGAATGGGGAGTTGTTTGAAAAACTTAATCACAGAGGTGAATTCACTGACTTAGGTCCTGATGTCATTTTAATTTATTTGAAATACTACCTGTTTTCTGATCCCGTCATTCTTTATTTGTGGCATCCCTAAAAACTTTTTTGGATTTTCTTAATTGTTATTTTTTAATGAGAGAATGTTGCTTTTTTTTGTTTTACCACCCTGAGAATGCTTTACATATATTCACTGGGTTTGTGCAAACATGCCGTCCTTCACACAGATTCTCTTAACAGTTAATTTAAACAAAAACTATCAGTCTAGATTTCTTTCAGATAATTTGTTCTTTGGCTTCCCCTTACAAGAAAAAGATCATATTATTTTATTTATCCACATTTGTATTAATAAATCAGGGCAGTTAAAGACTGGATGAAACTACTATAAGAAGCTGCGTTCCTGAGTTCTTCGGGAGTCCAAGATAAGGCAAATGTCTTTTTGGAAATTATTTTTTAAACAAGCATTTTTAGACCCAGTACAGACAAGGAGTTTCTAAGGCCTGTTTTATATAGGACGCCAGAATGGATAATCTGATGATCTCTTTTCCTTCTGAAAGTGCTTGCATTTTTGTTATATATGGTATTTTTCACTTCTAATACTGTACTCCAATGCAAAATAAAGTAAAAATCAGGTATTTCGTGATCTCCTAATGCTATGAAACACAGTCTTTATTATAGATTGACAATATTTTAAGGGCATGAGTTGTGTTTTTTCCTGTAAGCAAAGTATTTATAATAAAAAAATAATATTATGCTTTCCAGTGGATCCAGGAATTTCAGCACCTGCAGTGCTGATGATTTTGAGAACCTTATTCTAAATGGAGGTGGAAACTGCCTTAGAAATCCCCCCCAGACAAGTAACGTTTACAAGGAACCTGTCTGCGGTAATAATGTGGTCGATAACAATGAAGAATGTGACTGTGGCAAACCGCAGGTAATGAATTAAATTCAACTGGATACTTGTTGTTGTATCGTATCATATCATATATCATATCATATCATATCGTCCTATACTTGTTGTATGGCACTGGCCTTTTTGTATACCTGATTTGCATTAATAATTGAGGAGTTTTCCTTGTAATTTTACATTTTTGCAAGCAATATGAAGATCAATTTTAGAAAAAGCCTAAAATCATAACTTTGATTTTGATGTGAACTCAGTTAAGGGCTACTGGGCTTCACAAAACTTTGAGCCAATGCCTAAGAAAGAAGAGCATTTCAGTGCAGAGTATGTGGAAACACCAGTGTTTTTTGTGCTGGTTTTAGCAAAATGGATATTTCTCTTACATAAAAGAGACTACTCATCTACAGAGCACTTGCAGGTTTCCTAACTATAACTTCACCCACAACAAAGTTACTTTTGTTGGTCGTATTTGCAGTGTCAAAATGTCCCTCAAATAATGGGCTATATTGGCTCATTTCTTAGAAAATAAAGGTGTCTCAAAAAAACCACCAATAAATCGAAAGGCTGTCAGCAAACCCAGGTTCCATCATCACAGGCCGCCTCCTAAGTCATGAAAAGGTACCAACATCTCTCTACATCAGCTGCTAGTGTAGTGGAAAAATAAGATGAGGGGAGGGGTGATAAGAAGTGTTATTTAAAAAACAAAGTCTTCTGCTTCTTTTAGTGTCCTTTTAAAGCGTAAACCTAGCCTATACCCCTGTGCCACAACACATCAAACCAGATGTCTTTCTGATGACTTCTGGTAAAAAAATACAGTCAAGCTGTACGCTGGTTTCTGTGAGAGCAGAAGGTTCTCAACCTCAGAACATGCCAGACAGACGGTGTATTTCAAGTTTGGTTTGTCCGTGCGCTTGGTTTGATGATGTACTTTCCTAGCTATATACCAAAGTAAAAGCGTTGTGTCCCCTTGTCCACGGCTGCTCTTCAGGAATGTACTAACCCTTGCTGTGATGCTGCAACCTGCAAACTCACGCCTGGATCGCAATGCGCTCAAGGACTGTGCTGCAAAAATTGCAAGGTAGGCTGTGCTTTATTAAGCTAAATTGATACGATTTACTAGTATTTCTTAATGTTTGAAAAGAGCTATCATAGTACTCTTGACATGCTTTCAGATTATCAAATTACGTTCACCAGTAGAGAGCATGTAAGCAGAGAATTTGTGTCTAACAACTCTTGGCCAGCAGCTCAGAAATGCAATGTCATCCCTGCGTCACCCCTCGTAGGAGGCCAGAGCAATCAGGGGATGCAGTAGTCGTGATCTCCATTATGCAACACCAGGCTTCCCCAAAGGCTATCACACTTGGCTGCTTTTTAATTTGTGCTTGTGTACGCATTTGTACGATCTACCCAAGTGCTGTGCAGGCTCAGCTCATAAACTTTCCGCCTACACCATATGAAACTGAGGGAAGTTGCGGATATTCCTTAGATACTGATCTGAGAAACTATTTTGTCTTCTTTAAAGTCACAAAAGGTTCCCAGTTGTCATTGTTTCATGTTGCAACTGCCACTGTTCTCTGAACTCTCTGGTTCTAGTTTAAAGTGGCGGGAGCAGAATGCAGACCAAAAATGGATTTCTGTGACCTACCCGAATACTGCAATGGAAGCAACGCCTACTGTCCAGACGACGTTTACATCATGAATGGTTACCCTTGCGACAACATGAAGGCATATTGCTACTATGGAGTATGCCAGAGTTTTGATTCACAATGCGAGTCTATATATGGAAAAGGTATGTTTATAATTTAATGTTAAAAGACTTGTAGTCTCCTAATAGACATTTCAGAATTTTCTTTCTCATATTCTTAAATCACTGTAGTGGCTTACTAAGATTCACTGTTTTTCATACAGGGGCACGAAAAGCACCTGATGTGTGCTTTGAAAAAGCAAATATTAAAGGAGATAGGTTTGGAAACTGTGGGATGAGAGGCGGAGTGTACAAGAAATGTCCTGTTCAGTAAGTCACCAGCAAATAAAAGCTAACCCTAAAACCTTCATTGTAAAAAACAGAAACCTAAAATCTTCAATGTAAAAAATATATTCTGTTACAAACTCTCAGAGCACGATATTTAAAAGAATATTTCCTTGAAATGCAAGCTAAAAAGTTTGGCTGGATGGTGTATTTGCACCGATCCTGGGTTTTTTTCTGCTCACCTTGTCTGTGAGTGTCATTTGTTCAATACAGGCACAGTCTGTGCGGCAAGCTCCAGTGCACATCTGTTAGTCTCCAAAATCTTCCTGCTTGGAGTGTTGTCCATAATGCATCTGGGGTTTTATGCTGGTCTTCTGACTTTGACTTAGGATCAGATGTCCCTGATCCCGCTCAAGTTCATGATGGAACAGCCTGTGGAGAAAAGAAGGTAAGATGAATCACAGCAACATTACAGAATATATTCCACCAACTGAAAAGTTCATACCTTTCAAAAGCATTACATAGTGCTCTCATTTTTATGCCATAATATACTAAAAAATCTGCTTTTTGAGACACACACATAGAAACAATCAGCTCTTCAAAAACTGGGATGCTACAAATCAATGAACTACATTATCAGTAATCCAAATTACTCCATCAAAATGCATCCACAGACTTTAAGAAAATCTGAGACAAATACAGCTATAAAATTGTGACGTACTGAATGTTCTATCAGCCCTTTTTCTTGACACTTAAGTAAAAACTGTAGGCTTGTAAACATATACATTTATAGAGTATATTTATAAAAGGATGGGATTTTTTTTAAAGTTTTTGTGTTTGAAAGACACTAATGACTCTTTCCAGGCCTGTGTCAATTTTGAATGTATTGATGCAAGTCATCTGGGCTACAGCTGTGATGTAAAGCAGAAGTGTAACGATAACGGGGTGAGTAGATGGTGTTTTCATGCCCTGCTTCTCAAAGACAGAGGCAGGTGCAAAATCCCTGCCTAAAAGCAATAACCAGCCAGATGGCTTTGTTTTTTTCTGATCTCTATTAAAAGTTGTCAACTTTTTTATCTGTAATTCATGCTATCGGTATACTGTAAACCTCTTAGCACTAACATTGAAAGCCATTTCTTCTGAATTTCCCTAGGGAATTTTCTAATAGTACTGGGCTGTCGAGTTGCAAAAGGAAAATATTTCTCTAAGGAGGCCAGTCTAGTGATTCCTGATTTATATCTTTCTCTACGAAAAATCAAAATGGAGTCCAAAGGTTGTAAAACTGAGACGTTCTTTGGATTGCAATCTGTTGCAGGGAAATAACAAAGCAAAGGCTAACTTCTATAGAGGATGAACTTCTGGTGTCAGTAGCACTCAGTGTTTTGGGGATGTTATGGAGGGGAAAAGCTTATTCCTGATTAATACTTCATGTATTTCTATGCGATAATATGCAGTACTTCTTGTTTCCATGTGCAATGCTTAATGTGTAATCCAAATACATACCGGAGGTTGAAGTGGCCGCGTCCAGAAAGGCGTTGTTCGTTTGACTAATCCCTGTTGTATCGACTGTAGGTGTGTAACAACAACGGGAACTGCCACTGCGATTCTGGCTGGGCACCACCATTCTGTAACCAGTCGGGCTACGGCGGCAGCGTGGACAGTGGCCCAGCTCACATAGGTAGGACAGTGAAACTGGCCATCTTTTTGCCTCCCATGTCTGATAAAATAATCTACTGATAACAGGGGTTTTTTCAGTCTCTTTTCAACTGGTTTTTTTCCACTGCATGGGACACTTAATCATGGACTGACTTGAAGAACAAACATTATTATCTGATGTGTAAGTTTGCAGACAGCAAGGAAGTTGGTCCAAGGGAGAATTTGGCCTCTATTTTGTCTGAGATAAAAAGCAATACATTGAATTACTGAAATTAAAAGCAATACATAAATTACTGTTACATTTTGAAATAGATATTTACTTAGGTATTTAAAACAGAGTTCTGATAAAATGGGCATCACAGAGGAAGACTACAGCTTGAGAATTAAACCAGCAGCCTTTATATAAGGAATATATAGAATATATTTCCTTTATATAAGGAAAGGGTCTCACAGAAATGAGAGGGGTTAAGGAGGCGCATGCAGCAAGCAGCAGTTGGCTCGTGTAAGGGCCAAGAAATTCTGCAAAGGGAGAATGGAGTAGATTTTGCTGCCCTTCACACTAAAAGACCATGAAAAATATCTTCCCTCTTTGTTTACAAGCAAAGTTCATCCTCCATAGCTTTTTGAGGCAAAAAACCCAATTCATATTTTATCGCATTTTACTCAATTCATATTTTGGGAAAGGGAAAAAAATGTTTTGTATTTATTAATAGTTTAGGAAGGCAAAGAAGATGTGCAGAGCAATTGTGGGTAAGCAAATACAAAATTGTCTGCTTTAGAATTCTTGAAAAAATACATGGACAAGGACCAAGTTTGTATATAATACAACAAGGGGTGGGTAAGGCAGAAAGAACTTTGGATAACGTAAGCCCAAATCCTACTTTTCTGATCACAGCATTTTATAAATTTCAATGGAGTTACTAGTTTTAATCTATAATAATTTGAAATTGTAGTTTTTACAACAGAAAGGTGTTTTAAACAGAAAAAGTGCTGTAATATGAGGTTAAACGAGATTACTGTCTGACATGACTTCAATTCTTTTTCTCTAGATACATCACTTCGGGATGGTCTGCTTATTTTTTTCTTCCTTGTGTTGCCAATAGTAATCGTTACTGTATTAGCAGTAATTAAGCGTGATGCAATAAAAAGAAAATTTTGCAGGAAAAGTAGAAGACAACACAGGTATTTCACTTACTACAAATGCATATTTCAACACTTGAGAGCATGCTCCAGATTAATTTAGCAAGCCAGTTAGATGCTTTATCTATACAAAGAATTCCATATTTCCTAGAAGAAAAATGACTTCCCTGCTAATAGCAGTGGTAGGTGTTTAGTAGCCCGTACCCTGCTATTAGGTAGTTTAATCCAGATGCTCCAGTTGTCAGTTCTCAAGCATTTTTTCCCCCAAATACACTGCACGTTCCTAATTGTTATTGATAATTGTATTGCATGGACACAGGGGCATAGCACATCATTGAAATTATTTGCCAAGGCCAGAAAGGGGTGGAGGCAGAAACAGAATCCAGACCTCTGAACTGTGGCCTCGTCCCTTGGAAAAAACCACATCCCTGAAGGTAGATAAACCATGGGCGTTTGCCTGATGACACGCTTTTTATTTCAGGGATAACAATGTGCAGCAACCAAAGCAAAATAACACTGCGAGTCATAACACAAGAAATAATCAGGTAAGATAGATCCATACTTGCATTATTTCACGTTGAGTAATCCAAACTATACAGTGCCTTTTCTTTTAATACAGCTACTGATGACTTTGGAGCTTTTTCATACATTGAAACCATCTGAAATTTCCAAGTATTTATAACAATTTATAATGTGTTAGACGGGATTTCTCTTTGGGGAAGTAGGAGCCTCGTTGCCTGCCCTGTTGACACAGGCTGTGAGTCGTATGGGATGGAACAGGCTGCTACTTAGCAGAGCATCCAAAAATTGCTCTGAATTCTGCGGCCAAATACCAGAGAAGTTGCTTAGCCCGGCTCTGGATCTAGCGCTGACAAAACAAAATAAAAATTATCAAAACAAAATGTTGCAATAGAATACGAAGAATGTCACAGGAAATGAAAATTAGTTCTAAAATGCCACTAGCTTAATACTGGATAATCAGCCACACTTTGAAATCCGAGTTTTCTGTTAACTCAATTTTCTGCGACATCTTTTCCAGCCTGCCACGTCAAGTCCTGATTTTTTTACCATATCGCATTTCCCCAGTCCAAGGTTTGTAGTGTTTAAAAACTTCTTTACTTCATGTTTGCTACATTTCCATTGCTGTGTCATTGTAAGTGAAGTTCCTAATGCCTCATGTTCTGCTTAGGAGCATTTTTCATGCAGCATCATACGAGATAAAATAAGATTAAATGCTTGAAGGAGAAATGCTGTTTTAGTGCTTGTATAGAAAACAGCATAACGGGACATGTACATGCTATGAGGGCGAGGGAGGGGCAGAGAGTTAAATATATGTATAAATGCTAACAATTGTTTAAAAATGGTAAAGAACCCGTTGTCTCGACTCATGAAATACTTCATGTGTTTTCCACACTTCAGGCCGCCAGTACAAACCCAGTCTCCTGCAGTTCCTTCAGGACCTCAACGGCCCGCAGTGCCCCCTAGACCAGCTGTCTGAAAAGCCTCCTGGGAACCCTCACCCAATTCCGACAAGTAATTGTTCTGAAAAAAATTACAGATTGCAATCCTCCAGTCCTCTCCTTGTGCAGCCAAAATGCCTTCTGAAAGGACATACCTCCAGAAAAGACTTTATGCTAAGAGGCACTGAACACAGATTTTGTAACGTCCCATTATTCTGCTAATTGCTGCTGGCTGTATTTGTGCCTCTTCTACCTCACCTCTTGTTTTTTTTTTTTTTTTTAAATCAGAAGCCTGAAGTTTAACTCTTGTTAGATTAAACCTATAACAACATCAGAGAACAGGACTCTTCTGAAGTGCAGCCTTGCTCGCAGGCCAAAGAGAAGTGAATTCAGTTATTTACAGACATAATTTATTCACCTCTAGCCACACATGGCTCCGAAAATGAGACCGCAGACCAACCTCTTGGGCAGTCTGCAGCCTACCTCCCGGACCATCTCCTTGGTGGTGCACTGCCAGGGACCCTCCGGTGCCCGCTGAGAGCAGCCGTAGCCCACACGCCAGGCTCGCGGGTAGTCCCTGTGCCTCGCTCTGAGCCTTCTCTTCAGTGCAACACTGTCAATGCTGGGACCTTGATCCCACCTCTCATTACCTACTGGCTGCATTACCTTCCTGCTCAGGTAGTTTATAAAAGTAACCTCATACAGGGAAACTAGCAATGGAAATAATCACAGAATCACTGAATGGTTTGGGTTGGAAGGGACCTTAAAGATCACCCAGTTCCACCCCCCTGCCCTGGGCAGGGACACCTCCCACCAGCCCAGGTTGCTCCAAGCCCCGTCGAGCCTGGCCTTGAACCCCTCCAGGGATGGGGCAGCCACAGCTTCTCTGGGCAACCTGGGCCAGGGGCTCACCACCCCCACAGGAAAGAATTTCTTCCTGAATATCCAATCTAAATCTCCCCTCTTCCAGTTTGAAGCCATTACCCCTTGTCCTATCACTACATGCCCTTGTAAAAATCCCCTCTCCAGCTTTCTTGTAGGCCCCCTTCAGATACTGGAAGGCTGCTCTAAGGTCTCCCCAGAGCCTTCTCTTCTCCAGGCTGAACAACCCCAACTCTCTCAGCCTGTCCTCACAGCAGAGGGGCTCCAGCCCTCTCATCATCTTTGTGGCCCTCCTCTGGCTCCAACAGGTCTGTGTCCTGATGTTGGTGCCCCCAGCGCTGGAGGCAGCACCGCAGGGGGGTCTCCCCAGAGCGGAGCAGAGGGGCAGAATCCTCCCCTTGCCCTGCTGGCCACGCTGCCTTTGGTGCAGCCCAGGATGTGGTTGGCCTTCTGGGCTGTGAGCACCGTTGTCAGCTCACGTTGAGCTTCTCATCAACCAACACCCCCAAGTGCTTCTCCTCAGGACTGCCCTCAATACACTCTCTGCCCAGCCTGGATTTGTGCTTGGGATTGCCCAGACCCAGGTGCATGACTCTGCACTTGGCCTCTGCAGAGAATGTATCCGAGTATGAAAGAAACAGGCCATGTCTGTTGTTATAGAAAATGTGGTATATCACAACATACATTATGTAACTTAAGTGTTTTAATGTTTTGCTGGTTATTCCACCTTGAGATTTTTGCTGGAAACTGATTCCACTACAAGAGCAACAGCTAACTTCTGTCATTCTAAAGGTGACAGTTACAAAGCAGTACCGATTTAAAAGAAAATATATGAAGTTACGTAGTTTGTCAAAATGGGAACAAATGGAAAAGCAGCTGCTACGCAGAAAGAAACCCACTGGCAGGAACAAAGCTGTGGATCCTAATCTGTCTGTATGTGGGAGGATGAATCACACACTGACTGTGTCCACACCTAAACTCTGGGAATACAAACGAGCAAAAGGAGTGAATAAATTATGGAATCGCCTTGCCAAGAAAATATTTCTAATCCCTTAGATGGTCATTTCACCAAAGAGCGGGACCAAAGAACCCAAAATACATTGCAGGCAAAGATCTGCACTGGCAAGGAGTGTCTTCTGAAGAAGTGTTGTCTTTCTCAATTCCTTAGAATCCTAAATTGTCATTATGAATTAATTATTCCTATAATTTAGACCTTATTAACAAGCACATTACAATAATACAATTTAATGTAAATCATCAGGGTCAGCATGCTTGGCAGTATCCTGATTTTATGATGGAAACAAAATCCGTGGCTGGGCACACCTGTGATCATTCAGCCGGGTTCATAGAGCCATAGAATTGCCCAGGTTGGAAGGGACCTTTCAGATCATCGAGTCCAACCATCAACTAACACTGACAAAACCACCACTAAACCATGTCCCTCAGCACCACATCTGCCTGGCTTTTAAATACCTCCAGGGATGGCAATTCCTTTGCAGCCTGTTCCAATGCTCGATAACCCTTTTGGTGAATAAATTTTTCCTAATATCCAATCTAAATCTCCCCTGGCACAACTTGAAGACATTTCCTCTTGTCCCATCGCCTGTCCCTTGGGAGAAAAGACCGACCCCCCCCCGGCTACCCCCTCCTTTCAGGGAGCTGTAGAGAGCGAGAAGGTCTCCCCTCAGCCCCCTTTTCTCCAGGCTGAACACCCCCAGCTCCCTCAGCCGCTCCTCACAAGACTTGTGCTCCGGACCCCTCGCCAGCTCCGTTGCCCTTCTCTGGACACGATCCAGCACTTCCATGTCTTTTTCGTGGTGAGGGGCCCAAAAGTGAACACAACATTCGAGGTGAGGCCTCACCAGTGCCGAGCACAGGGAGACAATCGCTTCCTGCTGGCCATGCTGTTCCTGATACAGGCCAGGCTGCTGTTGGCCTTGGCCACCCGGGCACGCTGCTGGCTCATACTCAGCCGGCTGCTGACCAACACCCCCAAGGTCCTTTTCTGCCGGGCAGCTCTCCAGCCACTCTTTCCCAAGCCTGCAGCGCTGCACGGGGTTGGTATCACCCAATTGCAAGACCGAAATGCGTAACTTAATGTATCACTGAATTTATCATCCAAATAAACCCAGCAAACCCGCGCTCGCCCCGCCCGCCAGGGGACGGGCCCGCGCATGCGCACAGCCGCGGCCTGCAGCTGCAGCGGCGGCCGGCCCTCCGTCGGCGCTGGCGGCGGAGGAGGAGGGGCCGGGCGGCGGCGGGCGCGCCCGGGGGGGGCTGTGCCTGCTGTGCGGGCTGCCGGCCGCCGGCAAGTCCACGCTGGGTCGCGCTCTGCGCCGCCGCCTGCCGCGGCGCCCGGGCTGGGCCTGCGCCCTCCTCAGCTACGACGAGCTCATCCCGCCGGAGGCCTTCGGGCCCAGCGAGCCGGGGGCGGGACCGGCCGGGCCGTCCCCATTGGTCAGTGCGGCGCTCTCTTTTGCTCTCATTGGCCAGCCGAGGCGCCGCGCTTCGTAGCGTCACTGGCGGCGCCGCCGGCGTTGCTAGGCAACGCCCTGACGCGGGGCCTGGCCGCCATGTTGGTGCTGCCGCCGCGGCGGGGCCCGGGCGGGGCGGCGGGGCGGGCGGGTGCGCGGGCCCTCACCCCCTCACCCCTCCGCTGCCTCCCTCCGCAGCTGCCGCGCTGGAAGCGGAGCCGGCGGGAGCTGCTGCAGTGCCTGGAGCGGTTCCTGCAGGCGCTGGTCACCGGGGAGCCTCTGTCCGTCCCCCCCGCCGCCGGGCAGCCGGGCTGGGAGCGGTTCCTGGCCTGCTGCCGCGGGCAGGGGCTGCTCGCCCCGCAGGAACGGCACGGCGGTCCCGAGACACCCGCAGCCACCGCCGGGCCGCTCTACCTGATCTTGGATGACAATTTTTATTACCAGAGCATGAGATACGAGGTGTACCAGCTGGCTCGCAAATGTAATTACTCTTTGTTCCTACGCGGAAAAACGTTTTCACTTTTGTTGGAAATTCCGTGCGCTTTAGCTGCCTTTCTTTAAGTGATCCTGCGGAACATTTGTTATTCTTGCTTGCTCGATTCCTGCAGTATAGTAAGCATCATCTTAACTTTACTACTGTATTATTAGAAATAGCTAAGTCACTTAAAGCCTTTCTTATGCACGTTGATCTCAGAAATTATTACTTGAGCGGCCTTGAAGGTAAAATTGTATTCTCTTCAGGCTCAGAACTAGTGTAGCAGTTACTCATTCATCTAAAGCCTTTCTCATGCATGTTGCTCTCAGAAATATTTGCTTGAGTGATGTAAAGGTTAAAGTGCTTGTTGTCATGGTTTAACCCCAGCCGGCAGCCAGTTCTCCCCCTTCCCCCAGATGGGCAGGGAGAAGAGGAGGGGAAAGGGGAAAAAAACAGCCAGGTTGAGATAAACACAGTTTAACAGACCGATAATGGTAAAGGAAAATAATAATAATAATGGTAAAAAAATACACAAGACAGAAGCCACTCTCACCGCCCAGCGAATTGGTTGCCCATCCCAGGCAGCGATCGCCAATTCCCACCCCCCAGCAAACTCCCATTTATATACTGAGTATGACACCTATGGTGTGGAATATTCCAGTGGCCATTCCATCTGTCTATGCTCCTTATCAGCTTCTATGAGAAGCTGAAAAAAGTCCTTGCAAAGTATAAACATCATCTGGCAAGAGAACTAAAACAATATGCGTTATTGACATTCTGCTCACCGCAATCATTAGAAAGAAAACTGACTCTGTCCCAGCTGAAACAACGGCATCTCTTTATGTTCTTTTAGATTCCTTGAGCTTCTGCCAGTTATTTTTAGACTGTCCACTTGAATGCTGCTTGCAGAGAAATCGTCTAAGAAGTCATCCGTTACCTGACCAGACAATATGTTTAATGGCAAGAAAAATAGAAATGCCAGATCTCAAGAAAAACGCTTGGGAACAGAACAGCCTCATTCTGAAAAGTTCTGATTGCACTTTGGAGGATGAGTATGTTACCGGATCGATGCTAGAGTTTTCAATGAGTTGTGTTTTCAGAAACAGGGGGGTAGGAGCTTTTTACTGTATCTAAACAGTGTGTAAAAAATAATCAATATGGTGATTTTTGGAAGCCAGTCAATTACACGGAACAGGTGCCAGTTGTTGGGAACTCACAGCCACCATTCTTTGCAGAGGTAACCTCAAAACTAACTGCACTTCTAAACTGTTGTTGAAAATCTGTGTAAATTGTCTGAAACATTAAGACTGGAAATAATTGGCTGTAGTTTTAGTTGGAATTGTTTTTCATCTAACTTGCTGTATAAAGATTATTTCATTGATTGCCTCATAAGTTTAACTGAAAACGTGCTTTTTTTTTTTCCTGGGATGAGGTGTTGTAACAAAATGAAAGAAGGGAAACTGTGTAATGTGGTTTACTCTGTTATTTGTTTTCTTAGTGAGCAGATAATCAGTTTGCTGGCCACTGCTTTGGAAAATCCAGTCAAGCAAAATGAGGAAAACCTTGAGCAAAAGGTAGCACTGCTTGTCCCACAGTCCCTGCTCTTTCAGCTGCTGGTCAATGAGTGAGTGAGTTATTCCCGGGCTGGATTCAGAACACTGTGATGACAGAAACTGGGAAATCCCTATTGCAGTTCTTGATCGGAAAAGCATACACAGAAAAGTTAATCCTATTTGAAATGGGTACTTTTGGTACCTTATTAAGTTAAACCACTGAACTACCTTTAAGAATACTGTTACGTGTTCTACTGTAGTAAAAACAAAATACTTTTTGGAGCTCTCGCATCGCACTGAGGAATATAATGTTCGCTTCCTAAAGTCACACACACACCTGCCTCTGGCAGTCACCCAGATATACATACCGCCTCCGAATTCAAAGGAGCAGCTGCGCAATGCACCAGTTGCCGAGTTGCTGCTGCTGTGTTACTTGTTTTCAAAGAGTATTTCAAAAGTTCATGGCAGTTTAAATCAAATTTAACGTGTTTGCCTGTATTCTTCCTTTCTGTTGGTCCCCCTGGATAGGAAGCAGATCGAGCAATCTGTGCGGCGAGTACTGTCCATCAGGCTGACCAGGTTTGCAGACGCGTCATCTCTCAGGCAATGAAGGATGCCAAAGGTACGTGTAGCATATTCAAGCTGGCTGGCAACGTTACACTAAACCGATGAAAACTGGGATAAATTAAGGAACCCCAACCCTGCAGGTGCGACACAAGCAATCACCTTCAGAAGTCTGGTCAAAGTTACTTGTAGAATGTGAGCTAAAGTCTAAATTTTGTCAAACATGAAATGAAAAGTTTCAGTTTTAATTTTCTTCTAGATAAAAACATACTCCCAAGTGAGATGAAGAGTCTGGCAGAAGAACTCAACAAACTCAAAGCAGAATTTTTGGAAGACTTGCGTCAAGGAAATAATTTGAAAAGCCAAACTTGCAGCGTAACTTCTTCATTCCAACATGAGGCAACCAATGTGGTTAATAAATATATTTTTAAATAATGACATAGAGAATGTTGGTGATTTTTAAGAGTCCAGCGTCTTTAAAATGCAGTACTCCTTCAGCAGTACAGCTGGATACAGCTGAGACACAGCTTCCTTCTCCGGAGGCTTGTGCCACCTCTAACTCCTCTCCCTGTATTATGGAAGAGAAATCCAGTCTAGTGTGCTGTCACTTTGAAGGTCAAGCCAACAACCAACCCTCCTTAGATTTTAAATTTCACACCCTCACAGCAAAAGTTAGGCTGGGAAAACACCTAGAAGTCTTCTCGTCCCGTTTCCTGCTTACAGCGGGACCAACTTCAAGCTGGATCAGCTTTCTCGGAGCCTCCTGCAGCCAAGGGTTTGAAGAGCACCTTGGGTGATGACCTCTCTGCTCTGTCAAAGGGGCAGCTGGGCATTTCCAGAGAACTGGTGCCTGGGAAGGTATCAAAACACAAAGTGAGATGATGGAGGGTTGACGAACTACAGCATCCAAAGTCAGGATGTCAGCACCTGAGTTTAATCCATGTCCTGCTGCAGTTTCGTAAGTCCCTTTTTTAGATCAGGCTCTTGGCTTCTTTGCTGGTTTCCATGACAAAAACCTTGCAAAGAACAATAAATTTGAGAGGCAGTTAAATTAAGGCTCTTAAGAGTTGCATGCACGTACACGTACATGTAGGATTAACTCCCGTGTCCCAGGGAACTTAACACTCGGTGTTGCCTTCCAAGTTGCTAACAACATACATGGGAGTTCCATAGACAGTGACAACCACCTTACCGGGATAAGACCTCTCATTTCAGACGTACAGTCACCCTCAATAAGGAAACAGGAGTTTGAGGAAACAAAGAATTTGGAAAATGACCAAATATGCAAGATTAACAGCAGAAAGCAGTAACGGCGTGTCCTGGTTCAGCTCTAAAATTAAGCATTCTCAACTTAACCAGACTGAAACATAAATGCCCTCTTCTGTGCTTACCCAAAAGATAAGCTTACCTTCCATACCTTACCTAAACCACAGCACCACCTGTTGAAGCAATTAAGAATTAACAGGAGACTTAATTAGAAAGTGTTATTTTATTCGTATCTTACAAAAGCAAAGCTTCACAACATGAACTACACCAGATATAGTTATTTCGGAATTAACCTTGTCATCTGAAAACATTCACTACACAATAAATTTATTTTACAACTCTAACAGGTTTCATTTTTTATTTTGCATACAAAATATGCTCTTTACGCTGAAATACATATTATTAACAAAGCAGGTACTTAGAAGCACATACACAAAGATTGCTCAATGAAAAATGCTTCAGCAGGGAATAGATTTCCTGCAGCAGAACATCCATTTGCTGTAGATTTTCAAAGAAGCTTGAAATTAATAGAAAACTTGCCAGTGAAGACTTCTAAATTACATTCCCTTCGTCAAAAAGAAACAAAAAATAAAAATAAAAAACCCAAACAAGCAAACCCTCCCAAACATTCTGGAACAAAACAAATAGCAACGGTTCATTTTGCTAGGAAACACTCTTGGAATGTGTCTTCCAGCACTGAGTTTTCTGTTAAAATGCCAATCAACATTTTATCTCAAAATCCTTTTCACCTCAACATTGCATCTGCAAAAAAAAAACCAACCTATTATTCCCTATTAGCTGCTTCACAGTTGGTTTAAGTTATTAACCAAGATAATCGACCAAGATCTTCAGTCTGATATTTGTATGTTCATTGGAATATTCGGTCTCAAAATAATAAGCCTGTATTAAGAGGACTATAAATAGTGCATGTTAAAAATGTCAACAAATCTATAAAATCATCTATTACAATAAAAACACAAACCCCACAAAGTTAATGGTTTGCAACTACTGAACTTAAGAGAGTCAAGCTCCGGAAAAATTTCAGCTCATTCCCGAACTTCCCTGTTAACACAAGTTAAAATGCTGATCGCCACCTTATAATATAAGGATGTGAGGGGTTTTTTTAAAAAAAAAAAAACCACATAAACCCAAGTTAGTGCAGTGTAGCACGTGGAGAACTCATTATGAAAAGTCCTACTAACTGAGGACTCGATCCTATAATTCCTGACAAGTATCCCTCACCGACTCCGAGTAAGGCCTGCCCCTGCAAGGGAATCGTCAGCATCGCACTCTCAAACAGTTTTCCAGTATTAATTCCGGTCTTTAAATTATAGTAAATAGTATGTACAACATCAGGAAAAACTAATATGAAAATACACCTTCCAAACCTACTCAGTAGACAGAAGGAAATGTAGTCAGGGTACTGTTTGGCACAAGTGAACACACGGCAACAGGTTGAAAAATGAGGAATCCCAGTCCAGAGGGTGACCCTGTGCGCGGGACCAGGACGTCGGCGGGGACCCACCCCACACATCTGGCTGCAGAAGCAAGGGATGAACCCCAGAACCTGCTCCTGCCTAAGAACCCCCCTGTGAACAGGGGCCTGCGCAGGGAAAGAAGGGAAAATAGCTTTGTCACTGTTCAACAGTTTCTAGGTGTTCATCATTTTATTTTCCTTGGGTACCTCGAAGCAGAAACAATGATATTAAGCCAGCAGTATTAAAATACTTCTCAACAACTTGTAAGGTTTGGGGTTAGATTTTTTTTCATACCGAGTTCTATTATTAAGAACATACGTTCCCCGCAACAGAGGATCCCCTCCTAAATAAGGGCCGCTTTAATAAGATCGTGCAGGCTTCCTCTTGCTGCCAGCTACCCCTATTAGTGACCTAACTCTTCTGCTATTCAGGGGTGTCGTGGTTCAGAAGTCATTTTTCTAAATCACCAAATCATGAGCCAACACAAAAAGAAAAGAAATGTTTACAGGCACTGCCAACGGAAGTCCCAACGGACCAGAAACAGCGTAAATGGAACAAAAGGCTGAAATCTCCAACGTTTGGAGTTAATCTCCCTGCTTCTCCCCTCCAAGGGGGAGAAGGGCTGGAGGCCCAAACCAAGGAGAACTTGGCTGTTGTGATGGGCATCATTCAGTATTGGGTGGTGCTCCCTGGAGAACCAGCATTCCAGGAGTTTCCTTGGAGTTGATAGAGCCTGGGAACAGAAGTTCGCATCATCTATCAAAAGGCAAGGAAAATGACCTCTAAAAATTACTAATTGTAATGGTCTCTAACAGTAACATTTGTAGTTCTAATATCGTATTTTAGCCAAATTCAGATTTTGGAATGTGTCAATATAGGATCATTGTTCTTTGACTGGAAGGATCATGTTGCAAAACCCATACAGGAGCAGTAACTTCCAACTGGATTCCAGTTCAGTCAACTTTTAGTCCTTAAAATAAAGGATTGTGTATGTTTATGCATACAGAGTTGCTGTTTTGCTTATAAAATACATTTTAAAAGAATAAAGCAACAAAGGTATATTTTGGAATTACAAAGAGCGTCATTATGAAAAATGAAAGTTACATTCTGTTTTACAAATCCACTGAAATGGATTTTGACAAGGCCTGAAACCAAAAACGTTTTTAGGAGCGATAGCGTGTTATCATTCCTCTTCACTACACTGGAAATACTTCAAAGGCATATTTTTTGACCTCCTTACAACAACATGCAGCCAAGAATCCAGTTCCTTCAACTGGTTACTTCAGCACAGAAAACTCAACAGTAAGTAAGTTAGGGAGAGAGAAACATAAGCGTTCCCAAATTTCTAATTCATTTAAGTCAAAATTACTTCTAAGGATAAAATTCTCAGAAGGGTGGTTTTTCCTGCGTCAATCTTATACTGAAGTCATTGTAAGTTCTTCCATCAGCTCCAGGAAGCATAAATTTGAATAAGCCAAACATTTGCTATTCAGATTCCAACCTCTGACTTGCAGAACATTAACAAAATCTTCCTGCTTTTAACAAAACATATCTGCTGCCATATTTTGCTGACAGTAAAAGGGGAGTATGTAAGGGAAGCTTTAATTTGTCTCAAGTAAGACAAACTAAGGTAAAAGTGCATGCCTAAATATGGGAAAAGTAACAGTTCTTTACTTTTGGAAACATTACAAATTCCTGTGTAGCGTATTAAGAGCTTTTATTAATTTTGCTAGGATGTTTAATTTAGGTTTCTATTAAAGTGCCTGTCCGTTAGCCTAGGTGCTTCTAAAGTAAGATGTACAGTATAAAAAAAAACCGAAAACAAACATGTGCAACGGACTTCATGTACATCTCTAGTTACCATTTGCCACCTACAATTATTAATCACAATGACTTCAATGCAGCCAGCCAGTACCCCTTTGCCTGCCCGTCACACCCACAGCTCAGAAAACCCAGAAAACACCTCAGAAAAACCCTTCCCCTTATTTCTAGTACACCGAAAGGACAAAAATCCGGGTGAAAGGACAAGACAACCTGACTTCCAAAGTTCACAATAAACTAGATTGTACAACTTTCAAACACACAGGCAACCTATCAGTTGTAGCTCGGCCCGAGACAAAACTGAACAGATGATTTTTAATTTGTAAACCTCTAGTTTGTTTCTATTAGAACTCCCATCAGCAAGACAGAAGTCTAATTGTGCAAATTTTAAATATCTGTACAAATTAGTTTAAGGCAGTTAAAAATCTCATGGAATATATATTAGTTCTACAAGCTCTTTATTATGACTGTTTAAAAATTACCTCCTTTTTAAAAGAATGACATGTAAAATTTTGGTAAGTGTAGTTTAAAATGTGTCATTTAATTTTTCTTCTGTATAACTAGTGAGTGACGAGCTTTAAACTCTTTTTTCCTACCAGAGTTTCATTCACAATCACCTGTTATCTTCTCGTTTTGTGATGAGTTTTAAAAATAACAGTTAAATTAGTGTTTGAGCTCTAGCATGAAGAATTTAGACCATACTAAGCAAAAACTTATTATCAACCTCCACCAGATTAAAGAAAGTTTTACATCAAGTTGAATTTGTATGTGAAAGTTGCTTCTATTTGTTTTTCCAGTTTGGAGTAGCTAAGTTTTTAAGGATGTCTCCAAAATAACCGTATGTGTCATTGCATCAACCTTCCGTATTTCACGATTCATGTATTTTGTCTTGCCTAGTAAATAGTCTAATAATTGCATCCTATGTGTCAGGACATACGCTCTGCTTCTACATTTGTAGAACATTTATTGGGATTAAGTGCAAGCAACTTAAATTTAGCAATCAAAGCACGTAAATGCATTCGAATTCTTAAAGCACTCCCTCAGCTTTTTTGAAAGGCTACCTATAAAATAACCACCACATCTTACACAAAATTTCCCTGGCAAGTTTTACGACAACCTAGAAATAAATTTGCCTCCTTTGTCAAACTGATTAATGTGAATATTCCTTATGGGAACGTGCAAGCTTTCCTTCAGCAAGTATGAAAAATATACTGTAATATGTTAAAAAACTAAATGAAAGCGTGTTCTCAGTCAATGTTGACTATGTTGGCCTCTTGCAAAATGGCAAGCAAAGTCATACTTATTTTTACACTTACACCCACATATGTTGCACTGAAATGGATTTTCAAATCCATGACATCCCATGTGAATAGTATAAAGAATATTGTCCGCAAAGTACATGTCACAGTGTTGGCAGTGATGCAGAAGCTGAGGGTCCTGAACCGGAAGGGTCGGAGCTGGAGTACTTGGCTGACTGTTGCTTATGCTGGGAGTACTGGTGTGGGCACTGCGATCACTGCTGGGACCTGCCACGGGACTATAGTTCCTTTGATTGTGTGTAGGCCGAGGATCTGGGCTGGTCGGAGATGAACTTTGAGGAATATTTGCTGACACAGCTGAAACCACCGCAGGTGCGGCAGGCTGCTGTATCATGAAAGGCTTTTCATCTTGACAGGAAACAACGTCAGGAGAGGCTGGATTTTGGTTTTCAGGTGGCAAGCTAGATAACTGTCCGGCTAACGTAGAGAGCTGGTTTAAAGGATTATCTACCATGAGGTCTTGTGGATCTCTTGGCAACCCACCGCTCTGGGTTGTTTTCGTCATGCTCTCATACGCTTCAGTCTGGATATTTGGGATTTCATGAGTGAAATCATTAAGGTAGTCTGGTTTCTGAACCACCATGGAAGGCGGACTCAAATTAATTAATGCTCTTCTGCTGTACCCCAAATTACTGGTCTTCTTCTGCAAAACCCCCCACATTTTCTTGCTGCCCAGGGAAGACCTTGTACCCTTAATAGGCACCATTTTATGTTTGCGCCTGCGGTGGTGAGACAAGTTGCTTCTGTCACTGCAGCGAAAGGAACACAATTCACATTTGTATGGTTTTTCACCAGTATGCGATCGCATGTGAGCTTCCAGATGACGTTCATAAGCTGACGCAAAGGGACATAAATGGCATCTGTGCGGCTTCTCACCTGGAAAATTAAAATAGATTATACTATAGCATCTCTTGTGTGCTTGAAAAAGGCTTTTTGTGGAACAGGAAGTAGCTAACTGGGTGCTGCTAATCAAACAGTTCCGTTTCAGATTCAGTCAGGGCTAGTCGGGAGTTTAGCTGGGTATTTGGTGGAAGAGTGGAGTAAATTTAGACACCTCTGCTTCACCCAAGTGATAGAAAGCATAAGAAAAAAAACGTGACCAGAACAGGCGTAACAGATAACCTGACTAGGAACTAGAGCAATGATGGCAAGGACTTAACACAATGCTGTTTGTGTGGTGCTCTTAACTGGATCCAAACTCTACATCACCCATAAAGCACGTAAGCACTTGGCTGCAGGAATGTCCGCACCACCAAAAATTTAACTGTTCTTAACTGTAACGGTGTTTAAACACTGAGGGAGGGTATCCTTTCAATATCTTCCAAACATTCCTACTTTTAAAGATCCTGGAACTATTATCTAAAAAATCCTGTCCACACCCACCCACTCAAGAAATGAATTTTGAAAAATGATTCTGTGGGAAGAGAATTATTAAAGAAAACAAAAGCCAGCTAATCCCTGGACAGCTGCGTGCTCTCTCACATGATAGTACCAGACATTCTCCTTTCTGATAGGTAGAACTTTGTTCTTCTATTAAATGATATTTACAGACATTCACATTAACACTTTTTAAAGTACTCAGAAAGCTTTCAAACATAATGTCAGGCCAACACATCTGTAACACAATACTTTGCAACTTTTGATTTTCTTTTCATAGACTGATCTTTTAGAGTTTTTAGATCCAGGTCTCCAATGTTAGAAATGCCTAAAGGATCTGACTCATGTTCAGGTGCTGAAATGAAATATCATCTTATCTCCCCATCTAGAACGCCGGGTCAATTTCTACATCACTGTTGTGCAACTGATTGTCTTGCCACACAGCACAACAAACTCCAAAAAAACGTAAGCAAGCTCCTTCTCTTCAGCCTTTATGGGTTTTTTTTGAAGCATTTTCTACTATTTTAAATACAGGCCAATACATCTATTTTGTGGCTTTCAAAATCCACCTAGAACAACTGTAAAAGCCAGAGACTGACTGCAGCGAGGGCCACTATTACACAGTACGCAAGCACGGTACAGGCCCTGCATGATGGCACGTATCTGATACAGAAAGCCCTTCCCATGTTGAGCATCCCACAGTTTGGAATCACAACCTGGGATACTGAATAGAAGATATTATTTTTTTTCCCCATCGCTGGCTCTTCAAGAGAAACGCAAGCAATTTTTATGCTACCTTTAAGTACCTTATTTGCATCAACTGAAACCATGATTCCTCTATAGGCATATATAAGTATTCAGATTATTCTATGTGTGTAAAGGTCTGGAGCTCTGGTACGAATGAAGATGTAAAAAGACTGACAAACTCCCTGCATTCACAAAGAACTTGTCAATATGAATGGTCTTATTTAATTGTAAACTGGTTACACAGAGATAAAGAATTGCATCCCATGTTGCACACCCTTAATACGACACAGCTGGTGAACTACTAATTATACTGCTGTCAGGCTCAGCACGAAGTTAATTCTGCAGTAAGTTGCACTTAATGGTTGTGTGATCATGCCTGGGTCATAATTACTTTGGCAGATACCTGCTGCACTTGCGTGTTATGCAGGATGCATTACTTGTTTACTTACATTGCTCTGAGGCTACTAGTGAGCTATCAGTTCCCTATTTTAATGCTGATTCAGTCCCTCTGAGCCTTCATAGTCCATGAAAACCATTTCTTGGCCCTTTGCCATGCTTCCCCACCATGCTTCTGAGCAAAACAACACTCAGGTCTTGGATCTCCTTGCCCTTGAGTGAAAGAAACAAGAAAACAAAACAAAACCAACCAAACAAAAAAAAACCCTTCCTTGTTCTAGAGTCCCCTGTCTATGTACAAAGAAAGAAAGCAGAACTTTCTGAAGAGCCATTAAGGTAATGGCAAAATGGTGTTGCCGTCAGGACACCATGCAGTGCTGTATTAAGGATATGAGACGTATCATGAAAAGGCAAAGGGGAAACTACACAGAGAACAAAAAGGCCTCTGGCAGACTGAGATTCTTGTCTTTATTATAAAACTGAACATACTGGTATAGGGAAATGAACTGTTATCATTGTACAGTTACTGGTACTTCATTAGGCATCAGACATGCTTGAACCAGTAATCTGGCTATAAAGTGTTCACTCTGTGAAGGTGTGTCCGAATTGCTGAAGGTCTTTGACAGACAGTAGGCTGACACCCCCTGCATCCCTCTCTCGCTGCTAGCTAGCTTTCTGAAACAGAAATATTTCAGACTGCATGATTTTGCAGCAGAGTGATGTGTGCCTTCGATTTGGCTACCTTTTCCTAGCATCTTTGTGAAAGCTTCTTTGATCAAACGAGTCATGTATATACCCTCTGATAACAGGAATACTGAGAAAATAGTCATCCCACACGTAAAGCTCTGTTCTTCTGGTATAAGGCTGACAACATCATATACTATGACAATGAGAAACAACTCAAAATGTTAGTCAAGGGACAAACCCAAAGTATTATGCTTTGCCCTAAAAACCGAATTTGTGTTGCTCATGGAATGTTTGCTTCTGAATAATAACCATTGGGTCAGAGATTTTTGAGGACATTTCTCAGCACCCCAACTCTTGGTTGGAATCTTTCTTGCTTTTATATATATTATGCTGCAACCGTGCTGAAATCATCTTAACCTGCAGCAGGAGTTGTTCTGTTACCTCTAGCTGCTTAGTGATCTCTGCTCCCAAAAGCAGCAGCAGGATCAGAAAGCATTTTGAAAACACAAAAGAACTGTTACCTAAGATTTGAGAGTATAAAAAAGGTAGGCAACTTCCTACAGTAACAGAAGGAATGCTGATACTATACCAATATCCACATTTTAATACTTAAGGAAGATTTATTTTTTGCTCTCTAGTATGGCTAAAATTTACGATGTGATATTAAGTAACAACACATTATTTCAGTCATTCTGTCTGAGAAACCCCATGCACACCAAAGCCATCAAAAACATCTCAGGAATCAGCAAACACACAATACAAACATCTTCTAGTAGCAATTTATGTCCCCCATCGCAGCTCTAGCAGTCCATCTGCTCGTGTTGACAACTGGCCAACAGTAGCTGTGGGCTTGGGGATGCAAGTTTTTAGATGGCAATAGCTATATGCTGCTGAAAAGACACGGAGTTTTAAAGTTGATGTTATTTCTGCATCTTTAAGTACCATTTAAAAATGAACTGTGTAAATCTGCAACACTGTTTGTCCCACTACATGACCCTCATTTCACAGGCTCAGAAATAGCACTGCAGAGTAAAGCTGTTAAAAGAAAAATATCTCTCCTTGTCCACATGCCATGAGGCAAATAGTAGGTGAAGCTGTAACTGCTTTATAAAAAATTAGACAAAAAAAATGCTCCAAAACACATTGCTGCTTTGCAGTTCTGCAGCAAGCCATAGCATTAATGTAGTGTCAACTGCAGGTACACAAGCCACAGCATTTTATACATTATTGAAACTTCACAAAATTTCCACTGGGAATATGAAAACAGCAACAGCTACACACAGAGGTAGCTCACGGTATCACAAGAGAAGAATTTACAAAATCTTCAGAGTCTAAACCTCAGAACTCTTTGATTTCTAGTTGGATGCCATTTACGATCCCATTACACCTCGTTGAAACAAGCCAACACTGCGGGGCCAGTGCAAGGAGCACTGACTCCCTCAAAAGACATCCTGGGAGTTACTATGTAGAATTCACAGTTCACAGCAAAGTGAGAATCTTGACCAACAATAAACATACCCAAGGAGAGTTACAATCATGTCCAAATTACAACAATGTGTTTGCTTTGAAGTGAGTCCCAGAATGCCACCTACCCAAGACCACTGAAATGACAGACTTAAAGTCTTGGGACAATCTGTACCAGACTGGAAACCTGTAAAAACTTCTATTCCTTGCAGAACACAATTGGTTTTCTTATTACTCTAGTTAATAGCCATAAAGTCTTCTGTATCGGTGTAACATACTCAGCATGCAGCAAAGTCAGACTTCACAAGGACCTTTCGTTTGTTTTCTCTCATTTACTCAGAAGTTGGAGCTGACTCCACGAACGATTTAGGATATTCTAATCTTTATTGCAAGTTTTGCTTTTCAGCTTTATAAACCCAACAGTGGTAAATACTCTTAAACAAGCCACAGTAAGTATTCTTTATTTTCATTACTGTTATTAATCACTTATTTGATGATATGCCCTCATGTTTGAATATTCTACCAATAAGAAACCTTTATTCTTATTACTATGTTTTGTACAACATTCTACCTGTGGAAGTACAAAACAGGAATATTTTCATAGCTAAACAACAGAGGAAGAAAAGGCCCTATAAATTTCCAAGTGGCAGGATGTACATTTTTCACTTTTCTGATTAGCAAGGAAAAACTATAAGTTATGGTTAGGGCCCTTCAATTTACACTGATGCTTTCACGCTATATACTCCAATTTATAGTTACTTCAGACTCAGTAGTCTGCAATAAAAATATAAGTAGAAATCTGCATAATTTAAATAGGTACATGGCACACCTTTAAAAAAGTAGTCTATTAAAAAAAAACCCCACACCCAAAACTATTCAACAATTAGAACTGGCTTTTAAGAACTATCACCCTGCTTGCAGATGCTAACTTCTCACATGCAAATATAACATTGAGTTAATACCACAATGCCTCGCAGGGAAGCACTGCAGAATATTTCATACCTGTATGAATTCGGATATGCTCTATGAGCCGTGCTGTTCCTTTGCTGGCATAGTTGCAGTATCGACACTTTAACTTTCCATCAAATGTCCTTTCAAACCCATCCACTAACATTCCTGAGTTTTCATCCAGTGAAACTTCAACAGAAGGATGATCCAGACCATTCTGATCACCTTCTGTCCCAGCTGTGAATAATGCAACAGAGTTTTCAATCCATGAATAGTGGGATCCTATTGTGCTGTGAGAATATGCCAAATACCTTTTGCTTCTGTATGCCCTTGGTCTTTAAACATACAGAACTATAAGAAAAAGCCCTGGTTAAAACAAAGGTAGGTACGCATCTGTTGTGATATGAAAATGACTATCAGAAATACTTCCATACAATTATAGTAGTCCGCATAATTATCCAGAACGTCAACAGTGCAGTCATTCTCAAAAAAATAAGATTTGATAGCACTGAAATTAGCTTACCTCCTGGAAGAGTCTCTGCTTCCTTGTCTCCACTAACTGATCCAGAAATCATATTTACATGGTGAGTCTGCTGTGTAAGATATTCCTGAAAATCTTTTACAAAGTCCAAAGGTTCTGGCTTCTTTTCACCCATATTCACTCTTTATGTTTACAACCTCTTGTGCCTAGAAAGAAAAATATTTTCAAACCACAAGTGTCACTGAATTTGAATGCATTTCTAAAAACAATGGGGTTTTTGGTGTTTTTTTTTTTTTACATAAAGGATTACTTTTATCACACGACATGACTCAATGCACAAATTGACAACCATAAGAATATTTTTAGAATTTTTAATTCATTAAAGATCACCAAATACATATTACTGGGGAAACCGTTTTCAGCAACAGTAATATAACAATATCAGATCGCATAAAATGACATAATAATCAAAGTCAACATGTTTGTGGGTTTTTTTAATGGATCGTACCTGAATTTTAGTTCCCTGCTAAGTAGCAAACATACTCCAAACAGGTCGGATAGAAAGCACAGGACACAGCTTGTCCACTTTCCCTGGAAGGAAAAAAAAAAAGAAATGTAAGTCCATTATTCTTCCCAACCCCCATGAGTTTTAAAAAAGAAAGATGAAAAAATACATGTTTTGAAACAGAGGTTCTAATGCTCTACTGCTCTAAGTTTTATTAAAACAATTACACTTCCAGCAAAAGCTTTTAAAAAAACGCATCTATTCCTTCATGTATCTCACTGAAAGACACTTATGTCTTACTGATTATTTGAGTAGTTTCTCTTGTAAATACATGGCTCCAAAAAATCCCAGAGTTGGGTAAGTCACTTACAGCAACTGTAACATTGAGAAACCAACTGAATGTCACTGATTAGCAAAGATGGAAAAAGCCTTACAGAAAACAGTATTTCATAGTTCTCCCAAAATTTTCGTTTCCTATCCTGCATAAAATCTTAATCCATTTCATTATTTTGCATTGAAATAATAAAAATATTCACTAGAAGTCAGTGGTCATGCTCTTTTCTGGGACTGTAAATGACAGACTGCTAAAGTATCAATTTGCAATGAATTTGTGAAGACAGAACCTAGGATACAGTTGGAAAGAGAGCAATGAGTCAGTCACATTGTAATCTGCAGGAATAATAATAATCAGAAATAATTAATGATGCTGCATTTTCAATAAGAATTTATTTTTGTTTTCCAATAGCTACTAAACAAAACATTAGGTGTCCTACAAAAACTCAAGTCCTGAGTTCACGACCACATTTAAACATTCTCCTATATTTTTAAAGCTATTCACAAATGTTAATTAATTTTTTGGCATCCGGATGTTATTTCACATCATACCTAAGTGTGCTCAACTATTATCATTATTATCTAACTATTAACCAACATTAAGTTAGTTTTGAACACATCTTTACATATCCATTTTGCCTACCCTCTTTCAGGTGTCACCAGCCTCATGTAGGCTTAAGTTAATTTGTGTTCCATTTGTTGGTGTCTCCTGCAATGAAACAAAGATATCAGAATACGAATTAAAGATATGGAAAAGAGAAATGGGACAAGGTAATATAGAGTCCTAACCAGGCCAACTTTCTCCACATTATAATAAGAAATAACAATTGATGTTGAAAGGTTCAACATCAAACGTTAAAGGTCCATGTTTTCACAGAGGAATCTGTGTATCTCTCTGTTTAAGGCACAAAAAATTATTTGATTGATTACTTTTATAATGACATTTAATTTTTAGAGAAAACGACACAATATTTTAAAAATCTGACTGGGGAAAAGACATTATTTTGGGGATCAACTGCATAAAACTTCCTTTCTCTACCTCATCGGTTTAATTTGAAAACATTAATCTTTCTTTTTTTTTTTATGTCAATGTAGGTTGAGCACTGCCTCAAACCTCTACATTTGTATGCACAAAAGAACCTTTTGTGATTTTATACAGACATAAAACCAGCAGTTCTCCTTTTCAGGGAAGGACGATACAGATCAGATGCCTACTATGTCACCACTGCAAATGAGTAATTGCAATTCGAATTATCAGAAACCTGAGCAGACCCGCTCGTGTTTCCTGCTCCTGCCTGGGCTGATCACACCAGATGTCCCTCAAGTTCTACCTATACAGAACATTTTCTGCATAGACAAATATATCTTCTCCAGCTTTATACACTGACGGGTAGGAAACTGGTTATTCATTTGCGACACAGGCGCAACTGCTGGATTTAACATTAATTATGGCGCTGATGTGTACTAAGTTTGTTGTCTAAGAAGCACCACTGGATGTGCTAGGATGACAGGCGTTATAAATATTTTACCTGAAAAAATCTGCTAAAGAAAACAGTTCAGACATAGTAAAACTAAGAGTTTAATACACACAGTAAGAACTCATTACTGCAGTAATTAGAATAAAATACGACTACGAACACATGTATATATCTCGTTTTCTTTTCAGGAATCAAGGGGAAAAAACAAGGGGGGGGAGGGGGGAGAAGGGGGAGGAATCACTCTGCCCCAGTCTCATCTTTTCCCGTGCAAATGACTTAAAATCAACATCACAAAGAAGGACGGATCCCAAACTTTTATCCAAGCCCTTCCTGCTCCTTACCGAGGAGTTTTGCGCCGGGGAAGGGGAAGATCATTCGCGGCGCTGGCGGCGGCCGGGCCGAGCCCCACGACCTGTCAGCAGCCGCGGAACCCGCCGGGCGCGCCGCCGCCCCCGCTCCACGCCAGACGGTGTCAAAACCGCCTTTCCTCCACCCCTCTCCACCTTCACGCGTGGGCGAGGAGCGACACGGCCACGACAGACCTCCACCGCTGCCTCCCCTCTCCTCAGCTTGCTCCCCCACCGCCCGGCCCCCTCACGCCAAAGGGAGGCCCCAGTGGGGACAGGCGTGTCACAGCCACCGCTGCCGCCCCGGGGAGGGAGCGCGGGCCGCGCTGCCACTGAGCCCCCTCACGGCGAAGGGAGGCCGGCGGGGAGAAGACGCTACTCACCTCCGCCGCCCTGCGCCGCGACCGCCGCCCGCTGCCTCCGCCGCCGCCGCCATGTTTGTTGTCGCTCTCGCGGCCCGGCCCGGCCCACCCCGGCCTCGCGAGACCGCGCCCGGGGGGCGGTGGCTCGGGGCGGGGCCGGGAGGGGGCGGGCGTTAAGATGGCGGCGGCGGCGGCGGGGGCCGGCTGGCTGAGGAGCGGCGCGAAGGTGAAGTGGGGTGATGCAGGGAGCGGCGGGGCGGCTGAGGGAGTGTCTGGGGATCCGGCAGCGCGGGGTCCTACCTCACCTTACGCCGCCGGTTAAGGCTGCCGGGGGGGCCGCCGGGCGGGTTGTGGTGTCTGCTCGGCCGCTTCAGGTGCGAACTGTAGGGAGTGAGGGGGAGTTCGGCAATCCCTCTTCTTCTGTCTTGCGGGTTTTTTTTTGTACGGAAGGGTGGTACTGGGTAATTTCTTTCTAAGAAAAGCAAGTCTTGTGAAAGGGCTTGTAGTTGGGGCAGCCCGTGGCTGATGGGCCTGTGAGAAGGCAGCACAGCTCCAGTAGCTGAGGTGCTTGGATGTCTCCGTTACTTACCTAGACAGACTTGTGGTACTGTAGGGGTGATCAAAAGGTAAAGGAAACAAGCAGAGAATTTGGGTTTACGCCACACTCGTTTACTTGCTGTGCGGAGTGAGAAGGTGTGCTGGCCTGGGACCTTCTCGTGGCAGCTTGTGGGTGCGTTGTGACAATTGAAATAAAGAAAACCAACCCTGTAAAGGAGATCAAGCAAGTGGAACTTCTCTGCTGAGAAGTGGGAGCTGTCTGGAAGGCAGCTAGGGCAGGTTCAGGAGGGGAAGTCATCAAGGAAAGCAAAGTGAGCTTTGCAAAATATACTGCCTTGGCCTTTTTATGTTTATATCTTAGTGCTGCTGCCAGGTCCGCCAGCATTAAAAGCTCATTTTAGATTGCAAAACAAACAGACGGAAAAAGAACTAATCTTTAAAGAGCTGCGGTGGAGGTAACAATTGAGATAAACAGAAAAATCAATGTTATCAGCAACCCAGAAACTAGTTTTCAAATGCACATGTTTAGTAGGGCAAGCAGTCTGAATCTTGTAGCAGCGTAAATCATTACCTTACCTACAGAAAAAGAGGGGGAAAGAAAAAGCAGGGAAGCAGTATCAAAGCATGTGAGTAACGTACACGGACTTTAAATAACCATCTGAAAGTTAGTAATACTATATGGCTGCATGAAAAAAAATACAAACAATAATGTGGTGACTTGATTATATTCTTTTAAAAATCTAAAGGTTGAAATAAAGAATCATTTCTACACTGTGCTGTTACTCTGGCATACCTGTAGGTTGCTGCTCTGCGTGTGGGTGTTGCCAATGTAGGCCCTGGCCCTTGGGGCCATCCTACTGGTTTTAAGACTTTACAAGGTAACCTTGTTATGAATATTCCTTTTGTCCTGTAGCGCCATCTCAATCAAGTATCAGACAAACGTTTATCAAACCGTGTCTGCATAGGTATGCTGAGGGTTACCTTTGTTTCTCCTGGTGTGGTAGGACACCTTTCTCTGCTGCTCTCAAGTGGGTTGGTTACAGTGGGATATCCTTCAAGTGAAAGCTCTGGGGAGGAGGAAAGCCTGGGGTGGTTTCTACTGAGGCAAAGTGAAGGGAGAGTTACTGTGGGCACTGACTTTCTCAAAACCTTTGGCGTTGTTGCCTGCTGTAACCTGTAACAAACCCTGAGCTGTTTACCGTGTTTGAAAGCTACTTGCTAGCCAGGCAGGTCACCTCAGCCATTACAGCCCTGCACACGTGTGCTTGACCTTGCTGAGCTGCTGTTAATCAAGTTTGTCCAGCTTTCTGTTTTCATTAAAGCACATAAGAAAAATCTGTGTATTTTCTGTGGTCTACAAAATCTGTACTTCGTGCTTTGGACACAGCAGAGCTTTCTGCCTGCATTTAGTGATGTGTTCACCTACGTGGTCGATAATTCTACATCCAAGTGTCAGGTGCTATTAAACAAATGTAGAAGTGATCCCAGAGTACCACCTGTTCTTGTTTCAACAGTACTGGCTTATTGCCTACAGAGTGTACCTACTTGCAGCTTTTCCAAAAGCTTTGTGTTTTTAAAAAGGCACCATGCATTTTTCCTGACAGCTCTTGGTCAGTACTGGTGAAATATTCTCAGTGATTCATCTTTGGTTATGCCGCCATGAAAGAAAAATGCACTTTTCTTTTTACTTGGAAATAAAGTAGTGGAAGAAGCAGGATGTGTGTGTGATTTGTAATGGTATGACTACTCAGGAAGCATACTGTGTTAAATATATGTGTGTATGTATCTATATTTATGTTTTTCCTTCTCAGACCTTATTAAGAGTATGGACTTATGCAGGTGGATGTTTAGTAGTCTTGCACATCTGGGTGTTGAGTGACCCTACCATAGCTGGATGTTCTGTAAATAATCTATTCCTGACTGACAGCTTCCAGAACATGGTTGCCTTGGATTTTATCTCTATTAAAGCAACTCTTTCTTTTTTTTTTTTTCCATTAAGACCTACAGTGACTCCAGTAACTTAGTCTTCATTTGAAAGTGTTGCAGCTATTGTTGGTCATCCGAACTTTGTATTCATGAATTAGCCCCACTAGTCAGTATTTGTTTTATGTGACCAGAGGTGTTGAATGTGAGTGAACATTGAATGTTCACAGCAATATTTGTTTTCTATATTGCCACTTCTTATGATTATTATTTTTCGTTGTGCATGACCAGTTGTGCTGAAGTCGGAGTTTCCTTACCGTAATAGACTTGTGCATCTTGTCTCTAAGAGAAAAGGAGTCCATCAGTTCTTCAGCCAAGGAGATGACAGGTGTTGGAAGCCAACATGAGAGAGAGCGAATTATTAGAAGGATCAAAGGAATTTTTACTTCCTGACCCCAAAGTTTCTGCCATTTTTTGAGGAATGCTGCTATCACAGTATGCATTGCAAAATTGTCCTGCATTCTGTGAGCTAAACAGCAGCCTGGTTATGGCACAGTCAGTTGGTCTGCTCACTGTGGGGTTAGGAGTGTGTGCTGGCAAAAATGTGTGTTGGCAGGCATCTGCTCGTACATACATTATTTTTATTGCACAGCTGTGTCTCTACTGGGGGCTTCTGTCAGCAGTTGTCTCAGTAAGACATTAATATCTCCACGCTTTAGACTGACATAGCAATGGGGATGAATATCTGTAGCAAAGAACTGATCTATAGATCTTAGCCACAGAATATGTTGGAGTTTGGGAGCTGTAAGAGCAAAGCCATTTTTTTGTCTTGCCTCTTTTGAAATCAGTCAGTCAAACTATGCTTTTTTTGAATATTGCTTTTCGGGAATACGTTTTGCAGCAGTTTAGCTACTGTTAGCCTGTTACATTTTGAGCCAGATCATATTCATTATGCTAATTTTTTTAAAACCCTAAGAAATTATTCTGTGGTTAGAAGGTATATTAACTTTCAAACCAAACGTGTTCCTTTCCAACACCTGCTGTTACCTACTTGAGTAAGTCTTTGAACACTAAATACAGTTCTCCAAGGTACAAACCAAGTACTTGTCACATTATCCATGTCCACCCACCCGACAGTCACTGTGTGCAGCTTGCTCCCAAAAGCCACTGTCTGTTCTGTTAATTTTTGTGACTTTTGCCACATGTGCTTAATACCACTCCCCTATAGTAGGATGTTCCTCCACTCTCTTCGTTGGATAACTAATGCTTCTTGATGTCATTTGGAATTATTGTATGTCATGGATGAATTGGGAGATGTTAAGCATAAATTAATAAATTTTAGTTCCTTCCTGTACTTTTTTAATAAATCAACCAAATAAGATAGAGTAATTATTTGTTACGTAGTACTATCAACATACTTACTATAGGATTTAAACTAATTATATAGAAATTAACTACACAGACACAGTCAAATGCCAGGGCTTCATCTATGAAACGCGTGTTCACTCTGAAAATCATGAAGTGGTGGATAAGAACTCAGTTTGAACACAAAAATCCACAGTGCTGTTAAAGGTACACCCTTTCACAGCAAAATACCAATAATCCAGGTGAAATGCTATCAGATTGCTTTAGAATTGAGAGTTACTGGCCCCTAGAAAGTCAGGGAGAAAGCTGTCTACCATTAAAGTTGACTGTTCTTCTGTAAGAACATTTGTATGTCTATTTTACATTTACTGTTATCATATTTGTTAATGAGGAGATTAATTCTAACGAAATATACACTTACTACTATTGCAGCAGGCTTACAAAATGATCTATAAAAATAAATACTATCAGCAGGGTTTATTTGCTGTAAACACTAAAATGGACTAAAATTAATATTTCTGAATACTTTGTGAAAAAATATTGTGTTAGCAAACTTCCTGAAAGAAAATTGCTTAGGGTTAAAAGAAAAGTAATTAAAGGACATATTATTTTAGGACACTGGGAGGGTGGGTGTTATATCTTCTCAAAACCCTTCAAACTAGACATTGAATGTAAATTGTATTTCCTGTTCATTCCTGAATAAAAGCACTGGGTAATAATGTGTATTGTTGTCTGTCTACAAATGCAAGTTCTATTAACTGTTCTGATGTTCTGTGTTTATTGTCAACAGCTGAAAAGAAATTTGCCATTGTACTTGGCTCCTTGGAGGGCTTCTCCATGTGTCTTTAGATCCTCCAAATCAGAACTTAAGCCAAATCTAGCCGGTGATGGAGTTGTCTGTGCCCCGCTTCAAACATTCACCGAAGAGGAGAAAATGCTGAAAAACATGGGTACCTATTATCTGTGTGGTTAAAATTCAGAAATGTCAAACTAAAAGTGAAATTTTAGCTTAAAAATTTTCGTTCATTCTTTATTTCTAGTTAAATGTTGAGATTGCTGTGTGGGATTGTGCTTGATTTTAAAACTGCTTTAGCTCACAAGAGAGAAATGTAATGCTTTTTTTCCACGTTACCATAGCACAGTTCCACATACCACAGTCCAGTTTACTCTGCATAAATATTAGTTGTTTAAAACTGTTGCTGTCACAGAAGTGTAGTTGCCTGGCATTGACTCCTTCCCTTTCTGAAGTGTTTAGTTTGGCTACAGCTGGTTTTTGGAGATTTCAAGTATACCCAGAACAGTAACAGATGTGATGTGAGTGTCTGCCATGCAGCCAGGCCTGCATGAAGAAGACCGTGTTTCAGAAGGGATCCTCAGAGCAAAGGTGAAAGAGTGAGAAACTGCACATCTGGGAGAGAGCTTATAAAAGGCTCTGAAGAAACAGGAGCAGTCTTATAGGATTTTGTGCATTCAGAATAACACGCATTAAAGCCTGAGAACATCTTCCCAAACAAGTTTCATTTATAAAGAAATGTGATACAGCTAACCAAATAAGGGATGTATTAGAAATATTTTCTATAATTTTTTTTAGTCAACCAATGTTATGTAAGTGTTGCTGAGATGTTTTCAAAGTTTCTGAATTTATAGGAAGTATTTGTTTTGGTTTAGAGAGTTGAAGCTGAGTTCAGAAAGCAATTATAATTGAGCGTGGTGGCACATCACCTTGTTTCACTTGGGCACCAATTTGTCCTTTTATTAACTTGTCTAGGAGAGTCAGGGAATACATGTGTAACCTGTCAGAAGTACCACATGACTGTTATATTGATCTTCAAGGAGAGTATTGGAATACTTACACGTTTTCTTTCTTCTCTTCATTACAGTGACAAAATTTGCTCAGGAACGAGTTGCACCTTTGGTGCAAAAAATGGATGAGAATTCGAAAATGGAAGACTCTATAATACAGGGATTGTTTGAACAAGGGGTCTGTACACTTTTACTTAATCTTTTATTCAGAAAGTGACGTCATTTTATGAATCTCTAGCAGTGCACTTTCCAGATTTTTAGATTAAGAGATTGAGGGATATAATTTGAATGAACTAAGGAATCACTACAGCTATTGGGTTTACCAACCGCAAGGCAACTTTCTTCTCCATCTTTTACTGTAATGTTCTTTCCATCTCTCCCTCTCCCATACCACATTCTTCATCTTATCTTTGAGTTCCTTGTCTTCCTCCCCCTGCCCTTTTTTATTTTTTTTTTTAATTGGATAAGCATAATTGCATAGAATACTAGAACCAGCATCACTTTGGTAAGTGTTGCTGGAAAAGTGTATCAGGAGTCCTTTATGCCCTTACTGGCCAATCACAAGGACTTGTTTTGCAGATATCCTGTTGATCATTCCTGGCTTCAATTTTAGCCTTTCCTGCTATCAAACCTAAAGCTTGCATGTGTTTAGAATGTCATTTTATACAACAACACACTAAATACTAGAATTCTATTGAGATTGCCATGGTTCTGGAAAATGTAATTAAATTAGGGTGATGATCGGCCTGTATACTGCATGAATTCTTGCATGAATTGAGTATCAACTTCTGTGAAGAACTGTTAGTTTGTTAAGAGTATTGAAGGAAAACAAGTCTTTGGGGAAGGATATGGAAATACTTACATTCTGTCATTTTCATTTTAATCTTTTAAGTACCATCTTGAACTAAAAAGTTGTTGAAAGGAACCAGCAGATTGATATATTCGTGTGTTTTATATTGCAGCTGATGAGTATTGATCTTGGGGAAGAATATGGAGGAACTGGAGCTTCATTTTTTTCAATCATATTGGTGGTAGAAGAATTGGCCAAAGTTGATCCAGCTGTAGCTCTTCTATGTGAACTCCAAAATACACTAACAAATAAGTTGTTTACCACATATGGAACAGAAGAACAAAAGAGAACTTACTTGCCCAGAGTGGCTAAAGATACAGTGAGTCAAATTCTCACTTTACTAAACTATAATATAATTTTTAATAGTTGAGTAATGTTAGTGGTGTGGGTTTTTTTCAGTAACTAAATGGGTGGCTGCAACATTGGAAAATACGTGTGAACTTTGAAGCACTGGTTAGAGCTGAGATCTGTGGTGATATAGATATGCCCTGTCATCAGTAGCTGAGAGGTAAAAGTGGAAAGGTGCTTATTAGTTTCATTAAAATTTAATTTACTGTGGAAAAGAACTTTGGAGTAGTTGACTTTGAGAGACGTGATTACATAGCGTTTCTATTCTTCAGCTCCATATCTGAAACTTAAGTTACTTTGATGCAATCAGTTAAAATGTTTGAATTTAAGAGGCTTAAGCTTCTTTATAACTGTTTTTGTTGCAGAATTTTTTATATGTTGTGCCTATATGTACAGTAAAAATGAAAATGAATTTTTCCCTTCAATTGACAGATAGGCAGTTTCTGTCTTTCGGAGGCTGGATCTGGCAGTGATGCTTTTTCTTTGAAGACTCGGGCTGAAAAGAAAGGAGACTACTACATCATCAATGGCTCAAAGATGTGGATTAGCTTAGCAGAACACGCAGGAGTTTTCTTTGTGATGGCAAATACAGATCCGTCCTTAGTAAGTTGCTAAAGAATAGTTGCGTTTCAGTGACAGCTGATGATATATGAAACTGTTATTCTATTAATAATTTGATGTTAAAGGTTAATATTCTTTGAACTTTTTCCTAGCTGACGGCAAACCTTTAAAAATATTTCCCAACAAAATTGAGAACTTGCTGAGCAATTTAATAAATTCCTCCCACCAGGGAAAATAAAAATGTCAGCATCGTAATTGCTTAGATGAAGAGCACAGCATGCATTGGTATTATTCTGAGTAACAGAAGAACAGGTAGTCTTTCCAGCCCTTCTGGCTGAACTGACAAGTTGCTGTTGTTAAAAGGCAAAATAGAGCTTAGGCTACATGTACAGGAAAACTAAGAAGAATACATTAGCAAATTATGCTCAGGTAAAAAATACATAGCTGAATATGTGTGTTTCAAGTTTTGCCATCAATTTGCGTATAGGTAGTAGATTCAAAAAAGTCAACTGGAGGCTTTAAAATGTACTATGCCAATACAGTAGAGTGATAATCAAATACAAAACTCAATAGTTTAAAATTTTTATTTCTTTTTTTAAACTACTTCCAGTATCTCTTAAATTTTTAACTTGAAGGTATTTTTTTTTTAAATCAAAATTTCAGGTTTTGACTAAATAAGAAGAGGGGGGTTTCTTTTATTATATCAAACAGTTAAACATCATGTCACTTTCTGAATTTTTGTTAATTTCTTCACAAGCTGGTGGGTGAATTGAGCACAACATACAATGAAATATCCAAATATGTTTGATAAGCCAGTTTCTGTATTTAACTGCTGTGCTTTGCTGTGTAATCTGGAGTTGTTTCTGCGTTAGTGTAACGTTTTAGAAATATATAATACATTGTGTGCTTAAAGTTAAAAATTTGCTTTTAAATATTCAAGAAGGAGATTAAAAGTCAATGCTGCTCAAAGATTAAATAACAGTTGATGTCAGTATAAATGAGAAAACAGACCAGTGTAGAATTGTGTACTGAAATGTACGCTCTGCACTAGCAGCCCCCGTTCGGTGAGATGGGCTGTCATGGAGGTGAGATTGAAGCACCAGCCGCCTCTTCAATAAGAGGTGACTCTTCCAGAAGAATCACAGGACTCTTTCTGCCTCTCAGTCTCACCCTCTTAGTGAGAGGAGGTGCTGTGGGCGTTAGGGGCAGCAAGAGGTGGGAACATGGCCAGGAACACCTCGTGTTTCTGTCTCATGGACCTTGTAGTATGCTGCATAAGAGACACTGCTGCCGTTTTAGCTGGGGCAGCAAGAATGAGTGCTGGAAAGGAGGGAGAGCTGGGAATAAGAATTACACAGAGGGGAAAAAGAAAGTGACAGCTATCAGGAATCACCGTTCTGTACCTCAAGAATATAGTTCAAAAATTCAAAGATGTGAAGATTGTAAGCCCGTATGTAGGAGATGCCAGGATTTAGATTGGCTATACGATCTACGTGTTGTCACATGCGTTATTTAGTGTCCTGTTCAGATCATTATCTGAACACCAAATCAACTCTTTGAGCTTTTTAAGAGCAACCATCATAATGATTTCAGACTGCTTTATTAATTATATTCCCACTACCTCTCTAAAGTGATGAGGCAGTGATACCAGTGTTCTGCAAACTGGAATCAGAAGGAGAATGTGGGCACCAATTCTGGGTGTTAGATTAGGTCTGTTATAATACTTAGAGTTATGCTGCACTTCGAATATTCAAGCACAGTTCGCAGTGCTGCCAGTCTCAGTGCTCTTACTTTGGATAACCTTAAAAGGAAGAGTATATATGCAGCATTCCATGAGGAAAGGTAGCTGAAGTAATTGGGCCTGAATAAAATCCTGCATCCTATAGAATCGTCTGACAGATGGGTTTAGAATCATTATTCGTTCAACCACTTTAGTCTAAAGATACCTGGTGTCTTCTTGCAGTCCGTTGTTTGACTGGGATGTATGTTCCAACAGCAAGCAGTAACTTCACTGCACAGCAATAACTTGCTTTCCCAGTGATTTCCGGTATGGACAAGTAGCACAGTCCCGTCTGTTTCACTTACATAATACCAGTCCCCTGTCTTATCAAGAGAACTTTTAAGGTTGTTCTGATTATGTTTTCCACATGGAATATTTTAATAGAAAGATATCTCTGGCCTTTGTTAAACCATAAATAGCAGACATAGAGGGAATAGATGACGGTGCCGGTGTTTTATTTAGTAATATAATACTAAGCAGTTGTAAAGTTTCAGTATTGGAATGAGATGTTTTGACTGCCATTTGGTGATATTAGTATAAAAAACAGTTCTTGATTATTTTTTAATTCGCCCTAGGGATACAGGGGAATTACATGCTTCATAGTAGATCGTGACACAGAGGGACTACATGTAGGGAAGAAGGAGGACAAGCTTGGAATCAGAGCGTCTTCTACCTGCCCAGTAACATTTGAAAATGTTAAGGTATTATAAGTTGTTTACTTATTGAAGCATAATTTGTGTATAATTGGAACTGGACCACATATAGGGAAGGAATGTTAACTAAATTCCCATTATATTTTTCTTAGACATACTGATTGTTTGGCATATTTTAACTTTTTCCTCCCTATTCTTTCACAGAAGTCTGAGGGGGATTGGGTTTCTTGAATTTTGTTAGTTTTTCTCAGTCATCAGTTTATAATCACATGTATCAGGAAGTGATTAATCAGATATTCTAGGAATCAAATGTCTGATTTATGTTTTGTGCCTTCACTTATGAGGAACATTAAATAAAACATTTACACTGATTCACCCATGAACCCTACTAGCAGTTGCAAAGCAGAGTAGAAGAGAAATAACTGAGTGGTTTTATTCTTTAGGTTCCCGAGACCAATATCCTGGGACAGGTTGGACAAGGCTATAAGTATGCAATTGGAATGCTAAATACTGGCAGAATAGGTATTGCTGCACAGGTGGGTAACTTTGTTTAATTCTGAATACAATCAGTATACAACTTTGAATTTGGATTGAAATTCAGAAAATATTTAAAGCTAATACAAATAAACCATTTAGAAAATACTTTATTAGAACCTAAATTGCCACTAGATGTCACTATTCCTGTATCTAAGTTACAGAAAAATATTGAAACAACTGTAAATGGTAAAATTCTCCTTCAGTGACATAAGCAATAGATTTAGAAAACATTAAATGGCAATTAGTTTGTCTTTGGTGGTTAACTTATTGCTACTGAAATATATCAACATTTTTTTTCTTCTATTATGCAAATTTATTTTACAAAGAAGACTAGCTTTGGAAAATATAACACAACTGAAATGTATAATATTAATGCTTCTAACTGTGATTGTGTAGCATTGCCAAATGTGACCTTATGATAATTGATGTTTTCCCAACAACTTAAAAGTCAACTTCTTTTTAAAATAAATATGATTTTTTTTTAATAGCAGAAGTGTCCTAATTCATTGTTGCGTTTGAAAATTGGACCTTATGTCATCTTAGGGAAAAATATTTGCTGACCTTGGAGTTATTTGAGAATGTTGTATTTTGTTGTAAACTCAGTTTGGATCTCAGATTGCTGCTGATTTCAGTGGAAATCAGGATCAGCCCTATAATAAAATGACTTATGGCAAGTTTTTATCTTTTTAATTTACTTCTGAAAGTAATCTTTTCTTTGTTTCTACTTTGTTGTGGATGTAGTTATGCTGTGTAGGGTGTAATGTGTTTGTACTACTGATCTCCCTTATCATTTGCCCTAGTTGCAAACAGACCAGAAGTAATAATCCTCATGAAGTTTAGACTTTCCACATGGCAGTATACTATGCTGCTAAACGGGTTGGCTTTTCTGTCATTTCTAAATATTATCTGTGATTAAACTTTGTCTGATATGACATTTAAAAACTAGGGCTGTGGGCCCTATTTTTCCCAGAGATATAAATAATGTAAAGGCTCTGGCAGTAGAATACATGGTCTGGATTTTACTCTTAATTACTCCAAGTTACACTTATAACTTAATTAAAAGTTAAGGTCAGGTAGTTGTTACATCTTAGTTACTACTTTCTTGGCACCTTCAAATTAAGAAAAATGTACTTGAATGTACAAGAACAGCAGTTCTAAAGCCCTGTAGTATTGAATTTAGTTTTTCAGTAGTAATAGTTTTAAAAGATAATGAACATCTTATAAAGTGTTATTGTGGCTGTGAAAACAGTTTCAGATAGTTTTAGTGCAAGGTGGCTGCATATATTGCTACAGATGCTGAAGTTGGTATACTTGGTTTGTCTATGTGAGTTTATGCAAGAAGGCAACAAATTGGGGGATACAGCTGATTAGCAGCAGACTATTATTTTCTTATGTTTTTTTCCCCCCACATACTCATTTTCCTGGGTATTGTGTTTTGGTTTTTTTTCCTAGAATCTTAAATGATTAAGGAGTAGGTGTCTGAACCCAGTCAGAGTCATGTTTTTATTTTCTTGGAGCCCTTGGCTTTCAGCTTAATATGTAGGTCTATCCAAAATACCCATACGCTGTTGTACATCATTAGAAGTAGTTTGACATAAGCTGCTTGATGTGACAGCTGACTGCCACATTGTAGCAGCCCGTCTTGACTTAAAAAAGTTTTATGAGATTCTAATCTTACCATATAATGTTACCTTGCTTTTTGATAGTTCTTCAGGCCATTCATTTCCCTTTTATTCCCCCCCCGCCTTGTTTGATGCTTCCCCTAATTTAATTTCCTATCTTTATTTTTCCTAGGAAAGAAACCAGGTTGATAGAATACATTCAGATGGATGGTAGTTATATAGCGAAACGAACTGATCTTTACTAATAACTATGTATGACAAGATATATGAAAGATAGGATCCTTTCTTTAGTATCTTGTTTGGAATGGAATACACTTCTCAAAATTTGGTAGTTAAACTAACGTGAAACTAGTTTACTTTCCAAATTTCATAATGTTTCTTTAAGCTAACAAATCAGACACTAAGGTAGATTTGAGTTACTTCTTTATAAATGTTTATATGTAGTTTTCACAGATGTTATCCTCCAAGATAACAATTGTGTTTTTCTGTCCTTGCTGCCGAGTGAAAAGAATGTGTAAAAAGACAATGGATCTTCTAAAATTGTTATGTTGAGTTGTTTTTTTTCCTAGAAAATGCTGGAACAAATGTTATCTCTCCTTCCAGTATATTCATTTTCTAACTTGTGAAATAAATTGCTAGTTCTTCTATACTGCTAAGTCTTCTATAAAATTAGAAATTATTTTTATTATGAAAATAGCTTTGAATAATCATTCAAATTATTTTTCCTTTAATTGTGTAACGTAGATCTATAGATCTTTAGTTTACAGTATATTTCCTATGTAATTAAGAATTCCCAGAAACACTTAATATTTGCACAACCACAATTGACCCATAAGTTTTGTTCAAAAATTAGTGATAGTCTTTTCATACATATTTTGCCTTTAGTAAGAAAGTTTCTCCTCAAAGTTTGATTTATTTCTTCTATTTTTTTTTTTTTTGTCCTAACTCACCTCAGTATGTCTTATTTCTTACAGATGTTGGGACTGGCTCAGGGGTGTTTTGACCATACAATTCCCTATACAAAGGAGAGAGTCCAGTTTGGGAAAAGCGTATTTGATTTCCAGGTACTTGTTAATGAACACATGGGAAGTTTCCTCCAAGAAAATAGTATTCACCACAGTAGTAGTAACTACTGTGAGTAGATGATGTCAGTAAAATGAGTCATCTGATTTGCATAATTTGTGCTTCACCTTGTGTCATGTCCCTACTTCTCAATATTTGAGAATTTTTCAAAAGAATGTCAGATGAGCATTCATCTGCCATGTGAAATATATACCTTCAGTGCTATGTTCCTTTGCAAGTACCATATAAATAATTTAAAACTTCAAAACGTTATTAGCAGAACTCCTTTTGCTTGATACTGTATTCACTGCCTTTGAAAATAATACACATGGAACCCTTTCTCTTCCAATTTTAATATCATAGTATGTTGAATGTGTTTCAGTTTTTATAGCCTTTCATGAGGTGCAGGGGAAGGCCTTTTTCTGGAGACACTAGAAATTATAAAAAGATGAGGAAAACTGATTGAATTATTAGATTTCCTGTGCTATACAAAGACATTTAGTTTTCATGATAATATCTGTATCTTAAAATGAAAAAGACTGTTGCAAAAATGATGTATAGTTTAATAAGGAAGATATATAATTGTAATTACTATAGTAATTTTCTTGTTAAAAGAAACCTACATCTCGTCTGAAGAGAAGGAACATTAGTACTACTCATAATTTATACAAATTTTAGGAAGCACCCACAGATATCTAGGAAATGATTGGAACTGCGTCTTTTGAATGGGAAATGGAATTTTTAATTGCCAAATCATTTTGTTATTTTGACCTGCATATATATTTTTGCAAATTTTAGGGAGCAGTATTAGCAAACTGAAATATTTCATTGTGTTTTAGGAGCAAGTTAGGCTACTAAATGTTCATTTTCAGTCATCATAATGTTTGAGTCTCCTTAAATAAACCTATTCTTCTGTAATACCTACCATTTAGATGTGAGCTCCATCACCTTTTTCCTTCCCTTTGAATCCATTCATCAGTCATGTCCTCTATACTTCTATGCTGCTTCTAACTCTTCTCTCATGGCTACGGGGCATGGGAAGAAGTGGTTGTCACCTTGCTAGTTCTCCACTTTATTTGAGGTACTTTTTTCAAGTCTTTCTTGGTTAAGCTCATCCGGGAACTAGACTTGTTGAGTATGAATGTTCTCAATAAAGAGCTGCAAAATAAAAATACAGCTTTGACCTACCCATGTCTCTGTGGTGCTGAAGAGAACATGAAGATTTGGCTGAAACTTTCCTTGCTATTCATGGGTGCAGATAGGTTCATGTAGAACCCTCCTGTCCAGCCGATCAGGCAAATAGTTCCCCCATACTCCTGAATCCAAGAAGAGGGAAGGAGAGAATGGGACTGTGATTCCTAGAAGGACTTTGGTGGCCCAGAGGTTTTCCAATGTTGATGTCATAAAGGCAGAGATGTGCAGAAGTACTAGTCCATCTAGATGTTGTATTTTTATTTTACAGTGTAGGTATGTTCCCTGGTGAAAAGAATGGTTCTTCCTAGAAATTCCAGCTGAGTACTAGGTACTGGTTCTGCCTGACTTGCTTCGTGCGTGTTTCAGGGGATGCAACATCAGATAGCTCAGGTGGCCACGCAGCTGGAGGCGGCGAGATTGCTGACCTACAACGCAGCCCGTCTTGCGGAAACAGGAAGGCCATTCATAAAGGAGGCAAGCATGGCCAAATACTACGCTGCTGAGGTAACCCGCATCTTCTTTATGCGGTGGATCTGTTTAAATGTTTCTTCTGTTACTGAATGTATAACTTTGAATTCATGTTTTGCTGTGAGATCTGTGGAGGTACGTTGACCTAGTTTCTCGTTCTCAGTCCGTGTATAGAATGTAAAGTAGGCCATCAAAGAATATACTGTTCACACCCCTAAATAAAATTTTAAAAAACAAGCAACAACATTAAAAGAGAAAGTGAATTAGTATTTTCCCTCATCTAGAGAGATTTAACTTTCTCAGAATTCTCTTTATGTGTCTGGAGAAACGGCATGATGAGACTCCATTTGTGACCATTTCAACTCTGCTGGTCACAACTGCGAGTCTTACTATGTTTCCAAACTGGATTGCTTCTGCCCCTTGGTAGTTGCTGTCTTGCTAACCGCTGCTCGTCTTTCACAGTGCAGCATATGAACTATCGCAATAACAGTTAGTGAATTCTTGATGTCCTCTGATTTAGAAAAATGTCACTTTTATTCTAAAATAACTTGCATAAAGAAAATGAATACAAAAATATGGGTACTTCCTCTTCCCGCTTGCTCTAGTAACTGCTTTAATTACTGTTTTGTTTTCACTTTAAGTAGCTACAAAGAATAAAAGTTACAACCACCGGCATGAAGTTGAATTCTGAAATTGTAACTCTGAAACTATTCTCATAGGTTGCAACACTGACAACTAGTAAATGTATTGAATGGATGGGTGGTGTTGGATTCACAAAAAATTACCCAATAGAAAAGTACTATCGTGACTGCAAGATAGGTGAGTGGTAGTTTCTTAACAAGTATTTCTTGTAGCACTAGTAGTTGTAAAGTTTGGGGATGAATGACTGGCTTTTTTTAAATTTTTTTTAATATATTTTTTATGTGAGACCGTAATCAACACGGATTCAAAGGCTGAGATATGAAATGTAAAACTAAAACTTTTGGTATAAACACCTTTGTATGTAAGGCTAGTTAAACTGTTTCATTAGATACACCAATAAAATACAGACACACACACTGTGTCCCATTCTATTAAGAAAATTCCAGTTCAAAAAAACTGAAAATACTTTCTTTGCCTTTAAGATCTGAATCTCTGTGGAGTTTTATTTTCAGGACTTCCTTTTTCACCAGGATAATCCTTGTACCTGACAGTTTAACATTTCTAACAAATTACCCTTTGACTTTTATTGCTGATAGCATTTGTAAATACTTAATTTTTGTTGGTTATTTAGGAATTGCTTTTCAGGAAAGAGCCTTGTCATTATGTTGTAACAGCAGAAGAGTATTTTTATTGTTGCAGATAACAAAATATGAACATTTATGTAAATAATAATTCCGTTTCTAGAATTTGCTCAGTAAAGCTTCACTTCATAATTCTAAATGGTCTAACTGGACTGTTAGAATGATATCTTGGTCTCTCTTCATGTACTCGCTGTGGTTTACTAGTTCTCTGATTTATTTTCTTCTGATTTCAGGTACAATATATGAAGGAACTTCAAATATCCAGTTGAGCACCATTGCAAAAAGCTTAGCACAGGAGTACTGAAACCATAAGGACTTCTGACTGTTAACAGGAATTGTTTCACTGAACACTCATTGTGAATTACACATTTATTTATAACTGTAAAAATCATAAATAAGAATACAACATCACAGACAAAATCGTAAGGAAAACCATGAATGAATTCCCCGTTTCAGGACAGTGAGCATGCGGTTCATGTGAAATCATGAATTTCATGTTCAAATCCAAACTATGGGTTAAAAGTATCTCTTTCTGCCTGAGACACTTGTAAGCTAATGTATTGTCTGAAATTATTTTGTTGCCATAGGTTATGCAAACAGTGTATCTCCACCTTGAGATTTCAAAGTGAAAACAAAAGCAGCCAAATCCTTGGTTTGCGGGACGTGAACGGTTCTGTTAAGCCATCTGGGAGAAGGGACTCTGCCCGTGCAGCAGAACTGTTGCATGGTGTGAAGCTGCTGTTTGGTCATGATGCCCTTTATTAGCATGGGGCGCAGGAGAGGTATGTGGAAAGAGACAGAAGTGATGGTTTCCTCTCTCCCAGGTGGAGCGATGTGTGTGGAGCTGCTGTAATTGGAGTAATTTTTATAGCAGCCCTTAGTGTGTTCTTAAGTATATCTTGGTAATTAAGCCCTTCCAGCCCCAATTTGTAGTACTGAAAGGTGGATAATATCTACCTCCCTTTCTAGCCTTCTCAGCTGTTAAGGGTTTTAATCTAAGAGGCTATTTATAGTTCTCCTTTCGTAAGAGGTTGAGTTGAAATCTTTGTGAAATGGGGTTAAAAAAGCTCTAGTAGTTCTGCAAAAAGACAGAGGTACAAGCTAGGTAATAGGAATGCTGTGATACTACATCACAGTGGCCTTTCCATGTTCAGTGCATTTTACAAACTTTAATCCTCAGAGCCTTCCTGGGAGTTAGGGAGGGACTGTTAATTTGAAGCTTGGGAAACTCACTCGTGGAAGTTAGAGGTTCCCTACAAAATGAGGAAAGTTTTTCTCCTTTTGAGAGAGAGAGAGAAGGGGTGTGGGGGGGTGAGAAGTATTTGCTTTTTTATCCCTCTCTGTTTGCTTTAAAAGTAGACATTTTATTTACTGCAGAAAACTCTTCAGTGCTGGAGAACTAATTGACCAAGAATCAAGAGACTGAAAGCTTAATGTATGAAAAATTATTATAATTGCTGTAATTGGCAATTTGTTTCAAGTGGTTTTGGGAGGGAAAGATTTGGTTTCTGGTTTTGGCTGACTTAAAAGAATCTCATTTTTAAAGCTTGCTAGTCACTGATTATTCACTTTGAGTGCAGCTGAGATTGCTACAGTCTGAGACGCCTAAAGGATTTTCTAGCAAAACTAGGGTAAGTGACACTTAACAAATACAATTTTGTAAAACAAGCAGACTGCAATGCCTTATACAAAGCAACAAGCAAGGGCGAAAAGCACTATTAAAAAGTATTCTGACTTGCTGTGAGCTTCAAAGGGAAGTAACTACTTTAGTGAATGTCTCCCCCACATACATGTTTTGCCTCTTGATAGGCAAAGAATTAATGTGGTAGTTATCCTTATGCCAATAAAAAAAAGCACCTCCCTTATCAGTTTGATCAACAGCTTTGAGATTTTGAAAAATATAAGAGTAGGAGGGTAGACTAGATAATTTCTGAAGGTTTGTCATAGCTACATTATTATTGCTGCTGCTGCTGTCATTATTATTATTAGTAATGCATTTCGGGTTGCTTGCAGGCTTTTGTTTAGCTAAACTGAAACAGCTGGGGAGAGTGTTGGACTAGAATAAAGACTACAGACACCGCAACAGTTAACTACAGTTATTCTGCTCACAATAGTCTGTCATAGTCTAAAATAATCATAACCATACTACAAAATGCTTGAGTTAACATTGATGAATACGATGAGTTGTGCTTATGTGAGATGCAGTCTTTAGCTGCTGCAGTTTAGCCTGCTTTGCTAACATGAGTGTCAGCAGACATCAGGTCTTGATTCGTACTGTTTGGTAGGTCTCCTTGTTTGAGTTACTATCTTAGCTTGGCGTCTGTAGTTTCGCGAGAGGCTAAGAAGTGAATAACAAGACTTAACTGATTTAATATAGTGCTAAAAGCAAACTCCTTATGGAGGAAAGTGCAGAGCTCTTTGAAGGACTGTTAAGGGCTGGATATCCAGGATTATGTAAAAGGACTGTCTCTTTGTGTAGAATTGTGTCAGGCATCCCTTTGAAAAAATAATCAGAAAAAAAAATCAAAATAATGTGATTTCCTTCAGCCTGAACTTGGGTGCCATACTCCAGGAAACAATCTGAACGGCCTCGTCAGCTACTCAACAGTTTTTCTCAGAAAAGCAAGGTCAAGCCTTTAACTAATGTTATAGCTGTAAATATTTCACGTGTCTCAGTCCTATATGCTGTATTCTGTATGTATTGAATGTATGTATTGTATTTTTTTTTGTCGACAAAATTCTGTGGAGCAATATGCGCACAAATGAAAAATGAAACTGAGTTTCTTTCATCGTTGTTTTAAAGGGGCACGTACCGCTGTGGAGAGCATTAGGTATTCTGGTTGCTGGCTCTGGGAAGAGTTAACTTGTTTCATCCCCTTCAGTCTGATTCCATTGCTGCACTAATGCAGCCGTTGGTTTAGTAATAAAATTACCGCGCCGTTGTCCAGGAGCTCTTAAGAGCTGCCTGTGCTCTCCAGCCCCTGTTCAGTTTGGGACAGGCGTTTATGAATTGTCATAAATTGCACGTCTGCATTTGGCACTGTGGGCACAGGATTGTTGATGGTGGCTGGCCACACCAGTAGGTGTAGGGCCACAGAGCTGGCGTTGTGAACGCTGTGAGGCTTTCTGTGCTGATGACAGGACTCAAAGCTGCTTTATACACAATAAGTATTTGTATTGGTGAGTTTTCCTTTTATATGCCCTTAGTCAGACCAGTCAATCTAGTCTGAAACAGCATTTTAGGTATCAAGTGTTGCATTTGGGTTTCCCTGGTTAGAAGAAAAGACCTGTATTGAGAATGTATTAATAAGTGCCTGAGTTTAGCATTGTATCAAGTCAAATGTCAATCTTCTATATCGGGTGATGGTTCTCTAATAATCTGTCATTTAAAACTTTTCCCAGATCTTGCCATTTTTGTACTGGGAGAGAATGAGTATATCATCTGTCAAGTTTCTTCAGTATTATTCTGGTTTGTAATAAAGGTCTGAGGCAGATTTTCACAGAAAGGTTTAATTGCTACTTGGGAAATACTCAAATACAACATTTTATATGTTTTCTATGCTGTTGTTCTTTCTTTCATATTTTCTTTTCCCCATATAAAGATTGTGTTAGAAAAGGCTTATGTGAAATATACAGTAATTGTTCATTGGGAGCCTTTTGCTACGTAAAGAATTTTGTAATTAACATATTATTGCATTTCCGTTTGGAAGTTTTTTGGTGAGAGACACATTTCAAGTTATTCCTACCGAGCCAAGCTCAATTTGAAAGGCAGTCTGCTTCAAAAGCAGCTGTCTGACTTTCCTGAGCTTGCTTATTAGATACATGAAAGCTGAAGAAATGTTTTTCTTCAACGCCAGAATGTATTCAGTGTACCACGGCGATAGATCTTCTCCTAAGAGAATTACGTGAAAGTGGTTAACAGCGACCACAAATGCTTCATAAATATTTACCTGTTACATTATCACTGTGCAAACTGTTGGCGGAGGCTGACGGGCAGATGAATATGTATTGTATGATTCCCAAGAGTTTTCACACAATTTGTCATTTTATGTTTTATCGAAATACAGTCTTTGCAGAGTGTTTTGCAAGGAGTTGTCTTCTCAGAAGTGTAATGCCTTGGTCTTAGATCTAGGTGAGGAACATGGTTAGTAGCCCAGAGCTGTGTAGCATGATCGGCTATACACGCAGGGGAGAGGAAGCAAAAGTTCTTTCTGAGCCCACACCAGAGACAGTGAAACATTGGTGCATCATGAATCCAGAGTTCCAGGCTAACAAATAGGTATTACAATCATTATTTCAGTTAAATATGCCAGTCGTAAGATCAGTCGCTATAATTAACAAAGTCCAGCTTGGTGGCATTGAGGGGAATTTCTCGTTATCTGATGCTAGAGACATTATTAAGCTGCTTTGAAATCTTGGCGTTTGTTACCCTCTAAAAATATTCTGTTCATGTGCAATAACTGTCCAATGCAGGAGGTGACTGGAGCTAATCAGTGTGTTTCCTAATGGCCTTGTTTCATAGATCAGAGCATTCAAATGTTGATTTGTATTGGTGTATTAATGCTCAGAAGACATGCAATGCACAATCCAACGTTTTTTCTGATAAAATACTTTAAAATACAAATGGAAAAGAGGTAGAGTCTCAACAGGCAGCAATAGCATTTTTATATATTCTTTCAAGATCATTTACATCTTTCTGAAACTATTCTTCCTCTGTGTGTCTTACTAGCTGTAGAGCTACTTGTTCTGGAAGACTATACACAGAAAGAAATCTCACAGGTGACTTCACTAAAGAAAAAGCATGCCCCACCTGACAGAAAGATGTGTCTCAATAGCCAAGTAACCAGCACTTTCAGAGCAGGATTTATTTAATATACACAATGAGAACTTCTGAACATGCAGAAACATACGTTCATCAAACATTTTGCAGGGATCTCTGTAGAAAGGGAAGGTATTGCAAGTTGTAACCACTTTCTTACAAAAAAAAAAAAAAATCCCCCAAAATTTGAATAACAACAGGAAGACCTAAAATACAGCAATAAATCCCCACCTTCCGCATTGCAAGGTCGTGTTGTCACCTAACCAGGAAATTAGCATATGTGGACTGAAAAGTAAATTGTGCTCTCTAACCAGCCAGACCTGGAGGTCTCTTACAGCCTGAAGTGTTGCACAAACTGTTGTCACAGTTTGTGACAGCTTTAAAAACATCTGTTATCGATCACCAGATAAGGCAAGGCTGGACTGCTTTGGATGTGTGTTATAGAGGAAAGAAGTCAACTTGCAGACATTAGCAAAACTTAAAATGAGCTTTTTTCATCTGTAACGATGGCTGGAGAGCGATGGTGGGAAAGTGCTTGTCCGTGGGAAGCACCGAAATGGTGCGTTATTGCTTGTTTGGTTTGGGGCCAAATACAGGTTGGCAGATCAAGAAACGCCTTAATGTTCATGATGACTTTTTTTCCTAATATGAAGAGAACAAAGGGAAGAGTGGAGCTGAAATACGATGGGTTGTTTTTGAGTTTGTGTCCCATGCCTTTCTCAGCCCAGTGAGTTTGATTGTTCCGGTTTTGAAAAGTGTCTGTTTTGCAGAAGTACTCTGGTGGGGTCTCTCTCCACTTCGTAGGGCACAAGAAGCTCTAATACGCACCCAGAGCTGATGCTCTCCTGGTTGAGGGGTTGTTTCCTGCCTTCTCTTGTGAGCATTCAGCCAAGACTTTTAAATGATGACCCACCCAGGAGAGGAATAATTGAGAACAGAGAGGAATAGGAGAATAATTTTCTGATCATCCTTTTCATCACGTTGTTTACTGCAAGTTTCTTGTATATTTTCAGCCTGAATTATTTCCTAAAGATGCAAATTAAATGCAAATTTTTCAATATAACCAGAGCAGTCATCCAGTTTTAATTTGATACTGTGTGGCTGAGTTTGTCTGCCTTTGTTTAGATGGTACATAAAGACATGATAATTACATTTTAGAAAGACACTCACTTCTTGGGATTTTTATTATGTGTGTGTGAAAGGTTAAGAGTCGCAGAAGCTGCAAATGTTATTTATGCTAAAAAGTATTAGCCGATATAACTTTGTTTATGAGAGTCACTGTATCACGCACCCAACATCAGCTAAAGGGCCAGCTGAAGCAAAAAATCCAACTTTGAAATGATACCAAGTTGCAGGCGCTGTGTTTTACATTTTTTCTGCATTTTATCTCATACGGAACAGCTATGTGTCAGCTCTGCTAAACTGACCTAAAAAGAATTAGGGAATAATTCAGAAATTAAAGTTAAGGTTCTGGAAATTTAGTTAAATACTGAAAAGCTCCTTAGAACTGGTTTTGTTAATGGAGCCATTGAAGATACGGTTAGTACAGGGCAAATGTGTTTTAGTGGAAAAGCTGATGCTGTTTGTTTTAGGAAAGAAAATGTTAGACGTTCTGTTCCTGAGATGGAGGATGTTTACACACCAAATGCAGCATTTGCTCCAATTGTTCCCGAAAGAATTGAGGCAAAGCACTTTTTTCAGCTCAGGTACTTTTTGAACTTTGAAAATGTTTTATGACTCCCTATTATGTACTAGAAGATGGTTATATGATATGAAGGCTGTATTTACGTTCATAGTCTTGTTTTCCCCATGTTCAGAGGAAAAATCCTTATGTTCCACTGTATTACTTTTACCAAACATAAACTGTTATGCTCCCTTCTTAAATTCCAAATTACTTTGGTCTTCTCCATGTCTGTCCAACCAAGCTTTAAAGAGAAAATAATTTGCTCAGCTTAATTGCAGCAATGTCTACATTTGATTGATATGGCAGGTAATTTTGATTGTTGCTTGAATAATAAAAGGTAAATTCAGCAAGCTATTTGTCATAAAATATATTTGACTGCTGTGCAGGATTCACAGTTTCCAAGGTCCAAAGTAAGGTGCAGCAGTAGCTCTTCCATTTTATGATGGAAGTATTTTAGCTCTACTGTGCTTTGACTTCAGTGATTCAATTTGCAGAGATAAACAATTCTCTGGAGGTAATACAGCTTGTCATTATTTAATAGTTATTTAAAATGTGCCTTGTTACCCTTGTGCAAGAATCGGGGCCACAAGAGAGTTGTTGTTGTCCTCTGATTCATCAGGGTGCTGACACAGCACTGGGTTAAAGCACCCGGTGATCTGGTGTCTCAGACTATTGTAATTTAATAGCCAACCTTCTCTATACTGCTGCTTCTATTTAGAAGTGTCCAAAAATCTTTTTTTTTTAAACTGTAAAAGCCTTCTGGCACTGAATTACATCTATTTCTTGACTGAAACATATCTGCTCTATGCTAACCTCATTATCCAGGAATGATTTCTAGAAGAGGAAGTGAAGAATAATTAAATCATTCCTAACTGAAGGAAATGCTTCGCAGAACTATGCAAATTCCAATTTGGCCAAGATGCTGTGGTTTCATATTCTATTTCTGGGAAGGGCAGCAGGAGAAACTGTTATTTTTGGAGTTACAGATAACCGGGTTCTGGCTTCATTTTTCTCTCTTGCTTCGAGATCAGAGCACACTGGGACATCCCTGTTCGGGAAGGAGCACGGTACCTGCCATCGCCTGCTTCCCCGTGCCTGTCCTGCTGTAAGTGCTTCTAAATTAGACTTGCCCTGCTCGCTGCAATGTCATCTGCTTTGGTTGACGCCTGCTGAGGTCCCTGAAGTGAGGGATTTTTCCTGCGTGCAAAATTAGGGCTCAGCCCTCGTCTGAAGTAAGCGCTTCTCTGCAGTCCTGTGCAGCCCTGGCTGTCCGCACAGGGCAAAGGTACGAAGGGATGGACCCACTTCCCCTCGCTTCTCAGCCTGCAATACACTGCCCGGAAAACAAAGGGGATTGCATTTTTGAGTCAAAAAATGAGATTTCTGTGTGTACACTCAGGAGGAATGCCTAGGGGAGCCCATGGGCTGAGCACCACCCTCCCTTGGCTCCGGGGCTTACGTCTTTAGATTTTCACATTTTCCCATCTGCAAATCTCACTTTTACACGGCTTAAGGCAAAAAAGAGTGTAAAAGAAAAAAAACAACCCTCACACAACTAGCTATTTTTACATGGGAATGTTTGCAAATACATTAGTGGTGTGTAATTGAATTATTAACTGGAAAAAATATAATTAGAGTGCTGGAAGAATGGCTTTTCAGTGCTCTACAACTTTTGTCTTTCAAGGAATCAAATTGCTAAAATGAGTTATGCTCTCAAGAAATCCGCTTAGAATTAACAACATATGTCCTACTTTTCCAGCTTTGCCTTTAAAAGTTACATATTACAATAATGAAGTGTAAATAGCGAACTTCAGTGATTTGCAAAAGGTACCAGCCTTGCGACTTTTCTAAACCGGTTGATTTATGTGCTGTTTGCTGTTTTTGAGAACACAAAACAATTAATTTATGTGTGAAAAGAACAGTGAATTAATCCTAGAGAGCCCTGGAGCCTTTAAAGACCCGAATCATATGTTGAGCTCGTTTAAAACTTACATAAGAAATTAATGTAGAATAAAGCCCTTTAATTTGAAAAGTGCATCTATAGTAGGTGTCCCTAGGATATCTTCTGGATCATTATTCAGAAAGGTTAAGGAGGACTTTATTTTTTTCTTTCTTTCTTTTTTTATATTCAGTATGTATTTTCCAGTTTGCAGCTCAACATGGTGCATTTCAACTTATAAAGAGGCAGAGATTTTAAAAAGAAACGGGGAGCTTTTTATTCACCTTCCACTTAATTTCCTTGCTGCCTTGCCAGTCCCGGCTTAATGAATGTAATTGCTACCTTTGATGAAAATACTATTATCAAGATCACACATTACATTGGAAAACAGTTTTTCTTTAAACACAGCTACTGCGGTCTCTAATTATGCATGTAACAAGTGGCTCCCGAACAAAAGAGCATGTTGTCTACAATTGCTAGGAATTGGAGCAAGGCAAATTTGAACAAAGAACAGATTAGATTTGCTCCATGCTCCACAAAGCCCATTCCCCTGATTAATTTCCTGCAAAAACTAAAACAATTCTCTCTTAAAAGAAACTAACCCTCATCCCCAGAATGATCCATATGCCATTTGTGTCAATCTATATGATGATAATGGCTACAGATTTAAATTATTAACTATTAGATGTAGTAAAATAGGAAAGCTCTTTTATAAACTTACCTTTTCATATGTAAATAAGCGGTACAAGGACTTAAGGAACAAAAACCTGACTTTTCTGTGGAAACCAGGAGCAAGAAAACACCCAGTAACTGAAAGTCTGAATTGTGCATGTATAATCCAATTATTTTGTCAGTTTACTCTGCGCTCCGTATTCTGCGCAGGCACTGCAGCAGGAGTATCGGGTCTCCTAACATCGTGTTGGGTTTTCCAAGAATGACATATTTGAGGGCTGCTTCCCATGTGTGCACCTTGCGGAGAGTTATTCTGAAAAGGATTTCATTTAATTCTTAAAACAAACCATTTTGTCGACAGGATTTAATGAGCCAAAATCAGAATTGGAAATACATTTTGCTATTATTCCATGCAAAAGCAGGCAGACACTGGTAACATTAGTACTGAATACAGAATCAACCTTTGATAAAATCCTGTGATACGGATTGAATTGTTTTTTATATTACTAACACAAGGAATTAGTCATAGCGATTTAAAACACAGTGTTATTTTTCATTCTTATTTGTATTGATCTAGGATCCCTAGCTGTGGCCCATTGTACAAGATGCATATAATCCCCAGTTATCTGGGTAAAGGCAAAAAACCAAAGGAGTTCTGCTTCAAAGTGTTTACAAGCTGGGTTAGGATTGGATGTGGACTAATGTAAACTAGCGTCTAGATTATTTTTAAGAAAAATTAGCGAGCAGAAACAGTGTACTGGTAAAAAAGCATCCCTAGGCCTGCATCCTCTCGCTTGCTCTAGTGAAAACGCTTTGTTCCTGCCAGTAAAGTCAGATGAGTCGCAGCAGAACTGGTCCTGCCACTGTGGTGAATGGTGGTGTCTGCTTGGCACCACGCTCTGCCAGGTGGGATCCAAAGCTTCAGCATTTTGGAGGAAGGTGGTTTGAGTGGTGTCTTTGCCTGGCAAGGCTGTAGACACGGGCACATGTGAACTCTTCCCCTGGCCAAAGCCTTCAGTACGCTCAATACACAGGGAAGCCTATTCATGGGCTCACTGGTGCTGAAACAGGTAAAACTAAACGTATTCTCTGTCATAAGCCAGAGAATACGTTTAGTTTTACCTGTTTGAACTATATCTTAATAGGGTTGCGTTTTAATCTTGAAACTTGGATTTCTAAGCAAGACCCCGCTGAGAAATCTCCAAGCTTCACAGCTATTGCCTGCACTCCCAGTCCCTTTACATAAAGCAAGGTCGCTTCATCCGCGATGTATTTTCATGACTGCGTATCTGTGTGTCAGCCCCACCCCTGCTCTGCTCTGTGATGTCTAGTTTAAGTCCCTCTCAGACTGAGTAACTCCGGTCTGTAGTGTTATGCTTGAAACAGGCGATGCTTCCTGTGCCGGGATGACACTATAGTGCAGTGTAACGCAGGACCATAAGATGCAGCGGAAGAGAAATGATTCTAAAATTAATGATGTGCAATGGCCAATAATAGGTTCCTCACTGTGAAGCTATTTTGCAAGAGAGAATGGCAGGGAGGGGAAGGAAAAAAGATACCAATTCTATTTTTCAAATTAATATTAATTTGTGAGGATTTTTCTGAGTATCCATAGCCCTTCCTCTTCCATGGGACTCACCCTGCAAGGTCCTATGGTCTCTTGTTCTCATACAAATCCCCAGGGGATGAAGGCCATGTGGAAACTTCCAGGAACAAGTTGTCAGGGCTTTCATTAGGGGCAGACTTTGCCAGTGCTGGGGAATTCAGCATTGTTGAACCCACATTGCAGCACAATTCCAGGAGGTAAAAGCTACCTCCTGCAGCCTGCGTGCCTTCTCTTACTTCTCTTTGTGGCTACAAACTCAGGAGATCCACTTACAAGTCTGTAGGGGTAGGAAATTACAATTTTACTTTTTTAGAATACCAACTAACCATCAAAAAGTGGTGTCAGCTGGCCAAAGTCAAAGGATTTGTCCTGGTTTCAGCTGGGATATAGTTAATTTTCTTCCTAGTAGCTGGATTTAGTATGAGAATAATGTTGATAACACATATTGGTTTAGTTGTTGCTAAGTAATGTTTATATTAAATCAAGAACTCTTTCAGCTTCCCATAGAAGGACAAGCACAGACAGGACCAGCCGGCCAAAGGAATATTCCATACAATAGACACGGTCAGTGTATAAATGGGGGTTGGCCGGGGGGCAGGAATCCACGATCACTGCTCAGGACAGGCTTGTTAGAGTGACTTGTGTTGTATCACTTTATTTTATATATTCTTTTACCATTATTGTCGTTAGGGCTTGGGGTTTTTTTCCTCTTCCGTTACTGTTCTGTTAAACTGTCTTTATCTCAACCCACAACGGTTTTTTACCTTCTTCCCCTCTCCTTTTTCTCCCTCTTCTCCCTACCTTATGGGGGAGAGTGGGTGAACGGCTGCGTGGTCCTAGTTGCCAGCTGGGGTCAAACCACGACAGGATTAAAATAATCTTAAATTATTTTAGAAAACCTACAGGATTCCAGGTCTTCCAGCCTGTCATTTCAAAAGTGAGTTACGCCACGTGGGGCCTGCGTCCCACTGGATGCTGCAGAGCTCCCATCTCTCATTCAACATGCAGCAAATCCTTGGGAGCTTCTCTCCGCGAAGGAAAGATAGTAACAGACGTGTTGTGTTCGGTGCCAGCGGTGGAAGAAGGGAGGTGGCAGAGGTATGTGTATTAGCAGCATACTTTTTTCTGCGCAATAGCTTCCAGGGTCTTTGTATTCTCAAAAAGTCAATGCAGAGACTGGGGGGACAATCCTGCCTGTTATAGCTGTCATTTATCCCTTCTCAGTCACTAAAGGTGCTTTGTTGGCAGACTATCACAGTTCGTCCCAACTTGCAGTTAATACAAAATCTTTAAAATGTACCCTGCAGATAAGAAAAAAACCCACAACTCATAATTTTCCATGTGGATAGAATTAATCAAGATGTAATTATGACACCAAATGAAATTACTTCAAACATCATAAAATCCTTATTCATCTCAGCATCACTATTTAAGAAACTGAATAAAAGAAAATGTAAGTCCTTTCTGTGGAAATTAAAATAATTTTGGTTTCCAGACACTTTTTCTGCAGTGTTTCAGATCCCATGGGTGTTCTGATGGTGGGACCACTGCAGAGCCTGCACTGGTGGAAAAGAAACTGTAAATATCAGTGACAAAAAGGAACTGGATTATAATCACTACCTGGGGAAGTTGGAGAATAAAACTAATACATTGAGAAAATCCAGAATTACTTGTGGTTTAGTTCCTTGTCTTCCCTGAAACAAGTTGAAAGTAACCTCATGAGTTTAGGGAAACATATTTGTGTACTTTTCTGAAGAAGTGTTAGGCTGTGAGGTTTTCTCCTTTTAGAAAGTAATCCATTGTTCCCCGTGGTGGGTGTTAGGTTCTTGTTTTAGTGTCACATTTAATGCAGCACACTGTAAAAAGGTTGGCTGGAGAGAAGAGGTGGCACTTGGACAGCATGAATATTTATCCCTTCATCACACCATCTCTGCTTCGGTCTCGCCACAGCCAATTTCAGAAGTTTAGCACAATTACTAGCGTAACCCCCAGATCCGTAAGCGTTCTTCCAGGTGCGATGTGGCACCTAATAATGGATTTTTTTAGCATAGACATTGTCTGGAATAAGCATTAATGCACAGACACCTTCACAGCCCCTGGTACGGTAGTTGTGTGGGGATGCAGGAGAGATTTCTCTGCACGTGCTGATTGCTACGGGGGAGCTCAGCATCGGTTATTTTCTATAGGCAGATTAAAGCAGGAACTGAAGCTCAAGCCCCCAATATTGCACATGGTGCTACAATGAATGGAAAGGAACCAGCCAGGAAAGGAAACCTCTTGTTTCTGTACAAAGTCCTCCTCGGTCCCTCCCTCTGCACAGGCACATGTGGTAGCACGATGCTGTGATGACCACAAACTGGGATCCAACTATTATATAGCCAGTTGTGGGGCAGGGTGGGAGGCTCAGGATGTCCCTTCGAGGGAGAAGGGCTTGCAAACAGTGGACCATGTTGCAGACGTGGTCGTGAGGGACATGGTTTAGTGGTGGTTTTGGCAGTGTTACGTTGATAGTTGGACTCAAGGATCTTAAAGGTCCCTTCCAACCTAGGTGATTCTATGATTCTGTGACCAAAGAATGGTCAGAAATGACAAGGAGGAGGCATCTAGTGAGTTTGTCTCCAGCTCAGGCTCCTTCCCTTCTCCATCAAGCTCTTAAAACAGAGGGCAGATCTTGCATTTGCTTTTAAATAATCTCAGGGCGAATGCAAAAGGGAAAGAGTAGTCGGTGCAAGGGGCCACAGAGCTGTGGAGATCGCTTGCCTCTGCTGGACTGACGGAGCTGAGAATGGGCCAGCTCAGTGCACCTTGGCTTACACGCACCGATCGTTTATTTCACGCTCTTCTCTAGCTAGATGTATGATCTAGAAAGAAGGAAAAAGTAGTTGAGGTTTAAGCTCTTATCACTAAAGTGAGTCTCCCTCTACATTAAAAAACTATCCAGACATTGTAACAGGAATGGGTTCAGTTCTTAAGTCATAAATTTGTGTGTGTAGAAAAAAGACTTATTGGTGAATTTAGCAGTATTTTTCGTTGAACTGGCAGTTGCTAACCATTACACCAGTATTTATTTGATTCTTAAAGAGCACAAAAGCATGGACTACAAATAAAGAAGATGGAGTAATAGCTTTTGACTGGACCACTAGCTTTAAACTTGAAATGAAGTGTCCAGTTTTGAGTTACTGTGTCCAAATGCCATTTGTACAGTTTGAAAAGTGGGGGCATTTTTCCAGCTTGTCACTGTTAGCTGTAGTTCATTCCAGTGAATGATATCACTGAAGGAGCAGTTGTTCTGCTATAAGTACTTCACTCATGACTGGAATGTATTAAATGTATTAATCTGTGCCTCAGAGTGTAATTTAGGGAAGCCCTACATTTGACACATTCTTGTACATCCTTATTTTATTGCCTTATCCTGCAGGTAACAATGTCTCAAAAGCAAAGAGACTGGATGAAGTTAAAATTACATGTCACCAAATATTATATGCACTTTTGGTTGCTCATTTCGCTGTCAGAATTACGGATTTTCAACAACATTAGTTTAAATATGTTTATGACTTGATTTACACCTCTGATGTCAAAATAAAATCCCAGGCAGGAATCCAAGGCTGCTAATGAGCTGGGAGGCGAGATGAAGCCATGAGGGGAATGTCCCCAGCCTCACAGCTACATCTTTCACTGCAAAACTCTGTCGCAAATGGCACCTAGGCCAACCAAAGATAAAACGTGAGGCTTGAGTTATCCTGGAGAGTATTTGTCAAACCTGCTTTAAGTGAGCAGAATAAAAATGTATTTTTGTGGCAAGGTTAGACCTTATGTCAACTAAGTGAACTCGTAAAGCATTTATAGCCTGACCTCCTGACTATTACCTATCATAAATTCGAAACACTCTTAATCCATAGGTGTGTAATTTTGAGGTACTTTGAGATACTCTTACCACCTTCTATTTGCAATGTAACAGTTATGCGTATTGCTGTTGGCCGTTAAAGAAGGACGTGAATAGTAGTAATAAATGGCATTTTCTGTACTGTGTAATGAGTTTACGCACCTGCAAAAAGAAATATACCCACTGCTGCCCAAACCAGGTGTGGGTATCGAGGCCCTAAATATAGAGGCATATGTGGTGATGTGGTTATCAGATTCCCGTCAATGAAGGCAGTTTAAGTAGTTGGACTGAAAGTATGGGACTGTGTGCTGAAAACTAACTGCCCCCTCCTTCCTTCGTGTGATGTGGAAAGCATTCGACGACCAGCACGTCCCTTATTTATGTTTAATCAGATTTTCCCTGGAAGAGCTGAAACCCCCGGTGCCAGCACTGCACTAAGAGCCGGTGATATTTATTCCAAACACACTGGGCTGCTTTTCTTGTATTGACATCCATGTCTTACCCTGTATACATTTCAAAATGAATATCCCGAGCTAGCCACGGCTTTTCCTATGCGTCGGAAAAGCCTTCGCTACAGAGCGAGGCAATTCATAAACGTAGCCGAGTGCCCCCGCTCCACCTGCAGGCATCGTTAGCTGGCAGTGATGGGGATGATCGAGGAGATGGGACCAGTGACTGAACTCCGACCTTATCGATCCAGCCACCTCCACCCAGCTGAGTTGCTGCGGTCCAGTCAGCTGAAAAGGAATTTAAAGGGCAGTCGTCTTCCCCGCTCAGCCCTCCTGTCATTAATAACGTTTTCATCCATGACAGTGATAAACACGCGGTACTTGAGGAGAGTTTATTAAGGTCAGTCTATAAATAAAAATTAAAATTTAAAAAAATGGGTTTACACAGATGAACAGATGGATGAATAAAGTGATTGGTAAAACAATAAATATGAAAATAGACAGATGGATGAAGTACCTGGCAGCCATCCTCTAAAAGCCCAATGCCTCAAATGCTGGCAATGTTATACCAGACCCTTCTCTCCCCTCTGATAAAAAACAGATTTAATGAAGCTGCTGCAGAACTTATAGGTTTCGTGGATCTATGGCCTGACTAATATTTTGTCATTTAATGCCTATTCTCCAGCCTGATAAAAAGGATTGCAGCCATTTCTCTATGTCAGGTATATAACTGAGTGCTACTAAAATTTAAATGTCTCATCTGTCCTTGGATTTAAATACAGATGGCCTTAAACCTCCCAGTTTTTCTTAATGCAAGATGGTATACAATGCCCTGCCTGACTTCTCTTATCATTCTCAAAGAGACAGAGATTTCTGCCTCAGTGGAATTCCGGCTACCAGCAAGAAAATATCCTTCTTCACTTCCAAAATCTGAGTATCATGCAGAAAAACAGTGCCAAAAAGCCCAATAACATTTCAGCCCCCACCAGCTGAGGAACGCTGGCAGGTCTTTACGCTTTATAAAAGGCAAGTCCACTCCATCCAAAACTTCCTTGGGAATCGTTTCATGGCTAGCTATCGTGAGAGATAAATTATAAATTTTATCTTTAGTTTAGCATTGTTTAAAAGTGATGGGAAGTGAGCAAAGGAGAAAAGTCCATTGTAATTTCCTGTGATTTTTTTATTTGCGTGCTGGCTCTGTAGGTAACTGAGCTCGACTGGGGGGAAGCATCATTTAGGGAAACTTGTACAATCATTAAGGGCAAACACTTGACTTGGATTCAAGGCCACAGGCTTTAAGTTTGCAACATCAAAAGAACCTTAATTGTTGCCTCTGGTTAAATATTTCAAAACCGTTATTTAGATCGTTGCGATTATTGATCCTTTATTATGCCTTCATTCCTTGATGGTCATGCAGACATTAACTTGCATTACACGGAGTCACGTGCATCGTTGTTTGCTGCAAATGAAGATTTTTGAATGCAGAATCTGAACGTTGGCTCAGGACTCACCCAGCCCGAGCCCGCCATCAATTTCCATGGAAAGTGACTGCCTAAGTGAAATGGATGAGAAGAGAAGGTGCCCGGCGCCTCGCAGAAACCGCGAGACTCTGCATGATTTGGTCCTTAGGAAGCAATTCAGTCTAATAATGAAGAGGTGATGGGGCACATAACTACTGTTAGTTAAATCCAGGTTTAAATGGAATAAACCAAGAGTATTGCAGGTCCCTAATGAACAATCAAAAAGGTGGTTAGGATTGTGCAGAGCAGCTGTATTACTTAAAAATAAGCAACAGTTAGGGGAATAATGGCTTTCAGCCAGTTGTCGAGTAGATCTGAATGGCAGATTGGAGAGGAGGCAGAGATCCTTCCGTCAGCTGTCCCCATCCAGCCCGGGACTGAGCTGGCCATAATCTGTGACACAGGATCCTGGCATGGTGGCTCGGTACCCTGTGGGCCCACCAGGCCACCCGGCATGGCTTCTTCTGCTTAGAGGGAGCAGAAGGCACTCCAGGGTCCTGGCCACCAAACCCAGGAGCTGGAGGGTCTCTGCAAGCATCAAGCCTCCAAATTTGCTGCCAGATAGAGGAGGGTGAGCTCTCTTCCCAGCAGCAGAGAACAAATCAAGATGCAATATGCTCATTTCTTGGGTTTTAAAACATTTTTTAAACAGGAGCTTGCATTGTTTTGATGATGGGGTTATGTTCAGCAAAGCCGGAGTTGAGGCTATAGGAATTATAACACGGGAAAAATGGAAGGACGCTTTTGAGGCTTTCTCTCATGGCATGTCTTCAGTTCCCTTTAAGACTCCTGGAGTATTTTAGGAAGACTCCTCCAAAAATTGTGACTGCATCCGAGGACTTTCGGAAGATTTGCTGGTTGCTGCCACTGCCTTGGTGAAACTGGTACAGAACGGGTGAGTAGGGCTGAGCAGTGGGAAGGGGACAGTATCAGGCCTTTGGTGGTTTTGTTTTCTTTCTGAAAGTTAGCACAATAATCAAGGTTTCATACGTCAGGAATGTTCTCTTGCTGTGCAGTGCCCTGGAAAATGCCCTTTCTTCAATTTTTGCCTTCCTACTTTGTCACTTAGTCTCCAGGTCTTGTACCCAGATGGGATTCAAGGCAGAAGCTGTGGCTGTCACCATTTAGGCGTGAGGCTGACAGTGGTGTGAGGAGTCTTCCTCTGAACATGGGACTGGGACCGCAGGTCCCCGTAGCACCTCCGTCCTGTTACCTGAATAATTCCCATCCTCTGCAATCAGCTCCTGCACCCTCCTCGCTGCCTTCCTCTCCCTGGATCTGTCTGAGGACAACTGCTAATTGCATTCAGTAACTATTTGCTGCTGATCGATGCAGGGATGACAGTCACTCCAGTAGCAACGTTCTTGGGTGAAAGAAGAAATTCACAGATGTTTCCTTTGAAGGAGTGTCACGAATAACCCCCTGAATGTACGACATGCTCTTGCCTTTACTTCTCACTCAGGCAA